>NC_136057.1:2071177554-2073677554 GCF_964261635.1 Lissotriton helveticus | reverse complement strand
CACGGATGCAAATTCAGCAATGGTGAAAGGTAACTTCTGTAGCCTCTCTATGTGTGACATAGTGTATTTAACATCTTTGTGTGCCATAAGTATCTGTTTTTCTGTAAGATGGTATGGGGAAAACAGAATGTAGTGTTTGTAATGTTATGTTATGTTATTTTATTATGTATTTATAGTGCGCACGGATACTCAGGAGTGTCCCGGCGCGAATGCCAGTATGAAGGAGACAGAAGGGCGTGTAACACGGCTGTATGTTAGTTAATCACTTCGCCGCGGAGCTAATTCCCCCGCGGTGTGGGGTGCGGGATGAGCGCGGTGCTCGTGACAAGCTCGGCTCGTCACGCAGCACGGTGGCGCTGTGCTCACGACAAGCTGAGCTCGTCATGACCACACCCCTTTCTTTAGAATGCTCAGCACAGCAGGGGAATTATCCCCGCGTGGGAGCGCCACGGCGGACATGACGAGCTCAGCTTGTCATGAGCACAGCACCACTGTGTCTCATGACGAGCTGAGTTCGTCATGAGCACTGAAGGTGTTACAGAGCAAGGTTTTTGCTTTTTAAACAGCCTAAGGCCTTGGGTGTTAGGCAATTTGTAGGGAAGGGCATTCCAGTCTTTGGCCGCCTTGAAAGAGAGGGAGCTGCCCCCAGTTCTAGCAAGGCGGAAGCGTGGTATAACAGCAAGGCATTGCCCTGTGGAGCGTAGATGTCTATGAGGCATATAGAAATTGAATCATCTCCTGAGGTAGGGGCCCAGATTTATATAGGGCACCATGGGCAAGAGTGAGCTCCTTGAACAGGACACACTGTCCCACTGGGAGCCAATGCAGATCCCGAAGATGTTGCTGTGTATGGGACGTACCCGGAATGCCCAACAGCGCTCTTGCTGCTGCATTCCAGATGGTCTGTAACTTTTTTAGCTGATAACCAGGAAGGCCGATGTATAAGACATTGGTGTAGTCTATATGCGACAGGATGAGAGAGCGAGTCACGATTTCTTTAGCTGATCTAGGCAGCAATGGCAGGAATTTCCTAAGAGATTTCAGTGTGCCGAAGCACACACCGGCCAATTTTTTTATCTGTGGTGGGAATCGGAGGTCCTCACTGAACCAGACCCCCATTCTTTATTGGGCTCCCCGTTGACTTAGGCATGGGGTAACCCATAGGCCAGAGGTCATCCCTGAAGTGCAGAGGGAAAGACCCATATTGGGGGACTTCAGACTTGTCCTCATTGCATTTGAGCTGAGCTCCCGCCAGCCATTTAAAAACTGCTGCAAGACAGTTTCTGGCTAAAACATGGGCCCGGTCATTTTTCTTGCACATGAAGAGAAGCTGGGTATCATCTGCAAAGGCTATGATCTTTGCACCCAGTTCCTCTACCAGATAGATAAGTGGTGTAACGTATACATTGAAGAGAAGGGAGCTCAAGGTTGAGCCCTCTGGCACTCCTGTGGTCACCTTTCTTGATGCTGAAGAAAATGGAGGCAGCCATACCTGCTGTGTCCTGTTCTGCAGAAAGGATTAGATCCAGTCCCATACCAAGCCAGAGATTCCAATAGTAGAGAGACGTTCGAAAATTTGATGATGCAGTACAGTGTCAAATGTGGCAGAGAGGTCCAATAAGATCATGGCCGCTCTGCCGCCTGAATCTAGACATTCCCTAATAGCCTCCGACATCTCAACCAGGGCAGTCTCAGTACTATATGTAGCCCTAAATCCCGACTGGGCTGGGTGGAGGGCACCAGAAGTCTCAACAAACTTGGAGAGTTGTTTGTGTACTGCCTTCTCACACACCTTTGCCACAGCAGCGAGTAGTGAGGTAGGTCGGTAGCTGGCTAGTGTAGCAGGGTTTAAAGAGGGCTTTTTTAGCAGGGGGGAGTAGTTTAGCCTGTTCCACTCAGGTAGAACCGTGGCTGTTTTAAGCGATAAATAGATAACATTGTTCACTTCAAGGTTAACCACCTCCACCACTGCTGCTAACTGGGCGTGAAAGCTGGCAGGGAGGTGCGGGTTGGATCTGGGTCCGGGGCAATCTGTAGGGGGTTGATCCACCTGCACTTGAATAATAGGCCCGAAGCTGTCCTGGATCGTTTGGATCTTGTCTGTGAAGAACCCGGACAGCTCCTCGCTCCAAGAGTTAGAGGCCGGGCCGGCAATACGTTCCGCGCAAGGCTTCAGGAAACTCTGTCCGATGGAAAAAAATTATTTTGAATTGTTTTTTGACCGAGCGATGCGCTCCGCGTAAAAATTGCCTTTGGACTACTTGATGGCAGCATAGTAATCTTTCTGGAAACTGTTTTTGCCAGTGGGCAGTAGGCTTGTCTCCAGCTGCGATCCAGTTTTTTACATGATTGCTTTAACTTTTTGAACCCATCAGAGAACCATGGTTTTAATGGAGTGTTTCTTACTCTCTTATTGACCAGAGATGGGGAAACATGTTCCACGGCCTGTGAGATCAGGTGGTTAAAACCCCCATAGCATCAGCCAAGTCTTTGGAAGTGAGTGGGCGGGTGTCTGAGAGGACTTTGCCAGGGCAGCCGGCTCAATTCGTTGAGGATGGCTATCCTTAGGAGACCTCGTGGTCGGAAAAGAGGACTGTATAGTCCAAGAAAATTGCATAAAAAATGGTCAGACCAGGAAACGAGAAGTGGTTCCTGGATAACTAAAGTGAAGTTGGAGCAAACTGCATCTAAAATGTGCCCCCCCAAATGTAACCCATTGGGTCAGTTGCGAAGATTAAAGGAGTCACTGAATTCCCTTGTGTCTGCAACCTCCACACAGTCCAAATGAATATTGAAGTCCCCTAACATTAGGAAATCGGTATATTGCGGAGCTCTAGGCCCAATGGCTTCATCTAAGGCCTTCAAAAAGGCAGCAGAGGGGCCAGGGGGACGGTATATCAGGGTGGCTTCCAGCGTGTAGTGAGGAGATATGTTGAGGGAGAAGTCAAAGGCTTCCCCCTCACCAAACGCCAAGGTTTCTCTGAACACTACCGCAACCCCTCCTCCTCTGCCTGTTTTACGGTCTACCCTTGCTATTGTATACCCCCAGGAATGGTTAGAGCAACGGCGAGTCCCAAAAGTTCATTAAACCATGTTTCTGATATAAATAATATATCTAACTGAATGTCAGACAGAAGCTCGAAGATGTCTCGGGCAGGTTTCACCAATGGACTGGGCATTGATAAGGGCAGCTTGTATAAACTGGGGGTTCTGTGAGGCCAAAGGGATGCTGTTGGTAAGAATGATGGAGCAGCAATCCTTCCTAAAGCGGCAATTGCACTGCTGGCATGTGCTGTGGATATTCTCCAAAACCAACCATTGATGCCTGCACTTACCCATGAGAGACCCAATAGTCATGATTTCTGCATGGCTGAAAGTCAGGCGGTCGCTCGACAGCTCTGGCGGAAAACGGGCAGCATAACTGGAGCTGGACACTTCCGGGACGCTGACGGGTGCAGACAGGCTTGCCTTAGGCACACCCGCTGCGCGCGTCCTCGCTGTGTGCATCATTTATGTAGGAATGCCCCGACAACTAGACTGCGCACTCAAAAAGATGGCAGCCTAGTTTGTCCCACCGGGATTCCCCATGATGCGTGGTGCATGGAGCAATCGTTTTCTATTTTAAAAAGGTCAATTATAGCAGAAAAGTATGTTAAAAATGAGCATTTGTTTTCCAATATCAAAACATCAATTTTAGCAGCAGAGTAGATTTAATTATAGCAGCAAAGTAGGTTTTGAATTCTAAATTCAAATAGCAGCACAGTGAAACAAAATGTCTCTCATACACAAGCCATGCCAAGTCAAGCAGCATACTGACAACACCTCACTCCTTATGGCTCAACAGCATAATAGACCGAAGCTATTACTGCCCATGTTGTAACACGGACATGCCTTGTTGAACAATGCCTATTTCCGAGGATACTATGCTTCCCAAAGAGTAAATTCTAGAGAATAAGGTGGCCATCCTGCTGTCAACTACTGCAAGAGCTTGTTCTAAATTAGCCCTATTAATTTCGCTCCATCTTTTAGCAGCATCTTGCTGAGTGACATTCCATATTTTGTTGTATATGGACTACAAGAAGCACTTTTGATGTGACTTTCGAGGACCTAATAAAAAGTCCATGAGATTCAGATAATCAGATAAAAGGGACAAGTGTTGTTTCACCTGAGATATATTTGAGGTTTTTAGCCAATCAAGGCACTACTTCCAACACTGTAAGTAGTCACCCCCTCCTAGTGTTCAGACTACACGTATCGAATATTAGGGCTTAGTTGCTTCAAAACACTCAGTGTTGCTGAGGAAGCATGCATGACATCCGTTCGTGTCTAGTGGCCAAACTAGCGATCCCTTCCAATTGGAGTCAGATGATGGTACCTGATGTATCTTCACTGTAGTGTGTAGACTGCTGCCAGTTTTCAAAATGTGCAAATGTGGAAACTTGTGGTGTCTTCAAATCATTCATCTTGGTGAAGCCAAGAAATGTTAAGGCATATTTACAAGAGCTTATCACCACAAAAACGTCAGTTTCTGTGACTTTCTGGTGGTGATAAGCCTTTTGCCTTATTTACAAAGCGGCATTAGGCCACTTAAGGTGGCTTGACACCTCAACTTGTGAATAAGGCCCCCTTTCACACAGCACTTAGCATGAAATGGGTCTTGCGGTGGGCGTTCCACCGCAACACCCATTGCTTTTTGACACTGTCCCCTGTTTACAAGGGTGGCCTAAATAGGAGGCATCGCTAAAATGAAACCCAAGGAAAACCTGGTCTTAACCTTGTTAAATGAGGAGGAATTATTAATTTCTCCTCATTTTTGCCGTTTCTATGTGTGCTGCATTCTGTAGCACACATAGATACAGCAAATCGTCACTAGTAATTGTTCATGTGCGGAAGGTCTGCCTTCTTGCACATAAACAATCATTAGAAAAGTATGAGACACAACTTCTATGTGCTCTGCATAAATCAGCACACATAGTAACTCCAAATTACCATTTCTGATTGTTTATGTATAGGGACACCTTCCTGCAGATGAACAATCATTCCCGGCAAGGCAGGCACCCTTGCAAGGGTGTGTGCATTGGCGCTAGGCAGATAAATTTAGCGCCAGTGCTAGGAGAAAAACAGGGGTGCACCCCATTTTTGTGAAAACCGCACATCTCTGCATTTTCAGAATGGCAGAGCGCGGGGTTAGCAATTTTTGCTGAAGGCCACGCTCCGCCATTCTCTTGTAAATATGCCCTGTTTTGTTTTGGAAAATCATGTGTTGTGCTATCAGGCATGCTCTAAACAAATCAACAAGGAGAGGGACAAGTAGGGCTATTTTTACCGGGGTCCAGCGTACACGCCCTGAGACTAAGTAAAAAAAGATGGGTACACAGTTCCCAAAGGAGTGTCACCACAATTGAGTCAACGGGGGGGACAGGCCCCAAAGAGTGAAGGAAATGGAGGGGAATCCTCCATTTCGGGACTAAAACCCTCACACACCCAAGCTAGGTGCTATGCTTCATCATTTGGGTTTTGCTCCTCGTCAATATCTGACGGGCACCCAAAAAGGGTCTCTTTATCAGAGTTCTTTTGTCCCTGCCAGTCGGTGCTTGGGTGTGAGGGCCCTAGGTGAAGTGTAGATGAACGGCAGTGGTGGTGATTAAAAAAGGTTAGGTAGTCCACTACGTAATTTTAATGGTGTGGCTAGCTACCTTATTAAAAGAAATGAGGAGAGCTCACTATCTGGTGCAAAGATCTAGGGAAGTCTGCTCTACCTAGTGGTCAACATGTTTCATGCTTGGTGCTCATAAAGAAGCAGTGCAATTCATCAGGACATAAAAAATAAAAACTACCTACATACTGTGGTAGGCCAATTCTACCTACTCCACAAGGTATCCAATGACAGGCTGGAGGTTCTGCCACTTCTTAGTGGGACCTGGAGTGGGAAGACAAAGAGTGGTGAAGGGAGATAAACAGAGAGATTACTGAGGAGTCACTAACCTGGCAATAATGTCTCAACAAGATGCACAGGACCGAGATCAGTGCATCTAATGGCCCGTATCGTATTTGGGATAGGGTCATTGTTGGAACCGCTGTAAAAATTTTCTGACAAATTCTCCCAAACTTTAGTTAGGAAGTTACCATCCTTTCTTCAGGACACCAGCGATGTCCTCCGACTCATTGACAGCATTGAGGGATGGAAAGGGGTGGACCTCCTTGTGACCCTGGATGTATAAGCTTTTTACATGAACATTCCACAACGGGCCACCTTGGAAGCAGTGGAAACGTGTCTACTCAAGGAGGATTGGTCATCACCCACTCCAATCCCCATCATCATGGACGTTGTCTCGATTGACTTACTGAAAATTTCTTTGAATATGAAAATGAGCTATTCCACCAGGTGCAGAGCACGTCTATGGGGAGCACCTTTGCCCTTAGTGTGGCCAGCATCTACATGGCCTGGTTTGAGGAGTCTGTTGTCATGAGCCCCACGAATCCATACAGAGACAACCTCACTGTGTGGCGCAGGTTCTTTGACGACATCCTCATTCTCTGGAAGGGGGATCAAGAAACTTGCACAGCCTTCTGTGATTGGCTTAATACACAGAATACATTCATTAGGTTCACCAGCACCATGTGAGCTACTGATGTAGCCTTTCTAGACCTACGTATTAGGCTTAATGACAGGAGTCTGAGCACTAACTTACATAAAAAGGAGACAGACAGGAACAGCCTCCTCCTGTATGAGAGCCATCACACCAAGTCTTTAAGGGATAATCTTCCATTCGGACAGTTCCTCCATACACGGAGGAACTGTTCTGACTTGGCTGATTATAAGACTGAGGCACTTCGTCTAAAACACAAGTTGCAGGACAACGGGTACCCTACCAGTCATATCCGCAACTCTTACAAGAGGGCCCTGAATAACCCTAGAGAGTCATTACTTGAACCAAAGATCAAAGAGCCCAATGATATACTGACCTGTGTCACCTCCTTTGCTAGAAACTCTACATGGATTAAAAAGACAATCAACAAACATTGGGGTATAATCAACTCGGGTGATCTAACTATACCCAGACCCAGATTTGCTTTCAAGCGCACAGCCAACTTAAAACACAATTTGATCCATACAAGACCAAAGAAAAAGGAAGTGAATACCCAAGGAGCTCTTTGGGCCTTACCGCGGTTCATCGGACACTACCCATGTGGTGGTTGCGCTGTGTGTAACCAGACGAACATTTGTAAGGAAACCAGGCTCTCAGAGACTTTCACATGGCATCTCATTAAGCATATGAATTGTAACACACTCAGGTGCATTTATCTCTTGACGTGCCCTTCTGAGAAAAGATATGTGGGGATGACCATGGGACAGGTCAAACTCCGCATCACGGAGCACAAGAGCAACATTAGGTGCTCCAAGACACACACCAGACTGTACACCCACTACAAAGACATGCACCATTCTGCAGATAGCTTAAAATGGACGGTGCTGGAATCACACCCGCAGATAACTCAGCAGGCACTTTTCAGATTAGAGCAGAGGTGGGTCCATCGCTAGGTACAGATCTAAACGGGCTCAATAACTCCATCCCTTGGGCTACACTAGCCAATAGGTAACTTATCAGCCAGCACTTGGCCTCCTTGTATCTCCAGCACCCTATCACTGACTGGTTACCTTTCTATTAGGGAGCCCTGGTTGTGCCATTGCCAAATGATCCCTTTTCCATGTTCCGCGACATGGTATTTCAGTGGATGCTCAGCGCGCTTCCTGATGAGTGCCCCGCACTACACAGAATGAGCGTACATCAACCGACATGTTCCTGGTCCCCCACCTATGGCAGACTCACTACTACCCTTTTAGTCTGATTAAAACCATTATCCTGAAGCGACAACACAACACGCCGCCACACCACCGGCTTTTGCGTAACCTTCGACCTTCCACGAAGGTACGGGTATTTTTCACTAATTAAATATCTTTTACTACTCGCTGTACTTCCAAGGTCCCCAGTCCTTCTAGGGGCCGCAGCACAATTGTCACTATTGGATAGACCCAAGGGCGCTTGAGTGACCCGACACCATGCGATCCTGCATACACCTTCCCCATTATTGTGGCACTCTAAGATGGTGGCCATCCTGTACAACATTTCTGACTCTTCCTGGCTTTCCCTCTGGGTCACGCCCGCTCCACCGTCCACGCAGGTGCGAGCGGTCGCTCACGCACATTTGACCTTGGTCCTCAGGCGTCCGGAAGTGAGTACATTAGCGGACTTGTTAGCGCACCCCACCGCTCCGGCTCCTCTTCTCCATTGTGCCGTGCGGGTAGGTGTACAGGAGGCTCCTGTCGTACGGAGAGGTAAGCGTGCGCCTGATTTTCACGGGTATGACTCCTCCTAACGATACCATCACCCCGGGGCCCGCACCGCTGCTCATGCAGGGCTTCTGAGGGGGCGGTACCGTGACTCGATTCTGACACTGTGCCTCCCTTTGTCTTTGAGTAGCATGCCGG
Source organism: Lissotriton helveticus (assembly GCF_964261635.1). Classification (NCBI taxonomy): domain Eukaryota; kingdom Metazoa; phylum Chordata; class Amphibia; order Caudata; family Salamandridae; genus Lissotriton; species Lissotriton helveticus. Next base: position 2,073,669,063 of record NC_136057.1, on the reverse strand, counting down.
TGGGGCGATTGAATTCAACGTGCTTCACGGACGGCATGGCTAACGGCTCCTTGTTTGTAAGGGCATGAGGACACCTTGGCCCTCGCCCCAAACATGTCCGTTTGTTATGTGGTTGTGTTACTTATTGTCTATCAACTTGCTTTGCCCCGATACTCTTTAGATTGCCAATTACATTGTTGAGGAATCTGTCCACCATGACAGGTTGCCGCGGTGTCGCACGGTTACTTATACCCCTCACCCCTCACAGCATGCAGGGACGGAGAGGCCATGGGTGCCTGTTGGTCTCAGCTGTAGGTAGTTTAACCCTATTCACACACCCACCCAGCTTAGTTCCTCCTATACCTTTGACCTTACTTTTCCTCCTCTAGGGTACTTACGGATGAAGTGCTCGACACGGGAGGAGACTGTTGAGGCATCGCATATTTACTTAGTAGGGTGAGCTTGAGTGTGTTACGGCTAATTTAACTGTTCTCCGTTCATATTGGTTGTAGGTGTCCTCTAACTCCTTGTCTTAACCGTTGTTGTTTCCTACTAGACCCATGCCACGGAAGGGCCATTAGATGCACTGATCTCCATCCCGTGCATCTTGTTGAGACATTACTGCCAGGTTAGTGACTCCTCAGTAATCTCTCTTTTTATCTCCCTTCACCCCTTTTTGTCTTCCCACCCCAGGTCCCACTAAGAAGTGGCAGAACCTCCAGACTGTCATTGTATACCTTGTGGAGTAGGTAGAATTGGCCTACCACAGTGTGTAGATGGTTTTTATTTTTTAGGTCCTGATTAATTGCACTGCATCTTTTTGTGCACCAAGCCTGAAACATGTTGACCACTACGTAGAGCAGACTTCCCTAGATCTTTACACTAGATAGTGAGCTCTCCTCATTTCTTTTAATAAGGTAGCTAGCCACACCGTTAAAATTACGTAGTGGACTGCCTCACCTTTTTTAATCACCACCACTCCCATTCATCTACAGTTCACCTAGGGCCCCCACACCCAAGCACCAATTGGCAGGGACAAAAGAACTCCGATAAAGAGCCCCTTTTTGGGTGCCCGTCAGATATTGCACCCCCAGTTTGACGAGGAGCAAAACCCAAATGATGAAGCATGACACCTAGCTTGCTGGGTGTGTGAGGGTTTTAGTCCCGAAAGGGAGGATTCACCTCCCTTTCCTTCACTCTTTGGGCCCTGCCCCCCTCTGTTGACTCAATTGTGGTGACACTCCTTGGGGAACTGCGTACCCATCTTTGTTTACTTATGCTCTAAACAAAGCCTCAGTTTCCTGAACCTGCCAATCATTCATCCCCCAAATAGACTTTACATACATACTGTTCTTGCAAAAGTCAAAACTTTGTTCAGACAGCTGGAAGAGAAAAGAAGCTGAATATATATCAGTTTGGTATCTGTCAGTATATTTTTCTTTGCAGATGATGTTGCTAGCATATACTAGTAAGAGGCCAGGCCTGATGTGTCATAACCAGAAAAATTTGCAAACTTCTGCGCAAATCTTTTTTAACTTCCCTGTGGTGGTGTAGAGCAATATTCCCATTATGTGTACTTAAAAACAGCACAAAGAATACTAGCTTTATGCAGAAAATGATGACTGTAATGTCGGAAACAAAACATTTAATCATAATTAGCTGTAGCTCCATACAATTCATGAGAAGAAAGCACAGTTGAATGCTCTAGATCTTCTAACATTTCATGCATTGAATCATTGTCCCAATCGTTAGAAACAGTACGAGGGGTAATGACATCATTCAAAGAACTGTTGAACAGATATGGAATTTGTAGAAGCTCAGTGGGGCCATACACATCATACGATACGCTATCCCAAATAATCCTACTGAGAACTGGAACAGCTGCAATGGTCATCAGGCAAAGGACTCTTCGTTCACGGTTTGATAAGAGATTTGGTTTGAAAACCAAGTTCACAAGTTGCAATGCAGAGCATTCTTGGACAAAATGCCCATTCAGAAGCAGGAAAAGGACTGATGCAAAACCAATCTAAAGGGCCAGGAATAGTAATGCAATTGTACTCAAAGATTTAACCATGGAGAAATAAAATATGCCCTTTTGAGCAAAAAATAAGTAAGACGCACTTTCAGCCTGAAAGGAAGAGGTGGTGGTGGTGCATCCCGTCAATCTGATGAGAAATCATCAAAGTCGATGAAGTAGCCAGAGGGCAACCAATCTATTTTTGACAGCTCAGGAGGTTTTAAAGAACTGGGAGGTGACTCAATCTAAAGTACGGTGATGTAGACAGTGTTCCATCTGAAATCGATGTATAGTAGTGAGAAAAGTCAGGTAACTACTCAGGACCCCACATGGCTTACTGATGAGAATCGGCCACATAGTGCGGTTTAATTAGACCAACTGAGACACCTTTTATCTCTGTGGCCGGCAAGGGGCGGAAGAAGTATGGTTCTGGCACCTTCAACAGCCAGGACAGGCATAGGCACTCTGTATGGTATCTCAAAATCTTTCTTGTCCGCAATTTTTTCCCTGACCAGATCTTCAACCTTTGAGATACAGCTAGGCCTTGCTGGAACCACCTGCATTTCTCCAGTGGTGGTGCATTTTACTCAGACATTCCTTTGTTCATCCCAGAATTTGTTCAATTCCTGCAAAACAGCCAAACTTTCATTGATGTCAAATGGTGTTTCCCCCACCACTGTGCTGGGATTGTCGAGGTCTGGGACCCACAACTTTACCCCAAGCAAGACAGACAGGGAGTCTGCCCACCCAAGGATTTTCTCTGCATGTTATTGAGTGCCCTTTGGACCCCATATTGGTGATGTACCCAACTGTGACCTGAACCTAGTACCTTCGCTGTTAAAGGCTGCTTTAAGTCATGGTTTTCCCACTCCATAAGCGCATTTCCCTCAGGATGGTATGGAGACAAAAAATGCAGGGTCACACCTAAACCTTCCATAGCCTCTTTGTAAACCCTAGAGCTAAACGCCAGACCCTGGTCTGAATGTAATGTGCCAACTGCATATGTCCTGATAAAGACTCACAGATCCTTTAGAACAGCTCAGGTGTCATTAGACTGCTTTGGCAATACTCACAGGAAATGAGAGTAGGAATCCATTGCTACCAACATGTACTTGTAAGCCCCATCAGATGACAGAGGGCCAAAATGGTCCAGATAGACACAATGAATGTATGTGGGGGCTGCACTCATGAATCCAATTTAACCTGTTTGTGCGGTATGTGTGCGCGTTGGATTAGTGCCTGCACACTATTAAGTAACTAAATGTAAGGCCTGGTAACAGAGGTGACCAGGACTCCAGCGTGCACCAACAATGATTCAAATTTCTCAAGTCAAAAATATATCGTGTTTTAGTCACACATTTAATCACAATTCATTGAATAGTTTCACCAATTATATAACATTTCGAGTAGATGTCATGGAAATAATCCAGCAAATAATTATTATAGTCCAATGTAAAATACAGAAATTACACAAAATTAAATTGCATCACACATTGCATAAACCCAATGCATTTCGGGGCTTGTGCCCCTTCATCGGGGGTCTGTATGAAGAGAAGAAAGAAAAAAACAAGAAGAAAGAAAACTAAGTTACTTCCAGTGCTTAGGAGGGAAGTGGCTTTTAAGCATATGGTATTTTTGACATCAGTCTTACCGCAACTATGGACTTACGAATCCACTCCTGGATTCGATGAATGATGTGGCGCGCGAATGCGCGTGATCTAAGGAGTGAACAGATACTTCAAATAAACACAATAATATGTGAACCACAAATGTGCTTATGTATATAGAGCACACAAAGTGCTGGTTACCTGAATACTTGCAGTTGATGTAACTGAAAATAAACGAACAGACAGGGTGCGTACCATTTAAAAAATGAGGCAAACTGATCTAACATTTTACAATAAACATACGTTATTGCAGTGATAATGACTCTAGGCTCACCTGCAGGACATAAGATGAAACGTATTTACCCTGGGGGATTGAAAAAATAAATTATAAAAAGGACTGTTGAGCATTTAAACAATGCTCGTGAAAAATTTAAACTAGCCCTCCACAACAAGGAGGAAATGTGTTTACCTGTCGGAGGTCAGTTTGCGTTTTGGAACGGCAATTCAGCGAAATGTCACAGCTCGCTGTAAAGACAATAAACGGATGGAACCTTTCAAAACTATGTTGTGGATTATAGATATTATATACTAATATGGGAAAGCGGAGCTCACCGCAAAACTCAACCGGCTTGTCCAAAAAGTAATCCACATCCGCACTAACGTGTACGCGACTGGTCCCTTTTCCCTTATTAGCTCGTCAGGTATTGAGGGCAACGAAATAAAAAACAGACTATTTCGCGCTGAAAGGAAGCGTCATTATTAAGCGCCTAGGGTCTCACTCAATTACATGTGGACGCGCAAGTATTCAGGTAACCAGCACTTTGTGTGCTCTATATACATAAGCACATTTGTGGTTCACATATTATTGTGTTTATTTGAAGTATCTGTTCACTCCTTAGATCACGCGCATTCGCGCGCCACATCATTCATCGAATCCAGGAGTGGATTCGTAAGTCCATAGTTGCGGTAAGACTGATGTCAAAAATACCATATGCTTAAAAGCCACTTCCCTCCTAAGCACTGGAAGTAACTTAGTTTTCTTTCTTCTTGTTTTTTTCTTTCTTCTCTTCATACAGACCCCCGACGAAGGGGCACAAGCCCCGAAATGCATTGGGTTTATGCAATGTGTGATGCAATTTAATTTTGTGTAATTTCTGTATTTTACATTGGACTATAATAATTATTTGCTGGATTATTTCCATGACATCTACTCGAAATGTTATATAATTGGTGAAACTATTCAATGAATTGGGATTAAATGTGTGACTAAAACACGATATATTTTTGACTTGAGAAATTTGAATCATTGTTGGTGCACGCTGGAGTCCTGGTCACCTCTGTTACCAGGCCTTACATCCAGATAGACACAAGCCAGAGACGTATTTGAAATCAGTAGAGGCATCTGTGGTGGACGCACTATGGCAGAACCTTTCATCTGCTGGCAGATGTCGCATTTGAGGACAAAGTCCTTGGTCTGTTTGAGGAGACCTGGCCACCAAAAGTGCTGCTGCAACAGTGAAATTGTAGCAGCCACCCCTGCATGTGCACAAGCCAAACTCTCATGGGGAGCTAGTATTAATCAATAGAAGGGCCACAGCACTCCGAATTAGAATCAATGTAATCCGTAAGTAATCAAAGTAAACAGGTATGGGGATTTGGGATGTTTGCCTCCTGACTTTAAGGCGCAGACATTTCAGAACTCTGTAGACCTCACACAGTGTGAGGTGAATCTCGAAATTCACCTCACACTGTGTGAGGTCTACAGAGTTCTGAGCTAGTATTAATCCCAGTATGTGATCAGTGTTTGGTATTACTCCATCCCTGACTCCAGGAATGTGAGCATATGGTATGTTTTGTGCATCTAACCTGTAGGAGTACTTGGGTGGAAAACCTTTCTGCAGGTGGAAGTTGTTGTCTGTAGCATTGACAGCAACCATAATGTCTCTGTCTACCCTAGTGCTACAAACGAGTACGTTTAGCAACTACACCTGTGTGAACTGTTGTGGGTTCATCAGCCACAGAATTCCCTGCAACGTGAACGCCAACACATTGGTGACTCATTTTGTGGATTACATTATTCCGTGGCAAGCAATCTTTCAGCTATGCCACGTATTCCCAAAGCAGCTTGTGATTCATTGTGCAATGCTTTGAATCTCTGATTTGATTCTAGCTCCAATAATATAGGTATTCATTATAGAACTGGACACAGTAACATGAATCATATACTATCAGTGTGGGGAATCCAGGATCCGTATTTTTTAGTGCCAGAATTAGAGTCTTTAGTTCTGCCAGCTGCCCCAAGCAGTCACAAAGTGGCTGCATGTAGGTTTTTTCAGGATGGAATTCTCCATTATGCAGGCACCCTTTCATAATTGTGCACCTGTCTGAGTATTGTTGCTTAGTCCCTACAGCAGGCTGGGCAGAACCATCAGTTTTTATGATGTAAACATAGTGATCTAGAGGCATTGTTGCATTAGGCAGAGTATATTCTTGTTCATAGTGTAGAAAGGCTTGTGTTTGTAGTGTAGAATCAAATCTGTTGACTACATCTGTGGCGGTGAGTGAGCTAGCCCATTGTATCCACCAGGATGTAATGCTTTTGTGTTAGGAAATGCTTGCTCTGATGCAGCCTAAGGTTGGCATATGGGTCACATCACGTATGCATCTACCCTTAGCCAGGGCTCACTATTTCACCACAGCAGTTTGTACTGCTGTCAAAATTATTTCTGTAGGTGCAAAACACATATCAGCCTTGGTGTATAAATGTAATTTATATGCTATTGGTACTGTGTCACCTTCATTGAAGTAAGTGTACCCTGATGCTGCTGTAATGACGCGAATCACCTGGTTTGTTGTTTTCACATGTCTGTGTGAATGTTTGGAAGCTATCATGTAAGCTGTACGGAACGTAGTATACTTGTGTGCCCCTGTGCCCAATGTGTGTTTGAAAAGTCTGGACGTGTCAAGCTGTAGAAAGGCATAAACTGCTCTCCATAATATGCTATTTATGTTCTGCCAACATTTTGAAATATCAATATGAATTGCAGTCTTTTCAATGATGTTGGGGGTTGAAGCAGTGCACATTTCTCTAAGAAATGTATCGCCAGGCTCTTGTCTACACTTGACAGCTCATATCTCAGAATGGGACATTGAGGTGGGCAAATTTTGATTTTTTTTTAAATTGAATTTGCAGCCTATGTGAGCAAATCCTAAAATAATATGATCTACTCTTGTCAAGTTTTCCATGAGATCGTCATCCATCAGATATATGTCATTCACTTAGAACAATGCCTGATCATCAAAATGTTGTAGTAGTTGTGTTACTCTGGCTGAAAACAGCCCCAGCTATTCTTATAAACTTGTGGCAATTGGCAGAATTGCTTTTGGTATCCTATCAGAAAGTGGTCAGATATCTGCTTCCAGGTGCTATATTTTGACCGACATATCCATTCAAGTTATCAAGTGTTGTTTTGTATTTCTTCTGCACAATGTTATTCATTACTGTGGCACTGTGTGCATTCTGTAATGTAAATGTGTGAGTGGCTGTGTTAAAGTGTCTGTAATCTAATACTAAACGATATGAATGATCTGATTTCTTCACGGGAAACATAGGATTATTCATAGATGAGGTGCAGCTTTCTATTACACCTTGGTATTCAAGTTTTTATAGAATTTCCATAACCTGTTTTTTAGCTTCATTTTTAATTGGGTTTTGTCTTTGAGGTTGTGAGGTTGTCCTCAGTGGTATATCATGATAAGGGGAACCATTATCCCAACCCACATGGTTGTGGTATAACGCAGGAGCTAGCAATAGGGCCCACTCCTTGGTGTATGAGTGTTTAACTGATTCTGGAACGAGGTCGGAAAAGACAGGTAAAATTACAGTTTCTCCGTTTGGGTAATCCATTATGAAATCTGGTGGCCAACACTTCTCAGCCAAGAGAATATCGTAACCATGAGTTAAGTCTTCCCAAAAGAGAAAATTAATTAACCCGGGTACATCCCCCTTCATTTGGAGTTTTATTTCGGATAGCCAATGCAGGACACTTACACAGGTATCTGGTGTCTCCACCGTGATATACTCACTGAGCATAACTCCCACCAGACAAAACTTCAGGTTCAGGCAAACTATTGTGACTTTTGCCACGCTGTCCAACATTGTTCCTGCCCATTTCCTGCTCAGAAGTAGAGTCCTCAATATCCGGGCCATGCCTGACCTTTACTCCAGCTAAGTTTTTTTTTTAATTGAGGTTTTGATGTTTTAGGTGTGTCTTCCTGTTTAATGATGTAGTCAGATGATCCTTGTGAGTCTTTCTTTTGTTTCATATGCTCTTCTGATCTGGGCTCTGAGCATGCACCTCTGTCTGAACGTTTATCAGATGACTCCTGAAAGGAACTAAACAAACGTGTATCAGTATCCTGATACCTGTCAGACGGTCTAATATTATCACGGTTTCGAAGATTATAACATTTGTCAGTGGCTTCCTGTTGAGGAGACCCACCCCGTGATTTAATTTTGTCTTTATTTTTTTGTTTATTGTCCCACTTCTTCTTTGTTGAAGAGTTGGGTGCTTGCTTAGAGTCATCCTTTTCAGAATGACTTTTTACTTTAGGTTTACCAGGCCTGGCTTCCAAATGATCTCTACCTAGCATAGCAAAGGTTTCTTCAATCATTTTAGGTAATTCGTGCTCCTGCTGTGTAGGTTCCAAATCCCTTAGCCGCTGGCATAAAGCTAACACAGCTGCTTTACCCTTTATGTTACTCAACATAACGGCGGATACTCCAGCAATATTGCTGATCAGTTTAATCCCTACGGCCAGGGCAGGTGCTGCCCAATACTCATTCTGGACATGTTTCAGCACCTCAGGCAATACAGCCAGTGGAAGGGTACCATATGTTCTGGTATATACTGCAGCAAAGACTGTACCAAAAAGTTGTGCATTCTTCCACAGGGAGAGCCATCCCCATTGACAAGCACATTGCTAATATTCGGGGTTTTTCCCTCGGGCCCGTATGGGAAAACACCGCTTCAAGCTGGCTCATTTTTTCTGCAACCCAGAATGGGATTTCTTCCCATCTGGTGGGAATCTTACCCATTATTGCATTCAGTCTTTGTGGGCTAATACTTGATGTAGCTAATTGTGGTAATGCAGCCTGAGCAGCCCACTCAGGGTTAAGTGTCAGTGTTTGCATCACAAACTGTGTCAAGCATCTGTATATTGTTGCTAGATCTTCGTATAATGTCTGCACCTGGGCTGCTGATAAATTATCAACATTACAATGAGGTCTGCATCCGACTAAGCCTGGCCATGTTGCTCCCTCATTGCTGAGAGGACAGAGTCTAACATTTTCTGTTGTGTGTGTAAGGGTGCCTTTAAACCAATTTATATGTTCTTGTAGGTTAGAGTTATCTCTATCTCTTCATATGGAGTATAATTTCCTGGTATTTCATTCTCAGTGTAGGTGTGAAATAGTTGTGTTATATTATCTGCTGCTGTGAATATAACTCAAGAATAGAACACCTCTGTCCTATTCGCTTTGCGAGCCTTCACCACGAAGGTAATATCTTCACCCCTAAGTGTGACACCACATTGAGCTATTTGGATAGTAACCAAATGTCTGCAGTTCTCTGCAATGTTTAATGCCCCAGCTCCAGACATAATTAAATGAATTACAGAGAGAGAGGTACAGTGGGAAATAGATCCTGTAAGAGGTCAAACTTGAACAACCTACAGCCGACACATAGGATTTACCTACTTAGCTGAGGAAGATATTACCTACCACCATGGATGTCTCCAGTTGGAAGTAAGTAGGGGTCTCTGATAAGGCAGTCTTGAACTACTCAGGTGACCCATAAAAATATAAACCCAACCAATGTTGAGCCCCATGTTGTGTAGTTTTCACCCTACGGTAGGAACTGCATGTTTGGGGTCAACAGCTAACTACACTTATTCCTTACACCCCCTCAGGATATGTTGTCCTATAGGCCAGAGAGCTCACAGTGTCACCATAAGCCCCCCTAACCCTAGGCTGGTAAAGAATAGATCTGGTTACCTCCCGGAACCGGCAACACGGGGTAGGTCCTCCGCCTACTGAGCGCGAGACCCTGTAACAACACATTACTTTAACGTGGTCTTCTGTTGCCAGCTGACCGATGCGGTAAATAGAGAACCCCATTTAGATTGTTTCCTGCACCTGGAGACGTTTCCCGCTCTTGGTGTTGCAGAACTGGTAAAACTTAGGTTATTATACCTGATAATCAGTTAGTAGTGTAGTTCACAAACACCTTGATTTCATTCCCTTATGGTCCTGAAGAATTGCCGCTGGATCCCACTCCTTGGGACCATTAGGCAAGAAACATGTCAACCTCAGTAATGCAACTACCCATTACATTATAGCGGTTGGTTGCCGTCACCTTTTTAACCAGGGTAGGAGGCAGGATTATTAAAGTAGTGGCCCTGACCACCTTCCCCTGTTTTAACCTATCACACACCTAGACACTACACGTTCAACTCCTAGGGCCCTACACACGCACTCACCAAACGGCAAGGATAAAAGATCTCCACCAAAGAGCCCCCACGGCGGTGCAATTCCCGTCGGGAATTGCACCGCCGTCCCGACGAGGAGCAACCCCAATGATGAAGCATGACACCTAGCGGGCTGGGTGTGTGAGGGCATTACATCCGAAAAGAGGAATTCCCTTTCCTCCTTACTGGGCTACTGTACATCAGCCAGCTTCTCCTCATTAGTCACTGTTGTTCTTCGTTAGGAACTGCATACCTCCTTTTTGTTGCTTCCAGTACTTGGGCATGTATGCTGGACCTGTAATAAAAGCCCTCCTCCGTCTCTCCCTTTGTTGATAAACAAATAGATCTGGCAACCACTGAACAAGACAACCCTGATCTCCCAGGAATCATGGTAACAGATGTAGAACCCTTTTGCTCAGTCACTTGTGCTCTCTTTCTCTCAGAGAAGTATACAAAGAATACATAGTGGGGCATTTTCAATATTTATTGAACCAGTGTGATTCTTGTATAAAATATATGTGCTGCAATGATTATTAGAAAGACACAAATGAAAATGATTAGGAGTATAAAGGCAGTGAACAGAAGAAAAAATTCCACCATTGTGCTGAAACAATGTATATATGCAAGCATGTAAAATGATACGAACATCTAGGATACTCCTATGATACGTTACCTACCTAAGCATCTATGGTGTATGTATGTGTTCTGCTAAGAATCCCCATACTGGGTGATCGAACCCCTGTTACCTGAAGGTACAGAATGTAGGTCCATGTCGTGGTCACCATCTGGACACCCCTTGTAAAGATATCAGCATGCTACTGAGCCGAAGCTTCAGTGTGTAGAGACACCCCAAATTACATGAAAACGGTTACTCTGCCAAAACCAGGAAAAATATGTTTATTTATAAAAAAAAAAGGCATCCTTTCCTTGGGCTACGATCTTGATCAGGCCGCTATTGTTTATGTGTTATAGATAGCTATGTCGCCATGAAACAAATAATCACAGTAGCACATTGTATGTATAGACCTTGTACATGATGAGTCAATGTATCATAATAGCATTCTTGTTTGGTTGGTTCTTTAAGTCAGTATACTTTCCTAGAAACTGATCCACACTGTCACATTTGCATATGTGTGGCAAAAGTCATTGTGCGAAAGTGAAGGCAACTTTAGGAAAAAACCTGTGTATCTGTAAAAATGGCAGTTTTCCCTCTATGCCTAGGTCCATCAGCTTATTTATAAAAAGTGACCTTGTTCTGTCTGCTAAAGTGATCATCATATGATGTGCTGAGGCAAAGCTTCTTATATTCCATTTGGCAAAAAATGAGCGAGAATGGACAGAAGACATAGGGCCCGATTACGATGGCAGTCCGTGAGCCTCCAACCGCTCATCGGAGCCTCACCAACTGACATTGTAGGTTTAAAGTCAAACCGCCTGGCTTCCAACGGGCTCAAGGAGCCAGTCGGCCAGTCAGAGGCCACACATAATCTCCTATGGACGGCGTTTCTGACATGGGGATTATGATGTTGGTTTCTGACAGGCTTTTCATGTTGGGCTTTCCGGCATGAAAAGCTTGTTGGAAAGCGACATTGGGTTCACTGTCCTCCGGTTGGGGGCCTGGGGGCACCTATGGCACCCCCCTGTTAATCCCTGCCACACGGTGCATGGAGTAGTGGAAATTCCCAGTTCTCTATAGGAGCTCGTGCTGCGGCCTGTTTCTGACCACTGCAAAAGCTCCCAATGGGGAATGGGAGCTTGTGACCCTGCCATGTGTGTTCGCATTGTAATTTGGGATGTCAGGACCACTGACTGGAGTTCGGTCAGTTCTGAGTCCACAGTGATGGCTGTTAGAGGCAACTCCAACCGACATCGTATTGAGCCCATCATTGTAATACCATTTTACCAGACTGGTTTGGATTTGGAGTTTCTTCGCCAGTACAAGTGTGGCCAAAGCTAGGAAGGAATAAGTGGTATATTTGTCTCTGTTAAAAAGATTACACTTCATTCTTTGAATTAATGTACTGTAATTTGCTAAGGGTAAAGTTGTCATGCTGTCCTGATCTAGAATATGTATCCTGAAAGTTTGATTTGGGCAAAGTGGATAATTCAGGGATCTTAACAAGCAAGATCATGATGCTTATTGACCTTTGGACACTGAGGCTAGACTACTTGCGTGTAGCAATTCTTGACCAATCTTGAGATTAAGTAGTCAACATTGTTCCTTGTCTACATTGTAACTCAATTAGTTTTCTGATTTTCACAGATGAAAATAATTACATTTCACATGGTTTAAAGGAATGGTTATGTTCTACCATTATTTAGGTATTCATCTTTTTGTCTAAGTTATATTGGTCAGTTCACAAGCATGCAGCATGGACAAATCCAGTAGTGAGTAGCAATATTATGCAATATTACACTGAAGTATCATGTTGTCAGCTTGCATGGTAAGATGTTAGTCCACACCAATCATACAATATTTGCTGCAACAACCTGCAATACACAGGGCCTGATGTATCCACCTACTTTGTGGCAGCAAACGCTGGGATGAGGTTGTGATTACTAAATAGGTTTCTAGGATGTACTAATCCCATTTTAGTTAATGGTAAACTTTAAAAACTTCTAAAATTGGGATTGCAAATAATTAAAGGGTTTTCAATTTGGAAAAATTGTGAATTGTCATGAGGTATATTTATGTTTTTTAACTATAATCCAGCCGCAAAACATTGAAAATGTAAAGAATCCTGGGCTGGGGTCTCCTTTGTGAATAAAAAGGCTTTGTTGAAGGGGAGTAGACACTGCCACTTCTAAAAGATTTTTTTTAAGTAAACTTCTTTTTACACACAGCTCCATTTCCTTTAAGGAAAACGGGCTGCATTGATTTTGTTTCACTTTATTCAAATGCGATATTAGACATTATGGTGTGCTAACTCTAGTAGGCCACAATCCTTTTGCTGGCATGCAATTGGAGAAAGTCTCAATATGTGGCCTCCCTTATTAACATTCATTAGGTAGGTCGGATTGCACTCCATGCCGAATGGGAATTTTGCAAACCAACCTATTATTCATAGGTTGGTTTGCAAAATTCCACACTGTTTGTATAACTACTGGTTGCGGCACTCTACCAGTATTTTGAAACCAGTGTTTTGTAAATAATACCCACATTTCTACATAGAAGACAACTGCTTAGGTAACCATTAGAATGGAATTTGGTCAACCTACAGTGTGCTGAAAAACTATAATACATGAGCAACCTATTACATTTGTGCATGAAAACGATCTGCAAAAAAATCAAGGTATTAAACCTGTTGATATGCAGGCTAGATACATTAGAAAAAGATAACATGGCAACATTTTGGAATACTAGTTTATTGAAGAATGCCTTCAAAGGTCATATGTAGCAAAATGATTTTCAGTCATCAGCTTGTGATTATATGACACTGCCTAAGCATGTACGGAAGAACTTTAAAAAAACATTACACACTTGCTTTCATCATTAAGATATTGAACAGAACTTTAAAGTCCAATTTTTTTCAGTTTTCTTTACATATTACATCAAATCTAAATAAAGGCATCATGGTAAGCAGAACATTAAAAGGAAAATAAACATGTATAAAACTGGTGTGGTCCAATATGTGTGATGTTCAATAAAACTGCAGATGTCCCCAATTTGTTTTATTTGATTCTATTAAAAAAAATTAAAAAGGGAGCTATAATTTTCTTGAGAGTTGCTTTCAGTCAGTGCCAGTAGCTTAACAAGTTTCATCTTTTTTGTGTTAGCCAATAAGTTATTAGAGTACATTTATGACAAGTGATGGACTTTTTAATCATGGTATTTATATTTCCAGTCTTAATGCATTGTTTTTTTGTTGTTTTTTTAGGAAGCAATCAGAATGTACAATATTTCCTGATTTTTACTGAGAAGATTAAGCACTCATATGCTGTGGTTCAGCAATGTGGTTATTTATTATCACTGCATGTATTCTAAAATATTCACCAGGTTGGGGGCACTTAACTACAGGTAAAATGGATCACTGTATCAAAAATCATTTTATCTGCTGAGGCACAACATAGATAATCTATAATTCCTTCCTCTTAACACATGTTTAGCTATACGTATGACTCGTGCTTAGCACTGGATTACGGTAACTTTAAACTCAATGAGAAATCCATGCAAAAAGTTGTAGTTTTAGGGTCAGATCCTGACCAGCACATGTAATCCCCGAGATTAGGGGCCAATGAATTTATATATATGTATATCTGTATCTATATCTATATCTATATTTATATATATATATATATATATATATATATATATATATATATATATATATATATATATAAATTATTTTTTTCAAACGCTAGTCTAGCAACACTATATATATATATATATGCAATCACCATTAAATATGCAGAATACAGATTTCACAGTCTTGATAAGGTCAATGTAAGGGAGATTTGACTGCATGTTTTTCTTGCATTCCATTGCACTATACAGATAAGGATGTATTGTGAGTTTTAAACGTGGGTTATTTAGGCCCACACTACAGCAACACTATGCAGTTTTCAATATGAGGTACCTCTGACAAGCAGTTCCTTTGAGAGAATGCGTTTTGCATCAGTTGAATCCTCCAAAGGATTTCATTGGAACAGCTTGCACATTTTATGGGTTTATGGGCTCATTTAAAATTTGGTGGGCAGCCCGCCGGTTCACCGGTTTGTCTGCAAATCTGGCCTCTGGCATCTCAGTGGAGGAGCATACATTGAGAAGACAAATGTATACGTTGAAAAGAATTCTGAGCAGGTGCCATGTTTTTTGTCCCCGCTCAGTATTCCTTCCAGTTTTTTTATTTTTATTGTAGCAAAGTCACAAAGTAGAAGTTTGTTTCTGAGCAAGAAAAATATTATGTCCCTGACATGCAGGGAGTGTTTTCCCTGCCCAGGAAAACAACCCTTGGTGACCGGGTTGAAGGAAATAAAGTGATAGTCACTTGACCTTAAAAAAGGCACGGCTTGCCTTATGCGATGGTCACTGATAAAAGCTGACATGCTTCCAAATGAAGCGGGACACTGCGAGGTTAGTGAATATGACACCCACCACAAGTTGGTTGATTCCCAGCATCAGCCAACATTAAAATGACCCCGTTTATCTATTATGGAAATATTACTTCTTGAACATTTACTATTCAGTATACTAAAAATAAATAAGTAGAAAAACCAACAGATAGTATTCATTTTTTAAGAGTGGCGGGGAAAAGCTGATAGTATGGCACATCCAATATAAATGTTATATATTGTTGGAGTAAATGACAAACATTAATAGCCACACAACATTCTGATAATAAACTAAGTGATTCTTTAGAGAATCATCACAATCAGAGTGAGGCAGTTGACTGAAAGACAAGGGTGAGCTACAATTTGATTGGTAATTATTTCTCTGAATTAATGTCAGTAATACATTTGTGCGATTAGTTCACTACTAAAAATAATAAGTAGGAAAATGACAAAGCCTTTTTGAAATGTCAAGAAATGTGTTAAAGGAAAGCATTTTCTCTCAGTCATATACTTCGTTATTCTCAGCAGAAGTTAATTTTCACGACTGTCCGATTCCCACGAGAAGAGCAATTAAGAAGGCCAGGTTCACAATTATGTAGGTGACAACAAAAAGTCCCTCATTTTTTACCTGTAGAAGAAAGAACAACATATTCTTAGAGTGCATATACTTTTTCATATGTCTGATTGCCCATCACAACTCTGGTATCTTCTATAGCATAGCCTACCTCGCAAGATATATTCACGCATAACTTTTCAATCAAATGGCTTAGGGGCCAATTGCGAGTGAAAACCGCCCGCTATATAATTACTTTTGTTGTCATTTTTGGGCGATTTCTTTGGCTTTCTGACAGTGGCACTGCAATGGAAATGTCTAAAACATTTCCAGCATGGCATTAACTGAAAAATCCATGCCGTGCTGGAACTTCTGTGCATGCACCTTGGGGCGCAGGTTATGCCCCCCTATGTGCATCCACAGGGCATAAGGCAAAAGATTTCCTCTCTGCCAGGGTTTTCATGGTGAACGAACTGCCATGAAAACCCTGGCAGAGAGGAAACTCGTAATATTCTTGGCGGGACTACGGCAGTTCCGCCAAGCATATGGATGCCTCTAGACCATCGCACCATCGCCAGGGAATAGCAGTTCCCTGGCGGAGTTGGCAGTCTGAGGGTAGCAGGACCACTAGGGTTGTAATGTGGCGGCCGTAAGACCGTCATCACCACCCCACCATGAGTCTGGCAGTCCGAGGTCCGTCAGACTTGTAATTAGGCACTAAGGGCCATATGTAGGTAACTTGGAAATACCGATTCCCAAATACCGAATCTTACCGATTCGGTATTTAGGAATCGGTATTTCATATGTAGGGAATAATTCTGTAAAAAACTACAGAATCGTTAATATTCCTACCCATTTACCGATTCCTTAATGCCGAATCCTTCCCTACATCAGAAATGCCTAAATACCGGTCAGTAACGGGGACATTTACCGAATTTCACCCTTACCGACCGGTATTTGGGCCACCTACATCGGGCCCTAAGTGTCTACATTTATTCCATGTTTAGTTCATGGAGATGCATCTGGGCAATCGGACTGAAAGGTGGTCAAAAATAGTTTTTCTTTCTATTTCTCTTAGGAAACTTTGCTCTGCATTGTATTAAAAATCGCTGAACATAATCATATCAAACTTGGCATAACACTAGAAATTAACTCAGAGCAGTGTCTTTGTTGGGTATGAAGTAAATATGGTCACCAGGTTCTGAGAGCTAAGTATTACAAACAGGTATTGGTTAGGCTTTGAAAGGGTAATGTTCCTGGAATCTGGACTATTCATTTGCAGATCATTCATGGTTCTGGATTCTTGAAACCTCTGGTGTAGCGCCAAGTTGACCACTCTTTACATGTCACAAATTACGGAAGAAAATGTGAACAGATATGTGACATGAACATGCACCTAGCACATGTTTTATATTAGATTCAATGATTTCTGAAAATATTTCACTCAACAATACTATTAAAGATGTCTTTATTGTAGAATTAGAGAATCTACAAGTGTGCTTAACCATGCTAATTAAGATGTTTGAAGAAAATGTTATGAATATAAAACCTCATCATTTATTACATATTGTACTAATTCTGAAGAAGTAACCCGACTTTTGTAAATGAGTGCTATAACGTATGATTAACACATAATGACTTTAAACTGTGATTAAAACCATCTGATTATATATATAATGTGATCTTACTAGAAACAAGAAAGTTTATGTAATGTGTGCACTGATGTTATATGTATATGCATTTAAATGCATTTCATAGTCATACTTACACTTGGTTTATTGTAAAGATTTACTGTATGCCACACACAGTATGATTTCAATTACATGTACTAGAAACTTGTATCCATTTATGCTCAAATGTGCACACACATAGTGAATGGCACCATTGGATTTATGTTTAACTTGTCTTAATAGTTTAGGTCTGTATTTCACCATGTTGCATTTCATACAATAATGGTTTCCAGTTTCTGCTAGCAAGAGATTTCTTGCAGGTATTCACATTCATTATTAGTTTAGGATAAAAACATTACTGGACTAGAAATAGGGAAAAGAGCCCGAGAAGAAGACCTTGGCAAAGGTAGATGGAGAAAGAGAGCGTCAACTGAAAAGACTATTGAGCAAATGTTTCAATTCACAGTGTCTGAGAAAGAGATGCTGTTCCCATGTGGGACAATCAGACTGCAACCAGGGAACTTGATGAGGATAATGGCCCCCTGATGGTGTGATCAATGGGGGTTTACCTATGGACTTTGTATGTTAAAATACAGTGTTCACACCACCAGGGAGGTAGATAACTTATTTCCTGATTTTATGCAGAATCCCATTGGAGATTCCTTCCTGAAGTCTGCCGGACTGCCTTGCTGACCCCTTCTGCAGACTCTATGCAGACCTTTCTGGTCGATTCCTTGCAGACACCTTTCCTTGATTCCCCATCACCTGAATGGCGTTTGAGAGCTTTGGACTTCAATGCTTCCTTTTGATTCTTTCCTAAGTATCGCTTAGACTAATACTTATTCCTGACCCATCGAAGACTCTTGACCCAGCTTCTGAGATGCTAACACTTTCTTGCTTGCTTGATTTCCTTTTGTTCTGTCCTGACTTCCTTCATGGAAATTCCCTGATTTATGAGTACTTTGTTTCCTAACCATCCTCTGGACTTTGAAATGCTAGATTATTAATGTACAGGCAAGAGAGTTTTAGAGTATTTAAAGAGCACCACATATTGATGTTGCTTTTCTGTATTGCAATCACAGAACTGCTTGTGTATTTAATACTAGTCCACCTGATTTTCTTCAGGAGGCTTGGACTTCCAGTTTTTTTTCTGTACCTTTACAGCATGGTTTTAGGAGTAGTGTATTTTACCTTGATTATTAATTTGTAATACATTTTTTGAACTAGGCTACCGATTCCTTGTGTTTCCAAATATGTTGTACTGTTAATTGCAATTTGATTGAACGCAAAGATTAACTCCCATCACCTCTCAGTCGGGTTTAAAAGGTCTATCGGAGGACCAATGGCAAGCAGGTAAGCTCAGAAAACAACGCTTCACCTCCAAGGAAAATACTTTTGAAAATGAAACAAATTTGATGTAAGAAGGAGCATTGTGTTACATTCTTACATAAAAGGGCTGGTACATCCCCTTAGGTTTCAAGGATCTGGGAAACTCAAGTTGCTGATGAAAACTTAAATGGGCAAAAGCATGCATTTTTGGTCCGCAGTAAAGGTGGTTATAAGGTTGAGTGTATGGCTTTGGCCAATACTAACTCTGCATGTTGAAGACTGTGTGAAGCTAGAGTTGGATGTGTGGGAGGTTGTTGTAATGCCAGACTGAAGAGCATACACAGACTGAGATGGTAACTTGGGAATTTAGGAATAGTGACTGGCCACAGGCTAAGCGGTGCTGCCAACCCTGCTGTACATAGCAAAAGGCAGTTCACTGCAAGAGTGGGTTGTGTATGATTTGGGTTCAGGACATGGCTGTATCCATAGATTCTGGGCATAGTTGCAGGATATGCTCAAGGTCTCTCATGAAAATGAGACTGGGGTAACAGCACTGCTAAAATATTCATCAGAGCTGCTAAGCATGACCAAAGCCAGTGCCTGGTGCCCTGTGGCTCTGGAGACAGATGGAGCAGGCTAAAGCATGTCCAACCCCCAGGATATGACTTTCTGTTTTGCCCTGCAAGCTCTCCAGAGCACTGAGACATGAACAAAGGCCCTACTTTACACTTGGAGCCAAATGCCAAGCAAAAGATCTTTCCCATGCAGCTTTGGTGCTGAGGTAATGGGTTCACAACTCTGTAAAAATCCACTCCATATACCCACTTCTCGCTGTGCATGCCTAAAGTTTATGTCTTTTGTGACTAGTGTCAGGAAGCCTGAGAAAATGATTTGGTCACAGGCACCAATGCAAATGGGATTTGTTCTTCATACTTGTCTATTGTGCTCTAGAACCAGAGAGACTGGGGACAGGGAACAACAAAAAGACCATGTCCTCCTGATGAGGTGCATCAATGGGTCATTATCAAGGGACCTAGGTGCATGTAAGGCCTAGTATCATGCTTTTTGTGGAAATCTTCCTGTTCCTGGATGAGCACCAAGTGCAGTGGGCACTGGTGGTAGGGATACTAAGTACCAACATTGACAACACACATTATTGTTTCACCTCTCTAATTGTACTAGTTACTGACAACCATCCCTCCTAATTTTCCCACCCACACTCACACTATGATCACACATTTAGTACTCTGTCAATTCGACCACTACTGTGCCTAACTACTTAACTCATGGAACACAAATGTACTTAGAATGGTACATTAAGACATTGAAAGATGCTCAGAGACATATGTCAAGAGCACACTGGCCCACAGAGATAATACAAGGCACTCACACAAACACACACACACACACTGAGACTGATAGTCACAGATCCAAACTAAGATAAATTGAGCTAGTGCTATTGACATCAACAAAGTGCATACATAACAACATACATCAATTGCAAAGGAGCATAGTTAAAGTGTTTTCAAGGTCACAATGCAAAACACCTAGGGCCTGATTCACAAAGATAAACTCACACTTTTTTGTAAGTGTACGTTTTGTTTGATATTCACAAGCTACGACTTAATAGTAAGTTTATGACAACGGAGACTCCACAGTAGGGGTGGAGAACTCAGCACTCCGTCCTGAGTACAGAGTCTCTGCTGGAATAAGCTAACTATCAACTTGTAGATTGTGAATACTAAAAAGACTTAAACTTACACAAAAATGTGAGTATACCTTTGTGAATTGGGCCCTAAAAATATCACAGTTAACATACATTAACTCTGCTGCAAATGAATCTTAAAAGCTATAACATTACATCGCACTTGTATTTTTTTAAAAAACACATGATTGCTGGCATCACCCATAATTACTAGTGACATCACAATACCCTTAAAATGCATTCACTGTTGACATTATGACAATAAATAAATTGCTGAATACATGATGTATCATATCAAGAAACATCCTCCCACTCATAGGCTGTCATATGTGTTCTACTGTACACTACAATGAACACAGTTTTACAAGTAGTGACAATAAAATTCTTAATATTATCTACCACCTCATCACTAATTTCACTTAGGAAGTGGTTTGTTGTGCTTTTTGTAATCTAATGTTTGATGTCATAGTTGAGTTACTAACCAGACATGACTTAAAACTGTGTATTGACATTTTGTATGTACGCATGTATGTAAGTTCCATTTCTATAACACGAAGCAAGCCAAAAGGCAGACGAGCAGTCAAAATGGGCAAAGTGTACCATAAAGTCAATGAGTGATAGGAAAAGTAGAAGACATTGTGAAGTTGTACATTTTGAAGAGTTGTATTTTCAACTCTTTCAAACATTGAAGCAGCATGGGCCAGTCCTGATGAATATGGAGATATTGTTCTACATCCTGAGGATATAGATGGAAAAGGCCAGTTGCCTTTTTGTGGCGTAGTGCTTATTATAGAATACCATGGTATGTTAGATGTACTTCTTAAGTGCAACATATGAAAATGATTAAAGTCAAGAAAAAACTAAAAGCAATACACCTAAATTTACATAAACAAGTGTGTTACTCACATACTGCAACTTAAGGGGCAAAATCTGCTATAAGGAGACAAAGCACAGTTCACAGTTTGGTACAACTCTTTGCTGTACTAATTAGGGTGTACATCAACAAACAAAAACAACGTTACTGAGATTTGTACACCAAAGCATTTCTACCAGATGTTTGTTATTTTGCCTAGTCTCCTCTATCCTTGATAGGCATGCCAAGAACTCTTAATTTCAAATGGAGTGACACTAGTAAGACACAGGGCTCCATCTGGCAGGATGGACTGTTACAGACGGGTGGGTACTAACTATGTAATAGTGGAGGTTCCTGTGGTAAACAGAGTTTTGGACGGTTCTGGGTGCATTGATGCTGCATTTTATGGGTAAATATTTCAACTTCTTTGTTTACAGAATTCAAACTTTGTAATGTTGGGCTCTCTTGTGGAAGAAATTGCTGTTGCATGGCTGGGAAGGTATTTTCTCCTTACTAATAGTATATTTGACCTTCAAACCACTCACTGGCTCAGCAGTAGATAAGTGCTGGACCTGGCCCTTTTTGCAGGGTCATCCCCAAACTCCTTTCCACCCCTCCTGCTTTCTGAACCTGTTTTTGTTGGCTTTTAGGGCTCTGCACGCTTTACTACTGCTAACCAGGGCAAATGTGCTTATGCTCTTTGCTTAAAGCATGATAACATTGGCCTACACCCCATTGGCATATTTAATTTACTTGTAAATCCCTAGTAAAGTGGCACTACATGTGCCGAGGTCCTATCAATTTAATGCAGCTAGTGGGCCTGCAGCACAGCTTCTGGCATCCACCAATGCGGGACTTTAAGAATGTCTCAGGCCTACCACTGCAGAGTCTGTGTGTGTAGTTTAAACTGCCATTTCGATGTCGCAAAGTAAAACTTTTGCCAGGACCTAACCTTCCCTTTAAATACATATAGGTCACACCCAGGGTAGCCCTGCACAGCCTGGAGGGCATGGTACAATGTATTTAAAAAGTAGGACATTTACTTTTAAGTTTTATGTGTCCTTGTGTAGTCATATTACATTTTATAAGTGCAATTTCCAAATGGGTAGAGATAACCAGTACATGTTTTATGTGAACAGGCTCTTGGTACAAACCTCGAGAAGGTAAAACTTCAGCGAGACCAATCAGGGACTATATTTGACTTGCGTGCTATCGTGGTGAATGTTTGACTTTGACCCAGTCCAGCGTGACCAGATAGCCACAGTTGGCACTTTCTCATTTAGATGCTATTTAGATGCTATTTTTCACTTTATTCTTTAAGACTTCATTAGTGTTCATTGGATTTTTGTGGTTTTGGTCTTGTTTTATTCATTAAATTATTTTACTAACCTGTTGTGGGAGTTTTTTGTGTGGTAATTTCACTGTTTTTGTGTTTGACCTGTTGCACTAACACTATGCACATTACCTCTAAGCCAGTCCTCATTGTTATGTTATGTTATGTTATGTTTATTTTCTATAGCGCACGGCTACTCCAACGGAGTGTCCCGGCGCTTTATAGTGGCAGCTCATAAAAACATAACAAACAAAGATATTCAAAGACAACAGGACAGCACAACTAAAGGGTAAAAAGCCAAGTTTTTAGGGCTTTCCTAAAAGACAGCAGATTAGGGGTGCAGCGTAAGGCCAATGGCAGAGTGTTCCAAAGCTGGGGCGCCCTCAAACTAAAAGAGCGCCCCCCCAATCCGGGCCTTCCTAACTCGGGGAACCACCGCAAGAGGCAAAGAATTAGAGCGCAATGCTCTGGTAGGACGATAAAAAACAAGCCTGCGTTGGAGATATTTAGCTCCCAGACCGAAAAGCGCTTTATGGGCCAGGGTCAGTGCCTTGAAAATTATCCGCTTCCGGATAGGCAGCCAATGGAGTGACTGTAAAAGACCGGACACTCTGGCTCGCCTGCGAAGGCCAAAAATGGCACGCGCCGCGGAATTCTGCACGACCTGTAATCGCTGCACTAAATAATCCGGGAGACCCAGATAAAGCACGTTGGCATAATCCAATCTGGAGCCAATGAAAACTTGCACCGTTATCTTCCTGTGCTCTTCAGTGAGCAGAGGAAGAAACTTCCGGAGCATCCTGAGGATGCCGAAACATGTGCCCGTGAGGCCGAGAATCTGAGATCTCATCGCCAGATTGTTATCGATCTTAACTCCCAGGTTTTTTACCACCTGGGATGCCTGAGCAGGAGGAAACATATCAGTTGGCCACCATGCCTGCCAATCAGGGTCCGCGGCACAACCAAAAAACAGCACCTCCGACTTGTCAGAGTTACATTTAAGGCTGCTCTGCTGGAACCAGCTGAACACTGCCCCGAGACAGTCCCGAATGCTCTCTCCATCGAAGTCCTCACCTTTTCTACATGTGAAGAGAAGCTGGGTGTCATCGGCGTAAGAAACGATCTGGGCCCCATAAGACTCCGCCAGTGCCGCCAAGGGGGTCATAAAGATGTTAAAAAGGGTCGGGCTCAACACAGAACCCTGCGGAACTCCGACTCCCAGTGGCGGCATCTCAGCAGAGCCCGGGGGGACCCAGACCATTTGTAGACGGCCAGCTAGAAAAGATGTAAACCAGCTGAACACCATCCCCCTCAGACCGATGTTATAGAGTCTGGCGAGGAGCCCCTCGTGGGGGACGCTGTCAAAAGCCGCCGACAGATCAAGCATGACAAGCATGGCTTTGCCTCCAGAATCTACAACCTCCCTAATGGCCTCAGACACTTCTAAAAGCATCGTCTCGGTACTCAAATTGGGCCGGAAGCCAGATTGAGAAGGGTGCAGCAGATCATTAGTCTCCAGAAAAACGGAGAGCACGCTGTGAACGTGCTTTTCCGTAATTTTTGCCAGCACTGGAAGAAGCGATATAGGCCTATAATTGACCAGCGCCTCAGGGTCTAAACCCGGCTTTTTGAGGAGGGGGATCACCATTGCCCGCTTCCAGGCCTGCGGGACCATCCCCTCCCTTAAAGAGCGGTTCAAAAGTGGATTAATCAATGGGTTAATCACATCCGCCATCCTCCCCAAAAATTTGGCCGGGCAGGGGTCTAGCGGTGACCCTGATTTGAGGTTGACTAGAAATGCCAATGATGTAGAAAGAGAGATGGGGGGAAAAGCAGACAAGGCAAAAACAGGAGTGGGCGGAGGATCTAACCTAACCTCACTGCTGGGAAAAACTTCCACTGACCTCCCAGAAAAGGAGTCCTGGATCAATTTGATCTTGTTGGTAAAAAAATGAGCAAGGTCACAGGCCCATGACTCAGAGAGAGCGGTTTGAGAGAGATTAGATCTAGGGGTTATAAACTCCCTCACCACAGTAAAGATCTCCCTGCAAGAATTAGAAGCTGCCTCAATCCTCCTCGCCAAGTAGTCCTTTTTCTCGCGAAGGATATCGCGGTGATATGCTTTAATAGCAGTCCTATAAGCAAGTCTAGCCATCGGGTCATACTGGGAGCGCCAAACCCTCTCGGCCACCTTGCACTGGCGGCGGGCGGTAAATAGCGCTTCCGTAAACCACGGAGCAGAGACCCGCTTAGGAGTAGCCCGAGACGCCCGCACCGGGGCTAAATCATTCAGCCTATCAGTCTGCCACAGCTGCAAGGAGTCCACATCCCGCTCTAAGTCACCTGTGAGGGGACACGGATGTTCGAGAAAAGCCTGAGCTAAGGTCTCAGGAGTCACACAATGAAGTGCCCTAGAGGCAGACCCCTGTGGTCTGGACACAGTGCTAGACAATTTCTCCCTACCCCGGATACAAAACCTGACCAGCTTGTGGTCGGACCAGAGCACCGAGACAAGCTCTATATCCTCCAGTGGCGCCGTGGAGAAGACCTGATCCAGAGTGTGACCCTTGTCATGTGTGGGGCCAGATAAAAAAGGCACCAGGCCAAGGGGAGCCGTGTTATCAGATAGCTTAATCACATCTGGATCCTCGCCCTCATCCATATGGAAATTGAAGTCTCCCGCCAACACACAATGCTCCACCCTCAAGGCTAGCCCTGCCACGGCAGCTTGGAGTTCATCAAAAAAAGATCCCGCCGGACCAGGGGGTCTGTAGACCAACAGCCCGCTAAAAGCTTGATGGGGGGCCAGAGTAATGGAGAATGCCAGGGACTCAGAACCTGTAATAGTTTCTATCGGAATGATAGAGCAGGTAGCCCGCTTGTTTACAACAAGAGCCACCCAGCCTCCCCTCCCCTTCAGTCTGTCTTGGCGGAAGATGTTATACTGAGATGGAATAGCCGTCAAGATATCCGGATTGGATGAATCACCCAACCATGTTTCCGTTAGCATCAGGCATAGTGGTTGTTCTGTCGCAAGGAGGTCATAGATCTCCAAGGCGTGTCTGCACACAGATCTAGTATTGAGAAGTAGGCAGAGATGTTTAAATTCATCCTCTTCCCTCTGTGACGGCGCATAGCCGGGTGTCCAACCACATCCCGGGCAGAGCCTCTTACCCCTGTAGCGTCCAGGAAAGACTGAACGACAAGTACAGGAAATATTTTGCAGGGAGCGAAGTTCCTGCGACGAGTAATAAACCATCCTTCTACCCACTGCGGAGAGCCCTAAGACCACCGACCCATCTGCCTCCGAGACGCTGACGAGCGCAGACGGGCAGGACTCTGGCAAGACTCAGGCAAAGCGAAGGCCGACCCGCTGCGCGATCCTGCTGCGCTTAGAGGACTGGTTTAAGTAGTGCCTCCAGGTGAGGTGCAAACCGCCCCACCAGGACACTCAATATGGCGCTGAAAGAGCGTCAATGCCCTTCCCAAAATGGCGCCCGAATGGCAGACTCGGCCAAACCCCAACCAACCCGGAACCGGGCCCGCTCGAGCAGCGGTGTATCACAGATTAATGTGCAGGTAAGGGGACACCTAAGAGAACACTTCCAGTTAAAAGCAGGGGAAATAAACAAAAAACGAACAAAAATACAAAACGGGGAGTTAAAAACAAAGCGCGCGCGCTGACCACGCGGCGCTAGATGCTGTAATGAGCTGCCAACCTGGCAAATGATTCCTTTCCAGGCAAAATCACTCAGAGAACCGCCTTAAGTAGTGCCTCCAGGTGAGGTGCAAACCGCCCCACCAGGACACTCAATATGGCGCTGAAAGAGCGTCAATGCCCTTCCCAAAATGGCGCCCGAATGGCAGACTCGGCCGAACCCCAACCAACCCGGAACCGGGCCCGCTCGAGCAGCGGTGTATCACAGATTAATGTGCAGGTAAGGGGACACCTAAGAGAACACTTCCAGTTAAAAGCAGGGGAAATAAACAAAAAACGAACAAAAATACAAAACGGGGAGTTAAAAACAAAGCGCGCTGACCACGCGGCGCTAGATGCTGTAATGAGCTGCCAACCTCGCAAATGATTCCTTTCAAGGCGAAATCACTCAGAGAACCGCCTTAAGTAGTGCCTCCAGGTGAGGTGCAAACCGCCCCACCAGGACACTCAATATGGCGCTGAAAGAGCGTCAATGCCCTTCCCAAAATGGCGCCTGAATGGCAGACTCGGCCGAACCCCAACCAACCCGGAACCGGGCCCGCTCGAGCAGCGGTGTATCACAGATTAATGTGCAGGTAAGGGGACACCTAAGAGAACACTTCCCGTTAAAAGCAGTGGAAATAAACAAAAAACGAACAAAAATACAAAACGGGGAGTTAAAAACAAAGCGCGCTGACCACGCGGCGCTAGATGCTGTAATGAGCTGCCAACCTGGCAAATGATTCCTTTCAAGGCGAAATCACTCAGAGAACCGCCTTAAGCAGTGCCTCCAGGTGAGGTGCAAACCGCCCCACCAGGACACTCAATATGGCGCTGAAAGAGCGTCAATGCCCTTCCCAAAATGGCGCCCGAATGGCAGACTCGGCCGAACCCCAACCAACCCGGAACTGGGCCCGCTCGAGCAGCAGTGTATCACAGATTAATGTGCAGGTAAGGGGACACCTAAGAGAACACTTCCAGTTAAAAGCAGGGGAAATAAACAAAAAACGAACAAAAATACAAAACTGTGAGTTAAAAACAAAGCGCGCTGACCACGCGGCGCTAGATGCTGTAATGAGCTGCCAACCTGGCAAATGATTCCTTTGCTCTGTGCCAAGCTACTAAGGTATGAGCACAGGTTAATTAGGGATTTGCTCATGCCTTGCCCTGACTAGAATTGTGGTTATTGCTTGAGCAGGGCTCAGACCCCAGTCAACCAGCAACCCAATTTCTCACAATAAGATATCTGACCCGTATTTAAAACTCTAACATGAGAAGGTTTGTTACTTTTTGCTGTTGCCTTTCACTCATACATTCAAAACAGTTTATTCCTCAGTTTTATTTTCAAACTAATTTCAGTAGTTGGGCTCAATTCATTGGTATTATCTGTCTTTGGGGGCAGGAAGTGCAGTCATACACAGTCCATGGTTTGAAGGGGGCTAGTGGAAGCAATCATGTTTATCTTTTACTTGCTACTCTCAGTATTGCAGCAAGTATGCCATGGAGCCTAATAACAGCAAGGAAAATACCCCTGCTGATATTTTGGTAACAGAATACACACATCATTTAGGTGCAGTAGACCCCCCACATCATTGGTCCCAAATACAACTCCAGTTGCTCCATTATTAACAGCTACAGACTTGTTTATGCCATGTGCTCAGTTTTCTCTCTAAACCTCGTTTTCACACGTATTTACTGATTACATATCTTCCTTTTGTTCTGCAGTTTCTTTTTCCTTTCCCTACATTCTGCTATGACCCTACTCAAGTTTACTGGTGCCTGTTGAAGTGACAAGAGCAGTTTTTCCTGCGTACGTAATCCATTGTGTAGCATTGTTAATCCCATGGGGTTATTCCTATTAGGTAATAAATAAAGCTTGGGCTTGTATATTGCATTTTGCATTCTCTTTGACACATTTGAGTTGATACCATGTAGTATCGGTAGTTCAGTAGTTTTTGATTTAATGATCATTCATTTTTATTCTTTACGGAATTCCTTGGCTAAAGATCCATAATTCACAAATTGAGTGGGCTAAGAGGCTAGTTCAATTCACCTCAGAGTATTGTATTGAGCAATGTTCACCCCAATCTACCTCTCTTTCTTTTTCACACCTAACCTAATAGCTGAACCCACTAAACTTGCTCCTTCATCCAAATCACCCTTAAGATTACCAGATTGAGCTAATACCAATTCCTCCAATCCAATAAAGGAGGATGTACCCCTTAACTGTGAAAGAAGAAACAGTCTTGAAAGAATACTTGGATGAAAACTTGAGGAAGTGTTTATTTTCTATTCCACATTCCCAGCAGTGCACCAGTTTGCTTTTGTGCCCAAGACAGATGCAAAGCTGCAACTGAGGTTGAAGTATAGGGGATTGAACATCATCACAATCACTAACCAGGTTCCACTATTCCTGATTTCAATTCTACTAAACCAAGTCAAGTCGGCCAATATCTTTTCAAAACTTGATTTGAGAGTAGCTTACAATTTAGGGAGGATCAGGAAATAGGTGGGAAACAGGTTTACTTTAAATACCCATTATGGCTACTTTGGGAACTTATTAATGCTGTTTTGTTTGTGTAATGCCGCTGCTGCATTTCACCATTTAATTATTGATATCGTCAGAGAAATTTTGGACTCTTATCATCATTACCTGGATGATATCATAGTATTTTCCCATCACATTACAGGAACATCAAAAACATGTGGCAGGGGTTCCACAAAGGTTGAGGTAAAATTATTTGTATGTCATGCCAGAAAAGTGCTCCTTTGAGGTGTGAACAAAATCCTTCTTAGTGTTCCAGATGATAGAATTAGTTCTACAGAAGAATGAATGAAGATATGGATTAAGTTGCAAAAAATTGACCTACTCCAAGAACAGTCAAGGACATTAAATGATTATTGGGGTTTGCAATTAAGAAGTTTTGGTGTATCATCATAGCTCTTGTCAAAATTGACTAAAAAGTGTTTCACTGTGAATCACAGCAATATAAGCTTTTTAACAACTAAAACAGCTTTTATTCCTGCACCAATATTACTGCATCCATCGTATACAATTCCTTTCATGTTGGAGACTGGTGTCTCATCCACAGCTAAATCTCAATAAGATTCTCAATCTGGAAAGCTCCATCTTGAACATTAACGCACATGGAAAAGGCTTTTATGGTCTATGATATGGTACTGTTAACAATGAAAGAAGCATTTAGTCAATAGAGACATTATTTAATAGGGCCTCAACATAAAATACCTGTGTGGAAATTTGGAATATATTAAATCTATGAAGTGTAGTACTACATGCCATGCCAGGTGGAACCTTTTTTTCCTGTTTCTTTTACGATATCACTTTCAGACCAGGCCATTGACATGGAAAGGCATCTACCCTCTCATATCAAGAACACCAAAACCTTTGCCTCCTCTGAGGCCAGTGGTCACAAAATAAGTGCCATAAGTAGCAGGGAGAAAGCTGGATCTAACAGCTGCAACCCCTGAGCACCTCCAAATGACGCCCATGAAGAAGACTCAGAGAAAATGGAGTGATTGGAACATCCTTCAATTCTAGCAACACAATCAATAGAAGAAGGAGAAGCTGAGAAAGTTGTGTAAAACTCAGGAGACAATTGATGGATGTGGTAAAACAGGTAGAAACAGATCCTTAAAATTAGAAAGTGCAAAATTATATTTTATATTATCATACATATTATTTTCCAGATCTCGATTTCCAACAGGAAATTAGCCACGTGGGGTCCTCAAACTTCATTGGCAGGTCATCCTGGGGTGCTTAAGACCACAGAGTTATAGTCCCAAAATATCTGGGAGCCACAGCTATATCAACGGATAGCATAATTTAGGAACAATATGTGATCTGTGCTCAAGTAGAAGTAGATTGTAGGCCTCCTGCAAGATTGATATGGCCTCTGTCAGCTCCAAAACAACCAAGCTCCCAAATCACAATGAACATTATAGTATATCTGACAATATTAAGTTGTTATAGCACTCACTATCATTTTTTTAAGCAAGTGGTAAGATTTCATGGTTTACTGAATATTATAACAAGAAACAAAGGCTCGCAGTTTAATTCTCATTTTTAGAATACCATGTTGAGTCAATTTGGAATCATCATCTGCACATCCACGAAGCAAGGATAGACTACGTGTATCAATCAGACGGTTGAACACTGCTTATTTTTTGGTGAATTGTCCACGAGTTTAGGTAAAATGGGCCCTATCTCTGAAATCACGCATTGCAACTCTCTGCATTGATTTTTATTTTGCATGTATAGCATTCCACCAAGATGTCGCTATTGACCTTTCAGGATAAAAATAATCCTTTAGCAAGTAATCACTTGCAGGAGTTAGAAAAGGTGCACAGCAAAGCTCCACTAATTCTGATTAAGGATAAGCTAACCTATAAAATGTTTTTGGCTAGAAATAGGAAACCTCTACCGGAGCACAAAATTGTGTGCTTAATCTGGCTCTCTCCTTAATGTTTATCTAATGTGGGCACCTGCTAAATACATTCCTCATTTTTTTGGGATCCTTTTCTGTTATCAGATTATTAGACAAAGGAGCAGTAGAGCTTCCTACAACTTGGAAGGTACATTCTGAAGTACACATTTCAATAATTACACCAGCAGACACAAGGAAAAATGTACCTCCACCTTCCATTGCGGTTGATTGGCCCTAGAAAATGAAGAGGAAGATATTTTTTCGTTCGTGCCCCTCTGTTGATGGAAACATTTCATAAAGAGTACTTCCACAAGCTAAAACCACCAATGTTAAGGATGATGCCAATCAGGGGCAGGGGGCACTGTCAGGGTTCTTACATCTGGACGATTACAGCAGGTGGAAAAATTCTGAGAAGCATCAGCTGCCATTGTCTGGCATATGCACTCTGGTGTAACTGGAATGCTGGCACATGGAAGCTAGGATGTCAACAATGAGGGCAGGTTAACAACATGTCAAAGAAGTGTGCTTGCACTTCCAGAGATGTACAAGTGCAGTTCAAGAACGCTACACGAATGCCTCGCCCAGTTATGAGGCTATGGTGCTTGTGCAATTTAGTTCGCAACTCTAGAACTTTTTGTAATTTTCATCCTGGGGTTCTCTTTTCCCAGTGATTTTAGGTAGGGGATTAGGCATCCAGTTTCCTCCTAATATGGGCGCTGTGATCTTACTCTTAATCCCTACCACTGTGCACTTTCGTCTTCTCCTCAGAATAAAGGTAGTTCATAGAGTTTCTTCCTCTCGTAATCACTGTCAAATTTGTAGACGTAACTTCTGTTTCATGTTCATAAAGGTTCAAACCTCATTTTCTCATAATACCTTTCTCCTGTTTTAGGGAGTGTCTGTGTAAATATTAGAGACTCCGTTGGTGACCCACAGAACCCTGATGATTTTTCACTCAAAGTTCTCTCTTCTCCCTTACTCAACTTCCCATCCTCTCTAGCTGGTATTCCTCTGTCCTGTTACTATCACAGAGTGGAAATTCCTATATGGTGCTTTGGGATTATCACCAGAGCTCTATATGTTTTATCCATTTTCAAGTGTTGTGGCACGCTGTAACCCACAAAATCTATTTTGTAAAAGTGATTACCCATTTTAAAAATAGGCATGGTGTGAAAATGACATATGCTGATAACTTTCTTTTGCAAGCGCAAGTACATTACCTTTCTTTCGCCGAATTCATATTCATTTGATTCTGAAAAATAAAATATTGAAAGTGAGTAGCACCATTTTACACAGTTCATAAAGATAGTATACACAAAATATTGTATGGTGAAAATGATACCTTTCAATTTTAGGCGATTGTTCAGTTCCAGAAGTAGAATGGTCAGGGCCTCCCATCCTACAAAGCCTCCCATGACTTTGGACAACCATAAATTTGAGGAACTATCAATCAGGTTAAATCCTAAGAATAAGGTAGCCACTGAAAGAATATAAAGGAGAAAGAAATAGTTATGGAAACAAATAGAGAATATGTTCCTTAAGTCACAGTCAGGTCTTCCGGCAGGCACTCTACTGATCCCTCTCTGTTTTGCTGTGGCCTACATGCGTATCTCCCAGGAAATGTAGTGTGGAATGCTTACTTACTGGCACAGACAGTGGACTATGGCAAAGTGAACTTCCTACCAAGAGGGTTAGAAACCTGATGTCCACAAACTGTATGTGTAAAATTTCTTGGGTGAATTCTATACGCCTGCTCTTGGAAAAATTGTTGCACCAAAGCCTTTGGGCTTCTCCAGAAAACCAATGTACACTGGCTAAGATTAGGTTAAAAGAAATATATTGGGAGTTCGTTACATACCAGATAAATCTCCCTAGTGAAGGTTCTCTGGTAAGGGACTTCTTTGATGTCAAGCACCTGAATAGGTATGAATCAACTATAGATGAAATTACTCCTCTTTTGGCAGGTAAACTGTATATTCAGTTTAGGCGTAGGACCCATCTGACTAAGCAATTTTGCAGTAATTGGTCCAGGTAACCCCGTGCTGCTTTCAGATGTTTTAAGGTTTTTAGCTTTTAAACGTACCCAGTTTATGTTGGCCTTATTTTTGCTCTTCACTTTTTATTGTTCTGTATGTGTTGACTAGCTGCTTGTCATGAAATTCCTATTCGATCCATGATGACATGGTTGTATGCTTGTCTGAAGAAGGTTTTATGTATATTGTTTTTATGTTGTACTTTTATTATCTTGGAAGATTGAAATAAAGTATTTATTGAATGATTGAAAAAAATCTGAATTTGAGATCTTCAAAAAAGGATGTTCATGGATTGGACCTTGTGTAATGAAGACTGTAAAGATATACTAAGCTTGAAAACCATTATTGTTGCTTAGGTTCACTTCTGTCAAATAGCCTTCTGACTCAAATAACCTGTACATCGCTAAGATTCTGCAGGCTTATCCAAACATTGTGTGTTGGATTTCCAGAACTATTTTATTCTTCTTTCCAACTACTGTCTCTGGTTCTACTCAAATACATTAATTTATTTCTTTTAAAGGAATTTAGGCCCAGATGTAGGTCGCCAATTACCGGTCGGTAACGGCCGATTTCGGCCGTTACCGACCGGTATTTGGGAATTGGCATGTAGGGGGCATTTTATTTACAGAATCGGTATATTTACCGATTCGGTAAATTTACAGAATCGGTAAAATACCGAATCGGTAAATATACCGATTCTGTAAATCAAGATGTAGGTGGCACTGTAATCAGTGCCACAGGCCCTTACCGAATCGATATTTACCATGGAATACTATTCCATGGTAAATAACGAATTCCTGTGTACATGCACATCTGTGCATGTACACCTGTCCCATGTGGCACACAGACATGCCCTAAGGGCATGTATGTGTGTCACATGGCACACAAGCCAGAAACAGGGGTGCAACAGGGTGTCAAAGTGACACCCTGTCCCCCTTGTAAATTCGGTATTTTTACAGATTCTGTAATTACCGAATCGGTATCTGCCATTGAATCCTATGGGCTTCAAGGCCCATAGGAATCAATGGCAGATACCGATTCTGTAATTACAGAATCGGTAAATACCGAATCATACCGATTCGGTATTTGTTATCGAATTTCTACCTACATATGAATTACCGATTCATGAATACCGAATCGGTAAAATTCGGTATTTATGAATCGGTAATTCACATTTACCTACATCTAGGCCTTAGTCCTACAATTTATTTTCGAATATCCCCAAATCACTCCATTGGCTTCTTGTGAATGCCACTTTCAAAAACATCTGTCCGACAGATGCATCTACAAAAAAGCTTTAAAATTCAGCAGAATGAAAATGAAATAGTATGGCCTGGGGCACTCCATGGGCTCATGCAACCAAAGTCTATCCGCATCCTCCAACTATGAAATTACTCAGAGGACTTAGTCAAAGGACTGGCTATGAATGAAAACATTCCTGTGAACATCCACATGCCACAAAACACTTTAGGTAAATTAGTGTGCAGAATAGCTCATTCCTTCATATCTCATATCATCCCTCTCCCTTCTTCTCATAGCGGTTTGTGTTTTCCCCATTAAATCTTTGTTAGGAGCAAATACATGCCTTCTCTTGCATGTTTTTTAAAAATGCTACTGTTTATCTACTATTACATATTGTGAGCCTGGCTTAAAGAGGTAGAAGTTTACCAATTTTAGAAGATAGGTCTTAGAGTTAAAAAAAAACATAGCTGGTCGCATGGGAATGCCCATCTACCACTCATGGGCCGCTTCCTGATGCAACATAGTGGAAATTAGCGCATAGTGCTGCTACTCTCCAGCCCCCATCAGGATGTAAGTCTTTGTGCTGGTTTACATCATTTTTTGATACTGCACTGGCACAAAAGCTTGATAAATCTGGCCCTTGGTATAATGGCCTTCACTACTTAGCTCTGTATTTTTAAACATTGTAAAGCAGAGTTTTTTTTATTTACAACTGAGATTATCGAGTATTGAGATGTGCTTTCCAGGTTTAAAATGGTTCCTTGGTATTCCATCAAAGGCAGCATTAGAAACTAATGATAGACTTGAGAGGAAGAAGGACAATGTCAAAGGTACATAAAATAATACAGTAAGTGTTTACCTAACAATGTCCTACAAATCGGAAATAAATATAACATATAAAAAAACAATTTCATGTGTACGTAATAAAACTTCACCAAATTGTAAAGTTCTAATTGTTCGATTTTCAAATAAAGTCATACTTTTCCCATCAACCATCCGCACTTGAGTTGAAATAACTGGATTTCCCATTATCCATCTACACAAGAAATGATATATCACTGGATTTCCCATCATCCATCTGCACAGCATGTGACATCACTGATTTCCCACCCATGGCATCCTGCACTATTACCCCCTCCCAAGACCTACTTAATGGTGGCTGCAGTGCAGACATGCATCAAGTGCATCAAAAGAAAGCCTGCGTGTGCCCATTCGGGCCTGGAATGTGCCGAATGCAAGACAGCCTGGTTCTCTCTCTACTCACTGCTAGCCTGCCATGCACCTCTGTGCTGTCAACCCAGGCTGTTGCCATCTGAACTGCTGCTACATGGCACCGCACAATGTGAATCAAGCATTCACATACATCTCCTCCAAGTTTTCATTCACTCTCCCACAACCAACACCCACCACCACTGCATCAACAGCACCCAGCACCCCCCTCGCTCACACTCACACAAACCAGCCACCAACTCACACTCACACAGACCAAGTACCACCAACACAGCACACCACACCACACTCTCATGCATGCTCCTCAACACCTGCTTGCTCAGCAAATATGTCACAGAGATATGGGAGCTACTGCACAACCATGCTCCGGACCTGTTCTTCCTCACAGAAAAATGGCTAAACCCAACTGCTGCAGCGGACATCACTACAGCTATCCCTGCCGGCTACAAAAGTTCTAGGCAAGACTATCAGCACAAGCCTGGAGGTGAGTCATCATCATATTCAGAAATGCCATCAACTACGCTGACACCCCCACCAACTACATGGAACACATCATGCTCAAGATAAGACAGCCAACTTCTCCTTAGACAGAAGCGTCATATACAGACTACCAGGACCCTGCACCAGTTTCACCAGTGAAATTCACCCACCTTGGAGACCTTAACTTTCAGCTAGAAGATCCCACCTAAGCAAACTCTACAACCCTTCTAGAAAAGCTTGGAAAACATGGCCTCACCCAGCACATCACCTAATGCACCCACATTGCTAGACACATATTGGAACCAATTTTCTCCTTAATTAGCAACATTGCAGTTCACAAACCAGTAAATGTGACCTGGAGAGACCACACTCTGATTGGTTTTAATGTATCCATCTCACAGCAGAACAGACCTACCACTCCCCTCGAGCACAACTCAATGGCAACAGACTACCCACTGGCCAGTGGAAACCAGGTGAATAAAACACCACTGCAAGTCATTGGAGCACAAATGGAGAATAAGTCAAGACTTCACAGATAAAGATATCTTCAAATCTGCAATTAGACACTACCACAAACAGGTATGGAACACCAAACGCACAGTTCTTGCACACCAGCACAACAGTAGCGGAGAAATCACTGCCATCATCAAAGCTTTCACTGCCCTTCTGCAGTATCCAGCAACATCACCCCCTCACAAGACCTGTAAAATAATCTCTCAGAATTGTTCTATAACAAAATCACATAAATATACAGCAACTCTGACCTAAACTGAACTCGGTCACCGTCGCAACTCAACTTCCCATCATGGCCAAAGAACAAATGCTGATAATGCAGCCAGCCATCTTCACCATCGAAATCGCTGCTACCTTGAAGACCATCCACTTAGGCCTCATCTGCCCCTTGCCCCCACCAAACTAAAGGACTCCTGCTGAACAACAAAGCACTAACACTCATCCTCAATGCCTCCACCGACTCAGCCACATTCCTGGATACCTAGAAATATGCCACCGCCTTGCCTCTGCTCCAATGACCCAGCCACTCTTTCCAACTACAGGCCCATCTCCTCCTTACCATACCTGGGAAAGGTCTTAGAGAAATAAATCAACCAACTCGTCACCTACCACCTCACAAACCACCAGCTACTCAATGCCATGCAGTGTGAAACTGGGTTCAAGCCCAACCATGGTACCGAAACAGCACTCATTGATACCACCAATGACATCCACATTGTCCTTAAGAGAGCACACACAGCAGCCCTCATTCTTCTGGACTTCTATGCAGCATTGTACAAGGTCTGATACCCTCGCCTCATCAGGTGCCTGAATGAGACAGACATCCACGGACTCCCATTACTGGATATGTTCCTTCTTAACTGATAAAATACATGCTGTGGCCCTGGCATCTCACTCCTCGGAAGTTAACCAAGTACATCTGCAGAGTACCTTAACGTTCATCAATCATCCCCACCATCTTCAAAGCATGTATGATCCCTCTGGTCAATGTCATCTGCACACACAATATCAACATCCTAACCTACCTTGAAGACATGCAACTCATATTATTCCTCTCAAACAAGACCCCAACACAAGAAACTAGTTCACTGCCTGCATGACCGAAATTGCTAACTGAATGAGAGCCAAATGTCTCAAGTTCACAACTGACAAGGCAGAAGTAGCAATATTCAGCAAGAATGCCTCACCATGGGACTTCAACTGTTGATTGACTGAATTTGGACCCATGCCCATCACCTGTGCCAGGATCCTCATAATAATCATCAACGGCAACTGAACATGACCGCATAAGTCAATGCCGCCAATGCATCTGCTTCCAATCAATGAAGATGTTGAGGAAGATCTTCAAATGGTTCTCAAGAAACACTAAAAAACTGTCACTCACTCCCTAGTCACCATATAGTTGGGCTATGGGAACACCTTCAATGGGATCACAAAGCAAAGATTACAAACCATCAAGAACTTGGCAGCCAGACTCAACCTCCAACACAGAATTACACAACACGTCAGGGAGCTCCACTGGCTCTCAATACACAAACACGCTAATTTCAAACTCCTCACAAAC
Source organism: Lissotriton helveticus (assembly GCF_964261635.1). Lineage (NCBI taxonomy): Eukaryota > Metazoa > Chordata > Amphibia > Caudata > Salamandridae > Lissotriton > Lissotriton helveticus. The sequence continues at coordinate 2,073,631,233 of NC_136057.1, read as the reverse complement.
ACAACTTAAGCCCTACATACCCGAACAGTTGCATCTTCTTCCACCAACAACCCAGGCACCTTATATTCGCCCATATCCCACGCATACACAGAACTCGATCAGGATGATGGGCATTCTCTTACATTGCTCCTAAAGCATGAGCAGGCTCCTTTCTTCTTGAATTCAACAAGACACATAAGACCTGGCTTTTCACCTAACCAACCTACCATAGGCAGTGCTAGGACCAAACACCTGCTCAGTGCTAGTATACCCTAACAGGTGATAGTGCACTTTACAAATACACATAACATTGCCACAAAGTGCAGCGTACAGTAATCAGTTCCACATTTCAAGAAACCTACCTGCGAGAACTTTTATCACCAAAGCATTTAGAGCATGAAACCAGTTAAAGATGAATCTCCTGTGAAGACAAATGAATGATTACAAATGTTACTTCATGTTTCTGATTTCTTTTGACCAATACTTAAATAGAGTAATAACGAAAGAAAAGGCGGAAAGCAAATAATAAGGGACAAAATCAACACTTAAATAGTTTGTCAACTGGAATCTTTAATACCCAAAACACCAGCTATTTGGGTAACTATTTTGCAGGGCTAGGAATGATTGTGGTATGAATGATTTTGATAAATGTTTTGCAGTGTGGAAGGCAAAATATAGGTAAAGTAGCGCTTAACGTCTGCCTGTGGTTGCAGGTGTTGGATAACCTGCATTCATTTGTAGGAACCAGGACTTATTTTTTCATCATCCAGATAAAGAGGGATAAAGACAGAAACGGTAGAAAGAAGAAGAAAGAGAAAGGTAGGAAATGAGTGATGAAGGGGAAACAACAGGGATAAAATAAAACTGCAAGAGCTAGATAAAGAGTCAGGAAGTGGAAGAAAGAGGTTTGTGGTGAAATCTAGAAGAGGCAACCTTAGTGTTCCACAACCCCAGCATTTGGCAACTTTAGGCTCTTTAACCATTTTTTATTTTTATTTACTTTACAATTAAACAGTGTAGGTACAAGTTTTTAACATCGCACAGTAACCTTACTCCCTCTCTCTCTCGCATAATTAAAAGGATCTTCAATACTCTATCTTGCAGTTAAACAGTGCTGCACCACCTCTTCAAGTAGCTCAAGTCAAATGAAAGGGAGTGATTTCCAAAACTAAGGGGCAGATAATACTATAGCCCTGTCACCTAAGAGCAAATTTGGGAATAAATACAGCGGTTTGCATATTAAATATAACTCAGATATTTCATATGTAGGCCAATCAAGATTGATGCAGGATAGGCCATTGCATTTTTACTAGATAACAACGCCTCAATAGTAAAACTTCTGCTTATTCTGCATTAATCCATAACACCCTACTGCCTAGTAAAGTGACTGAAAAAGGAATCCAAAAACGATCCAAACAATTTAACTCAATGTACGTCAACAAGTTGTGTCAGTGCTGGTCTGCACATGATAAACCGCCACCTGGCACCAACACTGACCACATTGTACCAGAATTCTAGTACATGGAACATGGAACATAAGCAGCACTAATACAGTACACCCACACCCAGTGATACCTTAACACTGACGTACATTTGTGTAAAATGGGTATCATACCTGGCCAATCTGCAACTTTGTCCAGACTCTAGGACATTTCCATAAAATGTGCGCAAGTGCTGCTAATACACAGATAAATCTGTGTATCTTTGGAGAATGAATTGAAAAAATAGACCTGTCATCTCACAAAGGGCCTCATGTAAGTAATAAGCAGGGGGCAGTTGAAAGTCCTGAACCATACCACAGAAGCTTATAAGTTTGGCCGAAGTGAAATAGTCCAGATGCATGACGCAAAGGCAATGTTTCTAATTTTGTGGATTCTGGTTGGGGTCTCCTTCCCTGCGATGGTGTGTCTGGACCTCTGCCGATTGATCAACAGGAATCTACCATAGCTTCACTTAGCATTTTTTTCCACCGCCCCACCAAGGTGACCATATAAATTACAGACGTACGAGGAATAGTCCAGTGGTTTCTTTATGGAAGCTCGCCATAAAAGCGAGAGCTCTGCGCAGCCACGCCACGGATGCTCCAAAGGCGTGCAAATACATGCCCATCTGTGCCTGTCTGCGCATGGACAGCGCCAGGGACCAGGACCGCTGGTCCTCTCAAATCAGTACCTACTGTATATACTAAATATGATCTCATAAGCTTGTGCCCTGCTCTGCCCGAAGCCTTCTGTGGGATTATACATCTGGGGAATATGGATTCCCGGTGTGGCCACTGCGGTTTTTCACTCCCAACTGCCACACCTTTGGGAACTAGAATCGGCCATACAGTACCAGTTAATAACCCTTTAGAGTTTCAGTTTTTCTCAGTTCATTGTAGGTTGGTGGTCAAGCATAAGATCAAAATACATGACTACATTGAGGGACACAGATTAGGCACAGTTTTTTTATTTGAATCATGGCTTAAGGAGGACTCCTCTCGTGATGTACTGCAGGCTATCCTGCAAGGCTTTTCGATAGAAAGGGAGATTAGGTTACAGGGGTGGCTCCTCCGTTATAGTGGAGAAGTGTTGCCCCACTGATATGCCCCCAGAGATGGAAAAATAAAATGGTCATGAATATAGTTCATTACCATTTTTTAATTGTCACCCGGTCCCGAACACCGTGTCAGGAAGGGGGCAGGGCCGCTGCTGAATGGCAGCAGCGGCAGGGAGGAGGGTGGGCAGCTTTTTGCCATTATTTAAAGAGCGCTTGTCTCTTTGGCCAGCCATCTTGCGAAGGCCTGCCACACATGTGCACTTTAAACATCTCTAGCCAAGCTGTCTTTAGCCAAAGAAAGTTAGAGAAAGCAAAAGCCTCCAGTGCTCTTGTGGCAATCCTGTCACTTCTCTGATGCTGTGAGTGCAGCACCAGGATTGGTTAAGAGAGTTAGCTGGGGCCCTGGATTTACGAGGGAAGAAGATTGGAGCGAGGACATCGCAGCAGCAACCACATTAAGTATATTTTAATATAAATTTATTCATTGTTTTGATTTTAAGAAACCTCCCACCACCCATTAGCCCGCCCCTCTACTCACCAAGTTGGCAGAGGCCACAGATACGATATCTGGGGGGTGAGGGGGGGGGGGAGGGGCGGGGTTTGCTATAATCTTTAAGAACAATATTATGTGCTCTATCTCAGACCTCCCTATTGAGGGCAGTGTAGCCTCCTTTTTCTCCTTAACCCTATCAAAAAATGCTGTATTTGTCAGGTGTTCTTCTTCATCGCCCCCCACCCCCTAACCCCAGGGCTGGTGTTGAACTGTCCCGCCTCCTTAGCAGGTCTTTTTAGCTTTGCATTAGGCAACCTGTTGGTCCTGAGTGATTTCAATAAATATTTTGATGATGTTAACTGCCAGGTCACAAATACATTCATCGGCGACCTAGAGAGCTTACAGCTTTACCAGTTAGCATCTTCCCCCACTCACAGATTGGGTCATATTCTTGACCCTGTGTTTACTAACATGGCGAATGTTAGACTCTGTATGCCTATTTCATTGGCATGGTCACACCATTCAGTTATCCCCTTTAGCCTTACCTGTGACAAGACGTTTATAATCCTGACTCCCCCACCCTTTTGGGCCCGGAAGTGGTCTACAGTGACACCAGAAAGGCTCAGTCATGCTTTTAGAAATCTAATTCTGAGCCTCGATCATAATGTAAACAAGGCCAGCACTCAATTGGATAGCTGGCTTAGAGAAGCTCTTGACCAAATTGCTTTTTTGGTCAAACAAGCTGCTCGACAAACTTTTAGTCGCTAAGAAAGTGGTGCAAGAGGCTTGAGCGCCTCTGGCAAAACAACTATGACCCCTGTTGTAAGATGAACTATAAGATGGAGCTCAAAGTATATATATTTTGCACAGAAGATTTAGGCTGCAAGAAACTCTTCACGGGAAATTTTCAAATTGTTAAAATTCTTACTACACTATCCTCGGTCTCATCTTTCTCCTTGCCCTCTGAAGATAGCTGTAATGCACTGGTGTCCTTCTTTGCTGAAAAATTAGAGCAGATCTATAATACCTTCCCCATAGAAGCAAGGTGCCACACACAATTTCCACCATTGATGTGACATCTCTCTGCAAGATTATCCAACTTGTTGTTGGTAATGTGATTAATATCTCTCTGTCCTCTGGCTGTATTCCTCAACAATGGAAACACTCCATGGTGGTCCCCTTGTTAAAAAAACGCTACTGGATTCTTTGAGTGCCGAAAATTATTGGCCCATTTCTTTGTTGCCTCTCTTTGGTAAGTTAGCAGAAAAGAATGCAAACAAACAGCTCTCTAATTTCCTGGAGGATAAGGGGCTCCTACATGGAACGCAATCAGGTTTTTGCCCTTCCTGCACAGAGTCTGCTTTGTTGCTCGCCTCTGATTAGGGCTAGGTGAATTATGGATGAGGTCAACACCACAGCCATTCTTATGCTCGATATCAGTGCTGCAGCTGACACTGCATCTCATAATATCCTGGTCAAGTGTATCTGGAATAGTGGCATTAGTGTCAAAACTCTGTGTTGGTTGGCCTAATTTTTTCAGGGGCATACCTTTCAGATATCACAAAAACCTTTTCAGTCGTCAATCCGTCCCTTGCAGGAAGGAGTGTCTCATATTGTTTATGTTAGCCCTCTGGCTGGGTTCATTGAGCAGTATGGTTTTACCTCATACACTGATGACACTCAGCTTCTAATAACTTTGTCCCAGAACAGTGAGCTTATGGCATCCTCCCTGTGTGCGTTCTTGTTTGATGTTGCCGCCTGGATGGAACTCAAGTGCTTAAATTTGAATGCTGTGAAGACTAAGGTTCTGGTACTGGGAAAGCATCAAAAAATCTGGTCTAATGATTGGTGGCCAGATAACCTCGGTCCTTTACAATCCACGACCCCAAGGTTTGATGAGAAGCTGTTGTTCAAAGCCCAGCTCAATGCCGTTTCAGGAAAGTGTTTCGGATTTTGAGATCTCCCCCAAAAATTCTTCACCCTCATCTTGAGTCTGCCTCAAAAACAGTAGTCCAGGCTCTGGATATATACAGACTAGTCTACTGTAATATTCTTCACTTGTGTGTCTCTCAAGCTTGATTGAATAGGCTTCAACATGTGCAGGACATGATTACTCCCTAAGCTCCAAGCAGAACTCTGAGATCGGGGACGGCCAAACTGGAACTCGTTCCCAGAGTCATGAAAGGTAGAATGGGTGGCTGCATCTACAGTTATTTGGCTCCCAAAATGTGGATTTCACTATCTGAGGAACTTCGGCTGGCTCCCTTCAAATTGATATTCAGAAAAACTGAAAACCTGCCATTTTGATTCCAGTTAGGCTTCTCCTGTTGTGCTAAACTCTTCTCTATACTTAGCTTCCTAGTGGTGGGATAGTTCATTTGAAGTAACCATGCGCTCTATAAATTACATTAGTATTAATATTATTATTAGATCTTATTTGGGTCTTTTATGGCACTTTTAAAAATGGGACCAGATGTTGTATAGTTCCTAAAAGTACATAGGATCAGCGAGTTAGATAAGATAAACTAAGGTATTGCAGTCCAGACTGATTCCAGACACCCCGAAAGATATGATAGCCTTTAGACTAGCTAGCTCACAATGTCACCATAAGCCCCATAACCTTAACAAGGAGCGAGTAGTTTTTGACAACTATCAATCATGACAACCCTTGATCCTTCAGGGATCGTGGAAACAGTGCAGCACTTTTCGCTCAGTCAAACGTCCTTACTTAGTCTCAGAGGGATACACAGAATAAACAATAGGGACGTTTTCAAAAAACATTTATTGAACCAGCATCATTCTAGTATAAAACCAGCTTGCTGCACCAATCATTAGACAGAAACAGATATATAAGATAACAAGCACCGACAGAGTAAATAAAAGGTAGAATTCTACCATGGTGCTAAAACAGTAAACAAATGCAGGCATATTGATACATGGCAGTAATCGAGCGTACTCCTATGATGCAAACCCTCTCTAGATGTACCTAAGTATACCTAGCAAGTATGTAGGTGTAAAGCCAAGAATCCCCTAGGAAAGAGCCAACCCCATTATCTGAAGGGAGAGAACGAAGGGCCCCATCTTGATTTCAAGTCGAGCTCCCGGCAAGGGATGTCAGACCACTGAATGCTGGAGTTTCTGTGTGCAGCAACATTTGATGGGGCTGTACTGACGTGCACCTCCAGGCAATAGAACCTGCTTTTTAGAAGTCCAAAGGTGCGCTCCACCACGTTGCGTGTGCTCTTATGTGCCACATTGTATCTCCTCTCCCTTGGGGTGGATGGGTTGAGATATGGGGTGAGTAGGAAAGACCGGAGGCCATATGCGCTGTCACCTAAATGTACAAGAAAGTGCCATTAATATGTGTCACCAATAGGTTAATCCAAGGTATACATCAGGGTGTGTGACATTGATTTACCTAGTAGGTTAGAAGGTATCCTTCTCTGAATTCACCAGCAGCCAGACGTGTATAGATCCCACTGTTCCTGAATATGTATGATTCGTGGGTACTCCCTGGGAATTTGGCCACAATGTCAGTGATGATGAAGTTTGCATCACATATCACCTGCATGTTAATGGAGTGAGTGGATTTGCGGATGCAGTAAATGTATTCTGTTGCTGCTGGTGGGAAGATTGGTATGTGGGTCCCATCGATGCAGCCTATTACGTGTGGGAACTGTGCCTTTTGGTGGTAATCCAGCTTGGTCTTCTGCGCTCTGCCTGTGTGCTGGGGAAGGTTCTGTAATGATGCATTCTGTCCATCATGGCGTCTAGGAAGGTGTTGAAAAAACGGGATAGGCAGCTCTGTGACACACCACCTACTGCGGCTATCACACCCTGGTAACTTCCTGTTGCCAGGCGGTGCAGGCAACAGAGCACCTGTACATGGGTGGGTATTGCGTGCGCCCTTGGTGTCTGACGCTCAAGATATGGTTCCAGGTCCCATATCAGGTCAAGGATGGTGTGTGGGTGTAGCATGTACCTGTCATGGATTTCTGGCTCAGTCAATTGGAACAGTGTGACACGCAGTCTGTACACACGCTCTTCGCGTCTCCAAAACCTCACTCCGGCTGCTCTCAAACGTAACCGCCTTGCTATGACGTTGAGGGCTGCCATTGTGTTCAAACTGTTGCATATTGGGGCTGTTTTTATGCACTGCACCTGATTACCACCTGCCCTGGATCAGTGGTAAATAACGATTCGTTAATACCGATTTTTGTCAAATTCGGAATTACCCAATTTTGCTACATCGCATTTCCGATTTTTTACCGATTCCTTATTTACAGATTCGGTATTGTTTGTTTCGGTGTTCACCGATCGGTAAACAAGGAATCGGTAACTGTTTCCCTTGAATTTACCGATTCGTTATTACCGATGGCATTCGGAAATACGTACATCGCACAGGGCTAAATACCGGTCGGTAAAACCGAAATTTACAGATTTTCTGCTTTACTGACTGGTATTTGGCCACCTACATCTGGCCCTAAGTCTAAGACGAAAAGAGCACCTTAGAGGAATAACTTGTTAGAGGAAGTGAAAACACTCATATGCCCTGACTGTATGCAACCAAACACGGCCCAAAATGAAAGCAATAACAACTCTAACAAAGTTTTAGGGCCGAAGGAGAAAGTGGGGGGCCAGCAGGATAGAGGTCAACTGTGGGCAAGGGCATAACTCCACAAAAAGCTATCTGACAACACATACCATACAAAGGACCTGACCCAAAGAAAGTCAAACATACACCAACCCATCAAACTCTATAGAACCTTCCCTCTCTTTTCAGAATGAGCATAATGGTGACTCGTCACAGTCCGCTCCGAGAATTTGAAAGGTGCCCAGTAGCGCTAGCATATTTCCCTAAAACAACTCATAAAAGCACACTGAATTCAGAGGAAGGACTTATTAACGATTTCACAGGACCTAACAAAAGAAGTAAGGGTACTCAAGGCAACGGTTAGCACACTATCCAAATCTCTGAAGTTAGTAGCAGCAGATACAGCACATAGGAAGAATCACCTACTCACCTCTCAAATGACCATCCAAGATTAAAAACAGCTTGGTAGGCAGATCCCAAGAGGTAAGGATGTATGTCAGTACAACGCGATCTAAAAGATTGAGGTACTTGACAACGCGGGCATTACAACGCAAGTCGTTACAACGACTTGCGTTGGAGGGTGCGGCTTTTGGAATATTATAATTTTATATTCCAACACCAGTCCACGTAACAGTAGGGAAGGTGTTGGAATATAAAATTACAACATTCCTTGCCCAACAGCGCCATCCAGCGCAAGTCGTAGTAATGACTTGCATTGTAATGGCATCGTTGTAAAAGCACTGCGGTGTAAACACCACGTTGTAAACGATGTTTACCAAGAGGTAAGGATTTAGTTGGAAGCTCTGTGTTCCTTCTTCAGAAGCAATGAGCACGGACCTCAACCTACCTAATAATGACCTAGCACGGCACTCAACACCTGATAGCTACAGTACAGCAGGGTCTTTCAGATCAGGCCATCAGATTACAAACCGTTCCAGAATCCATAATTACTCTTTCAGGGCCACACATTGATTAAGTAGTTTGACCTAGCCAGCACCAACTCATTACAAACACATGCAGGGACCAGAACACAAACATCAGCTTTGGCCAATAAATGTCCCATACTTACAACCTAGCCTGGTTAAAGAGGATGAAAATTCACTAAAAACAAATACATCCAATGAATTAGACATGTTAGAGGCTGCAGATCATTTATTAGGGACGATATAAATGCTGCTAAGAGATCCCCACAAACAGGCTCTGATCTTGAGTGCATAGCCCTGACATTATGCAGAGGAGAATTAGTAGAACATCTAGTGGCATTTGAAGTTCGGATTACCAACCTTACAGACACAAAGATTAGAATGAAGTACCACCTTCCAGATTCCTCAATGAAACATGCTACTCATAAACCCGCTATGACTCGTACAATGGGGTCTCCTCTACACAAAATAGATTGATGGCCATGGAAGCCTATCAATCAGTTTTTGGGGGATTTGGTCCTGAGCACACTGGAGAGGATACTGGCCTGCAATCAACCCCATGTAATTCAAACAACTCAAAATCTACAATAGCTCAACTGAATCAAGGAAATGATAACTATAGTCTAAGAAGCACCAATCCGCATCCAGAGCCTTGCCAGCCCATTGAGGCACAGCAGATCTCATTACTCTCATGGAACATCTCAGGACTGACGTTGAGGGGGGCCTCTTTGGACTGGTCTGGCTAGATTGGTGATCAGGATATATGCTTGTTTCAAGAAACATGGTCCAAGGATCTGATATTTCGTTTAGGGTACCTGAATAACTATAAACCAGCAACTCAAGGCCTTCTGGGCAGACCATCGGGTGGGCTGACTACATGGATTAAGCAAGACAGGGTATACAATACAGGAACTTCAGATTAATAGCCCAGATATCCAGGCCATTTGTTTCCAGTCAAGAACAAAGACCCAAATAACAATTTGTAATGTCTATGTCAGAGGACTAAAAAGAACTAGCGCATCAAACATAGCAGGGGACTTCAATACAACCTTTGAGCCCCTTGATCACTATGATAGCATGCTAACAGAGGAGGAAGATGCACATTGGGGCATTCCTAGTTTAGACTGGCGCCCATTAAAAGGTGGACAGAGGTAGCTATTCAACCGAAAGCTTTCTGTATGGAAAGGGGAATCAGGGTAGTAAATGGGAGGACTATATCTGATAGGCGGGGGAAGAATACATTCAATAATGGACACAGTGCAAGCCAAATTGATTATATATTAATAAATCAGGAACAATGGCCTGACCTAATAGGCATAGAGATGCTGGAGAGGGCCGAAAGTGACCATAACCCCCTGATACTTGTAATGAAATCAGAAAAGCATAATAGGGGAGTAATACCGTTAATGCAAAATACAACTCTCTAATGACACGAGACAGGTTAAGTGGGATAAGGTCATCAAAAATCCAGAAGCAGTAACAGCTATGGTGGTAGACGTCATTGACACCCTGAATGTGTTACAGGCTGAGCAAATCCAGGAAAAACTGTATAAAACTATAGTTGGGATTCATAACATATTATTTGACAAATTTAGGACTTACAAGTCCCTCGCAGAAGCAATTAAGTAAAAAACCCAGCTTGTATTTCTCAAGCAAGGAAACTGTATAAAACTACCCAGCTGCGAGAAAAAAAGGACTGGGATGAACAGAGATGGCAAGATCTGCGATCGGGCAGTACAGAGAAAAATCTTTATTAGTTCTGGCACCTGGTAAGGTGGGGCCCAGGAGAGCAGGCCCCGTTCCCACGTAATCATGTAACCAGAACTATGGACAGAACATTTCTCGAAACAATATGAAGAAGAGAAAGAGGAAGTGAATGAGCCTTTCTCAATTTCCACTCACACGTTGGTCCTAGCCTTTGACTGTTATGAAGTAGGTGCAGCGCTGGGAGCAGTGGCAAGGGGAAGAGCCCCATGGCTTGATGGTATTCCAGCAGACCTATTTTTGAACAATAAGGAAATCTGGCAAAGATACATAGAACCATTAGTCAATGCAATCGCTCCCATTCCAGGATCCTGGCGAAGGGCCAATATTAATAAAAACATTTAATAAAGTGATCGGTCTTCTCCTAGCAATTACAGGCCAATAAGCCTAATCGATTCAATCCAACAGGTGGTGGCAAGACTAGTTGTGGCAAAAATACAGGATTGGATGACAGCAAATGGCATATTAAAACTGCTACAGGTAGGCTTCTGCACTCATGTGAGTACTATCGACCAGTTCATTCGATTTATACTAATATATTGGCGCACAGTAGTGATTGCTGAAGACAGTATCTACCCTGCCTTTGTGGATCTTAAGTCGGTGTTAGGCTTGGTCTCATGGAAAAAAAACTTTGGACTGCCCACAAGGAACTAGGTATGCTATTAGATCTACTATCCTTAGTAGTCAGACTTCATGAGGATAACTTTGCACAGGTGCGATGGGGGGGCACAGTGATATGTCACTGACAGGTTCCCAGTCTCCAAGGTGGATCGACAAGGGAGTGTTATGGCTCTGACTTTGTTTTCTTTATTTTTGAATGGTTATTTCCAAAACACAGAGCGGTCTGCAGCATGCACTATCCCACTTTGAAGAATTTTGTAGGGTGCAAGGATTTGTGATTCATGTGAGTAAAACTAAATGTATGGTACTAAACAAGCTCCAGGTGATAAAGAGTAATGTAAGCCTAAATAATGAGTTTCTTGAACAGACTGAATTTTTTAATTTCTTAGGAGTCATTCTAGCTAAGAAATTACCTTGGAAACCCCAGATTGAAACCATGACTTTAAAACATCGTCAACTTGCAGGAGCATTAATGAAAGAACATAAAAATTCACAAACAAAGCCAATCGACCCGCCTTGCAGATTTATAATACCAAAGTCATGGCTTTAGTTTTATATGGCTCTAAACTATGAGATTTCGAAAACTTGACTCCATGAGTTGGAGCAGAAAACACATTCTTAAAAAGCATCACTATCCTTCCACAAAACTCCCCATTAAAGCCATTACATTATGACCTAGTCTGTAAACCCCTGGATAAGGTAGCAAAATTTCGCCCAACAGCATACTGGCGTAGATTATGGACCACCCCTGAATTAATACCCTACTCCTCAGCACCTAAGGATGTTCCGGAGGCTGACACCACACAACAGATTAACTGACTGCAAAAGTAAAACATACGCTGATAGCAATAGATCCAAGGGACCCCTTGGGCCAACGGTTCTCCTCAAAAAGGGAAATGAAAGAGCTAAACTGGTCTCTGACTATGAGCAATACCGTAAGAACAACTGAGAGCTCCAAGTTAACAGGCTCTCCCTACAACTCAGACCAGTTTTTGTGATTAAACAAGCCCTAGAACTTATTGGTATTTCACCCACGTACTTATTTAATGCCATGTTTGAGTCTGGGCACTTTCCAAAAATATGGAAGATATGACCGATCCTTCCATTATTAGAAAAAATAAATCTTGACCCTAAGGGTCCTAATAGTTACCGGCCAATCTCTCGTCTTCCACTGCCGACCAAAATGGTAGAAAAGACCATGAATACGTAGGGTTCCAGGTAAAGCCTGGAAGCTACTGAAGTCTTTCCTGACGAAAATAATTCAAAGTGTGGATTTGGACAAAGCCCGCTCTAAACCTTTTTCCCCACCTTGTGGTGTACCACAGGGTTCCTCCCTTAGTCCTACCCTTTTTAATGTTGATGTGTCTCCTCTGGCAGATCTCATTAGACCCTTCAGATTTTAGCTCACGTCATATGTGAAAGATGGGAAACATCACTTACAACGAAACTTTTACAACGCACTACCATTACAACGCGGTCATTACAACGCAAACCATTACAACGCATTGCGCTGGGGGGCGCTCTAGGATAGGAAATAGGTTAATTTACTATCCAATAACCTTCCCTAGTATCCACGGGGACTGGAGTTGGAATAGTAAATTAAACTATTCACTATCCAGCACCCAAAAGCGCTATGCGTTGTAATGGTATGCGATGTAAAAACCGCGTTGTAACAGCATGCGTGGTAAAAGCATGCGTTGTAACGTCATACATCCGTGAAAGATACACAAATTGTGGTGTCCTTGAGGCCGGGCAGGAGTCAGAGAAGGGGGCGAGGTTCCCTGACTGTTTGAAATCAATTAAAACATGGATGACCCAGAACTGCCTGAAGTTAAAAGAGGGTAAGACTGTGGGCCTCATTTTACTGCCAATTTCTGGACCCCAGATTGGTAGCCAGACGAACTAGGCTTACTCCCTAAATCAACTAGCAAAGCAAAACATCTGGGGGTCATAGTCGACAACAAACTCACCTTCAGGGACCAGATAAATGCGGTTTCATCCGCTAGCTTCCACCTCCTTAGAAAGATTTTAAAAAAAATGCCATTCATGCCGGAGGACTGTCAACGTGTAGTCATAACATCTCTCATTCTATTGAGGGTGGAGTATTGCAACAGCCTCTAATTGAATTTTCAAAAGCAAAATTCAAACAAGCTTCTACTTCTGCAAAATGCGGAAGCTAGACTGCTTACCGGCACACCAAAATTTGTATCTTTTACCAAGGAAATCAAAAGGCTGCACTGGCTTCCTGTTAGACAATGGATGCATTTTAAATCCTTGTGCACTATCTTTAGAGCCCTTCAAGGAACAGGGCTGGAATATTTGAAATGTCGATTTCAATGGTATGTCCCTAAAAGAGCCCTCTGCTCACTAGGAGCTAAGATTGTACTAGTACCCACCTTCAAAAAAGTAAACTGGGGAGGGAGAAGTTTCACCACTGGTGCGGCATGGGCATGGAACAAACTAAGCGCTATATAAATGCAATTACAATACAATACAATCGCGTTTCGTAAAGGATTGAAAACCTGGCTCTTCAGTGCATAGGTTCCCATGTCATCCTCTGTTCAGTGGGCAGAAGCTAGCGCCAGGACACATTCGGGTAACCGTTGCACTTAAGAAATACAATTAACATAACATTCTTTTTGTGTTCCCAGCTTATGAGGCCCCTCGGAATAAATGGCTAAGGCCTGTATGTAAAAACATGGGCACTAGGAGCAGCAGCACAGCGTTAAGAATATTAAACACAAACATTTCGGAGCAGTGAGCAATATCAGTTGCTAAATTCCTGGGTTGATGTGGGCAATATGTACTAAGATGCAAACCTTGTCTTGGGCCACACAATGTAGCACTTAATGAAACACACATGATGTTACTCAACAATCTGGGGTTGCGAAGATTGAACAGTATGGACCTACTGCCCTTACCGATTTTTCGAGCATACCTGGTAGAAGGTGTATTTAATATTATGTAGCACTTTACTGTGAATCGGTACTAAAATGAGGCTCCCTGGTATGCTCCCCATGGGAATAAGAATTTTAAACTATGACCTAAAAAGTCTAAAGTAGAACAAGTAATGTAATGATCTTAATTGGATTTAACTTTTTTTGTACAATGTATAATTCAACCCAGAATCCATTGACAATAGCATCATCAATAATGGTATATATGTACTGGCTTTTATACAAAGACGGGAATGAAATTGATATTAAGTAAATGATTTTATTATCTTTTTATGGTGATGTACTTTTATGGTCTTGAAGGTCGAAATAAAGTTATTATGATGATGATACTAAGAATCCTCATTCATAATAAATTAGGCTAGTTTCCGAAGAAAACCACACAACATTTATTCGGCACATAACTAGGTAAAAGGTCAGCGCCAGAACCGTTATGCAGTGCAAGGTAGTACAAATGTAGGTACAAGGTTGTGCAGATCCCTAGGCCTATATTACCATACATTGGGGCTCATAACACAGCAACACTGCTCTTCTACCACAATCCACCTTTATATCTACCCTCCTCACTAGAGTCTGCTTCTCCTTTAATTCTTGTTCCTCAGGAAGAGTCCATGAGTTTGCCCGTCTTTACCATAGGCGAGGTAACAATTTCTTCCTTAGGATCATAACCTCATAATCCCTTAATATTTGTGTTGACCAGAAGATAGTGACTTGAGTGTATCTTAGAGACTTTTAATATAATTGATGGTTTTCCACGCTATGCACTCCATGGTTTAGGCCATAACCACTCCAGGGTAAACTTCATTAAGTCATAAATCACTTAATGGCTCTTGGGAGGCGGCAACCCCCAGGGGATTTTTTCTCTGATAGCTCAGGGTTCTCCCATTAGGCTAATATTACTCCAGTTTGGAAGTTGCATTTTCCGACAGGATTGTTATTCCACTGTTCTATGATGGGCCTCATGGGCTCTTGTAACTTGGTGTAGAAAGACATTTCACTTTATAGAGAAGTAACATCTCTTTTACTGGTTGATCGACAGCGGGTCCATGACAGGGATGTATTAAAAAGGATTCCCAAATAAAAACATCTTTTAGCTTACTCAATCACATTTCCCAGCACCACAAAAGTTTTGGACATTGTTAACTTAGAGCCACATACCTTAATGTCTGATTTTTCATTATTTACTTTTAAGTCAAGGAATGCCATAAAAACTATAAAAAGCATCCATAGTCAGGCTGGTACACTTAAATATGTCTAGTCAAACCAGTGATCTTTTGCAGGTGACCCTGGACACAGATTACACGGAGGAGCTAGGGTTCACTGCCAACTGCTAGAAGCTCTCTTGGGTGACTCCAGTCATGATCAAAGGGGGAATAGGCATTTCTTGTCCTGCTGTTTTAGGACTACAACAGGGAGCCTGGGTTGCAAGAACAATCAAGATAAGCCACAGTGTTTACATGGGAAATGTTCACATTGAAAAAAGTCATATAGCGACACAAATTCGTTTTGGTTGCCCTTTGTAGCACAATGATGCAAAGATGGTTCTTTTCTCCTACTGAAGCATAGGGGCTTGGAATCATGGGAAGCTGAATGAAAAGATTTTTGTCAAACGACTTGCAAAGCAAAAATCACTTGTTTGGTTACAAAGATTCATGAAAATTATTTGCAAATCTTGCAAGGCTATATCCATACTGCTAACATGGTTCTGTGCACTGTTTAATTTGTAAAACAATGAGAGCAAATGAACTGAAGGCCTCTTCAGAAGCCCGCTCTCAGTTCTATTACATGTGAATATTCCAAATACCAGGTCTGTGTAGTCTCATAATCCAACTGATGTCTCTTTAATCGACCACCAGACACTCCCTGCCCCTCTATCTCACGTTTGCAGGTTCTTGCTTTCTCCCTTTGAGACAGTTTTCTGTCTTTCTCTTTATCCTTCTTAACCTTTTGTTTGTTTGACCTTCTCTTGCTCTCAGGAAATGTCTGGTGTGGAAAAATAAGTGCTGGACCCCTAAAAGGTTTGCCAGTTGGCCTCACCTGTAATCACTGGCTGAAAGCACTGGATGTGTCTTGTTTTTCTCTGGGAAAGTTATGAACTTGGTGAGCAACAGAGCTTCAGAAACATTCAAACGATTACAAAAATTATATCGTGTTTTTCCAGGGGCTATGGTTTCAGTTCTGTAATACATGTAGATCAGCTTTAACAGCTACCTGGTACACCTGCACGAAGCTTATATTTTCGTTGTGACATTACTGGCTCACTGTATGATTACTTTCTGACTGCTAGCAATGTGTTTAGTATTTTGATTGTGTTTGTGTTATCTAGCGGTGTCACCTGTTTATGTAACAAATGTATCTCAGATATGGCATTTCATTGCAGGTGTTGTAAAGACACAATCTTTGCTGAACATACAGTACTGTTGTTTTGGTAATTGTTGCATTCTACCTATACTGAACCCAGGAACCTTCTAAGGTTAAGCCTTTGACTGCATTTACTCAAACAGTCCAGGATATTTAATTAAGCCCCACTTTCTGTTTCTGACTTGTTCTGAGAACTGGTGACCAAGAGCCCTCGTTTCCCCTTCCAGAGAGCTCAGTGGCTCCTGGAACTGAACGCTCAAGAGAACCTGGCCCAACCCATACAATGAGGCTGTTCTCATTATCCATGGTGTGTCTTGAATCTCGATCCCAATATTTTATGTCATAGGTGTATTGGATAGACTACAGACAAATAAATGCTGCTCCACAACTCCCCAGAGCCGTAATTTCAAAGGCTATTTGTGGTTGGAATTTATCAGAAATAATGTAAGGTGAAACTAAGGACTGCCAATAGTGTTTTTCAGTTTTAAATATTACTATTGTAAATGAATAAATGTTTGTACTTACTGGCTATCCTTTGGACCTGGACGGAAGAAAGCGATGATCGGTTGCAGGAAAGCCAGAATCATTACAATACATCCCAGTACAGGATGGGCACCAGCACCCTGTGAGAGAGGAATTGATATATTAAGATAATTTCTAAGAAAACATGTGACATATGAAAACATTCTAAAATACCATGCGATACGAATCTCAAGAAACAGAGCATTCTGCATAGCTGCTACTCGTACACACTCCCCTTCTATCTATGACCCATATGTTATGTATTGTAATATGAATGAAGAATTTCCTGAAACTGATAAGGTTACCAAACTCCATCTTAATGTATAATGCTACGCACACTTTTCAATGAAAGTGTAAACACACATTGAGGTTAGGAGAATTTCAAGTTTCCTTTTGGGTTTTCAGTCTGCACAGATTTAGCTTTGATAGAATACATTGGGCCCTATTCTCATAAGGAAACCTACCTGCAGAGATCTTCATAAATATAAATATTTGCGTACACACGGAAGGAAGTTCCTGGCAGTATGGTATTCAACAGTTTAAGGTGGAAATATCTGCCAAGCTGTGGAATTTAAAAGTCATCACCAAGTAGGACTCTTATCACAAAAATGTGGATTTTCCTACACATTTATGAAGAAAAGTCTTCATTTTATTAAAGACGCGGAGAAGAGTAGTATGCTTCTCTGTTCTTGCTTTATTTGAAGCGCAGCAGTCAAGAAAGAAATGAGAAACTACAAATCCCATGTGCCTGGAAACAACCAGTCAATGGAAACGAACTATGTAGCACAACAGTAACCAATAGCAGTACAGTACTACCGATAATACTCAGCTTGACAGCGAACAGTCCTCTTTTCTTGTGTGAGAAATTATGGATGAACATTGAATAAAGGAAAAATGGATAATGCAATCGAAAGTGCCAAAGTCACAGTCAATGGTTCCTTGGAAAAGTGAATAGCTCTGTGAACCAGGATAACAATAGTAGAAGCAGTAGAAACAGGTACATCTGTAACATCCATAGGAGAAAACAGCTGCCCTGAAGGGGGAGTCTGAGTAGAGCATTCCTTATGATGTGTTGTTTTCTGTTGTCTGACCTGGGATAAGACCCTGTTTATCATTATGAAAGGAGGGAAGGCATAATTGATTGAAAGGGACCAATCCTAAAGAAAAACATCTGAAGCAAAGGCTTAGGGATCTGGGTGCCAACTGTAGAATAGAGGAATTTGACAACTAAGTCTGGAAGCAAACAGGTCTATCTGGAAAGGACCCCATTTGTGAAGCAGAGACTGAAATACTGAAGGGTGAACGCTTCCAATCGCTCGAGTCTTGAAAGGGGCAGGAATGCCAGTCTGCTACAGAGTCGACAACTCCTGTCAAGTATTCGGCAAGCACAGAAATGTTGTTTCAGAGTCAGAATTCCCAAAAGCTTTTGGCTAGTTCCAGGGTTTTGATCAGGTTCCGTCCAGATGATGTAATGGACAGCAGTGTGCTTGTCCATGCAAAAAAAGGATGCAGCAGTGAACCTTGTCTTTTGCTAGGCGTTTGATCACAAAAGAGCCTGCCAGCAACTCTAAAGAATTGATATGCAATCTGAACTTCACGCTGTACCAAGTACCGCCAGTCGAGATTGGTCCACATCGGGAGCCCCACCCCATTCGACTTGCATCTGATTCTAACGCAAGATCGGGGGTTGATACAGAAATAGTTCTACCGTTCCAGGCATCTAAATGGTCTATCCACCATTGATACTCTAAGCGGGATTCTGGATGTAGAATGATGGGGTCAGAATAGGCCAGGCCTTTGCATAAGTTGTCAATCTTTAGTCTTTAGAGCGCACAATAGTAAGGAGCACCTGGAAAAATATCCTGTATGGAGGAAGAGAGAAGACCCACAATTCTCGCTAAGGTTCTGAGAGATATTATTGAGCTCCGAAAGGATTTGATAGTCTTTATTTTCACTGAAGGAATATGGAGAGTTGCACTGGAAGAGTTTATAAGAAACCCTAAAAACTATATCTGCTTGTTAAGATTCAACAGATTTTTCTTTGTGGATCCCAAAACTCAGATCTGACAGATGGGAACATGTACGATGTAGCTGAGATAGGAGAGTTGAATGATTTTGATGAATTAAAAGAATATCGTGCACATGGATGATGAGCCGGACGACTTGAGCTCTGAGAAAAGTGACCACAGGTTTCATTAGCTTGATAAAACACCATGGTGCTGAGAAAGTCCAAAAGGAAGAGAGGAAAAAATATGTTTTACCTTGCCACGGAAATTGGTGAAACTTTCTGAGGGGCAGGAAAATACACACAGTGAGATAAGCGTCTTAAAGGTCCAAATGAACCATCCAGTTGTGTTAAAGCAACAAATCTCTGGGATGGATAATAGTCTCCACCTTGAAATGTCCATAAATGACAAATTGGTTGAACTGTCTGAGATTAATGACTGGCCTGATTTTCTTGTTTTTCTTTTGGACGAGAAAAATCAAGCTGAGAAAATGTAAGGGTTCGGGGAAGGTAATTTGCATGGCCCACTTTTAGAAAAGAGGTTGGACATTTCGTAAGAAATGTTTTGGGCAGAGGGAAACACTGTTTTTAAAGGCCTGGACACAGTTCTATAGAATAACCTTGAACAGTGTTTAACACCCATCAGTCTGAAGTTATGGAATTCCACTTTGGAAGGAAGAATTGAAGAGAGTGTCCTACGGGAAGGCCAGAAGAAAGACATACCTGTTTAAGGGTTGCATCTGGAACCTTTGTGGCCCAGGGCTCAAAACCCTCTACCTCTCTGGGGGTAGGATTGAGGCTTGTAATCTTTAAATCCAGAGTTGAAGGAGCCTCGGGAACCTTGGTTGTGGAAGTTGTGGCTGGTAAAGTGCTCCTGCCTCTACCGGCCCTGGTGAAAACATGCTGAGAGAAGACCTTCTTCAGATATTGTTGCACATTATCAAGAGATTGGAAAGTGGACACATATTTGCTCAGTTACCATATGAAGGAATCTCCAAACAGAAGGCCTTCCCTCTTAACTCCAGGGTAAATTGTTGCTAGGTTAACTAACTTGGGATCCAGTTTTAACAATAGTCCTTTGCGATGCTTATGAGTGATAGCAGAGTTATCATTGCCTAGAAAGCTAAACGTTGTTTGCACCCATAAAGAAGGAACTTCAGGGTCAATGGGGGAATGATTGAGGCATGTGGGTTCTGCCAAATCAAATATACGAGCCAGGGGCCCAACAACATCCAAATGTCCTGACAGGTGGACCAGGGTTTGTCCACTACTTTTCATGGGTCCTTGCCAAATTTAGAGAAGATCGTGAGTATAAAAGGGTCAACAGTTGGAGTCATTGTGATTTTTGGTCGGAAGAGAAGTCCTCAGATATTTCAAATTTAATTTAGCCCTCATCGTCTTGATCAGTGGTAAAGGTAAGTGAGAGGATATGTACTCTCCCACATGGTTCACAGGAAACCACTCAATTAAATTGGGATTTGAGATGTCATCAGTGATGTCATCCGTGATGACACTGATCATGTCACGGATGATGTAAGATGTGACGTCCTCAGCAGTGCATTGTGGGGGCGCGAGTTATAGTTAGCTGAACTAACTATAACGGACACATTTCTCTGGCTTTGTACAAGTGAAATGACCAACTAACTATAATGTCCCTGTAACCTATGTTTTTTTCAGTGAATTTCAAAGGCTTTTTAAATGCTAATTTCTAACCATAAAGTGGCTGAAACCTATGTTTTTTTAGTGAATTTCTAAGGTTTTTAAATGCTAATTACTAATTATAATGTCCCTGAAACCTATGTTTTTTTCAGTGAATTTCTAAGGTTTTTAAATGCTTATTTCTAGCTATGCCTACAGAGGTAGGACATGTGCACATAGAGGAAGAAAGATGCAGAAAGAATCAAGAGAAATGCAGAAAGATGCAACAGAAGTCCAGAAAGACAAAGAAAGGTGCAGAAAGAAGCAAAAGATATTCAGAAAGAACCAACAGAGGTGCAGAAAGAGGCCTTGTTGCAAAGTCATCCTGTGCCCCCAATTTCGTACTTAGTAGTGCTGGTGGTAACTGACTCGGACATACCAGGCCTAGAGCCAGTGCTCTGCTAAAAGACACTTAGAATACAGTGAAAATAGCTACATACACTAGGGTACACTATGGGTTGGGGTACCCTTGTGATTGGCATGACCTCCCCTGTAAGGCCCTAGTATATAATAGGGCAGAGGGATTAAAACTACTCTAAGTCAGAGGTGCAGAAACATGCTACTTTAACTAGTAGTCGTGTTCGCAGAGTCGTACAGAAAGGGTGCTGGGCCTCCGACCACAGCACCCAAGAATTCTGCTGCATAGGACTTACAGGAGGTACCAGGAGGGCTTCTTGGCCCCCAAAGTCCCTCAGAAGTAAAGTGGACTTCATCCCCCATCCAGTAGTCTGCATGAGGTGCGTTTGCAGAGTGGTGGAGAAAGGGGGCATGGCCTCCGAAGATGTCTAAACAATCCTACTGTGTGGGACTTTCTGGAGGTAACAAGAGGGGTACTTGGCCCCCAAGGACTTCCTTAGGGGCCAACTACCCCTCCTATTACCTCCAGTAAGTACCCCACAGCAGGATTGCTAAGTTCTCACACAGGTCATGCCCCTTTTGCCCACCACTCTGAAAATGCGCTCCTGGGTGCACTCTTTAATGGGGATTAAAGTCCCCTTCACTGCTGGGGGTTCTAAGGGGTTAACTAGCCTACCTCTTACCTCCAGTAAGCCCCACACAGTGGGATTGCTGAGAGGTGGACACAGGCCATGCCCCCTTTCTCCACCACTCTGAAATCGCGCATACTGGTTGGGGGATAAAGTCCCCTTTCCTCATGAGGGTCCCTGGGGGCCAACTAGCCCACAAGGTACCTCCAGTAAGCCCCATACAGCTGGATTGCTGAGAGTGCTCCGAGGCCATGTCCCCTTTTTACCCGACTCCTCCTCATGCTCATTTTTTATTTCTTGAATTTCTCTGTAGCTACTGAACGGATTTACACCATTTATTGTGGACGGCGCTGCAGCCAGAGGCACCACCCGCAATGTTAAAGGCCCAGGATGCGCCCACCAGTATGGCAAACGCATCCTAATAGCAGTGGTGAGACCGCCACATATCTGGTCGGCGGTCCCAAACACCACAAAGAGCCCCTAAGGGCAATTCTGAAAAGAGCAACGTAAAGCAGGTGCCTGAGTCTTCAAAAAAGTGGGTTATTAAGACAAATAAACAAAAGACTAAAACACAGGGTGGACCTCCTCAAAAGTCCACTGAAAAGTGCTATAATTTGCATAACTGTGATGCATACAGATTCAAGCCCTTCTTGTTCCTTTCAGGAGTCATCCAAAAAACACTTGGAGAGAGGAAGACAATCAGAGCACAGATCAAAGGAGTACATGAATCCAAAGAATGACTCAAAATGCTCTTCTGACTATGTAATGAAAAAGGAAGACAATCCTCCAAATCAAAGCCTCAATTTAAAAATAAGTAAGTGACAGGGATTGAATCCAAGCATGTCACAGATATTGAGGACATGGCTTCTGAACAGGGAGTGGGCTCTGACCATGCTGGACAGCACAGCAGTAGTCATGATAGTTTGCAGCAATCTTATGGAGTGTCTGGTGGCAGTAACAATGAGTGACTACATCCATGTGGAAACATAGGACCGGAGACTGAGTGCCGCTTGTCAATTTTATGAATTACAACTCCAGATTGAGGGGGATATACAACATACTATCATTGTTCTCTTTTGGTAGAACTTTTCATTCAGCTACGAGATCGTCTTGACTGAAAAATATTGTCCACCTGAGTTTGTTAGGGATTGCCATCAAGGAGAAACAGTAATTTCATCAGCTTTTTCCAATCTAATTTCAGAATCTGTTAAACATACATCCACCAATAAGTGGGGCTTAGTGCAAGCTCCAGCATTATACTGCAACCACATGGGGAATGATGGATCTCCTACCACATTGTACCTATGTATGAGGTCCACCACACAACCATAATGACAATATCCCATTAAACATGAGGCCAAAAACAAGCTAGAGAGATACGCACACAACTTCAATACCAAGGTGTAATAGAAAGTTGCACCTCACCAGTTAATAATCCCTTTTTACCAGTAATGAAACCAACCATTCATATTTTTAGTTTTAGATTACAGATATTTGAACACTGCTACACACACATTTGTGGTACAAAACATGCATGGCGCGTCACTAGTGAATAATATAGTACGTAAAAAATACAAAATCAAATTAGATATTCAAATAGGTTTTTCTGCCAATCATACCACCTAAAAGCAGATACTTCACGGCATTCCGCGCCCTTGTTTCTCAAAAATGGTTCTGTTGATTGCCTGAAGGGTTTAAGAATAGTCCGGGCTGTTTTCAGCCCGGGTCACAGAACTATTACAAGATTTTCATGACCAAGCATTATCCTATGTTAATAACATATACTTAGTGGATGGACAACACACTTGACCAGAAGAGATCGCATAATTCTGGGATTTGCTCACATGGGCTACAAATGTAATTTAAAAAAATCAAAGATTTCCCATATCAGCATCCTGTTCTTGGGATACTAGCTAAGAGGTGCAGGCAAAAGCCTTGTGACACATTCTTTAGAGAAGTGTGTGCTTCTACAACCACCAAATACGTTGAAAAAACTACACTCAATATTGTGTTTTCTAAATTTTGGCAATAGCTACATACCAGATTATGCACAATTGGTAAAATCATTTTACAACCTGATTTGTCCAGACTTCCCAAGTACACATTGGACATCTGAATCCACACAGATTTTACGTTCAGTACAAGCTGACATGTTAGCTTCAGAACACCTACACACATGGTTAACACCACAAACCTGTTACATGAAGATACACATATGTCACAATCATTGTACCAACAGCATATAAATCACATTTACATACAAATGCAGAAATGCATTTTGCACTGACAGAAAATATCCTGACAGCAGTACAGACAGCTGTAGTGAAAGACAGATCATTGGATCTGGGAAAATGAATAACACATGACTCTCAGTCCAACCTTAGAGACTGTCACAAAGGTCAGGGATCCAAACACAAAAGCTTTACATCCAAGATGAATACAATGGGCCAACTCACTCTCAGCAGCAGATGTAGATTACATATTGGACTCTACACTACTAACACAAGCCAAACTTCAATACAAACACAAATATTTGCTGCCCAATTAAATAATGCCTCTAGATCAGTATGATTTTTATTGAACACTCATGGTTCTGTCCAGCCTGCATTACGGACAAAAAATCAATAATCTTCCGCTTGCTCAAAGGTAAAGAGTGATATCAGGAATGGAGAATTCCAACCTCATATAACCCACATGCAGTCACTTGGTGATTGTACTGCGCAGCCGGCTGAACTGAAAGCTCTAATTCTGCACTAGAAAATACGGATCCTAAATTCCCCACAATTATAGTGTGTTATTCGTATTATTGTGTCCAGTCTCACAATGAGTATTTACACTACTTGAGCCAGAATGGATTCAAAGATTCCAAAGGGTACACAATCAAGCATAAGATGGTTTGGGAAAAAGGGGCTAAGCTTAAAATAAACTGCCACAGGCTAATGTCATTCACACACGGAGCCACCAACGTGTAGGAATACACATTACCGTGAATTAAATGTCTGATGAAGCCATAAAGTCACAGGGCACACTGCTTCAGTTGCTCAATTACTTGTTCCTGTTCGAGAATAGATAGAGATATCATAATGGCTGTCAATGCAGAGTGCCATGGCACCCACATATCGAAAGGTTTTCAACTAAAAGACTCCTACCAGTTAAGTACGCAAAACATTTCATTTCCTCATATCTCACAGTGGGGGTAAAGTACTACCTAATTCAGAACACTGCTTAGGACTGATCCTAGGAGTACATGACTGTCTACCATCTTCTCACGGAGGGGTTGTGGCTACAATTTCACTATTTCAGCAACAGTATTGGTGGCCAGGACTTTACAAACAGGTCATTGACTGTGTCCTTAAATGTGGTATTTGTCAGCAACTCAAAGTGTCCACCACAGCTCTTCCACCATGGACACAGCATTTGGTCTCAGACAAGCCTCTGGCTTGTGTTTATCTGGACCACTTTGGACCCTTACACTTCGATGGATCTTACAAATACATCATGTTAGCAGTGGATTCCAGGTCTTGATTCCTGTGGGTACGGCCACAGTTATCGGCTGATGCTTGAACTCTTACACTGGGGCTTAGACAAATGGTTACCTCCCCCACCCACCAAGCCGGACATAGCTTAGATGGTATCTTTTCAAATGTGGAGGGCCTACATATATCAAACATCTTACCTTTGCCCTGGACTGACCACTATGTTTTATTTAGCAGACTGACAATCAATGAAATATCGAAGAAAAAGTTCACTACCCCGATCCCAGGATCTTTTAAAGTATGGAAAAACATGAACCAGACTAAATTAACAAAGCTATTGGATAGTACTTGTCCAGCGCTGCCTACTGATCCTAATATTGCTACCCAACAATTTCATGACTGGCTAGGCCAATCCGCCAATATCTTGGTACCAATTAAAACTGTATCTAGGAACAGAACTACACCTTCTGCCCCATGGTACACAGAGGAACTAAGGAGGCAAAAACAACTGAGTAGAAACAGGGAAAGGCAGTGGCGAAAAAACTATGATACAGAGGGCATGGCCAAATATAAAGAGTCATTGACTGTTTATAAAGCTATGATTACAGAAGCAAAAAAAAACGTTTTTTTCGGATCAAATAGAAAAAGCCAAAAATTCAAGTAGGCAATTATATGACATCACTAGAACACTGTCAGGTAATGCCCCAGATCTTACCCCGCCTCCCTCACAATTACTTTGTGATGCATTGGTTAATTTCTTTTTTTCTAAAGTCAACGATATTTACCAGGCCTTTACCCCGAACCCCATGATAATAGCTCCTTCTGATCTGCCTTTGGACAATGCTCTGACCAGTTTCAAGGCGCTTACTATCGATCAAATAAAGATTATTGTCACATCTATCAAAACCGGATCGATACTAGATCCTTGTCCATTCTCAGTCCTGAGTATGAGGTCCTGTTTGGGATTAAGATGCGGGTTCCATACCTTGACAGTCCCAGTACAGTAGTGGTGGAAATGCCTTTTGATGTCAGTGAACATTTGGATGTTTTACAGTACCTTACCAACTTCAGAGACAACGTTCCACCACTTGTGAAGTGAAAGAAGCTCTGGCAACTCCTGGTTGGATTCCAAAGGTCGGAGATCTAGTCCGATAGAAAGTAATTGACAAGAAGGAATACGGGCCATCTTAACCCCTTGCATGCTGATGACGGCCCCCGTCCATCATGCACCGCGGTGCTCATGTGCTGATGACGGCTGGGGGCCGTCATGAACCCGCCCACTTGGGATTTTGCCGCACAGGCGCAGAATCGCGGCCGCATGCAAGGGGTTAAAGAGCACATGTGCCTATCCTGGCTGTTGAAGGTCCCAGAACTGTACTTTTACTGCCACTTGCCAGTAGCAAACACAAGCAATTTGTGTCTATTGATCTCGTCAAACTACATCATGAGGCCGGTTCTACAGTGCAGGTCCAAGGGCACCAGGGTAGTAACCTGCCTTTATTTTATTTTTATTTTATTTTTATTTTAAAAGTTTTGTATAGCACTAGCTAGACCCGTAGGTATCAGAGCGCTTCACATACACAAAGAAAACAAGGTGATTAGCATAGTCCATTCACCAACAATCCTTGAATGGGAGTCAACTCGGAATATTGAGGTCTAGGTTAGTTGACGCTGTTCAGGAAAGTATTTGTTAAGGAGATGGATTTTGAGGTCCCTTTTGAAACAGGAGAAGGAGGGGTTGCATCTGAGGACTCCAGGGAGAGCGTTCCATATCCTGGGAGCGTTGCCAGAAAACGATCGGTATTGGGTGGTTTTCTTTTTCATTTTTGACGTAATGAGAAGGAGTGAGTTGAAGCTTCTGGCTTGACCTGCTCTTACCAGTTTGTTGTTCAGGTAGTTGGGGGCCGGAGAGTGGAGGGTTTTGTGTGTGATGCAGGCCAGCTTGTAAATACATCTCCCTTCCATGGGAAGCCATTTAAGGGAGTTGAGAGCTGGAGTGATATGCTAAATTTTTTTTACTCCAGATATAAGTCGAGCTGCCATGTTCAGTACTGCCCTTAGAGGGGCTCGGTGAGCTTTTGGAGTCCCTGTAAGGATGGCGTTCCCGTAGTCGTTTTTAGAGAACACAAGGGATTGAACTACTGTCTTGATGTCATCAAGGGGAAGAAAAGGTTTCAATTTCTTGAGGTGTTTTAGAGAGAAAAGAGCACTTTTTGAACAGTTTTGATGTGGGTCTCCATTGATAGGTTCTTGTCAAGGGTGATGCCTAGAGACTCAACTGAGTCAAATAGAACGAGGGGGCAGTTTAGGGCAACCAGATTCTTGAGCCACTCTTGGATAGGACGATGGTTGATTTTTGGAGAGAATAGGATCAGTTCCATTTTATCTGGGTTGAGCTTTAAGTAGTTGATGTTGAACCAAGTTTGGATCTCCGTTAGAAGTGGTATTGAGGTGTTGGATGTCATCGGGGGACTTTATTTTGAAATAGATTTGGGTGTCATCCACGTAAAGGTGGTAATTCACTCCAGCTTTTTTCAAGATGATTGTGAGGGTCTCCATAAAGAGATTGAAGAGGGACGGGGAAAGGATCGAGCCTTGTGGTACCCCAAGTGTGACTTTTGTTGGCTTCGAGAGACAGGAGTTGATTTTAATTTGTTGTGAGCGATGTTGGAGGAAAGAGGTGTACCATTTTAGTACAGATCCATTTATGCCGGAGCGCTTCGACAAGGTCTCCAGGAGATCTGGATGATTTACTGTGTTGAATGCCGCAGATAGGTCAAAAAGGATGAGTAGGCAGGCATCACCATCATCTAAGGCTTTGCGAATGTCGTCCGAGACGTTGAGTATGGCTGTTTCCGTGCTACAGCCTTTCCTGAATCCTGATTGAAAGGTGTCGAGGAGGTTGAACTCATCAATGTAATTATTTAGTTGGTGGAGAACACATGACTCCAATGTTTTTGCAAGGAATGGGAGGTTTGAGATAGGTCTGAGGTTGTGAAGATCATTAGGGTCGGCCCCTGGTTTCTTGAGAATGGGCGTGATTTGTCCTAGTTGAAGTGAATCTGGGACGCAGCCTGAGGTTAGACAGGCGTTGATGATTTTTGTCCAGAAAGGGAAAATGGTGTGGTTGTGTTCTTTTATGATTGTGGAAGGGAGGGGGTCGATGGTGTGGGAGGAAGTTTTTAGATTAGAAATTATCTTGAAGACCTCGTTTTCCGCCATTAGCTCAAAGTCTGACCAGTGCGCATTGTTTTTTAGCTGGAGGCCGGTCTGATTGTCCTTATACAGAACTCTTTCTGCATGGTCGAGGTAAGTAGAAGGGGGCAGGTTATGAGGGAAGGAGTGTTTGCGGTTTGTATGAAGGATTGATCAGTTTTAGAGACTTTATTAGTGAAGAAGGTGGCAATTTCTTCACATCGCTCATTTGTGGCTTCGATATCTTGAGAGGGAGTGCTGTTAGTTTGGCTTTTGGCAATGCTGAAGAGTTCTCTTGGTCTGTTTTTCACCAGATCTAGTTGTCTGCGGAAAAAGTACTCCTTTTCACTGAAAATGTGTTTTTATATGACTGCCAAACAGATCTAAGTTGCGGTAGGTGTAAGGTCGAGGGGTTAAGCCTCCAAGCCCTTTCCGTTTGTCTGAGTTGACGCCGTTCATCGTTTAGCTCCATGTTAAACCAGAGTTTCGATTTGGTTCGCCTCTGTTGTTTGAGTTTGAGTGGAGCTACTTGGTCTAAAACCTCTGTCATTTTTTAGTTAAAGTGTGTAGTGAGATCATCAGCCTTCCATGATGAGGGTGGAGTTGCAGATGGGGATGAATCATGGATTCAAGTTCAGATAAAGGGACTTTTTTGATGTTTCTGGTCAAGAGTTTAGATTTGACATCACAAATAGGTTGGTGGCTGACAGGTGTGTCAATCCTGTGTTATTGAACTGAAAAAGTTTGAGGTTTTAGGCAGGGGTCGAGACTGGCTTGGGTCTATGGAGGGAGATTTAACAGGGGTCAGGGATAGGATCAATCAATCAATCAACCATTTGTAGAGCGCTCTACATACCCATGAGGGTCTCAAGGCACTGGATGGAGTCCCTGGGATTAGGAGAGGGTAAAGGTTGTACACAGGGAGCCGGATTTGTCATGTTCCCATTCAAGGAGTTTAGAGGAGGAGAAGTAAGACTAGTGTCCAGGTGAGGAGGGAGAGAATTTCTAGGCAGGGTGTCCTAGTTCTGGGTCATGACAGAGAGATTAGGTGGAGGTAGGTTGTGTATGTGGGAGTGGGGCAGCGGAAGGGGAGTATGCAGAGGAAGGAGGGGGGAGAGAGACCATAGGATTGGAAATGGCGTTAGATCCGGGGGGAGTCAGGGTCAGGGGAACAGGGGCTGTGTAGGGGGTTGGGGAAGATTGTGAGGGAGGGTTCAGATTATCAGGGGTAGGGAGGGGAGTGTCTGAGGGGATTTCAGTCGCAGGAGGCTAAGGTTAGAGACCAAACTGGCAAGATTGGCCTTGTGGGGATTGTTAGTTGAGAGTGTGTCGCTCCTGGTGTGCTCAGTTGATGTGATAGTGGTGGGTGTTTGGCGACAGAGAGTAATGATTGGGGTAGTGAAATTATGAAACACCTGTTAATAGAAGTAAAACAAATTTAACTCTATTACTCAAAACAATGTTTCATACCCATCATAATGTATTTATTAACACACATGTGTCCTGACTACAACCAACATTAGTACAAAGTACTCAACCAGAAAATAGCCTAAATCAATGTTTGCCTTCATATACATTCAATTACCATTAGGACATAAGATATTTTAATGTCCTCCAATCAATCTTGTGTTGTTCTTTTGTATTAAACATTTCACCCATGCAGCCAACATGTGGTTAGCAATGGTGAGCCACTTCTTCGTGGTGCAGAACACATGCAAAGAAAATAATTTTTAAGGACAATACCCAGGACACCCAGGCCTATTCTATCACTCTTTCCCATTCCTGGCCCCATTTGAGGGAAACAATTAGATATTCACTGCACTCATGCCATCCTCAAGCATTAAAATAAAATCCTCTCCTAATTATATTCCTTATTGAAAACCAAATATCTGGCATATTTTTTTTATCGGAAACAGCTCTCACATTGGCTTTCTAATATTCTCACATAACCATCCAATCTTCCAACTGTCTATAAACATCTCAAATTGAGTACCATACCCATAGTAGCAAAAACGATTGCACATACATGTTTGTTGAGTCTAAGAGTGCCCATTGATGTAGCTAATAAGCTTGCCTTATATGCTGATGTGGTGATCCCTTGACAAAGCCAGTTGGCCTGCTTTACTTAAAAAGTCCCCTCCTTATATCATGAAGTTGCATCTGATATAGTTGGGGGGGAGTGATTTGAGAGTGTCACCAATGCATTTTCCTCTACCTAATGCATAGTGTTAAGTAGTATGTATGTAATAAATGTACTTTTGTTTTTTGAAGAAAAAGCACTGTCTGAACAATGAGTCAAGTACTATAATGAAGTATTTGGTTCCCAGTAAGAAGACAATTGTGAAACCAATTGCATGTGTATGACTCTCATCGTGCACAACTAACTACCCCATTTCTTACACCTGATAAGTATAATTCATAGCACATACAGTCTACATCCTAGGCTCAGCCCTCTTCCCTCTTGAATTGCGTTACTTTTCTAACTGCCATAGACCAAACACAGCCTCCATGATGTAGCCTTTATCACCTAAGAGGAAAGGGAGGAGGAGATAGACTTTATAATTACCTTTGTTGTTGAACACAACAAAGAAATACATAGTCTGTCTCAATGCACACTCCGTCGAGCAGAGAAGGCAATAAAGTGGCAGTAGCTGACAAACTCTGTAAATGCATTGGGAGTGGAGGCTGATCTCAAAGGCAATTGGCAGGATGAGAGAAGGAAGCTGAAGGATACGTTTCTCAAGATACAGGAGGAAAATCCTCTTCCTGCAGGAGAACCTGAACCCTGTCTCCATCTTCCACCTCAATAAAAGTATCCTCTCCTTTATGCACTGGCCTGCCTTATAGTCTGCCTTTTCTCGGAAATCCCAACATTACACCAGGTAAAAACCTAAATCTCTCTGTCTTTCTACTACATAGTAATTCACACTACTGGCACTTGCTCCTCACCCTTCACAGATGGACACATCTCACACAAGTCACTTACATTGAACTTCACTCCAACTTTAACACACTATAACTTATTTTTTTACAGTCCCTTATCAAGTGTATTGATAGCACAGTTAGAGTACAAATTGCAGGATGGCAACCAGGCTTGAAAATAAAGAACCCAGAAGCGACTGCCCACCTCAGTTGCCGAAAAATCAGCCTAATAAAAAGTGTTCCTTGTATCGACCCCCTGTGATGATATCAACAAGGTATATCTTCTTAGCCGTAGACCGGGATAATATAATGAAGGGCTGACTCATTAGGAGCGTAACATCCCAGGAGTAGCCCCCTAATAATTAGACCTGTGTTTTCGGGGCGATACAACTAGGGTTGATATAATATTGTTTATTATATCGTTCTGTTAAATCGTAGATGGAGGATATTCATGCTACAAAAGAAACCGCGAACCCTGTGCCGTCCTGGAGAATCTTTGATAAAGAAAACGCCTTTGAATAACCTCATGCTGATATAACCAAGGTATGTCTTTTGGGCTGTGGATGTCTTGTGGAATCCTCAGTGATTGGTTACATGCCTCGTCCTTGAGTAAAGACCTACTCTCGGATAACCCCTCTGTATTTTATGTGACTACTTACCTTGCCGCTGTTGTTTTCTTTCTGTTTGATAGAAAGCACCAGTCCTACATCCTAATCTTAGGAAACCCCACTATTAATGCTCGTCCCACGGACGGTTATCCTAAGAAACCTGGCCTCAGTTTGCGCCTCTCTTGAATCCTAGGACGCCCATTGAAGAATAAGCTTGTAAGCTTGTTAGTTCCTTGGTAAGTCCCCTTTATGTTGGTTATCCTCTTTGCCCACCTGTCGGATACCACGGGCCAAATCCATCTCCCTGAGGGATAAATAAAGGGGGACACTCTATCCTCTCTATCATGGAATCAACCTGACACTCCTTGTGCATGAAGCCCCATATGACCTTGGCCTCTAGTAATTGCTCAGACGATTTGTGACAGGATGAATGAATGAGTTAAATGTTGATTAATGAGTTAGAATTTAAACGCCATAAATTTGGTTCCTCCAGTGATTTTTGCTATGCTCTAGAAATTAAAACAAATTTGTATCCCTAGGAGCAACCCATGTACCCAAAGCCATACACGTATTGTCAAGAATGTTATACTATTGAACAAAAAAATGACGCATGTTTATATGTGTATTTATATATTTTTTACATTTTCAGCTTCTTGTGTACCCCACCCCACCACCCCTCATCGCCCTGACGAAGGTGTGGCCTATGTTGGCCAGAACACCGAAACGCGCGTCAGCGTGGTTTTCACTGCTGACAGTAATATAAATACATCTTATGATCCTGCTTTCCATCCACTACCTGCCCCGCATCCCCCTTGGTCTATGAATCAGTGACCATCATGATTCTATGTTAAGACAGCGATGTATTACTGTTGATATTGGTGAATGAATGAATGTTTTGAGGAATGATAGTTGCATTCTCATGAGTGTGTAGATGAATGCATAACTTGAGTGGTGAGTGTGGGACTACGTCTTCTATTCTAAACACTAAATACCTCTAAATGTGTCAAGATTTTAAAGTTTGTAATGAAATGTTTACTATTTGAAAAATCATAAAATCCAAAACATTTTAATAAAAAAGTAATAATGAATAAATTGCAGACTCTATGAGTTTAATATGATGTATGGCCTTGATGGTACCCAGTGTTGCCCTCTTTGAACTTTAGGATCCTTTTTAGGACCTTTTCTATCGTGCCTCGGCAGGGTTCTTTTTGCTGATCTTTCATTCTGTTTAACCCCTTAACCTGCCGTCCATCCAAATCCCAGTGGGGAACCCCCTTCTATTCCTTTGGCAACCAGGCTCACATCTCAGCACATCACTAATACCCACACAGGAATGCCACACTGATATCAATGTCACTGACACACTAGAGAATGTTATGTCTATTTTGTTGTACAGCACTGGTATTAACGTATCTTTATTATTATATATATTAGACAAAACGTTCTTGGCACAACTTACAATGCAATTGATTACACCTGTTAAGTCCCCAACTGCCACCACCCCATCTTCTGCTTCAACCAGAATGACAAAATGTAGACATGCCACAGATAAGTGACTTGTGGCAGTGGTTGGTGAGGGGCAAGGCAAAAAAGATATTCACCCATAACATGACAAAATGGTTCTGTTTGTGATTTGCCGTCTTTTGAGGGCAAGCTGTTTATGATAGGATAATGCTGTTGTGAGTTTTGTGCAATGATTGGTGTAGTGGAGTCCTGACTTTAAATTCCCTTCTTACACTAAGGTTTTTTTTATTTTTAAATTTCTATTTTTGCCTGTTTAAAGATACGCAGAACTTTATTTTTTTACATGACACTGATTTTCCCCTCATATACCCTCTTTTTCCTATGAGATGTGCTAATTATGTGTGCCTTTATTGAGTTCAATGAGAGTTCTATGAACTACCAGTGGCTGCCCATGTGTGGTGAGTGTATTTATTTCACAATTTGCTGGAGTAGATTCGAGCCTGCTTATTCACTAGTACCACTAGAGTAGATCTGGGTGCATCTTTGGTGAAGAACAAGCATCTTACTCATTTGGGTGGTTCTCCCCATTTAGTAGTAGATATTCCCTTTTTTCAGCTATTCTTCTTTGGCCTCTTTAAAATTACAACATATATATAAAGGTGTGAGGAGGGTCTGAGGGGAAACTTAATTTATAGACCGACTTGCACCCTGTCCCCCAACTGAACAATCAAAAAACACTAAAGGGGGTGCAAAGGGTCTCAAAGGATACTGTGGAAAAAACTGCACGCTCCAAAGAAGTGTAACGTCAAAAGGTAAAGAAACCAACCCAGAGGAGATAGAGAAAGCACAAGTAAGAAACCCATCAGCCCACCCGTGGGCGGAACCTCATCATCTGGGTTTTTTTAAAGATGTAGACTGGTATCCACTAGATCCTTACTTGAATGTTGTCAAAGGATACTAGTATAAAGTACAACTTTATTGAAGCCTGTTGAGGCTGAAACATGTTGACCAGGTAACATCTTCAACTGATAGTAATTTCTTCCATACTATCATCACTCTGCTTTTAACCATGCCGGTATGATGGTCACCTTCAATAAAGTTGTTCTCTGTCATCATAGCAGGCATTTTTAATTTCCTCACTTTCTGAGCACTGCAACCCTTTACTATTTTCTTCCCTCAGCCCTTCAACACTTCCTGTTGGCTGTCCATCTCACTGGTGGATCCTTATACTAGTATCCTTTGACAACATTCAAGTAAGGACCTAGTGGATACCAGTCTACATCTTTAAAAAAAAACAGATGATGAGGTTCCGCCCACGGGTGGGCTGATGGGTTTCTTACTTGTGCTTTCTCTATCTCCTCTGGGTTGGTTTCTTTACCTTTTGACGTTACAATACTTTGGAGTGTGCAGTTTTTTCCACAGTATTCTTTGAGACCCTTTGCACCCCCTTTAGTGTTTTTTGTTTTCTCTTTATAATTACTCCAAAAACATAAACTTCTGCAGGCAGAGCTCTTTCTTTGCACTCATGATAGAAGAACTCTGCACATAAGAGCTAGGACAGGCATAGGCGGAGGTCACTGGCTGGAGATTAGTCATTAGAATTGTGAGTACATGACATAGTAGTAGAAATATACCGCAGTATGAACTCAAAAATTATTTGATGAATAGGCCTCATTGTGTACAATATTAAGTGTATCATATTTACCATAAACTATGTGAAACTAGTTATCAAAACATGGATTTTAAATATGGCTGACTAACAATTATACCTAATTCAACTCAGAAGCAAAATACAAGAGCCACAATTTTAACTATGATGGAATAAATCAATTGTATCCCTCCACCAAGGTTCCAGTACCTGTGTCATGTCCATCAATTTCAATGGAAACTGAGATAGAAATAGCAAGGTAATAGCTTCAGACGTTGCCAGATGCCCATCAAACACCATTCATGTTATAATGGAGTGGCAGTACTTACCACCCCACATAAACTTGTTATAGACCTTAGGAAGAAGGGTGTTTATGGCCTCACTTGGTCATTGGTTCATAGTCATCCCTGAGGATTCCCTTTGGATGTGCTGTCCCTCCAAAGCTCCATAATCATGGTGAGTCAAATCATTGAGGGGTATCTGAGCACCATGGCGGGGGTGGAGGAGAGGGCTATGTTAATCCTCTTCCACTGAGGAGCAAGCTCATTCTTAGAATTATCTTATTTTTGCTGTGCAAACACCACCTGACAAAAGGTGAGTCACAGGGATACCTTTTGTAGTACTGTGCATGCATCAATGGTAAAGCTGAGGAAATCCCTAGAACTCCCCATTTGACATGGAGTTTGCACTTCCAAGAAAGGTCAGTCTTAGAATTACATGGGGCTATGAGAAATGCACAGGATGCCTCGTCATAGTGCCCTTAATGAATATCAGTTAGGAGATCTTGAAGATACTCTGGGGCTCAAGGTGATTGACAACAATGGTTTTTCCAGGTAGTCATCTATGGGTACTGAGGGAACAGCACTCATGAATTGCAATTCCCATGATTAGCATTCAAAGAAAATCAAAGAAGTTTAAATAGGAAAATTGAGAAATTACTAAATGTGCAGTGACCAAGAACTCAACAGGTTTAACTGCATCAGGAAAGGAGAATAAGGAGTTTTCACCATGTTGCATTTAATAAATGCATACTAAAGTAGTTTGGGTGTTGCTGTGGAGGTGTGAAGGATTATTGGATATATTAGAGTTTGAGTAAACCGTGAGCAGTACCTTCAAAATAGTTTTGTACCATGAGCAGCAGAAGGTTTCTGGTAGCACAATTTGGCCTTCTGCTTCATGGTTTATCATGTCAACAGAATCCCTTGAAGGCAATAGTATACATTAGTAGACACACACACATATATTAGGTCATCAACATCTCCTTCGAAACAGAGACATTCCCGGAAAACTGGAAGCACGGCGAAATCAACGCCCTCCTCAAGAAGCCCAACGTGGACCCCAAGGACCTCAGGTACTTCCAGCCCATCTCCCTGCTCCCGTTCCCGGCAAAGATCATTGAAAAAATCATCAACAAGCAACTGGCCCGCCACCTGGAAGACAACAACATCCTGGACCCATCCGAATCCGGATTCAGACAAAACCAGAGCACCGAGACAGTCCACATCGCCGCCACAGACGACATCAGGTGCCAACTAGACAATGGCGAAACATCAGCCCTCACCCTCCTGGACCTGTCGCCGCCTTCGACACGGTCTGCCATCGCACTCTAAAGACATGCCTCCTAGAAGCCGGAATCCAAGAGAAGGCCCTTGACTGGACCACGTCCTTCCTCTCCGGCAGAACCCAGAGCGTCCGCCTCCCACCCTTCCAATCTGAAGCCACCGACATCATCTGCGGCATCCCCGAGGGCTCATCCCTCAGCCCGACTATGTTCAACATCTACATGGCCCCCCTCGCACAAGTGGCCCGCCATCACAACCTCAACATCTTCTCCTACGCCGACGACACCCAGATCATCATCTCCCTCACCAAGGACCCACACACTGCCAAAACCAACCTGCACAAGGGAATGAAGGCCATCACCGACTGGATGAGGAGCAGCTGTCTGAAGCTGAAATCGGAAAAGACCGAGGTCCTCATCCTTGGACCCACCCCCTCAGCCTAGGACGACTCCTGGTGGCCGACCACACTGGGAACAGCACCAATACCCACCGACCATGCACGCAACCTAGGAGTCATCCTCGACTTCTCCCTCTCCATGTCTAAGCAGGTCAACGCCGTCTCCTCCTCCTGCTACAACACCCTCCTCATGCTCCGCAGGGTCTACAAGTGGATCCCGACCGAAACTAGAAAAACGGTTACACAGGCCTTCGTCAGCAGCAGACTGGACTACGGCAACGCACTCTATGCAGGAATCCCAGCCAAACACCTACGACGACTACAACACATCCAAAACGCCTCCGCCCGACTGATCGTCAACGTCAACTCATCCTGAACAGCAGACTCAGCTTCTACACCCCCACCCGCCAGCTCCACTCCGCCAGCCTCGAACTCGCTGCTGTCCCCCGCATCCAACAAACGACCTCCAGCAGCAGATACATCTCCTACCTCACCGTCAAGACCTGGAACACCGTCCCTACCCACATACGACAGACCCAAGACCTACTCGCCTTCAGAAGACTCCTCAAGACCTGGCTGTTCGAGCAGTAGCCGCCACCCCCCCCCTGCCCTCCCCTTCCCCTACGCACCTTGGGACCCTCACGGGTAAGTAG
Source organism: Lissotriton helveticus (assembly GCF_964261635.1). Taxonomy (NCBI): domain Eukaryota; kingdom Metazoa; phylum Chordata; class Amphibia; order Caudata; family Salamandridae; genus Lissotriton; species Lissotriton helveticus. The sequence goes on along the minus strand of NC_136057.1, from coordinate 2,073,593,870 downwards.
CTCGCTCTACAAGTACTCTGATTGATTGATTGATTATGTAAGAATATACCATAAGAATATATCAATTTTTGTACATTCTACATTTTTGAGAATTTTATATTCTATACAATTTATTCTAAAATGTCCTAATATTCTAATTCAAACATTATTACAGACAGATCACAGGTTGTTAGCTTGTTAGCAAACTCCCATGCTTTAAGACTAATTTTTAACTTCAACATTGTTTTATTCAAATTTTGATAGACCAATCTGATAGTATGCCAACAGGAAATGGGGCAAAAGTGACAGATTGCCATTTTATCTAGTCAGTTTCTTTTGTACTGGAACCAGCATTAAACTATTAATAAAAAAACAATATTATAACAATAGGATCATCATAAAGACATTCATGAACTGCTTTCATAAAATAAATATTAGGACTTACATAGCTCCATCCCATCGCCTCTACGAAAATCACAATGAAAGATGTTATTGTTAATGCTACTGTCGAAACCATCATGAGCATATGAACCTACAAGATAAATATGGGAAATGATAGTTAGTTCTGTTTCATCAGAAGAGCAATAATTTATTACTGCAACAAGTATTTTCATTGACAACTTTTGACATGGTTTGAGTGCAAGCCTGTCACTAACATGGCCTTGTAATTCTTTTTCTGCTTATCACATCAGATGGACATCTTGTGGTCGGCCCCTCTTTATATGATAAACAAAAATAATTAGAAAATGTGTGCCTAAGTTGTGTAAAATGTTAACTGCCAATGTCACAACCACAATTACCACCAATGGCTCACTATCACCACTAATAATAGCATAAGTAACACCACCACAATACCAATACCAACTATATTAGTGCTGCAGAAAACACCGCCACCAGCAATGAGGCCACCACCAATGCTACCACCATCACAATTATCACTATCACCACTATCAAGGCAACCACCAGGAAGACCACCAACACCACTACTATACCACAGCCAATACTATGAACACCATCATGAAAACCACCTCCAATACCACCTATGCCAATTACTCTTACATCAATACCACCAATAGCAAAAGCAAAAACCACAAAAATCACCATTACCACTATCAAAACCACCAGCAATAAGGCCAATACCACCACCCCTAACACCAATACCAGCACAATACCAAAACTTCCATTTTTATCAATGTCACTAATAGCACCACCACCAATACCACACCCTAGCACCAATACCTTAAGCACAACCAATACCACTACCAACTCCGCCAAATCAACAATAACACACAGCCAATACCACCGACACCAATAATGATTCCAATACTTCCCCCATACCCAATATCACCAAACCACCACTACTAATACCACAATATCATCACCACAATGCCGATGTCACTACCAATACCACCATTAACATCACTCTTAACAACATAAGAAAATACCACCACCACATCACCACAACCAATATCCCCACCACAATGCACAACCAACACTATCAATACTATTATTGTGAGTAATACCACATCACTAATATCATACCACCAGTATCACTACCACCCCTACTGCCAAGCACTTGCAAAGCCAATAGGTCCTGCATGACTATGTTTTCATACATTACCATATGAAACTAAACACATAACTCTTCCCTATGCCAATGCCTGTTTGATTATACGAAGCAACATACATTAATTGTAATTAATGTATATAATAGGAATCAAAAATACTATCTATTGAGAACGTTTTTGCCATATCATGCTGTTAGTTTGTCCCTGTTGTTATTTAAGGTTTGTCCCAATTTCAACTTTTGTCTTTTTGTAATTATATGGATTTCAATTTAAAGACTGTGCCCCCTCTTCAAGGTTATTTCCCATTGTGTTTACACATTTAATTTTAAGTACTAGAGCTTTTGAAAATTTAGAGTGAAAAAGTCATTTGTTGGTAAGCCCAAGTCTTCTATGTCAAACATTTTGATTTAAGAAATATAAGATTGATTTATCTTCCCTGGGCGAGGCTTGCATCAAATGAATTATAGGAACTGCTATTGATTAGGTGATTTGGGTCTGATATATAACAGTCAAAGAACATTTTGCTTGAGGACTAAAATGCTTCAGGTTTCAGAAATGATTTCATGCAAATCCAAAAGCCAACAGCAAGAATGTCTGATACATGTCCTAACTGCTTGTCACACCTAATTGATTGCCTCTACCCTAACTCATTACCCTTGTTATGGACTACTTTATGAAACAGAATAGAAATATACGTTAAGGTATATGGTGTAGGTGTAATCACAGAATTTGCCTCTCTTCTTTGATGACTGGGTTCAATTTATTTCATCAACTTTCATTTTCATTAATAAGGTGATACATTTTAAAGATGTCTCGTCTCGATTTGTTGGTGTTTAACTAAACAAAATGTGACTATGGAATATGTTTTCAGTTACCTATCGTATAACATAGTATTGTAAAAGAAAACTGATTTTTCATTAATTTATTTAAAACCCTACATATGTGTTATATGCAATAAGTCTTGCTAGGCCACATCCCATCCATCTTTTTTCCCGTGGGTTAACGAAGAATACAGAAGGATATTAGGGATACAGTTATGGTAACATGGAGTTTGCAACTTTCTTTTTCATATCAACATCTAAGAAGATATTAAGGTTGTGTAGCATACTTGCACTGAGTAAGCATTAGTGTCTAGAGTACAAAACGCAAGGGATGGGATCAGAACAGAAGCAAACAGCTATTTACAAGGCAGTTGGGCATAGTCAGTTATCCAAGCTTAAATCTAGCAAACGTAAATGCTAATTTAATCAATTTGTTCTTGAATGGATTGTAAAGTGAAAAAATGAGTATACCATGAATGTAGGTGACATCTTTCTATATATCTGATAATCAGTGCAGGTAAAGATCAAACATAACAATGAAATACAGCTGATGTCAATAGAGATGTTGGGGGTATCAAACAAGGGAAACACATCATAAATGAAATGCACAATAATCTGACTGCTAACAAACCTGAAACCAGAGTGCTTTTCCCAAAATAGGTTTCTCTGCAGCGTTCTTTAGGTAACGGGCAAACAACATTCCTATACTCCCTGTGGTCATCCAGGCGATAAGCATGAGTGCACCTGTTCAAAAGAAGTACTTTCATGAACATGTTTTGACTGGTAAAATATATTTAAAATGCTAAGAAACAGATGCAAAGTATCAGGAAAACAGATCTTGTTAACAATTTTTGAATTTGAATTTCAATCCATATTTACAAAAAGCAAACTTCAAAGAAATGCACAGTGACAGTTTTGTCTGTCAAAGCAATTCAGTCCAATTACTGCACTTAAGTGTTTTTAAGCTTAAGATTAAATAAAGTATGCCAGATAAGGAGAAGGAACTGAATCTAAAGTTGTATCTTGTTACATAAGCATAGAGGCCTACCAGCAAGCCAGTTTTTTAATATTATCTCTTCCATGGTCACCGGATTTACCTTGCTTTCAGGTTTGGTGCAACTTACTTTCACAATTCGTTCATCAAAACGGGATTTACTAATTCTTCAGAATTCTAACATATTTGGACAAATATGGGTGGTTATGGAATCATGGGCTATAAAAAATTCAAAATAAGAAAACAAATAACTATGCCAGCAATGTCCTTCTTTAAATAAACCACTGATATCCTTTAAAACAAAGGTCTTAGGCTCCTTCACCCCAGATGATGAGGCATCATGCAGAAATTAGCATTACTCGACTCTGCCGGAATCAACCAAGATGGAATTAAACAGAAATCTGGAGTGAGAGCATGGAGCAGAGAGTAGTATATGAACCAGAGAGGAAGAGAGAGTTTCCGGAGCCTGGAAGTAGGAAATATTCCTGAAATCTGGAAACAGGCTGCAGGAGCATAGCGTGGATGGCTGCTGGATGAGTCTCATGAAGGAGTGGATTTGTGAGTCAGGGCAGCTTAAGTGTTGAAGCAAATAGGATGGAGAATCACTGCAAGACCTGAAGGGATACTAAGAAGGTGTGTTATAGGAATTAGGAGGGTGAGAAACAGAGCTGTAGACATAGGGAGGGGTAGAACAGAATTCAGACATAGCTACTGCACAAGCCTACTGAAAGATATGCAAGAGTCAGCAGTAAGAGACTGCTGGTAGAACCTGTAGTGAAAGAACAAGAGATGTCGCCCAGTCCTTTAACCATTGTTCCTAGTACAATCTCCACTGTAGAAACAATAAGCTTCCTGCCCCTATGCGCCATCCACAGTCCAGAAAATGTAATCAATGTATATCAACTTGGTTGGACTGCGCAAATCTAAACCATTTTGTTGGTGGGGGTAGCTTGGCATTACAAAGTTTGAGGACCACTACTTTAAAGGCATTCTCTGTTGGAGATCAATGCTTAACTGGAAAAACCCTTACCTGGTACAGTTCTGTCTCATGCAAATGTTTCATGTTTCGGAACTCTAGCCAAGACCATAAACCACATGGTGGCAACTGCTAATGATGCACGTCATACTGTGTATTACAGGTAAACATCTAAGCAAACATATTTTACCTACGCCCTTAAGACAAAAACACTGAACATGGTCACAATGATTGAGTGGTTCGTGGTTGAATGGCACAATTATTGCTGTGCAATATTATGCAAAAAGTACCTTTGTGAGTAATTATCTTTGTTTTTCAAACCTTTGTTGTGGTAACCTGGGATCATAATATGTAAAAATAAAGATGATAAAGGCGGTTTCTTCCTAAAATAATTATCGCAAATTGACAATGCAATTGTTTGTGAATGATTTCCTCAGAACACAGTTGTGTGTCTTTGCACTGGTATTTAATTAGAATATATGGGATTCCCCAATCCCTGTATGGAAACTTGTCTCGTATTTCTTTATAATAGGTGACTTGTGAAGCACCCAGTCACCCATTTTAAACGAACAGAATTCAACTGTAATAGCTTAATTCAGTTGAGTGGTAATGTCACAATGTCTAGTGCTAGAGTCAGCAGCTGTGTGATAGGCAAGTCATGGAGAATAATTAAAGCATCTGTTTAAGGAACAAAACAAAATGTTGCTTTCCTTTATTTTGTTCTGCTTTTCTAGCTGTATAGTGACAAGCAGACAGGAGATATGTATGGCAACATGCTAATTTTTGGCACTCCTTGAGTAACTATTGGAAAGCTAGAATCTTTCTGCATGTTTGTGCAGGTTCAGAGCTATTGAGCCTTATTTAAAAAAAAAAAACTGACTTGTATTTAACTAATAGATGTTCAGGTTTGTACACATGCTCTCTCTTTCATTTGAAAGGCCTACGCACCAAGGATTTCAATGGTTTGTGGCAAAGGTGATTATGTTACCATGTAATATAAAGAATAAAGTGTCTTGTTTTGTACATTATAGGGATATTTTAAGTCAACTCAGCGGTCCATATCTTAAAAGGGAACTTTGTTTTTCACCTCGTTCCTCTATATACGGTCATGGAGCTTCTTGGGGACTAGCAATATCCTTATAATAAGGGTTTTGTATGCTAAATATCATGTTCTACACTGCTGGAAACTATATTTTTGTTGCCCCTGTAAAGCTCTGTTCTTCCTTTTCGCCATTCTTTAACATATCCATCGTAGTTTAACAAGTCAATTAGTTGCTACACCAAGATTCTTTACTAACATGCACACAGTTCTTCAACTACTATTCAATATTCAGTGATTTCTGGACTTTATAATCAAATTCTAAAAGTGAGTTTGCTTAAATTCATGTGTTTGGTGGAGGGGTGGTGAAGAGTAATTTAGAAACTGTACTTCCTCATTTGTTATCTTTTTATATGCAAGTGCGGAATGCCAAGACCTCACACTGCACCAATTTAAAACTATTACAATTATTCTAGCATTCCTTTAAGATTATTTTCCAATTGGAAAATACTTCCTACTTGAAAACACCGCCTGAATCTAACGCCCAGCCATACATACTTTCCTTCCTTTTTCTGATACCAATAAGAGAAAGGCTTACTTTTCAACAATCACGTCAACACTCTCTGTAGTTTAAAAATCAACTCTTAGGAATCTTGATTAAAGTTTTTCCAAGCACAAACTTTGCTTAAATGGGATATATTCACAATTACATTTATACATCTTAGTGATACCTAAAAGCAGACATAGCTACCTTTCATAATACAACTTTAACTAATTTACAAAACTATAATTGTATTTTCACAAATGTACAATTACACCAGAATATCATCACTTCTCATGCAAGAGAGTTGTGTGTGTTTAAATGTAGGGGCACCTGACAAACACTGCTAAACACCCTAAAAATTGAAATTTTGTAAAACAGTTAGAAAGTGCAAATGCACTAATGCAGTTTGTGAGTAATGTGGGTGAGGGGGTTCCAGGGCAATCCACATGGCCTTAACTGTGTTAATTCTGTTGTTTTCCCATTGCTGTCCAATGGCTCCCGTAATACTCACTCTCAAACTGGTTAGCACTTGAGTCTCAAGGTAGCATGGCAGAGCAGTCCACTGCTGACTTAAGGAGGAACTGGTAGCTACAAACTCAAAAGTCAGCAACACATCAAATAACACTCAACAAATCACTGCCCAATGAGTGATTTTTCTATTGAAAAGAAAAAGTAGCTTGACACCCACACAAAAATGTACTTTGCACAAAATTACATGCATATATATAATGGTAGGTGGAAAAAGCAATTGAGAAGCCCTCCTAAATTGGGAGTGGCAAGACTCACAAACTATGTGGAATGCAAAATACAAAAGTGAAAGTCGGCAGCTACACCCAGAATAGACCCATAGTTCTGGGACACCAGGAATCGTACACACACCATTAGACCCTAACTATTTAGACTGCAATACCAAGATATGGTATACAGCAACCTATTCAAAGGTATGCAGTTATGAAAATACAGGTCTTCTGGTTTTGCCAAGATTATAATATCAAAACTAGGCTTAAAACTACATCATTTGACAGTCAGTAAGTAGCACAAGTTAAGCTGTAATCGTATTCGCTGTACTACAATAATTGCACTAGTATTTCTCGAGCAAAATGCTATATCTATTGGCCTTGATAGCATTTGAACAAATTGGCACATTTTTTATTTTACATCAGGTTGCCATGCAACCACTGAGGACCAACAACACACACTGGGCTGAAAACTTTGATGGCAACAAAAAAGCTCATTCCCAAGAGTTGCATACTAATTAATGATGGCAGTTTCCCAGGTGTCACTGATTCTGTGCCATATGAAACAGGGCTGCACTTTTCCTCCCAAGACAGGGAGCATGTAACTGCCTGCCACTGTTCCAGGAAGTCCACAAAAGAACAATAAAGCAATACAACCACTCCCTTTTCCTCATAGAGCAATAGAATATGCTAGTTTTTTTCACCTAAATCCCCAGGGTCCTATAGGGTGCTGTTTCAACGAGGCAGTATTACTCTTTGATGCAACTGCAGGACCGTAGATTTTCAATTTTTTCCTTTGTATTTGATGTGCCTGCTGTGTCTGGCTCCATCAGCAGATCTCCGTGACCCTCAATTGGGGTACCCAAGCACACATCCTGTTGGCTTCCTTAAGCTGTTTGGCCTCACTGTTCTACCTGCTGCCTGTCACTCAGCAGGTGAGGCTGGGGGGAAAACTCTACTTCTGCTACTCAGCCACTCGGCACAATGAGCTGAAGGCCTGCATTGGAAATTCTCCATATGGGTAGATGGGGTGCGGGGTTCTCTCTTCATGAGGCCAGAGCAAATGCCTAACTTCTGATCAAGAGCAAGGGCAATTTTGGTTTCAATTCCTCCACCTTAAAGGGGACAAAACACCTTGAAAGAGTGCCTGGGATCCCTGTGGTGGAACTACCATCAATGGCCTCTCGGAACAATACATTTCTACTGACTTCCTGCAATTTTGTCTGCTGGTTGCCCACATCCATCAGGGCACCCATGCATGGGATTTTCAAGCCATATTTGAACAATACATTTTTTTGTACCATACTTTGGCTTCATTGTGCCACTTCTAACACTGTTTGATGCATTGGGCCCCTAGCTAGGCCTTCTGATCCCACACTGTTTCTTTCTCCTCCTTAGCAGCAACTTGGATTTTGGGGCCTGACCTCTTCCACATGGCCAGCCATGGTGTTCTCCTGACGTAGGATCTTCTGGCTCTAGTATCCAAAGGTCCTTCATGGCAGACTCCCTTCCCTGCATACATTTCTCAGGAACCCTGGCCTTTCACTATTTGCAGGATGTCTCTGTGCCCCAAACGAGCTTTAGAGACCACTCCAGAAGCAGAGAAATAAAACAGAATCAGTCCAAATAAGTCCAGGAGTTTCCTTTTCTTCAGGGTACCCAGCAAGTCTACTTGGCTAGAGAGATAGTCAGGGAGTTAAAGCCACTAGCCCGGAAGAGGAGCCTAGGAGAGTTTGGGCAATTATGGCAGCAGCACTGATCCCACTTACTTTCCTGTCCCTCTTCTTCTCATGTATTCTTCACTGGAAGAGTCTAGCAATGGGGATCTCTTGAACCTATGAATGACCTGCCCAATCCAGTGATAGCACATAAGGCCTGAAACCTTAACCTGCACTTCCCTTGATCAGTCATAGGCTGTACCACCTTCTACATAGTACTCATGAAAGAATTGAAAACCGTACCTATTTCCAGAAACATTGTACATCGCACCTATAAATCAGCTTTACCCACCCATGTGTGGTTTACTCCATCTCTAGCCTAAAAGAAACCCTATGTGATGATTGGAGCCAGAGGCCTCTGGCCCTCCCTTTCTATACCATCCAAGACAATTTACAGACATGTGCTGGAAACAGCTCTAGAAATTCCACCCACTCTCTTCCTCTTTCAGGAGAAGCCTAATCACTTTGTGTTCATTGGCTTTGATTGGCCAGTTGTTACTGCAGAATAATTAACTCCCCCAACAGAGCAGGTCAAAGCTTGGATCTTATTAAAGTTGGCTGAGGTAATTATACTGAATTCTGAAACATATGGAGGAGTTTCCCAATGTCAAATTTCACCTCAGATTTAAAGTCTGAACCGGGTAATTTATATAGAAAGCAGAAACTCGGGCCTTATTAGCACATTGAATCTGGAATTGCCGAACAAAATAACTTAAACATGTAGTGTACAGTAAAATGCGCATTTCACTATATCCAACATGTGGTAGTGCATTTCGTTTTAATCTCCAATTGAAATCATAATAGTTTAGCCTGGGTCTCATTTGTGATAGTTTACATGCAATGTGTTATGGTAATTGGATAGCCTCTCTAAATGCACCTGCACAGCATATGCAAAGAATGCTCACAGTCTCCAAGTAGTACTGTTCTATTGTAGTCAGTTGGAGGCTGAGAGCACATTGGCAAGCTGTAGTGTTAGTGGTGTTACTGGATGAATAAAGAAACAAGTAACCGTGACTCCGTCATCTTTTCAGTAAATCCTGCGAAACTGTTGACTTCAGTTTAAAAGGTGGACACTGGGGGATTGGCCAAGGTGAGTACCCACTGAGACTTGACCAAGCTGCATTTTGTAGGGTGCTCCCAGTTGGGGCTCTCAGAGTGTGAGAGTCCTTGGTAATCAACAGGAGCAATCACCGAAGATGTTTAGGGGAGCCTAAGAAACGAGCATTTTTCAGTGGCGGACAGTGTTTGTTGAGCAGCACTGACCGAACATGGCCCCGCCTCTGTTCAGTTGGGGTCACAGGCATGTGGAGGCAACTGCAGCGAGCCTCTCTCACAACTCCGTGACACCCTTTAAGCTGGCTGGGTGGCCGAGGACCTGAAGCTGGGCTCGCTGATGTTGGTGACTGGTTTTCCTGGAGTCACTCTATCTTTATTAATACATATTAAGAACGAGCTGACAGCCTCCACTGTAGAGGAGCCCAACGTGGCTTGGTCCTGGGGGTAATTGGGAGTCAGTCACCTCCCCCTGCATGAACTCTCACAATCTTGCGGTCCCATTTTTGCATACCAGTCCGATAAGGGATTCCTTCCAACAGCATATGAGAATATGTCCCTGGGCACTCTTGGTTTACTGAACAGGTATAAAAGTGGACGCTGGCCCGTGCAGAGCAATGTTGCGGCCATTGATGGTCCCCTCGGCACTGGGTGTGGGAGTACTGGGGCAAGGCAGATATGCCAGGTCCCAGAGGGTAATGCCAACCTCAAAGCATAAGCAGCAAAAGCCCCAATCTATAAAGCAGATGCTGCAAGGCCAGAAGAAAGATTAGAATGACAAGGAAGAGAAACAGAGCCACCAGGAAGGTCAATATTCATTATTATTGCTACAAAGGTCTAGTCTCTGTTCTCCTTGATACAAGGGATCCAAAATGTCCCTGTACCTCACAATTCGTTTTATATCAGTGACTCTTTTGGAGCAACCTCTACACAGCTTGTTTGATCAATTTGTGATTATAAAGAGGGGTCTTTACCATCCTCTTCATAAACCTACAGTCCTGAAGGTAGTCCCACTGACTTGCAGTTGCAGAGACAAACGTTGACGCAAAGTCCAATTACCTCTGAAAAAGTTATTATTAAATGTAATATTTGCAACCTTGTTCTATTGTGATAGATAGTTTCAAGCACTGGATTTGGACATTTCACCGATGGTTTTGTATGATTTGTAAAATGTATTTATAACCGCTGTTAATGTGTCTTTCGAGATTGACTATTTGTGAACACCTTGGGAAAACGTCCCTGTTGAATATATAGAAATCTTCACACCTGTTTTTGAAAAATTCTTGTTCTTTCTAAGTAATATTTTTTGATTGGTTTTTAAAAAGCTTTGAATTTAAATTTTTGATGTCATTATTTGACATTTGTGCTGTATGAAAATCAGAAAAGTATATTTGTGCAACTATATCCCTTGTGGGCACTTCTAATTATTATATTACTGTTTACCCAAGCCCCCGAGGGAATACTTTTTTGTATAAATACAGATTGGGCCACCCAGTAAAATTGATCTTGATGCACTAGGGAAGGGAGCATTTTGCACAGACACTGGATATGGTGTGACAGCCCTTATTATGACAGACCCCAACAAGCTGCCGGGGACTAGTGCAAATGACAGGGATTAGGGGGACCATTCATGCCCTTGGAAAAGACAATTGTCATCAAAATAATGTCACGAAACACAGAAGCAAACACAAAACAGACCCAGGCACGCTCTCAAGGAATGAAACTCCTGCTGGAGCTAGCCATTTTTTTTTACTTATACGTTCAATTATAAAAAGATCACATGGTTTCTGAAAATGTGAATTGTAAAGGTGGATACATTCGTGATGGTGCTCTTGTCCCTGTTTTTGATCCAGAACTTTTGCAGAACACAATTTTCACCTCATGATTGTGACACCTTAATCTCCGCCCAGTTCTCCTACTCACAGACAATTGTAAGTCCAGTTTTATGGTCCCTTTTTCCCTCAGAAATCATGCCCCTGAGCCCAGCTGGGACCATTCAATGGATGGCCTCAGATGCTGCCCCACCATATGAGGTCTATTCTTAATTTCCCAATCAAGTTGCGCACCTGTTAGCACCCACAACCACCATTATATTTGTTTGTTCTGTGCTGTATAGGCTCTTTTTAAGTTTTACCAACTCAACAGGGCTTTGGGAGGAGCCTGGGGGGGTCCGAAGGAGAATGTGGTCACTGGGACAGGTATTTTATGAGACATCTTGAACCTTATTGAGGACTTGGTGGGAGACCGGAGGAATGGACACTATTGGGTCTGGCCTTTAACACAAGCTGCATTAAAATCCAAAACAAATAGGCATCCACCACATACTCTTCGGCAACTAGCCTTCGCATAGTTGCATTAAATGTGAAGGGCCAGGACACTCTCATTAAAAACAGACAATGCTCAAATGGCTTCATGAAAAAAAGAATATCATACTCTTGCAAGTGACATTTGTTGAGCTGGGATGTATTTCGGCTTCAGTCCTACTGGTTTACAAGACATTTCCATTCTCATACCCTAAAAAAGACCAAGGCCCATGATTACTAACATTTTGCCTCATGGTTGCGCCACTTTTTTGGCGTAGTCATTACGCAAAATGCTACAAAGATTTACAAAGCCACAAAAGGGCTGATTTTCTTCGCTTTTCATGCCTTTGAAAAAATATGTAACACAGTGTAGCCACTTGCACTGTTTTGTGTTACACTACGTCAGATAGGCATTACAAGGATGGCGCATGGGTGTTCTCATTAATCCAGCTATGTATTCTGATGCAAACGTAGACATAATAAAAGTGGAAAACTTCGATAAATGCCAAAATGGTGCACATACCTGAGAGAGGTGTAACAATTAGAATTATCCTGATATCTCCTTGTTACTTCATCTTTCCATGATTGCTGCATTCTGCAGCACACATAGAAAGAGAAATATACCTCTAAGTATTGTTTTTGTGCACGAAGGTACACTTTCCTGCACAAAACAATCCTGCCCGTAACAAAGGAACCCTTACACCATGTAATGAATGTGTATGTGATTACTGTTCAGAAGCTCCTCCAATAGCAGCTTCCCAAGATACACAATCGTTTTTTCTGAGAATTACGAGAAATTCTGAAATTTATATCAGATTTTAGAGTAACCCTATAGGAGCATATGCGTTTATTCATTAATGAAACCTTCTGAAAGGTGCTAGAGGAAGCAAACAAGGCACTTCTTCAAAGCCATGAGATTGACAAACAAATGTACTTCAGTATTAAATTGATATAAAATACTATTGGCCAGAGTTTAAGAAAGGAAAAGAAAACTGAACAAATAAAAGGACCAGATTGAGCAATCACAACCCAAAAATTGCAGACTTGGCTTTCTACAACTTAAAGATGAGCTACTTAAAACACAAAATGCCATCCAATTAAATGATCATGACACTGACTGTTTGGGGAGTGCGAGCTCTGCCCTGCGAGGTCCGTTCTCTTTGGATTTGTCTGCTTTGTCCTGCTGTTTTACCTCGCGGTACCCGCTCCGCGGGTCCCGCTTCGCCTGTGTGACTGGGCGCACCATTACTGCGTGTGGAGAAGGGGAGCTGCTGGAAACTCGGGAAGAGGGCTGCGAGCGCCAGGTGAGGATCAGGGACTCCATTGCCCAGGAGTCCCTGTGCTGCCATCATTCCCTGCACCTGGACGCTCTCCCTCTCCCTGCTGGACACGCCCCCTAAGCTCCGCTGTAAAGAGCCTGCTCGCCTTGAGCTCTTTGGGAGACACTGACTGTTTGGGGAGTGCGAGCTCTGCCCTGCGAGGTCCGTTCTCTTTGGATTTGTCTGCTTTGTCCTGCTGTTTTACCTCGCGGTACCCGCTCTGCGGGTCCCGCTTCGCCTGTGTGACTGGGCGCACCATTACTGCGTGTGGAGAAGGGGAGCTGCTGGAAACTCGGGAAGAGGGCTGCGAGCGCCAGGTGAGGATCAGGGACTCCATTGCCCAGGAGTCCCTGTGCTGCCATCATTCCCTGCACCTGGACTCTCTCCCTCTCCCTGCTGGACACGCCCCCTAAGCTCCGCTGTAAAGAGCCTGCTCGCCTTGAGCTCTTTGGGAGACACTGACTGTTTGGGGAGTGCGAGCTCTGCCCTGCGAGGTCCGCTCTCTTTGGATTTGTCTGCTTTGTCCTGCTGTTTTACCTCGCGGTACCCGCTCCGCGGGTCCCGCTTCGCCTGTGTGACTGGGCGCACCATTACTGCGTGTGGAGAAGGGGAGCTGCTGGAAACTCGGGAAGAGGGCTGCGAGCGCCAGGTGAGGATCAGGGACTCCATTGCCCAGGAGTCCCTGTGCTGCCATAATTCCCTGCACCTGGACGCTCTCCCTCTCCCTGCTGGACACGCCCCATAAACACCCACTCCCTATATTAGGAGCAGCTTCCCCCGCGGCGCGGGAGCGCGTGGGAGGGCGCCGGGAGAAGCCCGGGACAAGGGCGGGACCGTCCAAGGCCGTCACAGGCCGGAGTAGGCTGGGCTGGGCCTACTCTCTTGGTTTTGTTCGTTAGACTGTGCAGAAGTAACTGCTGGAACTGTTGGAACCATTGAACTACCAAGGTGTTTACCTGCCCTGTGAGGCATATCTGCCCATCTCTGAGTAAAATAATGCCTTCCCCGGTAAGGGAGAGTACCCCACAGAAACCGGGAGGAGCGAAAATTGGGACACTTGAAAATTATTTCTCACGGGCAGTGGGGGAGGCTGACAAAGAGGGAAACTTGTCCAGGCTAAGGGCGGAACGGAGACGATCAGTAGATAATCTGAAAAATACCCCCATGGGAGAACAATCTATCACATTTAGGGAGGAGCCTACTCGCATTGAGGATGTTCCACTCCTGCTAAGGGAGTGTGTTACCACCCCACCAGTTGGAATTAGGAGTCCAGCTCTGGTCATTAGCCCCAGCCCCACCAGGGGGACTATTGATTTAATCTCACAACCGCCCAAAGTTCACAATGATAGAAACCCCAAATGGAAAGCAGTGAATACACAAGTAATTTTGGGACCCCCTCCAAAAAAGCGTAGGAGAAGGGCAAAGGGAGCGCAGGGAAGTAGTAAACCCAAGACTTCACACTTGGACTTTGGCAAATCCTTAAAAAACCCCGCATCTATAGTAAAAGTACCGACAGAGACACTCCCAAAATCTAACGTTCAGGAGAATACATCTCCTGCCCGGATCGACAATGCAGGGACCAGTATTGTTAATGTCCCCCTCTCTGTTGTGCCGTTGGGAAATGTGGAATTTCTGTTAAGGTCGCTGCTACTTCCAATCAGCGAAAGTATAAAAAAGATTGAGATCAGGCTAACCATATTGGAGGCTACACTGGGAAGTCTGAAAACTCGCGCTGGTCGACAGGGAAGTGACCCAGAATCTAGTACCACCATAGTGGCCCCACAAGGGTCGGCACTCCGGGTAGAAAACCCAGCTCCACCACAAGCTGTAAAGGGTGTAGTCCCGCATCAATCCCTAAACCCAAAACCTGTAACTACCAACCCACTCTGTGTAAATACACTTAATCCCTCTCTTGTACCAGTAGCTTCGGCACACCCGGTAGATAACATCTTCCCAGACCATCAAAGGAAGCCCCCTGCAAGACCCCGTCGTCCCAACTTACCACCAGAGACTAAAGACCTTACTGTGGTTATGGCAGGGGTCCCGCAACTTGATGAAGGAGAAGTAGAGGATTTCTGTGCCTTAAAAACCAGGGTAATCAAGTGGCTAAACAGAAACAGACCCCTCCCAAGACATCTTAATAATGAAATTATAATGGTAAGAAGGGTCCCATGGGTAGGGAGAACCCAAAAAACCATACCTGGGGACTGTTTACTGGTGAGTTTTAGGGACAAGGGTACGGTGTCGCACATATGTCAAGGGGAAAACATATCAAGGGAATCTACCATCCAAACCCTTCGTGTGTCCTTCTTTTTTCCCATCGCCCCAGGCCCATTTTACCCACCCCAAAATCATGATAGATGGGAGAGGGCTGGGAGAAGGGGGAATCACCAGGCCTTTCAGCCTAGGCCACTATTTGGCAGACCAGTACCTCCTCTCCCTACCTATAATCGGTTTGATTGCCTGAACGGCCTAGAGGGGGTGGATTGACAAACAGAGAAGGCCCCTAAGGAGAACATAGAAAAGGGTGTTCAAGTATTAATATCGGAGGAGCAAAGACACCGGACCCCGCAAATTCAAACATCTAGGGCGGAGGAATCTATGTTCTTTGAAGATAAGGGTATGGCTGTAGATGGGTTGGTGGGAGGAGGTGGGGGGGACACACAAGGGGAGTTGCAGGAGATGGGATCAAGGAGTCAGGGGGGTGCAGTATTGGGTGGAGAGGACATGAGAATTATTTCTTGGAATGTAGCGGGCTTAGCTGGAATATTTAATAACAAGGAGTGGGTTGACTATGTCAGGAAATTCAATGTTATTTGTTTACAGGAGACATGGGCTGTGGTGAATAATTACCATCTTCAGGGTTACAAGTGCTTTTTTGTCCCCGCCCGAAAATCCAGTTCTGGGAGAGCAATGGGGGGCTTAGCTGTTTATGTAGATTTATCTCTCCCAGGTATCTGGTTGTCTCTTGACTGGAATTTGTATGGAATACAGGCAGTTCGGTTTTCTGGTAAGGGGTTGAAATTGTCTGTTTTTAATTTTTATAACAGTGAGACATCAAATTCCAATTCATCCCTACTGGCTGAACTTGACCAGAGGTTGGGTCAAGAAATTATGTCTCAGAACAAAGGGCCGTATCATGGCGTACTTTTGGCAGGAGATTTTAATTGTCACCTCTGTCCGGCACTAATAAAGGCAAATACAGATTGGGCGCAATGCCCGATTGAGAAGGGGCCGCATTTTGCACATACGCCGACTGGGGCTGCTCTTGGGTTGCTTCGGGTTAAGTATGACCTAGAGCACACCATTAACATGATAGACCCACAGTTGGACGGTATGCTCCCACCAACTTTCAAGGGTAGGGGCTGTGCATCTATCATAGATTACATCTTGGTCTCGAGACCGTTGATTAATAAAATAACTAGTGTAGGGATAGAGTGGAGCGGTTTTAGTGATCATAATCCGCTCACCTTAACGTTTCTTTACAAAGCGGGCAGTGTAACTAAATCCCGTTGTCTAATCGAGGAGAGGGCCACTGATCAAGGCAGGAGATTGAAGTGGTCTAAAATTGATGGGGCACAGTTTTATAAAACTCTGGGCGATAAGGGTCTAGTGGCCATTAATGATTGTTTAGATTTGGAAATACAGGGTCCAAGGGTCCTGGAAGCGTTTGTCCACATTGCTAATCTAATTGACGAATTATTGAGATCTAGTGGGCCCATACGTAACCAGGCAAGTCCCCGCTGGTTCGATAGAGATTGCTCTAAGGCACTGAGGGAACTGAAATGTTCCCTCAAGACGAAACCACGGGATTCACAGATTATTAGGCTCAGTAGAGAAAGGTATAAAAAAGAGATTAAAAGGAGGAAACTTGCCTTACAGGCAGAAGCATGGGCAGATCTAAGAGAAGCTGGGGAAAGAAAAGATTTAGCGGGGTTCTGGAGAATCATCAATAAACCAACCTTTTTAGAAAAGGATTCTCCGGAGATAGGGGCTAATATTCTTCCGGAGCAATGGGTAACCCATTTTAGGGGTTTATATAATTACGAGCCGGGTACCCATGTGGAACCACCGGAATTTTTAAGTCAGGCCCCACCAGTTACATTCACTCTTAAGGAGATTATGACAGGGATGGAGGGTCTAACAAAAAATAAAGCCCCGGGCCCGGACGGAATTCCGCCAGACCTGTTCCTCAGTAATATAGATCTATGGGCTCCCTTGATGACTAGGGTCTTAAATACCGCTATTACCTGTGGTCTCCCCCCTTCATGGTCCAAGGCGATCATTGTACCAATTTTTAAGAAGGGTAATAGGGATGACCCGAAGTGCTATCGGCCCATTTCCCTGATTGACGTATCGGCCAAACTTTTGGGAAGGGCAATCCTGAATAGACTGACCGAATGGACAGAAGAGAACAACATCTTCTCGGATACCCAGTATGGGTTCAGGATAGGGAGGTCCACCAGTGACCAGTGCCTAAACCTATATATGCTGACTGCCAAGTATACCCTGGCCAGCGACGAACCCATGTATATGGGATTCATGGACCTGGCAGCAGCATTCGATCACGTCAACAGAGGAAAGCTGTGGGATATGATGTCAGGTATGGGGATAGAAAGTGGCCTAATCACCATACTGAGGGAACTGCATAGTGACACCACGGCCAAGGTTAGATTCAACAGGGAGGGAGGCCTGTCTGACTCCTTTCCATGTAGGAGTGGAGTCAGACAAGGTTGCATACTTGCCCCTTTTCTGTTCTCTCTTTATATCAACAACCTGGAGCAGTTCCTTCTGGGTTTAAAAACAGACTGCCCGAGGGTTGGGCTGCGGCATATCCCCGTCCTGCTTTATGCAGATGATGCGGTTTTATTAGCAAGAACACCACGCAGCCTACAAACCCTGATAGAGGGGTTTGTGGAGTTCATGAGTAACCTAGACCTATTTGTTAACCTAGGGAAATCATATGTGCTTCTGGCCGGCAAAAAACCTTTCACCAAATTTGTTTACACAATTGGCTCACATTGCTTGGAGCAGGTCAAGACGTTCTCCTACCTCGGGGTAACTTTTGACGGTGCCCTGCAATTTACCGCTCTGGTGACGGAACGTTGCACAAAAATGCTCGCTTCTAATGGGGCAATAGCTGGATATGGCAGGAGGGTGGGCAGATGGAGTCCGGAACAGGTGATGAATCTGTACGGCTCCATAACATGCTCCAAAGTAATTTATGGGGCAGAAGTCTGGGGGTTTGTGAATACAATTAGTATCCAACAGGAAGAAAATAGGTATTTGAAAGCAATCCTGAGGGTGCCACCCAGCACGGCTGGTTTCATAGCCCACAGGGAGTTAGGGAGACCATATTTGGAAGATTTAGTAAAACTTAGACCTATAGTGGCGTGGTTAAAAATATGGATAAACCCGGATGCGCATTTAAGTAGAGAAATACTATTGGACTGCCTAGGTAGGACCCATTCAATGCGCATCCCCTGGCTCAAATACGTGAAAAATACCCTGGAGGAGATAGGGCTGGGGAATCTTTTCACGAACCCTGCCATTATTTCAGCACAGCACAAGAAACTAGTAGGGGAATTATTTTTGGGGCAAGAAACCCAACGTCGAGCTGATGCTGAAGGAGTGAAAAAGACTGTAAGGGCCCATGGATTGGTAAAAAGTGTGGAGGGTATGGAGCCTTACTTATTTCTTCTGCATAATGCACAGGACAGATTTTTAATGTGCCGTCTCAGACTGAATCTGCTCCCCTTCATGTTGGCTATACCTGCAGGGTTTACCTCATCTATTGAGCAGAAGGGTCCCTGCGGCTGCGACAATCGGTCTCCGCAGGATACCCTTCACTTTGTTTTGCTTTGTCCCTATTTTTCCATGCCCAGGCGTAGATTCCTTGTAAATATTTTAAAAAAAGCGCGACTGGAACACGCCAGGGATGCCCTAGTATTTCTGTTAAAAGCCTCTGACCCATTAACGCTATGTAGCATTCTGAATTTTATTAAAGTCGCTATTCGTTTAAGACAGACAGGCGGAGATGAATGAAAAATTGTGAATTTGTATTTATTTGGCCCTTTGTTGGCAAATCTTTTTACTGTATCAATTATGTACAAGGATCCCAATTAGTATTTAATAATGTTTTATTCTTATTCGTGTATATAAATGTGCTTTTATGGTGTTTTTTATTCACCGAATAAAGATTCTTGAATTGAATTGAATTGAAATGATCATGAACGGAATAGTAAAATAGTCTACATTAGGCACAGCTTTTCGTTTTTCAGAAAAATGACGTCCCTCTCAAGCGTGCATATCAACCAAGGCACGGCCTTCTGAAGCTGTGTGGTATGCTTAGTTCGGCTCATTACCATGGAATTGTAAATACATTTTTCCTTGAATAAAGTGAGTACAGGGAGCCACAACGTCTCCTCTTATAGGCATCTGAAAAAACTCACATGGGGCAATTTTTTGTCTTCCCACATATTTGATGCCGTTGTAATGGATTTATTTGTGTATAATTGGGTGTTGTATCTGGCCCATAACACATTCAAAGCCAGTGATCAGTAGAGGACAACTACCATCAGATCAATTTTCTGAAGGTTATTTTTTGGCCGATAAACTCTTCCTTTACTCACCCAGTAAAAAGAAGGTCCTATTCATAAATGCGTAAAACACGTCTTATGCTTTCGGCAAAGACTTTCGGCGACAGCAATCAGAATTCCTGCCTCTGTCTAAAGAATTAATTGATTTTTCTCTAGTGCAAGAGCAAATCACATAATTCAAATTAATTGGTTTGCATTGTTTGTGACAAATATGACAGTCACCTTCCAGGAACGATTTGGTTGTCTGAAAGAAGCAGTGCACACTATGATATTTGGGAAATTTTTACTTTCCACCACAGCACATACAGTCATATGAGAGGCACACAGCCACATGCAACTCCCCGTCCCCCGCACACACATACACTGACAACACAGTTTCCTGTGCCTTCTTGGTCGACTACTTCGGGATGCATCAATATCAAGTTCAAGAAACCAGCTTTCAGAAGCTCAAACAAGCAGGTGTTGATTTCCCTGACTCTGGCAATTGTTCCATGTGATTATTGTGTAGAATGTAGTTTAGCTGCCTCACCCTCCTCCCTGGAACGATACATAGCTCATTTAGGGGCATATGTATGAAAGTGTGGTTTTTGCGATTCTCAAATAGCGAATTTTAGAGAATCGCTATTTGAGAATTGCAAAACGAGATGTATGTAGGATTTACAAAAAGATTTGCGAATCCTACGTATTCCTTAATTGCGAATCGCAAAGTGCGATGAGCAATTAAGGAAACCCTCCCCATTCATTCCTACGGGCCTATAGGCCTATAGGAATGAATGGGAAGACATTCTCAATTTGCGATTAGCAATTAGAAAATCACAAATTGAGAATGAAATTTCAAGGTTGCAAGGGTGTCAAAAGGACGCACTGTTAGACCCCTGAAATAGGCATGGGTGTACATGTGGCGCACATACATGCCCATGTATGTGCACCACATTGCACTTTGAAAAATGCAAAAAAAATGCATTTCTCAAAGAAATAGCAAATTACCAGCAACTTGATGTTGGTGGTAATTTGCGATTCCTTAAGGCCAAATAGCACTTTTTCTGTGCTTCTTACATTGCATTTAAGGAATCGCAATTTGCGATTCCTTAAATGCAATCGCAAAATAGGTAATCGCAAATTTTGCAATTCCTTATTTTGCAAGGCAGTTTTTCATTAATAGATACCTCGAATGCCCAATTGCGATCGCAATTTGGAATGATACATATGGCCCTTAGACTTTTAAATTGCTTATTTTGTATTGTTTCTTATGATGTGTAATTACACCTTACTTTGAACATGGTGCCAGGCTATTCAAAAGTGAACTTTTAAAATGTTTTTTATTGACACAATACAATAGACTTATCTATAATTTAAAGTAGAACTGCCCTAAAATGAATATAATATTCATTTCAGCAGTGCTTTTTTCACGTTACTGGACGACTTTGGTATGTTTTAACATTTTCATTAAAGAATTATTTTGAAATAAAATTATACCTACCATGAACTCTAACCTTTAAAGGTTTAGAAGAAGATGTTAAAACTTGTGCTCGGGTCGCCTTGATATTAACCATCTCTTCTGTGATAAATGGATTCTGAGTATGTTTTCCTATTGATCCTGGAAAATTAAATGCACATATGTTATTCATACAAATAACCCTTACCAACTTCTTCCAAAATACAAATGAACTTGATTGACTTCTAAGGTGCTGCTGAAGCCAAGAAAATCTTTCTAATAGTTCCCTATTATGGTCATCTTGCTACATTCACTGTGAGCACTGTCCCTTTTCTGGTTCCAGCATCTAGCTGGCGCTGAGCTAAAAGGTAATAAATACATCAGGGGCTATATCATCATGGGCCGTATTATGGTAAGGGCTCACTGCCTCGGTCTGCACATTTAACAAACTACATGTTGAACAGACAAGGTCAGCAAGCCTCATTACCATTACTGGACTGCCCTCAGGGAAGCTAAGCCTGTATACGGCCCTCAGAGTATTAATGAAAGAGACCACCATTTTGAAGAAGTGGCGCACACTTGCACTTCATAGCAAGACAGTGATCCTCCTAGAGGCAAGTGCAGTGTGTGACTGTGGTGAGTGCAAACTTTGCCCATACTTTACAAGTCACAAACACGTCACAACTTCATAACTGATACATGATACAGATACATGATATGAATGTACATTTAGCACTTGATTCTTACTTGGTATGACAATATTAAAATAAGTGTCACGTTTGATACTAAATCTAAAGAATGTTTACTGTAGGATTAGTGTATTTATTCAGACTATGGGCCTGATTTGGATTTCAGCGGATGGGTTACTCAATCACAACGGTGACAGATATCCCATCCACCGATATATAAATCCCGTAGAATATTATGGGATTTATATTTAATTTTTATACTATATATATTTATGTTTAACCACGTTACGTGAAAAATGTATGAACCATTCACACTTAGTAGATATGTATTTACTATAAAATGAAGTTCGACTTTCATAATGCCTGCCTTAATATATTGAATTGTTTAATGTATAGAAAATTAAATAGAAATCATCCTTATATATTTATAATATGATTGCACTTGAAACAATAAAGATTTTATGTAATGTGTGCCTTAATATTTCATATATTTAATTTAAATGTAGTTCTTATCCGTACACAGTCCCAGGATGCTTTTTTCCAGTCCAAGGAGGACCTGGCCTGGAAGTTCGGGCAGGACTGTTCCCTTGTGGCACAGGGTCAAGACTTATTTGCATATGGCTGGGTCTACAACGGGGTGGCATGATGAGCAAAAGAACAATGGGTTTAACCCAGATCTCTTGTCTGGGGGTGAATGTTTGATTTGCTCTGCCTTCCGTGCATCATCTATGTGTCTTTTGCTTTCTTGCCCTAGGTGCGCCGGATATGCACTGACGTTTGTCCCGGGTGTCACTGGTTTCAAGCTAGCCTAGGTGATTAGGGGTGATGCCCCGAAACTGGACCCAGGATGCTTGTTTCTAGTCCAGGGAGGACCTGGTTTGGCAGTTTGAGCTTGACTGTTACCCTGTGGCACAGGGTCAAGACTGATTTGCATATGGCTGGGTCTACAACGGGGTGGCATGGTGAGCAAAAGAACAATGGATTTAACCCAGATCTCTTGTCTGGGGGTGAATGTTTGATTTTCTCTGCCTTCCGTGCATCATCTATGTGTCTTTTGCTTTCTTGCCCTAGGTGGGCCAGGTTTGCCAAGACGGGGTTCCCGGGCTCACTGTGCCACTGGATTCAAGCTAGCCTGGCAGATGTGGGATGATGCCCCTAAACTGGTCCCAGGATGCTTGTTTCCAGTCCAGGGAGAACCTGGCTTGGCGGTTTAGGCTGTACAGTTCCCATGTGGCACAGGATCAAGACTGATTAGCATATGGTTGTGTCTAAACTAGGGATGCATGGAGAGCAATAGAACTATGGATTTAACCCAGATCTCTTGACTGGGGGTGTATTTTTGATTTGCTCTGCATTCTGTTCATCATCTGTGCGTCTTTTGCTAAAGTGAAAGGTTGACAAGAAGGGGGTCAGAGGCAGAACACAGCGCTCTAGAGGTGAGGTACTGAACACATCTCTACTCCAGTTACCTAGGGCTAGAGAGATATACTGCCCTGTGAACCAAAACCAGGGTTTTGAATAGCATCCGTTTCCTGATAGGCAGGCATTGGAGAGCTTTGAAGGCTGATGAGATCAAAGAATGTTTAGGTTAACACAGGAGAAGACTATTCACTGCATTTTGGACCACCTGCAGATGATTCACCAAGGCTTCTGCAACTCCTAGATAGAGGGTGTTTGCATAATTCAGGTGCAAGGTGATCAGCATGTGGATAACCATTCTATTAGCCACGAGAGGAAGGAGGGGCAGAAATGTCTTAAGACTGTGGAGCATTGCAAAGCATTGGCCGAACACCACTGAAATCTGCAGCCTCATGGAAAGGGTAGTGTCCAGCTTTACCCCTACGTTTTTGTCCCCTACAGATGAAGGGGGCGGGGTCAGCAGGGTGCCATAGATCTTACCACCAGTTTGACCCATGTAATTCAAATGAAATGATTTTTGTCTTCTCTGAGTTGCAATTATGTTGGCTGCTCTGCATCCAAACAAAAACGGCTTGCATGCAATCGGTAAAGGGAAACATCCTTTACAACGCAACTTTTACCACACAGTGCCTTTACGACGCAACTTTTACAACGCATTGCGCTGGGGGGCGCTCTAGGATAGGGAATAGGTTTAATGTACTATCCAACACCTTCCCTACTATCCATGGGGACCGGAGTTGGAATAGTAAATTAAACTATTCACTATCCAGCGCCCCAAAGCACTATGCGTTGTAATGGTATGTGTTGTAAAACTTGCGATGTAAAGGTAGGCGTTGTAAAAGTATGCGTTGTAACGTCATACATCCATCGGTAAAAGAAGCTGCAATAGAGGCATGGGAGCCATTGAAGACAAAGAGCAACTAGCTATTGTCAGCATATAAAATGATTTTATATGCAAATGGCTCGACTACAGAAGCCAAGGGGGACATGAAGAAGGTAAAAATGGTTGGGTTTAACGAGGAGCCCTACAGGACCTCTTGGTTTACTGCCTTAGCCTTCGGAGAGAAAGGGGTGAGTCAAACTGACTGGCCTCTGAAAACCAGTAATAACTTACACCTGTCCCACACAGTCCCACACCCACGGCGGCCAGTCGGTGGAGTAGGATAGAGTGGGACAGTATAGAAGGCAGAGGACAAGTCAAAAAGGATCAAGGCTGCATTTTTCCCCGAATCCAATGCCCATTTCATATTGTCTGTGATCTCTAGTACTGCTGATTCTTTATTGTTTCAGGGGCAACATCCAGATTGACTGAGATGTAGCAACATGCCTTGCTCAAAATTATCAGAGAGATCACTATATCCAGTTTCCAGTCGGCATGCATAACTCCTGAAGAAAGGGAGGTTTGAGAGGTCAGAAATAGGGCTGATCATGGGATTAATGATATATACTGCAGCAGCCAACAGAGTCGGAGGCAGGCGATAAGAGGGGAGCCCGATGTATACTTCATGATGGCTGCCCTGAATTGCTCAATGAGAACTGTTTAAACATGTTGTTATGGCTGTCAGGATAAACCTGGCTGACAGAAAGGAGACTCTCCTGCAAGGCAGGCAATGGTCTGTGAATATTTACAATTGTTGATTCAAAGAACTATGCTAGTCCGTCGCACAGCTATTGGGACTGGACAATAGCCCTCCAGTAGGATTGTATATCGATGAAACATTTCATGATTTGAAAGATGGAACGGCAGCTGTACTCAGCGGAATTAATTTTATTAATGAGAAACAGTATCTGGGCCTGTTTCAGGGAGACATGATAAGCTCTCAGATCGAATTTGTAAATGGCTTTAATAGCAGATAAATAGCTCTTTGTCCAAATAAGTTAAGCTTTTTGCAGGATTTACGTCCCTCAGCCATAGAAGCAGAGAACCAAGTGGCTGGTAGTCCACCCTTTTTCTACTTCAGCTCTTGTAGGGGAGCCAGCACATCTGCTGCCCCAGTTAACCAAGTGTTGAGTGCCCCTACATTGTGGTTGACATCATTGGCCAGACAGGTGTGAAAATTGGCAAGGAGATCCACCCCATCAGAAGTCTTCATCTTCTTCCATGTCCTAACAACAGTGTGGTCTGCCCTCCTGCCTCCCTGGCGGGGTTTATCTTTTTTCTAGTTGAAAATAATCAAACAGTGGGCAGACCATAGGGCAGGCTCAAGAGGACTGATAGACAGCAGACATTTGGAACAAAATCAAATCGATGATGTGTCCACCTGAATGTGTGGGTGGCAAAACCAACTGGGGCAGATTCAAAGAGAACAGATGCTCAATAAGTGTAAGTGCTGACTGGTCCTGTGAACAATTAGCATGCAAGTTAAAATCCACTAATATGATAAAATTGGCCTATTGCAAGAGATAAAGGGGACAGGCTTCTTCAAGGGATCCCATGAAATCCCCAGCCGGGCCCACAGGGCGGTGGATTGATGTCCATGAAAAAGAGGTTTGAGCCAATAGCACAAGATGGAAACCTAGACTCTCCACCCACAGAAGATCAGCAAGCTCAAAAATGGAGCATGTCAACTGGTGTTTAAAGGTAATCACCACCCCTCCTTCCTGTTTGTGCCTTCTGCCACAGTGGATCAGTGAGTACCTTCAGGAATGGTCAGCGCAGTAGACTTATGCAACCATGAGTTGCTGGTTGTGCTTATGCAGGGAGCAAACAGTGATTAGAGCAGCCGATAATTCCTTAACTAAATGTTTTCCTCGCATTGAGATGTTAAGTGAACCTTCCTTAGGCTCAATAAAGGAAACAGGGGCTAGACAGTCCAATGGGATTCACACTGGCACCCTGGACAGGATACACATTTAGGATGATACTCTAGGTACAATATGCTATGTCAAGAAAAGCATCAGCAAAGAGCTCTCATCTCACTACTAAGATAGCCAATAGTCCGGTGGTTGGCATGCACACCACGGAGTGCATGGCCGGTACTGGCTGCTGTTGGGACGTGGATGGGTGCAGACGGACTTGTCTTAGGGCCAGATGCATCAAAGGGTGGCATCAAAGTCTTTGGCGTGCCAGTGGCTTGCCCGCTGTGCTTGTCTGTGCCGCGGTGCTGCTTAAGTGAAGCCGCAGCATCTGAAAATCTCCACCTGCTGCCAAGTGACTAGAGTGCAGCTCAACCACAACTGGTGCCTCCAGTCATTTAGGGGAGAGGGAAACATGGCTGCCCATAGCAGCACCAAATCAACTTCTCCATGTTGCAGCCACCAACCACCACAAAATAAATAAAATGTCCCAAAACAGAAGGTAAGTACTTTTTAAAACAATTTCAGGAGATTAGAGCACATCTGTAGAAGAAGCACAAGTCATGTAAAAAGAGCATACCAAACATGTCCGCACCACGGTGCAGCTTGAGTGCTTCCGCTGCATCAGAAAATCCCCACCTTCTGCCCACCTATGTAATTGGGAATTTTTTTTTCGTGCATTACCCCAGGACAATTCTGATAAGATATTTTTTATTTTGTGGGAAAGAAATGCCCTATGATGATTATAAGCATTAATATTAAAGGGAATTGTAAAATGGGGAGGATCGCATTTTTGCTATCACCACTTGTCTCAACAGGGATATGGGACAGGCTGCATGATCATGGTGAGGAATTTCTCCAGATTACCTGTCAGTCGTTCGTTATCATGAAGATAGATTTTAATATCTAGATATTTATTGATAACTGTTCCAAATTTGGTACAGCATCATAGTCTTCTAAACTGGTATTTTGAGGTATCAGAAAAAAGTCATGATTTATCGCAGTTGATTTTTAGCCCAGATACTTCACTAAAATCCCCAGCCCTGCCATTATTTTAGGCAATTTCCCCAGTGGATCTACAAAATCAGGAGATCCTCTTTTGCATAGAGTCATAATATATGCTTCTCCTGTGGTGACCATAAACCCCATTATTGTGCCCCATTGCATAGCTTGCATGCCAGTGGTTCCAGGGCAAAAGCAAAAATATCAGTGAGAGGGGATAGCCTGTCTTGTTCCCCTTTGTATCACCACCTTTTCGAGAATATAATTTCTGTCCAGACTCTAGCAAGTGGTTGGGTATAGAACAATCTACCCATTTAAAAAAGTCCTGACCCATCTTCCTACGCACCCATAATCGATCTGGCTAAAGCAATGAATCAAAGGTCTTCTCTCTATATATAGTACTCTCATGGAGTCCCCTAAAGAACAATAAAAATGTGTCTTAAATTACCATGTCTACTATGGCCTTGGAGGAATCGATGCTGGTCTTGATGGACCTATTCTGGGAGAAATGATGAGAATCTACTTTTGATCACTGTTCCCAGTATTTCAAGTTCAGAAGTTAGAGGGGCTAAAGATCTTTATGTCATAAAATATAAGATCTCTACCTTTTTAGGAGCTACCACTAGAGTGTCTTCCACGGCTGACATAGGGAAAACCTCCCCCTCCAGGGCTGAATTATACATGAATATTAATGTAGGTGTTAGCAAAATGTATACATGGCATAAAATTCCATTAGGAGGCCCCATGGCCTTGCCCTTTGCTCATTAGTTAATGGCTGTTTCAATCCTTTATGCGATGAGTGGCATACCCAGTGAATCATCGCCATAGTTAGTTGAGTTAACAGTATCTCACCTAAGAATTACATAATATGTCCATCATTGGGATTGTAGGAGTTGAACACAGTTCTTTATAATGCCACACAAAGCCTCTTTAATCTCAAAATGTGTGTATAGCAAATCTCTTACTGTTGAGCCAATCAAGCTTATGGGTTTCCCGTCTGTGTCTGTTCGGACTAACCATGCCATAGGCATCTTGCTCTATGCCCTTTGCTATGTTGCCTGCTCAAATATTTCTTATCATTAACCTATTTCAGCTTGTCTACCTGGGCATCATATTTATTTTTGCTTCTCCCAGGGCTTTGCACACTCACCTCTAGCTTTCATATATTTTTGCTCAGCAATTTTATTCTCTTGGTTCACACTCAGTTTAATCCTGTAGGACGTTTTCAGGCGCATACCCCAAATGACCACCTAGAAGGTGCCTCACTCCATTGCATTGTTCTGTATTGAACCTTTATTTTCATGTGGTAGATCATGTACAGTAGGACCTCCACCTGCTGCTGACAAGCAGGCACTGCCAGGGGGAGCCTTCCCATTAAAGTAACATCAGGAGCTGATTGTGGCCGGACTGAGTATCAGTCAGGTATTCTATGCTACTTTTTGCTCATAACCCACTTCCCTAATTCTGCCCCCAACAAGGACATATCTAGCCTGGTGTATATCCCATGCAATGGGGAGTAAAAAGAAAGCTCCCAAGTATCTAGGTTCATCTCCCTCCACACATTAATAAATTGCCATTTACGGGTCCAGGTGCAAAACATGCACGTGTAGCACATACAGGGACACAGTTCACCAGAATAATGTTGAGGGAAGGGCTGCAAGCAATCTTTGTAAAAACAGAGCACAGTGGGTGTTTTGAATCAGATATTTCTGAAAATGTGAGTCCAATTTGGTATGCACGTGGCACGGCAGTGTACTGCCATCTTTAGTAAACACATTCTCTATGGACATAGCATCTTAGGATCAAGATAAGTCACTAGAAACAACAGTAGTTTCATATCCTACAAATACTTTAATTGTAGTTGTTCCAAGTCTAACTTTCTGCTACGCACACATGGTCATCAACTCGTCTTATTTGTGAATCTGCAATTCTTTCACTACTGGCCGCAAAGTAGGGATTTCAAAAAAGTTGTTTTGCTTTATGAGAGGTAATGTGCCCTCTGTGTCCTTCAAATGCTTGTTAAATATTTTCAAATGTTTGTACCTGTAGAAAGTGAAACAGCAAAGTGTGTGTAGTAACCAAGTCCAGGCTGCAAGTAGTATTTCAGGAGGATTTATTCAGGTTGGTTACAGCATAGTAGTACAATAGATATGAGCCCCACCAGGAGCACCCAGCTAGGCGCTCAGCCCTTCTCCAACTGTGAGATGCCACTCCCAACATTCCATCTTTCATCACTCAGGCAGGGTTCCGCTGACACAGCATAAATAATAGCAAAGCAACCCAGGATACTACATAGTGTATGTCTCATTCAATATTGCGTATTCACACAGCATTATTCTCCTTTTTTTTCCTCTTCCTAAACCGAAGCACAAGTGTGAATAAGAGCACTTAACTAAAGGGGCACACTTTACAGAACAATAAATGTAGAGACAAATTCTGCATGATGACAAAAACAATAGTTTATAGGAAGAGTTGCTTTTTCTTTTCTGATACTTGCGCCTGCTGCACGAAAGGTATAATTTAAAAAGCATTACCGTTCTGTTGGCTTCCATGCAGGTTATCTGAGGTTGCGGCAGCACCTGCCTCACACATCTGGGGCTTATTTACAAGCCCCTTGCGTTGCTTTTGAGTCACTTTTAATATGGGAAATAGTGACGTACCGGCAGCGCAAGGGGCTTGTAAATAAGCCCCCTAGTTCCAGAGCCAGTGACGTGTCACAGTTAACCAGACTACTTTCAAGTCTTAACCCAGAGGCAACAGCCCACGTTATCTGTAAGACTAATCAGGGCTTTAAGCGGGATGAAAAAACTGGGGGTCTCTCAAAGGGGCGTGGCCAATGTAATTAAGGGTATGGCTTAAAAACACATTAGTTAAAAATCTTTGCTTAGTATAGTGTGCCGCCCGACTTGTATTTTGCTGTTTCTGTAATTGCATCCAGATATATGATACAACAGGGAAAATCATACCTCAATAAGTCAGGACTATTGGCTTTGTCAGTGGTTGTTAGTTGCATGAGATAAACAATCAGCAACTATGGCTTGATTATGATATTGAAAAAGCTTCCACTTAAGACCCTGGTGACACCACGACAATGTTGCTGCACCTGAGTTTCAAAAAGAGAAAGGGAAATCCAAAGAGAAAATGAATCTCTTTAAAGGATTAATAGACATCACTGGTGTTGCAATCCACAGATGCCTTCTCTCCCTACTCTTATTCGCCAGATTCACTAAACCTCTGGCAACTCCTATAACAAAATGCTGTAAAATGCAAGGTCTTCCTTCAGAAATACAGAAGGCTGAAAAAGTCTGATTATATGCGAATCATACGGTGTGATAGGTGAAACCAAGACATCAAAAATCCAGAGTTCTGGACAGGACTGTATTTTGGCCTTCATTCAGGTCCCAAGCTACTTTTTGGCATTACTCGCAAGTAAGCAAGGGTGGACAAATGGGAAGACAAGCGTGTTAATTATTCATTGCCTCAATGCCCCGCCATTTTGCATGTTCCAATGGATGTCGGAATAGCTGCCACTTCAGAAATGGCGGAGCAAGAACTGCCTACTAATGTTTATTGACGAGTTATTTTGATTATGATTTTATTAGATCATAAGCAATCCAGAGCGTGGACGAACGGAAATATTTTTGGGTACAATGTTTGTAAACTCAGAAGACACTTTATCCCACGAAACGTTGATTCACAGGGTTTCCACTCACGTTTCAGTCCCCGTTTTTCCTTTGCCACTTCACACCGTTTTTTCTTCTGCACTTTACATAGTCATTTCATTTAATCAATGATAACAGCATTCTTAGTTATTAATCGGTTCTATTGTTCTGAAAAATTCTTCCAGGAGACAGAAAGGGGCACATGCATCATTGTACGATTTTGCGATTCTTAATTTGCGAAAATTACCGAATCGCAAATTAAGAATTGCAAAATGGTATGCATCATTTTTTTCACTATTTATTTGCGATTCGGTAAAATTCGCAATTTTTACCGATTCTCAAATAAATAGCGAATTCCAAAGTGCATTTTCGCAATTCCCATTGATTCCTATGGGCCAAAAGGCCCATAGGAGTCAATGGGAAGGCATTTAAGAATTCGCAATTTGTTGATGCATTCCATGGGTGCAGGGGGGGGTCCAAAGGACCCCCCCCTGCACCCCTGAAATGTATTTGAAAGTGCATGTTTCACACACACATGTCCTAAGGACATGTGTGTCTGTAACATGACAGTTTAAAAAATGCATTTTTTTCCTTTTTGAAAGATTTTCGCAAATTAACACGAGGGTCAACCTCGTGTTAATTTGCACTTCCTATTTCTTAATTCGCATTTTTTTTTTTTAATTGATGCGTTGCATTTAAGGAATCGCACAAATACGATTCCTTAAATGCACTCGCATTTTTTAGAAATGCAAAAAAATGTGAATTAAGAAAAAAAGTTTGATGCATACCAAAAATGTTTTTTGCATTCGCAAACGGCCGATTTTTCCGATTCGCACCGTTTGCGAATGCAAAAACCAATGATGCATGTGCCCCTATGCTCATTGTGTATGCAGGATTAATAGCAGTTTTCCAGATTTTTCGACACTGTCATTAATAAATGTTGCTGGTCATATGTGGTAACCATTTTCAGTCTAATATTAATAGTTTAATGCCTATAATGACTCAATAAACAGAACATAATGGTACTGAGGAATCGGATAATTCCAGACCACTTGCTCATATCTATCATAACGTTTTCAACAGCAAATTTGCTTTTCCCTTAAATAGAGGTGGGCATCCCACAGAATTCAGGGGGAATTTATGGAAGATCCGAGTAAGGAACCAAGACACACGCTGAACTATCCTTAGGACTGTTGTAATGTAATGTAATGTAATGTAAAGTACATTTGTATAGCGCTACTACCACTCCAGGGAGCATCTTGGAGCTTGGAGTGGCGCTTGGCAAACAAAGTGTGTGGTTTATAACATACATTTCATAATATAAGCGGTGCTAAGTGTAGATCATGTAAAACTAAAGCAAGCCTCTTTGAAAAGGTTTTTTTTTTAGAACAGCTGTGAATTTTGACAGTAGTACAATACAAAAGCAATACGTTTATTTATGCCAAGAGTACCTGGAGGGGGTTTCAATCAAATACGTATATTGGTTGCATCAAAACTACAAGTCCCAGAATGCATAGTATTATTGGGTTGAATTCAGGACTGTCGTATGCTGTCACACAAGATAAGGGTCCAGATGGCAGCTCCATTGATGGCAGGCAACTAGCAATAACTGAGTTGACAAACGTAATTCAGTTAATAACATTAAACTGCTGCATATGTTGTCGGCTAGTCTTTCCTAGTAGAAGTGGAAGGAATGCCTTTCAAAAGGTTGTACAGCTCCTGGAGCGTCTCCAGTTTTAGGTCACATACTTCATAACGCTGTCAACAATTTTCAAGTTGTTGGTAATAGCGTTTGTTTTAATGGCTCACTGACATCTTAACAGGTTCCCGTTCACCGATTCTCACCTCATGAAGGTTTGAGTAAGAACCAAAGGCCTCATCGCTCCAAAGGCCTCATCGCTTGTACATTATCACACACAATGAGAAAGCATCCCCAGCATGAAATAGCGCCAGCAAAGTCATATTGAAAGGATTTTGAGGATGTTTTAGAGTGGGGTATATTTAGCTTTTTTATATAGCGTGAACTTGACCCGAATCGGGAACCAGAGAGCTCTAAATAGCACCAGTTGCTTTACATTCATTTTTGTTAGGCACAACAAGGAAATTAAGTGGTTTGTCCAGAACAACAGGAAGTTCACCGTCATCCCGGGACTCGAACTCAATTCCCCAGATTTTAGATCAACGCCTTAACCGTTAGGCCAACTCCTCTCCCCAAGGGTATTTCTGCACAAATGTGGCCAATATCCTGTCTGCCTTATTACAAGTGTATTATATTCTAATGCACTAGCATACCTGCCAACTCACACGGTACCAGGTACCACCGTGTGACACACAATATGGGCTCTCATAACACCATCTCCTGGTGTGGAGCCAATATCACAATGTGGCAGGGAAAACTAGCTGAAAACCACTGTAAGTAGTGGTTTTCCAGCTCGTTTTTTGTGGCTTTGAAATGCTGCAGGCCAGGGATGTGAAAACACCCCAGGGCATCAGCACCAACCCCAAGCAAGCATTTTTGGGGGGAAGTGAGACCTTTGGGGTGGGGGGATTCAAAAGTCCCTCATAAATACCGCTGGGCACGTGGCCCTGCCCCTTCAAGGCCATACCCCTCCCCCTCCTGTTCTTTAAATTGGCAGGTTTGCACAGGTAATAAGGCGGGCTGGATATCCTCACATTTGTGGCTAATGGTCTTGCAATGAGGCGGATGGAGAGCTGTCACGTTTGTGATGAAGTACCTGTCAGTCAAACTGTTAACCAGGCCTTTGCTTGCTATACGTCTGGTAATGGGGTGGAAGACAGGAGAAGAATGCAGTTATGCATGGGACACCCTCCAGGGACACTGACAGTAAACAAAAGCACTTCAGGCTCCCTAGCCAGGCTTCCACCTCTCCCTAGAGGGGCCAGCTTGAAATACACTGCTGACTATGTTCACTTTTTATCAGGGCATCCTTTCTAACACCTCATGCTGTAAAGTTTCTCACACACAACTTAATTTCAAAGAGAACACTTTGCTTGTGAAATAAGATTGAGATATATTCTGCTGTGCTCGGAATCAGGAAGTGTGCTAATGTACTCTTAACATCTCTAACCAAAACAATACACATCTCACAGCCCTGCCCTTTCACCGATATCCCACTTCCTGTCGCACATTAGGAAATAATAAACAGAAACCCTGCAGCAATAACCTTACCCATGTCTGCTGCTGCGCGCCCAGGAAGGCTTTGAGAAAACGGCAGACAGAGATGGGTGAGGCAGGGGTTGCAATAAAGAAAGTTCACCTTGTTTTCAACCCAATAATCAACCATTATTGGCAAAGCCAATGTGTCTCGCCTTAGGAACCTATTTGCTTTGCCACTGCCTTTTAGTAATGCTATAAAGCATCGGGAATATCCTGTGCAGCATGGCCAAAAGTAAAAAAAAAAATGTAAAAAGTGAATAAATATAAAAATAGTGAACAAAAAAGAAAATTCACAAGGGGACAGCAGGCCATATCATTTTGTAGGTGCCCACATGCATCACCACTCCTGCATGCCTAAGAAATGGCACTGGTGTTATTTTTTTATATATTGATCCGAGATGAATTGGTAAATAAAAAAAAAAATGAAACTGAAGTAGCCTGAAAGCAATTCAAGGCAAAGGGTCCTGTAGCTATTTGCTAAAAAAAAGATGGGCGACTTAGCAGCAGATTGCAGCTGACGGGTCCTCAAAAAAGAAAGCAAAATGTATATAGTTTGAAACAAATACATTGAGGAAGCAGGTAGTGGGGCAACAGTCGGGAGGATGGTAGGGAACAAGCAGCGCGAGGCAAAAGAGAAGCTTGGTTGAGATGGGATTTCTAAATAAAACAATTATGAGTAGTACTGGAAGGGGTGGTGGAAGCAAAGGATGTGCTTTATCGGAAGGCAGGGCAACACAGCAGGGAATGGGGCATTGCGAGAGGAAAGCTTCATGTAGGGTATGATCTAGAAAACACATGCACTCCTAGATTCCATATCCTGGTTAAATCTTTGCGAATACTACCAATGTGGTCATTAATGATAATTAAATTTAGCTACCTAGTGCAGCCCACACAATGATCTATCTGTAGGGACTGCAACGATGGGTGCTATTAACGCAGAATTAACTAGGTAGCGAAAAGCAACACTTTCATGAGGGCTAACTCACCCAAGGTTTGTCCTGTGCTTTGGAATCAGTTACCTTTTGAGAAATGTGGCACAACCACTGAAACTGGCAAGTGAAGATGGACTACTTGAAACTTACTGAACATGCATCTTAGGTTTCCTGCCATTTTCTTCCCACGATCTCAATTGGATTACTAATGACACATACGTTATTATGAAACCTCACGTACAGATCTCTTCTTGATACAAGTCAGCCTCGATTTGTCCCTCCAGATAACAAAGGAGCACACTCAATCATCTGTAACAGGATGACACACAGATGCATGGGATCGCTGAGGTTACTCAGCCAAATATTGCCTGTCGCCAAACCCAGAGACAAAGCACACCACTATAAAGCGGAATACGAAAATAATTGTGTTAGGCCAGGCAGGCTTCCAACTTTTAGATCCAGCTGTGTGCCCATCTGCGGCGGGCTTGTGGTTATTTACTTTACTGTGTGAAGCACACAGTACTTCACTATCCCAGCATCCTTGTTAGCCTGAATGATTTCAGAAATGCACTGAGAGTGGCTCATTCGTCGGCCACTCTGGTTGTAGTTTACTGGTGAAATGCCCCCCATGCCCCACTAAGGGTGATGCTCCTGCACATCCCGAATCAAGCCACCCAGCTGCCTCAGTGTGTCAAGCAGTAGAGAATTTTGCACGGGGCCTCTAAAAACAAATGCATAAAGCTGATACTATACTGTAGATTATTATTATTATTTTTAATTCAAAAGCCCAAAACGTTTTCAGCGATCGATGAAAGCTTGGGAGAACCAGGACCAACAAAAGCGAAACGGTGTATTGGTTCAATGAGCCTCCAGATTCTGCTCCTGGCTTGTAATTTAAACTCTGCTGCTGTGAAGTCAAATTCTCCTTCCACACAAATCTGTGTAAATGTCAAACATGTTGTATAAAGAAGTGGACCTGTATTAATTTTTCTTTATATAGGGCAAACTACTCCAACTTTGCCGGTTCGCATTGGTGTAAATAATGTATGCATGGCACACATGTTCACTAGAAAAGATGAGGGCGGAGTGGCTTTCAGCCGAGCATTGACCCTGTGGCTTGCAGAAAACGCATGGCTCTTTAGCGAACACTTAACTTGCTGTAATATTTTATTTACTAAGTCCAAACGGACCTTGGCAGTTGCCTGGCCCAACACAGAGGCAATGAGATAACAACTTCTGATCCCAGCCAGCAGAGGGCGGCATTGCAGCAAGATGTTTTAGGTGACAGCAAGTGAAAGAGGTAAAGTATTACAAGAAGCGCAAGCAAAAAGTGGACGCGAGTGGGGCACGCACACGCGATGGGAAACGGGAAAGTAGGTTGGCGAGTGGTGTGTGATGTGCGCTCACCATGACGAGAGAGGAAAGCCATATGGCACCTCTGCTCGTCATTGTGCGCGTAACCGCACACTCGTAGCAAGCCAAGCTGTGGTAGCACTTTTAAAAGCCCACAGACAAAATGTCTCGCCAGAGCAGCGCATGCGCTGACTCAGCGAGACCTAAAAAGGGACTGAGCAGCTGAAGAAAGTGGAGTATCAGGGAGCATACAAAGTGGGATGCAGCATCAAATGGGTGGTTCAGATGAAGTGGCACATGCAAGCAAAGCCACCTCGAAGGCTGGAGAAGCACACGAGGGAGTGAGGGAGAAAGCATCATGAGCAGTCTGGCACATGTAAGGAGCGCACAAACAGGGCGTACAGCACACAAGGGAGACAGCAGTGTGGGGGTGGGTGTTTGAGGAGCAGCAGCACAAGAAGGAGAAAGCTGAAAAGACATGCACTCTTGTGCTGTACTATGCAACAAAAATACTCGTTCACTATAAAATTTGATTATCTTGTTGGCGCACCGAAAAGCCCCAATCGTATTGCTCTTCTGTGTACCTCAAAACAATGATATCAGCTGCGGCCTCCTAGGGTCTTAACGCCATCACCGTGGACTACCTCTACAGTTGCTAATCAGTATCTGCAAACTAGACTAGCACAATTGAGTGATTGTTTAAGTATAACACAAGTGGCTGCACTCAAATTAAACAGCAATGTGCACTTCCTCCTCTTCTATTCGTTTTGTTAGTGTTGATCTTTTTATAGAACAAAATAAGGTGGAGACTCATACCTTAAACCTGACAATGAGATGTTGTCTGCATCATAGTATGTAGAATACACTGTATTTCAGAAATACAGGAAACATCAACATTGAACTCAAATGGTCGTTGGTTACATTGATGATGTACTCCAGACCCAGGAAGTTTAACAAGTACCACTGAAAGACCAAAATACGGATCTTTGGAAACAGATCCAAAAAAGTGCATTCCCTTGTGCTGGTGCATTTTTGGAGATCATTTTGCCAAAGATCATTAAAATACAGATGATGAAAGTGTAGGGTCTTAATTACAAATAGCAAGTCGCAAGCATTCAAATAAATTAAGGGAGTGGTTCGATTAATATTCTCATCTTCTTCAATAAATATTAGCATAGGATAACACTCTAATGACCAAAATTGTGTGATTCTGTAACATTGTTAAATATCCCCTGTTAGACCTGGCATAATCGGCGAGGGGTTCCCCTGAATTTTTGCCTTTGCCTCCTGTTATTTTGCTGTGGCTTGGACTTCGTTTTGCTGGTCTATATCCTTGGCACTTTGCCACTGCTGTTCTGTGCCAAAGTGCAAGTGCCCCCTTGGTCAATTGTTGTTATGGATTGTTGATTACCTGATTGGCATATTTGATTTACATGTCAGCCCCTAGTACAGTGCACTCTGTGCCCAGGGTCTGTAAATCAAATGCTGCTTGTGGGCCTGGAGCAC
This sequence comes from Lissotriton helveticus, assembly GCF_964261635.1. Lineage (NCBI taxonomy): Eukaryota > Metazoa > Chordata > Amphibia > Caudata > Salamandridae > Lissotriton > Lissotriton helveticus. The sequence continues at coordinate 2,073,556,248 of NC_136057.1, read as the reverse complement.
TGATTGTGCCACCCACATAAGCAGCCTGTAAATGAAACTCTGGCCTGCCATAACAGATCCTGTGGGCAGTCATGTCGACCTGGCAAGTGCACCCACTTGCAAGGCCCTAACCTTCCCTTTTCTTACATGTTAGTCATCCCTAAGAAAGACCCAAGGTACCCCTGTGGACAGGCTGCAGTGTATGTGAAAGGTAGGACATACCCTGATGTGTGTAGCATGTCCTGATAGTGAAATACTGCCAATTTCGTTTTTCACTATTGTAAGGCTATCTGCCCCATAGGATAGAATTGGAAGTTTGCTTATGACATATTATAAGCATAACTGCCCATGGAAACAAGACTGAAAAATAAAGTTTGATATGCTTGAACTCAGAATGTTAAGATGTTTCTTTTAGAGAGGGTGATATTTACATTCTGTGTTTGAAAATACCACTTTTAGAAAGTAGGTATTTTCTTGCCTAACCATCCAGTGTGCCTCTGCTGGCTTGTTTATTGATGGTCTGGCTGTGGAGTGGCAGGGACTGGGATGTGGATTCACTTGGGGGTTGAGGTGGGTCCTGCATTTCCAGGGTGAGTCAGAGCTGAATCGACCTGGGCCTCCTTTAGCGTAGGGGGAGGAGATTTATTGCACAACTGAATGGGCGGGGCCTGCCAAGGACAATGCTGTCTCCACCTTCTGCCAGGAAGCTGAGGCAATGAGTACAAAACTGGTTTTGGCTGGGCACAGACACTATCTGCCTCAAGAGAACAAAGGATTTTGCTGTCTGGGGTTAGCCTGCAGTGGCTTGTTTCTGCCAAGGAAAGGGAGAAGGACTTTGCTGGTTGCTGTGTCCCCAGCTTGAGGAAGATCTCCAAGGGCTTGAAGGAGAGCTTGTCACTTATTCTGAAGTCTCAGTGACACAAATACCTCAACCCCAGCTCCCCTGAACTTCCTTGCTGGGAGTTCTGACCTACCAAGAGGTGCCTGGAGCTGTTCTGGGCCTCTGGAGGTTGTTCTGGCTGTTGGGAGCTGGAAAAGCAACAGAACGATGAGAAGCGCGATGCATCTGTACCTGTTTCCGATGCATCACCAAAGAAACCAACGCAGCGCCTGCCAGCGGCTGGAGAAATCGCTGCACGCCGCATTGAGTGCACCGGTCTCCAAAGTCCAAGATCACCGCACTGGTTCTGACGCTAGCCCTTCTGTACAACTGCAAGATCCCACGCATCATCCCAGATTGTCGCATCGCGGCGCCAGGTCTGTCGCATCTTTGGGGGAAGCAATAAGAAATCGACGCATCACCTTGCCATGCAGTAAGAAACCGACGCATCACCTCCCCCAGAGCAAAGAACTGACCCATCACCTACCCTGAGTGTAAGGAACCGATGCTTCACCTTCCCTGTGACCCTTTTTGTTTGTGTGCAGGACGCATCCAAAGTACTTTGTGTGAAAAGTGTTGCATCTGCAATTTTCTTTGAATCGAACTGTTTCTACCATTTAAAAATCACATTTTTATCATTGTATTATGGATTTTTGTCCTTTTGGTCTTGTTTGGTTTAGATAAAGACTACTTATTGTTCTAAACTGGTGTGGTGTCTATTTGTAGGGTTTTTACTGTATTACTGTATGTGTTTACACACTGGCTCTGAGATAATGCCAAGCTTCCAAGAGGGGTGAGCAGGGGTTAATTTAGAAGTGTATCTTCCTTACCCTGACTAGGAAGAAGGGCCCCTACTTGGACATAGGTAACTACCTCTGCCAACTAGAGACCCCATTTCTAACATCTCCTGAATACAGACTAGAAAAGGGACATTCTAAACATCTAATACTTAACCCACAACATGACTGCCATGGAGTGGGCTGTAGTGTAACAGTAATGGCTGTGTAATGTAACAGAAACAGTCAACATGCATATAATTTCATCTCTACTTTCAAAGTCATTAAAATAGGCAGCGCTTACCTCCTGAAACAGGTCCAGTGGCTAGAAATATGTAGTAAAGATTGCTGGTGTTGCCATTTGGAAGTGAAATATTACTTCTCAGAACAAAAGTGCATTTAATGTTTCTGTTGTTGAAAGATGTAACAGGACTCTCTACAACACCCTAAAACAAGACACCATGACATATTAGTAATGTTTGCTTGTTTCACTGATACACATGTCTTTCAAAAATTAGCATTTTACCTTTCTTTCCACTACTGTTTCCATTTCTTTCAGGAAAAATGGCCCAACAGTGGAATGTATTAAATAAAGAAGAATACATTGACATAACAGTGTAGTCTGTGAAAACACCTTAATTAATTGATACCACCAACAGAACTGCATTATGCACTTAGCAATTCCAAAATCGCACTCAGCTAAGGAATTCTGTGGTATATAGGGTCAAAATGTACCTCATTTATGACTTCCCTTCTCCATACAAAACTCGTCAATTCCTGACATTACAAAATGGTCCACTAGATTGAATTAACTGCACCCTAGCTACCATAGACAACAGCCTTTGCTCTCAGATCCTATTGAGTCAGAGGACCTGATAAAACTCTGACCTTAATTCATTTAAGGATGGGAATCTGTAAGAGAATTTGAGCAAAAGTCCCAATACCCGTGAGACGGAGCAGCCAAATTTACATCGCTGGTGAAAGGGGTCAGGCTGGCACTACCTTAGGATTGTGGATGCTACCACTATATTATAAAGATATAAAAGATAGTCAGAGTCTGTTTTATTGGTGTAGTAAACAGAGCCATAAACCTTTGTTTTAACCTTCTTGGCTAACAAGTACTACAATGGCAGCAATTATCAAAATTAACACTCAATTGTGCTGGTGTTTATGGAATGGAGTTAGGCAAGGTGGTTTGGCTTGTTTTGCACGAGGGTTGTTTAATGAATGTGTATCAAATTCATTGACTTCCGGAAACATTATTCTTGGTAGTAGTAGTAGTACAAGAAGAAGGAGCAGTTGTAGGCAAGCAGTTTCATTAATAGTAGAAGTCATTCTGGAGGTAGAAGCAGTAGTAGCAGAAGCAGTAGTAGAACTAATAGGAGTCGTTGCAGTGGTAGTACCATCATCCACCAATGCACATTCACAAATAAAACATTCGGATCCTCCTTTACCCTGCCTATTGTGACCACTACTCTATATGTCATTATGGACACGGCCTCCAGTCCTGTACATTTCACCTGCCAATGATTGATTTCAGGTGAGCTAGTCTAATTAATTCAATGGTAGAAAACAAGACTACAACACCCAAATGCTTTAGGCTATCACCAAAAGTGCTTGGGTGGAAATAGTGTTTGTATCAACCTAGAGGAATGTGGTCACCCTCGCCCTGACTGTACACAAGTCCTCAGGTAGGTTGAATGTAAGTGCCATGTTGCAGAGAAGAAAAGAATATGATATTCTGGTTATATTTATTTATTTATTATTCATCTTTGTATTCATTTATTCAGTTACAAACATTTGGAAAGATTTTTTAAGGCAAGTCCAGAACGATGCACTATTGTGTTTGGTGAGTAGTGTGCAGTTTTTATGGCAAATTCGAGCTAACCTTGCCCTCCCTCAAATGTAACAATTTTCCCACAGTCTGCAATATTATGTATCAGTGATCCAAGTTAAATTCAACCCATTTCTTCTTTTGAAAATGAAAATAATTTTTGTTTTACTAACATTTATTTTCAAGCCATGGATTTCTCAAAAGTTTGCATTTTAATGATTTTATTTAGGTATGATACATTAAAGTCAAACCACCTCCTTACATCAGAACGTTGAAACGACAACCACCTAAATCCATCATTGAAGATAAGTTCTGGGCTGAAGCAAAGAGGGGCAAAAGCACAGCCCTGCCTTACACTATTTAGCATGTACATTTTCTCTATCTCACCAGCATTGTCGCAAGCATGATTCCTATCCAGGATTTGGTTTGTAGTGGGATTAACAGCTAACAGTAGAAAAAAGGCCCTGTTTATCTAGCTTTCCCCAGGAAGATAGAGAAAAGAGAAAAAGAAAAACAGATTCATGGCAGGCAAAAATCATTTACTAGTGCAAATGTTTCTGCCACACAGTAGTAAATCAAGCTCAAGCAGTGGGTATTCGAAGGCATCATTGCCCTGAGATGCTATCTTAGAATATTTACGATTGTGGGTATCCTTTGCAACCCTTTTCAATTTAAAAAATGGCTAAAGATTTACTCCAACCAAAGGCAGAAGTACCTTCTCTTCGAGGATGAACAGTGGAATGGAAGACACTGAGACTTTCTGGTTGAATATGTTAAGTCCTTTTATTCACAGAAAAAAGTCACGGAGCACGAACAAGAAGTACAAAGCAATTGTCAAAATAAATAAAGTACAGGTTCATAGACTAGGAGCCATGGGGAAGGTCATCCCAACTGCTTCACTCACAATCTTGCAATTGCAGTTGCCTCTAACACAAAAAAACAACATTCACTCTCCACCATGAACCCAAATCATTCCACCATGAATATTCCACACACAACCAACATAAGCTACCATAAAGTTTTCTCAGGGAAATAAATTTCCACACAGGAGGAATAGGAGAGTTTAGGAAAAGTCACATGGGATTCCCAGAAAATACTTGGAAACCTGTGTTCTGGTGCAGCTTTCCAAGCATACTTCTCGGAATGTTTGTGGATACAAAAATCTTGTAAAAGTATATTCAGTTTTTTTCTTATATAAGGCCTTAGTGCGTGCATTACCTTTAACATAAGTGTACATTTAAAATTTACTGCAAAAAATGATTACTTTTGTGGCGCGTCGTGGGTGAAAGCCTGATTGTTCTACATGGATAGTCTCTTTTTCTTTTGTCCATCATAGCAAATATTTTGACAAGACCGTCTTAGTTCAATCGAAAAGGTCTAGCCGATTATCTTATTCCAGGGACAATGGCTACCCTTTTTAAAACGGGCAGAACTGAGTTACCTTCTCAGTGAGGTAGATCTTTTCTTTCACTTATGTAGGCTTTAAATAGAGTCCGAATTTGAGACCAATGACAAATGTGTTGTTGGATGAAGCATATTTCTTTTCTGCAACCTAATATTTCACATGACAAACCAGTAGTCTAGTTGTGAGGTTGAGATCCAAGTATTTCACCTTTTTAGTCCTTTATTGCAGTGTACACTGCTCTTGGAGTCGTTATACCTGCTTATGTTGAAGGGGGATGTGAAGCTCTCGGACGTATGTGCTAATTTTAAACCCTGACATAATTTTTAAATTTTCCAGTGCAAACTAAATATTTCTTTCAGGTTTGGTCACTGTAAATAGGATATACTATGTGAAGCGGCAGATCTTACTTTCCTCAACCCCAAGTGTAATCCCTGCTTTATCAGTATTCCCTCATATCACTATGGCTAGGTGATCTACCATCAGAACAAATAGCAAGGGTGACAATGAGCTCCACTGTCTCATCCAAGCATAAGGGACAAAGCATCCTGACTTCCTACAGTTTACCCCCACACTCGCTTTCGGCTCTTTATAAGACAGTGTCCACCCTGTCATTTTGAGCTTTATATATATTTTTCCTGGCATGTAAGCAGACATTCACAGCTTACATTCTCAAGCTGTTTTCAGCATCAAGTGATATCAGTATCTCTGGGATTGTGCTGTGTTCCATCTTTTCCATTAGATAGGCCACTCTTCTGAGGTTATCCCTTCTTTCTCAGTGCCTAATAAATCCCACTTGATCTAAATCCACTAGGTAATTCTTTAGCTTGTTTATCCATTCAACTAGGCTTCTAGCCAATTCCTTGGTGTTAATGTTAATGTTCTTGATATTTCTAAAGCGCAAACTGTTACACGAGGGTGTCCTGGAGCTGTACCTGATGTCCTACGGAGTTTTCAAACATGGGGTTGGAGAAGGGAATTAGTTAGAAAGAAAACAGCCATGTCTTCAGGGCCTTCCCGAAGTCCAGATGGTTTGTCTTGTACCTGAGATGCTGCGGAAGGTCATTCCATGCCTTAGCTGCACCGACCACAAAACTTCTGTCTCCCCAGTTGGACTACTTTACAAAGGGCACTGATATCAGTTTTGCTTCTGAAGAGCGCAGAGGTCTTCTAGGTATATACCTCTGGAACCGGCGTTTTAGGTGGAGGGGTCCATTTCCGTGAAGGGATTTGTGGACCACACAAAGAGCTTTAAACAGAACACGTTTTTTGATGGGCAAGCAGTGGAGCTTTTTAATCTCAACCAAGATTGAAGTATATTTTGATATGCCAGTGAGTAGTCTGGCAGCTGCATTCTGCAGTAATTGCCGCTTTTTCATAAAGCCTTCCTGCATATTGAAATAAAGACTATTACAAAAATCCAGTCTGAACATAGCGAAGGCAGTAATGACTGTTTGTTGGCTTTCTTTGGGTAGGAAAGGCAACATTTTCTTGCAGGCTCTTAGAGTGTACGATGTAGCTGAGACCACTGCATTCACTTGATGCTCAAAACTGAGTTTGTTGTATATGTAAACTCCTAGATTTTTCACCTTCCTAATAGGAGTTGGAAGAGGACCCAGTGGGTCCGGCCACTATGCCGGGGTCCACAAATGTGGATAATTGCCGAACAAAACCACCTCCGTTTTACTGGAGTTTAGTTTAAGGAAGTTTTGGGCCATCCAGTTACCCACGGCTGTCATGCAATCATGGAAATGGGACGCCATTTCCTGTACCCCATCCGGTAGCAGTGACACTATAATTTGGGTGTAATCTGCATATGAGGTTAAATTAAAACCAAAGGATTCAATTAGGGGAGCCAGCTGTGATACATTAATGTTAAATAGAGTCGGACTCATGGACGACCCTTGCGGGACTTCATAGGGCAGTGAAAAAGGATTTGCTGTGAAATCGCCGTGGGACATAGTCTGTACTCTATTAGATAGGAAGGATTTAAGTTACTTCCATGCAGTCTCTTGCAGCCGATTCATCAATAAGACATGATGGACCGTATCAAAGGCCGCCGACAGGTCCAGCGCAATCATTGTAGCTTTTCCTCCCAGGTCTAGTATAGCCCTGATTTCTTCAGTGGATTGAAGAAGCGCGGACTCCTTGCTATGTCCCCCCACCCCCGAAAAACCATACTAGGTGAGATCTAGCACCTGGGCTTCTTCCAAGAACAGACTAAGTTGTGCATTCCTCATTTTTTCTGTAATTTGTGCAGGGAATGGGAGTCTGGAAATGGTTCTAAAATTATTGGAGTTTTTAGGATCCGGACTCGGTGTCAGCATTGAGTATTGCTGGCTATGGACTGAAAGGATGTACACTTCTCAGGGATTATCCTTGTTTGTAGGTTAGTTTTATGTCTATCTCTTACATAGATTGTTTCCTCATTCTAGCTTAATGTGTTGATAAAGCTGGCTAGTTCCACACCTAGTTGCATGATAAACTATGTTCCCATCATATCCTGGAGAGATGTGCAGGTGCGTTTGTTTGAAGGCTAAACCTATTTCAAGTACCATTATAGTGTCTTCTAATGACTCAATACCACCTTGAGGTAAGGTCAGTATCATGCTTGCTTTTAGGTATGCCTTAATTTCCTCAAACATTTCTAGTCTTTTGTGTATAGGGATTGAAAGAAGGATCTAAAAGCAGCCACCTTATCATGCTCCCTAGTTGTCAATCCTCCATCTGACAATTTAAGGCAATCTTTACGTGCCTTTGTCCCGTGGTGCCTAGGTCTCTGAACTATCATGGGGCCAATTTGATCACCTTTATCATACACTATTTCTCCCAAGTTTGAAACTGCCTTCTAAGCTCTATTCATCTTGATTAGAGACAATTGTCTCCTCTATGCCCTTAACAGTTCTTTTTTGTCTACCACCTCTAATGCCTTTATTACTGATGTTAGAATGTCCAAGGACAGTCTACTTTCTGTAGCAGCTTGAGCTGACATACTTATTGACAGTCCGGTCACTATAGATTTAAGTGCATCTCATATGATTGACAATGTCCCCAACCTTATTTCCCTTAAAGAAATTAGTGATACCAGGAGCAATTTTGATCTTGTCTGCAATATCAGTATAAATAACACTATATATCAAATTTCTACTTTTGCCCCGCGTTGTAACTGTCCCTCCCCTTCAACCTGATCTCCATATAAGTGTGGTCTGAAATGGAAATTTCAGACATATTCACTCCTTCTAGCCCTCTGACCAAACCTTCTGCATAGGCAATCTCCTAAGGAGTGCAATGCATATAGGTAAAAGTAAAAATAAGGCATTTTCTCTAGTTGAAGTGTATGTCATGTGTCCCCCAGTACTAGCTTGATGATTCACCCTTTTAGTCCTTTATACATCACTCCAGATGTGACATGCTCTATGCCATTCCTTTCAACTCTGGATCCCACGTTGTACTTATGTTGTCTCCCATAATTAATTCCCCAGAACATGGGGTGACCGAGCCAACTAGGACATTCTTCAGGAAGGAGTTTTGACCTTGCATTAATCAGCATTAGGCTTTTACAAATAGGATGGTCACTTCCACTTTTTTGAAGTGCCAGACTCCCAAAACTGCATTGGGTATTTCTTGTGTTTCACGTAGTCTTGGCATTCCCTCTGACAGTGTGTTTCTTGCATCCACAGTATGTGTGGGATTTCGTTTAGCATGCACCCTAATATTCTTCTCCTTTTGTTAGATTAGTTGAGGCCACTTATATTGAGTCACAAGATTTGAATAGTCATCAAGAAGTGGTTGTAAAGTCTCCATCTTCCAGTTCGCTCTCTAATACCATGCACAATTCCCCACCTATTCTCTCTCTCTTGTGCATGATCAGTAATTTAATTAAACGAGGCAACTATGCCCAAACCTTCACTAACAGGCATCTATACCTACTGTGGTGCAAACATGTACTGCCCACAGGTGTACTGAAGTTTGTGTTTCCTGAAACTTACACTGTTAGTTATGTGTACCTCCTTCTTACTGAATACGAACAAGTTCCAAAGATCTTTGAAATGGAATCTGTGGCCTCTACATCCAACCCTGCCCCCCTCCATTTTACCATATGAATCTATTATATCATCCCATGTTTGCCTTGGTCCCTCAAGACTCTACATTAGTATGCTATGTTTTACAGCAAATCCATGTGTGATAGATATTAAGAATGGTCTCCAGGTGTCTTATACTGTATGAGCCATTCTTTGGCCCCTCATCCACAAAGATGGGTCCTGTGACACTGATCTCTTTTTCTCCCATATGTTTTCTTCATTCTCCATCACCTTCAGGCTCTGAGCATGTGGTTGAGTCATCTGAGTGTTCTTCATCCTCCATGCACAGCTGTTTTCCCCCATCTTCGGTTGACGAAGTACAAATTTGCTTGTCTTTCCAGATGAATCATCATTCTGCATAGACCATAGTCAGTCAACATTTCATGCTTCAATTTAAAGGAACATGCTTGAGTCAACTTTTGTCAGGGTGTGGCTTGCTTTAGTCACCAATGTGCTTGGCAATGTTGGTTGTTTCTGTTCTTAAAATAAATGGTGATTCTTCCCAATCTATTTTTCTTCTTTTGAAACACCCACTGTGTTCCAATTGTCAACTTTCCTCATTATGTCTTTTGAGTTAAACCATGTCCCCTTATCTCCTTGGGTGCCCACATGTCAGACATCTCTCCCTCACAAACTTCTAGAAGTCCCTCCTGGTCAGGCACTAGGTAATGATACGCTCTCTTAGCAGAAGTCCATTGCAGCTGCTGTTTGCTGCTTAGCTACCTCTGCAGACCCTCTGTCACCTTTTCCTCCTATCACGGCGCGATCAGTGCTCTGTCGTGAACTCGATTCCTTGTTCCTCTCCAGTGTTCCACATACTTGCCAACTTGCCAGTCATTATTTTATCAGCTCATACACAATATGCCCAACGGTCTGGCTACAGCCAGCCACCCACTTAATCTAATGCATAAAAGGTGATGTGAGGAATTCTTGCAATACGTCTAACTATTGCAAATTGCTGAGAGTAAGATTCCAACCCATCATTATTTTTCTCACCATTTTCATGTGGAAATCAGCTGCTCCAAAAGGAACACTCCAGACATATTGCTAGGCTATTTCCTCCCTAAGCTGGAACAGAAGCATACCAAGGCCAGTTTTCACAGTAATTGGTGCTCGTCAGTCCGGTGTAGTGTGGTTTCAGTGGCACAGTGAGCACAGAACCCATGTCTGGTCATACCCTTTTACACGTAGGGTGGTGCATCAAACACACAAAGGTGATCCGATAATGCTTGCAATAAGTTTAGCCAGTGGCTATTGCTCGGGTAGCCTTTCAACTCATTGGTCATTGACTTGATGTCAGTGTGATGTCACGCTCTAAGAGGCCAAATGTAGGCACAGACGTTGATTCCGTACTTGCTGTGCCATTGGAATCAAGCTACACCCATGTATGTACAGCAGGTTCTACTTCTCACCCTGTCAGTCACACCCATTATTATACGCTGTTAAAACTCTATGCAAGAATTCTACCCTGCCGCCGAACTTCATGTACTTCTTTTCTTACATAGACCAAGCAACACCAAACATGCTTTTGATCATGCACTCAAAGGGCACAAAGAAAGCAGATTCAAAATCAAAGAACTTACGTGACCTTGTCAGAGGCACAAAGCACTTTAGAAATTATACATTGGTAGTAGCTAATTTCTCAACAATTGAGAATGTGTTTTAAGCTTTGTAAGTAGTATGGTAGGCAGTGTACAAATACAATGCAATGACATGAAATGCATTTGGTTATAAATGTGACAAACAGATTACTGCTTCTAAATAAATAAAGGACTGCTAAAACAAGCAAAATGCACAGAAGTGTTTGGTTAAAGCAGAATTGCCTTGTGTATCAGCCACATACAATTTTGTTGTAAATATTATAAACAGCAGCTAATGGCTGTAGTGAAGCATTATATACTGACTGTGTTTTACTAAAGTAAATATCTCAAAAAAGTGAGATAACAAGGGTGTGATATCACTAAGGATGCAATACTTTAGTCCTGGACAAATCATTGTTTCCAGGTTGGCCATTGACATGAATCAACGGAAGTGAACTAGAACTACAACTCCCAGATTGCAGTCAAAGGAAAATTGAACTTTTAGCACATCAAGGGCGATCTACAGTAGTTGAAAACTGAGACCATTGAAGTCAGAAAGGACTAGAAAGAGCAAAGTCTTTTTACATGCACACTTCTTTGATGTAATGTTGGTGTTATCAGTTATGTCATGTGTAGGGCAAAAATGATAGTAATCTCTGTAAAAACTTGGAAGAGGTAGTTTATGCTTAAACCGAAAACCTGCCACAGTTTGGAATGTATGTTTGTCGCTAAATTAGATATTTTTATTTGACTATACAGCTCTACTTGATGAATTATAGTCTTATCTGCAGCATGATAGACAAATATTACAACAGTACAACAGTAAGAGAAGACATTTAATTGCCTGACAGAATTCTTCAGTGCTTTAAATAGAGAGAAACAGCTACCCCACATTGTTTCACTTTTCATACTGCTGAAGCCTTTGTAATTTTATTTACACCTCATATTTCCCTCATAATTAGCACAGAAAGAGCTCTTCTGCTGATCAGCAGGAGGATCCTTAGTAATGTGCTGTATGCCCGCTTAGCAGGGAGACATGACAATGAGTTTGGCAGGCCAGACACGCACTACAGAGGGAACAGTGGGTTAAGACGCACCCCCAAAATGTAAAGCAATGCTAGAATTGGCCAATATTGAGGCTTCATTGGGGCATTCATTTAGCATAAAGATCCTCGAACATGTATTCGAATCACATCATCAAATGAAGGTATGTTTCTCTAGCAATTAACCAGGATGACGTTTTTGGTGTCTCAAGATTACATGCCACAGTGCTAACATTGATAATATCTCCAATCATTATAATGCAGCACATATTTTATTATTTCATCATGGGTGTTGTAATTTCCAGGCCCCTACAGTCAATCTGACTCATGTTTGTCCCTTCCACATCCTAATAAGTCACTCAAAAATTAGTTCTTCAGACCAATATCTCAGCTTTTTAGCAAGGATAATTTCCTTCTTAGCTTCATCAATTAAACTAATTTTCCCCACTCTTATTTCAGGGTCCATCATACATTAAAAAATTGTTATTTTAAAAGGAGGGATGTCTCACAAGAAGTTGGTTGCTTTGTCAGAAAATCCCAAAGAAGATATTTAATGCTGACTTTATGGACTGGAAGCTTAAAACATAAATAATACTTTTTGGAGCACTGGCTTGATAATTGAATCAGTTGTAAGTCATGTAGGTGAAGGGGGGGTAAGATTTACAAATATACATTTTCTAGAGCTGTGGATGAGATTTATGAGATTTTGTGTCTTCTGCAATTTTGACAGAAAAAGGCAAAATTGAAAACACTGTCAGATCTTTTGAGGGATTTTTGGGACATTTGATTAAAGATAGGCATTACAGACCCCGTTTGATACATCTCATTTCTAAGCAACACAAAAGTGGATTGGAATTCCAGACATTGATAGTAATTGGAAACTTATTCTGGAAAAGATTTAGCTCAATTGTCTCTACTGGGAGTTGACCTCTCTGACTGCAAACACAGTTCTCAGCTATCAAATACAGGGGCTAGCCACTGTGATTTTTAACATGTGCCCCTTCAAATCTGGAGCAATGTCAAAGGATACATATTTCCTACTTTATTGATGGTATTTCTATTTGCCGTTCAAATGTGCATCAAAATGTACATATAGCCATCATCATCATTCCATTTTGCCAGAAGCACCTATTATTTCCATCTCCTCAAAAAACATCTAGGGATCTTCTAGTTCTGCTTACTTAACAGTGCTATTGGAGAGTAACCTTTCATACATTAGTTCATGAGAGGAATTTGTTTCTTTCTTTCTTTACTGATATATTCAATACTTGGGTATGATAATTTGGTGCTTAATCTGTTCCTACTCGGAAAAGGAAAATTGGACCTCTAAGGTTCTTACTTATGCAGTATTTCTGACAACAAAGGTTATGAAATGCATTTAAGAAAGGCTTTTCTTCATAGTCTTTATTGTGTGTAGATAAAAGGTGTCCAAAAAGAGTCCAGGAAATGCTTATCCAATCCCAATTTTAATGTGCATACATCTCCTCTAAAAAGAAAATAGGTATATTGCATTTAGCCTGACAATCTGGCAGCGATCCGGCCCTCATGGATGTATACTAGCCACTTCAGGTCTAGCAGTGGCAAACATGCTTTGCTATCTTTTTCTATCACATTTTTCTTATAGCACAACGTCTTCTACTGTTAATTGTTTGAAGGTATATGAATGGATAGATAACAATTTCTTTGAGCAAATTGTTTACCTCTGACATTTCAGTTCTTTCAAGTAACCTTGTTCTTTTGTTCCATCCACTGTTATCCACAGGGTTAATTGGGTTATAAATTATGGAGGAACTGCTATTTTTGTGCTTGGTGCCTTTTCTGGCAGAGGTTTAAAACTTCAAAAACGTTATTGGTGTCAGATAAGAGATTAATATTAAAGAAGATGTCAGCCTATTGAGTTGCACTAGCAAGCCATTTTATTTCAAACAAGTAGTTTATAATCCCTGTGTGGATCTCAACATATTTTAATATTTGGGCTATTCAAAATGATCATTATGTTTCTGGATTTTTCACAATTTTGCATTACATTAATTGCACAAGAAATGATGTTCGGAGTGCCTTACCTTTTTTCTTTAATACAGATCGTTTGCACTCTATTTCTTCACTGCAGTGAAGCTTAAGTATATTGATGGAAAGTCAATTGACTCCGTTGGTGTTGGAAGTGTATGTTTAATCAGCAAGATAGACTTTTTCCTGACGTGGATGAGGAAGATACATGAGAATTTATAGAATATGTGTGCTCATTTTAGCTTTCTAGGGCTCTAACCATATTTTTTTATGACAATATGAAAGACTGGTTTCAGAAACATTGGGGTCGATTCCGATTCGGGAAAAACCGCTCCGAATAGCCGTTCGGAGCATTTTTTCCCGTACGAATCGTACCCTGCAACGTCCCCCGTACACATGACGAAGTACGACTCGTACCAGGAGCTGGACTCCGTACGAATCGTACAGAGACTGTACGAATCAAATCCCCGTACAAGTCTCCCACGGAACCCTCTGTACGCGACATCCGTATGGTTCGCGGCTGGTTTTTCCGACCCAGCAAGTACGATTTGTGTCGGGTACGCACCGTTCAACCCTTTTTCTACGGGAGCTGTAAACAGCCGTAAAAGCAGAGTTCGCCTCGAAACAGGTACGGAATGCACCCCCCGGGTATGGTGCATACTCCCCATGATCGCAGGGTTACGGTGCGTACCCCTGCGATCATGCGGTGTATGCACCATACGGACCGTACCCCATGTTCGCAGGTTGTACGGTGCATAAACCCCATGATCGCAGGGGTGCGCACCGTAACCCGCGATCATGGGGTGTACAGACCGTACGGTGTGTATGTGATTGTATGCTTTTCCGTACGAATCGCCCTTACCTGACATGGACCGTACGAATCGCGTCCTCATACCCCGTTCCAGATCGTACTCGTCGGGTCGTACGGCATGTTTACGATTCGTACGAAGAGGGCTCCGGATACGAATCGTACAGACGTTTTTTTCCCGAATCGGAATCGACCCCATAGTGTTCAGGTGTGCTTCAAATTTGTCAGGAATATATCATGTGGGCGTTATGTCTGTTCATTAAGCTCTGTGGTGAAGCTGCAGAACAACACTGAGGGGTCACAGGACAGACTGCTCCAGTTGGAATTATGTTTGACTCAGCATGTCAGACTTTCATTTTTCACATGGATGAGGAAGGTATTTAGAAAATGTGTTCTTATTTAAAGTTCTGAAGCACCTTCCGTAACTTCTTTTTGAAAATCATGAGAGAACCATTTTTTCTCTCAAACATGGGTCCTAATATCACAACATAAGATCAGCATTTTTCACAAAGTAAAATCACCTTAGAACTCACAACAATATTTTTGAAAATTATTATGAAACTACCTAAATTGATTTATGATGTGAGCACCCACCTATTTCAAATCTATAAAAGGCGTTCTTTTCAAATAAATTATGGTGTGGTGAATCTAGAATTCTGGACTTCAATCATCATGATATATACAAAATGTTATCTAAATACATAAGAATTACACATACCAGCGGTCTAATAGTGGGAGATGTTTTTCCAGTGGCGATGGCATGCTGAATTCCAATTTGCTGAGTCGTGTTCAAGACACACATATAAATGTCATCATTACCCTGAAAGAAAGTATAAGCAGAGATAAGTAAGGCAGCGTAGATTGATTATACTAATCTTATTAACCAATGTAGCCAATAATGTTTGTTTCTCAGGGCGACATATTCTAACCCCAAAGAAAAATCTGTACCTAGTATCTACTTTATTTTCAGCACTTAAAAAGCCATTTTGAATTGTTCTGAGAAGTATTTATATTTCACAGCCCATACAGTTCACCGATTGATAACTTAGGGGAAACAAGTCTCTACTGATACAGAAAAGTATAATGATTTGCCTTTGCTTAAAAACAAGTATAATTTTTTTATCCTCGTAAAATATGAATGATAGCTTTATGGGATTTATACCTGTGCAAGTAAGCTACACACCGGGCCGTGGCTTCGGCGCCGTGGAGGATGGACACCTTTCCGTGAGGCTCTGTGGCGGTGCAGGGAAGGGGGCATTTTGGAGCGGCACCACTCGTGCTCTGCAGCCCCAACTGACACCACATCGAGATGGAGACCTTTTCTATGTTTGGTGACATTCCTGTTTTGTTGGGGTGAAATTTTTGTTTTCTATTTGCCGCTTTTCATTTCCAGTCAGTTTGCGACTGCCATTTTGAGCGTTTTTACAGCTCCGTTTTTGCTCTGCATTTAACGCTCCTACATGTCTCAAAAAAGCTAGCGCTTTGACTAATTTTTGTCTGAATTCACCCCTTCTACTGTTTTTGAGGTTAATGGTCATATTGCTGCTACCTGAAACCCTGGAGCAATTGATAACGCGGTTTCATGAGTTTTTGTTTCTGTGGTGATGACTTTCGTAGGCAATGCTGAGTCCCATAACCTATCTTACTTGATGTAAAGTGTCTTTGACCTCCAAATATACTCCCATGCATGACAACTTGACATACCAAGCTGTTTTTTTGTCCACGAAGATGCTTCCCTCTTTCTGACTGAATATCCATAGTATACATGTTGTTTATGCTCAACTCTTGTATATCATATGGGTCCTGACCGCCAAATTGAAGTCTTGGGTCGTCCAGAGGCCTGTTTTTAGTGATTGGAGCACTTTTTACCACAGTTTTATCTCTTTTTGGTCAATATGGCTTACCAACCAGCCTCTTTTATGTTCCAGTTGACTTCAAAGCCATATTTCAATACCTACATGACTTTTTCTTGTTGACCTGTTTCAAATACAAATTGCCATAACCTCTACTGGCTGATTTGAGGTGAATTTCTTCTTCTTTATCTCCTTTAATAAATACACGAAGGTATTAAAGCTATTGGTGTATAGTGTTTATGGCAAAGGCACGAGTTCCATGTGGCAGAGCTCCTCCTCCTGATCCTGCTACCTTGGTGGATTATAATCCTTTCAGTATTCTACAAGACAACATGGATGAAACTGAATCAAGTTCCACTTCCTCCACCGCAAATGGTGCAGCATCCATTTCCAACTGAATTACACCTAAACCAGTCTTTAAATTACCCTCTGTATCAGCTCCAGCAACAGGTAAACGTGTCAAAAAAGATCCGCCTTCTCCTACCAGTACTCCAACATCCATTTCTATGGAGTTACTTCTCGATGAAATTCATTCTCTCAAACCGTACATGACGGAAACAAATGTTTGCCTACAAAGTCTTGATGCCAATTGGTCCCATGCCAATCAAAAAGTTACTCATGTGGAAAATCGAATTGACTCTGTTCAAGTTGTTGCCAACCAAATACCTTCTATGCATCAGGAAATTTCCCATCTAAAACAACAAGTGGAAAATGTGGAAAATAGAAATAGATGCAACAACCTACGCATCTATGGCCTTGTGGAGGGTCTTGAAGGCTCGGACCCCCTTATGGTTTTTCGTGATCCCCTGATTTGTGACTGTTACTCAATCTTGATGTCCTCCTCCCTTGCCCATCCTCATCTTGGAGTTTTCTTATTGGCTGGGTCGTCTTCCTTATGTGGCTCCACCACTCCCGTTTTCAATGTATGTTTGTGGTATGTCTTTTTGTTTTTTCTCTATTTTCTCCTTTCTTTCTCCTTTTTTGCTCTCTTAAATTGACTATATTTTATATTTATTGATCCTTTTCTCAATCTATTTCTGTATATTCTATATTTCTCTTCTTTTCCATTCTCTTTCTTCTTTTCCTCTTTCCAGCCTTTTATCTTCCTTCTCTCATTAATTATTGCATGATGTTTTTAAAATATGTTCCTCTTTGTTTCATACTCATCTACGCTATTCTTTTCCTGGTAATTCTTTATTGGTTACTATTTCTATTTTACACTACTGTAATTTTTGAATAGTTGTTAGAAAATTAAGATGTCGTTAAATATTTTATCTTGGAATGTTAAAGGTTTGGGTTCACCTATAAAACGTCAAAGGGTTTTATCACATTTTGCTAGCTTGAAAGGTGATATTGTTTTATTGCAAGAGATTCATATAATTCATAAAGAGATTTCTAAACTTCAATGACCGTAGGTGGGCCATGTTTTTGCCTCTCATGGTTCTGGGAAACGTAATGGGGTAGCAATTCTGAGTCATAAGTGTTTAGATATTCATGTTGTTGCTCAAGAAACAGATACCGAAGGCAGATGGGTCTCAGTTTCTTTGTTAATTAACAAAATTCCTTTGACTATTTCTAATTTGTATGCACCCACTAACCCTGATAAACTTTTTGGGCCACAAATTTTATCTAAACTAATGACCTACAGTGATGATTATTTGATTGTTGGTGGCGATTGAAACATGATTATTGACCCCTTCATTGATAGACGATCACAATCTTGATTTATCCTCTCTACTATTCATTCTCAATTCACATCTACTATTGCCCAATGCTCCCTTGTTGATGTCTGGAGACTATGCCACCCTACCTTTCAAGAATACACTATTTTCTCTCCTGTTCATTCCTCTCAATCCCGCATAGATTACTTATTTGCTTCTAAGGCCCTTACAGAACATATTTCACATTACAAAATAGGTTCCATTTTACTTTCAGACCATGCTCCTATTTCTCTTAATTTAGATTTACTTCCGCCTATAGTGGGAAGTAAACATTGGAGATTTAATAATTCTCTCTTATTAGACCCCACTTTTACCCCGGCCTTTCAACATTCTTCAAATAAATTTTTTCTAGAAAATGAATCTCCATACACCTCCCCAATAATACTTTGGGATACCTTTAACGCTGCTTCTAGAGACTTCATTATTTCCTTTGTTGCTCAGAAACGTAAATCCTCTTCTAAAAAATGACAAATACTCATTTCACAGACTAAACGGTTAGAATATTCCTTTCACTCTACTAAATCCCAGCCTGTTTTGGATACACTTCTTAAAGACAAATTTTTGTTTAATACACTTTCAACCGAATCTGCTAATCTGATTTTGCTTAAATCAAGTGCTAAATATTATGGTGCCCAAAATAAGGCTGGAAACCTTCTCACTAACTATCTTAAGATTTAAAAAAAAATTAACTAAAATTGAATCAATCCTAACTTTGGCTAACACTAGAGTTCATAAAAACGAAGATATTCTTTTAGAATTTACCACATTTTATGAATCCCTTTATACTCCTGAATCTCCATCTCCCCAAGAAAAAATCTCTCATTACTTGTCCTCTATCACCCCTCCTTGTTCTCCTGAAGTAGACTTTTCTTCTTTAGAAGACGATATTCAATCTAAAGACATTTTGACAGCTATTCATTCTATCAAAAAGGGTAAAGCCCTGGGACCTGATGGGTTTACAATTGAATTCTATTCCCATTTCTCCCAGATCCTCCGTCCTAAATTATTTCAATGATTCCAATATTTTATATCTAACCAGAAATCAGAGGGATCCTTTCAAGAGGCCTTAATATGTCTGCTCCCTAGAGAAAACAAAGATCATAATTCATGCAAAAATTATAGACCCATCTCTCTAATCAATTTAGATTATAAAATGTTTGCAAAAATACTTCCCGTTCATTTAGACTCCCTTTTACCCCATTTTATTGGGAAGGAACAATGCGGTCTCATTAAAGGAAGACATTGATCTGATAACATCCGATTGTTTTTAGATGTTTTGGGTGGATCCAAATCATACAAGCATTCGTTAGCAGCAATTTCATTAGATGCTGAAAAGGCTTTTGATAGAGTCAGTTGGCCTTTTATTCTTTCAACGCTTGCATGCTTTGGTTTTGGCTCAAAATTCATTAATTATGTTTCTTTATTATATTCATCTCCCAAATGATGACATTTTATTATTCATCTCTAATCCTTAAACTTCTTTACCATCTTTCCTCGCGGAAGTAGATGATTTTGCCCTTGTCTCTGGTTATAAGTTAAATGCTGATAAATGCAACATCCTTCCTTTAAATAATGTATTCTTTCAAGCTAATTTATCTGTCTCATCTTTTCATTGGAATTTAAATAAGATTAAATATCTTGGTTTATGGTTCACCACTTCTATTACAGATACTGTCGCTCTAAACCTGGAAGAGTTACTATCAGTAGTATCTGTGTCCACTTCGCAATTGCACCCCCTGTACTCAGCATGGCGGGGTTGACTAGATACTATAAAAATGATGTTTCCTATCATATTGTTTTACTTATCCAATATCCCAATCAATATTCCTAAATGTTATTATAAAAAACTGTATGTTATTTTATCCAAATTCCTTTGGAATAACAAAACAGCTAGAATGTCCCGTTGTAAACTTAAAAGATTTTTATTCCTATCATTCTGCATTCTTTTTTAAACAATCTGCTTTTATTTTATCTGATAATCAATCTGACATTATACTTTACCCATTATGGGTAGAAGTTGAAAAATCTGGGGGGCGGAGCTTGCTTGTCAACAAAATGGCTGCCTGAGCGCTGAGCTCTCCCGGGACATCGGCGATACACCAACAATCCTGCAGCTAACGTGGCTGCTGTTCCCCGCATAAAAGCGCCGGACCGGTGGTAGGGTGTGCGGCGTGGGCTGCTGCGACCTTGTAGCGGACCGGAGCGGGAATGGACCCGATTGAGCGACGACCGGCAACGCGGCGACTACGCC
Source organism: Lissotriton helveticus (assembly GCF_964261635.1). NCBI lineage: Eukaryota > Metazoa > Chordata > Amphibia > Caudata > Salamandridae > Lissotriton > Lissotriton helveticus. The sequence goes on along the minus strand of NC_136057.1, from coordinate 2,073,536,032 downwards.
GCGGATCCCCGGCCTGAAGTGGTGGGAGCGGCCGGGAGACGTCCCTCGAAGTGCGGCCATAAAGACGGCAGAAGTGGCAGCCAGAGGTCTCGGCCCGAACACGACGTGGCGAGGGCTGCGTGAGACCTGCACTGGGGAGAAGTGAGGAGTACTAGTGCTCTGCAGAGTGTGCCCCCGTCTTGTGAGGTAGTGAGGGGCACGCTGCAGTGCAGGTGAGAGGAGCATTGTGAGAAGCCTGGGCACAGAGGGTCACACGCGCTGGCATTGGAGGCATAGTGGAGCGGCGGTTGGAGTGAAACAGCCTGGTGGGCCCGGTGGCTGCTGATGTCTATACAGGCACCCTGCCTTGTCTTTGGGACGCGAGTGGAGCGTCGTAATCTACTGGCTCGCAGAGTGCGAGCACCCACGGGCAGACCTGCGGGGAAGTGAAGGACATTGTTGAGCGTGGGGCAGAGACACATTGCACCCGGAGGTGTAGGGGAGGCTCGCGACCTGAATTCACCGGACAGTTCCTGCTGGCTCTCCCCCGTGAGGAAAATCCACGTGGTAGTGAAGCTGGGCACGCGCTGGCACAGGTTGTGCACACCACATACCTAATCGGAATTTTGCGACCTGCCTACCTGATTGAACAGAACGGACTGCGCCACTGGTGGTCTCCGGCCAGTGCTTGGGGCCTGACGCAATCTTGAGGTGCGTGCGGGAGACGCTGTGGTGAGGAGAGCATTGGCCTGAAGTGGGCCTGGTCGGTCAGCATGGGTAAGGGGGACAAGACCCAGACAAAGTTAACATTTGAGCAAAAACGGGCGCGATTGCAAGGTCCCGCGTCGGACAGGGGAGCCAGAGGCGCATGGCATTCCTAGGATGAGGAGGAACCAGACATCCGCAGCATGCTGAGGGCCATGGAGAAGTCCTTGCATGGTGGTATCACGTCTCTAGGAGCGAAAATGGACCCCCTAACCTATGGTATGGACAGGATGGGGGAGCGCCTGGACAAGCATGCGCAAAGACTGGACATGTCGGAACGGCGAATAACGGAGGTGGAAGAGGTGCATAAAACTCTGGATTCTGATAACAAGCAGCTGGGGAAAGTCCTGAGAGCCTTATAGGATAAGACCGAAGACCTTAAAGCGCGCTCTCGGCACTGTAATCTGCGACTGGTGGGCCTGCCGGAGATGACAACTACGGGAAATATGGAGCAGTTCATGGAAAAGTTACTTGTGTCATTGCTGGGCGATCAGGTCTTCTCGGCTATGTTCGTGGTGGAGAGAGCGCACAGGGCACTGGGTCCTCGGACGCCGCCGGGAGCGGCGGCGCGCCCGATCATCGTGAAATTGCTCAACTATCGGGACAGGGACGCCACCTTGAGGGTTGCCCGAGAGAAGAAGGTGCTACACAACGAGGGCTCAGAGCTGGCCCTATATCCGGACTTTACCGCCAGAGTTCAGGAGGCACGCAGGCACTTTGCACCGCTCAAGCGACAGCTAAGAGATATGGGAATGGACTATGCAATGTTGCACCCGGCGAAGCTCCGTGTTAATCGCCAGGACCGCTCACCCATTTTTACGGACCCTTCCGCTTTGCAGAAAGCTATAAAGACCTGGACGAAGGAGCGAGGTCCCTGCCCGGAGCAGTCTGGTACGGAAGATCCGGAGGGGTCGAGGCTGGATAAACAGGACTGACCAACAAGGGCTGGTAGCTATGAGAGTGCTGTGTGATATAGGGGATAGTGAGGGCGGGGTGCTGAACTATGTGGGAGGTACGTTCATATGTGCGGAAGTACTATTGCCTTGGTAAATGTTTCAGAGAGGTTGATTCCTGATAGGGGCGGTTGTGCCCTGAGGGGACTTCGGGGACTGGCCATGTCACCATGGATCCTGAGGGATAGGCAGTTAGGCACTTTGGTAATGTCGGGACTGTGTGGGCATGACATTCTCTGAGACGCGTCTAACTTTGTCATGGACATGATATTTGCATAAACGCAAAAGTGTTATATGTCTCACTGTATTGTGCATGGGGAACGGCTTAGTTGTGGATTAAGAATTATGTTTGCTTAGCGCTATGCTGCATATTTTTTTAAGGTGTCTGGGGAAGGGGCTGGTGCTGGGTGACTCACTTGCTTACATTTTGATATTGTTCACACGTGAATTGCCACCTCCGCTCCCGTGTGCCTGGCACTGATTACACTACCTTCTTCACGTTGGTTGAGGGTTCAGGGGTTTCTCTGGGGGGTGGGGGTTTGAATGGGGGGTACATGCGGCCATGTTGGGGAGGTCTGCTGTGGGCAGGGGAAGGGGGTGATGTTGGGGAGGTCTTGCGAGGGGGGTATGGTATGAAGCGAGTTGTGTTTTGTGCAGTTATTGCGAGCTTGGCTAGCACTGTTCAATGGTGGAGACGCGATGTAATTCAAGATTTGACTGATGTCACGTGAAATGTCTGCTTCTATTGATTGTGAGGGCGGGTTGCGGGTTATTACTTGGAATGTCATGGGGTTTAATGACCATCGTAAAATGCGTAAGGTCCTAAACTATTTATACAGGCATAAGGTGAACCTGGCTATTCTGCAGGAGACTCACCTCCCAAACACCACTCCGATGCTTAAGCTGAGGGCACTGGAGGGCAACATCAATGCGGCAGGGTTTACTACGCATGCTAGGGGAGTGTTAAGTTGGGCTAACCCCAGGTCGTCTATTGCACTGACTTTGCTACGAGAGGATTTGGATGGCAGATATGTTATTTCTAAGTGTAGTGGGTGGGGTGTGGATTACATCCTTGTAAATGTTTACGGGCCTAATTATGATTGTCCGGAATTCTTTGGTGACCTAGCTCGAATCTTATCTCAGTATACTGAAGCTCGGACATTGTGGGGTGATGATCTCAATGTGATCAGAAACCCGGAGCTGGACGGCTCAGCGGGACCGCCTAGACTGCCTGCAGCGGCTGCGAGAAGAATTGGGGAAATGATCGTGAGCCTGGGTATGTGCGATGTGTGGAGAATTCGCAATGTGGGGAAAGGGGGTTACACACACTACTCGGCGTTCCATGATATACACACACAAATCGATTAATGGTTTGCTTCTACCTCATTACTTAGCCAGGTGCGGCAATGCATAGTGTTGCCACGTACCCTCTTGGACCACTCACCTTTGCTTTTGGTTCTGAAGCCCCCCACGAGGAGTATTCCACCGTTTACGTGGAGATTTCCCCCATACTCTCTGCTAGACCTACCTTTTTTACCACCAATGTTGGCTCAGTGGATAGTTTTCAGATACTTTGGGAAACCTTTAAAGTTTATATCCGGGGCATAGCCATGTCCAAACATTCTGGAGTACTACGGGCGCTCAGGGGAAGTCTGGAGGAGATAGAGAGGAAACTACGGACTTTGGAAAGGGACAGGGAGGAAGGGGGAGTGCGCAAGTGGATGATGACATAAAGGCGCTTCTGTTGGAATATCAAGACACGGCAGATCGGGAAGTGAAACACTTAGGCAAGTATGCCACGGCACGAGCGTACGGGGAGGGAGAAAGGCCTGGATCAGTCCTTGCTCGGCTGATGAAGGCTAGACGAGGCAAGACGCAAGTGATGGAGATCAGGGTGGACAACGGCGATCTCCTGACAGAGGAGGCAGAGGTGGCTGAGTGCTTCCGGTAGTATTACGCAGATCTTTATTAACCAGGTCCACGGGGATGGACGATCAAATTAGGGAGTATTTGGAGTACATTCAGTTGCCTTTTCTCCCGGATACGCATAGGGAATTGCTGAGGCATCCGATAGAGAAGGACGAAATGATAGAGGCGCTAGGCAGCATGAGAGCGGGAAGTGCACCGGGATCGGACTGCCTCACGGTCGCCTTTTATAAGGCCTTCTCAGAACAGCTACTGCCACACCTCGCGGCATTGTTTGATGACATGTTTGACACAGGCACAATGCCCCTGACGATGAGGGAAGCGATCCTGGTCGCTATTTCGAAGCCGGGAAAACCACTGAATGAATGTGGTTCGTATCGTCCATTGTCCCTTCTCAACGTAGATGCCAAATTGTTTGCGAAAATCCTGGCCACTAGACTGGCTCTAATAGCGCATATCCTGGTGGCGTCTGAGCAAGCTGGCTTTGTACCATCTAGAAATTTAACGTATAATATACGGACTGTGTTCGGGACCATGCAACACGTTTGTCAGGAGAATAAGGCAGTAGCTGTATTCCTTGATATGGAAAAAGATTTTGATTCGTGGAGTGGGGGTTTTTACGGCAGGTATTGGCGAGAATGGGTCTTGGGGGAGCGTTCCTGCACATGCTGGGCGTTCTGTATCACGAACCAACGGCACGAGTACGTATTGGTGATTTGGTCACTGCCCCGTTTAATATTACTAGAGACACCAGACAGGACTGTCCCCTCTCCCCGCTGCTATATGCCCTAATAGCGGAACCGCTGGCCTGCGCGCTACGGGAATACCACGGAAACTAAGGGATTGGGTTCCCCACTTATAGGATTGTAGTGTCTACATATGCGGATGACACGCTTCTTTATGTCCGGGAGCCGGAAGAGAACTTGACGGCAATTATTAGGGAAGTAGTTAGATTTAGTGCCCTGTCTGGCCTAAAGTCAATTGGGAGAAGTCTCTGGTCTTCCCGCTCACGCCTGCAACAGTAGAGTTTGCAATGGATTACCCCCTTCGCTGGATGGTTGACTCGGTGAGGTATCTGGGCATCCGGCTGCATATGGAGACGGACATCGTCTTTCGGGAAAATTATGGTACTGCCATCTCCAAATTAGAGGACAACGTGGATCTATGGATTCGGATCCCGCTGTCGCTAATGGGCCGTATTTCACTTATGAAGATGGTTGTATTGCCCCGACTCCTCTTCCTCTTCACTAATATCCCTCTGGTGTTGCCGTGCACCTTCTTCCACAGGTTGCGGCAATTGATGCTCAAGTTAGCCTGGGCAGGTAAACAAGCTCGAGTGCAGCGGGAGGTGCTGACGCTTCCATACCATCTAGGCAGCATGGGCGCACCAGACTTTGAATTGTATTACAGGGTGTCGCAGGGAGCGAACTTGCATGCATGGAGGAGGAGGGGGTCCCCTACCTTCGTATGGAGCGATTGTTCGCTGCACCAATTGCCCTGCCAGCGGTAATTGCGGAATGGGTTGACTGCAGGACCGGTATACTGGATTCCTTAAATACAACGCGACATGCTTGGCATTGGCTGCTGCACAATCAGGCGGGCGCTATACTATACTCTCCGGTCATGTCGATAGAATGGATGAGATGGTTGGGGCCGTGTAGGGAAAAGGGAGTCGTGCTAGCGTTGCGATCTATGAAAATAAAGGTGGCAGGAGACTTATTTCATGATGGAACAGTACGTATAGTGGAGCAGTTACAGGGTGTGCCGGAGAGTGACAGACCACTGAACAGGTTTACCTTTCATAGAGTTAGAGCGGCGTTGCGAGCTTTACTAGGGTTGGACATGGCAGAGCCCCCGGAGGTGCGGGAGCTAACGCATGTTATTAGGGCTGACTCTCCTTGTAAGATGGTGTCCGCACTTTATAGGATTGCAATGTCACACAGAGTGCACAAGTACACGGCTGCCAGATTGGCATGGCAGCGTGATCTGGATACTCAGCTGGACGACACTGTGTGGTCTTATTGCTGTCTTAATACCAGAAAAATATCCCTACATGGCAGACACAGGCTGGTGCATTTTAAGTACCTCAATAGGATGTATTACACTCCGGAAAGGCTATGTAGATACGGTTTATGTGACAATGCAGAGTGTGCTTGATGCAGGGCGGAAGTGGCGGATTTCATGCATTTGGCATGGTTATGTCCGGGGGTGCTTGCTTTTTGGGAAACAGTGTTTGAGGAGCTTGGTAGAATAGTTGAGGTGACATTGGAACCAGACCCGCTCACGGCCCTTTTGGGATATACTAAACAACTGCCGAAGGCAATCTGAAGATTGGTGGACATGGGGATCCTTATGGCCAAGAGGAGAGTCGCCATGTGCTGGTTGGGGGGGCCAGTCCCCACACTGTGCCAGTGGTCTAGTGATATGCTATACTGCTCTACGCAGTCGGAACTCTATAGCGAATTGCTACCCCCTAGAAGCAGACCCAAGAACTTCTGGGGACTTTATGCTACGTATACACAAAGTGTGCTGAGTGATGGGGGGGCAGAGGTAAGGATTGCAGACGACGTGGGAAATGAGAGCAGCGCGGACCCGGAGGGGATCGGCTGAGAAGAGGCGGGGGGATACCAATTCTGGACGATGAGATGCGGAAGTGGGTGGGGTGTAATTGAGGGGAGAGGGGTGGGGAGTGATTGAGAGAAGGATGTTTGACTGGATGAGCGTGGCTGTGGCGAGCGTGGGAGGTTGTGAGGAGAGAGGTACTACAGGGGAGTGCATACTCCTAGAACTGGGGATTGGAGCTATACAGGCAGAGACAATTGCATACGACTGAGAGAGCTGTAGGTCTATGCCGCCTGCCCGCTACAGGATGTTGGCTAAAAGGCTGTGTTAGTGACTTAGCGACGGAGATATGTATCATTTTTGGTAATGAGGCTACTTTTCTTTGCCAGGCATTGTGGATGACTGTACCTTTATTGTCGTTTAATATCTAATAAAAACTTTTTTTTTTAATTTAAAAAAAAAGAAGTTGAAAAATCTCTTTTTCATCCATTTTCTTATGAAGAATTTATCTCATTTACCAACACTCCCTCCTCTTTATCTTTTCCCATTCTTAAAAATGCTCAAAACGTTTTCCACCCACTCTTTTCCTCTTCACAAGATGACCGTTCACAATTTTTAAACTCATCACTTCGGTAATAAAAGCATATCAAATGTATAATAAATATATCTTTTGCAAGGATTGGTTTGCTTGTGGCATTAAATGAACTCTTCAGCTTTTTCAAGATGGCGTCTGTATTTGATTCCCGATAATGCAATCTGGTTTTTCTCTTCCCTCATCATATCAAACCAGATCCTTATCTTTGATTGCAACAGCTCAATCTTCTTACAATAAGTTATTCTCTAACCTGCCACATGTCCCTCCAATTTCTAACATAACTTCAATTTCATGCACTACACCCTCTGCCTCTCAAATCTATAACGTTTTAACTAACATTCCTCTTCTGTGAACTAAGTTAGAGTTGAGCATAGTTGGGAATCTGATTTAGGTGAGTCTTTCTCCATTTTACTCTAGAACAAAATCTGGGCTAAAATACGGAAGTCCACTAGAGCAGCTCACACAACGCAGACCTTATTTTTTTGTTTATCATAGACTGCTCATCACTCCTGCTAAACTGCACAAGATTGACCAAACCATTCCCTCTACTTGTTGGTCTTGTACTAATCCATCCGCGGACCTCAAACATATGTTATTTGATTGTCCAAACATTCATACTTTTTGGACTTGAGTCTGGCAATACATAAACAATATTTTTCACACTCATATTCCATTTTCCTTCACTCATATTTTTCTGGGGAGCATTTCTGAAGTTTGGTCATGACACACCACCGAGATACATATTAATAATTTACTCCTTGGTGTTCCTTTTCAACAATTTACAAAGTCAAGGAAAGATACCTCTGCAGTTTCTTTCCAGGCATGGTGGTATGGAGTCTACTGTAATCATAGGTTGGACAGAGCCTATGTATATCCCATCTCGCTTGCAATTAAAAGAGACTTACTTTGTTTACCTGTTACAAACTTTTTAAATGCATCTACTAAAGAGATGTCCTTACATGAACCCTCCGTTGAAGAAGTCCCTAAACCACATTGACTTTTGTAACCTTTTGTTGTTTACTAATTTCCACTTTATTGTTATATGCTTGTATAATGCATTAGGAAAATTCTTACTGTAATAATGTATGCTTATACAGTTTTATGATATACTTTCCTTTTTTCACTTTTTCCCCCTTCTTTTCTCTCCTTCTCCCCCCTTTCTCTTCTTTTTTCTAATAAGATGTATTCCTCTCTTTTTCAAGTTTTCAGATATTAATCATGTATTTTCTGTATGATGTTTATATTTCTTTACATTCATCAAATAAAACTCATTTAAAACTTAAAAAGTAAGCTACACACCAATCTATGCAGCGTGTTTCATCCCACTGACCTATCTGATAGAGAGATTAGTATTCTATTAATCATATATTAGACATATTGGTATACACTGCTATTTGTTCTTGAAGAACAGCACTGCCATTAATGAAAGACATTGGGGCATATGTATTAAGCCTTTTTCCCAGTCGCAAACGGGCTGATTCTCAGAATCGGCTCATTTGCGAGTCTTGGTAACGACGCCGAACATCCTGTGATTCTGGGCAAATCACTTAATCTCCCCGTGCCTAACAAAACTGAATGTGTGTCCTCATGTAACGTAACTGGTGCTGATTCAGTTCGGGTCAAGTTCGCGCTATATAAAACTGCAAAAAAAAAAAAAAAGGTCCTCGCAATATAGGGAATTGCAAAATTTTCAATTCCCTGTTTTGCAAATGCATTTAAGGAATCGCGAATTGCGATTCCTGAAATGCAATGCAGGAAGCACCCAAGTTGTGCAATTTCACCCTAAGAAATCACAAATTACCCTCAACTTCAAGTTGGTGGTAATTTGCGATTTCTTTGAAAAATGCATTTTTTTTTGCATTTTTCCTTTTGCATTCTTCCTTAGGGCATGTATTTGTGCCACATGTTCACACATACATATTTCAGGGGTGCAACAGGGTGTCTTTTTGACAACTTTGCACCCTTGAAATTGCATTTGTAATTTGCGAGTACCTAAAGGTACTCGCAAATTGCGAATGTCTTCCTATTCATTCCTATGGGCCTCTAGGCCCATGGGAATGAATGGGAAGGTATTCCTTAAATGCAAATCGCAATGTGCGATTCGCAATTAAGGAATATTAAGGAATCACAATTATTATTGTGATTCCTACATACATTCCATGTTGCGAGTCCTTAATAGCGATTCGCTAAAAATCGATATTAAGGACTCGCAAAATGGTTTGTTCATACATGTGCCCCATTGACCCTAAACCATGAGAAAACTGCAGAGGTTTACATTAAAAACTGGATTTTTTCCTCTACATGGTTGAGGAGCTGGACAAAGAATGATTGTGGCAGGTATTAACATTCTCAAGATTCAACTTGAAGTTGAGGAGGTTCACATGATTGAAGTTCCACTGCCAAGAACAGCAGTGAAACAGTGGCTAATTTATATCAGTCCGAGCAGCAGCAGTTTTCTCTTTTCCTTCTTCTGTCTTCCTCTTTCTTCTCTTCTGTATCCTCTCTTCTCTACTGTTTTCAGTCGTCTATAATAAGGTGTCAGTCAGATTTCACCTGGGATTTTTAAATACTCCCTAGCCAAAAACACCCACTCACACACACTCTTGTCTCTGTTTTGAAGGACTTAAATCAAGGTTAATTTACAAAATACTGTGTTCATACTACCCCTCATAACCCGCTCTCCTTCTCTTTCTACTGGCCCTTCAGCCTCCCTCATAGGCTGCTTCTCATATGATGATTAACATAATATCCCAGCGGCATTGTCGGAAAATCTGATGCTCAACAGGGGGATGCGATGCAACAGCAGTCAGGTAAGTTAAAAAATAAATACCTCACCTACATGCTGACCCTCCTTTTATTCAGCTCAGTTGTCAATAGTGGGCCAATGAGATGAGGGGTTGCATGCTTAAAATTTTAGCAGGCAATTTTGTAAAAAGGGCCAGCGTTTTGCAAAACTGCTAATTTTATGATCTTTTTTACAAATCACTAAATTGCCAAATCCTGGACGGTCTGGGTAGAAGTAACATCCATGGCCAATAGAATTATGTGACTAGGAAGTACCAAATTGTGTGGAAGAGACTAAATTAGGGAAACCCTGTTTAAGATTGTAAAGTGGGTAGTTCAGGGAGCGAGTAAAGGAGGGATTCCTTCTTGTGGGAACTAGGGTCCTCACACACCCAGCCAGCTAGGTGTCATGCTTCATCATATGGACTTGCTCCTCTTTGGGTCGGCGCTGCAGTACTCGATGGGCACCCATAAAGAGGCTTTGTAGTGGAGATCTTTTGTTCCTCGCCGTAAGGTGTAGTGGGTGTTAGGGGCCTAAAAAGTATAGATGTGGTGAATTTTTGCTAAAATAGGTAGGATAGTCCAAATAAGACTTTTATTCAGGCTGGCTATCCACCTAACTAAAAATAAGAAGAGTGGCAGCTTTCTCACGTAATGGTTCAGTTAAGCAATGCTCACCTCTAAAGGTCAACATGTTTCATGCCTGCTGGTCAGTTGATCCGTGCTCTACACAGTGGTGGGGAAGAGTTCTACCTACCACGTATTCACACTGCGAGTACAAGTTTCTCACAGTGTCATGAAGTGACCTATTTGTAGTGAAAGTATCACTTCAATCAGTGTCCGGCAGAATATCAAGACACCTGGAACATGGTATAATGCGATGTAATGGAATGCGTTGTAAAGGTAGTTTCTAAAAATGCAATGTAATTGCATGCTATGCAGTCAGTCAATAAACTTTATTTCGGTTTTTGTTCAAACCATAAAAGTACATATACAGTAATGACACAATTAAAAAATACATTTGTTATAAACACATATCTAATAAAGTGCAAAGAGTGCTGATATGTACTGTCTTCATTACATAAGAATCAAAAAATTAGAAAATTCATTGCAAGAATCCACTACTGATCCAAACATTTTTTCAACTTTACACTTAATTTTAAAAATTCAGTGATTTGGAGAATTCTATCACTGTGCAAAAGTTGTAAGTACATTAAAGCCGGTCTGATCTGAATAAAATTACGTTTTTTTAAAAGAATCACCAAATAGCGCTTGCGGGGGTATTCATAAAACCTACATAAGAATAAAAAAAGCAGCATGTCCTGTGGAGACTTTCCGTCGCAGCTGCAGAGTACTGCATTCTTATTAAAATTAACAGTTTTTGGCCTAGCCAGCAGATGATGGAAGAGATTCAACCTGAACCTTGTTAACAGGAACTTTTCATGAGAGGTCAGGGAGCCCAGTAAATATGGCTCGGTGGTTAAACACGTTTTCAGCATGACAAATTTTCTCACACTTTGTTTCTGGAGATCCACACCTTCCCTTTGGATCTTCCTATCCATAAGGAAGGCCCGTTTGATGACCTCCAGGTCCCCCTTGACAATCTGGCTTGGATGTTCAAACAAATCAAGACGCCCCAGCCTAGCAAAGCTGGATTTCAGGTATTTCATCCATGGGATACCCAATGCCTTGTTCTGGAACAAACAGTCCCTTACAATCAAATGTGTCAATGGAATATCCAGATTCAGCCACAGTTTTATCCAGCAAGTCAACGGGCGTAAGGAGAAAATGTCACTTAAATATTGCGTCCTTAGTTCCTCGTGTACTGTAAGATTGGACGTGCCTGCGGGGACACACAGGAGACGCTTCATAAAAAAGTTTTCAACAATCTGCAGCTGCTCACCCACGACATCCCCCATATTTCACTTCCGTATGTAGCCGTTGCCACGGATTTAGCATTATAAAGTTTCAGCATGGCACCGGTAGGTTTTTTCCAAAATTTCGAGGCAAAATTAAAAATTGAGGCTTTCACCCTGACCAATTCACCTTTCTTTTTAGCAAGATGCGGGGCCCAATTTAGTTTAGTATCAAAAAGAACCCCAAGATAGGAGAACGTTTTTGATATCGGGATTACCGCTTCATCAATTTTAAATAAAAAGTTCCTACTTGGTTGTTGGCCAACTTGCATGACAAATGATTTCGAGTTATTAATCATAAGGTCTCTATCTGTCATGAAGGACTTAAAAGCATTTAATAAAACTTGGAGGCTCCTTTCAGTTCTGGATATTAAAACTGCATCATCTGCATATAAAAGTACTTGAATTCCCTGCCTGCCGACTCTAGGGCAGTCAGCCGGTACCTTCTGCAAAACACTATCTAAATCATTAATATAAAAGTTAAAAAGGAAGGGGGCCAGAATACATCCTTGTCGGACCCCCTTTCTAATGTCAAAATTGTTTGTAACGCTCAGATCTTGAGAGTATCTGACATTAGCTCTGGTATTGCTGTGAAGATCTATAAGGAAATCGACAATACCACTGTCCACCCCCTTCGCCCTCATGGACTGCCACAACTTCCCCCTGTTCACAAAGTCGAAAGCCGAGGACAGGTCTATGAAGGCGAGGTGGATGGTACCCCTATGAGCTACTGTATACTTGCTTAAAATTAAAAATAGGTTAAGGCATTGAGATATTGTTGAGCGACCACTGCAGAATCCATACTGGGAGACGGACATGATGTTATTTTCCACCACCCAGTCTGAGAGTCTCTGCAGGAGTATCCTTCCTATTATTTTAACCATAGAGTCTATTAATGAAATAGGTCTGTAACAGTGTGGGCTACACTTGTCACCCTTTTTGATAATCAGGACAATCGTAGAAACCACCCACGATTGTGGGCAACCACTTTTCACTGCAGCGTTAAAAACAGACTGTAGTATAGGAGCCCAGAAGGCTGTCTCAGACTTAAATAGATCTGGAGGGATCCTATCAGGACCGGGTGCTTTCCCGGCTGTTAATCCCATAATACCCTCAATGACTTCACCCCTATCAATGCTAAGCTGCTCCCTGGTAGTGCAAGACGGTAGGTTAGAAGCTTCATCCATCGGGCAGCAGTATAATTGCTTGAAGTGTGCTTCCTACTCCCCCTTTGGTATGTAACATTCTAAGCCATCACCGGGCTCATGAACCAAAAAAGGTTTTTTCATTACAGCCCAGAATCTGGAGCTGCACCTCAAAATGGTGGAATCAAGGGTCTCATTCCAGGCCTCTTCCCTTAGGAGTTCCTTACGTTTGGCAATAGTAGATTTATATTCTTTCCGACAGAGTTGGACCGTCGCCTGTATTCTTGGTTTAGCTACTAGAGCCATCCTAAGGTTACTTGCTGCTTTGGGACAGTCATGGTTAAACCACTTTGGTCCCACATTGACTAAGTTTTTTACTGGTACCGACAGCAGCTGAGAGACCTTATCCGAGAGTCCTTGAAACGCACTAAGTACCTTACTCGGCTGTTCGCCTTCGTGAATGCAGGTAGTGATTTCATCTGCACAAATGACTTTGATGTCTTTATACAGCAGATCTGGGGTGATCATAGACCATCTCAGTTGGCGTCTCCCATCAGTTGTGCTCACCCTACCCTGAGTATGGTTCCGCCCTTCTTTGGCTATCCACGGTCCCATCAAGTGAACAGTGAGTGGATTATGGTCACTGAATTCACTGTCTTCAATGGTTAAAGAGTCCACAAAAGACTGCATTGATAAAGAAATTAATACGAAGTCAATGAAGGTTCCCCTCCCATGCCCCTTAAAGGTCGGGATCTCAAAACTCTTGGCGGGATCCATCAAGGCCATGGTCGATGTCACATCCAGGTCATTCAATAAGTCATTAAAAAGTTCCCCCTCAATCGTATGTTCTAAATGTAAACCATTAGATCGTGCACAGTTCAGATCCAGAATACACTTAAAAAGGGGGTCACCACAGGGGTGGACATTAAAGTCGCCCATAATCATGAGATTGTGAAGACTCTGTTTCATTGACGTGCTAATAAAAACATTCAACGCAGATACTTGACTAGAATTTGAGCATGGATTGACAGAATTATAAAAGTTAACCAGACCAGCTATACAGTTTTCTCCAATTAAAACTAAACCAATAATTCCATGGTTGGCAGATGGTACTCTACGTACTTTACAAGTCAGTGCAACAGAGATGTACGTAACCATCCCCCCTTAGGTCTTCCCCTGGTGGTTGCAATGGCCGGGACGTAGAATGCCTTATACCCTTCTAGAAAATGATTGCATTTAATGGACCAGGTCTCCTGCAAACAAATTATATGATACTGTTTTATGTACCTAATCCAATAACAATCCTGCATCTTAGCACCCAAGCCCGCAATGTTCCAGGAAATTACATTGTTATGGCTCCTCTTTTCCCGTGTGGCTTCTTTGCCTCCCAAGTCAGCTAGTATCTCCCTACCCTGTTCCCCTGAATCCTCACGTCAATCACACGCCTCTAGGCCTGAGAGTAAGTCAAATCTATTTTACATCACAACATTAAACCCATTCCTACAGTAGTTATCAGGATTGTTAAGTTGTGTTACTTCAGGGGCAAGACGATGAATAGGAGTGAATGGTCTACTTCTACTAAGATCAGGAGGTGCTTTAATGAGATGAGTGTAGAAGTAGCCAAGTGGACGCACACATACACTATTCACATCATAGACTAGGGAGGCTGCTCTTAGCAAGGCTGTTGCAACATGTTGCGGCTGTTTGAAATTAACAATTACACAATCCCCACTACATGTCTTTCTAGACGGGCCAATCAAATGTACTCTTCTGGTGGACAGTATTTGCTCAGAGTAGGTAATTGGAAAGCCACATCTCTTGTTCAGCAATGAAACTGTTTTGTTTTTAAGTGAATCATGGGATTCCTCATGGGGCTGAGCAGGATGATGATCAATAGGCGAGACATTAGTTAGGACGACCACATAGGGTGCACAGTCAGGGGGAAGATTAATAAAGCGGCTTTTCTTTACCTTTCTAAAACCCAATTTACCTTCTGATACTGCTATAGCCTGTTTATTCTGACAAATTATTGGTGTTGGATCAGGCAAAGCAGTTTCAATTGCTGGTATTAACTGGCTGGCTTGATGTGAAATGCTTTTACTAGTACCCTGCCCCTCTCCAGCAGGACCCTTAGTGACAACCTTATTTCTTTCAGCCAAGGCTAGATGTGTTGCTAGCAAACCTCCCAGTCTGTTAACTTCTAGAGCAACAGTATCCAATTTAAACACTAGGGGTTTAATGATCTCTTCCATCTTGGCCTCTATCTTGGCTTCTATGGCACAGACTAATAATTCAAATTGCTCAGGGTTAATATTTATACTGGCTGCGCTATTTCTTTCCTGTAGGTCAGTTCCACCAGAGGGCCTGTTTTGGGGTAATTGGATTGTTTCTGCTCTTTTCTTGCTGCGATTCCTCCCACGTTTAGATAGTGGTTTCCTACAAGCCCTCACTGCTCTGGGGACTGGGGGACACTGCTCCGTTGCCTGAATAGATGTATCCGGGATGTCCTGATAAAGCTCAGAGTGAACCTGCGCTTCAATCATTACGGGCACCCGATTACCCAGATCAAAGCTATCATCCACTGGTGGTTCCACCAGTGGGATAGGAGTGACTGGGTGTAAAACAGGAGGACTCCCCCTTCCTAGCGAGGCTCTCCGATCATTATTGATTTTGTTGACCACTTTCACTAAGTAATTGTCTATGGTGGCCAGCCCAGATGCAGTTTTGTTCAATTTAGTTTTAGACATGATCAAAACTTTTTATAGTTACTTAGGTACTTAAATGTTTAAGAGAACAAAACAAGCGTACAAAACAAATTACCCTATTACAAGGGTTACAAACATTTGTACTAAGATATTGACTGTAACAGGGCCCTGCCCAAAGTCAAGAGTTAAAAGTCTCACTTAGGGAATATGAATCCTCAACTGCAAAACCATAATCCGTGGCCCAGCCCGGCCTCATCCCGCCCCGGACGGCCACAGACGGCCCGCCCTTTGCCCGGGCTTAGCCAGGCGCACGCCGCGCGCGTCCCACGATGCGTGGGGGCGGGAGCGCTATGAGGGCTGGCGCCAGCGTGCGTCTGACGTTGCTCCCCCTTGGGTCACTGAGAGTTATAGGCGGTTGCTTGTGAATACCGTGAAGCCGTTTCCCTCACGGTGCTATGATGTCTAATGGAGCAGTTCCCCTCACGGCGCGATAAACAGGTGAGGAAGCCGTTCCCCTCACGGCAGGACACAAAACAAAGTTTGGGCAGCCGTTCCCCTCACGGCAAGCTGATAGATTGTTGATAGATTCCCGCCAAATCATCGGACCCTAATCAAACAGCCATCAATCTCACACAATGGATCACCTACTGCGCTGACGAATTAGCGCCCTTGAAAAAGCAACACAACAAGCCAGGTAGCAAAAAAGCCTCCTGGTTCAACGACGACCTCAAGAACTCCAAAATGAACTGCCGCACCCTCGAGAAAGCCTGGCGAAAAAACCCAACCACAGACAACATGACCGCCCTCAAGGACGCCACCCGCAAACACCACCAGCTGATCCGATCCACCGAGAAATCTGCATTCAAGGATCGACTGGACAACAACGCCCACAGCAGCAAGGAACTCTTCAGCATCGTCAAAGAGCTTACCAATCCCAGCGCCGACACCAACGACATCACTCCCTCTCAAGACCTCTGCGACTCTCTAGCCTCGTTCTTCCACAGTAAAATCGCTGACATACATAACAGCTTCGGCGACCAGTCCACTCCCCTCACCACCGAACTGAAGCACCCCACCACCACCCTTTGCGCCTGGAACCCGATCAGCACCGAAGACACCATCCGCTTGATGAACTCCATTCACTCTGGATCCCGAACCGACCCATGCCCCCATCACATCTTCAACAAGGCCGACTCCATCATAGCACCCCAACTTCGGGATATCATCAACTGCTCCCTCAACACCGCTACCTTCCCGGAAAGCTGGAAACATGCCGAACTCAGTGCCCTCCTGAAGAAACCTACAGCAGACCCCACTGAACTTAAGAACTACCGCCCCATCTCGCTCCTCCCTTTCCCTGCCAAAGTCATAGAGAAGGCCGTCAACAGTCAGCTCGCCACCTTCCTCGAGTCCAACGACTCCCTCGACCCCTCACAGTCCGGCTTCCGAGCCAAACACAGCACCGAGACCGCCCTCATCGCAGCCACAGATGACATCCGAACACTACTCGACAACGGGGAAACAGCTGCCCTTATCCTCCTGGACCTCTCCGCAGCATTCGACACGGTCTGTCATAGCACCCTTGTACAACGCCTCAGCAACGTCGGGATACAAGGAAAAGCATTGGATTGGATCATATCATTCCTCGCCGGAAGAACCCAGAGAGTCCACCTCCCCCCCTTCAGATCAGAGGCCACTGAAGTTATCTGCGGCGTACCACAAGGATCATCGCTTAGCCCCACCCTCTTCAACGTCTACATGAGCCCCCTTGCATCCATCGCACGCCAACACAACCTCAACATCATCTCCTACGCTGACGACACACAGCTGATCCTCTCCCTCACCAAAGACCCAAACACCGCCAAAACCAACTTACATGAAGGGATGAAAGACGTAGCCGAATGGATGAAGAATAGTTGTTTAAAACTGAACTCAGACAAGATGGAAGTCCTCATCCTAGGATCATCCCCCTCTGCATGGGACGACTCATGGTGGCCACCAGCCCTAGGCAACGCGCCCAAACCAACGGACCATGCTCGCAACCTAGGATTCATCCTAGACTCCTCCCTCTCGATGACCAGACAAGTCAACGCCATCTCATCCTCCTGCTTTAACATTTTGCGTATGCTCAAAAAGATCTTCCGATGGATCCCCACCGAAACAAGAAAGACGGTCACCCATGCACTTGTCACTAGCCGACTGGACTACGGAAACACCCTCTACGCCGGAACCACAGCCAAATTACAGAAAAAACTCCAACGCATTCAGAACGCCTCAGCCAGACTCATCCTAGACTTACCCCGCCACAATCACATTTCCGGCCACCTGAGAGACCTTCATTGGCTCCCCGTCAACAAGAGAATAACGTTCCGTCTCCTCACCCACGCGCACAGAGCCCTCTACGACCTAGGACCCAAATTCCTCAACACGCACCTAACCTTTTACACCCCCACCCGCCAACTACGATCGTCCAATCAAGCCCTCGCCGCGATTCCACGCATCCGAAAAACCACCATGGGAGGAAGATCTTTCTCCTACTTAGCGGCCAAAACCTGGAACTCTCTCCCCACCACCTCCGCCTTACACAGAACCACCTCTCCTTCAGAAAACAACTAAAAACCTGGCTATTTAATAAATAACGAACCCCCCCCCCCTCAAGCGCCTTGAGACCCTCTGGGTGAGTGGTGCGCTATACAAATTCTTTACTTACTTACTTACTTACTTACTTACTTACTTACTTACTTTGGCGCGTCCCCTATGCAAAAGAATGCGTTGTAAAGGATGATGCGATGTAAAAACTGCTTTGTAAAGGCATGCGTTGTAAATGTATGCGTTGTACATTCTATGGAACATGATACATATTGAGAATTTATCACGAGTCATTCTAGACCCTTATCTGCCTTAAATTAATAGTTAAATTTAGAAACACTAGATAGAAAGGCACCTATGGCACGATATCAGTAAGATATCAGTAAGCAATATTCGCTTCCTGTGCTGCATCAATACACGGTGTTATGGGGTAATCCTGTACTGCCCAATATATTTCAGGATCTTATTGGGAAAGATTACCAATGCAAGGGCAATACCCGACTGGGTCAACTATATGATGGACAGGGGTTCCGCTCATTTGTTGCGCTTAAAGACGAGTTTGGCCTTTTGCAAAATACGTTTTTTAAGTATTTACCGGTCAGAGACTTTTTCATATGAGCAAAAAGGTATTATCAATGCCGAACTCATTGGGTATATTGCCCAGCATATATACGTACTCTGGCCGAGGGGCTATTGGTCTAGCCTATCAGCAATTTTTGGCTAGTGCCAGTGACAATGGCTTACAGATCACGGCTAAATTGAGTTGGGCCATCCGAGCTGAAATAATGGCAGAGGAAATACAGGAATCCAAGGGTGTATTAGAACGAGGCGTAACATCGGTTAATCTAAAGTTGCAGCAACACGGGGTAGTATACATGCTACATTTTACACCAGAGATTATATCTAAGTGGGCCTCTCGATCTTCTGAAAAGTCATTCTGTCCGAAGTGTCAAGTGTATGCTGCAGACCTCAGGCATATGTTTGTTGACTGTCCAAGGCTAAATAGGTTTTGGAGTGGGGTCTCCAGTATTCTTGGTTAACTCCTTAGCCCAAACTTTCAATTTTATGGAGAAATAAATATTTTTGGGGAAAAAAAGGAGGCTACTAGCTATGTTAACTGGCTGGCGACTATTATTATAGCATGTGCTCGGCTCGGTGTAGCTAGAGTCTTGATTGATAATGCCAGTCCTAGTGCTAATGAGGTCTGGGTTTTACTCAGACAGACTTATGAGATGGAACTTGCCTTGGTTAAAGCTAGATGGCTGCGCACTTTGTTTGAATCCGCCTGGATTAGGACCGGTCTTCAATGGGGGTAATGAGGCACTGTCATTTTATATTATGCTCTGTTATGGCCATATTTCAGATCCTTCATAAAAATGTATTTTATTTCTTGAGGGGAAAATGTTGTTGCTCTCTAAATTGTGGCCAGGATTGTTTTCTTCAACACCTGATTTAATTTATGCTTGAACTATTTTTATGGTTTTCACAAGCAGAAATAAAGTAGTATATTACATATCAAGTGGGGACACTTCAGTCAATTTGGCATCAATTGTTTCTCTTGTTACTTATGATAGCGCCGCTTCAACACTCTACTTTATGTAAATTTGTTCTGCTAATGTCTTATTCAGGCACAATTGAAAATAAAATAATGGTCTATCTAGACCATAGGAACCACATCTAGAATGCCTAAAAATGTGAGTTTGAAAAGAGGTGATCTAGACAGTGCTCTGCAATCTGCGCAGGGTGCTCTATCTGTTGGGCTATCCATAATACGGATATTTACTCCAGAGGTTTTTTCGGTAGAATAATTTAAATCGATTTTGATGTTACAGTCTTTGAGGACAACCAAATTAGCTCCTTCTAGCATAAATATTCCTTAGCGTGGCCTTTTGGATGGGAACAACTATAGGAACTTGGACGTGGATATGATCAGACTTATACTAACATGTCCACAGTATTTGTGGTCCAGAATGTATCCTAGTTATACCAATCTCTTGTTTATAAACTATAGGAACACCCATGGCAACACACAATGGAAAGTTACACACAGATTCCTCTCGGGAAATGGGAGTTACATGGGATACTGAAATGCTGCATTAACTTTTTTAATTCAAAAACAAATTTTTTCTCTGCACTACAGTAAATACCACAATACTGGACCAGATGTTGGGATACAGGCTAAAATATGTAATTTCTGGGTGTGATAATAATTTGTGCAATGTTTTAAAAGATAAATCGCTAGATATAGGTGCTTACACACAAGATGGCGGTAAGGAATTGGATGGATTACCAAGAGCAGAGGTTTAAGTGTCGTAGAGTCAGTGTTGATATGCGTTGTTTTTGAGCTCCCACAAACATAAACAATTCAGTGTCTAGAAAGTAAGAGCAGATTTCTGGGAGGAATTCTCTATGTTGCCTTAGTAGCATGGCAGAGGGATCCAGGCCTCCCCTGATAGAAATTCTTATGAGGTATGCTAGTAGTTCCAGACACAACACTGAGGTTAAAAAATAAATGCATCACATTTCACAGATTACATTAGACTGCTATAGACCAGTGTTTCCAAAACTGTGGGTCATTTTCCTGATTTTTGGTTGATCAGAAAACTCCAAGCAATAAATGAAGATGCATTTAAATGATCTGTTTATCTAGTCACATGTGTGGTGTTTGAACGATAGAGTTCTTCTGAGAAGCTGCAGCTTACTGTTTTAACATGGGATTGGTGTTTACTTTTCTTTCACTAACTGCAAAGTGAGAGGAGTTTTTAAAGTGAATGATGTCTATTTTTGCAACACACAACAAAATGTAAATGAACTGTATGCATTCAGCAGTTAGGAAAGCAACAATGAAGCACAGGTTATGCAAATCTGAAGTGTGCTGGAAGATTGTAATAGGCTCAATACAAATAAACCCACTTTAACTGGAGACGAAAATTATAAATATTCATAGAAATCCCATTTCCACACATTATCATTTAAGTGCTGTATGCTACATACTTTTATCAGTAAAGCTGTAAGTCTATGAAAAGTTAGTGGCCAATTGAATGGAAAATGTGCATTGTGCGAATGACAATGCGCTACCACACGATGCTCTAGTTATAATACAAATCACCCCTTCTCATGTCCATGTGCTTTGCGCGTTTACATTAGTATATAGGAATCAGTGATGTCTTTCCTGCATATAGGTTTTGAAACTTCAGTGATCTGTTTTGGTATGTAACCCGCCCCAGCCATTAGGATTCAGTCACAACAGTATTTTGTGTTACATGGAAAGATGCCGGACAATAAATGGTTACAAATTAGACATAATTATAATATTCTTCAGGATATTTGCACGATAGCCTTTCAGATATTAAAATGGGAATACTTACCATTGATTTGTCAGATGAAAATCCAATCGCCACGTATCCATCTGATGGGGCACTCATTTCAAACACGAAGCCACCCCCAGTTGCAGGTGCAGATGACATGAAGAAACAGTCTGAGCTGGTAGCAGGATTGCATTCACGGGGATTGCTGAAACAGTTCTTCTCTGAGACACAGTTACCACTGGTAATCTGCAACTAGAACCAGGGGAGAGGTGGGTCAAAGTAGCACCCACACAGTTGTCATATACAGGCTATTTTATACAGATGAACACCATTGAGCTTTCTAATTTTATGATTGGGTCTATCATGTTTAACTGTTGTACTTAGTTGAATGAACAAAAGAGGAGGGGATGCATGCGGGTTCGAGGTGAGTCACAATACCTCCGAGTACCTAATAAGGGTTAGTGGAAGGTAATATCAATTTTACATAAATCACAACGGAACTAGCACAATTAAAGTTTAAAAATTCAATTAGGTCACACAGGTGATATCCTTGATAACTAAGATGGAAAAAGAGAATCTGGTGTGACTATTAAGACATCTAGCATATTCCGCTGGACGAGACTGTACTTCCATGCTATCTGAGGAAGATTGACAACATCAGGCAGGGTTTCTATAGTCTGAAGAACTTTTTGGACTGTAGAAATCCCTTCTTCTATTGTGATCGCAACATCAAATTCAAAATTTGAGAAAATTACAAAATAGGCAATAAGTATAATAAATGGGCTAAATACTCAATTGATTCTTAGGCTGATAACATTATTTAAGGTTGCCAATGAGTAAGGATGAAAGACACAAGTGGTTACAGATCTGTTTGTAGTGCTGCCTACATATGAATTTAGAGCAGCCTAAACGGTTTTTTAAGGCCTAAATAAACATCGTCCCTTCTCCATATATGGCCTAGAATCATTATATCATGACTTCTAACACGGAAATGGTGAAGGTGCTTCCTTAGAAAACAGGTCTGTCATTCAGGCATGGAGGTAATGAAATCCACTTTGAGAAGTTCCCTTCTTTGGCTGATCTCAGATGTGGTTTGTGACAGGCAACCAGACATACGTATTTTAAACCTTTCAACCCAGCTGTCTTAGACAGTTGGGTTGAGAGCAAGCAAGGGTCTCCGATGCTCCTAGGAGCACTGAGAGAGCCCTCACTATCCAATCGTGGCGCTTTTCTCATGCTGCTCTATAGCATAAGAGCAGAACCAGGCTTGGATAGGGGAGTTGGCTGGGGCTCGTTTGTAGAGGAAAAGGACACCGGAGCGAGGATGTGCCAGGGCGAGGACATGCAGCAAGGTAAGTTAATTTTCTTTTTTCAATGTGCATTTTAATTGTAATGGGCATTAAATCGCAGACATGCATTACAGTACTGTTTTAAAGTTAAATTTTTTATTTTAAAATGATTATGTAATGCATGTTGGCAATTTAGTGTAATGTTGCACAATGTGTTTTCCTCCATCACTCATTTGCCCACCCCACCACTCTCAGTAGGTAGCAGCCGTCCCTGGGTTACATGCAAAATTCCCTGCAACAAAATACCTCTCCAAGCTTTAACACAGTGTCATCCCACCTTAAACAACAATTTACTTTAGCATATGTTGTTTACAATAAATAAGTCAAGCCTACTGCCCGTATCATAATATAGACATATTTGGGCTATAAAGTTCATCAATGGCTTGTTTCCATACCCACTCACTTCTGCTGTATAAAGCATAAGCAGTCCCAAAGAATAAACGGTATAACACAATATCTCGCTTTCTGCATAAGTACGCAACCTCTGCCCAATCAAAATCTGTACATTTGGGTGGAGACAAAGACTCTCTCTCTGACGTTATAAAACAACAAATTTGTACCCTTCCTAAAATGGCATAACAAGTGTTCATAAAGTGCAGACCTTCTACTCTGAGGATTTACCACGCAGTTTACCAACCCCAAAACTGGTGCCAGCTACGGTGACCTTTGAGATCCCCTGCAACAAACTGTCAATAACATCTATAAGGCAGCACGTATAACAAGCCTGGCACTCAACAATAGCCTTCAGCTTTCAGCTGTGGGTCTCAAGCGAAACATGACTCAGTAGCCCTCTCAGTGCATTCCCAACAATGTGGTCAATTTTTTTTAAAGTTGCATTACAGTGAGTGAAGAAAAACTTGTAAACTATTAAGATATTTCAATATTTCATTATTCTAGCTTGATAAATATTATTTTCCTCCAGTCTTTTATTTTGTTATCCCCAGACACGTGTTTTGCTCTTCAGGAGCTCTCTTGAGTCTGATTTTACTTGAAAAACAAAGCTGAAGGTTATTGGTGATACCCAATCCTGTTTTAAATGCAACCACATGAAAGGTGTTTAGCATACAATGTTTCCCAAGGCCAATGGCTTGCACCAGAATGGAAAGACCACTGAAGTAAAATACTGTTTATTGGACAGTTAAGAAGGCACTGGTCATTGACTGTTAGGCTGCAAAAAGGTTTTGCACTCAGTACCCACTGTTTTACAACAAAGAGATCATGAATGGAAAAACACATGTGACTGGGCATAAAACAATCAAAGATCTGAAAGAAAAGGACTGTAACTTGCAAATATGGACCAGAATACACTGGGAGAACTGCTCGTTTCACTTGAGACACACAGCTGAAGGTTATTGGTAATTGCCAGTCCTGTTTTGAGTTTGGTAACATGGAGGGTGATCAGTCTGCAAATGTTAGTAAAGTAGAATGACAATCCTCTCTTAACACTGTATTGGTTTTATTATATTCGTTTCATAATAAATAAGTTAGACCTACTGACCTTGTAACTTTTCCTGGTGAGCAGATCAAGTCTATTGCTTTGATTAATATCTTGCCCCAGAACCAACTCTGTGTGGCAGTCTTAAATATAAGCTTTACTGCATGGCAAAAAGTGCAACAGAAGCATTCTTTTTTCATCAGAAGCACATAACTTCTGACCAATAAGACCTTGCTCTCAGCATTTTGGTGGAGCCAAATCCCATCTCTCAGAAGTGCTTCTTCAGACCTTTTTTACTAGATCACATAAGGTTTTGTAAAAACTGTTCGGTCAAGCCAGATCTAAAAATTAAACTGAAACTGAAACCCAAATCAAAAAGCTCTAGTCCTGTAACAGCTTCCAAGCGTTGAAGCAGTACTCCCCACATGGACGAGCAGAAGTCACAAAATACCTACGTTTTCTAACAAACTCATTGAGAGTGCTTTCCAATGTTCTACTTGCAGCAGGGATTCCCTTGGATGAAATGTATGGGATAATCCTTAATGTTTCATTGTTAGTGAATGTTTGTGAAGAGCAACACCTTTAACAGTACAGAAAATAAAAGTACCGTGTTGCTTTAGTTATTGGTATGATGCGTTCAGTTGCATTCAGAATTTTGAATGAAGACGATTTTTATTAAGGCATAAAGGTGAGAGTTAGAATGTAGTTCAGTCACATGTAAATTTATGTCGCACAATTATGATGTAGAGGAGGAAGGTTAAACTACATTATCAAAACATAATTCCGAACATAAAAATCAGAGGTTGTTATATGTTGGCTATCAAGCAAAAGATTGGTGAATATCCCACCATTCCTATTCAATCCACGTACACACTCTAAATAGGACAGATGGGAAATCCACTAAATTTGTACAGAGCGGTGCACATTTTAAATAGGATAGAGAGGATATTTGACAATTCTTGTGAGAGGTCTTGCATCTGCCAAACTCTAAAGAGCCCCGTATGTCCGAACACTAACTCCCTTAACCTTCACCTACTACATTGTCACGCAAAACCATAATGAACTTAGCTCTGTGTGGGTCTCATTTATAGTTTGGTAGGTGGCCCACTGTCCAACGGGGTGGCAGAGGCCATTACCTTCACCACCCTGGCAGATTATTGCCCGCCTTATTTAGAGATCTCAACCTGGCTGGCAAAGACCTCTGTGCCTTCAGAGGAACCGCTGCCACAGCGGCTGCTCTGAAGGCACTGCCTATTTGCTGAGAGGATGCCATGGTTCATTCACTCAGCAAACATTTTTGTATTACAGAAACAAACTCTCCATTTGAGAGTTTGAGCATTTTCTCTCAAGATGTGGGGGTTATTTTTTTTCTCCTGTTTGGGACGACCAGGATATCCCCCGCATTCCCGAACATCATCAAACAATACACTCTAGATGGGGTTGGATGGTCTCATGTACTCAGATGGTAGCCACAAGTACATTGGTATATCAGTGTAAGACTGCGAGCGGCAGCACCACTGGCAGAAACTTGACAGTCTGCCCAGCTCTAAACAGAGTTAATGAAAAGAAATTTGACTCCATAACTTTCATTGCCTCTAATCTCAAAATTTCAATCTGAAAAGCCATTTACAAGAAAAGATGACTGTGATAATCATTCTTTACTTTCCCTAACCTATTTGTAGACAAAATAAAAACCTGATTGTGTAAACATTCAAAATTCTAGGTATGGTTTAGCTTTGATAACGACCTGTTTGCACCTATAAAACATGAATTTCAAAACAACTCAACGGAATTCTGAAAAAGTAATAACCATTGCTCCAATGTGAACAATTAGAATTCCTGGCATCTAGGTCAAAGCTTTCATGTTGTTGAAGTTAGCATGAGTAAATCAATCAATCAATAAATTCTTTATTCGATATATTAAAATACAGATCATAAATGCACAGAAAAAGATTGACAATAATCATAATAATACAGTTCATTACTTAAAAAATGAATGTCTAATTTTTGTAAATTACCCATGTAGTAGCTAAAATTACCTATACAGATCATAAATAAACATTGCTGTAAACTTAGGAAATAGAATAAAAAACCTGCCGTGTTTTTAGGAGTATCTTATGGGCCACATACAACATAAATAGTTACCCATTATCTGCAGCTTAGTTATAGAATAGAGGCTCCAGACAATCTAAGGTCCCCAGAGTTTTCTCCTCCTTATGCAGGCCCACAAAAAAAGTGGCTATCGAAAAACATTCAAAAGGGTCAGGCAAAGACTCTAAAAAATATAAGACTACCAGACATTGTCTAAAATTGTAGCGCCTTAAAATCGGAATGATAAAATCTTCTCTTTCTTTCGTGTAAAGCCCACAAAACATAACTAAGTGTAAGTCAGACTGAGGTGATTGATTATCACATGGACACAACGTCAGTTCAGAGTGCTTAAAACTTCTCTCCGGATAGCCCAGCTTCAGAGGGATCAGGTTCATATGGAACCTCAATAAATTGTATCTGTGCTGTGCTATACTGGTACTTACTAGGTAAGAATACCTCCATCCCCCCTCTGTCATGGGTGGGATCAGCTGATATACACAGACTAATTGTTTAGTATGAATCCTTTAGATTTGGTCATGGAAGTTTCTATTTTGAGATCTTCCTGCACGCAGTTGGGTCCTTAAATAATTCTGCTAGCCCAATAGCAGTCAACATTGACTCTACATACCTCAGCCATCTAATCTTATTGTTTTCCAATTTAAAACAATTTTTCATTATAATTTGCGTTAGGTTTACGGTATCCCTACGCCACATAGAAAACCTCAATAAGATCGGAGGTAATCTAATGGTATCTGACATATAGGCTAATCCCAATTCTATGTGTAAAATATAGTTTGAGTAAGAAGAGGGAAGGGAGACTAAGCTCTTAAAAAATCTGTCTTCAAGGATTTGAAGAGAGTCTATGGCTCCATACTCCAGACACCTGCCCCATACGTAACCTCTGATTTGGTCTTAGCCTGGTAGATCTTTCTTATTTGGTCTAGAGGTCGTGCGCCCAACTTTTTAGCAAAAGACATAATGGCTGTCAAACCCTTCTCCATACCTAGGGTCCTGCCTGCCACCAAAGTTGACCAGGTATGATTTTTGTTGAACAGAACTCCCAAGTAGGGAAAGGTATCAACCACTTCTATTTTGCATTATTCCATGTGAAAGTATGGAACTCTTTGGCGGCTACCAGCCCCTGCTATGATGACAAAGGATTTTTTTTTGTTAACTTTCAGGTCCAGTGATGCCATAAAAAACGCACATGTTGTTATAAGTCTTTGGAGGCTACCCCCGTTCTGGCAATTCGCACCATGTCGTAGGCATAGGCCAATATTGGTAGGGAGCAGGTGTTGAACGTGGGGACAAAAGGGCTGCCTCAACTTCATTTGTGTAGATGCAAAAAAGAAACGGAGCAAGGACGCACCCATGCCTGACTCCCCTGGCAATCTTAAAAAAGCAGGAGGCAGGATATAGTTGACAAGTTTGCAGCTCATTTTCAGACTGTTTATACTGCGGTCTCTACCAGGCCGGAGGAGGGATCTCATCTGCTACTTCGAATTATTCAGCTCCCGTTTCTCTCCTCGGAGGATCGGGACTTCATGGATAGTGCCCTATCCTCTGACGAGATTGCGCAATTTCAATCTGAAAAGCCATTTACGAGAAAAGATGACTGTGATAATCATTCTTTACTTTCCCTAACCTATTTGTAGACAAAATAAAAACCTGATTGTGTAAACATTCAAAATTCTAGGTATGGTTTAGCTTTGATAACGACCTGTTTGCACCTATAAAACATGAATTTCAAAACAACTCGACAGAATTCTGAAAAAATAATAACCATTGCTCCAATGTGAACAATTAGAATTCCTGGCATCTAGGTCAAAGCTTTCATGTTGTTGAAGTTAGCATGAGTAAATCAATCAATCAATAAATTCTTTATTCGATATATTAAAATACAGATCATAAATGCACAGAAAAATATTGACAATAATCATAATAATACAGTTCATTACTTAAAAAAATGAATGTCTAATTTTTGTAAATTACCCATGTAGTAGCTAAAATTACCTATACAGATCATAAATAAACATTGCTGTAAACTTAGGAAATGGAATAAAAAACCTGCCGTGTTTTTAGGAGTATCTTATGGGCCACATACAGAACATAAATAGTTACCCATTATCTGCAGCTTAGTTATAGAATAGAGGCTCCAGACAATCTAAGGTCCCCAGAGTTTTCTCCTCCTTATGCAGGCCCACAAAAAAAGTGGCTATCGAAAAACATTCAAAAGGGTCAGGCAAAGACTCTAAAAAATATAAGACTACCAGACATTGTCTAAAATTGTAGCGCCTTAAAATCGGAATGATAAAATCTTCTCTTTCTTTCGTGTAAAGCCCACAAAACATAACTAAGTGTAAGTCAGACTGAGGTGATTGATTATCACATGGACACAACGTCAGTTCAGAGTGCTTAAAACTTCTCTCCGGATAGCCCAGCTTCAGAGGGATCAGGTTCATATGGAACCTCAATAAATTGTATCTGTACTGTGCTATAGTGGTACTTACTAAGTAAGAATACCTCCATCCCCCCTCTGTCATGGGTGGGATCAGCTGATATACACAGACTAATTGTTTAGTATGAATCCTTTAGATTTGGTCATGGAAGTTTCTATTTTGAGATCTTCCTGCACGCAATTTGGTCCTTAAATAATTCTGCTAGCCCAATAGCAGTCAACATTGACTCTACATACCTCAGCCATCTAATCTTATTGTTTTCCAATTTAAAACAATTTTTCATTATAATTTGCGTTAGGTTTACGGTATCCCTACGCCACATAGAAAACCTCAATAAGATCGGAGGTAATCTAATGGTATCTGACATATAGGATAATCCCAATTCTATGTGTAAAATATAGTTTGAGTAAGAAGAGGGAAGGGAGACTAAGCTCTTAAAAAATCTGTCTTCAAGGATTTGAAGAGAGTCTATGGCTCCATACTCCAAACACCTTCCCCATACGTAACCTCTGATTTGGTCTTAGCCTGGTAGATCTTTTTTATTTGGTCTAGAGGTCGTGCGCCCAACTTTTTAGCAAAAGACATAATGGCTGTCAAACCCTTCTCCATACCTAGGGTCCTGCCTGCCACCAAAGTTGACCAGGTATGATTTTTGTCGAACAGAACTCCCAAGTAGGGAAAGGTATCAACCACTTTCGTTCCCTAAATTTTGGGAAGGCACAGGGCCCAAACGGACTCCCAATTGAACTCTACAAGCTAAAGCCAGATAAATTAGCGCCCTATCTGAGAGATATGTATGTTGAGTCACGGGACAGGGGGATTTTGCCTAGGGACCAAAGGGTGGTATCGGTGCCGGTAATCCATAAGGAGGGTAAAGTCAAAACTAATTGTGCCTCATATAGGCCTATCTCGTTACTCAATGCCGAACCTACGATTTTGGCCAAGCTTCTGTTTAACAGATTGATAAAAGTGGTGACCGGCTTGATCCACCCGGATCAGTCAGGCTTCATGCCCCACAGAAACACAGCTCTTAATTTGCGCAGGCTTCATGGGGTACTGGCTAGAGCCCATACTCTAAATGAGCCAGCCGTGATCGCTTCGCTCGACGCGACCCTGGCCTTCGATACAGTCGACTGGTCCTACTTGTGGGCGGTCCTGACTAAATTTGGGTTAGGCCCAGAGTTTATTGGAGGGGTTCGGCTGCTATACACTAAACCGATGGCCCAAATAGTTGTAAACAACAGGTTTCGGCACCATTTCAGCTCGGTCGGGGCACCCGGCAGGGATGCCCCCTGTCCCCCCTCCTTTTTGCACTTGCCCTGGAACCGCTTGCGGCTTGGATGCGTTGGGAACCATCTATCTGGGGGTTGAGATGGTCCTCGGAATGGGAGGATCGGATATCGGATATCCTTATACGCGGATGATATACTGCTTTATTTGACCTCGCCCCGGAAGTCTCTGATTGTCGTTTTTGATGTCTTGGCCTCCTTTGGCAAAAATCAGGGGCTTTCCATTAACTGGGGGAAGTCTGTATTGTTTGTATTAAAAGGTGACCCTCAGGTTTCTCCTTGTAACTGTCCAATTCATATCATCACGGATGGTTTCAAATACTTGGGTATTTATATTTCCTTGGACCCCGCGGTGAGGTATGCCCGCAACCTTCTTCCCCCTTTGCAGAGGCTGAGGAGTGACATTGCTAATTGCAGGAAACTTCCACTCTCTCTGTTTGGTTCAGCAGCCCTCTTCAAAATGATGGCGTTGCCTCGCTTCTTATATGCCCTTCAGAATACTTTAGATGTAGTGCCAGCAAACTATTTCCGGGAAGTTGAGGGACTGCAGCGTAGCCTACTATGGGAGGTTAGACCTCGGATTGCGTTAGCTAGGCTTAATACTCCCTGGTACGATGGAGGCATTGCCCTCCCGGACACTAGAAGGTATTACTGGCCCTCTCAACTGGCAGCGATCAACCACTGTATGTATTGTCCAGTGGGTGATCCGGCATACGCCATGGATAAATGGCTTCTTCCTGGGGAGGGTATGGCAGGGCGCTGTACTCGAAGATAGGCAAAACCTGGACTAACGGGGCCAATCAAACATACTGTTCGGATCTGGTTTGATGCTAACAGCTCCTTGGGTTGGAGAGATATACTGACTTTGGCCACCCCACTCTTTGATTCTGAAAATCTGGGCAACCTTTGGAGGACAAAAGGGTTCTATAAGTGGGATCTAATTGGGATCTCCACCATTGGAGATGTCTGGGGAAAGGGTAGGATCAAATCATTCGCAGAGATGCAGACGGAATATAGATTGTCTAGCTCAGAATATTTTTGTTATGCACAAGTCCGGCACTCGCTCCTGGCTGCACTCCCCAGGGAAGCAGAGCCCCCTGAGGCCTCACCGCTTGAAGACTGAATCCTTGACGGTCACCTCCCTGAAAAGACGATACCCTTAATCTATAAAAAATTCATTAATCACAGGGCGGACCCCCTCGAAGGCCTGAGAGCTAAGTGGGTCCAAGATGATTTAGAATTGGACGATGAAGACTGGCAGATGGCAGTGTCCTCCCCGAAAGAGGTTGCTATTCCGACTCGGCTGAGACTGGTTCAATTGAAGGTTTTTGTAATATCTTAATAAATATGTTCACATATCTTCCTCTACTCTACCAGTGGAACTCTGTAAATGTGATGTCATTTAGAATGTTATGACCTGATTCATCATAGTTGGTCTTGGGCTGAGCACCTAGCCAGGCGCTCCTGGTGGGGTTTTGTATACTTGTAACTTGTGCTAATAAATCTACTTAAAAGCTACCTTCAGTTTGGACCCAAGTTACTACATTTATTTTGGCGACGAGTTGGTCTTAAGAACCTGCATCTACCTACTTCAATTGGATACATCTGGAATTTACCTATCTGCACTGCTGTGAACCAACTGTCAAGAAATCAGCCCCACCAGTGAGCTCAGCACCGGTCGCCCTCATCGTACTTCAACTTGGTTCCTGTCAACAAGACACTCTACAACCATAACCTGTCTACAGCAGTGAATTTGGCAAAGGTAAAAAAGTCTCTCTTCATTAACATCCTGAATCTACGTTTTGGGAGAGCCTATCAACCTTTCTGTTCCTTCAAGTTTCTGAAAGAAATTAGTAGAAGCTTTCATAGCCACGAGAAACCCAAAGCAACGAAAAGAAATTGTGTGCAGACTTAAAGACAAGGAGGTAACAGGGGCTGTGAGTATGACCTTGCCACCTGTTAAGGGTTAAAAGCAGTTTGGTGCGGGAGTATTCCTGTATTCTATTAGTGACTGAAAAATTAAAAAAAGACTTTTAAAACCGGGATCTTGTGGAATGCACGTTTTCTGCGCAGAGTGTGAGACTGTTTATGTAAGAAAGCTGCGCAGCTCGTTTTAAACTGCTTTCTGGTCATTGATGAACCTGCACAATATGCCAATATAAAGGAAGAAAATATTTGGCTGCTTTACTTTGCTTAGATGACGTACTTTTGGCTTTCTATTTCGAGCTGATGGGGACACATTTTTGGCATTTTTTTTGTACCAGCGTTTTACTGGTAAATGTCCTACTTGCGAAGGGAAATGTATTTGTTAACTGGCAAAGGATATTTCGAGGTTGTGGCAAGAAAGGTCCTAGTAACGAAGGCTTGCTCAATTTATTTGGGAACTTTTCATCCGAAGGACATGTTATATGACTATGGCAGTTAAGCTTTGCTTTTAAATTTCAATCGGCTCGAGGGGCCTACCTTTCGCACAGTGTCTCGAGAAATCTCCAGCTCCTCTTGTGACGTTAACAAGCTGAGGTGTTCCTGATGCTGTTGCTGCACGCTTTTCAACAGGAGCGTGCCGTGAGCCACTCGGCGGCCGTCATCTGTGCGTGCTGCCATGAACAGTCTGTCGAGCTGTTTGTTAATACACCGGTTGGTTGAGGAGACAAGCCGATATGACGCACTTTGAGGTGACAAACTTTCCTTTCTGTGAGATGAGCAATGGGGTTTAGTGACAGCGGAACTGGCACCAGTCTGATCATTCTTTTGAAGACTTTGTGAGCGACATCGTGTGTTCTTATTATTCAGTCAATGACTTTTCCGGAATTCTTTTACAGTCTGCGTTCTGCAATGTGCCACTTTGCAAAATTTATTTTTTCATCGAAGAGTCTTTCAGTCGGTATTTTTTTTAAGGAGTAAAACGTTTTTTGAGGCTGATGTTGCAACACGATAAGTTCACAATCCAAAAAAAGGTTACGCTGCCATCTAGCATTTCATTTTGGCAATGGTGCATCTTATTGCATTTATGTAATGTTTTCTCATGTGTTGAAGAATGTTACATTTTAATATCTCGTTTTTTTTCAGGCACACCATTGTCATGCTTTCAACTTTATTTTACGCATTATTAGCGTACAGTATTACTGTTATTATTTCAAGCACAGTACAGTCTATATAAGTATGATAATACAGTTATGCGTGCAGTTTATTTATTGTAGAGTATGCACACTTCAATTTATTATTCAACTTACGTGCATGTGTCCTCATTTTCTATTATCTATGTATAGTGCATATTACTTTTGTCTCTCAGTACTATATTTAAGCTTCAGTCGGTTCAAGGTTTGTAGCTGTATGGTTGTTTCTCTTTCTTAAGAGTTGGCAAGAGATGTTTCTCATTTTATTTTGGGTTCTTACCCAAATAATACTTACTTCATGTTATTTCAGTATACAAAGTCTGAAGTTTTTTTTTTGCAGTGCATATTTTTCTGTATTTCCTTTTCACAGTGCACAATCTGTACCACGAGTCGTGGTGTCTCTCAGGAATATACTCCTGTCTGTTAGTGCGCATTGTTTTGTTTTCTCCATTAAGGGTATCACGAAAGGATGTTGAGTCCTGTCATTACAGTGCACAACGTAGACCTCTTCACGGGGTGTTCAGTTTACTATGCATAATTATTGACATTTCCTAGGTTTGTTTGTTGGGTCTTCCCATTATTATATGCATTTCAGTTTGCGAATGTTTGTTGGGTCTTCCCATTATTATATGCACTTCAGTTTGCTTGTTTAATGCCCTCACTATTGTGCACATCTTATCTTTCTTCTGATGTTTAGTGTGGGTTTAGTTCAATTTTGTATCTGTGCACATTGTTTTCCTCCATTCGAGGATACCCATGCATAAGTAAATTTTACCCTTAATGGGTGTATGGTCTCACTAGCCGTAATGCATGGGTTAAGTTACTCTTGGCGTTTTGTTCATTATACTTGATTTGTGTTTTCCACTGTAGCCCAGTTTGAATTTTTCTTGTGTATTTTATTCTTCTTGTATGTGATAGTGAAGGTTGAGTGAGTTTACTCTTTTCCTTCACTGTCTATTCGTTTTCCCCTGATCTATGCTGTCCTTTTCTAGCTTACCTGGCCAGTAGGTGTGATTTGAACTGCCATTGATGGTTTTCCTGCCTATTCTTTAACTTTCCTTTCTTTTTCGTGTTTAGAGAGGAGGATGAGTAATATGTCTATAATGGGATCTGATATGGAATCTCTATTTGTCTTTAGTATGTTTCCTCATCTCTCTTCTATTTCTCTTTACTTTTACTGCTGGTTCTTCAGTTCTCTTTGATTTTCTTTTGTATGTTTTTACTTCTGGTTCTCCACAC
The DNA here is from genome assembly GCF_964261635.1 of Lissotriton helveticus. Taxonomy (NCBI): domain Eukaryota; kingdom Metazoa; phylum Chordata; class Amphibia; order Caudata; family Salamandridae; genus Lissotriton; species Lissotriton helveticus. The sequence goes on along the minus strand of NC_136057.1, from coordinate 2,073,501,827 downwards.
TTTTTGCTTTTCTGTGGTGTGTTATTTTCTTACCTAAGTTTCCTTCTTTGTGTTTTTTTTGAGAAAGGAGGATATGTAATATCTTAATAAATATGTTCACATGTCTTCCTCTACTCCACCAGTGGAACTCTGTAAATGTGATGTCATTTAGAATGTTATGACCTGATTCATCACAGTTGGTCTTGGGCTGAGCACCTAGCCAGGCGCTCCTGGTGGGGTTTTGTATACTTGTAACTTGTGCTAATAAATCTACTTAAAAGCTACCTTCAGTCTGGACCCACGTTACTACAGTTTTGCATAGGGTCTATATCACGGGACCCCGGCTGGTACATATGGGCTTGTCGGAATCTGATCAGTGTAGACATTATTGTGGCCTGACTGGCTCCTTTCTTCATATCATTTGGGAATGTACACATGTCTCCGAATACTGGCGCAAAATTCATGATATCATACATAAGGTGTTGGGGATCTCTTTGATTCCGGAGGCAAGGAGGTCCCTCCTGAATATATGGGAGCCTACCGATCTAAACTCTGCACAGACACAGTGGGCTACCTTGGGATTCATGATTGCAAAAAGGAACATTGCCCAGTTATGGGGAGCATCACAACCTCCCACAGGGGACACCCTCGGAAATGGTCATTGGCATGGGGACCCTGGAATCATTACAGAGAAGAGTTTTGTGTGCCACACCGAACTGTTGAATTCGATGTGTCCACTTCCCCATAATGTCCCTCATCATGTAATCCTGTATTCTTCTTTTATCCCCCGATGATCTATTGGTATTATGAGATCTCCTATGTATTGTGATTTTTGCTGGCTATTTGTTTAATACAAATATATTTTTTTTAAAAGCGGGAGCACTCCCCGTTTTTGCAATAGCGAACACATGCAGTGGCATGGGAATATAATTGGAGAATGAAATTAATTATAGCAGGGTCAATCCCCAATGACTCCATTATATACCATAGTTTAGAGTGGCTCACACATTCAAATGCTGCTGATAGATCCATAAAAGCCCAGTAGCGGTCAGCAGTAGGTGTTTCTGTAGGGCGGTGACATGGGCATGGGGAGGGGCAGGGTGGGGGGTAGTAATGTATGGATTACGGAGTTTTACAGGTAAGTAAACATTTAAATAAATAAAACGAATTTCGTTGCGCGCACTGCATCACAAAATGTGATGCAGTGCGCGCAACGAAATTCGTTTTATTTATTTAAATGTTTAATTACCTGTAAAACTCCGTAATCCATACATTACTACCCCCACCCTGCCCCTCCCCCTGCCCACGTCACCGCCCTACAGAAACACCTACTGCCGACTGCTACTGTAAAAGCCATATAGATCTTGCCACCCTTCGCTCTGAAATATTTGTCTATGGTTAAAGATAGATTCAAGCACTGGTTTATCATGCCCTTACCTCTTTGGAACCCATACTGTGCCTGCAAATAATATTATTCTCTTGCGCCCACTCTTCCAGCCTATTTAGAAGCAGTCCACCCATGAGCTGAACAGTTGTGTCTAGCAGAGAGATTGGCCTGTATTTATGCGGGTTTTCCCTGTCCCCTTTTTTATATAGAGAGACGATTACACTGGTCTTCCATGAAGGCAGAGGGCCAACTTTAGCTATGCTGTTGAAGACATTAGTTATGAAAGGGGCCCTCAGATCTTGATTTTCCTGAAAATAGTCTATTCGTACTTCGTCAGGGCCAGGAGCCTTCCCAGCAGTGCAGGCAGCCAGAACTCTTCTTACTTCTAACTGTGAGAAAGATAAATTGTCCAGCGTTTTGGTATCTATATTGGTTAGGATATCAAAGGGGCATACTGGAGGCAAAGATATGTTCAAACTGTGCCACCCAAGCTTCAATCAATCACGGCATTTATATAGCGCGCTACTCACCCGGGCGGGTCTCAAGGCGCTGGGTGGGAGGGGTGTGTCACTGCTCGAACAGCCAGGTCTTGAGTTGCTTCCTGAAGGAGAGATGGTCTTGGGTACGTCGAAGTTGAATGGGGAGGGAGTTCCAAGTCTTGGCTGCTAGGTAGGAGAAGGATCTTCCTCCGGCGGTGGCTCTGCGGATGCGTGGTACGGTGGCGATGGCGTGGCTGGTTGATCGTAGCTGGCGGGTGGGCGTGTAGAAGGTCATGCGGTCGTTGAGGTACTTGGGGCCCAGGTCGTGTAGAGCCTTGTGTGCGTGGGTGAGTGGATGAGTGTCCAGCATTGGTTCCTTGGGATTTTTAAAACAGGGGGCATTAATTACCTTCTAGAAGTCTCTGCTATTTCCCGTACTGGCTGCATGATCAATTTCAGCCCAGGCCTCCTCCCTCATATGCCTTTCTCTTTTCTTCCTTCCTGTCTTGTATTCCCTGCGTAATGACCTTTTTTGGAGTACATTCCTAGGCTGATTTTCAGGACTTTATGAAGAGCTTTTCGAGATTTTGTGCATGGGGAATCAAACCAGCAGTTGGATGCAGGTTTGTCCACCAGTTTATATCAGGTGAAGGCTAGCTTTACTTTTTCTAGCAATTCTACAAACTGCAATAGGAGTGATTCTGGGCTGGGCTCTAATTTTAGGCAGTTTAAAATATTCTCCAGTATGTTTGGTATAATTTCTGGGATCAGTTTCAACTTATCAATTTGGGCCCACTTTAGTTGGTAACCGTTCTTTCTAGCCAGAGTTGGGTTTTCTGTTTTCCGAGGCTGCATTACTTTACTGAGGTCCAGACTCAGCTGTGTAAATAAAATTGCATTGTCACTAAAACCATAAATAGATTATCTACATGGGTAACCTAATCACTAAAAAAAGTTAGACACTAATATAAAATCATTAGTGGATTCATGACTATTCCGTTTAAATGTTTTTCCTAATTTACCTGTTAATGAATTTGGCTTGTTGGCTATTGCCATATTCATAGTATATAACATCCTGTTTAAACTATTTCCGGATTCATTGTGAGTGAAGTGGTACATAGGGTTTCCCAGTATATCTTAAAAACCACAAACTCGATCTTGTTCATACTTGCACAGATGTGCATTAAAGTCACCCACCCATATAGAACTAAGGGCTCCATTGCTGACATACCTAGCTAGTTTACCTATCTACCTGGTCAGCTCAGCTACCACTAAGTGCATGTTCCCCCCAAAATTATTATTATAATAGTTTATTAGGAGCCATGCACCCTCACTGTCATCCTCTGCCTGGGGCATATGGAATTGGGCACTCAGGCACTCAAACTTCTTTATTTTTATTGGTAGGGTGTTTGGGATTAGAGTTAAGAGGCCCTCCTTTGCTCTTCCTGATGATGATGATGATGATGTTGCCTCTGTCTGGAATGGGCAGAAACCATTTATAAAAATATAATCTGTGGCCCCAGTTTCCTGTCGGCATATAATGTCTTGAGTTTGCTATTGTGTTGGCCAATGTACACTTGCCTCACTTTTAGCCTGTATGAGCCACATTCCATGAACCTAATCTAATAGATTCATTATGTGCCTATTTCTGAAATTAAGTAGTTTTTACACTCCCTTGAGTATCAGCATCCGAGCTTTCCAGTCCCTTCACAGGAATATTACCACCCAAGGGTAGTCAATCCCATGCTTCTAGGTCTATTAAGGGGCAAATCTATTTTCCATTCTCAACCCCAAGACACCCATATTTCTATCCATACAACATCTCTTCACAACACGAATGATCGCGTGAGAGAGTTGAAATCATTCATGTCATTAAGGGATGATGGAAGAGGCTGATTAAGAGGAATTCCAAGCTGCATCTAAAGATGCGGAATAATCCTTGAGTTCAATATTGTGATAGAAGCATTATCTAAAGTCAAATACCGTAAAGAAAGTACCGGCTCATATTAATCAGAAACCTTCTGGCATGCGTATCGTAAATTAATTAGTACAGGATAACAGCAAAATTGAATCATTGCGCCCGTTCAGGGATTGCTATAATTTCCCTTCACGAACCAGTAGGAGTTTTCCTGATGGTGAAAGTGGCTTCCATCAGATTACACCAGTATCTATAAATAAGAAGCCCTGATGAGAGGCCCTGGACTTGTCCCCGGGACTTGAAACGCGTCGGAATGTCATTAACACTAAGGAATTGTGAATTGTTTTTATGTACAGTTTGAGGGAAATGCAATGGAAATTTAACCACTACTGTTTGCATAAATTGTTCCCAGTGTTAGGTATTCCCCTTACTTGATTAAATGTTTTGGGAAAAGGGAATTTCGTCTTTATGAATTGGAATTGGTGTATGAATATGTTGGTCATTTGTTCTATGTAGTAATGTCATAAGTATCTGTATGTTGTTTGATTCTTTTTTCAATACTGTACATGTTTCTAGAATGAACAAGTGTTGATCTCTTTTCATATATTTATGAACTAAAAAAAAGATATAAATATTCATAAATGAAAAGGTTAAATAAATAACCAGATCAAACCGAAATGGGCTCGTTTGATCTTGGCTTTAAATATACGGCTTGAAAGTAAAAAAGGAGCCAGGTTTCATTTCTTATTAGTACTTTATACGGCCTTATTTAGGTCCTGTTCTTCGGGCCTAAACCCCCTTGTTGCTATACTATTAGAAAGTTGGCATTTTCTTACTTTAGCCATTTGGTGCCTGTTGACTCTCTCTGGTACAAGTTTGGGAATGGTGGCAGCTGGGTTTTGGGTGTTACCTCTAGACAGCCACACACAACCGGAGTTTAGGTGTAACTTGATGGGCCATCCTGGCAGGATGAGAGGGAAGAACTGGACCTACCTGAATAGGTCGTGGCCTGTCTCCACACAAAGGGCTGCTTACCAACGTAGTGGTTCTGGAGCCAGTGCAGGAAGGGAGGACCTCTGTGCACTTCACAGTCATGACTTTGAAGTCTCCCCCACTTCAAAGGCCTAGTTGGGTATAAGTACTGGACCACTGACACCACCACTTCAGTACACTTCTGGACCTGTGAAGACTCTGCCAGGAAGAGTGACTGCTGTGCTGTTGAAAGACTGCCACTCTGCTGGACTGCTACTTTGCTGGACTCCTGCCTTGCTGTGGGCCCTGCTGCCTGCTGTTCCACTGTCTAGATAAGAAGGACTGGACATGCATCACTTGAACCAAGAGTGACTCCAGGGGCTAGCTGGCTGGCCTCTCAATCTGAAGTCTCAGGGAAATAAAAAGACTTCCAACTACCCTACTTCTACACCTGGACTCTCATCTGTGAGTCTGCCCTGCCAAGTGGTGCCACCCAAGTCCTGGACCCTTGGAAATGGGCGTAAGGTGCGTTCTCCAGAGGAACCATTGCATCTGCTGTTGAACCGTCGCATCACCGCATCTGCTGTCGAACCAAAGCTTCGCCACAGCTGAGAGGAACAGAACTGACTATGTGCTGTGTGAATCAGCATTGATGCATCACTGCTGTTGTTTCGATCAGACCAAACGCATAGCCTTTGGACCCACCACTCTTCCTGGTACAATGTTCTTGCGTCTCCGTTGACGGCAGCCTCGACAATGCCGAACCACCACATCACAACTTATCGCTAATTGGAGCCTGCACCTCGCCACTGCTGCATGGATCAGGACCAGCACCACCGCATTGCCTCGACTGCACCAGACAGCCTTGATGTTGATGAACCTAGGATTAGGTACTTTTGTTCAGCGGGCCCCATCAGGTCCCTGTATCCGTCCCGTGCTCCATCGTGATCAGCCTGAACTTTGTCCTTGTCCAGTGCAACCAGAAATACCAAATAACGCTTTTTGCTTCTAAGGGCTACTTTTCAATATAAACTTTACAATTCAATAGCTAAAATTCTGTTGATTGGATTCTTGTCATTTTGGTCTTCTTTTATTTATTGAATGAAGTTATATTTTTCGAACTTGGTGTGGAAACATTTTGTATGGTGTTTACACTGTTTTACTGTTTGAAGTGTTGCACAAAATCTTTACACATTCCCTCTAAAGTTAAGCCTTCCTGCTCTGTGCCAAGCTACCACAGGGTAGGCACAGGCTATTTTAGGGTTTGCCTGCCTCTTTCCCTGACTAGGATTGTGGTTATTGCTTGTCCCCAGTCAACCATAACTCAATTTCTAACAGTAGTCAAAAGTTTGGTATGGAGTAGATGTCGAAGTGGACTCAAATATGCAAAATTTTAGAGCTAGGTAAGGATCTGAAAATATGTTAATGCTTAAACTATAGCGAATCCTACCTATCAATGACATATTCCCTGTAACAACCTCACACAGTTTGTTGAAAAAGCAAAATAACTGGCTACAACCAAACCTACTGCACATCTTACATCAGAGAAATGTATAATCAAATCCAAATTAACTTTCCGGTATAACAGGAGAATATCAACCAAATATATTCCAAATAAAAAAAGAACGTTTCAATACTTTTTACCAATTAGCTGGATATTTTTGTAAACTCTCCTGCCAGGCTACTGGTTTCCGGATTGGTGTCACTACATCGCGGTTTTTTACAACGCATTCCGTTACATCGGAATTTTTACAACGCAGGATCCATTACATCGGATGCCATTACAACGCATGGCATTACATAGCAGATGCTATTACAACGCATGGCATTACATCGTAAGTATAGGTAAGTATAAAAAATGTAATTAAGTTAATTTAATTAATTTAATTTAATTAATTGAATTAAAATACATTTTAAAATAGTAATTCATTTTATTTAATAAATTTAAATCTATTTATTTAAATTAATTTTAATAAAAATTGTAATTAATTTTATTTAATTAATATAATGAAATTAATTTAATTTAAATATTTTTTTAATTGTAATTAAATTAAATTAATTAAAATAATTTATTTAATTTAATTATTTTAATTAAGAAATGTAATTAATATAATATAATTAATTTAATTTAACCTAAAAACACCCCTGTACCCCAAAACCCAAACCCTGCCCTGAAACCTAAAAACACCCCTGTACCCCAAAACCCAAACCCTACCCTGAAACCTAAAAACACCCCTGTACCCCAAAACCCAAACCCTACCCTGAAACCTAAAAACACCCCTGTACCCCAAAACCCAAACCCTGCCCTGAAACCTAAAAACACCCCTGTACCCCAAAACCCAAACCCTGCCCTGAAACCTAAAAACACCCCTGTACCCCAAAACCCAAACCCTGCCCTGAAACCTAAAAACACCCCTGTACCCCAAAACCCAAACCCTACCCTGAAACCTAAAAACACCCCTGTACCCCAAAACCCAAACCCTACCCTGAAACCTAAAAACACCCCTGTACCCCAAAACCCAAACCCTGCCCTGAAACCTAAAAACACCCCTGTACCCCAAAACCCAAACCCTGCCCTGAAACCTAAAAACACCCCTGTACCCCAAAACCCAAACCCTGCCCTGAAACCTAAAAACACCCCTGTACCCCAAAACCCAAACCCTACCCTGAAACCTAAAAACACCCCTGTACACCTGTACTTATTTTAAAAATGACTTTAATTAATATAATAAATAATAAATTAATAATATTAAAAAACATAAATAAATATATTTAATTATAATTAATATTAATAAAATTAAAAAAATTAAATACTTACCTATACTTACGATGTAATGCCATGCGTTGTAATAGCATCTGCTATGTAATGCCATGCGTTGTAATGGCATCCGATGTAATGGATCCTGCGTTGTAAAAGTTCCGTTGTAAAAGACTCCCGTTGTAAAAGTTGCGATGTAACGGTGCATCACCCTGGTTTCCTTCACACCGTATTGCAAAATCATTACCAAGTTCATACAGAAAATTTTTGCATTTTTTGTCGACTGTAGTTGCTGGGTTTTTTACGCTGCCCACTGGGACACTGCTAATAAGTCAAGGTGCATGTCCTCTGACCCTTAAAAAATGTCAAATTTGACTATACTCCTAATTGGCATATTTAAATTGCCTATATGTTCCTAGTATATGGTACTAACTGTACTCAAGGTCTGTAAGTTAAATGTCACTAGTGGACTGCAGAACGTATTGTGCCACTATTAAAGTGACAATGCAAAACATGACTGATAGCCAGCCATCAGTAACTTGGCTGTGCAGTTTTAAACTGCAAATAGACCCTTTTGACAGGCCAAACCCTCCTTTTAAATATATATAAGTCAGCCTTAAGTTGGCCTTAAGTGGCCATAAGGCAGGGTGTATTATATTTAAAAATAGGACCTGCAAAAATATAAAGGAAAACATGCCCTTAAGTTAAAATGGCCTAAAAATCTTTATTTATTATAGGAGGGTTAGCTGGTCCATAAGAAAGCTTCATTAAATGTAGTAATGATATATTTGCCCAGGAACCAGACAAAAAGGTACTTCTTGGACTTTTTGAAATATTTATTGCAAATCTAATTCACTGGTGGAGTCCGATTTGTAAGAACTATTTCACATAAGATACTTTCAGAAAGTTATCCTTAGCCTGCCTATAGGCTCAAGAAGCCCATTTGCCTGAACACCTAGAGCTAAATAGCTCTTTGATAAGGTGTGAATTGGCTCCCAGAGCTGAGACAAAATCCTTGAGCTTGAAAAGAAGTTTACTTTTCCATGACAGGATGGCCTGGGGGCTGTGCCCAGCCCCTTGCATATTTTCAAAGGATGACTACCATGTCACTGGCAGATATAGCTCATAACCGGACCAGCTTATTGTCTGCCTAATGAGATATGCACCATTCCCAGAGGGTGAGGGGCTTCTGCTTCCTTAACTGGTTTTGTGTAAACTCAGAGCAGGGATTGCTCATTTCCCAGGCCACACCCCAAGTGTGGGTACAGGAGCTGTGCCCAAGGAAAGAAAGGTTCTGCCCTGTTGGTTTTGGTGTAGAGGGGCGCTTTGGAATTGGTTGCCGAATGACACAGTAAATGCTTTAAAATTGCCTAGGGTTATCCCTTGGAATTAGGTAGTGGCCAGAAGTTTCCCACAACCACAGGCTGGCACTAGCATAAAACACCACTGAACCTACAGAACACAGTAGAAGGACGGCACATGCTGTTGCCACCTTTGAAGGGAACCCTGAGGGTTGGACCTGCTCTCCCTTTCACCCAGGACTAAGAAGTAGACTCTAAGGGTCAGTTGGCTGACCTCCTGTTAAGCTACAGGGACACAAACTGCAAGAAGCCTACTTTCCTGAAGAGCCCAGCTGACCAGTTCCAAATGGATCTGCCATAGACTTAGTTGGTGGCTTCTGCTGGTGTAAATCCTGACCTCTAAGTGATATCCCTAAGGTCCTGGGTTGCTTAGGTAAGTGCCAAAGTGTACTCCTTCTGCCTAACCCCCAAAAGAAAGGGCTTAGAAAAATGTTCAAGAATTCTTGCCTGCAGAATCGCTGTGGAACAGGGACCAACTTGCCAGGCGATCCACCAAGTTTGCATTACTTTGCCCCAGCAAAACCGATTCACTCAACCCAACAGGAGAGCAGCATCCGACGATGTTGAATCCTCCCCGGCTACAGCCTGTAGCCTAGTCCCGCTGAAGAAATCAGACTTCCATAAAAGAGACTAAATCGAAAGGTAGAAATCTTTTCCAAACCCAGCGGTGAGCTGCATCCCCTTGGTGTCAACAGTTTTCTTGGAATGAATTTTTCCCACTAGGAGCTTTTTCTGCCTTCATTAACAGCTTCACTGAGATCTTGTATTCGACTACCCATTATTGGTAACCCTGTCTTTGGATCCAGCGTGCTGCCTTGCCCAGCTGAGGACTCTACCTTCTCAAATATTTTGTATCAGAAGGTAACCCTTTGACCAGGACCATTCTGGGTCTTGTTTCTGATCTGCTCTACTGCGGTCAGACTTAAAACTTATCTTTGGCCTGGTCTAGTGCCACCAGTTCCTTAGAGTTACACTATTTTTTTTTTATCATTTAAAAGTCATATCACCAGTTTTCTTCATTGTATGTTTGTCATGTTGGTATCATTTGCTCATTAAGATATTAACTGGAGTAGAATTGTTTTTGTATTGTATTTCTGACTTTTTAAGTGTGTTGGTACCTGTAAGTGTTTTACACATTTTCTCAAGCTAAACCGGTCTGCTCTCTGCCTTAGCCAACAGGGGGTGAGCTCAGGCTTAAATTACTGAAGATTTTACTAGACCTACAGGAACAGTGACATAATAACTTGTGGAGATCTACCATCCATCTCAACTAATGGAATGGAAATTGTGCAGTCAAGAAATGAAAATAAAGCACTGTAACTGAAGTTTTGGATTATTTGTGCTAAAGAGAGATCCCACCAAGGTACCTACCTTGTTTGCTGATTTAGGGTTATGTAGGATATTTAAAATTAACCAAATGTGTTTGCAACACCAGTTCAATGACCTCACTTTTGAGGTGAACATATCTTGGTACTGGGTGGAGTTGGCAGAGAAACGTGTGACTTTCTGGGGAAATTAAGGTCTTTTGTTCACAGCCACAGAAGGCACATGCAAGAACTACACAGACCCTCTCAAAATCCCAGGATCCAGCTAGGGCTCAAGCTAGGCAGATGTTGGATGAGGGTCTGAAAAGGCTTCCTGTTGCTTCCTTCTCTGCATCGCTTTACTCTTTAAAGGCTGACAAAGGCCTACCATGCAGATGTGGGCTAGAGACAAAGCAGGCTAGTTAAACATCAGCAGGACATTCGACTTAAGGCTTAATTTAAAAAGTGATGCGTTTCAACTGGGAGTAAGTGGGAATGCCAACGTTTAGTATCTAAAACATTGTAAATAAAATTCAACTTTACCATTAAAAAGCGGTTTAAAGTCCAAATTCTGACCTGCCACTTTTAGAAAGTTATAAACCAAGAAAAGGGTTCGGGCTCTTAAGCAGTAAGGTCAAGCCTCACTCAAATTCAAAACGAAAGAACAATACCAGTACTGCAATGTTAGTCCTGAAACAATTGCACAGATATAGTGACTCAAAACACTATATAGACAAGACTACTTGTTCTGTCTGAAATAAATCTTTTTTTATATAAACATTTTATGGAACCAAACACATTTTACATTTTTTGTTGGCACTTGAACACAAAAGACACAGATTACAATATTGATTCTTTACATCACAAATATAAGACACTACTTAACTTAGCAACTCTCACCATTCCCAATCATACCATTCAAAATCACATTCACCCACTTAGAAAATACACTACTATTTACACAATATACATTATACAACTGTTATTACAGTATCAATAAGTCAGAGTTCAAAACAGAATTCAAAAAACGACCTTGGAGCGAGTTTCACTTCACTCTATATTTTTCAATTACTTAGAACAACCTAAGGTCGCATTGATAGGTCTACGCGTTTCGAACACCCTTAATAAGGGGTGTTCTCGTCAGGACCACATATCAGAAAGATATAAGGAGGTGTTTATTAGAATCACTAATAGTGGCACCATCCTGAATGAGCATTGGTAGCCTCAACTTAAGTCTTACCTTTGCCGTTTAATGGCGCAGGGTGAGAGAAAAGGGAGTTGTAATTTCTGCAAATAATCAAGATTTGATTGTTCAGTATCATATGAGAGACCCGATTTGCCAAAAATCAACCAACAACAAGATCGTCACTTATTACTATGCCTCACATTTATAATTACATTCACAACTTGTGTGTGTTGTCTTGATGGGATACTCGTTTTTAAATTCTGTATAGGAAATTAGGGGACGCGCATTAGTTTCTATCCGTTGTCATAAAGCAAGGTTTTGCATGTTTAGCTGCTTGGTTCTGACTGTTACCAGAGAGTTATACGTAAAAAGACTTACTTGCATGTCGGACTCAGGTTTAATGGCGTCCGGCCGCCAGTGTTTGTTCGTGCACTCTAAAAAGAATAACGGATGATTTGTTTAGAATGCGGAAAAATTACTACTCAATCTCCGTATCTGGGTACTATGAACCTACGGGATCTTACCGTTATTCATGCACCGTCTCACAGTCGACTTGTTCCGTGGTTCACTTCTGTTTGCTTCCAAAGCGTAGTCACGTGACTTGCAGCGATTGACGTGCTGTGGACATTTAAAACGCACGTGATGCCCCACGGGCTTCTGGAAGTTGTATTCTATTCTTGCTTCGAGTTTTTTGAAGTGATTATTACGGTACTTGAAACAAGTGGGATGGATTCTGTGCAGTTGATTGATTGATTGATTGATTTATCTATTTCTAAAGCGCGCGAATGCCCGGAGGCGTCTTGGCGCTATGATATGTCCATAGTCCTGAACTGGTCTTAGGTTTATGCAGTGAACAACCATGTTTTAATTTGCTTTCTAAACAAGTCCAAGGATGGGCTGTTTTTTATATCTAATGGAAGTTGATTCCAGGTCCTTGCAGTGAAAGAGTCGCGATTGAATGTTAGTAATATTGTCACATGTAACCCCTTCCTGTGAACTTATAGTGGTTTGTATTGATTTCTAGAAAGACGGCAAATTTAGTGTGGAGTTGGTGAAGCCTATGTTGCGAGTATCAGTAATTATGCGCGATGGTGTTGATGTGGTCTTAGTTGGTTCAGAATAATACAGATTAGAAGGACTTTATAATGGGATGTCATATAATTATGACAATTTATAAATTTCCGAAATTTCATTGAGGCCGTCAATCGCTGTGTTGAATTTTATGATAAGCATAGCTTCTCTTCTCGACAGCTTTTCCTCTATGTCTCCACCTCTTGGATCAGTCTCAATTTTTGGTAGCACTGTCCATTTGATATCAGATTCACAGTGATTGTGTGACTTCCAGTGATTAACTAAAGGTGCTGTCTGCACGTTGTTTCTGATTCTGGATTTATGTTGTGTAATTGTACACCTGATCTCTTGATTGGTCTTACCAATATAAAGCATGTCACAAGGACAGCGTATTCCATAAATGACATAACGCGATTTACAATTAGTAAATGTGTCGTGTTTCCAGAAAGTTTGCTTATGTTTGAACAGCGTTCCTTCTTCGGTCGTTGGACAACATACACAGGTGCCACATTTATGGTGGCCTTGTACTGGAGGTAAGCTCAACATTGTTCTTATGCATGGTTGTTTCTTTTGTGGTAGGGTTGCACGAACCAAATGATTGGCAATGTTCTGATCTTTTTTAAAAGCAAACAAAGGTTTTTCTTTGAGTGACTCATCCAGATTTTGAATTAAATGCCAATTTTGATTTATCACTTTTCTGAGGTTATTTGAGTTAGGACAAAAGGTTGATACACATACAATCCTTTCCACTGTCTTTTTGTCTTTTTTTCTTAGAAGTTCTTCTCTTGGTGTCCACCAAGCCCTCTTCATGGACCGCCTCAGAAGTTTTTTCGGGTATCCTCGGTCCAATAGATTTTGTGTAAGATGATTGGCATGAAGCTCATATTCATCTTTGAAGTGGCAGTTTCTTTTGATGCGTAAATACTGTCCAAAAGGTTGATTTTCTTTTAGGTTTCTTGGGTGGTGGCTCTCAAAATGTAGGGCTTTATTTCGGTCAGTCGGCTTTTTGTATAGTGTAGTCACTAATTTCTTCCCCGATGAGTAAACCTCTACATCTAAAAACGCCAATTTTGTTTGAGAGTACTTTATACTGAACTTTATTTCATGGGTCCTGTTGTTCAACCACTCGTGGAACTTAATGAGTTCCTCTTCGCTGCCTGTCCAGACAGCAAATACGTCGTCTATAAAACGACTCCAGTGTGAAATATGGTCAAAAAAAGGATTGTCTTTGTAGACGAATTTGTCTTCGAATTTAGACATAAAAAGAATAGCCAGTTCTGGAGCAAAGGGGCAGCCCATCGCTACTCCCCCTGTTTGGAAATAAAAATCGCCATTAAAGTTAAAATAATTTTTCTTTAAAGCGAATGACGCCAATTCCAGAATAAATTCAGTAGGGATTCTAACTGGTTTGTCTCTAGTCTCCAAAAAAGAAGCTATAACTTCCAGGCCTTCCATTTGAGGTATCTGTGTATATAAAGATGTTACATCTAGTGTGACCAAAAAATCCGAACCTTCGTTGAAGTCAATGGAATCCAATTTGTTGATGAAATCTGAAGTGTCACGCAGATACGATTTAACTTGAGGTAAAAACGGTTTTAGAAAATGGTCCACAAATTTTGAGATGGGTTCTAATAGAGAGTCACATGCCGAGACTATCGGTCTCCCCGGGGGCGCTGTTTGATCCTTATGAATTTTCGGAAGGATATAAAATTGAGGGATCCTTGGGAATTTACATTGTAGAAATTCAAATTCCTTTTTTCCTAGAAGGCCATCAGTATGTCCTTTTTCCAAGATTACTCGTAGTTGATGGTTTAGTTCCATCGTAGGGTCTTTTGAGACTTTTTTGTAGCAAGCTTGGTCATTCAACTGTCTCATGACTTCAGTAATGTATTTGTCTTTCTCCCAAATGACTATTGATCCTCCCTTGTCCGCCTGCTTAATTACCACAGACGTATCATTCTTCAGAGTTTCTAGAGCGGTTTTTTCCAATTTTGTAATGTTATATCTAATCCATTGTTTTTTCTTTTCCATGTTGTTAATTGCGGAAAGTATTGTCTTTTCAAAAGTCATTACTTCTTTCGGAATTTTATTGTACGGGGGACAAAATGAAGATTTCTTTCTAAGACCTGTTGTTTCCTGATATTGGTCCATCGGTATATTGGCAAAAAAAGTTTTTAATTTAATCTTGCGGCAAAATTCAATGGCTTCTGTCTTTAATTTAACAAAGTTAGTATGTTTAGTTGGAACAAAAGTCAAGCCTTTTTCCAGGATGCTTCTTTCACTATTTGTTAGAACTTTGTTTGAAAGATTGTGAATAGGTGATGTTCCACCTTCATTTGAGGGATTCTGGAATGGTGTTATTACCAGTTCTTGTAGTTCTGTAAGCAATAAACCAAGAAAAGGGTTCGGGCTCTTAAGCAGTAAGGTCAAGCCTCACTCAAATTCAAAACGAAACAACAATACCAGTACTGCAATGTTAGTCCTGAAACAATTGCACAGATATAGTGACTCAAAACACTATATAGACAAGACTACTTGTTCTGTCTGAAATAAATCTTTTTTTATATAAACATTTTATGGAACCAAACACATTTTACATTTTTTGTTGGTAATAACTGGTAATAACACCATTCCAGAATCCCTCAAATGAAGGTGGAACATCACCTATTCACAATCTTTCAAACAAAGTTCTAACAAATAGCGAAAGAAGCATCCTGGAAAAAGGCTTGACTTTTGTTCCAACTAAACATACTAACTTTGTTAAATTAAAGACAGAAGCCATTGAATTTTGCCGCAAGATTAAATTAAAAACTTTTTTTGCCAATATACCGATGGACCAATATCAGGAAACAACAGGTCTTAGAAAGAAATCTTCATTTTGTCCCCCGTACAATAAAATTCCGAAAGAAGTAATGACTTTTGAAAAGACAATACTTTCCGCAATTAACAACATGGAAAAGAAAAAACAATGGATTAGATATAACATTACAAAATTGGAAAAAAACGCTCTAGAAACTCTGAAGAATGATACGTCTGTGGTAATTAAGCAGGCGGACAAGGGAGGATCAATAGTCATTTGGGAGAAAGACAAATACATTACTGAAGTCATGAGACAGTTGAATGACCAAGCTTGCTACAAAAAAGTCTCAAAAGACCCTACGATGGAACTAAACCATCAACTACGAGTAATCTTGGAAAAAGGACATACTGATGGCCTTCTAGGAAAAAAGGAATTTTGATTTCTACAATGTAAATTCCCAAGGATCCCTCAATTTTATATCCTTCCGAAAATTCATAAGGATCAAACAGCGCCCCCGGGGAGACCGATAGTCTTGGCATGTGACTCTCTATTAGAACCCATCTCAAAATTTGTGGACCATTTTCTAAAACCGTTTTTACCTCAAGTTAAATCGTATCTGCGTGACACTTCAGATTTCATCAACAAATTGGATTCCATTGACTTCAACGATGGTTCGGATTTTTTGGTCACACTAGATGTAACATCTTTATATACACAGATACCTCAAATGGAAGGCCTGGAAGTTATAGCTTCTTTTTTGGAGACTAGAGACAAACCAGTTAGAATCCCTACTGAATTTATTCTGGAATTGGCGTCATTCGCTTTAAAGAAAAATTATTTTAACTTTAATGGCGATTTTTATTTCCAAACAGGGGGAGTAGCGATGGGCTGCCCCTTTGCTCCAGAACTGGCTATTCTTTTTATGTCTAAATTCGAAGACAAATTCGTCTACAAAGACAATCCTTTTTTTGACCATATTTCACACTGGAGTCGTTTTATAGACGACGTATTTGCTGTCTGGACAGGCAGCGAAGAGGAACTCATTAAGTTTCAGGAGTGGTTGAACAACAGGACCCATGAAATAAAGTTCAGTATAAAGTACTCTCAAACAAAATTGGCGTTTTTAGATGTAGAGGTTTACTCATCGGGGAAGAAATTAGTGACTACACTATACAAAAAGCCGACTGACCGAAATAAAGCCCTACATTTTGAGAGCCACCACCCAAGAAACCTAAAAGAAAATCAACCTTTTGGACAGTATTTACGCATCAAAAGAAACTGCCACTTCAAAGATGAATATGAGCTTCATGCCAATCATCTTACACAAAATCTATTGGACCGAGGATACCCGAAAAAACTTCTGAGGCGGTCCATGAAGAGGGCTTGGTGGACACCAAGAGAAGAACTTCTAAGAAAAAAAGACAAAAAGCCAATGGAAAGGATTGTATGTGTATCAACCTTTTGTCCTAACTAAATAACCTCAGAAAAGTGATAAATCAAAATTGGCATTTAATTCAAAATCTGGATGAGTCACTCAAAGAAAAACCTTTGTTTGCTTTTAAAAAAGATCAGAACATTGCCAATCATTTGGTTCGTGCAACCCTTCCACAAAAGAAACAACCATGCATAAGAACAATGTTGAGCTTACCTCCAGTACAAGGCCACCATAAATGTGGCACCTGTGTATGTTGTCCAACGACCGAAGAAGGAACGCTGTTCAAACATAAGCAAACTTTCTGGAAACACGACACATTTACTAATTGTAAATCGCGTTATGTCATTTATGGAATACGCTGTCCTTGTGACATGCTTTATATTGGTAAGACCAATCAAGAGATCAGGTGTAGAATTACACAACATAAATCCAGAATCAGAAACAACGTGCAGACAGCACCTTTAGTTAATCACTGGAAGTCACACAATCACTGTGAATCTGATATCAAATGGACAGTGCTATCAAAAATTGAGACTGATCCAAGAGGTGGAGACATAGAGGAAAAGCTGTCGAAAAGAGAAGCTATGCTTATCATAAAATTCAACACAGCGATTGACGGCCTCAATGAAATTTCGGAAATTTATAAATTGTCATAATTATATGACATCCCATTATAAAGTCCTTCTAATCTGTATTATTCTGAACCAACTAAGACCACATCAACACCATCGCGCATAATTACTGATACTCGCAACATAGGCTTCACCAACTCCACACTAAATTTGCCGTCTTTCTAGAAATCAATACAAACCACTATAAGTTCACAGGAAGGGGTTACATGTGACAATATTACTAACATTCAATCGCGACTCTTTCACTGCACAGAATCCATCCCACTTGTTTCAAGTACCGTAATAATCACTTCAAAAAACTCGAAGCAAGAATAGAATACAACTTCCAGAAGCCCGTGGGGCATCACGTGCGTTTTAAATGTCCACAGCACGTCAATCGCTGCAAGTCACTTGACTACGCTTTGGAAGCAAACAGAAGTGAACCACGGAACAAGTCGACTGTGAGACGGTGCATGAATAACGGTAAGATCCCGTAGGTTCATAGTACCCAGATACGGAGATTGAGTAGTCATTTTTCCGCATTCTAAACAAATCATCCGTTATTCTTTTTAGAGTGCACGAACAAACACTGGCGGCCGGACGCCATTAAACCTGAGTCCGACACGCAAGTAAGTCTTTTTACGTATAACTCTCTGGTAACAGTCAGAACCAAGCAGCTAAACATGCAAAACCTTGCTTTATGACAACGGATAGAAACTAATGCGCGTCCCCTAATTTCCTATACAGAATTTAAAAACGAGTATCCCATCAAGACAACACACACACGTTGTGAATGTAAGTATAAATGTGAGGCATAGTAATAAGTGACGATCTTGTTGTTGGTTGATTTTTGGCAAATCGGGTCTCTCATATGATACTGAACAATCAAATCTTGATTATTTGCAGAAATTACAACTCCCTTTTCTCTCCCCCTGCGCCATTAAACGGCAAAGGTAAGACTTAAGTTGAGGCTACCCATGCTCATTCAGGATGGTGCCACTATTAGTGATTCTAATAAACACCTCCTTATATCTTTCAGATATGTGGTCCTGACGAGAACACCCCTTATTAAGGGTGTTCGAAACGCGTAGACCTATCAATGCGACCTTAGGTTGTTCTAAGTAATTGAAAAATATAGAGTGAAGTGAAACTCGCTCCAAGGTCGTTTTTTGAATTCTGTTTTGAACTCTGACTTATTGATACTGTAATAACAGTTGTATAATGTATATTGTGTAAATAGTAGTGTATTTTCTAAGTGGGTGAATGTGATTTTGAATGGTATGATTGGGAATGGTGAGAGTTGCTAAGTTAAGTAGTGTCTTATATTTGTGATGTAAAGAATCAATATTGTAATCTGTGTCTTTTGTGTTCAAGTGCCAACAAAAAATGTAAAATGTGTTTGGTTCCATAAAATGTTTATATAAAAAAAGATTTATTTCAGACAGAACAAGTAGTCTTGTCTATATAGTGTTTTGAGTCACTATATCTGTGCAATTGTTTCAGGACTAACATTGCAGTACTGGTATTGTTGTTTCGTTTTGAACTTTTAGAAAGTTGGCATTTTCCGGTCCTAACCATTTGGTGCCTATAGTCTCTATCCTTGGTGGATCACTGAAACAATATCGACGTCAAGAATATCGAGTTCCAAAAATATCGAGGTAAAAATATAGAATACCAAAATATCAACCTCCTATCTCCAAACAGGTAAGTACAAAAATATTGAATCAAAAATATCGATGAAAAAATATAGTTAGTCAAAATATCGATTTTTTTAAAATGCTTTAAATTAATTAAAAATTAATGAAATAATAAATATAATTAACTTAAACATACTTAACATACTTAAATAACCTTAAAATTGATAAATAATTAATGTAAGTAAAAAAAATATTACAAATTGATTTGTTAATACATATATATATATATATAAACGTAATATTAATTACAAAATTACAATATTTTTACCGTAGGATAGTGGAAAGGGTAACATTTACTATTACCACTCCAGTGAGTGCAACAGTAGGGAAAGCGTTGGATAGCAGTCGGCTTGAACTTGTGACTTTGTCCTGCTCCACTGCTCCCTGATAACATAGCTGGCACTTTGGGCTTCTGAGCATTATTTGTACCTAAATCTTTAATAATTGCATATCCCTGGTTCAACTGATTAAATGTTTGTTGTTTTGGTGCTAAATAATGTATTAGATTTTACACTACTTTTCTAAATTAGTGTGGGAGTTTTCTTGTGTTGCCACTATTACTGTTTGTGTGCTGCATAAATACTTTACATAGAACCCTCCGCCGTTGTCTTCGACCCTTTCTTCGCGGTTTCAAAGTTCATTTTCGATTGGCGATTGTCTGGCCTTACCATCATGCCTCTGCGCTGCTCGCTGCATGCTACTTTGGAGTCCAGCAGTACAAGAGTGTGATAACACGTGGCCCAGTGGGAAGTCACGATACCTTGTGGCTCACCCTTGTTCGAGGTATTGCGACAGTTCTGCAGCTCGGGACCTCTTGCATTGTCTCTTCGCAGCGAATATGTATGCCCCACGGGATGTTGCCCAGTCAGGGTACAGATGTTGGGGATGGCACGTATAGCAGGAAGTCCTCATAGGCCACTGTCAAGGGCAATGTCTCACTGATATTGTTTATCGCCTGTCTCCTGTCAGGAGGCGTTGTTTAACCCACAAGTTGTTTTGGCGTGGGTAAGTGTTGTGAAGTATTGGCACCTCAGTTTGCACCCAGCGCACCATCAGCAGTCGCCACAGCGTGCGCGATGTCAAGGCGCAGTTAACCGCTCCGCGTCTCCACACGACAGCGTTATTGTGGATCAGGTCTTCACGCAAGCCAGCGGCTGCTGGCAGTCGCCCTCACAGTTCCCCTCCTTGTCTCCACCAATGGTGCGCAGGACGACCTCAATATGCCTCTCTGGGATCAGGGGAGCAGCAAGTATATTGCTTCAGCAGGTGCCCCCACAACGAGTGTGCAATGAGAATGCCAGACGCTGTAACGAGTCAGAGGGATCGAGTACAGTCCCCAGGCTTCACCAATGCCTCCTGCGCTCGGCTTCAGCCGTCGCCAATGGGTCTCACCGTGGTGTCTACAGCGTCAGTCTCGCCTTCACCAGCAGCTCACCGTACCTTCTCGCTACCAGCAGGGATCAGCTCCGGAGAGGCATCTCACTCGGCAGCAGCCGTATCCCGCAGTGATAATTATGGGGCTTAGCGCCTAGTCTCTCCCAGGGCGCCTTTCCCCGTCTGCCCGGACAGGGCACGGCTACGTGTATAATCAGAGCCAAGACTGGCAGATCTAATACCTATATTCCGCCCGGGTTCCAGGGCTCCGGCGGGGGGATCCTCAGGTGGCAGGGGAGGGGATCAATCGTTTCGCTGGCAAAAGCAGAAATTCCGACCTCCGTGGCAGAGGCCAACGGTCAGGGCCTGTCGCCTCGTGGTGATCCCCGGCCTCGCCTGGCAGCCGTAATCCGATCCCCTCGCCTCGCCGGCTCCAGTGGCAGCTCTGGGGGAAACCAGCAAAGTCACTTTCTCGGTTTCAATTGCACGCAGAGACTCCAAAGTTGGACCGAGTCTAGATGTTAGTATGCGTCTCCGAATCATTAGCGTTTGGGGTCACTCGCTCTCCAGTAAGGCAGGATTAATGAAGGATAAACTCTCCAGGGAACAGGAGCCTCACCGTCAGGCGGCCATTCCGTGTGTGCGCCCTCTAGCGCCCCCAGAAAAAAGTACATATATGAAGTAGTAAAGAGAAAGTAAGCTTAGGGTCAGCCCCATTTAGCCATTCACTATGATTGTTTTCGAAGGTGTGCAAGTGCTTTTTGTTGCTGTGCATTAGCCCCATGGCATTCTGTGGAATGCTGCATTATCCCATTGTTTGGTTTTGGAAATCAAGAAGTAGTCTTACACTCTTCGACTCCCTCTCCTATCGGTGCTCTCTGTGTCCCTCCTCTATTCACTTCTTGTATTCTACTTTCCCTCCACTACTGTATTCTTCACATTCTATCTTTCACGTAGGCTTGCCTTCTTCATTCCCTAAACCCTTCCTAAATGCCAGCACCTCACAGTCTCATACACTGCCAACTACTTATAAATACTGTCTACAATAAAAATACAGCGAATACTTGTTATAAGAAAGAAAAGTATGTTATTGTATCTACCGGACTGTGCTCACATGCACATGCCCGGTATTAGCTAAGAATGTTAGGGGGCTTCTTCCAGACGATAAAGGAATACGCTTTGAGTCTTTATTGTGCCTATTTGTATAACAGCTCAGCGTTAGCATATTTATTTAGGCCCTAGAAAACAAGCAAAAGTTGACTTGTGAAAGTGAGAATGCAAATATATGTCGATGCCACAGCCTCACGCAGTTCTGGCTAGCTAAAAACAAAAGTAGAGTCAACGTATTTCCATTGTTTAAGATGTTTGTTTGTTGCTCCAGGAACCTCTACTAATGACCTATGGTAGGGCAGTCTGATTACAGGACATATGTCTGACTCCCAGGACTTTTACTAATAGCCTAAACTTCAATTAAATGTGCATGCCCAAACAGTGATTGTGTGTCCGTAGCAACTATCTTTTATCTAGAAGACATTTTCTATTCCTTAAAAAAATGCTCCACACCCTCATTTGTACTTAATGGGAGATCTAGGCAATATGACATTTATCAGAATAAAAATGTTTTTGTGTGTTAAAAAATAAATTCCTTTACTGCTGCATGTGAATCAATTGCTGTTATTTATTAACTAATGTGCTGCAAGTTAAGAGGCGCTACCATTGATTTCCAGTTAACATGGGGAAGGGATGCCCATTAGTGCAATCATTGTACATCAAATGTATAGTTCGACTGAGACAATAATAAATGGGTTCATTCAAATAACAGGACAAAATATTTTTCTTTCAGCGAGGAAGCGCTGCATTTGATGTAAGAGAAAAGCACAAAGGGTATCATTAAATAAAAGTGTTTAAAGGTTTTGTTATGGCTGAAGACAGTTTTAGGACCTATAGAAAAACTTTAGTAAAGCTGGCCCATAGTTCTTAATGTGTGAAGGAATAAAAAAAACTACAATTCAATGATATATATTCAACATTAGCAGCAAAAACATAAGTTAAAAAACACAAGTATAACAAAATTAGTTCTCCATTCTATTATTTTATAATGTGCAGGTATTTAGTTATTTCGAGAAACTATTAGTCGTGCCCTAAACAACTATAACTCGCGTCCTTGTCTTGCACAATGTTATTATCAATGGAGTTAATTCAGATGTCATTAGTGATGCCATCAATGCAACCACTGAACATGCCACAAGTGATGTAATATGTGATGGTGCAAGCAGTGCACGAGGAGGGCGAGAGTTAAAGTTACTTTAGGAAAAAAATAGATTCAATTAAAATAATGTAACCCTGCTTGCTCTTGTGGTAGGGTTTGGAAAAGTCATTGGTGTTACTGACACCACTGCTCCTTTGCTGTGACAGCAGTGCCGTTCCTGAAATAAAATATTTGTGACAGTCTCTCACCATTAATTAATAAGGCTGGAGCAGCAGTAGTTGTTCCTTCATACAACAAAGCCAGTCAATGCAATGATGAATACAGCATCTCATCTAAGCCCCAGGCCATTCAAGTGAGTTGACATGTTGAACCTTGGCAATCACGTGCTCAAATTGAGCTCAGGTATAGACAGAATCAGTGGACCCAGTACTGTTCAGTTCAGTTCAAAGTTTATTGTGTGATTACTTAAAATCAATAAAAGTTATGTAAAATGCAAATATCACAATAAGATCACCCACAGTGCCACTGGGCCATGACATTAATCGTCGTAGGGCAGAGACAAACAATGAATGGTTTAAAAAACACAGAAAATGTTTAAAAATGAGCGATACATAAATAAAACTAAGGCTAACATATAAAGTACTGTGCCTAAGGGCATATGTCTTTCTAAGTGCAAATAACATCCTTAATATTCATAAACTGAAGCTGTGAGCGATCACTGTATGATGAAACACAAACGGCAGGGATTGGTTAAAGACTGTTGCAACGAATCAAACCGTGCTAATGTGCCTAGGAAAATGTGGCCTGTAAAGTGCAAAAAAGCTTAAAAACAAGAAGTTCAATGCATTTAGTTTTTGTTGAATGGTAAAAATAATGATCCTACTTCAAGAACCTGGTGTGAATTTGTCCAATTATAAATAGTGCCTAAGACCCTTGGTGGTATGGCGATATAAAGTTCAGAAGCAGTTATTCTAAAACCTTTTTGAAAAAAATGAGACCTCTTAATCTGTTTCCTTGTTGCGGCAGTGCTCTGTGTTATGCATGCAACTAATTTGGTTGCAATGCATGCTAATAAAAATTCTTTCAGCTAACACTTTTATTTTCTGAGTCTTCTTGCCGGAGGAGTTTCCTTATTTGTGAAAAATATTTTACAGTCCGGCAAGACAAAACAATTGAGGAGCACCCCAACCAGCTAATCACGTCATGTCTGCATGTGCGAATGTTTAGCTCATTAAAAATAGATTTTAAAAAGGATTTTCTTAAATCCTTGACTGCGGGACATGCACACAACAAATGAGTCATAGTTTCATTAAAATAATCACATATTCGACAGTTTGCGGCTTGTTGTTTGCTTTTCCATAATGGCAGTAGATCCCTCGAGTCATGCATTCCTAAACGGTAATAAATGAAGCTCTTTTGTATCTCGATGCTAGATAAGCTTGAGGCTTTGTCTGTGTGTAGGAGTTTATCACTGTCCACGTGTAACTTTGTTTGGAAAAAGTTATTTTGCCTTCTAAGAGGGATTTCTTCTTTGAAGAATCTTTGCTGACCTTGTTAAATTTTACCTTTTCTACCATGCTGGCCCATGCTGGATGAATTTCTAATTCCACCAAAGATTTTCTTAAGTGAGATACCCATGTATTGGGTGTTTCATGGTCATTTGGGCTTTGATCTCTTCCCAGCATAGGCTGTTTAATGAGCCGGGCACTGATGATCGGAATGTATGACACAGCTTCACAAAGGAATTCATGCTTCGGAATTTCTGGTTTTGGAGGCCAAATTCTAGCCGTACTTGTGAGGAGGATGCGGACTTATGGAGATTGAAGACAACCTTATATACCTTGGTCTGGAACTCGTTCAATAACTCGGACACCTTACCACACCATGTTTCTAGGCTGTATGACAGGGTGGGTAATGTTTGTGCTGCCATCACTTTTAAGAGGTGGGTGTAGTCCGGGCAACTCAATTTTTTTGTTCAACAGTCTGAAGTCGAAGATTAGTGATTGGGCTTTAGCTCCTAAATCCATTTTTTGGTCCTTAAATGTCGTGCCCTGCCCCAGTTTTATACCAAGATATTTGTAAGAAGCTTGCTCTTCTACTTGAACACCTTTAATGTACCATTTATATGAATTTCTGTTCCGATCCACTAGGCGTACAACATTGTTTTTATTTTTTTCTTAACTCAAGGTTTTTCTGGTCAAGGTAAATTGTTAGGTTGTTTATTGCTCTTTACCTACCAATCGGGCTTTGATTCAACACCACAATGTCATCTGCGTATTGTAAAAAATTAATTTGCTCTTTGGCCAAGGTAGGCGGATGACTCTTAGCTGATAGCATGTGTTTAGTTATGTCTGCTAAAAACAGATTGAATAGGTTTGGTGCCAGGACGCAGCCTTGTTTTAGGCTGTGCTGTGTATTTATTCTGGCTGATGCTTTACTCCCGTCGCCTAGTTTCACTCTCACCCAAGTTTCACTGTGAAGGGCGATCATTGCATCCAGTAATTTAGTTGGTAACCCCCAGGTTTTTAGTTTTTCCTAAAGCCGATTTCTAGCCACTCTGTCGAATGCTGATTTCAGGTTGATAAAGCATGCAAGTAATCGTGTTTTTCTTTTTACTGCTTTTTCTGTTAAAATGCCAGAGTTGCCAGGTTTGTGGTTGTTCCCATACCCGACCTAAATCCTGTTTGAAACTTTGGAATTATGCTCCTTTTGTCTATCCAATCTTGGAGGTGAGCTAGGAGACATGATGCATATAGTTTGGCCTCTACATCAATCAGGGCTATCAGTCTGTAGTTTTCTGGCTTACTGTGATTTTCTTGTTTAAATATTAGATGAATTATGTTCCCTTTCCTGGAGTTTGGTACCTTGTTCTGTCTGTAGATGTAGTTGAAGAGGGGCGTGAGATAGTCTGCCCAGAAGTCAGGAGCTTGCTTGAATAGAGCATTTGGGAGCCCATTGGGCCCCGCTGCCCACTCCGTTTTTAGTTTTTTTATTATTCCTCTTAGTGGTTTAGCATCATTAGAATATTTTGTTCATTGCTGCTTGTCTCTGATTCTGTCCGATGACATTCTTCCTGAGGCCGGGGACTGATTTTTTCTTCTACATGCCTTAACTCTCGAGATGATTCAAAAGCTGTGCTCGCTTTAGCATACTTATTATGGTCCATTTTGTTATACATTTTTTGTACATGTTGAATCCATATTTCTTTGCCCATTCCTTCTTCTTGTTGGAGTCTTGCAGCCTGATTCATCAAGCCGAAATCGGCTTGCAAAGGGCCAGATTCTGAGAATCTGGCCCTTTGCGAGCGCTATTTTTGCATTTGGGATTCATCATCCCAAATGCAAAAATCCGTAATAGCGATTTCACTATTTTGCGAGGAATTACATTTAAGGAATCTCTATTTGAGATTCCTTAAATGCAATTCATCATCCATTTAAAAATTGCGAATTCGCAATTTCGGACCGCTATTTACCGCGAGGTCAAACCTCGTGGTAAATAGTGAAAACTTAGAAAAATGCTTTTAAAAGCATTTTTCTAAGTTGCATGTTGCACACACACATGTCCTTTGGACATGTGTGTGCGCAACACCTGTTTCAATTTGCATTTAAGGGGTGCTACAGGGTGTCCTTTGGACACCCCTGGCACCCTTTAAATCGCTATCTTATTTGCGATTAGCTAATTGCTAATCGCAAATAAGGAATACTCCCCATTCATTCCTATGGGCCTTTTGGCCCATAGGAATGAATGGGGAGTTATTCCTTATTTGCGATTAGCAATTTGCTAATCGCAAATAAGGAATGTGTAGGAATCGCATTTCTTTATGCAATTTCTACATGAATCCCATTTTGCAAGTCCTTAATAGCGATTCCTTATGAATCGCTATTAGGGGCTCGAAAAACGGGAGAATGATGAATCAGGCTGTAGGTCCCTAGGTCAAGTTGTTTATTATTCCCCAGAATTCCGTGATTATTGGCGATTTGCTTGCCCACAGTAATTTTTTCCAAATGGTTTCTTTGCACTTTTTTTTGTCTTCCATTAATTTTTCTTGTTTTTTTATGCATTTCCTTAAGATTGCCTTTATCTGTTTTTTTCCCCTTTCTTACTGCCGCTGCTTGAAGTCACACCTTTCTTGCGATCCTTCTTTACTAGTCTCGCAGTTTAATGGCTCCTTCCTCGTTTTTATTTTCTTTTGGCGTCCAGGAATGACTGGGAATTTTGCGGGGTTGGCGAGTAAAATGGAGATCTCTGAATGGCTGTCTTTTGTTAAGAGCTTCGACGTGATATGCCTTCAGGAAACTTGGGCTTAAGAAAACAGCTATCACTTGGAGGGCTATAAGACCCTTTTTGTGCCAGCGATTCCTTCCAGGGTAGGAACAGCTAAGGGGGGTGCATGTTACCTTTGTCTCACTAGCAGTTCTTGGCTTCTTCATTACTCCACTACATGTTTCCCCCAATTTACAGGCCATGTTGTTATCTAGTGGCCAAAGCAAGCTTCTGCTGTTAAATATTTAAAATGCAGGAGCTGCATACATGGAGGAAGGCAATATTGTTCAGCTGGGGTATGTTCTTTGGGATATTAATTCCAAAGCTCAGAATTACCATCATATTTTTCAGGGGATTTTAATATTCATATGTGTGGAGATATCAGGCGAGGAGGAGTGGAAGCTATAGGTTGTGCACAACAAGCTTGCTTGCATATGGAGCACACACCCCAGGGTATTGTACTCAATTCTGTCTTGAATGAATTCGATCTAGCAGCTGTTAAGAACAAACTGCCCCCGGGAAAAATTGATATTACTCCTACTTTTATTGTGAGTCCTTTATTGATTTTGCCTTTGTGTACACCCCATTTCTCTGTCCGGGTGAGTGTACACAGTGACCAAAATCATGTTTGTGTTTCAAAACGTTGGTCATGAGCACACAGTAACACCAAGGGGGGAACCCCCAATAAAAGTGGGAGAAGCAGGAAGACGCTTAAAGTGGGGACATATAGTACCAGAGCTATTTCATCAGTTCCTCTCAAACTCAGTGTCATAGAGAGTTTTCCATCTGTAATGATGGTGAGGCAAGCTCTTCAGACATTATGGATGCATTTCAGGAAATGGGTACTGCGATAGGGAAGTTACTACAGGCCCCAGGTGGGGGCTGCTAGCAGTTAGGCCCAAGATGGTTCAATTTGGCATGTTCCCTCGCTTCCAGGACCCTGAGAAAGGCTCTGGGTGCTGGGCCGCGGGACCAGGTGGCAGTTAAAGGCCTACTAAGAGCCTACAAGGATGCTTTAGCTACCCGTAAGTCTGCCCTAAAGGGGGAGGCATGGTCTGATTTAGTGGAGATTAGCACATTGTGCACTAGCTCAAAGTTCCGTGGTATTGTTAATAGTCCCTTTCTATCTGGGGATAATTGTGCCTATTCAGATGCCCACATTACAGAGGATAACTGGGTACACCACTGCGAGGGCCTTTTTCGGTTGTATATCCCGCTAACACGGAGGGAGTAAAGGGAGGTAGGCAAGCCTGACCTTGTTTTTACAACGCAGGAGTTGAGGGCTGGTATTCTAGGATTGTCTAAAAATAAGGCCCCTGGGCCTGACGGAATCGTGGCTGATCTGTACATCACCCATGTAGACACCTGGACACCGGTTCTCACATCTGCCATTAATGCTGCAATCCAGATCGGTCATCCAGACTTTTGGGCCTTGTCGATCATAATCCCGATTTTTAAAAAGGGAGACCGGGGCAGTACCCTTTGCTACAGGCCCATTTCTCTTCTGGACTCTGTGGTAAAGGTGGTGGGTCGCATTGTTCTGGGTAGACATGTATCTTGGGCTGATAGAAATAACTTTTTAAGTGACATTTTATATGGCTTCCGCCCAGGCCGTTCCACCATGGAACAGTGTTTAAATCTGTACATGGCTCTGACTAAGTTTACTGTGGTGTGTTCCAGCACCATATACCTAGCCTTCATGGACCTATTCCATGCCTTCAATTGTGTCAAATGATCTAAGCTATGGCAGTTGATGTATACCATTGTCATTGATAGTAACATTATCTTATTTCTCAAGGACATTCATCGAGACTAGTGTTCGCTATACAAAAGACACGAAAGTAACCTGGCAAATAAACATTAAGAGAGGGGTGCATATTATCACCCTTCCTTTTTAAATTATATTTTATCTCTCTAGAGAAGGCCCTTTTGGCCACACAAGCCTATTGTCCCCAGGTAGGTAAGCGCAGTCTGCCTGTCCTAATATACGCGGACGACGCGATCCTCATGGCGAAGACAGCCAGGGGCCTACAACTTTTATTGAGTTATTTTACTCACTTTATGGAGGACCTGGACCTGACAGTTAATCACTCAAAATTGTTTATTATGCAGGTGGGACCTCGTACAGCAAAGCAGTTTACCTTTAAGCTAGGATCATCACCAATACCCACGACTAACTTCTTTTCCTATTTGGGGCTTTTGTTTGATGACTCCTCGAGCTGGTCCCCCTTGCTTACTCAGAAGAAAGGGGAATTAGTGAAATCTTCTGCAGCTGTTCATAACTTTTCCACCAGAGTGGGAGGGAAACAAATAGGGGCACTCTTGAAGATTTACCAAGCAAAATGTATTTCAAAGGCCAATCAGAGTAGCAAGATCTGGGGCCATATTGGGGTCGGGGCCCTGTAAATTGCCAAAGACTCTTTCCTGCTACGGGCCCTTTCTGTGCCGCAAAGTATTTCTTTGTGCGCTGTGCATGAAGAACTCAGGATACCTTTCCTCTCAGATGAATTGGCTTTTCGTACCCTTGCATTACGGCTCAGGATTTGGGCCAAACAGGAAGATACACTTAATAAACACATTCTAAAGAACTGTCTTTCGCTTGACCATCTTTCGTGTATTTGATGGCTTCAGTACATAAGAGTAGACCTTTTGAGCGAGGCAGAGCAGTTCTATTCACTAATCCGGAGAGTATATGTAAGAGGGACTATGTATGGGCCAAATAGTGTTTTTCCAGAAGGAGCAGAGCTGTGCAAGTCCAGTGTGTGTATGCACAATATGTTAAAAATGGTGGCAACCACAGAACCATATATTGTAGGGCTCAAAAGCATTTATGATCGTTTTTTATTGATGAGGCTTCGGCTCAATCTTTTCGACTATCTCTTGGTTCAACCGAGTGGCTCCCACAGAGGTCAGTGTCTCATGCCCTATGGCTGCGACGGAGAGTCTCCTCAGGACATGATGCACTTTTTTATGTTCTGCAGTTTTTATGATCTTCCCAGAAAATTATTTATTATCCCTATCCTGAAAAAGGTTGGTTTCAGGAGGGTTAGACCAGCTTTTATCGTTTTACAACTTCTTAATACAGATACTGTTTTGTACACTCTTAATTTTTTAAGAGCAGCCGTGAGACTCAGGTTAAGTTGTGATTCATTTCCGCACTGTAATCTATGTATTTTAAGTATAAACCCAGTGTAATTTGATGTATCAACAGTTGTTAACCTGTATTGTGGAACATGTTTTTAATCTTGTTTGTTTGATTTTTATGGTTTTACTCATAAAACTGAATAAAGTTTGTGAAGAAGATGATGACAGGGAATTTTCGAATGAGGACATGGCCCAAGAGTTCACAATTTTTTACTGTTTTTCTTCTTTCTGTGTCCCTATGTGATTCACATGCTCCTGGATTGTATCCATTATTATCTTGGTGCCTGATCCTCGTCACTTTAGTTTCCTCAGGTTATACTTTTCCGGGTATTGTACTAAAGACTTTCATTTTTATGCCTGTCTCAGTGTGATGTTAATATTCATGATCTGTGGGAAGTGATCACTTTTTGGGCGTGGACAGACTTGAAAGAAATCAATCATGGGGATGAGATTACAGCTGTCAATGGTGAAGTCTATGATTGATTGATTTTTACTGCTCAGGTGCGTGATGGCCGCTGGTCTATCTCCGGTTACGTTACTGTTCAAGGTAGTCAGGCCTAGAGCTTAAACTCTCCAGTTATTAATAGGTTTCCCTGGTCATCCTTCCTCTTTCTTCTGTTCCTTTTGCTTAAAATGATGTTACTGTTAAAATCTCTCGAAATAATCAAGTTACTGTGTTTGTGGGTCCTTTGCTGCACCTTAATCAGGTTCACCAATGTTCGAAATCTTTCCTCCTGCGACTTTTTCGCAGGATGGATGTATACGTTGATTAGTATTAGTTGCCAAGTTTAATAGTTGGAATGAAATTTACCAGTAATTTTTAATGCTCTGCACCAGCACTGTTAATCTGCCCTATTTATGAAAAGACCAAACAAAACTGTGTCTAAAAGAGGTTCATGGCAGGCACCATTCAACCATCTTGCGCATGAAAATTAACTATGTTAATGGTCATTACTACACTGTAAGGAGATTGACATTAAGATTTGACGCAAGAGCAGAAGAGCCAGGAGTGCTAGTCATTATGCTCTGAAGTGGACACAAGATGATAAAGTAGTGATTTGAAAAACAAAAACCTTCGAATAAATATATTGAGAGTAAAGTTTTCAAGCTGGACATATATAGTTTTTCTTGAAGTACCGCTCTTTCGCAAGCCTCTATAAAACACCTGGTCTTCAGACAAAGAAGACATTCAGGTGTTCAAGCCCTGTTTCTCACTAATACCAGTGAACTAGGAAACAGCCAATGCGGTTTCATAAAGGAATGTGTTTGCTGCCCTTATCATCCAAACACATTTATAGATGTGGTTGGCTAACCATTTCAAAAAAGAGGGTGTGACGTAATGGCATGATATTGCTGCAGAAAAGAGGATAAGAAATATTAAACAAGATAGCAAATCCAATAGAACTCGCCTATACAAGAGCGATTGGTTTTGGCAGTGTGTTTTTACCATGTTGTACACCAGTGTGGATGCTGTTCAGCATAGCTAAACATTAGTGACGTGCAGTGTCTTAGAGTGGAGTGGGGAGAGTAGAATGACGTAGAGTTGAGTAGAGAGGAGTAGGGGAGGGTAGAAGTTAGTGGTTCAGTGGCAGAGTGTCGCAGACTGCAGTGTCATAGAGTGCAGCCTTGTGGAGTGGAGGACCATAGAGTGGAATAGAGTGGGGTGGAATAGGGTGTATTGGGTTGGAGAGAATTGAGGTAGTAATGGTGGATTCCACTGGAGTAGATTGGGCAGGATTGGATTGGGGCACAGTGGGTTGGATTGAGTTGAGTGGGATTGATTGGAGTTTGTGGACTGGATGAGGCAGAGTGTATTGGAGTGGAGTGGATTGAAATGGGGTGAGGTGGATTGCATTGGTGTGTATTGGAGTGGTGTGAATTAGATTGGTTTAAGATGAGGTTGTCTGGGTTGGGGTGGGTTAGAGTAGAGTGGTTTGGATTGGGAATGGAGTATAGCAGTGAATTGGACTGGAGGGGGTGAGTGGGGTGGATTGGATTGGACTGGAGTTGGGAGGATTGGATTGGAGTGGGGTGGATTGGAGTGTGGTGTGGTGGGTTGAATGGATTGGATTGAGTATGGTGAACTGGACTGCGATAGACAGGGGTGTGGATTGGATTGGATTGCAGCAGAGTGGGGAGGACTGGAGTGGGGTGGTCTGGATGGGGTGGATTAGACTGCAGTGGGGTGGATTGAAAAGGGGTGGGGTGGATTGGATTGGATTTGGGTGAGTGGACTTGAGTGGGGTGGATTGGAGTGAAATGGAATGGAGTGGGGTGCAATGTGGTGAGGTGAATTGAATTGCCATGGAGTGGGTTGAACTGGAGTGGA
The DNA here is from genome assembly GCF_964261635.1 of Lissotriton helveticus. Lineage (NCBI taxonomy): Eukaryota > Metazoa > Chordata > Amphibia > Caudata > Salamandridae > Lissotriton > Lissotriton helveticus. Next base: position 2,073,469,550 of record NC_136057.1, on the reverse strand, counting down.
GTAAATTGGATTGGAGTGGGGTGGATTGGATTGGAGTGAGGTGGATTAGATTGAGTGGGATGGATTGGATTGGGGTGGTTTGGATTGAGATGGATTGGATTGGGGTGGGGTGAACTTTGATAGGAGTGGGGTGGATTGGGTTGAGGTTGATTGAATTGGGGTGGTGTGGGTTGGAATGGGATGGGATGGATTGGAGTGGGGTATATTGGATTTGGCTGGAATGGGGTGTATTGGATTGGCTTGGACTGGATTGAAGTGAGGTGGTTTGGACTGGATTGGATTAGATTGGATTGGGGCAGATTGTTTTGGATGGAGTGGGGTAGATTGTTTCAGATTGGAGTGTGGCTGATTAGAGGGGCACATTGTTTGAATTGGAGTGGGGCAGATTGAAGTGGGGCAGATGGGTTTAGAGAGATTATTTTGAATTGGATTGGGGCAGACGGAAGTGAGGCTCATTCGCTTTAGGCAGATTGAGGGGGCAGATTGATTTGGATTTGAGTGGGGCAGACTTGATAGGCGCAGGTTTTTTTGGATTGTAGTGGGATGTATTGGGGAGGGGGGTGGGTGCATTTGAATGGTGTGAGGTGGATTGGAGTGGGGTAGATTGGATTGGGCTGGAATGTGGTAGATTGCATTGGTGTGAGGTGAACTGGATTGTGGTGGATTGGAGTGTGTGAACTCGCATGGAGTGCGTAGATTGAGTTGAGGTGGATTGGAGTCGAGGTGACTGAACTGAACTGGGGGAGACTGTTTGTATTGGATTGGATTAGATTGGATTGGGCCAGATTGGTTTGGATTGAGTGGGGCAGATTTTTCAGATTGGAGAGGGGCTGATTGGAGTGAGGCATATTGTTTCCGATTGGAGTGGGGCTGATTGGAGTGGGCACATTGTTTTGGATTGGGGTCAGGCAGATAAGAGTGGGGCAGACTTTTTTGGATTGGAGTGGGGCAGATTGTTTTGGATTGAAGTGGGGGAGAATGGAGTGGGAGAGATTGTTTTGTATTGGAGTGGGGCAGATTGAAGTGAGGGGGATTGCTTTTGATTGGCATAAGGCAGGTTGGTTTTGATTGAGTGTGTAGATTGTTTTTGATTGGAGTGGGGCAGACTCTAAACAGGTCCACTCCTGTAGCTGTTCCAAATAGCGCAGCAAGTAAGGTAACTAGAGGAAACTTTATGTCACCAGATAAAGGTTAATATTGATTAAAAAAAATGTTTTCTTAAAATCTGCAACTTACTGGTATGATGGTTTGGCTTTCAACTCCGGACCAGAATGTACTGAAACTCTGAACAAAGGTTGCTCTGAAAAGAAAAGAAAATTCTCAATGAAAATAATATTTATTCCCTCCGCGAACTGATGTTATATAAATATGAACTATGAATATACCTCCTGCTCAATTATTATATTTACTAATGTATTTTAATTTGTGGAGTGCTAATACTGTTTCTAATTTGCTTCTTTGCGCTGGAATAAACAAGGAGTAGTGAGAGGATTCAAATAATGTGGACATCATGTGGGATGCTCCAAGAGCCTGTCGGTCATCATTGAGGTACAGAAATACCTTTTACTTTCAGTCTTGCGGGTGCCATTAGAGAGGTGGATCTTCTTTATAAAAATCTGCCAAAGCCCTGACATTTCAAAAGGATAAATGTGGACGAAACCACACGGCCATCTGCTCTTTGTATGAGGCACAAACCAAACATCTTGGAATTCTGAGCCCTTCATACATGTACTACATACCTAACAATTTAAGTAATTCCATATCATCATTATGTTGCAACTGTTGCAAATGAAGCACTGGAAAGCATCATCGGGTTAGTAATTCACAGAAAAACAAACAAATTATAATTTTATCCTGAGAACAGATTTCAGCATTTTTTTATGGAATAGTTTATCTTACAAACATCTTTGATAATAGGGTACCAAATTCAATATGAAAGTCAAATTTTAAAATACACTGAAAAGCAATAAGGTTCTGAACTTTGGCCCTGAGCATCATTAATCAGAAGAGCACGAACGTTTAAATTCTAAATCCAACTTCTTGAAATACCACCCACCACCATTACCTTCAAACATTGGTAGCCGGTAAGGTATGGGGGTGGCGGGAGTGTGGGGGTGGCGGGATATTAATAAAAAAATAAAAAATCACTTACCTTATCTCGCCGTGTCTTTCCATCACCACATCTCCCCCGCGTTGAATTAGTCTCTTCCAGAGACTAGGAAGCACCCAGGCTCCACTCAGCCAATCACAATGCTGCAATGCAACGTTGTAAATTGGTAAGCACCCAGGCTCCCCTGAGCGATTCACAACGCTGCAATGCAGCATTGTAATTGTTCTGAGTGCCTTGGTTCGGCACTCAGCCAGAGATTGGGGGCCTGGACATGTTCTCCATGCAGGCCTACATGGAGAATAAGCGAAGTGTGCATGAATGTTTGGCTGGCCTGAGCAGGCGCATGCACTGAGTGCACAACGACACCTCCTCTCCGACATCAGGGGAGCCAAGCCCCGCCCTGCTCTAGCCTGTCCATACAAAAATAAAATGATATTAACTTCAATTATTATCATTTAATTTTTTCGCTTACACTGCTCCATGAGCAGTGGGGCGGCACTCCTCCGCCTTAGCGGAGGCGCCACCACTGCCTCCAAGCAAACGTTTTGTTCAGTAAAAACCAGTACAGTTGTAGTATAAACAATACAGCGGCAAGGATATGGTCGATAACGTTTTGATCCCATACATAATAGTGGGATCATCATCAGAGCTAGAAATAATTGAGCCTGAGAAGGATGCCTGCAGAAAGAAAAAGGGAGGGGAAAAAAAAAGAAGACCGAGGAAAGGGAGGGAAAAAGGAAGGAAAATTAGATCAGGAAGGAAACCACTTGGATGTATGAATGGTGAGCATCATAGTGCCTACATACGGTAAATGTCTATAGTGTGATAAAAAGTAGGGAGGAATGGAGATTTAGACCTTACGAGCACATCCAGACCGCAGCAACAAATTAAGCGTCTGACCTAGTTGAAGCCTACACTGAGTGCAATCGTAGATACGATGAGTGGATCTAATGAACCGTGAGTAAGATTTGACTGAAATTATGAAGTAGAAATCGTATCACCCAGATAGGTTACGGACCAGGATATGATTGGCGCCATGCAGGTCACAGAGAGTCCAACTGCGAGGACCTTGCTAAGAAAACCCAAAGATAAAGACATATGTTGTTCTTTAGCCATTTTTCTACCTTTGTGTGAGGAAAAATGAAGAACTAGGCTACCAAAGAATTTGCTGTCTTTGGAACTGAGCTTACCGAACTTTTTTTAGATACAACCCACATAAATTGCATTAAAATGCTGCTAGTAAAGTGCATAATGTATTGAGTTTTTCAAATGATCCCATATCAAATATGCGGTGTCACATAAGTATTATTTTTGCCTATTATGCTTTTAGATCAAATTTCACACGGCCTTGTGTATCAAAAGGTTTTACCCATGCTCTGTTTACGTTGAAAGGTATTGGTACATAAGGCCTTTGTCTTTGTGCTGCTTGGTGTTAATTTTGCATGCATTACAAATGGGAATTATAAAGGGTTCATTTATATTTTGGCTGAGAGGGTACTCCGCTGCAATGGCGACAGTCCACCAAAATCTCCGTCCGCCTGCCTCTTTTAGAAATTGGCAGACCTTCATTATGTCGCCGGCGGAAAACTGCAAAATGCCCCCCTCACCATGGAACAAAATTCCCATGGTGAGGGAGGCATGGATTTTTTATTTTCAAAAACAAAATCCCACTTTGGATTTTTGTTTCGGAAAATATTTTTTCAAAACTTTGTCAGTTTCTTGTGCAGCTCCATCATGTTGATGGGTCCGTCCATCCAACTTACAATGCATTGAAAGGAAGCGCCACGACAGTGGATCCTGCCAATGCTAAAGATGTCTGCTGGGCCAGCGGACATCTCAACATCTGGCAGACAGGTACTCTGTCATGGCGACGGAATACTTTACTCCATCGCCCTGACAGAGTATACACCCATCTGCCACACTCTAAATCAGACCATTCTGCTGTCATTTCCAATATAAATGTTGGTGTATGTTTTACTCTAAATTGACTTGAGAATGACAAAAAGTACAACAAACTCGTTTTCTGCCCCGTGCGTGATAATACCAGCATGCACAACTACTAACTAAAATGTTTATGTGATCAAATCTATGTTCAGATATATTTCTTCACTCACTATGAGTTCTGGTAGCAGTTGTGATCTATTGCTTTACCAGAGGTCCATGGAAAGTGTGAATTGCTCTTAAGTACACAATATTCAAGCAAACAAAGAATACCTGAATAGAACATATCCAGAGCCAGGAGGTGCGGTCCAGTTTACAGTGACAGTAGTTTTTGGCGCAGGACTAGTGTGGCTTACTGCAGTGCTCTGTAATCGAGAAACAGAAACAAGGAATCAATAAAAATCAAAAATCGCTCTTAGTTCAAAATTCACGAATACTGTATTTTATCACGCTTTAAAAGACGTGGAATGAGATGAAACCTTGGGGAGCGTTATGACCTCAGCTGGCAACGAAGCACTTTTGAGATCACATTGAGTTTGATTGGAGCCGAGCACCACCACAAATGGAGGTGCTCCAGACACAACAAACGAAACGTTCCCTCGTGTTATTTAGAGGTGGGCCAACAACAGAGATGCCTCTGCATCTGTAAACCTTTGACCCAGAAGCCCATCCTCTTTAGTACCCTTAGCCACTATGGTGGCAGCCCCGCAGTCAAGACAAGCCCCCTTACCCTTCAAGAAAATATTGCATAGGAGCTCTTAGACTCTAAGAGCTCCTATGCAAGAAAGAGGTAACTGAATGGCAATTGCAGATAAAGGGGGGTTATATGTGTATTATGAAAAGACATGACTCCAAGGCGGATGTAGCTTTGACGATGTTTCTATATGTTACACTTTATTGAAAAGTCACCCAATGCATTTCGGTAAAAAACCTTCAGGGGTATCTATAATACAAAAAAAATCACCTTCATTCATTTATTTGTGTTATACATATTACAAAAACCGTACTAAATGCACTTGTTTTCTAGAGCGCTATTTAACCCAAAAAGCGCTACTATTCACAGTTCCTACTACGTCACCATTTATGCTATCAGCACTTTAAACATGAGCCTGTATTTCAGTTCTATTGCTGTCCAACCACCTCGCTTTACTAGAATTCAAGCTTTTTTTCTGACAAGTTTGTGACCCCTCCAATCTGGCATTAATTTACAATATTCATTTTCACTGCAAGACTGCTTACCGTAACATGCTGATCTGTCCTTAAGCGAGACCATATTTAAAAGAAAATGTGTCTTCTCGCGTTTCACTTTATTGCCGTCCATTTTATAATGAAGACCCGTGAAATGCTGCCGCTCCTCTTGTGCATAGAAACAGCTTAACTACATCAAACGTCACCTTTCCTTTATTCCACCAACTCGCCTCAGGTGAATTGTCACGTGCCAACCAGTACACGCTAAACTCAGCACCGGACTTCTAAGATTGCTCATTGGCTTTTCCAATGCTGTTAATTCACCAAACTCCATTACCCAGAATGCCCCAAACAAAAGATAAAGTTACACTCAAACTTATGCTCCCCGTCCTTGTGAACTGAAATGCTAATATTCTATACAAAGCAGTATTTCAAGCATAAATCAGCACTTGAACTGACAAAGTTAGTGCTGTGCATATAACATTTCAAGAGTGCATGATGATTAGCAATGAGCATTAAAAAAAAGTCAGTTGCTGAATTAATTCTGTTACATGATCTAAATAAAAGTTTTTTAAAGTCTTTCATGACAAAGCAACATCACTACTGCGTCTGCAATATCTTGAACAATGTGTTCATCTTAATGTTCCAACATGTAAACCAATATTTCAACACTTCACTTCTCCTGGGTGCAATCTCTCCGGTTTTGGACAGAAAGTTCATTCAACGGCAATTGCAGATTGGTGAGATGCACACCTGACACCTGACACCTGACATTGGCTGTAATCACAGAGCCCCCGCCCTGGCCCGCCTTATCTGCACAGACAATGGGAGTCCAGTAATTAGCAGCTCGTTACTGGGCCAGCAGGAGCAGGTAAGGCGCTGGGGCTAATGAGCGCAGCCCTGGAGCCATTCAGTTTCAGAGGTCGAGGGCTGGGATCAATTGACCTGGCAGAGCAGTTTTCACGACCCACATCCTGCACGGCGTCGCGGCGCCCCTGGGGCCTCATTTATGAAAAGTGATGCATCGCTGCGTGAAAACAGCGATGCGTCACTTTTCACTGCGCTCTCCCTGCGACATGATTGATGCGTCATATTTATAATATGACGCATCATGTCGCAAGGAGTTCAGATACGTCAGTATTTCTGACGTATCTGTAGGCGCAAAAGTGACGCATTGCTGGAGTGTGTCACAAAAGTGACGCAACTCCAGCAATGCTTCCTTTCACATGGGGAATGCCCCATGTGAAAGGGCTTGCGTCAGTCTTACGCCTGCTGTGAGGCAGGCGCACGATTTTGACGCAACAGCATCCTAAAAGTGACGCAGTGAAATCTCATAGATTTCACTGCGTCACTATTACGAGGCTTTTTGCGGGTGAACGCCCCCTCTGCATACATTATACCTGACGCAGGTATAATGTAGCGCAGGGGTTTACAAAGTGACACATCTGCTTAGATGCGTCACTTTGTAAATAGTGCGCATCAGGAGGCATGTTTTACGCCGCCGATGCGTCACAAAAAGTGACGCATCGGAAGCGCAAAACTCACGCACGGCCTCATAAATGAGGCCCCTGGCTTCTAACCACGGCGCACCAGGGCGCCGCGGCGCACACTTTGGGAACCAGGGTCTTAGAGGGATCCCTGTAATAGATGCTTTTTGTCCTGTGTCCACGAGGAACTGATCAACGTCATATTTCAGGATACCAGTGAAAAAAAAACAAAAATATGGAATTACGGAGGAAGAGAAAGATGGAAACCTGTTGCAAGAGTGATATACAGGGGCAGAGAGTATCTGATAGTGGATTAAAAGGTAAAGTCAAGACTACAAAGCCATGGTATTCAGCGCACCAATATTTAACATCACCTACCATGGGCTTATGAGCAGAGCTGTGGTCACAGGCACTCATTCTTTTTTATAATAAGCACTGAGGGCCTTCTGAACCCAAGTTGGACACCAGTAAAGTAAAATGTGCAGGAAGCATCAGGCGTGTGCAAGAGAACACAATTTCACCTTTTTTACATAATGAATAACACAAAAACTCTAATATCTAGATATGCAATAACTGCTAAAACTTAAGCTATTATATTCATCATTGGTGTGAATAAAGTCATTGATTGTACATGTGTACTGTGAACACCCACACAGACCCAGTTTTGACCACAATCTTTTCTGAGGTGGTTAATTCTGGGTGTTTGGTGACCGGTAAAGGGAGGAAGAGAAAATGAAAAATATTCTCCAGTAGACAAGAAGAATCCTAAACATACATATCTATATAGAGATATACTGAAGTGAGGAAGGGGACTGGAAGAAGAAAAGTGTGGACTTACTGAACTAAGCCATGTTGTTGCTACAACCCCTTCTATTTGAAAGATCACAGGCTATGCAACCACAATTTTCATGTTGTAAAGTTGAAAGAGCACATAGTGAGCCACGTCTGACATTACTTTCTGTCTCAGAAAACAACACACTTTGCACCTGACTGAGATAGAGTAGGAGGAGAATTGTGGTTGCCACATATTGATCTGATACCGGCCCACAGACGGGGATGGTATCCCATTCACACATTTTTGCTTACAGCAGCTTCCACGTTGAGACCCCACATTTTTACATAAAAGCCAATTATATTTATGCACAAGTGACAATGAAGCAGGGGAAGGCTCCAATTAAATGGTAAGTGCAAAAGTGATCTCTAGTGATGTGTGAAAAAGTAACTTACCCAATGTGCGATGGAAGTCCCCAGTAGTGATCTCGGGAGAAGTAGAACACCATATCTAAAAGTTTCCCACTATAGCTGGTCTAGTCAGCACGAAGTGTATGTGGAAGACTAGGGCCTCATTTATGAAAAGTGACGCATCGCTGCGTGAAAACAGCGATGCGTCACTTTTCACTGGGCTCTCCCTGCGACATGATTGATGCGTCATATTTATAATATGACGCATCATGTCGCAAGGAGTTACAGATACGTCAGTATTTCTGACGTATCTGTAGGCGCAAAAGTGACGCATTGCTGGGGTGTGTCACAAAAGTGACACAACTCCAGCAATGCTTCCTTTCACATGGGGAAAGCCCCATGTGAAAGGGCTTGCGTCAGTCTTACGCCTGCTGTGAGGCAGGCGCAAGATTTTGACGCAACAGCGTCCTAAAAGTGACTCAGTGAAATCTCATAGATTTCACTGAGTCACTTCTACGAGGCTTTTTGCGGGTGAACGCCCCCTCTGCATACATTATACCTGACGCAGGTATAAAGTGACGCATCTGCTTAGATGCGTCACTTTGTAAATAGTGCGCATCAGGAGGCAAGTTTTACGCCGCCGATGCGTCACAAAAAGTGACGCATCCTAAGCGCAAAACTGACGCAAGGCCTCATAAATGAGGCCCCTAGAGTCTAAGGCACCGGCTCGAGCAACGAGGGATGCCAGAAGCAGTATAAAGGGGTAAGAATGTCAAGCAGACAGTGTACGGTGTGCTGCAGTTGTTGACAGTCACACTTTGATGCAATTAGCTCAGAGCAGCGACTTCCCCCACAAACCGCACAATTAATTTTTTCATACGCTGCTAGAGATTATCTTCGGATTTACCATTTGATTGCAATTCTTTTCCTTACCCTGCGCAAGCTACTAAATTAAATCTTCCATTTCAATCTTATCTTTGGAATGGTTTCACACTCCTTTGTTATGTCCTTAGGAGGCCTTCAATCAGTTGACTGAAACATGTCACCTTTCCTAGGAGGAGATCGCCATAATAAAATAAATCACAATTATGTGAGGATAGCAAGGATTGACCTAATAATGCACCTTGCAACATTATTGCACTAATGTGTTGAACTACCTCGGTTTGTACTACAGACAAATAAAATACATTGAGACCCATCTTGATCACATATTCTTGACAAGGACGAGGTTGTTTTTCATAGACAAAGTTTAATTGGTTCCTTTGATATTATTTAATTATATTTCTTCAACTACATTTGTACATTTGTACATTCTAAAATTTAGGAGACAAATGTTAAAGAAAATGCATGAAACTAAGATAGTGTAGCAAATTAATCTGCATGTGCAATAATAAGTGAAACTCTCATTGATTGTGTGCCACGGGTCTAATCTTTCCCTCTAGTAAACCCTTTATTTATCCATATATGTTTAGCTCAGCATCTGCATGGGGATGTGGGCAGCCCGTCTCGTGTCTCTGTAGGTCTGCAGATGGGGACACTCCTGAAGATGACCTGCCATAAAAGAGTTAAGGGACAGACCACGTAGAGAGTGAGGCTGCCATGTAGATGCTCTCTCAGGGTGAACTAACACTTCTCGGGAGCCGGAGCAACAGATACCACAAATGTCCAATTGGATATTGGCCGGGGGAAAATATACCAGAAAGAGTACAGCAGCAGACATGGCCTAATTGTATCTTGTAGCCTAATGCTGCCGAAGCAGCTGCCTTGGGACAAAAGGCTAAATACCACTCATGATAAACTATATAAATGCGGAAGGCCTAGATTTGAGCCAGGAGAGGTCAAGCAAGATTGAGCTTGATGAAACAAGGTCATATGAGAGATAAGTTAGGTGCTGGGACTGAAACGGGAAGAATCAACCCAGTGCAACCATATATTGACTATGGGCAGGGAGGACTCAGACCCCTGAGACTAGACAACTCATAAGTCAGAGGGGCACCCAGCCATATTACTTGCAGCACACGTGGTGAAGGGCAAACCTATGGGATCACAACAACATGTACAGGATCCCTGAGGCAGAAGCCGGGGAAGCTCTCTTCTTTTTTTAAACTTTTTTAAAAACAATACTTGCACTATTTGCTTGTGATTTGCACTGAAGGAACCTTTTTAAAAAACCTGTTGCTGCGATTGTGCCGCACTTGTCCTCACGCTTCCCTCTCACCGCCGCAGCCGAGTTGGGGCTACAGTCAGATGGGGGGTCACCATCTTGGACGAGGAGTGGGTCGGCAGACTAGTGCTCGCCCCTCCCACCAATCCCCTGTATAAAAGACGCGCTGCCACTAACGCGTGTAAATTGCATGTACAGGATCCCTGAGGCGGAAGCCGGGGAAGCTCTCTTCGTTTTTTAAACTTTTTTAAAAACAATACTTGCACTATTTGCTTGTATTTTGCACTGAAGGAACCTTTTTTAAAATACCTGTTGCTGCGATTGTGCCGCACTTGTCCTCACGCTTCCCTCTCACCGCCGCAGCCGAGTTGGGGCTACAGTCAGGTGGGGGGTCGCCATCTTGGATGAGGAGCGGGTCGGCAGACTAGTGCTCGCCCCTCCCGCCAATCCCCTGTATAAAAGACGCGCTGCCACTAACGCGTGTAACTTGCATGTACAGGATCCCTGAGGCGGAAGCCGGGGAAGCTCTCTTCGTTTTTTAAACGTTTTTTAAAAACAATACCTGCAGTATTTGCTTGTGTTTTGCACTGAAGGAACCTTTTTAAAATACCTGTTGCTGCGATTGTGCCGCACTTGTCCTCACGCTTCCCTCTCACCGCCGCAGCCGAGTTGGGGCTACAGTCAGGTGGGGGGGTCGCCATCTGGGACGAGGAGTGGGTCAACAGACTAGTGCTCGCCCCTCCCGCCAATCCCCTGTATAAATGGCCACGCTTACCAGGAAGCGCAGCGGGCGCGCCTTTGGCGCGCCAAAGGCAAGCCCATCTGAGCCCGTCCGCGCCAGACCGCGGCAGACCGGGCCATGGGCCTATGTCCCATATGTCATCAACCTCGTCCTCCATTAGCTACACAAAAGAAACCCTCCTTCAGCTTAGGAATACCATTTCCGTACATTGCCTTCACATGATCTCCCTAGAAGATCGACAAACGAGATGCCGTCACTGTTCATATAGCTTAAATGCTCCCACCTCACCAAAGAAGCACTGGGCCAAGATGGCCTTACTCAACTGCAGGTCCTTACCCAAACATAGCACAGACATCAACCTGCTCCTGCAGGAGACAGAAGTAGAGGTGCTGTTTCTTACAGAAACGTGGCTTACCCCAGTATCCGACCCTGACATAGTCCAAACACTGCCACCAGGATATTTAATCAAACGCCATGATAGACTCTCCGGGATAGGAGGCGGAGTCGCAATTATTTATAAAACTCATATGTCCTGCCGTTTTATGGACAGCCCGATTCAGGACTGCGAAAATATACATTTCTCTATTCAACTTTCCCCGTTAAAAACATTCTCAGGTTTCCTTGTCTATCGCCCGCCAGGACCACAAGGACAGTTCTGCAATTCTCTAGTGGAAGCTACCACCTCCTATGTCTGTCTATCCCCCAACTTCATCGTCTTAGGAGAGTTAAACATCCACTTTGACGATCTGTCAGACAAAGCAGCGGAAGACCTTAAGGCAGACCTATCCTCCTTTAACCTTCACTTAAAAAACCATCAGCCAACTCACACTAAGGGCCATCTTTTAAACCCTATTTTCTCGAATGTTCCCGAATTGACTGCAGAAGTACCGCTTCCCGTCCCCTGGTCGAACCATTACATAATCCCCTTTAAGTATCAAATTTCCATCGAAATCCCAGGCAGACCCCCCCCATCCCGCCCATGGCCAAAACTAGACACAGTAGCTGGACTTGCAAACTTGCAGCCACTGCTCCAATCCTCGATTCAGACCCGGCGATAGCGGATCAACAACTCCGCACCTGGATCGAAAAATCCCTTGATTCAGTCCTGCCTAATAAACCTCTCCCCAGTAAGAAAGGAACATTTAAATCTCCCTGGTTTACACCCGAGCTGCGCGATTTAAGAAAAAACTGTAAAAAGCTTGAACACTTATGGAGAAAGGACTGGGCTGCAAAGAGTAAAGGAGAATACAAAGCAGCCATGAAGCGCTACAAAGCCAGCCTAAAAAACACCCAAGCTGCCTTCTTCGAAGAAAAAATACAAGCTGCAGCCTACTCCTCTAAAGAAACCTACCGTATCATCCGTTTATTGATTAAAGTCCCTGAACCACAGCCTATTGCTGATCCCTCAGGTTCCAGATGTAATCAGTTTGCTGAGTTCTTCTCCTCTAAAATTAACAACATCTTAAAAACCCTCCCCACTCTCAACATCCTCCCAGACCTGCCATCCTCTCCTATGGCATCCGATGCCCCTTGCCTTGACTCCTTCTCCCAGGTAACCACGAAGGTGTTTCTAGCCACCCTAAACTCAGTTAAGAGCGGAGCACCGACAGACCCCACCCCCATGAATAAACTAAAACTGGTAGCCCCCACGGTCACTCCCCTCTTCACCAACCTAATCAATTCCTCCCTTAACCTAGGCATTGTCCCCCCAAACTGGAAAAGGGCTATAATCAGATCGCTGCTGAAAAAACCCCACCTTGACCCCTCAGATCTGGCCAACTTTAGACCGATCTCACGTCTCCCCGGTATCAGCAAGGTGGCTGAAAAGATTGTTAATCAACAACTCTCCACCTTTCTGGAGTCCAATGACCTCCTGCGTCTCTCCCAGACAGGGTTTAGCCCAGGGCACAGATACCGCCCTCATAGCCGTGATCGAAGAAGCGAGAACCATCTTGGATGCAGGGGGATCAGTGGCAGTGATCCTCCTGGACTTAAGCGCTGCATTCGACACGGTGGACCACGCCATCCTCATCCACCGGCTTAACAGAGCGGGAGTCACTGGCACCGCCCTGGCCGGGCTCAAATCTTTTTTGGAGCATAGAACCTTCGAGGTAGCTGACGGGCATGCTCATTCCAGAGCATTACCCCTTCAGTGTGGGGTCCCTCAGGGCTCCTCCCTGAGCCTCACACTTTTTAATATGTATATGTCCCCCCTGGAAGATATTGTGACACCTTTTGCATAAAGGTAGTCATGTATGCCGACGACACCCAACTTGTCGTCTCCCTAAATCAGTCGGCCCAATGCTTGGACAACCTAGCCACTTGCCTTCAGAACATATCAAAATGGATGAGCGACTCTCGCCTTAAACCTAATGGGGAGAAAACAGAGATATTACTACTTGGCGACCCATGTAAACTCCCTACCATACTCTTATGGCCGCCCTGCATGGGAACACCACCCACCCCTAAAAAGGAAATCAAAAGCCTAGGCATCTGGATTGACCAAGACCTCAAATTTAAAACCCAAGCGAGGAAAACCGCTGGAACATGCTTTGGCCTCATGCGGACAGCACGGAAAATCCTCCTCCTAATCCCCCTCCAGTCCAGAAAACTGTTTATCCAGGGCCTGATCATCTCAAGACTGGACTACGGAAAAGCCCTGTACCTAGGGGCCCCAAAATTGGTTTTCAACAAACTGCAACACGTACAGAATGCAGCAGCCAGGCTCCTCACTGGGACAAAGCCCAGATGCTCCGCTAAACCTGCTCTCACATCACTACATTGGCTCCCAATTCAGGAAAGAATTATCTTCAAAACCCTCTGTGTTTTGCACAAAATCCTCCATGGCAGAGGCCCCCCCATACTGATACCGCTCATCAAACCTCACAAAGCCAATAGACAGCTGAGATCAAGTACCCTCTCCCTGGCCAGTGTCCCCAGAATAAGAAGAGCACGCTCAGGGGGACGCCTCTTCTCATATAACGCCTCAAAGCTATGGAATGCCCTCCCCTCAATATCCGAAGGGAAACCAAGCTATTGGCCTTCCGTAGGTTACTAAAAACCTGGCTCTTCCCCTGAACATCCCCCCCTCCCTGGATCTAGCATGCTGAGCAACAGCGCTGGGACACCCACGGGTAGCTACGCACTTTAGAAATCCGACTCAAAGTAAATCAAATCAAACAACAGACTAAAATGGAGAAGTAAAGTTAAGTTCCACTTCCCTTGCACTAGCCCACGAGTGAGCAGCAATGAAGGTCCAACAGAGGAGACTGCTGCCGCTGTCACTAACCTTCAGGTTACCAAGGCTTTCAAAGAGTCTATAGAAAACAAGGTTAGTTAAGTAGCATGGATTTAACTCTCTCTCTCCAAGACCTCTGGAATGATGTAGCTAGAGTGAACGCAGCAGAATGTTGGGTCTCTGAGAATGAAGTTATGAGGTCCTTCTTTACAGACAGATTGTCTAAGCTCATAGACTTGACAAACCATCTAGAAGAGTGGAAGACCAAGTGTATCAAGATAATCAGAGTATTGCAGGGACTCCTGAGAAGGCGGAGGGCTCCTGTCCAGAGTAATATCTCCATTCCTGGCTTAGTTAGTGGATACCTAAAGAAGAACTGTCCTCATTTGTTGTGGTGGAGGTGGCGGAATAAGCCTGAAGAGTACTGAGGCAAAGTCCTTCCCCAGGAGCAACCTTGAGACCCATCAAAGCAAGGTTGCTGAACTATATAGATTGAGATAGCATATGTTAAGAGGCTTATCAAAAAGGAGAAATGTATGAAGCGAAGACTTTCCTGATTATACAAAACAAGTCCAACAACAATGGAAGACGTAAAAAAAACTTCACTACAACTGGATTTTCAATTATTATTTCCCACCAACAACATCAGATTTCCTATCATCCATGTGCACAGGAATTGACATCACTGGTTTCCCACACAACAGTGTTTAAAAAAAGCCAAGCAAGAGGGCTTAATTTCTCTTTGCCCATCTGCACAGGAAGTGACATCACTGGTTTCCTGCCCATGGTACCTAGTGCTCCTATCTCCTTCCAGGACCATTTAGTGGTGGTTGCAGTTTTGACAAGCGCAGAAGGCGTGCAAAGGGCATGCTACTGGTGTGCTTAAGGCAAGCCAAAGGCAAACCCCTCTACGCTCATCCTGGTTTCTACCCACCAATACCCTGCTGCACTCTTCTATGCTCTTAACTCCAGCTGCTGCTCACTGCACTGCCATGGCACACCACACAACATGGAAAGAACATTCACATGCGCATCCTGCAACTTCTCATGCACTTTCCCACATCTTACATACACCACTCCCGTACCAAGAGAACCCAGCTTCCTTAATGCCCACGCTCACACAAACGAGCCACCACCCAAACAACACACCACACTCATATGCATGCTCCTCAATACCTGATTGCTCACCAAACACACCACACAGATATAGTACCTACTGCACGACCAGGGTCCAGACTTGTCTTTCTTATGGAAATATGGCCACACCCAACCTCGGCATTGCACATCGCTTCTGCCATCCCCGGCAGAAGATCACTAGGTAAGACCGTCAGCATAAGCAGCATAAGCTCACAGATGGAGGCACCATCATGTTCAAATATACCATCAGCTGCACTACCTACACAAACACCTTCACCATCTACATGGAACACCTTACACATCACAGCCAACTTCTGTCTGGTATATAGAGGCCACCAGAAACCTGCGCCAATTTTTGCCAATGACATTGCTCACTTCATTGCATCCCTCATTATCAATGCCAGTTTCATCCTCTTTTGAGCGCTTAACTGTTACAAGAAGACGGTACCGACCCAAAATCTATGGTCCTTCAAGAAACCTCAGAAAACTTGACCTCATACTATTGAACCCACCGACACTACTGGCCAGCTATTGGACTGTTCATTTGGCAACATCACAGTTGATAAGTCAGAAACTATGACCTGGATTCACCACACCCTCATCATTTTCAGGATACCAGTCCAGCACCATCATACCACCAACAGAACCACCTGACCCAGATGTAAAAGCATTTTAGAAGAGGAGTAGCCTTCCGCCCTCTCTGGGAAGCAATCCAAACACACCAGCGACTTGCTGAAAGCTCAAACGCTGGCTATCTGCATGCTCTGACATCCTGGCTCTCCAACAATGCAACCCCATGGCAATAGCCCAACCACAGGCTAGCTGGCACACAGTGGAAGGCAGGCTGATGAACACCACTGTAAGCAACAGGAGTGAAAATGGAGAACAAGTCAAAATACCGCAGATAAAGACATCTTCAAATCAGCCCCAAAGCACCATCACCAGCAGATACTGAATGCCAGGTGCACAGCCCTTGCACATCGCATAAACGCCAGAACTAACATCATCAAAGGTTCCACCGTGCCTTCTGCCACCTCCAGCAACATCACCCCTCACAAGATATTTTCAGCAAGCTCTTGGAATTCTTTTGTAACAAAATCACCTCCAAATATATCATCTCCAGCCCTCAACTAGACCCAATCACCATCGCAATTCAATTTCCCATCACAGCCGAACAGCAAACCCTGGCTTTATGGCCTTCTGTCATGCCATCAGAATCGCTGCTACCATTAAGACCATCCTTGCAGACACCACAACCACCAACCTTCACCTAATGATAACTACCAATCAGCAGGCACTAACATCCATCCTCAATTCCTCCAGTATCTCATCCACATTCCTGGACACCTAGAAAGATGCTACCATCATATCCCTGCACAAGAAACCAGCCACACTTTCCAACTACAGACCTACCTCCCTCCAACCATACCCAGCGAAGGTCTTAAAAAAATTAGTCAACCAATGCCTCACCAACCACCAGTTCCTCAATGCCACGAATTATGGATTCAGGCCCAGCCACAGTACAGAAACAGTACTCACATCCGCCACATGATCCTTGACAGAGGAGACAGTGCAGTCCTCATTTTCCTGGACCTCTCTGTAGCATTTTACACCATCTCACACCCTATCCTCATCAGGAACCCACACAACATTGGTATCCAAAGACCTGCTCTTCACTGGATCAGCTCTTTCCTAAAAAATAGATCATAAGCTGTCAGCCTGGCACCTTACCCCTCAGAAGCCTGCATACTCATCTGTGGAGCACCCCAAGGCTCATCATTCAGCTCCACCCTGTTCAAAGAATATATTATCCCTCTGTCCAATGTATCAGTACACATGACATCAACATCCTCTCCTTCGCAGCAACACACAAGTCATACTCTTCCTCTAGGACAAGACTCACAACACAAGAAACATGTTCACTGCCTGCTTGAGTAAAGTTGCTTACTGTGTGAAAGTCAACTGTCTCAAGTTCAACACTGACAAGACAGACTACAACTGATGGCCTGCTGAATTTGGTTGCACACCCAGAACCCACACCAGGAACCTCAGAATAATCATCACAGCAAACTGGACATGAAACCACAAGTCAACGCCATCACTGCATGTTGCTTTCACACCCTGAAGATGCTGAATAAGATCATCAAATGACCCCCAAGAAACACTTGAAAAGCTGTCACTTAAACCCTACTCACTCTCCAGACCCGGATCACCAAGCAACTCACTAGAGGACTACAAACCATTCAACACTCGGCAGCTAGACTCATCCTCAACGTCCCACACAGAACTCAGATCCCACATCAGGGAACTAACTGGCTCCTGAAACACAAATATGCTCAATTCAAACTCCTGCCACACACATGCAAGGCTCTCCCTAACTCAGGCCCCAACCTGAACAGTCGCATCACCTTCCACCAAACACCCAGACAACTCTGCTGCACGACTCCTACTCGCATACATACCACGCATATAACAGAACCAGATCAGGAGGACAGGCAGTCTCTTACATTGCTCCTAAAGTGTTGAACGACTTCCCACTCCACATCAGAGTCTCCTCAGCTCTTCTCAAATTCTACAAGATGCTGAAGACCTGCCATTTCAATTAACCAACATGCAATACGCAGGACTAGCACACAACACATACATGCTCAGCACCAGGATACTCTTGTGGGTGATAGGGTGCTTAGAAATACATATAACATAATGACATTAAAAGTGATCTGCTATAGACTAAGTGAAATTGAGATGAGAAGAGGAAAGCCCTGAGGACCCCCGCCCAAGACAAGATGCACTGATACCCACTGACTAGAGAAACTCACCCATCAGGGACTGGGAGAAGGGGTCAAAGACACCACGGGATGTGGAGGAACTGGAGGAGCCCGACTCACACCGATGAAGAATAAACTGGTTATCCTGTGAACAAGAGTAGGCAAAACACTCTGACCAGGGAAATGCCCCCAATGCCATCCCGTCAATGATATATCATTTTGGTGACTTGAGGGAAGACTTAGAGAATGGGCAGAGTATATGCTTTTAATTTCTCTCTCCCACATTCCTAGACTGATTCCCACACATATATATTCTTCCACTCTTTTCCTACATAAATGTTGGTGCCTTGTGGCAACTGTGGTAAGAAAAAAGCAATTTATACCATATAGTGGCAGGGCTGTATGATACCAGGAGGACCTCAGATACCATAGGGAGAGTAGATAGTGGTGTAGTTCAGCAGTGTGAGGTAGTTGGTTTAGCATTGTAATTAGGGGTGGGCGGAGCTTGCAGAGTTGCACTATGCAGAATTCGGCAGAGTTGCATAAAAACTCCATGGAATTCCATGGAGTTCCGCTGTGCTTTCTTCATTAATGTATGGCAAGACAAAGATGGGGCTAAAGATTGAGCTGGTGTTTTCACCTGGGTTCCTGTTATTCTGATCCGCTGGTGCGGAAGGGAGTCAGTTTAAAAACAATTTATCTTAAAGGCTATTCAAGAATAGGTTTTCAGTATGAATAACTCCCTGTAGGTAGTTTCTTTTAATGCAAATGGCCTTAATAATGGTAAAAACCTATGGCCAATTGAAAGCTGGATTTTAGACGAAAACCCGGAAGTGATCTTGGTTCAGGAGATCCATATCCCAGGTCAGAAGCAGTCAGGTTTTTCGATGTCTAAAAACTGGGCAACTTATACATGGTTCTTGTCTTCCCAAGCCTTCCACAGGGGCACAGCTATTTTTTGGCAAAAGGGCTGAGTGCTGAAGTGGTTAACAGTGCCAGCGATAAACAGAGCTGCTGGTAAATGGGACCAAGACCTGAGTGACGCGTTCACTGAAAAGGAATAGGTCCAAATACTTGAGAGCCCGGCACTCATCCCCAGGAACATGCGCTTCCACCAGATACAGTTATACATCATACATAGGGCATATCTCACGCCTGCGAAAATTAACAAATACTTCAATCGTGTAGATGCCATATGCCCGAGATGCGAGGAACCTGGAGCTGACCTAATCCATATGTTCTGAAGCTTCCATAGGGTGGGCGCATATTGGAGGGAAGTAGCAGCATTATTACATGACTGCACTGGTCAGGAGTTCAGGTTCAAATGGCCTGTCTATCTATTGCGTAAGTTCCGCAGGACACCCACCACAAAAGTTATATCCAGATTCCTAGATCTGGGATTGATAGTGGCCAAGAGACTGATCAGTAAAGAATGGAAAGCATCTGACCCCCTCACAGACACGCATGGGGTAACTCCATGCTTGCATGGGCCACAGCGGAAGGCTTCCCAATTAAGCGCAAGGCAACCCTGGGACTACATTAGATCCCTATTGCCACGTACTGGGAGGCCATATGCACTGAACTGCGATGTAGCATAGACACACCGCCTGCGGATTCACCCGCCGCCCAAGCCATAGGCCACTAGAGCGCCCACTAATCGTAGCAGTGTACACAGCACGCCAGTCTCTTTGAGGCAAGCATATGCTGGTTGACACTACACATATATACACAGCTTGGAATTGGGGAGGCTGCTAGTAGCTGTGATATGTATGACCACATGTAATACTGTCTATGTAAGTGTGAGGGGTTGCGGGTTATATGGTTTGTTACGTTCGTTTTTCTTCTTATTTCACATTTCCTTTCCTTCCCCCCTCTCCCCTCCCACAATAGTATATACAATGTTTCCCTCCTCCCCCTCTCCTCCCCCTTTTTTGTTCACGAGTCCTTTTATTGACGTCTACCTATACATGAGGGCCAGTACAACTAATGACTCTGCATGTCTGTGCGTGCATATGCACGCTGTGATAACTAGGTGCCAATGCTCACGACTCAATGGACATTTAAGATTGTGAGGTATGGACGGAATATCATACTATTGTGTTCCCGCTTCCCTTCCCTTCTCCTTCCCATATCTCAGTATTGGAGGAGCATTGGTAATGCACGCATGGGTACTATCCTCACGGGCACTTTTTTGTTTCTTTACATTGCATTGTGAAATGTACTGACCTTGAACAAGCATTTACGCGTGGCGTGAACTGTAACAACTGTAAGGCCGACAGTGCATATATATGGAATTGTCATATCGCGATTCTACGACAAACTCAACAAAAAATAGATTCACAAAAGAGGCTCACTGGTGCTGGGTGAGCTGCTTGGTGTGGTCAAGGCTTATCACATTCATTCATTATTATGCCCCAGTTAAAAAAAGTATTGCACCATACGAAGACCAGTTCCAGTCGCTATTGCAAAATCCTGGTGAATTGATGATCGGGGGGATTTTAATGTGCTGCAGAACCCAAAAGTGGACTCCTTGGTTCAGTCAAAATATCAGGGAAAACCAAAATTCTTGAAAGTCAGTAGGAGCTTCAAGGAAATACTTGCATTAGTCAAACCCTGGAGGCCAGCTAAGCTAGGGGGCCAGACTTCATAACACAAGGCAGAGCGCAGTTATGTACAATACATGCGTTGGCGTTGCACGATTAGTGTTACTAAGTGCGTTCCTCATTTAGCTTGCTTTTCCAGTGTACTAAATGCGTTTCTTTTAAATGATTCTGGTTTCTTTCTCCAAGTAAGTATTTATGGTTCAAAGGCTACACCAACTGGCACTCAGATTGCAATACATATGTCACACTATGGAGGCTGCAAACAGGTAGTTCCTTTTTTTAACAGCTTTTTATATGGGCCATCAGGCAGGGAGATTAATGGATTAACGCATCCATTGCAGGGCCCGGGGTTCCGACTCTTGGTCATGGGTTCAATTCCGGCGAGGTACTCTTAGGATTTCATTGTGGCGGAGGTAGACAAATAAACATAATTCTATTAGGTAAAAGAGCATCTGTTATCCAGCACCAATATGCCTAGAGGTATGGGTGGCAGCAACCTGGGTGTCACTCCTTGCAAGTTGGGATGGCAGTGGCTGTCCTGAGGCACAATTTTTATTTGTTTTTATCTCCTGGCATCCACAAGTGGTTTGTATTATGTGATAACTCATGCATTTCGGGGGTCGGTGTTTAACCTCATGCTAACAGGTTCAATTCCCTACGGGTTCGCTTAGCCTTTCATCTGCAGGGGGTGGACAGCTAAGCAACATTCGTTTGGCAAACCAAGCATCGGTGTTTCCTTGCCAGGATGCCTCTTTAGGGGGGTGAAAGAACCCAAGACAAATACAAATCATGCTATAGGTCAAAATATAGAGGGGCTGCTGAAAATTGGTATTCGTCCACGGGATCACCGGGTGGTGTAAGTCAATTGGTAAAACGCGGAAACAATTGTATATGATACTGTATGCGTTCTCTATTTCGGAAATTAAATAATACAGGGTTCTAGTGCTACCTATTTTGTCCCCAATACCAAAACAACTGCTTGCCCAGCGGGGGTTTCAGTGATCTGGTGCGGAGTACGTCCAATTTTCCACCCCTAAGTGTGCTGCACGTAATCCAGGTGAGAAATTAATAGAGGTGGCACTCTATAGCAAAATGTTGAATTATGCTCTTGCTTAAAACATTATCACCCAGGAAGTTGTGGCGTTGCTATATGGAACCAGCCTTCTCCTGGGCATTAATTAACTGCATCTTTAAGCTCATCCCCACAAGTTTGGAGATTCATTGGTGGCTTATGGGGTAGTCTTTGTAGGTAATTGCCAATTCTAGCAATATTGGGGTAGCTTTATGTAATCGACAAACATTTTTATGCAGGTTTAACTGCATCTTTAAGCTCATCCCCGCTAGGGTGGAGATTTATTGGTGGCATATTCGGTAGTCTTTGTGGCAAATTGCCAATTCTAGCATACTGGGCTAGCTTTATGTAATCAACAAACGGTTTTGTGCAGGTTTTCTTTCTCCTTTGGCAGCAGTCCTCTGTGACAGTGGTTGGAAGTAGCAATTTTCTGAGGCCATAAACCACAGGTTATATAGGGAATTGTCAGCAATCCTTGGCAGGGACCCATACAATGCCTTTTACAATATATGTACAAATTAATTTGGCTTTTCTTAATTGGGAATCTGCTTAATTGCCAAAGAATTATTGGCAGATTTTCCTTTTCCTTTAATGGTCAGTAGTTCTTAAGGAGGACTCTGTGGTGCAACTCTCATGCAGTGGCCCTCAGTAAAGACACACATTATAATAGCGCGGGACAGGTGGTGTGCAGCACCCTTCATGGTATAAGCACATCTCATTAAAAGGTACAGTTTTATGGGACTAAACACAATTGCCTAATATTTACAGGCAAAGTTTCTCTTCCCGTGTAATTGTCAGCAGACTTCACGAGGGACAATAGAGGTTCAGTGACTGGATGTCCCCCAGGAGGGGGTAGGTTTGAAGTGTGCAGTGGGTTGGCGGGGAGGGGGACTGGCCTGCCAGTGGTCCTCGACTCTACTGCCCTAACCTGCCACTTATAGACTGAGCTAAATCATGGGGAGGCTTCCTGTGTTCAGGTATCTCGGTGGGCCGGTGCGCTATGCGGTGCCCTGGATTTCAAGTGAGGTAACTATTTGCTGTGCGCGTTGAGGCCTGCAGGCACAATGTACGCTACAGAGAGTTCAAGACTACGGACAACTTAATGCTATGCTCAACTGCAATGACAATTTTAATTTCGTAGTGCCTTTAACGTGTGAATGTTGCTAGAGTGTTATGCCATTGTTCAGGTAACTCAGAGGGCCGATGCATTATGCGGTGCCCTGGTTTTCAAATGACTGTTTGCTGCAGCGTGTTCTGGCCAGCCGGCACAAAGTGCGCAGCAGAGTGTTCAAGAGTATGGTCAACTTAATGCTATGTTTAAATGTAATGGCTATTTGATTACTTAGTGCCTTTGACATGTGAATGTCGCTAGTGTGGGAAGCCATGTATAATAATTTATAAATCCAAGTAGGATATTTGTACTATTTTAGTGGTTTATGGTGAATTATCTGATTTGATGTGAATAAAATCTACTCCATGGACAGACTTCACGAGCGGTGGGCGGTGTGCAACATTATCATCATACTGCAGGCCCTAGGCAACAAATGCGTTAGAAAACAGCTTCCCAGCACCAGGTGGTGGGCTATTTCAGGCTTATTCCACTGGCACTAGGGATTGCTAGTTAATATTTTGACAATCAGGTGGCGTTACAAAATGGCCAAGCATTAATATGCAATGTTCTGTAGCGTGCCTGCAGCCCTGCAAATTTATAGAGCAGTACAAAAAAACAATTTTCGGCAAAGTTCTATTTCCTTTTTTAACTCAAATACCTAGAAAGGGTTACAATTTACTGGTGACATAATCCACATGTGAGTGGGATTGCGAGAAATCCATTTACATTATAGCCACTTTATTCTATGGCCAAGGTGGGCAGAAAACAGAGTGAAAAGCTTGATAAAATGGGTCAGTCATGTTCAATTGTAAGGCCAAGCTCAGTACAACTAGAACTGAAATTCCAGAGTAATGCTGTGCTAACTTTACTTAACCCTTTCGCTGAGGCGGCTATTCCGCCACAGTGCTAAGGGGTGGGGGGCCGCGCGGCGCTCCGACGATGGTGACGGAACCGCTCCGTCAATGCCCTTGGGTGAGCTGTGCTTGTGACGGAACGGTTCCGTCACGGCCCCGCCCGCTCAATAGAACGCGCGCGCAGGTGCGAAATCAGCACCGCGCAGGCGCGGTGAGCGGGCCGTGACGGAACCGTTCTGTCACCAGCACAGCCCACCCGAGGGGGGTGACGGAACGGTTCCGTCACCAGTGGGGGAGGGGTTAATGCCTTTAAAAGGTTAATGCGGCTAAGCATAATGCTATAAATAATTGTTTATATCTAAATAGTAGCGTTTTCTCCTACGGGTCTGTGATTCCGAGAACATTTAGGGCCAGGGTCTCACTTTTGTGGGCACCAAAGCCCGAACAAGGGGGAATATAAGGTTTTCTGATAAGGCTTCTTTGAATATATAAAGCCCACACTAGCGGAAAATAGGTGGCATGTAGGGTTTCTGTCTCCCACATTTGCACTTTAGCTGTGGCAACATCTCCCCATTTATGGGCGTTGCACGGTCCCTCTACATTAAGGTAGGCATTCTTTGGGGGTAGAGCAAAGCAACAAGTTCATTAATTTGGACAGAGTACAAATGTCAGGATTTTATTTCGTACCTAGACATTAACGTTAGTGGGAAGGATCTAATGTCATTAGGAAGGCTTCTGTTGCCGGAGGCTGGGTGCACACCTGAGGTCAGAAGTAATTCTGCAAGCTGCCACAACAGGTACAAGTTGGCACAACTAGCGCTAGTAGGTGTAAGGGACCAGTTCTGCAGAGCTGGGGTGCATCTCTCTGGAAATGCACATGAGCTTGTTAACGGCATTATTATGGTGGCTATTAGGGAGCACTGTCAGCGCCGGGTAGCTTCTCACCCTGTGGCCGAGCACTGACAGTTAACAACAAAGGGGGATGCACAACAAGGGAAGTTCAGTGTCTGGATGGACACCATGAGGGGGTAGGATCCACATCTTCTGAGTTTAGGCTGTAAAGGAGGACCGACCTGCCGGTGGTTCTGGACTCTACTGCCCTAACCCGCAAAATATGGTGAGTAGAACCTTGGGGAGGATGCCTGTGTTCAGGCACCCCGGTTGGCCGGTGCATTATGAGGTGCCACGGATTTCAAGTAATGAAACTTTACACGTTGGGGCCTACTGGCACAATGTGCGCAGCTGAGTGGAGAGGTTGGCGGGATGAGATGGACAAGTTCCATTGTAAGGCCAAGCTCAAGTGCAGGTGTAATGTTGTGCCTAATTTTCTTACTGCCTTTGACATGTTGTTGTCGCTAAAGTGTACAGCCAAAACTGAAGTTCAAGTCATGCCGTTCCTAATGTACTTAATGCCTTGAGAGGTTGATGCGGCTAAAGTATGTTGCTATGAATAATTGTATATATCCAAACAGGATGGTTTTCTCCTATTGGTCTGTGAAGAATTACCTGGTTTGATGTGAAATAAATAAAAGGTTACACCCTAGACAACATGTTCTGACTCTGAGAGTTCTTGGGCATAGCGGGGTAGAAAAATGTCTGAAATGGAGAAGGGTTAATGTCACATTGTGAGCATACTATAAATTTTGAATATCTGCTAATCCAATGTGTGGACTTGCCACCTGCTAATGTTACGGTTGCGTTTATTAGAAAGTGCCTAAAAAAGTATTTTAAAAATGAGTGGCCAGTACCTTTTGTGATTATATAGGTACATGAACATTGTGGTTTGTGTGACTGGTGAAGGGTTGGCCAAACAGGGCAGAGCTCGTATATGTTATAAATTCACGAATAAGGTGAAAAACACATTTGTGTGTGTCAAAAGAATGTCTTGTGCAGGCTTCAAAATTTAAGACAATAACACCACGCATTTCAAGTTTGTTAAGGCCCCAGAGCACATCCTAGAAGACTCTTCTTTGCCTGACGTGACCTTAAGTTACACACAGAGCCAGTCGACCATCAGTTTAACACAACAGTCGCTCCGTTTTCAAGCTGCTCCAAATTACTTTGTTTAGCGCCCCTCATGCGGAAAGAAGCAA
This sequence comes from Lissotriton helveticus, assembly GCF_964261635.1. NCBI lineage: Eukaryota > Metazoa > Chordata > Amphibia > Caudata > Salamandridae > Lissotriton > Lissotriton helveticus. The sequence continues at coordinate 2,073,443,860 of NC_136057.1, read as the reverse complement.
CATAAGAAAGTATCGATTCTGAAATACGTTACCTTCAGTTCCAATTACATTATAAAGGGAAGAATACGTGGTGACTTACTGCAACATTGTTACAATCCAATATTTGGGAGTTGGAATTGGTGACTGCGAATTTCCCAACCGTGAAATCTCCTCCAACCGACCGGGCCTCCATTAGGAATCCTTGGAATGTGCTGCCAGTGGTTGCTTCCAGAGTCACTTAAGAGAGAACAGATATTTTGACAGCTTTTTGGTAAATTAAATATCAGTTGGTTTAATTTTAAATACATGCTTTGTTACGAGGCTTGTGGTTAAAATTCAAGTGCCTACAGGGATTGACAGTGGGAACGCTTGTAACATATACATTAATTCTGCACGTTCCAAAGAGACTTTTATTTTTCAGTGTCTTAAAACAATATACAAATGAGACTTCTAAACAATGCTGTGGTTTCGAAATAAAAAGTAACATAACAAACAAATGATCAAGTCACCCTAGAAACAGTATGCACCATGACCTTGTATTTGTAGGGTCACCAATTATGTGGCGATTGGGACCATCACGACTGTAGTTCCATACATTACATGTAAGGTATTGATAAATAGTTCTCTGCAGGACTTCTTGTCAAAGAATATACTTCTGCACACCACTTCTCCTGCATTCCATTTCATTGTGCCTGTATCCACAATACTGCCTAGGCCAACCCACACACAGCATGCCTCTGTAAGAACAACAGTACCAATACTCTCTCCCCAGCCGTCAATTTTTGGGTACCCCTGTACAAAATGTAAGCTTCTGCAAAAAGACCAATCAACCTTCAACCTTTTGTTATTAAGTCAACACTTGTATATCGTGACTCCAAAGTTGTGTAACTTTCACGGAGCTTCATACCACATACAGGACAACCTGCTGCACCGTGACCAGAGCACAACCTTAGCACCTATGACCCCGGGTTTGTTGCTGATTCAGAAGCATCCTGGTGCTGTCTGGCAATGTACTCTCAGACTCAGGCCACAAAGGTGCAGTAACGCACACACTGCAGAAGAGCTCAGACAATGAAAGCTACAGACCGATTCACCATCAACTTGATAATAGACTGGACTAGCTCTAGATGAAAGCTAGACAACTAAAGTACCATGAAAGGCCATAAGAAACACATGGCAGTAAACGGTATTATAATATAGCATGCCACATCATGATATGACATAATAACATACCACAGCATCACAACATAACATAACAGTGTTCAAGGTGTACATGTAATGTAATGTAATGTAAAGAAAACTTGTATAGCGCACAGCTGTCCCAGCGAAGGGGCTTCCCGGCACTAGCAGCAGTGTCAGTAGAGAGCGAGGGACTAGATCGTAGGGAACAGGAGAGTTTTGATGGCCCTGCGGAAGGGTAACATGCAGTCTAAGCAGTGGATCTGGACAGAGAGAGAATTCCACAGTTTCGCGGCAAGACGGTGAAAGGACTGGCCTCCTGCTCTAGGGCGTTTCACACGAGGGACCGTATCCAAGAATTGCTCAGCGGAGCGTAGCTGGCGTGAGGGTACATAGGGGACCAATAAATTGGACAAAATCTCAGGAGATGAGAGTTTTACTATTTTGAAGGACAGACAGAGTGCCTTGAATGCGATCCTCTTAGGAACGGGTAGCCAGTGGAGGTCTCGTAAAGCACTCGTCATAGAGCAGGTTCTTGGGAGCCTGAGCAGGACTCGGGCAGCTGCATTCTGGACTCGCTAAAGGCGATTCACTTCCGCCTTATTGGAGCCTAACATTAGGGAGTTAGCATAGTCCAATCTGGACAAAATAGTCGCCTGTACTATCACCCGACGTGTGGATGGGTCAAAGAAACCCAATATGGACCTTAGACCACGTAGGAGTCCAAAGCAGGTACCCACAATCTTTTTGATGTGCTCCTGGAACCCAAAAGTGGAGTCGAACCAAATCCCTAGGTTCTTCACCACCGACTTAGGGGTGGGGGCACTGCCCAAGGACACTGGCCACCACTGCGTGCTCCAGAGTCCCTTGTCTTTCCCCATCAACAGCACTTCTGACTTGTTGGCATTAAGTTGAAGGCATTTGGTGGTCATCCAGGATGCGACCGCCTCTAGTCTGTTCCGGAACTGTGTGGCGCCCCGAGAATGGTCATCAGAGAGTGCCACCACCGTTGCGTGTCGTCAGCATACGACACCATGGTCATGCAATGGTCCCGCGCCACTCCTGCCAAGGGTTGGAAAGAGAGGTTGAACAGGACAGGGCTTAATGCAGAGGCTGAGGGGACTCCCTGCTTGATATAATGGGCAGGAGAGAGGAAGGGGGGGCAGAGACCTGGAAGGCTCTGTCAGTCAGAAAGGAGCGGAACCAGTCCAGTGCCAGGCCAGTCGTCCCCGCCTCCTCTAAGCGACGCAGGAGGATCTGATGGGAGACCGTGTCAAATGCGGCGCTTAGATCGAGCAGTATCAGCGCCGCAGTTTGTCCCTCATCCAGTATGGTCCGCAGATGTTCACTCTCCACTAGAAGTGCGTCTCGGTACAATGACCGGGACGGAAACCATTCTGGGAGCGGTCTAAGATACCACTGTTGTTTAGGAAGGCCGAAAGTGCGTTATTTGTGTGGGCCTCTGCGATATTAGTGACCCAAGGCAGAAGAGAGATTGGTCGAAAATTTTCCGGCTTAGTAGGGTCCAGTGAAGGTTTCTTTAGCAAGATTGGTTCCATGAGGAAGGCACCACCGCCCTAGTGAAAGAGGAATTCATTATCTGGCACAGTGGCTTGAGAAGTATCGGTAAGCAGTCTCTGAATTGGGCCGGCCTCATAGGGTCCAGAGGGGAACCTGATTTGATCTTCGTGCTCAATGTCAGAAGCTCGTCTAGAGAGATAGGGGGTATTGCTACTAGGGTGGTAGTAGGAAGGGATGTGAGTGGAGCCACAATATCCACCGGACATGTGGGGAAGGGTTTATTAATGGCTTCTAGCTTCTGAACGAAGAAGGTGGCCAAATCCTCGCATTGCTGCCTGGACGTGATCGCCGAAGTGGGGGGAACTTCCTATTTTTGAATTGGCTGAGTATTTTAAAAATGCTTTTCGCCAGGATTTTGCTGGACTTGATCTCGTTAGTGAGGTAAGCCGCTCGTGTCAGGTGTATGGCCTTGTGATATCATTTAATCTCGTCCTGGTACAGCTTTTTAGCTCCAGGGTTGTATTCCTTTCTCCAAGTCCGTTCTAGCTTTTTGCACGTGCTACGCAGGGTGGCTAGAGAGTCTTTGTACCAGGGATTGGAGCTCGAATAACAACATATGGACCACTTAGCAGGGATAAGGGTATCTAGGGCCTGTATTATCCAATCACAGAGTGCTTTATACAATTGCTCTGGGTCAGTGTCTAAAACAGGAGGACAGGATGCCAGGCAGGTGAGTAGGTCCTTTAGTTTGAGTTTATGCCAGCATCGTCTGAAAGAGGCTTTAAGATCAGCTCTGCGTGCTGGCTCAGAAAGCGGGAGGGAGATGGAGACTAGGAGGTGATGGGACCAACATATAGGGCTAGGGGTTTTGACCGTGAGAGTAGAGATGTTAGAAAAAACTGGGTCAAGTAGGTGCCCTGCAGTGTGGGTAGGGCCCACCACCAGCTGACTTAGTTGACAGGCGGCGAAGTCAGCGAGCAATCTCCTGATTTCAGGGTCGGAGGGATGATCAAAGTGCAAGTTAAGGTCACCAATAAGAGTAAAATTAGCAGCTGTCAATGCTAGGGAACTCATGACCTCAATAATAGCTGACTTGAATTCCGAAGTCGGTTCTGGGGGGCGGTAGACTAGCAGACCTGTGATGGAGGAATGTGCACTAAAGGAGATTATGAAGCGGGCGTATTCGCACCCGGCTACATCCTTCTTAATAAAAGTGCAGTGGAAGTGGGACTTAAATATAACAGCTATGCCCTTGCCTCTAGTTTCCCTGTTAAGAGTCCGAATACTGAACCCCGGGGGGAGAGCCAGGTCTGGTTCAGCCACTGTGGCGTCAGTTAGCCAAGATTCCATTATGAAGATTCATCCTCAATAAGGTCATGGATCTCCATATAGTGTCTCACCAGAGAACGGACATTGAGGTGTAAAATTTTCATGGTGACTCTAGGTGGGACAGGGGGCGGTGAGGGGCAGGAGTTATAGCCACACTTACAACAACAAAAAGGCCCTTTCCCTGCAGCCCCTAAGCGTAGACTGCAAGGCCTCATCTGTTGGCCGATGGTTATCAAAAGCTTCCTGTGTATAGAACGGCACCCCTGGGTGGAGACCGCCAGCATGTCTGGCGTCTGACGACGTCCAGGCGCGGGAGCTCGCAGATGGGCTTGCCTTTGGCGCGCCGCCGGTGCGCCCGCTGCACTCCAACGCCATGGGCAGCTTAAGTAGTGTGTCCTGGAGCAGGGAGAGGTAGAGACTAGACCGCCTCCCTGTCAAAATGGTGGCCGTGAGATGGCGACGGGAAGTGGGTGAGCAAACCACGCCGGCCGGGTCAGGGCAGTACTCCCTCTACAGCAATCAGCCCTAAAGGCTGTGGTGGACCGGGGAGGTGCAGAGACTACGTAGTCACCGCAGGTTAGTACACTCAAATACATCGTGCGGCGTTTCCTCAGAACCATCAGTTTGGACAGATCTCCTCTATGGTGTGGTGATGTGGCTGCTTTTATCAGCATCGCATTCCTTTAAAATCCATGATGTTTCTTGGTTTTTTCATGTTTTGTTTTAAAGTGCTGATCTAGAGGAACAATTTTTCTTTGCAAATAGTCCCACTTTTGTGCCGAGATATTCCTTGTCTGATCTTTTGCACAGTGCGACCTACATTTACAAGAATGCATGGACACAAGGTAGCCTAAATTACATGTGTTACAGCTGATTATTGTGCAAAGAGTACGTTTGACATTGCTGTACATACATATTTCAGTGCTGGAGTTATGTGCACATTCAGAGCAGTTTCCGCATTTAGAGCAGTTTCCACATTTGTAGTGTCTGACTAAAGGCTGCTGACCGGATGATTCAATAAGTGTGCTTAGTTTGGGTTTTCATGTGTGCACATACCACATAGTATTTAATGTTTTCCTTTTCATAAGCAAAAAACAGTTGAAAACGTACATCTGTCATAGACAGGATATGCCAGTTTTTAGTATGGTTTTCTTGATCTGAATAAAAAGTGGAACGTGACAATTGTAAGCTCGTTTTCATTTCTCCGTCTGGTGGTAAGTAAATCTTCCAAGAAGTAAAATCAATCCGGTTTGTGCACACTCATCATGGTTTGTGAGCGCTCATCAGCAGTCATCTGAAATAGCCCCTTTCTTTCAGGAGCTGGCATAGAAGGTTAGATTCATTAAATACATTTTACTTTAATTTACAATTTCCTCTTGATCTAGATATTTCCTAAAAGTAAGTGTTAGACATGTCAGCCTTAGGGTGGTCTTCCCCAAACCTTTTGCCTGCTTGCCTCCAATTTTTCTGATTTTGTTTTGTTGGTTTTAGTACTCTTGGCACTCTACCACTGCTAAACAGCACTAAAGTGCATGTGCTATTGCCCCAAACATGGTTTGATCTGTAGTGTAGTTCCTATATTCCCAATAGGCTCTACGCATTGGAATAATATAAACAGCAGTGTAGACGTAGGACTGAGGTCGACTAGGTCTCTACTGACGATATTAGACTTAATTAGTTTTGCCAGTTAGCTCAGATGTCACTAGAAACTTTCTCGAGTAAACAAGGAGGAGTTTAACTTCCCTGGATAGACAAGAAGTGAGTAGCTTCTGACAACCATAAAACATGACAACTTTGCTCCCTCAGAATAAGAGTGTATCACTAGAGTTGTGTGAAAACAATAGACAGCTATTTTACTCAGTTAATCGTGCATACTTAGTTTCACCAGAGTGCAGAGAAATAGAGAGACGGGCATTTTCAATAAAAGGTGTTATTTATTGAGCAGTCTTCTTTCTCATGCAACAGAAATGAATTGCCACAATTGCAATACTTAACATGAAGTAAAATGCGTACAGTAAAAGTAGTATTATGAAATAATACTGTAAAAGCATTGATAGGGTTTCTTAGCCATATGATACTTTAAAATTGATAAAATATATACATACATAAATATATTGACTAACGTACTCAACTGGTGCTTCTAATCTACGCCTACCCCGGTGTACCTGACCTAAGCCTAATACGTGGGAAGGAGTAAGTAAGTAGCAGTTTAATCTGAATCAAGAATTCTCTTAAGGGTTTAGTCAGCTCCGTACCTTGGTAATAGAATGTAGGAGGTCTGGTATCTCTCTTTCAGGACTCGATATCCCAGCAACCTGCAAGGGCGGCTGGAAACACCGGAGCTGGATTTCTCGGCTGGATAAAAAGACAACCTCTTTCTCAGTGCGTCAAAAGGGAGGGGCGGCGTCTGTGGGCTTTCGCATCAGCTGGGCTCTTGGGCAAGTAGATAGCCGCTCTGCTCCAAACCACTGTGTGTTTTCTTAAGGCTACATTGCTATGTTTATACCTGAAAGGTGCCGGGTTTGACGTAAAGTTGGACATAAGACGTCAATAAAAGATGTCACTAAGAACTGGCCGTTCTTTCAGTGCTCACAGGAGTTCTAGGACAAATCAAAACAAAAGCATGGGGAATTCCCAGGTTGCTGGAGGTTTGGTTTGTTTAAAGAACGCGTTGTACTTTCTAGGAGTCTAGGGGAGTAGCCTTGCCGTATTTGGACTGCATGGGCTATTACTAAATATGGATATGATTCTTATGCCTTTATAAGGATATTATTTATTATAGCCATATAAGGGCATAAATCGGGAATATCGAATTAGGGTCCTAGATAGAAACACAACAGATCGACTTATCCACAACTGGCATATTTAATTTACCTATAAGTCCCTAGTAAAGTGCAATACATGTTCTTAGGTCCTGTAAGTTAAATGCTCCTAGTGGGCCTGTAGATTGATTGTGCCGCCCACTTAAGTAGTCCTTTAAAACATGGCTCAGGCCTACCACTGAAGAGCCTGTGTGTGCAGTGTACACTGCCATGTCGACTTGGCATTTAAAACCCCTTACCAATCCTTACGCTCCCCTTCTATTCCATATACATCACCCCTCAGGTAGGTCCTAGGTAGCCCACTAGCAGGGTGCTATGTAATTGAAAGGTAGGACATGTACGCTTACGTTTTACATGTCCTACACTTGTGAGGCATACTCCTCCCATAGGTTAACACTGGGGATTCCTTGTTACATCTAATAAGTGTAATCGCCAATTTGAAGCAGGTAGAGCTGTCATGTTTTCTTTTGTTGAGTGTTTTATATAGCTCAAACTAGACCCAAGACATCAGGTATCAGAGCACTTTACATGAGCACCAGTTTTGTTACAGATGGACACACTCATTTTTGTTAGGCACAGGGAGATTAAGTCATTTGCTCAGAATCACAGGATGTTTAGCATCATTGCTGAGAATCCCCAGGTTCGAGGCCGACCGCTTTAGCCATAAGGCAACATCCTCTCCCCAAGGGTTTTTACCTGTGGAATTGTAATGAAAATTCCTCTATAATAGTAAAGCCGAATTTATCATTACAATTTGAAAAAATCCACTTTTAGAAAGCTGGCATTTTTCTGCACTTAGCCCTGTGTGCCTACAACCTGTCTCCAAAACACGTCTGCGGTGGTTGGCAGCTGGGCTTTGTGCATTCCCTTTAGACAATCAAACACAAAGGGAATGTAAGTGTGTGCACTTCAAAGCCCGTCTTTGAAGTCTGCCCCACTTCAAAGACACCACTTGGACTTCTGACCCCACCACTTCAGTATACGCCTGGACCTGTGGATACTCTGCCAGGAAGAAGGAATTCAGTGCTACTGAAGGACTGCCACTCTGCTAGATTGCTGCTCTGGAAGAACTGATTTTTTGGTTTGCTGCATGGGTGAGCGGACTGGACCCACATCACTTGATGGGTAATGTTTGACGCGGATCTCCAAATGGCCTCTCAGACCAATAAAACCATCAGTGTCTGCTTTGGATTGCTTAAAGCGCTCAGACAGATTTTGCCCCTTCTGCCTGATGAGTCTAGACCGCTAGTGGTTAGTGTGATCCTGGCCAGACTGGACTACTGTAACTCCCTATATCTAGGGGCCCCCTTATACATCTTACAGGGGCTCCAGAGAGTCCAGTCCATAGCGGCCAAGCTGGCACTTAAAAGACCTCGTAGCTCTTCCACTACGCTGGCGCTCAGAGATCTACACTGGTTGCCAATCGGGAGTAGAGTCGCTTTTAAGTCCCTATTGTCGTGTATTCCTATAGGTTCTGAATCAATCCCCCTATTCCTGACCCTGTTCTGGTTAAACTAACTATCAAGTTAACTAACAGTCAGCCCATGAGGCAAGAAAAGCCCCCATGATGCAGATACCGTTATCTGACGCAGTCACACTACGGCACAGGAACGTGTTATCTGATTAGGTCATAACGCTTGAGATCTAATTAGACAAGCGACATTCCACCAGCCCCTGATAAGGCATACGACGTTCTCATAACAAATCAAACCTATGACAACCTGGAAAATCCGTGCGGCCATTGTTTTGATTTCACAGAGAACTTTAGTAAAGAATGTGCTAACGAGCAAGTCGTATGACATCTTTATTGACGTATCTATGTCCATCCTTACGTCAATCTCGGCACCTTTAAGGTATAAATATTGCCGATCTTGCCCTATGCAAACACACGCGTGGTGACGAGACGGAGCAGCCATACTTGCCGAAGCCCAGAAGCAGAGCAGACCCCGCTGGCGCAGCCCCGCCTTCCTGACGCGCTGAGAGGCGCGCTGCTATCTCCTGCCGAGAGACCCAGCACCGGCGCTTTCGGGCAGCCCTCGCAGGCGGCCTGGAATATCGAGAGCAGAGAAAGAGATACCATTCCTCATTCATCCTAAATTCCAGGTACAGAACTGAATAACCCCTCACAGAGAATTCTTTAGTTATTCACTTGGCAAAAACAAACTTAACTTAAACTGTAACTTTCTATTCCCGCCCACGCATTAGACTTAGGTCAGGTACACGGGGTAGGCGTATTTAGAAACACCAGTTGAGTACGTTTAGTCAAATGTATATGTGTATGTAAATATATTTTAATCATTTTAAACATCATATGGCTCAGAAACCATATCAATGTTTTTACAGTATTATTTTATACTATTGCTTTTAATGTATGCACTTTACTTAACTATAAGTATTGCAATAATATCGATCCATTTCTCTTGTACGAGAAAAGAGACTGATCAATAAATAACACCTTTTTATTGAACACGCCCGTCTCTTCCTTTTCTCTACAATCTGATGAGACTAAGAATGCACGTACTGACTGAGTAAAATAATTGCCTTGTGCTCACACGACTCTGGAGATTGACTCTTGATTAGGGGAGAGCAAAGTTGTCATGTTCTATGGTTGTCAGAAACTAAATCCCTTCTTGTCTAATCAGGGAAGTTAATTCCTCCTTGAAGTCTTCGAGAAAGTTTCTAGCGAACTCTGAGCTACGCTGGCAAACCCAAAACTTAAGTCTAGTATCGACAGTAGTAGACCTAGTTAACGTCTGGCCTAGGCCTTTACTGCTGTAGGTATTATTCCAATGCGCAGAGCCTATTGGGAAGATAGGAGCTACACTACATGGCGCCCAACGCGTTTGGAAAGGGCGATAAAACTAACATAAGACATTTAGAGTAACTCAGTCGTGCTATCTCACTCAGACCCCTTTTCCCAAATACTCCAAAGACGTCTGGAGTGGGTGTAAGGTAATATCCTCCAAAACCTCGCAGGAGGGAACTCCTATGTATGGTTCTTGGTATAGTCAACGTTGAAGGATACACTGTTCCAAAATATTGTGCATCTAATCTCTGTTTCCATAAGAAACCTGATCTGCAAACAAAAAGAATAACCTTTCTAACAGTAAAATGTCAGAAAGTGATGAAGAAAGAGAGGCAGTTAGATTAGCAACTGAACTCGCAGCAGCTGATGCTACCATGCAGGCTGCTGACGGGGATATAATACTCATCCCGGTCATCAAAAGGAGATCTATAACCCTAAAGCTTATAGAAAATGGACTGACACCTAGAGGTGGCACAGTCATATTCGTAATTGAGGCACACGAATATCGGCAGACAGAGGTATACTATTCATGGATACATTTTCCAGCAGCAAATGCTGTAACAAAGTACTTCCACTATTACAAAATAGAGGAACCTCCTAATGAGTACACTCCTTTCGAGGAGGTGTAAGTACCACTCAAATTCCAAGAGCATTTGCTCTTATTTGATGGCGCCCTAAAACACAATAATCACATCACCAGGCTTGGTCCTTTAGGTAGACCAGGAGCAACGTGGCCGGTCTTAGCCGGATACACACCACACCCAGACATCGAAGGGATGTCTACAGGAGAGCTGTTAATACAGCTAAAACAATTACTAAAAATTCACAGACAATTAGTTCAGTATGTAATGCAGACTTCAACAATTCAGCCAGCGATTAAACTTCCACAGCTGACCCCTCACCAGGGGAACACAAATAAAATCACACCACAGAACATCCAATCCTGCTTAGGTAAAGTTCCGGCTAAACGGGAACAAATACCATTCTGGTTGGCACAAAAAATTACCCAAATAGAGGCGGTGTTTCCTGACACCACCCCGCTAGAAAAACACAGGATTCTGACTATATGTCTCCCAATGGGAATCGCACCACACATAGAGGACTGTGACACTTGGGGTACAGTCTTTGCTTCCATCTACACAAAAACGCACGGTGTTCCATCCATTTCGGTAATACCAGATGTGCTAAAACAAATTCAAGATGAATACGGTCCAGAACCAGCTTTAACTCTTGGTATGAAATTACTGAAAGACTTCAAGCAGGTCTCGGCTATATTATTAGCCAATATAAAAGGTGAAGCAGCAAACGTGGCGATCCGCCAGAGGTTAAAAGAGACAGATATAGCAGACCAACCAGCTGAAATTGCCAGAATCATAGAAAAATCCTATGAAGAACTAGGTAGAGATAGTTTAGGTGGAATACCAGTAAAACCGCAACTGACTGAAAGTCCAGAAAAAATATTTTTTAATAACAATTCACCCAAAAAGAACTGGGATGGAAACAAACAATCCAATCCAAAAGAAAAGAAATTCCAGTCCAGAGGAAGGTCTCCTAGGCGAAGAGAAAAATCTCCAAACCGAAGACAGAGGTCACCGCAGAGTGACCCCTCTGGGAATAGATATAACCTTAGAAATAGGGATAATATTAAAAAACCTGATAGATATCAAGACATTGATACACGTCCCTCTCAATCTTTTCAGAATTCCTCGCAGAAATCGGAAAGAAGAGGACGATCAGAACAAAGAGAAGAGCACGCCAAGTCCAAAGACAAGGAACCTGCTCAGCTAAAAAAGAAATTACAATTTCCAAAAAAGAAGGTAGCCAGTATCAAGGTAGTTAACAATGCCGAGAATACTGAGGACACAACTGAAAAACGGAGAGTGGGCTCAGACAATGCTAGACAGCGCAGCAGAGGTGAGCATAGCTCGCAAAGTCCTTATGAATCATCTGGAGACAGTGGACACGAATGAATATCTTCAAGTGGAAACTGCAGACACCAGAGTTAGCAAACCCCACAAGATATACGAGATAACATTACGTATAGAGGGAGATAAGACTAGGAAAATAAGGGGACTATTTTGGGATAATCTCTCCAAGGGCTATGATATCCTTCTAGCTGAAAAAGACTGGCCACCAGAGTTTGTCAGGGAGTGCCCTCATGGCGAAGAAGTAATTATGCCTGCCTTCTCGAATCAAATCCCGATTCATAAAAAATACACACTTGCTAGAAAGTGGGCAGTGGCCTTAGCACCTGCTTTATATAAAAATCATGTAGGATGGGATGAGGATTCTCCTCCTCACAAAATCCAGTTAAAATCACAACCTACTGCACAAAGGCAGTACCCAATTAAGCAAGAAGCTAAAAAACAGGTAAATGAAATACTAGATCAGCTAGAATACCAGGGGGTGATTGAAACTTGCACCTCACAAATGAACAATCCTTTGTTTCCGGTCTCCAAACCAGACAATTCATATCGTCTAGTTTTGGATTACCGACACCTTAACACATGTTGCAAAACCTTTGCAGTACAAAACTCACACAGTGCTGCACTAATGAATAACATAGTGCGCAAAAAATACAAAACAACCTTGGACATCTCCAATGGATTCTTTTGTCAAAACATAGCACCAGAGAGCAGATATTTAACTGCATTCTCAGTAAATGGCACTCAAAAACAATTCTGTCGGTTAGCCCAGGGGTACAAGAACAGCCCGGGGGTATTCTCAGCGAGAGTAACAGAATTACTACAACTATATGATGATGAAGCATTATCTTATGTCGATGACATTTACTTAACAGATGATGACTTGGATACTCACTTGAAAAGAGTGAACACCATAATACTTGGGTTCGCAGCAGAGGGTTACAAATTCAACTTTAAAAAATCCAGAATTGCCCATCTAACAGTCCTATTCTTAGGATATGAGTTATCAAGTGAAGGCAAAAGCCTGGCAGACAACTTCCTAGAGAAATGTGCCGTAATCCAAGCTCCTAAAACACTAAAAAACCTACAGTCAATTCTAGGCTTTCTAAATTTCGGAAGAACTTACATTGCAAATTACGCAGAAAGGGTCAAACCCCTTTATGATCTAATTAAACCAGACTTTAAAAGATCCAGTTGGACTCAAACACACACAGAAATTTTGAGATCCTTACAAACAGATATGCTAATTAAAACAAAATTAGAAACACGTGATAACACACGCAATCTTGTGATTCGAGTCATCCCAGGGAGATGCGGATTCACATACCTGACCTCTAATGAGGGAGAAAAGGTACCAATTGCATTCAAATCACACTTGTACACAGAGGCTGAACAGAAATTCAGTAATACAGAAAAAATCATTCGTGCAGTTCAAACCGCAATAGCTGGAGAAAAAGACATAGCTGACGGTAGACATATCACAGTCAGAACAGCAGAATCAGCCTTAGCACTAACAACACCGTGTAATTTACCAACAACAACATTGAATCCGGAATGGATACAATGGGTGAATTCAATCACAACGGACAAAGTATACTACTACTTTGATCCAGAACTAGAAGAATTAAAAAATCTAAATTATGAAAAGACGTATCCTCTGCCAATCGACATTCTGCCTCTACGACATTACGCCTGTGTAATCTATACAGACGGACATGCTCAACCCTCCGTTTGGGGAGAACAAGCATACAACCCCACATGTGAGATTACAAAAGAAGTGTGGCGCGGAGGTAAACTAAGACCTCTATTAACAAAATCACACTCAGTAGAAACTAATTCAGAACAACAAACTGAAATAATAGCTTTGAAAATGGCGCTAGATAATGCGGATCGCGAATTCCCGACACTTATAGTGTCAGATTCGTATTACTGCGTCAAATCATACAACAAGGATTTGCAGACATGGATTCAAAACGGTTACAAAGATGACACAGATGCACCAATAAAGCAGAAACTGCTCTGGGAACAAATAGCTCTTTTACAAAAAGAACTACCAAAGACTCACGTGACACACTCACTGAGTCACCAGCGTGATGGCGTTCACGTTGCAGGGAATTCATTGGCTGAAACAGCCGCAGCGGCAGCCACTAAATCGGCTCCCGTAGTTCCAAAAAAGCGTACATTAAAATACATTGACGGTGAAACATTGCTGGCGGTGAAAACGTCATCAAAAGGCGACTGCTCAGCGTTACCGATCAACTATCCACTCAATTAGACATACATAATCGATGCAAACTCCGTCCCTTTTGCTCGAATCCCTGGAGTGGGGGATAGAGTGATTCCAAACATGGACAGGAGAAGCTTGTTAATCGCAGACGCACATATGGGCGAGGGTCTCAGACACCTCAAACTAAAAGATTCTCTGGAAGATTTACAATCACGGTACTGGTGGCCAGGCATGAGCCTACATCATACCATGTTTGTAAAAAACTGCCCAAACTGCAACAGAAATCGCAGTGGGGAGAGAAAAAATATAATACGGTGGAATCTGACTGCAGATAACATCACCAGTAAAAAGAATGGCTTGCGATTAACATATACAGGCTAATTTCCACTTATAATGTAGATCCTCAGCACTCGGCTGACGTCCGGACTGTTATACAAAGATTTGCGAGTCTAAATGGCATATACGCTAAGAGCATGTTACGTTTGACCATTGTTTTCCCTCAGGCACACCAGCCTGGGGGGAAACATGGCCAAATGAGCACAGTCCAGCGGGAATCTTCTCACTTCCTTCCTGAGGGTACGGGATGGTGTAAAGAAAAAACCAAGGCAGAAAGCAATCTATAATGGAAAGGATATTAGGTTCGGGAGCTGGGTGGGTCAAACATCTAATAAGTGTCCAACGTAGTCTAAATAACTTGCCAAGAAATTCTCTGAAGGGATTCAGTCCGTACAAATTATTATTTGGAACTAGAATGATTATCTCTGACCTCGACAGTCAGACTTCAGTGGTTAAAGAAAAAAGCTTTGATGTCAAAGACCGTTTGGCTATTTTGCAGGACTTAAACAAAACAAGAAAAGACCTAAGCAACATACAGTTGAAACAACAGCCAACAACCACTGAAGAATCACCACCTGTCCCAGCAAGACCTGTCTGGATTCCAAAAGTCGGGGATCTAGTCAGGGAGAAGATCGCGGTAAAGAAGGAATTTGGGCCTTCTTACAGAAAAGCAGTTCCTGTCTTGTCTGTCAACGGGACAAGATCAGTTGTACTACCGCCACTTGCTGGAAAAAAGGAGAACCGAGTTGTATCCATCGACCTGGTAAAACCACAACATGTGGCCGATAACAAACAGTAGGCCAAGTGGACTCCCAATAAGTAGCAGAACACCAAGGTTTGCTACCAGTACAGAGGTCCTAACAAAGAGGCTCATCACATTCGAAACGCCTACAGAAGAACAACAAGGACTATGCAACAATGCAATAGAACTAAGACCTCTGAAAACCCAAATAAAAACATTTAGCAGAAACACACCAATCTACAATGAAGTACCGAGTGACAGAGCAAGAAACAAAAATCCTGAAGCAATTGGAACAATTGACAGAACTGCATCCGGCTACTTCATAAACTTCGATGATTCCTCTGAAAGCCTCAGTGAATCAAAGACACAGCCATCATCAAAATCCTTTAAAGACAAAGCTAAGGAACTTTTGAACCAACTGAAAGAAACATATCTGACTTCTCCATGGATTGAATTTTGGGTGGGTTTTGGTGCATTTATCCTCATACTTTGGCTCATCATGGTATTTACTTTGGGACGCTTCATTGAGGGAAAATATGCTAAAATGGACACAGCAAGTCAGAACATCAACCTGGTCCTCAAACCACACACATCTTCACACGTCGAGAAAAGAGAACTTTCTTCAGCCAACTTCACAGCCAATCCTATACCTGGTGGGGTAGCCTGGGACAACACTGACTATGAAATTTATGGTCCGGTCGAGATCCTGAAATATCCACACCAAATCAAGATCTCCTTGAGTGACTTTGCAAAACCAAACTCATTTGCTGATGATTGGGACTTCAAAAGCATTAATAACATGATGTCTGACTTAGTAATGTCTGCTAAATTTACAAAACATGATTATTTGCAAGGTTCTACAAATTATGATAGTATGTATTGCTATAACCACTATGGTAACCATTTTTTGCATAAATCTGCACAACCTAGAAATGTTTTAAATTATAATCAATGGGAACATTGTGCTACACCTCCAAAAGGGAGCTCAAGAACCGTTTATGACAAATATTCATATTTTTCAGGTTTTAACATAAGTAATGCTGAAACATTTTATTTTAAATTGTCAAACAAGACAGGGATGAAAACCATGATAACCAACACAAAGTTGATATATTCAGATTCATTCTTCGAAAAAATGAATACCTTTGGATTTGATTATTGGGACAAAAATGTTGATTTGAAAAGTGTTTGGGGTACAAAAGAATGGCAAGTACAGGGTTTAGAAGCCTTGTTTAGAGCCTGCATGATCCCAGAACAAATGATATTTTTAAATGACACTGTTCAACAAACCACCTGTCTTGGCTTAGCCAAAATCAAAGATTTAAATAAACCGTCTATTCCAAAGCCAACAATGTTTAGCAATAGCTCTGATACAGATGAAGAGATAGACGTAAACCATATATTAAACCAAAACAGAACACATCCTGATTGGAAACAATGGTTGATCTGGCCCACAGATACAAATAACTGTCAAGACAGATTCCTGAATAAAACACAGGGGTTCAAAATGACCAGGCCAGACCCTAGATATCCCCAAAGACATCACCCAGGGATAATAACAACCTACAGTGTGGGCAAATTATGCCTTCAATGGCTACAAACTTCCACACTGCCTGAAATTAAGCAACACCTAACTTTACTTACTGATGGTGCTGACTTGCGTGATTTCATAATGGGACCACGCAAACAGCGTCAAAAGCGTTTCATAGCAGCCTCTGTATATGCAGCATACAATGAGGCCTGGAAGGTTACTCAAATTGAAACAGCAGAAAGAATACGGGAAATTGACCGTATCAATTTGGAAAAATCACTTTCTGTAGTGGACAATGGGTTAATGACTCTGTCCTCCAGAATTTTTTCATTGGACAGCATTGTGTCTTCAGCAATCGATATATTATCGCAAGACTTACTGTTATTACAACATGGACAGTCACAATTGCGTTCTATTGTACAGCTTGGCTGGACGTTACAAAATCTGCGTTCAGGCTATGTGCCTTGGCGTTTAATCAACACAACGTCACTATTCCAAATCTTTAACCTTACTGATAGACAAATCGGTATGGCACAAAAGGGTGCTGATTATACAATCTTGAGCATTGAAAAACTAGAAAGATTACCAATGACAATGTCAGAACGACCTGTCAGTGAATGGATAATCCACGGAATCATGAATATTCCGATCTCAACCTTCAGGTTTCAATACTGCCAAAAATATATACAGGCTGGCATGTACGAGAAATTGGGAAAGGGGTACCTTAAAACAACTTGGAACCTGCCCTATTCACATGCATGTGTCAGTAATAAAGGACAGAAAGTGTTTCTTAGTGGCAACAATTGTGCTATGTCACTAAGCGGCACGCTTCTGTGTAACGGAATTAGTTTGCATGGAGCCTGTGAAGGGAATTCATACAACCTTTCATGTCACCAGCAAGGCGCACCTGCAACAGAAATAGAACCATTCTTTCAAAGACTCTATAATGGGAGTGGTGTACAGTCATAATATCGAGTCAATTATTTCGACTGGACAGAATATCGAGTAAAAAATATAGAATGGACATAATATCGACTAGACATAATATAGACAACAAAAATATCGACTAGAGAAAATTAATATCGAATAGAATGGACATAATATCGAATCAAAAATATAGAATGGACATAATATCGACTAGACATAATATAGACAACAAAAATATCGAATTTAAGGTAAGTTAATAATAATTTTTATTTTTTGTGTAATATAAGTCTGTAGCGGGTTGTGGGTTTATAGGGGAATAGGGTGGGAAGTAATTTAATTCTAATTAATTAAATATGTTAATTTATTTATTGATATATATTTAGATTTAATTGTTAAATAATTATTAATTGGTAATTAATTAAAATATAATTGGTAATTAATTATAATTGATTAATTGATAAATATTTTAATTTTAGTAATTTATTTTCTGTAGCGGGTTGTGGGTTTATAGGGGAATAGGGTGGGAAGTAATTTAATTATAATTAATTAAATATGTTAATTTATTTATTGATAATAATTTAGAATTAATTGTTAATTAATTATTAATTGGTAATTAATTAAAATATAATTGGTAATTAATTATAATTGATTAATTGATAAATATTTTAATTTTAGTAATTTATTTTCTGTAGCGGGTTGTGGGTTTATATGGGAATAGGGTGGGAAGTAATTTAATTATAATTAATTAAATATGTTAATTTATTTATTGATATTTTTTAAAAATTAATTGTTAATTAATTATTAATTGGTAATTAATTAAAATATAATTGGTAATTAATTATAATTGATTAATTGATAAATATTTTAATTTTAGGGTTCAGGGTCAGTTTTCAGTTTTTGGGTAAAGGGGTATTTTTAGGGTTCAGGGTCAGTTTTCAGTTTTTGGGTAAAGGGGTATTTTTAGGGTTCAGGGTCAGTTTTCAGTTGTTGGGGAAAAGGGGTATTTTTAGGGTTCAGGGTCAGTTTTCAGTTTGTAGGTAAAGGGGTATTTTTAGGGTTCAGGGTCAGTTTTCAGTTTTTGGGTAAAGGGGTATTTTTAGGGTTCAGGGTCAGTTTTCAGTTTTTGGGTAAAGGGGTATTTTTAGGGTTCAGGGTCAGTTTTCAGTTTTTGGGTAAAGGGGTATTTTTAGGGTTCAGGGTCAGTTTTCAGTATTTGAGGTAAAGGGGTATTTTTAGGGTTCAGGGTCAGTTTTCAGTTTGTAGGTAAAGGGGTATTTTTAGGGTTCAGGGTCAGTTTTCAGTTTTTGGGTAAAGGGGTATTTTTAGGGTTCAGGGTCAGTTTTCAGTTTTTGGGGTAAAGGGGTATTTTTAGGGTTCAGGGTCAGTTTTCAGTTTGTAGGTAAAGGGGTATTTTTAGGGTTCAGGGTCAGTTTTCAGTTTTTGGGTAAAGGGGTATTTTTAGGGTTCAGGGTCAGTTTTCAGTTTTCGGGTAAAGGGGTATTTTTAGGGTTCAGGGTCAGTTTTCAGTTTATGGGTAAAGGGGTATTTTTAGGGTTCAGGGTCAGTTTTGGGTTTTTGGGGTACAGGGGTACTTTGTAAAAATAAAGTAAAATTACATTTAAATTACATTTATTTAATAAAATTAAATTATATTAAATTATATTATAATATTTTTTATTAATTTATATTCAAAAAATTATTATATACTTACCAATACTTATGTTGTAATGGTATGCGTTGTAAAGGTATATGCGTTGTAAAATCTTGCGTTGTAAATGTATGCGTTGTAAAAGTTTTTGCGTTGTAAAAGTTTTGTTGTAATGGTAGGCGTTGTAAAAGTATGCGTTGTAACGTCATACATCCCTGGAGTGGGAATAGTAATTTTAACCTCTACGCTATCCAGCGCTTTCCCTACTGTTGCACCCACTGGAGTGGGAGTAGTAAATTTTACCTCTACGCTATCCAACACTTTTGCTAATGTTGAACTCACTATAGTTGTAACAATAAATTTTAAACATTTTCTAAAATGTTATATATGTTTATTTAATAATATGTTTAAATAATATATATATATATGTGTGTGTGTAATTTTTGGTGATATAATTTTTTTAATTATATAAATTATTTATTAAAATTATATTTTTTTAATAATTATTTCTAAGTTTATATTAAATATATGTATTACTATATTAGTTTTAACTTAATTTTAAGACATTTTAAAAAATCGATATTTTGACAGTCTATATTTTTGTAAGTCGATATTTTGGAGTCGATATTTTGGTACTTACCTGTTTGAAGATAGGGAGTCGATATTTTGTCAATCGATATTTTTGACTCGATATTTGTGTATCTCGATATTTGTGTCGTCGATATTATGTCAGTGATCCAATGGGAGTTACATTCTTATTGTAGACCGCAGATGGTGTAGTCTTATGCCCGGGACTCCTTATCTAGTCACTACGACTGCGAAGGTCAAGTGCTGTGGACGTTCTTTGTTCCCCAGCTCCTTTCCAGACAGGGAGGCAAGGGCATGGCCCAATTTGAAAATTACTTCTATTCGAATAGACACTTTAAGCAGAATGAAAACAGTGCTTCTTCAGACGCCTACAAGGCTCACGTCATCAAAAGAAACGTATGATCTACAAGTCGCAAGGACGACTGCAGAGATACATACATTATTATCAACTAATTCCCCCGTACATTTCGCGGAAATCCTGAGCGAAATCTTAAATATTTCTGATACCACAGGGGTCTCAAAGGTATTTAAGACAGTATTTTCGATGGCATTAACACCATTCAAAGCCACACTGGGTATTTTTCCAGATTTCGTCCATTCGATTTTTGGCGGACTTCCCCTGATCCTGGGACTAATTGCAGGAATCCTATTCTTAGCCCTTATTTTTCGTTATGGCAACCCATGTCACAGATCAAACTCTTGCGACAATGGAAGATACGATCCTAGCCATTGAATACCGGGACCGGATATCAAAAATCCTGGGACTCTCCCGGCTTAGAGACCTGAACATGACTTGGTTTCTATCATTTCGACCAATGTGGCAAAGGTGTGTTTTACCTGTACTAAGGTGTCTGCTATGCGGAGAAGAATGCGTGTTAGACACCTGTCTGACGCTACAATCGGATGCGCCAGTGGATGCAGATACATTGTTGGTTCCTACCAAGGTTCACGCTTTGTGCTGCCCTCAAAGGCTGCCAATCCTGATGACGGCATTCGTGGAATCTTCACCACTACGATTGAAGAGTAGTGAAGTTCGAGATGAAAGCAGCATCGATCAGGTACGACCTTCTGTCAGCAATGCGAATCAGAATGTCA
This sequence comes from Lissotriton helveticus, assembly GCF_964261635.1. Taxonomy (NCBI): domain Eukaryota; kingdom Metazoa; phylum Chordata; class Amphibia; order Caudata; family Salamandridae; genus Lissotriton; species Lissotriton helveticus. Next base: position 2,073,423,205 of record NC_136057.1, on the reverse strand, counting down.
ATGGAGACAATCATGCGCACGAATGCATGGTTACACCTATTTCCGACTTAGTGGAACTTTCCCATGAAGCTGTTGACAGTTTTTTCGAAAGCCTTAATGATATGATGTTCTCTCCAGAACAGAAATAGAGACTTTTGAGCAAGCTCGCACACGGCGTTCCCTGAATTCGGCCTTCAACTTTAAAAATAAAGTCACATGAACAATTTTTCCCACCAGTTCACGGACAGCAATTTTTTAGCAGCCCCAAATTATTTTTTACAAAATTTTCGGGACACTTATCTTCTGCTTAAAGTAAGAAACTATTCCTAGAGAACTAAGATTTCTATTTTTAGATACTTTATAATCTTTAGTTGCCCGCTGGTATGTTCATAAATATTTTATTATGTGATGAAATGGTCTCGGACTTCCTTTCTGTATAGCCATATTAAGAGCCATTTCATGTGTATTTCTCATATACCAAATTAGCAATAATGCATACAAATGCGTGTTTACTTTTGCATTTAATTCATAGCTTAAGTGCATACAATATATATGACTGCAATTTTTCAGTATATTTGAAAATTTCAAAATGCTTTTATGTATTTTGGGTTGGTAAGGTATACACTATACTCTATAGTATGTTGTACTATGTTATACTATGCATAGATTAGTAAATATGACCATAGTTAGCGTGGAGTGGGTGTCGTGTATTCCTATAGGTTCTGAATCAATCCCCCTATTCCTGACCCTGTTCTGGTTAAACTAACTATCAAGTTAACTAACAGTCAGCCCATGAGGCAAGAAAAGCCCCCATGATGCAGATACCGTTATCTGACGCAGTCACACTACGGCACAGGAACGTGTTATCTGATTAGGTCATAACGCTTGAGATCTAATTAGACAAGCGACATTCCTCCAGCCCCTGATAAGGCATACGACGTTCTCATAACAAATCAAACCTATGACAACCTGGAAAATCCGTGCGGCCATTGTTTTGATTTCACAGAGAACTTTAGTAAAGAATGTGCTAACGAGCAAGTCGTATGACATCTTTATTGACGTATCTATGTCCATCCTTACGTCAATCTCGGCACCTTTAAGGTATAAATATTGCCGATCTTGCCCTATGCAAACACACGCGTGGTGACGAGACGGAGCAGCCATACTTGCCGAAGCCCAGAAGCAGAGCAGACCCCGCTGGCGCAGCCCCGCCTTCCTGACGCGCTGAGAGATGCGCTGCTATCTCCTGCCGAGAGACCCAGCACCGGCGCTTTCGGGCAGCCCTCGCAGGCGGCCTGGAATATCGAGAGCAGAGAAAGAGATACCATTCCTCATTCATCCTAAATTCCAGGTACAGAACTGAATAACCCCTCACAGAGAATTCTTTAGTTATTCACTTGGCAAAAACAAACTTAACTTAAACTGTAACTTTCTATTCCCGCCCACGCATTAGACTTAGGTCAGGTACACGGGGTAGGCGTATTTAGAAACACCAGTTGAGTACGTTTAGTCAAATGTATATGTGTATGTAAATATATTTTAATCATTTTAAACATCATATGGCTCAGAAACCATAGCAATGTTTTTACAGTATTATTTTATACTATTGCTTTTAATGTATGCACTTTACTTAACTATAAGTATTGCAATAATATCGATCCATTTCTCTTGTACGAGAAAAGAGACTGATCAATAAATAACACCTTTTTATTGAACACGCCCGTCTCTTCCTTTTCTCTACAATCTGATGAGACTAAGAATGCACGTACTGACTGAGTAAAATAATTGCCTTGTGCTCACACGACTCTGGAGATTGACTCTTGATTAGGGGAGAGCAAAGTTGTCATGTTCTATGGTTGTCAGAAACTAAATCCCTTCTTGTCTAATCCGGGAAGTTAATTCCTCCTTGAACATTCGAGAAAGTTTCTAGCGAACTCTGAGCTACGCTGGCAAACCCAAAACTTAAGTCTAGTATCGACAGTAGTAGACCTAGATAACGTCTGGCCTAGGCCTTTACTGCTGTAGGTATTATTCCAATGCGCAGAGCCTATTGGGAAGATAGGAGCTACACTACACTATGTATTGTGTATAGAGCCCTGCACAACACGGGTCCTATTCCTTTACAGGAAAGGCTCAACTGGTATAAGCCTACAAGGTCCCTGGGTTCCTCTAGCCTAGGTTTGGCAGCAACCACCAGGATCAGGAGATCGAGGATGGGAGGCCGAGCCTTCTGCACATCCGCGTCTAGGATGTGGAACGAGCTTCCCCAGAACATCAGGCAAATTGACACCTTGCTTGGATTTAGAAAGAGTCTGAAAACATGGCTGTTTGCCAAAGTTTAATCCCCTTGACACCATTTAATAGAACTGGCGGCTGTTTTACATGTTATGACAGCCAGTGTATTGTTGTTCCATCTGACTACTTCCTGTTTGGGCGCCAGGATACCCGTAGGGTGACAGTTGCACGATACAAATAACAAATACAATACAATACAATACAATACTTGAACCCCGAATCGGAGGGACTCCAAGAGCTTTCAGGCTTGCCTCCTGTTCTGAAGTATCAGTTACATCAAAGACTTCCAACTCACCTGCCTCAACACTGGGACTCTGCCAACTGTAAGTCTGCCCTGTCAAGTGGTGCCAATCCAGTCCTGGGCCCTTGGAACTGGGTTAAAGTGCTGGTCCATCAGAATCCATGCAACACCATTGACGCAGCAGCTCAGAACTGGCACATCTCTACAACTGCTGATGCATTGCCGCCAATGCAAAGATAAACTCCAACACATCGCCGACTGCACAGTTCAGCTATGCAATTTCTGATGCATCTTCGACTTTGCACAGCTCGAAGCAGACACATCACCTTCACATCACCTTCACTCTACAGATCGACAATGAAGCATCACCTCCTCTGCACCACTCAGCCCGCCCTCGAAGCAAAAAAGTTAATTTGCAGGGGCACCAGAATTTAAGAATTTGACCCAGTCTAGCTTGACCAGATAGCTCCGGTTGGTGCTTTATGCTTATAAGCACAATATTTTAGATTATTCTTTAGAAATTCATAACTCCAGTTCTACTTAGACGATTTTTGTAATTTTGGACTTGTCTTCGTCATTAAATTAATCTCTATTTTTCTAATCAGGTGTGGTATCTTTTTGTGTGGGGTTTGCACTCTTTTACTGTTTGAGGTGTTAAGCATGGCTCTATGTGCCAAGCTACTAGGGAGTGAGCACAGGTTAATTTAATATTTGTTTGTGGCTTACCCTGATTAGGATTGGGGTTCCTGCTTGGGCAGGGTGCATACCTTTGCCAACCAGAAACCCAATTTCTAACAGTATGATAAATAAAGCTGCCATATTCTAGAAGGACGTTGTGCTGTGTAGATGTGTGAAATAAAGTCTTTTAATTGTCTGACTGTCATTTTTGATTTCTAGGTCTAGATAACTGACCGTAGCTTTACTGTAATTCATAGTAGATTAAAGATGGGGGTTTCATTTACTCAACCAATCTACAAAAATACCTATTGTTGTTCAGAGACTTTCCAAACAAAATTTGGAGGTTTCCTAATTATATAATTTCTATGATTTTAAGGCCTGCTTTATGTGGCCCTACTAATCCAATTAGAATGTTGACAGACTTCCATGGACAGCTTGTTCAACCATCTTTACCTGATGGTGAACTCATCATATTACTCACACAAGAGGTCGTTATGCCAAGAGTAGAAGAAACGGAACTGATTCCAAGAAACTCAATTGAACTTGTCTTTCAGTTGATGTATCAATATAATAGTTGGCTCTCTACATATCATTTGTTCAAATATTGCACTGTTTCTATGGTCTGAAAAATGCTTTGCTTTGAATGACTTTTCACTGCACCACGTTCACAATTTGCCACCGTTTTTATATTATTTTATGGTTTTACATATAAATACAGGCTGTTTTGACTACAGATCCACTCGGGTCACAATCTAACTACCCTAGCATTAATTATGAATAAAATTTCACGTATGGAACATTGTTTTTTTTTATGATTGGAAAACACTGCAAAAAGTGTGTATGTTCTCATTTTAGTAGTAGCGTATGCTTCTCAAGCACCCTGTGTGCATAAGATCTGATCTCCCGGTGTGTCCTCAACATAGCTGCAGTATTCACACTGCCTGAGGGTGCCAAAACAGCACTGACAGAACTTTGAATGTATGTATATATCATACTCTTATAGCCGCAACACAGTGGTGGATCCCCTAGAGTCAGCAGAGATATGATCAGAGAGTTAATCTAGGCAGGAGTGCTGAGTTCTAAAAGGGGAGGTGGACTATTTATCGTGTCTGGGACACCCTGATGTAGTAATATGACCATACAAAATAAAGAGCACTGCAAACATCTCAGTAACAAAAGTAATAAAAACAAATGAAAGGGCAGATGGGTGTATGGAACCTCTCGAATGAAAGAAGCTTCAATAGAAACAGTTAATTCTCTGTGTTTCACATATTTAATTGAAACACCCATGTGATCTGTCAGGATGCTAATGTGTTTTAACAAATGGCTGAAAAGCAAACAGCAAGAGAACCTTGATTTGGAACTCTGAGGTTAGACCTGGAGATTCAAACCCCCTGAAAAGATCATGACACAAAATAAAATGGTTGGCTGAAACAAGATATCTTATCCATGGAGGAAAACAGAACTCCTTTCACATTTGCGGTACTGAGATCTGTCTCCTTTGAAGGAGGTAGACTGAAAATCTTAACATTGCACTTATTCCAGCTATAGGTAGTTATTTAACTAGTTTGGGTTGGGAAACAATTTCATGCTAAACGATCATATTACGCACCCTCAAATAAGACTCCTGGCTACCAAATCAAATCACTGAAGCTCTAGACAAGGAAATGAAATCAAACTATCAATGACACTGATAATAAAGTAAGAAAACTTCCGGGTCACATAGTATATTAAAAAAAAAATGAGCACATAATGTGTGCAGTGATACTGAAAAATTGGATCTGTATTGTTAAAAATTAGACACGCATGGAAAAACGTGGTTTTTCCAGTGGTCATGGTTTCTCTGATGTCCTGGCTCTCCGTGGCCTCATGTGCTGCTGTATTCATGCCTTCTGTGCAAATATATTTAAGAAATTAAATGCTTCTAGTGGGCCTGCAGCACTGATTGCACCATCCACTTCAGTAGCCTTTTAAAAATGTTCCAGGCCTGCCATTGCAGCCTGATTGCTGTGTCACTGCCATGTTGATTTGGCATTTAAAACTCTTTGCCAAGCCCTAAACTCCACTTTAATTAAATATATGCCACATCTAAGGTAGGCCTTATGTAGCCCATAGGGCAGGGAGCTGTGTAAGTAAATGATAGGACATGTACTTTCAAGTTTTACATGTTCTGGTAGTGAAAAACTCCCCAAATTATTTTTCACTATTGTGAGGTCTACTTCTCTCAGAGGATAACATTGGGGATCCCTTATTACATGTAATAAGTTGTAATCCCTAATTGAGAGGGAGTGGATCTTTCATGTTTTGTACCTATGGAATGTAGTGATAAATACTCTTGAATGGCAAAGTCGGATTTATTATAAATGTCACTTTTGTAACATTGGCATTTTACTGTTCTTAGTCCTGGGTGCCTGAAGTATGTCTCAGATACATGTCTGAGGAGGGTGACGGCTGGGCTTTGGGTATTCCCTCTAGACAGCCACACACAATGGGAGCTTAGCTGTGACTTGATGGGCCATCCGGGGACAATGGGAGGGAGGATCTGGGCACAGCCTAACGCTTACACCTGAACAGGCTGAGTCCTGTCCCCACACACAGGTCTGCATAGCCCAATGTAGTGAGTTTGGTGCCAGGGCAGGAAGGAAGTACCTGTGTGCACTTTAAAGGCCATTGGGTTTAAGAATTGGACCTCAGACCCTACAACTTCAGCACAATTCTGGGCCTGTGGATACTCTGCCGGACAGAAGAAATGATGCGCTGCTAAAGGGCTGACACTTTGCTGTACTGCTTCTTTGGAAGAACTGCTTTATTGCTGTGCTGATCTGTTGCCTGCTGCCCTCCTGGTCTGGGAGAGAAAGACTGGACCTGCATCCCTTGACCACCAGAGTGACTCCTAGGGCTAGTTGGCTGGCCTCTTGATCTGAAGCTTCATGGACATAGCAGAATTCCAACTATCCTGCTTCTGCACCCAGATTCTGCCATCGGTGTGTCTACTCTGCCAAGTGGTGCCACATCAGCCCTTGACCCTTGCAAGTGTGCCTAAGGTGCTTGTTCAAGAGAACCAATACATCATCGCCGCTGCAGTGCCAGTACCAGCGTATTGCTCCTCTGCATGGACCAGAACCCAAAAGTTGCTGCTTTTGCATGGCTCGGAGACACCACTCCTCCTTCGGGACCACCACTACTTGACGCTCTTCTAAAGTAAAGTCCCCGTGTCTCCATTGACGACAGCTTCGACAACGGAGCTGATACTCCACATTGCAGCAATGAGAGCTGACGCATCGGCGCTGTTGAGCAACCAGGACCAGCTCATCGCCGCTGATGCGTGGATCGATGCCGGTGCATCACCCTCTCTGCACTCCATATCCTCTCTGTCAGCAGGATCCTTGATATCTGCACAACCCAGACTAAGGTACTTTTGCTCAGCAGGTTCAAACCGGTGCCTGTAGCCAGCCTGCACTCCATCACAGTCAGCCTGAACATTTGACTTTGTCCCAATCGAATGCGAACAGATATCTCTTGTGTGTTAAGAAAGCTATCTTCAACTGGATTCTGGCTTCCAATGGTAGCCATTTTAGGTGGTTGAGGTCAGGGGTAATGCGGTTGAATCTTCTGGATCCAGTGAAGAGCCTGGCAGCTGTGTTCAATGTGGCTCTTAGTGGAGCCAACTGTAGTTTGGGTAAACAGGCAAGAGTAGTGCTCCCATAATCCAAATGGGAGATAACCAGGGATTGGAATGCTAATTGAAAGTCAGCCGGGGGCAAGAAAGTTCTGATTTTCCTTAACACGTTTAAATGGTAGTTGGATCCTCTAGAAGGGGTACTGATATGTTCTTGCATAATGAGGCGTTAGTCCAACATTACACCTAGTGATCTACAGGAATCTATCAAGTGTGGGATGCAGTTAAGAGCAGCGAGTTGCTTGAGCCATTCTTCTGTAGGTGCAGAGTGATTGGGCGGTGTGATCAGGAAGAATTCAGTTTTGAGGGTGTTAAGCATGAGTCATTTGAGGGTGAGACTTCAGCAGTTTGATGTCATCAAGGGAGGTAATGTTCAAATATAGTTGTGTGTCATCAGTGTACATGTGGTAGTTAATATAAGAGAGATTCAAAAGATCTATAAGAGGTTCCATGAGCAAACTGAATGAGGTGGATCAAAGTGTGGAACCTCGGGGAACTCCAATCGTTATTGGATGGTATTAGATGTGGTTTGATTGACCTTGAACCTTTATGCTCTATTATGAAGTTAATTGGCAAATCATTTTAAGACGGGACCAGATAGCCCCATCCTGTTCTCAAGATGGTCAATCATACTGTCACGTTTGACCGTATCAAAAGTCGAGGAGAGGTCAAGCAGAATAAGTCGACAGGATTAGTTCTGGTCTTACATTCTCAGGGTGTCATCAACAATGTGTGTTAGAGCCTTTTCAGAAGCCAGATTGATGTTGATCAAGGGGTTCAAATTGTTGAATGTGGTTATGTATGTGAAAGCATTTCTCTAAAAGCTTTGCTAGAGTCAGGATGTTATTTTTTTTTTTTTTTACTTTTTATATATTTTTTTATTTGTGCATAAAAAAACACAGCACATTACATGAAGCAGACAAATTTGCAAACTCTCCAATCTCATATTATAAATAGACAATAAGTAAAACGAGTTTCATGTGTGTACATGATAAATGTGGTACACAAAATATACAAAAAAACAAGAAGGTTAAAAACCCTATAGAATATTGAGTTGCATATTTAAAATGTACAGTGATAAAAAGCGCAAATTCATAACCTATTTTAGATGGTGCGCAATACCAGCATTCTAAAAAGCAGCTCAGTGATAACCTGCGTTCCCTACCTTGATGCCCTAAATGACTACAGAGTTTCCTTTCGAAAGGTGGTATGGTATGATCAATTTAATTCTACCTCCTGAGCGCTCTCCTGGGAACAATCCTCCTTTTAACTATTACAGTATCATCCCGAGGTCAGTTACTGCTAAAATAAACATTTATACAAAAGATCATCAAAGTAAATTACACAGTATCATTTGTATGGTTGGTGGCAGCAAAGCCCTTACATGTCCCCTCAAATCTCCACACCACCCCTAACCTCTTCGCGTAGGCCTCTTCAAATTTGTAGGTCCTCTCCAACTTCAATAACCATTGAGCTATTGTAAGGATTTTCTGAGATCTCCAATTCTGTAATATTAGAGATCTGGCTACTGCTATGGCTAAAAAGACACAGCATTGCCTATGAAATGAGAGCTGTCAACCTACATAGGAGAAACCAAACAATGCCAGCGATGCACATGGAAGGATAACTCTTGACAGACATTTACTAATAAAGCTGAACACTTCGTCCCAAAAGTACTGTAATCTCGGGCAAGTAAACAATATATGTATACATTCGCCCGCTTCTGGCAGATTACATCTAAAGCAGTCATTCGGTGTTGTAGGAAAACATTTATGGAGTCTGAAAGTAATGTAATATGCCACCTGTCAGGAGAGAAAGGACATTCTTTGGAAATTGTCCGCCCTCAAAGCCCTGTGGTCAAGCTCACATACTCCTAGCCATTCCTGTCTGTTAAACCAGCAATTTGTTTCATGGGCAATTTTTGGGAGCATTTCTTCAATAAGATTTTTATTTACCTCCTAGTGTAATAGCCTATTCCAATTGCCAATACCAGCTACATTTACCTCAAAGGCTGCTTTTAAAATTAATCTAACATTCTTGCTGATTCCTCTATAGTTGGTTAAAAGAAAGCATGTAATCTGCCTGAAACTTAGCCTAAGATTGCAGCTCTGAGCTTCAAATTGTTTTGTAAAAACATCCAATGTCATCAAATTGGCCCTGTTATAAAAGTCCCCTAGTTTACAAAAACCTAGCATAATATAGGGCTGGACCACCTTTTGTGTACAGAGGAATAAGCATGGCATGATGGGATGTTGTACTTCTTATTGAGCCGCTGCAAGCGGCTAAAAAATGCGCTCACAACCTTGAATCTTGTCTTTTTTGGTAGCTCTGCAGTACGCAAGAATGCTGGTAACTTGATTGCACTCTCCATTAACATAAGATCAAATAGAAAATTATGGAAGTTCGAAATAGGGGCCATAAGCTGAGTTGGTAAGCTAAGTAGCGCAGCTTGGTAATAGGTAGCCAAATGAGGTAGTGTAAGACCCCCCTGTTCTACATCCAAGTGTAAAATAGATAGCTTAATCCGAGTTTTTTTCTTAGCCCAGATGAACTCTCAAATCACCTTGTCCACTTCGTCAAAATATGAGATTGGAATCTTTAAAGCAAGATTTAGGAACACAAATATCAACAAGGGGAGAATCAACATCTTTATCAAAGAGACTCGTCCTATTATCGACAGCGGTAAAAGTGTCCATCTTTCTAGCAGACTTTCATTTTATCCAGTGTTCTACCATAGTTCAGAGGAAAATGTTGGAGGAAGTCCACTGTCACGTACAGCCCCAGATATCTAATAGGTTTAAGAGGCAGAAATGTCAGCTCTTCCGGTAGCTCCAAACCTGGTGCGTTAAATAGGAGAAGCTCCGTTTTAGGCTGATTGACCCTATAGCCCCCCAGTTCTGTAAATGCCTGGATTTCTCTGAGCGCTCTCTGGATGTTTATTTTCTCTGGACTCAGGTACAAGATCAAGTCTCCGGCAAACAACTTGATTTTGGCCATTCCTGCTAGGGGGGCTTTGATCGACACATTAAAACATAAAAGGGGGGAAAAAGGGCATCCCTGCCTAGTACCTCGCCTTATCGCTACTTCTCCTGCCTCCTCAGAGTTTATAATTATTTTTGCGGTGGTTCCCCTTTAAATTCTCTCTAGCATCTCGATTAGGTGGGATGGAAAGCCAAACTCTCCCAAGATAAAAAAAGGGCCTGCAAATCTACCAGGTCGAATGGCTTTTCCGCGTCCATCAGTAAGATGGCCGCCTCCTCCTTTCTAGCAAAAAAGTAGTAGATTGCCTGGATCAGATAAAACGTATTTACAGCCATGGATCTCCCAGGCAGAAACCCTGTTTGATTTGCGTGTACCAGATATTGCACACAGCCTGTGATTCTATTTGCCCAGATTTTCATAAAGAGCTTGTAGTCTGCATTTAGTAGACTTATTGGGTGATAAGAACTTGGGTCTTTGGGGTCTTCATCCTTCAGATCACTACTGCCTCCTTAAATCTATCTGAGACCGCCATTCCAGCCATAATTTGATTGTATAGTGATATCAAGAACGAGGCAAGTTAATCTAAAAACAATTTGTGCACTTCAACAGGGATCCCATCGTTGCCACTTGCCTTCTCAATTGCCATCTTTTTTATGATTTGCCTTAATTCATCGATTGTGATTGGTTCACTTAGGAGCATGTGGTCCTCCTCACCAATCGTACATACAGAACGCCTCCGCACGACTCATCCTCGACATCCCTCGCCGCAACCACATATCCGCCCACCTGAGAAACCTGCACTGGCTCACCGTCAGCAAGAGGATCACGTTCAGGGTGCTCACCCACACACACAAAGCACTCCACAACATGGGCCCGAATACCTCAACAACCGCCTCTCGTTCGACACCCCCACCCGCCAGCTCCGCTCCACCAGCATCGCCCTTGCCACCGTCCCACGGATTCGCAGAGCCACCACCGGAGGAAGAGCGTTCTCCTACCTGGAAGCCAAGACATGGAACTCCCTCCCCGCACACCTACGACTGACTCAGGACCATCTCACCTTCAGGAGATACCTCAAGACCTGGCTATTTGAGCAGTAGCGGCATCCCCCCCCTTCAGCGCCTTGATACCCTCACGGGTGAGTAGTGCGCTCTACAAATGTATTGATTGATTGAATCGTGGGTAACTGGAATGACATAAAATATTCTGCAAGAGCTCGAGGGTTTACTATCTGGACTTCTGCATATATTTTACTAAAATGAGACACACATTTTTTGGCAATTTCTTCCGTATCATTCACAAGGCACCTAGTACAGGGATCTCTAATTTGTGGAATAGGCTGCTTGCTCTGTTGTGTCTTTGTGGACCAGGCTAAGAATTTGCCGATGTGCTGGCTCTCTTCGTACACCTTTTATTGAGAAGCTGTGCTTCCAGCAATTTCCTCAAGTAAAAAGAAACTTTTTAGCTCCTCCTTTGCCCTTGCTAATTCCTGCTGGAGTGCCTCTACCTCCGGGTCCTCTGTTGGCCTAGCCTAAGAGTTTCTTCCTAGCTCGCTCCACTGACTTCTGGAACCCAGCAATATTAAGTTTTCTTGATTTAAAAAAATTGGCCCTATATGCTACCACCCATCCCCTAAAAGGGGCCTTGAAGGCTTGCCACACATAAAGCCTGGTGCTGTGTTCACGTCTTCCTTAAAAAACACCATTATAAAATCACAGGTTTTGTCAATTCATTATTGGTCTGATAACAATGTTTTATCAAAATGCTAATTAGTGTTAATTAGTTCATTTATAATTACATCAATTTAATAATATTAATTGTTATTAATTGATTAATTGATATTTATATTAATTGTGTTTTTTTGTATGTGTACTGTGTTGTGTGTTAAAGGGGGAGTAGTGTGGGAAGTAATTTTTACCTCCATGCTATCCAACGCTTCCCCTACTGTTGCACCCTTTGCAGTAGGAATAGTAATTTTTACCCCTACGCTATCCAACGCTTTCCCTACTGTTGCACCCTCTTGAGTGTGAATAGTAATTTTTACCCAAACGCTATCCAACGCTTTCCCTACTGTTGCACCCTCTGGAGTGGGAATGGTAATTTTTACCCCTACGCTATCCAACGCTTTCTCTACTGTGGCGCCCTCTGGAGTGGGAAATAATAATTTTTACCCCTACGCTATCCAACGTTTTCCCTACTGTTGCACCCTCTGGAGTGGGAATAGTAATTTTTACCCCTACGCAATCCAACGCTTTCCCTACTGTTGCACCCTCTGGAGTGGGAATAGTAATTTTTACCCCTACGCTATCCAACGCTTTCCCTACTGTTGCACCCTCTGGAGTGGGAATAGTATTTCTTACCCCTACGCTATCCAACGCTTTCTCTACTGTTGCACCCTCTGGAGTGGGAATAGTAATTTTTACCCCTACGCTATCCAACGCTTTCCCTACTGTTGCACCCTCTGGAGTGGGAATAGTAATTTTTACCCCTACGCTATCCAACGTTTTCCTTACTGTTGCACCCTCTGGAGTGGGAATAGTAATTTTTATCCCCAAGCTATCCAACGCTTTTCCTACTGTTGCAATATGTGGAGTAAGTATATATATTAATTTATATGTAGAGTTTTTAATTTATTTTAAATGTATATGTTTATTATTTTTAAATATGTTTAATGTTTTTATTTAATATTTGTAAAATGATATGTATTTTTAAATTATTTTTACATTATTATTAATACATTTAAAAAAACGATATTTTTAATTTCGATATTTTTGTACTACAATATATTTTTTTCGATATTTTTGTACTTACCTTTATGAAGATATAACTCCGATATTTTTTATGTCGATATTTTTGTGTCGATAATTTTGTATGTAGATATTCTGTCTGTCGATATTATGTCATAGATTTTCATTCACCAGGAGATCATACACCTGCTTCAGAGCCGCACAATCATCCCCAATTGGTCCATAATAATTAAGGAGGGCTAAGGCTACCCCATTAACTAGGACTTCTATCCAAATCCACCTGGCTCCCTCATCCAAGATTACCTTAACCACCCCCCAATACCCACTCCACGCACTGCCACATGAGCTGAGGCAAAGTATGCTTGGGTATATTTCTTAGGGAAAGCAAAGTTGGGGAAGTTAGATTTAAAAAGTGTCTCCTGCAAAAAGATCACCTGAGGGAAAAAAAGATTCTAACCATTTTAGCATCACTCCCGTTTTTTGTGCATTCACAAAGCTGTTCACATTACATGAGAGTACCTTCAGCAGTTGCACCATTCTTCAATCAGATTGTGCCATTTTACAGAAAGTCTGCTATATTCTCTCATCTGTCTACTTCCCAGTAGAGCCAGATCTTTTAATACAATCACATATAACCCCTTGATACCAGAGATAATACCAATTCCAAATTGGCCCCAGAATTTGCCCATGTTGCTAATCAGCACATTATCCCAAATTTGCTTGTTACATTAACACACATTTTTTAAATGAGTACATCAGGAAAACACTAACCGTCCTGCAAAGGCCAGAGCTATTCAGTAACCCGGAACTGATTTGTGGAGTCCCAAAGAAAGTACTAAAAAGGGTATGCCTGGATCATTTTGTCATGTTAAGATGTTCAGAGGAGCTCACAAAGAAAACAGTAATCCAACATCAATTGTCGCTGTCCTGCTACGCGATACAACCTTATCTGACCCTCTGCACCATGGGCTTTGACCGTTTTATCTTGACCAGGTTTAGGTTTGATTCATTCCACCACCTTGTTACATTTCCAGCTAAAAACGACTGGTCCAGAACCCTAGAGCTATGCCCATGTGACAATATGTCAACGCAATCTACTTTTCATGTGGTGTTGTTTTGCAAACTCCATGAAAGGGAACGTAGTAGATGGATCAAGCAATACTTGATACATGGAGCTTGGCGGCAATGTAGGCCTGCGTACCTTAGTCTACAGCAGTTGGGAAATGTTACATGTACTATGGTCATGACGGGCTTTTTAAAAAGTGTTTTGAGGAAACGCAATTTAATGATTAGCTAATTTTTATATGATAGATTATTACATGATGAATTTAATACTTTTTTATCCCTAAATGTTAATTATAATTCAATGAAATTTTAAGATGTGTATATCAATGTATTGTTGCTTTTATGATTTTATATTATGAGAATCGAATAAAGCTAATCTGAATCTGAATCTAATGCTAAACATCCCACCCTCCCCTGCATGTGGACTGAGGTAGCCCTTTCCTCACCTCCACTGCCACCCTCCAACAACAAGGTGCCTTGACTTGGCACCCGGGAGCACGTCCTCCCCCCCCCTCTTCACCCCTATAAACAAAACCTTTTTTGGTAATTAAGCCCTGGAGTGATTATACTGTACAATTGTTAAAGAAAGGAGTGTTTATGCAGTTACTAATGCCACCTTCAAAAGACCCTAGTACAATCTGTTCCCCCACTGTTATCTATTTCCACCAACAAGCACAGTGCCACTGGTACCACTAGTATGGGCTCATAATAACACAGCACGTATACCTGATGAAGCTTTCACCCGTGAAAACCTAATATCTCAGATATCTAGAATGTCCAGTGGTTCTGATGTAGCTTGAACTGCAATAGAGTTCAAGCTTTAGATCTCTTTTCTATACCTAACAACTTAACCTTCCTACCCTGCATATATAAGGGAGGGTGAAGCTGCCCTAGTACTTTCCCCAATTGCTAGAAGCAGTATCCTTCCCCCTCACCCAAAGGGAAAGTAAAGTGCAATGGGGCCAAAGAGCCATAGTGCAATAGTGCAGATTTGTAGCCAAAGACACAGTACAAAAGTACTAATGAAATAGTGCAAATTTTCTCTAAGTGGAAAAAAAATCCGGATTCTTACATCCTCCCCAGAATACCTTAAACATTTTTAAAGAAAGAAGGAATTTACCCCAATGCTTTTAGTGTATAATACTCAAGAAATACTAACTCTCCCCCTCACATTAAAAGGGGGAGTAAAAGGGGGAGAGGTAAAGTGCAGTGTGCAATGGTGCAAAGACGAAGATTTCAGCTGTAGACGTTCTGGTAAAAGTGCAATGTGCAAAGTTCGTTAGTGCAGGAAAAACTGCAGGTTTTTCAACCTTTAAATGCAATGCCGAAAAAAGTGTGCCGTACATTATGCATTTCAGAGTTCACAATAATCACAAGACTAAAGAAGAAAGATTCAGGATGTTGCTAATAGGGCGGTAGTTGTTGAGGTTGGACAATTCCGTTTTTTGGCATAGGGGGGACCTGTCCTACCTTTAAGCAGTCAGAAAACGTGCCCTGAGAGAGAGAGAGAGATGCAATGACATTCTTGGTCCAGAGAGGGAGTCTGGCAGGGCTAATGTGTTTGATAAACTTGGCAGGCAGGGGTTCATTGAAGTGGTTGGAGGGTTTTATTGTTGATAAAAGAGTGAGTGAAGCGTCTTCATTTGGGATTTTGAAGGCCCTCCAAGTAACATTGATTTAAGTAGGATGATGTTGCTAGTAGAGATTAAATCAGAATGACTAATATTTCTCAAGTCTCTGGACCAATCCGCTGGGTTAGCCCGACCAACCGCCAGCAGGAGGGAGAAACGGGCAGGCAAATGGCAGTGCACTCAGGAAACCAGGAGGGCAAGCAGACATAAAATTCCGCTAGGAGAACATCAGCACGCTAGGGCAGCCAGACGGATCACCAGCAGGAGGGAAAAGTGGACAGGCAAACGGCAGTGTAAAATCTTTGAGCTTCAGGGACCAAGCACCGATGCACCCCGGGAGGAGTGAAGGGCAGGCTGTACAATGACCGGGCAACCAATCGGGTCTGTCAGCCTGTTGCAGCTGTAGATCAGCCCCTTGGGATTCAGCAGAAGGAAGTAGGAGCCCCTCAGAATCCTCTGATTGAGTGTGTAAGTAGAATCAGTCTCTTGAGTAGAAATCTTTTCAAATAGAGTACTCCAACAAAATACTTTATATGATGATATATATCAGTGGAGTGGCAGGGTACAATCAAGGATATTTAGAGATAAAAATCCTAAACCCAGGTGCTTGCAGTCATTAAAAGATTAGTCATTAAAACTAGTCCTTGAGTTTGTCAAGGGGGCAGGTCTGTAAGTGAAACCGACAAGATGATTTTTGGTTTTGAGATATGTTAGGCCTGCCAGCCTTAGGGTGGTCTTTCCCCAAATGTTTTGCCTTACTGCTTGTATTTTTGTTGAATTCGTTTTGTTGGCCTTAGGAGTCTGCACACTTTACCTCTGCTAACCATTGCTAAAGTGCTAGTGCTCTCTTCTTAACACCCTTAACTATGGGGCCTTTTACCCCCTAGTGCTGAGCCCTTTTTTGGCTATTGGGGTAGTTTGCGCTTAGGGTTTCATATTTTTATTTTCACATAAGCTAACTATGCCAGATTTGATTCTTTTTTTACAACAGACTGGGGATTCTAAATAGGGGAGGGGGATTAAAACCATTTCTAACTCCGAGGTGAAGTAAGGGGCAAGTGAAGTGCAGAAAGAAGCAAGTGAAGTGCATAAAGAGGCAAGAGAGCTACAAAAAGAGGAAACAGAGGTGCATAAAGATGCAAGAGAAGTACAGAAACGATCATGAGCAGTGCAGAAAGAACCAACAGAGATGCAAAAAGAGGCAAGAGGGGTACAGAAAGAGGTAGGAGAGGTGCACAGAGAGGCAAGAGAAGTACAGAAAGAAGCAGGAAGGGTGCAGAAAGAAGGAAGAGAAGTGCAGAAAGACGCAAGAATTGCAGAAAGAAGCAACTGAGGTATAGAAAGAAGCTAGAGATGTGCAGAAAGAGGCAAGTAAGGTACAGAAAGAAGCAAGAGCAGTGTAGAAAGAACCAATAGAGGTGCAAAAAGAGGAAAAAAGGGGTTCAGAAAAAAGTAGGAGGGGAGCACAAAGAGGCATGATAGGTACAGAAAGAGGCAGGAGGGGTACTGAAAGAAGGAAGAGAAGTGCAGAAGGAAGTAACAGAGGTGCTGAAAGAGGCGCAAAGGGTGCAGAAATAGCAAGAGAAGTGCAGAAAGAGGCAACAGAGGTTCAGAAAGAGACAAGAGAGATGCAGAAACAGGCTGAAAGGTGCAGGAAGAGGGAACAGGGGTGCAGATAGCAGAAAGATAGGTGCAGAAAGAGAACAGAGGGATGCAGAAAGAGGCGAGAGATCTACAGAAAAAAGCAAGAGAGGTGCTGAAAGAGGCCAGTGAGGTGCAGAAAGGGGCAATAGAAAAGCAGAAATAAGCATCAGAGGTGCACAAAGAGGCGGGAGGGGTGCAGAATGAGGAGAGAGAAGTGCAGAAAGAAGCAAAGGAGCTGCTCAAACAGGCAGGAGGGATGCAGAAAGGGACAAGAGAAGTGCAGAAAGAACCAAGAGAAGTGTAGAAAAAAACAGCAGAGGGGCAGAAGGAGGCAAGATGAGTGCAGAAAGAAGGAAGAGAAGTGCAGAAAGAAGCAACAGGGGTGCTCAAACAGGCACAAAGGGTGCGGAAAGAGTCAAGAAAAGTGCAGAAAGAAGTAACAGAGGTACAAAAAGAGGCAAGGATAATGCAGAAAGAACGAAAAGAGATGTAGAAAGAGGCTAGAAAGTTGCACAAAGAAGAAAGACGAGTGCAGAAAGTGGCAAGAGAATTGCTGAAAGAAGTAACAGTGCTGTAGATAGAAGCAAGACAAGTGCATAAAGAGGCAGGTGAGATGCAGAAACAGGCAATCAAGGTACAAAAAAAGGGAAGACAAGTGCAGAAAAAGACAACAGGGGTGCAGAAAGAAGCAATACAGATGCAGTAAGAAGCATGGAAAGTGAAAAATGAAGCAACAGGGGTGCAGAAAGAGGTAAGAAAAGTGCAGAAAGAAGCAACAGAGGTGCAGAAGGAGGCAGGGGAACTGCAAAAGAGGTACAGAAAGTTGGAACAGAGGTGCAGACAGAGGCAAGAGTGGTGCAGAAACAGGTAAAAGGGGTGAAGAAAGAGGCAAGAGGGATGCAGAAAGTTGCAAGAGAGGTACAGAGAGAAGCAAGAGCAGTAAAAAAAAACAACAGAGGTGCAAAAAGAGGTAAGTGAGGTGAAGAAGGAAGCAAGATAACTGCAGAAAGAGGCAAAACTGTTGCAGAAACAGGCAAAAGGGGTGCAGAAAGAAAGAACAGGTGGGCAGACTGAGGCCTGAGAGGTGAGGGAAGAGGAATGCAGAAAAAGGCAAGAGGGATGCAGAAATTTGGAACAGAGGTGCAGGAAGAAGTCAGAGAAGTGCAGAAAGAACCAACAGCGGTGCAAGAAGAGGCAAGTGAGGCGCAGAAGGAGGCAACAGAACTGCAGAAAGAGGTAAGTGAGTTGCAGAAACATTCAAGAGAAGTTCAGAAAGAGGCAAGATAATTGTTGAAAGAAGCAACAGAGGTGTAGAAAGAAGCAAGAAAAGTGCAGAAAGAGACAAGTGAGATACAAAAACAGGCAAGAAAGGTACAGAAAGAGGGAAGACAAGTGCAGGAAGAAGCAAGACATGCTGAAAGAAGCATGGAAAGTGCAGCATGAAGCAACAGGGTTGCAGGTAGAGGCACAAGAAGTGCAGAAAGAAACAACAGAGGTGAAGAAGGAGGTGTGAAAACTGCAGAAAGAGGCTAGAGAGTTCCAGAAATAGGCAAAAGAGGTACAGAAAGAGGGAACAGAGGTGCAGACAGAGGCAAGAGAGGTACAGAAACAGGTAAAAGTGGTGCAGAAAGAGGCAAGAAGGGTGCAGAAATGTGCACGAGAGGTGAAGAAAGAAGCAAGAGCAGTGCAAAAGAACCAACAGAGGTGCAAAAAGAGGCACGTGAGATGCAGAAGGAGGCAAGAGAACTGCAGAAATAGGCAAGAGAGTTGCAGAAGCAGGCAAAAGAGATGCAGAAAGAGGGTACAGGTAGGCAGACTGAAGCAAGAGAGGTACAGAAAGAGGGAAGAGGGGTGCAGAAAAAGGCAAGGGGGGTGCAGAAATTCAGAACAGAGGTGCAGGAAGAAGCCAGAGCAGTGCAGAAAGAACCAACAGAGGTGCAAAAAGAGGCAACTGAAGCGCAGAAGGAGGCAAGATAACTGCAGGAAGAGGCAAGAGAGTTGCAGAAACAGGTAAGAAAAGTGCAGAAAGAGGCAAGAGAATTACTGAAAAAAGCAACAGAGGTGTAGAAAGAAGCAAGAAAAGTGCTGAAAGGGGCAAGTGAGATGCAGAAACAGATAAGATAGGTACAGAAAAAGGGAAGACGAGTGCAGAAAGAGACAAGAAGGGTGCATAAAGAAGCAAGACAGATGCAGAAAGAAGCATGAAAAGTGCTAAATGTAGCAACAGGGGTGCAGAAGGAGGCAAGAGAACTGAAAAAGAGGTACAGAAATAGGGAACAGAGGTGCAGACAGAGGCAAGAGTGGTGCAGAAACAGGTAAAAGGGGGGCAGAAAGAGGCAAGAGGGATGCAGAAAGTTGCAAGAGAGGTACAGAAAGAAGCAATAGCAGTAAAAAAAACAACAGGTGCAAAAAGAGGTAAGTGAGTTGAAGAAGGAAGCAAGATAACTGCAGAGAGAGGCAAAAGAGTTGCAGAAACAGGCAAAAGGGATGCAGAAAGAGAGAACAGGTGGGCAGATTGAGGCAAGAGAGGTGCAGAAAGAGGGAAGAAGAATGCAGAAAAAGGCAAGAGGGATGCAGACATTTGGAACAGAGGTACAGGAAGAAGCCAGAGCAGTGCAGAAAGAACCAATAGAGGAGCAAAAAGAGGCAAGTCAGACACAGAAGGAGACAAGATAACTGCAAGAAGAGGTAAGAGAGTTGCAGAAAAAGGTAAGAAAAGTGCAGAAAGGCAAGAGAATTACTGAAAAAAGCAACAGAGGTGCAGAAAGAAGCAAGAAGAGTGCAGATAGAGGCAAGTGAGATGCAGAAACAGGCAAGAAAGGTACAGAACGAGGGAAGACGAGTGCAGAAAGAGACAACAGCGGTGCAGAAAGAAGCAAGACAGGTGCAGAAAGAAGCATGGCAAATGCAGAATGAAGCAACAGGGGTGAAGAAAGAGGCAAGAGAACTGCAGAAAGAGGCTAGAGAGTTGCAGACACAGGCAAAAGAGGCACAGAAAAAAGGAATAGAGGTGCATACAGAGGCAAGAGAGGTGCAGAAACAGGTAAAAGGGGAGCAGCAAGAGGCAAAAGGGGTGCTGAAATTTGCAAGAGAGGTGCAGAAAGAAGCAGGGTACAAAAGGGGGTGGTGAAGAAGAAGCACGGCCAGTGCAAAAGAACCAACAGAGGTGCAAAAAGAGGCAAGTGAGGTGCAGAAAGGAGGCAGGAGAACTGCAGAAAGAGGCAAGAGAGTTGCAGAAACAGGCAAAAGAGGTACAGAAAGAGGGAACAGGTGGGCAGACTGAGACAAGAGAAGTACAGAAAGAGTGAAGAGGGTGCAGAAAAAGGCAAGAGAGATGCAGACATTTGGAACAGAGTTGCAGGCAGAAGCCAGAACAGTGCAGAAAGAACCAACAGAGGTACAGAAAGAGGCAAGAGGGGTACAGAAAGAGGCAATTGAAGTGCAGAACAAATCAAAAGAGGTGCAGAAAGAACCAACAGAGGTGGAAAAAGAGCCAAGAGGGGTGCAGAAAGGGGTAGGAGAGGTGCAGAGAGAGGCGAGGGGTACAGAACAAGGCAGGAGGGATGCAGAAAGAGAACTGTAGAAAGAAGCAACAGAGGTGCCTACAGAGGCACAAAGGGTGCAGAAAGAGACAAGACAGGTAAAGAAAGATGGAACAGAGGTATAGAAAGAGACAAGAGTGGTGCAGAAAGAGGGAAGAGAGGTGTAAAAAGAGGCAAAAGAGTTGCACAAGGAGGGAAGAGGGGTGCAGAAACGGGCAAACATGGTGTAGAAAGAAGCAAGTGAGGTACAGAAGGAGATAAGAGAACTACAGAAAGAGGCAATAGAGGTGCAGAAAGAGGCAATTGACGTGCAGAAGGAGGCAAGAGAACTGCAGAAAGAGGTACTAGAGGTGCAGAAAGAGGCAAGTGAAGTGCAGAAGGAGGCAAGAGAACTGCAGAAAGAGGCACTAGATGTGCAGAAAGAGGCAAGTGAGGTGCCGAAAGGAGCAAGATAAGTGCAGAAAGAAGCAACAGAAGTACAGAAAGAGGAAAGAGGGGTGGAGAGAGAGGCAAGAGGGGTGCAGAAAGAAGCAAGACATCTGCAGAAAGAAACAAATGAAGTGCAGAATGAAGGAACATAGATGCAGAAAGAGGCAAAAAGGGCGCAGAAAGAAATAAGAGGGGTACAGAAAGAAGCATATGAGGTGCAGAAAGAGGAAACAGACGTGCAGAAAGAGGGAAGAGAGGTGGGGAAAGTACAAGAGATTTGCAGAAAGACGCAAGAAAAGTGCAGAAAAAGAAAAAAACATGCAGAATGAAGCATCAGAAATGCAGAAAGAGGCAAGAGAGGCGCAGAGGGAAGCAAGAGTAGCTTGCACACCATTAGTACCAATTTAACTCCCACATTTAGCAATAAGTAACAGGTGACCATTATAGGTTTGCAAAGGGCCTTCCACCATGCTGTAATACTTGTTGCTGCATTTTTGGTAACATTTGAGCCATTGGAGCTAGAAACAAGGCTTTTTTTGTACAAATCTGCAGATTAGGGAGTGGATGATGAATTATGTGGCTAATACAGAAAATCTATAATTGTGCGAAAGTCAGTGCAGTCAAACAATCACATAATTCCAGTGGCCCTGCTCATACCTCTGACTAGATCCACAAGTGCTCCTCAGTGATTCCTTCTGTTTTTGTCTCACTGAGTTCATAGTTGAGCTTCTATTGAAATGAGAAAGACTAAACCTGAGATTACCACTCCACAACACAGACTACCATACCACATAATTACTCTCCATAACACATAATCCCACTCCACATAATTCCTAAACACTAAATACCACATACTTTCTATCTACATAATTTCACTGCACACCATACTAAGGGTGGGCGAAGGTGAATTCTACAGAGTTTGAAACTCCCTTCTGTCATCATCATTACATGCTAAAATGCATTTTGTCATCTCATAAAAGTGAAAATGAAAAAATAGCAAGCAGTGAGAGAGGTGATGATGTTGGCGTCCTCCCTAACCTAGGGAGAGAACCAAGCAGATGCCTTGAACACAAAGAGCACATCATGCTTGATTCGGTGGTGGTCTCATTCTCCTATTACCACCCTAAGCACAGTTATGGGCAAAACTACAATCCCAACCAAAGGTCCTGCAAAGCATTATGGATTCTAGAGTGTAGTGAATATTATAGTATCCAATATCAAAACATTCCTCAAGCAGCAGTAGCTCTCTGGGCTCAGCTGAGAGCTAAAACTATAATATTCACTGCACTTTAGAATCTCGCCCCATAATGCTTTGCTGGGCATTTGGTTGGCATTATATTTTTGTCCATAACTTTGTTTGGAGTGGTCTTCAGAGGATGGGACTGCCACCGAATCATTCAGCATGATATGTTTTTTGTGTTCAAGGCATCTGCTTGGGCCTTCCCCTAGGTTAGGGGGGATCCCAAAATCATCACCCCTCTCATTGCCTGATATTTTTCAAAGCTCACTTTTGTGAATTGGTTATGTGCTTTTTAGCATGCAAAGGCAACGTTTTTTATCAAAGGGTTGTGGGTGCAGTAGCTAATTCCAGAGTTTTTGCATGAATTCCGTGTTTTCAATGTAAATCAAACTCCCCTCATCTCATCCAATTAATTAAAACAGGAACCTCACATATCTTTAGTAAAACAAGTAACTCTACCTTTACATGCTGAAATACGTATAGTCTTTTCACAAAAGTGAAAATGAAAATATAGCAAGCAGTAAGAGATGAGTGATGATTGATGATGATGATTTTGTGGTCCTCCCTAATCTAGGGAGGGAACAAATCAGATGCTTTGAACACAAAGAGCACATCATGCTGAAGGATTCGGTGGTGGTCCCATCCTCCTAGGGCCACCCCAAGCACAGTTATGAGCAAAAATACAATCCCAACCAAAGGCCCTACAAAGCATTATGGGACCAGATTCTAGAGTGCAGTGAATATTATAGTATCAAATATCAAAACATTCCTCAAGCAGCAGCAGCTCTCTGGGCTCAGCTGGAAGCTAATACTATAATATTTACTGCACTCTAGAATCTCGCCCCATAATGCTTTGCTGGGCCTTTGATTGGCATTGTATTTTTGCCCATAACGTTGCTTGGAGTGGTCCTAGGTGGTTGGGACCACCACTGAATCGTTCAGATTGATAGGCTCTTTGTGTTCACTGCATCTGCTTGGTTCTCCCTGTAGGTTAGGGGGCACCCCAAAATCATTCCCTCTCGCATTGCCTGATATTTTTCACAGCTCACTTTTATGAATCCGTTACATGGTTTTTAGCATGTAACGGTAAAGTTGTTTCGCAAAAGGATTGTGGGTTCAGTAGCTAACTCTCCTACGTGGTGGAGTCAGAGTTTTGCATGAATTCTGTGATGTCCGCAATCTCTGCTAGCGGAGTGGAGTTCATTGCCCACGGTTACAACATACCACATAATTTCACTATACAACACCAATAGCCCTAATTCTCGCAAATGTGAAACCTATTACATAGCAAACACTTCTTTAACTAGTAGTTGCGTATGCAGAGTGTTGGAGAAAGGGTGCTGGGCCTTCAAGCAGCACTCAGGAAATCCGCTGCGTAGGTCTTACAAGAGGTACCAGGAGGGCTTCTTCACCCCCAAAGTCCCTCAGGTGTAAACTGGACTTCATCTCCCATCCCGTAGTCTGCCAGGAGGCGTGTTTGCAGAGTGGTGGAGAAAGGGGGGGCATGGCCTCCGAAGACGTCTTAGCAATCCCACTGTGTAGGACTTACTGGAGGTAACAAGAGGGGTAGTTGTCCCACAAGGACATCCTTGGGGGCCAACTACTCCACCTATTACCTCCAGTAAGTCCCACACAACAGGATTGCTAAGTTGTCATAGCATGCCATGCCCCCTTTCCCCACCACTCTGCAAACTCACTTCCTGGCACGTTGTTGGATGGAGATTAAAGTCCCCTTCGCTGCTGGGGGTCTTTAGGGGCCAACTAGCCTACTTGATACCGCCAATATGTCCCAGATGGTGGGATTGCTGAAAGCTGGTAAGAAGGCATGCCCCCTTTTTCAAAACTCTGCAAATGCGCCTCCTGGCCCGTTCTAAGCTGGGGTATTAAGCCCCCTTCATTCCTGAGGGTCCCTGGGGACCAACTAGCCTACCAGGTACCTCTAGTAAGCCACAAATAGCTGGATTGCTGAGAGTGGTCTGAGGCCACGCCCCCTTTTTACACCACTCTGCAAACACGGCTCCTGGCACACTGTTGCTCGGGGGATGAAGTCCACTTGGGTCCTGAGGTTCTCAGGACATAAGAGGACCTCATCGCCCCACCAGCAGTGTGCCCAGAGTAGTGTAAAAAGGGGCGTGCAATCCAGCTGTATGATGCTAACTAGAGGTACGTGGTGGGCTAGTTGGCCCTCAGGGACCCTCAGGAATCAAGGGGACTTTACCCCCCAATTCATAATGCGGCAGGAGGCGCGTTTGCACAGTGGTGCATAGAGGGGGTGGGGCCTCCCAGGAATGCCAGCTTTTGTTTTTTGGAAGGGGGCTCTATGGCCCCCTTCCTTTCATTATTTTTGGGTCCTGGGGACCTCGTTTAAAAGAAAATGTTTTTATTTCACCTGGAAGGGGGCTGCATGACCTCCTCTCCTGGGCCACTTCTTGCCCCGGGGGACCCAATTCGGCCGGGCCTGGCTAGCCTTGTTTTTAGGTTTCGCCTGTCAAAAGCTGCGCAAGCAGTGTTTCGCGCAGGCGAAATCTAATGACTTACACTGTGTGGCTTTGTCCCGCCCTCTCTTTCCATTGGCTAGCTCCATAAATGGAGGCTTGCCATTGGAAGAGAGATCTGCTCATCATTCTGCGAGCAGATTCGTGGGCGTTCCTGCGATTTTTAGGCTTTCCGCCACGTCATGCGGCGGTGGGCGGATGTAATTTTTTTTTCCAGGCCGGCATCCTTCATCACACCAACCTGCTCGCTCTCCCTGTGAGGAGGCAGACCCGACCCGCTCCCTACTCCGAGCAGGGGTGGGCTGCGCCATTTCACTTTTCTTGCAGGTAAGTGGCATTTTTTCATTTTTTTTCTTATCCCGTTCCCGCCCCCCCCTCCCGCTGTCCGTGTGCCCGTTAACCTGCCCCCCTCCCACTGTCCGTGTGCCCGTTCCCGCCCCCTCCCCCTCCCGCTATCCGTGTGCCCGTCCCGCCCCTCCCCCCGTCCGTCTGCCCGTGCTTCTTGTTTGTTTTTACATCACACAATGCTGGAGGAGAGCCCTCCTGATGACCCAGTTAATTACAAGTAACCTTCATTCTGCGGAGTCCAAATCTTCCTCGTCCTATTTCCTGATCGAATGCTCCTTTGGACAGAAAAAGCATACAACCGAAAAAAGTCTTGTTTTCCAATCCTGCAATATGGCCCACTTCCTCTAACTGTCATGCAAGTAACATAAAAGTTAGTCAGCCCTCCCTACTAACTGTAATACAAAGCTATACAGCATCTTTGAAGCCGGTACCCAGTTGGGAAGGGAGAGATGAGAAACCTCAACTTTGACAAGGATGACCTGGACTCTAATGAAGATTAACGGTAAATAACCTTGCCATTACCTCATCGGCTCTTTTCCTTGCCAGTGTTTGTTTACATCATGAACCAATACCAAAGCACTTAGATCAGCTTCATAAATGCCACGGACTCATTTAACGTTTTTGCTGGTTAATTTTTCTAATATGTAAAAACAATAAAATTACAATGTAAGCAAGCCTTACTAGTTCAGCACGGAACCCAAACGGTAGTCCTGAATACAAAAAACCCAACCCCCCCTATCCCCCAATTCCCCGTTTTTGTCTATAATGTTGCTGAATGTATGGAAGGCAGATCATGTTTCTGCTTTGCAGATTTCCAACATAGATAAACCATTCATTGATGTTTAGGATACCACAGTTCCCTGTTGATCTCTCTTCTACTTATCCCAGCAATGATTGCCCTTATATTTCATAAGCTGAAATGACAGTTCGGTTTTATCTGTCTACTGAGAATAAAACTTTAATCTCCTTCTTTTCTAATCCAAATGTAACAAACCGAGAATTACATATACTTAATGACTGTCGTAGATGAATAAATTAGTAGAGCCCTTTTAATATAAAAAATGTGTATGTGTACCTCTTCTGCTTAAGACGGTAAGGGAAGAAACACAGGTCACATTACATCCCTGCTACATTGACATTTTGAGGCACCCTTCGGAACAGAATGAGGATTGGTGATGACACAACTGTTGATCAAAATGTTTATAAAAGGCTTTGCACCAAATGGTGCACCCAATTCTCTAATCCTTCTAGCTATAGAAATAGCTACCACAAAATAATGCTTTGTAAATTCGAAATTTCAACTCTACCGTATCCAGTGGCTCAACTGGTGGTTCTTGTAAGTAAAGCTTACAAAACCAAAGGCACTCCTTAACCATATTTTACCCACATTTCCCAGCTCACTTCCAAAAAGATTTGGGCTTGAAAACTAATCTTCACTAACCGGCTGCATCAGCCTTCCATGACGTCATGTACAATTCGATGTATGGAAGCTATCACAGAACCAGCTGTTGCAGCTGATGTGCTTGGGGGATCGAAGGATATCTCGGGTAGAGGGAGAATACACCTGCTGCTCATCACAACTAGTGTTGGTGTCAATTACGCTGTAGCTCTAATAGAAACTTGGATGCTGCGTAGGTCAGTTTTACTGCCAGATCTACCCGTTTATCGACTGGGCCGGAAGAGCCACTACTTCTGATATTCTAGCATCTTGAATGGCTAACTCTGCCATAAGACAGTGCACTGTGTCGACTGCTGTAAGATCACCTGAGAAATCCGGAATAGGAAATCTCTTAGACTCAGCTTGTGAAAGAATGATTGTCTCATTTGTAAGACTCCCTCTCAATGACTAGCTTGGATGCACTCGTGTAGTGGTAGGATTTCAGATTCTTTTAATGTAGTTCTGACAGAAAAAAATCTTCACTTAACTACACAACTAGAAAATCGTTCAGGTTTCCTTGTGTGCTGCAGTATCTCAGTTAAATCATTCCATTGAATGTACCTGCCTTAATGTCTGTCTATTCAGTATTCTTCCCATCATGGGGACGGGAGGGGTTTGCTCTTGTGTTAAATGCTACAGCCACAGCCATTTCAGTCCTGTACCATATATGTGCCATAGATGGGACTTAATCGGGTGAGCCATCCATCTCTGGGTAAGCATTACCCATTTCCAAATGGCGCCTCTTGTCAGCACACTTCTTATGCTGCTCCTTTTTAGGTTCCGCCTAACTGCCGATTGCTACCTGGTGAATACTGTGTGAGCAGCAGGCTGGATGTGGGTGACAGTTGGATTTTCCCGTTTTTTTTGTATCTCCCGTGCCTACCACTATCTGTTGAACACAGCGTAACAACAGACGCTCTGTGCTCTGAGTGCAGCCTGCAGGCACCTCCACCCATGAGCGATCCCGCTTCCTCCGCTGTTTGTTTACCTTCCAGCGCACTAGACTACGCTACCATGGGGTTGGGAGGGTATTGTCCTACATACTATGGTGTTTCCTCTGACACTTCGCCTGGTAGTGCATCCGAATGACATCGCCATGCTCCCTTTCCACCATCTTCCTGTGTAGCGTAGGTCAGGTTGAATAAGTTGGTGTTGGGCGAGGCAGTGACACATAGGAGAGGGAGGTTCCTATCACTTTGCTGATCAGGAATGTTTCCTTTCCGGTTTGGTGTGGAATGTTGCTGGTCGGTTACGTCCGCACTACATAGGGGATTAATACAGGAGGGCGGCAGTGGTGATCTGATTGTTAGCGTTCTCTTTACGAATAGGATGTCTTTTTTTGTTTAGAATCGGAGATTGTAATTAGTCTTTTCACATTTAGTTGCTATCCCTCTCAATATACCCACCAGTCTAACTCATTATTTTCTTCTGCAAATGTCCGCTTTAAATGTCCCCCAAACAGACAGTCGCTCGTTGACTTAAACATTTTTTTTCCTCCATATTACATTTGTGAAATTGAATCTTTTAAATTGACCTGCCATCCGTTCTAGACGTCGTCGTCTTCCGATAAGTGTCGACTGATAAAGTCACACTTTTGCACATCGGTATACTTGCTGGGTTGGCAGTAGGCAGGGTGAGGGTCTGGTACTGCAGTTGGAAGGTTGCGTCGGGCGCGTTTCACCTTAAAGCTTAGGCATATTTAAAGGGATCTGTTTATGGTACAGGTGCAGCGCCGGGGTGTACTCTGAACTCTCCAGCTGTAACTGCTGCACTGCCCGCGGGAGGGGTGGAGGAACAGCAGCTTTCTTTCATACACACGCTGCCATTATTTTCTCGTTGTCTTGCAAGTGTGCAGCTAGCTACACTGCGATCTCTACCAGCCTTCGGTTAATTCGCCCGAAAAGTAAACAATATAATTTTTTTGTAAACTTTGCAGTCTGACTTTCACTTTATTCAGTGATTCTCGGATTACAGCCTTGAAAGTAATGCTGTCGAAATCCATAGTGAAACTGTGCAGTTTCGCCATGTCATTTATTGGCAGCCACCCGTAGCTTCTAGCGATAAGGCGAGCAATGAATGTCTGTAGCGGTGGACTGCCCGGAGTGGGGCTGTAGGAATTTGTGTCTCTGTTGCAGTACCAGAGACCTTTAAGTGGAATTGGACGAAGGCGCCACAAGAGCCATTTCCATTCGCATTTCAGACTTTAAAGTGATTGTTTTGTTTTATATGTCTAGATGGTCAGTGGCAGCAGTCTCTGATTGATATGTTGATAGATTTGCACATTACGACCTTGCTGCATATTTAAAATTTTATCGTTAATCACCCTCTTTTTAAATTTCAAGGGTTCATATAATATTTGTAAAATAGAAGACATTTCTGTTTTTTGGGGGGGAGAGCTTGGATGGTCATTGCCCTCTACAGATACACTCTTGAAAGTGTACATATGCAAATTGTTTAATGCGTTTAACCTTATGTCATAATTTGTATTGAGACATTAGAGGACATCTGCTCCGAAGTGCACTAAACATTACATTTTGCACATTGAAAAAAGTGCAACGTCGTTTGTTTAGGTATAAAAAGTGGATACCCGAAAATTCTTATTTATGGAGGGATTTGTTGCTCCTTCCAGTAAGAATGTGCCACGGCGCACGACCTAAAATCACCCCAGAGGCCCATAAAATGATATGTCACGGGTAATGCAATCCTGTTTCTGCATTGATGGATGGCCTTGTTCCGAGGCCAGATAAACCGAACGAGCACTTACTGAGGACAGAATTATGCATCACGAGCAGAGAACAAAATGAAACGTCATACCGTGAGTTGTTACATTAACATATTCCATTAGTACAAAGCCATATGCAAGCCGGTTAAACTATAACTAGGGACGTTTTTGTGTGTGTGGCTCTGGGTGTGTGTGTGGCTCTGGGTGTGTGTGTGGGTGTGTGTGTGGCTCTGGGTGTGTGGGTGTGTGTGGCTCTGGGTGGGTGTGTGTGGATCTGGGTGTGTGTGTGTGTGTGGCTCTGTGTGTGTGTGTGGCTCTGGGTGTGTGTGTGTGGCTCTGGGTGTGTGGGTGTGTGTGTGGCTCTGGGTATGTGTGTGCCTCTGGGTGTGTGTGTGTGTGTGTGTGTGGCTCTGGGTGTGTGTGTATATGTGGCTCTGGGTGTGTGTGTGTGTGTGGCTCTGGGTGTGTGTGTGTGGCTCTGGGTGTGTGTGTGTGGCTCTGGGTGTGTGTGTGGCTATGGGTGTGTGTGTGTGTGTGTGGCTCTGGGTATGTGTGTGCCTCTGGGTGTGTGTGTGTGTGTGTGTGTGGCTCTGGGTGTGTGTGTATATGTGGCTCTGGGTGTGTGTGTGTGTGTGGCTCTCGGTGTGTGTGTGTGGCTCTGGGTGTGTGTGTGTGGCTCTGGGTGTGTGTGTGGCTATGGGTGTGTGTGTGTGGCTCTTAGTGTGTGTGTGTGTGGCTGGCTCTGGGTGTGTGTGTGTGTGTGGCTGTAATTGCTGTCTGCTGAGCTCATTTGTAGGGTACAATAGGCCTCACATTTGCAAGAGATTAAGCTAATGGCAATGTAAATAACAATGCCATTTATTTATATGTTTTCAAAATCAACACATAAATACAAATTTTGTCATTTACAATGCCAATAGATCAAACTTTTCAAAAGGCGAAACCATTGCATTGTAAATGCTTGTTTAAAATATATTTAACAGTTTATTGTGTTGTGTAATTTGAATTAATGCCGGCTGGCATTTAATTACGTGTTTTCTGAATTGTAAGACTCGGACCACCCCCTCTCTGAACTGTATTTTACCAGGGTCCCAGGACTTGTCTGGGTTTACCCTTTTTGTGTAACCCGATAGAAAATGGGTGACATATATACACATACAAGCAGTAGTATTTTTTCTATGGTAATTCATCATGAGTAGGCATTTTATCTTGTTTTACCAACATACCATAGTGTGCTCTTTTAATGCTGGCAGTAAGGCAAATGGGGATGACTTGACATAATCTACAGACACAATAAACAGTCTCTTAGAATTAAAGTCCGCCGCTGTTATCGGTACAATAATATTACCTAAGAGAGTGACTACAACAAGACCCACTATACTGTGATGGCTAAAACAATAGGCAATGATGCAGAAGAGGCAAATTCCTAAAAAAGTGAAGGCCAAAATGGCCAAAGAAGGATGGCCGTACTTATTGCCTCAGACGCTGTTTTTTTATTCATGTGGGAGTCAGAGGCGGCAGTCACTCGTGACTCGAGAGACTGTTGCTCTGAGGATTTTGTCGGATTATCGGCTCATAGTGAGCTTGGATGAAATTTGAGAGGAGCTGCAGACAGGGGAGATACAAGCCGCATCTGCAAGTAAGTGGAGAACTAAGTTGCATGGTGCTTGGGGATATGAAATCTGGTAGCCGTATGGGAAGCAGTATTCTGGCCAAATATCCCAGAGTGCACGCATATGGTCGGCACAAGTGCCATAGTCGCTTGACAGATACTATTGCTGAGAATGAGTGCAATTATAAAGATAATAGAAAAAAACGGGAAGTGAGATAGGGAAAGTGAAGCAATGTGTGCATGTTAGTCAAAAAGGTATAGCATCCGTAGTGTCATGAGACTGACGAATCAAATAATGTGAATAAGAAGTGCAGAGTTAAAAGACGTGAAAATGTCAAAGATGGGCCAACTAGCAAGATATAAACTTACCGACACTTGAAGGTGACAAATGCTCATGTGGGATTGACAAGTCTTTGTTACATGGTGAGCTCTGAAGCTCTTTGGCATCAATGTGCCTCCATGTGTGAGTAGATAACACTTAAAGCACAGTGTAAACAAATGTAAGGAGAAATAAGGAGAAACTGAGGAAAAGTTGCTGCTGGCATACCAGACATAGCATTGCATGTTACAATCCTGGCTCAATCATGGAAAATCATATTGAATATGGCGAAAAACTCATTTGCACAAATGCAGTTAGAACACGGACACAATCTTTTGATTCCAATTGTGAATCTCTAGAAGCTCAATTACCCACAAACAATTGATGAACAATTGTGGGGGATGCATAGTAGGTGAAATTTGAGTACTTCATTTTTTTTTACAAAAAGCTGTGTAAATTCTCACTTGTGTTGAGGCCTGCAGGTGCTTTGGTGTTAAATTCTAGGATGTATCTACTTTCCAGTTATCAGAGTAGTCTCTCCCGAGAACCACCTCATCTTAAGGGGGGTATGCAGTCAATAACGCAATGTTGGAGGTGGTCACGGTTATTGTTATGCACCTCCTTGAAGTGCCTGGCTACAGGGTAAGAAGTATCATTATCCACGATAGCCCTTAAGTGTTGAACGATGCAGAGGTGTACTTGTTGCTTGGTGCTGCTGATGTAATGCAGATGACATTTGCATTTGAGTACGTATACTGCAAACTAAGTTCCACATGTCAATCGGTGTTTGATGATCAGAGGTTCTCTCTTAAAAGTGGCATCTAACTGTTTGGTGTTTCTGCCAAATTTACATGCCCTGTCACTGTTACATTTGAAGAAGCCATTGATGTCCGACAGCCGGTTGGACTTGGTATTGATTTCAGGACTGTTTCTCACTAAGGCATCGTGCATAGAGAAAGCACGCATATGTGTGATGTCGGGACACTGTGCAACTAGGCGGCCCAAAATTGGTCAAATGTAATAATCCCCCAGTGCTTGTTGATCTTGGATCGAATGGCACCTTCTTCCGTGTTGTATATGATAATGAGCCTGGTACTGACTGTGCCTGGACTGTCTGTCTCTTTATTAGTGTTGGTGTTAGTGGCTAGTGTGGGCCTCCCTGTAAGGAGTTCTTCCCTGGGTATGATGTTGGCCCTTTTGGTAGCTGTCATGATGTTGCGTTTAGGGTACCCACATGCCCTAAATCTGTGATAGGCCTCCTTCTGACAGACTGCTAGATCTTCAGCAGAGCTGCATATTCTGCGTAAGCACAGCATTTCGCCATATGGAATGCTTGCAATCAAATGTCTGGGGTGAAAGCTTGAGGCATGCAAGGTAGAATTGTCTGCGGCGGGTTTCTTATGTAACTTAGAGTGTAGCGCCCCATTTGATATGTAAAGCGTAACATCCAGGAACTCAATTGAGTCTTTGCTGATATTAGCATTGAATTCCAAATTAAGATTGTTGGTATTGATCTCTGTGATGAAGGGCCTAGCACTATCAGTATTGCCTCTCCAAATTACAAAAATGGCATCTGTGTATCTAAGCCAAATGACTATGTTGTTATACCAAAAACCAGAGAGCCTGCTCCTCCCACCAACACACATAAAATATGCGTAGCTGGGTGAAAAGCAGGCAGCCATGGCCACCCCCCTGAGTTATTGGTAGACAGTTTTGTTAAACATGAAAAAGTTGTGACATAAATACCATTCAATGAGGAACAAAATGAATACATTATGCTTGTAGCAGTGGATCGGTCTTTTCCCAAGAAAGTACTTGCAGGCCGCTAGACCATCATGGTGGCGAATACTCGTATAGAGCAAGGTGCTGTCAAGAGACATTAAGATGTAATTGTCATACCATGGAATGTCTTTAATTTTAAAGAGAAAGTCGCTGGTGCCCTTTAGATACGTGGGTAGGCTAGTTACCAAAGTCCTGTAAGAAAAAGTCTACGTATTTGGATATGTTTTCACACATGTTTTTTCTTCCTGAGATGATCGGACAACCTGGGGTTGGAGTAGAGTTCTTGTGAACCTTGAGAAGGAAATATAGGATTGGGAGCACTGGAGAGTCCATGTTCAAGAATGCAAGTTCATCTTTGCTGAGTATTCCTTCGTATCTGAAAGTGTTGAGATGTTTTTTGAGTTCCTTATTGCTAGAGGCCATCTCCTTATTCATTATTTATTTATTGCATTTCTAGAGCGCCCTGTCACCTGTCAGGCATCCTGGCGCTAATAGTGAGTTGACATAGCCTACCTCCTTCAGAACCTACTGAAACCCTAGATCTTAGGAAATAACCATGTTTTTAGCTTCCTTCTAAATGGCAGGAGATCACTAATTTGTCTCAGCTCAAAAGGTAGGGTGTTCCAGAGCTTTGCAGCTGTGACCTCAAAGGATATACCACCAGCTCCTTGTGGCTAGATGTTGTGTAGTAGACAGAGGCATTGGGATGTCTACCTACTTCCTCAAGGTACATGGGTCTTGGCCAAAGCACAATATTTCCACCTTTGTCCGATTTATTAATGATGACCTCATTGTCCCTCTGTAGTTTCTTCATGAGGTCATGATATTTGTTTTTGCTATGGCTGTGTTTTGTAGGTCTTAGTGCTTTCTTTAGGTCATCAGCAACATTTATGCGTCACTCTATGCCTGAAAGGGTTTTGTTTTTACTTATACTGGGTGCTCCCTTGTGTCTGGACAAAGCTATACCTGTCTGAAGAGCTCTAATTAGAGTGAAACACTGTGTCAGGGGTTGCTTTTACTCATTTCAGGTTGGCTTGAGTTGGTAGTTTACCAATTCAAAGCTGTAATACTGTGCCTGGAGTGATAAATGGCTTTTGTCATTTTACAGCTCGGCAAGGACAGCACTGTGCTAGTCCTATGCTTAAAGACTTTGCTGTAGAAATGGCAAAAGACTTTGTCCTTTTCTATCTCAGCGTGGATGGCACTGTGCTAATCCTATGCTTAAAAACTTTGATAGAAAAACAGACATCTGAGGTGAGCAGATCTAGAGTGTTGCTGGTGTTGAGAGTGCTCTAACAGGAGCTGCTTTCCACCTAAACTGGAGAACTACCCAGAGTTCTCTCCTTCTTTTTTGTGTATATATATATATATATATATATATATATATAATACAGTACAATAACCATTGCAACTCAAGACTTTAAAATAAGTATCCCATCCAGATCAAGGGCTCACAATGACATTAACACCTTAGGAGCTTGTAAATATACCTCCCCAGTGCTGCGCTGTCCATTATCCAGTGCTGATTTGGACGTCCAACGGTCGCACGCAGCACTGGGGAGGTAGTGCCCGTGACGACCGTTGGCCGACGGCAGCACTTAAAGGGTTAAAGTTGGATGAATACAAAACAACTTTTTATTAATAATAAACAAACACACATGATTATATCCAATATCATTATTGTGCTGGTAAACACGAAGGGGGCTTATTCATCTACCGTATGTTACTGCACTCATATCCAATATCATCCACATCGCCCAGACACAAATAGCAGAGTACACAAAATCTACGTAGTAGAGAGGTCTCTAACACGATATTCTGAAATTATATATAGTTTTCACATAGACAGTCATCATGCTGATATTTCTGAGAGTTCATATATTTACATGAATGAATTATATTCAATCTTCTTGTGGCTTTTTATTTACACACGTTTTGGCACAGCAACACCTTCATCAGGAAAGCCACTTTCACGTAAGAATAGAATTGAGTACCTGCAAATAGATTACACATTAAGTGGGGCCCTGAACTTAAATAGAATGACTTTAGAAATATGGGGCCAGATGTAGGTAGGGTTTTACCGGTCGGTAACGGCCGAATTCGGCCGTTACCGACCGGTAAAAGGATTTTGAGATGTAGGGGGCAGAATCGGTAAATTTACCGTTCGGTAAATTTACCGATCGGTAATTTTACCGAATCTGTAAATATACCGGTCGTTAAATTTACCGACCGGTATTTTTACAGATTCGGTAAAATTGATATGTAGGTGGGACTCTTATGAGTCCCACAAGGCCTAAGAAATCGGTATTTTACCATCAAATTCAATTTGATGGTGAAATACCGATTCAGGTGTGCATGCACATGTGTGCATGCACACCTGTGCCATATGACAGGCAGACCTGCCCTTAGGGCAGGTCTGCCTGCCATATGGCCCCCGACCCTTTTTTGGGGGTGCTAGAGGGTGTCAAAGTGACACCCCCTGCACCCTTGTCAAAATCGGTATTTACCGATTCGGTAAATACAGACCGGTAATGCCCCATTCATTCCTATGGGCTTCAAAGCCCATAGGAATGAATGGAGCATTACCGGTCGGTATTTACCGATTCGGTAAATATCGATTCTTAACGATTCGGTAAATGGAACATCTGGATGTTCCTACATACCCCCACTTCTTATTTACCGATTCTTAATTA
Organism: Lissotriton helveticus; assembly: GCF_964261635.1. Classification (NCBI taxonomy): domain Eukaryota; kingdom Metazoa; phylum Chordata; class Amphibia; order Caudata; family Salamandridae; genus Lissotriton; species Lissotriton helveticus. The sequence continues at coordinate 2,073,387,644 of NC_136057.1, read as the reverse complement.
CCGAATCGGTAAAATTCGGTAATTAAGAATCGGTAAATAAGTTTTACCTACATCTGGGCCATGGTTTGTAACCAGTGGCCGAATGTAGTCACCATGAAAAGACCTTCGCTAAATGTATGTAGAAGGGTAAGATAGTGTGCACATAGTCCCACTACCAAAAATGGTGCTCCAGATTGTATGCATGGATGCCTGGAATAGTGAGTATACAAAGAGGCCACATGCCTCATAGAAATTAGTTAACCACATCAATGCTACAGCAATTCATCCTCTGTGCTGAGGATCTTTGAATCCCATTGTTCATGACGAGCTCAGCTCGTCATGAGCACACAAGCAGTGTACTGCATGACGAGCTGAGCTCGTCATGAGCATGGAAGGGGTTAAAAGAGAGGAAGAGGCACTAGATAGAGGGGTAGAGGCGTAGAATAGAATGGAAGGTGGTACTAACCTACATGTACAAATTACTGTAGCCTGATAGCTCACGTGGACAAAGAAGTAAATACACAATGTTTCTTGTTTTGCAATTTTTAAATGTTCTTAAATTAACTGTGTGGATGTTGAGAACAAAGTTTTCAGTTTTGATGGCAGAATCACACGCCTTGCATTGTGTGCATTTATGGTTCCCAACAATGCCGCTACTCCCATCAATAGTTTTCTGCACAAGGGCTTGGCTGTTTGGAGACAGAATCTCACTACAAAGTCCTTATGGTTTTTGTTGCTTCTGTGCGCAAACATGGGTCTAGGAATGTTCTTGTTTTGTTCTGTACCCCCATTCAACATGTGCCAATTGGCACATATGATCAATCGTACTTTTTCATTAAGGACAAAGTGTCTCATGACGCACACTAGCTTGGTTTTAGTTGATCGTTGTTGATTATGCAACAAATAGTCATAATACCTGGCTCTTTTGTGTGCCTCATGGTCTAGCCTCCTGTGGTAGCCTCCTGAGATAAATGTGTCCTTCACAACAATGGCTCTAATGTCGTAATCCGGAAGATTTGTACGATTTCTTTTTGAGGTGCAGAAATTTTCTGAATGGAATACTGAAGTAAGGTGCACCTTGCAGTTGGTTTCACATAAAGGTCTACCTCAAGCTGAATGTTGTTGTGTCAAATGAGTATATCCAGGAATTCAACATGACTTTGACTCATATGGGTCATGAATTCCATACTGGGGGTGACAGTGATTCATCCAGACCAAAAGTTAATCCAGCTGTTCACATGCACCCACCCATATGAAGAAAGTGTCATTGATATATCGAGCCTGGCCACAAATCCTGCAGCTATCCCTGTTGCTGATCTCTCGACATAGTGTTTTAGGGCCATTTGTTTCAAGGTCTCTTGGCCCAATCACACAAGTAATGAACTGTTGTTATCGGGAGACTTGAGGGAATGCTGGATAGTAGGAAATGTGTGACTCCCTGCATGTTCCAGAGGTTTTATCACAGAAATATTGGAAGAGTGTTTTTTTTAGTCAAGGTTTGCAGTTTTCAGGGCATTGTGGGTAAGGAAGTGTTGTGGGATCCACACGAAGCAAACCACTGTGGACTCTACTGGGTGTCTAGTTTTCCGAACTGTCTCGGTCTGGTAGGTTTTCCCAGGTGGTAGCCTACCCATGCCCAACAAGTGCAGCCATTCACCATTGCAAGTGGGACAATATTGGGAGTTAGCCACACTCTCCTGAGCCATATGTAAAAACAACACCTAAACCCTCTTGCTTGCCATTTGGATGGAATTTCTGAGTGCACAGGGAAACAGGAAGACTGTTAAGATGTTGGGTGAGGAAGATATTATGATGGGCCAGAACCACCCCATTATTTTATTAAAAAATATATATTCCTGCCACACAGTGGGCTTTTGACCCTCAGGGGCAAATTGCGGCAAACCTCCTGTTTTCCCTGGGGGAGCAAAATGACTGTTTGTTCCTTTTTTGGGCGTGGGGTGTGGTCAAAGCATGAGTCCAACACCCGCACCAATTTTTTTTTGCCCCAAAGGCAAAATCCTTGGTGTCAGGTGGACTTTCTACCTCCCCCTGGGGCATATTTGTGGCAATTGACCCAATTGGGAGAAAACTCCTACCTGCCCCAAGGGGGGGCAGAAAGACACTATTGCCCCTTCTGGAGAGGGGGAATGCCTTGATGCTAGGGTAGGCCACACTCTCCTTTTGCTGATTTTGGCTCCACGTTGAAATGTCTTTGTAGTATCAATGATGAGTCACAGACGTAGTTTGCTGTGATTAGGTTTATTGAGCTCAAGAGCAGCACAGCGACAGCCTCAAGGTACAGCATCCAACTGTCAACCGTGAGCATTCCACTGGCCACCTCGGAACTTCCAACATACAGGGTTCCAACTACCAGTGCCATAAGGGCACAAACACAGAATACTACATTATCCTCATTTCTGCAAACAAAAGAAAGAAAAGAAAAGAGTGAAAAGATGGACAGAACACAACAGAAAACTAAAGGAAAATCAAGAAGGAAAGAAAGAAAAGTAAGGGAAAAGAAAGGAAAAGAAAAGAAAGAAACCCTGACAGACACTAAACAAGGTGAACAGAGTTATCTGAACCTGACAGGAATCCTGGGTACTCTCACACTCCTGCGAAGTGTGGGCGACAATTCTTCATTACAAGGTTTGCTGCCAGAATTGGTGGATTCAGAGGAGGCAACTTTAACTTTGACAACCTTACAAACATTCCACCAATGATTGTTGTTGACTTGCACGGCATTGCCACAAACCTTGTTGACAACAAACGGATCAGAGAATTTACTTCTGCCTTTGGTGACATGAGTAGGATTCTTAATGCGAACAACATCACCAACACAGAAACCATGAGACACCACCTTTTTCCTCTCATCAAAATGGCTTTTTTGCCTAGCCTGGGCTTTGTTGACATTTTCTCTCACAAGACCATCAATGCCATCTATGGAACCCATCTTGACCCACTTTGACATCCAACCTGGACAAATTTTAGTCGACGGTTTCCTCCCTCTTAGAAGCTCAAAAGGGGAGAAACCAGTGGAGGAATGTGCGGTCGTACGGTAAAACCATAGCATGGAGCGAATAGCGTTTTCCAACACACACTTACTGGCAATGGCCCATTGCACACAGTTATTCAACACGCGGTTCATTCTCTCGACCAGGCCATTGGACTGGGGATGGTACAAGGAACTCTTCTTGTGAGATACTCCACTTTGGGTAAGGAAAGACTCGAACTCAGAACTGACAAACTGTACCCCATTGTCGGTCATGATACATGAAGGAAAACCTTCTCTAAGAAAGATATCCTTCAGGAACAGAATGACATTAGCGGAGGAGGGCTCATTGATGAACCGAACCTCTGGCCACTTGGAATAGTAATCAATGGCCACGATAGCATATCGTGAGGTGGGGGGTAAGAGGTTAAAGGGCCCGACCAGGTCAACACCAATCTTTTCCCAAGCCCTTTCTGGAAGTTGAACCGGTTCCAGGGGGGGCGTCCTCACTTTTAGACTTTTGTCAGAATTGTTGCATATGACACAACTATCAATCATTGAATCAACACACGTATCCATTTGTGGCCACCAAAAAACATCTCGCAACCTGCGTTTGGTGAAAGTTTTCCCTAAGTGACCCTCATGTGCACCATCCATAAGACGTGCCCTCAAACTCTCCGGGGGAATCAGCCTACCACACCGCAAAAGAATACCATCCTCTACAGTGAGTTCTTCAGCAACCTTAACATACGTCTGAAAAGGTCCAGAGACATACTTTTCCCTCGGCCAACCAGACTTCAAAAATTCAATGACACGAGCAAGGATAACATCCTTTGCCAATTCTCCTCTCCATTCAGTTTCATTCACAGCACACATGCCTTCTAAATCTAATGCCGCTACAAAACAATCTTCTCGATCATCTTCACACTCAACCTCGGAGTCATTGCCAGAGATGGGGAAGCGTGAGAAATAGTCAGCCCTGACATTTTTCGTTCCAGGCAAATAGGTAATGTCAAAATCATACTGTAGAAGCTTGGTTGACAACCTTGCAATTCTAGGGGTGTGCTCTTTAATCTTTTCACCAGACAAAATTGAAACCAAAGGACTGTGATCTGTGCGTATAGTGAAATGACTGCCCCAGAGGAATGAATTGAATTTTCTGACTGCCCACCAGCAGGCCAATAACTCTTTCTCGATGACCGAGAAATTCATTTCTGCACCACGCAAAACCCTTGATGCATAAGCTATGGTGTTATCAACCTGACCATTCTTCTGGGTGAGCACCGCCCCAAGGCCAAACCCGCTAGCATCAACAGTCACCACACACTCCTTATTGGGGTCAAAAGCTCTGAGAACACTGTCACCCACTAGCTGAGACTTGATCCAACGAAAAATTTCATCACAATTCTCATCCCACACAAAAGGTACATTTTTCTTGAGCATGTTGGTTAAAGGTTGAATCTTTGACGCGTAACCCTTGATGAATCTAGAGTAGAATTCACTCAGCCCTATAAAAGATTTCAGACCAGGTTTATCCAGGGGAGGAGAGGCGTCCACAATGGCTTTTACCAACCCTGGACGTGGCTCAACCCCTTTGTGAGAGACTACATGCCCAAGGAATTCCATTTTCTCTTTAAGGAAAACACATTTTTCCCTTTTAAGAACAACGCCCTTGCTTTGCATAATGCCTAACACCTGACTCAAGGAAGCATCATGTTCCTCTTTGCTTTGCCCAAAAATTAAGACATCGTCTTGAAAAACGATCACTCTAGGAGTGTCCTTGAGCATCTGACTCATTAACCTCTGGAAAACAGCTGCCGCAGATGCAAGACCAAAGGGCATTCTACAGTATTGGAAGCTGCCAAAAGGCGAAACGAAAGCAGTTAAGTGCCTAGAAGACTCACTCAACACCACCTGGTGGTAAGCAGATGCTAGATCCAACTTAGTGAACCACCTAGCGCCCCTGGTTAAAGTCAACAAATCTGTAATCTTAGGCAAAGGGTGCGAGTCAACCCAGATGTTTCTGTTGAGGCTGCGTAAGTCGACACAGACGCGTAAATCTCCATTCCTTTTCCTTGCAACAACAAGAGGAGACAACCACAACGATGATTCGATGGGTTCAATAATACCCTTTTTGCACAATTCCATGAGTTCCTTTTCAAGATCGTCCCTGACACTAAAAGGGACTCCCCTTACCTTATGCTTGACTGGAATGGCCCCTTCCTTAACTCTGATTTCGTGTTCGAAGCCTCTAATCGTTCCAAGACCTTTACTGAAAACGGAAGGAAACTTAATGGCCAAACCCACAACATAGTCATCAGTTTCTACAACTGCCAAACTTTCTGAAATTAAAACTTCCTCTTCCATTCCCACCTGTTCTCTTGCACCAGGTCTTAATATCAACCGAAACAAACCACCATGGAACCACCCCAAAATGTTAAGACCTTTGCAAGCCACATAAACTTTCCCAAAGATTTTCCTTCCCCTGAACTGAATGATATCCTCAAAATACCCATCCAAAGCTATTCTGCGCCCTTCAAAGGACACAGGAGCTCTATCTGGAGGTTCAAGTTTTCTTCCTGGCCAAGTCTCATTAAATAGTTCTTGGGTGATCATGGTGACCTTCGCTCCCGAGTCTACTAGTAAAGAAATGATTTTATCACCCACACCAAAATTTTCATATGGATCAACACAATCCGCAGGGTCACCAACAATGACCCCATCATCACGCACAGCTATGACCATGTCTTTGTCGACTTTGGTAACCACATCAACGCAAATCTCACTCTCACGAACCACAACAACCATATCTCTAAGATCATCTTGGATAGTACTAATGTGATCTTCCCCCCTGCTGGTGTTATCATTGCATTCTGCAACACATCCTACCCCAGTAGTGTTAACCTGACTTTGAGACCTATTATTTCCCTGCCTAGGATTTTGGCAAATTTTGGCAAAATGACCAAATTTCCCACAGGTGCGGCAAGTAGCGCTCCTAGCCGGACAGAACTTATTGTCTTTATTGTGAGAGGGATTCCCACATCTATAACAAATGTCACGTCTAGAAAACAGATTCTTATCGTTGCGGTGTGGATAAGAAGGAAAGTTCCTCTCAACAGGTTGCTGACCAGGACCAGTTCTGGATTCTCTGCTCTCCTTGGACCTCACAATAGAGACTGTCTCTTCGTTCTTCTTTTCAAGTTCTTTAACCTCTTTCTTCGATAGTTCAATACTTTTGGCTGTGCGGATTACTTCTTCGAGGGTAGGATTCCCTAACGTGAGCAATTTCTGTTGTATCGACTTGTCTGTGCATTTGCAGATGTATTGATCCCTGATCAATTGTTCTCTGAATCCTTCGAATTCACACTCAGCACTCAATTGTCTTAGAACGGATACGTAGGTTTCCACATCTTCGCCTGGAAGTTGGTCCCTTTTGAAAAACTTATGCCTGATCACAACGAGACTCGGTTTCACGTCAAACCTCAACTCCAATTTCATCCTTGTCTCAACATAGTCATCGATGTCGTCTTCATTGTTTCTTGCAAGAGGAGGTAAATGTTTAAAGATTTCCCTACCCTCGAAACCCAAAGAGTGCAAGAGAAGACACTTCTTCCTTTCTGCGCGGTATCTAGACGCGCCTATTGCACCAAGGTATGTTTCGAAGGCGTCGAACCACTTCTTCCAAATTATCGGCGGATTCCCTGGTGTCTCCAGGAAAGGTGGAGGAGGTGAAACAGATTGCATCATCGGATTGAAAAAAAAACAATAAGAAACAAGTCTTGTGATGTCGCTGTGCCAATTGAAGAACAATTCTCCCTTAGAACATTCAGAGTGCAGACTTGTAAAGTAGCAAAACACGATGTAGAAGAGAAAACTCGTTTTGCCTTAATAGATTCCTTTTTGATTCAGTGGATGCTGATTTCCCTTGAATTAAAAAAAAATTTTTTTTTTTTTGTATTCGACTGTAAATGTAGAAGTAGCGCGTTATGGAGGGGAACGTTGTTTAAGATTTTGAAGTCCTTTGACCCACAGCGTGTGACGCATAACAGTAAGTTTTGTTGATCTCGTTTAGCGTTTTCCCATTAGACTAGCTCGTTTGCCAACCACGTAGATGACAAAATGGCTGCTGCGTGCGTGGACCCGCGTTGCCAACCACAGACGTCGCCGTCAAAATGGCCGACGGGTCGTAAACAGCGCGCCTTACGCTGCCAACCACACGCCTCACACAGCGCCAACCACGACCGTTGCGCTTCCGCTCTCCGCCCCCAGATGAGCGCGCAATGAAAACAAGTCGGGGCACTTATCTGGAAATGTCCGTCGTCGTGCAGTCCGCTCCGGATAGGTTCATCCTGTGGGCACCGCTCTTCTCCCTCAACGCGACTCCTCTACTTCGCCGGCGCTTTGGTACGCCGACCTTCACTCCGGATCATCCAAGTTTCACGAGGTAAAACAGCAGGTCCGTTTCTTGCTCTTGAGTATCGTCGCCAATATTCCTGTAGTATCAATGATGAGTCACAGACGTAGTTTGCTGTGATTAGGTTTATTGAGCTCAAGAGCAGCACAGCGACAGCCTCAAGGTACAGCATCCAACTGTCAACCGTGAGCATTCCACTGGCCACCTCGGAACTTCCAACATACAGGGTTCCAACTACCAGTGCCATAAGGGCACAAACACAGAATACTACAGTCTTGTGTTTAGTGGGCATTCTGTCCCATAAATTGGGGATGAATACCCTTATCTACCCCCAGGGTGGCAGAATGTCGATTCTTCCCTGGGGTGGGAAGATCATGGGCCCAGGGCGCCACCTCTCACTCCCTCACAGAAATGTCTCTCATCCTCGGTACCACCCCTTCTGCATGGGACAGCACCTGGTGGCCGACCGGCCTCTGAAGCCCACCTACCCCTTCAGACCACGCCAAGAACCTCAGCATCGTTCTCGACTCATCACTCACCATGAACCGACAGGTCAATGCCGTCACCTCCAGCTGCTTCAACACACTCTGCATCCTCCGCAAGACCTTCAAGTGGTTCCCCCCTGAGTCAAGGAAGACAGTCACCCATGCACTCAACACCAGTAGACTGGACTATGGAAACGCTCTCTACGCCGGCATCAACAAGTCCCTACACCGCAAACTCCAGACAATACAGAACACTGCCGCCAGTCTTGTCCTAGGCATCCCCCGACACGAACACAGCAGCCAACACCTATGAAGCCTCCAATGGCTCCCTGTGGAGAAAAGAGTCACTTTCAAAACACTCACTCACGCCTGCAAATGCCTACACAACAACAAACCCAAATACTTCAGAATCAACTTCCACGTACCCAAAAGAAACCTCCGATCATCCAACCTCGCATTGGCTGAAACCCTGCGCATCCACAGAGCCCGAGCAGGCGGAAGATCCTTCTCTCACATTGCAGCCAAGACCTGGAACGAGCTACCGGCAGACATCAGACGCGCCCCCTCCCTGAACACCTTCAGGAAGACCCTCAAGACCTGGCTCTTTGGTTAAACAGATCTGCAGACCCTCCCTCAATGCCTTGAGACCCTCACGGGTGAGTAGCATGCTTACAATTCCCTGATTGATTGACTGATCTGGTGTTTAGTGGGCTTTCTGCCCCCTGGGGGGCAAATCAGGGTTATTGCCCGAATCCTCCCCTTATTAGGGCAGACAAGACTGGCTGTGCCCTTTTGGGGTGGTGCATGGTCATTCCCTTGGTGGGCAGCCCCCTCCCCTTTATTCTTGGGTTCTAGTGGCCGTTTTGCCTCCCCCAGGGGGACGATTAGGTTAATTATCACCATAGCCCCTCCAGAGGCGGAGGGAAGACTGCCTGTCCTCTTGTTGAGGGTGGGGGAATGGACGTGTGTGGGGTAGCCACTATCCCTATATTTGTTAAGAAAGGACATTCTCTGTTGTCTAGTGGGCTTTCTGGTGCCCCCGGGGGTCAAGACTGTTGCCTTATGTTTTTTAGGGGTGGGGCATGGCCATGTCCGTAGTGGGCAGCCACCACCCCTTGATTTATTTTCTTACTTGACCCTGGTGTCTAGTGGACTTTCTGCCCCCCTGCTGGGGCAGATTGGAGGTAATTACCTCCATCCACTTCCAAGAAGGGGCAGAAAGACTGACATTTTTAATTTCCCCCCTGGGGTAGCACAAGCCCTTGTTTAAGGGGTCACACCCTCTACCTTGGTGCCTAGTGGTGGAACCCTGCTTAGGGATCACACTATTGTGGTGATCCCTAAGCAGGGATCCATTGGGCAGAGGTAACATTGGGAAGGGGACATTCTTCCCTTTCCAAAGATACCTACCCAAGATACTCAGTGCTCAGGGAGCTGGGGAAAATTCTCCTACACACTGTTTCAGTGAAAGTGAAATGAGCTCATTTTACTTTTACTGCAATGATGTCAGGGCACCCTGTGCACCAATCGTCATTATAGGAAAAAGAAAACCACACAGGCTGCTTGGTAAGCTTTTCCTGAGCAACCCAAGCTAAAAATAGAATAAAGGAGTCCCTGTGGTGCAGCGAACTAGAGGGGCCTTTGTATATATCCCTAGTGTCTGCCAGTGCCCGACAGACACACTGGGGAGGTAGAGCAGGTGTCTGCCATCGGCCAACTCCCACACTTAAATGTTTAAACATGGTAAAATTGGCGTACACCTATTTGGCACATTTAATGTACTTGTATGTCCCTAGTAAAGTGGTACTACATGTACTCAGGGCATGTGACTTAAATGCAACTAGTCGGTTTTCAACACATTTTGTGCCAACCACTTAAGTAGCCTCTTTATACATATCTCAGGCCTGCCATTGCAATCTTTGTGTGCAGTTTTAACCTGCCATTTTGACCTGGAAAACCTAAGCCATTAGCCAGGCCTAAACCTCCCTCTTTAATACATTCATATAGGTCACCCTAGTGTAGACTCTAAACAGCCCATAGGGCAGGGAGTAGTGTATTTAAAAAGCTGCACATGTACTTAACCTTTACATGTTTTGGTAGTAAAAAAACTCTTAAATTCATTTTTCACTACTGCAACCCCTACCCCCCCATAGGATAACATTGGGTTACCTTATTACATACAATAAGTGATAACGTTCATTTGGGAATAGGTGGTAATATTGAGTTTGGTATCTAAAGTATTGTAAGTTAAAACCATTTTTCATGTTAAAGTCGGATTTTAAACAGCATTTCAGAAAACAGCACTTTTAAAAAGTTGCCATTTTGGGTCACATGACAAGGTGTAACTGGCAGTTGGTCTTTGTGTATTACTCCCAGCCAGGGAGACAAATGGTGAACAGGTTTTGGAATGACAGGTGGCAGAGATGTTACCTCCCACACTTTCACATCATAAAGACTCTGCTTCAGCACACTCATAAAGGGTTCCATACTAGTCTGTTCTGCCACCAGTTGAGCTGGGGCCGGGTAGGGAGGCAGGAAATTCTAGACACGTCTATAGAGGGAGGACTCTAGAAGCTTTTCCCATTTCAAAGTGGGCACCGGGCATAACTTCTTGACCCTCCGATCCAACTCTTTGGTACACATTTGGACCTGTGGAAGGCTCCAAAAGAGGACAGCTGTGATGCTCTGCTGCAACAAAGACTGTTATTCTGCTGCCGTGCTGCCTGAGGGAGAAGGACTGGACCTGCATCTAGAACTCAGGAACCACCAGAGTGACTTTAGGGGCTAGTTGGCTGGTCTCCTGATCAGAACCTCAGGAACAGAAAAGGCTCCAACCACCTTCCACCGTGCACCTGGACTTTGCCCGCTGTGAGTCTTGGTCCCAAGTGGTGCTTCCCCAGTCATGGACCCTTGGAAGTATTTGTATTTGTATTTATTTATTTATAAAGCGCTAACATTCATCCTTGGAAGGACATCACGGTGCTGAGGAGAGGTGGCAAGTGATTCGATAGCAGCTCTGCTTGAGGATTATTGATCTGATCTGGGGAAGAGAACTGTCTTTAGTTGTTTCCTAAATGAGAGGAAGCAGTCATTTGTTCTAAGGTTAGAAGGTAACTCATTCCATTTTGTTGCGGCAATGTGAGAGAAGGCCCGTTCTCCCATCCTGACAGTCCGTGCTCGGGTGGTGGAAGCTCTACCTGACGTTATGGATCGTAGGTTCCTTGAGGGTTTATGTAATCTAATCTTGTCATGTAGGATGGTTAGAGTAGTGAGAAGACGCCGAACGATTATTCTCCAAGCTAACCACATGGAAGGGAGATAGAATTTTGCTCACCGTTGGGGGCATGTTTCCTAGTGTGTTTTTCCTCTCGGTTGGTATGAGGGGTTAAACCACGCAAAGGCATTGGCAGCACAGTGCCTCTAGCAGTGGCATTCAAAGTGAGTGGCCCTGAGGAAATTGCCTGATCTAAACCACGGCAATGAAACATGTCGGCTGTAAGTGGGGTGTGAAGTGATAGGTAGTCTTCACACTCCTCTGTTTTATATTTAAAGGCTCTACTGTTTGCAACAAAGAAGGGAACATAAGTAAAGCTTAATGCCCTGGTTGCGCAGTATCTTATATGTCTAAATGTTTTAATGTTTGTTAGTTTTTGTTACATATAAGTTGTGTTCACTGCATCATGCACTGTTATTTTGGGTTGAGACACGTTTTCGTTAAAGCTTGATGGCACCAATGATAATAACAGGGCCATCCTGGTGAGTACCAGCCAGGGGTCCCATTGGTGGTACGCCCGTGAGGTGCCATCTTGCTCTGCACAAATTTTTTGTCCGTCCAAAGTACCAGTGAGTCCTGTGTGTCTCGTATTGTTGAGATCAGAGCGAGGCTGCTTTTTAAGTAAGCAATAGATTGAGATGTCGCGAGTATCCCTAGATTAAGGAACTCCCTGGTGTGATTTATGAGCAACCATTGACATCTATATATCACTAAGAAGTATTGCAGTGAGAACTAGGACTCGTTGTGTTTGATGACTCTTTGAGTGGAGGGCGTCCTAGTTCTGTCTTTCCCTCTAGACTCCTTTTTGTATACATGTAGGATGTTGGGGCCTGTGTCGTGAAGTACTTTGTGTGAAATACATAGTAGTTTAAAAGTGGCTCGTTGTCGCATTGGGAGCCAATGAAGCTCACGCATGCAGTTTTTGGCTGAGTCGTATTTTCTTTTATTACAGATGGCTTTGGCCGCGGCATTCTGAACCATCTGCAATTTAGAAAAAAGGTAATCTGCCATTCCCACAAACAGGGAGTTACCATAGTCCAGCCTACTCATCAATAGTGACTGGACTAGTGTTTTCCTGCACTCTGTCGGAACCCAGGGGAAGACTCGTCTAAGCATCTTCAATAGCCCGAAACCTCTGCCGCAAACTATGGAGACATGGGATTTCATGGATAAGTCCCTATCCAGTGTTATGCCTAGATTTTTGGCTTTTGCAGTAGGGTTGGGAGGCGAGCCCAGGTCACTCGGCCACCAGCTGTTGTCCCAAGCCTGTGTGCCTCTGCCGAACAGTAGGATTTCAGACTTGTCGGCATTTAGTCTAAGACAATGGTCCTGCATCCAAATTGCCAACTCAGTCAGGCAGTTTGTCAGTCTAGATTTTGAATCATCTTTTTCATCAATGGTGACCATCAACTGGGTGTCATCCGCATAAGAGCACATTTCGACACCCCACTTTTTGCCAATGGTTGCCAATGAGGAGACGAACACATTGAACAGGGTTGGGCTCAACGAAGCCCCCTGGGGAACACCGTATTTTATAGGTCGCGGAGGGGATGTGTAGTCACCCAAGCGAACTGATTGGGTTCGATCCGCTAGGAACGATTGTAGCCATCCTAATGCTTTATCTTGAATTCCTTTCTCTGCCAGGATGTTCAATAATTGATCGTGGGGTACGGTATCAAAAGCCGCTGATAAAGTAGACGTGGAAGTGGACTTGAAGGTGCTCTACCAGCCCAGCTGTGGCCTTTTGGTCAGAACCGACGCAGCATGATGTCTCTCCTTGCAATTCCGTATCAGAACCACCTATATGAAATGCATCCCTGACACAGGACCCAGCAGCTCTTCGAAACCGCCACTACGCAACACTTTCTCAATGAAGGACCTCACATTGCAGCTCCTCAGAACTGCCACAGCATGACGCATCCTTGATGCATCTTAGATGCAGGACCTCACACCGCAGCCTCGCAGCACCCAGGAACTGCCACTGCGCAATGCACCCTCCATGAATCCTTCATGCAGGACTTTACATAGCAGCCCCATAGCACCTCGAATCCACTGCTGTGCGAGGCATTCTTAAAAAGGGTTCTTTCAACGCTCTGGACAAGGACTTAAAGTACTTTGTTCGGAGAGGCCTAACTTGGTCCCTGTATCCAGCCCACGTTCCATCATGGAGCACTGTTTTTACACAAATCTTTAAAATTGCCTATCTCCAGTTCTTCTACATGGATTTTTGTCATTTTGTTGTCAAATAATTTATTAAATTCTACCCTATTTTTCTAAGTTATTGTGTGGGATTTTTCTTGTTTTATGTCTTAACTTTATTACTGTTTGAGTTGGTGCTTAAATACTTTATACATTGCCTCTCAGGTAGGCCTGGCTGCTTTGGGACCAAGCTAGCAGACGGTTAAGCACAGGTCAATTTTGGGTTTGCTTGTATTTCACCCAGCCAAAAGTTTTGGTTGCTGCTTAAGTAGGGTTTCACCCCCCTCAACCAGAAACCTATTTTCTCATATGATGTCTTTTAGGGAGGTGAATTATCTTTGTTGGGGAAGAAGGGGATGACTAAAATGAAATCGCAAAGTAGTGATCAGTTTCCTGCCATACCATTTCACAATATTTTCCAGTCTTATACCTTTTATTGGGATTTCAATTTATTTGAGAATTTCTATCTTTGATCACGTGCAAATCCTAACAAGATTAGATAAATGGTGGTTTTACTCATAAAGAAGCCAGATTGCTTCTTATAGGTAAACTGTTCCTTCTCCCTAAAATTAACTCGAGTCATTGACCAGACAGCTTTCATTAAATAGTGCACACTACAAAATCATTTGTTTCCAAGTGCTCACAATTTGATCATTTAAGGATTTGAGGCACACGGGGAGAGTGGTTTATTCAGGATAAACATACATTTGTGAGGAGGAGAAGCCAATTTTTTGAAACCAGGGGTCCTGAAATCTGCAATGCAGACACCATGTCTGTTAATTAAACGAGTAGTGGCAAAGCCAATAGGTTTGGCGTTGGCCACCAGCTTTCAGGCAATTCTTGTTTTGTTCTGTAATAGTTTTTTCAAAACTTTACTGTTTGGGAACATGAGGGACTCTCATCAATCTAAAACAAAATATTTGGCTCCGGACAAACAAGTTGTATTGATCTCAGAAAGTTCACACATTGTCACAGTGCTTCCTGTCACTGAAAGGAACTACTTTCTGTGTGGATGTGTTCCATGTGAAAGGGCTGCAGTCATAACTTGTAGTGAAGTCAGTCAGTGACTGAAGTGGGCTGATACATTGCCCCTTTATGCAAGAGTGATAGAGTGGGTGGAAGAGAAATGTGAATGACACCAACCACATACTAATGGATAAAGTCTGGCTGATATTCCTATAAGTATCTTTGTTATACACAAATTTATTAAAATCAAAGCTAACACAAACCGCAAATAGTTAATTAGTCTGGCATTGTCTGTAATCTTCTTGCCTTTCAGAAAGAAAGAAGGAAAGAAAGAGAGACAAAGAGAAAGAAAGGAAGAGAATAAATGAGAGAAGGAAAGAGAAAGAAATTAGAGAACGATTAAGAGAGAAAGAAAGAGAGAGAGAAGGAATGACGAAAATAATGCATAAAGAAGACACGAATGAAAGAAGGAGAAAGAAAGAAAGAAAGAATGAAAACAAGAAAATATGAAAGAAAGAAAATAGGAGAAAGGAAAGAAGGAAAGAGAAAGAAAGAAAGATAGAAGAAGAGAAGGAATGAACAAAGAAGAACGACAGAGATATGACAAGAAAGAAGGAAAGAAGTCAAGAAAGAAAGAAGAAAGAACAATAACTCAACAAAGAACAGTTTCAAGTGGACAAAATCGAACCTGGTATGCTGTGAAATAACAGCAGTCAAAATCGCAAAACACTCCAAAGGAGTTTACAAAATTATTTGCTGGAGATGTGATCTGATAAAGATTGAAAGTCCCTCAGCATCACATCAGGATCTAAACATAAAACAACATTAAAGTAATTATAAAATAAAAATAAAAACACTGTCACTAAAGGGAACTAGCTTGTGTGTGGATGTGCTTCACGAGAGAGAGCAAAATGCAGTCACTGAAAGTAAAGTTAGGCAGTGGCTTAAATAGGTTGGCCCACTGGAACATGCTATATTCTGTATACATGTAGAAATGTAAATGATACAACAAACCAATGAATGAAGAAAGGTGGCTGATAGCCCCTGTATGTAAGTATATTATGCATATTTTAATAAAAATCAATCTGCTTTGGCTACCAGCACATCTTAAAAAATTAGTACCTCAGACTTCTTGCCACATACCCAGTAGCGGTCGGTGGTGGGAGTGCTGCCGGGCAGTTAAGTGGGGCAGGGGAGGGGCAGAGTGGGGGGTAGTAAACTATGGAATACGGCCAAATGCAGGTAAGTAAACATATAAATAAATAAAACAAATGTTGTTGCGCGCACTGCATCGCCAAATTGGATGCAGTGCGCTCAACTAAATTCGTTTTATTTATTTATATGTTTACTTACCTGCATTTGGCCGTATTCCATCGTTTACTACCCCCCACCCTGCCCCTCCCCCGCCACACGTCACCACCCGGCAGCACTCTCACCACCGACCGCTACTGCCCATACCCCCTCCTTAATCTGTATCTCTCTTAACGATTTTTCCTCCTCTGATTATCACAGAAGCATACTTTGAACATATTTACAGTGTTGGGAGCACCAGTGCTCTTTAAAAATCAAGTTTACTTTTGTCAGTTACTGGTTCGTACCCATCTCTGGACTTTTAGCTACATTCTACTTGCTACTGATGGACTCGAGAAGAGGCGGGCGGAAAATCTATTGCCCACTAGCACATGTCACATAATGAGGATGGAGGGAAGGGAGAAGGCGCAATAGCAGTGTAACATGGTTGAAAGGCAAGTATTCATGTTGCATTTCTGAGAAAACCTATGCAGGTATGGCTTTTCTTTTGCAATAGCTAGTGGTGGAACCTGCACAAAAGGCCAGTAATTGTATTGGATATGTAAGAAAGCCCATGTGCATGCATGCCTTTACTTTGTGAACCAGAGTAAAGCTATAACTCCAACAACATGACAGCAAAGTACAAGAAATGTGTTTACCTTGGCAATTAATGGGTAGTACTGTGTTTTTTAAAAGTCCATACAAATAGCAGACTGCATCCTAACAAAAAGACAACTTCTTACCACATCAACAAAACCTAATATAAATACAAATAGAAAAATGTAAACTTTCATAAAGTACCATGGTGTTGATGGGCAGCCCATTCAAGCACCTGTTCACAATGAAAAACTTATGCAAGCCAATGGATGAAGGGGCTTCATGCAAAATTCTCTCTCTCTCTCTCTCTCTCTCTCTCTCTCTCTCTCTCTCTCTCTCTCTCTCTCTCTCTCTCTCTCTCGCTGCTTCTTATTTTTGTACTTTGTTTAAAATAATAGCATGGAGTCACTAAAACAATACAACTGCCTGCAATCACACATGAGAGTGCTGATCTATCAAAAAATACTTAAAACAGAAGCAGAATTACTTAGCAAGACAAGCCCAAGTCAAATACCATTCTTTTTGCTCCTATTCCTGGAAATCCCACTGAACGAATAAGCAAATTCCTCCTACAAACAAATGCTGTAATGAAAAGTACACATTACTCCCCCTTGTCTACCAACATTGTATAAATGTATTTGTAAAAGAGGGTTGACAAGTTACGCGCATGTGCCTTTCCATCGACCTGTTGGATACCATGCAAGAAAAACTTCATATCAATCTGAAGATGTATTAGACAATGAACTGTGTCTAAATGAAACCAGTTGGACCATATACAGGCCTGAAATGAAAGGAAGGATCTTATTAAAGTATTTCCAGCTTCATACTATGTCCACACATAAATCTGCGTTCCTAGTAATTGGGGTTCAAATTCTTACATTTTGACTACTGCCAACAACTGAATGGCATTTGACACAGGAAGTTCTCCAAACTCTGTGCTTTGATTTTCTGTAAGTAGGGTTGTGCGCTTGGGATGGCTGTTTTGTTTTGTCTGCAAGAGCACCTATGGATGAGCTACGCATGGAGTTTGTCTATGTGCATACAATATAAAAAAAAGCCAAACCTACGAGGCTCTTCAATGATTCTCACTTTTGGTACAATCAAAAAAACTATTGTGAATGAAAGACACATATCCTCTACATGGCATAACATTTCTGCCAGTAGCAACTGGTCAAATAAACATTCTTGCAGTGTGGAATTGATGTCATGTGCAAAAAATGAGAGCAACTCTAGTTTTCCCAGATTGAAACTCCCTTTCCTACTTATTTATTTTTGCCATTTTATATGTCCCGTATTCCCAAGGGGTTTTGAGCTCTCTTACACAGGGGACACAGAGTTACAATAAAGAAAGTAGTCTAACAGCCACAGAAATATACAAAGGGGAAATGCCAAAACACACACATATATTCACAAATAGCAGTGGAGAAGAAAGGTATTGTAGTGAGATGTACATCAGGATGAATGCCCTAACTCATGATAAACTTTGACTATGAAGGATGCCATGATCAAAATGTCAGTGCTAGGAATGGAAGGGAGAATTATGCATTTCCTTCGATTTATTTTTTTACAGCACTCAGTTTAAATACAAATCAGAAATAACCAACCATCATGTGGAAAACTACATATCCTATCAACAGCATATTAGGGCAGAAACCTCAATAAACCCCTTATGAACAATCTATCAAAGTCTAATTATAATAGTGTTTCCCAGAGATTGGTAAAACCTTTTTTCTTTCGGTTTGGCAGCCAATTAAGTGTTCCAGTGGCGTCAGGAATGCTTTGAGATTTATTGTCTTTTTATCTGATGGTAGATTGCAAAGACAGAATGATTGCTATAAGTTTGATAGCTCTCTAGTGCCCATTCACCCAGCTCCCAGCCTCCCTTTTTCTTCACAGTGATGATTACAGTTTAGTTAGGGTGATTAAAAGTAATATAGCATTTCAGGTTTCTCTAGTTTCTTATTGGCAGCGTTTTTCACTCATTTAAGTGGCGGGCAGGCACAGGTAGCCCAATCCTCCCAAAGTGGCAGGAAGAAGTTGTGGCGGTGCATATGACTGGCTTGGGAGGACCCACTCTCCCTGCACTACGAGTGTGGGTAAAGTGCCAGTAACTACAAAGGTGCTGTGGTGCAGTCTCAGGTACGCTCGAACCAATGCAACAAGCAGTTGGATATCATTGTTGTGGGCACCCTACATTACCACAGGGTCTCCATGCATGCAGACGCCATATGAAAGCAGATAGCACAAAGATCTGTCTCAGCTCAAACCACCTTTCTCGGTCTTCGTTTGGCTGGGTACTCTTTGACATGTAGGCCGTTGTCTTGGCACTTGCAGAGGTTGGTAACTCTGCATAAATCATGCGTGCGCAGAGCACTGTGAGAGGAAGAGCAGTTTTAAGTTGATACCACGTGTATATATAAGAAAATATCCCAGTAGCAAAGGGAGGATCAATCAGGAGGAAGGGTTCATGGAAGCCCTCAGCTGACCAACAAAGCAGTGCAGTGGGGGTATTTTTATACTGGGATCATACTGTTTATCGCTGATCTGTCTCCCAGACCGGTTGAAATCTCATCTGGCGAATGCAATAGATGTCCTTCAGAGTCCCAGGTTCATGTTGACCCTGGAGAAATCAGAGTTTGTGCCAGATCGGAATTCCAGCTACCTCCGTGACCCCAGAACCTGGATGCTGGATACCGGGGTGGGCCTGAGAGATGAGACATTTATAATTGACAGCGGGACCAAATCTAATAAGCAGTCTATTTAATCCCTGGCTTTTCTGAACTCACACAAACTCAGTCTAATCAGATGCATCAAGCCTTATGAAAATATGACAGCAGAGTAAAGGCCAGCAGAAGATTAGCAACTCCTGATTTTGACCAGGAAAGCTTCTGCTACCGGAAAGCTCCATTGGGTCACTGTGTAAGTGGGCATCAATACTTCTTGTTTAGGGGCCCATTCAACAGGAGGTGTCAGTAATGGCTGCTATGGGGCAGTTATGGTGCGGCGGGGATTGGTGGTTTAAAAAAAACAATAAAAAGAAAAATCCACTTACCTGCCGGCATCCCCGCCCCGCCCAACACCTACAGAGCCCGTACTGAAAAAGAAAATGATAATAACAGGCTGTTATTATCATTTTTTTTTATGTGGGGTGACGCTTCTCCGCCTTAGCAGAGGAGTCACCGCTAGGAGGCACTATGGCCTCAAAGGCCTTAATCCTTGGGACAAGGATAAAAGACACTATGAATGCAGTGGATTGTTTTTTTTAAACTGATTGCTCTGGTAGAAATGAATGGAAGAGAAGTGCATAACCGTCACCTCAACAAAATTTAAACTTCCCATTACAAAAGCAATACTTTTTTACCTTCTGCCGAATAGTTAAATTGTAGATTCTTATCTGCATGTAGCTCTGCCCGTATATACAAGAAAAATGAAACACTTTTACCTAGCGTATGTAAAATGCGCAATATACATTTCTGTTGTAGTTTTGTTTATGTCAAATACAAAGGTTCACAAAATACTTTTCGCAATTTTTAAACTAAGAGATTTGGAACCAAACAAATTCACAACCTGGTTGTGTAGCTGTAAAATTGTAATACATGCGTCTGCATATGTTCATACATTTGCACTACTGTTTGTCAAATTTTTCTCAAGCTCGAATTCGGTTAAGAAATAGAACATTTGCATTGCGAACAACTCCAATCCGGGAAAAAAAACCTTTAAAGTAATACCTGTGATTTGATCTCCAGGAATAAATGTAGTTTTCGATACCAAAATCTTGTACGGAGCCACGGTTGTCTGTGGAGCGCTTTTGTGGTCAGGTAACATGGAACCGCATACAATACTGACTTTTCCGTTTGGATAGGAAAATACTGTTGTAAAATGCAGCAAGCACAGGGCAATCACCACTTGCAATGCACACATTTTCATCTAAAAAGAAGAAAAAAACACATTAAAACTGTTATACGAGTTTCCCTTTGTTGTCATTCTGCAACAGGTGGGGCTGTCACGTGGTTTGAATTGTGACATGTCTGTCTATTTGTTTTGCCAGCTGTTTCATGTTCCGATGATGAAACACTTTTCCAACAAAGAGAGGCGTTTTCATAGACAAGCC
Source organism: Lissotriton helveticus (assembly GCF_964261635.1). Lineage (NCBI taxonomy): Eukaryota > Metazoa > Chordata > Amphibia > Caudata > Salamandridae > Lissotriton > Lissotriton helveticus. The sequence goes on along the minus strand of NC_136057.1, from coordinate 2,073,367,340 downwards.
TATGAGTCACCACGTTCAAGCGCATTTCTTCAAATTCCCTGGTAACATTTCCCACTTCTGTGATCAAGGGAGTAGCTTAGTAAGGGCAATAAAGCTGGAGGGATGGGAGTCTGACATTACCCATAATGCAACGAGGTGCACCCAACTAAAATGGATAGGATGGTCTGGAGTCACTGAAGTTTGGTAATAGGCACAGTTAGGAGTATTAGTTTACAGTTATTTGGAAAAGTAAGGCTAGTCATCATAGGCCCTCGAGAGATATTTTCTGTTATGCTGTTCACTGTACTCCAGTTCCTCCTCACTGCATTGCAGGGCAGAGAGGCACAGGAGAGCAGGCTAGCATAAGCCCATAGCTAACATCAGAAAACCATGCTTAGATAGGCCGACCTTTTAGAAACCCAGGGCCAGCAGCAGACCATGCTTGCGAGAAGAAGGAATCCAGAAGGGCAGGCTAACTGAAAACTGCAAAGTAGTAGAAAATGCGGCAAGCTACCTAAAGGTGATTAATGACATAAGGAGCCTAAAACTACTGCAAAGGATAACTTGCAACTAACTGGACCATAAAGCCCTTGAACATGGTGGTGATCGACAGAGCAGAGAACCAGTGATCCCTATTTCTTTCTCCCTTTTAATAGAGAATATAGAAATGGTATCACAAATTTATGATAGAGCCATGAGACACCCATGGGTAATCGTTCGCGCTTTATAAATGTCAGTAAATAAATAAATAAATAAATAAGATATGTAGAATATGTGCGTTGATTTGTGTGCTGAAAAGTTTTGCAATTTTTGTGTTCTGCTGGGGTGTACAATTGATCATTGTACAGCTTCAAGTGGTTGTAAAGTTTTGAGCTCCTTAACTTATTTTAGGGCTTTTATACATTTCTAAGTGTTTGTGGCTGTAGTAAATTAATTTTTTTTAAAAAAGATATGCCTGTTAAGGATAGAATATAATTTGCCAATATTACTTCGAAGCATGTAGCACTCAGAGAACAAACACATAGATTACTGCATGCCTCTGAGCTGTAGTGCGCATATGATGAAGTCAGGAATTGTATTCAATGTGTCCTGTTGCTGTAGGGTGATATGTTACTGTGGCTTGGCGCACAATATGGCTGCCTAGTGCCACAAACACACTTTTTACCGTAGTGCAAGGTTGTCTGCCTTTTGTATGGCATAGCTTTTGTACTGGAAGAGTACCCTTCCAGTACAAAACGCTATGCTTAGATTAACATTAAACTTTTCACACTTTGAATGTGTCCTGTTCAGTATAAAGTGGGAAAAGTTAGCAGGAACAAAATCATTTCTCCTTTTATAGCTCAAATCCCTTTCTACTAAGGTTAGGAGATGGAGCTTTGAATTAAAAACTGTGGGTGGTTACATAGGAACACCCATTGAACGCCCCATTTATGCGAAATAATTTTGCAAAACATTACTTTGCATTGCATTCAGAAAACTTTCCAGAACAAAATATGTTAGATCCAAAATATACATTTTACAACAGGTTTGCCTCTCTTCTGTGATGCAAAAGCAATGCAAAATGTTTGAAATCTGTCCCAGAGAGTTTTACACCACATGGTATTTAAGTACCATCTTCTGGTCCTTCCATAACCTCTGCATTACCAGAAATGTTGAACATCATTCTTTGAGAAATGTGGCAACTATTCCTGCAGGGCTTCGAAGAAGACAGGAAATCAACATTACAACCCAAAGCCAGATGCACCTAAAGACATCAACAGACAAGTATACAGCACGAAAGGGGGTAACTTGTGTAATTTGCTGTCATTTAATTACAAAACAAGTTAATTAAAATTTCAAAAGAATACATAGAATTAAATGAGAATAACCCTGCACACACAAGACCTGAGAGGGGTGCAATGCTACGACACTTTGAGTTGATCGACCACTGTAGTCAACCTACCAGATGGAACAAGTTGGATGAAAGAAAGTGTGGGGTCTTCAAAACGGGCAAGAAACCTTTCCAAGAGGCATGGCCTACATAAATAGTTGTGTGGATAACTAAAATCCTGTGTTTCACAATACATGTCACATTGCCAGTACTTGAGTGTTTCTCTTTGAGGTGTAGGTTATTGCGTCCAGAAACATAACACAACAACAGACATGGCCCTAAACAAGCCAGACCCAGTGTCTTTGCCAATGCTTTTAGCAGTATCAAAGAAATGAGTAACAATAATGATTTTGTTGCACATATTAAGAAATTCAAATGTTTTAATTTTTTGCTGTAAAGGCATGTGTAGTAAAGGCATATGCTTGGTATAGAGTTGCGTAGTAAAGGTGATCCGTGGTAACGGTATTGCATGGTAAAGGATGCGTGGTAAAGGTTTTGCGTGGTAACTGATGCGTTGAAAGGCTGTTTCCCCCTGTATGCAACACTGATAGTCACTGTAGGAAATTCATACTATTTTCATGCTCTTAATTTCACTTCAGCTTTCAATCATGCCCCATCCTGAACAGTCATCCACAAAGAGAATGTACCCAGAAAGCTAGCACTCACTCGACACATGTAAAAGGGTCATATGCTACATGAAAAAAGAACAAAATACAACAAGTGGAAAAAAACCAAATACTTTTTGAAATGTAATCACTGAAAGCATTAATGCTATGGATTATCTCAAGGCTTACTATAGTCGTTAATGGGAACTCAAGTGTTATTTTCACCTGTAAAATACATGAATTTAAGTCTCAAAAGGGACCCATTTCAAAGATAGTTGTTAATAACAGCTGCATTTGAGACCTTACAGGACCTTACACTTAAAACCCCACAGTTGGTATGCTAATGTTGAGTGGTTGACGGGCAGGGGCTCTGTGCCTTCTGCCTTGCCTGCACAACACACACATCTTCTTAGCTCACTCTGCCATCCCTGGCCCAGTATTAGAGGACGACGAGCCCCTGAAAACTAAAGCCAGTTGCCTGGCTTTGGCTCATCTGAAGCCCTGAAACCCTAAACCAGATCATGTGACATCTGCCTGCCCTCAAGTTCCTACTTCATGTGCTAAGAATTAACAACACTGTTGTAACCTTTGATATGAAACAGGTCAGAGAAAGAGATACCCATCTAGTAGCAAATTTGCACAATAGGAAACCATTTAATCTGGGATCAATCCTGGCTTCCCCGCTTGAACAAACTGTGTGATACTAAGCAAATATTTGATTTCACCAAGCATCCTTTTACTTCATTACCACATAAGAGAGAACTTTAAAAAATGTGCTGTGCAAAAACGTGATGTTTAATTCAAACAACTATAAGTTGCTGCATTTATAATGAACATGTAGGCCTAATATTGGTTAAACACGACAACTAACTTGACTCTGATTTCAGAAATGGCATTGTCATAATGGTGGCTGGATGCATGAATATTTCTAAATTCATGTTTTTAAAACTATCACTTTAATAAATGCCTCTCAATGAAGTGATATAAAAAGTACCAAGGTGGAGCACTCTGCATGCCAAAGAAATACACTTTACTGTAACTTTATCCTATTTGTGCATGATGTTTGTGGCATGATGAACTCTGCAAATATTGTCTCGGGAGATCCAACTGTTATTGTAAAGTCACGACCCAACTAGGAAATTATTGGGGGGTGCACCACACCATACACCTCCCTTGAAGCTCCGTGTTGTATGTGATAGTGAGATATATGTGTACACATATTCCTTACAGAGATGTTTTAAGGCATGGGCAGAGTGGGCGCTGCCCCAGGGCCCCAGACTTTCAGTGGGCCCCCTGATAAAGCAGACTCTGTTGTGCAGGCAGTACTACTCTGCTGACCTTGAAAGATTCTTAAACAGGTTGTTTTAAATACTGGTGTCCTTTATTTTATTTTGTAAAAGGTTTGTGTGCGTGAGTCCATTACCGACGTTTTGCTGAAAATTCTTGTGTTTATGTTTATCAACACCATGCAACATCCACAAAAAAAGTTTTTTTTAGATTGAAACAGGATCTCACCTATGAGAAACGGGGGGAGTCACAGAGATTATTTGCAAACGATTAGTGAGCTGCTGTTGTTAAATAGTCTCAAAGGCAGAGAACAGGTACCCCAGGACACTGGATTACTGGACTCTGCAGCTAACTGGGCTCAGTCAGCATCCAGCAGCACCATTGATAAGGAGTGCGGACAAGCCAGCAGAAGCGAGAAATGCAACAGAAAATGACTGTGAGCAAGCAAGATGCTAAAGAGACAGAAAAGGGGCAGATAGATTGGCAGCCATCCTAAAGTGTAAGACAACAGGTTATGGAGCCTGTGGGTCCACCAAGACTAAACCACCCCGAGAGACCACGCTCGGAACCTCAGCATCAACTTTGACTGCTCTCATAACGCCAGATCAACTCCTCCACCAGCTTCAACTGCCTCCGCATCCTCCGAAAGACCTTAAAATGGATTCCCCCGAACACAGAAAAACAATCACCCACGGACCCATAAACAGCAAACTGGACTACGGAACGCCCTCTACGCCGGCATCTACAGGACCCTTCTGCACAAGCTCCAAACCATCCAGAACGCCGCGGCCAGACTCGTCCTCGGGACCCCGCGGCACAAACGCATGATGCAACACCTTTGAGACCTACACTGGTTCCCGGTTGAGAAGAGAATAACCAACAAGCTTCTCACCCATGCCTACAAATCCCTCCACAACATCGGACCCAAATACCTCAACGTTAGAGTCTGTTTCCACACACCCAAAAGAACTCTCCGACCTCGCCCTATCGGAGACACCTGCAGAAGCAGAACAGGGGGAAGGGCCCTATCCTACATTGCAGCCAAAACCTGGAACGAGCTTCCGGTCAGCATCAGACGCTCTCCTAACTTGCACATCTTCAGGAAGGACCGCAACACCTTGCTCTTCGACTGAGCCAGAGCTGCCTACCCCCCAGCCCTTTGAGACCCTCACGGGTGAGTATCACGCTTTATAAACCCCCTGCCTGATTGAATGATTTATTAAATAGTAGTGTCATTAATGGGTGATGTGTGTTATAAAACATTATTCCCAAAAGTAAATTCATTCACTCTTTTAATGGCACAGTATGATGCTGAACAGAATGCTAGCACTGCCGACAGAGCCTAGTCTATGAAGAAGGGACATTTCTACTGCTTTTACCCTATCTGTGCCGGTTTTGAAAAGGTCAGAAGCTTGCATTGATGTTGATTGAGTTGTACTAATTCTTAGTGGGAGGTAAGCTTGCACAACTGCTGTCTGTGCTGTACCTGTTTGGTGTGTGCAAAAGAATCTTGCACTGCTTTTCCTGCCACAATCACCTGTCCGTCCTTCACCTATACCTTAGGGAAGCTTGCACCACTGCTATCCATGATGTACCTGTGTTGTAAAGTCGTAAAACCTGGTATAAAACATTTCACTTTACAAAAGCTAAGACGATTGCCATTGTCGACGCTTGTTTTAATATAGAATGGAAATACAAGTGCACAATCTAAAAACAAAAAAGTTTTTTTCGTGGGAAACAAGCACCGTTTTCCAATTCTATCTAAACCGATTTTGAAAAAAGAGTAGCCAAGTGGCTCCAAGCTTCACAAATTCAGCCAATCCAAGCTTTTTAGTCAACATCACTTTGCATGTAGGGATGATTTTGAACCCATAATGAAAAAAATCAAGACTACAAGTTCCAGAATGCAGCGTGATGTTGTTTGTAAAGCCACGACTGGCTGATGACATCAGATATTATTGAGTCACTTGGCACTTTTGTAAAAAGCAAAATAAACGTGAGTTGTGATTTTCTGACTTTTTTTCTTGGAGTCAATCAACGAGTCAAGGTGAGAAGGACAAGGACAGACATTTGAATGCAGACATGAGCATCCGTATACAATGGGCAAACATTATCATTCATCTCAACAAAAGGGCATGCTATAAAAAAAAAAGGATTGCTAAAAATAACTCAGCCTATACGGCTACAAAGAGTTTTAACCTAAAGGCTACAAACAGCTCCAGCTGTCTGCCAGTGCTCTTGACATCAACACCAAAAACATCCAAACAGAGGGGATTTAGGTCAGACACTTTAGGCCAGGGATTTATTTGGGTTACCTTACTTCAGTCTTTGCTTAAAAAAATGTCATTCACATTTTGGATCGGTCAAAGAAGTATTTCAGTCTCACCACTTGCCATTGGTTATTATGTGTGATAGTTCCCATACTTAAAGAGCGCCGTTACAGTACATGAAGACACATTTGTGCTCCTAAAACTGTTTCCAAACTCCTGTAGATGCTGAAGCGCTGGTAGATTTGCATCTAAATAGGATTTTGCATATAAATATACTTCTACTCTAAAAGATTCCACATGTCAGCAGATAAGGGGTAATTCAATTTGAACCTAAATGTAATTTTGCATATAAATGTGATTATGCTCCTAAATGTGATTTGATGGTGCAGCTAACTTTGCACAAAAGCTGATTTTGCACTTAAAAGTGAGTTTGTGTGTAAATGTGATTTGTCCTCCAAAATGTTTTGCTTTTATAAGATGAGGTGCTAGGGTCAATGTCTGTCAATCAAGCTTGATATCATGCACAGCTAAGTGTGAAACTGTATTCCTGTTGACAAGGAGGGATATTGCACCTAAAAGTATTTGTGCATCAAAATTTGTCTTTTGCACCTAAAGGCATCTCCACATCCGTGTTGATGCCTCACTATTGCTGTTATTTCTAGGAAGGTAGTGGACCAAAACAGGGCACACTGTGTACATTGGTTTACAAAGGAAAGAATGGGAACACCGAATGTTCTCTTTTGTCGTAGTGTTGGCGAGCAATTTGGGCTTATCAGAGTATAATGCTATGTACTTATTAAAGACACAGAGGCAGTAGGTGACACACCCACTCAATAAAGAAATCCAACACCAATTTATACAAATACCACTGATTTGTATATGAATTTAGAAACCAAGATCATTCAATATATGAATTTGTACATGTTTCAAAAGTTGACAATTGTTGCAGTTTCTGCAGCGGTAATGTTAACCTATTTGGGAAAAAACATTGACTTCATTTAGGCACTTATCAGTGACTTATGAGACTCTCCTCCAGGATTTAAGCATGGCCACTCTCAATATTATTCTCACTGTCTCTGAAGTCCCTCGACGCACAGGTCGGTCTTCTTTGCCATTGGTGTTGGGGCTGTAGACAACAAGCCTTGGTTGCTGCAAGGGTCCGGTACCATGAGTATTGGTGATGTGCGGATCTGGTCGGTCCTGGCATGCCCACACTTGGAGGGATGATGGATCTGACCTGCGCGAGCAGGCTAAACACTTCCTAGGCGGCTGCAGTGTTGGTAGTCCCAGTAAGCGGCAGGACGGTGAACTGGACCTTGCTTCTTTGGTACCCGTGGCAGCAGGAGAGTAGTTCCTTTACTACACCCTCTATATGACCATTCCTGTGGGAGGTGGGCACAACCGTGACCCAGAGCACCTAATTCAACCAAAAACCAAGATGATGGAAGTTTCCTAGTTGTGTTTACTTCAGGTAGCCCACCTTAGGGGTGGTACTAGTGTACAGGTGAACACAGCTCCTGACTAGCTAATTATCCCGCCTGTAGGAGTGCCAAATGGGCCCAGGTCAGAGTTTGGCATTGGCCCTGTCTGGGAGAAACCAGGGTTTCATATCAAAGCCAGTAGATGCCTCGGAAACCCCCTGCCATGAGATGCTGATTACCAGTCAGCATATCATGTCACAAGGTGTCACGTTTTGCTTCCCTGATTCAAAACATGACACATGAGGTGTCACGTTTCGCTTCCCAGTTTCACCCAACTTAACACTGTTTGATTTGCACTAACCGCCTGAGCATGATATTTGGCATGCTTTTTAGGTAGAGCGTGAGCCAGCGTGCAAGCGCTACTCTGCGAAGAGCTGTGGTTGATCAGTATGGAGAGAAGCCCCGCCCACTCCCCCACCTTTATTTATCATTGGCTTGTGTGTTTGTCCTTTGTAAATGCTGTCTTCTGATTCCTTATGAGGCTTGTTAGTCCCTTCTTAGTACGGATGTGTTGTCATTTGTATCCTCCCATGGCTACTGGCCCCTTTACTTTTGGAGCCGAAGCTGCAGGAGACGGGCCAGGTAAATGCGTGGTGCACCCTCACTTCTGTTGTCCATTCCTTCTTTTCCCCTCCCCGCACTCCCTCGCATTGTCCGTGCCTTCTCCTCTCCTCCCCTGCCCGCCCTCCCGGTTGACAACACATCTAGGTACACCAAAAGAACAGCCATACCAGGGTTCAGAGTCAAAAATGCTGGAGAGTCATAAATCCACAACCCTTCCTTTTGCCAACATTTTTCCTTAACACAGACTTTTTTGTCAACACATCCAGATACATCAAAAGTGCAGCCACACCAGGGTTCAGAGTTTAAATAGGGTAGATGCTGCTACCTGGGAACTTGTCATTGGCAGAAGTGCCTACTGTCATAAAAATAATAATATAAAAATGTTTCCTTTAAATTAGGGTCATGGTTGGCCCTGCACTACCTCAGTACACATTTACAGCTTCTAGTCTGCACCACTCATTAATTTCTAGCTAAAATAAAATACTGGCATATGGCCAAATATATGAGACTGTTATATATACATTACTGGGTTAGTCCCAGTGAAGGTTATAGCCATTGTTGACCAAAGCTGTGGAAATTCAGCCATGTTGGACAGCAAATCTCACATGGATCCAATTGCCTTCAGGAAAAAAAGAAACATTTGCCTTTCTCTTTCACAATCTAATGAAGATTATGAGCTCCTGTTCCAAGGAAGTTAAAACAAAAGGTTATTTACACTAAGAAGAAATAGTATGAAAGCTAAAAGCACGTCCAAAGAAACCGGTTTGATTACAGCTTAGTTTGGCAGGCCTTCTACAAGCAACATCTCTTAGTTTGGCATGGAAAAGAGGATGATCTCTCTGGATATCCTGTTTAGTCTCCTGTTCAAGTGTTTATTCTTCAGGATTTGGGGCAGTGCAGCAGACAATGATCCTGTCATAGTGGAAAAGTGGAAAAGCTGTTCTGTCTAATGTTGAACCATGGGGCTAACCTACTGTATGTGTGATTGGTTGCTGGGTTGAAAATGATCATGGTCCTTTGTGGAGCTGTTCTTCCTAAAGATCAGTACTTTCGTTTTGCCGGAGTTGAGTTGGAGGCAGTTGTCTCTCATCCATTTTGCTACGTTGGTCATGTAATTGCAAGTTGGTTTTGATGTTGGAGGGGTCCTTGGTAAGAGAGAGAATCACTTGAGTGTTGTCTGCATAGGAGATTATGTTGACTCTGTGGGTTCTGATGTCGTCTACGAGGGGGGTCATAGAGATGTTGAAACAGGGTGGGGCTAAGGGATGATCATTGTGGTTTGCTGCATATGGAAGGAGGCAGTTGGATGCCTTGTGGGCATCCTGAAAGGAAAGAGGCGATCCACTTAAGGGCATCTTGCTGTATGCCTATATTGTCGAGTGTGTTGATGAGAGTGTTGTGGGAGATGGTGTTGAACATCACGGAGAGGACGAGGAAGATCAGGGCCACAGTTTCTCTGCGGTCAAGGAGTGTTCGGATGTCCTCATTGGCAGTAATCAGAGTGGTCTCGGAGCAGTGGTTGGCACGGAATCCTGATTGTGAAGCGTCCAGTAGGTGGTATTGTTCCATGTGAGTGGTTGGCAGCGGAGTTGAGGCGGGTGTTGATGGCTGCTTTCTTGGCTTCCTTGATCTGCCTGTGATATTTGTTGAGGGCTGTTTTGTGAGCAGCTATGTCAGCAGAGTTCTTAGTGGCACATCATCGCTTCTCCAGTTGGTGGCAGTTGTGCATGGTGGTTCTGAGTTCCGGGGTGGACCATATGCCATGTTTGGAGGTCTGATGGATTTTATAGGTTTCAGTCTGGTGACTCTGTCGGTGCAGTTCGTGATCCAGGTGGCAAAGTTCTGGGGGCCCTGGTCTAGGTCTGTATAGGTCTTTGGTAGGGAGGTGGTGAGGACCTGCGATCACTGGGTTTCTGTGACCTTGCTCCCGCTGTTGTGGGAGGGATCTGATATGTGGTGATGGTGTGCTGGGCATCAGTGATGGTAAAGTGTACTATGGTGTGGTCAGTCCAGGTGATTTCTGGGGAAACATCATTTACAACGCAACTTTTACCACGCAGTGCCTTTACGACGCAACTATTACAACGCATGTCATTACAACGCATTGCGCTAGGGGGCGCTCTAGGATAGGGAATAGATTTAATTTACTATCCAACACCTTCCCTACTATCCACGGGGACTGGAGTTGGAATAGTAAATTAAACTATTCACTATCCAGCACCCCTAAGCGCTATGCGTTGTAACAGCATGCGTTGTAAAAACTGCGTTGTAAAGGCATGCGTGGTAAAAGCATGTGTTGTAATGTCATACATCCGATTTCTGTGGTGTGGCTCAATTTGATTCTGTTGCTGGAGGTGAAAATGTGGTTGAGTGTGTGTCCCGCTTTGTGTGAGGGTTCGGTAAACAGTTGGGTTAGGCCAATGTTGTTCAGGTTCTCCAGAAGGGCGATGGAGGTGGTGTCATAAATGCGGAAGTTGAGGCCGCTGAGTAGGACGTAGTGGTGAGAGTCGATTGCAAGGGGGGGGATGAGGTTGGGGAAGCCATCACAGAATGTTGTTCAGGGTCCTGGTGGGTCTGTAAGTGAGAGTGTCTCCTATCATTGTGGTCTTTGCTTCAGTTTGTAGTAGGAAGTTGAGGTGTTCTATGAGAGGCATGTCGTAGTCATTAGTGCTGGTGCATCTAATGGTTTCCCTGAAGATGATGGCCATGCCTATGCCCTGTTTGTTGGCTGGGTCTCAGTGTATTATCTTGTAGCCTTCGAGAGTGGGGGTGTTGAAGACAACATCCCTGGGCAGATTGATGATAGTGTCCCCGATTTCTGTGGCGTGTTTGCCCAGGGAGCGGGTGTTGAGCAGGATACAGTGGAGCAATTGCGGGGTGTTCTTGGGCTTGAGTGCAGGAGTGGTGCAGGATCGTTCATTGGTTTTGTCGCAGCAGAAGTGGCAGTGTCAACAGGTGAAGGGTGCTTTGGTGGACAATGGGGAAGAGGAGACTAAGCTGTTGTTTTGGCATTGGGGTCCAGGTGTTCCTTGGCGGTGTACTGTCGGGTGACGGAAGTACCAGGGGTCCTGGTACTGAGCGCTTTTCAACCAGCAGTGCATTGGTGGCACCAACATACATCAAGCACACAACATATATGACAATGTCTTTTTTGCTATGTGCTGGAGCGCTCAAAGGTAAATAAAAAATACCCTGGGGCAAACATATGGAAGCAAATACTTAAAGAAAGCAATGTTAGAGCTCAAGGGTCTATGTGTCAAAAGTAGGTAAGTAAAAAGCCAGCCAGTAGAGACACGAAAGCCCTTATCTGAATTCAAATTATGTGTCTACTTGGTAGTGCAAATGACAACCACTTTACCATGCTGCATGGTTTATGTATACACCCTAAAAAAAGTTAAGAAGTAAAGTGCCAATTACATGTTGATCCTTTTATTACTCAGATCGCTTCTTCTATGCCCTAGTCTCTTCTTCCGATGTGGCTGTACCGCAAGAGAGACGCACCCTGTGGCTTACCAATATAATTGAAATAAAACTACTACAATCTTATGGTCTAGACAATTACACCTGCCCGTTAGACCTCCTGTGTAAATTGCAACATCTTTACACTACATATCCATATATCCCCTCCCTTTAAAGAGGTTGCACCCTGTGTACTGAGATGAGGAAGTAATAAATGGATTAATTAAATTTTTAGTCTTCGTCATTTTCTTCCTCAATCCACTCTTTGTCATTAATGACTATATCCAAGGCTGCTGCTTGTGCTTCAGGAACCTTTCAACGAACCATAATACACTATACCTGAAATAATAAATTGCTTTAAATTATAAGGATATTGCAAGTCACTGAGGGGTTCCATGACCATGTAGTGGAAAGAGGCTAACGGTTATGGAACTCCGGGGTGTTTTACAATATCCTTATCATGTACATCAGGGGGTACTTGATTCCTTATAATGCATTACCTTGCCCACAAACAACTTAATACCTTGGTGCATAGTTCTTTGAATATGATTCTTGCAATAACCTTAATAATATATAGCAAGGTGCAGTTTAGTCAACACATTAAAGGTGACTGGATGGGTCACAACAAGACACCTATTATATAGAAATGAGAGACGGGGTTTATGTAGGCTCACATTAAAGAGCTTGGACGTCATCCTCCTTACCATAGGCTGAGGAAACATTGAAGGAACTGCCCACGGTAATGCTTTGCAAACACTGGCGAGTGCGGGTCACCTACCATGGCATTTACCACGCCATGTTTGGATCGGACTCTGCTGAAGCTGAGGAGTTCCATGTGAAAGAGATTGTACATGCACATACTAAAAAAACATGGAAAGTCTGAAACCCTTCCACACAGCCTTTAGTTTAAAAGCATGCTGATGCATTATTCGGGGAAAAGACTCTCTTGATAAATATTCATCAACTATCCTGCCCACATCCTGGGGGTGGAACAGCATCTACCTCAACACTGATGGACCAGGAAAAAAGAAGGACACACAAGCTCCTTCTCCGGTGTAACACAGATGCCGCCTTCAGAAAGAAGCCCAGAATGTACCTCAGGAGTTGTATTTTATTGCTTCCATCTGCACTCACTTAGTCTAACAGTTATTTTAAGACATATACTTTGTTGGTCCTTCTCCATAATTTAAGCAACTTTTACTTCCGCTTCGTCACTAGTAATAATAATAATACACTTTATTGTACAGTTAATAAAAACCATTACAAAAATATGCAGTACCTGAATGGGTTTTTTTTGGATTAAAAAGGAGAAACAAAAAAGAAAGAAAGAAAGAGAAAAATAAAAAAAAAGAAGAAATCTAAAAATGAACAATAAACCACAATATACTGATGATAAGTCTTAATATTTGTAAAAAATTATTATCTTAAAGAATGCCGTGACTGAGATATGAAATACTTCGTACTATGTATACGATTACGTGTTTTCGATTAAGACTGTCATAATTCCTCTCTTTTTCTCAAAATTGGTTATGAATTGGACTGCACCGCAAATAAGTTGAGGATCCACAGAACACAATGTTTGTATGACTGCAGACCGACAGGTGCGTACTCCAATTTCATTAAACTTCGTCTTAAGTCTACTCCGGCGTTCCAAGTTCATAGCGGGACAGATACAGATCAGATGAATTAGGTCTTGTTTTCTTGCTCCACATAATTCGCACCCTTTATTTTCTTGCATCCTCCATTTCGGTTGATCAAAATTTGTCGGGAGGTTGCCCAGTCTTAATTTTAGGTATCTATGTTTGATAAACGCTGAGAAGGCAAGTTGTAGATATGCTGCCGGAGCCGGGTTTTTGTATGATTGTATTGTCATCCAAGCGCGTTCGCGATGACTTAGGGATGACTTATCGTTGAATAACGAATGCCTGCTGGCCGCTTTTTTTACTGTTTGTTTGAACAACGGTACTGGAAGTCTGGTTTCCCAGAGTGGAGACAATTCTGTTGTTTCTAGAGAGAGTTTTAAAAATTTAGGATACTGGGAATTCGAGTTGTTGTTGATTGCCTCCCACACGATAAATTTCTACTTTCTGGTTCATCCAGACGTCGTACCAAAATTTGACAAACTCGTATTGTTTTAGCAGAACTTGGGATTGCAGGCCAAATTCTAATCGTACTTGCGCGGGTGATGCATCAATTGGCAAACCAAAGACACGTTTATAGATTCTTGTTTGTATTTTCTCTATTAGCTGCTCCCGTGATGTAGTACGCTCCCGTAAGATATTGTTGGCAGTAATTTGGCTTTCATTACGTTTAGGAGCGGGTTGAACATAGGACCTCTAAGTTTGATTGCTAAGTTGTTGAAGGCGTGTAACAAGGCAGTCCCCTTCTTTTCAATGGCTTTGAAATGTGTTACAAAGTTAAGCCGTTTGTCTACTTGTATTCCCAGATACTTATAACTGTCGACCACTTCTAATTTGCTGTTCTCTATTGCAAATGCTGATGACACTTTATGGCGACGAGTTATGACCATGATCTTGGTCTTCTTACTGTTTATTTCGAGTAAGTTTAGTTTTGTGTATCTGGTCAGTGCTTGTAAATGTAAATGTATTGCGACTTATATAGCGCACGTATCACCCGAAGGCATCAAGGCGCTTGCCTTGGGAACCCGTCCTGGCTTTTCCCTGTGAGATAATCCCTACTGGGTATCCCCAGGGTGAAAGCCAGGCATCCCGCAGCGGGTGGGCCGCCGTAGTGGAGATTAAGCAACTATTGCCCAGAGTTGCGGCGTGGGACCCCATGATTAGAATAGGCATCGAGGCGAGAATTATCGAGTCCGTGGACATTTTGGGCTCAGGACCCTGCCGCGTCGGGAATTGAACCCAGGTCCCGGGCCAGACCTCTGCATCAGGGTCTGCTGCTCTAATCAGTGAGCCACACTCCTCCGTTTGTAGTAGGCGTTGCAGGCCGATTTTCGTCTGGCTCAGTAAAACCACGTCATCTGCGTAGGATAGGTGTGTAACACGCAGGTGACCAAGCCGTGGTGGATGAGCATTGGTCTGATCTAAATTTGATGTTAAGTCAGCCATGAATAAATTGAAAAAATGAGGTGCCAGCACGCAGCCTTGTTTTAGACCGTCGAAGGTGCAGATCCTTCGGGTTAGCCGCTGTCCGTTGTCGATCTTTACCTGCATACAGGTGTCGGTGTGTAGATCGATGATTGGAGTTAAGATTGAATCTGGCAGGCCCTGCTGTTTCAGTTTGGTCCAAAGTAAATGCCTGTTAACACGATCAAAGGCCGCCTTAAAGTCCACGAAACAAGCATATAATGTTTGGTGATGTTGTAAGCTTTTTTCCGCAATTAGACTTAAGGCCATTATGTTTGCCATCGTGCCTGTTTGGCGGCGAAACCCTGTCTGATTTACCGGTATTTTATTATTTGTGTCGGACCATTTTGCGAGATCCGCTAGTACCAGGGATGCATAATATTTAGCTTCCGCGTCAATGAGGGCAATCAGACGATAATTGGCCGGATTTTTGCGGTCACCGCCTTTGTAAATTGGATTGATGATTGCTTCTCTCCAATTTTCTGGGAGCTGACGTGTGTTATTTATGGATCTAAACAGATGGTTAAATTTACTGGCCCAGCATTGAGGGTCCTCCTTGTATATTGCTTGCGGGATGCCATTTGGTCCAGGTGCACTGTCTTGCCTACTTTTACTAATTATTCGTGTTATTTGAAGTTCATCGCTAATCTGCAACGATTGATCTATACTTGCCTGTTGGGTTCTGGACGTATTTTGCCAATCATGAGGCTTATCTTTCGAGGCAGCAGTACTTGAAGTTGTTACTGACGGCGGAAAAGCGGGTCTTATTGAGAAGGTGTCGGCTATGTGTTGGGACCATGCGCTTTCAGTTATACAGGTCATACTTAAGACTTGTGACGGTCTGCTCAGGGAATTTACTTGCTGCCAAAAGGCCCGGCTATTGGATTTTTTTATGTTATACAATATTTTAGTCCAGAACTCATTGGCTTGATTTTTTTCTCCGTCCAGATTAGCTTCTTGTAGAGTTTTCTTATTATTCGAACTTCTTGCCAAGCACTTGAATTGGCAGTATGGCCTATAGCTCGTCTTGTTAGTTTCCGCAAGTGTTTTCTCAGGTTGAGAGCTGCCTTAGAAAAATCAGTACTACTTGATGAATTGGTGTTCTTTTTGATATTGGTACTTTTCCTGGATAACCTGTTTAGATAGTTAGTCCAGGCCTCGGAGCACAGATGTTTATCTTGAATCAAGGATTGAAGTTCGTTCTTAGCACTCAGCGCTATTTGTGGCAGGGTGGTACTTGTCCACCTCAATCGCTTCAAATTGATTGTAGATACTTCGCCTACCATTGTTCGTGCTTGCTTGTACCTTGGTAAAGTCAGGTTCATTTCGATGTGCTGCATTGAATGGTCACAATCTAATGAACTGATTATTTGAAAGTTTTTTATCAATCTTACCAAGGGTAATGTGACTATCGTGTAGTCTAAGATTGTGCTTGTGCCTTGACCTGTATAGGTTGTAGATGGTGGTTTATCTTGCTTGCATCTACCATTTATCACCCTTAGCCCAAGATGCTCGAGATCCCACATCAATTGCCTACCAGCTGAATCGGTCTTCTTTACGGGTGGGATTTCCTGGGGGTCAACGCCCCACTGCTCGTTTGCTATAATGAGGTTATCCTCTTCTTCCGGCCAATGCAGGAGATTGGCATTGAAATCGCCTGTCAGTATGATGTCCCATCTTGGTTGTTCGAGCCGAAAGTCAGAAACGACATTATTAATGCGTTTGAAAAATTCTTTTTTGGCTGCATATTTCGGGTGGGCATAAACGTTAATCAGGATAGTTGTTCGAGTTACTCCCTGGGTATTTACATCCAATTTGATAATTTGCATGTCCGCCGAGGATATGGGCAATTGAGAGGCCTTGATCTTAAGTGTGGTGGATACTATGTGAACTGCCTTTGCCGCGTCCACAACTAATTAGCGAAGAAGTTGTTGCATAATTTTACACGTGTTTACTTTCCTTAAAACGTGCATCAGTGTTTCTATCATGCCCAAAACAAGTAAAGAAAGTACTGACGCAAATTTGATCCAATCCATACAGTCATGAAGCCATGAGCACAAGCTGATAAAAGGCAGAAGGCTTGCAGTCCGCCTGATTCATTCAGGTGGACTGCAAGCCTTTACAGGACAAAACTATAAAGTGGAAAACGCTAAACTGCTTTAGAACAACTCTTGTTTGTTAAAAGTTGTTATTCAATTACAACTAGAAATGAGACTAATATTTAAAAATTCTCATAATTAAATATAAAACTTAATTAATTACTGCTAGCACGGGAATATTAAGAGGGAGGGCATATTCCAGCTTATTGTGAATAATATATTTTATTTATTCACTATTAGTGTAATAAATAGTTGACAGAAAATAGAGAGAGTGGAGCCCCATCTGCACCTGTGTTCCTGGCACTGAATTTGCCACATCTGAGGGTAGGGGTCGCAAAGCCAGAGCTAGGGGTAGCAAAGGGCAAGCCATAGTTCGCAGCTGAGACCTCTGGCGACCCCTAAATGACGTCCATGGGAAGAACACATGTCAAACTCAGACCCTTCCTATGAGTACTGTAGAACCAAGGTTGACTTGCAGAAACTAGTGCATCAGATCTACCAAAGATGCCCAATAGTAGTCAAAATGTCAAGGTGAGTCGGTTGAACAGTACAAGTTAACCCAAAGAACGAATGACGAATTAGAAGCAAAGCATCTAGACTGCCAGGCTAAAAGAAGTAGCCTTTCATAGATCAGAGTTACAGGCCTTGGAGAGCGTAAAGGTCAGTGACATAGAAATACATATCCTCTGGGATCACAGCTTATTGAGGGTGTGATAGAATCTAGGATTGACTCTGCTAGCTCAGTGGCAGTATGGCCATCAGTAAACCCTTGCTCATGATAGGGGACACAGAAGCAACACAAGTAGGTGAAAATCAGGCCAGACTGAAAGGGAATATGCACCCTATGCACTCTCTTACAGGAAAAAAGCAAACACTGAGGAGGAGAGTATTGTCCTAGTAAAAAATATGGTGTATGAATAAACTGGCCACGGAACTCAAATTCTAGTGAAGAATTCTGAATTTGAAATAGTAATCCAGGATAGCGAACCTCAGTAATCAGCAATGAAACTGTGAAATCCAAATAAGCATAGAACCAGATTCAGGGACAACACACAGTCTGCTTGGAAAAACAAAAATATTGTTATCTGGAAAAAGTTCACTTGAAGTTTCCTTACAAGTTGCTTATGGTGTTATCTTCAGGGAAATACTGTTATGGGCAGGTGGCAACTGCGGGTAGTAAATGGTGGCACACTGTTATGGGCCAGAATAGGGAAGGACATGCAGAAAAGGACACCGTATTCACAGGTCTCCAAGTTATTCACCATTCTTGGTTCAGTAACTTAAATGGCCATTAACTGGTGTGGGGATTCAGATTGATTTGAGAGATTTTGACCCCCCACTCTCCCTGAATCATTTAACTGGCTACAGATATGAAACACTTGGAAGTGATTGGATTTTACCAATTAACTGATACCCTTTTTTTGTCGCTTGTGCCTTGAGTTTGTAGACATAGGGGTGATGTGAAAACCCCTGGTCGAAGGAACCTTGTAATTTCCGTGCCTTGTCTGTCACATGACTGATCGTCTATGACTACAAA
Source organism: Lissotriton helveticus (assembly GCF_964261635.1). NCBI lineage: Eukaryota > Metazoa > Chordata > Amphibia > Caudata > Salamandridae > Lissotriton > Lissotriton helveticus. The sequence goes on along the minus strand of NC_136057.1, from coordinate 2,073,349,085 downwards.
TACTGCATGCATACATATTATATGTTGTCATTGTGAGAGTGCAGATAATTATAGGTAAGGCCTTATTTCCAAGGAGGTCACAAGAGTTGCAGGTCTTGGACACTGTATAATACTTACAACCTAGTTGTTGTCATGTTCCTTTGTTTACATGAGTTGTAGGAAGCCTCATGTCTTGACCCATTGCAGAGCTTCTGTGATGGGTATTTGTAGTCTTTGGTGAGTGCGTGGGTATTGGACAGTTTATCAGGTTGTTGGGTGAATGCGTAAGCTTTGAGTGTCTCTATACTGTATGTGTAAGGGAATAGCTGTTCTTTCTTTAGATGTTTGTAAGAATTGGAGGTGTGTAGTATTCTGTATGTCCTCATTTGCGGTATGACTGAGCTGGTGTCTGGAATGTTGAGAGTGAATGACAGTTGGTGTGTGTGGTGTGAAGCTGAAGCTAGGAGACAGGGGAAGTCGGAGGGAGGATTGCGCCCTGAGAAGACCTGCCTGCCTAAGAGCCTAACATGAAATAAAGAACCTACATCCTACCTGAGTGGCTTTAGACTCTTTTATGAAGGCCCTGACACTCAACTTCCACAGCAGCCAATCAAAGATGTCCACCCTTCACCAAGGAGGTTGGATGTCATGTCTGGAAGAGTTACAACCAAAGGTCTGCCCAGTCCTGCTTCAAAGAGCAACAGAAACAACCCATGTTCTCATTAGACCACGGATTCCACATTCCAACTTAAGGTGGGGGGATTGCCAGCTTTCAGACATCTTGGTAATATTAAAAAAGCAAACCAGAGGCCAAAAGACACACCGTGCTACTTATTTAGCACAAGAATAAAACACAGGTCTCTTTTCAAGGAACCTAAGAATCATTGTGGGGAACTGACATTAACCTGATTCCTTGTCTTGCCTTAATCACTCGGCGGCTAGTCTTCAGTACTCGATTCCAAAAAGACGTGTGTCCTACAACAGGTCAAAAGGTCAGCAAGCTGCAATAATTTGGGGGATATCAGTCTGAAATGGGCTCACAGAAGGCATGAGAAGATGAGATTTTACAAATGCAATAGGAGTGGAGAATCCCTCCTAGTTTTATTTAAAACAGTGGGTAGATAGCAGGGTACATCTTTTACAAGGTGCCAACACACCACACGAAGCACTGACATCTTAAGGAATTTTGGTGGACTGGACAAGATACATTTGGGCCCCTATGTCCTGAACACCTTTGAATTTCTAGACCATATTAGCTAATTCAAGGGCTCATAATGCCAAACAACATCGAATTGCAAATTACATTTTCAGAAACACGTAGACAAGAACAGACAAAATCTCAGGCTACATGGCGTCTACAATTCAAATAGTACCAAATGATAACCTCAACAAGCATTGATAAAGCCATTTCTTTCTGCTCTTGCAGCATGATTTATTTGTCTTGCATTAACAATATTTAATGCAGAATCAAAGGCCATGTACAAAGCAGTTTTTCAGTCGTAAACACTCTGATTCAGAGTTTGTCACTGAAAAACCTCTTTTAGCAATTCACTACCCCCATATTAGGGTTTGTAACTTTTTACTGACTCCTAAACTGGGTTTAGAAATGGAAAAAGAATAGATCTTTGGATATGGCATGCTGTAGGCATCCCTTCCAAATACAGATTCCTACCCATATGTATAAGAAATTGGATTATTTGTTGAGGGGTGAAAACCCATGTCAAGGATAATTTACAATCCCTGTCAGGGAGAACCACAAAAGTCATTAAATGTTTGCCCTGGGAGCTTGGCACAAAGCAGTCAGGCTTAACTTAGAGGCACTGTATAAATGTTTATGCAGCACTCACACTGTAGTACAGTGAAAATACAACACAAAAATAAATCCAAGCCAATTAAGAAAAATAAAAGATATGTTATTAAATAAAATGATGTTCAAAATGATAAAAATAAAATCTGTAAAACCAGAGTTTTGAGGATTTAGAATTTTAGGAAAAAATAGAACTAAATAAGGCGTCAAGACCAACTACTATTTGGTTGTGTCACACCAGGACAAAGTCAAAAGTTCAGGATGGCCACAATGGAGGCAGGTCAGGTACAGGACCAGGTAAGGTCTGTTGCAGTTCTACTTTTTGTTCTTGGTAAGGGGCTGCGCAGTGCTGTGATCTGAGGCTTGGTGTCACGCTGGGTTGGGTCAGATGAGCCACCAATCAGGAGCTGCATGGTGCTGCGATGTGAAAATCTGTGTCATCCTGTGCTACACCACATTGGATGCAGTGAAGATGCAGATCAGGAGCTGTGAGGTGCTGCAAGGTAAAGCCCTGCATCAGTCTGTGTCACGTTGTTTCGGGTCTAGGGGAGCCATTGATCAGGAGCTGTGAGTGACTGAGATGCAAGGCCTTGCGTCAGTATGCATTGCACTGAATCGGATCTAGTGAAACCATCAGTTGAGCAGGGAGTAGTTTCCAGCCAAGGGCTCAGGTCTGGTTTGGCCTGTTAGAAGAAGGGAGATGTCTCTGGACACTAATTGGTTCCCTGTAGCTAAAGATGTGATCAGTCATCCCACCCTTAAAGTCACTTCTGGGATACTGGGATCAAGGTAAGTTCTTCTTTAGACAGCAGAATACTCCTCCTCTAAATAATATCAGATCCAGGAGTGTTCTCTTGAGAGGTTCTGCGGGTACCACCTTTATACCCAGTGCTAGCCTGTAGGTGGGGGTCACTCCCTTTTTCTAACCCTAACCTGGTTCTGGGCAGATCTTCCCTTTTCCCCGGTTCTGTATCATTAGAAGAGACTGGGAAGCAGAGGTCAGAGATCTGGATTTATTTGCGAATTCACGCTACAGATTGGGGATGAGCGGATAACAGACTAACTTGGGGAATTCAGCTCCTTAACCAACAGTACATTTATTAAACTTGGTGAGTGCCATTGTTCCTGACCCTGGATGTATTTCCGCTTCATATTTTTGATTTTTAACACTGTTGGAATCAATTACTGAGCAGTGACCATTTAGCTTGGTGATGGTTTAACTATTTGAATGCGCGTGGCCTCACCTGTCATCTCGTGATCCATCCAGTGATCTCAAGGATTCTTCCTGGTATGCGTTCCTGCCTGCGTGCGTCTTCTCCGCCATGGGCCATGACATCACAGGTAGTGCATGATTTATTTGCGAGTTCATGCTACAGATTGGTGATGAGCGGATAACAGATTAACTTGGGGAATCCAGCTCCTTAACCAACAGTACATTTATTAAACTTGGTGAGTGCCATGACCTATTATGGATTTGGCATCCCTTGCATTTGGAATGGAGGAGGAAACGTGGGTGCCAGAGAGAGGCACAGCTGTGCATTTATAATTCTGGGAGTGCTGCTCTGGAGACATGGTCATCCCAGTGATTGTGCACTGAGTCTATAATGGAGCCAGAGACAGTATGGTTTTACTTGAGAAGTTTATTGTCGCTTGTTCAACTGCATGATTGCCATTGTTCCTGACCCTGGATGTGTTTCCGCTTCATATTTTTGATTTTAACACTGTTGGGATCACTTACTGAAGCAGTGACCATTTAGCTTGGTGAGGGTTTAACTATTTGAATGCACGTGGCCTCACCTGTCATCTCGTGATCCATCCTGTGATCTCAAGGATTCTTATTGGCATGCGTTCCTGCCTGCGTGCGTCTTCTGCGCCATGGGCCATGACATCACAGGGAGTGCATGATGCTGATGGCCCTGCAATCACTTCTATGCGCACCTTATCAAGTTTGAGTAGCTATATTCCAGGATTTAAGAGTGCTCTACATACTTATGCCACTGTGAAACGTATAGGGGCTGTGTTGAAGAAAATTCAGAATAACTCTGAAGTCACACATTTTTTTTAAAGAGCTTTGAGAGGGTCAGAATAAAGGTATCTACAATCGAAAATGAGGCTCTGGTGATCTACTAGGCTATCAGGAAATGTACAAAGTTTTTATGTGGACAAATTTGTTCTGTATATTCAGATCATAAACCATTACATGAGATCTTTGAGAAGATGGTTTAGATTCAATGTACCGTCGAATATGTAAATCGATTGTGGCTCTACAGGATTTTAATTTTGATGTGAAGTATGTTCCTGGTATTTCAAACAAGGCTGCAGATTGTCTGTCAAGGTTGATGAGTAAGAAATGCAGTATTGAAATGGTTGAAGATTGGTGGTTGAAGGAAGATATCAAGGAGTGCCAGTTCACAGATGGGTATAGCAAGTTGTCTGAGTGGTTGGAAGAGATTGGCAAGGATAAGACTTTAGTTGCTGTACATAACAACATTCTGAGTGGCACAGTGTGGGAAACAACGAATGAAGAGTGTTGTTAGAATGCAAAATGAACCATCTGTGAATGGTATGCTGGTCATGATAAATTTAGGTCTGGTACCTCCAGAGGTCTTGAGGAGGCGATTATTAGACTTAGCCCTCGTGGGACAACTAGGGATATGTATAACCAAAGAAAGTTGAAAGTGTGAATATTGGCGGCCAGGATTGGATGTGCAGATTGAGAGGGGTTTAAGAGAATGTGTAGAATGTTCATTGACTGATAAGACTACAAAAGTGAAAACTCCTCCTATGGTCTGTAGAGAAAATCCATTTAGAACACTGGGTGGAAGTAGCATTGGACATTGTGTGGCCCATGGATATGAGAGCGAAACATGTTTATGTGTTGGTGTCCATAGATATGTGTTCCAGGTGGCCAGAAGTTGAAGTGGTCTCTGAAGGTACTACGGCTGTAGTGATATAACTTTTTCAGAAAATATTTAGTAGAGAATGCAATTGGGAGCTATTCTTACAGATAATGGGGTACAATTGACCTAAAAGGCTATGGGGGTGTTTTTGAGTGCATCTTGTATGATTAGGTGTAAATAATTGTAATATCCTGTGATGTTGAGTGTCTGTCCTGTTTGTATTCACAGACTGTTTTCCTGATAGTCTAAGGTTTCTGTGTTTGTGGTTGTGTTTATTGTTTTAAATGTTGTTGCATTTAGGAGGAAGATATGTGGCATCCTGCAAGGTTCTGTAGTTGGAATCTACTGTGCAGAGCATTTCCATGTTCTTTACCATATGAAGAGACATTGAACCATAGGTTGGAGGGCTTGAGACCCTGTTCTGGATTAAACCTACATTTTTTCCATATAATCCAGTGTTGGATTTATTTATTTGTAAGTCCCCACAACAGCTTGGCTCCAATCTGTCTAGGTTAACAAAGAGTAGGCAGGCCCAGGTGTGAGCCGCATTTGCCAGTGACAAAGCAGGCAGTTTCAGAAGTTAGGAAAGGAGTGGACAGAGCCCTTAAGCTACCCTTTGAAGCTTAGGAAAGGCTCAGTACAACCCAACCCATTCTACTCAGGAGAGGAATATCCTTCCCCACACCCAAGACCCTTTTGTCCCCTGTCTGGAAGAAATACACACACACCATACCACAAGAGAGCAAATTAACAATGATGTAAGCCTGGGCACTGACAGAAAGGCACATTTGGTTTAGGCAGAAAAATGCCAACTTTCTAAAAGTGGCTTTTCTAAAATAGTAATATAAAATCTGACTTTTTTATCATTAAAGAGGATTTTAAATTGCAATACAAATAAGTGGAAGAAGTATTTCTTGACTAGTTCCCAAACTGTAGTTAGCACTTTGTAAATGTAATAATGTAACTCAGTGTTAATCTATGAGAGTCTGGCATTGCACAAAGAAAAATGACTTTGGGAGTTTTTAACTGGCAGGACATGTAAAACTTAAGTACACTTGTCCTACTTTTTAAAAATCATGCACACCGCCCTATGAGCATTTAGGGCCTACCTTAGTGCTGCCTTATAAGTATTAAAAAAGAAGGTTTATGCCACAAAAAAGGTCTATTTTCCAGGTTGACAGGGCAGTTTTAAAGCCTCACACATAAGATGCATTGGCAGGCCTGAGACATGCTTTACAGTGCTCATTTAGTGGGTGGCACAGTCCTTGCTGCAGGTCACTAGTACCATTTAGTTTACAGGACCTGCGCACAAGTAGTATAATATACTACAGACGTATAAGTAAATAAAATTTACCATTTAGGTGTATACCAATTTTACCTTGTTTGGAAGTGAGAGTATAAGCACTTGGAAGTGAGAGTATAAGCACTTTACCACTAGGTAGCATATGCACATTGCACAGGATATTGAAAACCACAAAAACAGATTCAGTAAAGGAAGACAAAGATCTGGGGGAATTTCTGGTAAAAGATGGTAATTTCTCACAATAAGTCAGGACCAAAATAGGAATTGTAAACCTTTGAAAAGTTATCAGTAGGGGTGGTTTTAGGTCTGGCATCTTTAGTGTGCTTTCCGCTTAATTTTTTGTCTTCAACTCTCATCTTTTCTTGACTTTGTTTTTGCTGGCTTTACAACTCTGCCCATTTTATCATTGCTAACCAACAATAAAGAGCTTGTACTCTCCCCTTAAAACATGGTAGATTTGGCTTATACCCAAATGACATATTTAAATAATTTGTAATTCCCTAGTAAGGTGGTGCGACCTGTGCCCAGGGCCTTCATAGTAAATGCTACTAGAGGCCTGCAGCACTGATTGTGACATCCACTTACGTAGCACTTTAAACATGTCTCAGGCCTGCCATTCCAGTTTGTACTGCCAAAACAAAACTTTGGTCAGGTCCAAATCTCCCTTTTTCATACATATGTCACCCCTATGGCAGCCCTTGACAGTCCAGAGGGCAGCGTGCAGTGTATTGAAAAAGTTGGACATATACTTTTGAGTTTTATATGTTCTGGTAGTGAAAAACCCTTCAATGCGTTGTTCACTAGTGCAAGGCCTACCTCCCCCATAGGATAGCATTGGAATTACCTTATTACATTAAAACATGTAAAATTCCAAATGGGAGTAGTTAACCAGTTCATGTTTGGTGTCTTTGGAATTGTAATGAAAAATCCTCTTGCATGGCAAAGTCAGATTTTAAATTACAATTTTGAAAATGCCAGTTTTAGAAATCTCACTATTACCTGCTTTAGCCATTTAGTGCCTGGAGACTGTCTCTGTGATAGTTGTGATTTGAGTATTCCTCATTGAAAGCCACACACAATAGAGAGCTTAGTTGTGCATGGATGGGCCATTACTGGCAGGATGGAAGTCTGGAGCTGGTCACAGCGAATCTTAAACATGAATAGGATGTGTCGTGCCTCCACAAAAAATACTGCATGCCCCCTGTAGTTAGTCTGCAGCCAGAACAGGTAAGATAGGATGTCTGTGGACGTCAAATGGAAACCACTAGAAGCTTCTTCCACTTCAAACGAAGGCCCAGGTATAAATATTGGATCCCAAACACCAACTTTTCAGTACACTTCTGGACCTGTGGATACTCTGCCAGAAAGGAGGACTGCTGTGCTTCTGAAAGGACGGCCAATCTGTAGGACTTCTTCTCTGAAGGACTGCTGCCTTGCTGTGCTGACCTGCTGCCTGCTGCCCTCCTGCCTAGGTGAGAAGGACAGGACCTGCATCTGTTGAACCTAGGAGATGCAGAGAGAGACTCCAGGGCTAGTTGGCTGGCCTCCTGATTAGAACCTCACCTGGAACACAGCACATGTACTCTTCCATCTGCGAGTACCAAATTGTGCCTCCCTAGTCCTTGATGCTTAGAAGTGGGATTACATGTGCTCCACCAGTGCACCTATGGATCAAGCAGAATGATTGCATCTCCTCTGCTGTGTGGGGTGAACCCAGGGAGAACCAACCCATTGCCCCTACTGTGTGGATACTCTCAGCGCAAGGATTCCGCATCAACCTCACAGCCTGCATTGGAACCACCGCTGTGTGAAGCTTCACCGATGCAGGGCCTCACATCGCAAATCTCAACGGTAGCCTCAACGACAATGCAGGTTCTCTCATCACAGTCTTGCAGCTCTTCAGAACCGATGCATCACTACGACTGCACAATTCATCCTCAAAGCCCGACTTTGTATCACAAGCCCTTGTCAATGGGAATCCTTGACGATGATGCAGGACATCACATCGCAGCTCCTTGGAACCGGCGCATTGCGTTGGCTGTACAACATATCCCCGATGCTAGACCTCACCACTTTCTGCATCTAGAATATAAAGTGTTCTTGTTTAGCGGACCTACCTGGGTCCATGTGGCCAGCCCACGCTCCATCGCAGTTGGCTTAAACTTGTTACTTTGGCCCAGTCCGGCCCAACCAGATATCCCCAGTTGGTACTCTGTGCTTTTTAGTGCTATTTTCACTGAAACCTTTGACATTGCACATCTGCAGTTCTACTGATTGAATTGTCGTCATTTTGGTCTTGATTTATTTATTAAACTTTGCTCTATTTTTCTAAATTGGTGTGGGAAATTTCTTGTGTTTTATTTTTATTTTATTACTGTTTGAAGTTCTACATACATACTTTACACATTGCTTCTAAAGTAATCCTGATTGTTCGATGCCAAACTACCTCAATGTTCAGCAGAGGTTAATTTGGGGTTTGCTTGTGTCTCACCCTGACAAGAAATGTGGTTGATGCTTGAGTAGAGTTTCACCCCTCCCAACCAGTAACCTATTTTCTAACAGGTGGCAACTAATTTGCAAAAGGGAAAGGGTGCCGTGGGGATCGCTTACCCTTTGTTAATGTTAAAAAATCTTGTTAGGAAGTAGGTGGTGGTCCACAGGACCTCTGCAAATACAACTATCAAAAAAAGTAAACTTTTATTTAAAAATGCAATTCGATTTCCTTTAAGTCAAATGGGTTGCATTTTTAAAAAAGTTTATTTTATTGAAATGCTATCACAGACTTGTTTGTCTGCTGACCCCAGGAGGCCACCATCCATGTGATGGCATCTAAACGCAGCGAGTTTCAATTTGCGACCTATCTTTATTAGTCATGAGGTATGTCAGATTCCAATCCACTATGATTCAGATTTTTACGAACCCAAATATCAGTGCATAGGGTGGTTCATAAAAATCTTTTTGAGTCATAAAAATGCTAGTCACAGTTTGTGACCCGTATTTTGTGACCAGATATTAGTGCATTGGCCCACAACTGGCTCGCAATCCTCTTCCTACCATTATAGGGAAAATAAGGTAAGAGTGTATTGCTTCATTTTTAATTGACTAGTGGATTATTTTAAACTAAAACTTATGTACACAAAATTGTAGATCTCATTGTCACATATTGACAATCACAAAAAATACCCTTCAAAACTGGCATTCTTGCTGCAACTGTGAAAATCAAAGCACAACTCAGATTTTCACCTGTCATATGAAATACGATAATCTTCTCCTTCATTCTTTTTCCCTTCCTTGCTCCTTCTCTGCTCTTTCTATCTGTCATTTTCGTTGTCAAGATGGTGGCCTCTGGCTTTGCTGAGTATGAGAAATAGAAGACAGCGAGACACATGAAAAAGACAGAGGGGTAAAGAGTCAGTTTAGAGACAAAAGTGAAGTACAGAAAGAAGAGAGGTAGAAATGGACATGACATAAGCAACTATGTGAGGCACACGGTAAAGAGTGAAAGGTAAGGTAGCCAGAAAGATACAGAGCAGTAACTAGAGGCAAGTTTTAAGTGCGAGGCAGAGTGGTAAAGAGACCTGCAGTAAGGGAGGGGTAGGACATGACAAGAAGGGTATACCAAGGAGTGAGGTAGTAGAGTATGGTACTCAATTATCATTGTCTAACAAACATATAGGGGGTAATTAGGATGGTGGGCGGACTTTGCCCGCCTGCCATCCTGACGGGGATTGGGACCGCCCACCATAAGGGCGGGTGTCCCGTGGGTGGTATTAGGATGCGGCCGCCACAGTGGCGGCCCCATCCTGCATTTATAACATTGTGGCGGGCGGGGCTCTCTGCACCACCCGCCACAATGCCATAAATGCATGTATGCATTTGCATACACAATGCGGCAGGCACCGCGGGGTGCCTACCGCATTGTATATGCAAATGCAGGGGGGTGCCACAGGTACCCCCCGTGTGCACCCCCCACCCCTCCTTCACTTTGGGGGCCCGCAGGGGGCCCCCAAAGTGAAGACCACATGCCTTTCCGTGGTGGCATTGCAGCCACGGAAAGGCATTGTAAAATGCCCATCATAATATGTCTGGCGGTGTCTGATAGACACCGCCACCATATTATTCCTTTTCCGCCCCGGCCGCAAGGTGACCGGGGTGGAAAAGCGGCGGAGGGTCTTTCCGTCCGCCGAGGTCCCCCCCGCCATACTAATATGGCGGGGGGGAAACGAGTGAGGATGTTGGGCGGATTGCCCCCGACAGGCTGGCGGTGGCTACTGCCAGCCTGGCAGGGGCAATCCGCCCGACATCTTAATGGGCCCCATAGTGTTTTACATGTCAGTTACAAAAATGATGCCCTATTGAGTTCATAATAGAAAATCTAATTCTAATGAGGCACTATGTTTGTGAATGGTATATTGGCTAAAATGCAATATTTTGTTATCGATATTCTAAGACAACTGTACAGATTGAGGTAAGGGAGAGGAGTTAGAGAGAGAAAGAGGAAGAAAGGTAGGGGTAGGCAGGCATAGCTGTGCGGTAGTGAGAAACAAAGAGGTAGATGCAAAATAAGAGCGTGGCGAGTTAGAGAAATGGAGGCAAAATGAGAAGAGATATGGAAAAACAGAACAGTTAATGGGCTCAGAAAGGAAGAGAGAAAGGTAGAACGAAGTGGGGTGAACAGTAGATACAGAGAAGAGATGCAGAGAGAAAAGAGATGGAGTAGACGGACCGAGATGAGTGGTGAGGCAAACAGAAGTAGAGAGATTGCTCAAATTAGGGTGAGGGTAAAGGGAGGAAAGTGAGGTAGAGAAGGCGAGTTGAAATAGAAAAGAAGGTACAGAGAGAGAGAGGAGGTACTCATCGACAAAGAAAAAGTTGTAGGGAATAAGAGGTATTGGTAAAGGAATTAGGTAATTAGAGGTGGAATGAGAGAATACGGGTAGAAAGAGAGAGGAGGAGGTGCAAAGTGAGAGAGTGAATGAATGGTTAGGTAAAACAGAAGGAAGGTAGTGGGAGAAAGAAAGAGAGGTGGATAGAGAGAGATAAGGTAGTGAGAGAGATGTGAGACAGAAATGCGGTAGAGTGGTGAGTTGGACAGCTGTGAGGCAGCAGAGTGAGAGAAGTAAGGTATAGTGATAAGAGAGAGAGCACGAGAGAGAGGGGGGTGAGCTACAGAGAAAGATTAGGTTAAGGAACAGAGAAGTAGAGCTATGGGATAGGCACAAAGAGCTAAAGAGAGAGGTGAGGTTGTGGGAGACAGAGTCAGTGAGAAGTAATATAGAGAGGTGAAGCAGCTGGAGAAGGGATACAGGGAGGCGGGATGGCAACAACAGTGAGAGGAGCTAGAAAGTGGCGATGTTGAGTCAGGGCAGGGTGGTAGGTAAAGAGAGACGAAGAATGGCGATATGGAGAGAGATAGGTGTGGAGAATCAAAGTAGAGGGAGTAGATAGGTAGAGATTTAGAGATAGGCACAGAGTGGTAGAGAAGTGAGATAATGGGAGAAGGTTCTTTCAAAGAGAGGTGTGTGAGTAGAAAAGTGACGTAGACAAGAGGTGGAACAAGTGTCGGTGTAGGGAGAGAGAGGTCGCGAAATAGAGATCCAAACATTGGTGTATAGAGAGAGTTGAGACAGAGGTAAGGTGAAGTAAGGATACAGACATGAATTGTTTAATGTCATTGCCACCAGCTGCCTGAGAGCAAAAGGGTTAAAGGCAGGCAAGCAAAGGTGTCATTTAAAATATATATAAATATATGCACACTGTTAATTCGACTTCTGACTATCCCAATTAGTTGACTAAGGGGCAAATCGGACGATGGGGGCCTTGGACAATTGTACACTTTGGCCGAGCCTTAAAACGTCCCTAACAAAAGTACGGGGACAAACAAGAACTCGAGGCAATCCTGACTCACGCATGCCGCTGGTACATTCCCGTGAATCTTATCTTGTGTTTCGTTTCCGCATGACTCAGCTCTTTCCGTCACCTTTCCATAAATTATGTGGTCATTAACATTCTAAAAATCACAGTGAACATTTTACTCTGCAATCAGCTTTCTGGCATTACTTGAACTATTTATAGAAAGGCGTGGAGCAGGAAAAGAGAATGCCTGGGATAAGAAGGCTGAAGAACAGGGAGGGTGCTGTGAATAATTTCACGTGTCTAGACTGTTGGGGAAAAGGCTTTGTAGGAAAGGCAGGTTGGCAAAAATAAAAAATAAATGATTTTTTGACCAGCTGCTGTAATTTCCATTGGTGAAGTAGTCAGTCAGTCAGTCAAGTACTCTTTATTCGATTGTTAAAATCATAAAAGGTATAAAATTCAATGTACATACATTCCAAAGGCAAGATAACACATAGTTTAAAACAAATTAGCATTGGTGAAGTAATAAAAGTAATAGATTAATAATTACTATTAGTATTATTATTATTATTAGTTTTATTATTATTACTATTATTAGTAATAATAATAATAATAAGAAGAAGAAGAAGAAGAAGATTACTCGACACCTGATCACTCTTTTGATAGGTATAATTTAGCTGTGTTTATCTTTTTTGGATGGGAGTACAATAAAAGGCAAGCAAGGTTTAGGGATTTATTCTACTCTGATAAACATTTTAATCTTTTGGTCTGTTAAATTAACAGATTAAACAATTGGCAAATCCAGCTTTACATAGTTGATATTTTATCCTGGCTGGAGATGGTCTACATCCGCATAGGTACGGCCTACCTTTAATGAAGCAACTCATTACATTTTAGAAGCCTTTCTGGTTGGCCACCAAGCTGCCTAACCCTCATATTAACCGTGGATGGCTCTCAAGTAGTCACCAACCGGGAGTGACGTTGCCGACCTATTGCTAAATGTGCTTTCTGAATTTCCACCTACTTTGAATAGTGATTGGTCCATTTCCAGTGACGAGCCGGTACAAAGCTTTGCTTGGCATTCAGATGAACACTAAGGTCTTCATTCCAAGCCAGGATGTAATCCTGACTCAGCTGGTACCAATGAACAATGAATCACATGGTTATTCCCAAATCCTTTGGAAATGTAAGAATAGTGAAGTAATACCATACTTGGAAATAACAGCATCCTACAATACCAGCTTTTTGGATGGAGCATTACCAACTCTGGCGTCCCGCTACTCCTGTATTTCTAATTGATAGTATTAAGACGGGAAATCATTTACACTGATTTCGATAAATCAGCTTCAGATTTTAGAGCCTGAAGATAGTCATGTGGGCAGAACTAAGTGAGTGCATCCCTTTAAACATAATTTTCCTGAAGCTTTGTCCCAGTATGGACCATTTTCTAAATATAATGTTTGCAAACCATTCTAAAATGTTCCAACTCGGAGGTACCTGTGTATTGTAATGGCATGCATTGTGCAAACTATGATGGTGAAATCCGGAAATAATGATTTGAGCAGACTGGCCTTTTATTCCAGAGAACCAGGGCGTGTCAGGGAACTATTCTGCTCATATGTTGTAATAATATAAGCTGAGACTGAGTAACTGGGTACAGTGGCAGAATTGGACAACAGTGTTTCCTGCACCTTGATGTTATGTCATGTTATGTTAAAAGTATTTAAAGAGCGCACATGCACCAACCGGTTTCTTGGAACTTGTTACAGGAACATAACTTGCAGCTCATAATTTTGTTTATATGCTTGTGTGAACAACCATGTTTTCAAGAGTTGTCTAAATCTGAAATAGCACGAAATAGATCTGATTTGAGGTGGGAGGGAATTCCTAAATCGAGGGGCCAATACTGACAATCTGACACCTCCTTGCCTCTTCTTCTTGAAGGGACAAATGACCAGAGGGAGATGCGAAGTCCTCAGTTAACAAGAAGTAGAATGCCTATGGATGTGTGAGGAAATTAACTCAAGGCAGTTGCCATACAGCGATTTAAAAATGATACAGCCAATCTTAAAGGCAGACTGCTGTTTCACTGGAAGCCAGTGGAGCTTCCTCATCAACGGGGCGATATGACACCTCCTTGGCTAATGGTAGATCAGTCTGGCAACCTGATTTTGTACCAATTGTAGTCTCTTTAGCAAGTATGCGGGTAGACCAAAAGAAAGCGAATTTGCATAGTCGATATGTGAGATGACAGCCTGGACAAGGGCTTCAAAAGTAAGAAACCTTTCACAGTTTTCCTGATCTTCCGGAGCTGAAGCAAACAAGAGAAGACTACAGACCCTTCCTGAGGCTTCATAGAGAGATTGTTGTCGATAAAAACTCCTAGACTCTTTGCTGAAGTTGTAGGCAGGGGAGGAGTACCCAATTCAACAAGCTAGAAGTTGGAGTTCCACAGATTTTGGAAGCTCCCAGTCAGAATAAGCTCTGTATTGTCAGGGTTTTATTCAAGTTGATTGCTATTCATCCAGTTGTGGAATAATAGCATGGTGTTTTGGAAGGTATACAACCTTTACAACGCAACTTTTACAACGACCTACCATTACCACGCATTTTTTACAACGCAGGATCCATTACAACGCATACCATTACAACGCATGTATTTACAACGCAGGTACCTTTACAACGCATACCATTACAACGTAAGTATTGGTAAGTATATCATTTTATTAAAAATATTATAAGTTTGGGTTTTTGGGTAAAGGGGTATTTTTAGGGTTCAGGGTCAGTTTTCAGTTTTTGGGTAAAGGGGTATTTTTAGGGTTCAGGGTCAGTTTTCAGTTTTTGGGTAAAGGGGTATTTTTAGGGTTCAGGGTCAGTTTTCAGTTTTTGGGTAAAAGGGTATTTTTAGGGTTCAGGGTCAGTTTTCAGTTTTTGGGTAAAAGGGTATTTTTAGGGTTTAGGGTCAGTTTTCAGTTTTTGGGTAAAGGGGTATTTTTAGGGTTCAGGGTCAGTTTTCAGTTTTTGGGTAAAAGGGTATTTTTAGGGTTCAGGGTCAGTTTTCAGTTTTTGGGTAAAGGGGTATTTTTAGGGTTCAGGGTCAGTTTTCAGTTTTTGGGTAAAGGGGTATTTTTAGGGTTCAGGGTCAGTTTTCAGTTTTTGGGTAAAGGGGTATTTTTAGGGTTCAGGGTCAGTTTTCAGTTTTTGGGTAAAGGGGTATTTTTAGGGTTCAGGGTCAGTTTTCAGTTTTTGGGTAAAGGGGTATTTTTAGGGTTCAGGGTTAGTTTTGGGTTTTTGGGGTACAGGGGTATTTTTAGGGTTCAGGGTCAGTTTTGGGTTTTTGGGTAAAGGGGTATTTTTAGGGTTTAGGGTCAGTTTGGGGTTTTTGGGTAAAGGGGTATTTTTAGGGTTTAGGGTCAGTTTTGGGTTTTTGGGTAAAGGGGTATTTTTAGGGTTCAGGGTCAGTTTGGGGTTTTTGGGTAAAGGGGTACAGGGTAAAAAGTAAATATAATTAAATTTAAATTACATTAAATTAAATTGATTACATTAAATTACATTAATTAAATTAAATTAATTAAATTAAATTACATTTTAAAAAATATTATATACTTACCAATACTTACGTTGTAATGATATGCGTTGTAAAGGTACCTGCGTTGTAAATACATGCGTTGTAATGGTATGCGTTGTAATGGATCCTGCGTTGTAAAAAATGCGTGGTAATGGTAGGCGTGGTAAAAGTATGCGTTGTAACGTCATACATCCGTGCACAGATTATATTTCCTCAAAGATTGTACCGGAGGGTAGATATACAAGATAAAAAGATGAGGGGACAAAGTTTGGCCTTGGGAGAACCAAAATGGGATAGTTGAACTGACTGGGAGCTATATTACAAAAAAGACACAAACCAATTGAATGCTGTTCCCTGTCCTTTTATGTGAGTGGGGAGGCATCACATGCTGTTCGAAAGTCAAGCACTTTAATAATTCGGTTAGTTCCAAAGCTCCTAGAGCACCCGACTCATCATTAGCCCAGTAGTTAAAATCCCCAATTAACAGAAGTTTAGCATGGTCTGTCACCAAGTGGGAGATATGTTCCAAAAGCGAGTGAGGGGAAAGAGGCACATGGTGTGCAGGTAGATAAACCAGAACACAAGTCAAAGAGGTAAGGGTGGAATCAAGTTTAATTACCAAGCTGTTGACAAAGGTAATATCCACAGCAGTTAAGGTAGTAAACTTCTGATCTTTATGGATTACAGAAGTAACGCCTCTGCCCGTGTTTCCTGTAAGCTGGTTGGCCTGAAGAAGATCATAATGATCAGGAAGGGCTGCAAGCATATCAGGGGAGGATTCAGAGGAAAGCGAGGCTTTCATAAGTAGTAGCTTATCTGACTTTACGGAAACTAGCAGATAAAAACATTCTAATTGATGTTTCACCATTGACCGCATGTTTAAATAAATGATCATTAGCTGGTTGGTCATACAATTAGTTTTCTTAGGAGTAGTGGCTGCAATAGTGAAAGGCTGACTAAATTCAGGGGTGGTGGCATTCCTGTTTAAAATCCTTAGGCTTGACAGACAGGACAGGGTAGTGGGCTCTAGTTGATAGCTTGCTGAATAACATTCTCTAAATTGAAGGGACAAATACATTTGAACTTGGGCATGGCGACTAGGTCCTAGCCCCAGCCAACCGTGGATGGGCTTGTCTTTGGTGCGCATTTGGCATTCAGGCAGCATGCTCCCTGCACGTGTCCACTGCGCATCTGTGTTGCTGCTAGCATTAAATGGCTGCAAGATCTTGTAGGCTCCATGCCCCCAAAAATGTCATTGATTCCACCCTTGCCAGCGAGGACCAATACAGTCCAACTGGTGTCTAATAGTGGAACGAGGTTGTGCAAGGTACAGAGTAAAAACAGTTACAATTCTCACATCCTATAGCAGCATTTTCAAAAGCTAATTCTTTCAAAATTCCCCAGTCGTTGGTAGCAATTCAATTGCAAGGCTTAACAAACAAAATTAGATTCAAAACAGCAACCAGTTCCTATAACCAGTGCGTCCGCGTCACTGCCGGCATTAAGTGGCCGCAAGCTCTTGTAGGCTCCACCCCCCACAAATGTGATTGGTTCCCCCCTGGCCAACAAGTACCAATAGAGTGCAAATGGAGTCTAACAGTGGCGCAAAATTGTGCAAGGTACAGAGTGAAAACTGTTTTAAAATTCATCTCTCCTATAGCAGCATTTCACTTTTGAAAAAGAGAATTCAAAAAAAATTCCCCAGTCCTTAGCAGCAATTCAATTTCAAGTGTTAATTCCCAAGGAATGTTGCTGAGAACTTGCATAGATCAGGGAAGGACAGCTACCCAGTGAAGTCCCCTGCCAAAAGGACAGAGAGCCCGCTTGCAGCCAAGAGTATTTGTCAAGATGGCAAGAGATCCTTCCCCCTCCATGCTGCTGGGAAGACTTCCCTAGGAAAGGTGACCTATTCAACAAAGAATTGCAGGCTGACTCAGGTGGAAGTGCAGGAAATTCAGCCAGGGTTATTGTGATTGTCACTCCACTTCAAGCCATTTTCTTAGCACGACTAGAGTAGGTAAGGCTTTTTGTAAGCGAAAATGCTAACTCATTTTCCACTGCAGCCCATTTCTTTATTGGCCAGTTGTTACGGTGTTTGAATGGATGTGTGGAAGTGTGATAATGGGTCACAGGTTGACAGAATGGACAGATGAGTGAGCGTTTGGATGGATAAGTGAGAGACTAAATGCATGGATTGAAGGAGTGAGTTCATTGCTATACACTGTGTGTCTGAGTTGAGCGAGTTAATTTATGGATGGAAGGTGGGTTGATGACTCACACTCTCTCTTCTGACTCATGCAAACCCATGCGGATGCATAAACAGTGAAATGCAGAGACTCCTGCAGAAAAACTCACACATACAAGCTACACATACTAAGCTTCACCTCACCCGCCCCCTGCTAAACACCACTAGTCACCATTCAGAAAAGTAAGGATTGGGATGCTGGCCAGATGTGGAAAAGTCCTACCAGTAAAAAGCAAGGAGGGTGGCTGGGGGGCGTGGAGTAGTTGTTTGAATGTAAGTGTGTGTGCAATGTGTAGAAAACCACTAGATAATATCCAGTGAAGGGAGAGGGAGGAAAGAGAAGAAAAGCACATAGGAGGTGGGCAAAGGCCTACTTGTGCTATGACTGGGACCACAGACGTGGCTTGCAACCCATGGTACACCCCATAGCATGGGCATCTAGATATTGTGTACTTCAATGTAATAGAGGGCAAACCTGGTTTTTGTAGTAAGTCTCACTTTAGCAACCATCCTACCGTTTAGTATTTATGTATGCGGTAATGATCCACTACATTTGAGTGAGTTGAAATGAGAGTGATGGGGAGGGAACATAACTAAAACTCAGAGGAGAAAGTTTGTTTCCGTGGCTTGGGATGTGTAGATAGAGAATCTAGCAATATATGCTTTCATCTCAGAAATTTCTATCAATTGTAGTTCTGAATTCAGATTCCACCAGAAGGGTCTCCATCCATGCACGATATGAACACCATGAAGTGACCACACAATCGGCACCAAGTGCAAGAGGAAAACCAAATCAGAACCACATGAAAACGGGCTTAGAGAGGATACTGCCATGTCCAAATCAATGCCGCCTGGTGGTGTGCCCATGTATGAGATCAATGTACCCAGTTTTACTAGGTGTGGAAATGCAACTGGTAAAACCACTGGGCAAAAAATAGCCCCAGAGTGAGGAGACTCAACCTGAACGCTCCCTGGCCCATTCCAAACAGAAGGAAGCCTTAGCACATTCCAGCAGCGCCGAAACGTGCTCTGATGTTGGATTCCCTTCTGATTTCCACCACCCACTTATTGAACCGCTGTAGTGGACCTGCAGTTTGCAAATAAGAGCAGGTGGGTCACAAATCCTGCAGTACCTGTAAATTTGGGGTCTCACAAGATATTCCCCATTCTGGGGATTTAACTCAGGATGATCGGATTTAGATAATGGCGGGAGTCAGTAGCTCTGAGCCCCAGTACCTCCTCATCTAAAATCAACCGATTCAAATGCAGCCCTTTCCAGCACTGCTCGTGTAGTAAGAAGCATCAGATAACATGTAGTTATTTGTGACTATGTCCAGGTAATTCGCAGTTAAATACCAGCCAATCATCACAGATAGCAACTTTCTTTGTCGTGGTGCTTGTTGTGGCTATAATAAGATTTAAAGCACAGCCACGGAAATAAATGGCACACCCATAACTAATTGAGTGTATTTGCTAGTGGCTGTTGTTTTATTGTGCTTACTTTTGTTCTAGCATACTACTGTCACTATATTTACAGATTTACACGATGGGAGGTCATTTTAGGTTTCATTTTTTCGTGCTTCACATTTTTAACATTTTTTTAGCGTTAGCTTTTAACATTAACATTGTCATTACCACGTTACTCCTGTAGCACCTTTGAATTGAGAAATGCCACTTTATCATTGTCTTTATGGCATTTGCCATGGACCTTTTTGCCAGCCCTCTCCCGTAATAATTTAGGCACCGATATTTCATGTCATTGATATCAAGGGAATTGTAAGTTTCTAGTTTTCTGTTGAAAGTTTTTTATTTTATTATAGAATACACCTCTTACAATCCGAAGTAAGTTGTGGTGAATTTTGCAGGGGCGAGCCGTTCACAGTGACTTTTTATTTGGAGACACATCAAATGTTTTGTAGCCATAACATAGTTCGACACCTACCTCCAGGACAGTCAGGGTGGACCCAGGTTTAGGACACGTTCATGGGCTTTGTCCTCTCAACAAAGTCTATCATGGTGGGGTGATACTCCCTTATTTGTGGACCCACAGTGTGGCGATGTTTCAGACCATTCTGTGAAGTATAGAGGACCTGTATGCTGCTTCTTGGATCTAAATTGAAATACATAGTTTCGCAATTTGTTCTCTGAAGGTACAGATTTGTTTATTTGATCAATTTAAATATAAGAGCACTCTTTATTTTTATGTAGAAGGTTTTTAGTTTAATGTTTGCACAGATGTTTTACACCTAGAATTATGCTGAGGACACTTTAGCAGGGGATAAATCCCTGGTTCTTTGTGATATTAGGACATAAAATACATATGAATTCTGTAACACTGGTGCCAGCAGGTCGGGAAGGTAAAAGCCATGACCAAGGAAAATCCATTACGCCCATCAGAGCACAGTCTGCTGCTGTAAGCCCTGGTCAATGCCAAGCAGATAACATTCTAGAACATATAAAGAATATCCTGAAGCCATTTTAAACCTTTTTTTCTCAAGACAGCAGTTTAACAGGAAACGCAAAGGTGTTGCTAATAAAATCAATGCTTGGGACAACCAGATCAATTTTATGAACTAGACAAGCAAAGTCATTGGAAGGTTTACACTGTGATCACTCTGTAGCATCCCGTTGAAATATTTGACTAAATCTGGTTTAACACATTTATTTTCAGTCTTAGCACATAGCACTTAAACCTGCAAAGTCCTCAGCACCACTAGCCCAGGATTAGAATTGACATTATCACGCCAATTGGAATAATCAAGAAACGTAATCAACATTCTTGTGATCAAAATATGTGGTTTACGGCATTGTCTTATTAAGGGCACAAACACTGCTAGAATATCTGGCCCAATAAATTTTACAATTGGAACCTCTTTGAGAATTGCAGTTTATAATGTGAGAAAATACTGCTCCAGGAAAACCCCAAAACAATCAGTGATGTCATTTGAGATGCCATCAGTGATGTCATGAGTGATGGCACTGACCATGTCATGAGTGATGTAATTTGTGACGTCATCAGCAGTGCATTGGGGGCGCACGAGTTATAGTTAGCTGAACTAACTATAACGGGGGAGTTTCAATGTTTTTGTATGAGGGAAATGTCCAACTAACTATAACGCCCCTGAAACCTATGGTTTATGTCAGTGAAAATATATATATATATATATATATATATATATATATATATATGACAGAAGAGCAGACAGCACTGACAATCAACTCGAATGGAAAAGGTACGTACCTTTACAATTTAAGTAAAGTTGAGAATCAAAATTGCATTTCAGTAGAACAAATTAATATGAATGAGTAGGGATGGAACCTGTCAACAGGGAGCTGTTTCAATAATGTTACATATGAACCTTTTTGTGTTTCGAAATACACGGACTGGAGCTTAGGTGCAGGACACCACTTTGAAAAAGTTTCCAGGTGAAACGAAACGCGTCAGTAAAGTCCCGAATCATGCTGTTCCTTTAATTAAAATGGTTATATAATGAAGTCACGTGTGCGACTCAGCTTCTTTCGATGAGGGAAGGTGTTTTGAACATTCATATCGGCTTGGTTCTGCCGAAGAGTAAACGCACCGCCACAAGAGCGCCAACGCTCTCCCAAACGGAACCAAAGTGTTGAACCGACAAAACGGACCGGGAGAGAGGTGCCGCCGAGGACTGGACCTCGGTATTGGTCCCCAGTCAGCTTGAAAAGTGGGCTGACACGGGGCAACTTCAAGCCAGCAAAATTGGTTATTTGGACAGCAAGATCAATTCACCGCCCACTGGAGGGTTTTAAAACATTAAACAGCCGTCGGAACCACAGGCTCCACAATGCAACATCAAAGGGGAATGTTTTCCGTATTGAAATTCCATCGAAGGAAATGTAGCAAAAACATCAATTGAACTGTGGAACCCACGGACTGGAGCTTAGGTGCAGGACACCACTTTGAAAAAGTTTCTAGGTGAAACGAAACGCGTCAGTAAAGTCCCGAATCATGCTGTTCCTTTAATTAAAATGGTTATATAATGAAGTCACGTGTGCGACTCAGCTTCTTTCGATGAGGGAAGGTGTTTTGAACATATATATATATATATATATATATATATATATATATATATATATATATATATGACAGAAGAGCAGACAGCACTGACAATCAACTCGAATGGAAAAGGTACGTACCTTTACAATTTAAGTAAAGTTGAGAATCAAAATTGCATTTCAGTAGAACAAATTAATATGAATGAGTAGGGATGGAACCTGTCAACAGGGAGCTGTTTCAATAATGTTACATATGAACCTTTTTGTGTTTCGAAATATTTTTCAGGAAGTGATGTCGATAGCACATGAATAGCCCAACGCTCAGCGCAAATTGTGAATTGCTCTAATCTGTGTTTTTCTGCCATGATCAGCCACGAGTGCACCTTACATCTCTGTCTTAAGACCACGAGAAAACACTCACAAAGTGATTATAGTCGTTTGAGCTCCCAAGTGTCCTTGACTCAAACATTATTGAATCATTTTCCATAAGTGTTTTAGAATCTTAACCTTCAAGGGCACCGACGGTATTTACAACTCTACTTGAGCAAACACGTATAGTGCTGAGTGAGAATAATATCAGACGGGATACTTGAAACAACTATAAGTGAAGAACAGAGAAAAACTTTCACGAATTTCAAACCGGTTTTTGTTAATTGCCCCTTGAGAATGAATTGAAATTATATTTTGAAGAGAGACAGACACGTTCAGCCCAGCATTCTGCGCACCAACAAATCACGTTCACTTTAGGATGTGAAATAGGGAAGCAGGCACAATATCTTGAAAGATATCAACCGAATAAGAGAATTTACAGCGCACATTACAGTTTAGCACACACGTGGCACCTGAATTATTTCACGAGTGTACTTTTCATGAATAAACAAACAAAATAAAGTCTGTCTTTGAACTCCGAAGGGCGGCAGGACGCTTATATGCAGAAAGGAGTCGATCTTATTAAACTTACGGTCACGTGCCCAGGGTTTCAGAGCTGCAGGTAGACTGGAACGCGGTCCTCCTGGGTGTCCGAGACAGTCAGCGCAGCAGCTTTCCATAAACAGGTGAGGTAAGCGTGGCAGAGATTTAAAGCACCAGAAAGCAGCTCGACCAGCTGAGGCAGACTGAGGGAGGAGCAACTGTTGTGAAAGGGAGGGGAATTCAGGTGTGTGGGAAGAGGGAAAAAACAATGATGCTGGTGAACGTACATTTACAGAGAGCGCTTTGATCCGTTCTAGTCTGCAATTGGCTTGTTTGGATGTGCCCTCCTCAGGCACTTACTCAATGGGCTGTCCCCCACTCTTTGGAGCAGCCCACAATATTGTGAGATCTTTACATGTACAGTCTCAAATTCTGTGAAGTAAAAAATAGTTTTGAGATGGCAGGTTAGTAAATACACGCAGTGCTATTAATTATGACCCCCCCCCCCACTATCTCTCTCTCTCTCTCTCTCACCTCTCTCTCTCTCTCACCTCTCTCTCTCTCTCTCTCACCTATCTCTCTCTCTCTCTCCCTCTCCCTCTCCCTTTCTCCCTCTCCCTCTCCCTCGCTCTCTCTCTCTCCCGCTCTCTCTCCCCTTTGTTCAAAAACTGTCAAAGAGACAGCAGGGAAGGCTCTCTGAAATAGTGATCTTTAACAGATTGCTGACAACGGTCTCAGTGAGGAGTGTTGTTGGCAAGATTGAGGCCCAGTTCCAGGATTTGGGATCTTGGAGGGCCATGAGTGAGCCATAAAGACAAATGGGGTGGTCAACAGACTCCCAGGTGTCTGAGAGCTGGATCTAGGCATGCTGGACATCTTTTGCGGGTGAGAGCAATATACCATACCAAAGGCCAGCTTCTGTCTACTAGTTAGATCCGTGGTTCTTAACCTGTGGGCCACAACTGCTTAGAAAATTAAATATTAAAATATTAGTGGTGTATATAAATCAAGAAGCAAAATGTAAACTTAAGCAAAGGTAAAGGAAGTTGAAATTGGAGGCTGAAAATGAATTCAGTATCCTCAGATTGATTTGTGGTAGCAAGTGGATTTAGAGAACCTCTAACCTTCTATTAACATTCAAATTGTAATTGTTTTATATTTGTTTAGGAATTTAAATGAAATATTTCATCATTTGTGTATTTGTTTGAACAATGTTTCAGTTGTTTATGTCTATTGTTTTGCAGTTCAAATCATTGAACATGTTTGGGCCAGGGCCCCCGGCACCCTTTAATGACTCAGGGGGCCCTGTTTTCCAATAATGATTCAGTGCGGGCCCCGGGTTCCAGTAGGGATTAAGTGGGGGACCACAGTAGTAAAAAAAGGTTATGAAACACTGAGTTATACTGTATATTTTTAAAGGTTTAAACCTTTGCAGACCCACCAGGATATTGCTGCATGGATTAGCAAATTTAGCGGCACCAATATGGAAATTTAGAGGCATAAATATGGAATTTTTCGGCACTTTATTTTACTCATTATCATTCATTTACAGCCTGAAATCAATGGAAACTGTTTTAGCAGAGTATTCCACTTTGAAATAGGCATGTTTAAAGTGTCTGCAGCTCTACGGAAACACAACTCCAGTCCTAACCTTGTAGGAGGGAGCTGTGTTTCTCCCTGGGATGTTCACACTTGGGTGTGGCATATGCTTCTTATGCATTTGCTCTCTATGAAAAATTAGAAGCGATATTAGACCTTTTTAGCAAAGCCTCCACGACATCGGACAGGCTGGAATTCTCTGATAAAAGCTTAGATGTCGATGCCATTGAAGCCAAAATAGTGTTAACCTTAGGAGTTTGAGGAAAATCTTTTTCAAAATCTCTGACCTTATATCTCTTGCTCAAGAATCGCAGAATGGTTGATTTATCTGGATCTTTCGACTGTTTATATACATATTCCTTTGACATCATGGAGAATCAGGTCACTTGCATCATGACTCATATATTGTGAATAAAACCCCTCATTCTGTCGGTCTTTGCCTTTAATACCCAGAGTTTCTCTGATGCGAAACAATAATTCTCGCAATTGAGAGTCTTACATATATTTTCCATTTTCATCCTTTTCAAAATCACAATCTTGATCTTTAGAGCTCATTGCTCTGGATTATGCCATTAAAAAACCAACTGCCTTTTTCGGTTGAGCCTAGAGTCAATGCGCATGCGCTAGAGACTGGTTGTACTGGAGAATGGAATAGAACCCCTGCCCACTCTCTGCCCATATTTGTCATTGGCTTGTGTCACTGTACTTCGTAAATGCGTGCTTCTGATTCATAAATAGGCTTGTTAGTCCCTCCATAGTACCGCCTTGTCTTCATTTGTAACCTCCCATGGCGAGTGGCCCTTTTACTTTGGTTGTTACAGGGTAGATGTTATTTAGTGATGGAAGCACTATTTTCTTTATTGAGTTTCCCTTACAGCAGGCATTGCGTGCTTTGCCTACATTCAGAGCACCATGCAGCCCCTCTGCCCTCCCCCAAGGTGCCCCGCTTTAGGTTTCAGCATGGCTTCCACTTTACAAGTACAGTAAAACATTTTAGTATTTTACTTTCACCAGCTTTAACTTTAATATGGTGCACTTGCGTCTTTCACTTGTTGTGCACCTCATCATGGTTTTGTTTTTTTATTTAAATTTACACAGTGCACACTTACAATGGCACCTGCTGCCCGAAGCCCCCTCCGGATGCCGCACTTTTGGTTTCAGCACGGCATTGGCTTTACAAGTACAGTAGAACATTTTAATATTTGCTTTCACAATGCTGTTGAGAAGTACCAGTACTGTGATAAATCAGCCCCGCTGAGAAGTACCAGTACTGCTCTACATCAGCCCTGCTGAAAAGTACCAGTACTGTACTACATCAGCTCTCCTGAGAAGTGTCAGTACCGCAATACATAAGCCCTGCTGAAAAGAGCTGATTTTCATCTCACCAGCAGACCTGCAGTGGTGCCTTGTGGTGCAGGTGTGAAACAAAAAGCCTTTTTAGGGGCTTACTGATGCACCAGTCCTTAAACAAACAAAAAAGAAATTGGCACGGAAGCTGTAATATTAAAGAGAATACATTTATTAACCTCACATGAGGGTGACTATGTCAATACGGGACCCTCAGGCCACTGTATGAGGTAGTCCAAGGAGTACAGAAACCATGGTACTCATATACTGTGATAGTTGCAGTGTAGGCATGGAGGTTCAAAAAGAGGCGTTACAAGTATACACATGAATATCTATTTCTCATATATGGACAACTGGAAACTACTTAGTCAACAGAGTGGGAGGAGTAACAAAAACACTTACATCAGTTGGAATAGCCTGACAGTTATATACTTAGACAGATGCATTCTGGCAGCTACTGGCCTTTCTGATCATACATTGCTCTGGCTCAGTGCTGAAGGAGTTAACTGCAACTGATGACTTGAGTAGAATACAAGGGCAGGCAACAGTGAAGAGGGAGAAGCACATGGCAAGCACATGGCTAACCAAAATGGCTGCCACAAACAAAATGGCTTCAGCTAATGCTAACTGTAATTTCTGCGATTTCAACACAGGTACTGTCCGATCAGGGATAAGACCATACTGCAGGGAGATGCTGACACTGTCCCACTGACTGATTGTCAGCCTTTGTTTGAGGTACCAGTACTGCCTCACTAACAGTCCAGATTATTTACCACATAGGTCAATCATGAATTCCTACGCTCCATAATAAGGGTGTTCAATGTACTATACATCCCGCAGGAGTTAAGACATATCTTCCCATGTGGCCCAAGTTTCTCCACCAAAATCGACCTATTGAATGGTCAATATGG
The DNA here is from genome assembly GCF_964261635.1 of Lissotriton helveticus. Taxonomy (NCBI): domain Eukaryota; kingdom Metazoa; phylum Chordata; class Amphibia; order Caudata; family Salamandridae; genus Lissotriton; species Lissotriton helveticus. The sequence continues at coordinate 2,073,322,626 of NC_136057.1, read as the reverse complement.
GGTTCTTGTAACGAAGTTGCTATGCTGGTGTAATTTTGTGTACTTTCGTAGTTTTGTTGAATTGAGTTTGTTTTTGCTCATAAATTTGTATTGTATGAATTATATGTTCACATGACAGATGTACCCACATTTTTAAAACAGTTTCGGGGATGAACTGTGTTGCTTCTCAGGCATGAAATGAATGTCTAGTATAAAAATGCATTATGAAAACAATGTAAATCATATACCAGGAACATATGAACCTGATGGTCGTTGTTTCTTCTCCGCATAAAATAAATAGCGGTGAAACACATAAACCAGGTACCATCCTTTGTTATATTCACTAACAGAGCAGCAGCAATGGCAGTGCCTTTTGAGAAGTGCTGGGAACAAAGTATTAAACGTGTCACACTCCACGATCAGATTAAAGGCCAGATCACCAGATCTTTCATCACCAGATATTCTGCCGCCGGCCCTTAACATGGAGGCCTACGTCATTGCTCGGGGACCACACTGAGTGATGCTTTGTGATTTTCAAGATTCAGCTAGTCAAAAACAAGGGAGCTTAGAGGGTAAAGCTAGTCATAGGTCGCCCTCCACTCATAATACAACATATACACACAAGACCTAGACTTTAAAGGCACTTTATAAACTTCATCCTTCTATTGCGGGGATACCAATTTATGCAGTATTATTGCAAGAAGTCACTCCCCTATCATTAATTGTTGGGGTAGTCGGTATGGCCCTGGATAGTGCCTCATTTAACAGTCGCCCGTTCCAAGCCTAATAAAATTCAATTCAGTTGTGAGACAACACACACATACACTTTAGTGTCCAACCGTGATATATGAACAAAAAAAAGTGAGTGAGAGCGAGAAGGCACCTCACGGGCGCACCACCAATGGGAACCTGGCAGGTACTCACCAGGATTGCCCTGTTCTCATCATTGGCGCCTTCAAGCTCAGAAAAGAATAAAGTGTCCAGAAAACACAAAGAAATTGTGTAGAGATATATGCAGTGAGAAAGAGATAGAGATCAAACAGTGACCTTACACAGAATCAAACAACATGTAAAAACATCACACAGCAACATAGATACACAACTTTATTCTCTCTCTTGTGTTGGGTGTGGGAATTTAAAAATAGTAGGCGTGGTCACTAACTATCCAGCAACCACTACTATACTTGCCAAGTCAAGGTTTTGTGTGTATATGTATATAAGATTCAGCTAGTGACGTGTTTGTTCCACCTCATGCTTGCCCTGACGAAGTTCATTTCATGAACGAAACACGTTGGCTGATGTCTGTTTTTATGCATTTGGATATTTCTAATAAAGAATACACCTACGAAAAAACTGATCAAGCTTCATTATTAACGTTACAGCTCTCTGGTAGTGCACCACTCCATTGTCCTCATATAATGTCAAGAAAGCGATCTAGTTAGCTGTTAATGTAGGCCTCAACTGGAGAAATGCATTATAGCCTATGTTTTTAACCTCTAATACTTTGTTCAATTCTGTGACCAGTGTGAGTCCTTTTGAGTTATTGAGAGGATGCAAACCTAGTGCCAGGTTAGTTCCTTCGTGGCTGAAGAATAAACATAATGTGGTTGATGAGATTCTAGAAGTGTGGATTTCAAATGAATTAGATGCAGAGTAGAGGAGTATAAAACCAAAATGAAACAGGACTTAAGAAGGCAGAAAGGTCATGTGAGCAAGCAAGTTGTGAAGATAGCTGATTTGATCGCCATCAAGAAAGGGAAGATGGATGGTACGGGCGGTGCCAAGTGGTCGGATCCCATTCAAGTCTTTGTAGTGTTCAAGAATGCTGTACGACTGGATGGTGGTGGTGTCTGGAACCTTAACAGGGTATCTTTACTTAAGCGGGAGAAACATTGTTTTCACTAACATTGGAGCACTGTTTTCTTGGATCAAGAGGATCCAGGATTATACTGTTGGTTAAAAAATACATTACTATATAATGGGGGAGGTGTGTGGCTGTCCGCGCGCAAGTATTTACATTTCTAAATCGTTGTATTGATTCGCACGAGCAAGACACGGCCATGTATCACTTGTATCTATGCCATTTGTTGCTTTCAGTTGTGAATGGGCTTTTCCACTCGTTAAGGCATTGTGTATGTTTCCAATGGGTGGGATTGTATATATATATATGAGGGGGGGTTAGTGGTTAGGCAGAGGAGCGGTGTTAGAAATTAGATATCTGCTTGGCTAGGGCAACAACCACCACTCTAGTCAAGGCAAGGGAGTTACACGCTGAAGATAACCCCTGCTCACCCCCTTGGTAGCTTGGCACAAGCAGTCAGGCTTATCCCAGAGGCAATGTGTAAAGCGTTTGCGCAACACAAACTCAGCAGCAACACACCAGGCACACTACAAAAGAAACTCCACATAGGGTTATATAAAAATAGCCTTTATTATATACATATGACAGGGCCAATTGGGCCACTGTCAGAACCTTTAGAAAGTACTAGTAACACATGTAAAACACAACCAGTAACTACTGGCAGAATACTGTACTCAGCATTAGCATGGGCAACAGAAACACATTATGTCTGCCTCACAATTAGGCCTAAAACATTATGCATAGACCTCATAAGCATAAACCCATTACGCAATAGGCATCATCCTAAAACATCATAGCATGACATTAGGCATCAGCAGAAGTACATTATGCAACATCACATTAGGCATAAATTAGCAGTGCACTGCAGTAACACTATTACCAGCTGCATGCATCATCTTACAAACTGACCCCAGGCCAACTGGCCTTTCACCGGGGCTCAAAAAACTCTATGTCAGGGCTTGAACTGGGGCCTCTCAAATGGCCCCCTAGCTACCAATGCAGCGAAGATGCTGCGCAATGCGCTGGGGCACAGGGGAGTGTTTCACCCCTCCTTACCACCAACAAAATGCCTACAAATGTTGCAGCTGCCCACGCTCTCGCGGCGCAACTGGGATCAGCACTGGCACTCACTGTGCTCTGGCACCCCCACGGGGACTCAATCAAGAATTCACAAACAAGTCCTACTCCGAGACTTCTAAAAAGGAAATGGCCCCAAGAGTTTCAGCTGTCCATTGTCCGGCGGGGCAGCTGTGGTAAAAATGAGCCCAGGCACCACGGTGCTCTCAAAGCCCCACTCCGGGACTTCTAAATACTAATTGACCCCCGCGTTGGAGAGGTCTGCTCTCATGCGGGACCGCTTAGGGAAACAGGCACTGACAATGCGCCTCAGGAAGCCCCTATCACCTGGGTTCTCTAGGGGCTCTGTCCAGTCTCTGAGCAGGTCCTCAGGGACAGGCAATGTGCAGCGCCTGGTCCAATGCAGGGAAAGATCAGCTTACTTCTTGTTTTGCCTGGTCCCCCTCCTGGGACACGGGACTTCTCTGTCGAGCCCGCAAGACTCTGGACGGTCTGGGCTGCATGCGTGGCTCCCCTCATTCACACAGGAGCCCTGCCTCGATGCTGGCATCCGTTTCCTGCATCTTGCTCCTCTTCTGGGTGCCGGGCAGGGATTGGCTCCTTCCACGGTCCTGCCCCTGGTCAGGCACCAGATGCATGACTTCCGATTTCACTGCTTGCAGGGGCTCTTTCGATCGGGCCATGGTGGTGATTCCTGTGGCGGGAATTCAGTGCGGGGTGGGCACCCGCCCGTAAATAACACCCAAAAGTGGGGTGGGCTACCAATATTTAGGAGCATGAACCAGCGGGGTGGGCACCCGCTTTTTAAGGAGCACAAAACCAGCGGCACCAGCTTTTTAAATAGGCATGAAAGTGGGGTGAGCTCCCTCTCTGATCCCAGCAACACGTGGCAGTCCCCACGCCTGGATTCCCCTTGCAGACACTGCAGCTGCGCGCTGCAAGGTACCAGCGCTCCTCTTCAGAACAAAAGTAAAGCGCTCACAAGGTGCTAGAGTCTTCAAGGTTCCAGGGGCACAGCTGGGCTAAGGCAGGCCAGCACACAGGGCCCTCCAGCAGGGAGGCAGTCCCTCGTGGCACTAGCTCCTGGGGTCCAGCAGCAACAGGTAGCAGGGAAGCCCAAAGCACAACCTTTTCATAGGGTCACAGCCCCAATATTTATACCCATATTTGCTTTGTCTGCCCTGGCACAGGGCTTGGGTGAACTAGCCTAAACTGGTTCTGGGGAGGTTTGGAGCACTTTGTTGACAAGGCTCCTCTTCCCCTTTGTCAGGTGGGGGCTCGTCTTCAGACACACCAAAAGGGGTTGGAGAAAGCCTTCACCTAGGCAGACACAGACCTATTCAGGGTCAGGCAACTACTCCCCCCACTACTCCAAATGCAGATGTCCCATTCAGCCTAGTGCTAACTAACCCTGCCCACCCTGGAGACACGCACACCTCACCGGCCCCTGTCACTCCAAAGCCAGAAATGCAATCCACATCAGGCAGGCAGACAAATAGCACACTGAAATGGCAACTTCTAAAAGTGGCATTTCTAAAATAATTATAATAAATCTGCTCACACCATTGGTAGCATTAATTATCACTATTCCAAACATACAAAACTTGACAACGCTGCTCCCCTCATATCAGGAATTACCTCTGAAACACTTATCAGGGAATCCCCAATGCATTCATATGGTAGGGCAGCCTCACAGCAGTGAGAAACCAAAATGCTATTTGTCACTACCTGGACACGTCACATATTTAAGGTACATGTCATACCTTTTACCTGCAATGCACCCTGCCCCTAGGCCTAGCTAAGGCCTACCTTAGGGGTGACTGACATGTAGTAAAAGGGGGGGGTCACAGATATGGCATATACTTTAGGTGCCACGTCCCAGCGGCAGTAACACTGCCTGCACAGGCCCTGCAATGGCAGAGTCCTGAGACAGGTTTATTTATTTAAGTATTTATATAGAGCACTGCTAACCAATGGCATCTAGGCGCTTGAAGAAACAGCACACAGTGTACACTAGATATCATATTTCCAGTCCTTACGCAGGGTTACAGAGTAAAGAGCCATGTCTTTAGTCCCTTTGACTAAGGTTTGAAAGGCTACTTTGGTGGGTTGCGCAATCAGTGCTGTAAGCCCACCAGTAGCATTTAATTTACTGGCCCAGGGTATCTGAGATACCACTATACAAGGGACTGACAGGTAAATGAAATATGCCAAACAGGTGTCGACCAATCTTACCATACTTATCACAGAGAGCACACACACTTTATACTGATCAGCAGTGTTAAAGTGCCCAGAGTCCTAAAACCACCTACACCATTTCAGAAAAAAGGCTAGGAGGAAGGCAAAACATTCAGGGATGACCCTGCAAGAAGGGCCGAGTCCAACAAGCGGTTGTACTTAGTGTGAACGGATGCCACCAAAAGTAAACCCTGGATATATATATAGAATATGCTTCGAGTTTGTGTTTTCTTGCCTGTGTGCCTTACAACTTCCTACAGTTAGCTCTACACCAGAATCACACTCGGTTTAGAGGAGATTTCACTCAATGCACGAGGCACCGCTCACAGGTTTCTTGCAAATTCACACCTGCACAGACCATGCCAATCAACTTGGAAACCTTGGGCAGAGCAGATGGGTGTAATCAGAAAAGCACAATGTTTAAATATTGTTCCCGGAAGCTGTTGACAGTGAGAACCGAGAATGTGTGGAGGGAGTAAAATTTTAACTGATCTGGAACATAAAAATATAAAAATAGAAGGAAAACCCGAAAAATGACCAACTATAATCGAGGCCATTGCTACATCGTGTGAAGATTTAAAGACGCATATCTTTAATTTTGAACAAAGAATGCATGTAGTTAATATTATGCAGAGCTCTTGAGTTCTCCTCCGTCTCACTTGAGTAGTTGGTCCATTGCCAAAATCCACAAGTAGCAACAGGACAAGTTTCTTCCATACAAGGGGAGTGCGGAAGCAGACTTTCTATACGTGCTGTGCAGGAGTAGCACACCTTTCCTTCACACACAGCATGATGCAGCAAAATGGCAAGTTGTCTCTGCAAACGTGGGCGGCAGAATACACACACCCAAATACACACACATAGACTGAGAAAAAGATGGCACTGATGCTTGGTGTGGCCTGTGCTACAGAATTGTATTAATACTGTTAAAGATATGTATATTGCAATGCCAATAGAGAGCACTTGTCATGTGTGAAACCTTCATCCAGCTCTTACGTTTTAGCCACAGGAGATTGCATTCTGGGACTTGTAGTCTCCCTTTTACTGCTGTACATAAGGACAAGAAAATATGAACATCAAAAACGCTGTTATCTAAGAAGCCTGATCCAGAGGGAGATATCAGATATGTCAGGTGGCATTTGAGAGCTAAGTGCATCTTTAACCCTATGTTGGAGCAGCGCCAGCACCATTTGCAGCCCTCTGCCTGCAGCCCAGGATCTTTCCTCAAGAGCCGCTGCTATTGGCAGAACTGCACCCAGTGACCAGGCTCTGAGATCGCAGTCCTGTCGCGGTCTCAATTTGAAGGAAAATGTATAGTTTGTATGGTTTTTAACATATCTACTTCTCATGGTTGAAGCTACTTTAAATTGTTGATGTTCAGCTGTTGGCTGAGAAACCGCATTTATATTTCGCTTAAAAAGTATTTGTACTCTCGAGTCCCCTTTCCAGTGTTTTTCCTCCTGGTGGTGACGGACGTCTGAAATTGCCCAATGGTGGCTGTGTGTTAGTTATGTAGTTAGGGTTAGTTTCCTTTGCTTCTGGGACTTGTAGTTTATGAGGGGTGCAAATACAATAAGAAATACAGACACTGTAGCGGTGATAATGAATTTATCTTAACATGTACCTTTCTCCTTGCGACAGCATTTTGAGAGGGTGTGTGTGTGTGTTTTACTATCCTTGTGTGGACTTGGGTGTGATAACACACTCACGCTGTGGGGACTTGATTGCACTATGGGTTTTCGTGATCCTAAGGCAGGTAGAGACACGGACACGGAAGTGGTCCAACTGGGACAGACACATGGAACACATAATACAGTCGCACTTAGGCTTGGGCCAGGACACCAACTAACATTGAAACACAGAAAATGGCAGAGGAACACACTGACACTGGCCAGGAATACACTGACACTAACAGGGACACTGAATTATTTGCAGAAATTCCCTGGCAATGAGAAATGTTACTAGTTACACGGTTAATTAAAGCAGAAGATACAATCTGTTTGGCAATCATGCATAGGTAAGCGGGCCAATGAGGCAGAGCTTCACTGATGCTGGGACAGACAATGATACAGTGATAATCTGTCACATGAACAGTGGGGCAGGCAAGCACTTTGAAATACCCTGAGAGCAGTACAGGTACACATGACCAGGAATACACCGAGGTACATACACTCCCTGCTCACTAAGACTTCTGCTTTGTCTCTTCTTGGGTCACAGAAGTTCTTAGTCATCAATTGATTGACTACTCACAGAAGTTTGGTAGTGAAATGCAGATGAAGCTTGCAGCCAGATAACCATTTGAGTGCCAGCATCGTCAGAGTAACAAACATGAAAGGATTAGGTGCAAAAGGCTGAACATAAAAGATGAAAATGAGTAATGGCACAAAAGTAGCTCTGCTCTCCACCATTGAAGATGGAGGGCTACAGCACATCATAGTGGACATGGCTCTGGGACTCTGACCCTACAGGCCTCGTGATAGTGGCAACCAAACAGAAGTATGGATTGCATCCCTATGAAGTGAGTGAGTGCTTGGGAAAGGTCATATCTAAACAAGTAACTGCGAGACCTATTGCATTGCAAATGCTTGTTTGAATTGATATACAATGCTGCTCTGAATTTAGCATTACATGCTCCAGCTGATCAGAGGGTGAAGCTCTGGTCCAGTGACATGCCCCCACATGCATCATTGTTCCATTTTGTGATTCCTTAATTGCGAAAATTAAGGAATCGCAATTAAGGAATTGCAAAATGCAATTCATTAAGAAATTCGCAAAAAAAATGGCGATTTCTTACAATTCCTTAATTGCGATTCTCTAATTGAGAATCGCAATTAAGGAATTTCTACCCATTCATTCCTATGGGCCTAGAGGCTCATAGGAATGAATTGGAGGGCATTCTCAATTTGCAATTCATCATTGTGAATTCGCAATTTGAGAATGCAATTTCAAGGGTGCAGGGGTGTCCAAATGACCCCCTGTTGCACCCCTGAAATTTGCTTTCGGATACATTTTACACACACACATGCCCCAAGGGCATGTGTGTCTGTAACATGTAACAATGAAAAATGCATTTAAAAGCATTTTTCTAGATTTTTGCAAATTACCATGAAGGTCAACTTCATGGTAATTTGCATTTCTAATTTTCGAATTCGCAATTTCTAAAAGTATGATGAATTGCATTTAAGGAATCTCAAATTGAGATTCCTTAAATGTATTCGCAATTTCAGAAATCGCAATTGTGCGATTTCTTAAATTGCAAATTTCTGAAAAAGGTTGGTGCATCCCAAATCAGGAAATTGCATTCGCAAACGGCCGAAAAATGCGATTCGCACCGTTTGCGAATGCAATTTACCTTGATGCGTGTGGGCGATGGTAATTTCCACTTAAAATATTGTAATACTTGCTGGCTGTTGTTTTCTTTCATTATGTTAGACTTTCATGAGCATTCCTGAGTGTCTGATTTCTTTAACAAAGGTAACCCTTCGGTAATCCCTTTGTTTTCCGTCAGCAAACCGAAGTCCTACCTGATGCTCTCGCAGAAGATTCTCTTCACATGGGGCAATCATGGACACAGTGGTGTTCACTGCTTTTCTACTCTGTCAGCGAGTGGGTGGAAGAAACTGCAGCAAACAAGTGTTTTGAGAAGACCACCTTTATCAGGTCTTTCATCTACCATCAGGCAGCTCACAACCGTCACACGACCAAACGCTATAGAACGCCTTATGGAGAAATATATCTAACAATTTTTATATTAATGTAGGCGGACATGTATATTTTTTAGAAGCCGTGATGAACACTTTATTTAAAATGAATTGCAAATATTGAAAATTTAAATAAGTGAACATTCGCAAGACCTGGGTCTGTGAAATCTTTTTGATATAGACTTTCATTTTTTAATGCTTTGAGCTTTCACAATTTTGGGAATAATTCTATAATTGATTAACATCAAAGGGTATTGAGGTTAGGAGCTCTAGTGCCAGGCTTTTTCTCTGATACCAAACCTTAAATATCACCTGACCTCTGTTATTACTTATGCAAGGAGACTGAGGGCTTCCTTCACATAAATAACTTAAAAGTACATGCTGAGATTTACATCTCCACCTGAACGAGCTTTTACTTTCAGTACACAAACATTCTCAGAAGTCTGAGCCAGGTGCAGGCTTCCTTCTGGGAAGTAGTATTTCACGTTCCTTAGGCTCCTGTTCCTTCTGTGAGTAATTCTACTTACCATAAAATTACTCACATGGACTCGGCTGTGTAAATGCACAGCCTTTTTCCTCGTGATCAAATCCTTTTCAGTATATCACAGCAAATACGGGGGTGATCTATTCCCCTTCCTGTCACTCAATGGTAATTACTGTAACCTTTGGTTGGAATATCTTTCCAACCATTTCCAGGGTGGGAAGGAGTTGGATTGGAGTTTGTGACTGCCCGCAATCGTGCTTTTATGGAGTTCTAATGCCCACTTTGCATGGTATTTACTACCAGTGCTTAATTTGAGCCAGTTATTTCCGGTGCTCAGGACCAGCATTTAATCAACACCGTGCTTTTCATGAGCACCAGTTAGAGACACATTCATTTTTGGTAGGCAGGGGTCACAGGATGTTGAGCTGACGCAGAGACTCGAACCAGGTTCCTAGCTCCGAAAGACGGCAGCTTTGGCCATTACACCACATCCTCTCCCCACTTTCTTGGTTAGTGGTTGGTTCTTTTTTAGGCAGCGCTAACAGGAGAAATGGGCTGAAGCAAGCTGCCTCCTGACGAGAGCCCAAGTACTTTTTTCTACAAATCAGCCATTGACTACATGAATAAATCTGCAGTAGTAAACACATTTACGCCTGCCAATAATCCCTTTGGGAATTCCTGGCATGCGTAATGAGTTATTTTATGCTGTAAACCTGTGTTTATGACCAAAAATATCTTTGTGAATAATACTCTAATTGTTTTTTTTATAAATCTGTCAAAGATTGTATAATGGTGTCAGTAAGTGACTTTGTAGAGCATTGTTAAATGCCTGGTGTGTGTGCATGGTGGTTGTTGTATTGACATGCACTGGTATGGGTGTGAATATATACCGGTAGGTGTTTCCATTTGTGATGGTGTTTGGCTGTGTATGTATATATGGGGATGGCTGTGTCATCCAAGTTGAAATATATTTCAAATGTTATGTTTGTAAAATAATGTTTATAATTGTATGACTAAGTTCATGACAGTGTAGAGCATTGTTAAATGGTGATTTGTAGGAGTATGATAGTTATTGTGTTCACATATGATGGTGAATGTGTGGGTGCATTATGTTTGTCAACACTGCCGTGTACATAAGGTTCAGGCCCTATCGCCACCACGTCTGTATGCACCTTAGTTCCTTTAATGAGATTAACGCCACTATTTACCATAGAATGCGAAGGAAAAGCAGGATTGGATGAAACGGAGCTGATATCTTCAAAGCTCTCTTGGACCTTAGCGGCTAGACCCACTCCATCAGCACTACCTGCAAAAGCAAGCTCTCTCACAGCAGTGCCATGCCAGTGCTCCCAGCCCAAGCAGTATCACTCTCTTCTCAATACAGGAAGGTTCCCCAGCAATGTGTCATCTGTTGGGCTTTAAGCTGGCCTTGGTTCTCAGTTAATCATTAGGGTGCATTCTGGGAGGTGTAGTTTAGCTGTTCACAAGCCACAAATCTCAGCATGAAAAACGCTCCTGTTGGCTAAAGCTATGAATAGTTGGAGGTGTTCAATTTGACCTAGGGGAAGTTGTAAACTCTGTGCTGCAACCCAGTGAAATGTTGTTTTTCCAGAGCTGACTTCGTTTTTGAAATGCAAGCAAACAAAACCAAATAATGCTCTTTACACAACGGTGTTCAAACAATGTATATCCAGTGCCACTGAGTGTACGGCGTGTTCCACATATTAATGTATATGCTGAATTTGCAACATAACTCATCAACTGCTCCATAGTCTTCAGATTTTGATTTAAAAAAAAATATTAAAAGTTACAGGCAGGGGAAGGTTCTTCGCAAAAGTTGGCTGACCATCGTCCACGCGCTATTGCTGTGTATGGTTCTTACACTGGTACTAATGAGGTGAAATCCTGTCCCAGGCAGTATTACCATGAGTAAACAGGACAAAAGAATAAAGTAAGATAGTCATAAAAGGTCTCGCATTACGCCGCATAATGCAGACTTTCTTAAAGCACCATACATTTCTCAACAAACGTCCCAACAAAGTGCATTGTTTTTCTCTTCGTAATATTTTACACGCAATCAGTTTTATGATTTTCATCATGAATAAAAGAACAAAAAAAGAAAACGTTTTACCTGTCAAGTGAAGCTGCCGGTATGCAGCACAGTTTGTGGTTTTTCAACTCCGCCTGCGCGTGGCCTTTGCCGCTGATGGAGGGAGCGCAGGGGCCCCTCCCAACCTGCACTAGGGCATACCCTCGATGGAGCTTCGAGTGTTGGCACCCTGTGCCAGGCTTTAGACAAGGCAAGGGGCTCAGACTGGTGTCCAGAGGTGCCCGGCTGCTGACGGGAGGTGAAGGGATGCGCTCCGGCTGGAGAACAGAGGCACCCAGGCTGGTGAAGGGAGGTGCCACTACCTAGGCTGGGGAAAGGAACTTGCGCAACCCCCTTGAGTTGCAGGTCAGCAGTGTTTGTGACCTATCACGTCAGTAGTCGGGCTTCCCTTGAAGACTTGCCCGGGCTGCAGGCAGTGACACGCCCAGGGCACTGAGGGGTCTTATCTGCAGGCATGCTCAAGGGCAGCGCCGCGGGCACACACCACTACCAGAGTTAACAACTCACCAAATTTCGGCAGGAGACAGTAAGGTTTTTTTCGAGGGGCCAAAATGGCTATGTCTTTAAAAAAAAAAAATCTCATCTTCAAAGTTACTCCATTTTAATAAAATTCTAATTCTGTGAGTTTTTTCCTACCTCTTCAGCTTACCTGCTCGAAAAGACGGCAAGCCAAGTGCACAGAGAATTCCTGTTGGTAAATTACTTCTTTAAGGATGCCCTCACCCTACCCAGAGCCTCCTGCAGACCCCTTCTCAAACAGGGCTTCCCCACTGCCTCCCCTCGGCTCGAGCACAATGACTCAGAGTGAAAACAGAGGAAAGCGTGTGAAGATTGGTGCTGGGGAACAATCCTAAAACCCGTCACAGGAGATGTGATGTGTTGTTGGAGATTTCTTTTTAACTGCCCGTCCCCGATTGATATTTTGGTAACTTTTCTCCTTCGTTTGATAACTCACCTCATTGCAACTCTAATCGGGAAATGTAAATATCCACGTTTATGTTGCAAACTCAGCATCTTCTTTGATGCCCCCATACACCCTCCCCCACTCTCAAAAATTTCACAGGACTCCCACAAGCACACCTATCAGTTGGCCAAGAACTGTACGTTAGTCGTGATTTAAAGCAAGCCGCAAAAGTACGAACAAATGTGTGGTCCACTTGAAATGATGGAGAAAGTGAAGATGTAAGCTAACACTTGCTGAAAGCGGCCCAGAGATTCTGCACAAACCATCACGCATACATAGACTGAATGTCAGAAAGGCATACACTTCAGTCAAAACAACTGCTTTATGGGAGTAGTAGTCTTGTTCCCTGCAGGTGAACGTCACTAACGCCTCGCACAGCAATTCGTTTTAAGAGAGTGCATGCACAGAACTACCCGATTCTGCCCACCTCGGTGCACTTCCCATCACGTCCTGAACTCTTGTGACTTTTTTTTGTGCAGGTTTATATAGCATGAACTCTTCCCGAAGGAACCGGAGCGCTTTCTATAAGCACCGGTTGCATTCCAAACGAACAAGTCTTTTTTTGGGGCACAAGTGATTTGCTCAGAATCAAAGGATGCTTGCTTAAGCTGGTTATTCGACTTCGAGGCCAGCCGCTCTAGCCTTTAGGCCACACCCAGCCCCTGTGAGTTTTGTCTAGTTAAGATTTTTGCCTTCCCTCTATTTCGAGCACTAAGCTCTCTGTAGCGCTCTGACGCCTATTCTGGCCGGGGTCTGTGCAGTGGGTAAACCTCAACAAACAAACGTTCCCAAACAAAAGCTATTTACATTTCGAAATGTTACCTCAGTCAGGATTAGTGAAGGCTGAAAACAACAGCGAGACGTCTGTAGGAGGGGTGGGGGCAGTGGGGCTCGCACCACCATAAATGAAGGGTTAGGTGAGTGAAAGAGGGGCTGTCGTATTACATAAAGGTGCCCTGCGAGATGCTGTAAACACCCAAAACGTGCAGTTTTCTGTGTTTACAAAGGGGAAATCGTATCTCAAATGTTTTGAAGCTAGGTTTCAACCCCGCTAGCACACTTACAAGGAAAGAGTGAAAGGAGCTGTAGGGCCGGGGAAGAGACAGAACCCTGCCCCCTAGAATTCCCTAGAGTGTAAAAGAATTTTCTCAACGGGATAAATATTTTCCCAGTGAAGAAACACAAAGTTATGTGGGCAAATGCACATTATGCAAAATGCCAGTGTGGCATTGTAAATTACTTTTTTAGAGCAAAATGCATTCTTGTGCAGGCTGCCGGGAGCAGGGAGGAGGAGGGGGGCTGCAAGATTACTTGCGGTAGTGATAATTGCTGCCATATGGCGGTGCTCGCTCCCGCAAGTGAAACTCCTGACGTGCACGCGTTGCCATTGAAGGCAATGGAACGCATGCACTTGCTTGGCTGAAAAGCCAAAGCAATCCCAAAAGGTCTTTTTGCCTATGCAGTGCATGGGCGCTACATAGGCGAGACCTAAAAAGAACCAAGGAAAGAACCATTTCACCAGCAGCTGCTGGAACAGCACCCCGAGATAAGGGACTTATCAGAGAGCTACAGTCCTTCAGTGTAATGAGGGTGGAGACAGAGGCAACATCGTTGGGACACAGGAACAGGGGAACCTCTTCTCTGCCTAACCGAGAGATGGCAAATAGCTTACAAACCAACAATAAAAGGAACCAATGAATCTCATTAGGCGCAGGGTTGTTAGAGCCATTTCCGTCCCAGATAAAGCAAGATGAAAAGGTTCTCAAAATGGCTTTGCCCATCTCTTCCTATGTCATTAAGCAAACGTTATGACTAGAACATCTTAACTACAATCAACGCATTACAATGCTAATATACGCCCACGTACCAAGAACGAAGAACCGCTAGTCATGCCACTCATTGAGGTCCTCGGATGATTAGAAATAACTGATAATACCATCATAGCTGACTTGTTTGATTAGCACTTCATCAGGGCGATCCCTGCTTTTGATCACCAACACTTTGCTTTCACTGTGCCAGGAACTTTGCTTTCACTGTGCCCTTTACCGTTTCTGACTGCTGCCGTTTCTTACCAGCCTGAGGTCGGACACTGCCTGGGGTCCTGCCCGCCCGCCTCCTGCCGCCTGACTCCTTTTGCCATCCCAGGGTCTGGCCGCCGAGCGGAGCGTGGGTGGGGCACAAAGACCACAAGCCCCAGCAACCTTAGCGGCACACACCGCGAGCTTTGCGCGCCAGGAGGCGCTTAAATCCAGCATCACCCCGGTCGAGGGGGGGGGACTTTGCTTTCACTGTGCCCTTTACCGTTTCTGACTGCTGCCGTTTCTTACCAGCCTGAGGTCGGACACTGCCTGGGGTCCTGCCCGCCCGCCTCCCGCCGCCTGACTCCTTTTGCCATCCCGGGGTCTGGCCGCCGAGCGGAGCGTGGGTGGGGCACAAAGACCACAAGCCCCAGCAACCTTAGCGACACACACCGCGAGCTTTGCGCGCCAGGAGGCGCTTAAATCCAGCATCACCCAGGTCGAGGGGGGGAACTTTGCTTTCACTGTGCCCTTTACCGTTTCTGACTGCTGCCGTTTCTTACCAGCCTGAGGTCGGACACTGCCTGGGGTCCTGCCCGCCCGCCTCCCGCTGCCTGACTCCTTTTGCCATCCCGGGGTCTGGCCGCCGAGCGGAGCATGGGTGGGGCACAAAGACCACAAGCCCCAGCAACCTTAGCGGCACACACCGCGAGCTTTGCGCGCCAGGAGGCGCTTAAATCCAGCATCACCCCGGTCGAGGGGGGGAACTTTGCTTTCACTGTGCCCTTTACCATTTCTGACTGCTGCCGTTTCTTACCAGCCTGAGGTCGGACACTGCCTGGGGTCCTGCCCGCCCGCCTCCCGCCGCCTGACTCCTTTTGCCATCCCGGGGTCTGGCCGCTGAGCGGAGCGTGGGTGGGGCACAAAGACCACAAGCCCCAGCAACCTTAGCGGCACACACCGCGAGCTTTGCGCGCCAGGAGGCGCTTAAATCCAGCATCACCCCGGTCGAGGGGGGGGGACTTTGCTTTCACTATGCCCTTTACCGTTTCTGACTGCTGCCGTTTCTTACCAGCCTGAGGTCGGACACTGCCTGGGGTCCTGCCTGCCCGCCTCCCGCCGCCTGACTCCTTTTGCCATCCCGGGGTCTGGCCGCCGAGCGGAGCGTGGGTGGGGCACAAAGACCACAAGCCCCAGCAATCTTAGCGGCACACACCGCGAGCTTTGCGCGCCAGGAGGCGCTTAAATCCAGCATCACCCCGGTCGAGGGGGGGGGGACTTTGCTTTCACTGTGCCCTTTACCGTTTCTGACTGCTGCCGTTTCTTACCAGCCTGAGGTCGGACACTGCCTGGGGTCCTGCCCGCCTGCCTCCCGCCGCCTGACTTCTTTTGCCATCCCGGGGTCTGGCCGCCGAGCGGAGCGTGGGTGGGGCACAAAGACCACAAGCCCCAGCAACCTTAGCGACACACACCGCGAGCTTTGCGCGCCAGGAGGCGCTTAAATCCAGCATCACCCTGGTCGAGGGGGGGAACTTGGATTTCACTGTGCCCTTTACCGTTTCTGACTGCTGCCGTTTCTTACCAGCCTGAGGTCGGACACTGCCTGGAGTCCTGCCCGCCCGCCTCCCGCCGCCTGACTCCTTTTGCCATCCCGGGTCTGGCCGCCGAGCGGAGCGTGGGTGGGGCACAAAGACCACAAGCCCCAGCAACCTTAGCGGCACACACCGCGAGCTTTGCGTGCCAGGAGGCGCTTAAATCCAGCATCACCCCGGTTGAGGGGGGGAACTTTGCTTTCACTGTGCCCTTTACCGTTTCTGACTGCTGCCGTTTCTTACCAGCCTGAGGTCGGACACTGCCTGGGGTCCTGCCCGCCCGCCTCCCGCCGCCTGACTCCTTTTGCCATCCCGGGGTCTGGCCGCCGAGCGGAGCGTGGGTGGGGCACAAAGACCACAAGCCCCAGCAACCTTAGCGGCACACACCGCGAGCTTTGCGCGCCAGGAGACGCTTAAATCCAGCATCACCCCGGTCGAGGGGGGGAACTTTGCTTTCACTGTGCCCTTTACCGTTTCTGACTGCTGCCGTTTCTTACCAGCCTGAGGTCGGACACTGCCTGGGGTCCTGCCCGCCCGCCTCCCTGCGCCTGTCTCCTTTTGCCATCCCGGGGTCTGGCCGCCGAGCGGAGCGTGGGTGGGGCACAGAGACCACAAGCCCCAGCAACCTTAGCGGCACACACCGCGAGCTTTGCGCGCCAGGAGGCGCTTAAATCCAGCATCACCCCGGTCGAGGGGGGGAACTTTGCTTTCACTGTGCCCTTTACCGTTTCTGACTGCTGCCGTTTCTTACCAGCCTGAGGTCGGACACTGCCTGGGGTCCTGCCCGCACGCCTCCCGCCGCCTGACCTTTTTGCCATCCCGGGGTCTGGCCACCGAGCGGAGCGTGGGTGGGGCACAAAGACCACAAGCCCCAGCAACCTTAGCGGCACACACCGCGAGCTTTGCGTGCCAGGAGGCGCTTAAATCCAGCATCACCCCCGTCTTGCGGGACGCCAGGCGAAGCCCGGGCCAAGGGCGGGCCCGTTTTAGCCCGTTATAGACTGGTAAGACTGGACTGGGCCACGTCCCTTACATTTTCCACTCTGATATTCGTGATCTGACTTTTTGTACCCGTGTACTTTTTGCTATCTTGCTACAGCACTACTATATTTATATTCACCTGTGTTAAGTCATGACGAGAGGGACTAGAAGTAAAACGGCGCAGAGCGCTGCGCAGATAACAGGCCCAATAGATCTTTTTATCACCAGGACTAAGGAGGCGATCAACCAGAGCATAATTATGTTGGAGCGTAGAGTGTCTCAGGATCTGGCTATAGCGAGAAGGTCTTCCAGGGGCCCCCTCGCTTCTGCCTTAACACCGATCCAACCAGGGACGATCACTCCCCTATTATTGACATCTGACACTCTATTGACATCTGACACCCTAGCACAGATCCACACAGTCCCCAGTACTGTGGACCTCTCTGCCACTCAGCTGTCCCTCGATTCGCATTTAACCGATGATCTAGAAAAAACACCTGATCTACAGCAATGTCAAACTCCTGTAGGACCTCCGGAAAAGCATGCCATGGGGAGGAGGGAGGGTGCCATAGTAAAACGGGCAAGGGGAACAAAGACCAACTCCAACCCAAATAAATCTATACCGTCCTCAAATATCCTCACGCAGGGCCAAAATCAGCCTATCCTGAGCCCTTCAAATGTTAGTAATACTCCTTTAATTAACAGCTCTGATATAGTTGAGAGTACAAAAATTACAGGGGATGGGGGGGGTTTATGTAGTACATGCAAAACATGCGAATCCAACACTCACTTATTAAAGAGTGTGGGAGAGCTTCTTAAACGCTATCTACACCCAGTGGAACGCAGCCTGATGAACATCGAAAAACAGCTAGCGAAGTTGAACACACCACCTTTCACCCAGAAATCGCTAGGTCTTTCTAACGCAGGGGGGGGGGGAATCCCAAAGCCACCAGTACCTCAGCCCTTCCAGTTCCACCTGATGCCCGTACCAAACCGACCCAAGTCGTAAACTTTCTACATGCACAACCAGAACGGAAAAAAACACAAGATCTAACGCAGGCCCCTCCAGGAGCAGGGCCGGTAAAGCCCAATCTAACACAAAATACGCCCCAGGCCACCGCTGTCGTGTCAAATGGCCCAATCCATACACCCAAGCCGAAAAGCCACGCCACTCATACCTCTTAAAGAGTTGGCCCCGAAGCCCTCGGGTGGCGGGAAGAAGGGAGCAAGGTTTAGGCATCCAACTCACTTACCACCGGAGGCAACACCATTCACTGTCATCCTTACAGGGGTCCCGGAGTTGCCAGACAATACAGACGAACCGCCCTGGTCTCTTCGAAACAAGGTGTTGCAGTGGTTGAGTATAAATAGACCCCACCAATCACCAAACCATAGCAGAATCTCATCGGTACAAAGAGTACCGTGGATTGGAGATTCAAGAAAAAGCATACAGGGTGATTGCATTATAATCAACTGTGATGACCCCGCAACGGTTGATTATATTTGCTCCTGGCCTGCCCTGGCCAAAAAGGGAGGGATTGATGCCCATCGTCTATCCTTTTTTTATCCTCCATTAAATACCTATGACTACAGGGAAATTCCAAGCTGGGAAGAAGGCCCGGACTGGTCTTGGAACCAAGTGGGCCGCTGGAATAGGAATAGGGCCAGGGACTGGGAAGTTCGATCCTGGTTTCCTAGAAAAGATCAGTTCAATTTGGAAGGGTGGAGGGGCTTTCCAACAAGAAACAGGTACGATTGCTTGGAGATGGTCGATTGACCAACAGGGCACGAAATCGGGGTAAAACAGGTCGTTAGAACCATTTCTGTTCTTCCAACCTTAGGCAGAGTATCCAAACCCAGCAACAAAAAACACTCTCCCTGTCACATCAGCTTAGCCCTGCCAGATATCAACCATGTTCTCTTATCGGCACCAGCATCATTAGTACAATCTTTCTCGCACCAATCAGTCATGTGCTCCTCACTTGAGGGGCCTGACGCTATAGTTGCCAATGAGGAACACGACATAGCCTCCCATGATGTATTAAGCACAGGAATTATAGCTACGATAGGGAATAGCGCCAGTAACAGTGCGAGCCCACATTCACTGGAAAGAGATCTAAGTCAATTGGCGAGGGGAGACAGGGTGTCCTTAACAACGTGGAACATAGCAGGTCTTTCCAAAAAATCGAAGGACCTAACATTCCTATCCTTCGCCGATAAATTTGATATCATATGTCTACAGGAGTGTTGGGATCAGGAGGAGTCCCACATAGAGGGATTTAGTACCTTTTTTACCTCGTCTACTCAAGGTAACCGAGGTAGGGGTTCTAGAGGCCTATGCACATATGTCTCTAATCTCTCTAACTTAACAGTAAAAAGATTTGAGAACGAGGGGGTTAACCATAGAGAGTGTAAATTTCTACAGGGCTTCTCTGTTAAAGGGAAAGGGACGAGCTTTCTCTTGATTAATTTATACAATAATATCATGAAAGAGGAAGCCAAAGTGTTCATAGATGACCTGACCCATATTTTAAATAGAGGCAGGAGAGAAACTGACTGTATACTTATAGTGGGAGATTTCAACTGCCACCTATGCCCACACAGCGGCCTAGACATCTGTGGCATAACAAATCTAAAAGGGGAGCCCAGCACGCATTTCGAACATACCGTCCATGGTAACATGCTAAATCAATTAATGCATGATTGGGACCTAGGCTACGCAACTGAACTTTGCGAGCCCATGGTTGACTTCCGTCCAACCTTCCATGGTCATGGATCAGGTACTATTATAGACTTCATGTTGCTGTCCAACAGCAATCAGGGATCTGTACAAGGCTACAAAACAGAAGACTTGGCTATGAGTGACCACTTTCCAATAAGCCTTAGTCTTGTTGCAGGCACTTATGTTAGCCATGCAACAGGACTATCTGAAAGATTATATCGGCATTCAATTTCCTTGACCAGAAGAAATGGGTATGCTATTAAATGGGCTAAGGTAGACCCTAAAAAATTTCTAAAGGACGTAATCACGGAAGATCGAGAGCACTTTATGACGTGTTTGGAACAACATCCCAATCCACATAAGATCAGAGTGGCTTATGACAAGATAGTAGCCACCATTAATGAACTGAGCAGGAAATGTAAAGATGTCGAAACAACGAGATCAAGCGGTTGGTTTAATTCCGCCTGCTCCAGAGCCCATAAATCTCTTCTACAGGTTTTAAAAACTCTCCCGAAAGATATCGAGTTAGTAAGAAAAGCTAGACTGGATTACAAACAGGCACTTCAAAACAGGAAAATAGAACTTAAAAACAATGCCTGGGAAGCGCTAATAAAGGCTAGCGCTCTTCGGGACAATATTGCCTTCTGGAGAGAAGTCAATGCCCCGTTCTTCGCAGAGAGAAAGACCGATTCCTTGGAGGTAGCTATAGCTGAGGACGTTTGGGTTAGCTACTTCACGGCTTTATATAAAAACGATGAACTACCTGCGGTAAATTGCCCTGCGATCCCATTACATACTAACACTGTCCCGCAACTTGAAGCCTCCCATATTACAGACATCTTTCCACTAAACATAATTTTCTCCCCACTAGAGGTTTAGCAGGCTATTCGAGAGAGCGCTAATTCCAAAGCCCCAGGCCCAGATGGCATCCCTATCGATCTATTCAAAGAAAACATGGACCTCTGGGCCCCGCTCCTCACCAACGTATTAAATACCTATAGTCAAACAGGTTTCCCAGACACATGGCAAGAAGCCATTGTAATTCCAATCTTTAAAAAAGGCAATAGACAGGATCCAAAATGCTGTAGGCCAATATCTTTGCTTGATTCTTTGATGAAAGTGGCAGGAAGAGTATTACTTACCAAATTACAATCCTGGGCTAAAATGGAAGGGGTTCTTTCTAAGTTCCAATATGGGTTTAAACGAGCGCTGGGTACAGTTGAGCAGGGACTCAACTTGGCATTAATAACCAGTAAATATATGGCGGTCAAAAAAGGGAATTTATTCATGACGTTTGTCGATTTAAGCTCGGCTTTCGACTGCTTGAACCACAAAGTGTTATGGAATACCCTGTCCAAGCTGGGGGTGGACCCTTTTGTGTTGAATTTTATAAAGGAACTCTACAGAGGTGCAGGAGCGACGATCCGCTATGGCAAAAATGGAGAACGCACCAAGAAGTTCCCTATAGAAAAGGGCGTTCGACAGGGCTGCATCCTTGCACCATTCCTTTTTAACTTATACATTAACGAAGTGGCAGAGTTTCTGACTAATTTGGAAGTTGATTATCCCAAAATTAACGGCTCGTCGATACCAATATTACTTTACGCCGACGATGCGGTAATAATGTCACAAACCCAGATGGGCCTACAAAAGGCTTTAACCGGCTTGTCAACGTTCATGGGTTCCAGAGGTTTGAAGATTAATGTGGGTAAAACTTTCACCATATGTTGTACCTCAAAAAAGTGTTCTAGAACAGACTGCAAAACTTTTGTTAATCAGACAAAGATAGGCTTGACCAAAACCTTTTCTTATTTAGGCATTACTTTTAATAATAGGGGATCTTGGACGACAGCTATCTCCACACGCAACCTGGCATTCTCCCGCACCATTGGCGCAGTAAAACAATTTGCTAAGAGACTAGGCGGCAAACCCATAGACACTCTGCTTAAGATCTATGCAGCTAAATGTGTCTCCACTGCGACTTACGGGGCAGGTATCTGGGGGACGGCCGATTGCACACAAATTCAACTTGTGGAAAATGCTTTTTTTAGGTATCTGCTAGCTGTCCCAAGATCAATCTCCACAACTATTTGTCATAAAGAATTAGATCGGGTTCACATTACAGACCTAATCAAGATAAGACCTGTCATGTTGTGGCACAAGATATGGTCCTCTAAGGACACAGCTTTCAGTAGGGAAGTGATTCAAGACTGTATGAATCAATCAGCTGCTAGGAAGTTTACCTGGCTTCATTATGTAAAAAAAATTCTGATTTCCATCGGCCACCCAGAACTTTATACAATGCCCAGCTCATGTGCATTAATTTAAAAAAAAGTCCTAAAGGACACCTGCCTTGAGCTGTTAGAAGACAGGCGGTGGTATCTGGATGGAAACAAGTCCACGATCATTTCTCATCGTCGCATTCTACACGGCCCAGGTTTACATCCATACCTGGCCCCGGTCCTTACGAGCTATTCCAGAATGCTTCTAACAAGGATGAGAACTGATTGTTTTTATAGGCTAATATCCTTTCCGGATTGAAATGACTGGTCGGCCACGTTGATAAACTGTCCCTGCGATGACTCATCTACTCAGTCAAACATCCACTGCATCTTTTTTTGTAAATACTACGAATGGGGCAGAAAAAGGCACCTGTTGCCCCTATTAAAGATGTGGGGATTGAGGCAATGTAAACCAGCTTTGATCAGACTACACATGTTGAAAGATGAACTCACTATGGTCACAGCTGTTACATTTCTGAAATATCTAATTAGATGTAGATGCTCGATGGCACAATGACTGTAGGACTGTACTGTGTATTGACATATTCTATAGCATATATTAATTACTTCGGTTTCTTCAAGTGTTTTTCTTTTTAAAGAAAGAAGGCTTAATGCACCTTCCTTTTTAACGCTTTTATGTAATATAATGTTTTTAAATCGTGCCATTGTACTTTTTTGGATGAACTGTTACTTCTTTTGTAAATTGTTTTTTTATGTGCTTTTATGGTCTTTTAACAAATACCGAATAAAGCTATCTTTGACTTGACGTGACACCAACATCAGAAAAACTCTTCCTACCTAACCTTATGACACACACTCTCATAGGTCAGAGGGCGACCGAATGCTCCTCCTCCATGGACACTATACACCTATGCAAACCCACAGGGACAGCTCCTAATTGGTTCACCTAAAGTTCCACGATGTAGACTGCTGTTTTTTAGGGATTCTATCCATAAAACATTCTAGTTATATAATTATTGCGCAGTGGATTTGGTCATTCTCTCTCATGTTGAAAGAACTGAAGGTGTAAGAACGACTTCTCCACCTCTATGACGTTTAGAAAACCTGCTTCTGGTTGCCTTTACTCTTTTTTCCCATCTGGTTTTATCTCAATTCAATTATTGCTTATTTATCGTCTTCCCCTCTGCAATCGATTTCTTTACTATAATGCACAGACTCAACATCGATCGAACTTACTGTCGTCCAATCTCTTTGCGCCTCTGTCACGTAAGCTCACTGCCTGTAGTCTGCTGTTTTCAGTTTCTCGCTTATGTACACTTTGTAATAAATAACTACTCCTATGGCTTCTCTTCACTCATACTCCAGCACTGACTCACACATGTAACTTAAGGTCAGCATCTCACTGTCGTCTTTGTGCTCCTTTTCCAGCCCTGGCTGTTTCTAGCCTCTGTTCCTTCTCTGTTCTGGGTCCTCCACTGCCACATGTTCTGCTTTTCTATAATTGATATTCACTGACACTTGTCTGTTATCATATGTATTTCAGCTGTGTATTTCATATCTTTTTTGTATGATACATTATGGGGAGGTCCCAGGTAAAAACCGCTATGGTGTCATAATAACACTGAATTATTAAAATAATGCATACTTTTTACATGGTGCATGCCTCAAGGCAGACTGGCAACATGCAATATTTTTATAATCCCAATGGACAAAAAGGCACACATTCATTTTACATTTGAAAATGACATAATGTCTATCAGTTTCTGATAACCTAAATCAGTATTGTTAAGAAACAAGTACTGACCATTTACACTTTTGCTCACGTGACCAGATGAGAGCTGAAACTAGCCTTGAAAAGTGACTCAATACAACTCCATATTGCAGGAGGTGAGTGAGTTAGTGCATCAAGCAAGCCCTGTCCTCTGCCAGGATGCGTTTCCAACAAGACACGTTTGGGGCCAGGTGTTGACCTTAACAAGCATCATTTTCCCAATGGTACTCTGAAAAACATAGACATAGATGATCGGGAACTTGTGATATATGTATTTGTCCGAGCCTTTCACACTAAGTCTGTAGCAGAAAATCGTTTGTATGCCTATAAGAAAATTGTCTTTGGATAAAAGCACTAGGGTCCAGATTACTTTGCATCAAGGGGCGAGATTGGGACTGATTAGATCAAACACACACAAAGGTATTGGTGCAAATCCGAATCTACTAAGATTACCAGACTGGACTTTGCATCAAATTTAGCGTGCACTTGAAGCAGGTGTAACCAAGGGATGATTTGTGTGGGATTCTTCTGAGATTGCCCAGGCACAGGGATTTGTACTGGAATGGTATGCTTCCATTACAAATCCAATGCTAGACAGCGCATCCTCAACTCTACACCCTGGTGAACAGCATCATGCAAGGTAGCTTGGTTAAAGAACAAATACAGGAGTTGACAACAACACCAAGCCCACCCTGATTGATAATGCTCTGAGCTGTGTTCTCCCTCTTGACCAACGCAGCATAGACTATTTGGTTGCTGGGCTGCGTTGCAGGAACACTTTGGAAATCTGGGCCAAGGTGCACAACAGGGCCTTATGTGACAAAGGAGAAGTAGTGTCTATCTTATGTAGTGCATTCCCCCAATAAAAATCCCCTCACACATCATGTGCTATTATAAACAGAATTCATGTATAATTGCGTCCTAAGAAAAATTATGGTGATTGACTTTATGTACCATGAAGTAACAAATCAGAATTCTACTGGCAGAAAATAACATTCTATCAGGTGCTGTTCCAATATGCCTTGATGCTATTTACATGATGCTCAGTATACCACCTTGTTGGTGGCGATGCTTACAGGAGCCTCATTGTTATGTTATATTATGAGTATGTCACTCGCCTCACAGGGTATCCTGGCTCTGAAAGCAGGAGACATCTAAGTTGTGTTTAGGCCATGTCTAGGTGGAGGTGAAGAGCCAGGTTGTCAGATTCTTGGGGAGCTCAAGAACTGAGATGGTGGCTCTAATCTGTAGGAGCACGTATACCAGGTTTTGAGGGCGAGGTAGGAGAAGGCACGCCCTCCAGCTTCGGTTTTGCATATGCTACACTCTATGTGATAGTAAGAGTCCAGTTGAGCACAGGTTTCTGGTTGGTGTGAAGATGTAGATGTCATTGTGGAGGCAGAGGCAGGTCCAAGACTGAGCAGGACTTTGAAGGTGTGCATGACATGTTTTAAGAGTGCACATTTGTGGATGGGGAGTAAGTGGAGGTTACTGAGGTATAGGGTGATCTGAGTGCAAGGAGGAAGGAAGAGTTTGAATCTGGCCAGTGAGTTTTGAATGGTCTGGAGCCTCCTGGTGTTGAGTCTAATGTAGAATGTGTTGCCATTGATAGAGTGCCATGTTATTTTGAAAATTGTAGGGGTGCGCTTTAACCACCTATAGTCAGCACCCGCATATTTAGAGGATTGTATTAACGTGTGATTCTTAGAAGTGTAGAACTAATCGAGTGTATTGCAAAGTGAAGAAGTGTGTTCATATCATTTAAAGACTAATGTAGTGCCATGTTCGAGAATGTGCCTTAAGTAAAGCGGAAATTATTGCTTCGTGTTTAAAATGTTGCATTAAATTTGAAAGTGCCATATTAAAGCTTCACATATAGTTTGCTTATTAAAACGTGCGATGTTCTAACATGAGAAGGAATAATGTTTAGAAATGTAATGAAATAATGCTTTAGAATGGTTTAAACGTAATGCTTGTTGCATTAGAAATGTATTTAAAAGTGTAAAGGTCTAAGACATGAAGTCGCTAGCAGAGGCCTAACTGTATTTTCTTACCTTGGCTAATGTTACAGGTTTGAGAAATGGTTTCCTTGGGAAAAGGCTCCTTTTCACATTTGAATTCGAAATGTAACTTAGAGTGTGTGTAAAATTGTTTCTCATGCATTTCTTTTGCAGGTGCAAGGCCACGTAGCGTGTTAGGTACAATAATCCATTGTTTTAGGAGTTAGGTTGGTAGGAGTGAAAACGAAGGGAGTCTACTGGTATGCACAACTGCAACATTTGGCGGAGAAGGTGCCTTCGACCCAACAACACAGCAACGGGTTTTGGAAGAAGTAACGGTTTTTGGAAGAAGATGGACCTTTACTGGAAAAATACGAGAGGCCGCCTCTGCCTGAAGGGGTGTGTTTATGGGCGTATCTACTATTTTTGTATTTTGTATTAGGAAAAGTGCCCCAATAGAGGAAGTTCAGTCTAAGACAGTCCAGCTGGAGTTGCAGTTAGACAGGGGGTTTTAGTGGGAACTAGGCAGGAGAAAGTAAGGAGCATCTTAGAACGAGCTCGGTAGCTGTGGCTACTTACCTGGAAAAAGTGAATATGCTTCTTAGGGAGCCTTCACAGCTGACACCTTTTTCTATTTCCTGGGAGCTATTTTATGTAGGGATGTCACCTTAGAGTTAGTGTAGGCACAGACTAATCTTTTCTTTTCCATTGGAGCAGATGCAGTCATAGTATGCCTAATGCTTCAGGAACTTACTTTGCTTTTCATTTTGAGTCGTCTGAGACTCCTGCATAGGATTATGTTTGTATTAGTGCCAGTTTATTTCTTGAACCTCTTGCTGAGTTGCTTGTATGTTCAGTTATTTTTGGCTTTGCAATAAATCTTAAGCTTTACTTTGTAGTCAGTGGTCCTTTAGAATTGGGATGTATTTGGTCTTTGGAAAATTGTCATAAGTATGAAAATAGAGAACTACCCTTTACACTTCTTTGCCGGCAAAAAGATTCAGTCGGCCAGGGATTCTAAGGATTGGTAAGAGAAAATCTGGATGAGAATTCCAGTGTCATCATCATAGTCCAACTTGCTGGTGATAAGGGCCCAGGTGACGGTCTTACTCCTGCAGACTGGGGGTCACTTGAAATAATTCTTCAGCATTTTGAGGGTGTGGAAACTGGAGATGGCATTCATGGGGCTGGTCAGGGTGAGGTGGTCATCAATCATTATACCTTCACAGAAACTGCAAGGGGACTCCTCCTGACCAAAATGAATAGATTGCCAACAAAAACTAGTACAACTCCCAGAGTTAATTACAATTTGTGTAGAATTCATGGAATGATTTTTAAGTGCTTATAACCTCTTGGTGGGATAAAGTTTCTTTTCAAGGTTGAAGTGAGAAAATGGATTACTAGTTGAAGTGGATAGTAGCCCTCTTCATGTAATAATGACAATATTCCTGACTAGGTTCAGTTAAGTCTCAATAATTTAAATCAGAGCTCGTCCTTAGTAGCTTTAGCACAGAGAAGACAGCTTATCTTAAAGAAATGTATAAATATTTGTCAGTACCAAAACAGTTAAAAAGTAGAAAGCATAACACAAAGTACCCCCTCTAATATTTAAATTGGAGACAAATGTAATGAGCAAATAGATACCAAAATGACAAAAATCAGATGCAGTGAACCAGAGATATTATTTTGTGAAAGTTTTAGATGTGTCTAGTGACAAAATTTGCAACAGGCCGACGGCGGGTATTTGGTTGCAATTAACTAGGTCAAAGACAAAAGTTAAAGTTGGCTGTGACGTAGCTTGGGTCGGATACAATGACCAAGTTTGGTCAGATGGAAAGGCTGTGGCAGTGTTGGGTTCCACAAGCTCGGACAACCTTTGGACAAAATCCCGGTGAAGGCATTATTTTTTGGTGGGAAAGCTCAGACCGGAAGAAGTAAAAAATGTGTGCTCGGGATGGACCCTTGCTAGCTGGATACTACAGACATCTTCTTCCAGTGAAGATCTAAACCTTCAGGTTTAGAAGCTTTTTGGGAAATCAAATATCCTTTAGAGGGGCAAACCACTAAACTAAATCCAACTGGCAACTGCAAAAATTTGGGCTATTGATTGGGAGGGTGAAAACTCTACTCAAGCAACAGCCATAATCCTTGTCGGGGCGAACCACAAAAGCCACTAAAGGAACCTGTGCTTAGACCTCTGGTAGCTTTGCACAAAATCAGTGAGTTGAGACTTTACGTAGAGGGGGTGTGTTAAGTATTAATTTAGCATTTAAACAGTAATAAAGTGAACACTACACAAGAGAAGCACCATACCACTTTAAAAAAAAAGAGAAAAATGTAATAAGTAAAATTCAATTCAATGAGTAGAACCAGAATTATTAATTTTTTATGTTTAGTGAAATCTAGCATCTAAAAGATCAAAGTACTAACAGTGGGTATCTGGTTGCGCAAGACCGGGGAAAAGTCAATAGTTAAGGCTAAACGCAATGGAGCGTGGTTCAGATACACAATGTGGATTGGGATCAGTCTAGGCTTACCTTCAGACTTGAACATTTTTTAAAAGAGTCCAGGAGAAGGTAGAGTTCAGAGGGGCAAGTCAGTAGGCTGTGTCCAATGAAGAATCGTCATTGGGGAGCATTGGACAAGATTTCTGTGAAATCTTCGACGATGGTGGGAAAATACTCTAAGCTGGAGAATCTGGATATCCTGGCTGAGGAGGTTGTCATTATTGATGGGAACCCTGTCACCAACTAGTCCAGAAAATATTGTGACCTTCGAACTTAGGCAAGGTTTTAGAAGTTGAAAATCCCCAGCAGTACGAAGCTGCAAGCCGTAGCCGAAGAGGACTCCACGAGGCCTATTCAATTCCTCGGAAGTTCCACTGAACAGGATTTGCTGCTGCAGAGGAGAATGTAGTGGAAGCTACTGTGAAGTCTGGCCAATGATAAAGCACCTGCTGGCAGGTAGGTCCCATTTTTTTGTCGATTATTCTGGCACTTTTGGGGAACATTTTTCTTTGTCCCAACTCTTAGGATTAGGAGGAGCAATACCTCTAACACCACTTTCAAAGGTAAAGGACCTATGGGACCAACTTGTGCGGTTAGGATCCACTCCAGCAGAGACCAGGTGCAAGGTTTGAGGAGTTTGGAGCTTGTTATGTCCCTGTAGCCCACACAGGAGTCCAGCTCTGGTTCAAAAGATGGTCTCTCTACTTCAAGCAGCAAGGCATGCCTCAAGGAGCAGGGCTATCTTCTGAAGTAATAGGCAGGCCTCAAGCAGCTGTGCTGTCATCTGGAGAAAAAGGCAGGCCTCAAGCAGCAGGGCAGTTCCCTGGAGTGCAGGGCAGTCCTTCTGAAGTCTTCTACAGGTCCTGGAGTGTACAGAAGAGTTGTTCTGGAGGTCCAATATTTATACTTATATCTTCCATCCTCTGGCCAAGGCTTCAAGTCATCTAAGGTGACTACGTCTGGTGTGAGGTTACTTTGCGTGTGTGCTGGAGGCAGCCCTTTGTAATGTAAGAGGGCCAGTGAACAGATCTGCCCCAACCATCCTGCCAACACCTACTCCCCTTTATCTAATTGTCTGTGACAAATACACAAGGCCGAAAGCTAAGCTATTCACAGTCATGTGACCCAGGACAAGGTAGCAGACAATGAAAGGTTAGGACAAGAAAATGCCAATTAACCAAATCTAGAATTGTAACTTAAAATTAATCTTCATCATTAAAGAGTATTTTAGATTAAAAATCATTTGAGTCCAAACTTGATATCCCTATCTGTTCCGAATCAAATGTTTGCTCTTGTTAAATGTAATGAGATAACCCAAAGTTATCCAATTGGGGTGATAGGCATTGCAGTAGTGACAAATTAATCTAGGAGTTTTTCTCTACCAGGTCACATACAATTTAAAAATACATTACCTACTTTTTAAATACAATGCACCCTGCCCTATGAGTTTTTAGGGCCTAGTTTAGGGGTTGCTTATATGTATTACAAAAAAGGTTTAGGCCTAGCGAAAGGTTTATTTTGCCAGATCCAGTTGGCAATTTAAAAACCGCACTGCAGTCTGCAATGACAGACCTGAGACATGCTTTGCAGTACAACTAAAGCGGGTGGCACATTAAGTGCTGTAAGCCCACTAGTATCCTCTAGGTTACAGGCCCTAGGTACATGTAGTGACATATAATTAAATTAAATTTACCAATAAGGTATAAATCAATTATACCAAGTCCTAAGGAGAGAGCACAAGCACTTTAATACTGGCTAGCAATGGTAAAGTGCACAGAGTTCTGATGCCAGCAAACACAAAATTAGGAAAACAGGAGGGGTGAAGTCAAAATTCTTAGGAGAAGACCACAGCAAGGATGACAAATCTAACATGATGTGAGATTGGACTCTGTGGCTCAGTGGCAGTCCAGTAGTAGCCTCTGTTTCTTTTCGCAAAGTTACTGGAAAACTTTCTAAGTCTCAGCTTTTAGGATTGTGTCTCAGGACTGCACTCTGGCACTTATGCAGGGGCCTTAGGACTTTAGGGACACCACGTGAGGTTGAAGACTCACTGCAGGGGAAGCCAGCAGCAGTGTCCAGGGCAAGTCCAGGTGGAACTGGGCAACTCGGCTCTTCAGGAAGGTGGGCTTCACGCAGCTTTATGTGACCCCTGTAACTTAACAGGAGTCTAGCAACTCACTTTTGGAGTCCACTCTTCTGTCCTGGGTTCAAATGGGAGCTGATCCAGTCCTTGGAGTTTTCCTCCATAGGTTACAGTACAGTCAGGTCTAGCAGTCTTCTAAATAATGTATCATGGGTGCCACTTTTATGCCTGTCTTACTTGTGGATGGGGATGACTCCATAATCAATATGTTAAAAGATCCCAGGGGCGACCATATGTACTTTGGCATAATTTCCTGAGGGGTTGGTGCAATAAATCCCACTGTGTCTGCTCTGCTAAAATCCAACATGGCAGAAATGTTCTTCCCTTTGATGGAGATCTGGGCACACCCTTAAGCTGTGTCTGGGGAAATGAGTCACTCCCCCTGCAAAACCAGTTCTGGGATTGGTTTCCCCTACTGAAATTGGTGCTACTCTGGCTACTTGGACAATAGCAGCGGCAGGCCTAGGTGTGAGTTACATCCGCCTGTACAGTTAGTGCCCACATTCCCCAGGCCATCCTTTCAGGAGAAGTTCACCTCTCAAAACCAGGCCCTTTTTTCCCTTTCCTAAGAGCAATTCATACCTCCACACAGGTTACCAGGCGACAGTTGACGACTATTTTATCAAGGACTACTAGAGGCTTAGTTAGGAAAAGGCCAACTCTCTAAAAGTGGCATTTTAAAAAAAAGTAATCTATCCCACTTTACATTCAGATTGTATTTTAAATCTCTATTAAGTTGAACTCTTGAGTTATGGTTCTAAATATCCCGAAACTGCATTTACTAATTAAAAAGTTTTATAATGTAACCAAGTGCTTTTTTATGTAAGGTATGTAAGAGTGAGCTTTGCCGTGGTGAAAAATTACTTTAGAGATTTATCACTGCCAGGACATGTAATACTTAAGTGCACATATCATGTTTTTAAAAAACCATGCACCCTGCCCTATTGACATTAAAGAATCTGAGAAAACCGCCTTGGTCGGCTTCAGCGTGCTACTTGAGTCGGCACTTCGGTACGATGACAGGGAGTGAGTGGGATTGAGGATGTTAAATACTGCTTTTTCCAATGGTCCCGCAATAATTTTCACATTAGAGAAGTGCCACACGTGTACAGTCCGTCCATGCATCCGCGGAGGTCTGTTTTTTGTTTCCATTCGCGGTCACCGATCACCGGATGGAACGGTGATGCAATGATTCTCCACCCGGGCCTGCCACTGTGTGGCGGGAAAAGCAGTATTTAACATCCTAAATCCCACTTACTCCCTATCATCGTACCGAAGTGCCGACTCAAGCAGCACGCTGAAGCCGACCGCGGCAGCTTTCTCAGAATTCCCCAGAGATCGCATCAGACATTTCACGATCCGGGTAAGAGTACATATGAGCACTTCCCCTCCCATTGACCCCATGCATCTATCTGCACATATTTTTAACTGACTCCTTGCCCTCTTTTAGGCACCACAGTCCACTGTGACTGAATCAAACAAGAGAGCATCAGCACCGCTACGGCTGTAGCGCGTTTGAATAGGAGCAATCAGCCTTACAATATCTTTAGCGCACGCTACATTACTCACATAATTCTAGTACGCTTCCAGGGATAGTAGAGTGACTCTCTTCTTCTTTCTACCCCAACGTCACAGAACCCAGCCGGGTACTGATGTGAGTCACTTTTGATTCATTTCACTTTCCACGGTGGCACACTTTCACCAAGGTTGTGCAATTACCAAGCCAGGTACTATTTTATCTGACCCTTTTCCAGTCCACTCCAGCATTAGCGCCGGTTCATGGGCCTTATGCTATCATTATTTATGTATTTTTAAATGTCCCAGCTCCCACAGTCCTGAAGAGACCCCCTACCCACATAGGGGTCGAAACGCCGTCAACAAGCACAAGAGAACAAGCCACTACTCAGCATATATCATTGTATACTCATGCTGTCAAACATGGATTTATAAATGGTCGTTCTTTGAACTTCTGGAAACCATGTATAGAGTAGACCATGCTAAGATTCACTTTGAAGTTCCATCTCACATGGGGACACAATGCACCATAGTTACTTCATTCTTAAGTGTTAAAAATGTATATAAAACTAAAGATCTTGTTATAATCAACACTTTGTGTGAGTGGTTCCTTGTCCTCTGACATTACTGTACCTTTTATATCGCCATTGAGCGTTTTTGTATTGCTATAATCATTCATACTAGCCACAGGAACCGTTGTTTCTTTTATAAACCTAGTACCCTGATTCCGTTGTGAGTAGGGTTCCCCCTGTCCTTATCCTAGACTATTGACATTTAAGGCCTACCTTATGGATGACTTATAAGTATAAACAAGCACTGGCACAGTCAAGAGGTCTGGTGCTGGCTGCCAGACTTTTGGTTTTAGCCATTCTTGTTTTCTCTGTCATGATTTATGCAACACTTTTTGTTGGGTAGGCTGGGGAGCTCTCGTCAAGCTCAAAAAAGGCAAAAAAATATTTTTGGGTTTGCAAAAGCACACATTAATATAATAGTCCCTGGCACCAAAGAAAACTACTTTGCGTGTGGATGTACTCCTTGTGAAAAAGTAGCATGATGCAACATTGAAGTCAACCAATGGCTGAAGGGGACTGCCCAAGATACATAGTGAGGTGGAAGGAAGAAATGTGAATGACATAACAGCAGACTAATGGATGACGTGTGGCTGAAAATCCCTATAACTAACTATGTTACACACATAATTTTTGTCAAATCAAAAGGTACTTGATAACACCAGGACTAAAAATGTATATTGATCGGCTTTTGGCTGCTGCCTCTTTGCTAATGCACTTTTTTGTAAATTAAAAAAAATCTTTATTGCAGATAGATAAGAAGCATTACAAACATTCCTAAAGATTGAAGCTTGCATAGACAGATAGTGAAGGTTGTATAGATAGTAAGCCAGCCAGTGATAGACAGACAGACAGACAGGCACATAGATAGATAGATAGATAGATAGATAGATAGATAGATAGATAGATAGATAGATAGATAGATAGATAGATAGATAGATAGATAGATAGATAGATAGATAGATAGAAAGAAAGAAACGGCAGGGCTACAATTAGCCATATAAAAGTTGAATGTCTATATAAGCATCACATACAAGAGCACTGAAAGCAAATATAGTAAATCGTACAAGCAGGACCTACAAACTGAATTGGTTTACAAATATAACTCTAATCCTAAATTAAAATAAATACCAGCATGATATACAGGAGTGTTAGAAATGTAGTTGAATGCACGCATAAACATTTTTTTAAATAAAACTTCATGAAGAACAGTTTCAAACGGACACCATTTTGTATGCGGTAAAATAGCACCAGTCGGATATAAAAGAGCACTCTGAAAGGAGTTTACAATGCCGTCAGTAGGAGACAGGAACGGATTAAGCTGGAATGTGGAACTAACGACCACGTTGGGTGCTGCAAGAGTGACGCAAAGGTGGTTATAACTATGCCCCTCGATGCTGAACAGCAGCCCTTCAGTGTTAAAAAAATTCCATATACCAGCAGCATTAGTCCGAAAATTGGGGGTGAACATGCAAATTGTGACCTTTCCTTATAGTTGGCTTATAAATAGACACATATAAAACTATGTAAGAGTATATGTTGTGTGAATCATCCTTCATTACTATTGTGAAGACTTTGTATCTTTGCACTGCTTTTGAAACCTGACTACATCAAGTTCGCCAAATGAGGAAGTTTTCTGGAGAAGGGTTAATGATGCATACAATAAGCACTTGCAATTTTGTAATCATGTAATTTATGCACTGATACTTCTGAATTATGCATTCCTCAGTACGAACATATGTAATGTGTTTGTTGTTGAAAACCATGTTATTCTGTACTCGGTAAAACAGTTGTGTTTCAGAACTAAGGAATGGAACATTGTGAGAGTGATAGTTGATGAGGACAAAATACAAGATTGCTTAACATGATGAATGCAAATAGCGTCATAGCAGCTGCATTTATTTTAGATATATAGTCACATACAATGTGACTATATATGTTGAAGAGTTTACAGAGTTGAAGAATCCAGCTTTGCAATGTGACTTCCTCCTCTGAGACAAAATGAAACAAATGAGGGAGGAAACCTGTAATAGGATTTTAAAATTATGTTGATCTAATCTGCTCCATACATCTGTGGCGGTGTGGAGAACTGAAATGTAAAGTAGTTTACTTAGCTACCTCGCATGTGTAGTGACCAGAATGTATCACAGATCCATGGCAACCGTATTTACTTTCAGAATGTGAAAACCTGATGTCTTTCATTTCCTTCATCTGCTGGTAAAGCAACCGAACAATGTGCAGGCCACTATGCAAACGTAGGACCGCTGTTCAAAGTGCAGAAAACCAACCACTAGCGTGAAATCATGTTAATGGCTAATTTAATTTATACCTAAACCTAGATTTGTGTCTATACATTTAATCAGGTATAACAAAAACTATATTTCTTTTCATTTGGACATCAATGAAGAACGCACTTTATCATAAAATAAGGAAGTACAACAGATCTGCCATTTATTATTTTTTGCTTAATAATTGGTTTGAAACACGTGAAAATCTGTGTTCAGATTTAAATGCAAGTTTTGAGCTAATGCATGAGCATGTGTGGGTTGAGAAGAAACTGATTTCTACAGAGAATCGAAGTGCAACTTTTTAGATGCTGTTCACTTTCATGAAAGGTAAACGGTAAGTTTCACACAAAGCTTGAGTTGTGGGCATTGAATGTCGCACAGCACAAAATCCGAGGATCATCAAGTCACTTTATTTAGGTCTCTCTCGTCTACAGGCAGCTTTAGCTGTCTGGCGAGAGCTACAATCATCATGCATGACATAGCACACAACATATGTGCATCATAAGACATACAAGTACAGAAAGGGCAGACCATTTTAGCCATTGGCCACGGTGGTTCAGCTGGCTTTAGGCATTGGCTCACAATGCTGTGCATCAGCGCTGCTATCAGTCCATGGCATTTTACGGATGTAAAATGCCAAAATAAGTACAGAATCATCAAGTTATACAACAATCGAATTGAATTGAAATCACACAATAAATGTTCTACAGAGAGAAAATTCTGCAGAAGAGTTTAGATTGGTTTAACGGTTGATCATCCACTTTATACAGTGCGGTTTGGGACTATAATTATTTTTAATTCTAGCATCTCTCATAGTTACGACTCTAGGACGTAGGGGCAACTAAGCCAGCACGGCTGAACGTCAAAAAGATTAATATTACATAAAAACCTTGGAGTGCTGTGGGATCCTACAATATTGGATGCAATCTATTACCACAGCATGTCGCTTTTGCCCCTATTAATCAGAGGCGCTGAGCCTTACAGACACACCTTCCCAAATTTGCACACTGTCAAAGGCCTTCCCACCCTCTCAACATCCTGTTGTCGTTGGGTCTCCGGCACTTCTGGGTGGCGACCATGCCGCTCCTCCAGCAATGCATTCATGGAATCTCCAGTGGCCAAGAAAATGCTGTGCTGAGCTAGTGGATTTTGTCACATATGAATATTTTTAAAAATTCACTAGTTCGTTAGCTGTAAATTGTTCTCGCTAAAGCTCCGTCGGAGACTGTGGGCAGTGGCAGTGCATGCACGATGCAATCGTTTCTGGGTTCTGAAGGCTTCCGGCTTATGAAAAAATGATTGAACCACAGCGATAGTAGGGTACTTTAAAAAATGTTTTTAAGAGTTTTATAGAGCACGAACTAGACCCGAAGATATGAGGTATCAGAGCACTTTACATGAGCACCAGTTGGGTTACAGATGGGCACATTCATATTTTTTGTTGGGCACAGGAAGATTAAGTGATTTGCCCAGAATCACAGGATGCTGAGCATGGTTGCTGGGTTCCTCAGCTTCGAAGTCCACACCACTCTAGCCAAAATGCTACATCCTCTCCTTTAGACATTATGGTGGATAGCAGGTAAGAGTCCTGTGTCATCTTTTTAGACATACTTCAGTATTCTCTCTTTTAATTGATCTGGCTTTATAATTGGATGACTGGGCTATTTTTACTTCCATTCAAATGGAGTGGTGTGCATGTGCACTATGTACATTACAAAGGATGACAAGAGATCTCCAAAGAAGAGGCATGCTAGGTCTCCTTGTTCCTCTGAGGAAGCTGAGGGGACAGCACTTAAATGGATGAGATTTTTTAGGACTGTTGACTCTCAGGAATTGTTAACTGCTTCTTAAGAAGTTGATATTTGGAACAAACGTATAAAAGAGGAGTGGGTGCTAACCATTTAAAAGCAAGGATGTCTCATAAAATTTGAGACGATTGCTCGAGATAACATCATGATTCAGACTTCTGTTCCAAGACACCGCCTCAAAAAGGAATTCCTATGGTCCAGAATCCAAAAATGAGTGGACAAGAAAGCAATTATACTGGTGCTGACCAAAGAAAAAGCAATGGGAACTTATTTGATTTGGTTCCTAGTCATGAAAGCCTCCAGGGACTATGGACCTGTACTAGTTCTCAGAAATGTAAACATCTGAATTTGGACGAGACATTTCAGAATATTGATAATACAGCTAGGGATTCAGTTGGTGTCCGAGGGATATTTTCTTACTACTATAGATCTCAAGGATGCCTATCTGAATGTCTCCATTTAACCCAAATATCAGAGGTTTCTCAAATAGCAGTAAGTCAGAACCATTATTAGTGTCTTGACATTCAAGCTCAAGTCCTTCCCAGTGCCGGACTGAGAGCTGAAATCGGCTCTGGCAAACTGCTTGCTGGGCCCCGGGGGCAATAGAGCGTGCGCCGAGCTGTTTGCAAGGGCTGGTTTTGGCCAATTTTGTTATGCCGGTGGCCGATATTGTAGGCTTCTGGTAACAAAAAAAGCCCCCAGGGGCCCAAGACAGGCCCCCATCCTGGTGGCCCACCAGGGAAACGCTCGGGGCCCGCTATGGCCAGTCCTATCTTGGTCCTTCCTCCATTTGTTTACGAAATTATTGGCACCGTTAGTTGTGATTTTGCATCAAAAGGAAATAACCATCTAACCAAACTTAACAATTCTCTGATTCTCTCACCATCTGTTTTGATCACACAGAGGCACACACTACAAACTCCAACGGTGTTTAGGATCCACAGATTTCTTGTTAACAGAGGCAAGTCTCACCTAATCCCAGGTAGCTCCAAAAGAGATCTTCATTGGAGCTAGACTAAGGGTGCATACGAATCTGGTAACACTTCCAGGCAAGCGAGTAATGGAGATTCAGACTCAAGTGTGGAACCTGATGAACAAGGACAAACGCACAGTGGTGGGTTGGGGCCCTTGTGGCACTTGTTGTCAGACTTTAGGCTTATGGTCAACAAAGGATCAGACAAAGTCCTCCAAGTGTAGCAGTTTACAGTCACTGTACCTGGAATTTCAGGCCTTTTTCTCATCTCCTTCACAGCTGCTTTGTGATATTCAGACAACAATGTAACAAAGTACTATCTGAACAGATCAGGGGAACCAAGAGCACCCACTCTGCCTCAAATCACAGATCTAGTTATCGTGGGTGCAAAAACATCTTTCTTTATTGACTGCAGTCTACATTAAGGGTTCTGTCAATTTAATGGTAGACGATTTGAGCTGACAAATCCCATCACGCAGGATGTTTGTCTCAATCAGCAGCTATTTCAACATCTATGCCAGAAATGGGACCATCCAACAATAGATCTGTCTGCAAAGAATTCTCAATTTTCTGTTCAAAGGCAGTGAAAGAGAAAGCTAAGGACCTGGATGTTATGACATCCATTTGGCCTAAGAGTCTACTTTATGACTTTTCCCCTTTTCCTCTTCCCTTGAGAGTCCTGATGTGGTTGAGGAGAAAGAAGGTAGAGGTCGTTATTGTGGCTCCAATTGGTACCCTCTAGCCATGACTTCAAGAATGGACAGAGAATGACACTTTTAAGTCCAACATCACAATTGATTGAACCCAATAGCGTGGAAGTTCAGAGGGCAGGGTATTAGCCAGGAGATTATCAGAAGGTTAGCGGTCTCCATCCAGGACTCTTGGTGGAGTTCCACTTTGTCTTCCTACAGACGACCTTGGTCTACCTTTTCCAAATGTTGCTCAGTTAGGAATTTAGCCCCTCAGTCAACTCAGCTTGAAGACATTTTAGCATTTTTGCAAGATGGTGTTGCAGAGGATCTGCTCAGGAAAAGAACTATGCTTAGGATCATAGAACTACAATCCTAACAGGGTTCAAGTAGTATATTCCATATAACATAAACTGCGAAAAATATACAATATAAATCACATAAAACTAAAAAAGTAATAAATATATATAGTATAAAACTCTTAACAAGTGATACCCCTACACAAATTCAAAAATATACAAAGTTTAATAGGACAACAATATAAAGTCAGAATACAATGCGGCTCTATAAGTTACACAAGAAACCATAAAGACGATAAATATTGTAAACATAAACAGTGGCTGAGGAAAATTATTACACACACACTGTTTAGACAAACAAAAACAAGAACAGCAAAGATTGTGTCCTCTTTAATCAAGGCCACATGTAGGAGTCAATGGCGTTTCAATCACATTAAACTTGAGTGGTCATCATCAGGACAAACAATATTCAATAACAGAGCGTCAAATAGAAAAATCCAACAGAAAAAGTGGTTCAATCACCTGGTCACAAGGAGTCCGAGGCAAAGATAGTAATAGTTGACTCCATTGGCATGTGGTCCAAGCACAATAGCGCAATACAAGTAAGGAACATTTTTAATAAGTATATACTCCACTTAAATCAAAGAGAGGCATCCAGTTATTCTCCCAAAAGGGCTGAACAATGTTTGGCGCGGCTAAAACTGGAGTTCCGGGACGCAGGCATGATCGGCACTCCGCACCCTGTGATGACTTGCTCGTAGTTCGGAGCAGTTATGGTTTTTTGAGGGACCGCCCAAACATTGTTTGGCCCTTTTGGGAGAGTGATTGGATTCCTCTCTTTGATCTAAGACATTTTGAGTATAAGTATAGGGTCTCTGACACGATGATTTCAGTACACTACTTGACCTGAAAGAAACTCTGCTGGAGTAAAGGCTGCTGCGCTAGAAGGGTTGCCACTTTGTTGTGACTGGTTGCACCCAGGAACTGCTGTCCTACTTTGCTGAGCTGCCCTGCTGTCTGTTGAATTTTGCCCTGCCAAAAGGAACTAAGGATTCCAACCAGAGTGACTCTAAAGGCTTGCTGACTTGCCCTGTGCTTTTCCCCGAGGTCTCTGGGACATAAAAGACCTCATGAGCTACCTGAAACAAGTACAGAACCTCTCTGTCAAAGAGAGGCTTTTTGGTGAAATTCCCCAGTGGATGCAGCATTTTATTTCAGCCCCTTTGCACCATTCACCCACTTATTGAGTTTGCTTATTGACTAAGGAGCAGTACCTCTTTGTGGTCGAGTGCCTGGAGAAAGGAGGGAGCGTGTTTAATCGCCCCCTTGTACTTTGCCAAACTGAGCACTCTTTTTGTTTCCACAACTTAAGTGCTCTGTGCGAAGGGAAATCAGCCCGGTGTCCCGCTCAAGTGAAAGGTTCAACACATAATTCCCGCACTCCAACAACAGCAGTCTAATTCCATGAGAGACTTCTCTGAGTTTGCCTGACCCCCTCCCTTTGAGACGTGTCACCAAGGCAATGCAAAGGCCATTGCAACATAAGCCCCACCTACAGCTTCCTTGCTGGTCCAGAATGAGAACCAGGGCGATTGATACACAAGGGGATCTGTGCACACGCCTAATTTAGTAAGACCTCAATGTCAATATTCAATAACATTCCACCACAGCAAACAATAAATCAGTGCACATGTAGTCTTGATTGTTGTTTTTCTTCACGTATTCTTTAATTTCACGCCCAGCCAACACGTGTTTCGTCAGGGCAATCAGCCCACGACTTCATCAGGGCTCTACAAAATGTATAATCGTTACCTGTTACAAACGAGCCATGGTACCTCATATATATAAATCTTTCCACAATTTGCGACAAGGTGACTTAAAGTGAGAGAACCCAACATCCAATGACATAAAGACTGAGAACCAGGACGATGTTGCTTTCATTGGAGGCACCTACATAGAGGTCTTCTTGGTGCTAGTGCCCCCACCAAATCCCGAAGGTTCATTGCAGCGTCATGCTATAACCCCTATGTTGTAGGTCCTCTCTCCCCTGGCACCCAGTCTAGTATGTACAGTGCCTTGCTGTCAGCGCACAGTCAAAAACGACTGACTTGAGGTGTCCTATGTGGGCAGGGCTTTGCAACCTCCTCATTTTTGACTGAACCGGCATGAGGATTGCTAGGAGGACTTTTATACCTGCTCTTGTCATAGAGAGAGCCCGTTTGGCAACCTCAATGAGATTGGGGTACTCATTAAAGAGATTATTATAACTCCTTGAACAGAAGTGGAGTTAATTCTATTTGAAAGGCATATAGGATGTTTTAAATGTTCATAACTAATGTGGGCAATTTTTGATTCACAAACAACTGGTGATATGTGTGTATTCCTGTGATTTTCTTCTCGTAATCTCTGACTCTTCATGACTAATGTCATAATGTATATTGTTTTGA
Source organism: Lissotriton helveticus (assembly GCF_964261635.1). Taxonomy (NCBI): domain Eukaryota; kingdom Metazoa; phylum Chordata; class Amphibia; order Caudata; family Salamandridae; genus Lissotriton; species Lissotriton helveticus. Next base: position 2,073,281,647 of record NC_136057.1, on the reverse strand, counting down.
TTCTTGCACTGACAGTATAACGAGTACTACTTCAGTAATTGCATACTATGCATAGTATTTATAAGTCATGTCATTGTGGTCGTATTCTTTGTACAATATATACAATTTTTTTCATATAATCCTGTGTGGAGTCCCTTTTGTGGATTATTCATTGTGTTTCTGAGTGAGTGTGTTGGACAAATGTCTAACACATTGCCTCTAATGATAATCCTGCTTGCTCTGCGCCAAGCTACCAGAGGGTGAGCACAAGTTATCTTCAGAGTGTAACTTACTTGTCCTGACTAGAGTGGTGGGTTCTGCCTGACTTAGATGCATACTGCAGCCAAACAGAAACCTAATTTCTAACATGCAAGCATCCAAGGGAGGTCAACAAGAGGTATGCCAGACTCTTTGGCTGCAAGGTGCACCTCTGGTGTTAATATGTAGGGCTACTATGTGGGCGTCACCATCCACTTTTATTAAGAACAATAGAGTGCTTTAGGAGATGGAAATCCAACATTCTTTTGGTATTGATGGTTTTGCATCTATGGCGTAATTGACAGAGCACCTAAGTTGAATAAAGAAGATTTTTTGGGGGATTCAGCATGAAGATCTGTTTTCCTGGTCTTCTCCTTGCTTGCTAAGTCTCACTAAATAAACTGTCGAGGCAAAAGGGGCATGCAGAGGTAATGCTTCAATTACCTACTAGTAATTGCTTTACTTTGAATACTGCCTTTGCCTAAGAATAATTAATCCTCCTTTCCTACGCTGTTTGGATCAGGCCATCTGAAATAGGAGGAGCCTCTGTCAACTAAAACAAGACGTGGGGAGAGTGGGAAGGCCTCTTATATAATGCAAATGTGGCCAGATGTGTCTGTGACGCTCAGCACCTCTTACTACGTAATTCATGTTGGGCAAAAGCAGCATTTGGAGTTATGGAATCACAGGTACTTAACTGAAACATTACATCATGGATATTTTAGGAAAGCATTGACTACTCACCTGTTTTGTTAATTTACTTGCTACCATGCTGTAATTTCCTAAACAATGTTGTTTTAGTGCCAGGATGCCATGTTGGTGAAGGTGCGCTTAACAAATTGTCTCCATGCCTTTCCTCCATTCTATTAAATTCTAATCCTACTCAAATTAAAGTTCTATATTTGCTAGCAGTTTTTTGATGCTGAGTGCTTCACCCCATTTGGTTTTCGTCGATGTCATTGGCCATATTTTAGCCCTCCAACTATGCTGCTGACATGGTCGGTTTCCAGCTTTGGACATCTGGTCACCACAGCTACTCATGGCACCTGCCTGTACACTCATAAGACCAGCATTACGAGAGACTTCAGTTTACTGATTACTACGGCTGGCAATTGAACGTGTGAAAAAACACATTTCTTCCTCTGTACTAATAGTTCAACTAGGAACCTGAGACTACACGCCCCGCATGAACACCGACTAATGTTACACCAAGTGCAACGGCATCATGGAACTAACTGTAGTGTGCTCATTGTTGTCCTGTAGTATAATCCTAAAGTTACATACCTTGCAGGTTCTGAATGTGCTTTTGTGTGAAGTTTCAGCGAGTCACCTAATAATATAATATGCCTGACACTTGAGTGGCATTTTTTATTGTGAGGAAAACAATGCAGTTAATTAATTTGCCAGTGTGCATTTCTTAAGTTACCCCTTTTGTTTATTACAATGCCTGTAAAAGAACGTCAGTGCTTTTCACTGCTATATCTGATCTACAAGGTCTCCTTTAATGTTAATATCTGAAACATTTAGGGACTGATTTAGAGTTTGGCTTAGGGGTTACTCTGTCTCAAAGGTGAAGGATGTCCTTTCCGCTGAATAACAGGTGCATTATATGCTAAGGCGCATGTAATACGGCGGATTAGTTATCCGCCACGTTTGTGACAGAGTATCCGATCTTCCAAACTCTAAATCAAGCCCTTAACCATTTACTTGTCTCTATATCACTTCATCAAATCTGTCTGTTGCAATCTCAATACTATCTTCACTCTTAGTGCATTAATTCCGTCATAATACATATGAAGAGAGAAAGAATAGGATGCAGCCCATGGCTTCTAAAATGTGGACAACTGGATATATTGTGCTGAAATAATATAATTTTCTCCAAAAAACGGTGAGACCAGTTCACATTTTATTAAAGAAATGTATCAGTTCATTTTTCACCATCCTACTATCGGAGTTAATGTCATTTATTAAACACATTTCTGGGACCTTCCCCAAAATGATCATCAGAAAGGTATTTTGAAACTTTCTAATCTTTTATTATCAATCAACAAGGTTCTCCAATTTGGCTTTCCTATAAGCCCTGTGCTGCATTTTGTTGTGGCTCAATGTAGCATGTTTGTTGATGAATCTTAAAAGTAATCGGACAAAGTAAATAATCCTGATGTACAATATGTATACTATAGCTTGATCCTTAGGGCTAGATGTATTGAGCATTTTTGCAATCGCAATTGCTCGATTCGCAGATTCGGGCCGTTCGCGACCATAGAAATGCTTTTCCTGCTGTAAAGCCCAAACTGTGACACAGTATCTAGTTACTGAATCACAATTTGGGTTTTGTATTTCAATATTTGTAAGGGGCATGTTGAGGGTGTCCCTTCCTAAACCCTAATAGCATTGGTATGTACAAATGTTTTGCAACTGAAATACTGTCACAAAACATTTGCAATTTACCCCAACTCAAGGTTGGAGGTAACCCATTCACTAACAGGAAGGCATACCCAAGAACCCCTTCCCCTTTGAGAATGGTTGGTGGATTTTTTTTTTAAGAGCAGGCAGTTGTCCTTGTCAGACCTCCCTGTGACAGTCATTCACGCATGAACGATAGCGCCTACCCACAGAAAATCCATGCAAAACTCCCTTGGCCCATCCCTATCATCACCACACGAGGAAGAAGTAGTAACACAAGCTTTCCAATAGCAGTAAGCAAAACCGGACGTTCAAGATCCCCGCAAGCATGCAAACTCCTGTTGGAAGACTAAAAGCCAGTGGCTCCGGGAATATCTCGCTGTAGTGGCTGAATGCAGCCACACACAAGCAACAGAAGCAAGGGCATTACCATCTGCATGCCAAAGTCCAGGCTACTCAGCTTTCCACCGCTGGTGGGACCAATGCATCCGCAGCTAGGGGCTCCTGGTGGCCACCAGCGTAAGACAGAAGAATCAGAAAGGGGCAGGAGCAGGCAGTTGGGGTGCATGGCTGTGCCCTGCTTCAAGTCTGGCAACAGAAACACCACCATGGACTATGTGAACACTGAATGCAGCACTTTTATTTTCAGCCCAGCAAAAGCCTTTTTATGGTGATCACCATGTTTGTTAGTAGCACACTTCCAGTGCATACACAAGCCAGCTCTTCCCTTGAAACAAATCAACTGCTAACACAAATTCACATTAAATTACTGAAGACACCAATCACCGGCTTACACCTCTTTAAAGTTGTCCATCAATAGCAAGTTCATGCCATACTTCTGTGGGGCACACTGCTGGTATAGACACAGGTCAGGGCGAATACCCCAGGCTCTCCATTGAGGTCACTCCAGAAGCACACCAACACCAATGCTGGTTGGTCAGGTGATGAGATGTAATAAAGAAGCTGAAAACCAGTACTGCTGAAAACACTCTGTCTAGAAACTTTCTCTTTTTTGCTACAGCATTCTTTGGCAGAACACCGAACCTGCTTCCAGCAATACCTTAACACAACAGAACTTTAAACTATTTGAAAAATGAAATCTCATGGTACTGTGCTTGATAATAGAGACTTTACTAGCCCTCACTCATACCCCATTCTCAAAGGTGTCTGAGGCATTGGGAAACACCTTTGAAGTTCCTAGAATCTAGCAACAGCAGCATATTTTCAAGCTAAATCCCCATATACAATGGGCCCAAACAACATATTTTTAGATTTCTTGATGCTTTATACCTTTTTTACAATCAAGAAGTCATGTGTTACGTCTTGACATTGGAACCAGTCAAGACATAGTCTATCATTTCCTATTTCAGTATTTCAAGGTTTCAAAAGCATGAAGCAAAGAATTGTTATCTTCCTGTGGTAGGGCACAGTTTAAGTTATGCATGGGATAATTCTACATATGTAGGTGAGGTAATTCAGTGAGCCATGGATCATGATAAATGGCTCCATGTCATACTTCTGCCCTATGAACAAGGGAAAAATGTCAGCGGTGCTCAATATGGTTGTACGACAGAACCATGCATGCCTTTTCAACACGGGCAGTACATCCAATGCATCGTTACCAGGTGTTCCTTTAGCACCCAAATTGTTACAACAACTTGTCTTACGGATCCGCTGAAGTTTGGAATAGTATAATTTATAATTCCAACTACAGTCTGTGTAACAGTAGGGTAGGTGTTGGACTTAAAATTAAACTCCAATCCAGCAATGTGTTCTGTAAAGCAAGTCTTTGTAATAACTTGCGTATTAAAGGAACACATTGTAAGGGCGCGTAACATTGTAGTGCCCGCATTGTAAAGGCACTGTAAGGTTGTGACTGCATGGTAAAGTGTGTTTCCCGCTCAATACCCCAATTGTTATTTTACTTTGCACAGCAGCCAATGTCTAAAGTGATCATGAAAATTTAGAATGTCACCCTACAACCAACATTTAGTAAGGCAGTTTGCTGGCAGTAGCGTGAAGCAAAGCAATGCACATTGGCCCAAAGTGGCACGCTATATAGTCGAGGTGTTAGAAATCGGGCACTCTGTCCAAGCAACAACTACAGTCCTAGTCAGGGTACAAGAGGTACACAATAAAAGATCACCTGTGCTCACCCTCTGGCAGCTTGGAACAGAGCCGTCTGGCTAATCTAAAGAAGCAATGTGTAAAGAGTTAGGGCACACCGTAACAGAGTGAAACCACCACAAAAACTCCACACTAGTTTAGAAAAATAGGTTATTATATTCTAAACAAATCAAGACCAAAACAGGAAAAAAATCCAACAAGTGCAAGTCAAGATATGAATTTTTAAAGAATAAGTGAAAAATAGCACTTAGAAACAAATAATGCTTTGGGGCTGCTCTTTGTCACACTGTGCTGGGACAAAGAGTTCAGGCTGTTCGTGACAGATCGCAGGCCAGTTAAAGGACCCACGCAGGGCCTGATGAGAAAAGTACCTTAATTCTTGTTGCAGAACAAAATGCAGTAATGGTGAGATCTTTGTTTCATGGACGAAATGGCGAGTGCGGAACGCAAGGGCCATACGCTGGGTTAATCCTTGCTGGAGATGATGTGTTTATCCTCTGAACGCACTGGCATCAATGCGTTGATCCCTGAAGCAGTGATTCCAGAGGCCCTTCTGTGGTGCCGAGTGCAGTGCGCCAGATCCTAATGTCACAGCCGCGGTGATGCGTGAATCCCTGTGAGGGGGCAGGTGATACGTCAGTGTCCGATCGGCACAGAGATGTCGATGCGCAGGTTCTGGCAGATGAAGCACTTTAAACTCACATCTAACAGCCCTGGACTGGATTGGCATCACTTGGCAGAGCAAGACTTACAGCAAGTAAAGTCGAGGTGCTGGGATGAAGTTTAAAGACAAAGTGTTTGATATCTCTATTGCTTCAGCAACATGAGTCAAGCCAAATAGCCCTTGAAGAAACTTAAGTTCTTAGTGTGAGAAGTTGGCCTGATATGTGATGTCCACTATTCTAGTGGGCACCTTGTATCAGTCCAAACAACCCTTATGGTGATGGTTGGAAAGTCAACCTTATAGACCAGCTATCCTAGTGGTAGCATGGACAAAGCAGTCTTAGGCTAAACTCAAGAGGGCATATGAAGCCAGCTGTTTTTACCATATGCAATCCCTTTAATACCAAGTGAAAGGACACCACACAGGTTGCATATCAAAATATATATGTATTTATTTCTAAAACAATCCTCTGAACTCTTTATGAGGTCAGAGGTCCAGCACAATACAAGATACTTAATTAAAATACAAGAAGTTGCACAAAATACAGTAATGCCCTAGGAGCACTTCGAACCATATACTAAAATAGTGGTATAAGAACCACGTCACGAACAAAGGAAAGGCTTCGGGCCTGGAGAATCGCTGGGGCTACACTGTACTACCAATGGATGGAGAGCAGGAGGCCCACGGGATGAGCGTGCAGTGTCTTTACACGCACGCAAGTTACCATAGAGTTAGAATGGGAACGAAAGAATTAGAAACTAGTTCTTTTAGGACACTTCCGGATGGACTAGGGAAAATCTACTTGAAACTAGGACACTAGGATAGTCAATACCCACAGGAGTACCGAAATACTCGCGTTACCTCACCCACAGGAAGTGGGTGCATAGGTGTCAAAGTGTTTCGGGTTTCATCGCTGATTCCTATGGAGCCTTGGAGAAAGATGCTGCAGGCGACCAGAAGAGAAGTGTCCGGGTGGATCCAAGGGTGGTTTGAGGATGAAGAGTACCTGAAAGCAGAGGGGACAGAGTCTGGGTCACTAGCCAGTGACAAGTATGGAACCAGGAAGGAACCTGGCGATGTCGCGAAGCAATCAGGTGATGTCGTGAAGCTTGTCTCTGCAGCCACGTGGACCAGGAGGTGTCAACGATGACCAGGAGCTGGATACGGACTGTCCCACAAAGGATCTCCCTGTCGGCGGTGTTGGCTTCCGGATTGGAGTCAACAAGCCTTGGCAAAGGCAACCCACGCAGAAAAGGAAGATGGCTTCTTAATCAGACCAGCAAGGTCTGATGGGCTGCTCCTTTTCAGGGGAGCAAGGGCCAGTCTGGAGCAACCAGACCAGCATTGGAAATGTAAAGGTTCGTCATCACAGAGGCCACTAGCCAACGGGCAAGTGACCGGACAGACGCGTCGAACAGGAAAATGCAGAAAGGCCCCACGCATAACTCGTGGAGTGTGGAGGGCTGATCTTTGGTGCAGTTGGTGCTCGGGGCTGGGGCTTCTCAATCCTCAATGCACAACTTCGAGGGTGCCTCAGAAGTTGCACGGAAAGCAATTCGCTGGCTTTCCAAGACGGCCGCTCCCACGTCTCGCGTCGCATCCACAGGTCTCAGCTTTGCTGTGGCTGTGGATCAGGCGGAAGGAAGTCTGGAAGTCCAGGTCTTGTCAGGCTCTGTGCTCCGGCTCCGGCAGGAGCGTCGACAAAGCAAACCGTTGATCGCTTGATGGTGCCTGCTTGTGCAGGGTAGTCCCTCTGACCACAAGGGAGATTCTTCAGTCTTCTATGTTGAGTAGGATGTTGAAGGTCCAGAGTTTCGTATCAGAGTTTCAGTCAGGATAAATCTAAAGTCTTGGGACTCAGCTCCTACCTATATACCAAATCTAGGGCCTGGGTTACCTGCTAGGTCCCCCCTATGGGTGGGACCCAGGAAAGGGGTGGTTACACCCCTTTCCCTTTGTCCAGTTTCACGCCAGAGCTGGGGCTGGAGTGTCCCAGCACCGGTTTGAACTGGACTATGCATGGGACACCTTGTGTGCCCCACGCAGTGTCTCATTTCATTCAGCCCTCCCTGCCCCAATACACTATAGCCTGTCTGGGGTGGTGCTAGCACCTCCCTGTGACAGTGTGGAAAAGTAAATTTTGCCATGTTCTGTGTCCCTACGTGTTCCCCATCTTATGTTATGTGTGCATGATTAATATGCATATGTATTCCCCATGTTTGATTAAAGACGCAATTACAGTTGTGTCCATCTCTAGTATGCCAGTTTCCAGTTCTCGTGAAAGCTACGAGTATTAGGCCTATATAAAGTTACGTTGCCACGTTTCTCAGTGTGCACGTTATTTCATCGAAAAGTCCCCGTTTCTAGGCCTCAAAAGGGCCCGGACACCAGATTCAGCTCCTGTCTCCTGAGCCCTCGCTGAGGAGCGATACAGCCCCCACCTGTATTCCTGACCCTTCACTTACTTCCTGCCTCACAGTGCCCGGCTCGGCCTGGCCCTGCCTCTCAGTCTGCCAAGAGTATGTTATGATTCTAGTTATCAGTCCAGCCCTCCTTTTCTGCATTCCTAAGTTACTGAATCGCATCAATAGTTTCAGTCATGGTCTAGCCTTTACGTCTCCATGTAAGAGAAATACTGTATTAATGGTCATTTAATATTCTTCAACACGCACTACATGTAGAATAATGCATGCACCAGTCTTAGAGTCTGTTAGCCTTTACCCCGATAACTTTTGGATTCTATCAACATGTTCTCTAAACATCAGATACTAGATAGTGTTTAGGTACATGTCGCCCTGACTCTCCAGACTTCAGTCTCTGCTCCTAGAGCAGAAGTCATAGCCCCCAGCTTCTCCTAGTAACACGTCATTGTCAGTTTGCGCGCATCACTAGGTTAGAGGTCCCGGCTCCTTAGGTAGCCCCCTCCATGTTTCCGCCCCATTTATGACATATTCTGTTACGTTTACATCACATGTCTATGTACACGCCTCCTGTTACACCTACTTTCACCCTTATCTTTCGCGACTGTTATTGACCACACCCACTGCTCCGCCTATTGTATGTATTGTAATGAAATTGTTTTAGTATATATACTTGTGCACTGTTATTAAATGTTACGCCTATACGCCAACACCGATCCTGCCCCCGGCAGCGCTGCCATCCTATTCCTGTGCAGGTTGTCCTGTTCCTGTCCTTATGCTGTATTAAACCTGCAAACTCCTACTACCTCGAATCTTGACTCTTATTTATTGAGCTATCTGTTATTACTATGTCCAGTCAAAAATAGATCCGGTATTATTTATTTATATACCACATAATGGCGCCTGAACAGGGACTTGCCCTTTCCCCACGCGCCGGTGAAGCCACGTATGCCCCCTGACCCTCTGCAGCCGTGACGGAACCATACCGTGCACGTGCAGATATTTCTGCTTCAAGTATCCCTCAGGCCCACGGAGGAGACGGAGGTTGCGGTCCAGCATCCAGACGAGGCGGTGGAGGAACGCGGCGAGTCCCGACCAGAGCCCAAGCCGAGAGTCCAAGGTCCGAGGTATCCGGAGGCCCACCCGTAACAGAAGTCCGAAGTCCGTGTCCGTCCGGCGTCGAAGCAGTCCAGTCTAGTCCGAGGCCTTCCGTTCTTGCTGCCCGGTGAGTACCGTTGCTGGGGTAGTATCTAGACAGGGTCAATCTAATTGTCTCTGGTCCGTGGGTTTGGGGTACACAGATCCAACACGAAGTGTCCACTTAGGTGGATGCGGGTCCTGACGTGTCTCTTTATGAGACCGGTAAGTTTCGTACTGTTTTAGCAGTGCATCTAGTTTCTGTTCTAGTCCGTTCTGTTCTCGAGAAAATTCATGTATTCTGTTTTCAGTATTCCAGGTAATATTTTGTCAAAACTGTTATTCTAAATGTCATTCATGTATTTTAATGTCGTGGTATGAAAGTGGTGTAATTATCGTGTTCATTGTGTATTGTATTGTGTCTAGATTACAGTTCAGTCATGCCTTTGTTTTCCAAACTACGTCAGTTAAAAACAAGAAAAGGTCTGTTAGAAGAAGCAGTTCCTGTCCCGCCTAGGGACAGTCCAGGTCACTTTATGTATCAGAAGCATGGCATAAGTGCCATATTGTATCTAGATTTATGGGTAGAGTACACCAAAGAGTTAGAAGAAAAGTATAGATGGCCCGTATCAGGTACGTGGGATGCCGAGTGCATCATGCGAGTAGAAGAAGCATTATGGAAAAAGAAAGCCAGACAGTCACAGAAAGATGCCATCGAGTTATGGCGCAAAGAATCTCATAAAAGAACAGAAAAAGAAATCAGAAAGTCAGAATTAAGTAGAGAATCCTTAGAAAGAGCCCAGGAAAGGGAACTAATCGAGATAGGTGAACGAGTTAAAACCGAACAGTCAGACAGACAGAGGAATGCCCTTATTAAGGGTATGTACCCTCTTCTTGCCGAGGGCTTGCCAAAAGCAACCCTGGAAGCACCATGTAATTTTCCGCCACCATTAGTTCCGACCAAGTTACGTCACAAACCGACCGCAGCTGATATTTTTCTCTCGTCCTATTTGGACGACACAGTCCCAGAATATGCAAATCCTGTTCCACCAGCTCCTGTAAATAATGTAAATCCTGCTCCTCCAGTCACCGGGGCACCTGTTGCAGTACCTGCTACGGTACCCCCGGTCCAGCCCGTAGTACAAATTCCTGCCACATCAGTCACTTTGCCAGCACGAAGAGTATCAGTCGACGATTCCAGTATAGGGGCCGCGGGAGGAGGTCCTCCTGGTACCCCGCCGCCAAGTAGACGTTTAGGAGCAGTCGAGTTACATGAACGTGCGTTACAGCGTACGCCTAAATATAAGTCCATTGCAGAAATCAGGCGACTTCTTACTGAATGCTGTTATGATCCAGTCCCAGGCGAGGATAGTATGGTTATATATTCCGTACGTGTAAGGCAGGTGTCCGAGTATTTGGTCACCCTACCGAATATGAAAGAAGATCTAGACAGAATGTATCGTTTCATTCGTACAGGACAAGATCCAGAAAGTATTGCTGAAGTCATGTCTCTCAGGAAAGCTGAGATCCAGTTTATGCTATTAAAGTTTCTGATCAATTGTTTAATACGGGAACAAGATTCCCCGACTAAAGATCCGACCGAAATGGGAATTCTGACAAAGTGGAGTGATAATATAGCCGAGGGTAAGCACAAGACCCTCAATAGTATAGAGAGTATGTACAAGAAAATACGTAAAGAAATAATAAGGTTACACGAACAACGCAAAGAAGCACAAGTAAGCGAGAAAGAAAATGACTCTTCTACTGAAGAGGTAGACGACGAGAATACCGCCAGAATAGCGTATGTAGGTAAATCTAGATTTCCAGACCGACATTCACGCCTGGAACACAAGAAAGTCTTTCATCTTCCAGCACCAGAACAAGGTCCCCTAGAACAAGTATTTCAAGCTACCGATCAAATTCTGAAATCACGAATCGGTTATAGTGAGTTAAGTACTATGCATGAACAAGAACTAGCCCGATCAGCAGTCCGATGGATTACTGATTCTACCACTTTTCCAGACGAAATAGTGGCACAAATGTTTCTGAAACTGCCCCCAGCCGAGCAGCGACTGGTGGGTATGTATATGATCCAGCACCTCATTACACTGTATGAGGGTCAACATTCTGACCCAGGTCCATTACATGATGTCCTGAACGAGTTACTCCAGTATAGATGGAAAGGTTTAGGTACTGATTTAATTAGTGTCATTCTAGAACAGCGCCACAAATACAGAACGTTTTTGAACCCGCATTTTGTTCATGTCTCACCTCCAGAAAGTAAACCGTTTTACATAGATAGACAGAATCCGTTACGAGAAGTACACCCAGTCAGGACAGCAGATGGTGAAATGCAACGAGTATTTGTTTACACCCCGATTACAAAGATGGAACTCTTAGAGATGAAGAAATTAATTCCCTGTCACGACAAAGATCCAGCAGGGTTCCACCGAGAGTTAAAGGACATGCTCCGTATGGGAGAATATACGTATCCAGATATTATTAAAATGCTAAAGGTCCTGTTGCCCGCAGGGGTATACGAAAAACTCAAGGAAAAAGAATGGGAGGTGGGAGAGAAAAAGATCGATTGGGCAGTCCTAGAAGCTGAAGATAAGATACGAGTACCAGGTACCGGTCTTGGAGAGAAATGTAAAGAATTACCAGAACTGTTAATACAAGTTTTGCCCAGATTGTTAGCCACTAAAAAGGAAGACTGGGATGCAATCTCAGCCTGTAAACAGAAACAAGATGAAGACACTAGTGATTTTTATTCTAGATTTGAAAAATGTTTCATAATAAACAGTGGATTGAAGACGAGTAGCGAGTCATACCCTCATCTTTTTGTTACTAAATTAGTCGAGAATTCAAGTCCACAAGTTAAGAATCGAGTTTTGAAAGTCGAAAGTACATGGCAAGCTAGTACCCCGTCCCAGATGTTACAGATGCTCCAGTATCATCAGAATAGAATCAGAGAAGAGCAAGAACACGAGAGAAAACGTATGAAAGACACGAAAATGAAAGTACTAGTTGCACAATCTGTTCCTCAAGACAGTCAGAAGAGGGGTCCGAATCAAGCCAGTCATCCTACAGCTCCCGTTAAAGGGACCTGCAATTATTGTAAACAGCCAGGTCATTTTATAAACGAGTGTGCAGTTCTGAAACATAATATAGCTACTGGTAAAACTAAAGAAAGACCACGTCCGCCTAGACAAGAACAAGTTTCACAGACTTCTCAGCCACAGAATGCACAACAGACAGTTCCAGCACCGCAGCCTATTGCTGCAACACAGCATGTTACACAGCAGATGTACCAGTATGCTCAGACAGAGTATCCAGAGTACCAACAGTACTCATGAAACAGCCTAGAGAGGGAGGTAGGCTTGCCTCTCATCGAGATTCCTGTAGATCAAGAAGGTCCCTATGTTCATAGTCAGGTACTAGGGAAAGACAGAAAGTTTCTGATTGATACAGGGGCAAGTAGGACTACCATAAGTCACGCCGAAGTTCCAGGGGCTCCGCTCTCAGGCTCTAGAAATGTTTCCCTTGGATTTTCAGGAAAGCCTATTGTAAACGAGATATCTAAGCCAGTTACTTTAGAAGTGGGTCTATTGTCCCGCACTACTGATCTATTACTTACGAAGTCATGTCCAGAAAATTTGTTAGGCATTAAGACACTGAAAGAATTAGGTGCAGTTATTTGCTGTTCCCCCGAGGGAATACGTTTGTTCTTACGTGACTTCAAGGGTCACTATGTATTACGAGATTTTGATCCAAGATTGTCTAATGTTCCGCAGCATCTATGGGCGCAAGGTCCAACTGACGTTGGCTTCATGCAAATCACACCCCATCGTGTGACTCTCAAGCCAGGTGTAGTGTTACCACGAATCAGACAGTACAGATTACCACCTGAGGCTGTAGCAGCCTTATCCAAAATTATTGACGAGCTCATGGCTCAAGGAGTAGTTGTAGAAACTGACTCCAATGTATGTAATTCTCCGATCATTCCAGTCATGAAACGTACTGATCCAAATGCACCCCCAGTATATCGATTAGTGATTGACCTTCGAGAACTCAATAAATGTATTATTCCCCAGTACCCAGTTGTCCCAGATATCTCTTCCCTATTGACAGCCATTGATTCCGAAGCCTCATTTTTCACAGTCATAGACCTCAAGAACGCATTTTTCAGTGTCCCCATTCATCCAGACAGCCAGTTTCTTTTCGGATTTTGTTTAAATGGAAGGAGCTATAAATTTACACGAGCTCCTCAAGGTTTCACAGAAAGTCCTAGTATTTATAGTCAAGCACTTAAGAGACAACTAGACAACATTCACATGCCAGCTGACACTGCCCTGCTCCAGTATGTCGATGATCTACTGATCACAGCCCGTTCTGAACGTGCTTGCGAGCGAGCATCACTTACAGTCTTGTATTTCCTTGCCGAGATGGGGCACAAGGTGTCCCCTTCAAAGCTTCAATTCTGTGTCCAGCAAGTGATCTACTTAGGCCACTTACTGTCCAAGTGGGGTAGGCAGTTGACACCCGACCGTATCCAGTTAATAGCGAGTCTTCCTCAGCCCAAGACCCAGAAGGAGGTACGTGCTTTTATCGGCCTTACTTCTTATTGCAGACAATGGATTCCTCAGTATGCATTTCTAGCCAAACCACTGATACAGTTAACGACACAGGAGGCAGCCGTATCGACTGTCCTCCCTTGGACATCTGAACATACACTTAGTTTCAATGAGTTAAAGAGAGCTTTATGCCAAGCTCCTGTTTTAGCTACACCAAACTACAGTAAGCCTTTTACACTTTTTGTCACAGAACGTGATGGTACAGCATTATCTGTTCTCACACAAGATCAAGCAGGACAATACAAGCCCTGTGCTTATTTTTCGAGCACATTAGATCCAGTAGCCCAGGCTCTGCCTGCGTGCCTCAAGTCAGTTGCAGCCACAGCACTAGCTATCAGACAAAGTGATTCCATAGTATTAGGACACTCCTTGACAGTACAAGTTCCACACTCTGTGGAAGTTCTTTTAAACCGAACACAGACTCAGCACTTGACGATTGCACGTTTAACAGGTTATGAACTGACACTGTTCCAGCCACACATAGAAATCAGACGCTGCAACGTTCTAAATCCTGCTACACTGTTACCGTCAGTTATTTCGAATCCTGCCACACACGACTGTGTGGAAGTAGTTAATACTATGACTAAGCCAAGACAAGATCTGACAGATATTCCATTACCAGATCCTGACCTGACACTTTATGTGGATGGTTCATGTATGAAAACAAGTACAGGAGAACTAGTAGCCGCGTATGCAGTGACTACTGACACTGAAGTTATAGAAACACACCGTATTGACACCCTGTCTGCTCAAGCAGCAGAGCTAGTTGCTCTGACACAAGCCTGCATACACGCCAAGAACCTGAAAGTTAATGTTTACACAGATTCACGCTACGCATTCGGAGTTGTACACGACTTCGGAGTGCTCTGGCAGGAGAGAGGTTTCATGACTTCTCATGGAACCAAGATTCAGCATGGTCTCCTTATTCAAGCTCTGTTAGATGCAATACATTTACCGACATCTATTGCCATCATGAAATGCAAAGCACATACGAAAGTTACTGACATTATTTCTCAAGGTAATGATCTAGCAGATCGAACAGCCAAGCTTACAGTACAGACTCCAGACATGTCAGTTAATCCGACACAGACACATACTCCAGAACAGACTACTTGTATGACAGTTAAGGACCCTACTCAAGATGTCATAGATATCCAGTTACATGCTACTCCTGAAGAAATCAAGAAATGGTCCGAACAAGGAGGGGTCCAGACAGATCAGGGATGGGTAACGAAGGGAAAAGCCACATGGTTTCTCCCCGACTCAATGGTTCAAGTCATTATTAATACCGCACATAGTCCAGCACACTTAGGAGAAAAAGCTATGTTAGACAGTATCCAGAACATTTGGTTTAACAAGCACTTACGAGCTGCAGCCAAGCAGAAAGTCCGTACCTGTATGATATGTTGCCAGTTTAATCCAGGTAAAAGTGTCCCGGTGGAACAAGGTGGATTCCAACCCCCTGACCACCCTTTTGAGGTCCTCCAGATGGATTATATTCAGATGGAGCGATGTCGAGGTCTCAAGTATGTCCTTGTAGTTGTATTCGCTTTGTCCAGGTGGACAGAAGCATATCCAGTCCCAGATTACACAGCCGCGACCACTGCCAAGCAGTTGGTTCGTGAATATTTCCCCCGTTATGGACTCCCTAGGGTCGTATATTCTGATAACGGCCAGCCATTCTCATCTGAACTGATGAAACACGTTTCCCTTTTGTTAGGGTACCAGTGGAAGTTCCATTGTGTACGCCATCCTGAAGCAGCCGGTCTAGTAGAGAGACATAATCAGACCCTGAAAATACGTATTGCTAAAATCTGTCAAGAAAAAGGTGTAGATTGGCTAGTAGCTCTGCCAGTCGCTCTGTTTTATATGCGCATGGTCGCACATTCTAGATCAGGTCTGTCCCCGTACGAGGTCGTATTCGGCCGCCCCCCGAATATGTGGGGTACACCTAGACATCGAAGTATTACAGATGTTTCAAGTAATATGCTGACAGATTACCTAGCTTCCTTGATGTCTGCCCTACACTCTTGTCGTTCACAGGTTGCCGCCGCATTTCCAGACAATACCGAGGTGGCACCGCATGAAATCGTTCCCGGAAATCTGGTTCTTGTAAGGAACTTTGATCGTTCAAGTCCGCTGGAGCCCCGCTGGAAGGAGCCCAAGCAAGTCCTCCTGGCCACCCGTACTGCCGTCAAGTTGGAAGGCAGGAAGGGCTGGGTGCATTTGTCGCATGTAAAGAAGTTTTATGGACTAAAGACTGTTTCCAAGAACAATTCCGAGGATTTTAAAGACTGCCAAAATACTATTCTCAAGGACTGTCCCGCAAATGACATTGATACTAAGCCCTCCCCGTTAGAGAAAACTCCGCAGCAGGAGTATAAGTTAAAATTAAGGTCTAGTAAAATAAGTCAGCCAGTTTGATTGTCTAAGTCCTCCCCTAGGTGAAACGGTTAGACCGGTTTCTGACATGTATAAAATAGACCCCCATGGAGAGAGAGTTAGTGAGAACTCTAAAAGTTGCATTATTATTTTATGTTTTCTGCTTTATCTCAGCCTTATGATTACCTGCATAAGTTATGCATTGTATTTATATTTTCCAGTTTTTCATGTAAATAAGTCTTCTAATACTACAGTAGAGCATACGTTTAGTGATCTGCCTCCTCATGAACTATCTTATCGTCTTGCTATGCGAAATAATTCCTTTATCCGCATGTTACATTATTCACACCAGACCAGCAATGCCACTAATTGTTGGGTGTGTGGTCGACTCCCCCCTTTCCAGACACCGAAGGGAGTTCTGCCACTGTTTCCTTATCCATTTTCACATAACGGTTCATGTGGAGCATGGTCCACGTTAACGTCATCCTCAAATGATATGTCCTTTCTGAACAGTACATGTTTTCCAGACAAGCAAGGTCTTCCCCACAGAACAGGGTTAGATCTAGAAAATGAAGTTTATAATTTAGGTAATTATTCTTCGAATTTCATGGTCCTGAATGTTCAGTCTGATTCTACTCCAGACTTACCTGCTATTTCAGTATTACCAGTCAAAGGCGAATTATGTGTCAGAAATAATGGTTCCGTACATGTAGGACATAGTGATTGTACTACTATTGTCAAGTATAGTGACAGTGGGAACTCTATTTTCAAAGCTTCACGTCATTCTTATTTTGTTTGTGGTCAGACAGCATATGTTCGTTTGCCCCTCGATTGGGAGGGTACCTGTTACATTGCATTCCTACTGCCACCAGTTTTTCTAGCCCCACCTGACTATCATAGGAACTCCCACCTAGTACATACTAGACACAAGAGAGACCTCCCGATTGTCGATTATACTGAAACTGCTCTAGAGCAATACATAGATATCAATAAAGGTGTCTTCCCCTACTTAGGTACTGTCGTGAATAGTAAACTGATACGTAGATTAACCAGAACACTTGAAGCAGTAGTAATTGAGACTACCTCTGCTCTAGGTAACTTAACCGAAGAGCAATCCTTTATGAGAATTGTCGTGCTCCAGAATCGTCTCGTCCTTGACGTCATACTGGCCGATAGAGGAGGAGCATGTAGAGTCATCGGATCTAGTTGCTGCATTTTCATTCCTAATAACGCGCCGTCTGTTTATTCAGCTATAACCAGACTCCATAAAATTGCCCATCTGTTACACCAAAATCCAGGCACCTGGACATGGTCCGGTTGGTTCTGGAATATAATTTCTGCCTGGGGATGGAAAGTATTGTCATTCCTAGGTATAGCAGTAATGATCATATTCAGTTGCTGCCTCTGTATACAATGTGGCCCTGCGATTTGCGGCATTTGTGCTACCTCTTGTATTCCTAGTTCCAAGTCCCGTTCTAAATCCAGTTCCAAGCCAATTCGAGACGAGCAAATGATGCTATATGAAATGATAGATGGTATCATGAATATAGATGTTTCCTGATGGAAACGTAGTGACAAGGAGGGAATGTGGAAAAGTAAATTTTGCCATGTTCTGTGTCCCTACGTGTTCCCCATCTTATGTTATGTGTGCATGATTAATATGCATATGTATTCCCCATGTTTGATTAAAGACGCAATTACAGTTGTGTCCATCTCTAGTATGCCAGTTTCCAGTTCTCGTGAAAGCTACGAGTATTAGGCCTATATAAAGTTACGTTGCCACGTTTCTCAGTGTGCACGTTATTTCATCGAAAAGTCCCCGTTTCTAGGCCTCAAAAGGGCCCGGACACCAGATTCAGCTCCTGTCTCCTGAGCCCTCGCTGAGGAGCGATACAGCCCCCACCTGTATTCCTGACCCTTCACTTACTTCCTGCCTCACAGTGCCCGGCTCGGCCTGGCCCTGCCTCTCAGTCTGCCAAGAGTATGTTATGATTCTAGTTATCAGTCCAGCCCTCCTTTTCTGCATTCCTAAGTTACTGAATCGCATCAATAGTTTCAGTCATGGTCTAGCCTTTACGTCTCCATGTAAGAGAAATACTGTATTAATGGTCATTTAATATTCTTCAACACGCACTACATGTAGAATAATGCATGCACCAGTCTTAGAGTCTGTTAGCCTTTACCCCGATAACTTTTGGATTCTATCAACATGTTCTCTAAACATCAGATACTAGATAGTGTTTAGGTACATGTCGCCCTGACTCTCCAGACTTCAGTCTCTGCTCCTAGCGCAGAAGTCATAGCCCCCAGCTTCTCCTAGTAACACGTCATTGTCAGTTTGCGCGCATCACTAGGTTAGAGGTCCCGGCTCCTTAGGTAGCCCCCTCCATGTTTCCGCCCCATTTATGACATATTCTGTTACGTTTACATCACATGTCTATGTACACGCCTCCTGTTACACCTACTTTCACCCTTATCTTTCGCGACTGTTATTGACCACACCCACTGCTCCGCCTATTGTATGTATTGTAATGAAATTGTTTTAGTATATATACTTGTGCACTGTTATTAAATGTTACGCCTATACGCCAACACCGATCCTGCCCCCGGCAGCGCTGCCATCCTATTCCTGTGCAGGTTGTCCTGTTCCTGTCCTTATGCTGTATTAAACCTGCAAACTCCTACTACCTCGAATCTTGACTCTTATTTATTGAGCTATCTGTTATTACTATGTCCAGTCAAAAATAGATCCGGTATTATTTATTTATATACCACAACAGGAAACCTATTGTCCAAGCCTCCCTCGCTGGAAGTACTCCCAGCAGCAGGAGGTCAGACTTGTGTCTGTGGCAGCAGCATCCATTTTGTGATGCTGAGGCTCTGGTTAACTTTAACCGGGATTAATGGAAGTAACATGTCTTCTCCATAACTGGCGAGGGGGTAGTATTCCAAAGCGTATGACACCTTACACGACATGTTTTGATAAAGTCAAACCAAAGTTAGCATTTAACCGCGAGGTTCATAATGCACTTATGAGTATATGGTATGGCAATATCCTAGAACAGCTATAGGGACATGGTTCCGAAAGCTGCAGACAGGTTCAGCTCATTCTAGAGCACCATCTCACATAAAACCAAGCACTCTGCCTCCAGGATTGTTATGGCCTGCCATAGGAGTGACTTATAGGTGCATATGTGTCTAGATGTAAGGTTAGATATAGGTATACTATATATAAGCAAGGGGTGACTACACGACCTTACCCGGGCTGAGTGATCAGCCAGTTGTGTCAGTTTGGATGGCCAGCCAGGGGTGGCAAAAGATATGCTGCAGCCCCTGGTAGGCCTTGGGTGCACCTATGCCCTGGGTACCTATGGTACACTGTACAGGGACTCATAAGAGTGACCCAATTCCCAATAGGTGATGTACCTAAAGTACATGGTGTGAACTTAGAGAGAGAACAGCAGGGCTGTGGGTCTGATTAACAGGCCCACAGCCATATTAAGTCGAAAACCAGTGAAGCAAAAAGTACAAAAATGGGATGACCATAGGAAAGCAGACCCTACTCTCCTACACTTAGGATTTACAGAGCAGGTCCAGTCCTTCTCGCTTTTAGGCAAAAAGCAGCAGGCAGCAGGTCAACACAGCAAAGCAGGTAGAAAAGTGACAGTCTCTCCTACAGCACAGCAATCAGCAGGCAACAGAGGAACACAGCAAGGCAGTTAGCAATGTTGCAGTCTGTCATACAGCACAGCAGCTCTTCTTCCTAGCAGATTGCCTTTAGTTCCAGCAGTTGATGCAGAGGTCTGACCTGGGACCTGGGCTCAATTTCCTTGGACCTGATAATTCTCACCTCGGTGCCTATTCTAATCATGAGTCCCACTCTGCAACTCTGGGCAATAGCTTGCTTAATCTCCACAACGGCCCTAACAGCGCTGGGATGCCTGGCTTCACCTTGGGGGTGTCCAGGAGTGGGCATTTCACAGGGAAAAGCCAGGATGGGTTCCACAGCGGTATGCGTGCAGCGCCAAGACACCTCAGGGTATAAGTGCGATATACAAGTACAAATTCATTTCATTTCATTTTAACCTTTAACGTAGTGAGACTTCAAAGAAAGGTCTTTGAAGTGCACAAGACTCTGTCCTTCTCTGCCCTGGCTCCACACTCACTACAGCTGGGTATGCAACCCTGTGTGTGGGGAGAGGACACATCCTTTCAGGTGGAAGAGTCAGCCCCTCCCCTTCATCCTGCTCAGGCAGACCCATCAACATGCAGATGACCACTCAGGCACCCCTACCCTTCCTTTGTGTGTGGCTCTCTATAAGGAATGCAGGAAGCCAGCTGTCATGCACCGCAGACATGTATTCCAGAGACAAGCAGAAGTTGATTTTTCTAAGAAAGTG
This sequence comes from Lissotriton helveticus, assembly GCF_964261635.1. Lineage (NCBI taxonomy): Eukaryota > Metazoa > Chordata > Amphibia > Caudata > Salamandridae > Lissotriton > Lissotriton helveticus. The sequence goes on along the minus strand of NC_136057.1, from coordinate 2,073,261,240 downwards.
GCAGCTTTCTAAAAGTGCAAAAACAACAATTGATGGACAGAATGCAGAACAATGTCATACATTCACCCCAGTACAGAGATCTGGGCCTAAATCCATTGTTTTTTTGCACTCCACACCACCCCAGTTCAGACATGGCCATATGCAAATCAGCCTTGACCCTGTGCCTCATGCGAACAGTCCAGCCCGAACTGCCAAGCCATGTCTTCCATGGACCGGAATCAAACATCCTAGGACCGGTTTCTGGCTATCAGTCATCTTCAGCCAGGATAGTTGACTCCAGTGGTGTGGAAAGCACGGGACTCACGTCTGAGCATACCCGTCCCACTCGGGGTGACAAATGCAAAAACAACAATTGATGGACAGAATGCAGAACAATGTCATACATTCACCCCAGTACAGAGATCTGGGCCTAAATCCATCATTTTTTTGCACTCCACACCACCCCAGTTCAGACTAAAAGTGGTATTTTCAGAACGGCAATCTAAAAACAACTTCACTAAAAGATGTGTTTTTTAAAGTGTTAGTCTAGAGAACCAAATTTGGTTTTCCTTTCCTTTCACAATTGGAGGATTGTGGGAGGGCCGGGCAGACATACAAAGTGGAGGCTGGACATACTTCCGAATGTACACATTTATTTAGTACATTGTGCAAAGAAAAAAGGTGTTGACCAAGAGGGTAGTGGTTGACCACTCTATGATCAGTCTGTCTTGGTCTTCATTCATTCCACAGGATCCTTCTGTCAGGATGGCCCAACCCGGAGTCTCAAAGAAATGAGAAATAGCGGTAAGTATATGGTACGAAATGCTCCTTTCCTTTCTATTCATCACCACACCCGTAATTGTGCCTTTAAAACTGAGGCAGGTTTTTTTGGGAGAGGCTCTTGCCTGTGGATGAGGACAGCATGCACCTGTTTGGTTTGGGAATATCTGGCCCACAATCTGCCCCTGTTCCTACAGGCCTCAGACTTCCTCCCCTTGCTTTCAGGGCTTAGGATTCATGCCATGTTAACATCACCTGGAATCAAGGACTCGTGTCACCCAATGGTTTGTGTTAGTAGTTTAAGATTGCAAAGTCCAATGTGTCAGTATTTTAAGCATGGAAGGTCCGGTGTTCCAGTATTATCTCTGGGACACTTGTGTACTTCTCATTAACCAAAATGTGACCCCCGAAGCACCCACCCCTCTCTTCCCCCAAATAACCACACACCCTCCCCTCCGACACTCACCCACTTCGCTGCAACTCTCCTGAGATCATGCGACTCTCCAGCAGCCTCTGGCGGCGTACACCACTCCTCACTTCAGGTGTCAAGGGTCTTGTTTAGGCTGGCGGTACCTCACAGCATGTCGATTTCATTGGGTCGATCCTCGGTTTCTCCATCTTCCTCCTTTCAGCTTTTCTCCTCGCTGCCTCTCCTTCCTGCTGTTGCATCCATTTCTCCTCCTCCTCTCCTACAGGATTGGCCCTCAGTGATGGAAGCTCTGCCCCGCTGTCCAAAAGCATAGTAGTCCTTTGTTAGTGTTGTTGTCTGTTGTGTTTTCCCTGCTTTAATGCTCTCTCTCTTTCCGTTACAGGTGTACTGGTGGCGTCTGGAGTCGGCGATGTAGACTTAGGCACAAGTGCATGGTAATCAGGGGGCTCACAACCTATTTCCTCACAAAACTACACGTATAAAATGTTGCAAGGCAGATCCAAGGTTAATCCATGGGAGAGGTAGGTCTTGCAGTGATGAAACATGAGTTTAAGAGTATTTGACTACCAGGACATGTAAAACTTAAAAATACATGTCCTATCTTTTAAGTACACTGTGCCCTGCCCTTGGGCTGTTCAGTGCCTACACTATGGATGACTTATGTGTAATAAAAATGAAGGTTTGGGCCTGGCAAGTAGGTTAACTTGCCTGGGGCGACATGGCAGTTTAAAAATACACATACAGGCTGTGCAGTGGCAGGGCTGAGACATGTTTAAATGGCTACTTATGTGGGTGTAACAATCAGTGCTGCAGGCCCACCAGTAGCATTTGATTTATAGGCCCTGGGCACATGAAATGCAATGTACTAGGGACATATAGTAATTAAAATATACCAAACAGGGATCAGTCAATTGTAGTCACATTTTATATACAGAGCACAGGCACTTTAGCACTGGTCAGCAGTGAAAAGTGCACAGAGTTCTACAACCAGCAATAATTTACGTTACGCAAAAGTGTCAAAAATAGTAGGTCAACAGACACAAAGTTAGGGGAACCACACCAAGGTTGCCAGATCTAACATGAGGGTGAAATGTATTTTGTGCTGCAAAGGTCAGCTTTTCACAGTGCAAAAACTACTTTCCACCATTTTGAGTTAAGTGGATTTTACTGATGTGAATTAATCCAAACACCCAAAGGTTTTGATGCAACAACCAATCTACTAAGAACAGTAGGTAGAGCTTTGCATAAAAAACTGATCCTTACTTGAAGGAAGAGCGTACAAGGGGAAATGTAATCATTTCTTCAAACAGCAACATATTGCAGATGTGCTTAGTTAATCTATGTGTAGAAATCTTTACTGAAAGGGAATACCTTCAGCACAAACTTTATGCTACACATTGAACACTTATCGCTACACCATGTTGCAAGGCTGTGCATACTGTGGGGCAACATGTTTGTGCACCAGTGCAGGCGATAACACAGGCCAATCTTTGTAATGTGTTTATTCCATTTTGGAACTTAGTACAGAATATTTGAGTGCTGCACCGCTTTGCATTAACAGTTAACACCTCTCGGCCATCATGGTCTTGAGTTACAAAGCAATACATTTGTACACTGTCAGAAAATGTTTTATGTGATAAACGCCTCAGATCCTTGCCTATTTTGGTGTAATATCATATGTTGTAGTTGCTATCACAAGAGTGCCATTTTCTATGCTGAAATAATATTTAGAATCAGATATAAGGAGTTGGGTTAATAGTTGTAGACAATTCAATATGTAACCCTTTTCCCTCCTACGCATTCTGCTTGATTACTAAGGCTATCAAGTCCAGTTTCAAAAACGTGTTTAAAAAACTCAGCAAGTTCCTATAAAAACTAAACAACTGGCAGAATTAATCAATAATATCATGCAAAGTCGAAATTCTCATATTATCATCTTCCCTGCCAAGTGCCACGCATTGCCAGTTAGAATAGTGCATTTTAATCCTGGTGTCTGCATCACTGCACTAAAATGTTAGGCCATGCATTAAGAGTGAGCTACCTCCTATGTGGGCCGAGGCGCTGCGGCCGATTGAGCAACAGTGGTGATGGTTTGCTTCTTAGCAGCCTGTGTAGGGTGAGCTTTGGAGATCTAAGACTAGGCCCGCAGTTTAGTTTAAAGAAATTGCAACTGTAACATTATTTCAACTGCTTCATTGTCCTGCGTTGCACGTGCCATCATCCAGGGCCCAGTGCTGCAGGCAGTGTCAAGAGAAGAGAAAACAGTGAGTCTGTGTGCTGCTACTGCTGACTGCACCAAGACATAGGATCCGTTCCATGAGAGGCGGGCCTGAGTTCCGGTCTCAGCCTGCCAACATGACCTGAGAAGAAGGCAGTCCCTGGCTTGCTATAACGAAGAGAGCAGAACTGACAGCAGGCAGCAAGCGAGGCTGGCGCAGGCTGAATACATTTTGAAATAGCTTCCTTAGCACAGATCAGTCCAGCACTGGGGTCGATTTCATTTTAAACACCCCATCCGCACAACCCTGCCCTGTACCACGCACCAGGCTTTAGACTAACTCATTTCAGTTTGGAGGTACACATCACCCCACCAAAATGCAAAGTCACAGATTTATAGCGCTTCCTGAAGTTGACTGGCAAACAGAGATGGAGCCCCGCTATTAACGTTCATTAAGCAAAGCACGAACCGCAGGCTGCTCTGGCAGGCTGAGCACACAGTGTGTGACAGACTGCACTTCACTGTGCATTGCAACTGCACTGCTCTGCTTGGGTGCTGGATTATTATTTTGTGTACAATATCTCATCTGCCAGCCAGGAGGTGGTTCTGGTAGCACTGACCGGGCTGGGCTCAGCTGAGCTCTCTCTGGGTTGGGCACCGGGGCATCATAATACCACATGACACACCAGATACTGGGTGCTACACACAACACAAGTATTCATTTACTCAGATTAAGGGAAATCACAGAAAAGTCCTCATCCATTTAGTATCTTTCAGCCCTGGTACCTGGTTCCATTGATGCTGGTGCTGCCCCCTCATTGATCAGTCTTCAAAAAAATGACCGTTAACTCAGAAAATTTCCTCCCTTGGAGGCGGCAAATCTCGCTGGGGGTATTTCTGACTTTTGTGGTGATGATCATGTGTTTTGCAGCTGACATTGTACCCTACTACTAATATCAGGTACCTCTAGGGCATAGGTCGTCAAACTGTGGGGCGCGCCGCATCCCTTCAGGGGGGGCGTGCACTTCACTCCACATTGTTGCTTCCAAGCGCGAGACGTGCATTCCAGCCCGGGCTGCTGCAGCTCCAGCTGCTGGGGGCTCGGCTGAGAGTGTCAAGAGTTAGTTTAAAGGCCATAGGCACGACTATTTCGAGTGGGGGGGGGGGCTAATTCTCATGGTCATGGAGATGCAGGGGCTCTAAGAAAGGGTGGAAAACAACAAAGCCTCATTATCCCGTAAATGGTCTTTTAAAGACCTGTGAAGTACTCGGGTGCGGCGGGCAGCGCCAAAACTGTCTGTGTGTGTGCCCGGGACGGTGCCTCAGCCTGGGCTGACACACACGACGGGTGGGGTGGGGGGGGGCATACTGAATCCTTTTGAGCCCATGGGCAGTGTGCGCCTGTTAAAAACCATGGGGCCTATTTACAAGCTCCTTGCACCACTTTTGCGTCTTTTTTAACATGGAAAAAGTGTCGCAAAAGTGGGGCAAGGGGCTTGTAAATCTGCCCCCACGTGCATATTTACATACCTTTGTGAACTGATTAAAGAGGCTGTTTGTTTTCTGGTTCCAGTGCTCCCTGTGCCCCCACTCTGCCTATTCCTACATTTTACTTTTTACTGCCTTAATGTGAGAATGCATTTCATGAAACGAAATATAAAGTAGGGTTACCAAATTAAAAATGCGAGCCATGTGCTGTTTAAAGAGCCTGCAAAGGTCTTGTCTTGACACTAAATAGGGTTATAAATAAAATAGTATGTATTCCTTTGTAATGTGACGTTTCAATCTTTGTTCCCTTTAATTATAAGTCATAGATCATTCAGGCAGCCTTAGAACACAATAAAAAATGCTTTCTATGTATTTTTGCTGTTCCAACTGTGCACAGATCAGTGCTGAAAATAGGCTTTAGGGGACTGCTTACTTTTGTACCTTCTGGGACATCAATATAATGAGCTGGCAACCCTAATCGCAAGACTGGAAGTTTATTGCAGGATGAGCACAATATTTATTTCCTCCACCCTCGATCCCTGGACCTTGAAAATTGCCATAAAAGCAATAGTTTAACTTATATCTGAAACCCAATGCCAAGCCTCAATAACATGCTGAGTAACTTCAACTGTGTCTGGGAATGCACCCGGCATTCAGACAACTCACTCCTCATTCTCATCCTTCACTTTCACACTCACCCTGCACTCACAGGGATCACAATGTACTCACACTGATCACTATGCACTCAACCCACCCTCTCACCCTGTACTCACAGTGACCACACTGCACTGAGCACACCGCACACTCTGCACTCACAGTGATCACTCTGCACTCACAATACTCTTGCGCTGCTAAACCTGTACCTCACCCTGCAGCCACACGAGTTCACCCTGTACCTCACCCTGCAGTCACATGAGCACTCTACTCACCCTGCTCATGCGACACTTCACTCACCTGTCCCTCTTAAGTGTGCGATCAGTGTTAGGGCCAGCCCTGGCTGGGAATCTTAGTCCCCCCCGAAGTTCTGTCTAGTTGCTGCCCATGTTGCATCCCACGTCGGAAGTACGGTTCACTGCAAGAATTTTACAACGGTTACATCCTTCCTGCAGATTTCATTTTCTGGCAGGTAAGAGTGAAGAGCTTTTTGTATTATTTTTTTAAAGCCTCGCTCCTTTCTCCTTCGTCCCAATACTAGTGGGAACGTTGGATATTTCAAGGAGGAGTGGATTTGGCATTAATGCCATAGGTGCTGCCTTTGGTTCTGGGGAACCAGGTTTGAGTCCTGGGTTTGGCTCAACATTGTGTGATCCTGGGTAAAATCACTTAATTTACCAGTGACTTACGAAAAATGAATTTGACCTTGATTAAAGTCGCTGGTGCTTGTTTAACATGTTCCAATCCCTAGAGCTGAGCCCACAAGTCAAATATAACAAATATTGTGAAGTGTGCCTACCATCTGTTCTCGCTTCTTTCGTAGACCAAATTTAAATGTTTTCTTGTGCAGCTATTTCTGAAGCTTTGGAAGGCGATCTTCTTTATAAGCCAACTATGCTAACAAATTGACTCTTGATGCTGCTAGAGAATAAAGGGGTATATATCCTCTTGAATCACTTATATCACGTGTGTATAATGTAAATGTCCCCTAGGCCTTCTCGGAAAACTACGTCTGGCCTCCTACTGACATGGCAACACCTGGCCGTACTCCACATAATCATGGATTTTTCAACTGTGTCGGAATGTTTTGTGGAACTTCTTTTTCTGATATCTTGTTTAGGGGCAAGGATGTGGCACAACAGCCAGAGCTGATGACTGTAGAGCTGGGAAACCAGGTTCAATCCTAATATGTCTGCTCAACATCCTGTGATTCTGGGCAAATCACTTAATCTCCCTGTGCTAACAAAAAATGAATGTGTGCTTGTGTAATGTAAAAGATGCTCCTGTAAAGTGCTCCAATACCTTTAGGTCATGTTCGCCCTATATAAAACTACAAAAAATATATTGCAAAATGTTGTGAGCACTCCCGTTTCCAGGCACTGCTCAAGACTGGAAGTGGAGCACAACCTAAGGATGGCAGAAGCAAGAATCCATCCACACATTGTCTCTGTGGAGAAAAACATGCACTCCCACACCTATGTTTTGGGAGTGTTTTTGCTAACGTATCCTAAATTTTGTGTTTATGTGAAAAATAAAGCACTAATGTAATTTTTTGTGCTAATTGTTTTCTTGAAGCCTTTTCATTTGAACTTTAGAATAAGCTCATGCACTACAAAACTTCAGTTTACTAAACACTCTTACTTTATTTAATATTATTTCCCCTATACAACCTGGGCTCTGCAGGAGAGAATGGCCATCATTGATGCAGAGTACCAGCTTCCAGAACTTTTTTGTCAGGTGGTAGTGGCGGTGGGGGGGGGGCTCGACGTGTAAAAAGGTTTAGATGGGGGGGCTCGGCCAACTAAAGTTTGAAGACCTCTGCTCTAGGGTGTATTATACTGTGTGTATCGTCTTGTACATAACGTGTGATAATAAATGTTTCTTACAAGGCGCCAGGACTCCTTCAGGCCTCGTTCACATTTTATAAACATCCTAATATAAATACAAAATAAAATCCTTCCTTGGGAGACGGCTGCTGCCTCTCCCTGGTGAAGCCTTGTAGTGCATTAGGAGGGGCTGCCCAATCATGCTGTGCTGTGACCGCTTGTGGCAGCCTGAATCTGAGAGTCAGCTGACTGCTGAGATCTGTGTTGGGGTCTCTCACGCCCTCAGCCGGGGTCCAAAAATAGATGTAATTTATGACATTTATGTTTCCCTCATCTTCGTTGCTTCATTTTGCTGTTGAGAAAGTGTTACGCATAGTCATTGAAATGTCACTCATAATGACACTGAAATTATAAAAATGTCACACATAGCAATCTGAAACCTTGGCAGCTACGACCACAGCATTTTTTCCGGAAAAAATCAAACATCACTTCACCTTTACAATGCGGCTTGAGAGTGAGGCACAAAGATAAAGATGCAAGATATTGATGCTCATTTTATGCTGATGAAATTGCTTTAAATCTGGCCTGAACTAATCACCAAGCTAAGAGTTAAAGACAAATAAGATTAAGGGTTTGCTGTATAAAAGTAATATAACTATTATATTGAGTGCGGAATTATAGTTTTAACAACCATATATGAGTACGGTTTGTTTAATGTATGGCCCAAGACTAATAAGACAAACAATACGAAATGTTCTTTTAACATTCCATTTTTTTCAACTAAGCAACAAGCTTCTCCTTGGTTATACCCATGAGAAAGCGTCACTCATTTGGCAGTAGAAAGATCCTCTTAAGTAAACTGAAACTGTGGAAATGTCACACTTGAAAACTTGGTTGCAACGCATTATATATGTGGAATTGTGGTTTATATTAAAAATATTTTTTTGCATGCACTTTCATGGCTTAATAGAATCACTACCAGGTACAAAGGGCCTCATTCATGGAGTTTTGGCATAGTGCAGCACAGCAAATCACCTTGATGTGCACCCTACATCAAAATGAAAGGGCAGGAGTACACTGTATTTATCCAATACAATGCACTCTTGTCTTTTCCTCCCTGCGCTCCTGCGCTGACACCATTACTGCAGCCTAGCACCAGGGTGCCAGTCTGCCTGTGTTGTAGGTTGGATTGTGTTTGTGCAGCGGCAGGTGGCATGTCCAGAGGGTGGTGAGCGGGTGGGGAAAAAAATAATACATTAAATAAAACACTTACCTTTCTACAAAGAGGCAAAGTCCTCTGCCATCTTCTCTTATCGATCAGTACAACAACACAAATGCCTGCACCCTTCTTATTTAGTATAACATGATTATTCAGATGTAGACCACTGTGTACTATATATTGCCCTTACGGCACAGATCACGACAAACTACATCTCCCATAATTCTTGAGGATTGAGCGCCCACCCACAACGTAAGCCTAAAATGGCGCCCTCCGCATTGTGTATCAGTCAGATGGTTCCTGACTTCATGCGGGAGCGGACGCTGGTGTGCTCGCTAAGAAGCAAACAATCAAGTAAGCTTGATGTTCTCGTGTGTTGGTTTGTTTTAATTAAAGCTACAAATCAGGCCCAATACGCGAGTCACTCTTCGGCTTTCCTTATTTTACAGAAATATTGTAGTCTGTGCACGTAATTCGGACAAGAATTGAGTTTCAGTTCCTGAGCGATGAACGCTTCAGGGAGCCAAGCGGTATGACAAGCGCAGATAAATGCAGGTACGAATCCGAGCGCGCACAATCTAATACACCGCCATCAATTGTAGAGGATCCTTGAATTATTTTGCCGTGTGAATCCTGACACACGTTTTTATTAAACAGGTAACGAATACACGAAAGATGCTACCAGCACAACCAATTGCATACGAGTAGCACATACCACTCGAGACGAGGTAGGATGTCGTTAGATTTGTAGCTTGTCGCAAAGATCATTGTTCTAGTCTATTAGATTGACATTGGCAGGCGCTTTCATTTCCCCTTTCAGAAGCGGCAGCGTATTGATATGGTGATACGGGCAGAGTAAAGATATACAGCCCTTCCCAATGAAAAGTTTCCGAACACATCACTCCCACAGCGAATCAAATTACAGGTACAATGAGGCAATCACTGAGGTATGGCATAAGAGCTGTCCGAGGCTGATGACACTTTATCGAATAGTGATTTTCATTTTTTCACTTCCTACACAGATTAATCAAAAGGCCCTGATGAGAGTTTGGGAACCCTGGTGGCCCCCACTCGAAACGCGACGGCATACCAATGGGAACATACCAGTATATTAAATATACACTAGGACTGTGTGAATAATTCTCCAATGTCCCTGGGCATTTGACGTTGTCTGATGATAAATCATGAACTTTATTTGATAAAAAACAACATTTCTATTGTATTGAAATTGTCGTTAGGATGTTGTTAGGATGTGACTTGTTTAATTTGTGATTATAATTTTTGTTTTGTATGAAATGTATATATATGTGGTTAGTAAGTTGGATATGTCAGTGTATTTGTTTATTTCTGCATAAAAACACGTATGAAATTTTTTCAAAAATAAAAAGTGAATGGTACAAATTAAGGTACCTGATCAACCTAAATTAAGTAATGGTGTGGTCTACATCTGAATAATCATGTTATACTAAATAAGAAGGGTGCAGGCATTTGTGTAGTTGTACTGATTTATGAAAGGTCCAGCCCGCCCCTGTCCCGTCTCAGGACCTAACTCCTTTCGGTTCTATAATCTTCTCTTATCGAGGCAGGCGCCAAAACCAATCCTGGTGCTGCTCTCATGCAGGGCCGTACTGGCCATAGCGGGCATCGGGCATTTCCCTTTTAGGCCGCTAGTGTAGGGGCCGGTTTTGGGCCCAAGGGGGGCCTTTTTTGTTACAGGGGGTCGACAATATTGCCCCTGTAACAAAATCGGCGGTCACCGGCCCACACAAACTGCTCGGCTGTACTCCCCCTCAGCCCAGGAGGGGCCGACTGAGCAGTTTGCCAGGACCAGTTTCTGTTCCCAGTCCGGCCCTGCTCTCAGGACTTAGGAGAACAGCACTCTGATTGGAGGGAGTGGCCTCTGTCGGAGCTCCAGAGGGGACTGGATGCCTGCACTTACTCTCAACCCAGCTGTCTTAAAATAGCCGGCTTGAAAGGTTTAAAGTGCGCTTATCTGGCTGGCAGTCGAAAAACGGCCGGCCAAAGAGACATGCAGACTTTAAACAAGTGTAAAAGTCCACCTTTCTCCCTGCTGCTGCCACTCAGCAGCAGTCTCGTCCGTGTCCTGACACTCCGTTCGGGACAGGGTGCTGAAAAATAAAATGGTAATATATTAGCTTCATTAACCATTTTATTTTTCTTCTCTGGGGCATGTCAGTTGGGCGATGCTTTTTCAATATAACGGAGGAGCCCCCCCTGTTTTTGTGCAGAAAGGTGCACCGTCCTGCATGAAAAAAATGCATACAGGTGCTTTCCTCCTTCTTTATGTGCTGTAAAATACAGTACACAAAGAAAGTGGAACAACTAGGAGAAATAAAGATATTTTTCCTTGTCACACCTGCCCTGGGGAGACATAGGATTTTGAAGCATATCCAGGTATACAAGTCCTTGTACATCTGGGATGCATAAAAACTCTTGGGAGTTGCATGGGCAATGCTGCGATTTGTGCTAAGTTGCCTTACGCAAAATTTATGAGTAAATTTAAAGCCACACAATTAGGCTTTGTGTGGTTTCATAAATCTGACCCAGAGCCTTGATTCAAGCATGTACCACTTTGCATGTTGCAAACGTGACACAAGGAACTCATAAATATGCTCCATATTATTTGGTGAGAATCAATCTATATGCAGTTTTGCCCCTAGAATGGGATTCCTGTCTTTATATTAAAAAGTAACATTAGGATGATACTCTTAAACAATTGTATCAAAGCATTGCAGTTAAGCACATTTTAAACAATTAGTTTAATAAATTGCAGGAAATATGATAAAATCAAAGAGGCAAACAAGTGAAAGAGAAAAGTGTAAGGATTTTTCAGAAAGGATCACAACTTAAAGTGAGGGCCAAAAAGGAAATAGACTGGAATTATATTTAAGTGTACTATAGTGACAATATTATAAAACGTATGTAATGAAAGTACAGACAATAATACAATGTTGAGGATATCGACATGCCAAAGTTTAAGAGGAAAACTCTTCTAAGTAGAGTAGTGTCATATGGTTGCCATGACAACCAAACCAGTTCTAACGTGTCACTTTTGGAACTATATTAGTTGGCTTACTTTGAGTTCAGATGTAGTGAGCAAGGTGGTTCTATCCACCGAAACGTGTCTGAGCTGTTAATTTTGGAATAAAGAAAATCTTACTTTGGAAGTATTCACGGAGTCAGCGCCTTCTTTTGATGAAAAAGTTTAGACTGGTGTTCGATATATATATATATATATATATATATATGGCAGAATTTAACAAATGTTTTTCACGTATCGAATGTGTGCAAAATGCTTTCGTTTTAGTCATGAATTCAAACTCTAATTTTTTTAATCCAGATTTCTCGGTTACTGCTAATCGAAAAGATGACTTTCTCATGCTGTTTGTCCACCATGGAGTTTTCTGTGTGAATAAGAGTGAGCCACTATATAGAATAGATGAGAAAAGGGTTTTACCCACAGTGAAAATTTAAGCTCATGTAGAACCCTTTTACACTTTCATCCCCATTTGCTCACATTGAAAATCACTGCTTTAAAACACAGGATTATTCCTATATATCTTAGTAGATATGGCACATTTCTGCTCTCTCCCTTTGATGCAACACAGTGCAGCAACTTTCCCTGCTGCATTGCATCTGGGTTTAGTAAATCTGCCCCCCAAGGATTTGAGTAGTTGATAATGTGACCATGTATTATAATGAATAAAATACATTCTGCCATACATTATAAGCATATTTCAAGTCACCTCAGAGTTCCATGACCTTCCAAAGTAACTTGGCCTGGGCCTCGTTCCTCTCTATAGTTATATGACTCCTCGTGACTTGTAATATCTCTATAATGTACTACAGCAGGTCATGAGGAAAAGTGAGGTGCATAAGTCATAAATCCAAAATCCCCCAAATGTTTATTGCTGCAAATCCTTTTTTTAAATTACTACGCGAACATGTTTTACGAGTTAATCGCTTCATCAGGGACTGATCATATGATCTCACAATTAGTCAGTACTCTTAATTGAAAAGGTTTCCAGGTTTACAAAGTATCCATTTGTTGGCGTATTCCCATCTTCATGCAGTACAACAGTCCAAGGTTTCCTGATCAAAGGTCTAGATTCTACAGAATTGCTTTATATAAATTCTTCAGTTAATGGATCACGTTTTTGGCAAAGTGTCATGCCTGCGCCTGCAGCTACCCTCAGTACACCCACCTGCAAGGTAATCCCGCCCAGCTTGAAAGACATACCAGTGGCTTCAGACAGCCAGTCCTTTCAGTGAAATACCGTTCATAGGGAAGGGACAAGTGTGCTCCTTCAATCGTATCAGTGCATTCACTGTAATAGCGTGCCCTGACCTGGTCTGCGCCCCAGCGCCCCCGGTTAAGACAGTGCGGTGGTGCAAAGTAGGAGAGTGCACCCTATCTGTAATGCGGCCCCAAGCGCATTGAAACAAACAGAGACTGAGGATTGCTATGAACGCGCCCTCACCGGAAATCAGGGGTGGGGAGAGGAGGAAGGCTATGTGATGAGGTACTGAGAAGTGGAAGGGTGGATTCCAGATGGGGAGTTATATAAGCATTAATATTTTAAGATGACAGAAAGAGATAATGATTTCCCTGGCAATTTAGCAGCTTCCTCTTTTCCTATTGAGTCTCACAATCCTTTCACTACTAAATGGGTCAAGGGCACAAACTATGAAAGATCCACAAACAGAACAGGGCTACAAAGTGTATATACCCTCAAATATGCTTGGGTTTATCATGTTTTGAATGCTATTTCTGGGATGATTCCCCCATCAGATTGGACTTATTGGAGAGTTCCTCAGAGCAAAGATGCTCCATTCATTTGTTAGAGAAGTGGTTGGTCCAGTGGGTTCTCCAGATGGAGAGCCTGGAGTCGTGACATGGTGATATTTCAAGAAAAACAACCAACCTGAATAAATGTACTTTATTTATGTAACCTGACTAGGAAAAGCCTCAAACTGATGGCGTTTCACTCATATTTACTATCTTAGATTTCGACGTGCATATATCTTAGTTGTAGGCATGGTTTATAATGGGGGGCTAGGTACTAAAACATATCAACTCTGCACTTTTGAAGAATAATCAGTGTTGGGTCAGTTACTACTAGGAAACTGTGCTGCGGGTAGAGGGGTAAAGGCCTTGTTTGCGCCTACGGTATAACGACCCTTTGTCGAGGCACATTAATGTCTTCTAGTAAAATCATTACGATTGGTTCTTCTTTCTTAGTTATATTTAAAATAACAAATACAGAGAACAATAAACAAATGAAAGGTTATTAGATGCCACAGAATTTGACCCAGCCGTAGGGGAACGGCCTTTTGAAACCTACCTCTGCGGGAACCAGCGGGAGTCTGCCATTTTCGCCACAATCACTGACGCTGCGGGGAGCAGAGCCGCCTGCAAAAACTGAGGCCTAAACTATGACTCCCAGAAGGCTCTGAGAGGTGCAGAGCCAGTGACGCTGTTGGAGGGCGCCAGAGGCCCTCAAAACCGGCCCGGCCCTCCCGCAACGCGGGACGCCACAGAATTTGACCCAGCCGTGAGGGGAACGGCCTTTTGAAACCTACCTCTGCGGGAACCAGCGGGAGTCTGCCATTTTCGCCACAATCACCACCGCTGCGGGGAGCAGAGCCGCCTGCAAAAACTGAGGCCCAAACTATGACTCCCAGAAGGCTCTGAGAGGCGCACAGCCAGTGACGCTATCGGAGGGCGTCAGAGGCGCTCAAAACCGGCCCGGCCCTCCCGCAGCGCGGGCGTGCCTGGGCCAAGGGTGGGCCCATCCACGCCCGTCAGCGGCCGGAGGAGGCTGGGCTGGCCATCCCCCTTAACACTTATATCGTGAGCCCTGGACAAAAGGTACCGTTGGCTTACATCAAGTTTGATACCTCTTGAGACTTGTCAATGCCAACTGTATTATCTTGGTGTGCTGCTTTGAGAAGTATATAGCCAGTGCCGCATGTTAGCAGGGTTAATGCTGTGCGTTTACTTTACAATTTAATTGTACAGCGGACTTTATTAACGAATATCTTAAAAATTGTTATAAGCTTGTAAAATGGGGAAACGGGTCTGTGTGGACAAGAAACAAGCTGTACCCCTGTCGAAAACAAAATCTAAACCTACCTCTATAGATAGGATGTTAGAGAAAGCCCTGGGAGCTGTGCCACAGAAATAGAAAGGACTGAGAGACGTCTATCCTTTACTCCAAATTTAGAAATAGCAATGTCGGTCTCCAGCCCTACTTTAGACACAGGGGCCCCAAATCTAGAGCTCTCTAATGATCAAACACTATTTACAGAGGTTGTCCCCATAGAGTCACCCGAGGCCGTTATCATAAACCAACCGGGCAGAAATACCAAAGCTAAACCAAAGCCTAAAGCAAAACAACCAGTTAGACGGAAAAAAACAGCAAGGCATTACTCCCGAAAATGCAATAAAGATGGTAACAACATAGGGGATCCTATAGGTCACATTAACGATCAGCCTCGGTGGGTCTCAGTATTGGTGACTAATCTCCATAACAAATGAGAGCTATTATTAAGGAGGAGCTAAGACCTCTAACAGAAAGGATAGATGGGTGTAGTATGCTGTTTATTATGTTTTACATGCTTTCCACTCCTCCATCTGTAGAACACTCTTGAGTTGATGTCACTTAGAATGTTGGTGTATGAAGCAGACTGTTGGAGAAGGGCTGATCGCCTTGCTGGGTGCTCCTGGTGGGGCTGAATACTAATGTACTTCTGATCTCCCTCTTAACTTGAATAAATCCTCCTGAAACTCTTCTACCTGCGTGGAGTCAGTTACTACATTTTATTGGTGATGATTTTATCTAAAGGACCTGCCTCTGCTACCTCTGAGGACTGCTGAGGACACCCTGAGTTCCTACTTTCAACATCTAGCTACTTATGTAATTACAACTGCTCCAATTCTACATCAGGCACACCACAGCCCCACCAGTGACCTCCCACCGGTCGCCTTCACGCTACAGTGCCTGTTCCTGCTCTTACCTTTCTTAAGGTGTCTAGTGTAGGTTGTTTGTTTTACTTCTACAGTGCACAACAGTTTGATGTTATCGTGTTTTTACTTCTGCACATTCATATTTTTACCCTTTTGGGTGTATAGTTTGGGTTTTTACCTTTTAACTATACTGCAGTGGTCCATTTAAGGCTGGGCGTTTTCTCTATTCTGTTTTTCTTATCTTTCATTACACTTTAGCCCAGTAATTATTTTTTTAATAACTCTAATGTTTATGATTGTATTGAGAAGAAGGAGTTTTATATTGTATTTCTCTTCTTCTCTGTTATCTATTTTTCTCCTGATTTGGATTGCTCTCTCGTGCATTTTCCTGGCCAGTTGGTGTACAGAGAGTAATCATTGATGGTTTCTTTCATATTTCTTTTTCTTCGCTTTATTTCTTTCTCACATTTATCAGAAAGAAGGATATGTCTATCTGTTTCTTTTATAATCTTTTGTTGCTTTCTTTGTCTCTGCTTTTGCTTTGTTTCTCTCTTGTACTCTCCTCTCTATTTCTGTCTACTAGCTTATACACCTGAATATAATTTCTTCTCTTTTGTTTTCCTTTGGAAGAAAGGAGGATATGTAGTATCCTGTTTATTATGTTTTACCTGCTTTCCACTCCTCCATCTGTAGAACACTCTTGCATTGATGTCACTTAGAATGTTGGTGTATGAAGCAGACAGTTGGAGAAGGGCTGAGCGCCTTGTGGGTGCTCTTGGTGGGGCTGAATACTAATGTACTTCTGATCTCCCTCTTAACTTGAATAAATCCTCCTGAAACTCTTCTACCTGCGTGGAGTCAGTTACTACAATGGGCTATAGGCAAATTTGAATGAATGGATACAATCCAGAGAGCTAATTAAGGACACTATTAGCTTAGATAGCAGGATATGTCAGCAGGCTACTACGGACAAAGAATTGGCAACCTCTGGTCCAATTTCCAATGAACAAGCCTCTTCCATAAATGCGGATAGTATTCAACAGGCTAAGAAGCAGAATGAAACCATGCCTCCCCCGGCGCAAACGAGTGTAGTTAATAATAGTTCACCTTTGTCTAAAAGCAAAAGGGAAGTACCGAAAAAACCTAGAAAGGAGGTTCAAGAAACCCGATCAGTTTTAGAATGCAATAATCAGACCTATGTCCCACCAATTGTACATTTACCACCTGCTTCAACTCCCTATGTAGTGGTTCTCGCAGGTGAACCGGATTTAAGAAAGGGTCTAACTGAATCCCACCAAGAATTGAAGAAAAACTGTGTCCACTGGTTAGTGAACAATAGCAATTATGGTTATGAGATTTCTGAAGAGATCCTAACAACAAGAAGGGTGGGTTGGATAGGCGAACGACATAAGGATATACAAGGAGATTGCATAGTAATTAATTTTAGAAACCCACAGACAACTCAAAGTGTTTAGCCATAGAGTATGGGAGGAATAAGAGCATCATCTTACTATTTCATTTAGGCTATTTTTACCCACCAAACAGGCCTCAACAGTATGGCCATCACCAGGGGATGGGAAGGAGACCAGTATTTAATAATGTTGTACCTTTCAATCGAGACCCTCAATAGCATACCCAACCTATTTTTAATATTCCCACTGAAAATAGATTTAGGCCCCTAGAAGGTGTTGACTGAATAAAAGGAGTTCCCCTAACCAATAAGGAAGAAAAATCCCCTGCATCCTTGGAGCAGAAGAATAAGGGTAAAGGGCTAAACCCCCGAAAGGAGGAGGGACTAGTTAGAAGGAGCATGAGCGGCTCCAGAAGTAGTACCAATCTTGAAGGAGTTCAAGCCCAGTTAGAAAATTCTGAACACCCTACACTTATAGGGCCAAATGAGTGGGAAGATACTGGTCTAATAAAAGCTCCAACGCAGTTGCCTCCCTTAGTGTCCTCTAAAAATAACTTACATGACTGTCAGGCAACACAGGTCCTGTCTTGGAATATAGCAGGTATAAATAACAAATTGGATGAACCTGATTGGGTATCATTTATTAGTCAATTTGAGGTCTGCATGTTCCAGGAAACGTGGGCAAGAGGGGAGGTAACTAATTCTGGGTATGCCTCTTTTAGTATTCCAGCAATATCAAGGGGTGTAGGGAGACCATCTGGGGGGCTTACCACTTGGATAGGTGTACACCTTGGTTGTAAGGTTGTGCAAATTGACACAGGCTCTATAGACATTCTATGTGTTCAACTGCAGTTCCCCTCCAAGCCTCCTGTTGTTTTAATACATTTATTCTCGAGGCCTACCCCTAGGGGGAAAGAGTCTAACACGGTGGAGGACTTATCTACATTTTTATGTTCTATTGATGCAGTCAAATGGTTATTGTTGGCGGGGATTTTAACTGTCAGTTTGAGCCACTCGAGGGTCTGTCTTTTGAAAATATACATGATGAGGATCCTTGTCTGGAAATTTCAGAGTACAGATGACCGAAAGTAAAAAAAAATTCTCCCCTGGTAATTCAGATGAACTGCCTTGTCTTAAAACATTCACTAAGAGCGTGTAATGGGAGATCACTCTCCGATACATCAAATGGTTACACATTCTACAGCAAGGATCGTGGGTTTTTACTAGATTATATCTTAATTGACTCAAACTCCTGGGATAGGAAGATTGATTTTAAAATTATCACATGATTAGATAGTGACCACCATGCCCTAACAATATAAATGAAAGCACTAGATTCTGAAAATGTGCACCCAGCTAACCCCATTGATTCTAGGTTGATTGTCTCAAATTATAGGAGGAGAGTGCGGTGGTCCAATTTCCTTCAATCGCAGGATAAGGTGAGTAGTCTATATGACGTACTAATCCCGGTGTTTGAAGAGGTGTCTGTCCAATATATGCAATGTAGGGATGACCTAGATTTGGAAGTGGTTGAGAAGAACTTTTCTAAATTAAGGGAAGTATCATTGGATTTCTTCTACCCTAATAATACCACTGGACCGGCTAGGTCGCCATCTCATCCATGGTATAATAGCCCATGTCGCAAGGCTAAAAGGGCACTCGTAGTATCCATTAAAGCTCAAAATCGCCCCAAAATAAAAATTGCAGGAAAGGCTTATAAATTGGTTGTTCAAGAAGCCAAACAACGGGGGGAAAGGGAAAACTGGGATACATTGAAAATTGCCCTCGGGGACAGAGACATGAGGACGTTCTGGGGTATTGTAAATTCAGGTTCTTCTACCCTCAAAATAGCGGTTGAACCGAACCTGGATGAAGAGGTATGGCGGGAGCACTTTGAATCCCTTTATGCTGAGGAAAAGAATCCAGAGGGAGATCCAAGTACTTGTTGTTATGTGAAAGCGGATTGCCGTGCAAGCAACGGGGAATTAAATTCTTACTTTGAAAGTGGTTTAAGTATATGCATAAGTCTAAAGGAAATAGAGGGCGCATTGGTAAAAATAGCACCGGGTAAAGCTCCAGGTTTGGATAAGATCCCTGGGGACCTTTACTGGAGTGAACCAGCCATCTGGACCCCGTATTTTTGGGTTCTTTTTAATGCCATATTGCAGGGCATGAAGATGTCTTCTAGCTGGCTTGGTGCGGAGATAATTCCGATTTTTAAAAAAGGTTCCCCACTTTTACCAACTAATTACAGACCTATTAGTTTAATAGATATTTCCCAAAAATTATTTGCACGTGTTTTGCTTGTCAGGCTACAATCCTGGATGGAAGAAAAAGGGGTACTGTCCCCCCTTCAGGCAGGGTTCAGGGAAAAGTTGTCGACCCATGACCAAGTACTAAGACTACAGTTGTTGTACTGGAAGATCGCCTGCCTGGATGGGGGAAGTTTATACCTAATTTTTGTAGACCTGAGGTCGGCATTCGATCTGGTGCCACGGGAAAAATTATGGTCAGTTCTTAGTGAGATGGGGGTCCCGGTGTATTTAATCCAACTTCTTAAGCGACTTCATGAAGACAATTATGCACAAATAAGATATGGTAGGGATGGAAAACGTACTGCTCCCGTACCCGTTAAACGTGGCATTTGCCAGGGCTGCATGCTAGCTCCTACGTTATTTAGCCTTTATATTAACGGGTTGATTGATGCCCTGTCAATGGAAAAAGACTTAGATGCCCCTAAGTTAGCCTCCCGCAGAATTTCAGCAATGATGTTTGCCGATGACCGACTTTTGGTATCTAAATCACCCATGGGGATCCAAAGGGTTTTAGATAAATTGGAGTTATTCTGTATGGAAAGAGGTTTAGAAATAAACCTACAGAAAACCATATTTATGGCGTTCAATAGTTCAAAAAGTACCCGCCCAAACCCTTCACTGAATGGAAAACCCCTGGAAAGAGTTTCATCTTTTATCTATTTAGGCCTTACCATTACTGAAAATATGGATTGGGGGGCTCACATTACTAAGTTGACACTAAAGTTTGCGCAATCGACAGGGGGCATCATGAAGGTTTTTAGTAGGTCTAGTAAGAGAGGAAATAACAACAACGGTCGGGTTGGGGCCCAAGGGAGTTTTTTAAGACCAAGCTGTGACACATTCCCTACTTACATGAATCTACACACAAGTGTCACAGGGTCTGAAACAAAAGACACTAATGCTACGAAGGTGAAGAACCCAGCCAATCACTACACAGAGCCCTTATGTCAATGTGTCAACCTAAATCCCCTGAACGCTCGATCTAGGATACCCATCAGTCACCACACGGAACCGCCCTTCATCATTTGGGATTCCTTAAAAGACCAAACAAGGAGAAGGACTGACTTGACGCAGGAGAGGGCAAAGATGGAAAACAGTCCTCACTCTACTCAGACAGCCCTTGACTAGGTCTTCTAGTTCTATGCCTAAGATTTGTGGATAGAACTGAGTGACTGATGTCGCAGTGCAACGGAAAAAGTGGTGAAAACAAATAAAGGTGTGTTAAAATTGGGTGAGGGACTGCTAAAGTGTTTTATTCTGGTATCAGTCCCTCTGCCAACGTTAAAAATGGTCAGAGACAGTCTTAACAAATGGCTGTCAAGATCTAAATCGAGGTCAACGTGTTTCAGCAATCACATGGACAATACGTGTCCTTGCTTTCTTCAGGACCTAACTGACTATTGCTACTGCAGAAAAACTATGAAAAAGTGTGTACATTACTATGAAGTGATTCCGGGATAATAATGGAAATCAATAAAAAGAGACTTATACAGAGATCACCTGAATTTCCTAGGCGTTCCACTTCATGTCTTGTCTCACAGACTGTGTATGTCACAGTTCTGTAAGAAGAAAAGACCTCACCCCACCTGGCAGCGGCTCAGGAGAAGTGAAGCACCGCTCTGTCCGTCGGTACTTCTTAGCCGGCATCCGAGCCGACTGGGATCTCTGTATAAGTCTCTTTTTATTGATTTCCATTATTATCACGGAATCACTTTATAGTAATTTACACACTTTTTCATAGTTTTTCTGCAGTAGCAATAGTCAGTTGGGTCCTGAAGAAAGCAAGGACACGTATTGTCCATGTGATTGCTGAAACATGTTGACCTCGATTTAGATCTTGACAGCCATTAGTTAAGACTGTCTCTGACCATTTTTAACGTTGGCAGAGGGACTACACCTTTATTTGTTAACACCTTTTTTTCCGTTGCACTGCGACATCAGTCACTCAGTTCTATCCACATGTCTTAGGCATAGAACTAGAAGACCTAGTCAAGGGCTGTCTGAGTAGAGTGAGGACTGTTTTCCCTCTTTGCCCTCTCCTGCGTCAAGTCAGTCCTTCTCCTTGTTTGGTCTCTTAAGGAATCCCAAATGATGAAGGGCGGTTCCGTGTGGTGACTGACCGTCTGCGCCCATCCGCGCCCGAACGGGACCATGGGCAACCCCCCTGCTCCTTTATTAAAACATAGGAAGCATTACAGCATGGACCTCCTATATCAACTACGCCCATCCACATCAGTAAGTTGTTGTCACCACTTCCACCCTCTGGAGACTCCTCGTTTCTGCCCCTACTGTAAGACTGAGCTCATCAGTCCATCGTCCAAGCCTGATTCAAGGGACTATTGCATGTTTCTTCTTAATTGTAGGTCCCTCCCAAAACATAGCTTAGAAATATCCCTGTTGTTGGACGAACTTGGTCCTGACGCAGTCTTTTTGACTGAAACTTGGTTGACCCAAGACTCCCAGCCGGACCTGGTTCAAGCCCTGATACCAGGCTACCAGATAGCCCGTTTAGATCGCCCTCAGGGTAAAGGCGGAGGGCTAGCTATTATATATAAGGACATCTATGTATGTCGCTGCTCGTAGGAGTCTATTGCTGACTGTGAAAGCTTGTCATTTGTTATCGAATTTTCTCCTAACAATAGTTTTACCGGTATTATCATTTACCGCCCCCTGGATCAAGCAAACACTTTCAAATAGCTCTCCCCTCTGTTGTGGCAGAATTGGTCACATCTCCTTTGAATTTCACGCTACTCGGAGATTTTAATGTCCATTTTGATAACACCTTAGATACCATCGCCACAGAAATTATAGCAAGTCTGGCTGCAATTCAATTGGAGCAACTTGTTCCATCTCCAACACATATTAAAGGTCACCTTTTAGACCTAGTATTTAGCAATTGTGAATATCTCAAAGTGGGCACTATTAGTCGCCTCCCTTGGACAGACCATTTCCTGGTGCCCTTTTTTTGGACCACACATAAATCACCCTCTCTCATTTCTATCTCACGTAGAACACGCAATTGGTCTAAGCTTCATGTAGATAACTAGTCCAATACCCTTACCAATACCAGACCCTTACTTCCCTGCGACCCTCTTGTTAGTAACAATTTATTTGAGGAATGGATTACAAGCTCCTTGGACTCCATTCTTCCCCTCTGCACCTCAGGTTCAAAAAGGCAGCAGAAAACAGCGCCCTGGTATTCAGAAGAGCTTAGGGACAAAAAACGTATTTGTAACAGACTGGAAAGAAAGTGGCGCATGACCTACAACATTGCGGACAAAGCCACTTATAGGGAAGCCATTAGAACGTATAAATCTGAAATAAAAGCCACACAATCGGTATTTTACAATGAAAAGATAATGTCGGCCAAGTCCAAGCCTAAAGAGATATACAAGATAGTAAAAACTCTGACCAGGCTTCCATCCCCCATGGCAGTTAATTACAATCCACTCTCCCGATGCAATGAATTGGCCAACTTCTTTTTCCATAAAGTAAATACAATCTATCTCTCCTTTTTGGACCCAGTTGCAGAACTTACTACTCAAAGATCTGACCCAGCCATGAAAACAGGAGATCCTCTTCAAAACAACTTAGTCCATCTTCCTCTGCTGAATTCTGAAACACTCAAGCTCCTAATACACCAAATAAAATCTGGCTCCCCATGTGACCCTGCTCCTCCAAGCACGTTGGTTTTGGCTGATAAAGCCATCCTTCCCACACTTATGGAGTTGTTGAATTCCTCCATAATGACTGGGACGGTACCACCGGCTTGGAAGCATGCCATGGTTTGGGCATTGCTGAAGAAACCCGCTCTAGAGCTGGGCAATCCGAACAACTATCGCCCGATCTCACTGCTCCCCTGGGTAACCAAGATCCTCGAGAAACACATCAACATCTTTTTAACTCAGTTTCTCGAGCGTAACCATCTGCTTGACGTTTCCCAGACGGGCTTCCGCCCCAAACATGGGACGGAGACTGCCTTGTTGGCCGTGACAGAGGAGGCGAGGCGGATCTTGGATCAGGGAGGATCAGTGGCAGTGATCCTCCTTGATCTGAGCGCCGCCTTTGATACGGTAAACCATAAAATCCTCCTAAACCGTCTCTTTGACCTAGGAATATCAGGAGAAGCCTTGGCCTGGTTCAAGTCCTTCTTAAGTGATCGAACTTTCCAGGTTTTTGAAGGAACATCTGTCTCTTCAAGCAAGCCTTTGGGCTGTGGGGTGCCGCAGGGCTCTTCACTGAGCCCCACGCTTAACAATGCATACATGAGCCCACTGGCTGGGATTGTTCGTCCACATGGTATTAACATCATTACCTATGCGGATGACACCCAGCTAGTGGTCTCCCTTGTGCAAAAGAACGGCCTCCAATCACAATCCAACTTAACAACTTGCTTGGAACAGGTCAAGAGTTGGATGACGAAGTCCTGTTTGAAGCTCAATGACAATAAAACGGAGCTCATGCTCCTTGGCCCATCAGCCCCCTCCCCCCCCCACCTTGGAGCTGTTATGGCCTCTGAGCATGGGCGCCCCTCCCACTCCCAGAGATAATATAAAAAGTCTGGGGGTGTGGCTGGATAAATCATTGACCTTCAGTACACAGGCGACCAAGGTGTCAGCGACCTGCTTTGGCCTCCTCAGGATGATCAAAAAAATCCTCCCACTTCTTCCCTCTGAGGCCAAGCAGATAGTGATACAAGGCTTAATTTAATCTCGCCTTGATTTCAGTAATTCCCTGTACCTTGGGGCACCGGAGTAGAGTCTGCAAAAACTTCAGGGGACTCAAAACTGCGTAGCTCGCACATTGCTTGGAATTCCACGCAGAATCTCGATAAAGCCCGGTCTAAGAGCTCTGCACTGGCTCCCCATTAGGTAGAGAGTTAAGTTTAAATCTATGTGTATTGCTCATCAAGCTTTTTGGAAATCTGGCACAGAAATCAATCACTCCCTGATCTTACCCTATCAACCTAACAAACTACTCCGCTCTTCAAATGCCTTTCTGGCCAAAGTCCCTAGGATTCAGAGAGCTAGAGCAGGAGGCCGATCTTTTGCCTACAATGCTTCCAGACTGTGGAACACCCTCCCTTTTCATCTGAGAACCAATTCCAACCTGTTGAGCTTTCGTAAACAGCTTAAGACTTTTCTTTTCAACTAAACTTTGACCATCTTCGGATCGTCTCTCTGGAAGACACTGTTCTAGTCCTAGCGCCTGGACGCCTCAGGGCAGCTGTAGCGCTCAATAAAACCCCTTTTCATTTCATTTCATTTCATTTCATTTCACTGATGGGTATCCTAGATCAACCGTTCAGGGGATTTAGGTTGACACATTGACATAAGGGCTCTGTGTAGTGATTGGCTGGGTTCTTCACCTTTGTAGCGTTAGTGTCTTCGGTCTAGTAAGAGAGCCATCAGCCCGGCATTAGAAATTTACAAGGCCCAGGCTTGAGGTGGCGCTTTATATGGCGCTGAGTTATGGGGTCATTCTAAACTTGAGACCCTATCAAAGGTGGAAAACCAATATCTCAGACAGCTGTTTAGATTACCACCGAGCACCCCATTAATCCAGCTGCGATTGGATATGGGATTAATGGCGATTGCAGAAATGTCGAGCATTAGACCTTTAATGTATTGGCGTCGCCTGTGGACCACCCCTGAACTTCTGTCCTATAGGGAGGAATTATCTGAAGTCATGTTTGTACAGGGTGTTTTCAAACTTTCCTGGTTTGCCCATATTAAATATTATTGATTAATATGGGCTTGGACGATTGCTGGGATGAACCGGACCGTGCCTGTACTCAAATCTAAAGGAAACAAATGAAGGTCCATTTCGAAGAGTATATAATAGCCCAACTTCATTCATGTTCCAAAACAGGCAAACTATCTTTAGCTTTTTTAGAAATAAAAGATAAAGCTCGCTTTGAGGCAGTATTAGATCTTATTAAACCGGTGGAGGTGATGGAGCGAGATAGAAAACAAAATTTTGTTTAAACTCGCAAAGTCACATTTCCATAACATGAATAAAATTATTAATGATTTGTGATATGTCGTGCTAATACAACTTAGATTAAACTTTACACGTGGGGGGACTAACATATGTGCTCATAAACGTGCATATTTGTTGCATCTTTTTGTTCGTGCAAAATAATAAAATAAATTTTTGTTTTCGTTTCTGTCATTACTAACTGCTGCAAACTTAAAAGAAGCATGTGCTTGTTTTGCTTTTCCTTGTCTGTGTGATGTCATTTCTACTATTCTAGGTGCATATGGGTCTCATTGAAAAACGGAGACTGGTAAATATAAACGCTGCTTTATTTGTTTGCATTAGCTAGGTAACATTTTGATTAATCGGGTGGGTTAATTAATTAGTAAACCATTGGGTGGATACAGAATATACTTTATTTCTTACATTAATACTTTTCTTGTGTTTGTTTTATACTAGAAAACATAAGTTGCCTGGTTTTGGGCCTAGTTATTTGAGCCGCAGAAAAAGAGCTGATCTATAATTCTGCAGAAAGTCACGAGACGCCCATTCTGAATTAAAACGTTTATTGAAGCTGCATTCACAAAGCAAAAACTGATGAGCTGACATCATTCTGTCGGACATGGCCAAGGTCGAAAGTGAACTTTTTGTCAGTCCTTAACTTGGCATCCGCGGAAATTGTACTGAAAGACTATGGAAGCTGCGAGGATGACTTAATACAAAGTTGCAATCGCAGGAAGCTTCTGGCTTCACGTGGAAGAGACAATGGTCTTTGTAAAACATGATTTTGTGGAACTTTTTAAGAATCGGGTGACATGTCACTTGTCACTCTCAGCCAATGGGACGTCGTAGATTTCTGAAAACTTTCCTTTGCTAGTTTAGTTAGCGTAGAAAGGTATAAAAAGTCATGCCCTTAGGGTTGGGCTGGCTGCTGCTTTCTGACTTTCCGATGAGGGTGATGTGCTGCTGGACTTTGCGTGGAGCACGTAAGAAACCTCAAAGATCTTTACTTTAATTTCTGTCTATTTAGCTCAGTTAGGGAAATAGTTTTTAGAAATGCTAAACTTTATATAATTTCTTTAAAATTGATTCAATTGCTTAAATTGTATTTTTCTCATATTTCCTACCATCATGCTTGCTTTATTGCAAATAAATTTCATTTATAAAACTTACAACATATATACCAAAATTTAGAAAATAAAATCTTACTTTTAACAAACAAGCTGGTCTTGATTATTTAGAAGTATAGGTTACCATTAGCTAGATCACGTCGCCTATGGTGGTCGTTTAAATGGTTGGGTTTTATTCTAATGACAATATTCTTTTTGCAAATATATAAATATGTATATAGTGTATATAATGTGTATATAGATTTATTCTGACCACCTGATTCAGTAGGCCCAAAATATATCAGGTTCATAAATGGGTCCATATTTAGTATAGAATTTTGTTTATAGGTTATGAAGTTGGGTAGCGTAGTTTATGATATATTTTCTATAGCCCGCTGGATCAATTCTCTGGTAGCAGAAATTGATGGTTGCTAAGAGGTAACCAAGGTAATACGTTGGTTGCTAAGGGTTACGTCATGGTATGGAAATAGGATCGATGTTTTAACACATGTCAAGTTCGTTTTTCGTGCCTATCTGTAAGCTATACCGGTATAGATTGTGTGGCGAGAAATTAGTCACGCAAGCCATCTGTTCAGTTTGTAGTGATATCGCCGAGTATCACAAGAGGTATCGCCGTGTACCATAGTGTTGTCGCCGAGCAGCACAGTTTTAGGGCTAGGTCTGAATCTTGTATAGTGAGGGTTTTCTAAGAAATTAAAGCAGCATGAGAATAGGGACAAAGCGCCTTCCATAAAACTCACTGTGATGAGAGTATTAGTTATATCCGAACTTGAGTGAAGGGTAAAATTAACGTCGGTGCATGATTATCTATAAACAGGTTAGAGTCCTGTACGGGTACATGTTTCATATCTAAAAACAGGTGAGAGCCCTGTACGGATAACGTCGTTATTTTACTAACGGTGCATGAATTCTATAAACAGGTGAGAGTCCTGTACGGATTTCATGTGTGTTTGAATTTAGGGAATTTTCCGTGTAAAAGTGCGAGTTTGAATTGTATTTTATGTTCAAGTGGAACTCTTAGAACTTTCACTTCGCGGTGGGTTCAGAGCAAAGCGAGTTCATAATTATACGTGTTAGAAGGGTGGGGTAAGGTTACTCTACTGACAATTGAATATTATCCTTAGTGTGAATAGCGCCGTCTATTCCGAAGTGTGGATACTTGAATGTATGTAAACTATCCTAAATAGTGAAACGAACAGATGTTGTCTTTATAGTCATTGTTAAGAATTAATTTACACTGAAAAGTGTCCTTAAAATGGCGCTGTGAAAAGATTTTGTGAAGGAGGGGTAAGCGCCAGGAGTGAGAAGCGAGAAACCGCAGCTGCTGTGTACGTCACAGAGCCGCGCTGGGATTGGGTGACCTACGTCACAAGCTGTATTCTGATTGGCTCCTGAGTCTCCGACGGCCTGTGAGCTGATTGGTCCTTCGGAAAATCTCCAAAATTATTGGTCGAGCTGAAAAGTGACGTAGCTCAACTGCCATTGGCCTGTTGGTGTGTTTCGCGCACGGATTGGTTGTTTTGCGGAACATCCCGGAAATATTTTACGAACGAATTTGTGAATTAAATTTAACTCTTAAAAATGAGTTATCATTTTAAACATGTTGAGAAAAAGACAACATTATTTCAGAAATTTAAGAATTTATTTTCACCTGACAAGAAAATCGAAACGCGAGGTGGTAAACTACTTCATAAGTATAAAACACCTGCAGCGTACATGGAAGGTGAATACGGATATCATACTGTCTTATGGTTCGACAGTTGGAAACGTTATACTAAAAACGACGGTGTTTTAGCTTGGCCTGATGATGGTTCATTTAATGTAAGAGTTTTAAGAAATTTACGAGAGAAAATGAATGCTCTTGTTCCAAAACCGAGACCAACTCAATTTGAAGCTTTAGTTGAGTGGGAAGACGAGATGTATCAGTTACAAAGAGAAGCTAGTGGAATTAAAAGACCTTCTAAAAATCCATCATGGAAAAGAGAAACTCATGAAGATAGATTGCGAATGTGGAGACAGGGAAACATGAGTGAAGGATTGTATTTAATTCATGAAATGGTAATGGGTTCTCCTACAGGGAAATCTATGGAAAGTGAATCTGAGGATGCAGTTATGGAAGAAATATATACAACTGCTAGAAAGAAACAGCCTAATGAGCCTTTGAGACCTCCTAGATCATGGTCTACTCCGGTGGTTTCTACTGAAACTTCACCGAGTGCACCTCCAATTAGTGAAGCTCCTAAACTTTATCCAAATAATTGTGAAATCACTGAAACTCCTAGAAGATCAGAATTCGAGAATGCTCGAAATGAAGGTAGACATTTTTCAATGACTCCAAGAGCAAGGGAACCTCCAAAAGATTATGCAAGAGAGACAAGAAATGTTGAGGATGTTGATTATAATGAATATTTAAGGTCTAAAGAAGAGTTAATTAAAAGAATGACAAAAGGCATGGAAGCTGTCACAGTTCCAGTAACAATAGGTCCTATTCAGCCTGTATTTGATCAAAGAGATACAAACAAAACTGGATTAACTATTCCTTTAAATACAGAAACTCAAAAAGCTACTGAAAAATTTTATTCAGACTTAACTGAATTAAACACTTCTAGATCGAGAATGCCTGATTTAACCTTTAATGAGGATTTATCTCCAAAAACACCAATGGGTGCTATGTCAGATGTAGGAAGTCCTGAAGTCAGGATAACCACACCAAAACTTGATGTGGCCAAATTAAAAGCTAATATTGAAGAATTAATAATTGGAACAATTGGCCCAGATAGTTTAAATTACTATCGGGATGATGAACTACTATTCATTTGCAAAAGTATTCAGTGGAAAACGAAAAATAAATATGATCAATTAGAGGATCTAGCTGCAGAACTTGAAATCGATGTAAGTAAACAAAAGAATTTTGCAAAGCATTACAGATTAGATTTTTCAGAAAGTGACATTGAGAGTTTGAACTCAATGGGAAGAATAGTTCACATTAAAGATTTGATTGTCTATATCAAAAAGCTAGGAGAACTGAACAAATGGAGAGTGAAATGGACCAAAAGGAAGGAAGATGAAAGATTGGAAAAATTGTCAAAACAATTTCCAATGAGGGAAGTTGCAGGTGGAGGATATGTTCATGTCCCATGGTCGAGACAAGATATCCTGTTATTCACAAATGACTTTCCAAAATTGAGGGAGAAACCAGTTGAGTGGTACAGGCAAGTCGATAGATTTATCAAAGTGTCAAAAGTTCTGTGGATTGATTTAGATGGATTTTTTGACATTGTAGTTCCATCTGATCTTTGGACAGAATGTAAAATATCTATTAGTTGGCCAAAAGCAGAACCTGAACGAATCAAAGAAACAGGTGCCCCAAATCCACTTGTAATGGATTTCTATGAGAAAGTAATTGTTTGGATGAAAAACAAAATTCCACCCAAAGAAGTTGATTGGGTTAAAATAGAAAGAACAGAACAAGAAACAAAAGAATCAGTTCATTCTTTTTATGAAAGACTATTGTTAATCTTTAAACAATACAGTGGTTATGAAAAATTAGATGAAAAAGACATGAGTCATTTTATCTATAGATTTGTTTATGGACTAAAACCTGAAATTGGAGAAATGATCAGAACTAGTATAGTCGGATGGCAAGCACTATCTATAGATGATATTCTAAGAAAGGCAAAATATTGTAGCGATGAATTAGAAGTAAAACAGAAAAAGCTGAAGGAGAAAGCCATGTGGGCTCAGGTAAAGGTGGCTGAGCAACAGATTGCCAGCATGGGAAATAAGAACACTAATTTTGTTCAAACTGGAAATACAAACCAAATACAAGGAAAGTTTAAAGGTAATAATTTCCCAAAGAAATTTAGCCCAAAGATAGAAGAGCTGAAACAAAGATTACCTTGTTTTAATTGTGGCGAAATTGGACATTGGAGGGACGAGTGTCCTCATCCTCCTAGAAACTTAAAGAATCCCTTATTGAATCCACAGATGCAGAATGGTGTTAACCTGCAGCAACAGCTACAGATGCAACAGGGGTTAAATGAATTTAATATTCAGCGACAGTTACAACAACAGCAACAACAACAGGTGAATAATCGTCAAGACCAGTTGCCACAACCACCTTTTCCGAATTGTGGGGGAGTTCAAAAATATAATCCAAACGTGGGATTTCAGGGATGTGAACAGGTAATAAAACCACAAAAACAGCAAAAGCAGCAAAAGGTTCAAATGCAAAATGCTTCACAACAATTTTTATTAACAGAAAGTCAAGACAGTGATTCTGATGATTATTGCTGACGGTGCCCGAGAGAGGAGGAAGAGTGTGTTGTTGGAGCCACTCTTGAGGTTGACCAGTCTGGTCCTTATGTAAACGGGAAAGTTAATGATGTAGACATCACTTTTCTAGTGGACACTGGTGCTACCCGTTCTACTGTTAGATCAGTGGAAATTGAAAACCTACCTCTCTCTGGGGATACCATCCAAGTTGTGGGAGTAAGTAATCAGCAAATTAAAACAGACTTAACTGATCCAGTACCAGTTGAAATTGGAAATTACAGAGACAAACACAGATTTGTGGTTTGTAATAGTAGTCCAGTAAATCTATTAGGCAGAGACATCCTATGTAAAATGAATTGCAGAATATATTGTTCTCCTGAAGGAGTTGAGTTACAAACAATGGAGGAAGATGGTTTGTACAGAATGACAATGATGATGATGGAAGCAGAAGAAACAAAATTGTTTCCTGCATTTGAAGAAAAGGATTTACCTGAAGAGCTAAAAGAAACAGTGAAATCTGAAATATGGGATTTTACTGGGAATGAGATGGGTCTGATGAAAAACGTAGATCCTGTAAAAATTGCATTGAAACAGGGAATAGAATTTCCAAACACTCCACAGTATAAAATGAAAACAGAAACAATTGAAGGTATTACACCTATAATTGAAAAGTTAATCAAGCAAGGTGTATTAAAGGAAATGAAAAGTAGCTCTTGTAATTCACCAATTATGGGAGTTAAAAAGTCTAACGGAACATTTAGGATCGTACAAGATTTGAGAAAGGTTAATCAAATTGTCATTCCATGTTGTCCTGTGGTTCCAAATCCAGCAGTAATTCTATTTCAGATTCCACATGATGCTGAATGGTATACAGTCATCGACCTTTGCAATGCATTCTTTACTGTTCCCTTACACCCAGACAGTTATGAAATCTTTGCTTTCAGATTCCAAGGTAAGACCCTTGGATGGACAAGAATCCCTCAGGGCTATACAGAAAGTCCTTCAATCTTTAACGAACTGTTAAAAAGATCATTAGAAGATTTAGACTTACCAGGTAGGTCTACGATGGTGCAATATATTGATGATTTGTTAATAGCTGCAAAGACAAGAGAAAATTGTGTAACAGACACAATAATTCTGTTAAATCGCCTTGCGGAAGAAGGACATAAAGTGTCCCCAGCAAAACTACAGTTTTGCAAACAAGAAGTAAAATATCTTGGTCACAGAATTGCAAAAGGAAAAAGACAAGTAACAATAGAGAGAATAAAAATGATTCAAGCAATGTTACCGCCAAAAACACAAAGACAGGTCAGAATGTTCCTGGGAATGGTAGGTTACTGTCGACAATGGATAAGTGGATTTTCAGTAATTGCAAAACCACTACAAAGATTGACCAAATCAGATGTAAAAGATCCAATTATTCTCAATGATGCTGAGATGGAATCTTTTGAGAACCTGAAAAAGAGCTTATGTCAAGCTCCTGCTTTGGGTATGCCAAATTATGAGAAAGATTTTGAACTGTATT
The DNA here is from genome assembly GCF_964261635.1 of Lissotriton helveticus. Lineage (NCBI taxonomy): Eukaryota > Metazoa > Chordata > Amphibia > Caudata > Salamandridae > Lissotriton > Lissotriton helveticus. The sequence continues at coordinate 2,073,229,020 of NC_136057.1, read as the reverse complement.
GCAGTGAGAGAGAAGGATGTGCATTATCTGTATTAATACAGAGACATGGAAATTTAAAGAAACCTATTGCATACTTCTCTGCAGTTCTTGATCCAATTGCAAAAGCATTACCAGGTTGTTTGAAAGCAGTTGCAGCTACAAGTATCAGCCTTGAACAAAGTGAAGGAATCATTATGGGATTTCCTGTGAAAGTTTTTGTGCCCCATTCAGTTGAAATATTACTGACAAGAGGTAAAACTCAACATTTAACAAGTAGCAGATTGACAAAGTATGAGAAAATCATACTGGGAGCAGATAATGTTTCGATTTCAAGATGTTTGAATCTGAATCCTTCTACATTACTGCCTGATTCTGAAATTGTTGATGACATTGAAACTGAACATGAATGTTTAGATGTCATGGAATTCTGCACAAAACCAAGAAAAGACATCAAAGACAGACCTTTGTCTGAATCGGATTTTGTCTACTTTGTAGATGGCTCATGCTTAAGATCCGAAGGAGGTATCTTGAAAGCTTCATACTCAGTTTGTACAGTTGTAGATGTTGAAGAAGCATCATGTCTTGAAGGAGTTCGTTCAGCACAAGTGGCTGAATTGATTGCTTTAATTCGTGCATGTGAAATATCGAAAGATATAAGAGTTACCATCATTACTGATAGTCAGTATGGGTACGGAGTTGTGCATGATTATGGACAACTCTGGTCACAGAGAGGATACATGACATCAACAGGATCACCAATTAAAAATGCAATTTTCATTAGAAGATTAATTGAAGCAATACAATTGCCAAAAGAAATTGCCATAGTCAAATGTGCAGCGCACACTAGAGGAACTGATTATATTTCCAAGGGAAATGCCTTCGCAGACGAAACAGCAAAGTACTGCGCAAGGAAAAATTATTCATACAATCGGGAGAGGAGTAAAGAAACTGATTCAAATTCATTAATGCTAACAACTGTTGTAGAAACATGGCATGAGATTAGAGATTTACAAAACGAAGCAGATGATGAAGAAAAAGACCTATGGTTAAGATCAGATTGTAGACCACGTGAAGAAGATGGAGTGTGGGTTTACAAAGATGGCAGAATAGTCTTACCAAATTGCTTGATTGCTGACATGGCCAGATTATATCATGGTCCTGCACATTTAGGAAGAGATTCTATGGTCAGACTTTTTAGAGAAACATGGTTCAATACCAAATTTAGAACGATTGCAGAATCTTTTTGTCAAAGGTGTTTATCATGCCAACAAATGAATCCAAACAGAAAATCAGTGGTGGGGACAGGAATAATTGGTCGAGAAGGTGGTCCCTTTACCAGGTTACAAATAGATTTCATTGAAATGCCCTTACACAACTGTTTGAAATATGTACTTGTAATTGTATGCTTATTCTCAAGATGGGTAGAGGCTTTCCCTACACGACATTGTGATTCAATTACAGTAGCAAAACTAATGCTCAGAGAAATCATCCCAAGGTACGGTTTTCCAGTCACTATTGAGAGTGATGGAGGAAGCCATTTTGATAACAAACTGTTGAAGTTAATTTGTGAAGCTTTGAGCATTGAGCAGAAAATACACTGTGCATACAGACCAGAGGCATCAGGTGTAGTTGAACAAATAAATGGAACTATCAAAAACAGAATTGGAAAAATGTGTCTAGAGACAGGTGTTAAGTGGACTGATGCTCTTCCACTTGTTTTGATGTCATTAAGAAGTACACCAGATAAAAAGACAGGTCTGAGTCCTCATGAAATTTTAATGGGAAGAGTTATGAGGCAAGCTTTTGTACCTGTAGGTAAATTGTTGAGCATAAATGACAGTGCAATTTTGGATTACTGTAAAAGGTTATCTGATATGGTAACTTCTGTGTCTAATCAGGTGGGAACTGAAGCTCAATCAAATGAAAAAGTTTTGACTCATGATCTGAGACCTGGCGATTGGGTCAGAACGAAAGTACATCGGAGGAGGAATTGTCTATCTCCTAGATGGCAGAAACCTAGGCAGGTAATCTTGATCACTACTAATGCTGTAAAGTGCAGAGGATTGAAGCGCTGGATTCATCCAAGTCATACTATTCCAATACCAACTCCTGAGAGTTCTGATGTTGAAAGTGATACCACAGATGATTCTGATTCTGAAGCAGAAGACAGAACAGAAGGTGAAATAATTCCAGATTCTGAAGATCGACAAGAAAGTCGACATCTGGAAACTGTGCCAGTAAATGGAAATCTGACAAGAAAAGACTTAGAAATAATTGAAATAGATTCTGAAGGTGAAGAGAATCTGTTAAAAGGAAAGATAACTGAGGAGTCGGTTGTCTCCATTGAAGACAAAGAAGCTGAACCAAAAGAAGTTTCAGACCAGGAGAGTACAGAAAGGCAGAGAACAAGCTCTGAAGTAAGGAACAGAAATCCGAAATCTGGGAAACTAGAGGTAATTGAAGAAGAAGAGGAGAACGAATTACCGAGTACCAGTGATGGAAGACAAAGTGAAGTTCCTGAAGGAGTGAAATTGCCGAATAGAGAAGTTCCTGAGTCAATTGAAATTTCAGACTACGAAACTGAAGAAAGTGACGTGGAAGGTGAAAGTGAAAACGGAAAGAAAAGGACTTGGAAGTCAGAATCAAATAATTCTGAACCAAAGAAGAAGTACGTGAGAAAAGCAGACTACTGGCCTGGTGGAAGATTGAGAGTCAGACTGATCAAAAAGCCAATAGAACAAGTTGAAGAAATAAGTAGTCAAAAGAGTCCAGGAAAAGAAATTGGAGTTGGAAGAAAAATTGAAGTGATATCGAGAAAAGGGAAGAGAATAATTAGACCAAACCAAAAATACAAGTCTCCTGAGTGGACTTACTTAGTAATTCCACCTGTTATTGACATATATGATAGTAGTGAAGAAGAAAACGAAATCCAAAAAATTAGTGACAATGATTGAAGTACAAAATTATTAAATTGGCAAAAGGCTGAAGAAAATCTGTTAGTTGACACAAGGTCGAAGAAAAACTGTTTAGTTGAAGAAAACTTATGTATGACATAAGGTCGAAGAAATCTTGTTTAGGGTTATAAAAGAAAAATATATTTTAAAAGGGGGGTGTATATAAATTTTAAAATTTATTTTTATTTTTGAGGCTAAAACTAACCTAAAAATGCCTTACGTTAAGGAGAGCACTTCAAAATGTTCTGTTTTTAAAAGATGCTGTAAGATGACTCTGGTATGTCTGCTCATTTTAGTTCTGCTCTGGTTGGTACTAGCTGTGATTATACCTTTAGAAATGAATAGAGAATTACACAAAGTTAACATAACAAGCAAAGCTCTGGTTAGCCAAACTAAACATAGTGCATCTGCAAAAGTAATTGATCATCAGCCTAACATTCATCAAGATAAATCAATAGGTGATTTTTCAAGTAATACATTCACAAAGCTTTTGAGTGAATATGTAAAGGTAATGGATGCTAAGGACTGTTACGTCTGTGTTAAGTTACCTGCTTCTGTTTCTGAGGGAGTAACATATAATATGCTTCCTCTCACATATGCTGTTACATGTAGTGTATTAACTAGTTTATTTTATCAAACTGGACGTTTAGAATATTACTATTCAAATTATGATGAGATTTTTGCTAATGTTAAGATTGATAATGTTTTAAATAAGCATAAGAAAGCAAAACAAATGAGAGAATATTTCCTTGTTACTAACGAACTCACTTATGAGTATGCTTACAAGAATAATCTAACATGTAAATTAAGTGCTGAAGGAAAGAAATTTTTGAATATGGTTGAGGAGAGAAGAGTAATTTATAAAAGAAATGAATTAGTCAAACAGACTAAGTCATCCTTCTGGCAAAAAGAGGATGAGAAATTAAATGGCAAAATGCTTGAAAATATTGCAATTCACATAGACAAACCTGTTAGTGGAAAGCTTTGCATTAGGAGAGATAATACTCTTTTTGATAATTATTTTGTAGGTGCAAGCAACTGTGAAGATACTTATCAGATTATGGGAGGTTGGGGATTTAAAGGTGGAAAAGATCCTATCTTCCCTGGAATTTATTTTGTTTGTGGTGACAAAGCTTACTATAACCTTCCAGACCATTGGTATGGAACTTGTTATGTGGGAATTGTTTTTCCTAAAGTGTTTCATGTTGACAGAGATTCAGAAGGATTGTTTAAAATTCATAATTATGTAAATAGAGCTAAAAGAGAAACTTTTACTGAAGTTCTGGGAGATATTTTCCAAGCTGTAATACCTTTTGTTGGTATAACCCTAAATGCAGGGAGAATTAGAAAATTGTCCACTATAGTTGATAGATTATCAACTGACACTGCCGATGGATTTCAATTAGTAAATGTTGAAGTTATTGCAATTAGATCTATGGTAATACAAGATCGCCTTGCTTTAGACATACTCCTAGCAAAAGAGGGAGGAGTCTGTGGCATTTTACATGTCCAACATTGCTGTACATATATACCGGATGAAAGTAAGAATATTGAAATGTATATTAAGAATATTACACAAATGCATTCAGAGATAATTCCTTTAGAAGAAGAAGATTTTACAGGGAAACTTTCAAAAAGGTTTCAAGCAATTAAAAACTGGTTTCATAATATCGGAAGTTCAATTCTTGGCAAGATTTTGGCACCTTTGATTATAATAGTATTCATTTTTATTTTGACTAAAGTAGGTTGTTTGTTACATAAAAGAAAGAAACATTTGAAGGAAAAGAAGAGAATCTATAAACTCAGAAAAGAAGAGGAAAGGGAGATCGAGTTACAGGAGTTACATAGAGAGCGTCATGTTAATTGCAAAGATTATGCTGAAACAGACTTTTAGGTTTACTAATACAATTGAATTTGAATCGATTTCTTAAAATTTAATTTACCAAAATTTTGAGTGCTGGTGTGGTGATTTGTTAATCACCAGATGAGGGAGTTGATGGAGCGAGATAGAAAACAAAATTTTGTTTAAACTCGCAAAGTCACATTTCCATAACATGAATAAAATTATTAATGATTTGTGATATGTCGTGCTAATACAACTTAGATTAAACTTTACACGTGGGGGGACTAACATATGTGCTCATAAACGTGCATATTTGTTGCATCTTTTTGTTCGTGCAAAATAATAAAATAAATTTTTGTTTTCGTTTCTGTCATTACTAACTGCTGCAAACTTAAAAGAAGCATGTGCTTGTTTTGCTTTTCCTTGTCTGTGTGATGTCATTTCTACTATTCTAGGTGCATATGGGTCTCATTGAAAAACGGAGACTGGTAAATATAAACGCTGCTTTATTTGTTTGCATTAGCTAGGTAACATTTTGATTAATCGGGTGGGTTAATTAATTAGTAAACCATTGGGTGGATACAGAATATACTTTATTTCTTACATTAATACTTTTCTTGTGTTTGTTTTATACTAGAAAACATAAGTTGCCTGGTTTTGGGCCTAGTTATTTGAGCCGCAGAAAAAGAGCTGATCTATAATTCTGCAGAAAGTCACGAGACGCCCATTCTGAATTAAAACGTTTATTGAAGCTGCATTCACAAAGCAAAAACTGATGAGCTGACATCATTCTGTCGGACATGGCCAAGGTCGAAAGTGAACTTTTTGTCAGTCCTTAACTTGGCATCCGCGGAAATTGTACTGAAAGACTATGGAAGCTGCGAGGATGACTTAATACAAAGTTGCAATCGCAGGAAGCTTCTGGCTTCACGTGGAAGAGACAATGGTCTTTGTAAAACATGATTTTGTGGAACTTTTTAAGAATCGGGTGACATGTCACTTGTCACTCTCAGCCAATGGGACGTCGTAGATTTCTGAAAACTTTCCTTTGCTAGTTTAGTTAGCGTAGAAAGGTATAAAAAGTCATGCCCTTAGGGTTGGGCTGGCTGCTGCTTTCTGACTTTCCGATGAGGGTGATGTGCTGCTGGACTTTGCGTGGAGCACGTAAGAAACCTCAAAGATCTTTACTTTAATTTCTGTCTATTTAGCTCAGTTAGGGAAATAGTTTTTAGAAATGCTAAACTTTATATAATTTCTTTAAAATTGATTCAATTGCTTAAATTGTATTTTTCTCATATTTCCTACCATCATGCTTGCTTTATTGCAAATAAATTTCATTTATAAAACTTACAACATATATACCAAAATTTAGAAAATAAAATCTTACTTTTAACAAACAAGCTGGTCTTGATTATTTAGAAGTATAGGTTACCATTAGCTAGATCACGTCGCCTATGGTGGTCGTTTAAATGGTTGGGTTTTATTCTAATGACAATATTCTTTTTGCAAATATATAAATATGTATATAGTGTATATAATGTGTATATAGATTTATTCTGACCACCTGATTCAGTAGGCCCAAAATATATCAGGTTCATAAATGGGTCCATATTTAGTATAGAATTTTGTTTATAGGTTATGAAGTTGGGTAGCGTAGTTTATGATATATTTTCTATAGCCCGCTGGATCAGAGGCAAGAAAGCTTTTTCTACAATTCAGGTTTGGGGTCCTTCCGCTCCGCTGTTTCACAGTGAAAATGGAGCAACCAGCAAGGGGTACATTGCCCTGCAAGTGACTTCCCTGAAGAATCAGTGTTACATTTTTTTTTAGTTGCCCCGGCTACTATAAAGCAAGGAAACGCTGGTTGGTCCAGATTTGTAGGAATATTGGTAGCAGGCACTGTCTTGAGGTGTTTCAGATACTGAAGTCTGACCTCAGCATCCCAATTGTGTTCTCAGTTGCCGGATTTTTGTTTTCCATGTGGTGTACTAGAAGGGTTATATTGAAATCATCCAAGGAGGCCCAGGATTTGTTATAAGGATTTAATGTATTTTTATTAACCCAGCATTATGCTGCCCATGGTTAAGTCTTTCAGATTTATGGACCTATCTCTTTTTATGAACTTCCCTCTTTCTTAAACTAAAATATTTATTTATTTATTGTACTATGCACTTTCCGAAATTAAATTGTATTTACCGCCTAGCAATATTACCTAAAAACGATATTTTTCATATTGTATGAAGGTAGTTAATTTACATATTTAGGTGTATTGTGTCTTTTATAGTGTTCCAAATTGATATCTGTATCCCTTTGTGTATTTTAACATATGATTCTAGGAGTAGTACTTTTTTAGGTCACATTGACCGAAATAAAGTTTTTCTGAACTGAACTGTTATTAGATGCTCTCTTTGGAAATAAAACTATTCTACCCTACAACAATGCTTAATTTCAACCCGAAACTATACAGAATTGTTCACACAATACATTTACGTACTGATTTTGAAATTAATTCCTGCATGTATAAATATAGGAACGCACCTCTGAGTTGGAATGACTCACTTGCTGGCAGGCATTCCCATATGTTGGCAAAGTTTATGTAATATAGAGGTGGCAGGATGATGCTCGTGCCAACTGAAGACACCTTGAGCAGTGGCTGCCATTATTTTGACCTACTTTCTGACTGAGCAATGTAAACCGAATGTCCTACGCGAGAGAACGCAGTCATGCTCTGAAACACCACACCTCGATTAGTCGTTGTCGTTTTGTATAACGTAATCATCACGAGGCATTGGTATCAATCTCGCCCTCTGTGCTGTATGTACGCTGAATGCTTATTTGACATGTTTGGACAGGAAGTGGAGGACCCACTGCTGAGAGCAGATCGACAGACATCGGAAGTGGTGTAAAATTTAAAGAGATGTATTCATGGGCATATATTTTTAGGTTCTGTGCCTCCTCCGCTTGTAAAAGGAAAATCACTGTATAAATGTGACAAGCATTGGTAAGCCTATAGATCTAGCCTTGACCAGACCATTTCATTGTTATATCGTTTTATTTTTTATTGAAAACTTTTCCCACAGAACTAAAAAGAAGGAAAAAAATGTTATAGAAAAGTTGCCACTGATTACAAATGTCGCGTATATGCTTTCAGTAACATTTTTAAATTTAAAAATAAATTAGACATTAAATGTAATTTGAATAGATCATTTCAGGTGTTTCTTACCAGGCAAGTGTACATAGAACAGGTGTATAAACAATTTTAGTTTTAGAGAACATCAGAGGAAACAAATATTTTTATTGTAGCAATGAAAGTGCATTGTTGGCTTTGAATTACTGTAACCTGAACGTAAAGTTTAAACACACATGGATAGCTAAGAAAAAAAAAGATAAAGAGTCTAAAGAAAGAAGTATTGGCAATGTACATTATTGCTCTGCCAGTCCTGGGACTGAAGTCGAGTGCATTTGTGCACTGTGAAAGAGATTCAGTAGTTAAACTGACTGACCCATTACCTATACTGCCTCTCTTGGAAGTCAGAAGCAAAATGTGAATGACAGTTAAACAGACCAATGGATGAAGAGGATGTGAGAAGCTGGCCTGGCATATGATGTCCACTATTCTAGTGGGCACCTTGCATCAGTCTAAACGACCCTTTTTGATGGTAGGTTAAAGACAACTTTATAGAAAGCTATCCTAGTGGTAGCTTCAGGCTAAGTCTTAAAGGAATGTAAAGCAGTTTGTTTTACCAGTCTATATTCTCTTGAATTATCAAATGAAAGTACACCACACAAGGTATATATAGAAGATATATGTATGTATTTATTCTAAAACACACCCCTCTAGTCTCCTTATGAGGCTAGAGGCCAAAGTACAATACAAGAACTTAAATACCACACAGTAAATAGCACAGTATACGTTTTGCCCTAGGGGCCTCACAAACCATACACTAAAATAGTGGTATAAGAACCACATGAGGGATAGAAGTGAGGCCTAGGGCCTGTAGAACCGCTGGGGCAACCAGGAACCACCCAAAGTAGGGACACAGGAGACCAACTGGGGACGCGTGCAGTGTCTAAACACAGCCGCGAATCACCATTGACTTCTATAGAGGAAATTCAAGTTACAGCTTTAAAGTTTTAGGACACTTAGTAGTGGACTGCAGTGAAACCACTTTAGAACTAGACACTTTGAGAGTCAAGACCCACGGGACCAATGAAGTACTCGTGGTACCTCACCCAGGGAAGCAGGGTGCATAGGTGTCATTTTGTGTCGGGTTTCGTCGTCGATTCCAATGGAGAGCTGCGAAGAAGTGCTGCAGGCGAATAGAGTTAATGTGTCCGGATGGATCCAATGGTGGAGCAGAAGAACCTGAAAGCAGAGGGGACAGAGTCTGGGTCACTAGCCAGTGACCAGGATGGCGACAAGAAGATTCCAGCCGATGTCGGGTGCTTTAACGTGAAGTAGGTAAAGCTTAACTCTTCAGCCACGAGGTCCAGGAGGCGTCGATGACAACCAGGAGCTGGATTCGAGCTGTCCCATGTTGGATGTCAAGTGCTGCAGTGTCGGTATCTGAATTGGACCCAAGAAGCCTTGGCAACAGCACCCTACGCAACATGACAAGATTGGCTTCAGTGCAGACCAGCAAGGTCTGAGGGACTCACCCTTTGTAGGGGAGTCAGGGCACATCTGGGGCAACCAAGAAAGCCCAAGAAACAAAGGATTGTCCTTTGTGGGGACCCACTAGCCAACGGACTAGAGATCACAAAGGAGCCTCAAGCTGCAGTGTAGAAAGCGAGCCCACGGAACACTCGTGGAGTGTAGGCCTCTCAGCTTCGGTGCAAAAGGTGCTCGGGGCAAGGGCAACAAATAGCCCAATGCACAACTTCGGGAAACTTCGGGAAGTAGGTGCACTTGCAAACTTGCAGGATGTTCAGGAGTTCCGGTCCCACGTCGCTCGTGATAGCTAAAGGTCTCAGCTTCACTGGGGACTCGTGTCAGCCTCAGAGATGTCTGGAAGTTTGTGTCCTGTGTCGCAGATTCTTCGAAGTCCGGCGGGAGCCTCAAAAATGCAGACCAGCAAGATGCTTCTTTGGTGCCTGTTTGAACAGAGAGGTCACTCCTTGGCCCCAATGGAGATTTCTTCCGTCTTCCAGTTGATATGTTGTTTCGAAGGTCCAAGATTTCTTCTTCAGCATTTCGTCCAGGGTAATCTCAAGTCCGAGTGACTGGGTTCCTATACTTATACTAAGTTTAGGGGATGGACTAACTCTAGGGTCTCAGCTATGGGAGGACCTGGGGAGGGAGTGGTTACACCCCTTCCTCTTTGTCCAGTTTCGCGCCAGAGCTGGGGCTGAGTGCCCCAGCAACCGGTTTGAACTGCCCCAGGTAGTGTCTGAAAAATATTCACTGAATGAAACCCACCCTGCCCCAATACACTAAAGCCTGTCTGTGGAGGTGCTGGCACCTCCCTCGACAGGAAACCTATCGTCCCGGCCTCCCCTGCTGGAGTTTCGTCCAGCAGCAGGAGGTCAGACTTGTGTCTGTCGCAGCAGCATCCATTTTGTGATTCTGAGGCACTTTTAAACATTTACCGGGTAAGTTTGTACATGTCTTCTCCCTCTATAAGGGTGGAATGCTACCCCCCGCCGCCAGAACTGGCGGGGGAGTAGTATTCCAAAGTTTTTGATTCCAAACATGACATGTTTTGATAAAGCCAAACCAAAGTTAGCGTTAACCGCAAGGATTATAATGTGCCTAAGAGTATATGGTATGGCAATATCACAGAACAGCTATAAGGAAGGGATTCTGAAAGATGCAGAGGGGCTCAGCCCATGCTAGGGCGCCCTCTCACACAAAACCAAGCCCTCTGCCTTCAGGATTGTCAAGGCCTGCCATAGGAGTGACTTATAGGTTAATGTGTGTCGGTTTTAAATGGTGGATATAGGTATACTATATCCCAGTAAGGGATGCTTACAACACCTTACCCAGCCTGCAAGTGTAGACCTGTGGTGCCATTTTGGGAGGCTTCCCAGGGGTGGCATAATACATGCTTCAGCCCATGGTAGGCTTCTGGGGTACCTATGCCCTTGGTACCTAAGGTCCCAAATACTAGGGACTCATAAGGGTGACCCAGTAACCAATCTGGTATGTACCTAAAGTACATGCAATCAATTTGGAGAGAGAACAGCTAGGCTGTGGTCCTGATTAGCAGGGCCCCTGATTAGCAGGGACAAAAGTAAAAAAAACAGTGAAACACAGCAAAAAGTGGGGGTAAACATAGGAAGCAGATCCTACTCTCCTACAGAGGACTGCTGTGAAGCCCTTCTATGTCTGTGTGTAAGTATTTGTTTTTATTTATGATTTTTTAAATTTTTCATGATGGCTACCAAAACATCTAAAGCTGTCATAGGTATGACCTAAACATTTGTAAAAACAAAATCTATGATAAATATATTTACCATTATTCCTGTGGGTATACATTTTATTTACACATACTAAGGGGTCGATTTCGATGTTGGGCGGAATTGCTTTTGCCCGACACCGTCTAGTAAAAAGGAGTGACTGGTCTCCATTTTCAAGTCCTGACCATCTGATTTGGATGCGACTGAACACTCCCTATTGGGAGCATGTGTTACGGCTGTAAACCGTCCATAGTACATTCTCCCATAGGAAATTAAGAGGTGATGTAAATCCCTGTACCCCGTGGCAGGCACCTCAAGGTGCCTGCCACGGGGAGCAGGGATTAACAGGGGGGCACCATAGGTTCCCCTCGCCCCCAACCAGAGGGCACTCACACAAGGGGGGCTGCTAGGGGCCCTCAAACACGCTTTCTGACAGGGTTTTCATGTTGGAAAGGCTGGCATGGCAACCCTGCCGAAAACCATGCATTGTAATCCCAAAGGTGGAAAGACTGCCCTTTGGGATTATGGACTGGCCTCTGAATGGCTGACGGACTCCTTAAGCCTGTCGGAAGCCATCCGGGATGACCGGCCAGTGATTCATAATTAGTCGGTCGGAATTTAAACCAATGATGGCGGTCGGAAACTGTCCAACCGCCATCGTAAAAGGCCCCTTATTGTGTATGTCTAATTAAACAGTTGTCACTTTATGTCTGTACTTAAAACGCAACAACATCAAAAGAAGCTTAACATGAGGGGCTGTTCTCTGATGTACTATAGCAGGGGTCTCCAACTTTTGTGTAGTGAGAGCTACTTCTGGTCCATGGAAATCCGTATGAGCTAGTAAACTCCAAGCAACTCGCTCATTTTTCCAAGAGATTCCCCCACGCCAAATCCAATAGCTAAAAAGTGGCCCACATTTGCAAATGAAGTTTTCAACTGTAATGTAAAGACATGTTGTATAAGAGGTGTTTTTCAAGGTATGGAAGACTGTGCTTGCAGCACGCTTAATTTTCGTAATATCAGAAAAATTAACTATGAAAACCAGCCCACCAGCCAATAAAATCGGCCAACAAAGTGTTGTTTGGGTTGTTTAGGCTTTTTTCAGACTCCGTTGCCCGCCCTCACCCACACCAGCACCTCACATTGTCTTTGAGCTCAGTTGGGCAGGCGGCGGGCCGAACTGGATGATGTTCCTTTTCTACATTGAGATCAGCGTCTTGACTAAGTTCCCCCTGCCTTTTCCTCACAGTCACCGCGCTGTTCCTTGTGTGATTCATAAGCACGAAAGGTGCTAGTGCGGAGCTGCAGCAGGTATGGCAGGGCAGAGCAACTGGCTTCCACGTTGAGCAATCAGTATTGAATTGCCGGGAACCGCAGAATCTGCCGATTTCAGCAGTACAGCCTGCCAACTTACCAGAGCAGTAGGTAAGCCATAGGAGTACACCCTGGGGCCTGTACCCACACTTCAGCCAGTAGCGGCAACAAATGGTGTCGTCGGTGAGACGTGATGCGGTGCTCTTCGTGGTGCTGGCAGGTCACAGTGCAAGCAGCGGCGTAGTCATTGCTGAAGCGCTGCCGTCGGCTGATGAACTGTAGTCGATGACACCAGCATCGGCAGGCCAAAGCTGCGGTATGGGATGAGGGTGGTGCGTCTTGTAACTTTACGAGCAGTGCCCTCGAACCACGGTGCAAGCAGCTCCATTGATGTCGTTGTGAAGTGGTGTAGGGGATACCAAGGTGGCGTCGTGTAGCGAGGTGGTGCAGAGTGTGGTGCCCACAGGTCACGGTGCATGCAGGGGCTCGGTGGCTGGTCAGCAGGCATCGCCGGTGAGACCAGGGTTGCGGTACGGCATTGCGGCAGTGCCCACTACTGCGGTGCCTTCAGGACACTGAGTCGGCAGCTGTGTCAGGTTGCTTTTTCTTCTGTTGCAGCACAAAACACACTGTCCCAAGTGCTTAGGGCAGAAGAACTTGAAGTCTTTGAAGTCTTTGCTGTTCCTGAGACTTTTTGAACAGGGGACAAGCTCTACCTCAAGCCATTGGAGATACTCGAAGAAAGAAGTTGTAGAAAGTCCAGTCCAATCTTTTCACTGCCCAAGACAGAAGCAGCCACTGCAGGCTAACACAGCAAAATACTCAGCAAAGTGGTTGTTCCTCCTCACAACTTCTCCAGCTCTTCTTCTTGACAGTCTTCTTGGTCCAAAAGAGTTCTAAAATCCTGGGGTCTGGGCCCCAGTATTTATACCAAAAGTTCCTTTTATTCCCTCAGGCAGAGAGTGTCTGTGCTTAGTCCAAACCAGTTTGGGCCTCTTTGGCCAAGCGTCCCAGCAGGAGGCTAAGACGGCATTGTCCAAGGCAGACAGGTCCTATTCAGGTGCAAGGGAAATCTACTCCCACCACTCTAAATGCAGACCAGACCCATTCAGGTGCTAGTGACAACTCCTCCCACTCCTCAGAATGCAGCCCAGGTGTATTCACCCCATCCCTGACCCATCTAGACTCTCTGGAGCCACTGCTCTTCCCCAGCCCATGTCACTTCCAAGTCAGGCAGTCAATACACATCCTAGCAGAGGCACACGGGATGGCTACGAAGGAAAATACCTACCTTCTAAAAGTGGTATTTTCAAACACAGAATGTAAAAATCACCTTTACTAAAAGATGTATCTTTAGATTCTGAGTTGAGGTATACTAAACTTTATTTTCCTATCTTGTCCCAATGGGAATTTATATTTATAAGATGTTATAAATTAACTCCCATGCTTTCTTATGGGCCAGATAGCCTTTCAATAGTGAAAAACATAATTGTCAGTATTTCACTATCAGGACATGTCACTCACATTAGGGCATGTCCTACCTTTCACATACACTTCACCCTGCCCACAGGGGTACCTTAGACCTACCTTAGGGGTGAATTACATGTAAGAAAAGAAATGGGTAGGGCCTGGCAAGTGGGTGCACTTGCCAAGTCGACATGGCAGTGACAAACTGCACACAGATTCTGCAGTGGCAGGTCTGATTTACCTTTTCAGGGCTACTCATGTGGGTTACACAATCAGTGCTGCGGGCCCATTAGCAGCATTTGATTTACAGGCCCTGACACACTCAGTGCACTTTACTAGGGGCTGACTAGTAAATCAAATATGACAATCATGGAAGCACCAATCCATAATACAATTTACAAAGAGCATATGCACTTTAGCACTGATTAGTAGTGTCCACAGAGACATTACATTTCTTATGCACATGAACACCAGTAAAACAGACCAAAATATCTACTAATTGAGGGTGGTTTCACAGATATTCTTCATGTCCTACATGCAATAAAAGATCACATCCATTAGCACCACAGAAGTGATAGAAAATTGGCTTTAGGTGCAGCTTGATAACTTCCACTTTCTTTGAAAGCTGTTTTATTGGTATTTGTAAACATTGTCAAGTAACAATCTTTTTTATTCAAGCTAACTTAGAAGAACATGCCCTCTAGCCGAATAATACATATTCCTAATGGGATAGCAATGAGAAACAAAAAGAAAAGCAACATGTACAATGCATCCCTTTTGCTCTCACTTAGTCAACTAAAGCTTCACTCTTGTCAATCCAGGAATAAGTCAGCCTTCAGAGTACAATTGTTGCAGTTAGTTTCAGGGATCTCAATGATCACAGACATCTCAAATTCATTACAAAAGATTAGTATTCAACCAGGGGAAACAGTTTCTTTTGACATTTACTGCCCATATTGTGGTGGTCGCACACTAATTTTTCCATGCCTAGCAAAAATCATAACTTACTTGCCCATTCAGATTGTTCATATAACAGCTGATTTCCATTTGTGTACGATCAGCTGCTTCATCACTAGAATCATCTTAGTGAGAATTCTTCAATCTGCCACAAGGCTCTAAAATGTGCTTTTCAAATCGGGATGGCGACAGAAGGGGGGGGGTGGCTCTTATCTTCAAAGTCGGGTATACGCTCACATCCTCTCTGCCGCTTACGATCACTGGGGTGGAAGGATTGCTTTTCTGCCTTCAAATTAATCCTCAACAGTCACTGGCTGGTTTAGTTATTTACCGTCCCCCGGATTGTACAGAGGTCAGTTCAAATGCACTTCTGGACATTATTGTCCAAAGCTCTCTTCTCCACCCACACTTCTTAGTAGTGGGGGATTTTAATGTACATGCGGATAGAGCCGACTGCCCCTTGGCGGAGCAGCTTATTTCTATGCTGAGTGCCGCCAATCTGACATTGTCCATCACTGGGCCCACGCATACAGCGGGTCACACGCTTGACGTGATATTTTCCAACATCAGGGACATGTCAGTGGAGGCACCGCAGCTGTTGCTGTGGTCGGATCACGCTCTAATCCCTTTCGCGGTCACATTACGGGGTGAAGGACTGGCGGCTGGTAGACGCTCCGTCCTGCAGAAACAGTGGAAAAACTTGCTGCCGGAAACCATTGGCCCAGCCCTGGCACTGAATCGGTTCTAACTTCTAACACTAACACGGATGCTAAGGCGTTGAATCAATGGATTGGCGATATGGTGGAGTCTATTGCTCCAGTTAAACGCGCACTGTCACGGAGGGAATCCCCCTCGGCTCCTTGGTTTTCAATGGAGCTGAGGGCAGAAAAGTCAGCCTGCAAGGGGCTGGAGCATTTGTGGAGGGCGAATTACTGCGAATTGGCAAGGGCCGTTACAGGGCAGCCATCCGCAAGCTTCAAAAATCAATAAAAAAGGCAAAAAAACTCTTTATCGCTACCTCCATCCAACAAGCAGAACATTCCAGTAAAGAAGTCTTTAAAATAGTGCAGTCTTTCTTCAAACCCAGATGCATTGAGACGGAGGTTGTCCCTTCTGTGACACTCTGTGATAACATTTCAGAATTCTTTGATGATAAAATCAAGAAAGTGTACACTACCTTTTCCCTGTCTAGGCCAACTATGAAGGCAGATATGGCTGAGGCCAGTGTTCCCGTGGTGTCCCTATGCCAATTCCAGCCAATTTCGCTGTCTGAGGCCCTGCAGGAAATAAAGAGTTGCAAATCAGGGTCGCCAGATGACCCTTGACATCCAAAGCTCTGGAGTCTGATGGCGGATTCAATTGCGCCCACTCTCCGGCACATATGGAACATATCGATCTCCACAGGGGTGTTTCCTGACTGCTGGAAACATGCCACGCTTCTCCCTCTGAAAAAGAAACCAAATGGGGATCCGGAGGATCTCAGCAACCTACAACCAATCTCTCTATTGGCGGCACCAGGCAAAATGTTGGAGAAATTGATCCAACGTCAACTGAATAGGTTCATGGAGGACAACAAAATTTTGCATGAAACTCAATCGGGCTTTAGGCCCGGCTTCAGCACCGAGACCGCTCTGATCGAGGTAGCTGAGTCAGTCAGGTGGTCGTTGGATTCAGGGGCATCTGCTATGCTGGTGCTCCTGGATCTATCGGCCGCCTTCGATACGGTCGACCACGGCAGACTCTTACATCAACTGGCGGAGATAGGCCTACAGGACCAGGCGCTCGGGTGGCTGCACTCATATCTGTTTGACAGATCACAGAAGGTGGCGCTTAGCGCCTACTCCTCTAAACCTAGACGGCTGGGCTGCCGGGTCCCACAGGGTTCGGCACTCAGCCCGCTGCTTTTTAATATTTACTTAGCCCCACTCTTTACTCTGATTGCCAACTGGGAAGTCACGGCAATCTCATATGCCGATGACACCCAACTTTTTTTCCCGTATTCTGAGGTGTCGGAGGCAGCATTCGCAAACTTCAAGGGGTGCCTCCGCGAAGTAGCAAGTTGGATGAACACCAACAAGTTAAAATTGAATGCGGGTAAAACCGAGGTGATTTTCTTCGGGAAAGGTTCTCGACCCGCTGCGGGGCTCTGGTGGCCAGCTGAGATGGGCCCTGTGCCTCTCCCCAGCTCAAAGGCAAAAAACCTGGGTATGAAGTGGGACGACAGCCTATCCTTCCCACCCCACATCCAGCAGGTCGTCGGAGAGTGCGTAAGCAAACTGAGGAGTTTGCGAAAATTTCTCCTGCTGCTACCTGAAGGATGCCGAAAAACGGTAATCCATGCCGTGGTCACCTCAAGGCTGGATTATGCTAACGGCCTCTACCTGGGCCTTCCTAAATACCTGATCCAACGACTGCAAACCGTACTAAATGCGGCTGCGAGGCTGATAAAGCATATCCCGTTCAAGCAGCATGTCTCTCCGCATTTGCGTAGGCTACACAGGCTCCCCGTGGCAAGCAGGATCAAATTTAAGGCTCTGACCGTGGCCTTTAGACCCTTGCATGGAACCTGCCCTAACTATTTAAGAGCTCGACTCCCCAGATATGCACATGTGAGATTCTTACGCTCCAACTCTATGCTTCAACTACTCGAGCCTGGGTGGCAAAACCTTCTCGGCCAACACTGCTAAGCTGTGGAACACTCTGTCGCCTTCTATACAGTTGGCACCTTCCGAAACTGGTTTTAGGAAGTTACTTAAGACTTGGTTCTTCTGCCGTATAGGCTGAGTCATTGTGCCCTGTCCCACCACGTTACTTTTCGCTGCCCACCCAGCGCCGGGACTCCTCCGGTTGAGGTAACTGATCGCGCTTTATAAAAAGCTGTATTATTATTATTATTATTATTATTATTATGTATTGGTGAGATGGGTGTACTCAGTGGGTAGCAAGCTCAATAAACATATGGAGGGATCTGGTCTTATAGGGTAGCCCAGCACCCCTTTCACCTGGCTAAGAATCTTCTTCCAGAAGATTTGCAACCGAGGGCAAAATTGACATACTTTTTGGTATCTTTCTCTAGGCCACATTCCCTCTAGGACAGGCCTCTAGTGTGTGAGAATATCACTTTAAACTTAATTGGTGTAATATGCCATAGTGTCATGTGCTTATACATTTATTCTCTATTTTGTACACTACTATACCTGGAGAATACGTCTGCCCAGAGTATCTGCTATTGACACATTGGGATATCTCGTTTTAAATCACTTTGCCATCTTCTCATGTATGACAATTGGACATTGGGCCTGGCTTTCGCAACTATCAAGACGATGCTCAAGATGTATCTTTTAGATGATATGTTGGTGGAGAATAGCTTTTCCCATTTAGTTATTGGCCTATTTGTCACTTCTCTATTAATTAGATGCATGGCGCAGTGCCTCAGCTGCCAGTAACACAGATAATCAATCTCTCCAATCTCTCCAATTTTAAACTACTCTTTGAAATGATCAAACATTTTGATCTTCTCTTCAAATAAGTCATGTAGCATTCTGCAGCTCCCTTCAGCCCCTCATCTCACTCCCTCTCTTGTTTTCCTTGGTGTGAACTCTCAGTTTCTCCACAAGGTAAAACATAGAGATGAAAAGGATATAAGATCTGCCTCCTTGAAATTAAATCTCAAAGGTGAGTATTGAAATCTCAACAAAACAAAAAAACATATCCGGGGTTTAGAATGTTTTGCCAACCACAGGGTTGCTAAGAGTGCCTGTCCTTATTCAGATGCATCCATGTCTGGTAGTTCCGGGGCACTGGATAATTTATATGCCCCCAGCACATTTTGTAAGATCCTGGCCCATATAAAGGTGCCAATATTGTATTGTCTGCAAGTATCCAAGAGAAGAATTTGTGCAGAAAGAAATACATTATGTGCTCACCAGGAAACAATATTCTTCTCAGGCTTTTGGCATAGGCCAGTGCACCTTTCTCCGTGTGAGGAATGGTGGCACCAAGCTCAATCCCACATAACAAGTGTGGTAAATGTGCTTTCTTAATGAGAGCGTGACAGTGGTTCTAGTCAAACTGACTGTGTTTGAAAAAGAAAATAGATTCGCAAGATAGTGAGAATGGATCTAAGAAAAAGATTGCAATGAAGCATCAGAAATTGTGCCAAATTGACCAATCAGTTACTAAGTGGCTTCTACCTGACAAAGGATAAGGACGTATGTCTCAATATCACTGCTCTACTGGGATTCGAGAATCACAATATGGCTCATTTTACATATAAGCATCCCATGGGTCTGATACAAAAGGAACAAGGGTTGTTCAGAGATTGTCATTGCACTTCTAGGGACTTTAAACAATATCTCTGGCTTGACAACTTCCTGTAAATAAGGAGAAAGAAAAACCTCTGCCTTGTTTATCCCTGGCCAATTAGCTCCGGATTCCTCACCAGGTAAACAGATTTCCTTCAAAGAATGCGGAAGAAAGGCAACTGTATGCCTCGATAGTTGAGATGGGGGAAATAGATTATCCAGCAGGAAGCCTGTCCCGGCTATACATAAACATCTGCACAATAAAGGTCTGGTAAGTGATCATATAACGTTGAGACTTTCGTGAACCCATGCCTCCACATTTCGCCAGTTTGGACTCCAATTTACTAACAGACATTTCTCTAGCATGCCCTAGGACTTGCTGCTTTATGAGTTTGACAGGAACCTTTTTAAAATTCTGGATATTAAATCTAGAAACATATTTTTCCTCCACTTAAATAAACTACCTCATTGTATAACCAAAGTCCCTTAGGTATCCGAGGGAAGGAAGACCTTATCACTCTTCCTAGGAAAAAGTCAAATACTCTATAGAGATAACTGTCTCTCAAAACACATTAATGTGATAAATGAATGCACAATTAAAGTAGAAGAATCTACAATGGCTGAAATGTACAAGCGCATCCTATTAATATAATAAAATCATCAGTTGTATGGCATTTCAGGACGTAGAGACATGTATTAATACAAATTAATCTAGCAACAATCCAAGTTAAATTATTAAGTTCATCAAAAGAACAACAACATTTTTATTGTGATAGCCCGATTCCAACGAGCAGTGCTGTTAAAAAGGCCAGGTTTCCAACCACAGAGATGAGAATCACAATGACTTCATGGTGTATCTGTGGAGGAAAGAAAGGTGAGATAGTCATCACACAAGTACTATTCAATCTACTCTGTCATTGTGCATGTTGAATTTACAGATAGGATAAAATTCACCCGATCCATTAGTAAAGTCAATAAGGAACATGGCCCAAAAACAACCCAGGTAATAATGACTTACTTTGAGTTTGAGTTTAAAAATATTTCTAGAGCGCGCATACACCAGGCGGTTTCTTGGCGCTATGTGATACTACTACTCGAGGGGCAGAGAAACTGAGGGACAAAGGGAAGTTAAGAAGGGAAGGCTAGGGAAAAGAGAAAGGTTTTGAAATTTTTGCGAAACAGAGGGTACTGAGAGCAGGATCTTAAATGAAAAGGGAGAGAGTTCTAAAAGGCCGGGGCCGTGGTAGAAAATTTGGAGCCTCCCCATTTTTTCCGTTTGAAGCGGGGAACAGTAAGAAGTAGATGAGTAGCAGAGCGCAATTCTCTAGACGGGGTATAGTCGTGGATAGCCGTGCTGATGAAAGATGGAGCAAGGCCGGACCGGGCTTTGAAAATGATGCAGCCAAGCTTGAATAGGGCACGTTGCTGGACAGGGAGCCAGTGTAAAGATTTGAGGAGGGGGGTGACATGTTGTGATTTGGGAAGATTGAATACCAGATGGGCCGCCTGGTTTTGGACCAATTGGAGGCGCCTCACGAGGTACGCTGGCATGCCATGATAGAGGGCATTACCATAGTCCAGGCGGGACGTCACCATGGCCAGAAGTATTAATTTGAGAGCGGATGGGGAGAAAAAACGGGAGACTTTGCGGATTGTCCGGAGGGAGAGAAAGGCAGAGGAGACGACAGCGCTAACTTGAGAATGGAGGGAGAGTTGATTATTGAGTTTGAACCCAAGGGTCTTAACAGAGGGAGCGGGAGTAGGTGGAGAACCTAAAGAAGGGGGCCAGAAAGAGGAAGACCAAGGACTGGAACAACCACCCGTCAACACCAATTCCGTTTTATCGGGATTGAGTTTCAGTGGGTTGAAGTTCATCCAGTCCTGGATAAAAGTCATGACAGACTGAACATTAGAAATTGAGCCGGGGGAGGAAGAGAGAGAAAAGATGAGCTGGAGATCATCTGCGTAATTGTAGACAGAGACCTCCAGCTGCTGTAAAGCAAAAATGAGGGGGGCAATGTAGAGGTTGAATAGCAGGGGGGACAAAGATGAACCTTGGGGGACCCCACACTGGACTGGGCGGAAGTCAGCTGAAAACTCACCCAGGCGAACTGCTTGAGTGCGGCCACTCAGAAAGGAGGATAGCCACAGCAGGGCCGTCCCTCCGATTCCCGCCGCCTCGACACGTGAAAGTAAGATGGCGTGGTCAACCGTGTCGAACGCGGCGGAGAGATAAAGAAGGACCAGGGCCTGGGGCTGACTGGTATCCATGCCCTCCCGGAGGTTGTCCAAGACAGATATTATCACTGATTCAGTGGAGTGTGCCGGGCGGAATCCCGCCTGCCTAGGAGCCAAGACGCTGTTCCTTTCCACAAATGAACTCAGAGTACTAACAACATGGCGTTCTAGTACCTTTGCCAAGAAAGGCAGGAGGGAGATCGGACGGTAGTTGGCTGGGTCAGAAGAGTCTGCACCAGGTTTTTTTAAAATAGGAACAACCACCGCCGATTTGAGTGATGGAGTGACAATGCCCTGGGATAACGAACTGTTGAGAAATGTAAGGGGCGGTGAAGGGCAGGAGGAATAGATCTGTTTCAGGATATAAGTGGGGCAGGGGTCCAGAGGGGAGCCGGACTTGACCAGCGGTAGAATAGAGAGAAGAGACTCAGTCGTAAGGAGGGGAATCGAGTCGAGACGTGCAGCGACTGGAGGACAGGAAGGGTTAGTGAAGGAGGGGGATGGAGGGGGGATCTTAGCTTTGATCGTGCTGATTTTGTTGAGGATGAAGGAGTTAAGAGAATCGCAGAGTAATTGCGAAGGGGACGGTTTAAGTGAAGCTCTATCAGAATAGGCAAGATCCTGAACGATGGAAAATATTTCTCTGGACCGATTCTCTGCAAGCTGAATTTTAGATGAAAAATAAGCCTTCTTAGTTTCCAAAATAGATTTCTTGTATTGGGCTAAGGAAGTGACATATCGTTTTTTTAAGGTAGGACAATAGTCCCGCCGCCAGAGACGTTCCGCTTGGCGGAGATTGAGTTTTTGAGTCTTCAAATCCTCGGAAAACCAGCAGTTAGCATCTTTGGGGCGCTTAGATGAAATGCGCTTAAGAGGGGCGACTGAATCACAGCCCGCCCGCAGCCAACCATTGATAGATTCCACTTGTTCAAAGGATGGCAGCCCTGAGAGATCGGGGCTGGACAAGGATAGTGTGGCGGACAGGGCCGCTGCGTCTACGCGATTCCATGATCGCGCCCAGACGTTTTTAGCGGGGGGGGGCTTAGGGGGAGAATAGAGGGATAAAGAAAAGGTAATCAGAAAGTGGTCGGACCAAGCACAGGGAGAAATGGATAATGAGTTGACCGGGCAATCTCGGTACCAAATTTGGTCGAGGATATGTCCTAACGTGTGAGTAGGGGCGTGAACTGCCGAAGTGAGGTTGAAAGAACGAAGGTAATCAGAGAACTCCTTGGAGGAGACACACTCCGCGGGGTCAGATGGCCAAAAATTGAAATCCCCAAGGACAACGATAGAGGAGTGGTTGACTGTCAAGGTGGCCATCAGATCTTGAAAGCTAGGAAGAAACGAGTGCGGGGGGGACGGGGGACGGTAAATAGGGACACACGTGAGCGGGGGGGTCAGGGAAAGTGAGCGGGCGACTAAAAAATCTGAAGAACCCAAGGAGGAAAAGGCTAAGGGTTGGAACGTGAGTTCTTTGCGGGCAATCAGGGCAACCCCTCCACCTGGCTTTCCAGAGGAGCGATCCGCTCGGAGAGCATAATAAGAAGGGGGGAGAATTGCCAGTAGTGAGGGAAGAGAGCTGTCCGAGAACCAAGTCTCAGTAAGAAATAACAGGTCGGGTTTATGGGACTCCAGTAATGTAAAGAGGTCGAGCTGATGTTTAACAGACGATCTGGTATTAAGATACATTGCAGATAGTACTTTAGGGAGCAAGCCCGTGGGAGGCGGGACCAAAGGGCGACCAGTCCGAGGCAAAGGTGAGGGATGAGTCTGGGAAAGAGCATGAGGAGCAAGAAGGCCAAGCCTGGTGATTCGGGCTAAAGTAATGCCGGCTAATGGCCACATGCCTTGGAGATCGGCCAACTGCGAGCGAGAATATTTAATGAAAGAAGCAGAGTGACCAGCCTCTAGCCTCGGTCGGTCGCGGACGGGCGCAGACGGGCTATCCTTAGGCGCGCCTTCGGCGCGCAAACGTCGCGCCCGCTGCGCTCGTCCGCTGCGCTTCCGAGGGAGGCACATCTTTATAGGAGGGGGGCGAAAGGGCGATGGGCGTGGCCTCCGAAGGGGGCGTGGCCTGTGGTCTGATTGGGGCGCTGTAGCAGCGTTCCAAGCCTGCTAAAAGCGGCGAAAATGCAGTTTTCCAGAGCGCAGTGAGTGAGGGGGTAAGTGGGTTTAAAAAGCAGATGCAACAAAGAACACACAATTTAAAATAACAAACTCCCGGCTTTTCGCCTCAGGAGTGCAGCATTACATGTGGTGACGCTCGGAGTCAGCGTCCCATTTGTAGCTGTGGGCGGTGGGCGTGGCCTCCGAAGGGGGCGTGGCCTGTGGTCTGATCGGGGCGCTGTAGCAGCGTTCCAAGCCTGCTAAAAGCGGCGAAAATGCAGTTTTCCAGAGCGCAGTGAGTGAGGGGGTAAGTGGGTTTAAAAAGCAGATGCAACAAAGAACACACAATTTAAAATAACAAACTCCCGGCTTTTCGCCTCAGGAGTGCAGCATTACATGTGGTGACGCTCGTAGTCAGCGTCCCATTTGTAGCTGTGGGCGGTGGGCATGGCCTCCGAAGGGGGCGTGGCCTGTGGTCTGATCAAGGCACTGTAGCAGCGTTCCAAGCCTGCTAAAAGCGGCGAAAATGCAGTTTTCCAGAGCGCAGTGAGTGAGGGGGTAAGTGGGTTTAAAAAGCAGATGCAACAAAGAACACACAATTTAAAATAACAAACTCCCGGCTTTTCGCCTCAGGAGTGCAGCATTACATGTCCTTTCACTTAAATGCATTGTTTTCACATGCAATTATGAGCGAGTTCTAGATACCCATAGACCATATGTACGAAGCACTAGTTATAAAATAATGATTACAATTTTCCACCAGTATTTTTGGGGGCCAGTGTGCTATTTTGGCAAACTACTTCGCTACTGATAGTTTGATTCGCAAAATACCAATTCCTAGTGGGTCCTAATTGGACCAACCTCAGGAATATTAATGAAAGAGGTCGCAAATTGTGACCCCCTATTAATCTCCGCCATCACAAGGGATTGTGACCTGCCGAGGTCAGCAGAACTCTACATCTGTGATTGTTTTTAAATAAACCATGTTTTATACACAGCCCGTTTTCCTTTAAGGAAAATAGAATGAATAAAAGAAATATGAATACAAATGTTTAAGAGTAGGCAGCAGTAGTCCTTGGGACTATTGCTCACTCTTATTTTTTTCTTCAAATTTCTCAGTTCTCGTTCTCCCTTGAGGACACCTCTCCATTTGCCAACACCTTACCACTACCTTTCAGTAGTCAGTAAAGTAGGCTTTTTGACCAAATTCAATACACACCAACACGATTCAGTATTTGGAAGGGATGTCCTAAGCACGCCCCTCCTAAATACTGAATCAGTATTTGGTCGCAAACCCAAATTGCATTTCGGCAATATGTTACCTAATCACAATTTTAGTTTCATAGATAATAAAAAAGACGTTCTGTAGTATCAAATGTTCCGATCCTAATCAGGCCGCTTGCAAATGAAACAAGCATTTACATTGCA
Organism: Lissotriton helveticus; assembly: GCF_964261635.1. NCBI lineage: Eukaryota > Metazoa > Chordata > Amphibia > Caudata > Salamandridae > Lissotriton > Lissotriton helveticus. The sequence goes on along the minus strand of NC_136057.1, from coordinate 2,073,204,028 downwards.
ACGGTCTCGGCATTGCAAAAGTTAGAGCTATTAGCATTGTAAATGAACGCGAGTTTAAGGTCTTGACATTGTAAATGACAAGGTCTTTTATTTATGCTTTAAAAACCAAAACATAAATAAAAGTCATTGTCATTTACAATGCCAATAGCTCCAGGCAACCAGATGACTAAATACCAACAGGGTTTCAAGTCTGTAATGAGAAAAATGCGTGAGACACTGAGCCGTGTCCAAATAGTAAATTCGAACCGATAGTCCACTGCAGCGCAAGAGCGCTTGCCCTCCTGTATAGTCTGGGTATGACACTGGAAAGTAGAAACGAGGAAGTGTAAGGTTTTACAAAGTGCGCCAGTATTATAACGCATCACACAGTAGTAAATAAAGAAAGCGAACTTGCGAGGAGTCTGGAAAATGGGCGCCATGATGTAACGGGCCACAAATCAATAGCGGAAAAATTGAAAAAGTAAACAGGAGTGTAAAATACGCTGAAGAATAGATAAACAGACTGTGATTGCCGCATAAAGAGATTTAACTGGTGAGAAAAACCGAATGGCCACTATATAATACTGATAGATAGGAACGTGCACAACGGGGACGCAAAGATGTAAAAAGCTGATGAAAAAGGCTGGTGTACAGTAGGGCTGCTGAGACGGCACAGAAAAAAAAAGCATGGCTGGTTATCAGCGCCGCGCGCCTCTCTGCAGACTCCCCCTGCATTCCACAGAGGCGCGCGACGCGATCCGGCCTGCCATGCAAGCCGTGGAGACAAGACCTGGCCGCGCGCACAACGTTATCCTATGGAAAAACGCTGCGCGCGGCCAGGTCTTGTCTCCCTTCGGCGTCTCAGACTGCTGAGACGCTGACAATAGTTCTCTGGCGAGAACGCACTTTCAGCGCGTTATAGCCGAGCCCTAAAAAGGCTTCATACATTTGGTCCTACATTTCTACTTCTTTCATTGGCAAATATTCCTTTTCTCTCAGAAATGCATTTCTTGTTTGCTTATACCCATGGGCAGCTCTTTCTTAGCCTCTGGGCCTCACTAATAGACGGCACATCTTTATCTATATTTATTCACCTATACAATCCCATCTAAACAACAATCAGGTTTTCTTGTTTGTGCTGATGGTCTGAATGAAGTGAAAATGTTGCAAGAATGCGCTTGAAAGCAAGGGCCTTATATACAAGCCCCTTGCACCAACGGTATGTCACTTTTTCCATACTAAAATTGATGCACTTTCGGCGCAAGGAGCTTGTAAATAAACCCCCAAGTAGTTTTCTTCACGCCACCTTTCATCATCTGTGGAATTGTGCGCCATTGTTTAACGCTCCTTTACACCTGGAACTCAAAGACTCAAGAATGTCTTCGAATTTTAGAACTGTGCCACATCATTTCAGGCACCACCCTCAAAAAGAGCCACAAAATTGTCTTAAAATTCAGAAATATTCAAATAAATGTGAACATGTTTTTAAAAAAACATTTACTTTTTCGGGGAAATTAACTAAAGTAAACCTAAGCCTACAGCTCGTTTTGGCACTCTTCTTCTCATCCACAGATCACAATTCTAGCACAGGTATCATAGGTCACCTTGCTTGATTCAAACAATCATTTGCATTATTTGCTGCGGTGGGGTCTCTGAAATATAAACTATGCAGGCAACTTTAAAGGCAACTTAGGAGTACATCACTTTCTACAGGCTCGAAAGAAGGTCCCGCTGCACAACCCTCATTTCTTGCAGAACTGCCAACAATGCTGAAAAACATTCGCTTTACAACAGAAAATGTGTAAAATATGCAGCTCCTAACTGAGAACCAATAAATGTCTTTAGCTAAAAAAAATTGACTAATTTTACCAGTGGTCTTAGACTCGCCTGCACAAGGTTACATCCCAAAAGTGGCTTCAATATCTCCTGAATGTCTACCACAGCACCCCTTTGAAGCATCCCGCTCTTTAAGCAGATTATGTTTAAAGTGGCAGAAGCTGCCCATGTCAACAGCAAGGACTCTAGGGGGCATATTCACAAGGAGCTATTGCCGAATTAAGGCACGGTATCGCAGCCAAAGTCGTGATAAAATTACCCCACCGTTCACAAGCTGGTGCTAACAGCCCACAGCACCAGTTTACCCGCGATAGCAGCCGCAAAAAACATTGCCACAGAGGACCCCTGCAACTATCGCTAATGAGATGCAGAGTAGGCGTTCCCGTGCACAAAGCTGCGACAACACCACACCTCAACATTCACAACGGACATACAGACAGATCGGCGATAAGAACACAAAACACGTGATAAGGCGTGTTAGCAGCAGGAAATGTACACCTGCTCTGACCTGGTGTAAAGTCGGAGGCAGCCTGCACCATAATTGGGAGCCCAGCCCAGGGCATCATCGGAAGGGCAGCAGATGCCATGCAGCAACTGGACATGCAGCCCGGACACCGAAGAGGGCCACAACACCCACCAGGCACCCCCGCCGGACCACCACAGAGGCAGAACAGACAAAGACAGCGGCCCCCCAGGAAACGCACCTGCCTCACAGGCACAACATCTGACAATGTCACTGTCCACTACAGGCTGAAAGGGACAACCATCCTACGCATCCTGGCCATCATTGCCCAACAGGCCAACGGCACCAACACAGAAGACAACCAACATCCCACCCAACACCAAGCTGCTGGCTGTGCTTCACCTGTTGGCCCCAGGCACACCTCAGCCAACACCCACCAGAGTCGACGGAGTCTCACAGCCAGCCACATCCAAGTCCCCCACACCTGTCCTAGACATTACCATCACCCTTGCACCACAGGCCACATACGTCCAACACAATGCGCAGGAACCGCTGGAAACCAAGCAAGGACCATACACCATAGCCGGATGCACACACGTGTTGGGGGCAATCCACTGCACACGTGTCCCACCTGTGCCCCCTGGTGACACAGCACACAATCAGCGCCACAGGAAGCTCACATCACAGATAAATGTGCAGGCAACATCAGAACACCATGGGACCTACACCAATGTCGCCTCCAAATACACAGCCAGTGTGCATGATCCCTTCACCCTCCGGCATTCCATCAGCAACCAGCCGTCCCAGGATGGCACAAAAGGAAATGCCCAGCCCTTTGGCAAGTTCCCAATTAACACCCCACTCACCTCAACTCCACAACAATGCAATCCACAACTCTGGCAATGCACACGTCACAAGTTCACAACCAACATGCACAACAACATGCCCACCCAGCAGACATCATAGACCAACTTAATATAGTAACCTGGGCAAGCTGTGAACATCATCAATCAACGACATGGCAACTCAGCCACTCAATAGACAAATGTGGGGAGAGGAGGCAACCAGGCATGTGTGAAGGATGCAGTAGAACAATGATTGGGAAAGTACACAATGCCAAGAGTGGCAGCAAAGTGCTGGATAGACCGCAGTATGCAGAACACAGCCATAACCACGGCGACATACACCTCTGGTGTATGGAGTGTAGTGGACAGTGGACGCACCAATGTCACCCCAGCCAGTGGGGGTCCTTGTGGAAATGTTGCCTGTTACCCCCCCATAAGCGTGAGCAGAGTGGGATGGGCCGGCGTACGCCAGGCCAGCGTAGGGATGTGAATAAAAAGCACATAGCCCTGGGCGTGGTCCTCTTCTGGAAAGCCCTATGTCTCTGCCAGGGTGGCGCTTCCCACCCAACCACTAGGCCGACGCCGTCCTCGCCAGCCGAGTTGACTGAGATCCTCTGCGCCTGCCGTACCCTGGCCCGCTGGACTACGAACCAGTCAGGCCCGACCCTACACAGCCAGGCCACACTGATAAGCAGTAGACACTGGCGTGTGTCAAGGAGGGCCCACCACGTGCCAGTGTAAGCTGCAAGCCCGAGGCCCACGACCCGGACAGCCTTTCAGACCACTGCTGTCCCCCGACGATGGCCCACATTTCTCCTTCCCCGTTGACATAGTCTACCGGTGTCCTCTGTGGCCCAGTGGGTCCTATATGTGAAACTGTGTCCTGGCACATGAAAGGCAGGGACCCCAAGACCAGGCCAGTGGCCACAGCCCCAGACTCCCTTCGATCCGTGAGGCATAGTTCCTTATGGGCATTTTGCAACACGTGGTGGCACTAACCCTGTTCAACGCCAGCCTGCGGCACGTGCTGCCACGAACCCTGTTCAATGCCAGCCGGCGACACGTGCTGCCACAAACCCTGTTCAATGCCAGCCAGCGACACGTGGGTGAGGGACCAGGACTACCCTGAGGATCAGCAGGTCTCACATCTAGCACCTAGTCGCAATTCATGAATGGCAGAGTCCACACCAGTGGTCGCACGGAGAGGACGAAAAGGAAGATGCAGCTCAGTCCACGCGAAAGCCGTGTCACAATCACGGAGGTGACTGTACATGTGGTGCCACTGAACCTGAACTACACAGGCCGGTGGGCCCACCAACCTATGCCAGCGACACTCGGTGAATAGCCCGTGCTGACCGCTGCCTCCGACCTACACTGCTCTCGGCCTAGGCTGCGCTCGAGTAGGTCACAGAATTGGAACTGAACATTGAGCATGCAAAGGCAGATTACACATAATTGAACGCAAGGAGAGCCGTAAGAGGTTGACGCCTTGCATCTTGGCGGAGAAAAAAGGATCATTGCTACGGAGGTGTTCATACACTACCGACAACTCCCCTGGTGTCACTCACGCTGTGCATTGCGAGCCAACGGCACGTGGCTGTGGGCCACTGCTGACCACTGCCTTGGGCCTACACTGCGGTTCAGTAGGTCACAGAGTCATGATGATTCAGCAATGGTGGAGTTCATTTCAGTGTACCGGCATCATTGCAGACTGCATCCCCACTCAGCCCCGGTGACACTAAGTCTGTTCCCCAACATTCATGGACACTCACTGGTCGAACTTTGGTGGCGTCGGAGTCTATGGACTAGGGGGCAATTTTCATCCTCATGTAGCTGATATCGAATTGGTAATGGCAACGAGGCTGTCGCATTCCACTTCTCCATTTGCTGCTTCTGGACAAAATCAAATCTTTCGGTGTCTTGCCCTGGAGGATACCTTCCACTGTCTCCCGAAACTCTCTGCAACATACACCTCGGACATTGATGGTGACCCACTCAGGTCGCATGGCCCATCTGACTGCACCGCAAGTCACCGTCCAGTGGCTGGGTGCCTTTGCCGGCCGCAGTAAGTCCGGGGCCACTAACTCTGTGCTGGTCAAGTCCGGGACCTCTTCTCCAGAGACATTGGATGGGCCCTGAAGTGTAGGCCTTGGGGTCATCAACGTCATTTCTCTGCGGCCTTGCGCTGTGCGCACACTCCAGGCCGAATGCGTCCCACCAGGGCTCACACACCAAAGCCAAACAGACCCGGACGACACATCACCGCAAGAGGCACACACCACCACCGCAAGGACCACCTCCAACCGCCATCTACCAGAGTTGCTCAGGCCGGTCGTGAATGCCATCATCGGCATAATGCCCTGCTCAGAAATCCAGGTGCCAGTGACTCAGTGCACGACAGGCCATTGTTCGTTGCTGATGTGTTTTGTGCTGTGGAGCGGTTGCGCAGGTATGTCACCTCAAACAGTGTGGGGGCCCTGAGACGTTGATGGGGAAGGTGATGCAGGTCTAACACACCCCACTGCATCTGCATCAGGAATGTATCGAAGGGACACAATCCAAGACTTTTTCTTCACATGAGCCGCTCATCTGTAGTGTCCAAAGCCCAGTGCACAGGCAACTCTGTTTGCATGTTGGCTGTCCTCTGGACTTTCTCCTGCTCACTCCACGGTGCTCAGCAGTGAACTCTGTATTGCATGTGTTTTCTGTTTCCGTTGCACTGGTGTCCAATGTTCAAGTGGTTGCCAGCACCAGACAATCCGTGCGGAATGGCTTACACTCACCCTACATTTCCAGCACAGGCGTCACTGTGCATGTTGCCCTGCCAATAAAGGGGCCGGGCGCATGTGCCCCTAGTCAGTTCAACATGATATCTGCGTGTGTCCCTGTGGTCTTGTAGTATGCATGTGGGCCCTGGGCCCTACGACATTAGATTGTGCTGTGACATTGGATGTAGACATGTCACTGCAGGCAGCGGTTTGGAGCTTGGACTTACAGCTTGCAGTGTCAGCTCTGTGCATTGTTCCATGTTGTCAATGTGGGTGTGCTGTTTGTGCTATGTGTGTGTGCAACAGTGTGCCAAGGGGATCTGGGACATGATCATGGGTGTTTGTGGGTGTGCAGTGTGCTTTGCCTTGTTGTTCATGTATGCCATTGTGCCCATCTCCCCCGTCCCCTCAGTCCCTGTTAGTTGCACTCCCTTGTGATGTTTTGTCAGGTCCTCTCGAGCTGTGTCCATACTCCCTGCTCCTTGCACCGTCTCCACACTGATGACTGTGGACTGGGTTTCCTCCAGCTCCTCCGGTGGCGCTGGACTGCCACATCCTGTTGCCGATGCTGCCTTCCTGTTGGCAGCAGGTTTGTGCCTGGTTTAGGTAGTCACGTCACGCCATCACCTATTGGCCTCCTAGATTGGCCTCCTCTGCACTTCGTCTGAAATCCAGGTGGTCTGCTAGTGGGTCAGTTGCTGGTAGTGTTCTGTCACCTCAGCGACGCTAGTCTTGTTTTCCTGCGGTCTGCACCCTGTCTTCCTCTGCCTTTTCTCCTTGGCCTTCCCCAACCCTGTTGTTCCTTGCTGGTGTTCGGTGGGGGTTGTGGGGTTCGAGTTGGCCTCTGGGCTGGGTCAGGGTGCATCCATGTTGCTGCGTGCTTTGGCTTGTTTCTGGTGTATTTTTTCTGTGGTTTTTATGGTGCATTGTCCCACCAGACGTGTGGTATTTGCAGGCCTGTGGCTGGTTTTCGCTTCTTTTTGTACCGCGTTTGGCCTCATCGCATTTTTTTGGCGTTCGCGTATCGCATTTTAGTGGCGTGGCATTGATTTTCATGCAGACATTTGCCACGTTATCTGCTGTCTATCGCATGCTATCACTGCGTTGTGAATTCCACGTTGACACGGAGATATTTTCCCGCGATATGCTGCATTGTTCAAAGCTGCGTTACGCTACTCTTGCGGTAGTTATCACACCTTCTTGTGAATATACCCCTAGGTGTACTTTAGACCCATGGTTATCTTTAACACATTCCATCCCAACCAATACCAAAACTCATTTCAGTTTCTAAAGCCTTGGGCTGCGTGAGGAAAGCTATTCTGCTTCCTACAGTCAATAAACCAGCAGCATGACCTCCTGGAGGGGCTGGTCTAAGCAACACCAGTTCTGCCAAGTTTTACCTCGATTTCAACATCACTTTCTGTGACAAAGGCATAAAATGTCTCTGAGATAAAATATTGGAATAACACTTTCATAGCGGCTGTCCTCACAACGTATACAAATCATGTTGCAAACCATAGGGTTAATCACTATTATAAAGAGGCCATAATTTAATTTAGAAAAAGGCCATATAGATTCTGGGTTTTCAATGGGGTTTTTTTGCAGCTGGAATCTGTAGCAGTCGTATGAAAAGCAGAGGTTCAACTTTTAAATCTGGAATAGGATATACTCAAAGATCGTAAGGTTGTCTACTGGATGCTGATGTGCAAAATAAAGGCAGAATTGATACTTTGATATAACTATGGCAATACAGAGCTTGTCACTTATTCTAATACTTTATATGAAGCAGTTTATTTATGTCACCTTCTAAACTGGCTGACGGACTGAATGTGTCATAACCAGTAGATAGATTTCTGATTTCTTGCAATGAACCCCAGGAGTTCATAAAGTAAATGTACCTCCTTAAGTGCCTCCTTATGAACACATGAAAATGAATTTGCAGAAAGTGTTCATAAGAAAGAGATGCTGTAAAGCTACTTGTCTCTTTGTTAAAGAAACAATTGCAATTCTGCATAAAGACCTGCCTGTTTCGTTGTCTACTGCCTCTTGCTGCAGGCATTAGGGCACCACATCTCAAATGATTGATGTTTCAACAATAGAGTAGCTATGCAATTGTCTTATTGCATGTGAGTAGTAAGGTTACAACGCGGATGTATTAAGAACATCAGATACAGATTTTACTCAGTTAGTGAAGACCTCCATTTATCATAAGATAATATTCACAGATACACAACACAGATAAGGAGAGTATACCTCACCTTTTTTTCTGATGCTGCACCCGTGACTGAATCTGAAATATAAACAAAAATAGAAAGTTAGATATTCTGGTTTGAACCTTTTGGAAAACACAGATATAACATTGTTTATCATTGGATAAAGTCACCTTTTTGTTTGATGTAACGGTTTTCAAGAATAAAGGCTGTCAGCACCTCCCATCCAACAAATCCTCCCATGACCTTTACTAGCCATAGGTTTGAACTTTTGTCAATCAACTGCAGTCCGAGGAAATTGGTAGCAACTGGAAGATTAAAAAAGACAGGTTAAGGCCTATGTGTTCATATAATAAGGCTCAATCCTACTAGGATTAGGATCCCCTGCTGCACATTAGACTAAACTCAAATATAACACTCCCGTGCAGTGTATGAGTTTAAATCAATTTCCAGGGACAAATGTGTGAAAAATGTAATAACTATAATTTAATTTTTAGAGTGTGCCCAATTCTTTAAACAGAGCATTACTTTTGGTCATAGTGATTCCAGTCATAGGAACAAGTACAGATACACAGTAAATAGCACCAACAAAGGCTGTTAATGACAGCCCCCAGTCTGAACTCCCTTTATCAGGTGCACATCACTGTATAACCACATCAATTTACATAGGACACAACATGGAAACATAATTGAGACTTTCTCTTGGAGCGTTTGGAAACTTAGGCCAGATGCCAACTAATTCGAAGTCCATAATCCATGCTGATACTAGTGCTGGGTGCTTATTGCTGGTATTACTGTATCAGTTCGAGTGAAGGGCATTTGCTTTAAATACCAGTGAAAATGCCATTTTGCTGCAGTACGTGGCACTGGTAGGAATGGCTTTACTATTAAGAATGCATTTCTAGTAAACAAACCCTTTTTAGCATTATTAGGATAATCACAGACTCTCAGAATATTTTTCACAGAGGCTTCATATTCCTTGAGTCATTAAAAACACACAGCTTTGGAAACTGTTGAAAAGCAGGATATTCCATGCAAGTATTCAGAGTTTTATTTCTTTTAGAAATAGTAAAGTATACTCCCAAAGGAGTAAACTACCTAGTCTAAAAAGCCAAACCTCAGGCATCAGAAATGCGTTTAAATGAAATGAGACATAACAACAGCATTAAATTGGCAGACAAACCTTTAAGAGATAAACTCACAAAAAAAGGCCAGGTTCTGAACATATTCAAAACAACAGTAACATTCAATAAAAAAGTGTACTTAGGGGATGGTGGAATACTTAGCCTTATTCCTCGGAGTAGTTTGAGAATGAGGTGATGTTCTCCTTCAGGCTCACCTGAAATATAGTTATGTTGTAATTGAAATTGCAGACCTATGGATATTGAAAATTTGTTTAAGATGTACCTGAAGCTGCCAAGTCACCAGGGTAATTAGCTATGGTAGCGACATCAGCTGAAAAGGGATCTAAATGTGATCCCATACAACAGCGAGCCTGAGAGCTCAAGCTGACTTGTAGTACTCTGGATGTGCCCGGAGCCCAAGCCTTTGAAAGGAAATTGATAGTGTCTAACAAAAGACCTGGGACACTACAGCCTGGCCTGATATCTTCAATGCCATCAGTTGTAGTTGACCTGGAGCAACCAGGTTGTGAACCTCCCCTTTGGGATTGAGCAGGAGATCCTGACACGAGGGTAAGAGAAGTGGAATTGTCATTGACATTTGTAGGAGATTCGGACACCAGATTTGAGAGGTCCAAAAAGTAGGTATTATGTTTAGCGAGGTCCCTTCACTGTGTGTTTTGGATCAACAAGAGATTATGAGGAAAGATGAAATGCATATGGAAGGCCTTAGTTTCCCAACTGGAGAAACAAGTCTGATGCCAAGGCCTACAAATGTGATCTCCAATTGAGGAAGTTAAGCATTGAGTCTGGAAGCGAACAGATCAAATGAAAAAGGACCCCATAGTGTCTTAAGTTTCTAAAAAAAAGGGGGACATGTAGTTGCCAATCACTGTAATATCCCAGGTGATGAGAGAACCAATCTGCCTGTCTGTTGAGAAAACAACCAAAGATTCTGCTCTTCCCTTGATGTGACGAAGGAGACAATACTCCCAGAACTGTTTCACAAGATTTTCTCGAATAAGGGAGTGGGTACTTCACAGATGGTTGATGGATCTTATCACTATAAGGTTATCCATCCTGGGGGCAGAACACTGAACTCCATTTTTGTGACACATTGGATGGCGAAGGATCCTGCGTGGTGCTCTAAATAGGTGACATGCATTGAAAACTCCTTCCTCGATCATGCACCTCCAGTCGAGATCTGGCCGTAGTGAACGTCCCAACCTGACGAATTTGGGTTGTATTCTAAAAGAAGATCTGGTGTTGTACTTAATATTGGTGTCTTAATCTTAATCATCATGATCTGCATTTGATAGACCACTTCGGAGATAATGTATCTTTAAACTTTGTAATACTCAACAATGCAATAGGCCTGGGAATATTCCCTGAATGGACAAAGCAAGGAGGCCAACTATCAGTGCCAATTGGAATAGGGATATTGTAGAAGAATATAAGAGGCAAAAAAATCATTTGTTATTGGTAACGGTTTGGCTTGAAGCTGCTGGAGAATGGTTTATACTGACTTTACTAGGAACGCCAAAACTCCAACATCTAGACAAGAGATAGAAGAGATCTTTTTTGGTTTATAATAAAACCCAAACTTTCCAGTCGATGAGAAAAGAGGGAGTCATTGTTCTGGGACATTAAAAGAATATCGCCTAAATGAACAAGTAGATAGTTGCCTTGTGATCAGGGATGTGTGATAACTGGTTTCAGTAACTTGGTAGAACACCACGGAGGAAAGGAAAACCAAGGGGAAGAGTAGTGAATTTGTAAAAACATGCTCCTCATTGGAATTGATGCTATTTTTTCTGTGGAGGAAAAATTGGATTTAAACGATCCTTCAGAGCAAAGTGAACCATCCAGTCCAACAGCTGAACACCATGCAGAGAAGAAGAATAGTTTCCATAATTTTTGTATTTCCAAAAAGGAGCAGCTAAGGGAATACATATAGAAATTGACTTGGCCACTTTAATAAATCATTCAAAACAACCCATTATCAAACATCAATGATTGGGCCAACCATAGAATAGGTATAAAACATCAGAAATAAAGACATTGACTGATCATAAAATTAGTTCATCACAGGAATAGTACCAAGGTAACAACATTGCAAAAAAGCAGGAATACAAGTTGTACCCTAAAGTGACACCCTAAGAATAAATGTTTTAAGCAGACCAAAGCCATGTTCTTTTTCTTATCTCACCCACTCAGTTATAGGAATTGACAGTGCAAGACAAACCCTGACAAAGCAGTCAATAGTCTCCAAGACTAGATTGGGCATACTCCTGATAGAGTGGTGGTACCTGCCCTATCCTCCAGTAACTGGCCTCTCTACAGCACTCATTTTAATTACCGACAACGTCAGGCCCTACCATCAGCCAGTCACTGAACCCCAGATTGTCTGCTACCCAATCTGTCATTGGCAACCAAGTCTTCCACCCACGCCTCCTAGCACCCTTCCTTTACAGTTGTAAAAGAGCTTTCTCTAAATTGTACATTCTTAATAAGTGAGCAAGCCATTGTTGGAATACAACTGCTCTAAATCCTCTGAGAAACCATGATCAATGCCAAACAGCATCATTGCTGGACTGATTTCAATCTATGTCACACACAGCTTCCTTCAAAAGACCTCAATCCCTTCTATGAGTTCCTGCAATTTCCCACATTAAAAAACATATAAACCATATCTGCAGGCCCCAACCAACAGCGGGTGAACCTATTATCGGCTCTCTTACCCCAACTGAAGGATTTGTCAAGTGCATAACACAGATTACACAAAGTTTTATAGTGTTGGGTTCTCATGGCTAGCAGTAACGAGCAATGTTATTTCAACTTCAATTGAGGCCTGCAGATCTATACCCCATTTCCCCAACTTCTCTTCCCATCTTGTCTCTTGAGATTCTAAATCATCTAGTACCATATCATTCAATGATGTATAAATCTGGTCAATCCTAATACATGGTTGCTGAATTATATTCAACAGGGGAATTATTTCAACCAATATAGGTTCTTCCCATAGCTTATTCCTGAATTGCCTGATCTGTAGATATGTAAAGAACATCTTTGCTCTCAACCCAATATTCTGCTGTAGATCAGCAAACTAACACAGTTGTCCTTGAGAGAAGAGGTTGCCCAGATTGTTCCCATTGCTTACAAACTCCATCAGGAAATGTTTCAGGGAAGATGGTAGATTGCCAAAATGGAGTATACCAAAAAGTTCCATCTTGAGGTGTCTGCAAAGAACAAATTGTTTAAAAAAATCTAAGATTTATGTCAGGGTGAACTTTTGTATTCTTTTTTTTTACTAAAAAATGTACTAAAATAAATGTTGCTTAAAAACCTGTGGAGGGAAAGGAGTTGGACTGGTTTCTTGTTCTCGTAATGTGCCTTATACTTTCTGATCTCTGAGAAGAGATTTGAGTGTTAAAAACTGGTTCCTTTTTTTATTATTTTTTTTTTAAAGAGGATTTGCAAAATCAAGTTTCATAAATATATCATACGTATATACCCTTTAACATCCAATTATACAGGAGCTTATTTCATCATTTTACATATATATGCATTAAATCAAATGAAAAGAACAAAAATACATAAAAATTTGCAGACAGGTGGCATCTAAAAAAAAAAATATATAGTTCTGAAGATTACATTTATACAAAAAAACATTATTGCAGGTCTAACTTTCCGGTAGTCCTACTATAACCTGTTTCCTTTACATACCGGCTTTTCTGATAATCCATTTTTCCAGAGGAGCCCAGATTTCTCTTCCTCTCTTACGAACCCCCTGGCTTTTACATTTATATAGCGATTTCTCAAGGTGATATATAGCCAATAAGCGACCTATCCAAGCTTGAAACCGCGGAGGATCTGAGTCTTTCCAGTGAGTAGAAATAAGGAGTCTCATTACAGCTATCGCAATAAAAACAAACTTGCTCCTACGGTAACCGCATTGTATATTCTCATCACATCCCAATAACATTAAAGTTACGGATATTTTAATAGGGTACTCTACAGCTGCTGTCAAGAAAATGTCTATTTGTTTAATTAGTGAATTTAATTGCTTGCAGCTGTAGAACATATGAATTGTATCTAATGGTCCTTGTTTGCATCTAGGACACTTATCGTCCTCTCTTTTCCCTCAGCGATACGAAATGTCAGGGTCATAACAGAGTTCATATACTGTGTAATAATGCTGAGCTTTCAAGTTTGCTACGAGAAAAATCTCACTAGACAGATTCAGAGAGCGATATACATCAGTATCGCGATCCCCAATTTTCATAGCCCATTTAGCTTCTACAGCCTCCAGGTCGTCTGGGAGTGTGTCCATTAATATTTAATATATATTCTTAATTCTAGTCTGGGGCTGAGAAATAGTTTCAATAAAGGATATCTTATGCAGAGAAAATCACTTCTCCTTTATTTTGTTCAGATAGCTTGTGATCTGTCTATATTTAAACAGTGAGCCATTAGATATGCCATATTTTTTCTGGAGCTCTGAAAATAGCAATCTTTGTTCAGCCAAATATAAATCACCCACCGTCAGAATTCCCTTTTCCTCCCACTGTCTAGCCAATATGTCATACATTGGTAAAGGAAAAAGGGAAGATCGCCACAATGGAGTATATCTGTTATATACTGGTATATTAACTATGGTCTTCATCCTTTTCCAAATTTTCCAAATTGCTAGCATTATCTTAAATGTGTTTTTTTTATAATAGCTTGGCTCAATTTGCCTAAGAAGTATCCCCTGAGCATTATTTCCTACGGCTAACTCGTATATTGAAGGTAGATCACCAGCTACGATATACTGTCTGCCTCCTGTACCTAGAAAGATTACAAAAGCCATTTGCTGTAAAAAGCATGAATAGTAATAGTATCTAATATTCGGAGCGGACCATCCTCCTTGCTCCTGTGGCAATGTTAAGAACTTAAAAGATCGCCGGATTTTAGAGTATTTGCAGGCAAAGCTGCTGAAGATACTGTCTATTTTCTTTAAAAACTGTTCTTCAATAGCAACTGGTACAGATCTAAACAGGTATAAGATTTTTCGGAAACATAACCATTTTTAAAATATTACAGCGTCCTATAAGTGACAAATGAAGTCTATTTATCCGACAAAGATCTGTGCTAATCTTTTTAAGTACTGGTGACATGTTTATGTTCCAGATGGCATCTATGTCCATGGTGATCGTAATACCTAAATAGGTTACTTCGGCTGATCTTCGAGGATCACTACACCCAGTGTTGATGTTAAATAAAATCTGACTTTTCCCTGTATTTAGCAGGTACCCTGATTTTCGGCCATATTCCTCGGCTAGTTTCTGAATTTGCACAATTGCTTTTTCTAAGGTCTGCTGTTACTATAGCCAAGTCATCAGTGTAGGCCAATATTTTGTCTCATGGCCATTACATTGCACTGGTGTGATAGTCTGATCTTGGAGAATTTGCTCTATAAAGATGTCAATATACAGAGCAAACAATATTGGGGAACAAGGGCACCCCTGTCTCGTCCCCCTTGCAATCCCTATAAAGGCTAATTCCTCCCCCATAATATTCAATCTGGCATATGGCCGGTGATACATTGCTTGTATAGCTGTTAAAATACCAGGTCCGAAGCCCCTTTGTACCATAGTTGCCCATAGGTACTGCCAAGCCACGCGATCAAACGCTTTCTCCGCGTCCAGTAGGATCATAGCCATCTTCTCACCAGTTGCCTCAGTAACATCTAATAGAGCTATCGCACGTCTAATATGATCTGTTGTACCTCTCGTTGGTATAAAACCGTGCTGCCATGGTGAGACAAGATGAGCAATGATCCTCCATAACCGGGTAGCTAACATTTTTGAGTATAGTTTTGTGTCTACGTTCGTAAGAGATATAGGTCTATATGAGGCAGGGTTATTGGCGGGCTTCCCTTTTTTTTTAGGAATACCACTATGTCTAGTCTTTGCCAGGACTCAGGCGGGGTCCCATTATATTGCACCCCCAAAATGGAGTATACCAAATAGTTCCATCTTGAAGGGTCTGCAAAAAATACAATTGTTTAAAAAAAACTAAGATTTATGTCAGGGTGAACTTTTGTATTCTTTTTCTTTACTAAACAATTTACTAAAATAAATGTTGCTTAAAAACCTGTGGAGGGAGAGGAGTTGGACTGGTTTCTTGTTCTCGTAATGTGCCTTATACTTTCTATCAATGAGAAGAGATTTGAGTGTTAAAAACTGGTTCCTGTGAGGAAAATAGACATGGCACAGAGGAGAGAAAAATTCTATGTGAAACCCTTTGGACAGTCTGTAATATCTGAAGTGTTAACTTGGCCTTGTCGATGGAACTAAGAGTGTTAACATAGCTGGAAATGTCCTTAATAAAAGAGTCAATAAATAATAGACCATAAGTCTTGGTGCCTTCTTCCGTGGAGGCCAACTCACTCAATTTTGGATCCAAGTTTTTCAAAAAACCCTTTTGGCATTCCAGATATATAACAGAATTGATATTACTTAAAAAAGATACAACATGTTGTATCCAGTTGGAGAGATGCCTATGATCAATGGAAGCACTGATTTCTTTAGCTTGTTATTGTAGTTTGAACGTTTTTGTGACAGGACCGATGGCATCAAGTAGTTTATCCTGACAGGCAGGCTGTGCTCTGTTTATGTCTTTTTTAGGATTCTTATTCTATTTGAAAAGGAAGATAAGGAGTTTGGGTCAATTGAGGGAGTAACAGGTACTTTGTTTACATGAGAGGCTTGGGACATTCTGATTTAATTTTATTGCGAACAATCTTGTCAAGGGCTTGTCTAATTGTGTACTTAACATATTTCTGCTGCACAAGAGGAATTGTTGACCAGTCAGTGAAAAGTGGATGATAAAATAAGAGGGTCAAATAAGGGTTTCCCCTGATTCCTCCAGAATCTCATAACACGAGGTATCATCTCCTCTGTCAGATGATTTCGACATTCTCTTAAGCTTATGTTGGGACGGAGGGAACATAGTTGAGATGCACTGGTCATGATCATCTATATCCGTATCTGGAGTACATAGAATGGCTCTGAATCTTCATCATCAGTAAACTGGTCGTCTTTAACCGTATGTTTATGTTTTCATTTACACTTGTCTACCTCTTGCAGTGAGGGTCGTGGAACAGATGTGTCTCCCACACTTACTGAGATAAACTGTGCCCAACCATTGTATGGGCAATGTCAGCAATCTTGTTGACAGGCTGAGCTGCTTTAGTCACAATGGCCCTAGAGAAAAAGAAAAGTGCCTTAGGAACAGACTTCGTTATAGGATTTGTGGGAAAATAAACCTTGTAGATCTTAGGGCTTTTATGATGCACAGTCGACATATGACTGATACTTCCAAGAGGAAGGGTCTGGGTCAGAATTGCCTCATCAACACTTTTTCCAATGTCCTGGACAACAGAATGCATGGACGAATTGGCAGCTGTGGAGATAGAGGGGTTTATAAATTGTTTTCAAACCTGCTCATTAATGTCCATTTCCAACTTTGCCATCTAGTTATTCAATTTGGAATTATAATTGCAATAAAAATGTTGCCTGCATGTGGTAGCAGAGAATGTGAAAACCAACAGGGGAAACTACTCCCTAGAGGAAATAGCACTTTTCCAGTTCTTATAGGTAGGGTGGGCTTAAGGGTGAACAAGTATTTGTAATGCAATAGGTCTCACATTTGTGAGAGTTAGAGCTGTTTGCATTGTAAATGACTATGGGGCATATTATCAAGGGATTTATCTCCGCTTTTTTGGCTTTAAAAGCCAAGAAAGCAGAGATAAAATTATCTCCCTATCAGCAACAGGGTGCTAACACGCAAATTCGCATGTTAGCACCCTTTTTCTCTACGCTTCCCCTTGCATCTCTAATGAGATGCAAAGGGGGCGTTCCAGAGAAAAATAATAGGAGAAATGTTGTTAAGCGACATTTCTCCTATTATCAAGGATTTCGCTAACCCTGTTAGTGATTAAAAAAAGCAGCGCTAACCGCGGTTAGTACTGCTTTTTTTACACCTGGTATTTTCCTGACTTAGCCATGATATCCTATGGAAGGTGGATATCATGGCTAAGTTTGTGAGCCCCTATCATCAAGCTAAGGCCAAACTTCGAGAGATTATCGTTGGTTTTCCAGCGTTAATCTCCTATTTGGCAGTTAGCGCGAGGATTTTGATCACTTCTGAGATAAACCTTGCTAATAGCAAGTTATCTCTGCAATAATTTCCGGCGATGCTTAGCGTTAAAAAAATTGTTGCTAAGCCCCGTTAGCGATAAATATCGCTTATCGTTGGTAATATGCCCCTATGTTTTTATGTGTTTTGGTTTAGAGTGGAATTATGTGGGTTGAATTTGAATTGTTAATTGTTGAATTGTGTGGGGTGGAATTGTGTGGAGTTTAGTTTATTTGTGTAGTAGAATTATGTGACATGGTGAATAGACAGGTGTGAGAGCTGCAAAGAATAGATAGAAAGGAAGATAGAGAGGGATAAGTAGCTTGTTAACGAAGTGCTGAATGAACTCTAGATAGAGGAGCAGAAAGAATGTGCGAGAAAGAGAAAAAGAAGGGGACATCAGGCCACAGAAGCATTAAGAGGGAGCGCCTGCATATGCAGAAGAGACGATTGTAAGCAGAGGACAGTGTGGGTTTGAGGGACGGAAATGTTGAAAAGGCACAAGAAAGAAATTGTGCTTGAAGACCTGAAGTGAACTAATATGAGAGAGGCAGGAAGAGTGCATGAGAGAGCATTTGAGAGGTGTGAGAATAGGAGAGAGGGAGAGAGAGAGAAAGGAACAAGAGGCTAGGAGAGGAGAGCGAGTTGAGCAGACTCCCTAGATTTATCACAGGAACAAAATGTGTGTGTGAATATACACAAAACACAGCGCTTGGAGAAGATCAATAGGATACGGCAGGAACAAAAGATCCCCACTAAAGAGCCCCTTTATGGGTGCCCGTCGGGTATTGCACCGCCGCCCCGACGAGGGGCGAGCCCATATGATGAAGCATGACACCTAGCTTGCTGGGTGTGTGAGGTCTCTAGTTGCGAAAAGGATGATCCCCCTCCTGTGTGCCTTCACTCACTTTCGTTTTCAACTGTCCAGGGGAACTGCGTACTCCTTCTTTTGTGATACTCCAATATAGACAAAGCACAGCGCTTGGAGAAGATCAATAGGATAGTGTTTTGCTTGCAGTACAGATATCTGGCTGCATAAGTACAAGGGGGCTTATTTATGAGCCCCTGAGTCACTTTTGCGCCACTGATGCGTCACTTTTTGTGATGCACCAGTGGCGTAAAAAATGCGCCATGTTGCGCCATATTTACGAAGTGACGCATCTAGGTACATACGTCACTTCGTAAACCCCGGTGCTATATTATAACTGCGCCAGGTATAATGTATGGAGGGTGGGCGTTCCCCCGCAAGAAAGGGTCATAGGAGTGGCGCAGCGAAGTCTATGAGATTTCGCTGCGCCACTGCTAGGACACCAATGCGTCAAAACCTTACGCCTGCCTCATGGCAGGCGTAAGGGTGACGCAGGCCCTTTCACATGTGGCTTGCCCCATGTGAAAGGAACACTGCTGGAGTTGTGTCAGGCTTCCGACACAACTCCAGCTATGCGCCACTTTTTAAGCTGACAGATACATCAGTTATACTGACATATCTGTCCTTCCTTGTGACATGATGCATCATATTGTAAATATGACGCATCATTGGTGTCGCAAGGAGGGCGCATGTAAATGAGGCCCACAATATTTACAGCTCTGTGTCTGATTGTATTTAATAAGTGATGCAAATTGTGCTTTTCAGCTGAAGACATCATTTACAGCCGTTGGTTGAACAAGTTCAAGACAATAAACATAACAAAGCTCAGCTAGAAGCTAAGGCAAAAGAAACAAGAACCATCAAAATAATAATTTTAAAACAACGTAAACAATTTGCAATAGTACTGCCAAAAGCGGCACCTTCAAATATTACATTGGACCAGAGACTGGGAGGCCCTTTTCATTCTTTACTTAGCATGAAAGGTGTGTGAAATGGATCTTGCAGTGGGCGTTCCGCAGCAGCACCCACTGCTTTTAGATGCTGCCCCGTATTTACAAGAATGGGGCAACGCCAAAAACTAAGGGCAGGTAAAACCTGGTCTTGGGATATTTTTCTCATTCTGCAACTCACATAGAAAACAGGAAATCACCTTTAAAGATTGTTTATGTGCAGGAAGGTGTCCCTTCCTGCACATAAACAATCACCCCTGCAGCACAGGCACCCTTGCAACATGGTGCTAGGGTGCCTGTGTTAGCGCTAGGCATCTTTTTTTAGCGCCAGCACTAGGTGAAAAGCAGGGGAGCGTCATATTTTTGTAAATACAGTGCATCCCTGTATTTTAAAAAAAATCGGAGCGCAGCGTTACCAATTTTGGTGTACCGCTGCGCTCCGACATTTTATTATAAATATCCTCTGCTGTTTGCTCTTCTACCACAAAAAAAAAACGATGATTCATTGTTAATTTGAAGTTAGCAGTGAATGGCTACTGTATTGCATCTGCGAAAAGTATTTTTTCTTGTAAATATAGCTTAAAAACAAAAAAAAGCAAAGCTATTAAGGCTTATGGGAAATCAACAAAGGAACTGGAAGCCAAAGCATGGGAAGCGATTGCAAAAGAAGAGACGGAAGACTCGAGTGAATCACTTGAGAGTGTAAATAACACAGGAACGTAAAAACAATGGGGCATATTACCAAGCAATAGCGATAATTATCGCTATTGCTTGGTTAGAGATAAAATTTTACCGCAAAGCTGCGGCGATTTTTATCGCAGATAAACCTTGGTATTACCAAGGTTTATCGCAAATGCGATAAAAAACGGCCGCAATGCATGAATATCACTGAAAAGTCAGCGATATTCATGCATTACCGAGCTAATGCTCTTAGCCATGTTATCCACCTCCCATTGGATAACATGGCTAAGAACTGCTCAGGGCAGGTGTTAGCTTTTGGAGATATTTGCGCTTAGCGCGAATATCTCCAAAAGTTGGTAATAGGAGATAGCGATGTTAGCGACTGTTTCCAGTCGCTAACATCTTGGCACGCCCACTTTGCATATCATTAGTGATAAATATCACTGACATGCAAAGTGGGGCCCAAGATGGTCACTATCTCCTACTAGCTGACTCTAACTGGTGTTAGTGACAGCTTGGTAATAGGGAGATAATTTTATCTCCGCTTTCTTGGCTTTTAAAGCCAAAAAAGCGGAGATAAACCCCCTTGATAATATGCCCCAATGTGTTCAAAAGTAACTGCACAGCAAAAATGAAAAACAAATTGCAGAGAAAGAGTGTTGGCTTAAAATGAAATGGCTGTTGAGGCAAGTGAATATGGCTGTAGTAGAACTGGGCTGCCAGGGGGAGAAGCACAGCATGGCACTGTAACTGAGATTGGCAGCATGTAAACACATGCACTCCCAAGGACTGAAAAGTATGGTACAGGCCTGCTTAGTTGAAAATTAATGCACGTCAGGAAGGGTTCCGGGCTCTCCCTGCTACTCCTGAAGATGCTGACACCATTGTCATGAACCCGGCCCTCTGTATGACTGAACCTGTGCTCCGCTGACACAATGTGACAGGAAACAAACACATGCCCCCTCCCACCCCACCTGAGACCTGCAGGAGATATTAAAGTCATTTTATTGACTACAGCATGTCTTGCAGACAGCAGGTTCACGCCACTAGGCTCGAACACGTGGGAGCAAGCACGTCATGCTTTGAATTACACACTTGACCCCGTGGTAGCCTTACTCTGTCCCGGTGTAAAATAATTTTAAATTTGTCGTAACATTTATGAATAGGGCCGCTCCATCACCAGAAAGGCATGTAGTGAATTAATGTGTGGAGCGGAATGGACCAAGATTTTATGGCAGGGCATGTCAGTGAAGGACAAATGGGGGGTGTAATTAATCAGAAGCAGAGGTGAATCTAAGAGTAACCGAGATAAGGCACATTTGTCTTAACCTTGTTCCTTAAATACGAACTATCATGAGAATGGCGGCTGCACCTTGATATGTTAACCTGAGTGGTAATCTGTGAGTCTCTTTAAGGGGTTAAGGATGCAGCCACTCTACAGGGGAGGCTGACCAAGTGCTCCATGAGACGGAGCCTGTCATGGAAGTTGCACCTGGGGAGTAGGGGTGCATGGTTAGTAGGAGTCAGGACGCCCATGGTCAAGGTTGAGATCCTCATTCAAAAAATTGTGTTAACACTCAGGGAGGTAGCAGTCTCCATTGCAGTGAGCCCTTGAGTCAGTCAGTACAAGGCCTGGTAAAAGGAAACCTATGAGCGAAATGTAGATTCGGATGGAAAAGAACCATTACTGATATTTTTTCCGAAGGACGCAGAAACCACAGGAAGGGTGAACATGTCAGGAATAATTGGCAAAGATTTGGCAAGAAACAAGATGAATTCTTTCATGAAAACCTTGTCTTGACTTTGTTTGGTTCCAATAAAGTGTCTCAGAAGCTTTCAAATGAGTGAACCTCGACCATATCCTGAATACAAATGGAGGCCCTCTGTTGAGAGTTACTTACATCAGACCTATCTGCTGGCAGAAATGTAGAGATAGCTCCTATTTTTTTTTTAAGTGTTCCCTCCAAATGTAGGGTTAATTGCGCACCCCGATAATATAAAATGTGTCAGGCGTAGAACTGAACGATGAATGAAGCATGCCACACAGTGCTGTGGGTGAGGGTACTTTTTAAGAAATAATGAGTATTTATACATTTCTGCCAGGAAACACGCTCGATTGAAGTAATTCCCAACCGAGAGCCTCGCCCTTAATCATACGTATGTATGAGCGTTTTGGGAAGTTGAGGCATTCTTCCTATAATCTTTTTGGCACGTTTTTGATTTTGGACAAGTCCCCAGTATCCAGCCCTGCTCACCGCTCCTGTTTTGTAATGTTGACTTTCATTAACCGTGTGACCTTAATCAAACCTATAGGCCTTTGGCTTTCTCCCAGACACACTATATTTCCTGTTCAGGTAAGGAGTTCGATTGCTTAACCTGCGTTGCTGTTAAAACAAAATTGGTTTGATGACCGTTTTTACTTATGAAATCTAATAACACATTATCCTCATATCCGAGTTTCGGGAATGGTGCTGTGATTGCGCATCTTCCAGTAACTCCACCTTGCGATATTGCAAACTGTAATTAGGCAATTACCGCACCAAATTAACATCCACCTAGAAGTGAGAATATCAATTTTCCACCTACAGTTATGGGGCAATAAGTCTCAGAATGGTGTTTAAACAGTACTAGTAAAATAGAAATAGTCAACTTCATTAAACGTGGACTGTTAGTAGCTTTGAACACGATCGGTAATGTACCGAATGGACTTTTCTTTACCTTAAAGCTATGCTGACATAATACCTGTTTATTGCTGTCAGAAAATATGGCATATTTAGAGTGACAATGGATGCCCAGTTGGTACTTCAGCCTGCACAACAACTGGTTCCAGGTGCAAGGAGTAAAGCCGTATTTACCACGAAAGCCATCATACGTAAGGGATAGATGGGGCACAGAGTTATCTCAATATAGTAAAGAAACAACGTAGGCAAGAAAGGTGATGATACAGGAAAACTGCAAAATCCTGTCATATTCACTAGATTTGGCCCATTTGCCAGGGGGCACACGCCCTGTGCTACCCCAGACCTTCCAGCCACCAGCGTCTTGTGTTTTGGACCTTTATTCAGTACAGGCCAAAAGGACCCAGCTGGCAAAGTGCTGTTGACTGTTGGCTGAAATCCCAGGACTTGTTAAAGGAGTCACACATGAAGTGACTCCACCTAATGCCCATGCATATTATGGAAAGCCAGTAGAAAGGCAATGTAACACCTGAGGGATTGCAGCAAGGTGCATAGCAAATTTCCCGTGTCAGGAAAGTTACAGAACACTGTTTACAAGGCAAACAAGCATTCTGAACTTCAACCTGGAAAACTACCAGCCAAGAGTAAATCGTCTCCCTTGTCTCAAAAGATTCAGGTGTAGAAAAGAAACACCGGGAATCTTTCGTACTGGGGGCCTCAGGTACCGCGGAACCTTTGATAGCAGAATATGTCAGTTGTGCTCTGTTAGAGCCACAATGGCTGCCAAGTGTCCCCATTTCACGTGTGACTCCGTCAGCCAGTCCTGAGATTTGTAATCCTGATTTTAGCAGAAGTATGAGTTTAATCATCCAAATATGCAAAATGCTGTTCACTAAAACCCAGGACTCTCTAGGTGTTTCACGCATTACATGAGAGCACATACCAGCTTCAAGTGTCTAAAATGGATCATTCGTGTAAACTCGGGTACAAGTGGCATCAATATGGAACTGGAAAATTCCAGAGCAACTTTAACAATGGTGTCCATCCCAGACAGGCTTTGTGTTGGACTTGGCCATCTCTGCAGGATCACCCCCAAACCGTTAGCCTTCACCCCTTTTCTGAATTTGATTTTGTTGGCATTAGAACTTTGTGCACTTTGCCACAAGGCAAACAAGCATTCTGAACTTCAACCTGGAAAACTACCAGCCAAGAGTAAATCGTCTCCCTTGTCTCAAAAGATTCAGGTGTAGAAAAGAAACACCGGGAATCTTTCGGATTGGGGTCCTCAGGTACCGCGGAACCTTTGATAGCAGAATATGTCAGTTGTGCTCTGTTAGAGCCACAATGGCTGCCAAGTCTCCCCATTTCACGTGTGACTCCGTCAGCCAGTCCTGAGATTTGTAATCCTGATTTTAGCAGAAGTATGAGTTTAATCATCCAAATATGCAAAATGCTGTTCACTAAAACACAGGACTCTCTAGGTGTTTCACGCATTACATGAGAGCACATACCAGCTTCAAGTGTCTAAAATGGATCATTCGTGTAAACTCTGGTACAAGTGGCATCTATATGGAACTGGAAAATTCCAGAGCAACTTTAACAATGGTGTCCATCCCAGACAGGCTTTGTGTTGGACTTGGCCATCTCTGCAGGATCACCCCCAAACCGTTAGCCTTCACCCCTTTTCTGAATTTGATTTTGTTGGCATTAGAACTTTGTGCACTTTGCCACTGCTAACCAGTGCTAACGTTTGTGTGCTCTCTCTCCAAAACAAGGTAAAAGTGGTCTACACCTCATTGGCACATTTAATTTACTTATAAGTCTGTAGTATAAGTACCTAGGGTGTGTAAATGAAATGCTACTAGTGGGCCTGCAGCTCTCGTTGTGCCACCACCTAGTGTAGCACTTTAAAACGTGCCTCAGGCCTGCCATTGCAGTCTGTAGGGCACTTTTAAACCTTTTTCCAGGCCTAAACCTTCCTTTTTGATACTTATAAGTCGCTACTGTTGTACACCCTAAAAACTGATAGGCAGAGTGCATTGTATTTGAAAAGCAGGACATGTGGTCTTTGGTTTTACATATTCTGGTACCGGAACACTCCTAAATTCGTTTTTTCACTACTGTCAGGACTATCTCTCCCATTGGGTAACGTTCAGTTAACTAAGTGCATTCAATAAGTGCTAATGATTGATTAGGAGACGTTGGGATGGAAAAGTCCTCTACATAGTAAAGATGTGTACTGTGCCCGGAGTGCAAAACTGTATTGTTGTCTGGATCACTAATGCTATTTTTTTTAGGTCATAAGTGAACATGAATCATGTGTGTGCATCATAGCCTGGCTCATGAATTGTGATCTTGCTGGTCTGGGAGGGGCGCCCAAAGCACCACCCTCATGGTAGTGGAAGGCTGCTGCTTTCACCCGAAGTTAAACAGAAAAAGTGCAGTGGTGGCAGCATATCATGTCATGCTCAGTAGTTTTAACCAGGTTCTTTTTACCCTGAGGCTACAGGCTCACTCACCTTGTTAAAAGTTCTTCTGCTGTGTGTTTAACTCCCTCTTGGCCTATATCAGGTTGATGTAGAAGTGCCTGCATAGTGAAAACGAGCCAAGTGCATGTGAGCGCGCAAGACATACACTACACAGAGGGTGCAGTGTGGAACAGGGTGCAAATGGTAAATTACTGTGCATTGGCAGAGGGTGTTTAGAATGACACACTCTGGTGCAATACAGAGAGACTGTAGTATTGAACAGTGTGCACAGACTGCGCGGGCTACATGTGGAAATTCTGGTGGTAGCATGGCACATGGGCACAAAAATACTAGACGGTGGAGTGCGCTGTGAATGTATGCTCAGTGCAGAAATGTCTGCACTGGCACTGTTAAAAATGGGGGTCTCTAGTTGGCAGGTTGTTACCCTGTCCAAGTAGGGACCCTTCTTCCTAGTCAGGATAAAGGGGTAACACTTCTTATCCCCTTAGTAGCTTGTCACGAGCAGTCAGGCTTATCTAAGAGGCAGTTTGCAAAGCATTTGCACATAACCAACAGTAATGCAGTGAAAACACTGTGAAAGGTCCCCACTCCAGCTTTAGAAACAACTACAATATGTTATCTGTGCAAAACAAGACCAAAACGATGATAATCCGCCAAACAGTTCTTTAAAATTTTGATAAGCAGAAATCGACTTAAAATACAGTTCCTTGAAGCTGATAGCTCCATCCTGGGCTATCACGGTGTAATGAACAACAAATCCAAACTATTCTGGCTGACCGCAGCATTGCGGGACAGCTATGGTGTCGGGAAGACCCGTAAAACAGTACCTTTAGAAATGCAGAGCATCAGGGACCTTGCGGTGTGCTTCGAAGAGCCGGTGTTTGAAGGCATCAGTTCTGGAGGTCCGTGCAGGAGTTGTCGGGCCCTTGAAGTCACTCGCATTGCAGATCAAACTCCGTGCAGTTGATGTCAGAAACAGCAGCATTGCCGTGCATCGGGGCTGTGGTGTGAAGTGCAGTGGTGTGGCGTCCGGTGCCCTTAGGTTGAGGTGCAGGCAGTGACTTGGTGATGGTTGTCCAGTGGCTTTGGTGATAACAGGGCTGCAGTGCAAGGTGTGGCAGTGCTCAACATGGTGCTAGCAGGTTACGGTGCAAGCAGAAGTGTCTTCGTTGGTGAGGTGCTGTCGTCGGCTGATTAATTGGAGTTGATGCCGCTGGCATCGATGGGCCAAGGTTGCGGTGTGAGACAGGGTGGTGCATTGAGTAACCTATGAGTGAAGTTCCCAAACCACAGTGCAGGAAGCGGCATCGATGTCAGCTTGGAGCGTCCTTGTTGTAAAACCAGGGCTGCGGTGCGAAGCGGGACTTTGCTCTGTGTTCTCAATGAGCAGTGTCCAAAGACCATGGTGCAGGGAGCGGTGTTGGTGACAGCGTCAAGCATCATCGGGGATAACAAGGTGGTGGTGTAAAGTGAGGTGGTGCGGAGTGCAGTGTCCAAAGGTTACGTGCTAGCTATGGCTTGGTGGCAGCATCGGGCGTTGTCGTCGGCAGTCACAGCACGTGCAGGTAACAGTGGTAGGGTTGTGGTACCCCGGTGGGGGGGTTCAGACGGAGGAAGATGAGGGAAATTAATTATTAATTTAATTTTCCCTCTGCATCATCCCTCGAAATCCCCCCCCCACCCGGCCCCACTGCCACACCGCTGTTACTTGCACGAACAGCGGCTGGTCGTTGGTGAGACCAGGGTTGCGGTGGGAAGTGCAGCAGTGCCCTCTGCAGTGCCTTCAGGTCATGGACCCATCAGCCGCATCTTTAACAGCATCGGGTTACCTTTTTCCTCTGGCAGATGAGACATTCAGTTCCTGAAGCCGGCAACCAGGGAGAGTTGAAGTCTTTAGGATGTCCCTGAAACTTCCAACAGGAGAAAAGCTCTACATAATGCCTTTGGAGATACTTAGAATGTAGGAAGGACCCAGGGGAGGGAGACAGCTTTGTATGAGGCAGTGACAGTCACTTCAGGCGCAAGTGATAACTTCTCCCACTACTCTAAATGCAGCCAGGACTATTCAGCCTGGCTATGAGTCACCCAGGAAAGGCAGGACACACCTAAACCCCCCTTGTGTCTGTCCAGTGTGAATGCACATCCCCTGCTCCTGTCACTCTAAACCCAGACAGGGAACACACAAAAGGCAGAGGCACACAGAATGGTTAGACAAGTAAGTACCCACTTTCTAAAAGTGGTATTTTCAAACATATAATATAAAAATCATCTTTACTAAAACATGTATTTTTAAATCCTGAGATCAGGCATACTAAACTCTATACTCCATCTTGTCCCAATGGAATGTTAGGCTTGTAAGATGTTACAAGGTAATCCCCATGTTAGCCTATGGAAAAGATAGCCTTTCAATAGTTATACACAAACTGCACAGTATTTCACTATTAGGACATGCAACACACACCTGTACATGTCCTAACATTCAAATACAAGGCTCCCTGTCCACAGTGGTACCTTGGGCCTACCTGAGGGGTGTCTTACATATAAGAAAAGGGAATGTTTGGGCCTGGCAAGTGGGTGCACTTGCCATGTTGACATGGCAGTAAACACTGTGCACGGACACTGCAGTGACAGGTCGGAGACACCTTTGAAAAGCTGCCTGTGTGTGTCACATAATAAGTGCTGCAGGCCCACTAGCAGCATTTGATTTACAGACCCTTTGCACACATGTGAACATTACTGGGGATTTAGTAGTAAATCAGATAAGCCAATCATTGAAACACCAATCCATTAACACAATTTACATGGAGAGCATATGCACTTTAGCACGAATGTATGAAGTTACAACGCATGCATTTACAACGCATGCCTTTACAACGCAATTTTTACACCGTAACATGCTTTACAACACACT
The DNA here is from genome assembly GCF_964261635.1 of Lissotriton helveticus. Classification (NCBI taxonomy): domain Eukaryota; kingdom Metazoa; phylum Chordata; class Amphibia; order Caudata; family Salamandridae; genus Lissotriton; species Lissotriton helveticus. Next base: position 2,073,176,045 of record NC_136057.1, on the reverse strand, counting down.
CCATTACATCGCATAACACTACATCACATTTCTAGAAACTACCTTTACAACGCATTCCAAACATCGCATTATACCTTTACAACGCATACCATTACAGTGAATTTAAGGTGAGTATTGGATAGTTTAGGGGTAATTACTATTCTAACTCCAGGGGGTGCAACAGTAGGGAAAGTGTTGGATAGTGTAGGGATAAAACTTACTATTCTAACTCCAGGGGGTGCAACAGTAGGGTAAGTTTTGGATTTTGTAGGGGTACTATGCGTTGTAATGCTATGCGTTGTAATGCTATGCGTTGTAATGCGTGCGATGTAGTGACATGCGATGTAGTGTCATGTGATGTAGTGTCATGCATTGTAATACCTGTGTTGTAGAGACATGCGTTGTAAATGATGTTGCGATGTAATGACTGCGTTGTAAGTGTAGTGCAATGTAATGGTTGCGTTGTAAAGGATACTTCCCATTTAGCACTGAATAGTAGTGGTAAAGTGCCCAGATTCCTAAAACCAGTAAAAACAAGGTAAAAAACAGGAGGTCAAAAAGCAAAAAAGTCTCGGGTAACCCATTGAAAAAGCCAAGTCCAACAGGTACATTACCACAATGACCTTGGGTTCCATTTTGGGAAGCCCAGGCCTGCCTGGTGAAAACATGAAGAACAGAGGAGTCTCCCCAAGCAGAACGGTATATTTCTGTACTCCTGTAAGCTGAGTGAGACAAGCACTCGGTGAGAGGGAGCCAGGCTCTCCCTGTGCATTTCACCAGGCTCTTTGATTCAGTGACTTATCACAAGGAAAGGGCCTGGACACATCTCAGGAAGAGGGCGATGAGGCTGATAATGAAATCGTAAAGGATAGGGCTCAGGGCTCGGGGTTAACCTTTGATGCGCAGGTCACTGTCACTGACATCCAGATGTGGAACTCAGGTCGTTCCTATGAATCTTGTTGTGGTTTAATCAGCTTCAGAGTCCTGCTTGCTGTGACAGAAATTTTTCAAAAGGAAGGATGATGAGGAGAGACGTCCATATCAAAGTAGCAGAACCCCTACATAAAGCTTCAAAGGTTCAGACCCTAAATCATATTTTTTGTCTGGAAAAGAAGTTGTCATCTGCCAAGCAGCCAGACGGGATGCATGAAGAGGGGAAGCTCTGCAAGACTTCTGCCTGTGATGAGGACTAGGGGCCTAGCCTGCTAGTTTCCCTGCTGGGTGAGGGGACATCACCCAGGGAAACCAAGATCACCTTCCCTGGAGTCTGCAGCAGCAGTACCTACCTACTCTCCAAGGACAGTGTGCCCATGAGGGAGAGGAATACCGTGGGGGACTAGCAAAATCCATATTGGAGCCCAGACATGTAGGGCTCACGGATGAGGTGTGCTGCACCGATCGGTCCGTTGCCCGTGTGCTGCATTGTGAAGTTTGGTGACCCCGTATGCCAAGAGGGGCCACCATGCACCAGAGACAGCGCCACATCATATGGGCTGTTGCCCAAGTGCAGTGTTGTGGAAGTTGGCAACCCTGTATGCCAGGAGGGGCTGCCATGTGCCAAGAAACTGTGCCACATTGATTGAGCCATCACCTGTATGTGGGAAGTTGCTGCAACGCTGTGTGCCAGGAGGGGCCATAGTGGAGGCAACTTGCTGCCAGCGTGTCCGGACAGTGAGGTTCATTGGAGTGGCCCTGTATGCCAGGAGGAGCCACTGAAAGCACTGAGACCGGAGGTCCAGGTCATTGCCGGAGACCCAAAATGCTGCTACATCCAAGACAAGGGTTGTTTTGTATCCGAGGAGGCGCGAGGACAGAGGAGACACTATCAGAGCCCCACAAGAGTAGGGAGACTGTACCCATCCCAGAGCGAGGAAGAACAAGACTTACTGTGTGTGGCGTAGCCGGAGCAACTCTGATCATGAGGATGCTGGTAAGCACGGCTCAGGAGAGAGAGCTGGCACCTGGCAGGAGCTGCATATGTGAACATGTGCCGATCCAGGCCAAGAACACACTGTACCACTGCTACGGCTCATACTGCCCGAACAGGTACATTGAAAACTGGGCCAACCAGACCCTAGGGGATATACCCTCTTTGGTTTTTGCAACCCTACTTGAACTTTAAGTGACTAAAACGTATTGACTGAGTCCAAGAGGTGGACACCCAGTGAACAGGGCCTATTAGTTTACATTTCCTTTATATTGCCATGTGAGTGGGGAATAACAACACCGCCCGTTACATGGGACATTTGACCTGACAACTACTAGGGTGCCTACCTCCAGGGGGGCTGTTTCATTGCTTATTGAATGTCGTTTACTTTTTCATGTGTGGAATTAGAAATTAAAATACTTCTTTTATACAAAATAAGTATTTGACTGGACATTGATTTGTGGAATGCGCTATTTGCATGTTCAGATATGAGTTGTATTCACTGATCTGTTTCTACACTTCACTCTGAGGGAGCTTTGACTGCTCAAGCTACACTACATATTGAGAGTCAAGTGCAGAAGGAGGTGTTTGACCCAGGTGAGTTGGACCCATAGTAGGAGGGGCCCTAGGACTTCAGGTGTACAAGGCCTTAACCCCCTCGATTGTGCCCAATAACCCATGTGTGCCCTGTGGCTCTCTGAAAAGGGTTCTTACAGGAGCAGATAAGGATGTCAAGTTTGAAGTAAAATAAATTGTAATTTATAATCCTCTTTAATGTAGAGTTTTGAAAATGCCATTTTTAGAAAATTGGTATTTTTCTTCCCACACATTTGTAAGGCCTTCTAGGTGTTTCCAGCTGCCTGAGTCTGTTAATGGCTCAAACATTACAAATGCGTATAGGGCCCAGACGGTGAACAATAGGGGACTAAGTTTGGTCAGGATGGGCAATCCTGTCAGGATGGCTTGGGGTGGAACTGTGCCCTGCACCTCTGACATTTAAAAGAGCTGGGCCTTCAACACACACAGGATCCAAGCACACTAGCTTTTTGTCTCTCCAGACTTTTTGGAGCATTGACAGGAGAAGGGAAGAACTTTCCTGAACAAGGTGTGGGGGTACCCTAGGGAATAGCCCTACTTCAAAGGCTGGCATTAGGTGTAAATATTAGATCTCCATAAACACTTGTCAGTAAACTCCTGAACCTGCGGAGGACCCCAGGAAGTACTGATGTGTACCCCAGAGGACTGCCCTGCTGTTCGATGTCTGCTTTGTGCCTCAGAGGACTGTCCTGCTGCAACCAGAGGACTGCCCTGCTGCTTGAGGGCTGCCTTGCTCCTTGAACCCAGGACTACCAGAGTGACAGGCTAGTTGGCTGGCTTCCTGTGTGAGCTACTGTGGGCATAACAAGTTCCAAAGAAATTGAACAATATATGTGGCCTTTGCTGGAGTGAGTTCCGATCTCCTGAGGGGTGCCCATCCTGTCCTTGACCCTTAGTAGTGGTGTGGAAAGTGCTGATCCTGATTAACCATAAAAGTAGGAACTTGAAAATAAAGTGGCCTGAGAACTGCCGATCTGCCCAAAATGCATCATTGGTCGGCCTGACTTTGCGGAAGCTCCTGCTACTTTGTTCTCCCCAGAATCAAATCCTTTTCAGCAGAACCTTCAAGCCACAATATTGGGCTCGTAGTGCCCTTGACACGTACAGCCTGCAGCTTTGCCCCACTGGAGATTTTTGGATTTAAAAAAAGTGACAAAGTTAGAAGGCAGAAATCCGCACTGCGACTCAGTCCAGCGGCTCCGTGAGGATGATGCCTCCTACTTGGACACCACCGGCTGCCTTGCCCTACTGAACTTTACCTTCTCCGGAACATTTCTTCACAGTTTCTTCTAAGTTTGAAGGTATGCTGAGATTTGGCCCCATCCACCTCGTGTAGCCGAACCACTTTCTATTGCATTCAGCCATAACATTTTACTTTACCCTGTTGCTTTGATCTTTTTTTATCCTAGTTTTGGTGTCATTTTATTTAGTGCATTTTACTTCATTATTCTTAATTGTTGTGGGATTTTTCTTGTGTGATTTTGTTTTTTACCTTATAACTGTTTATGTGCTGCATAAATACTTTACTCAATGCCTCCAAGTTAAGCCTGGCAGCTTTTGTGCCAAGCTACCAGAGGGTTAATCACAGGTTGACACAGTGACTTTCGTGGTTCACCCTGACAAGGTTTGTGCTTACTTGAGTAGGTTCACCCCAGCTAACCAATAACCCATGTTCTTACACCTCAGTCACAAAGGCACAACATTACACCTACAATGCCCTTGGAGGCATAGTTTTCTCTAAAGATGCTCTACGAAGATCAAATACTACTTGTGAGGGCCAATCACTGCTGAATACCCCCCTGACAAATAGCACAGAAACATATATACTTACAAATTAATATCGCTGCAGCAATTTGAATGCCATGCATGTTGGCAAGATATCAATAAAACTGAGAACCTATTCTAGCACTCTTTTGAATTAAATTCTCATAATACTACCGGAAGCAGCTGAGTACTACCCGGCTCGCCTAAAAAAACTACGAACCTCCTCGATCTCATCTGATTATTGTAATATAGAACAAAGACGAAAGAATGCACATTTTAGCATGAAATAAAACCGAAAATGGGTGCGAATAAATCTCACAAAAATCTTGCTATGAATATTTAATAAACTGCTGTTACAACCGTTCGACCTGGGCTTGTCCGCATTTGCAAAAAAAGAAGGAAACTGAAGTAATCCTAGGAATGTATAACAAGGTTAAACAAGCATTTACAATGTAATAGGTCTCGCATTTGTGAGAGTTTGGGCAATTGGCAGTGACTACACCTCTGCTAATGCAGAGAAGCGCCACCCAACTGCTGCTGTGCATCAGTAAAAGAAAGGAAAAATAAAATTACAATAACGCAATGTTATTATCATCATATGCTTCCCTGTTGCGGCAGCATGAGTGCGGGCTGCTCTGCTGACAGAGGAGTGGTGGGCACACTGAGGTGCGCATGATGCTTTTACCAGCCCTCTCGGGATGGCCAAACAGTCATGCGCATTTTAGCATGTTCTCTATGAGGGGTGCATCTAAATAAAAATTGCTTCCAACACTTGTTTTTTTATATTATAATTTGATGGTGAATACCCTACCAAAGCTGTTTTCACATTTTTTGCAGTTTTGTGCCCTATTTGCCTTCGAAATTGGGTCATGTTATTTATTAATGGCAAAAAGTCTTCTAATATGGACAGGAGCAAAACTACGTATGCTACCATCATGACATTTCGGGCATTGTTCAGGATTCAGGATCTACACTTACGCAGGTTTTCCGGGGTCAGGTAGCATGTTCTTGGTTTCGGAAATGTCTGTGAAAAGCTATACTTGGAAGGCCATTTCCATGAATGGTGTGCAACGCCATCAATTTTAATGCCTTTAAATATTTTTATTGCATCAGATCCAGTAATCTCTATTATGAAAAACTGTGTCTGAAAAAAATAACATAATTGCAAACTATGACAAAATATTATTTTGTCACTACTTTGCAACTAGACTCTAATTCCAGTTGGAAGCTTTGTGAACTATGATTCACCTCAAAAGGCTACGGTGAAAAGTATGCCATCAGACAAAAGGCTGGAGGAAAACACCCATATGAATGCTGGCCCAGGATGTAAATCGGATGATGGCTACAAGTTCCTACAGTAGAAATATGGCCCGGGCTGTTATAAACAAGAAAAAAGCAAAAGCTTTGTAGGATGTATGCAGCAGAAGCAGAGTTACTTACTGTGGGCTGGGACTTCTGACTAAAAAGACCGGGCGTAAGGGGGTGCAAGACGCAGGCGTCATTATTGACTGTGCGCCCATGATAGAGCATGCAACAGTAATTCTAAAAGCTAGGAAATATTACACATGGAACATGCAACAACATAAAGTATTTTATTTAAACATAATAATTTCCATTTATCAAATGTTTTTGATAACAAGAAAGCAAAAACTTTGCTGCATGTACACAGCTGAAGCAGAGTTACGTGCTGTAGGTCTGGGGCCTCTGACTCATAAGACCGGTGCCATGTCAATAATCTGAATGTGGGTGCCATGCTGAAACTTAAACCCCCCAGGTTTCCTCATGCTGAACCTTAAAGCATGGTGCCCGGGGGCGGAACGGGTATAAGGAGCTGCGAGACACGGACGCCGTTATTAACACTGTGCGCCCACGGGCGAATGCGCGTAGGTCTGCAGATAATTTAAATAAATAAAAAAACATTTGAGTGCCGAGTGCACAATAAAAGCAAGGAGCAGGGGTGCCACATTAAAGATAAAGCACATTGTGACCAGTTACAAAAAACAACACAAGCACACAAGCCAATAGACCTGGAGGAAAAGTAAGTGTCCTGTTCAGGAACCAATGAAAAGCCAGGAAAGAGAGGAGGCAGAATGTAAACCCCTTGCAGGCCATTACGAACAAAACAAGCCCAACCCCCCTTGAAAGGAAGCCCAAACCAAACAAATATTCTACCAGAAATAGTCCAACTGACAGTGGACATCGAAAAGTGCAAAAAGCCTAAAAAAAATGCAAGCAACGGAGCGGGTGCCACGGTGGGGGAGGCAGCAGTAACACAACTGTGGCAATAAGAGGAGGTGAGACGAAGAATCCTATATTTGAATGTAAGCAGGTAGGGGGGTGAAGCAAAACAAAGACAAACAGTAACACAGCAGGAAACCAAGAAAAAAATGGACCCCAAAAGAACCGATAAAGAACCATAGCAGAATGAGACTGTGATAAGTCCCTGCTCTGTGGGGGGAACAGAAGAGAGAAAGGAGGGACAAAGAGGTAGGACTGACCACTAGCAAGCAAGTTTTTTTAAATGTCACTCGCATAGACAAATAAAAAACAACGGCACAAAGGGGGATGGACTTGAATCCCACAGACAGATTACAGGAGGTCTTGAAGAGACAGCGCATGCGCTGTCTAGCTCGACCTCAAAAAGAATAAGATTACAAGTTCCATCTGTGAATTGTGCCTACATGCTAAAGCTGACGTCTTTAGACTGATGAATCCAGCTCCAAAACTCGGCCTCAGCTCAAGATCCTGTGGCTCTTGTCATATCCTTTAATCTCTCCTGCCTAAAAAACGGTTCTCTTATAAAGCTCTCTTTAGCCTCGGGTGAGGGTCGCACTAGGTCACACTAAAAATAAACTTGATGGCATAAGTAATAAGTAATGTATATCATCAATGACTGCAACACCTTCCATAAACCAAATGCTAACAGAAATGTGACAACATGAAGTGTGTTCTCAATAGGAGGTCTTTCCAAAGCTGTCAACTGCTCCTATGTAATCAAGATGGAGGTCAGCCAGTTGCAGCTTTCAATCAACAGCACTAAGAATGTTGGGACTTACAGGGTTATAGTTCTAATAAGAAAGGAGAAACTCCAGGGCACATAGTATTTTATGATTTAAATCTGGCACTGACTGAAAGGAGGCTTAATGACCACAGCTAGGTGTCATTAGGACCACCAAGTTTAAAAATATTTCGTTTTTTGTTATACCTGTTTTCCCGTATAATTGATGACAGCTCATGTTGCAGAATCATCTTATAAAATATGCATCTTAATTTAAGCAAATAACACCTTCTTTTTAAGTAACTGTTGCTGATCTGCTCGGAAAATGGAGCTAGTGACCAATGTGACTTATTGTCATTTCCATTGACTAGTCTATTTGAATTGCTGTGAAGGTATATATTTAAGTTGAGTTGTCCTGTGTCTGTCTTATATTAGTTCATTTATGACATCTGGCCCCAAGCCATGAGGATATAGTTCCACCGGTCCTGTTTTTGTGGAGAACATAATTAAAATGATAGTTTTCTTCCTATGGGTAATGGGCAATTCAAACACATAATAGAAACTAAAACCACAGGAATGCTAAATAATACGGGATGTAAAAGCAAGCCAACCTGAAAATCACCTGCTCGACATAGTGCAAGCTCTGCAAAACATATTCGCCATTTTCATAAAAGTACCTTACCTGCCAACACCATGATCACAAATGCATTGAAAGCATGGAACCAGTTAAATATGACTCTCCTGTGGAAACAGGTAAAAAAAGGAAAATTATTTAACTACCAAGGAAAACATACAGAATGCATACAGTTTGTAAAATCCTTTCCAACTTCTTGATGACCGTCAATAAAGTTGATGCATATAATAGTTTATGTTTTCCCAAAAATTATGCACCTGGCATTATTTCAACAGCCCTGTCATTAACAGTAGATTTTTTGGCAGCGTCCGTGCCAGTGCTTAACTTGTGCCGGTGGTTACAGGTGGTGGACCCCTGCACCAACTTGTGAGGGCAGGACCTATTTTTCATCAATAGACCCATATCCATAGCAAAAGAGACAAAGGTAGAAAAGGGAGGAAGAAGGAGGAGGAGAAAAATAAGAGCACTATGACAATGGGAGAGTGCAGTGATGAAAAAGAACCTATAAACAGAGAAAACCCACTGTAAGGGTAGGATGACGGGATAAAGACCAATATATGAAACCAATCCTGGTATGAGGCATTGCTGGCATTTGACAGAGCTGGCAGTGAGCTCCTTAGAAACAATCAGACACCTGTAGTTATTTATTTACAAATTAAGCACTCAATAGTGATCCCCAAATCATTCCATTGTGGCTCTGGCTTCCAGGACATAAGTGACTAGGAAACCTATAGCTTTGTATTGGTTATGAAAGCTGAATGACATGTATTTCTGAAACCAGATTTGGCCCTGTTCAACCTCGCAGAGATTCCGTCAGTATGAGAGTCCTAATCTAAGTGAAAGGCTCCACAGAACATTGTCAGTAGATTTCTGTCCTGGCTTTGGGATGAAACCGGAAAGGCAAATTATATGAAGACTAGAATTATTTTAGCAGAATAAATCAGTTGTTTTTTAAGTAAACTGTTTATATTCCTAGTATACTTGCATCATCAATGAAAGATACTTATATACATCTTTTGTGTAATTGTTAATACAAAAGAGTACTGAGAAACACTGCGCTTTCTGTAGATTGGAGGCATAATCTGCCTTTGGAGATGCAGGAAGGTTTTTCCTTGGTGGACTGTTTACTATCATGTGAAAGACCTGGTAGAACTCCACATATTCAACATGCATCATGTGCTCATATTATGCCGGAAGAAGTCTATGTTATATTGGACCATAAAGGCTTCTACATTAGCTCTTCTCATGAATTCACTCGTATGCGTTCCGTAGCATGATTTGCCTAAAGCTCCTCCCATCATTTTCTATTAAATGAATTAGCCTAAAAATGTGCAAGACACAGAATCACAAGGATTGGCCATATATACTGGAATTTATCACTATCAATAAGATAGAGTACCATACATCACCTGAAGTTTAGAAGGATGCAGAAAAAATGGCTGTGCTCCACTTGATCGTTGTGGATTAAATAGAGCACATATCTCTGTATCAGAAGGAAGTGGAGACTTACTGTAACACAGGGAAACTAGAATGGTCACCTACTTCTGACCATGATGTTAATGTTAGACTGCCCCTAAACAGCACGCCTAACATATCATCAACAAAGATGAAATATCATACTACATTAGAAACGAGAATGAAGTCCGGCTTCTGAAACACTGAAACCAAACTAGAATCAATGATATTCCAACAACCAACTGTGCTCACATAATCTGAAAGATACAACTCTGTAGTTACAACTCATGAATACAAAGCATATGTGCTCCTTGCATGATGGAAAAACATGCAAACCTTCACCAAAATGTGAATGACTTTCATAACAGGCTTTTCCATACACTAAAAGTGGAATCATATCAGTCCATGACGTAGCCTTCGAGCCAACACCAAAATGAGTATGTTCTTTATAACAGGCTTATTTTATACTAGTACTAACGGAATCCATGTTTGACCATGATACAACCTGCGAGACATCACAAAATTTGCTTGATTTCCAAAACAGTAATATTTCCTAAGTTTACTCACCGGATCCATGCCACTCCATGCCTCTTCCAACCCTCTACTATTTGACCTACTTAACTAAACTCTACAGAGCTCTGTGAGTGGAGTTTCATCACATTTGGCACAAGTGTAACCATAACTTGCTTTGGCAATATTTTCTTGCTCATGCTAGCATTCCCTTCAGGAAGTGCCAATCTCTGACATAGAGCCACAATAGCATCTTGATTCCCTAGGATGGAAAGTGAGAAGTGATTGATCATTTGAAACTGTTTACATATTTCTAAGTATTTGAGGGCCATCCTTTCTCAGTTCCACAATTTCCAACAAGCTACCTGTTTGTGCTTACTGTAAGAAACAGAGCTGACCAAACCTGAAACATTTCTATCTCAGGCTATAAATGTGCATCTTGCCTTCTGTCTATGAGCTTGTTCCACCTAGTGTTGCAACGGACAATTATGACACTGTGATTTATGGATTATACATTTTTCTTTTGTCAATAAAGCATTTTTAACTAGTATTGGTGTGTTGCGAAGTTTCTTCTATAAAGCAGGTGTATAGGCTGAGATATAGTTACTGGATTTGAAACGATCTACACAAAATAGATCCAATAGACCCAGGTACAAAGGATAGAGAGTTTTTTTCTGTGGAGAAAGAGGTTAGAGGAATTTCTAGTGTTCAACTCTCGAACTAGGTCATAGAGTATTGAGCATTATTCTAATTTCTAAAAATATAAGTCAGATAGTGTTTATAGTTTGTACTGCGCACATTAAATGTAAGTGGGGTAGGTGATGACAGGAAAAAAATAGCTTGAGTAGGAATTGGGCTAATCTAGGCATTCAGAGGTTAGAGGTGTTATTGAAATCCATTGTATAAGAATAGGAGGTTCTAGGACAGACCCAATCGGATTAATGTGTTGAAAAAGCTACATAGTTCAAGCACTCTGGATCATCTATAACCCCTAAAGGATATCACCAGATGTCATCTGATTGCAAGTGGGGCAGTGGACAAGCACAAATATACTTTCAGATCTCCTTCCTTATTACCTCTCGGGGAAGAGGGCTGTCAGAGACACCCTTTCCCTTTTTACCCCTCTAACCAACCCCCTCCATGGGATGAGTTGCAACACAAGGCAAAAGAGCCTGTTTGACTGTTTGTGAAAAAGGGATGAATAAGGAAATAGAGACTGGAGAATTGAAACTGAGTTGACATCGTTGACATCGAAATATGAAAGGCAAGGGCCATAATTCATGAATACAGCGACTCCCAAGTGTTTCATATATATCAACTGGATAGTGTTTCATACAGGCTGTAAACTGGAACAGTGAGATGGGGAATGAAATAACCCCATGTATTATCCACACAGTTTATTCAGTTTCTTCCACAGACAACAGTAACTGTTCTAGTTTTTCAATATGTAACATTGGATATGTAACGTTTTTCATTGTTTATCTGTCAAATTACATGAAAGAAATAGTGTGGAAGCATTTAGGTAATCTCATGGTACTTTCCCACTTTAAGTGTTTGCAAGGTTCAACCAAATTGCATACCAGAACGCAGCTGATTGTGAACATGATACAAAACAGATACTTCATTTTGAACAATGTCAGCTACAGGAGATACAATATTATCTAAAGTATATATACAAGATGGCAGAGTGTTAATGCTGTTTTCAATTACAGCTAGAACTTTTCTAAATTATCCTGGTCTAATTGACGTCCTTGCACTGCAGCTTCCATCTGCGACAGCTTCCAAAATTCATTATATGCTGCATAAACAAAACTTTGAATGCGAGGGGATTTCGGACACAAAAGAAAATCAGCAATATCAATGTCACCTGATAAAACGGAAATATGTAGTTTCAAAGATGACAGTGTAGAATGTTCCAACCATTGTTGACATAATTTACCAACAGAATATGTGGTAACTGAATGAGAATCTGAAAAACAAGAATCAGGACTACTGTGTGTAAACTCTTTTGTGGCATTAATATAGCATAATTGACCAGCATTAGAGCTTGTTGGCCACAGTCACCAACCAAAAGCATCAATATGAGAAGAGTTAGGAGTACCGTTCTGAAACATGAAAATTAATTCCTCAGTTGTGTAGTTGGTATGTGTATGCCATGTGTCATAAGAAGCCAATGACAGAATGTAGGGAGTATTCACATTTTTAACTGTAGCTAAACCAAAGCAAGTAGGTTGCTGGACAGTCTGATTCAACATTAGCTGCCCCATACTTGCCAATTTTTGGTAGCACAAATGGATTTTAAATCAACCATGTTCTTTTATTAATCATAACCTTTTTGAGGGTCAAATCTGTTACAAAGGAAGACGACTATACCAATTTAGTATGGGTCAGCATGTATTTGGTGTGGGTAGGCATCTTCAATTTGTAAAAATAGGACACTGGATCTGAGAGATTGTAACCAGTAATGTAAATACATTTACTCTTCTGGGTTATTGAGCTCCCCTGTAATGCGATTGGGCAATGCTCCCATTGTGTATAATTAAAATGTGGTCTCTGAGTATTGGTTTTTTATAAAAAAATGATGGCCATAATGTTGATAAAAGAATAAATCAGCATAATTTAAATATAAATCTTCAGTATCAAAAGCAGTATAATATTTCAAATCAGAAAAAAGTGAGTAAACAGAGTTAACATCGGAGTGAATTCCAGCAGTGAACATCAGCTAAAGAAACATGGAATATGTATGGAATTTGCAACATTTCTGTAGGACCATGGCCATCGAACGGTATGTTATCCCAAACGATACCATCAAAAATTGGGAATGCTGAAATATTTACTAGGGCTTGATCCCTTTTCATTTCATGAGCTAAAGTGTGAGGGGCCAGAACTTGGTCAACCAAGTCTACAGCACAGTGTTCAGGTAAGTAATGGCCATTATTCATTAGAAAAATCACAGTCGCAAATCCAATCCACATGTAGAGGAACACCATCATCAGAACAATCCAGATGTATGTCCATGGTGGAACCAGGTAAGTTCTTTTTAACCATGAGATGAAAACATAAATCCGTGGAGGGGGCGCTGCCACAGGTGAAGACAATGAAGATGTATTAGAACAAAAGTTATCACAGTCGATATAGTAACCACTGGAACTTAGCTGAAACAATGGGGTCTGTTTTCATTGGAAGGTGAATGAATTGTGCTTTCATGAATGTCTATTATAATTTCGACTGGTGGGGATGCATACACATTCTCCACAGTTGTAGATGTAAAAGGTAAAACAGGCAACAAATCACTTGAAGATTCCATCACCCTCTCCATTTGTTGGGGAGTTGTCGGTAAACAGAAGCCATTGGATGAAGTGAAACATCCCGACGCAGAATGCTTGTAGGCATACTATTTAGTATCGGCCATATGGTGTAGCTTGACATGCTTGATTGAAATATATCGATTCTCCTTATGACCAGGTAGCGGAGCTAGAATCACAGTATGGGTGCCCTTCAAAGCAAGGACTGGAACCGGTGTACAGTACGATGGACCAAATTCTTTTTTGTTCTGCAGCTTCTCTCGGACCAGATCTCCAACTTTAGGAAGCCAGCGAGAAAAAGGTATCAGTACAGCTGTATCCGTGGAAGAGAGCAAATGAGCTTTTGTCAATGAGTCTCAAGCCTTTTGTAGATCCAATAACATAGCACAATGGTTATCTATGTCAAAGATTGCGGCAGTCGATACAAGGTCTAGACCGACAATGTCTGGCACAAACATTTTAATGCCAAAGAGCAAATCGTATGGGGTCCGCCCACCCAGAGATCTTCTAGGGAGATCATTAAGTGCATGTTGGACTCCATAATGATAAGCCTGCCAGCTCCTACCAGTACCTAATAACCTAGCTGTCAAAGATTGCTTTAAATCATGGTTTATCCTCTCCACAACAGATTTGCCCTCAGGCCTATATGGAGACGAACATTGCACCTGCACCCCCAGAGACTTTATTGCATCCGGGTAAGCCTTGGAGGCAAAGGCCAAGCTTTGGTTTGAATGGAAGGTGCCACAGGCAAATGTCCCTACAAAGACACGCAAATCTTTTATAACTGTTTGAGTGTCAGCACTACATTGCGGCCGAGCCCAAAAGAATCAAGTGCAGGATTCCACCACAACCAAGATATATTTAAAAGCATTATTGGATGTTAAAGGACCACAGTATCATGATAAACACAACCAAATGGTTGATTTGAAATGTAGTGTTGAGTATGTGGTGGACGTGAAACAGTAGAAGGTTTAAACTGTTGACAAATGTCACAGGAAAGAACATATTTATGTGTTTGCTGATCTAAGCTGCGCCACCAAAAATTGTAGGGGCCTGTAATCGACCTCATGGTCACAGTTTCAAATCCTGGCGGGTCCACTCAGCCTTTAACCCATCTGAGATCAATAAAATGTGTACCATTAAGTTGGGTAACAATTAACATCTGTTATTCCGCACCAAGATACCTCTGGGTGAATGTGCGGTTTACAAATACAAATGTTCGTTTGTTTGTTTGGTTCCCTATGTTATGTTATGCTTTAGAACATTTCTAACATGCACGTACACCATCAGGTCTCTTGGCGCTGAGTTACAAAGTCACCGTCTGCAGAAGTCAGTGTCTAACCATATGCTTGGGTAAAAAGCCATGTTTTCAGCTTTTTCCTAAAGTGCATATAGTCAGTTTCTTGTCTCACAGTGCTAGGCAAAGAATTCCAGAATTAGGGTCCTTGTATTGATTGTATGCATTGATTGAAGTTCCGCTGAAGTCCTGGGTGCGTACCATTTGGTTTAATGGTGCCCTTCCCCACGCGGTCTCTTTTGTTCGCATGGGCCCCTTGTCTATGGATGGGGTCACTTGGCCTGTTTTTGCTGGTTTTATACCACTTCCAAATTATCTCAATGTTACTATTGTAGAGCTTCGACTACTACACCCACAGTTGGTTCATCTTCATAGATGAGTCATACAGTTTCTGTCTCGTCTTAAAGTGTTTTCAGTGAACGCGGATTAGGTAAAGATTAAAAATGCCAAACAAAACATAGTTGAAGCCCCTGCCGACTTCCTTGACTGCTTGAAAGACATTTTCATTTAGTTTTCTGGTTCTGCGAATGCTGCACAAGAAGCTTTGGGTATTGCCTTCGGTCAAGGGTTCTTACTTAAAGCACAAGATCTACTTTGAACCACATGCATTATTTGCAAAACTTGCATGGTCAATTTAAAGTGCTAATTAGGTGTAAGCCAATGTTATTATGCTTCACACACTTTATTACATGTTCAACAGTGTTTAGTATAGCAAAAGGCTTAGCAAAGACCACCTAAGGCTGACAGGTCTAACAGTACTCATTTGGGAATGGAAAGGTACTGCAGGCATTGGATCACAAAATATGCATGGACTGCCAAGCCATTGTAAGATTTTGTGAAGAAAGACAGGCTTGAACCATTGCCTTGGTCCATAAAGGCAGAACATACATTGCTGTAGATAAAGCAAACACTGTTCCTTGTACCTGCCTTAGTCTGCCCAATTACTGAACCATTCATGTTGTATTATCTTGAAAGTGGGGGCTTTATAATGGTTGCGCTGGTGAAAGAGTATGGTGATCAAAAGAAAATGATTGCTTATCTTTCCTCTGCGCTTGATGTCATGGTGGCAGGTCTTTCTCCTTGCTTGGGTACAGTTACTGCTGCAGCCGATATTGCTGAAGTATTGAAAAATCTTATACATTAGTCACTGCTCAATGTAACTGTATCACATTCTGAAGCCACACTACCTTCCTCTGTCTAGACTGTCAAAGTATGAAATATTGTTGCTCCCTGCCTCTGACATTACGTTACTTTGAAGTTCTGTTTTAAACAAATCTAGCTTCCTTGTTCCCTAACACACATAAGGAGGAACTATATGACTGTTTGCTGACAATTGCCCACCTACAATACTCATTGTTGATTTCACTGACTCCCCTTTACTGAACAGTGATCTTGCATGTTATGTTGATTTATTGATAGTGTCTGTCTCAGAAATGACAAGTGAGCCCTAGTTGCTAGTTACACGGTTTGAAAATTGTATCACCTTGTTGAGAGACAATGATTAGCACAAGTACATTCTGCCTAAGTAGCTGAATTTGGTATTGGTATTGGTATTGGTATTTATATTTATAGAGCACAATTATCACCTGCTGGTCTCTAATCGCTGTAGAAGGAGAGAAAAAAACTGAACCTAGCCACCCAGCACAGGGACATAAATTAATCTGACCCCCACGCCTCTTGGCAGAGAACCGTTTTCAACTTCTTCCTGAATGGAAGAAGAGCGAGCTCTTTACGCACGATCTTTGGTAGTTTGTTCCATAAAGGGCCGATGACGGTTGAAAAAGCTCTGCCCCCCTTGGTAGCCAGCCTGAAACGCTGACACTTCAGCAGGCAAGCCTCTGAGGACCGAAGCGTCCGAATGGGAGTGTACAGAGCTAGGCGATCTTTTACATACTGTGGAGCTTGCCCATGAATGGCCTTATGGGCAATGCAAAGGCCCTTAAACTTGGCTCTCTACCTCACGGGGAGCCAATGCAGGTGCTGCAGGAGAGGGGTGGCATGAGCTTTCCTGGGCAGTTTAAAAATTAGCCTGGCCGCCTCATTCATGGTAACCTGGAGTCGACTCAGTAGTTTCTCCGGAAGGCCGATGTAAAGGGCGTTACCATAGTCCAGGCGAGAAATTATCATCTCCGACACGATCAGTCTAAGAGTGGAAAAACTCAAAAGAGGGGCAAGCTTGCGGAACTGTCTCATCAGGCCCGTGCAGGCTCCAGCTACTGCCGACACCTGATGGGACATAGACAGATCAGCATCTATCTTCATTCCGAGGCTCTTTACGACCAAGGCTGGGACTGGGCTAGCGCCCAGCTCCTGCGGCCAAAAAAGGTTACTTCACGGATTGAGCGTGGTGGCAATGGCCAAGACCTCAGTCTTGTCCGGATTGATTTTCAGGAAGTTAGACGTCATCCAGTTGGTAATGAATTTAAGGATGTTTTGGGTCTTCACTTGGGCGGCTGATGAATTATCAATCTGGATGATAAGCTGTGTATCGTCCGCGTAGTTATAGATCTGGCAGTCCATGGCGTTGAGGGCACCTATCAGTGGCTGCAGGTAGGCATTAAAAAGGAGAGGGGACAGGGCAGATCCCTGCGGGACCCCACAAGAGAGGCTATTCAAGGTCGATGTATGGGATGCCAACTGCACTCTCTGGGTCCTACCGCTAAGGAAAGATGTAAGCCACTTGAATGCCATGCCCTGGACTCCAAGATCATATATCCGCGACAGAAGGAGCTTATGGTTGACCGTATCAAATGCCGCGGATAAGTTCAGTAGAACCAGGGCACACGGCCTCTTCTTGTCCGCTTGAAGCCTTAGATCATCAAGCACTGCCAGCATCACCGTTTCAGTGCTATGGTGGGCCCTGAAACCTGCCTGGTTGTACCTTAGGATGTTATTGCTTTCAAAGAAATGCGAAAGAGATTTCAACACATGGAGCTCCAGCACTTTTGACAAAAAAGGCAGCTGGGAGATTGGTCTAAAATTTTTTTTGGGATTTTTCGCTTCTGCGCCCGGCTTCTTCAAAAGCAGCCTAACCCGGGCTTCATTAAAGTTCATCGGGACCATGCCGAGAGCTAGGGATTGATTCAGGAGCGACTACACTTCTTCCTCCAATCCGGGAAACGCCATCTTAAAAATGGAGGGTGGACAGAGATCAGTCGGGGAGCCCGACTTAGTCCGCTCCACAAGGTGGAACAGGGCATCTCCCGTCAGAGTCGGATAGACCGTGAGCGGCGATACAGACAGGGGTACCAAAGGGATAGGCGACACAGAACAGGGTACAATGGGGGTGTTGGTAATTACTTCTAGTAGATCTTTGACTTTGTCGAGAAAAAAGGACTGCAACAGGTTGCAGTCCTCTAAACTATGCACTGGCTTCACCGTCTCTGTTTGCCTCAATTCAGAAAGTACCCGAAAGGTTTCCTTTTGGATATCCTGGGCCGAGGCGATCCGAGTTTCAAAAAATTCCACTTTCCAAACAAGAATAGCTTTTTTATAGGCCCCCAGCCCTAGTAAATACACCCTATGGGCATCTGGATCGTAGAATTTCCGCCATGCTATATCCTGCTGACGGAGACGTTGCTTCAGGGCTCTTAACTGGTCATTGAACTAGGGGGCTCCCTTGCCCTTGTCTCTAATTAACACTCTCTGCAAGGGTGCCACTCTATCTAGGGCCTGCTTCAGCCTAGTTGTCAGGGCGCTACTAGCGGCATCCAGATTACCCTCAATGAAGTATGAGGCCTCTGTATTCTTTAAAGTATTAACCAGCTCCGCCTCTTGGATCTTCTTCCAATTTCGTGCTACCTTCCATTCAGGAGCAGCGTTTGAACCCTGCCTCATCGGAGGCAGCTGGCCACTAATCAAGTGATGGTCTGACCAGGCACAGGGACTAACGTCTATTGGGTGGACAAAAGATTGTGAAGTCCAAATCAGGTCCAACGTGTGTCCCTTCACATGTGTGGGGACTTGTACCACCTGCTTAAGATCAAGCGAGGTCAGGGCTTCATTAAGTTGAGCAGCCTGACTATCCAAGGGGAGCTGATCCCAATGGAAGTTAAAATCTCCCAAAATCAGTAGGCCTTGGTACCGGGTGCGCAAGTCACAAACCAGTTCAATAAAGGCCTCCACAAACTTATGGGAGGTGTGCGGGGGTCCGTATATAGTCAGGATGGCTAAACAGGCGCCTGGCGAACAAAACTTCGCCCCCAGCACCTCCGCTCCTTCGATGCTTTCGGCGCAAATTATTTCGGCCCTTAGCTCCTTATTTTATAGCATTGCCACTCCGCCCCCTCTTGTGTCGCCCGGTCTATTATGATAGATGGCCGCATAATTTGGCGGCAGGGAGGCAACAATATCCGAGGTAGAGGACTCCTCAAGCCAAGTTTCAGAAATGCCGAGGAGATCCACAGTGTCCTGTAGCAGAGAGAAGACCCCAAGGTTATGTTTTTGAAGGGAGCGGGTGTTAAGAGAGGCTACCCTAATTCCTCGTACTGCAACATTTCAAGGAACCTGGATGCGAGGTATTTTCGACCTAGCTGCAGTATTTCCCCACTGAGATTTCAACAGCTTGTGAGACCCAAGGTTGTCAATAGTGACGCCTGTAAGAGGCACCGAGAAACGGGCCAAACTCCGCAGGGCGTCCAGGCTATACTGAAGCCGGGGGACAGGGGTTCTAGCCCCCGGCCACGGTCGGGTGCGGACGGGCGCAGACGGGCTTCCCTTTGGCGCGGCTTCGGCACGCCATTGGCGCGTCCGCTGCGCGCGTCCGCTGCGCTCGTCCGCTGCACGTCCTTACCGGCCCCATCTTAAATCCCCTAACTTGGGATAAAGACTAGAGCGCTAGCCGCGCTATCCTCAAAGCTGGCTGCCCGTGGGTGGCGGTGGCGGCGAGCGTGTCCCTCCGATCCCCCCCCAGCGCCTAACTCGGCTGGGATGTCGGGCGGGATTCAGTGCGTGCAGATAGGGGTGCAGGAGAATAATAAAACAGCAAACTTAAATTTTTTAAAAAACAAGACGCGAGCTACACACTCCCGACTTCCGCCTCAGGAGCTGATCGCAAACTACTCAGCCTTCGAATTACAAAGCCTGTGACTCAGGCCTCTTAAATCCCCTAACTTGGGACAAAGACTGGAGCGCTAACCGCGCTATCCTCAAAGCTGGCTGCCTGTGGCTGGCGGTGGCGTGAGCGTGTCCCTCCGATCCCCCCCAGCGCCTAACTCGGCTGGGATGTCGGGCGGAATTCAGTGCGTGCAAGTAGGGGTGCAGGAGAGTAATAAAACAGCAAACTTTAATTTTTTTTAAAACAAGACGCGAGCTACACACTCCCGGCTTCCGCCTCAGGAGCTGATCGCAACTACTGTAGCCCTCACATTTGCTTGCATTTTAGAAACTCAGAAAACTGTAAAAATGTTGACTGATTCTAAATATGAACCTGTGATTGCTTCTGATTTCAGGGTCCACTCATTTCAGCAATGGTTGATTACCTCTTTTGAAACTCTAATCAAAATGGATTTATGTCAAAGTGTTGCCCATCAATAGTGCTGTCATCAAATACGATGCCCACCAATCTGCTCACTATGAAGTATGCAAGGGTAACACGTTTATTGACTAAATTCCAAAAAAGGCTGCTTTGACCCCTGGCTCTGAGATAACACTGTTTGTGGTATAGGTCGTTGAACCCCTCATGCCCTCCTTAAATGATCTTGAAAATCTTTGACAAGCTAGTCAGTTTGATTCACAGCTATGCAAAAGAGTAAATTGAGTCCTTATTAAATCCAAATTGTAAGGCCTATGAATCTTCCAGCTGTCCCTTCAGTGTCTCCAGTATTACTTAATTTTCAGTTGAATGATGATGTGACTTTAGAGTAATGCAAACAATTGATTTGCTGTCTCTACAGCTTCCGATCTCATGTCCAAGCTACACTGCCCAACAGCCCTATGATAACCGCTATGACCCCCATCCCAGCAACTGGATCACTTCAAGATGCATTTTTTAAGTCAGTGCTTTAGCTTTGGTGGTGACGACAATACGAGAACCTTCTCATCAACATCACTTCTGTGAAGTGCTGCAGACTGCATGCTTAGAGCTAGAAGTCAAACTATAAAAAGACTACAGAATCTGAGAGACATAGGAACAACAAATCGACCCACTTCTGCTTCTGTAACTGCCAGCAAATCAAACCAATTTCATCAGCAACCAGCTCCTCTTCCTGTTCAAAGCTATGATCTTCAAACCCCATGGCGGCAACCTTTCCAGCTACAAGGTCCCTTGCTGGGCCTATCCGGCCATCTTTGCTGAAAGCCTGTTTGGTTAGGTCATCATATAGCTATGGTAAGAGGCAGCAATTAGATCTTTTCTTCATTATTTAAGTATGTACCCATATTCCTATTGATTTTAATGGTGAAGTACCATGATCCTAATCTTGTTTGAGTGGAAAATCTACATGTGAATTGACACTTCATCAGTGACTGACATCTATAATACTTACTTGTATCTGTTGTGTTGTCTTGCAGATTAGGTAGTGCCTCCACCTCTTTTTTCCCTGCTGACTTTCCATGAACCATCTATCCTTCGGGAGAAGTTTAAACGCCATTTTACCTTTTCGCTGCTTTTGCACACAACACTATATGTAACTGTTGTTGTAAGTTAGGCTGCGTGAATTGCTTCACATGAGAATGGCTTGTTTTCAACGTCCCTAGACTTACATCTCATCCTTAGTCTGCACAGTGAGTGCAGAAGATTCCAAGGTTATCATAACAATGTTAGGTGTTGTTCGGGCTGATCGGCTCACGCTTTAGACATCACATGCACGCAGCTGCAGCTAGCTGAAATGATGGCATCTTTAATAACACACTGCATGCATGATTTAGGCACTCTGAAAAAAATCCGTTTCCAGAGAGACAGAGAGCTATTGCAGATCCTGATTTGATTCTCTTCTGCTGATCTTGGAGGTATGGGGTTCCCCATTCAAGCCTAAGAGACCTTCTAATATTATATAAAACATAGAGCTAGCTAGGGAGGGTGGCATACAAGGCACCATAGTATATTTTTCCACCATCATTATAATATTATTTCTTCTTTTGTGTTTTATGGAATTCTAACAATGCTGATCGTATTATTTCTAATCAAATGTCTGCTTATGCTCGCAAAAATACTACATCTTAGAGCAGGTCGTTAAAATAAACATTTTAAACTTTACTGTGTCTCTTATTTACCCATGATGTGGACTGTTATGAGAATATAACGAAAGAGTGTTCTTGATTCCCACCATTCCGAAGAGTAAACTAAGTCGCATGTTCTGGGTTATCTAATCATTGGTACCTTTGCTATAGGACAAAGAGCTAATGTGACACTGATGCTAGTCGGTTAGGGGTTCTAGGTACTGAGGTGAGTTTTTTGTCCACCACAATTCACTGATGTCCTGGGTCTCTGTGCACAGTTCTGTGTATGAGCAGAATCTCTGCAACAAAAGAGCTGGAACTTTATCAGTGTGTGGACACATACCTATGTTTGGCTGCCTATAGACTGGCCTGGATCCTGCGTCCTAGCTTTCATGGTTCCTATCCAATAGAATTCCTAAAGAAAGTAGTGACCAACTGTGAACCACTCTTCTAGCTTGTTTAGAGGAGACAACCCTGCATCCTGACATCTTAAAATCTTTCTCACAGATAACCGGATATATAACAAAGGTCCCATTTGTGGAGAATTAACCCATGCGTAATAGGAATAAAGGCTGGCTTGATGCTAAATGTATCAAAGCATACACTATACTGAAACATGCCTTACACAAGCCAATTAGAAACATACATTACATCCGATAGGCTAGGGTGGAATATAAATTTGCACTTAAAGAGTGCAAGAGCATCCTTAGAGCAGAAGCTTTGCATGCAGCTACCTTAATTAGAGATAATACTGCCTATTGGAAGGCATTTAATGCAACTTTCTGGGTTACTCAAGATGTACCCACTATCATAACTGTACCACGCACGAGAGATCCATGGAAAACCAACAGCCACAACATCAAATATCACCATCTGTTAACTGTCTTTCAGACATTCAGTTTACATTAGAAGAAGTCAACTGCGCTATTATGGCAAGCATGGGCCGGAAAGCCCTTGGGCCCGACGGTGTCCCTGTAGACCTTTATAAATCTAACCTGCCACCTTTTAGGGACACTTTTAACCTAATTAATAGCAGCATGCTGATCTTCCTATTTTATTAAAACCTGGTCTGTATCAATACTGGTCCCAATTTTTTTAAAAGGTGGCTGTCAGAACCATGCATGCTACCGGCCCATATCATTGCTAGACTCCCTGGTGAAGGTCGGTAGGGCGCGTTTTACTTAACAGGCTACGGGACTGGGCCAAAGGTAACAGTATTATATCAGAATTAAAATTTGTCTTCCACCAGGGCCTAGGCACAGTGGAGCAGGGTCTAAATTTAAGTATTTTACTATGGAAGTACACCCTTGCAAAACAGGGCAGGCTATATTTAGCATTTGTAGATATTACATCAGCCTTCGACTGTGTCATACATGATAGATCATGGAAGATACTGGAGGACTTGGGTGTGGAAACTTCACTTATACTTTTTAAAGGGGAGCTGTACAGCGATTCATAGGCTAGAGTGCGCTATGGGATT
This sequence comes from Lissotriton helveticus, assembly GCF_964261635.1. Taxonomy (NCBI): domain Eukaryota; kingdom Metazoa; phylum Chordata; class Amphibia; order Caudata; family Salamandridae; genus Lissotriton; species Lissotriton helveticus. Next base: position 2,073,152,941 of record NC_136057.1, on the reverse strand, counting down.
AGCGGTGATTGTACAGACACTTTTAAAATACAGAGAGATGTAAGTCAAGGCTGTGTCTTGGCTCCCTTTGTATTCACACTTTATATTAACGAATTAGGTAAAGTCCTGGCGAATCAGTGTCGGGACTTGTCACAAATTGACAAACGTAACATACCCGCCCTGATGTATGCAGATGACACTGTATTAACCCCTTAGCCGTGGCGGTAATTCCGCTGCGGCGCTGGGGGGGAGGGGGATGCACGGCCCCACCATGCTCGTGACGGACCCACTCCGTCACGAGCCACGGGCGTGCTGTGCTTGTGACGGAGTGGTTCCACCCGCTCAATAGAATGCTCAGCGAAGGTGCGGAATTGATGCCGGGCCGTGACCGAACCCCTCCGTCATTAGGGGAAAAACAAGCCTACCTCGAGAGCACATTTAGCAACTGCCAGCTACGACTCACACTCGCTGTTTGTGTTCTGCTGCATTTAGAGCTATTTCATAAAAGGAAATGCATTCTCCTGTCGAAATTTGCATTTTGAGCTGAGAAAATAGTGCTGGATGACAGGAGTAGGCCTGGGCGAAGTTTGCGAAACTTCGCACTACGCGAGCTGCACATAGCACAGTGCGAACACGCGTAGCGTAGTGCAGCGGTCATTTTTTGCTTGCTCGTGGCCCTCAACGTCAAGTTGGCGACCACGAGCAAGCAAATTGACATCCTGGCGAGACTTTTTCCTCGTTCGCGATCAGCAACATCAAGTTGCCGATCGCGAGCGTGAAAAATAAACCTCCCTGCGAGATTCTCAACGCGGGGAGGTCTGCTTTCTCATTGCGAGTGGTCGCGTATGCTCGCGACCGCTCGCGATGAGAAACTACAAGTCCGCGTTGAGAAAGCTGCCGCTCGAGTAAAAATCTCCTCGAGCGGCAGGATACTACAGCTCACGCTGTGCAAGAAGCCAATTTCAATGATTGCCAGTGCCGAATGCTTGTCCGTACTGTGCAATCATTGAAAACGGCATCTTTCACAGTGCGAACATGCTACTACGCAGTTGGCATAGTGCTACGTGTAGCTCACGTAGTGCGAAGTGCACTTCGCGTAGCTTCGCAAAGCACTACTTTGCAAGCTACGCCCAGCCCTAGCCAGGAGTATGTTGAGGGAAAAACTCTACCTCAACAGTATATTTATCATTATTTCTTTATTCTGGACACAAGGGGAGCCTTTTGCAATGAGAAAATAGCGCTCAATGCCAGGGGTAAGTTGGGTACAAATCATACCCCACAAGCACTTTAGCAAACTTGCGTGGCTGCTTGTGCTTGCTATTTATGTTCTGCTGCATTTAGCAATATTTTGGACGCAAGTGGGCATTTCGGCCTTAAGAAATAGCGCTAAATGCACAATTACGCTTCTCGCCAAATTAGGCATAATGTCACAGAATCTTTAAGTAATTATGCTTTACTGAATTACTCGGGTTACGCCCACCCCTAATCTATGTACCTTGAAGAATAATATGTGTGTGAGTATATGAGTGTGTGTGTAATTTTTAATTTGCTAATAACTCTTGTGCTGTTTGATAAATCTTCACAAAACTTTCCAATAAAACGTCGCTTCTTCCATCCTTCCTCGAAGGTTTTAGGGTGATTTGCCCCATGGGTGCAGGGAAAAGGAGGGTCCCAAAGCACATTTTCCCCATTTATTGAACTGTGATACCGTAAAAACTTTTTTTGTGTGATTTAGTGTAAATACGTTTAGTAGTTATTGAGAAATTGAGCCTCAAAAACGTTATACATTTCATGCCCCAGAAGATCTGTAAAGCCTACAGATTTTAAGATGAGAGCTGATTGCCTGTCACCATAGCATCAAAGATGTGGCGGCAGGCCTTTTAGGAATCAGGTACTTAGTCCCCTGTCCCTATAGGGAGCAGGGTGGGGACACCTTGGCCCCCTCTGGCTGGTGTGGAGGTCCTAGAAATCATAATAAAAAAACAAATACTTGATGCAAATTTGCAGAGGATCTGTGGCAATTGTTGTTTTTAGCAACCCAGGGATCGGCAAGACCCCAGGGTGGTGGCAGATATATGCAATAAGAGGAAGAGGAGTATTGAGCCTCCTTGAAGCCCTGGGGAACCCACCCCTGGAGCCGATTTTAAAATTGGTGAAAGGGGCATGTGGCCCCCTTCCCTGAGCCTACTTGAGATACTGTGAAACCAATTCCCTGGGGCTGTATTTAAAATTGATGGGCACACAGATTCCATACCTGCAGCCCTATAAACATAACTGGGGAGGGGTGGCATGCGGCCCACTCCCTAAGCCTTTGCTGAACCCCTTGGACTCTACTCCCTGGGAGCGGGTCAGTCACAGTGACAGGGCGATCCCTTCTAACTGGATGCTGGTGTTTCAATGCCTGCAAGAGCGTGGGCAGGGAAGTCTCCTGTGTTACCACTTGTCTGGAGCAGCAAGGCTCCAACTGAGTGGGAGCATAAAAGTTTATCCCTGCATGTCATGGGCATTGAGAAATAGAATTGCTCCTGCCTGGCAGGAGCAAAAAAAGAAGGCTGCTCCTATCAAATTGGAGTAATACCGGCTCCTGTTGCAACCGGTATGTGTACCGGCAGGAGAGCCGGTGGGAGGCCCATGGCACCCACAGTCGCCACCATAAAAATTACTGTGGGGTGGCCTGGATTGGCATTGGGACACCCCTGTCTTTAAAAACAAAGTCAAATGTGCTGCTGGCTCCAGCATTACCCATGGAGTAGGGGTGATTGCAGGGAGCCAGCAGGGTCCTAGGGCTCCTCCAATGCCTCTAACATTAAAAAAGGTGTTGGATTTCCTGGGGCACCCCGGATTTAAAAAGAAAAAGGGAGTATTCCAAGCACTTGCTCGTAGGGAGCCGCCGTGTCTTTAGGGCACAAGTTAGAGTTACTTGAAATAACTATAAATGATGAATTTTAGTGGTCTTGTTAATTTAAAACAGTATGCTTTATCTGACAATTTCACCTAAGTGTAACGTCCCTTCAACCATAGTTTTTTTCAGTGAATTTCCACGTTTTTTTTAAATGTACAGTAGGATAATATTTCAATTCCTCACTATAACATCACTTTAAACTTTCTTTTTTTTCAGTGAGTTTCTATGTATTTTTTTATGTGGAGCACAATGTCCATCAATGTGTCCGGCATGGGGTTGTGTGCATGGACTAGCCCGCAGCCAAGCCCTGTGCCCAACTCGCCGTGGACACGCATGGCTGACTAAGTGATGAAATAGTGTCAATGGTGGAATTTTAAGTAAGCCAAAGCAATTGGCTTTGTCAAAGGGCCAGACCCCCAAAAAATAAAAAGTAGCTCCAAATGTATATTTATTACATTCATACATTGTAATATTTATTAATAGTGATAGTCCCAAAAATATTTCCAATAAAGTGTTTCTAATAACAAAAAAAACGAAGTGCAGTTATAGCACTTACCACAAGAGATCCCTGCAATCAAGCTGAACAGCATGCAGCTTCAGAGTGCTTAAAAAATAACACGGTAAGCTCTCTTGGTGTCATCGATGACCGAGGATACTTATAGTGTTTTTTTTTATGTTGCTGGGGAGCTGCTGTGCTCCGTGAAACTCTTAAGGACGTTAAACAAATGCTTGGTGGTGGCCCTTGTCCTTCTGGGGTACCATCAGGATGAAAAACTATTTCTAAAATGCATTAACTGGGCATTATTGGGCACCCCTATCCCAGAACTATGAATAATAAATAATAAAATAATTGTGGGTGCTGTTGGGAGCCGGATATTTAACTTTTACCATGGGTGCCCCAGGTCCTGCCTGGAAGACTCACACTTTTTAATTGTTTTTTTAAGGTAGCTCCTGACAGTTCTCCAGCCACCACCGATAGTGTGTGCCGCAGAAAATGCAATTATTTTCCTGTGGGTGCCTTGGTACCCACCTGGGGCACCACAACAGAGAAATTGTGGGGGCTGTGGGCAGAGCTCTAAGGCCCGTAGCCAGTACTGCCCCCTCCCCAGCCAGGACCCTGTTGCGTGCTGGTAGGAGCCAGCTCGATTACTTTGCTTCTCAAGTGGGGGATGCTTTTTTATCTGCTTCTGTGAAGTGGAAGCAAAGTTGTATTCCCTGCCTAGAAAAGCGAGGGCAGGGATTAAGGTTTACATTCCCTGCCCTCTTTGGTAGGGAAAAGCAGGATCCTGGGGATGGGACCCCCAGGACCCTGTTCTGACCGGGCCCCAGTGGTGGGGCCCCCAACGCTGATCTACAGATGAGGGAGGGGAGACCCATCCCCATTATAATTAAAAATGCCTTCACGCTGGGGGATGTAGTCTCTGGGGCCCTTCAAAGCGGAGGGGGACCTCACACCCTCTCTCTATTTAACAAAATGCCTTAGCCCCAGGGGATGGGGTCCCCAAGGCTTAAAAATGGCTTGGGAGGGGTCTGAATGCTTCCTCCCCTAAAAGGGACATTAGCCCTAGGGAATGCGTGGTAAAGGAATGCATGGTAAAAGCACCTTCATGGTAACGGCATGCGTGGTAAAGGTTGTGTGGAAGAAGCATGCTCGGTAAAGGCATGTGTTGTATTGTCCTATAAAAACCGGATTGTATTTCCTGCTCTTTTTTAAAGTGCTCTAAAGCTTGTGGGCACAATTGGTACAAAAATGACACACTTCATTGATCGTCTGCAAGAAAATTGGGTAGAAAAGCACTGTTGGTAAAGAAATATCATAGGAGATACTGGTAGGAGATTAGTTCAAGCAGAAAGTGCCTTGCCCCCAAAGCACAAGCGAGTTTCAAAGTGCCAACCTTCGATATGGCTTTTCTCTTTCCATATACATTTTTGTTTGCTGGTTACCATATGATCGTTCAGTATATTTTAAAGTTCTTATCCATTTACTTTTCCCTAGGCACTGGTAATGTTGATATAACGCATTTTATCGCATTTGCACCTGAATCCTTGCTTGCCATAAAGTCACAATTGGTGAGGCACACTTACTTTCTTAAGCCAACCGATATAAAGTTACTCTTTTATTTGGCAACTTGCAGTTTACCTAAAATTCTGATAATAGGAATAGCTCAGTACAGCTTTCAGAAATTGCAAGACACATTTTGCTAGAAACCTTTAGCTGTCTCTACTTCAGAAATCAATAATATTTTATCAGATGAATCAATTTATCTTAAATCATAATCAGTCCCTCAAAACAATAAGCATACATTACTTTTCCCTATTTGTGGTGAATATCAGGGAAATATTATTATTTTGGGAAAGGTTTGGACAAGGTGAGTTTCCGGACGAATTGAGGAGAGTTACTGATTTGCAAGTATGCCCTTTTCTAGGCTATTAGACATGGCAAGACAGGCCTATTATTCCGCAAGGCATGTCCTTGGTTGGCTGGAGCACTTTGAGGCAAGTTTTGAAAATCCAATGACGCTCCTGATGCTTTTATCACTTTTTCCAGCTCCCTGAGATTAATTGATCAGGCACAGGGATACTTCGGGAAAGGGAAGAAGGAGAAAGGTAGAGAGAAAAGAATTAGAGAGAGAGATGAGTGAGCTGGTATGATCATTGTTGCCAAGGCTGCTTTTAGTTCACCCGTTCATCCCTGAAAAGTTGGAATAAATATACTCACCATTTGTGGTCAGGACCTGGGCGAAACAAAGCTATGATTGGTTGAAAGAATGAGAGAATCATGACGATGCACCCCATTTCAGCATGTGCACCACACCACTGTGTGTGAAAGAAACATATGTTTAGATAGGATTTCAGATACTTTTTAAATCATGCCAATTAAGTTCCAAGCTAACATTCCACTAACAATACCGTTGAAACTAACAACCCTGTTGAAATTACCGAAACAAGTTCTGAAATTACACTCTCCTAACATCCCCATTAAAATTACCTGATAATGATATGCTTCGGATCAATTTGCATTTGAGGGGGATTTAAGAAGTTATTTAAATTAAAATGTGTTTGACCTTTGAATCTTCGACTGATTGGAATACACTATGTGAAACAAAAATGACACTAGTTTAATTCACATGATTTCAGGAATTCCAAGTGAAGGTTCTAACCCGAAATTCCTGAAATTATGCTATTAAGCCAAACTGCATAGCAACACACTGTTTGTGGCAACATTTTACTACGAGCATGTGATAACATGAACAGCAAGAACACAAGCAACAGTTGCGTGCGCCACTTGCTTTGTCCTTTTATTTATTGCAAAATTTGATGTCGCTACCCTTAGTCAATGCTGAATCTTCTGATATCTTGGACCTTCTACCCGAGCCACCAGACCAAGGATGCAACGGTAGCTATACTCAAAGCTTAAATTCTTATACCTGATGAGTGAAGTATTATGTGAGGTCATAAGTGGTGCATTTCGGTGGCGCGAGTTGTTAACTTTGACAACTGAATTTCCCTGGTTTTGTACGAGTGAAATCTGACCCTAACTATAACGTTCCTGAAACCTTTGCTTTTATTATTGAACTTCTAAGGTTTTTTCCTCCCTGTAACCTTTATTTTTTTCAGTGAATTTCTAAGGTTTTTTTAAATGCTAATTCCTAACTATACCATCCCTGTAACCTTTGTTTTTTTTCAGTGAATTTCTAAGGTTTTTTAGCTAGCTGTGCTTTTTCGGAGTGGTGAAGAAAAGGGTGTGGGCCTCCAACCAGCGCTCAGGAATCCCGCTGTGTAGGACTTACTGGGAGAGCTTCTTGGCTCCTAAGGTACCTCAGGATTAAAGTGGACTTCATGCCCCAACCAGTAGTGCACCACATGCCATAGTCGCAGAGTGGTGGAGAACGGGGCGTGGCATCTGAAGATCTCTTAGCAATACTGCTGTGTGGGACTCACTGTTCTTGGGGGCCAACTACCACTCCTGTTACCTCCAGTAAGTCCCACACAGCTGGATTGCTGTGACCTGGTAGGAGACCACACCCCTCTTCACAACTCTGCAAACGCATCTCCTGGCGTACTACTAGTAGGGGGATGTTGTCTCGTTCACTCTGGAAGGTCCTTGGGGGCTAACTACCTCTCTTGTTACCTTCAGTGAGACCCACACAGCTGGATTGCTGAGAGGAGATCGGAGCCCATGCCCCGTTTCTCCACCACTATGCACATGTTCCTCCTGGTGCATTCTTGGTTGGGGGAGTCTACTTTAGTCCTGAGACCCTTAGGGGGAAGGGGACCAAATCCCTCCACTAGCAGTGCACCTAGAGGCGACTTTGCAGAGTGGTGAGGAAAGGGGCATGTCCTCTGATTACCTCTCACTAATCCGACTGTGTGAGGCTTACCGGAGGTAACAGGAGGCCTTGTTGGCCCCTAAGGGCCCTCACCAGCGAGAGGGACTTTAACCCCCAAAGAGCAGCATGCCAGAAGGTATATTTGCAGAGCGGTGGAGAAAAGGGGAAGGCCTCCGAGTGAGTTGCTTCTTTTTCCCCCAATTCTTTGGGAGATGGGCTTCGTGGCCCCCATCTCAGACTGATTTCAGCCCCAAGGACCCTATCCCTCGGGGACAGTCCTTTCATTTAAAAAAAATACAAAATATGGAAGCAGGGCTGTGCAGCCCACCTCCTGAGGCCAATTTAAGCCTCAGGGACCTCCTCCCCTGGAGCCAGGCCTTTATATATATTTCTTTTAAAGGAGAAGGGGGCATGCAGACCCCCTCCCCAGGCCAATTTCATTCCCTGGACACAATCCCCTGGGGACCCAATCCCCCTGGGCCAGGCAATTTCTTTTTTTGTTTGTTTTCTTTAAAGGGAGGGGGACCGAGCGACCTCGACTTCCTGGTCACTTTCAGTCCTCCAATCCCCTGGGGCTAGGCCACTTTTTTGGGAACCACGGGGGAGTCTGAAGGCCCCCACTTTCCTGTCTGGCTCTCTGCCTGCTGCGGGAGCCAGCACTGCTTTTACACACAGGAAGCTGCTGATGTGCAGCTCCCTGTGTGTAAAAGCAAAGTGGACTCCGCTTTGAGACAAAATGATCTTGCTTACTCAAAGCGGAGCACACTGTTTTCTATGGCATGCCAATATCCCTCGGGTGGGTATCTCCGGACTTTGCTGGAGCTGGCCCTGAGGGGTTGGTGGTCCCCATGTTCATCTAGGGCTCCTGGAGGGGTGCCACATGGCCCCCCTCCTTTCTTCAAATCTATCTCAGGGAGTTGATGTTCCCTGGGACCAAAGTTCTGGCTGTGGGTGGGCCACGTGGCTCCCCACATTCCTTATATTTAGCCCCGGGGAGGTGGCGGTCCCTGGGGTAGCAGGGGAGGCCTTAGGGCTTTACCCACATTATATTATATGCACATCTCTGCCCGGGGAGGTGGTGGGCCCTGCTGTTACAGGGGAGGCCATAGGGCCTGTTAGAAACAGGGTCTCTAGTTAGCAGGGGTATGCACCATAGTCCAAGTAGGGACCACTAGTTCTGACAGGGTGAGTCGGAAAAACCCCCAGACCACCCTCTGGCAGCTTCGCACAGAGCAGGTAGGCTAAACTTCAGGAGACAAAGTGTAAAGTATTTGTGTAACACCCACCCACCATAATACAGTGAAACACCACAAAAAGACACTACACCAGTTAGTTATAAAATATAAGTATCTTTATTGCAGGTTTTAGGCAAGATCAAATAAAAATTCAACATATACCATGAGCTCCTATTTGTAATGTCTGTTGACAGTGTTCTTTGTAAAGGAAGCAATCTTGTAAGTTCTGGTAGTATTTAGGGGAACTTTGTGGTCACCAGTTCAGTCTCAGGGCTAAAAAGGAAAATGTGCGCAGGGACCGTATACCTCTTAGTCCCCAGATAAGGATACTTAGTGTGTGGCTCCCCTCACTATTTATGGGCTCCGTGAGCAGCAGTTGCAAGGTGACGGTGCCCTTTTGAGTATTTTGTGCCCACACACCCTTTGATGCGCTCAAGAGCAGGGGAACCCTCAACTCCGGGTGGAACCTCTTATGCGGTTACTGGCTTCTCTATTCTTGGTTGCGAGCACTAGGATAGTATCGGTCCCGCAGTTAATCAGGTGCAGTCCCCGGCAGGTCTGCTCTCCCACAGTTACGGCCCACACAGTCTGGTTGGCCCGCCACCCGCCCGGTACCACAATGCTCACAGCGACTTAGCGCCCAACGCTGAACGTTACCTGAAGTTGAGTGCAAGGCAGGCACTGGTGTCGAGCTCCTCCATCCTCCAAAGCACCGAATCCTGGATGTAACTGCACGGGGGGAGGAGCGGGGCAGCCCTTCCGTGTTCAGCGTGACCTCGATTCCCCGCTTGACGCTGACGTCCCGGTGGGTGCCTTCTCCCTTCAGTGAATTGTGCAGTGAATTCCGGTTGCCAGGCAATGCCTGAGCTCGTTGCGTCATCCTTGCCAATATCACCTGCGGTGGTGATTTCAGGGGCAGATTTGACAGCGCCTAATTCGTAGACATGGGGCCCGCGGCGGTGAAATTGGCTAACAGCACTTCCCTTCACAGCGCGTTCAGGACACGGGTACACAGCACAATCAGGCTCCCGGGGTGGCGAAATTAGCATACTCTGCACGTTTGTTGGTCTCGGGCCGGCGGCGGAGGTTTCGAGGGTGATGAAAATAGTTTCTCACACGCTCCCAGTGTCAGCAGAGTGTCTTCTTAGTCCAGTGGTGTGACAGAGATGTATGGTCAGGACCCTCCCTTTAACACCCTGGTACCCAGTCACTAGAAGGAGGTAGAAGCTTCTGGAAGGGTCTAGAGGTTTCTGGGGTGTTCCATGCCTTCCCTGACTTGGCTCCTGGCAGTCTACAGTGACAAAGGCACGGTTGTATAGTCTATTGTGGGGTAGACGGGCCCGCCTACTCAAGTGTAAAGGTGTGAATCACCACTCCCTCCTCACGGCCCAGGAAGGCTATCAGTATGCAGATGGGAGGGGGGTGTCTGCAGTGCACAAACTAAGTGCAAGCAGGAAAATGTCAATTTCCTAAAAGTGAGATTTCTAAAGTAGTAGTACACAAACCCCAAATATCACTAGAAAAAGTTCCCCGCTACGACTCCAACTATACCAAACATGACATACCTATTAGGTCCCAGTCAGAAGTTATCCCATAGGGGGGTTCCCCAATGTTAGCCTATAGAGGGGTAGGCCTCACTGCGGTAGCAGGGGCCTGTGGCAGGTATGCCAGTGTCACCATGTTTTTAGGGGAGAGCACCGGTACCTTAGCACTGCTTAGCAGTGGTAAGGTGCCCAGAGTCCTAGGTCCAACAAAAATAGACGGTCAAAAGTGGGAGTCACAAGGGCAAAAATGTAGGGGGAGGCCGTCCTAAGGCTGACAGGTCCAACAGGTCCTCCTCCGCATTATTCTTTACATACTTCTGTACTCAGGGAGGTAGCAATGTCTTAAAATGCAGAGACCTGCTCTCTCCCTCTGTAGCTCCACTGCTGTGCTGTGCCGCTACCCTGTGCAGGGCTTAGTGCAGGTAGGGTTTGAGCCTCTGTCCAGATTGCATTGTGCCTAAGTTGTTATCCCTCTTAGTTAATTTCTGTTGCCTTTTATTTTTTGACTGTTGCACTTTTGTGCCTTTCTGTTTTGCCTCATTGTGTCATTCTCTTTTTTGTTTTTGCTGCGCTCTCCTCCCCTTTTCCCCACTTCTCTCTCCCGTCGCTGCTGCCCCCGCTGCCCCTTCCCTCTCCCGCCTCCCAGCTGTGCCTCCCTCCCCTTCCCTATTTATTGGCAGCCGCTGCTCAGCCATGCCAATGGCAAGCCGAAGTCGTGCCAGAGGCAAGCCCGTCTGCGACCCAACTGTGACCAGTGCCAGGGACCCTGGCTCAGCGACTATCCACCACTATGACTCAGCTGTCCTTGTCGCACTCAACCCCGAAAGGAGCAACAACTGCCAGCTGTCCACTCCAAACATCACCCAGGGACAGTTCTCCTGCAGTCTCTGTGCCAGACCTTCACCACCGTTCACACCCCCACAGCCATGCCCCCGCACCGAACACCAACCCCTTCAAAGACCTGTGGTGCATCCTCCTCAACGTGTGCTCCCTGTACAGACACGTCATAGAGTTCTGGGACCTCCTCAACTTCCTATCACCAGATGTCGCCTTCTTTAAAGAAACCTGGACTAACGCCTCCTCTGCCCCCGACCTCGCCACTGCTATCCCTGATGATTACAAGATCCGAAGGAAGGACCGCTCCAACCACCGAGCAGGAAGAATCCCCATCTCACACAAGAGCTCCTCTGACTCTCCACCTCCACCACGAGTGACTCCTTCCCCACCGCGGAACCAGCCCTAGAACTCCACTTCGCGAGACCTTCGCCTAAAGACCCCCCAGATCCCACGCCCATTCGCCACTACCATCGCACACCTCTTCGCACCCCAAGCCATCGACTATATACTCATTGGAGACCTGAACTTCCACCTCAACAACCCCAGCAACCCCTAACCCCACCACCCTCCTGGACAACCTCACCAACATCAAACTGAAACAGCTCATCACCATGCCTACCCAGAAGGCAGGACACACCCAGCTGCCTGAAGCTCAACTTGGAGAAGACAGAGGTCCTCATCCTTGGACCCTGCCCCTCTGCATGGGACAACACCTGGTGGCCCCCCGCCCTCTGCAGCCCTCCCACCCCCATGGACCACTCCCAAAACCTCAGCATCGTACTCGACTTTTCTATCTCCGTGACCCGACAGGTCAACGCCATCGCCTCCAGCTGCTTCAACACCCCACACATCCTCCGAAAGACCTTCAAATGGACCCCCCAAATCATGGAAGGACATCACCCACACACTCATTACCCCACCCAGACTTGTCCTCAGCATCCCTCGACACAAAGACATCACCCAACATTTGCAGAACCTTCACTGGCTCCCCTTTGAGAAGAGAGTTACTTTCAAGATACTCACCCACGCCTACAAATGCCTCTACAACACCGGACCCCAATACCTCAACGAGAGAGTCTCCTTCCATGTACCAAAGAGAAACCTTCGATCTGCTGAACTCGCCCTCGACGAAACCCTGCGCATCCGCATTGCGAGAACAGGTGGAAGAGCCATCCCCTACAACTTGGCCAAGATCTAGAATGAGCTCCCCATCGACATCAGACACGCCCCCTCCCTGAACATCTTCAGGAAGATACTCAAGACCTGGCTCTTTGACTGAACGGAGCTGCTTACCTCCCTTCCCCCAGCACTTTGAGACACTCACAGGTGAGTAGTACAATTCCCCATGAATGAGTACAGAACTGATAAAATGTGCAATGCACTAAAGTAGTAGAAGAAAAGAGTGACCACTCCTGGCGACGGGGTAACTTCTCTGCCAATCTGAAAGCCCCCTGCTACATTTTGGGTCAGGCTGATCTTCAGTATGTTCACTGCCGACATACATTACCGACGCCCCATCTGAAAGGACACATTGCTGGAGTTGCGTCACTTTTGTGACACACTACAGCAATGCGTCACTTTTGTGCCTACAGAAACATAAAAAATACTGTCGTATCTGTAACTCCTTGCGACATGATGCGTCATATAGTAAATATGACGCAGCCATCGTGTCGCAAGGAGGGCGCACTAAGAAGTGACGCATCGCTGCTTTCACGCAGCTATGCATCACTTTTCATAAATGAGGCCCTCAGTACTTTACTCTGTCGGTTCTGAGTGCGTAAATTCCCATCTGCCAAAATCTAAATTAGCCACAAGTCCTAAGGCAGAACCTACGAATGGGTTCAAACCTAGTTGGTGTATCTGATCGGGGCTCCGTCATCAAAGGCCGCAAATCGATTAATTTTGAGAGTCTGAGACTTCATTTGACAAGAGTTGTGATTATTCTTCGTGGTGGGCAGTCATCCACACCAAAAATTTATAGAATTTCTAACACTCTCAAGTGTAAATAAAACAAAAATCTGTTGACCACAATCAAATAATTTAGTGCATATGATAGGAATGGACAGATGGAAAGGAACAGACTTATAGTTTGTACTTGACAGGAAATATGGCACACTACATTCTACAAAAGCAAACCTAAGTATACGAGTGAATCGTTTGCCGGATTTTATGTGAGATAGATGTCTGGCATCATATAACCTCTCTGCTGTTAGGATTTTCACCATTCAATAATTTCCAAAATATTGAGCTAATGCCTCGGAGGATTAGGTTCTCTGTGTTCTACTGCCATCTTGTGTTCTTATGAAACATGAGCGCCACTAACATTCAACAATTTTTAACAAAGGATAACAAAAACCCAATATCAAGACAAATAGTGTCATTCATTAGAGATGTGCCGTTCATCTTTTGAATGTTTGGTTTTTTCTGCTCATAAAGCTGATGGGATTGACGCCTTGGTATATTTTTAAAAAAAGTTTAAAAAGGTAATGTTTACACACATCTCAATTATTAGTAACAAGAAGACTGTGGGGCATATTACCAACAACTAGCGATAATTTTTGTCTCTAACTTGTTTAGAGACAAAAATTATCGCCGCACATCGGCGATTTTTATCGCAGATAAACCTTGCTATTAGCAAGGTTTATCGCAAATGCGATAAAAAACGGCCGCAATGCATGAATATCGCTGAAAAGTCAGCGATATTCAGGCATTATCGAGCAAATGCTCTTAGCCATGTTATCCACCTCCCATTGGATAACATGGTGAAGAACTGCTCAGGGCAGGTGTTAGTTTTTGTAGATATTCGCGCTTAGCGCGAATATCTCCAAAAGTTGGTAATAGGAGATAGCGATGTTAGCGACTGTTTCCAGTCGCTAACATCTTGGCACGCCCACTTTGCATGTCATTAGTGATAAATATCACTGACATGCAAAGCGGGGCCCAAGATGGTCGCTATCTCCTATTAGCTGTCACTAACTGGTGTTAGCGACAGCTTGGTAATAGGGAGATAATTTTATCTCCGCTTTCTTGGCTTTTAAAGCCAAAAAAGCGGAGATAAACCCCCTTGATAATATGCCCCTGTGTTCGCTTCAACAATTCTGTGAGTTTTTAAGCACTGATTGAAAGGTGTTTACATTTCCTAGTTTAATGTTGTTCAGTATTCTGACCTAGGGGCATATTATCAAAAACGGCGTGAAAAATGATCGCCGGTTTAGCGGCAGAAAACTGCCGCTACAGCGGCGATAATGAGCTTGATAATATGCCCTTGAGAATTCCAATAGAAGTCCATGTTCTGGTTGGTGTGAACATGGGCTTCTATTGGAATTCTCTAGGGCATATTATCAAGCCCATTAACGCCGTACTTGGTAATATGCCCCTTGGTAAGGATGTAAGACTTCGTTAGAATTCGTACTAGAGACAGCAACATTCAACTCACTGTGCCACTTTGAACTGTAGCAGTATCTGCATGAGATAGGTGAAGGATGTCTGCACAAATAGGTTTCCACCTGCGCCTGTAAAGACAACTCTGGCAGCATGTTATTCGCCAGTTCTGGGCTGAGATTACCACCAAATAAAGGAGCACTTGTCTCCTTCACATTACTTGAGGAGGTGGAGACCCAAATGACTGATATTGCGATTGTAAAGTTACTGCTAGTAACTTGATGACTCCATTTCCTGCATACACGTGTGGAGAGAGTCATCAGAAACAGCAGTGGATATCTCCGCCTCCTTGGTCCATTTACAAGAAAATGATGCGGTGCCCCAAGCCATTTTACTTCATCAAGCTGCATAATTTTCAAAGCACAAGGAAGATTTGTATTAACAACAATTTGATGCATCCATGTGAATTCCCCCACACTGGTGCACAATTTGCTGCCATGCGCCAGAGCAGGCACCCGTGTGTCATTTTGCAAGGGTGCCTGCTTTGCAGAAATTATTGTTTTTGTGCATGAAGGGGCACCTCCCTACACAAAAACAATCATTGATGGCATCTTCCTCTTTCTATGCGTGCTGCAGAATGCAGCATGCATAGAAAGAGGAAAAAACGAGGAGAAATAAAAGTAGTTCTCCTTGTTTCTCCTCGTCGCTCTACTCTTATGCCTCCCCTGGGGAGGCGCAGAATTCTGATGTATTCCCAGCTTTCCAAAAAGTTATAAAACTGGGAATAAGTTACCCTTGCATTGTATTTGTATTTATTGTTCCATCACTATAGTTATACAAACCGTATTAGAATCAGTTGAAGAAAGATTACGTTTGGAAAAGAGCTAAAATCTAGCTCACAATTCATGTCTGCTTAAAATATCCAGAAATCTTTAACATTTCTAACATATTTTGTTTAATTATCAAATAATAAACCTGCAGAACTTTATTAATCCATTCCCATGACCCACCCTTTTAGGATAACACCTTACCTTTGTATATACCTTTCATAACTTAATAAGCCACTCATGAAACTCTGGGGGATCATCCGCTTTCCAGTGGGTTGTAAATATGGAACGAGCAACCAGGATAGCGATAAACCACCAGACTCTAATATCTCTGCTTCTTAACCCTTTGGAGGATATTTACAATCAAATATCGGAGCGCACTGTTACTCCAAAATTGATAACGCCGCACTCTGATATTTTTAAATACAGGGATGCTCCACATTTGCAAACAACAGGACCAGCCCTGTTTTTCCCCTATTGCTGGCTCTAAAAAAGCTGCCTATTACTAGAGCAGGCACCCTTGCGCCATGTTACAAGGGTGCCTGAGCTGCAGGAGTGATTGTTCATGTGCATGATGGGACACCTTCCTGCACATAAGCAATCACTGAAGGCGATTTGCTCTTTCAATGTGTGCTGCAGAATGCAGCAAACATAGAAAGAGCAAAATTTGAGGAGAAATAATTTCTCCACATATCGCCATCTTAAGACCAGGTTTTACCTGGCCTTAGTTTTTGGCATTGCCCCATCCTTGTAAATATGGGGCAGGGTTAAAAAACAATGGGTGTTGTGGAAGAGCACCCACTGCAACACACATTGCACACCCCTTTCACGCTAAGTGAAGCGTGAAAAGAAGCCTTATTTACAAGGCAGAGTTAAGCAACGTTAAGTGGCTTAACACCGCTTTGTAAAGAAGATGGAGATATTGCCACCAGAACGTCATGAAAAGTGACATTCTGGTGATGATTTAGTGACTTTCTGTTGGCGATATCCCCTTGTAAATATGCCCCTAGATGTCTAGAACTACCCGATAACACTAATTCAGCGCCTGGTGATAAAATGATTCCAACAGAGTTTTTAATAAACCATATGACCTTTCCCCAGAATTTCTGTATCAGTATAACTCCAGATCATATGCACCCATGTCCCTCCTTCTTTGCATTTGGGACAGGCTTTGCTAATATTATTATTCCATTCACGTAATAGATCAGGGGAGTGATGTACTAAGCATTGGGCGTAGATCTGCACATGCTTAAAGTCGGTGGGGCCTCAGCAGTGCGTTAATTTTAAATATCCGCATATTTATTCCCACTCTCTTCACCTCAAATTAATGGCTGGTTCTCTAGGCCACTTATCTTGTATTGTCGCATACTTTGATTCTAGATTTTTGAATCCTTCTTGTCCACTCTGATTGCTTTCTAGGGGAAAAAGGTGGAAGCATTTAGATCCTGGCCACATCTTTAGTGCCTTCTAAGTGTGGGGACCAGTATTTCTTTAACAAACGTATGATTTGGAAGTACACTTCAATTATCCCTAAACCAGCTTTTCCATATCTCAGTATTTCTATTTGGGAGGGCTGAGAACAAATACACTTAAGGGGTCTCGCAGCACGATAAATTGACATTTTCAAAAAGCTGGAGAGGTTTGTTTTTTTTTAAAGAAAAATTCTAAGGTTCCATATGTAACTCATTGAGGATTTGGTGCATACGACAACTGGGGGATTATGATAGGAGAACAATTACCTTTTCATTTTCGTTATCATCGTAAAATCGGAAGGAAGTGATTAGAAAACCCCCATGAGAACATTTTGTCCAATCTGGGAGGGCAGTTCCCCCTTCTTTGCATAAGAGATTCAACTTGCGTTGGTTTAGATGTGGTCGTATATGAAACTACTGAATTTTTTATCCACTTTTTAAAAGAATTGATTGGACAGAACACAGGGAAGAATTCCTCATCCATCCAACATTGACTTTATCTTCTGCCTAAGCGTATCATACATAATTATTTTGATATAGCTCTTCATAATTTTCAAATACTTTAATTCCAAGATACCTAATTGGCTTTTTACTATAGTTTTGTTACAAAAATCTAGACAGAACTTGTACCTAAAAACCTAAGAAGCTGAATTTTCCAGCTCTCGTTGGACTTGCCAATGAGGACTGCAAAAGACAAAGGGGCATATTAATTTACAAGCCCCTATCACCAACACAATGTCACTTTTCAGGAATTTGTGGTGGCGATTATTTACAAGGCAGCGTTAAGCCAGTTAACATATCTTAACCTCATCCGCACTAAGCGTTTTACCGCTGTGCGCTAAAGATTCGCAATTACCGCGTTACATGACGAGCTCAGCTCGTCATGAGCGTACGACAGGCGTACCTCATGACGAGCTGAGCTCGTCATGTGCGTGGAAGGGGTTAACGCTGCCTTGTAAATAAGTCACAATTTCAAGCTATACTTAGCATGAAAGGGGAGGGCAATTGGTCTTCCTGTGGGCGTTGCACTGCAACACCCATTGATTTTGACGCTGCCTCATATTTACAAGGGTGGCATAAATATGGGGCAATGCCAAAATTAAGATCAGGGAAAACCTGGTCTTACCCTGGCAAAATGAGGAGAAATGTTTAATTTCTCCTCTTTTTTGCTGTTTCCATGTGTGCTTGCATTGTGCAACACATTTGGAAACAGCAAAACACCAATGTTGTTTATGTGTAGGAAAGTGTCCCTTCCTGCACATAAACAATCATTTAAAAACAGTAATGCTTTGCAAAATCTATTTGTGCTGCATTGAGCAGCACACATAGAAGTTACAAAATGCCACTTGAAGGCGGTTTAGGCGCAGGAAGGGACACCTTCCTGCAAAAAAAAAATCTTCCCCTGCAACACAGACACCCTTGCACCGTGCCTGCATTGGCGATAGGCAGCTAAGTTTAGCACCAGTGCAGGGGAAACACAGGGCTGCACCATATTCTTGTAAATATGATGCAGCCCTGCGTTTCTAAAGTGATGGAGCTTGTCGCTAGCCTACTTGACTTAACGACAGGCTTCGCCACTTCACCAGTAAATATGCCCCAATATTTGCTGAAGCAATTTTTCAATAACTGAAATATCTGCTTCCAACTGCGAAACCAGATTGTTGCTGTATAGTTTTAACTTTCTTCGATCTCCCCATTTTCTATCAGCAAAGAAGCTAAGGTTTTGATAAAATGTGAGAACAAAGATGGAGAGAGTTGGTAGCCATGCCTGGTGCCCCGTGATATCCTTACTGGCTTTGTGGCTCTGCCATTCAAGATGGAAAATTACCTTTACAAAGCTGTCAAAACACCTCAATACATTTACTTTGCAGTCGTTACAACGCAAGTCGTTACAACGACTTGCGCTGGATGGCGCTCTAGACTAAGGAATAGTATGGTTTACTATTCCAACACCTTCCCCACTGTTACATAGCCTGGAGTTGGAATAGTAAATCATCCTATTCCTATGTCCATCGCCCCCCTGCGCAAGTCTTTGTAACGACTTGCGTTGTAAAAAACGCGATGTAATGTACCGCGATCTAAATGATCGCGCTGTATCGTCATACATCCATTCAAGACCAGTGGAGCTAAAGACTCTTTATAAACACTAGCGATTGATCAGATAAGCTGAGGAGGAAAGCTCATTTTCTCCATCCCCTTAAAGAGATATTTCCAGCTGATCAGGTCAAATGCATTTTCAGGTTCTGAAACAAAAAGTGCTGCAGGTATGTTAGCTGTAGAGAAAAACGCTAATGCTTCAGTTGAATACTATCAATTGGTGAATAATTGACTGTTCGGTATGAACTAATTTTGTTCCTCTTTAATTCATTTTGAGATTACTAACATTACTTTCATTGAGACGATTTTCACAAAGGTCTTATAATCAGCATTAAGCAGTGTATTTAGTCGATAAAACTGTTTATGTTTATCCTTCTCTATCTTAGGGAAGCATAGTAGAATTCCCCTTCTAAAAGAAGGAGGTATATTTCTGCCTTTGAAAAGACTATTCAAAATAGTTGTAAGGGTCAATTTTATCTGCTCAATTAAATATTGATACCATTTGGGGAGATTCCTGGCCACATTCTCTAATTTTGTTTGACTTATTGGGTGTAATAGGTCAAATGCCTCATAAGTCGTAAGTGACTTGATGTTGATTTTTGGCAAGAAAAAAATCAATTTTACCATCTGTGGTACTTAAAAGTTCCTGCTATATTTTGCAAAATTGGCCCAGAAAAATGTCTCGAATTATTGCTCTGTTTCAGATAGCATACCAGTTTTTGCGCCCCTTATTTTGCTTATCATATTTTGAGGAAAAGCTGCAATAGATATAAATCTAGAGAGACTGGTGTGTGGTCAGAAAAGCAATGAAGGAACCAACCCCCTCTGCAATTGTAACTGAAATAAACAAAATATCTGTAAGAGAAGCTGAATGAAACTGATTGGAGAAAAAAAGTAGAGGGCCTTTCATCTGGGTTAGCCACTCACAAAGGATCTATTAACCCAAGCTCCTCATTATGTTGGTTAGTTGTATTAACCACCTTTGGTATCCTTTTGAAACATTTAGGTCTGCTTAAATCTAACTCAACAGATTGGTAGAGATAAAAGTCCCCCACCAATTTTTACAGATCTAGGAAAATTCCATTAAATGATCTATCAAAACATCTATTACTATAGGATAATCTCATGTAAAGCCTTAACATGAAACAACTGCCAGAGAATGCCTCTTTAATTCAAGTTCTACAATTGCCCTTCCTGTGTCATTTGCAACATTGCAGGTAGTCAAAACAACCCTTGCACTACATGACTTTGTGAATTTCAGGCACTAGTCTAGTCGATCAGAATGCAGTCCAATCCATTCAAGAGGAGAGGACTCGCCATGACGAGAAGATAGACATTTTTGTTAACTTTGCAGTGTAGATCACTTCAGTGGACAACATGGTCTGCTTCCATTCATCCCTAGTTGAGTGCAGAAGGTGGCATGTGGCAGTAGATAACAAACTCTTTGAATGCTTTGGGAGGAGTAGGTACCACTAAGGGGGAACTTGAAAAAAATAAAAGGACTGGAGGAGATGAGTTAAGAAACACTTCCAAGGATACACATGACAAAGACTACTTATGGAGATGGACATGGATCCCTCCTTCATCTCACCCATTCATTGAATATATCCTCTTCACTATCCACCGTCACCTGCAATGTGGCCTACCAGCTCCAGAGAGCACCAGAATCATGTCAGGGAAGACGAAAACACCTCTAGCATCCATTTATTTAAAAGCTCCCCATTCATATCACCCTGGCCTCCATGAGCATGCAGATCTCCCTCACAGTTAAGCATACCTCTCTCAAATATCACTCACATACAACATCACTGTTAGACCTGACACCCTTGGCGTGGGTCTCCCTTCCATTTTTGCTGTTGCCTCATGTATATTTGCTGGTGTTAGATGCTTTGGGCAATGTGCCACTGCTGTCCAGTGCCACAGTGCAAGTGCTCCCTACTGTAAATTATTGTATTGATTAGTGATTTCATGATTAGCTTGTTTTGTTTACTTGTCAGACCCTAGTATAGCGCACTGTGTGTGCCCAGGGTGTGTAAATCCAAATGCTGCTGGTGGGCCTGCATCACTGGTTGTGCCACCCACAGAAGCAGCCTTGTAATATTTGTCTAAGGTCTGCCATAGCAGAACCTGTATGCAGTCTGTTACTGTCACACTGACTGGGCAAGTGCACCCACTTGCCAGTCCCTAAACCTTCCATTCTCTTCATATCAGACACCCCTATTGTAGGCCCAATGGCAGGGTACATTATAAGTATAAGGTAGGACAAGCTCTGATGTGTGTGGCATGTCCTAATAGTGAATGACCGCCATTTTCGTTTGTCACTTTTGCAAAGCTACCTTTTCTCCATAGGCCAGAATGGGCAGTTAGATTATTACATTCTTATATTCCTAACTGACTCAGAGAACCCAGTAGAAATTCGAGTTTAGTATGCCTGAACTGAGAATGATGAAATACATCTTTTAGTGAAGTTCATTTTAACATTCTGTGCTTGAAAATACCACTTTTAGATAGTAGGTATTTTCTTGTCTAACTATCCAAAGCCTGCCTCTGCTAGGTTGTGTATTCCTTGTCTGGAGTTTGAGTGACAGGGCTGGGGGATTCCAAGAGACAGAATGAGTCAGCCCAGTGGTGAATAGAGAGATTTCCATCTAGATGGGTGGGAGGAGTTGCACCTGAACCTTGAATAGGGCTGTGCCTTCCATCCACAATGCTGTCTCCATCTCCTGGGGTGTGGCTGATGTTTCTGCCCTGCACAGTGAAAGAAGAGAAAGAATGCTGTCAACAAAGTGCTGCAGGGCTGTGCTTTCCCTCCACAATACTGGCTCCACCTCCTGTGGGGAGTCTGATGTTTCTGCCCTGCACTGTGAAAGGAAAGAAGGAGTCTTATAAACAAAGTGCTTCAGAACTGGTTTGGACTGGGCAAAGGCCCCTCTCACCTCAGATAACAAAGGATTTTGGTGTATAAATATTGGGACCCTGACCCCAAGAAATTAGATCACTTTTTGGACAAACAAGAAGAAACCTCTGCTGAGGAGAGGAACCTGAAGAAACTGAGGAGAGACTATTCCTAAGCTGAAGTGCTGCTTAGGGGATTGGCCTGCATTAGTTGCCTGACTGCCAAAGAGAGGAGAAAGAATTGTGTGTGCTTTACTTTCAACTTGTGAAGGATCTCCAAGGGCTTGGAAAAGAGCTGGCCTCCTGCTAAAGTCTCAGGGACAACAGACTTCAAACCCCAGCTCCCCAGAGTTCTTTGGAAGTGCCTACTGCTGTTTTAGGCCTTCTGTGGTACTGCGTGTCACAAGGAGCTGGGAGCGCGACTCAACGAGGAAGAAGCGTGTCGCCGTGGCTGCTGCTGCCGTCGCATCGTGAATGCCGGTGCTGTAGCTATAGCACCGCATCGAGAGAAGCGTCTCACAACAAAGAGGAAGCGTGTCGCCGTCACTGCTGCTGCCGTTGCAACACCAAGGGAGCGTGTCGCTGCTGTAGCTGTCGTATTGCACCTCATCAGGAGAAGAGTCTTGCAAAAAAGGAGAAGCGTGTCGCCGTTGCTGCCGTCGCATTGTGGATATCGGCGCTGTAGCTGTCGTATTGCACTGCATCGAGAAAAGCGCCTCGCATCCCCGGAGAAGCGCCCCGCCGTTGGAGCTGCTGCCATCTCATCGTTAATGTCGGTGCCGTAGTTGTCGCATTGTGCGTAAGCTTCTCGCAACGTTGGAGAAGAGTGCCGCAGCCAAGGCTGTTGCCGTCGCATTGCTGACGGATCGCATCCTCAGAGAAGCGTGCTGCATCTGGAAGATCTTCACGTCTTTATTTCTTTGCACCGGAACTTTGCCGCATTTTCCATCGCTGCAACATTACTTGTGGAAGCTCAACGCATCGTAAGGTACATTGATGCAAAGTGTCGCATCTTAAGAACTGAACTGAACTAAGCTAAAACTACAATTTTTAAGTATAGTATTGTGGATTTCTGTCGTTTAATGGTCTTGTGTTAAGTCTATATAAAGAATACTTATTTTTGATATAAACCTGGTGTGTTGTCCATTTGTAGTGTTGTCACTGGGTTACGGTATGTGGTCACGAATGCTTTACACACTGCCTCTGAGATAAGCCTGTCTGCTCGTGCCAAGCTACCAAGGGGGTGAGCAGGGATTATTTTAGGAGTGTACCCCCTTACCCTGACTAGAGGCAAGGGTCCCCATTTGTCACAAGTACATTCCTGTGCCAACTAGAGACCCCGAAATCTAACAATCACCTTTCCTCTTACATTGAAAACTGACTATACTAAGGAGGAGATTACTGCAGGCGGGGCGCAAACAGACAAACTTGCGACATGAAGGCCGCCGACACAATTTCTGTGTGCAGAGGCACTTGATAATCCTCCTTTGGTGCTTCCTCAGTGTGGGAGGAGATTGCAGCAGGTGGGGCTGCTAACTACAAGCCCCAGTGAGACTTGTGGCGTGAAGGGCGCCTACACCATTTCATCAACCGGGAGATGCTTTATAAGCCAACACTGATGTACATGCAGAGTACATGCAGAGTGGGAGGAGATTGCTGCAGGTGGGGGGAGAACACTACAAGCCCCAGTCAAGGTTGAACCATGAAGGCCTCCAATACCATTTCTGTACCCAGAGGTGCTTGATAAGCCCGCTCTTGTGTTTCTGCAGCACAGGATTTGCGCTAGTCATACCCAGGTGCGTGCCCGGGGCCAACAGCGAGTCGTCTGTACCTGTCTGCACCCATCTGCACCAATTGGCAGCCGGCTGAGACTGGACTGGGCCCCCTCTCTAACTCTTGGCTTGTTAGCCCCTACTAAGGTGACCCCATTGATAAGGATGGCGCCCAGGACGGCACAGCGTATGTCATCCAACCTAACATATCTGTCCTCAGCCATGGGTGCACTGTTTGGAAACATTGTAGAGGAGGACCTGGCCCAGGCTCATGGCTATACCTGCCTAACAAATCCCAAAGATGTTGCTACTTCTGACTTCTGACTCTGGTTTGGCTGCCATTATGACTCACACAGAAGCGGGCAAACATATTGAGTCAACCCAAAAAGACCCTATCCAGATTCAACCAGTCATCCACCGGCCCCCGCTTTCACCAGAACTGACATCACAGGCTCCCAAGAGAAAAAGAAAGGAGCAAAATGGTCCAAGACAGTACACCCTATCCTGCCATAAGGTGGTGGGACATCTGCCTAGTGGAGTAGACCAGGTCGGTGAGTTTGTCAGCACGCAAACCCTCTTTATGGATTGAGAAGCTCGTAACAGAAGTCTTGGAGCCAGTTTTTTATGTTTGCACAAGACTGAGCAGTTGATTAGAGACCAAATATGGGTAGCATTATCTAAACTATTAACTCCACCATTGAGCACATCAGTGGGGCTTACCAACAACTCGGACAGACAGGCTCCACTCAGGGCTTCAGTAGCCACCCAAGGACCCTCCAGACCCGAGACTGCTTCGGCCCCAAATTTAGCTCATGACCGGCACCGGTCGAAACCCATTGATGCTGGTGGGCTACCCACCATGGGCAGAGTGAACAGAAAGACAACACCCCCAATTGATGTATCAAGGGAACTGTCACAATCCACTCCTTGCGCTCTCGTGCCCTCCACCAGGGCGCCTACTTGTGGGACTTTCCATGGTTATAATAAGCTGCTGGACCCTCCCTTTCATGCACATTCTGCTTCCAGCCATTTGGACTCTACCTGGAAATGAACATCCATTCCCAATCAATGCCAGGTTTTTTGGAAGCCAGCCTGCTAATGGTTAAAGCCAGCGTGCTAATGCCTGAATCTCCATTACCAAGAATTCCCTGCTCACTGCTCCATCTCTACCCCTGCAAGCCAAGGATGGGTGGAGGAATCCAGTTCGCCTGTGGGGGGGCTGCTGCTAGGCTGCTCACACCTGATGCATATGATTACTGTGAGCTCTTTTAAGCCCCAGCTCATTTCAGTCCATCGTTGGTCATTGTAGCTGTGTACCAGTGAGATCAAACCTTATTACCAGTGTTTCCTGACCTTTTGATATCCTTGTTTTCAGTGTTTCCTGCGCTTTAGTTATTTAGTTATTCCTTGTCCCTGAGCTGCTGCTGTTATCCTTGTTCATGAATTAGCACTACCTGCAGTGCTACCTTGATTCCTGATCCTTAGCATTCCTTGTTCATGAGCTGCAGCAGTTTCCCTTGTTCCTGAACTAGCACTGGCTGCAGTGCTACCTTGACTCCCGAGCTTTTGCTCAATTCTAGTCCCTGCTCCAGCACTGTCAACAGTGCTACTTTTTCTTGATTATTGAACCAGCACTATTCTAGACTACCCTTGTAGGCTCCCCTTCTGTATATTTTTTTCCAGTCCCTGCTTTTTTCCACATTTCCTTGGTTCCTGCTCCTAGTTTACTGTTTTTCTGTTCCTGCTGTCATGCTTCTATTATCTTGTATGTTTGTTACTTGCTTTCTGTCAAGTTTACCCTGTGTTTTCTTCCTTTCCTGTTAAGCATTCCTCCTTGCAACATCCTTGTCTATTTTGCTTGTATTTAGCTCTACCTCTTGCTGTTACTGCCTTGTGTGTTCCTGTTTGATCGCCGGGATCCATGGGCACAGCTGACAACCTAGGTGGCATTTCTTGTTGACTGTGAGCATTGTCTTTGGGTTATATTGATAACATCACCATAGGTATCAGCTCCACAGACCACGCCTTTGCATGTATGTCCTATATGTGGGTATTTGCAGTCAGTATCGGTAACAGCAATTGTGGGTCAGGAACTTACTGAGTTTCATTCATACCGTGTGGAGCTCCTGAGTGTTTAACCCCACATTCCCTTTATTGTTAATGTTGTTTATAAAGTTGTCTTGCACATTTGTCCTGAGTGTAGTTATTCTGAATGCTAAATCACCTAATGAGTGCCTGTCCTTTCTGAGTCTTAACCATCTAGTTCCTTCGTGCAGGCTTCCCCTTTGGATCCCTTTTCTCCTTTGACTTCCTGTATGATCCGAGGAAGTGCTGTACTCCTCCATCTGTGTACGTTTTATACCCAGTCGCCAGTCTTTGCTCAAGTCCCTGACTGTGTTCCAGGCATGGTCCTGGACAGTCCCTGACAGGAACTCAAGACTCTCTCTGTTTCCTGTCAACCAGATCGAAACCTCCGATAGGTTCAAGACCACCAAAGTTACCATCAGCCAGCCACCGGAGATGACCCCCTATGTTGCGGTACTGGGGTATGTTCCCCTACCGCACTCCGACTCTTTAGAGAACTACATGCAACTCAGGAACAAGGTGATGCACTGGTTGGGTGTCCATACAACTGTGGGGTGCATCTTGGTCCTTGAATTAGCATGGTTAGAAGAGTGCAATTTAACAGAAACGCCTCAAAGTCTTTCTCTGTGACTGTGTGATTATCAATAGGTTTTATATAGCAGGGTGTGTTCTTGCCTCAATTAGACCAGAGACGAGCCTTGACCCTAGGATTCTTCTACAGGCTGGACCAAGGGACCCATAGTCTAAGACTTATTCCTTCTCCACCTCTCATGAATCTGAACATGGGGTTAGCAGCTTCATTTAAGGTGGAAACCTCCAAATGATTCCTGCCTCTTTAGCCCCTAGACACGTGTGACTGACTTATTCCGCCGGACTCCATACTGAGCCTCTCATCTGGGGCATTCATTCCATTAGTGGCTGCTGTAACCAATTGGCCCCTAAAGGTTTTGACTAATTAGTAGGAACATAGCAGGTCTTGGATCTAAACTTTGCAATCCAGCCTGAGCCAACTATGGGAAACAGTTTGGAGGGTATTTGACGGTCTGCGAACTTATTAAGGGACTGCTCCCTTTCATGTTCAACTCTGCCTGGTAGTTGCTGCCCCCGTTGCTGATGCTGACCCTCTGGTCAGGAGTTTGAGGCCCTCCTTCACCCTTAGGGTTCCACCAGCGACTCATCCCTGTTGGTCTAGTGGCAGAGGGCCACTGCTTTTCTGGTAGACTGCCCTGTCTCTCTTTGTCTGCTTTCTTCTACTTTTTTTCTGCCTATTTATTTTCACTTTCTGCCTTTGCTGACTCTTTTTCTGTCCCTTTTTGCACTTTTCTTTTTCCTTTTGCCGCTCTTGCCCCTGCGATCCCTAGTGGCCCTGCCCCCCTCCTGGGACACTTCCCACTCCCCGCATTTCAGCCTCCCAGCTGATCAGCCCCCTGCACACTACTTAATGGTGGCCGCCCTGCACCACGGACCCTGGTTATCGGACCTACCACCGATACGAAGCCAGCACCCTTCTCATCCTCAACAAAGAATGTCACGCCGCCTCCCACCTCGCATAACCAAAGAACACCCAAGGACCCTTCTCCTGCTTAAACTGCAGATGCACCATCACCAGCTTCCACACTCCAACTTCCCTTGCCACCCAGGTGACCAACTGCACATCCAACTAGCTGCATCCACCTCTAAATGCACTCCCTCCACAAACATAGACGGCACAGGAATCTGGGTCTTGCTTTACTCCATCTCTCCCAGCATTGCCTTCCTCACGGACACCTAGACTAACCCTAACTCTGGACCGGACATCACCATCCCTGATAGCTACAAAATCACCTGCAAGGACCGCATGCACTGACCAGGAGGAGGCATCACCATCATCCACAAGAACACCCTCTGCCTGACCACCCACTTAGACAACCCAGCGACAACCATGGAACACCTCCCCTTTAAGATGCAGGCCAACTCTGACACCACCCTCCGCAGCACCCACATCTAAGGACCTCCGGGCCCCGCCTGCCCTACACCGCCACCATTGTCAACTTCATTGAACTCCAGGCTCTCGCATCCACCTATTACATCCTAGTCAGCAAACTCAACTTTCACCTGGACAACTACAGTGACCGGAAAACTGTATGTCTTCTGGAGAACCTCACCAACATCGGACTCAGCAGCTAGTCACCACTCTGATCCACGCAGCAGGGCACACGCTCTACTCCGTCTTCGCTGCCAGCAAAAACATCACCTACAACCACACCACTGAACTTCTCTGGGCTGACTACCACTGCGTGCACTTCACCTTCACCACAACCACTCCCCTTATCGCTCCCCGTTGTAGTTGGAAAAAGGTCACCAAAGATCATCTCACCACCTTTCGCAAAACTACCACACTGCCAACATTAGCAGATGCCAACACTGCAGCACACAATCTCCACCGATGGATCTCCATCTGCACTGACACTCTGGCTCCCCTCAATAAGGCACCCAGCAAGCAACATCCCAAGAATGCCAACTG
This sequence comes from Lissotriton helveticus, assembly GCF_964261635.1. Lineage (NCBI taxonomy): Eukaryota > Metazoa > Chordata > Amphibia > Caudata > Salamandridae > Lissotriton > Lissotriton helveticus. The sequence continues at coordinate 2,073,125,081 of NC_136057.1, read as the reverse complement.
GTTCACTCCCATTCTACATGAGTCCAGACGCACATGTCGATGACACAAGAAGAGATAGAGGAACAACAAATCCCCGGACACCCACTCAAAGTTCAAACTGCTGTCACCCTCCAAGACAGAATGAATGTGAACGCACACAACAGCAACAAACTCTTCCCCATTGTCAAGGAGTTGGCCAGGCCTAACAGCAAGACCACATTTGTCCCACCCTCCCAATACCTCTGCATCAAACTCTGCACCCTATTCCACCACAAGATCAGGCAGGTCTATGACAGTTTCAGCACCCAAGATCCTCCCACCATGCCAACACCACCGCACCCAACCATGACACACCTCAATAGATCCTGCTCAACTGAACCCCCTCACCATAGACGACCCTCTCAAGATCATGAAGAGCATCCACTTCGGAGCCCCCTCGGACCATTGCCTGAACCACATCTACCACAGAGCAGCCACCTCCATTGCCCCCGAGCTTTGCTGCACCATCAAATTCTCTATCAACACCTCCACCTTCCCCGATGGCTGGGAACATGCAGATATGAACCCTCTGCTTAAGAAGCTGAGCGCCGCCCCAACAGACTTCAAGAACGTCAGACCCATCTCCCTGCTCCCCTTCCCAGCCAAGGTCATTGAGAAGGCCGTCAATGCCCATCTTTCCAAGTTCATCAAAGTGAACCATGTCCTGGACATCTGAAAATCCGGCTCCCGAAGAAACCACGGCACCAAGACTGCACTCCTTGCCGGTACCGATGACATCGGCTCCCTCCTCAACCAGGGTAAAACCGCAGCCCTAATCATGCTGGACTTCTAAGCCTCCTCCGACACCATCTCCCACCGCACAGACCATGCACATAACATCTGCATCATACTGGACTCTTCGCTCACAATGAAACCGCCAGATCAATGCCGTATCCTCCTTCTAATTCCACATGCTCCGCCTGCTTCGAAAGACATTCAGATGGATCCCCATTGAAACCAGAAAGACAGTCACCCACGCAATCATCACCAGACTCGACTATGGCAATGCACTCTATGTGGGCATTACCCAGAAACTCCTCAGGAAATGAAAGAATGTCAAAAACGTGTCAGCCAGACTGGTATTCAATATCCCCCGCCACAGCTACACCACCGAACACATTTGAGAACTTCACTGGCTTCCAGTCAACAAAAGATTCACATTTAAGCTCCTCACACATGCCTACAAAGCCCTCCATGATGCAGGACCAGAATACCTAAGCCACCGCCCGCATTCCATGTATCCGCCAGCCACCTTCATTCTGCCCAACTGGCCCTGGCCACCGTCTCACGGATCCAAAAGACCAGAGCCAGAGGAAGTTCATTCTCCTACCTTGCGACCAAGACCTGAAACACCCTGCCTCTCCACCTCAGGCAACCCCTGTCGCTGACTCACTTTAGGAAGGGATCTGGCTTTTCGACTGAACCCCAGCGCCAAGACGGATCAGCCGCCGGACCCCCCCCCCCAGCACCTTGAGACACTGACGGGTGAGTAGCCACGCTCCATGAACCCTGTTTTTAAGTTCAACAGGTGATAGATAAGGCATTGCTGTAGCATGCATAGCTCTTAGATGCAGATTTAATGTTGGATACTTCTAAGTGTTCATTGTATGTAACTGACTTGACAATAACCATTTCGGGGTTTTTCTATATTACAATGGGCAAGATCCATCATTCGTAATGTCTGTGTCCAACATGACAGAGTTATACATGGATATAGGCGTTATGTGTATTTATCGATAAAGAAGACACTCAGTATCAAAATTAAGTTATATGTTTATTGATATCTGAACATGCCTTATAAACATGCACATGATTTATCATGACCAAGTCCCTCTATGTCAACATTTCTTATAATGCATTTAATACATTTAGAAAAGATATAAGAAAGAAATAAAAAATACATAGCTAACATATCTTCTGCTGCACATTTTAGAATACAACTTGCAATACTGACAACATGGGCATAACAATACACATTAAACCAGATGAATGGCACTGGAAAGCTTGCAATTATAAGAAAAAAGATTACTTTTTCTATATGATAATACTTACTATAGTGCTGTTGCTCATGAGCCTACAGCTGAGTATGGAGGTTACACCATGCTCTTTTAAGGACCCCAACATGTGCAGCAGTGAGAGCCTTGTGTTGGGAAGATTACCCCTGTACATCCTGTGCTTTCAGATGTACCCAGTGCCAGAAGTCCCTCTAGCAATTGTGACACTTCCTGCCTACACTGGTGTGGGCAACACAGTGACAGGTATATCCTGTCAAATTCCTATTTAGTCTGCATTGCTCAACCTGTGTCTGGTCTGGTATATAGGATAGGTTAGGACATATTAGAAGTGACACCCTTGAATGATAGTCACCCAAAGTTTTTGCTTTGACACCTCCTGTTTTGCAGAATTTGTTTTTGGCGGCTTTAGGACTCTGTACACGATACCCTTGCTAATCTGTGATAATGTGCTTGTGTTCCCTTCCTTAGCATGGTACAATTGCCATATTTACTTTACTTCTAGGTCCCTAGTTAATAGTACTCCATACCCAAAGCCTGTACATTAAATGCTGCTACAATGCCTGCAACAGTCATTGAGGCACCAACCAAAGTAATCTTTTCAAACATGTCTTAGAACTGTCATTGCAGTCTGTAGTGCAGTTTTAATTTGCTATTTCGACCTGAAAAGAAACCTTTTGCCATGTCTGAACCTTCCTTTGTAATACGTATAATTCACCCCTAAGTAGGCCCCAAAGGCTCAAAGGCCAGATGCATTGTATGTAAAAAGTAGGATATATGGGTTTAAGTTTTACATGTCCTCATAGTGAAACACTTCTAATGTTGTTTTTCAGTATTGTAAGGCCTGTTTCTCCCATAGGATAACATTGGGTTACCTTATTACACTTAATAAGTGACAACTTATGTTTAGGAGTGGATAGGAAAATTATGCTTATACACAAATGATTGTAACTTAAAACTCTTGTTCATGGTAAAGTCAGATTTCAGGTCGCAATCCTGAACAAAACACTTTTCAAAAGTTGCCATTTTCTTGTCTTGACCATTTGGTAGTGCTTCTCGCATCCTGGGTCACATGACCGCAAAAAGCTTGGCAATTGGCCTTTATGTATTCCTCCCAGAAAGTAAGACAAAGGAGGACTAAGTATTGGCAGGATGAGCCATCCTGCCAGGATGATTAAGCAGAGCTTTTCTCTACCCCAATTAAATTTGAATTGTGCCACCCACAGCCTGTCAAGTGTAACTCTGGCGAGCCATTGCGGAGCCTGTGTGCAGCCTAGGGCTGCCATGTCGACTTGGCAAGTGCACACACTTGCAAGTCCCTAAACCTTCCCTTTTCTACATGTGAGTCACCCCTAAGGTAAGCCCACGGTACCCCCATGGCCAGGGTGCATTGTATGTAAAAGGTAGGACATTCCCTGGTGTGTGTGGCATGTCCTGATAGTGAATTACAGCCTACTTCGTTTTTCACTATTGCAAGGCTACCTGTTCTCCATAGGCCAGAATGGGCAGTTTGATCATTATATCCTATGATCCTAACTGATTCAGGGAACATGGTAGAAATTCGAGTTTAGTATGCCTGAACTCAGAATGATAAAATACATCTTTTAGTTGAACATTCTGGGTTTGAGGATACCACTTTTAGAAAGTAGGTATTTTCTGACCTAACCGTACAGCCTGCCTCTGCCTGCGAGTGTATTAGCTGTTGGTTTGTGAGTGACAGGGGATGAGGGAGACTCCAGGAGACAGGGTGATTCATCAGGGCTGAATATGCACATCTACACATAGATGGGTGGGAGAAGTCTCACCGGGGTCTGAATAGGGCTGGGCTCGCCTTCCACAATGATGGCTCGACCTCCTGTTGTGCATCTGATGACCCTGGCCCACATTGACAAAGAAAGAAGGTGCACACTGGCAAAATGCACCCAGAACTGGTTTGAACTAGGTACAGGACCCTCTGCCTTCAGAGAACAAAGGATTTGCTGGCATAAATATTGGGGCCCAGACCCCAGATATTTAGATTACGTCTGAACTAAGGAACCTGCCGGGAAGAAGGACCGGAAAAGCTGGAGGAGGAGTACTGCCCCTATGCTGCGTGTTGACCTGCAGTGGTTGTTTCTGTCTTGGGTAGGGAAAGGACTGGACTGTGTTGTTTCAGTGGCCACAGAAAAGAGGGAACCGCGACTGACTCTGTCACCAACTCCGTCGCTGGCCTTGTGTCCTGGAGGCAACGCAGGCCACACCGTCTCGCCCTGCACCGCATGCATTGGTCTCACCAACACCGTCTGCACGATCGTCACTGAGCCGCTGCTTGCACCGCATCGAGACGCACCGCAACCCGCATCGCCTCGCTTCATTTCGCTGGTCTGGTATCACCGACGCGGTCGCCGCTGGCTCGACACCCATGACCGCCTCATCACGCACAGCTGTCTGGCTCGGCCAGCACCAATTCCCGCCAACCACCTCTGTCGCTTGCATCGCAACTTGGCAGCACCGCATCGAGCACCGTCTCGCCCTGCACCGCACGCCTTGGTCTCACCGACACCGTCTGTATGACCATCACCGAGCCGCTGCCTGCACCGCATCGAGGGACACCGCACCGCGCACCGCTTCCACTTTGCACCGTAACCGCAACAGATGCCATGACCGGCTCTGTCCTCTGCACCGCGACCTGCCAGCAATGCATCGAGCACCGTCTCGCCCTGCACCGCAAGCCTTGGTCTCACCAACACCGTCTAGACGATCGTCACCGAGCCGCTGCTCGCACCGCATCGAGAGGCACCGCACCGTGCAACGCTACAACTTCGCATCGCAACCGCGATGGATGCCAAGACCGACTCGCACCTCCATGTGAGCCGCACTAAGAAAGGTACTGTGAACGAACCTGTCCCGCTGTTGCTGGCCTGCACTGATGCCGTCCGTTGGAATTGCAAGACTCTGTTGTTTTCAGCATCACAGTAGGCTCGGACCGAACTACTGACTCGTACAAACTGTGTTTTCAACGTAACTTGTCAATTTAAAGACATTTTGCAACACAACTATTTTTAAAGTACTGTACTGTGGGTTTTTAGGTATATAAAACTATTGGATATTTTTCTATACTGGTGTGGTGTCCTTTTGTAGTGCTTACACTGTATTACTGTTGGTTATGTGCAAATGCTTTACACACTGCCTCTAAGATAAGCCTGACTGCTCCTGCTAAGCTACCAAGGGGGTGAGCAGGGGTTATTTTAGGAGTGTATCCTGACTAAAGTGGTGGATTCTGCCTGGCTTTGGTGCAAACCTTAGCCAACCAGAAATCCCATTTCTAACACCCTCACAAACATCCCTGCTTCTGCTACACAGTTCGGCACCTATGTAGTGGAAGCAGAAAAATCCTATATAAATAAGGATTTTGAAGGAAACACTATTCCTAACATTATGAATAAAACCATATTGGTACAAGACAACAATCTGAATTTCACATTACATTTCTTCCACAACATTAACAGTAAGGTGTGTGAAATGATGTATGTGGGGTGCCCTGATTAGAGATGAGATTACAATTGTATGTGAGTAATGTATGGAGATGTCTGACTAATTGTATTGAAGAATAAGGGATTGATATTTTTGGGAAGCATATAATATTCAGAATTGCAAGTTTGGGTGTTGCATTATGGTGGCATTATAGTCTGCAATAGTGGTATTTCAGGAAGGAGCATGTAGAAGGTGTCATAGTCCACGAGTCATCATTGACTCAATACTGTCCATTAATTTGTTCATAGCAACCAATCTGGTAGCTTTGGTTAAATGTGAGTTCACTAGTCAATCATGAATCTGCCAAATCTATTTTCGGCCCACCCTGGAAACATGGATGTGGCCACAGTTTAGGACAAGATCTACATGTAAGTCCCACCACATGTGGTTGTTATGTAACAGGCAGCATGCTACAATAATCTTGAACGCTACTTTTGTAGAGTACCAGAGCTTCACTGTGAGAAATTGGATTGTTGTTTACATGGTGGTTGACCTCTGTTCAAACAACAGCCACAATCCCTGTCAAGGTGAACACAAAAGTCACTAAAGTAATGAGTGTTTAAACCTTAGGGAGTTTGGCACAAAAGCAGTTAGGCTTAACTTAGAGGCAATTTTTAAAGTATTTATATAGCACACAAAAAGTAATACAGTGAAAATACAAGAAACATTAGACATCTATGTAGAAAAAGATAGGGGGCATTTTAATAAAATAGTTAACACCAAAAATCCAATCAGTAGAGCCGGGGTTATGAATTTTTAGAGTTTAAGATAAAAACTAGTGACTAAAAGAGCTAAGCACCAACTGCGGACATCTAGTCAAGCAAAACAGTGTCAAGGTTGAAAATCATGGTTGACCTTAAAGGAGGGTATGTCGGATACAAAGTGTGGATTGGGCCTGATCTGTGCTTACCACTATGGGGGGGTTAGGTCTCACTCAGGCTGGGTCCAAGTACATGTTCAAAATGGTTGGAGCCTTTTCTGACCCTGAGGCACTGATCAGGAGACCAGCCAACTAACCCTAAGAGTCACTCTGTTAGTCTTTTTTTTTTTACAAGACGGGATACTGTATCTGCATGAATCAATTGCTGCCAGGACTTGTGCAGCAACCAAGGGATGAATAAAGATCACCACCACCTAATTCCTCACGTAGACTTTAACGTCATTCCCCAACCAATTGACCATTCACACCATATTAATAAGCTTGCAAATGCGGTGGCCCAGTTTTGAATTAAGGTCAATCCAATGAGTCTCCTTGTTTTTCAGCTGATCCGAAGATTGACTCGCTCCCCCATGCAAAGGGGGAGCATTCCCCCACGCCACTACCTAAGGGGTAGCAGTCGGGGACAAGTCAATGGCAACCTTGGTTTGACATCTACGGTACTAGCCTAATGAACAGAGGCAGGGTCATCACACTAAGATGAAGTCACTACATCCAGTTGGGCGGACCCACTTGTATCCAACGCTGCTGAATCAGGATGTGAGGAGCTTCCAAGAGAATGTGCAGATAAGCTAACTGCTGGTCTACCAAGCAAAGGAGGATGAGGGGCTGAAGAAATAGATGTGGTCTTGTCCTTACAGTAGCCTCAGATACTTAATCGGTAGAAGGGGGCTTGAAGAGACAATGGTAGAGCTTAGAAATGTTATTGACTTCATCAGCAACTTGCCAAGTCTCTCCTTACTTCAGGCAAGGCACTCATTTAAAACTACAACAGGATTGGTCAAAAGAGGCAACCCGACCAAATTATTGTTGGGATCCAGTGAATTTCTCATTAAAGGAATTGTAGTGCCAGAACTAGCATTGTGATAAACATCTAGTTTAGAAGTATTATGCAGGGACTTACACTTGCATTTCACAGCAGGAGTGTGATTACACATGGACTGCTGAACCAATGCGTCCATAGGAGAACCACCAGTGAAAGCGCTTATAAAAACCTCCTCATTATCCAAACAACCCTCAGAGCCTCTTTGCTGACATCAATAGGCAGTAGTCGGATGGCAGATAAACCCATATGGTCCAAGGGCAAACGCCGCTCCGCCATGTCAATCTCCTTAGAAATGACTTCCATGGTTCTTACTAAAAAAGCGTCTACAGTTGTGCCATCAGTGCCAGAAATATATTTGGGGCTCCTCTTCCCCACTGCAACAGCACAAGCGCCTCACAGCACTCCAATAAATGATGGTATTAGAACCCAGGAATAGCTGATCCCTGATAATATTAACCACTTATAGCTAAACAAGTCAAGGAAAAGAAAAGTCACTTACTGCCTAGTGGTAATTACAGACAGCAGATAAAGGGCCACCCTTGATTAAATGTTGAAGAGCCAAGAGACAGGGCCGAGACTTCGGCCGGCCGCAAATGGGCACCGACGGCCCGCTGTTGGCCCGGTTTCCACCTAATGTCTTTGTGCGTTACACCCTAGCTGGGAGGAGTGGCCATATGGGGCCTCCATACCTCAATTCTGATAAAGGGTTATGTCTAAGGTGACAGGTCTTCCCATAGCGTTTCAACAATTATATATTTATAGACGCTTTTAACCCCATAAATGCTCTGTGTTTTACCCCAGTGCTGAGCCCTTTGTTGGCTATTTAGGGTAGTTTGCACTGAGGGCTCCATAACCTTTTTTCTGCATAAGGTATCCACACCAAATTTGCTTCCTTTTTTTCCTAACATCCTGGTAATTCTGAAGGTACCCAGGATTGATAGATTCGCCTTGAGGGGACCAAGAAAACTGGCCAAATACAGCAAATGTTTCCGTTTTTTGGGGAGAAAGACTTAAAGTCTGTGTTTATTCCTAAAAATGGCATCAACAAAAGATTTGCCTCGGTAAAGTCATCATCTTCCCAGTTTTCAGGAGCATGCAGATCTGAATGTAAAAAACTTCTTTACCACAGTTTTCGCAATTTTCAAAGAAGCATCCAATTTTTCCTATTTTTCGTGCTGACAACCTACTTCGAATTTGTGGTAGAAACCAGTGTGAAACACATAGGTGATCCAGGGAAGCTATATATTTCTGGAAAGTATTCAAAATTCCAAATTTACCAAGGGGTCCTATGTATAGATCCCTAAAGGTTTTCACAAAGAAACTAACTGTTGAAATATATAAATATCAATTAATTAGTAGGAAAATAAAACCATTTGTGAACTTTTTTTATCTGTAACTTTTTGTCACAATGGCCATTTACAAAAGCAGTATACCACTGACATTCGCTAGACCCTTCTGGTTGCGGAGATAGATAGGGTTTCGAAGTTCCCCAAGAATCCAAGGTATCCAGAGCCAACACCTCAAATTTGTTTTTTTGTGTATCAAAGATAGACCAATTCATCTGCTATAATTTGTAGAGTGAAACATGGGTATCAAAGAAACCTATGTATTTCTGAGATTGGCACAAGATATTGAGTTTAGGAGCAGTGGTTGCTTGTACATCTTTGAATTTGTGGGTACAAGTACTAACAAAAGATTTACAGGGTATTCTTCACAATGTATTCTTTCTTACATACTGGCTTAGATTTGGAAGGCAAAAATGCAGCGAAGTCCAGTTGTTAATAAGAAATGTCCTACTATTCTATGTTCCCACATGTCTTCCAATATAAATGGTATCTCATATGTTTGGGTAGGCCTAGTGTCTCCCCAGCGACGGCTCAAACTGCAACAAGTACTGATCACATTTCTCCACAGAAAACTGACCCTTTTTCCATTGTGGGTGATTGTGAATTTTGGGCCCAAGCAAAGCAGGCACCTAGGGAAACCTATCAGACCTGAAAATTTTGAAAACTAGAATCCAGGAGAATTCGGGTGGGGTGACCTGCATGGCTCTTATCAGGGTTTATTGTACCGGGAATCCCTAGCAAACCTCAAACTTTGAGTAAAAAACACATTTTCCTCATATTTTTGTGATGGAAAGTTCTGGAATCTGTAGGGATGCACAAACATCCTCCTACCCAGCATTCCCCCATCTGTGATGGGAAGTTCTGGTATTTGTGGGGAGCCACAAACTTCCTTCTACCCAGCAATCCCCCAAGTCTCCCCAAACAAATGATACTTCACTTGTGTGGGTAGGCCAAGTGCCAGCTACAGGAAACCGCCCACAATGCAACATGGATACATCACATTTTGTAACTCAAAACTGACCCTTTTTCTGCAACGTGGGTAGCTGTGGATTTTGGGCCCTATCAGCCGGTGCACAGGGAAACCTAGCAAACATGCACATTTTAGAAAACTAGACACCTAGGAAAATGTAAGGTAGGGTGCCCTGTATAGCTCACACCAGGTTTGTTTTCACTTAGAATCCCTTGAAATCCTGAAACCTTGACTAAAAAAACATTTTCCTCACATATTTGTGTGATGGAAAGTTCGGGAATCTGTCGGGATGCACAAACATCCTCCTACCCAGCATACCCCTAAGTCTACCAATAAAAAGGATACCACATTTATGTTCATAGGGCTAGTGTCTGTAACAGGAAATGACCCAAAACAAAACATGGCTATATCAAATATTTTCACTCAAAACTCACCCGCAAAGTGGGTAGCTGTGGATTTTGAGCCAGGTTTTTTTTACCCAGAATCCCTTGCAGACCTCAAATTTTGACTAAAAACACACATTTTCCGCACATTTCTCCAATGGAAAATTCTGGACTCTACTGAAAGCCACAAACTTCCTTCCACCTAGTACTCCCCAAGTTTCCTGATAAAAATAGTAGCCCACTTGGATGGGTGGGCCTAGTGCCCGTGACAGGTCCAAAATGCATTTTTGTGATGGAAAGTTCTAGAATCTTTCGAGAAGCCACACATTTCCTACCATCCTGAGTTGCAACATGTCCCCTACAAAGTTCGTGCTGGACTGTTCCTATGAGGCACAGGGTCAAGACTGATTTGCATATGGCCATGTCTGAACTGGGGTGGCTTGGTGAGCAAAATAATGATGTATCAAACTCAGATCTGTGACTGGGGGTGAATGTTTTGCCATTGTGCAACATTCCGTCCATCATCTTGTTTGTTTTGCTGTTCACCCTATGTGGGAAGGGTATGCCCAGACGTGGGTCCCGTGCTCACTACGCCACTGGAGTCAAGCTATCCTGGATGAAGATGGCTGATAGCCAGAAACCGGTCCTAGGATGCTTGATTCCGGTCCAGGGAAGACATGGCTTGGTAGTTCGGGCTGGACTGTTCCCATGAGGCACAGGGTCAAGACTGATTTGCATATGGTCATGTCTGAACTGGGGTGGCTTGGTAAGCAAAATAATGATGTGTTAAACCCAGATCTGTGACTGGGGGGTTTATGTTTTGCCATTGTGCAACATTCCATCCATCATCTTGTTTGTTTTGCTCCCAACAAATGTAAAAGCACTAAATTGAAAGATAAGCAATAGGGTTGCTGCAGTATTTGGAGCCCTGCAGAAATGCTTCCCAAGCAAACCTACGAACCACAGACATTTTTTAAAACTACACAACAAGAGAATTCCAGGGTGGTGTGTCTTGTGTGGATCCCATGAGTTTCCTTACCCACAATTCCCTGCAAACCTCAAACTTTGCCTGAAATACACACTTTCCTTGCATTTCTGTGATGTAAACATCCAGAATCAGGAGGAATCCACAAAATTGCTACTACACAGCATTACACCACTTGTGCCGATAAAACTGCTGTCCTAGTTGTATGGCTTGGGCTAGTGGTTATGATAGGCATGGAACAAACGAAGGTCAAGGGGAGAGGGCTCCCATTCACCTCAGTTTGATCATTCAATCCACCCAAGGCACAATGTTGCTGGGCTAAAGAGATTTCTCATACCTGTAATGTCTCTGCAGAAGAAAATCCATTTCAGTGTTTTCTCGATGAGAAGGTTTCAAGCCTTGTGGAACACACCTATGGAATCACCCTGCAGTTTTGCTCTGCTGTAATGTTCTGTCCTCTAAAAAGGAGTCCTAGCACAAAAACATTGACCAGGCACAGGTACTAAAAGTATCCAGCCAAATTCCCTGAGTGTGAAATTATATATTTTAGCTCAGTGCTTTTCCAAGCCAAAAACAACAGTTCTGCAGAACCTCACCAACAGCTTTCTGATTTTGAGATGATTTCCTCAGATAGAGCCAGACACCTTTCCACACTTGGCGCTTAGTGCCTTTTTAATCTAGTTTACCAAAATCTTCTAAAACTCATATCTCCCCTTATTGAAATGTCGTTGTTTTTGAGTCATTTTATTTATTACATTTTACTCTATTTTTAAACAGATTTTGTTTTGTGTTGTGTTTTGGATTTTTTAACCGGTTAAATACTTCTAAATAGTTTATTCATTTTCTGTAAGTTAAGGTTGTCTGCTCTATACAATACCATGTGGTGAGCCCAGGCTTAAATTGTTGAAACCTGTACCTGGATCTAACAGTTTAATGACTTTATGTCTTGTGGTGGACTACGATCCATTCCAATTAATAATTCATTTTCTAACATTTCCTGAATAGGAAGGGGATGAGACTAGGAACAATATCTTATTCATCATAAGCAAATATCCATATTTTGTACAGTAATTACTTTAAAACAAATTCTATACGTTCATGTGCAATGCATTGTTTTACAAAGCAGACATGAACAAAGCATCTTTAATGTTTTCTACACTGCATATTGCTCCAACGCATATATGATATAAATATATTTGTCAATTAGATAACATGCATAAACGCTTTGTGCATGTCTATTTATATAACTCATTTTATGGTTAGTGATGTCTACACCCTGTGAGCTCATTCCATTCGGCCTGTGAAAATGATCCATAGTAGATATAAAATATCATCCAAATAACTGAATAGTACTGGAAAGATTACTGTCAAAAATGTGGTGATTGATTTGGGAGGCGGTGACTTCTACAAACTAAGTAAACACATTCTGGTTTGCTTTGATGCAAGCTCTGCTCCGCCCCTACTAGTGATGGCGCAGTCCACTGTGGTCAGCTCAGCCCTCTTGGATTCAGGAATCCTTACAGTTTTTGTATCCCTGATCAGGGGCGGCTCTAGGCTCATGGCGGCCCTGGGCAGGGAGCGTAGGTAGGGGGCCCCGGAAGAGGGGGTCTTGGCGGGGTGGAGTGCGGAGGCCAGTGAAGGGGGGGGGGGTCAGGGTGTTTGGAAGTGGAATAGAGCCGGAGGCCACCAAATCCCTGCCAGGGGCCGCCACGCAAATCTGTATCCATCCTCAGAGGATTATTATATTAAGGATATATATTAGTGTGGTGGCCCCTGGGGTTTGGTGGCCCTGTGCAGGTGCACAGCTTGCACATGCCTAAGGCCGCCCCTGCCCTGATCCAGGCAAACAGGAGAACAACTGCTTGAACCTTGTACAGCAGTCCCGTCCCCAGTGCCATAAGTACTCCATGGGTCCTAGAGTGAGTCCAATTCCTCCATATTGAATCAGGAGTCTTCTGCCAGCAGGACCTTCTTCTTTATGCTCTGTCAAATGTTCCTGACCATCAACTATAGCAACTCTCTGCTATGTTGTCACTCTGTTTCCTGTAGGCCTGGGCAGAAAACTACACTTTGCTCGTGGAGTGTGCGTAGGTTGCGCAACTATGTACAAGCGTAGCACAGTGCAAAAACGCATAGCGGGCGTTTTTTGCTCACTCGCGGTCCCCGAAGTCAAGTTGGTGACCGTGAGCGAGCAAAATCACCATCCTGGCGAGACTTTTTCCTCATTTACGATCGGCTACATCAAGTTGCCGATCACAAGCTTGGAAAATAAACCTCCCGGCGAGATTCTCAACGCAGGGAGGTCAGGTTTCTCATTGCGAGTGGTCGCGTATGCTCGCAACCGCTCGCGATGAGAAACTACCCGTCTCCGTTGAGAAAGCTGCAGCTTGAGTACAAATCTACTCGAGCAGCAGAAAAAGACCACTTGCACTGTGCATGATGCCGTTTGCAATGATTGCACAGTGCGGACATGCATCCAGCACTGTGCAATCATTGCAAACAGCATTCCCCTACTGCACTACGCAGTTCGCGTAGCTACACGTAGCGTGCATACTGCAAAGTGCACTTTGCATAGCTACACATAGCGCTACTACGCGAACTACGTCCAGGGTTAGTTTTCTGGGTTCAGAGAAAGGCTACTGTCTTTAATCATGGTTGTTACCTCTCCTAGCTGAGCACGTGTATTCCAGATCTTAGGTCTGATGAGTGGCAAAACTGATTTTCAGCCAGGTCTGACTCAAAAAGCCTACAATACAATTTTATAAAGCTGCTTTTCCTTTCAAATTATTAACAATCTGATTTCACCATTAAATCAGATTTTGAACATCAAGGCCCTGATTTTGATGTTTGTCAGAAAGCCTCTGACTGACATCTTCGGTTTCAATTCCGACCTCCGTATTATGAATACGGCGGTCAGAATTGAAACTTTCCGGTCATCCTGGCTGGCCCTAACAGGCACGTAATCCCATAAAGACGGTGTTTCCGCCATCAGGATATGATGTTGGTTTCCCACAGGCTTTTAATGTGGGGCTTTCTGACATTAATATTTTGTCTGAAAGTGACTTTGGGAGCTCTCAGCAGGGCCCCCTTGCAACAGCGGCCTCTGGTGGTGGTCCTGGGGGACACATAGGCTCTGTCAAATGTTCCTGACCATCCACTAAAGCCACTCTCTGCTACAACGTAACACTATTCCCTGGGATCAGAGAAAGGCTATTGTCTGTAACCATGGTTGTTAACTCTCCTAGCTGAGGAAGTGTATGCCACGTCTGAGGTCTGATGAGTGGTAAAACGGACTTTCCACCTGGCCTGGCTCAAAAAGCCTAAAATACATTTTTATAAAGCTGATTTTCCTTTCAAATTATCAACAATCTGATTTCACCAATAAATCAGAATTTGAACGTCAAGGCTCTGATTTTGATGTCTGTTGAAAAGCCACCAATCAACATCTTCGGTTTCACTTCCGACCGTCGTATTACGAATTGCTTACTTCTTTTGTAACTTGCCAAGGACTGGGGACTGCGAGTACTTTCACGGCGGATTGCTCTTCCCTTTGCTGCCACTCCTCGCGGTACCCGCTTCGCCTGTGGGACTCTTGGACTGGGCTGCCTGTGACGCTGAGACACTGCTGGGAGCTAAACCACCGAACAGCCCAAATTCCATCGTGGGGCGGCGGTAGGTGCAGGGCTGCGAGCGAGGGCAGGCGCAGGACTCCAAGTCCCAGAAGCGCCTGCCCCTCTGCATTAACAACAGCTGAGACGCTCTCCCTGCCGGCTCCTCCACTCCCACACACCTCCTATAAATTATCTCCTAGGTGCCGCTGCGCGGGAGCGCGCCGGGAGAAGCCCGGGACAAGGGCGGGCCCTCTGTGGCCCTCCGTGGCCCGCAGAGCCTGGCCTGGGCATATCCCTATTTTTTCTTGTATCTCCGCTGTTATCTTTAATGACTATTGACTCTGTGCTTGAAGCCAACCAGCCACCTACCTGTTTGGTTTTCCACTTTTTGTATAGCTAGATTTACGTATTATTCGTTTTTGTGCTAACTGGCTGTTGGGGTATTTGTTAGTATTATTTTATTATCCTTAGCCAGTTTTTCTCCTGCTAGAGATGTCCACCCGTAAAACTCGGAGTCAGAGAGCTGGTAATGATAAAACAAAAAAAGTTATTGGCACTCTAGATAATTTTATCTCACGCACTAATTCTCTGATAGACCAGGGAATTTCTCTTATGGAAAGGAGGGTTTCGATGGATCTTGCTCAAGCGAAAAGGTCATCACTTGGCAACATCGCCTTGATACATTTCCCGCCCCAAGGAAGAAATAACTCTGCTCCTCCCCCCGGGCAGCCGGTTGATGACCAAACCCCTGTCATCTGCCCACTATCATTACCTATTATTGCCCCCGCTATGAGTATACCACCCACCGCCAATCCTCATTTAATAGTGACAGTAACTCACCGTGATAATGATCCTTTACAGGCGGGTGGGTCTGACACTAATACGCCAGTTTTAAATGTTCCAAACATAATGAACCTTCCAACTGATAATCCTGCCATAATCTCACAAGGGGCTATGGGCTCTAACTTTGGGGAGGATAACTCGGGTGTGGTGATGGCAGATGAAGGGACTTCTCAGGCCCCCATTGACCAACTTGAGTCTGACATGTTAGACTCTACTCCTCATTTATTATCTCTGGGGGTCCCGGATGATATAACGCATGATAGCAGCTTGGCCAGTATTTTGGATATTAGCGGAAGCAATGATTCTTCAATTAATTCGGAGGGAGGGCTCGATTCCTTAATGAATTCTATGTCCACTCTGATTAAATCACTGCTCTTGCCTCTGGAGACTAGGCTTGCTAACATAGAACACCAACTTGATACCATTCTCTCGCTGCAAGACCCCAAGTTGATTATTCCCGGTCCTCGTACTTCGGTGGTTTTACCACCCGTTCCCAATAATGTGTCGGGCATTAAAAATCCATCCACGGGGACCATTTTGGTACCCTCAACCAGCTTGCTTAATACTCCACAGCTGGCGAACAACATACAGAGTACCAACAAACCCCCCACTTCCACATGCCCAAGCGTTGCGAAGAGAAAGGTACCTAGTATCCCAGCTCCCATTATCCCCCAGCCACAGCCCAGAAAAACTACCACACGACGAAACATCAATCTACCACCTGATGCATGCCCGTTTGTGGTCGTTTTGACGGGCATTCCTGAGCTGCCCACGTCTACTTCTGAGCCCTTCTGGGCGATTAAAAACAAAATATGCCACTGGCTTGACAAAAATTACCCTCCACCCCCTGGTCTAAATAAGAACATACTTATGATAGAGCGGGCCCCTTGGGTAGGTGGGAAGAAGAAAAGTATAAAGGGTGATTGTGTCGTTATCACGTTTGAGGACCCACGACTGGTAGAATTTATTTGTTCTTTTCCTCCATGTGATAACAAGTCGGTGGTATCAGCCAAACCCCTGTCTTTTTTTTATGCGCAAGAGGGTCATGAGGATGTTAGATGGAGTTGGTTGAGGCCGGCAAATAAAGGGCTGGGGAGAGGTAGTAATGGGAATGTTAAATCCACCTATCAGAACCCCCAACAGTGGGGAATGGCCTCGGAGGAAGGATGGAATTTAGTCCATAGGAGGAAGGGGCACCACTGGAAGGGTGATCCCCAGTTTAGTGGAGAAGGGTGGGGCCCACAGCTTAACTATCCCTTATTCCCCTGTTACAACCGTTTCAGTGGGCTGGAAGAGGTGGACTGACCATCACCTCAGTCCCCTGAAGTTTCCAACGAGAGAGGGGTATTTACTCCCCTAGACAGTGGTCCTATTTCTAATGCCAGGGAGGAACCACCCAACCAGGACAGTAGCACTCTAGACCCATTGGCAGGGGATATTGATATTCCGGCACCCTCGAAAACCCCCCCATTGTCCCCTTCCCCTGTTAAAATCCTGTCTTGGAACATAGCAGGCTTAAAGAAAAATCTGCCTAATCCTGCTTGGAATAATTTCTTAGAGGATTACCATATCTGTATGTTCCAGGAAACTTGGTGTGTCCAGCCAGAACACAAGCATGGTTATTCCACATTCTTCGTCCCTGCAATTCAACAAGGGAAGGGGCGTCCATCGGGAGGCCTACTTATTTGGATCAGGATAGATCTGAACTGTGAAGTTACTGTTAAACATATCCCCACCAATGACATACTTCACATAACTGTTAAAAGGCAGTCTGATAGAAATGTTTTGGAACTCTTCTGTGTTTATGCCAGAGGTCTACCAGGGGGTCAATCTTCACCTATATTAGAGCTGTTAGATAATAGGCTATCCTCCCTCCCCTCTAAATCCTCAGTATTGGTGGGAGGTGATTTTAATTGCACTTTTGAGCCCCTTGATGAGGAGGACCACTTGGGTACTCATAATAAACTAGGGAACCAGTTCATCCCATCTTTATCACTGGCCCCAATCAAGAAGTGGTCTGCCAGAGCCATTCAGCTAAACGCCCTGGTGTCTGCCCATGACCTATGGGCCCTAAATGGCCGCACCACATCAGACCGTATGGGCGCTATGACCTTTAATCGAATAGGCTGCCCGTCACGGATTGATTACATCCTTTTAGATGCTTGGTCATGGGCTAACCTTGTTGATATGGAGGTCTGCCAGAGGATTGATAGCGACCACAATCCCCTTTGTATGGGTATGTTCTGGGGTGACAATATTGGCAACAATGCCTCAAATGAGCTGATCACTAAAGAATTAGTTCCCTCTAACTGCAATCGCAGGCTTAAATGGAATGTGGTCAGGTGCAATGAAGGGACACTCGACAACATTAAAGTTTTAGTTTTGGCTGCTTCAAGTGCCTTGGCATCAGTTCCCGGGGGTCCCCGCTAGCAGCTAAGTATAAGAACTTAATAGGGGAGATTAGTATGTTCTTTTCCAAAAAAAACAAGGGATGTCCACTGATTAAACACACCCAAAGGAAGGGTAACCCTTGGTATACTGTCTCTTGCAGGGAAAAAAGAAAAGCCATCTCCTTGGCCATAAAAAATAAGGATATACTAGCTGCCAGAACAGCAAGACAAGATTACCGCATTAGCATTGCGAAAGCCAAAAAAGACTGGGAAGAGGAACATTGGCAGGCACTAAAGGAAGCGGCTCATGGGAAAAACGCCACTGTATTCTGGAAATTGATAAATATTCTTGACAGACGTGGTGCTGAGCCCATCCCAAACCATATAACTGAGTGCCAATGGCACTCTCACTTTTCTAAATTATATGGCGAAGGCAGCCCGGAAGCTGTGCCAGCCCTTCAAGCACTAGATACTGGCCGTTTGGTTCAACTAAATGGTAACACTACAGATGTGTTGTTCACGCCCCGTGAGGTCCAGGAAGCTATCCATAAAATAACACCGGGTAAGGCACCTGGCCCGGATGGAATTCCGGGGGATCTACTGCTGCATAATCCCACGGTTTGGGCCGATTTGATTGTAAATATTATGAATCTTATCCAGTCTGGCCACCAAGTACCTGACTCGTGGAAAGGCGCCGAAGTTGTCACTATTTTTAAAAAGGGTGAGAGAGAGGACCCTGCCAACTACAGACCAATTAGTTTAATTGATGCCATCCAAAAAGTAGTTGGTAGGGTCATTATAAACCGGATTGAGTGCTGGCTTATGGAAGATAACATCTTGTCCCACTTCCAGGCAGGATTCAGAAGTAATGTAGGAGCAATCGACCAAGTTTTTAGATTTTGTGCAGTTTTTTGGAAAACAGTGTCAATAGCCAGAGGGAGTCTCTACCTGGCCTTTATAGACTTAAAAACTGCATTTGATGTAATACCCCGCGCCAAATTATGGGACGTTTTATTGGACATGGGTTTCCCATCCTATTTGCTACAATTTATTATCAAACTTCATGAGGGTACTTATGCTAGGATTCGATGGGGGACGCAGGGACAACTCACAAAGAGTATCCCTGTCAACAGAGGGGTACGGCAGGGGTGCGTGATGGCCCCCACTTTGTTCTCCCTCTTTATAAATGGGGTGGTGAAACATCTGCAAGATATACCGGCAGATGCCCCCATTATAGCCGGGGAGAAAACACCATCGCTCCTCTTTGCTGATGACACCCTTCTGTTATCAAAAACCCCCATAGGTCTCCAAACTCTCCTTGACCAGTTTAGTGTTTTTTGTCAGGAACGGGGACTTACAATAAACACTACAAAAACTAAACTAATGGTTATGACCGCCAAGAGAAAATACAGGAATATACACCTGACTTTGAATGGATCTCTCCTTGAGGTGGTCGAAGAGTTTGACTACCTCGGTGTTAGAATTAACAATAATATGAAATGGGAACCCCATATAAGTAAAATGATTTTAAACCTTAAAAGAGTTTCCGGCACTATTTTAAAAAACCAGCGTCTCTCAGTGAGCAGGCCAATTGCCCCTGCTTTGTCAGTTTATGAGGGAAAAGCAATAGCCTCAGCGGTTTATGGCTCAGAAATATGGGGCATCGAGAACACCAATAATCATGTCCTAACTGAGAATAAGTTCATGAGGGACTTGGTTTCACTCCCAACTTCTACCCCACTTAAACCCTTATTTGCAGATCTGGGTAGGAGATCCATTCGGGATATTGTTCAGCTTCGTCCCCTCCTATATTGGGTACGTTTGAGGAGGACTCCCGAATTAGCTAACTATGCTTTAGTGTTGGATGAAATGTTAAAACTAAACACTTCAGGTAAAATCAAGTGGCTAAATGTCTTACAACAACTTGTAGCTAGCGTGGGTTTAAGCGATGCATGGGCCTCCCAATCCCCTCCACCAAAACAAATGGTAAAAAAACTATACTGGGACTGGATCGAGGCCAAGGCTTTACAGAACCCAAATTGGGGACACTTAACTGAGAACTTTTTGACCCATAAGTGTAATACAAAGCTAGAATTGTTTTTGGATTTTATCCAGATTCCTCGGGATAGGACACTTTATTTGAAATTTAGACATGGAATATTGCCCCTTAAAAATGTTACGTCTAGATGGAGTAGAAGGAGGGAAGAGGATATAAAGTGTCCAGGCTGTACAAATCCTGAAGAATCATTAGGCCACTTCTTTTTTGCCTGCAAAGCATATACCCTACCTAGGAACAAATGGCTAAAACCTGTATTAAAGAACCTTGGAGTTAGGGATCATAAATCAGCATTACGTATCCTCATCTCCAATACCTCTTCTATGGTTACTATTTGTGGGGTTGCAAAGTTTTTATCATGTGCCTGGATCATTAGGTTAAAATTGTTAAATAATGTTTCTTCAGTCAACATTCCCACATGATTCTTATGTGTATCCTTGTAAATGATGAATTGTTTTTTATATTTATGTGCGTATTGTATGTTTGTACTTTTTATGATACATGTGTCGAATAAAAGTATAATGACTGACTGACTGAATACAGTGGTCAGAATTGAAACTGGGCAGTCTTGCTTCCAAAGGGCTATAGGAGCTCGGCGGGCAGTAGTAACAGGTATGTAATCCCATAAGGATGGTGTTTCTGCAGTCGGAATTATGATTTTGGTTTCCCACAGGCTTTTCATGTCTGGCTTTCAGACATGAAAAGCCTGTCGGAAAGCAACTTTGAGGGCCCCGAGCAGGGCCTCCATGCAACAGCGGCTTCTGGGTGGAGGGCATATGGTGCTCCCCTGTCAATCCCTGCACTGAGTGGCAGGCACTATGAGATACCTTCCAAGTAGTGCAGGGTTAACAAAAACTCCCATTTCTCTAGGGGGGCTTTTGCTGCTGGCAATTTCCAACTACAGCACAAGCTCGCATAAAGAATTGAGAGTGGGTGATCGCACTATGTGCGGTCGCTTCCTAATACGGCAGTCAGGACCACCGACCAGAGGTCGGTCGGTCCCGATTCCGCAATGGTGTTGGGCAGATGTGGATTCACCTGACATCGTAATTAGGCCTTAAGTAGGAAATTACCCTGACAAGAGTGTACAACCCAGGTCAGTCAGAGCCAGAGCCATGCCATATTTGTAATATGCCCACTAAACATGTAAATGATTTCTAAATTCACTGCATGAAAATTTAGCACATGCAGATGATCGACTGTGTTCAGTGCATTCCTCAAATATAAGAAAAAGGGAATATATTATAGGAAAGTTAAGAGGCCCATTAAAAACCTCTTACTCTCTTAGAAGACATGGAATCACTGTTGATGTTCATGTTTACTCAGCATGCTATTAGTAAATATAAAGCAATTTTCAAGCCTTCCCTTTAGCCCTCTGTACCATTTGAATAACTTAAAAGAAGAACTTACATAACTCCATCCATTTGCTTCTACAAATATCACTACGAAGGCGGTTATTGTTGCCGCTATGGTCAGAACCATGAATAACTGATGAACCTGAAGGAGAAACAGTTTAAGATATTTTTTTTAATTTGAAACACATGTAGTATCTACCACCAAACTGTGAGTTGCCAATATCTATATCTTTTGTTTTCTAGTACCAAAAACATTGCATAGCTGCTGTGGGTGCAATGTCTTTGATAATCTGAATGGTTGGGAATGGTGTTGTCGTCAGGAAAAGGAAATGTGTCAGGTAAGATTCAAAACAGCATTTCAACAACGGTCAGTGAATAAAACTGATTCAATGAGATTTGAGGTCAGTGAATGTTAAAAATCATGAAGGTTTATTAAAATATTAATGGGCGCTACAGAAGGCAACAATATAGTTAGTCTTACTAGGTCAGCCATACAGCTCAAAAATCAATTGCCATAAAGGCTCTTAGCATTTTAAGACCGATGCAGTGATGAGCAAAAACTGCAGAATGTGCAGCAAATCAATAGAAAATTGGACAGCATCCCTATTAGAGACACAAAGAACCCCAAAAGAAACCTGTGTCTCCCAAAAAACCATGTCGTTTTTATTGAGAATTTCACCATAGAATGCAACGGAAATCGCAGTCAGTATCAAAACACTAACAGTTCTAATCATAGCATTATAGAAATGTCATATAATACCACCATCCGAGCACTATCCGACTACTTGAATACTAAATATGAACCATTTGAAGTAATGTCATCAGCATCACAAACCTGGTTACATGAATAATGAAAGGACTCAAAATGAATAGATTACAAAACGTGAGCTGAAAGAAACTTGTAAAGTATCGAGAGCATGTCAACAAAAAGCAACAGTGTACATTCACTGTGTGTGGAGTCAATGAGAAATATAAACACACAATGAACATTAAGAAGCAGCCACACACTAATACAAGATGAATTAGAGGCCTAGTTTGTTACAGGGCAGGAAAATGCAGTTCTATATATCTCAGCACTATCGTTTCAACTGCAAACTGTTCATATTAATAATACTAATCAAAAAATCGTATCTCCCTCCTTTTACCAAAGACAGGGTCGGAATCTTTGAGTATGAATAAACGATGTTTGTAGTTCTCTGTCTTACTCCTGAATTTAAAGAGTAAGCCAGCTAAAATTCTTGTTTTAGTCTTGGTTGGGTTGGCTTTCCCATGGAATTCAGAAGTAAACGAAGAGTACTACAAATGTCACAGAAAAATATTGTTGTAATGGGGCCATACAATACGAAGCTGCAGATCAATTTGTCGCCCATGCTGGAGTTGGTGGGGGGAGGGTGCAGAATAGCTGATATATTTAATCGTTCTGACATGTTGAATATGTCATCATCAGATATTTGAAGGTCTATATTTCAAGGTAAGCCATGCCATTCCATCAAAGCTACACTGTATAAGCATTTGCTCACAATCTGATCATTCTATTCTGTTATTCATAGAGCTCATGTTTTACGATTTTAGGATATCTCATTTTAAAACACATGCTGTGTTTCCTTCCCAATAAGTACTACCTTCCCAATAAGTACTACCACTGCCAATTTGAAAACCATGCAAACTTTGCCAACATTCTCAACAAGCCACTTTACAGAAAGTGTGTCTGTTAATAAATTGTTCAGGAAAAATGCTCTTCACCCCCCACACCAATTTAGGAGTTAGGGCTCTGTACTACAGAGGAATCACCTACTTTCTGCACATGTGGACATTATGGTTGTGCAGGGCTGCAGCTACAAGAAGACCTGTGAGGGCTGGAACAGTCCATGTTGAGTTTTCTCCTCCACCCTGAATGACATTTGAACCCAGCAGAACCTCTGGTGAAACAGAGCAGTTAAATGAACTGATTTATTTTTTAAGGGAATCCAGTAAAAACAAGAACTGTTGATCACTCCTATGGCTCAATGTGAGAAATGAATGTGTAAGTGATGTGGCTCCACCTTATATATCCTAAGGAAATAATAGGTTCAGAAAACATTTGGAAGTATTTAAACACAGGCTGACAATCGCTGTACACATGACACAAGATGTATATTTACATCGCTTGGCAGTAGTCTCAGGTAGCGAGGCAATGGTTTGCATGATTATATTGTTTCCAACTGCTACACCTTTACATTTTTGAACAGGTATAAAATACACTGATGACCAGTAGGGACGCTAACAACACTTCTTAGCAGAGATGCATTCATGTTTTAAAGGGCCAGTTTTGGAATGTCTTCATTCTCCTGTTATCATTTTGCCAGGCCACAACCAAGACCTCTAAACCTGTTTACTATACTTCCCATAAGAGACAGTAACACGTTTTCATTCATGCTGCAATGCCTTTATTAACGCTGTTTGATAGAATTGCTGTGCTTTTAATAACACGGTACCAGCAATGCTTGCTAGTCAAAGCTTAGATACCATATTTGAATGAGCTCCCATCTTGCCCTCAAGGGCAGGTCAGATATTGCATGTTTTACTTTGCATTGTCAGACGTTGCATTGCTGCGTTGGCCATCTCCTCGTTTTTCCAAACCAGCACCTTCAATGATGTATCTATACAATAACTGCTAGTAAATGATGAACACTGTCTAAACTCCACGGCTGTGCGTCACTTTTACGCCGCCGGTGCGTCACTTTGGTGCGTCACTTTTTGTGACGCACCAGCAGCGTAAAAAATGTGCCTTGTTGCACCATATTTACAAAGTGCCCCATCTAGGTAGATGCGTCACTTTGTAAATCCCTGCGCTACATTATACCTACGCCAGGTATAATGTATGCGGGGGGGGGTTCTGACGCATGAAAGGGTCATTGAAGTACACGCAGTGAAATCTGTAAGATAACTGTGAATGGCTCTTTTGTGGTTTGTTTAGTATTCCATCCAGAAATGGGGGCAAAAGGGTCCTGGGTATAGAGCAGGCTGTTCCTCTCCTGAGCAGGATGCAGGTACTCTCATTTTGCTTGAATTTTTATTTATATCTTTCATCTGGGAAACATTTCTAATGATTTTTTTTTCTTGCATGGGGACCCTGAGAAAATGTTGATCAAAAGAACAGTGGGAAATAATATTGCAGCTAGTATACTAAATATAATGAGGCCTTGATCAAAGCAGTTAGTTAGCCTAACACCTTCGTTTTGCTCAACAGCGATTTAACCAAAACATTGGCAGCCACATCTACAAAAATATGACGCAGTCTGGCACTGCAAGCCATTTAGCTATGCTGTGCTGCGTCATTTTCAAAGCACAAGGATGCATTGTATTAACAACAAGGCATCCCTGTGCTTTCCCCTGCGCTGGCACATAGTTGCCTACCGTGTGCCAGGGCTGGCACCCTTGCGTCATTTTGCATGGGTGTCTGCGCTGCTGGGATGATTATTTTTGTGCAGGAAGGTACACTGTCCTACACAAAAACAATAATTAATGGCATTTTCCTCTTTCTATGCGTGCTGCAAAAGGCAGCACACATAGAAAGATGTAAAACGATTAGAAATAAAAGTATTTCACTTTTTTGAGCTATCCCTATTCCTCCCCTAGGGACGTGTAGGATGCTAACGCATTCCAAGTTTTACAAAAGTTTGTATATGTGGGAAAGTGGATGTTGTGTGGAAACACTCATAACAATAGCCATCGAATGCCCCTTTCACGCAGAGATATGCGGGAAAGTTATTATTATTTACAAGGCCATGAAAAGTGATGCAGGGTGACTTTACTTGGCCTTGCAAATATAGTAAATCCCATTGCGCCACCCGTGCGTCAAAAAAAGTGATGCACTGGCAGCTCAATGGACTTGTAAGTAAGTCCCTGGATTATTAAATATGTTGCTAAGGGCCATATATATCAACACAATTCCCCATAGACACAGAATGGGCAAAACCCTTTGACACATCTGGCCCTAAGTCACTACCTATATATGGATACATTTATTAAACAGTAGGTACTTAATTAGAACACGTTAAAACTTTTAGTGGTGTCAAATTTCCTTTGAAAGCAATAACTATTTGTGTCAAAGCAGCCTTCTCAAGATTAGTAGAATGCTTCATGTAAGGCCTATGTAAGTATTTAAAACACTAAAGCAATCACTTCCAGTGTGGCTGGGTGATACCCTGAGGGGATACCATGATGCATTATCATAAGTGATCTGGTGTTTCGAGACTCCACATTAACAGTTATAAAACACAGAACCTGGGGTCATGGCCTGAGCAGTCAAGATGGCGGAGTTGGTTTGTTGAGCTCTCATCCACCGTTATTAACCCCTTCCATGGTCATGACGGAATGGTTCCGTCATGAGCATCGGTGCTCCTGTGCTGATGACGGAACCATTCCGTCATGAGGCCAGGGGCATGAAATACCTCTGCTGCAGACAGCAGAGGGATTTCCTTTTCACCCCTCTGACCTTGGGAGCTGGGGAAGAGCTTCCCCAGCTCCCGAGGCCCCCTCCCTGGTTTCTGTTCAATGACGATCAGCGCGCACGTCGCGCTGTCGTCATTGAACACAAACGGAAACGAAAATGAGCCTTTAGGCTCATTTCAGTTTCACTTTCTACATGCTCAGTGGGCTATCTCAGCCCCCTGAGCACGTAGAAAGACGGGAGAGGTATCATTGGAAAGGGGAGAATCTCCCCTTTCCAATGGTACCCCTCCCGAGTGGACCAGGACGGCGATCCCCAAGCAGGGATCCACCCACTAGACACCAGGGAGGGGGGAGCGGCCCCTTGGGCAAGGGCCTTCACTCCCCCCATAAATACATTTATAGTATTTAGTCTTTCTGCCCCCCCGAGGGGAAGATGGGGCAATAGCCCCCAATCTGCCCCCTCGGGGGGCAGAAAGGCCACTATACACCAGGGAATACTTTTGGTGGCACTTTTTTAGGGTGGGGGCTGCCTGAAATGGGCGCGCCAATGCCCCCACCCCCCTGGCACCATTACAGCCTTTCTGCCCCCCCGGGGGGTAAATGGGAGCAGTAGCCCCCAAATTGCCCCCCCGGGAGGGCTGAAAGCCCACTATCCACCAGGGATTTTATTTTGTGCACTTGTTTTTTAGGGTGGGGGCTGCCCAAAACTGGCATGCCAATGCCCCCACCCCCCCACCACCATTACAGACTTTCTGCCCCCCCTGGGGGACATATGGGGGCAGTAGCCCCCAATCTGCCCCCCCGGGGGGCAGAAAGCCCACTATGCACCAGGGATTTTTTGTGTGCACTTATTTTATAGGATGGAGGCTGCCCAAAACGGGCACGCCAATACCCCCACCCCCGCCACCATTACAGACTTTCTGCCCCCCCCCTGAGGGACAGATGGGGGCAGTAGCCCCCAATTTGCCCCCCCGGGGGGGCAAAAAGCCCACTAGACGCCAGGGATTTTTTTGCGGACAAATTTGAATTTGGATGAGCTGCCCAAAACAAGCATGCCTATGCCCCCACCCCCTGCCCCACAAAAATAACAGCCTTCCTGCCCCCCCTGGGAGCTGATGGGGCAGTAGCTTCCAATCTGCCATCCCTGGGGGGGCAAAAAGCCCACTAGACACCAGGTATTTTTTTAGACAAATTTTTATTAGGGTGGGGGCATTGGCATGCCCGTATTGGGCAGACCCCACCCTAATCAAAATTTGCCCCAAAAACTCCCTGGCGTCTAGTGACATTTCTGACCCCCCTGGGGGTAGATGGGGGCATTACCTCCCAATCTGCCCCGCCGGGGGGGGCAAAAAGCCCACTAGACGCCAGGGATTATTTTGCGGGCAAATTTGAATTTGGATGGGCTTCCCAAAACGGTCATGCCTATGCCCCCACCCCCTCCCCCACAAAAATAACAGCCTTCCTGCCCCCCTAGGGGCTGATGGGGCAGTAGCCTCCAATATGCCCCCCTGGGGGGGCAAAAAGTCCACTAGACACCAGGGAATTTTTTAGGCAAATTTTTATTAGGGTGGGGGCATTGGCATGCCCGTCTTGGGCAGACCCCACCCTAATCAAAATTTGCCCCAAAAATTCCCTGGCATCTAGTGGACTTTCTGACCCCCCTGGGGGTAGATGGGGGCGTTACCCCCCAATCTGCCCTGCCGGGGGGGCAAAAAGCCCACTAGATGCCAGGGATTTTTTGGGGGGGCAAATTTGAAATAGGGTGGGGCTGCCCAAAACTGGCATGCCCATGCCCACCCCCTCTCCCGCTAAAATTACAGCCTTCCTGCCCCTCCTGGGGACAGATGGGGCAGTAGCCCCAATCTGCCCCCCCCTGGGGGGGGCAAAAAACCCACCAGACACATGGGATTTTTGGGCACATTTGTCTAAGTTTGGAAGCTGCCCAAAATGGGCATGCCAATGCCCCCACCCCCCACCCGCAACAATGACAGCCTTTATACCCCCTGGAGGGAGGATGGGGGCAGTAGCCCCGAATCTGCCCCCCCGAGGGGGCAAAAAGCCCACTTGACGCCAACGATTACGCTGGCTTTTTTATGTGTGGGGGTGGGAGCTGCCCAGAATGGGCATACCAATGCTCCCTCCCCCCAAAAAATATAGCCACAATGTTTCTGCCCCCCTTGGGGGCATATTGGGGCAACCCCAGCCCCGAAATCTTCCCCCCAGGGCGGCAGAAAGCCGACTAGGCACGGATTTGTTTATAGCACTATGCCTACCAGTGGATTTTGAGCCCTAGCGCAGCTGCCACATGGGGAAACCTAGCAAACCTGTACATTTTTTAAAACTAGACACCCAGGGGAATTCAGGATGGGGTGACACGACTGCCTTCCACCAGGTTATGTTACCCAGAATCCCTTGTAAACCTTAAAAATTGACAAAAAACTGCATTTTCCTCACATTTCTGTGGTGGAAAGTTCTGGAATCTGCGTGGATCAACAAATTTCCACCCACCCGGCGTTCCCCCAGGTCCCCCAGAAAAAATGGCACCTCATTTGCGTGGGTAGGCATAGTGGCTGCAACAGGAAAAGGCCCAAATCGTACGGTGGAGAATTTAAAATAACCTATAGCAAAACTACCTTCTTTTTTTGGGGGGGCACCTGAGTTATTGGCCCGGGGCTCGGCGGAAAACTTGTGAAACTACCAAACCCAAACAGTTCTGAAAACTAGACACCCGGGGGAGTCCAGGGAGGTATGGCATGCGTGGGTCCCCCAATGTTTTCCTACCCAGAATTCCTTGCAAACCTTAAATTTAGGTAAAAAAATCACTTTTCCAAACTTGTTTGCGTGGGATCTCCGTGCCGGCATAAATGACCTACCACCCCGCGTTACCCTTGTTCTCCCAAGTAAAATGATACCTCATTTGTGTGGGTGGGCCAAAGGCCTGTGATTAAGGTGAGGTGCTTAATTTGTGAATCCCAAACACTACAATTTTTAGAAATTCATTTTTAGCCTGTTCTACTTTGGGGCACCCACACAAGTGAGGTATCATTTTACTCGGAAGAACAAGGGGAACACTGGGCTGTAGAACATTTGTGCCGGCACGGAGATCCCACGCAAAAATGTATGAAAAAGTGTTTTTTTAACCTAATTTTAAGGTTTGCAGGGAATTCTGGGTAGGCAAACCTTGGGGGACCCATGCATGCCATACCTCGCTGGACTCCCCCGGGTGTCTAGTTTCCATAAATGTGTGGGTTAGGTAGGTTTCCCTACATGGCAGCCGAGCCCCGGGCCAAAAACTCAGGGGAACCCCCTAGCAAAACCAGGGTGGTTAGTGATAGGTTATTTTGATGTCGCCTCCTTAGGTTTGGGGCCCTTGCCTGTCGCGGGTATTTGAGCCACCCACGCAAGTGAGGTACCATTTTTATCGGGAGACCTGGGGGGACACTGGGCGGGAGGAAATTTGTGTGAGCCCAGTGGTGCCACTCATTCCCACACATAAAGGAGTGATAAAAACGTTTTTTATTCAGCAAAAAATGAGGTTTGCAAGGGATTCTGGGTAAGAGAACGTTGGGGGATCCACGCAGGCCATAGCTCCTTGAAAGCCCCCGGGGGTCTACTTTGTAGAAATGTGTGGGTTTGGTAGGTTTCCCTAGATGTCCATCTAGCACGGGGCCAAAAACCCAGATGACCACACTTTCAAAAGCTGGTGGGTTTGACAGAGTCAATGTTGAAGTCGCCTATGTCAAAACCTCCAGGTACCCCCCCCAAAAATCAAGGTAGTTTTGCTATAGGGTATTTTAAATTCACCACCGTACGATTTGGACCTTTTCGTGTTGCAGCCACTATGCCTACCCACGCAAGTGAGGTACCATTTTTTATCGGGAGACCTGGGGGAAATTTGTTAATGAACGCAGATTCCGGAACTTTCCACCACAGAAACGTGAGGAAAATGCATTTTTTTCACAATTGTTTAGATTTGCAAGGGATTCTGGGGGACAGAACCTGGTGGTAGGCAGTCGAGTTACCCCATCCTGAATTCCCCTGGGTGTCTAGTTTTCAATAATGTATAGGTTTGCTAGGGTTCCCTAGGTGTTGGCAGAGCTAGGGTTCAAAAACAAAAGGTAGTCTCTTCGTCCAGAAAGGGCACGATTTCACTGCGAAATTGAGGTGCGACTACGTTGCGTTTTGCGCTGTTTCCTGTCGCAGGCACTAGGCAGACCCAGGCAAGTGAGGTAGCATTTTTTTGGGGAGACCCGGGGGAATGCTGGGTGGGTGGAAATTTGTTGATCCACGCAGATTCCAGAACTTTCCACCACAGAAATGTGAGGAAAATGCGTTTTTTTTGGTCAATTTCTTAGCTTTGCAAGGGATTCTGGGTAACAGAACCTGGTGGTAGGCAGTCGAGTCACCCCATCCTAAATTTCCCTGGGTGTCTAGTTTTCACAAATGTATAGGTTTGCTAGGTTTCCCTAGGTGCCGGCAGAGCTAGGGTTCAAAAACAAAAGGTAGTCTCTTTGCCCAAAAAGGGCACGATTTCACTGCGAAATTGAGGTGCGACCACATTGCGTTTTGCGCTGTTTCCTGTCGAAGACACTAGGCATACCCAGGCAAGTGAGGTAGCATTTTTTTCGGGAGACCCGGGGGAACGCTGGGTGGGTGGAAATTTGTTGATCCACGCAGATTCCAGAACTTTCCACCACAGAAATGTGAGGAAAATGCGTTTTTTTGTCAATTTCTTAGATTTGCAAGGGATTCTGGGTAACAGAACCTGGTGGTAGGCAGTCGAGTCACCCCATCCTGAATTCCCCTGGGTGTCTAGTTTTCAAAAATGTATAGGTTTGCTAGGTTTCCCTAGGTGCCGGCAGAGCTAGGGTGCAAAAACTACAGGTAGGCACTTTGCCATAAAAGGGTCAATTTTTAACTGCAAAATTGAGGTGTGACCACGTTGCATTGTGCGCCGTTTCCTGTCGCAGGCACAAGGCCGACCCACACAAGTGAGGTACCGTTTTTATCGGGAGACTTAGGGTTATTCAGATTTGTAAATCAACTGTTATTACCAATTGAGTTTTCATGCATTTCTCCCTTCCCAATGAAAGACACTGTGTAAAAAAAAAATCTTTTTCAAAAATGATCAAAAATTCTCATGCTAGTATGAGTATTCCCAATTTTTAAAATGAGCAATTATATACTGTTTCTAAACTCTATATTTTGTACCCAGTTCAGAAATACATAGGTGTCTTTCATACAGATTTTTCCATGTATACATTTTCCAAGAAAAAGTGCTCTATACCCAGTAAATAAAAAAATACCATTGCAAGTTGCTGCTCAGTTTTTGGATCTGGGTTCGTCGGGTTCTTGGTGAAACTACAAGTCCTATATATCCCCACAACCAGGAAGATCTAATGGATGTAACGGTATATTGCTTTCCAAGAGTTGTCAAAATTAAAAGAAGTTATAGGTGAAAACGTTGAGACAAAAGGCTGTTTTTTTCAACAAATTTTCAATTATTCCAATATTTAACTAATAGTTTCCATAAAGAAACCTTCATGGATTTAGAAAAATGACCCCTTTCTGAATTCAGAATTTTGTCTACTTTTCGAAAATGTATAGCTGTCCAGGATCCATTATTGCTTTCAAACTCATTTCTACCATTAACTGGAAGGAGGTGGAAAGCTCTAAAAATAGCAAAAATAAGCTATGTCCCAGAAAAATGCCAAAACTGTGTGAAACATGTTGGTTCTCTGACAAAAGACTGTCATTTCCTAAAAGCTGAGAAAATGGAGATTTCAGCCCCACAAACCCTTTTTTGATAACATTTGCAGGGAAAAACCCAGAGGCTTTCATTTGCAGCCCGTTTTTCCAATTTTTCTGAAAAAAACAAAACATTCCCTATATTTTGCTTAATTTCTGGGCCCCCTGCAAGGGAACCCACAAACCCTGGGCACCTTTAGAATCCACATGATTTTGGAAGAAAAGGAAGCAAATTTGGCGTGGATACCTTATGTGGTCAAAAAGGTACAAGGGCCTAAGCGCACTACCCCAAATCGCCAAAAAAAGGGCTTAGCACAGGAGGGGAAAAGGCCTAGCAGCGAAGGGGTTAAGAGCCCCTTGTCGTGGTGTTGGTGTGCCCCTGTGGTCAGTGCAAGGCCCGATAGGCTCTCCGACTGAGCAGCAGAGCAATAGAGGGTGTAGTGAGCTGCAGCTCGGTGGCATAAGAGGCCTGTACCGCTGCATCTGAGTGCCACAAGAAATCAACATGGTGGGCCGGGATTACGCCAATTATCCCGGCTCTCAGAGTGAGCAAGGACTGCCGGCGCACTCAACCTGGCTAAACTGGCCTGGGGATCCAGTGAACAGTTGAAGGGCACATATTTCTAATGACTGGGGGTAGTGAATCACCCCCCCAGGTCACACGGTAGATGGGAGAAGGCTCCACAAAGCGTCCGTTTAGGCCACATTTGAGGTCAAAGATGAGCCTGGAGAGAGACCATGGCGATGACACCGGGGTCCTAATGGGCCCCACGACAAGCTTGATCTGGCGCTCTGTGCCGGCGGAAACTACAGAGAGCTGGCAGGCCCAGCGGGGGCAGAGCTGAGTTAGATCAGAGCCACAAGACAGTGGCTGGGACTGAGGTTTGGTGGCCACAAGGGCAGGAGGGTGCAAAGTCCAACCGATCCGGATTGCACTTACCCACGTGAGAAGATATGTTGGGAGGGGGCCCAGGTGCCTGCTCAGCCTTCGTCCCCCTTCTACATCTCCTCCCCTTACCCCCAGCCACTTATTCACATGACTGGCATTTCAATTAGAAAGGGCAGGAAGGAGCCAAAGCCTATACAGAAAGCTTATTTTTACACTTGCCAGTAATACAAGACAGGGGCAATGTCTCTTCTCCCCCCGACTTGCCTTCCCCGGAGACCCGAGGTTCCTCAGCAAGGCCTGGGCTGCTACGTAGGTGGACCAGCGGCTGGGGGCTGAGGGGTGTATGACCCTGGAGCAAAGGAGAAAGCTCCCCCTCACGCTCAGCACACATGCTGACCCACAAAAAGCACTGGAAACATAGAGGAGCCTGATCCCTCACTGTTTTTACACCCACATCACAGCCAAGGAACCCACAGGGACTAGATGTGATAGGGTGAGACAAAGTTGTGCATGACCAAGCCAAGAGCTGCAAATACAGTGCCGGTGGGGCAGAAGGAGCCACAGGTAGAGCCCTTGGAACTGGGGCTCCACTACTCGGGGATATTTTCTCGGTAATCCTTCAGGCTATTCTAGACTGCAAAGCCACGCTGGAAAAAAAATATGGGAAGTCAGCATAGATGTAACCCTACTGGGCCGGGATCTTTGCCAAATAGTTGACTATGTAACCAGACCGAAAGGGAGAATATCAAGAGTTGGAGGACACATTGCAGGGGCTATCCTCAAAAGTGGCCCATCTAACCCATCAAAGTGCTGCAGGAATGCGCAAAGGACACCCAAAAGAGGGCCCTCATATTAATCTCCACTTTATTGGCTTTCTGGAAGCGGTTGAGGGTTTGGCTATGAAGACCTTCCCGGAAAAATGAGTCCTTTCATGGGTAAAACCCAAAAGTCTATCCTCCTATTTCAGTTTTGAGTGGGCCCACAGATCATTAACCCAAAACTTACCTCCTGATGCCCAATCCAACCTGTTGAATTATAGGGACTGTGAGACTGTGATGCTATCCTGACAGGTACAAGAGAGAAAGACCCACTGCTGTTCCAGTCAGGCACATAATGTTTTTTTCTGATTACACCAGTCTGGTGCAAAAACAACCATACGACCAGGTGAAACAAAAATTGTGCAATATGCAAGGTCACATACGCTCCTGTAGCCCATCAGGCTGCGGGTAATTCATCACTCTAAGGGGCATATTACCGAGATGTTTGTTGCAAAACGCAAAACGCACATCTCCGTATCGCCGGCTATCGCTGGATTTCATCGCCTAATTGGCGCGCAATTATCAATGCGCATCGGGCAGGCGATCAGAAATCTGGCGATAGTCAGCGATATGGCACATTAGCGCATGAAAACAAACGTTGTTTTCATGCGCTAATGTGGGCCTTGATAAAATGGGGGGGTGGATTCAGCTTTATGATCCACACCCCCATGTTAACAAGGCCTAACGCATGGTCGGAGCAGGCGTTGGGAGACCTGCGATAAATGAGTTTATTGCAGGTTTTTGTCTGCCTTGGTAATAGGGTGTTCCCACCTCCAACCACATTTTACATGTGGTTGGACGTGGGAACGCCCACTTTGCATGCCATTAGCGATGTTTATAGCCGACATGCAAAGTGGGCTCGGGCCAGACTTTAAAGTGCCCTTGGTAATAGGGCTCTAGCTGTATCGCCGCTTTCTCGGAACAATTCGCCGAGAAAACGGCGATACAAGCCCTTGGTAATATTCCCCTAAGTCTCTATTTTTTTACACTCCCAAAGAGGCTTGGGCCAGGCTCACTGAGAAGCAGCCCCTAACTGTGAAACAACCGTTGAGATGGCAAAGGCCACTTCATTCATCCATTCACTAGAAAATGCCACGAGCTGGAGGGGGCAAGGTAGGAGCCACACCAGAAATGGTCACGTCAAAGACGAAAGAGGGTATCAGACACAGAGATCTTTACTGATTCCAAAAGGGAGCAAAGGATCCAACAAGTGATCTATCGAGCTATGCACCAGCTGAACTCTGATAACGACCAGGAGGAGGGTCCGAGCTGCAACTCTGCTGCTGATTAAAAACGTATTCTTTTCTGCACGCCAGCACCAACATATCCTATGACATTATTTCTAGACATAGTTTTTTGGGGGGTGGTGGATGGGTGATTCACCTAAACCATCCAACTACATCACTTCCTAATTAGGTCTATGTTTAAGTTGTGATTGGATGACAAATGCTTCTTCACAGTGAGAAGTATAGGGCGAGGGGCGTTGGGGGGGTCCGAGTTTTGTTTTTATGTTGCAATTAACAGCTTTGTTTAATTTGTTTGGCTGATCCCTGAAACTGTGTACATCACCTGACCCTCCCTTGCTGCTATGTTTGATTCCTTATCTTGGCAGGGCTGGGCCCCCTTGGGACCTCCCCAGTAGAGGCAGACACCACACAAAGATCCATTGTGCCACTTCATTACCACACAAAAGCATCATTATCAGATGTTGCTGCTCCAAGAAACCCACTTGCAGGGCAAGAACTGCCATTTCCTAGCCAGTAGTGGCTACCAAAGGGTTTAACTTGTGGGTACTCTCAGGGCTCCTGGGGAGTGGCCATGCCTATGCATAGGGCACAACTCCTGATAGTGACCACTGTCACTGTGGATGATCAAGGCCAAAACGTGATCCTTGAGGTCTACATGGAATGGACCCCAGACAATATATGTTCCACCAGCCACACACCAATCTACACTGTTGAATTTTAGGGACCCGTAATGACCTGATAGCTGCTTTACGCAGCACTTCATCAATGCCATGGATCGGCAAGATTGGTATGGAGCTCGCGGGGTCCTTAAGACAGAGAAAGAGCCTGGCGGAGTGGTCAATGGGGCTGTGACTCAGTGACTCATGAGGCATTTGAAATCCAAGAACACAAGAATACATCCACACTTCTGCAGGACATTGCTAGCTCTCCTGCATAGACTTTTCTGTTTCTCCCAGCTTCTGACCTTTTACACACTACAGGATCTCATAAATTCCCCGGTGGGATTCCAGAACATGACCCAATGATGACTCAATATGGTACCCCATACACAGGGGTTCACCCTGTGTGGCATCTTAATGCCTGACTCCCATCTGGCGAACACCTTGTGGAATATCTGGCTGAGGAGTTGAGAACCTTTCTGGACTTAAAAGAGGGCACTGTGGATTCGGCTAGAATGCTATGGGTTGGGGAGTGCAAAGCCACAATGAGGATTATTGTCCACTCCTGTGTAAGGAGGATGGACCACAAAAAAGAGAGGTGCATTATGGAACTTGAGGTGTCAATACTGACACAGGTGGGGGGCTTCCTGAGTAAGCTGACAGATCTGATGAAACTCCAGCTTGAGATGGACAGAACAACTCTGCACCAGGTGTCTCTGAAGGAAGCCCAAAAGTGTTAGAAGGTCTCCACATGTAGGGTTTATGTTTTATTTATTTTTTAAACAAACTTTTATTGATTTTTGTGCAAACATCAGACAACCACGCATTGCTGATATAGCCAGCCTCACGGCACTTAGCAATACGACATCTATAACACCCCACAATTCCTATGCCCTAATCATCCCACTCCCCCCACCCCCACTACCCCCACCCCCCCATGTCAGTGTGCCTTTGACTGTCATTCCTACAGCTCATCATAAATCTTCATGAGATAGCGTGTGACTTCTCCCCGACTTCTAACCATGGCTCCCCAACTTAGAAGGGATCCAGAGGCTACCCAGAGCAGTGCCTACCACCCATTCCATCTCCCACAGCCCTCGGCATAAGCATTCAAATCCTCGCTTGTCACCGGTTACGCAGGCCTAGCAATCCACATCCCCGGCCAGTGTCCCCGCACTCCCTGCCCCTGTCGCCTCTTCCTGGTTCGCCTGCGCTCCCACCTCACTACCCTCAGCGACTTCTGACAGTGAATGTAAATCTACCACTAGCGCACTCCATGCCCTGGCCGTCTCTAGCGCTTTATCATTAGCGGTGCGTCTGGCTAATTGTAATCTAAGAGTCCCTTCACTAGAAGCCCATTGCTGGAAACACCCCCGCCACCTCAGGAAGCTGGGGCCCCTCCTAGATTTCCAATGCAGCGTGAGCTCCCTCTTGGCCAGGATTAACCCCAAACCGAAAAATTTACTGGTAATCTTCGTAGATGGGGTGTGTGGAAACCAGAGTTAGAGGCAAGCCCCCATGTCCGTGGCGACTTGGCGTCCTGTAACCTCATTCAAGCAAATCATAACATCAGCCCAGTACGAGCCAAGCCCCGCGCAGGACCAGAACATATGCCCAAAGTCAGCCCCCTCCGTATTACGAGGACACATCGAATGCCCCCCTCCAAAGACCCGTTGGAGTTTGGCCAGCGTCCAATACGCCCTATGTAGAGTGAAGTATTGGACCAGTTGAAAACAAGCATTGCGCGTGCCCTTCCAGGCCCGACGCACAAGCTGGGGCCAGGTCGTTTCCGGTATCTGCCGGCCGAGGTCCGCCTCCCAGCGCTCACGTAACCTATCTAGGGGGGGCGGTCCATCTAGCGCCAGTCTCCTGTATAGACAGGTGACAGCTTTGAAGGTGCCAGCGGCCATCACGATGTACTGGCAGCTCAACGACGTGGAGGGTTCCACCAGACCCATCCTCCAGCGTTTCTGAATCCCAGATACTAGAGCCGCGTGGAGCAAGAAGTCACCCCTCGGCAGATCGAATGCCTCTTGTAGGTCGTGAAACGACAGCAAGACACCGTCCCTATATAAGTCTCCTATCATGTGGACCCCACGGTCCTCCCAAGTGGCCAGCGCTGACCAGTCCCCACCATGCGGGAGGGCAGTGCACATGCCCAAGGGGATCTCCGGTGCATAAGGAGTATGAAATCCCGCCCGCTTCTGGCTACGAAGCCAGCATTGGCGAAGGGTGCGCTCCTCCAAAGTCAACTGGTCCAACCGAAGTCCAGGCTGGAGCACTATGAATGACAGGACATGTCGCTGTATAATCATGCCCTGCGAGCCGTCTGGGCCTCTAAACTCCCGTGTCACAGCCTGCGCGAGCCATTGTAGCTGCGCTGCCAGATAATACCATTCAAAATCCGGCACTGCCAGGCCTCCTTCCTCCCGCGATCTAAGCAGGGTGTTTAAAGCTACACGCCTCCTGCCCGAGCCCCATATAAACCCTATCACCAGCGACCGCAGCATTCGAAAGAAAGAGAGCGGAATCCACACCGGCAGTGTGCGAAAAAAATAAAACAAGCGCGGGAGGACCACCATCTTCAGCAGTGCTATTCATCCGGCCACAGACAACGGAAGAGTGCGCCAAAACCCCATACTGCCTCTGATGCCTCTCAGCCCTCTGCCACATTTCCCTCATACAGGAACGAGTGGCTATGATAAATGTTAACCCCGAGGTACGGTAGACACTCCGACTCCCAACGTAGTGCCCCAAGCCCCGCAGGCTGGACACAGCAGGGGGTCAAGGGGAATAAGCAGGTCTTGGACCAGTTAACTCGTAACCCCGACAGTTCGCCAAACTCTCGGAGCAAGGCCCGCGCACTCCGCACCGAAGTCTCCACATCAGCCAAGTACAACAGGAGGTCGTCGGCATATAGGGAAATATAGTGCGGAACGCCGCGCAGTAGCACCCCCTCATAATGCCGTCCCTGTCGAGCCTGCGCTGCCAGAGGCTCAACCGCCAAAGCGAAGAGGAGCGGGGATAAGGAGCAACCCTGTCTGGTGCCTCTTTCCACCAAGCACGCCGTGGATATCGAACGGCCCGTACGGACCCTAGCAGTAGCAGAATCATACAACAGCTGCGTCCCGCGGACGAAACCGTCCCCCAACCCGAATCGACGGAGCACGCAGAACAGATACGGCCACTCCACACTATCGAACGCCTTTTCGATATCCACCGAGAGCACAGCCGCACCCGAGGGGCCCTCCGCCTTAACGTCCATGACCCGTATCAGGCGCCGTATACACGTCGAGGTGTTCCGCGTGGGGATGAAGCCCGACTGGTCTGGGTGCACCAGAGAGCACATATGGACAGATAACCGCGTGGCCAAGATACTGCTCAGCACCTTATAGTCCACAGTGAGCATCGAGAGCGGGCGGTATGCCGTTCTCGCCGTAGGAAGGCCGCCCTTCTTCAATAACGTCACTATAATCACCTCCCTCGTCGACACTGGCAACCTGCCCAGTTCCCACGCTTCTCCATAGACCTGAAACAGTTGAGGTGCCAGGAGGTCAATGAATGCGGCGTAGAACTCCACGGGTAGTTAGTCACCCCCTGGTGTCTTCTTTCTGGCCATGTGTTTGACCGCTGCTCTAATTTCCCCCAGGGTAATAGCAGCGCCCAGGGCAGTTCCCTGCTCCGAGTCCAACCGCGGCAGCCGAGCCCCTTCCAGGAAGGCATCCAATCCAACCGGGAGCGCAGACAGTCTGCTCTGATAGAGCTCCGAGTAGTAGGCCAGAAACTGATCATTAATTTCCTGTTGGGAATGAACCAGTTTCCCGGCAAGCGTGGTCAGCGACAGAATCGGTGTGCCCCCAGAATGGGGGTTGGCTAGCCACACCATCAGCGAACCGGCCCGGTCCCTCTCGGCGTGGGCCCGGACCACGTACTCCCGGTAGTCATGGCAGCGAAGCCTCTCCACTTGGGCGGCTACCCGCTCCCGAGCCGCCAACACTTCCTCCCTATTGCTCCCCTCCATGTGGCCAGCCCTCTCCACCTGCCGAAGTGAGGCCTCCTCCCGTTCCACATCAGCCAGCAGTGTCCTACGCACCCCCGCCGAGGATGAGAGGCACCCGCCTCATACCACCACCTTGAAGGCGTCCCATTCAATCGCCCTGGCAGTCGCGGTACCCGTGTTCTCCTGAAAATAGCGCTCAATGCACTCCTGCAACTCTGTGTGAAATATCGGATCTTCCAGCACCAGTGGGGATCGGCTGCCGCCGTCTAGACCAGAGGACCGTAAGTAAGCAAGGGTTGTGATCCGAGATAGTCCTCGCTAGGTATTCGCTGCTGCGCGCGAGTTCCTGGGCCCCAGTTGTACAAAGAATAGTGTCAAGGCGCACGTGGAGGTCATGAGGCGCGGAATAAAACAAATAGTCCCTGTCGACGGGGTGAAGCGTCCGCCAGGCGTCCAAGAGACCCCATTTCTGTTGCCAGTTCCTCCGGGCCTTGGCCACCCTGCGCACCACCGACTGATCCAGCGGGGGATGAGAACGATCTATTTCTACATCTACCACCAAATTAAAGTCCCCCCCATAAACACCGTTCCCACCAACATAGACGCCAACCTCTTCGACAGCGCCGAGAAGAACGCGGCCTGATCAAAGTTAGGGACATAAACACTGCAAAGCGCAACGTCTCGGCCATCCAGACGCCCTAGCACTGCCACAAATCTCCCATCTGAATCCACCCTCGTCGTCATGGGCTGGAAGGGGACACCCGCCCGAACCCAAATCAACGCCCTTCTAGCATGTGCGGAATAGGTAGTATAGAAGAGTTGCCCCCTCCATCGCCGCTGCAGCGCTTTCCCCTCTGCCAGAGTTAAGTGCGTTTCCTGCAGGAAAGCTACCTGAACCCCCCTGCGCACCAGATATGCATGCACCTTATACCTCTTCCTCATGGAGTTGAGCCCCCGCACATTCCATGTAACACATTTAAGTTCCAGTCTAGCTGCCATCTATAGGCCTATAGCGGAGTCCAGTCCCTGACAACCCCAGCTTATAGAAAACAGGGTTAAACCCACTACTGTCATTAGGACCTGGGTAATTGTCAGAATAAAGAAAAAGGGGTCCAAGACAAATAACATGTAACTGCAAATTATTATTCACGAAAAATTCGGACAACAACGCTAGTAATATACAAAAAAAGGTTTAATCAGTTCTGTATATTCCCTATATATGGGATAATGTTCATCATATATATTTCATTGCATGTAAGACAGATTAGCATAGGTGCCCACATTCACAACGGGGAGGGGGTGGTGAAGGTATAGTGAGGGAAAATGATGGGATCACGTAATAGTGAGATTCATTCAGTGACACAAAATATTACAGGTTTGGGAGTCGATTCATATGGTCCCTCTGGAGACCAAAAGGGCCAAATCAAAGGCGCTCAAAAGAGTCCAACCAAAATTGTTACATCACAGATCCAAAATCCCTTGCAACCATTAATGTTCTGCTTGGGGTAGGAGATTTGGTCGTGTTTTTATAGTCGACGTTTCGACCCGTAAACAAGGTAGGTGAATATTCCTTACGCGGTGGGTCTTCTTCAGGACAATAGAAGTTGTGGGTGAGCAACCTCCTATAGGGTAGAGACATTTTTCCATTATATAGTAATCACCATTCTTGTTAATTAATAAACAAAGACGGCGGATCAGTGAGAGAGCAACTTGAACTATTAAAAACGTGTTGTCAAAGAGGTAATCCGATTGATATTCATAGATGGGTGGATAAATACAATATGTTAACTCAAAGGACATATTCATGATCTATCGTCCAAGAGTTGAGGCAGAAGTTCTGCCTCCTGAATACTCCGTCAGTGAGATAAGGGAAGAAAGAAAATATTCTTCGCATGGACACAGCCTGGGGCTTCATCCCCTTCTATAAATAAATAAACATGATCCTGCTTACCACTGTTATATTGTGGCAGTGGGTATTCTCCAAAGTACATGAAAAACGTCTCATCCAGACTCACACTCGGATTATTCTATCTAGGTGTGGAGGTAGAGAAAGGCAGTAATTGGCAAGTGTATTACAGAATA
Organism: Lissotriton helveticus; assembly: GCF_964261635.1. NCBI lineage: Eukaryota > Metazoa > Chordata > Amphibia > Caudata > Salamandridae > Lissotriton > Lissotriton helveticus. The sequence goes on along the minus strand of NC_136057.1, from coordinate 2,073,083,959 downwards.
AGATCACAGGTTGACAAATAACCAAGGGGAAGAGCTTACCAGTAGTCCTCAATAGGAAAGTGGAAAGATTGGAGACGGATGATTCATTATTGGTAGGGTTTCCCTCCCCGCTCCCGCCTCCCAGCTGCTCCGCCCACCCGCGCACTTGGCCTTAAATGGCGACCGTGCGACGCAGGTGAGTGTGACCCACTTGTGGGACACCCCCGCGCCGCACGGCCACCAGCTGCTGCGTGTGCCCCCAGTGCCTGCCTCTGCCTCAGCGCCGGCCTCGCAGCCGCCCTGAGAGCTCCCCTTGGTTTTCCCCCGTTTTTTGTCCTGAATTTGTGCTTGTTTCTTTATTTCTTCCTGTGCCCTGATCGCGTGTAACTGTATTTTTCCCCCGTTTTTGTCCTGAATTTGTGCTTGTTTCTTTATTTCTTCCTGTGCCCTGATCGCGTGTAACTGTATTTTTCCCCCGTTTTTGTCCTGAATTTGTGCTTGTTTCCTTATTTCTTCCTGTGCCCTGATCGCGTGTAACTGTATTTTTCCCCCGTTTTTGTCCTGAATTTGTGCTTGTTTCCTTATTTCTTCCTGTGCCCTGATCGCGTGTAACTGTATTTTTCCCCCGTTTTTGTCCTGAATTTGTGCTTGTTTCCTTATTTCTTCCTGTGCCCTGATCGCGTGTAACTGTATTTTTCCCCCGTTTTTGTCCTGAATTAGTGCTTGTTCCTTTTTTCTTCCTGTGCCCTGATCGCGTGTCTCTGCATTTTTCCCCCGTTTTTGCCCTGAATTTGTGCTTGTTTTCCTGTATCTGCCGTCTCTCGTCGTGTTGCCCACCTCGCCGCCCCCCGCTCCCGCTTCCCGCCACCGCCTTCAGCCCCGCCCCTTTTCTCTTCTGTTTCCCTCCCCGCTCCCGCCTCCCAGCTGCTCCGCCCACCCGCGCACTTCGCCTTAAATGGCGACCGTGCGAACGCGCAGCGGTCACGCGCAGCGGGCGCGCCGATTGTGCGCCGAAGGCGCGCCAAAGGTAAGCCCGTCTGCGCCCGTCCGCGACCGGACCGCGACCAGCGCCAGGACCCCTGGCCCCCACCGACGGAAGCCGACCCGACGAACCTACAGCGCCACCGACCTCACCGCACTCAACACCGGCCGCATCCCAGGATGTCACCGAGCCGCCCCGAAGCACACCCACGGACCCTTCAGCTGCCACGCCTGCAAGTTCACCTGCATCCGGACCTTCCCTGCACCCGCCAAGCCGAACTCCAGCAGCACCCACCTCAAGTGCATCCTGCTCAACACCCGCTCCGTCCACAGACACGCCGTAGAACTCTGGAACCTGCTCGACACCACCGCCCCCGACGTTGCCTTCATCACCGAGACCTGGATGAACGCCTCCTCAGCCCCAGACATCGCCATCGCCATCCCAGAGGGCTACAAGATCACCCGAAGAGACCGCGACAACCAGACCGGAGGAGGCATCGCCATCATCCACAGAGACACCATCCGCATCACTACCAACACCGATGACACCCTCACCACCGCTGAACACCTGCACTTCCAGATCCACACCAACCCGAAGACCACCCTCAGAGGCACCCTGATCTACCGACCCCCGGGTCCACGCACACGATTCAGCGAGGACATCGCCGACTTCGTCAGCCCGCACGCTCTCCCCTCCGCCGACTACATCCTCCTGGGGGACCTCAACTTCCACCTGGAGAACAACAACGACTGCAACACCATCAGCCTGCTCGACAACCTCGACAACCTCGGACTCAAGCAACTGGTTACCACCCCCACCCACCTCGCCGGACACACACTCGACGCCGTCTTCTCATCCAGCAAAGACGTCACCTTCAGCCACGCAACAGGACTCCACTGGACGGACCACAGCTGCGTCCACTTCACCTTCAGAAGAACGACGATCCACCACCACCAGCAACAGGTCGCTCGAAGAAGCTGGAACAAGATCACAGCCAACCAGCTCACCGCTTCCCTGAGCCAGCACCCTCCCGCCAACTCAGCGAACCCCAGCCAGGCCGCCGACAACCTCACGAAATGGATCAACGACTGCGCGGACGAACTCGCCCCTCTGAGAACCCCACCCAGCAGATCCTGCAGCAGAAAAACACCATGGTTCACCGACGAACTCAAGAGCTCCAAGAAGAACTGTCGAGCCCTCGAGAAAGTCTGGAGAAGGGAACCAACGACGGACAACATGACCACCCTCAAGCTCGCCACCCGGAAACACCACCAACTGATCCGCGCCACCAAGAAAAATGCATACAAGGACCGGCTGGACAACAACGCACACAACTGCAAAGAACTCTTCAGCATCGTGAAAGAGCTATCCAACCCCAACGCCGGAAACAATGACATCACCCCGTCGCAAGAACTCTGCAACTCCCTCGCGTCCTACTTCCACAACAAGATCACGGACATACACAACAGCTTCAACAACCAACCAACGCAAGCCACAACCGCAACGACGCCACCCACCACCACCCTCCGCACCTGGACCCCGATCAGCACCGAAGACACCATCCGCACCATGAACTCCATCCATTCCGGATCTCCGACCGACCCCTGCCCTCACCACGTCTTCAACAAAGCCGACGCTGTCCTCGCACCCCACCTGCGGGACATCATCAACACCTCCTTCGACTCCGCCACCTTCCCCGAGAGCTGGAAGCACGCCGAACTCAGCGCTCTCCTCAAGAAACCCACAGCAGACCCCACCGACCTCAAGAACTACCGTCCCATCTCGCTTCTCCCGTTCCCGGCCAAAGTCATCGAGAAGACCGTCAACAAACAGCTGGCCGCCTTCCTCGAGACGAATGAATCCCTCGACCCCTCACAGTCTGGCTTCCGAGCCAACCACAGCACCGAGACCGCCCTCATCGCCGCCACCGACGACCTTCGAACTCTGATGGACAACGGAGAAACAGCGGCCCTCATCCTCCTGGACCTCTCCGCGGCTTTCGACACTGTCTGCCACCGCACCCTAGTACAGCGCCTCAGCAACATCGGAATCCAGGAGAAGGCACTGGAATGGATCACCTCCTTCCTCGACGGAAGAACACAAAGAGTCCGCCTACCACCGTACAAGTCAGAGGCCACCAAAGTCATCTGCGGCGTCCCTCAAGGGTCCTCGCTCAGCCCCACCCTCTTCAACGTCTACATGAGCCCCCTTGCGGCCATCGCACGCCAACACAACCTCAACATAATCTCCTACGCTGACGACACCCAGCTGATCCTCTCCCTGACCAACGACCCCGCCACCGCCAGAGCCAACCTGCACGAAGGGATGAGAGACGTAGCCGAATGGATGACGACCAGCCGCCTGAAACTGAACTCAGACAAGACGGAGGTCCTCATCCTGGGCTCCACGCCCTCCGCCTGGGACGACTCCTGGTGGCCCCCTGCCCTGGGCAGCGCACCCAAACCGACAGACCATGCACGCAACCTGGGCTTCATCCTGGACTCCTCCCTCTCCATGACCAGACAAGTCAACGCCGTCTCCTCGTCATGCTTCAACATCCTGCGCATGCTACGTAAGATCTTCCTGTGGATCCCCACCGAGACGAGGAAGACGGTCACCCAGGCCCTCGTCACCAGCCGACTGGACTACGGCAACGCCCTCTACGCCGGAACCACTGCCAAACTCCAGAAGAGACTCCAGCGGATCCAGAACGCCTCGGCGAGACTCATCCTCGACATCCCCCGACGCAGCCACATCTCCGGACACCTGAGAGATCTACACTGGCTCCCGGTCAACAAGAGAATCACCTTCCGTCTCCTCACCCACGCGCACAAAGCCCTACACGACCAAGGCCCGAGCTACCTCAACAACCGGATCAACTTCTACACTCCCAAGCGCCTCCTCAGATCAGCCAACCACGCCCTCGCCGCCGTCCCCCGCATCCGAAGAGCGACAACAGGAGGAAGATCCTTCTCCCACCTGGCCGCCAAGACCTGGAACTCCCTCCCGACCGACCTGCGCCTGACCCAAGACCACCTCGCCTTCAGGAAGAAGCTCAAGACCTGGCTGTTCGAGCAGTAGCGGCACCCCCCCCCCCCCAGCGCCTTGAGACCCTACGGGTGAGTAGTGCGCTCTACAAATGACCTGATTGATTGATTGATTGATTGATTGAAGGCAAATAGTATCTCGTATATAAAGCCTGAGGACATGTAATTTAAAGAGTCAGCGTACCCCCTAACGGGGTTCAATGCATATGTCATTAAAATCACGTTAACGGTCAGATTCTTGATTGAAGACAAACAGTATCTCGTATATTATGCCTGAAGACATGCAATTTAAAGAGTCAGCGTACCCCCTAACGGGGTTCAATGCACATGTCAATAAGGTCACGTTAACGGTCGCATTATTACAAATGTGGTGTATACAGAACCATGTGGTGTGATTAGAACACACAGACCGATACAGACCAACGTGAAAGATTATTTGAAAAAAGGGTTTACCAGAGGTCATCAATACGAAGGTAGTCAGAGTCGAGACCGATGGATTCTTTAGATAAATTTCTTATTTTGGATTGTAGACAGAGAGTATACCGTTTGTTATAGCCTGGGGACATGAAACAACAAAGATCAGCATTCCCGCCTAATGGAGTTCATCCATAGATCAAGAGGTGGATTAAGTAGGTAAGCACGTTAGTGAGTTAAGTATCACATACCTCAGAAAAAACAAATTGAAGAGTTTGCCAGGCAGCGGCCGTCGGGCAAAAAAACTTGCACCGTTCTTAAGTCATCGTCCCACTTCCTTCACAGAGTCAAAGGGTCGATAGAGCGATTGTAAATAGAAGCCCCTATGAAATATTGAAACGCGTCTCAGTTCGCATAATAGCGATATATCACGTATTCCTACTGTTATTATGAAAAGGAAAAGGAAAAACCAGCACGGTTTTTACCTGTAGATGAATCCAAACGGCTCGAGTATCACCAGTCTCAACGTAGAACAGCGCCGGTATGTTCACTTCCTGGTTTGTTAAAACAATGGGCGGAGTCACGTCCCAAGGTTTCATAGAGATAGCGGACAGACTCCCCGTGTGGTAAAGAGCAATGTAAACAGCATATAAATGCTGCACATTGACAAATATATACCAGATAAATTCGCATTCCATAAGGAATATATTTAAATATTCACCAGAATAAGTTCCACATAGTTTGGACGTCCATCATTGTGACAGACCATCTGGGTAAAGTCATATCGATAAATGGGTCTGTGGATGCATCACATTAAATGCATCATCACATGGGGTTAGTGTTCTGAGCAACAAAAAGTTGCGAGGGTGACATGTTTGGTACAACGGTTATAGTAATATTCCCACCATTGGTCAAATTAATTATAAGCGCAGACGCTGTACATATATCAAGCTTTCCTTCTTTCGTACCAAGGTGATCATAGCACATCTCACATCATATAGGGTTAGTACACATGCCATTCTATACCATATACCAGGTAATGAGTGCACCTGTCTCATAGGATAGTGTAAACTCATGTGTTTAAACAGTATGAAAATCAAGATAAACACGAATCCAACATCATATCGGGTTAATAAACAGGCCCTTTTGTTTCATATATCAGGTAGTGAGTGCACCTATCTCATAGGATGGTGTAAACTCATATGTTTATGCATTATGAAAATCAAGATAAACATGAATTAAAATCATCTACCCATCACATAGGTTTTTTTAGGGTGACAGTGTACCTTTATGGAATCCTACCTTGATGTATGAAGCATGTATCAGACAGAACTGAAATATCAAAGTCAGGTTCAGAAGCATACATTCATAAGTTCGCTAGTTGTACAAAGCTACTTTCTGATTCATTAAGTCCCTCTGTTACAGAGTTAAAGATGTGTATCCACTTCATCTCTCTTGTGTTTAGGATGCTGGATAAATTGCCACCCCTGGGACCCAATGTTATGTGTTCCAAAACCGCCCATTTCAGTGTTTCTGGCAGATGATTGTATTTCTCACAGTGTTCAACAAGGGGTGCGCCCACAACCTTGCATCTAATTCTACTGCAATGTGATAGGAATCTGGTTTTGACGCACTGTTGGGTCTGACCGATATAAATTAAATTGCAAGGACAAATAATCCCATAGATCACATTTTTTGTGTTGCAATTTGTGTGGTCTTTATACATGTGACTCTGACTACCTTCGTATTGATGACCTCTGGTAAACCCTTTTTTCCAATAATCTTTCACGTTGGTCTGTATCGGTCTGTGTGTTCTAATCACACCACATGGTTCTGTATACACCACATTTGTAATAATGCGACCGTTAACGTGACCTTATTGACATGTGCATTGAACCCCGTTAGGGGGTACGCTGACTCTTTAAATTGCATGTCTTCAGGCATAATATACGAGATACTGTTTGTCTTCAATCAAGAATCTGACCGTTAACGTGATTTTAATGACATATGCATTGAACCCCGTTAGGGGGTACGCTGACTCTTTAAATTACATGTCCTCAGGCTTTATATACGAGATACTATTTGCCTTCAATCAAGAATCTGACCCTACCAATAATGAATCATCCGTCTCCAATCTTTCCACTTTCCTATTGAGGACTACTGGTAAGCTCTTCCCCTTGGTTATTTGTCAACCTGTGATCTTATTCTGTAATACACTTGCCAATTACTGCCTTTCTCTACCTCCACACCTAGATAGAATAATCCGAGTGTGAGTCTGGATGAGACGTTTTTCATGTACTTTGGAGAATACCCACTGCCACAATATAACAGTGGTAAGCAGGATCATGTTTATTTATTTATAGAAGGGGATGAAGCCCCAGGTTGTGTCCATGCGAAGAATATTTTCTTTCTTCCCTTATCTCACTGACGGAGTATTCAGGAGGCAGAACTTCTGCCTCAACTCTTGGACGATAGATCATGAATATGTCCTTTGAGTTAACATATTGTATTTATCCACCCATCTATGAATATCAATCGGATTACCTCTTTGACAACACGTTTTTAATAGTTCAAGTTGCTCTCTCACTGATCCGCCGTCTTTGTTTATTAATTAACAAGAATGGTGATTACTATATAATGGAAAAATTTCTCTACCCTATAGGAGGTTGCTCACCCACAACTTCTATTGTCCTGAAGAAGACCCACCGCGTAAGGAATATTCACCTACCTTGTTTACGGGTCGAAACGTCGACTATAAAAACACGACCAAATCTCCTACCCCAAGCAGAACATTAATGGTTGCAAGGGATTTTGGATCTGTGATGTAACAATTTTGGTTGGACTCTTTTGAGCGCCTTTGATTTGGCCCTTTTGGTCTCCAGAGGGACCATATGAATCGACTCCCAAACCTGTAATATTTTGTGTCACTGAATGAATCTCACTATTACGTGATCCCATCATTTTCCCTCACTATACCTTCACCACCCCCTCCCCGTTGTGAATGTGGGCACCTATGCTAATCTGTCTTACATGCAATGAAATATATATGATGAACATTATCCCATATATAGGGAATATACAGAACTGATTAAACCTTTTTTTGTATATTACTAGCGTTGCTGTCCGAATTTTTCGTGAATAATAATTTGCAGTTACATGTTATTTGTCTTGGACCCCTTTTTCTTTATCCTGACAACCCCAGCGGCACACTGACAAACCCCTGCAACATGCAACAACCCCAACCAACCCCCAACCCACCCACCCCCAGAACAGGCGCCAAACAGTTGTTACCCATCCAAACTTTACCCCCGTAGGTGAGGGAAACTCTGGGAACTACCAGAGACTCACAAGTTATGTGAGATAGAGGGGGTAACTCTACACCCGCTGGGCCGGACAGCAAGAGACCCACCACACCTTGATAGGCCAATCCCGACTAAGAGAAGGCTTCCTCCTCCCCCTCCAGCAGCACCCCCGCCCAATTGAAGTCACAGGTCCCTAGGGCCCTCGCGTGTGCCGGCAGTACCCCGGCAATACAGGGGAAGGGACCACACCCAGCGCCCCAGATAACAGGACTAAGCACACCCTCTTACTGTCCCTCGTTCAGCCTCCTGGATATCACTCGTCCATCAGTCCATCGGCCGTCTGTGCGGTAACCTGAGGTAGCTCCCCAGGGTCCTTCTCCGATCCCCCATCCGAGCCTCCTAGTTCCGCTTCATCAGAGCCCAATCAGGAGCCCGAGTCCAACACCAGGGCCTCCGCCGCCACTCCAGAAATGATCGACACCGCCTGCAGGGCGGCCTGCCTCTCCAGCTCCGTCTGCGACGCCGATGGGGACCGCCTGTTCTGCTCTCGCTTCCGGTTGCGCCTGCTCCTACGTGGCCTCGGTCGGACCTCTGTAGCCTCCGTCCACGTACCTGTGCCATCCCTGCCCGCTCTATACCGTTCCAACCACTGCCAAGCGTCGTCCGGTGTGTCGCAGAACGTCGCCACTCCATCCACCAGCACCTTCAGGAGCGCCGGGAACAGTAGAGAGTACTGCACCCCTTAGTCACGGAGGGCCCTCTTGACAGCGATGAAGGAGAAGCGGCTGCGCTGGACCTCCAGGGAGTAGTCGGGAAAAAGAGACACAGACGCATTGTCCACCTTGTATGGGCCAGCCGACCTAGCGTGCCGCAGGATAATGTCCCGGTCTCTGAAATGTAGCAGCCGAGTTATCACTGGCCGGGGGGACGGCCCGGGGCCGGAGGTCTGGCCGGGACCCTGTGAACCCTCTCCAACGTGTAGAAGTGCATCAGGCCCTCAGGGACCACCACATGCCGCAACCAGTTTTCAAGATATGAGACCATGTCGTCCCCTTTGACATTTTCGGGCAAACCCACCACTCGGATGTTATTGCGCCTGTTGCGCCCTTCTGCGTCAGCCGCTCTTCTTTCCAGTTGCTGCACCCTGCGCGCTAGGTCCTCCAGTGTGGCGTCCGTCGCTTTCTGGGCCGGTTCTAGCATCTCCAGCGCCAGCTCCGCAGACTTGACTCAGTCAGCGAGCTTGTCGTGGTCCGCCTTCAAGAGGCCGAGGCCCGTGGAAACCTGTGCAATGTCCTGGCGCAGCGCTTCTCTCGTGTCCCCTATGGCTTTGAGGATCTGGTCCATCTGTTGCTGTTGCAGTCCTGTAGTCTGACCGTCCGCCGGACGCTGGTCGTGGGCCTCAAGGGAGTCCTCAGCCTGATCCGTTGGAGCCGTGCCCGCTCCCTTCCGTGGCTTCCCCATGGTGCACCACCTGAACTCGCAAGTACGCCAAGTGCCAGGAGTCTGTCCCGTGGCGAGCCCCGGGTCGGGACGTGCACCTCCACTTATCCGGCCGAGCTAGGAAACAGGGTGGCGTCCACAAGATAGCTCCGGGTGGCGCAGCAGGTCCACCCCTCTTCCGCTGACGCGGTCCGCCAGTGACGCTAGGCCGCGCTGGCCCCTTGATGAGCGCCGGGAGATCCGGAGGACAGATCCCACGCCCGGAGGAGCTCCAATGCGACCCCAGGCCCTCGCCCGTATACACCGGGGTCTGCGATAAGAAATTCGTGACAGGGGGACCAGCCCCGTTGCTGCAGGGCGTCCAAAGGTCTCCTATGCACCGGGTCCCGTGATGCAGACGCCAAGGCGCCACTGCCCGCGTCCTCACCGGGCCAAGGGCAGAGACCCCTCAATTCAATCTCTGGCCATCCGAGTGCCCACCGGCCCCCAGCCCTCCTGCACAACGACCGGGTCCTCAGCAGGCCGAGCGCCGTCCCCCGCTCCTAGTTCCAGGGAGGCTCCGCTCCTAGGTCGGGACCCTCGGCTCCGGTGCACCAGATAGCCGGCCACAGATCAGAACCGCACCTCTCGGCGCCTGCCCCGCCGGGTCCGCCGTAGGCGATGGTGCCCTCCGGATTACTCTACACCGCTGCCGGGGCGCAGTGACGCCACAGCCCTTCTTCGCCTGGGTCCTCCGGTCGCGGCCGCCGGCCAGTCGCCGCAACCGGCACGCGGTCACTAGCGTTGGATGCCCGCGTCTACCCCCGCCAGAGGGCCGTCTCCTGGGCAGCACCGGCACAAGTTATGTGAGATAGAGGGGGTAACTCTACACCCGCTGGGCCGGACAGCAAGAGACCCACCACACCTTGATAGGCCAATCCCGACTAAGAGAAGGCTTCCTCCTCCCCCCCCAGCAGCACCCCCGCCCAATTGAAGTCACATGTCCCTAGGGCCCTCGCGTGTGCCGGCAGTACCCCGGCAATACAGGGGAAGGGACCACACCCAGCGCCCCAGATAACAGGACTAAGCACACCCTCTTACTGTCCCTCGTTCAGCCTCCTGGATATCACTCGTCCATCAGTCCATCGGCCGTCTGTCCGGTAACCTGAGGTAGCTTCCCAGGGTCCTTCTCCGATCCCCCATCCGAGCCTCCTAGTTCCGCTTCATCAGAGCCCAATCGGGAGCCCGAGTCCAACACCAGGGCCTCCGCCGCCACTCCAGAAATGATCGACACCGCCTGCAGGGCGGCCTGCCTCTCCAGCTCCGTCTGCGACGCCGATGGGGACCGCCTGTTCTGCTCTCGCTTCCGGTTGCGCCTGCTCCTACGTGGCCTCGGTCGGAGCTCTGTAGCCTCCGTCCACGTACCTGTGCCATCCCTGCCCGCTCTATACCATTCCAACCACTGCCAAGCGTCGTCCGGTGTGTCGCAGAACGTCGCCACTCCATCCACCAGCACCTTCAGGCGCGCCGGGAACAGTAGAGAGTACTGCACCCCTTAGTCACGGAGGGCCCTCTTGACAGCGATGAAGGAGAAGCGGCTGCGCTGGACCTCCAGGGAGTAGTCGGGAAAAAGAGACACAGACGCATTGTCCACCTTGTATGGGCCAGCCGACCTAGCGTGCCGCAGGATAATGTCCCGGTCTCTGAAATGTAGCAGCCGAGTTATCACTGGCCGGGGGGACGGCCCGGGGCCGGAGGTCTGGCCGGGACCCTGTGAACCCTCGCCAACGTGTAGAAGTGCATCAGGCCCTCAGGGACCACCACATCCCGCAACCAGTTTTCAAGATATGAGACCATGTCGTCCCCTTTGACATTTTCGGGCAAACCCACCACTCGGATGTTATTGCGCCTGTTGCGCCCTTCTGCGTCAGCCGCTCTTCTTTCCAGTTGCTGCACCCTGCGCGCTAGGTCCTCCAGTGTGGCGTCCGTCGCTTTCTGGGCCGGTTCTAGCATCTCCAGCGCCAGCTCCGCAGACTTGACTCAGTCAGCGAGCTTGTCGTGGTCCGCCTTCAAGAGGCCGAGGCCCGTGGAAACCTGTGCAATGTCCTGGCGCAGCGCTTCTCTCGTGTCCCCTATGGCTTTGAGGATCTGGTCCATCTGTTGCTGTTGCAGTCCTGTAGTCTGACCGTCCGCCGGACGCTGGTCGTGGGCCTCAAGGGAGTCCTCAGCCTGATCCGTTGGAGCCGTGCCCGCTCTCTTCCGTGGCTTCCCCATGGTGCACCACCTGAACTCGCAAGTACGCCAAGTGCCAGGAGTCTGTCCCGTGGCGAGCCCCGGGTCGGGACGTGCACCTCCACTTATCCGGCCGAGCTAGGAAACAGGGTGGCGTCCACAAGATAGCTCCGGGTGGCGCAGCAGGTCCACCCCTCGACCGCTGACGCGGTCCGCCAGTGACGCTAGGCCGCGCTGGCCCCTTGATGAGCGCCGGGAGATCCGGAGGACAGATCCCACGCCCGGAGGAGCTCCAATGCGACCCCAGGCCCTCGCCCGTATACACCGGGGTCTGCGATAAGAAATTGGTGACAGGGGGACCAGCCCCGTTGCTGCAGGGCATCCAAAGGTCTCCTATGCACCGGGTCCCGTGATGCAGACGCCAAGGCGCCACTGCCCGCGTCCTCACCGGGCCAAGGGCAGAGACCCCTCAATTCAATCTCTGGCCATCCGAGTGCCCACCGGCCCCCAGCCCTCCTGCACAACGACCGGGTCCTCAGCAGGCCGAGCGCCGTCCCCCGCTCCTAGTTCCAGGGAGGCTCCGCTCCTAGGTCGGGACCCTCGGCTCCGGTGCACCAGATAGCCGGCCACAGATCAGAACCGCACCTCTCGGCGCCTGCCCCGCCGGGTCCGCCGTAGGCGATGGTCCCCTCCGGATTAGTCTACACCGCTGCCGGGGCGCAGTGACGCCACAGCCCTTCTTCGCCTGGGTCCTCCGGTCGCGGCCGCCGGCCAGTCGGCGCAACCGGCACGCGGTCACTAGCGTTGGATGCCCGCGTCTACCCCCGCCAGAGGGCCGTCTCCTGGGCAGCACCGGCTCCCGACACCCGCGGGGGATCAGGTCTCTTGGCGGCCCCTCCGTAATCGAGGCCGGGGATCCAAAAGCGGCAGTAGGCCCTCGGCAAAATGGCAGGCCGCCGCAGCCTCGGCTCCCTGTCAGCCGCCGATTGAAAGGCAGCCGCGGGTCCCTTCAAATGCCCAGCCGCCGGCGAGGTGCCCCTCGTCCTCCAAGAACCACGCTGGGTCGGTGGTGCCGCCGGGGAGGGAATCGAGCAGGATAAATGCCGAGATCGGCCCGGAGCTCGGGGCTCAGGCGACCATGCTCGGCGGAGTCCAAGCCACGCCCCCCACATGAAGGGTTTATGAGTGGTGTGACAAATCAATCAACTGTTACACTGCTTAGGCACGAAATACACGGAAGGTAGAGTAGTACTCATTATTGTGGCTAGGGTGGGGCAAGTGGTGAAGGATGCACAGGGGGCACAGCTGTAGTCGCTTGTTACTATGATGTGCTATATACAGGCCAGGAGCACCCAGATGACGAATCGCCATCCTCTCTGGTTGCAGACATCCCTATGACTCACCTGACTGGTGCAGACAGATCAGTCTTAGAACAAGCAATAATACTTCAGGAACTGGGTGATGCCTATGCAGATGAAGATCTAAACTCCGAGAAGACACCACGACCAGATGGTTACCTGGTGGAATAATACCGGAAGCTCCAGCTATACATTCTCTTGCCCCTTCTGAGCTTACTTTCTGAAGAAAGTGCTAAAGTTTTTTTTTCCTGCCAGATATAGACCCAGCAACACTGGTCATCATACCCAATACGGGCTGCTCAAAGATCTGATGTGCATCCTGCCGGCCTATCTTCCGCATCAATAGAAGGGTCAAACTTTATGCAAAACTCTTAGCCAATCGCCTACTACAGGTCATACACCAGCTTGTCCACCCTGACCAATGTGGCTTTATAACACGTCACAGCACCAGAAACTGTATTCGGATTGTGCACCTGGCACTGGCCCACATTAATAGATTTTGAGAAGGCATTTGACTCTGTAAACTGGTCCTTCCTTGAAAAAACCCTAACCAAGACAGGGATTGGGTCCAAATACCGAGCCTATGTTAGGGTACTCTATTCTACTCAACAGGCACATGTGTGTACTTATGGAATTTTGTCTCCCAGGTTCCTCATTAGGAGGGGCACCAGAAAGCAATGTCCCTCTCACCCCTCCTTTTTTGCATTGGCTATCAATCCGTTGGTGCTCTGGATCCGGTGTGATTTACAGGTGTGGGGCTTTTACTTTGAACTAGCAACATAGGATCCAATAGCCCTATATGCTCATGACCTATTGTTGTTTCTCTCTTGCCCTGCAGAAACAGGGCCTCAACTGCTTAACATCATGGATACCTTTGGGGCAGTCTCCAGGCTGAGGGTCAACTGGGACAAGTCCCTCTTGGTGCCCATTACGGGCAACTGGCAAGAAGAAATATTGCACCCTCGGCTCCTGATACACCGCCTTAGTTTCTTGTATTTTGGTATTTATATCTTCTGGGAACGAGGCCTTACCTGGATCCTAAACCTCTGTCCCTTGCTGCAGAGGATCCAAGAGGACATGGCGCGGCGGGATAAGCTTCCCCTTATCTTATCTGTAGGATTGCCCTTTTTAACATGATGGTCAGAATGCAGAATATGCTACCTGTGTGTTCCATAAAGGAATCCCCTAATCTAAATAAAAGAAGGATAAGTCAAAAAGGGCATTTAGGCAATAAGGTAAGGTGTCAGCACCAAAAAACTGAAGGTTTCTGATGAGAGAATTGGAATGTTCAGGCATGAGGCCTTTGGATTCAAGCAGTGGAGATTGGTAGATTTCAGAAGGATCTTCCCAGATCAAAGTCAGAAAGAATCAATGGTGTCTTCTCCTTCCTAACAAGTCTTAGGAACACACACTATTATAATTCAACAAAACTTTAGTTCCAACATTTCAGCTTGTTCCCACTCTCAGGCACCCATTGTTCTCCTCCCAAAATCTAGGAGCTTGTAAACTCCCTTAATTCCAATGTTTTCACAATTGTTCATACATGACTACTTCCTTGAATTGTTACACTGGACAAAATAGCTGGACAGGTAGCTTTTCCCACGAGTCGCGCATTCTGGCATCTTCTCCTCCACTCAGTGAGAACCTCACTATCAGTCATCTAATGAAAAACAAATGCCTATTCACCAAATAATAGAAGGCTTATGGAAAAATTACAGCATCTGCAGTGGGATGAGAAGAAGGGAAACCTCTTGTGCAAAAATATGTGAGCAGGTCTCTTAGCCTTCAACGTTAAAGTCAATAATTCAAAATGGTATTAATATTCGGTTAACTTAATTCATTGCGACATCTTAACTCAAACATTTCTTATAATAGCTAAGTTTAACTATCTATTACAAATTATAAATTAAATAGGCACAAGTTATTTACTGTTGTAAATCACACTTTCTTATTGATTGCATTTAATTTTGAAAAAGACTAATAACACTCCATCAAAAAGTAGTTTAGAATAGATTGCTCTTCGGGATCGTTGTGTGAAACACCCACCAGACTGCTAGGAATCAATGAAAGTAGAATGCCTGTGGGTGAAGTTTATTAAGGCTACTTAGTTTGCAATGTGGATGTAGAATGAACACATAACATCCAAACATGTTCATACACTGTTGTCCAAGAGAAGTATTGCCACCAAGTCATAAAGAATAACAGGAAGAAACACAAATCCTAGTGCATTTATTAGAAAGGATAGAATAAACTAGTAAAGTACATACTAGTAAAATATTGTACTATGTCTTGCGTGATCATATTAGCCTCATATTGATTTCAAATCATATTGAACTTCTTCTAGAAGTGCATCTCTGCAGCTATTGAAAACCCAACATGTAATGAGCACTGAAAAACAATATATTGTTCAGCAATATATTCAGCTTACTTTGAGTTTTTGGGTATTTGTTTCCATTTAATGTCTCAGTCAGCGTTTAACAGTGTTAATTGTGAGCTGTTAGTGACTATCTCGGAGTCATGCATGGTTTTGGAAGACAACAATATTTTCTTACTCCCGCAGCAAAACATTCTTCCAAACTTATTTAAATATGTATTATTTATACATCTCGAACTTTAAATGGAGAGACTGAAGTATTCACTAAGTGGAAATACTGGGAATGCTTCAACAGTAGGCGAAGTGACCCAAGCCTCCAATACTCCAACCTTGTTTACTTTTTAATAGATTTTTGGGCAACATGTATTATTGTTTTTTAAGTTCATATGCTTGTGTGACTAATAATATTAATGTTAATGATTTCTATTTTGGATCCATATCTTAATGCTGAATTGCAGTTAAAATACGTTTATTATGAGGGTTATAAGTGTGTATATTTACTTGATTTAGTTATGCCATATTTTGGTGAAAAATGCCATATTGGATCAAATGGATGCCATTTCTTTATAAACCCTTCACATCATGTTCCCCAGTGCATCTTTTCTCACCACAGCTCTTCAGAATGAAGATACGTTGATGTAATTTTCCTATTGTGCTCTGAATAAACTAGTTGGTGTCCTTTAGTGTAACATTGTCCCAAGGTCTTTCTGTGGCTCAGTCCAGTCCAGTGTTGCTCATTTATGAAGCGCTTTTGTTAAATGTAGTCTATTTTGATCAAAACTTCTCTAGGTGACTGTGAAGTGGAAAAACAAGGTGTTTTCTTAGACATTGGGATAGTGTTAGCGTATAATGCTGTTGATGTGGATTACTCTGATTCACCAAAGAATTGATACATGGGCTCATACTATGCTGAATCTATGCTTTTAGCTAATTTTCTGTTCAAGAATTGTTTTTAAAAAAACACATTGCATTGGGGTGTGATAGAGACTTTTGATGGTCTTACATGGGATGATGTCCAAGCTTCTTTTTTTAAATTATTTTTATTAATGACAATAGTAATATATTATGACAGAATTATTCAACATTATACAGAGCATGACAATCATAGCAGTGCAATCTTGATTCCCATCCCTTTCTAACGTATCCCTTTTAGCTAATGGTTCTATGATATCTTGCTTATTCTGCTACTGAAGTCAGTTGGAGGACCACCTGTCGAGGTTCACAGATATTTCCCCTGTACTCATTCCATGTGCCCCATATTTGTGTCCATTTCCATGGGCACCCCCCTGATTCATACACTGTTTACTCCATCAACATACACCAGTCCAGGTCTTTCTTCCCTGCTGTAATTGTTGATGCCTTACGCGCGTCCCCTAACATTGCGATGTTACGTTTAGCTACTAACATCCCCAGTGCCATGGATCGAGGTCCAGGGGTTCCAAATATTTAAGAGACATAATCTTATCGTGTGTTTTACTTGGGATTCCCAGACTTCTCCATACATCGGGCCACTGTGAACCAATAGCGCTGTATATGTACAGATTCCCAGATAATATTTATGAATGTGACCTCCCCTCCGCATTCTCTGCTACAACTAGAGTCTTGTCTATTCCTCATTTTTACAAGAGTTGGTAATGCACCCTATGCGGAACATTGGGTTGCACAAGATTTAGTCTAGAAGAGATCACCGGCTCCCAGGGGGAGGCTAAGGCTTCCTGACAGTCCTCGTCTTCCATATCTCCCACGTCTGTTACCCAGTGTTCGCGTAACCACAGGAGGGGATCCGTCATGTTGTTAATTAACTTCTGATATGTCTTTTTGGGGCATGTGACTAGGTATGACTTTATGGAATGTAAGATGTATTGGAATGTGGTTATGTCATAGTGTTTAGATCTGAAGTGAAGCAGTTGAGGCTGCTGTGTCAGACTGGTTGGATGGGATCTTCTTCAGAGAATAAAACTACTTTCAAACATCCATTGATGTGTACCTGCATTTTACATTTCACACACTTAAATATAGCACCTTCGTATAGTCACCACTTGGGAAGGGCCCATGGTCCATATTATATCCAGGGTTGTCACTGGCTCTATACATGCCTTGGTTTATGGCTGCTAGGTGTGCTGCCCAACAGTACCTGCGCACGTCCGGTAACCCAATGCCACTGTTGTACCAGCCTATTTCAACTTCTGTGCCACAATGCGGGCAGTTTCCCATCCCATAGAAGTTCTCTCTGCTCTTCTTCAATGGCCCTGATATAGTCAGTTTGAATTGGGTGCGGAGAAAATTTCAAAATATATAAAAAGCGCAGCAGAGACATCATTTTAAATAAAGCAGCTCAGCGTAGCTGGGACAGGAGAAGAGTCTTCTAATGCCTGACATCACTTTTTAGTTGCTGCAGAGGGAGCCGGAGGTTGCGTTCATATTATAATGCTGGATCCATGATTACATACACTCCCAGGTACTTAAATCCCTCTTGCGCCACTTCTGTCTGAAAGTTTTGGGGCAGGGAGGGAAATTTCCCCTCAGCACATAGAGGACAGATTTCCCCCAGTTTATGATGTTATGATGTATCCAGAATATTTACCCAAATTAGTGAACATATGGAGGCTCTAATTAACAAGGCTGTCAGTAAGACCAAGTAGAGAAGTATGTCGTCGGCATACAGTGAGATGCGGTCTTCCCAGCCCTCCGACCATCTTAGGGCCCTTATAAGATGATCTTTCTGTATCCACCATGCCAGCAGCTCAAGCAGCAGAGCGAAGAGCAGCGGCGACAGAGGACAACCCTGCCCAGTTTCTCTTTCAAGAGTGAATGTTGATGATTTTTGGTTATTTACTACCACTTGTGCAAATGGTTCAGTGTACAGAAGTTGGACCCAGTTGGAAACTGGGGACCGACACTGATTATTTTGAGTACAGCATGTATAAATGGTCACTCGATGGTATCGAATGGCATGGTGGCGTCTAAAGATGCCACCACTGCGTCTTCTTGTAGAGTATCAGTCTTGCTCAGTACTCCGTGAAGCCCCTGGAGGTTGTGTGAGGTATTTCTTCCTGGCATAAAGCCCGACTGACCCGGATGCACAAGCTTGGTGATCACTTGGAGCAATCGGGTGGCCAGCAACTTTGCCAACAACTTGACTTCGGCGTTAAGGAGCGATATTGGTCTGTGAGAGGAACACTTGTTTCTAGGTTTACCACTCTTGTGGATAACCACAATAGTAGCTAGCCGCTGGTCTGCTGGGAGTTTTTCCTGCTCCCGGTTTTCCTGAAACATCTTGGTGAGGTAAGGCGCTTTTTTACTAGGGGCAAGTTTAACCAGCTCTATAGGCAAGCTATTAGGGCCCATTGCCTTTCCGTCTTGTAGGTCTGCTATTGCCCTTTAAACTTTAGCAGTGGTGAGCTCACCATCTAGTGCCTCAAGATCTTCTGGTGAGAGGGTTAGTAGGGGCATATCTAGTAACAGGGTCGCTGATTCTTCCTCTGTGGAAACTACGTGGGACTTATAAATCGGTTTAAAGTGGTTCGCAAACTCATCTGCGACCCCTTGAGGGTCTCTGATTTGTCTATTCAAGTTATCGACTAGTTCAATTACCATCCTGTTGGCTTGCAGCCTACGATCCAACCAAGCTAATAGCTTCCCTGCGATATGCCCTACCTCATAAACTTTGCAACGTGTGGCTCTAAACTGGGCTCTTGCGGCGTATGCGGCTTGATCTTCATATTCTTTCCTCTTTAGTTCGAGCAGGTGTTCATCCTCCTCTTAGCTTTCCCCTCTCGACCCTCTTTCAAAATCTAGGATGTCAGCTTCTAGTCTGGTGAGTTGTGCATTCGTTTCTTTTTGGGTCCCAGCGGTCAAAGAGACTGCCTGCCCCCTGGCTACTGTTTTAAACACCTCCTAGAGCGTCAGAGAGGAGTCCACTGAGCCCTCATTCTCCTGAAAATAATGTTCCATTTCTAGCACCAGTTTTGTCTTGATAGTAGGGTTCTTGAGATACAAGGGATTTATTGGAGCAGTTCTTCCCACCTGCGGTTCACTTCCTCCCAGTAGGCCCATATTGGGGAATGGTTCGATATATCCCTTGTCATATGGCGCACTTCTTTAATTTGTCCCACCTGCCCTGTCAGCACTATAATGTAGTCGATTCTAGATAGGGAGCTGTGGGCCCCGAATGAAAAGTAAGTTGTCTCTCTAAAGGGTTTAGTGTACGCCAGGCATCAGCCAGGCCCATTGCTCCCAGGAAGTAATGAATCTGCCTTCGCGAGGGGGGCGCGTCCCTTGGAGGGGAGCGGTCTAGTTGTCCCGAGACTATCGAGTTAAAGACCCAACCCATCATGAACAACCCCACAGGAAAGGCAAGAAGGAGATCCCCTAAGTCCTTAAAGGCCATGGCCTGAAGACCCAGTGGAATATGAACCAACACCACTGTGAGAGTTTTACCCTTCCAGCTCCCCACGATAGCCACGTATGTTCCCTGTTTGTCGGTCCAGACCTGATCTGTGGTCATCAGGAAATTCTTCCTAGTCATTATACCAACTGCCTTCGATCCAGTAGTGAACGCCTAGTGGACTACTAATGTATATCCCCATCTTGTTAAGGCCCCACGTTTGTTCACCACCAGAGGTGTCTCCTGCAGGAGGACTATGTCTGGGATGTGTCTTTTTATGTATTGAAGTACTATCCCTCATTTTAGCTTGTACCCCAAACCATTTACGTTCCAGGATAGCAGTTTGAGCCCCTTATCGCTGCCCATATCTGGTACCCTCTACTTCTGTGGTCTTGAACAATCTATTAAGTGGAGGAAAATTGATTCCTATATTCTTTTTTCTGATGATGCCTTCCTGATGGAGATGTGTGAGCCAGCCCTTGTGAAGTGTTTGGAGAACTCAAGGTCCCCATTTATACTCTAAGTTACTGTCATCTAAACTCCCCCAAAAACAAAACAAACTACCTATACTTCCCTCCCCGCTTCCCTGCATTACGGGCTTGAAACTGCCCCTATCCCCAACTATTCAGAGCGACTGTCGTCCCATTAGAAACTAATTTAAAAGTGATGGGGGTGTCCACCCTACGCCCATGCCCGCCGTTACTGCCCATTTAAGAATAACATAAGCATGTAATAAAGATAGTAAGTGCTCAAAACGGAGAGTCACTTAGCCCATGGTGAGAGTGTTTTGGAGACTGTGTACTTCATTGCATCAGATTAAGTTCTTTACTGATAAATACTCAGTCCATGATCCATTGCTGTCCACTTCAACCAACAACCTTCTGGATCCTTGTGATCGACTGGTTGCCTTTGAAGCCCTTATGGTCCGGTATGCCTTCTATGGGACCTCTCCTTTTGCAATTGGGTGCCATTTCTATGGATAGGTCTCCGCCCATCCATCCATTCTTGTACCGCCTCTGGGGTGTCGAAGAACCATATTTTTTCCTCAGCTTCCACCCGGAACTTGGCAGGGAATAACACAAAGTACTTCAAACCCTTTTCTCTAAGTCTAGCTTTGGTCCCCTTGGAACGATCGTCTCAGTTTCTGCACATATGCAGTATAGTCGGGGAAGAAGGTCACAAGACTGTTATCAAATTTGATCGGTGGAGCTGTGTGTGCTGTTTGCATTACAACATCTTGGTCCCTGAAGTTAAAAAGTCTAGCCAACATTGGCCTTGGGGGTGCTCTTGGTCTTGGTCTCCCTCCCGAGACTCAGTGTGCCCTCTCCACCAAAAAGAAGGTGGATAGATTTTTAGGCAGGAGGTCCTTAGTGATTAGTTCTTCTATGAAAAAGTCTGGAGTGAGTCCCTCTACCTGTTTTGGCACTCCGATTATTCTAATGTTTTTCCGGTGTAATCTGCCTTCATAATCTTCCAACCTGATTTCCAGGTTCTTCTGACCTCCTGCAGTTGTTTGATCTGCTTTTCCATTGTTTTGGACTCTTGGCTGAGAGTGGTTGTGGTGACTTCTATCGTCTTGAGCCCGTCGTTGATTTTTTTTAAATCTGCCCAGAGAAACGAGACTTTGGTTGTTATTGCATCCATTCTACTCTTGAGTGATGTTCGAATTCCTGATGGCCTCCATAATGTCTGTCAGTGAAGGGTTTTCTGAATCATGTTGCAGCCCCGTCTTTGTCACTGCCCCCGGGGGTCTATCCACATTCGTATTATTGGACATGGTGTATCGATCAAGTTTTGTCCGGTGCGTGCCTTTAGCACCCTTGGTGCTAGACATTGTGGGATATAGACCCGAAGAAGTGGTGCGGGAGAGCGGCTCCCCCTTAACCCACCTGTTGTCCCAGACTCCCAGGCTACTGCTCGCTGTCTGCCTGTGGAGCTCTACCACTGCATGCCCCACGCGTTGGGGGGCTCCTGCCGTTAAGAGGCCTAGGAATGGTATCTGCCCTCCTCAGAACGGCTACTCGCCTAAGTATCTGCCAATAATCTCCTCGCTGGAACGCAGAGGCAGGGAGAATTGTTCAGGGGGGAAGGGGACGTCACCACTCTCCCACAGGATTATTTCTATCCCTTGGGTATGTTCGGTTTCTCCCTACAATGATGTTCCACAGTTCCTGCATTCTATCTCATAGTGGGGGAAGGTAGATTTAGGAAGGGTAAGCTTTGAAACCGATCCTCCATCTACAGCTATGTAGGTCTCTTCAAGCCCTAACGTCTATTTTCCGTCATCCCGGCAAACTGTCGGAATCAGCTACCAGATCATATTTGGCTTGAGGCCAACAATCTCTTATTCCGCAAACTCCTGAAGACTCTGTTGTTCTCCTGAATCTCCCGATATTTCTCGGTTTAGGCTCTGTCTCTAGCGCTGGGAGGCCTTTGGTAGCCATGCGCTTTATAAGTGTATATTCATTAATTCATTCATTCACTCAATGTACCTCTGTGCGGCCTTTTAGCGTTGCGTGCTGTGTAGACTCCACACTTTGTCTTTGACCGCCTTTAGGTTAATGGCAGAAGCCCTTTTGTGGCCCTGAATCGCAAGTTATTTTTGTCTTGAATTACCGCGACCACCGCCTTGCACACTCTCCTTCCCACGCCAGAGTGACTCGCCGCTCTAGTATCTGGCCCGCCAGTGTGTTTAAGTTGCTTGTGTCTACACTGTAATGGGTCACCACCACGGTCTGGTTCAGTTCTCAATTCGTGTGCCTGCCCTTTGCCAGCGGCCCTCCTCATCTTGTCCCCCTTGGATCGACCCTCGGGCGGTCAGCAGCCCTTCTGTCGAGCACTCAATGGCCTCACTCGATAGCCCAGCAGGGATCTTTTCCTTTTCTCCGAAGGCTGGATCACTACGTCATCTGTTAGAAGTACTCTGGTATGGCGTGCCAGTACAGGCAGACGATCGTGCTCGCTTGTGAGGGTCTCAATTTGTGGAATGTGTACTTTGGTTCTTTTATCCCTCAGTTGCAGAGCAGGCAGCCTCACTTCGCTTCCGCGCCTCTTGTTCGGCCGCGCAGGTCAGATTACTTAATATATATGGTAGACATCAAAATAAGTTTAAATAGTATCTCAAAGTTAAGACCAACTAAAAGGTTTGCCATTTTAATTATGTGGGAAATCATTTTAACCCATCCAATATATTGTTTTATGTACAGAAGTAATAAGGAAGACTATCTATATGGCATCAAGTGGAATGTCTGGTATAAAATGAAAAATACAACAATACACTTTTTTTGCTCCAATACAACTCATTTTTTTCATCAGATATTTAAGACATATTTTGTTGATTGATGATAAAAAATAGGCCTGTGAGCAATGTTCAATTTTGAAATTGAAAGCTGAGGATTAATGTTCAATTTTGAAATTGAAAGCTGAGGATTAATGTATAGAGATATCTGATATATTCCAATTGGTGTTGAATCCGGTTGTTCATTAGACTTGTTTACAGAGAGGTTACTATAAGGCTGCTAATGCAGCAGACAAGAAGTATTTATCTGTGTAGTTTTACATAGCAAGAGCAACGACCAGGGGCCTTAAGAACACTGGGGCATATATTTAAGAACGGTGTTAAAAGTATTGTCGGTTTAGTGGCAGAAAACTGCCGCTAAAGCTGCGATAATGGGCTTGATAATATGCCCTGGAGAATACCAATAGAATCCCATGTTCACACCAGAACATCGACTTCTATTGGAATTCACAAGGGCATGCTATCAAGCCCATTATCGCCGCTTTAGCAGCAGTTTTCTGACAGCTAGTTAAGTACATAAAAACAGTAAAAGACAGCAAATTATGGAATATTTAAAAAAAAACGAATAGGAGCTCAGAGGGAAACATTTTACAGACCCAAGAACATTTTAAAACATAATTCACATGGCAATAAATTGCATATTATGCAATAGTAAAAAGATGTTCAAGGATTACTGACCAGAAATGCACATATAAGACTTATATGTAGAATGTTACAGTAGATATCTCATAGCCATGCCAAAGAAACAGAAGATATTTAAGGTCTGTCTTGACAATAAACTGAGATGTATTGTTCAGGAGGGCGGGAGGCAAAGTCTTCCACATTTAACTCCTTCGCCGCAGGGCTAATTCCCCTGCAGCGCTGGGGGGAGGGGGCGCGCGCAACGCCATGGTGCTTGTGACGAGCTCGGCTCGTCACGCTGCACGGTGGCGCTGTGCTGATGACGAGCTGAGCTCGTCATGACCACGCCCGTTTTTCAGAACGCTCAGCACCGCGGGGGAATTAGCCCCACGTGTGAGCACCGCGCGTGTCATGACGATCTCAGCTCGTCATCAGAACACGGCCAACGTGCCTCATGACGAGCTGAGCTTGTCATGAGCACGCAAGGAGTTAAGAGCGCTAACTGTGAAAAAGAGCTATAGTGTGCCTATTAAATGTTTCAAAAGAAACATGTCTGAGCATAGTCTGCCTACATTTGTTAATTTCTGATAGATGCTAAGGAGAAGAAGTGAATATGACTGTATGTATTTCACAAGATATTTAGTAGATGTTTCTGGCATCAATCAGAAGTTGATCATTGTTAAGGAGAATGAGGGTCTGATGTTCAGAGTAACTAGTTCTTATGAGCATTACATCTGCAGAATGTAACCAATGTGAAGATGGTTTTATTTTTAAAAAATTCCAATGACGAAGTTGGTCGGAATAGAGAGTGGGTAAAAAGACGTGTACATATATATACTTTAACATACTTTAAGAACTACTTAAAAAATATTGGGATTAACAATTACCTTTTTAAAGGCCGGTTTCCTGTTAGAATAAACTCATCTCTATTAATTAAACTGAGGTTGATTCTGTTATGTGTGTTACTCGGAGATGAACTGATAGTCATGGGGAGATTCAAATATGTAGTTGCCAAAGTAATCGAGACTAATTTATCCTAGCATATGAGGGATATTAGGAAGGTAATTGAGGCATGGGAATGGGTTTCCGCAATCTGGTCAGTTGACCATTGTTATACAGTGGTGAATCTGAACTAGGGAACAATACAGAAGCACTTAAAGTTACAAAGTGCAAATACAAGCACATAACTGCAGGGGTTATTCCACTGTTAAGTTAATATCAATTACTGGTATTTGTGCACTAAAATACATTATAATCATTATTCACACAAGGCGATACAAATTACTTATATAAAATCAAGAAAAGGCATGTAATGTATTATTTAGTAAATAATTATGTTTAAGTGGTATTTAATTATTTACAGCTAACCTACCTGAAACCATGTGGCTTTACCACAAATAGGTTTCTTTGCAGCATTCTTTAGGTAGCGGGCGAAGACCATTCCAATACTTCCTGTGGTCATCCAGGCGATCAACATGAGAGCACCTAAAGATAAAATGAGGTATTCTTAGTTGAGCACTTTGTTGCAGAGCAAAATAAAGAAAAATTTAATGAAAATGGCTTACCTAAAACTCAAACAAGCAACAAATTATCACTCCATCCCAAACTATGCTTTAATGTATTTTCTCACAAATTTGGGAAAATATTTTGTAATATAATACAATGAAACTTTTGCATATTCTAAATATGTGCACAGAGAGCCATCTACAGTCTCTGTCTAAAGTCCCTTTGGGACAATTGTTTTTTGCCTTTTAACTCAAATGTAAATGGCATTAGTCTGCCTGATCCCTAATGGAAACAAATGCCATTAGCAAGTACTAGCTAACAGTGTTTGGTACGCTGAATTAAACCTTTTGGACATTTGGGCTCTGACCTTCATTTCCAAAGACAGTCTAACAGAGCTAATGAGTTGTATTTCAAGATCATGCTGTGGTTGTAAAGGACCTTTCCACTAAAAGACTCTCTGTGAAAGAGCAAGGTACCTGAAACTGTCATGTATGTATTTATGTACATATCTTTGCATATAAATGGTATTTCTACAGCACAACCCTAGCCAAAGGGTCTCCAAACCGGTCCTGGAGGGCCGGATCCATGCCAGATTTTTTAAATAACTACATGTATCTCAATGGGGATATGCAAAAAATCTGGCATGGATCCGGCCCTCCAGGACCGGTTTGGAGACCCCTGTACAGGGTCAAAGACAAACAAAGTGAACAAGTGATAGGAGAGGTATCTGTGTTGTGAATAGGTAACCCGTTTTGATGTAGTGTTCCTATAGAGATGAGTCTTTCAATTATTTCTTAAATTGGAGCAGTGTTGGAGTGGTCCTGATGAATACAGTGATGGTGTTCTAGATGTTGGGCAGGCATATAAATAAAAACGGCTTGTTATCTTGTGTTTTTCTTTTTTACACTTCTTAGTCTGCATTCTGATGGTGTCCTAGTTGTGGGTGTGCTGAGAGCCACCAGAGATAGTGAGTCTGCCTACAGGATAAGTGGGGGTGGTGTTGTGATGGCTCTGTAAATGATGCAGCTGGTTTTGATGATGGTGTGGGCTGGAAAGACGAGCCAATGGAGTACCATCAGGATGGGGGTAATTTGGTCATATGTATTCAGGCTCTAGATGAGATGTGTTGTGGCATTTATGATGAGCTTAAAGTGTGTCAGTGTGAAATAGAAGAGTCCATGGAGCAGAGTTATGTTATGTTAACCTCCATTTATAGCGCACCCGGCTACTTGGAAGTGTCCCAGCGCGGAAGCCAAATGGTGGAGACAGAGGGGAGCTGACCCAGCTGGAAAATTACTTGAATAATAAAATTAAAAAATGTTTTTAAACAGCCTGAAGTCCCCTATATTTCGAAGCACAAAAGGGTAAGGCATTCAAGCCATGGCCGTTCTGACAGAGAGGGAGCTGCCATCCATTCTAGCCATGCGGTACCAAGGTACAACAGCGAGGGATTGGCCTGTAGAGCATAAATGTCTGGGTGGCTCTTGGACGTGAAGCGTCTCCTAAGATACTGAGGCCCTACATTTTAGAGAGCACCATGGGCGGGTGTAAGAGCCTTAAACAAATTACATTTCCGGAAGACCAATGCACCAGCATTGGCATAGTCTAGACTCGAAAGCATAAGAGCACGGGTCACCATTTCTTTAGCCACTTTGGGCAATAGGGGCAGGAACTTCTTTATGCATTTCAGTGTGCCAAAGCACACACCAGCTAGTTTATTGATCTAATCAGAAATCTTAATTCCTCACTGAACCAAACCCTCAAAATCTCCTCGTTGATTTTCAGTTGGGCCTGGGCTAACCATTTAAAAACTTCTGCAAGACAATTTTTGGCAATGATCGGAGAGAAATCAATTTTCTTCCACATAAAGTTGAGCTGGGTATCATAAGCATAGGCTAAGATCTTAGTGCCCAGCTCCTCTGCCCAGTAAATAAGGGGCGTCATATAGACATTAAACAGAAGAGGGCTCAATGTTGAGCCCTGAGGGACCCCCGTAGTCAGACTTCTCTGTGTTGAGGAGAAATGAGGCAGCCACACTTACTGTGTTCTATTGGCTAGAAAGGATTCAATCCACTCCCACATCTGACCAGAGAAGCCGATATGAGACAACCATGCCAAAAGTTGGTGGTGTGGCACGGTGTTGAACACGGCAGAGAGGTCTAATAGCACCAGAGCTGCTCTGCCGCCGGCATCGAGGCCGTCTCTAATAGCCTCCGCCACCTCAACCAGTGCCGTCTCGGTGCTATGAGAGGCCCTGAAACCTGACTGGGCGGGGTGGAGGGCACCAGAAGTCTCAACAAACTCAGAGAGCTGCTTGTGAACAGCCTTCTCACACACCTTAGCCACAGCCGGGAGGAGGGAAATTGGGGCGGTAACTAGCCGGGGTAGCGGAATTTAATGAAGGTTTTTTCAGCAGGGGGAGAAGTTTTGCCTGTTTCCACCCAGGTGGGACTGTAGCGGCCAGGAGGGACAGATTGACAATTTTGTTGACTTCCGGGTTGACTACCTACGCCATTGCTGCAATAACCTTGCTCTGCAGGGATCCGTAGGAGAGCCTGATTTCAACGATTTAAGTATTGCCAGAGTATCTGACAGCGGAATGAGAGTAAATGTAGTCAAACAGGGGTGGACTGGATCAGAGTCTACGGCTGTCTGATGCGAATAGATCACCTGCATTTGAATAGCAGTCCCAAAGCTATCCTGTATGGCTTGAATTTTATCAATAAAAAAACCCGAAATCTGCTCACACCAGTCGTTAGAGAAGAGCGTTGCCATCGGTTCAACGCATGGATTCAAGAAGCTTTGAACGATTGCAAATATTTCTTTTGAATTATTTTTTGATTGGGCAATGGATCCACAAAAAAGTGGCCTTTGGCCAGCTTGACCATGGTGTAATAGTTGTTTTGAGCCTTCCTGAGAGCTACTTTGGCTTGCAAACTATAGGCCTGTCTCCAACAGCTCTCAAGCTTTTTACAGGATGTTTTTAGTTCTTTTAATTCCTTTGAAAATCAGGATTGGGAGGGGGTTTTCTCGCTTTTTTATGACTCAGAGGTGTGGAGAAATGCTCCACTGCTCTGGCCAGCCAATTATTAAATCCACCAACCGCTTCCAACAGACCCCCAAAGGTACCCGGATGGGTATCTGCCAGGACTCTGCCCAACGATTCAGAAAAGGGGGTGGTGATGAACAGAGTGTCTGAATTAAGCAGACCACTCTTACCCAGTCCAAAGATCAGGGCTTGATCCATCACTGTTATTTAGCTCACTGCCCCATCCCAGCTCAGAACCTGGCTATATGCAAATTAGTCTGTCCCTGGCCCAGTGCATCATGAGAACAGGGCAGACCAAACTACCAAGCCAATTCTTCACCAGAAAGGACACAAGCTTCTGGGGACCGGTTTCTGGCATTTCAGCCTCGTCGGCCCGGCTTGCTTGAATCCTGATGGAGCAGTGAGCAAGGGACTCATGTCTGAGTATACCCTGCCACACCTATAGTGGCCAAAAACGATTCAGAAAAGGGGGTGGTGATGAACAGAGTGTCTGAATTAAGCAGACCACTGTTACCCAGTCCAAAGATCAGGGCTTGATCCATCACCGTTATTTAGCTCACTGCCCCATCCCAGCTCAGAACCTGGCTATATGCAAATTAGTCTGTCCCTGGCCCAGTGCATCATGGGAACAGGGCAGACCAAACTACCAAGCCAATTTTTCACCAGAAAGGACACAAGCTTCCGGGGACCGGTTTCTGGCATTTCAGCCTCGTCGGCCCGGCTTGCTTGAATCCTGATGGAGCAGTGAGCAAGGGACTCATGTCTGAGTATACCCTGCCACACCTATAGTGGCCAAAAACGATTCAGAAAAGGGGGTGGTGATGAACAGAGTGTCTGAATTAAGCAGACCACTCTTACCCAGTCCAAAGATCAGGGCTTGATCCATCACCGTTATTTAGCTCACTGCCCCATCCCAGCTCAGAACCTGGCTATATGCAAATTAGTCTGTCCCTGGCCCAGTGCATCATGGGAACAGGGCAGACCAAACTACCAAGCCAATTCTTCACCAGAAAGGACACAAGCTTCCGGGGACCGGTTTCTGGCATTTCAGCCTCGTCGGCCCGGCTTGCTTGAATCCTGATGGAGCAGTGAGCAAGGGACTCATGTCTGAGTATACCCTGCCACACCTATAGTGGCCAAAAACGATTCAGAAAAGGGGGTGGTGATGAACAGAGTGTCTGAATTAAGCAGACCACTCTTACCCAGTCCAAAGATCAGGGCTTGATCCATCACCGTTATTTAGCTCACTGCCCCATCCCAGCTCTGCCCAAGGCAGCCGGCTCAACGCAATGAGGGGGTCTAGCCTCCAAAGTCTGCATAGAAGAATAGGATGGCTTAATGGTCCAAGAGAATTGAATTAAAAAATGATCACAGCAAGCAACAGGGAGAGGATCCTGAACAGCTAAATGGAAGTTGGAACAGACCCCATCAATGGTATGTCCCCCACTATGAGTAGGAGAGTTGATCCATTGGGTCAACTGGGCAAGATCCAAGGACTCATTAAGGGCACGTGTGTCGGAAGCTTCTCTGCAGTCAAAGTAAATATTGAAGTCACCCAGCAGTAGATAATTAGAGTAGTGTAGGGCTCTAGGCACGATGGCTTAATCAAAAGCTTTTAGAAAAGAGATTGGGGGCCCAGGGAGACGATATAACAGTGTGGCTCCCAGTAAAAAATGCGGAGAAATAGTAAGGGAGAAGTCGATCGCTTCCCCCTCCCTAAAATCCTGTGACTGTCCCTGAGTAAGAGACCAATTTTCCCTGAAGCTTACCGCAACCCCTACTCCTCTGTCTGTTTTGCGGTCAACCCTGGCAATTTTATA
This sequence comes from Lissotriton helveticus, assembly GCF_964261635.1. Classification (NCBI taxonomy): domain Eukaryota; kingdom Metazoa; phylum Chordata; class Amphibia; order Caudata; family Salamandridae; genus Lissotriton; species Lissotriton helveticus. Next base: position 2,073,054,171 of record NC_136057.1, on the reverse strand, counting down.
CCCTGCAGGGATAGCTAAGGCCTCTGTTATAAATAACAGATCTAACTGGCTGTCTACCAGCAGCTAAAAGATGTCACAAGCATGTTTAGCTATGGACCGCGCATTAATAAAAGAAGCTTGAATACATTGAACAGACAGAAGGACAGAAGGAATATGACTGGGTATGGAATAGAGTCCACAGTATGGTTAAAATTATAATTACACGTCGGACAGATGCTAGACATGTTATCCAGCACTGCCCATACATGGCCGCACTTACTCGGAGACGCACCAATCTACACCTGTTTCTCAAGGCTCTAGAACCTGTGTACAGAAGGCATGTTAGATGGGAAACAAGAAGCATGGCTGGTGCTGGCCGCTTCCAGGATGCTCACAGTCACAGACGGGCTTGCCTTAGGTGCACCCGCTGCGCGTCGACGCAGCGCGCATGTTTTATAGCAGAATACCACCCAACTACTAGAGCGCGCCCTTCCCAAGATGGCGGCCTAGATTGTCTCTCCAGGATTCCGCTGTTTGCGTGGTGCGTAAATGCAGGTAAGCGGTCAAGAGTATTACCACAATTTAGATTCAAGAGTGTGGCCAGGCTTGTTCACTGGCATCCTGTGCTACATTGAAAGGTTGGGTGATGTATGTTTCTCTTGAATTTAATAACAGAAATGATTTCCATATTCTGATCCCTTTCAAAGGTTCTGTTTGCAGTTCTATTATTTGTTATGGAACTATTTAAAAAGGCTAGTATTTGAAGCTTATTGCACATTTTGACAAAAATAAGGTGTTAACTAACTTCATTGCTTGCCTGTTAAAGGGAAGGTCCTCATCAAACAAACTCCCATGGTAATGTATATGATGTGCTCCAATGATACTCTCAGACAGTTAAAGCTTCCACTAATGATTGACATGACCTCCCGTATAAGGCCCTAGTACAGAATAGGGCAGGGGCGTCAAAACTACTTTTAAGTCTTCACTATAAAATAGGGCATGGCAGTTCAGAGGCCAGCAGCCCTTTCGGCACTGGCATGCATGTGTGCACTGCTGAGGCCTGAGGTTAGTTTAAAAGCAGCCCTGTGTTGTAGGACTGCTTCTGACATGTAACTTTGGTAGTTGGGGCACGTAACAATTCATAAACTATAATATTTTGGCATGCTAGGTACCCCCAGACTCTCCCCTAAGTATCCAAGTGGTGGATGGTCATGTACTTGTAAGGAGAATCCTTATAAAATTGGTTTTATATGTTGTGGGTTTAGTGAAATTGCACATTTCACTTCCCACATTGTAGTAAAGTGCTTCCCAAAATCGACTATTGTGCTAGGAGCACTGTGGAGTGAGGATCAGCAATATTTTTACATATACAGAACCCCTAAAGTCTCCCCTATGTGTTCCAAGGGTAGGAGAGTCCTGCAGATATAGGCAGGGTCCTCATAAAGAATGTTTTATAAGCCCTGGTGTTGGAGAAATTGCCTACTTAACTATCCTTCTTGCTGATCCCTAGCCACATAGGCTAACATGGCAAAAAGGTATTAATTAATTACCGGCAGGAGAATTAGAAAATATCATTCAGGCATTTACTAGAATGGTATTGATAAATCCAACAATATACTATTGTTGAATTTATCCTAACATATACAGACAAGAAGTTTGAACACTTTCTTGTCATTAAGCCAAAATTCAGCCTTCCAGTGGTCTGCCCTGATTAGTTAGAGTTAAGTGGATTAGCCAGGCTGCTTTGATGAGGTGATAAGGGGCCCCTGCGATGAAAGAGTCTTTCTGGGAGGAGAGGGTTCTGCTGCATAGGAATGCCAGAGCAAGGGAGATGAGTTGTAAACAATGATCTTCCAAAGGAGGAGGAGACAGACAGAAGAAATGAGTTTCATTTACACCTCTGTCCACTGAACCCAACCAGATGGTAGGCTTAAGGAAGGAATGTGCAGATGCCAAGGGGAGGAAGTCTATGGAGATGAGCCATCCTGGAGGTTGGTTTAGCCAGCTGTTGCCTCTCAACTAGGAACTTTAGTAATATTGAATTTTGGAGAAATAGTGCTTTCTGGGAGACCATTGTGCCACACTTTGGAGGTAATGGTCATGCAGTGGGGTGTTGCCCTGCACCTCGTTAGACAGGAGGGCCCTCCTGTATGACCCTAGAAAACACTGAATAAGTACTGGAGAGGGGCAGTGCCTCTCACATCCGCTGCTTAAAAATAAAGGAAGAAGTTTGATTTGCACCAACCAGCCCTGCACTCTGATTGACTGTACCTGATTTGAGGGACTCCGGGAAGAAAAGCTCCAGAAATGTTTTTAAGTCAGAAGGTAAAAGCTTTGACTAAGAAATTCTGCGAGGAGTAACCGCACAGGGCTCCACCGTGGTCGGCCTGAAACTTTGACTTTGTACCTTTCTAGTGTGACTATCTGTCCCAATAGGCAGTATAGGTTTCTACATTGGATGTTTTTCGTTTTGATGTAATTTTAAAGCAAAAAATATTTCCCGTTTGCGGATATTGGTTTTGGATTTTTATTGTGTTTTGTGTCTTAATTACGTATTAAATTGGTGTTTTTAAATTCTTTACATACCTGTCTTTCAAGTTAAGCCTACCTGCTTGCAGCCAAGCTACCAAGGGTTGAGCATGGGAATAACTTTCTGAGACCTGTTCTGAGGCCTATTTAATAATCCACTTTTCAACAATGGGCAAACCATTAACTAGGCCTAACCAACTTAAAAAGTTATTTTTTACAAGAAAAATCAATGGTACATTCTTTAGAGCTAATTAAACATCATTAAAACACTTTTTGATATCTACGGTTAGGACTAGAGTGTCTGCAGTAGCTAACATTTTCATTAAATGTGTGAGACACTAATCTTGTGTAGAAGCCGAGCAATCATTACCAGACAGTAGGTTATATATTTCTCCTGGAGTTATTGCCAGACATTCTGTCGTTTTAGTAAGAGAAAAAAGAACAGACTGTGGAACCTCTTGTCTGACAGCACCTTACCCGGATTACCTACTCTATTAATAATTACCCACTATTTCTGGTGCGGAAGATGTGCACACTGTATAGTTCCCAACGCCACAGTACTAGATCCCAGATGGGACCACAGTCAATTTTCAAAGCAAAGCAAAGCAAAGCAAAGCAAAGGTGCACCACCAAGGAGTTCTACCAGCAAAGACAAATCAAATGTCCATATTCAACATTTCTTTGACGATTCTTTATTTCTTTTTTTCTTTTTCTCTCTCTTTGTTATTATTCCAGAGAAAACAGTGCAAACAACACAACGGACAGCCGACGCGTTTCGTCCATATACAGGACTTCTTCAGGGCATAAGATTAGAGTAGAACAAGCCCCTCCAGAAGTATTCGGTAGGGCGTATGCTATCTTACTGGACGTCGTTCACCGTCAAGTACAATATAAATAAAGAGAAGGGGTCTTGAAGGAGCACGTCCACATAAGTAGGCATTAATCCCTAACACCGATAACCTATTTCCTGGCGATCCTTAATATATCACGTCTACTTCATATAGCATCGTCTACGTATAGTATGAGTATCTATTAGGGGGATGGTCATATACTACCTAGAGTTAATCAAAATAGGAGTGGAGGCGTCCCCATAGGAGAGTTATCATCAGTTAATGAGCCCCCAAGTGTCTCCAAGCAAGTCAAGATGCAGGCATAATAGCGTGGACCTCGTAACGGGGGGAGAAAGGCAAGAGCAGCGTCATTTTAGGTGACAGTAGGGCTTTACCTTGCCCAGGTGATTGAAGAACAATAAAATAAAACACACATTAAAAGTTTTAAGAATTCTGGTATGAAAAATTTCCATGCAATACGAACATTCATAATGACTCCTTTTCTAACAGATTCATCACACACTCAAATCAACTGACCTACTGAGTGATTCATGGTTGAGCTAACCATTTTCGTAGCTGGCAGTCCAAGTTGTGTGTGGGAGGTAATCAGTTGCGATTTATTTAATTTGGAACGTCTACCATGAATGCCTGGGGCATAGGCATATATCTTTATTAATTAAAGAACTGTGGAAAAAGAAGCCTTCTCAAAGGCAGGGAGAATTTTCAAACACATTTAATTTACCTTAGTCCTGTCTGGGTTTCTGCTAGGCACTTTTAGGAATATTACATTAATTGGGCTACAGTGGTGAGTGACAGTCTGAGCTGAGGATATGAAGGAGCTCCTTTGGCATAATGCTTTCTCTATTTAGCCATTATAGATGATTCTCAAATCTTTGTGAGAGAATTGTAGTGGCACACGTTACTCTCCCAAAACAGGAATTATATAACAGTTTAGTCAGTAGGGAATAAATGGTGAGAGCTTGCTAATGATTGAATGCCATCATGTGGTCATTGCATTCTAGCTCCTATTTTAAAATCCTGTGATTGGCTCACTAGCATGTCAGAACCAAATTGAATCCAGAAGTAGGACAGCCCAATACTAGTTGCACAAAGTCTAAAATCTTGGCAAAATTGATAATACTGTACTACAATATTTTTACCATAATAACATTGTAGCTTTCGTCAGTACACAGATAATGGCCTTCATTTAGAAAGATCCTGCAACTTTCACAGCAGATGGAATCTTCTCCTCCCATTAGAGGAGTACATGGATGTCTAAAACCACATCCAAAGTTACTTGGATTTCTAACGCAGTTGTTTGACTCCTTCTGTACCCCAAATTTGGATTCACCCATTAAAAAGTATGAACTTTTTGATAATTTAGAAATGCATTGTCATGTTTTTTTAAATGTAAAGCTTAGTCATGATTCCCCCGTGTGCAGAGCTTTACTACTAAAGACTGCTGAATGTATTTGGTATTTACATTGTGAAAAGATGCTATATGCTTGGATTCATAGCTCATCTTTCTTGTCTTGATGAGCACATGGTGAGCACATGGGTGCAATATCCCACAACAATTGTATTTCGATGAATGAAGGCTGGGGTGGTCACAGAATGACAGCACTACTTTGGGAAAATCATCACATCTTTGGAGATTGCACTACATGATGACACTCAGAGAGAAAAAAATGCATTTCCCTTGAGCTTTCAAGTTGCTTGGAGTTAGCAGCAGCCATTTTGAATAATTGGGTACAAGTCAGCCAGAGTTCCATGATGTCCTCAAAACACAATTGCGATTCTATGTTCCTGTAGCAAAAGCGACAGGGCACCCCTACCTCCAAACTCTTGATCTACCCTCCTCAAAGGAGGACTCCAAGGTTTCCATTAATGGGGAAAGTCTTGGCTACCACAACAGAAAGCTTCCTCTGACTGCCCGACAGAGTAAAACAACCAGGTAAAACAATTAATGAAACCCGCACTCTGGGAGAAAAGTAACAGGGGGTGAGACGATTTTTTTTTTTTTTTTTCATGCTCAAAAACCTGCTTTACAGAAAAAAACAAAAATAATTTTAACATTTTGGTGAATGGCCATCGAAAGCCTTAGCAGCCATACAAGAAGACAACATTTTGCGGAGACTACGTACCATGAACCTTAGCCATTATTGGTAGTTGAAATGCTGAAGATTTCACTTGTAGAAGTTGTGCCAGATCAACTTTCTCATTTGTGATGCATGGTAACAGGGGATGTTTTAGTATTCTTCCTGAAAATGTAAACAATGTATGTTAAACACTTCTCATGTATATTTGAATATAATGTATAGCATACACACATACTGATAATATAAAGACTTCTTACTCAATATTTCGGGAACAATACCTCTATTAAACAATCCCTGGTAGTATAAATACTCAACAAACTGCCAAGAGAATACCTGCTCTTTGGTACATGAGCAGGGGGTATGAGATAAGGAATGGCTACAGTTCTCTTTACTCTAATGAGTTTCTTAACTTAATTACTCTAGTCAATTCGAGCAAGCTTAGAGCCAGAATCACAGGGGTTCTCAATCGTGCTCTGTATTCATATGTAAATATGCTAAATATGATAATTTTAAATGCAGTTTGTTTTTCTTTACGTTGTGTATTGAACTGTCCAGTACAATGTTTTATAAATAAGCAAAATCTGTCTTGGATTTTCATTAAAAAAATTGTAAATACTGCTGCAATTTGTCTGCTTGGAACTAGGGCTAGAACACATTTTTCTTCTTCCCAAATTAAGTGGAAGAGGATTGAGGTGGGAATCTCCAAGTTTCATAGATCCACTTCAGCCCAAAATGAATGAAACTGCACCCAAAGAATTGCCCACAAACCTAGAACAATCCCATTTGAGGGTGATTGGGGTTTTCTCGTCCATAAACTCTTGAAATCCTGATTTGCAATATTTGCATAACTCAATTGTGATCCGCAGTCGGATTGAAAATAAATTGCCTTTTGCTTGTTGTAGGCTCCACTAATTGTTTGTGCTCAGTTCAAATTGCAACTGATGCCAGTAGCACTGCAGACCATATGATGTGACAACCTGAGCCAACAAGCATTGTTAGAGCCACAGGATTTGGCATTGGATTCTAACCTGTGGCTTTATCAGTGCTTATATATTTTGTTTTGTCTTGGTTTTAACAAACCTTTAGTGTTGAGGGACCTTCTAGGAAGGAAACAGTACACAGTGCCCTGACACTTAAATGTACTACTGTGTCCCTGTGAAAGGGCAGAATGTCATCAGTGAAACTAGTCAGAAACTGAAGTGGGCTGACCCTGTGCCCCAGGCTTTATACTACAATCGGAGGAATTAAAATGTGAATGACACAATGGATAAAAAGGTCTGACTGAAAGCTCTTTTAAAACATTTTCTTACAAATATAATCTCAGTAAAACCAAGAGATCTTGGCTAGCACTAGATGTAACAATAAGTATGTATATTCTATCAGTTATCAGTGACTGTTTAATGACATGCATAAACCTCAAGTTTCAAAATAAAATGTGCAGTGATATATTCCTGTGCTCAAAGAGTACACAAGTCACCTGAAAGTGTCATTAGAAGGGAAAATCATGGTCATTCGAATAAATGTTCTGAAGAGGAATGGTCAATTTAAAACTAATATACTTATTAATTTGGGAGGGGAAATTGTCTGAAAAGTACAATCAATGAGTGTCCTGACTTACCGTTCTGGGAAGGGCCACTAGTCAAAAATATATAGAATGAACTGCTGGCATTTCCATGCGGAGTTGCTATTTTATTTCTTATGATGAAAGAACATTTGATGACGCCATTGTCTGAAGATCTGACAATCCCCTCTACGGTGCCCTGAAAAACATAAGGATTATAAATATTGGGGAATACTTGTCTCATAAAAAACAACTGATTATTCTTACTTTTATGCAATTATGTTTTAAGTAATGATAAGAGAGTCATTTGATTTACACTGCAATCAAAATGAACTTAGCAATGCAGGGTGCAGAACTTTATTATGTACTGAGTTACTAATATCAGGAAAGCAAATAAATCAATTATCCTATGCATTAACTTGGAGAATTCAGTTTGCTGATGCAATTTTAAGATTAGGCTTTGATAGGTTATTGTAAAGAGTAGTAGTAATAACAGTAACAACAATACTTATTATTAATATTATCATTATTAGTATTATTATTGTTGTTTTTATCAGTAATATTAGTATTATTATAAGTGTTTGTTAGACCGGGCATCCTTGGTGTGGTTCTCCCCTTCAGCCCTCCTGCTCTGCTGACTTCGTTTTGCTGGCTTTAGGTCTCTGTGCACTTTACCTCTCCTAACCAGTGTGAAAGTGCTTGTGCTCTGTCCTTAAAACATGTTGACATTGGCTTACACCTAATTTCCACATTTAATTTATTTGTAAGTGTCTATTAAATTAATACTACCTGCACCCAGGGCCTGTAAATGAAATGCTACTAGTGGGCTTGCAGCACTCATTGTGCATTCCGCTCAAGTAGCCCTTTAAACTCGTGTCTGGACTGCCATTACAGCCTGTGTGTTCAATTGTAAACTGTCATTTTGACAGGGCAAAATAAACCTTTTCTCATGCACAACCCTTTTTTTTTAACACATGTAAGTCACCCCTGGGCTAGGCCCTGCGCAGCCCAGAGGGCAGGATGTAGTGCATTTAAAATATTGGACAAGTACTTTTACATTTTACATATTTTAGTAGTGAAAAACTCCTAAGTTCATTTTTCACTGCTGCAAGCCCTACCTCTCCCTTAAGATAACATTAGAGATACCTTATTATGTTTAATAAGTGATAACTACCTATTGGGAGGAGGTAGACAGTTTGAGTTTGGCGTTTAAAAAATTGCAATTAAATGGCCTCTTCAATGGTAAAGTTAGATTTTTAGTCACAATCTGAAACATTTCACTTTTAGAAAGTTGCCATTTTCTTTTCCTAACCATTTGGTGCCTGCAGCCTGTTCCTGGGTTACATGACTAGGTATAGCTGGCAACTTGTCTTTGTGTATTGCTCTCAGACAGTGAGACAACTAGAAGCTAGGTTTTGGCAAGATGGGTCTCTCTGAGTAACCAGGCAGGGAGCTGTCACCAACCATCCTTGTACTTCACTATGGCTCTGCTTGAGCACTCTCACAAAGAATGTGATAATGGTCTTTTGTGACCCCGGGCAAACTGGTGCCATGGAAGGGATGTAGGTGAAGGCTGACACTTAAGGAAGGGGAGGAAACCTCAAGAAGCTTCTTCTACTCCAAGGTGGGCGCCAGGCTTAAATATTGGACCTCAGGCCCCAAATGTTCAGTACACTTCTAGATCTGAGGACTCTCCCAGGAGGAATGGCTGATGTGCTGTTGAGAGGCCTGCCACTTTGCTAGACTGCTGCTCCAAAGGACTGATGCTCTGCTGACCTGCTGCCCTACTAGCCTCTTGCCTGGGTGAGAAGAGAAAGACCTGCCTCTCTAAACCCAGTACCCACAGAGTGACTTCCAGGACTAGTTGAATGGCCTCCTGATGATCAGAAGCCTCATGGACAGAACAGGGTTTAAACCACCAGGAACCAAGCACCTGGACTTTGTTGTCTGTGAGTCCTGGCCTCCCAAGTGGTGCCACCCCAATCCACAACCGTTGGAGGTGGGCCTGAAAGTACACTGTCAGCCCATCTGTGGAATCAGCAGATTAAACGCATCTCCTCCATGGTGTGGTACATCTCCTGCTGACCTGGCACATTGCCTCTGCTGCTCAATGCATTGCCATCAGAACCAATGCATTGCTTCTGCTGCATGGACTTCCCCGATGGGATGACTTTGCATCGCCCATCGCAGTCCATAGGAACCCCAGCTGCGCAATGCAGAAATTCTGCTGCACAATGCATCTCCTCTCCTGGAACTTCTGTTGCTTCTGCTGCGCTATGCATCCTCATCTTGGGAAAAATATTAATTTTTCAGAAAGACATACATTCACTGGTTGATGTCATCGGTGATGTCATCTGTGATGTCACTTGAGATGTCATCAGTAATGTCATGAGTGATTTCACTGACCATGTCATGAGTGATGTAATATGTGATGTCATCAGCAGTGCATTGCGGGCGCACGAGTTATAGTTAGCTGAACTAACTATAACGGGGGAATTTCAAAGGTTTTATATGAGTGAAATGTCCAGCTAACTATAACATGTGTGAAACCTATGGTTTTTTCAATGAATTTGCAAGGTTTTTTAAATGCTAATTCCTAACTATAACGTGTGTGAAACCTATGGTTTTTTCAGTGAATTTGCAAGGTTTTTTAAATGCTAATTCCTAACTATAACGTGTGTGAAGCCTATGGTTTTTTCAGTGAATTTCCAAGGTTTTTTAAATGATAATTATTAAATGTATTAATTGTTATATTTTTTTATACCGATTTACTACATTATTTTAAACTATTTATTTTTAGATATTTTATTTTTTAAATTACATTACATATGATTAATATAAATATGAAAAAAATGTTTTAAAAAATATTTAATTTAATATATATTTTTTAAATTTATAAATATTTTTTTAATTTATAAATATTTTATATAGCAGGCAATGATATTCTATGGAAGGAAATTCAAGTTACTGGTAAGTACAGTTAAATTTACTTTTCAGGAATAGTAGTGAGCTAAATTGGGGAATTAATTCCTCTTCAATCCTGAGGTCCCCTGTGAGCCAACTAGCCCACTAGGTACCTCCAGTATGCACCAGGCAGCTGTGTTGCAGAGAGGTGTTCAAAGGGCACGCCCCCTTTTTACAACACTCTGCAACACAGCTCCGTGGCGCTTACTGGAGATACCTGTTGGACTAGTTGCCCCCTAGGGGGCCTCTGGATTGAACAGGAATTAATTCCCCAACTTAAAACACGCCTCAGGGCATGTTTGCACTCACATCACCTCAAGCCCCGCCCCCTACCTTCACCACTGTGCTAATGCGCCCTGTAGAGTGTTCTAAGTTGGGGGATTAAGTCCCCTTACATACTGGGGGTCCCTGGGGCCCAACTAGCCCACCGGGAACCTCCAGTATATGTCAGGAGGCTACGTTGCAGAGAGGTGTAATGAGGCCACGCCCCTTTTTACACCTCTCTGCAACGCAGCCCCCGGGCGCGTTTGCAGAGGGGGAACTAATTCCCCTTGCATACTCGGGGTCCATGGAGGCCAACTAGCCCACCAGGAACCTCCAGTATGCGCCAGGGGACTGCATTGCAGAGAGGTGTAATGTGGCCACGCCCCTTTTTACAACTCTGCAACGCAGCTCCCTGGCGTGTTTGCAGAGGTGGAACCAATTCCCCTTGGAACCTCCAGTATGCGCCAGAGGGCTGCGTTGCTTTGCCCCAGGGGGTGGCGGTCCCCGGGGCAGTGTGGGGGGGGGGGGTTGGGCCCCCCACACTTCTTTTTCACTATGCCCCCAGGATTTGGTCCCCCGGGGGGTAATTTGAAAAAAAGCAGACCGGGTTTTTTCAAAAAAAAAATGGGGCCTTGGGGGTCCGTGTGGGACCACCTGAGCAGGCCTAAGGGGTCAGGGTGTTTCTACCTTGCCCCCTTTTTGCGTTCTACACGTTTGTTTTTCTGCTTTCTTGTGCCTTGGTCTACGGAGCACAAGATGGCTGCCAACACTTCCTGGTTTGGAGTGTTGAAAGCCAATGAGCATGCAGCTCGTGCTCGGAAAGGTACGTGTACGGTACGCGTACGGTACAAGTACCGTACACGCACCCCGCCGATTTTTTGTCCCCCAAAATTTTTTGGGGGGGCCTTAGGTGTCCTTGTGGGACCCCCTGAGCAGGCCTAGGGGGTCAGGGTGCTTCTACCCTGCCCTCTTTTTGAGTTCTAAACGTTTGTTTTTCTGCTTTCTTGTGCCTCAGTCTACCGAGGCACAAGATGGCTGCCAACAATTTCTGGTTAGGAGAGTTGACAAACAGTTGACAGCCAATCAGCATGCAGCTCGTGCTCGGGAAGGTATGCGTACCGTACGCGTACAGTACCCGTACCGTACGCGTACGGTATGTGCGCCTAGATATATATTTTTTTTTCTTTTGATTTTCTCAGGAACTACTGGAGGGATTTACACCATTTGAGCAAAAGCGTGATCTGCGAATCAGACTCTACCATTTTGCCAAATTTCTTGTAATTCCGTTCGGCAGTTTGGGCTGTAGCCGTGTCTAATCGTCCTATGGAAAATAACATGGGGAAAACACGTTTTGGAACCCCCCTTTTTTCTCAGGCCACACTTGACGAATCCCCCCAAAACTTTCAGGGAAGGAGCGGGCTATCTTCTTTGAGAAATTCGTGAAGATTCATCAACAGGAGCCAAAGTTATTCCCAATACAATGTTGTGGATTTCCTATGGAAACTAGGTCCTAACTATAACTACCTACTGGCGACCGCCAGTAGGTAACATATGTATATACATGCGCTAACTTGTACTGAGTAAATAATTTGCACGAAATTGGTCCGTGTCTGCGTATCCTTGCCTAGGGGAATGCCTGAGCGAATGGAGTAAAGACGCGGTGTCTTGGATATATATATATATATACATATATTAGGATATATATATATAAAACCAAAAACGCCCAGAAGCTTGAGGCCGCACAGCACTGCAGGTGAGTGACAACTCTATTTAAACCAAGCAGGCAGCTTAACATCCATTTGAAGTCCATGGCCTGACGCGTTGCGATGCCGCTGTTTGCATCTCCTCAGAGGCCGTGTCAGCAGAGGTGATTTGTGGCTACCGCATCTCCCCAGCGTGTTTCCGTAATAGGGGGCTTCAGTGCTCCTCCTTTGGTGGCAGTTCATTTTTAAATGCACGCTGGGATTTGAGGTCTCATTTTGCCAATTAACGCCCTCTAGTGGGTGACCTCCGCTGCAGCTAATTATGGACCATTTTTCTCGGCCCTCCATTGAGCCTTGGATGAGACTCTGCCGGCTTCATTAAAGGTGCCCTGCAGCTTCGGAAAGAGGAAAGTTCCTCTCTCCTAATGCCCATTAGTTTTGGGCAGTGAGATCCCTCTGCGGCCTGGAACCGCCGCATAATATGTATTTATATACTTATTTATATACTTATTTATGTGCCATTGGAGGAGCTTGGTGAATTTCCTAACATGATCATTTACTTCACTACTGTACACTTTTCATGTGTAGGAGTAAATCCAACTTTTCCAACATGACACCTCCCCTCTGTGATAGGCCCTTGTGTCTGTGAGTAAGCTACCTAATGCATATTTGCGTGACTCGCATACATTTCCCCAACCACAATGCTTCCTGTGAAATGTTAGCATGTGAAGCTAGAACAGTATTAAATTTACCCACATGTATGTTGTGTGACCATTAAAGTTGCGGTACAGTTAAACCTTGAAAATGTGCGTGAATCGGCTTCTATGTTTTCTCAGAGCTGATCATCGTTGGTTCAACGCACCATGTAGGTAAAGTTGTACAAGCAATGTTGTGGGACAATAAAAACATGAATACAAACATGTACAGCTTGTGATATAACCATACAGTCTTCAGGAGCGTGATTACCATTGGTGCAACAGGTACAGTGGCACCAAGGCTCGTTGAACCCTGATAAATACTGTATTTTACAACCCCAACAGCAGTTAAAGGGGGCATTCTCCTTGCTTGCACCATGACCCATGACACCCTTGTCACGCTATTGAGAGGCTTCTAAGCACTACCTAACTGGAGCTCAGAAACTGATAAATGATAGGCAGGCTACCTAAAGCCCAGGAGGCAGGGTGCTTTATATTATATGTGTGCAGATATATGTGTAAGTATATGTCACCCTGTGGTAGCATTCCAAATGTAATTCTTCCGCAAGTGACCGACCCTCCATAGGATAACATGGGCTGGATACTGGACAAACCCAGATATCCAGCTCCATTGTGGAACAGTCAATTCTTTTTGTGTTTGGTGTCAAACACTGTGCTTTTTAACCCCTAACAAGATGGTGGTGTCAAGGTCTAACCAGCATGTACATAGGTGGCACTTTAGACAGTGCCTCTCAAGTTAAATCAGTGTTCGCATGCTTTGGCAAGCTTTTCTGAGGGTTTGCCGCCAAGACAGAAGTCTGACCGCATGCTGGGGAACGTGTGCTGCTCCCAGAGGCCAGAAACAAAGACATGTGTGTGCAGGAGTTGACACCTTCGGCCACACATGATCGCTATATAACGACCCACCATGGCAGTTAGCATCAAAGGCTTTACTGGGGCCATGGGACAAAGGAACTTGTCCCCCACTTGAGGACAAAGCCTTCTCCTGCTGCACGCACTGTTTTTTTCGGGCAGATAGGAAATTAGCTTAAAATAGGCTTAAAATATGGGGCCCACTTACCTTTATTAGAGGTCATAATACTGTAAAAACGCTTGCACATAATGCATAACTTTGCTTACAGGCTGAGGTCATACTCTTTCCAGCAACTACATTTTCTACTCCAAACATTTGTTTCAAACAATAAAAAGGCAAAACTGTTGTAGACCAAATCACACTCTCTTATTTAGGGGAGCTGCCCTTCCCTAAGTCTGGTTTCATACTGGTTCTTCCTCCCACTGGATTTAGAGCCAGGTCGTCTAGGATGGAGAGAGTAGTTCCTGCCATCCCCATTTGTTGTCACAAGTCATGAAAAGAACTCTTAAGGATATTCTTTGTTCAGTCGCCTCTTCATGTCCCCTCCCAGACAGCAAAGCCATCTTAAACGCCCAGTGTTGACAACAGACTTGCCTGCTTGGGCCCAGAAAACAAGCCACGGTTCTCTGGGAGCAGGTTCATTAATACACAGCCAGAAATGTTGATTGATAACTTGGAGTAGGGATTACAGGCAAACTGGTTTTAAATCAGCTGTTTCTCATGTAGTATTGTAGAAAAGTAGGATCTGCTTCTTATGATTACCCCCACTTTTGCTTGTTGTGATGCTGTTTTTGACTAGTCTGACTGGGATCCTGCTAATCAGGACCCCAGTCTATCTGCTTTCTCCGTAAACTGTTATGTTATGTACTTCAGTACCCTCCAGATTGGATACTGGGGTACCCTTGACAGTCCTTAGTATACAGTACCCATGTACTCAGGTCATAGGTACTCCAGAGGCCTCCCATCGGCTGAAGCATGTATTATGCGACCCATGGAGGCCATGCACAATGGAACTACAGGCCTGCCACTGCAGCCTGCGTAGGTTGGTGCATGCATCACTCACAAAAGATATAGGTTTACTATATCTAAGGGTCACTGCACTTAAAACCTATAAGTTACTCCTACATCAGGTCTTTACAATCCTAAGGGCAGGATGCATGGTTCTAAGTGAGAGGGTGTCCATGTATGAGTAGTACACCCCTGCAGCCTACAGAGTCCATTATCCCGGGTTGTCAGCGAAACAGACATGGCCTATATAGAGGGGCATTACTTGACTGCATGATGACCAACTCTAAAACAGCCGAAACAAACTCTATTGTGTTTGGTGTCAAACATGTTGGATTCAAAACCCCACACTGGTAACGAGTGTGGGAGGTATGATTCCAACCCTCAGAAGAATTTTTTGTGGGGTCCCTGGTGTTCCCGGTACCAGCCTGATAGTCCCAGACAGCACAAAATGATTGCTGCCGACCAGAGACACATTTCTGCCCTCCTGCTGCTGAGCCAAGCTTGAGAAGGGGAAGGCAGTACAATAGGTATCCTGTCGCAGGGAGGTGTGATCACCTCCCAGACAAGATTTAGTGTATTAGGGCTGAGTGGGTGTGCTTGCTAGTGACTGAAAGTCTGCTTCAGGGGCATATTTAGTGCCCCTGTTCATAGTCCAGTTCAAACCAGTCCTGGGAGTAGTTGGCTCCCGATCTTGCGCGAAACTGGACAGAGAACATGGGAGTAACCTCCCCCTGTCCAGACCTTCCCCTGGGAGGGTCTCCTGAAGCTTTTCAACCCTCTCCTGTTGGTATTTAAGGGCTTACCTGGCTGTGGGACCTTAGATTCATCAAGGACAAGATTCAGAACCGAAACCACTGCACCAACCGTCTGGACACTCTGGACTTCGCTGCACTTTGTTTGGCCCTGAATTCGTCTCCCTCTCAGTTTGAGGCATCCTCTGTGCCTGTGCAACATATAGGATCCGTGCAGGACCTGTGGAGCATTAAGGCCAACTGAAGGTAATCACCCTTGGAGAGAAGGTGTCACTCCCCTGCATTCGCACGTACCTCATCGCTGCTGACCGGTCTGCTGTTCCTGAGCTCCTATGGACTATGAATGGTCAAGCAACACAGGAGGTGGGTTTCTATGTACCTCAAGACCCGAGCTGCCCTCTCACCGAGTTTGAGGCCAGTATCCCTCGTGGGAACTGCAATACCTGAACCCCTGTGCACCGAGTTCATTTGCAAGTGCATGTGCTTGCTGGCATTCCTTAACAAGTGCATTGGGCTCCAAGTAGCCCCAACATCTGTCACCATTTTCTACCAAGATCTTCAACCCCCTTGCACTGAGTGCTCCGTGGCCTGTTGAATGGTGAAATTGCTTGTAGGTCCTCTTGGGACTACTGTGCCTTTAGTCTGCAGGTCCATTTGAGGGTCGACTTTGCTTTTCTTCTTCTCCCCTGGTTGCTCAAGGCCTGCCCTGACTCCACTGTTTTTGGTGAGTCTCCTGGACCTTGCTGGGCTGAACCATACTCTTCTTTGACTTTCTACATAGGTTGCTTTTGCCACGGCTTGTTGGTGCTCCCACCGTACACCGACCCCTCAGCACTCGACATTCTTTGCGGGACAGCTCTCATCCAGCTCCTGGTCATCCTCAACATCATCTGGTCCTCGCAGCTGCAGAGTCAAGAGCTCCGTCATCTCACCTGAATCACCCGACATCTGTGGGAACTCGTCTACTGAGCCCCTGGTCACTCCCAAGTGACCCAGACTCTGTCCCCTCTGCTTTCAAGTACTCCTTGACAAGATACACATTTGGATTCCAGCACACACTTTTCTCCCTTCCAGCAACAGCGTTTTCTTGAGGTCCTCCATTGGGTTCGATGGCGGTTTCCGACACCGCTTCATCTCTATTCACCCGGCTTCTCTTGGATAGGTAACTTGAGTACTTCAGTATCCACGGATGGGGTGGCTCTCCAACCTTCTGTCTACCACAGGCTTTCTTCGAAGTCCACTTTGAAGGGCCCTTACACTTTAAAACTCCAACCTCGACTTTCAGATAGAGTTGTGTGGAGCACGTGGTTGTGTTCCCACACTGCACCCATCCTCCGTGATGTCCCTATCTACTCACTTTGGGTGGTTCCTTGGGGTCCCAGCAATTCTACGTCCTCTCAACATCATCCTGACTTGAGTCGTGGTTCTTATACAACTTTCTTAATATAGCTACTACTCTGCTAGCTTTCTAAGGTTATCTTAGACCCTTTAAATCACCTTAAGGGTTGTTTGGACTGGTGCAAGGTGCCCACTTTAATTAGTGGACATCATACCAGGCCAACTTCTCACAAGTATAATATGCACCTTCTTTAAGTTAAGTTTACACCTATGATTTCCAAAATGTACATTTGAATTAGATAGTTGGAACTAATTTGAAAATAGCTGTAAATGATGTTTCTTGCATCTTCTCAGGCAGATCTGAGAAGTAAACATATTAATCACATCTAGACTTGTTCATTGAAAATGTAACCTAACCTATATACTAGAAACTGTTTTGGTTATGTAATCACTGTGCAGTCACACCATTCCAAATAGGTTGGTTGACAATATTTTTTGGACACACTTTCATTGTTGGGACTCCAAGGTCCAGGATTACTGTGGTGCCACATGTATGGAGGAGGGAGGGCACATGAGCCAAACCTGTGCTTTAAAGGGAGCATGCCCTGCTCACAGAGTGGGACATGCTGAAATGTTGGGACTCCAAGGTCCAGGATTCCTGTAGTGCTGAAGTGCTGGAGGAGGTGGAGTACAGCAGCTACATCTGCACTATAAAGTGTGCCTGTCCTGCAGCTTAAGATATGCTGACATTGTTTGGACTCCAAGGCTAAGAATTCCAGTGGTGCCACATGTGTTGAGGAGACGAGACACAGCAACTACACCTACACTATAAAGTGCGCCTGTCCTGCCAGCAGCCAAAAGCAGGCCCATTCCTCACCCGTCAGAGCCTGGAGGAGGCTGGGTTGAGCCACCCCTCTTGATTGCTTGGGATTTTACTTTTAATTTACGTGATTTATGCACTATGGTGAAGAGGAAAACAGGCTGTAACACTCAGCCTAGTAAGAGTCATACAAGTGCTAACAGAAATTTTTTAAGTATTTCAATGGGTGCACAGACATAATATCGACTCCAAAATATCGTTTGGACAGAATATCAAGTTTGAAATATCGTTTGGACAAAATATCGACAGGACAGAATATAGACAGCCAAAATATGGTTTTTAAGGTAAGTGAAGTAATATCGACTGTAAATAATATAGAAAGTGAAAATATCCAAGTATATAATCTAGATAGTAAAAAATATCGTTTTTTAAATAATATTTAATTATTTATAGTGTTTTTTATGTTATAATATGTGTGAAAAGTGTCATTTTATGTTATAATTATTTTTAATTAATGATTTCTTTTTTAATTATTGTGTAATTTTATTCTGTAGCGGGTTGTGGGTTTATAGGGGAATAGGGTGGGAAGTAATTTAATTATAATTAATTAAATATGTAAATTTATTAATTGGTAGTAATAATTAATTAATTGGTAATTAAATAATATTTGTTAATTATTTCAAATTTAATTGGTAATTAATTTAATTTAATTGATTAATTGCTAATTATGTAAATTAAAATAATTTATTTCCTGTAGCGGGTTGTGGGTTTATAGGGGAATAGGGTGGGAAGTAATTTAATTATAATTAATTAAATATGTAAATGTATTAATTGGTAGTAATTTTAATTAATTGGTAATTAAATAATATTTGTTAATTATTTAAAATTTAATTGGTAATTAATTTAATTTAATTGATTAATTGCTAATTGTTTAAATTTAAATAATTCATTTCCTGTAGCGGGTTGTGGGTTTATAGGGGAATAGGGTGGGAAGTAAATTAATTATAATTAATTAAATATGTAGATTTAATAATTGGTAGTAATATTTAATTAATTGTTAATTAAAAAATATTTGTTAATTAATTAAAATGTAATTGGTAATTAATTTAATTTAATTAATTAATTGCTAATTATGTAAATTAAAATAATTTATTTCCTGTAGCGGGTTGTGGGTTTATAGGGGAATAGGGTGGGAAGTAATTTACTTATAATTAATTAAATATGTAAATGTATTAATTGGTAGTAATATTTAATTAATTGGTAATTAAATAATATTTGTTAATTATTTAAAATGTAATTGGTAATTAATTTAATTTAATTGATCAATTGCTAATTGTGTAAATTTAAATAATTTATTTCCTGTAGCGGGTTGTGGGTTTATAGGGGAAAAGGGTGGGAAGTAATTTAATTATAATTAATTAAATATGTAAATTTAATAATTGGTAGTAATATTTAATTAATTGTTAATTAAAAAATATTTGTTAATTAATTAAAATGTAATTGGTAATTAATTTAATTTAATTGATTAATTGCTAATTATGTTAAATTAAAGGGGTATTTTTAGGGTTCAGGGTCAGTTTTTGGTTTTTGGGCAAAGGGGTATTTTTAGGGTTCAGGGTCAGTTTTTAGTTTTTGGGTAAAGGGGTATTTTTAGGTTTCAGGGTCAGTTTTTAGTTTTTGGGTAAAGGGGTATGTTTAAGGTTCAGGGTCAGTTTTTAGTTTTTGGGTAAAGGGGTATTTTTAGGGTTCAGGGTCAGTTTTTAGTTTTTGGGTAAAGGGGTATTTTTAGGGTTCAGGGTCAGTTTTTAGTTTTTGGGTAAAGGGGTATTTTTAGGGTTCAGGGTCAGTTTTTAGTTTTTGGGTAAAGGAGTATTTTTAGGGTTCAGGGTCAGTTTTTAGTTTTTGGGTAAAGGGGTATTTTTAGGGTTCAGGGTCAGTTTTTAGTTTTTGGGTAAAGGGGTATTTTTAGGGTTCAGGGTCAGTTTTGGGTTTTTGGGTAAAGGGTTTTTTTAGGGTTCAGGGTCAGTTTTGGGTTTTTGGGGTACAGGGGTACAGTGTAAAAATTAAGTAAAATTAAATTTACATTAAATTAATTTAATGAAATTAAATTAAATTAAATTATATTAAATTAATTTTAAATAATTTAAATAAAAAAAATTATTATATACTTACCAATACTTACGTTGTAATGGTAGTGCGTTGTAAAAGTTGCGTTGTAACGTCATATATCCACTGTTGCACTCTTTGCAATGGGAATAGTAATTTTAACCCCTACGCTATCCAACGCTTTCCCTACTGTTGCACCCACTGGAGGGGGAAAGTAATTTTTACTCTTTTGTATTTGTACGTTAATAATATTGGCTATTATTTAATTACATTTTGTTACTATATATATATATGTTTTAAGAAATATGATTAAAAAAATATTATTTTTTTACTTTCATTAATTATTTAATTATTAAAAGTTATTTTAAGTATTGTTAAGTATATTTTAGTAATTACTTTTTTATATTAATGTAATTAAACATTGTTTTTATTAAAGTCGATATTTTTTACAACTATATTTTTGTAAACGATATTTTTAACTCGATATTTTTGTACTTACCTGTTTGTAGATAGAAACTCGATATTTTGTCTCTCGATATTTTGTCAACGATATTTTTGTTGGTCGATATTCTGTCCCTCGATATTATTTCAGTGATCCATTTCAATGGGAGCTATAAACTCAAGGATGGAGTCAGTTGAGGAGAGTTTGGAATTGGGTAGAAAACGCTGTCAGATGCGCTGAAAGCGCACCCGGTAGAAAATACTGATGCTTATGCTTCATCCCAGGCTGCCCCTGGAAATACGTGAACTGTAATTTTGGGTAGTATCGACATTCATTGTCGGCTCTCATATAGTTTATGTGTTCAAACTTCACCATTACTGATTGATGTAGAGGCATCACAAAGCCATGTGAATGACTCAATGAACACACCACCTTCTAAGAAACAAAGAGACGTAGGGCAATCGAAACAGGTAAAGATTAACGCACCCCTTAAAGCTACCAATAAAATGCCATGCTCAAAGGGGGCACAAGCAGAAGTGAATTGCAACCTATACAGGTCCTTGAAATGGAGGAGGTCTGCAAAACACTGCATAATCCTGTTTAACATGCTCTAAAAACACCTTCTCTTGTGGAGGTTTTAGCGGAACTAAAGCTCCACACATTCATGTAAAATGTGTGGCTGCCCTTAAACAATGGTGGCAGTGATATGAGTAGTGGCGAAAACAGATATAATGTTGATGTAAATTAAAATGGTTAGGGCTGAATTATTCATGTACCAGCCAAACCTTATACATCTGCAGATGCTGCATCATCATTATTAAGCAGGGACTTGCACCAACTTCTCCACCTTAGGCATCTAAATTTACAAGGCTTTTGTTTAGATCGCCAAAGTCGTTCAACAGTGCTCCAGCAACCCCCTGAGGCAAACCCCTCCTTGTGATTATCCTAAAGAATGTACCTGTTGTAGGACCAATTTGAGAAGAAGATCATTATCAACTAAAGAATAAAGTGATATACTGGTTGGGTAAGAGGATAGGCAGAGTGGATCATCTATTTAATTAGGCTGAAGGAGTAAGAAGGGTATTTTGGGAGGGCAATATTAAAAAAGTAGGGGGTGAATGTGTGAGCAGAGAAGCGCTGGGACAACTCGGGTGGCAAGGAGGCTCTGAATCAGATTGAGAGTAGTGTCTGGAAAAGTGCTAATAGAGAGTGCATGAAAACCTCCTCCTCATCTTCACCCAGGCAATCTCAGGTGAGCTTTTCCTATTGTCCTCAGCACCAGTCCCAGTGTGGAAGCAACAGAGGTAGCATATCAGCTCATTGGGACACGAATTCATGTTCTCTACAAAGGTATAAAGAGAACATCCAGGGCTGGGCGGTGGAATCAGCTGGTCGATACAGTGCTGCTTTGATCCCCAACGAAAGGTAGTTGTTTGCCAAGGCCATGGAGACCATGAAGTTATACAGCCTAAAGTGTGCAGAAGCACAAAGCTATGGGTATGGAATTGCCATAATGTATCCCACAGGAGATATGTGGCAGTCAGATTGAGCCGCAGAGGAAGGAAGCGATGGCCCCTTCCCAGCCCCTGATTCCCCTGACCCGTCAAGGCTACATGCAGTGTTGGACTGGTTTGAATAAAGAAGGCATGAATTGTAGTGTTATTCAGACATCAGTGAGAGGTAATCAGACACCAAGGATGGTGGTTTTGGTAAAGGGGGTCATTTCAAACACTTTGGGAAACATTGCACAGTTTCTTGAGAGGCCCAGACAAGACTGTTTAAACAATTCTTGTTTACAATAAAGGCCAGATGAATCAGTATTTGACAGAAAGACAACTTGCTGCACTGCGTCAAATCGAGCGAGCAGAGATACTGTGCATTCCAGCTCTGACACACTGTGTGGAACGTTGCAAGCAGGATTGCTTTTGTACAAGAAGAGACACCTTCCTGCAGGAAAACAATCCTTAGAGGCGTTTTCCTCTTTTTAAGTGTGCTGTAAAAACAATTCGGAGAAATAATGGCCCATATTATCAAGAACATGCGATAAAATTATCGCCGCTTTATCGGCAGGAAACTGCTACTAAAGCGGCGATAATGGGCTTGTTAATATGTCCTTGTGAATTTCCATAGCAGCCCAGGTTCTGGTGTTAACCTGGGCTGCTATGGGAATTCACAAGGGCATATTATCAAGCCCATTATCGCAGCTTTAGCGTTAGTTTCCTGCAGATAAAGCGGCAATAATTTTATCGCCTGTTCTTGATATTATGCCCCAAAGATATTCCCAGCACAGAGAAACGCAAGGCAGCGAATTAAAATGACTTGTGTTACTCTGGATTTACCTAGCAATGCAGGGGCACGCAAGGTGGGCAATGCATGGCTGTATAAATCTGACTTAAGGATTGCATTGCCCTTGTGTCACCTAGCATGACATATGGCAATGCAATCCTTTGATACATCTCGCCCCAAGAGTACAAATTGAGAAATATCAATATCATTGTGCAATAGCACGTTTCCTATTTTAATCTTTGAGGAAATAATTTTTTCAGGTGAAGAAACCTCTTTTAGTGATATCCATTACCTATATTGTTTAACACCTTACACATGCAATTAGTCATTTATGCTCCTAAAATAGACTCAAAAAATGCAAATAGTTGCATGAACTAGGCCCAATGTTTTAATTTAGTTGTCACAGAATATCAGTAGCAACGTTTTCAATTCAGTTTGTTTCAGGAAAGCCAAAACCATAATGTAAATAAAGCTCGCAGCAGTAAACCAATTTCTGTGATGTAAGTTTATATTCCAATATTATCAAACTGATATCTGCATACAGTTTAGAGAGCTGCGATGGGGCAAATTACAGCTCACCTCTGGAATTACATCCAGCGAGTTATATTTTCATAGATATGCTTGCAGGATTCAGTGCTGTAGCCTGTGCTCCTGCCCTTACGACTTCCATGAAATGTAAAAGATCCCCACTAATGCCACTCTCCCTGGGTTGGGATGAATTGTAATATATTGATGGAAGAGAACGTTTAATCACCCAAAGCAAAAGTTGCTTTGAACTATAGAATGGAACTCACTACCGCCGCCCTCCTCCACCCACCTTCAAGAGGAAAGTCAAATCCTTTTCTCCAATAAATTTCTAACAAGCTCAATTCTCTACCTCGTCTCTGCTCTCCCCTGCTGGATTGAAAATGACATGAAATTCCTCTCTTGTGTTTTCTAAAGTGTAATCGTCAATGAATTGTAGCTTGCCCAAGTTCTGGCTGAATATGCTATGTAAATCTCATTACGACCTGTGTAACTTCGCTGCTCTGTAATCACATGAGGATTACCTTACTTGTCCTTTAGCTTTGGGGTTATTATCTTGCTGAAGTTCTGTTCATGCGAAATTTGTACCATACAGTAATCTGATGTCCCCGGATTTTGTTGGCGCTTTATAAACGATCTATATAGATAAATAAATAAGTAAATCCATAAATAAATCAATGTTAAGTTCTGAATTTCTACCTGAAGTTATCTACCTTCAGAAAATAAGGTTGTTACCACAACTACCTGGCATTTGAGTTGCAATGCCCGGTGCTTGCTTTTAAATGTCAATAATTTATTTAAAATACCTAAAGGCTGATTCCTGACTCGTTTGCAATGTTTGCCACAGAGTCTCTAAGGCCTGAATAGTAGGTCCCTATAATATTCAATTGCCACTGACTGGGTTGAGGCTACATTGTTTCCTCAAGATACCACAATCTATGACCTTCCAATGTTTTAATTTTAATTCCAAATGTGTTTTTATTAAGTTTAAGAGCAAAGGGTTTTTCGTATCGTTTTGTTCCTTCCAATGTTTTGTAGTATTTTGGGCCATGCCAACAGTGCATTGACTAAATATATATATACATCCAGAGCATTGCATCCCTTTTAAGGAAAAGGGGCTGACGTCATTTGTATGGTACAGTCTTAATTCAAATAGTCTCCCTCTGAGTAGAAAGAACCTCAGTAGTACTATCAAATCACATGAAAAAATGCTGTGGATGTGCCAACTCTGTCCATCACTATTCTACTTATATCAGAGCATTACTCTTGAATTTTGATTAATAATACATGATAGCTGGACACATTCAATTCAGCTTTTCAATCATGACACAAGACTTCAGCAGTCTGATATAACCTCATGGTCAATGCTATGTGCACAATGTCTGACTTTTGATGAGTGACGTCTAACAGGATGTTTCACTCCAGACAGCTAGACCCCAATATTTCATATCTGTCATAAGAACTCAAAAGTATTAAGTTATGAACTAAGAATGTATTGTTTGTATACTTATATAAACAAGCATAGTCAATTCATCAATGTGTAAACATTTAAAAAAAATGTATCTATTAGAATCTGTATTGACATTTCAGGTGAAAACGAATATAGATAAAGTGAATCCATAATTTTTAAAGCATTCATCAGAAGAATAAAATACAGAAATATCTTTCATCTACCAGTGGAACGAGGTTGGGAGTGGTTTGACCGGTTGAGAATGCATGTTGAATTTCAATGCTTCCAGTCGTGTTCATGACACAGATGTAAATGTCATCATTTCCCTGAAAAATAACAGATTTATCGATAAATAATGACAAATCGTTTTGTTTGATCACATGCTGAAAACAATTTAACAAAATACTCACCAGCTATCAATGTGAAAAGTTGCAACAGAAGTAGACTTCATAGCTTAGAAACTAATTACACAACAATATGAAGGGCAGCTCTATAGGCCCATTGGTGTTGGAAATGTTATCAATAATAGATAATGAATACAAATAAGTCTGTGGGATCTATTTGTAATTACTTTGTAATAAAAATTTGAAAAAGACCATTAACAGGAGTCTCTTCTTTGTCGTGAGAAAAAGATATTGCATGCACTTGCCGACAACTACTCCTGCTTATTAGCTGACAAGATCAGCACAGTTAGTGATTGCTGTTGCAATCTTTGTGCATCTCATTTTTGTTTGGGTGGGATTTTTAGAGTTAGGTTTTATTTTGTTTATAAAGTTTTTATTGTTCAGTACATAGTTTACAAAAAAGAAAATGAACAAAACAGAACCAAAACAAAATAATTTCTTTGAGAGTCACAACATAAAGTCATTGTTGTAGGAATTATAAGCCTAAAAAAGGACAAGATATAAGATTAAGCACACTTGAGTTTCACATCGATATCCCCATATGTTGTAGCATAGGTTGCCAAATTTTAAGTCCCAATTGTTTCTTCCACATTGATTTTGTGCAATATAGACTATATTCCAGGTTAAAAACATTAAAGAACTTTGCACGCCACATTTCGAATGTTGGTGCCTCTGATTGAAGCCACATAGAAGCAACACCGTGTCTAGCAACAGCAGTAGACATAAATAAAAGATTGCGAAACTGGTAATGGCTCTGAATAGAATCAGAGCCTTCCCACACACCTAAAAGCATAATCTCTCTAATAATACACACATTAACCCCTGTGATCTGTGACAAAAGTTCTGAGATATGCCTAATAAACAGTTTTAAAGCTAGACAATCAAGAAATATATGCACTATGTCGGATTTCTCTACCGAGCACCTAAAACACTTCCCGTCATGATGCCCCCCAACTTCATCATTTTCACAGGAGTATAATAAAGATTGAACAAAGTTTTATAATGTTGGGTGCATAGATTTCCTGTTAGCATGACTTTGGTAGCCATATCTATCGATAATTGAACATAGAGACCACTCTTCCCAAAATGTTCACCCCACTTTATATCCTGCAACACGATATCATCCTGTTGGGGCTCCAACAATATGCCATACAATACACCAATCTTAGCCCTTTTAATCAGAGCCTCTATCAAGTCGTTAGATATTATTGTCGTGCGTTTGCAATTTTTTACAAGATAGTCACGGATTTGCAAATATTTAAAAAAATCATTTTTGGACAACTTATATTTTCCAACAAGATCAGTGAAAGAAGCCAAGACTCCTTCGCTATATAAGTCCCATAGATGTTGAATCCCTTTTTCCCTGCAAATAACCATTTTTGTGTCCCAAAAAACCGCAGAAATATCTCCGTAGAATTCAAGGGCATATAATAACCTATACGACCTATAAGCATGACTTTATGTATCGACTTCCATGCTTTATACGCTGCAAATGCAATTTTAAATCTTGTCCTTTTAAAATAGCTTGGTTCATAAAATTTCAATAGTGCCTTGTTCGCCTGCTTCCCCATCAACATTTGATATAGATTCGGAACTTCAAATTGACTCATTTCCATTTTAGTCACCAAGTACTGCATACTCTGCAACAGACAAATTAAATAATAAAACATAAAGTTCGGGACACCCCACCCCCCACGTTCCAGCGGTAGGGACATAAACTTTGAAGCTCGGCGTGCTTGCTTCTGACCACATATAAATCTGTCTGCAAGAGACTGCAGCTGCATTAATTGACGTCGAGTCAACTCAAGCGGTACTGTCCTGAAATAATACAAGGCCCTAGGAAGAATGCACATTTTTAAAACATTACAACGCCCAACCATTGATAAATGAAGACATTCGACTTTTCCCAAACATCTTTTAGCCAAAGACAATATATCCATCCAATTGACTTCAACAATCTCTTGAAGTGAGAGCCGAATCTTTATACCCAAATACCTAGCTTCCGGCATAACTCGAGCATCACCGGAGCAAAGTCCCTCGGTACAGAGAACCTGGTCTTAAAAATATTCAGTTTGTAGCCCGCGACTGCCCCAAAAGTTCGAGTCAAGTTTTCTATTTCCAACAGCGCTTGCTCAGGATCAGGTGTTAACAACGCAATATCATCTGCCCAAAAACCATTGACTGTATATTATTAGTTATTTCCAACAATTGTATCAACGGGTTAATATAAATCGCAAATAATAAAGGCAAACATGGGCACCCTTGTCGAGTCCCCCTGGTAATATGTACCAGCGGTGATTCCTGCCCCATTACGCAAATTCTAGCCTGTGGTTGTTTGTACATAGTTTGTAATGCTTGCAAAAAATTGGGTCCAAAACCCATTTTACACATTGTAGCCCAAAGAAATGACCATGACACCCGATCAAATGCTTTTTCAGCATCTAAAAAGACTAAGTCAATATGTTTTTGCTGCGCAGTAGCATAATCAAGCAATGCAATCACCCTATGTATATGAAGGTACTCTGTTTTTTTATATACCCCTGCTCTATTAGTTCCTGAGTATACAACTCCTCATAATAGGCATGAAAGATATGCAAAATACCTTCAAGTGTTTCCACTATACCCTTTTACCATCTTCAAGAATTTTAATTCGCTGAGAAGCTTGTCGAACCCGCATCCTTTGAGCTAAACACCTACCGTTTTTTCCCCATATTCATACCTTTCTGCCTTGTAAGTTTTAAATTGAGATGCAATTTCCTGACTCCAAGCCCCATTGATCTTGGCCTCGCAGCAGGCAACTTTAGTTTGTGCATCTAAACTATTAGCATTAGCTCTAACAGCATTTATAAGTTCCCGCTCTGCCATTTTTAAGTCCTCCAGCAGACCCAGCATGCTTTCTTTCTGGCATCGCTGCTTAGCCCACCCAAAACTCAGTGTTTCGTCCCTTATACGAGCTTTAAATGAATCCCATGCCATGGGTAAGGTGGTTAAGCCTCTATTACTCTCCATAAATAATATAGTCCAGTTGCGTATATATCGAACATAATCCTCATCACATAAAAGTTTTTTATTAAATGTAAAAGATCTCCGTTCTCTAGGGGGGCTAAAACATGCAAGATCCAGTACCACCGGCCCATGATCTGGTATGATACGAGGCCAAACCTGCATCTTCGACCCCACAATCATTATTCGAGGGAGAAAGATATAATCTAGGCAAAAAAAATTATTGTGTGGGGAAGAGTAGAACGTATACCCCGGATCTCCTGGATTCACAACAGCCCAACCATCAGCCAGACCATGATCCTGTAGCAACTGCTGTAAAGCATTAAATACCTTGGGCTTATGACCATTATAGCCCCTAAAATCAGGTTCCCATGTCAGGCCATCTCCATGTATATTAAAATCACCTAATAATATCAGTGGGGTTCCCCACGATGCCAACTCAACGTTCAGAAACTCCAGGGTCTCGGCCTCGTCTAGATTTGAAGCATACACTGACAAAGTATGGTCTTAATGCCGCCTAATATACACTCCGTGATAGCCCACCTCCCCAGGTTGTCTACCTTCTCCCTACCCGTGCCGACCATACCGCGACGGCATAGAATCGCCACCCCCCTATTCATGGTGACCTCTCTTGAATCTGAGTTAGTCATCCACATTGCTCAGAGGGGCTACAGAGTCTTCCGCACTCGTAGTCACCTGGCCCTCTTCCCGAGGGCCGGGAATCGACTCATCCCCCCCTGTAGGACATCAGATGAATGACACTGTAGGGGAGTGTTTGAGATGTTTGCAGCTTTTTTTGCCAATGGTCGCTTGAAACATTTGAGAAATCTTGCGTGTCCCACATATAAGATTTTTACCCTGTATAGCAACATGATCCTGCTGTTCACTGCCAGGGGTTTCTTTAGCATTCTTTGCAGCTAATGCCGCACGTGTACCAACAGCGGCCACCCCTGTGCCTCTTGTCTTGCCCCCACAAGCAACCTTGGGAGCCATGCCAGTTCCTAGTTTCCTAAAAAATAAAAAAAAGGGGAAAATAGAAAACCAACTTACTTAAATTATCTGCGTCTGTGTCTTGATTTCAGTCCAACACAGAAAAAAAACTATTAGAACTGACCCAGATCTCTTATTCCATTCCACATTGCCATTCCTCCGCTATACACAAAAAAATGCAAAATCCTGCCAATCCTGCATTAAGAAGAGGTGCTTTTTTTTCCCCTTTTCAACCCCTCGAAAAAAAGGGCTCAAATGCTATCCCGAACAGCCGACTGTATGCTGCAATGCTACAATGTTTCTTCAGCTGTGCGCAGTTATACTTTCGCTTTATCACTGCCGCCCCCGCTGAAAATCAAAGCTGTAGCTCGATTATAGCCTGAATCCCAGAGGGTGCTTAATTTGTGCCGGTGCTTTCCGGAGCTTAGCACCGGCACATATTTCATAGTGCCGGGTCTACACGCAATATGGATTTGTGCCTAAAATATTTAAATTGCGAGCCACGGCCACCCGCCTTAAACTGCCTGGGTGAGCTCCCAACAATTGAAAAATGAATTATTAGCCTGGCACCTTCCCTGTCTTCTTAGCATTGAATCGCCTTTCCTCTCGGAGTCGGACTCACGCAGATCAGACCAATATCTCAACTTTTCACCGCCAGAGCTTACTGCGCAGCTGCAGAAGCTCTAGTCAGCTGAGTCATCTCAGGAAGCAGCTTGTGTCGCCCTGACTCGAGCAAGCAGCAGGCCTCTAATTAAAACCATACAGGAAATGATTTAATATTAATACATGCTGGTACTGGTGCGAAGTATGTTGTTTAATCTTTAATGGTTGAGGTACGTCCATGGAAAAGTGCACCCCTCATTTGTTGCCCATGTTTGTTTTTTTGTCAATTACCTGCATTACAATCACAATTGCTGTGCTACCCGAGTAATGTTAATGTGTCTGCGACAAATAGAGTAAGAGGGTGGAGCCCGTCGGGGGAGAGTGGGTGTGACACCCTACAAAAATGTGAGCACCTGGACTTAATATTTTACAAATTAAGCGTTACATTACTGCTGACATGATTACCACTGCGGGGGGAGCCGCTCGAAGCAAAACAAACAGACAGCCTTCCCAGGAGACCTAGCTCGTCTCAGCACACCACACACAGTCTTCGCTCTCCCTTCTCTCCACTCTCCTCGCCTCTCTCACTACTGCCGCTGTGTCGCTGTGTCGGAGCCTCCGTCTCTTCGTCCGTCTCCACTCCCGCTGAGAAACACACGGTATGGCTTCTTAGACAGAGTCCAGGTCACGGCTCCGCCGCGCTACCGCCGAGGTGACCACTGCGACAGCCAGTCTCTCAAAGTGGACAGCCTGGGATTTTTAGAGTTAGGATGCATCAGTGAAAAATGTGTATGCTAGTGTCGGTTTCCTATTTCTTAAAACAGTGAAATGTCTCTCATCCAAGTGTTCTCCTTTATCAAATATCGAGTAGTGTGCTCAAGCTTGCTTTCACTGCTGTCACTGAAACTTATACCCAAACCAAGTTTCAATAGATAATTGCCTGTGGCTATTTTAAGCACCAGCCTTCCGTCTTAATATGCTTGAGGTATAACCAAAGAACAATAGAGCAGTGCACTTATACTTTACATTAAGGATGAATTGAGAAAAGAGGTGCAGTCTGCTATATGGCAGATTTCTATTACTGCTGAGTTGGGTAAAAGTAAAAATACATTATCTGTGAAAAGAGCTAAGTGACCTTCTCATAGGTTAAAATGCTCTCTTGAAATACATTTATGTTACGTTTTGTTCTCTTATGCTACTAATCATTGTTTTTAATCAATATTTACGACTTGAACAATTACTGTAGAAATACTGGAAAAGATTTATTCAATAGCTTTTGGCGAGTCCTACTTTAAAAAAATGTATTCAATAGAAATTACAAAAAGTCCGAGGCTAATGAAGAAATGTGAACATTTTTAGCAAAAAAGAATCCGCAAACTATAAAAGAAGACCTGAATTTATCCCTCTATCTGGGTCACATTCCTGCCTATATTTGGGGCTACCTCATCAATGTGGATCAGGTTGAGCGCATTCCAAGATGGGTCCTTGTAAATACTGTAAGAGGCAAATGGAAGAGTCTGAGCAAAATCATCCATGACCACAATGATTTAAAGTATACCATTCTTGTTGGATGCACATCTTGAGAAATGGTTTAACTATATTGCAAAGTCACTAAGGTACCAATCATATATGTTGCATTTAGTCAGTTTAAAGTATCTCGCTTTCCAGCTCATTATTTTAATGGGACAAATCTTTTGGCTAGTGTATATTTTTCCAGTTTCCTAGTCTCTTGCGAATTTGGGTTGCTTATGTTGCTTTCACTCATGGTCATGTTTTCAATTCTGCCTTCCAAAGCTTTGATCACTTCATTGATGTCTTCTTGTTGCTACAAACCATTAATTTCTAGTTCAGAAATGTCCTCTTATAATTTTGTTTAATCAATGTACTTTTTTTCCATAATTATTTCCGTTTGGTGTTTTAAGCAATCCATATTCTATTCATCCCATACTTGCAGCGTTGCGTAGTTTCATCATATTACATAACGTGAGAAAAATCTATAGCCCCTGGTTCATTGAACAAACTTCAATGTATTGTTACATGCTTTTAATCTATATGTGTACTGCATTGAGTAAAACTATGTTGCAGTGCATATTATTGTTGCATTGTGTAGTATTTTGGAATGCATGCTATTGCTTTAAATAATATTGTTCCCATTTAACCATGCTTTGGAAAGAATTGAATTATTTTATCTTATAGTATAGTTGCATAGCTCCTCATGGTATTGAATTGTTCAATGTTTTCCATTGTTGCATATTGTTGTATTACATACTACTGAAGTACAACATTGCAATATGTACTCTTGTTGCATTGCATAATAAAGTGATGTAAATTGTACACTAATATTGCATTCCACAGTATTGCACTACATAAAATGTTGCATTATATATTATTGCTTTCACAGTCAGAAGCGCTCAAAATGGTCAAGTAAGAAAATGCCCACTTTTTAAAAGTAAAACCAAAGTAAATGATGGACGGAGCGTTGACAATATAAGCACTCACCCCCAGTCAACTGATCTGGGTTTAATCCATCACCGTTCTTTAGCCCACTCTGCCACCCCAGTTCAGACATGGCCATATGCAAATCAGTCTGACCCTGTGCCTCATGGGAACAGTCCAGCCCGAACTGCCAAGCCATGCCTTCCCTGGACCGGAAACAAGCTACCGAGGACCGGTTTCTGGGATTTCAGCCGTCTTCAGCCCGGCTTGCTTGAATCCAGTGGCAAAGTGAGCAATGGACTCACGTCTGAGCATACCCTGCCAACTTATGGCGAACAAAGAAAAACCAAAGGAAATGATGGACGGAGCGTTGACAATACAAGCACTCACCCCCAGTCAACTGATCTGGGTTTAATCCATCACCGTTCTTTAGCCCACTCTGCCACCCCAGTTCAGACATGGCCATATGCAAATCAGTCTGACCCTGTGCCTCATGGGAACAGTCCAGCCCGAACTGTCAACCCATGCCTTCCCTGGACGGGAAACAACCTACCGAGGACCGGTTTCTGGCATTTCAGCCGTCTTCAGCCCGGCTTGCTTGAATCCAGTGGCAAAGTGAGCAAGGGACTCACGTCTGAGCATACCCTGCCAACTTATGGCGAACAAAGAAAAAACAAAGGAAATGATGGACGGAGCGTTGACAATACAAGCACTCAGCCCCAGTCAACTGATCTGGGTTTAATCCATCACCGTTCTTTAGCCCACTCTGCCACCCCAGTTCAGACATGGTCATATGCAAATCAGTCTGACCCTGTGCCAGAAACCGGTCCTAGGATGCTTGATTCTGGTCCAGGGAAGACATGGCTTGGTAGTTCGGGCTGGACTGTTCCCATGAGGCACAGGGTCAAGACTGATTTGCATATGGCCATGTCTGAACTGGGGTGGCTTGGTGAGCAAACTAACAATGGATTAAACCCAGATCTGTGACTGGGGGTGAGTGTTTTGCCATTGTGCAACATTCCGTCCATCATCTTGTTTGTTTCGCTGTTCACCCTATGTGGGAAGGGTATGCCCAGACGTGGGTCCCTTGCTCACTAGGCCACTGGAGTCAAGCTATCCTGGCTGAAGACGGCTGATAGCCAGAAACCGGTCCTAGGATGCTTGATTCTGGTCCAGGGAAGACATGGCTTGGTAGTTCGGGCTGGACTGTTCCCATGAGGCACAGGGTCAAGACTGATTTGCATATGACCATGTCTGAACTGGGGTGGCTTGGTGAGCAAAATAACGATGGATTAAACCCAGATCTGTGACTGGGGGTGAGTGTTTTGCCATTGTGCAACATTCCGTCCATCATCTTGTTTGTTTCACTTTTTAAAAGTGGCATTTTCAAACACAAAATTTAACAACCACCTTTACCAAAAGGGGTGTTATTAAATTGTGAGTGTAAAAAGCCTAAACATCCATTTCTCTAGCTTGTCCCAATTGGAAGTTATACATGTAAGATGTTACAGGGCAGCCCTAATTGTAGCCAATGGGAGAGACAGCTTTTCAACAGTGAAAAACTAAATACACAGTATTTCACTAGCTGGACAGGTCACACACACCAGTACATGTCCTAATTTTCACATACCCTGAAGCCCACCCATGGGGGTACCTTTGACCTACCTGAGGGGTGTCGTACATGTAAGAAAAGGAAATGTTTGGGGCCTCGGAAGTGGGTGCATTTGCCCGGTCGACAAGCACTTCAGTGGTAGGTCTGAAACACATTTACAGGGCTATTCATGTGGGTGGCACAACCAGTGCTGCAAGTCTACGAGTAGCATTTGATTTACAGACCCAGGCATACTCAGTGCACTTAACTGGGACTTTCAAGTAAATCAAATATGGAAGTGTTGAATAACTAATCATATTTAACAATTTACAGAGAGTTTATGCACTTTAGCAATGATCAGCAGTGGTAAAGTGCCCATAATCCTATAGACAACAAAAACAGTCAGGAAAAAAGGAGGCAAAATGTTTGGGGATAAACCTGCTAAAAGGGCCAGGTCTAACATATATATTGTGTAGGGAATTGTAGAAAATACCGTAAATGTGCACAGGATTGCGGATATGCCACACAGTTATAATAAGCAAGGAAACTGCAGGATGTGCAGATCTGGGCATTGAACGATGTAATGTCTTTCTCTGGTATCTGGCTACTAGCTGCACATCACCATCATGATTCAGCAAACACCTAGATGTGGGGTTTTCCCTCACTTAAAATTGGATGGCAACTCACTAGACTATGAGGGATATTCCCTCATGCAGGGTTTACACACATCAATGGCATGGTGATGCACCACTCACAGTTCAATGGTGACTTCCTGGCAGAGAAAAATAGTACATGGCCAAGTAAAGCAGTGCATTATAATGGTGGCAAATATGGACTGCTTTGAAATTTTCCACTTGTGAACGGTGTTGAGATCATTAGGTGGTGTTGATAGTGTGATCCGAATGACAAACTACATTTTAGCCAATCACCAATTTAAAAGTACACGTAAATCAGTGCAACTGTAAATGACACTTCAAATAAGCACTTTCTAAAGAAGGCTATCAAAAGGAACCATTGTTGGAAGGGGGCTGGCTCAAAGCAATCAATATCTTAAGCCGGCTGAAGCAACATCCACTCCCTGTTCATTTTTATGACATAAGGTCTTTCGCTGTGCTAGACCTAAAAAAAGCCATAATGGGTGGGATGTCCTCATTTCATAGGACATTCCATAGGACATTTTTTAAGGGGTGTTTTATATAGCATGAACTTGACCCAAAGGCA
Organism: Lissotriton helveticus; assembly: GCF_964261635.1. Classification (NCBI taxonomy): domain Eukaryota; kingdom Metazoa; phylum Chordata; class Amphibia; order Caudata; family Salamandridae; genus Lissotriton; species Lissotriton helveticus. The sequence goes on along the minus strand of NC_136057.1, from coordinate 2,073,019,698 downwards.
CTTGGTATCAGAGTGCTTTACATGGGCACAAGTTGTGTTACAATAAGACACATTCATTTTTGATAGGCACAGGGAGCTTAAGTGATTTACCCAGAATCACAGGATGTTGAGCGTCGTTGCCGAGACCAGCACCCAGGTCCCCAGACTTTACACCCTGATAGTTAATTGGTAGCCTACATCCAGCTCTGTTAGAATTATGTGCCCCCAATTTGGATCCTGGTGGAATATGAAGAACCAGGAAGCCTCCAGGATCTCTACTTACAAAATGAAGAACTCCAATCACATCGGACATCGCCCAAGGCTCAATGGTCCACACTTGGAGGAATACAAAAGGGAATATTCAGTTCGATTGAGTAGCAAGGTCAGGAGGTTTATGTCCATTGCCCCTCTGCAGAACAAGTAAAAATGCCAGGCTTATCCACCCTGGTTTGGTTCAGAGTACGTTCATATTAGTAAGCACACTTGCGCAAACTGACATAATCTAATTTATGAATTGTCATTGTCAATGAAATTAAGGAACTTAGTGGAAACTTTTAGAGATCTGTAAAATGTGACATGAAATTAATGTGCGCTTGATTTTATGCAACCACCATTTAACCTATTCTCATAAAAAAAGCACAATCTAATTTATGAATTGTCATTGTCAATGAAATTAAGGAACTTAGTGGAAACTTTTAGAGATCTGTAAAATGTGACATGAAATTAATGTGCGCTTGATTTTATGCAACCACCATTTAACCTATTCTCATAAAAAAAGCTCTAAAGTTGTTTAATAGTCTTGGTGCAAAATATTTCCTATCCAGGTACTTCTTCAGCTCCATACATAAGACTCACCATTAGTTTATCATTGGAAAATCCAATCGCAACATATCCAGTTGAGAGCGCACTCATTTCAAAGATGTAACCACCTCCCGTTGCTGGCATAGATGACATGAAAATGCAGCTTGCACTGGTGGCAGGATTACATCCGGACGGATTGCTGAAACAAAGCTTCTCTGAACCACAGGTTTCACTGGAGATCTGCAACTAGAAAACGTTTTAAGGTCAAAGTTGGAGCAATTGCAGTTTCAATAAACAGAAAGGCTGAAATAATAGTGAAGAACACCAATTTGTTTCCATAACCTCTAGTTGCTCATAACTTTTATAACATTCAAAAAAATGCAGACAGTAGCGACATGAACGAGGTGCAATGCATGACACCTAATGAACAACAATCTAAAATGCATGTGTTAGGCATGATACATGTGAGTGGTAGTTCCCCATCCGTTTTTGCCTACAACCCTCATGTTTTGCTGAATTAGTGTATTTTGTCTTCAGGACTCGTTGCCAGTGCTAACTAGTGATACTTACCTTATACTTTGAAATTGCATAACTCCATTTCTACTGATTGGACTTTGTCGTTCTGGTATAATTTTATTTATTAGCATTTACTCTATTTTTGTAAATTGGTTTTGGATTTTTTGTTGTGCTGTGTTTTCACTATGTTACTCTTTCTATGCAGCATCAATACGTATTGCTCTAAGCTAAGCCATACTGCTTTTGTAGCTACCAATGGGTTAAGCACCAGTTAATTTAGTGACTTTTGTGGTTCCCTCAACAAGGACAGTTGCTGTTGTTTAGGAAGGAAGGATCTTTACCCCCCCCCCCAATCAAAAACGTAATTTTTTACTTTGGTAGTCGCAGTGGTATCTTGTACTTGTGCTTCCGCAATGCCATTCACTGATTTTGTCTAACACTAAAAATCAGCATAAATAATTTGACATCAGATTCAACCTCTTTTTAAATTCTCCTTGATTGTTCTCTTTCATTTTTCCAAATCCACTTCTATTGCATCTGTAACTCTGCCTTGAGCTCAACAACCAAGAGAGCTACACTGTGGCTGAACTCAAAGGATTTTGCAGGGAGAGGGGCTACCAGTAGCCTGGAGCCCCCGGAAGCAGTTGTTCCAGAACATCTTGGAGGAGGCTCAACATATACAGGCTATACCACAGGAGAATGAGGAAGTGGAATTGAGAATAAGCAGGAGAAGGAAATGGAAGGGGAGCATGACAACTACCTGTGACGGCCCCAGTGAAGAGAGGGGGACCCACAGTAGTGAGGTCTCCATCCAGATCAAGGACAGGTAGAAGCATCTCCCCCACAATCTGTCCCCTGAAGAACTGAAGGACAGGAAGTCTGAGATGGAGTTCAGACTGCAACTAGAAAAACTCAAGATGGGAGACACTGCTGTCAAAAGGGATGCAATTGCACAGAGGTCTTTGAAGGAGAGGAGGGCTGAGGCAAATATCACCTTAGCGAAAGAGTCTTGGCAGAAAGAAAACTAATGGTGTCTCATTAAGTGTGTCTCAGGGAGCTGGACCTGAAGGCCAAACAAAACACAGGGTACAGCAACAATGGTGGCAGCACAATTGCAGCATCTAAGGGGGACAAGAGAGTCCACATTCCTAAAGACAAGGTGTCTATCTATGTGGTGGGAGAATATATTAAGAAATGGTTTTCAGTTTTGAAGTAGCCCTAAGGATGCATAGGGTCCCAGAAAAGAATTTGGAGGTGCGTTTCTGGAAACACGTACCCACAGTGGGGAGGAATACCCTGCTGACAATAGTCATAGATGACCAGATGAAGTATGCCCGTAAAAGAGCCAAGTTTGGGATCTCGTCAGACAAATCCCCCATGCGGCTTAGGACAGCCACAAGCTGTCAAGCCAATCTTGATGATCATAAAGGGCTGTATGATCTGATTTTGAGAGAGAGCGATGTTCAATATTTGTTTTACAGAGCTGTGTGAACACCTGATTTATTGCGAACTAGCAAATCCAGAGAGCTTGCAAAGGAGGGGGAAGACAAAGATAAAACATCTGAATTACCAAAATGCCCCCAAAAAGTTTGTAGGGAGAGTATTACCAGACCAATCCTGAGCAGAAGGGAGGGTTCCATGTGAAGAAGTCTTCAGGTCACTTAATTCCTAAGTACCTTGAGTGTTACAGGTAAGGTGACTCAAAGGGTGAGCCCAAGTGTCCAAAACAGAAGCAGCTCCCACTGGTGAGCAGGTACTACAAATGGCTAGTGAGATGCTTCAGGTGGAGGCTGTCTCATTTAGTACCGGTAATAGTCCAGAGGTCATGTTAGTGTCCGTGGTAGAAGACAGATAGTACCCAAGACTCATATGCCTACTAATACTAAGAAGAATAGGCAGTGGGTCACCATCAATTAGAAGATAGTGGAGGCACTTAGAGGGACAGGAGACAGTATGTTTACTGCCAAGTGTCATCTGGTGTCCTCAGAGCAGGTACTGGCTCCCTTTGAGTAGGGAGGGGTGTCTCATATTTCTTAGAAGGTAGCTGTGAATCCAGTCATGCCTGTGAAGTATCTGTTGGATAATAATGTGGTTCACACCATCTGAAAGGAGGCAGAACTCCAGTCACACTTGTTGATGCTAGGGTTGCCTGAGAGGGTGTGCCAGACCACACAGGGCCATGGGCACCTGGGAGGAAAATCCCAAAGTTCTGAAGCCTGGAACAATGATCTGCGAAGAAGAGAACAGTCAGGGGGTAGAGGAAACCTACCCTAGGGATTCCCTCTGTCCAAGAGGAAGCAGAACCTGTAGGGGATGTCCCAGAACCTACAGGGGAGGACATTGATGTCCTGGGAGACCTACCGGATCTGGTCAAATGAAGGAGGCTCCTCCCAGGAAGAGTTTTGCCAAGTGCAGATGGAGTGCATCACTCTTGAGGGCATTTGGTGCAAGGCTGAAGCCAAGGCAAATGGAGACATCCCTGGTGATCACATCATTTAGTAGAAAAATGATCTGTATAGCATGCCTAAGCTTCCTGAGCCTGGTACAACCTGCGTGTTGGTGTTCCACGAGTGCTAAAGTGTCCTACTTCTGGGACTGGCTCATGGTTTATCCCTGGCAGGACATTTGGGGCAGGCCAAGACCTTTGAAAAGCTGGTCCCCATTTTTATTGGCCCCAGATTAGAATGACCTTGGATGCATTCTGTAGGTCCTGTCCTACCTGACAGGCCATTGAAAAGATAGGGAAAAGCAGAAGTCTCCGCTGGTTCCCCTTCCTGTTGTTGGTACCTTCTTTGAAATGGAGGGCATTGATATTGCGGCTCCTCTGGGACTGTTCTTGTTGGATCATTCCACCTGGTGCCCAGAAGCCATCCCTCTGAGAGCAGTGATTGTGCCTGTTGTGGCCAGGGCACTGATGGCAATTACTGACTGTATGGATTTTCCCAAAGAGGATGTGTCTGACCGAGGCACTAATATCATGTCTGCATACATGCAGTCAACGTGTGATGAGTGTGGAGTAACCTGTAAGTGCTCCGCATCCTACCATCCCAAAACCAATAGGCTTTATGAAAGATTCAACATGACCCTGATAGGCATGATCATGAGTCTGAGGTAAGACATCCTCTTGCCATGCCTGTTGTCCTCTTACAGGGAGTGGCCTCTGAAAATAGTTAGTCTCAGCCCCTTCAAGCTTCTGTTTGGCCACCTGTCAGAAATCTAAAGGAGTGAGAGCAATCTCCCAAAGAAAACCCTAAGATGTAGTCAACTACATGTTGGCTCCAAGATCTCAGATGACGTGGTTCTGGAAGACCGCCACTGAGAACTTAGCAGCCAGATAGACAGTCACGAGACTCTGGTATGACCAGAAGGCTAGATTGGTCAAGCTTCATCCTGGCCAGAAGGTAAGTAAAAGTAAAGTAAGTAAAGTAAATCCACATTTGTAAAGCGCACAATCACCCGTAAGGGTTTCTAGGCGCTGGGGGCCGACGGGAAGATTAAGCAAGCTATTGCCCAGAGTCACATGGTGCTGGGCTAACCTGCCGCCGGAGCCGGGGATCGAACCGTGATCCTCAGATTCCAGCGTCAGTCGCCCTAGCCGCGGCGCCACACCTCTTCCACCTCCAGGTGTGAGTGATGGAGCCAGTGGAGCCCCGGGCATAGAGGACCGGTGGACTGGACCATATGAAGTAAAATAATGCAAGGGGGAGGTCACCTAAACCCACAAAAGCACTTTAAGGGTCCTGTATGTTAACTACCTCAAACCACACGATGAGAGGTGCTATGTGACTCTATTATTGGTGACAGATAGAGGTGAACAGTGAACCTCTCCCAGAACTTCTAACCTCTAAAGAGCATGATGATTCAGTAGAAAGAATAAACCTCTCTCCCTCTCTGACCCCTCATCAGGAGAGAGACAGTTAGCTGTTTGATAAGTTCTCCTTCCTTTTCCAACTATCCCCTAGGCTCATCTATTTATGTACCCATGACATTGACACAGGGAACAGTATGTCTGTGAACAATAAGATATACAGCTATCTGACAAAGTGAGGCCCAGCATCAAGGGAGAAGTGTCCAAGATGCTGGATCTAGGGGTGATTGAGCACACCAACAGTCTTTGGCCCAGCCCCATTGCGCTGGTGCCAAAGATTGCCCCACTGGGCATTGCATCACAACTCTGGTTCTGTGTGAGCTCAGTTCAGTCACCAAGACTGAGGCGCATCCCACCCTTTGAGTTGATGAGCTCAAATATTGGTTTCAAACAACCAGGTTCCTGAGAACCTTCGATTTGGGGACAAAAAGGCAAAGGAGCAGCTATCCCATTCAAGAAACTATATATGGTGGAGCATTCTCAAGGAGTATGAGCCACATGAGAATATCTAAGCTTACCAATACATTTCAATTAGTTTTAGCACACCCTTCATACACTATGTAAAATGAAGTATCCAAACCCTAGAGAGTTTAGTTGAAGTGAAAAAATCTGAAAGCACCCCCACGTTATATTTAGTTGGACTTATCCCTCGTATAAAACCAGAGAAATGGATGACTTAGTAGGTGCGTGACTGACTGTATAAGTAAGTGATTAAATATGTCTTACTGAATGCATGGGTTAGTGACTGATACAGACATTCACACACTTTAGTTTGTCAATTGGTGGGTAAGCGGTTGCATGGGATGGTGAGTAGCTAAATGAGGGTCTATATGGTTTATTGATTGGTTGTCTGAGTATCTGTATAGGTGTTGAGTGTGTGTTTGTGACTGTGCATAGATGTGTGAGTGGGTGATTCACTGGGTGTATGGGTTCCACTGTGAAGGGCTTTATGGGTGGATGAGTGTGTGTATGGGTGTGTTGGTGAGTGAATGGATGCCTCAGTGTTACATGTGTGAGTAACTGCATATGTGAAAGGCAGTATAAGTGAGTGTTGGAGTATATAAATGACTATATGTGAGAGTGAGTGATTGTGAGACTAGCTGTATGGATGAGTGTGTGTTTGTATTAGTTATTGTATAAGAGTGTAAGTATGTGTTAGTATATATTTGAATAAGTGAGGTTGTGTGTGTATAACTGTATAGGTGAGTAAGTGGGAGTGTGATTGATTCTTTGCATGACTGACTAGGTGCGTGAGTAACTCTATGGATGAGTGGTGGTATGTGAGTGTCTGTATAGATATGTGAGTACCTTTGATAGTACCGTATTGATGGTTGACTGCATGTATGAGTGAGTGTATGGGTGAATGAGTTGATGTGTGTGTAAACCTAGGAATTAGTGAGTGGGTATGTACTAACTGATATTGGTGTGTCTATGGTTTCGAAAATGGTAGTCTGTATTTTAGAGTGGGTGTATCAAAGGTTATATTAGGGTATGAGGAGGTGCATCAGATTATCATGTGGATGATGTTATCAGTGATGCCATTTGAGATGTCATCAGTGATGTCACTGACCATGTCATGAATGATGTAATATGTGACGTTATCAGCAGTGCATTCAGGGTTGCGAGTTATAGTTAGCTGAACTAACTATAACAGCCAGATTTCTCTGGTTTTGTATGAGTGAAATGTCCAACTATAATGTCCCTGAAACCTGTATTTTTTCAGTGAATTTCTAAGGTTTTTTAAATGCTAATTTCTAACTATAACGTCACTGAAACCTATGTTTTTTCAGTGAATTTCAAAGGTTTTTTAAATGCTAATTTCTAAGTATGCCTACGAAGGTAGGACATGTGCAGAAAGAGGAAGAAAGTCGCAGAAAGAATCAAGAGATGTGCACAAAGAACCAAAAGAGGAGCAGAAAGAGGCCTTGTTGTAAAGTCATCCTGTGTCCCCAACTTTTTACTGACGGGTACGAGTGGTAACTGACTAACCAGGTCCAGAGCCAGTGCTATGCTGAAAGACACTTAGAATACAGTGAAAACACCTACATACACTAGGGTACACTATGGGTTGGGGTACCCCTGTGATTGGCATGATCTCCCCTGCATGGCCCTAGTACATGATAGGCCAGAGGGATTAAAACTACCTCTAACTAAGAGGTGGAAAAGGAGGCAAGAGAAGTGTAAAAAGAAGCAACACATGTGCCGAAAGAGGCAAGAGAGGTGCAGAAAAAAGCAACTGAAGTACAGAAAGCGGCAAGTGAGGTACAGAAATAAGCAAGAGCAGTGCAGAAAGAACCAACAGAGATTTACAAAGAGGCAAAAGGGGTGCAGAAAGGGGTAGCAGAGGTGCACAAAGAGGCAAGATAGGTACAGAAAGAGGCAGGAGGGGTGCAGAAAGAAGCAAGAGAGGTGCAGAAAGAGGCAATAGAAGTGCAGAAAGAAGCAAAAGAGATGCAGAAAGAGGCAAGAGGGGTGCAGAAAGAGGAGACCGAAGTACAGAAAGAAGCAAAAGAGGTGCTCAAAGAGGCAAGAGGGATGCAGAAAGAGGCAAGAGCAGTGCAGAAAGAACCAAGAGAAGTGCAGGAAGAAGCAACAGAGGTGCAAAAGGAGGCACGAGGAGTGCAGAAAGAATGAAGAGAAGAGCAGAAATAAGCAACAGAGGTGATCAAAGAGGCACAAAGGGTGCAGAAAGAGTCAAGAGAACTGCAGAAAGAAGCAACAGGGGTACAAAAAAGGCAAGGGTGGTGCAGATCGAAGGAAGAGAGGTGTAGAAAGAGGATAGAGACCTGCACAAAGAGGGAAGGCAGGTGCAGAAAGAAGCGACAGAGTTGTAGAAAGAAGCAAGAAAAATGCAGAAAGAGGTAAGTGAGATGCAGAAACAGGCAACAAAGGTACAGAAAGAGGGAAGACAAGTGCAGAAAGAGACAACAGGGTTGCAGAAAGAAGCAAGTCAGATGCAGCAAGAAGCATACAAAGTGCAGAATGAAGCAACAGGGGTATAGAAAGAGGCAGGAGAAGTGCAGAAAGAAGCAACAAGGGAGCAGAAAGAGGTAAGGGAACTGCAGAAAAAGGCAAGAAAAGCGCAGAAAGAGGCAAAAGAGGTACATAAAGAGACAACAGGGGTGCGGAAAGAAGCAAGACAGTGGCAGAAAGAAGCACAGAGCATACAGAATGAAGTAACGGGGTGCAGAAAGAGGCCAGAGAAGTGTAGAAAGGAGCAAGTGAGGTGCAGAAAGAGCCAGGAGAGGTGCGAAAAGAGGCAAGAGGGGTGCAGAAACAGGTAAGAGAAGTGCAAAAAGAGGCAGGAGAATTACTAAAAGAAGTAACAGAGGTGAACAAAGAAGTAAGAAAAGTGCATAAAGAGGCAAGTGAGAAGCAAAAACAGGCAGGAAAGGTACAGGAAGAGGTAAGACGAGTGCAGAAAGACAACAGGGGTGCAGAAAGAAGCAAATGAGGTGCAGAAAAAGGCAACAGATGCGCAGAAAGAAGGAAGAGGGGTACAGACAAAGGAAGAAAAGTACAGAAAGAGGCACAAGAGGTACATGAAGAGACAACAGGGGTGCAGAATGAAGCAAGACAGGTGCAGAAAGAAGCATGGAAAGTGCAGAATAAAGCAATGGGGTGCAGAAAGAGGCAAGAGGAGTGCGGAAACAGGCTAGAGAAATGCACAAAGAGGCAACAGAATTGCGGAAAGAAGCAACAGTTGTAGAAAGAAGCAAGAACAGTGCAGAAAGAGGCAAGTGAGATGCAAAAACAGGCAGGAAATGTAAAGAGAGAGGGAAGTCGAGTGCAGAAAGAGACAACAGGGGTGCAGAAAGAAGCAAATGACGTGCAGAAAGAGGCAAAAGACATGCAGAAAGAGGGAAGAGGGGTACAGACAAAGGAAGAAAAGTACAGAAAGAGGCACAAGAGGTACTTAAAGAGACAACAGGGGTGCAGAATGAAGCAAGACAGGTGCAGAAAGAAGCATGGGAAGTGCAGAATGAAGCAATAGGGGTGCAGAAAGAGGCAAGAGAAGTGCGGAAACAGATAGATAAATGCACAAAGAGGCAACAGAATTGCGGAAAGAAGCAACAGGTGTAGAAAGAAGCAAGAACAGTGCAGAAAGAGGCAAGTGAGATGCAAAAACAGGCAGGAAATGTAAAGAGAGAGGGAAGTCGAGTGCAGAAAGAGACAACAGGGGTGCAGAAAGAAGCAAATGACGTGCAGAAAGAGGCAAAAGACATGCAGAAAGAGGGAAGGGGTGCAGAAATAGGAGACAGAAGTGCAGCAAGAAGCAAAAGAGGTGCTCAAAGAGGCAAGAGGGATGCAGAAAGAGGCAAGAGCAGTGTAGAAAGAACCAAGAGAAGTGCAGAAAGAAGCAATAGAGGTGCAAAAGGGGTACGAATAGTGTAGAAAGAAGGAAGAGAAGTGCAGAAAGAAGCAATAGAGAAGCTGAAAGAGGCACGAATGGTGCAGAAATTCAAGAGATGTGCAGAAAGAAGCCCTAGAGGTACAAAAAAAGGCAAGAGTGGTGCTAGAGATTTGCACAAAGAGGGAAGAGGGTGGAGAAACAAGCAACAAAGGTGTAGAAAGAAGCAAGAAAAGTGAAGAAAGAGGCAGGTGAGATGCAAAAACAGGCAGGAAAGGTACAGAAAGAGGGAAGATGAGTGTAGAAAGAGACAACAGGGGTGCAGAAAGAAGCAAATGAGGTGCAGAAAGAAGCAACAGATGTGCAGAAAGAGGGAAGAGAGGTGTAGAAAGAACATGAGATTTGCAGAATGTGGTGAAGAGAAGTGCAGAAAAAGAAAGAAACGTGCAGAAAGAAGCAACAGAAATCCAGAAAGAGGCAAAAGAGGCGCAGAGGGATGCCAGAGTGGCTTGCACACCATTAATACCAATTTAACACCCACATTTAGCAATAAATAACATGTGACCATTCTAGGTGTGCAAAGGGCCTTCCACCACACGGTAACACTTGTCGCTTTTTTTGTTCTAATCTGCAGATTAGGGTGCAGATGATGAATTATTTGGCTAATGCAGAAAATATATAATTGTGCGAAAGTCGGTGCAGCCAAACAGTCACATAATTCCAGTGGCCCTGCTCATACCTCTGACTAGGTCCACAAGTGCTCTTCAGTGATTCCATCTTTTTTTGTCTCACTGAGTTCATGGTTGAGCTTCTATGGAAACGAGGAAGACTAAACCTGAGGTTACCACACCACATAATTACTCTCCATAGCCCATAATCCCACTGTACATAATTCCTATACACTAAATACCACATACTTTCTATCCACATAGTTTCACAGCACAACATACCATAGAATGCCACTACACACAACGAACATCCACTCCACTCCAAAAAACATTACTAAAAAACCTTTGCATTTACAATGCCAATAGCTCTAATTTTCGCAAATGCGAAACCTATCACATTACAAACACTTTTTTAACTAGTAGTTGCGTTTGCAGAGTAGTGGAGAAAGGGTGCTGGGTCTCCGACAAGCGCTCATGAACTCTGGTGCATAGGACATACAGGAGGTACCAGTAGGGCTTCTTGGCCCGCAAAGTCCCTCAGGAGTAAATAGGACTTCATCCCCCATCCCATAGTCTCGCAGGAGGTACGTTTGCAGAATGGTGGAGAAAGGGTGACATGGCCTCCGAAGACATCTTAGCAATCCCACTGTGCAGGACTTATTGGAGGTAACAAGAGGGGTAGTTGGCCCCCAAAGACATCCATGGGGGCCAACTACCCCTCCTATTACCTACAGTAAGTCCCACAGAGCTGCATTGCTAAGTTCGAATAGCAGGCAATGCCCCCTATGCCCACCACTTTAAAACGCGCTCCCTGGCACGCTCTTCGATGATGATTGAAGTCCCCTTCGCTGCTGGGGGTCCTTTAGGGGCCAACTAGCCTACCTCTAACCTCCAGTAAACCCCACACATTGGGATTGCTGAGAGTTGGACAACGGCCACGCCCCCTTTCTCCACTACTCTTCAAATGCGCCCCCTGGTGCATCGCAAGTTGGGGAATTAATTCCCTTGAATACTGAGGGTCCTTGGGGGCCAACTAGTCCACAAGGTACCTCCAATATGGGCCACAGAGCTGGATTGTAGAGAGGTGGTCTGAGGCCACACCCCTTATTACAACACTCGGAAAATGCGCCTCTTGGAGCACTGCTGCTCGGGGGATGAAGTCCACTTGTGTCAGGAAGTCCTCCTGACACAAGAGGACCTCATCGCCCCACCAACAGTGCACCAAGAAGCGTGTTTGCAGAGTAGTGTAAAAAGGGGAGTGGCCTCGGACCACCTCTCTGCAACACAGCTTTGTGGTGCACCTGGTGGGCTAATTGGCCCCCAGGGACCCTCAGTATTCAGGGGGAATTGATTCCGCATCTAACAACGTGCCAGGGGGCGCTTTTGCAGCGTGGTGGAGAAAGTTGCCTCTGATGAAATTCCGGCTTTTTTTTCTTCTTTTTTTTACCAAGGGGTGCTGTGTGGCCCCCCTTTTTTTTTTTTTTTGGGGCCATGGGGACCCCATACCCCAGGGACTGAACCCTATTAAAAAAAAAAACAGTTAAAGGGGGCTGGGTGGCCCCCTTCCCAAGACCAATTTCAGCCCCGGGGACCCCATCCCCCAGGGCATGGCCAGACTTTTTTTTTTTAAATGTATTTATTTAAATGTATGGGGGCTGCTTGGTCCCTCTCCTTAAACCTCATCCCCCGGGGCCGGCCTTTATGTTTAAAAAAAGAAAACATTTTATTATACGGGAGGGGGGCAGTGTGACCCCTCTCCCGGGCCACTTTTGGCCTTGGGGACCCCATCCCTTGGGGCCTAGCCTCAGAGATTGGGACCGTGGGGGAAGCCCCAATGCCCCATGCTCCCACCGGCTCCCTGCCTTCTGCGGGAGCCAGCATTGCTTTTGAGCAAGGGGAGCTGCTGACGTGCAGCTCCCCTTGCTCAAAAGCAATTCTGCTTTGCTTCATTGAAGCGATAGTAGGTTTTCCTGCTCTTGCTACAATGAAGCAAAGCAGGAGTTTGCTATAGCAGGGTGGAAGCCATGCTCCTGCCCTGCCATAGCAAACAGCAATGTCCCGGGGTGGGCACCCCGGGACATTGCAGGAGCCGGCCCTGGGGGGTGGCGGTCCCCACGGCCATCAAGGGCTCCTGGAGGGGGGCTGCCCGGCTCCCCTCCCATCATTTGCACAGCCCCGGGAGGTGGTAGTCCCCGGGGCTTAGGGGGCCCATGGACCCCCCCATATAATTGAAGAAAGCCCCAGCGAGGTGGCAGACCCCGGTGCTTTGGAGGAACATATCTGCACTTATGGATACTTGGTTACAAAAGTGAGTCTAAGTAGTGGCAACTCTGCAATAAATTATCTGGCTTTGCATGAGAGATTAAAACACAGCCAATATGGACATTTTGTTGTAAAATGTGTCTGTATGTTAAGGTGTGAAAATGTTACATATAAAGACTGGAATCATTTGAAAGAAGCACTGCACATGCTAACTTGCAGTTTAAGCATTTGTAACTTACTGGTAGAATAGTTTGGCTTTCAACTTCATCCCAGAATTTGCTGAAACGTTTAACAAAGGTTGCTCTGAAAGAAAAGTAGAGCTGTTTTACCTCTTTGTGTCCCAAACTAGCAGAATAAAAGCATTGATCATTATTGTGACACAAAACAAATTTTATGTGAAATAATATAGAACATGATATAGTGAGATACTCATAATTAAAGAATAAGCAAAACAAAATTCAGTCATAATGTGCAGACAAACAAACGGAATAGATTTAGCAAGCCTTTTTTTGAGAATCACAACAATAAAGGTTTTTTGCTTGATGACTTCAAATGTATCTATAAAACAGTATATCTGGAGGCAAGGGAGTAGCCAGAAAATTAAAATAACCCACACTTTGAACCAATGCTGTTTTTTGAAGAGGCAAGATGGCGGTCGCAGACGTGGTTAAGTGAGCTGACTTTCACCTACTTTCGACCCCCCTCCCCTTACTTGGGCTTACCGGACCTCGATCTTCATGATCTGGTCGGTGTCCGGATGCGCTAGTTACTGGTGCAGCACCGAGGCTGGTTGTTTTTGCACGTTGGGCCACTGCTGCTTTGGACTTGGAGCAATGTTTTATGGCCAGCGGCTCCAATCCCGGATAAACCCTCGAGAGGTTGCGATAACCAGCAGACTAACTTCTAGGGCTGGTTCAGTGAAGGGAACAGGAACCGCGGGAGTAGTGCAGTGGCCAGCAGGGGTTATCCCTCTCGGTTCAGCTGATGCTGGGCAGAGCAATGGCTCCTCCACCTGTGGAAAGAAAACGGTGCTGCCTCTATTTTCAGCATCCAGAGCTGCTGAGGTTAAAAAAAAGAATTGTGCTGAGACTGCTGATGCTTCTTTGGACCTTATACCTGCCCCCGAGCCAAATCATGAAGGAAACCAAGAAGCGACACTCCAACTACTGCCACAAGAGCCTCCCTGAGGTAATGAGGGAAACCATGGAAGTGAGGGTGGAGTTGATAATCCACTGGGAATTGGATGATGGCGGGGTGATGTTGGCTGGAGGGGCGGTAGGTTGGACCCCCCGCTCATGCCTCCCCCGAATGGTGATGCAGATAGAGAACATGCAGAAGAGTTCCAAGAGGGAAGACATCTGGGGGGAGTAAAACCAAAGACTAGATCTAAATCTAGACACAAAAAACAGAATTGGGGGGACCAAACTAGTAGTCTAGATAAACTTGACGCTCCACAGGTGGTGGATACTGGAGACAACTTTTTCTCGCTATCAGATCCCTCTAATTCCTCTAGAGATGAGAGCTTGGTAGGCGTAAAGGATTGGTCTGGTAGTGAAATGTCGCATAGCGATGGGAGTGAATCAAGCTGCTTGAGACTGGAAACTGGAAACATCAGCAACAAGGGGGGTCAGCCCTTCCACTGTTCAGAAGCAAAAAGAGAAACCTAGCTCTAAGTCAACGTGAGCCGTAGGGTCATTATTATGGGACTATTTTTTCTCTCCTGGCCTGGAAGGTAGCAGAGATGCAGCCATATTGCGGGCAGCTGTGGGGGCGGCAGAAGGTCCAGAGGAGATCTCGCTCTCAGTTATCTACCAGAGCTCATATAGAAGAGACGTAGTCGAGAGCCAAAGAACTCAAGGGGCATGCCGTAAACTGCAGAACTCCATCCGCAGGGTGGCCAAGGCCTGTAAGGAGTTCACAGGGAGGATTGTTGAAGCAGAGAGAATGATCTTCACGCTCAAAGATGAATGAGTGTTTCAAAAGACTATCACAGAATCCCTAAAGTCACAGAAGGATGATATGCTATGGAAGCTAACTGATTTGGAAAACCGCCTAAGGCGGAATAATTTGAGAGTCCTTGGTGTTCCTGAAGGCATGGAGGGAACGAATGCTCAGAAATTCATTGTAGAGCTGTTTACAGAGGCATTCCCAGAACTTACACAATGGTCCTGGACATAGAGGTTCCGAGGGTGCACCTATTTCCTTTCAAGCAGCATAGGAGCTTGGGACAGTTAATAGCTAAGCCAAGAGCTATATTGATGGTCTGAGTAGTTTTTTGGCTCAAGAGGCTATTTATGATCCTGCACGACCAGATAGGAAAAGGGCAGGGAAGGGGAGTGAAGTTTTTTTTTACACCTGATTTCTGTCATGCGACAGTGGAGAAGAGTTGGCAATTACGGCAATTGATTCCAATGTTTCAGGCAAAGGGGGCTTTGTTTTTTCTGCTCAACCCTGCCAAATTGAAGGTTGTTATTAAAGGCCAAACACAGTTTTTGACCTCTGAGGTTCAAGCTAAAGAATATTTGCAAACAATGTAGAATAATTTGGGACAATATATATTTGTTTTGATAGTATTTTGAAATAGATTAGTAGGTACTTATTTCGATGTTTTTTCTTCAGGAGGGTGAAAATCGCGGGCGTAATGTAAGCTTCCCATCACTAAGGACCCTGGGCCCTTTTGCCTCATTAGGCAGGGAGGGATGGGGGTGGTTTCAGGGGAGGTTGGGGGTACCGCAGTTTGGGGGTGTGGGTGGGGAGTGGCTGGTGGTGTTGGGGAATGGGGAGGGCGATGGGTTTGGGGAGAAAACCAAAAAAGGCATGGTGGATGAGGTTGGAGCAAGGTTTATGTTGGGGAGATATACACAAAAATGTCATTCTATGGTCAAATGTGGAGGAACATGATATGATTAGATGGGGAATGGGCTGATGGCTGAGAAGCTACAGGTGTGTACGTTCAATGTCTCTGGTCTGAATGATAGGGCTAAGAGGCAGAGGGTGATAATGCAGTTGAGACGTGGTGTGTTTACAGGAAACACGCATCCCCTGGGAAAAGCGTGGGGTGATGGCTGAATTGGGGTATACGTTGTTAATGTGTATGCAACATAACACTACAACATGTGGGGTGGCATTATTGGCTAAAACTTGTGTATGCGTGGAGGGCAGGGCTATTGCAGACAAATATGGGCACTCGGCTATTGCTGAGTGTGTGGTCAGGGACTGTAAATTTGTTATATGCTCAGTGTATGGATCAAATACGGATGAGGCGCAAATTTTGAATTTTCTCAATGTAGAGTTGGCATCTTGGCCAACTTCTGTGATATTGTGCAGGGATTTTAATTTACACCTAGATGGCCCAAAGCTACAATCTAGCAATAGACAGTATACTGGGAAGAAGCCCAAAGTCTTTAGGGCACTGCAGCAGCTTGTGACTGAGCATGGTTTATTGGACCTGTGGTTTATAAATCGATACCCTGATGTTGGATTTACCTATTTTTCTTGTCTGCATAATAAATGGGTTAGACTTTACTATTTTTTTGACTCTCAGGGTATGGCTGCTATGGCCAAAGTTTAGGTATTTCCCAGGCTCACGTCCCATCATAGTCCAGTAGCCATGGATATCTCAGTTCAGGGTTTTATCTGGCCACAGAGAGTGTTTTACCTTTGATCGGAAGCTATTAGCAGATGATACATTTATCATACACATTAAAAGATGGTTTATTCAGTTTTTGGAAATCAATAGGAACACTGCTTCTCCCTCCATAGTTTGGGATGCCCTGAAGGCAGGGATTAGGAGGTAAATCTTGAGCTGCGGTATCCGTAAGAAATGGCAGGATGAAGCTTCGGTCCATGGTCTGTATGATGATTTGAGAAGAGTCAAATGCAGCTTGATACAAGGCATGTTTGACAAGGTATCAAGTACTATGGCTCCGGCTGCAGTAGCTCGCTGTAGGGCCAGGATTAATCTATTGTGGTCTAAAGATATTGCTTGTAGATATCAAATATTTAGAAGAGAATGCTATGAATTTGGGAAGGCTACCGGTAGGTGACTTGCCATACGTGTACGGAATAAGGAGATTGAGCGAAGAATAGCGCTTATTGAAGGCTCATCTGCCAATCTAGTTAGTAAACCTTCTGAGATCTTAACAGTATTTAGGTCTTTTTATCAGGATTTGTATTCTGAGGATTTTAGAACAGAGGAATTCCTGTTTGGTTCCTTGCCACGATATTTGTGGAGTCAAACTCCGAGTTGTGAATATGCCACATACTTAGATCTGCCAATAAGCCTGAAAGAGGTTGAGAATGCTGTTAATTCATTAGCAATAGGTGGAAATCAAAGGGAATCATGATTATTGGGGACTTCTATGAGAAGGCTAGCTTGTTCACATTTGCGGCACTTAAGGAAAGATATGGATTGTCAAATGCATACTTCTTTAAGTATCTACAGATGCAGGACTTTTAAATGAAAAAAAATGCAACCGGGGATGTTGGGAAAATAGGTTTGATTGAAGTAATTAAATGTAGGGACGCAATTTGTAATCTGTATAGGGGCCTTTTGGAAATGCAGGAGGATGATCTGGAAGCCCAGGATAGGAAATGGAATAATAAATTAGTGCAGGGAGACAGGTTTTTACAGGAGTCTATTGAGATTGCTGAGAACATTTTTATCTTCTCAAGTCTTAGGGTCCAGCATTATAAAATTGTCTTTAATCTTTATCACACACCCGCAAAAATGCTGAAGTGGGAGGGCGTAAATGATGGCAAGTGTTTTCGGTGTTGCTCAGATTTAGCTTATAGTCTCCATGTGTTCTTTGCATGCACAAAGCTGAATCTGTTTTTTTCAGGTATAGAGGTCTTTTTAACTTTAGTGACGGGGAAGGAAATAATACTTACTCCCATGGCTATGCTATTAGATGTCACAGGTGGTACAATGACTGGACCAGTTACACTGCAAATGGGTTACCTTATATTTACGGCAAGTGCCATGGGCCGGCTGTTTATCACTTCTTCGTGGCTGCAAAAAGATCCACCTTCTTTTGAAATGTGGAAAGCCAGATTTATTGCTTTTGTCAGTTTAGAGCATAATTGATATTCCCTAAAGGACCACACAGAAGTATCCTTTGCTTAAAGGTTTGGGGAGCTATAAACGATTATATATATGCTGAATGTAATGACCTTTAATTTGCTATTAGTTTCATTACCCCATAGCTGGCGTCTCTCTCGGTGATAATATTAGTGATGCCATGTTTTTGTATGTATCTACGCATTGATCGCTGTCAGCTCTTAATTTTTAATATGAATAATATATTGCTAATTTATATGAATGATTTTTCTTTTTCGGATATATGGTATATATTGACTGTGACCCAAGTGGTAGACATGCCACACTAAGTGGAGTGGAATGGTTTGCAAAAGGCTCACAAAAGTATCTGCATCTTTGAAGACACTATTCAATCTATCACACTAGAATTAATTGGGAAAGTCTTAATAAAAACCCTGGATTACTTTTTGACTGTTGGGTGCAACTTCAAGCTGACCATGGATAATAATATAGAGCAACAAATCTTTGCATAATTTGTGTTGTGCTCTAAGCCTGATGGACATATGGAATGGAGACATACCCATCCTCATACATGTCACTTTTCATACACCATGAGCTCCAGGGCAACACAATCTAGGCTTGATTATGTAGTAGCTCCAAGTTAAAAGAAAAGTAGACACACAAGGCCTGATTCACAAAGGTAAACGCACACTTTTGTGTACATTTATGTTTTTCTGTATTGGCAAATTAATTTTATGAGTAGTACCTTCACGACTGTTAAGTTTTCCTACTCATTAAATTAATTTGTGAATAGCAAAAGAAGTTACACAAAAGTGTACGTTTACCTTTGTAAATCAGGCCCACAATATCTAGCCATGAGATATCAGACCACTCACAGTTACCAAACTGTCAAGAATGGCTTTTAAAAATGATGCCCTTGGGAGTTAAAAGACCTACACACTGTAAAGTAATAAAAAACAAGCAATGGAACTTTATTTCCCAGAAAATGCAGTATTGGTACCGTCTGAGATCATAATGTGCCAGGCATATAAAATAATAATATAAGGCCAGACAAAATGAGAGGTCACATCGCACCATAATGAGGGAATCAGCAGCAAGGGATTTGAAGGAAGAAGTTAGAAGACTTGGATATATATGCTGTCCAACCACATCATCTGAATTAGATCATTAAATTGCCTTAGGTAGAGAAGAGTGCGGGTACTTAGTAGATAGATCAAGAGGTGAAAGGGCCTTTTTGTAACTTACAATACTGCATATACAAATTGGCGGAAATAATTAGGCAAGTTGTCTATTTTATAGGGATGAGAGTCACATACCATCTGAGAACTGACCATAATGGCCTCACTAAATGCTGAAAACTTATTCAACTCACTAGAATTTCCCTTACTAATAGCTATCCACGGAGTATGGAATTTGGCCCAAGGATTTAATCCTGGATTACACTCCTGGCCTAATGCCAGTGCCCGAGTGAATTGAGCCATCTTTAGTAAGCTTTCTTTGAGGAGCGGAGCACGGCAAAGCAACCCTCTTCCACTTTATTATTCACACTGGCCATCAAACCTTTGAGGAATTGGATCTAGAAAGGATGCATTATTAACCGGGTTGAAGTGGGGCTATGGCTGGTTATATCTTATTTCAATGTTTACCGATGACATCCTACTATATCTGGCAGACCCCATATACTCGATTTCCAGACTCCTTACACTAATTAAGTGCTTTGGTACATACTCAGGGCTGTGTATAAACTGGTCTCAATCAGTTATGCTCCCCTTAATGGATTGGGACCCTCTGAACAGTTGGTCATGCCCATTAACCCCTTCAGTGCTAATGACAAGGGTAACTCGTCATGGAGTTTCCATTGATTTCAATGGAAAGTGCATGCGGAGCCATAAAACACCTTAGCATCCAAGTGGTTAAGGATTTCCGGGTATACACATTACTAAGGACAGGGAGTAAGTTTTAAGGCAAAGCTTGATTACATTCTTGGCTGGCTATAATGCAGATGTAACACCTAGCAGAAGGCTTCAAATTCCCAGACTCATACTTTAAGAAAGTGGTCTGCCTGACCAGATCCCTACTTTGGGATGGGAACACACCCACAACAGATTTGGCTATGTTGTATGGGGAACCATATGATGTAAGGATTGCCCTCCCTGACCTTGAAGATTTACTGGGCCTCCAAGCTGATAAATATTAATGATTGGATCACTGGCACTCTACTAGAACCAGTGATAAAAGCATATTAACCGATACTAGGTTGGAAGGAAAATATAGGAGGAAAGGGGGCTTCCAAAGTCAAGTGTTGAGTTAAACTATTATAATACACAAAATATCAGAGTCAGGCAGACAAAAAATGGTTGGGCAGTCAAACTTATGCTGATGACCTTGCTACAGAAATCCAAGTTGTTAAAAGATCGATTAACTCAGAAATGGTTCGAAATATAGGACTTACCGGGACTCCCCAAGGTGGCCAAACAGGCATTAGGTTCTCTGATGAATTCATGAAAGAGTTTGAGCTGTCAAACACACTACACTACAAATACCAACAAGTTAACCATGCACTTGCATGATACACACAGAGCTTGATAGATATTAAGGAAGAATCATCGCTGGGATTTAGAGTCTTAGCAGATAACCTGATTAGATATGCCATTTGACAGGTGCACATGACTTTGATAAATCATATGAGGGGACATTAGACATTCTCAGTGATAAATGGCAAGGTGAAATAAGTTCAAAGAGGAGAGCAATTGGAGTGAGGCTTTCAGATATCTAAGAGAAGTAGAAATAAAGTCAGGTTTCAACTGGATGGAAACAATGCTTTCCTTAGGGATTGCAGGTTTAAGAAATGTGGTTATTAGATAAGGGGGTGACTTTTCACCATAAATAATAAGCACCGTCCTTGTCAGGGTGAACCACTAAAGTCACTAAATTAATCTTAGCTCAAAAAACCCTGGTAGCTATGGCATAGAACAGACAGGCTTAATTAAGAGGCAATGTGTAAAGTATTTATGCAACACCAAACTAGTAATTAAGTCAAAGAATATCCTTATGAAGATCACAAACCAATATAGAAAAATAGAGAATATTATAAGACGTAAAATGGCAATAAAGCCACAAAACTCCATTAATGGGAGACATGAAGTTTGAAAGTTTGTTAAAAATAGCACCAAAAAGCTTTGGGAGCCAACCACTGGCAGCAGATTACAGGAGACCGTGATTTATGCACGATTTGAGGCTGACCACAACAGATCTCAGGTCAAATACAGACAGCAGGTTTGACCTGATCAGAGGTTTTACCTTGGAACTTGGTTTCAAAAATGGAAGCCCAAATCTTCTGCAGGGCAGGCAGCATATGGACTAGTAGGCATTGGAAGAGGTCCTGGTGTGGTTTGTGGTGGGATATTGATTGAACTTTGAATTTTGTGCTCAGAGAAGATCCCTTGGATGGCATTCTTTTAGATCCTGCACCTGGTCAAGATTTCATCTTTTACACTTAGTCACTTTTTTATGAGCTCATATTCCTCCAGTGGAGCAAGACTGAATGCTACAGCCAAGGAGGGATTCACTAATTGGATACTGTCTCTGCAAGATCACCCTGCAAAGGACTTTGTAGAAACAACTCCAAGAGCAAGAAACCTGAATCTTCAGCCTAGCAGCAAGGCAATTTGGTTGAATCAGCTGTGCAGGTTAGTCCCGGTCCTCCAGAAGTCTTACAAGTGAAAACATTTTTAAGTCCAAGGTTTTCAGGAGTGGTAGAAAAAGGGAGGGGTGGTAGGAGAAGTCGCTCCTGATACAGCCAAAGAGTCCAGGGCTCCCAGAACAGCACTTGGGGATCAGGGCTCACTCTAGCAGAGGCCAGCCACATAATGTCCAGCCAGTCGGAACTGGTCAGTTGGGCAGTTGAAGGAAAGGTACCAAAGGAAAGAAAAGGTTGAAGGGTAGCTTTTTGTATCCCTGTATCCTGAAAAGGAGATTAGTATTATGATCCTTGGAGTCCACTTCTTTTTCCTGGGTACAAGAAGGAGCAGGTCCAGTCCATCGGGGCTACTCTCAGGTCACAGACAGCAGGTCCAGCCCTTTTCTGTTCTTCCTCAGGTCCCGTAGTTTTCTGAAGAAGGAGGTCGGGGTTGCCACATTTATGCCAGACACCAGCTTGTAAGTGGGGTGACTCCTGGCAAATTCCTAACCAATGGGACAACATTTCCCAGCTTTTACCATATCTATTTTGCAACATGTCCTGTAAGCCCTACTGCAAACAATCCCACAGTGCCCCTCTATGTCTAAATCCCCCTTGTGCAGAGCCTGTGTGCTCACCCACCCCAATTACATGGCCAGGAAAATAAGCAGCCTCTCCGCTGTGGTCACTCTGAGCAGGTTCTGGGCACATCTTCCCTCACACTTTGATTGATACCTACCTGACTGGGGACTGAGGATTAAAAATCGGGCTTGTCCTGGTGACATCAGCCTGTGGCAGAGGTTAGCCCTTTTACGTAAACAACCTCAATGGTAATCCAGATAGAGGAACAAAAAAGCTGCTCCCCACAAAAGCCTTTGTCTCTGCTCTGTTTTCTCATCGCATTCAGGGCTTGAACAATTAGAGGGCTGCAGCTAGAGTCTTAGCAAATTAGCCTCGAGAGACTTTAGGCAGGGAAAAGATCATTTCTAAACGTAACTTTTGCTTAATATTTATCAGAATTCAGAATGTTGATGAATATAAATCTTCTTTATATTTATCAAAACACTGGGATCCACTATTACATGTAATACTCCTATCTTTACTTGAATAGTGGGGCTAGAGGGTCTCTAGTCCCATCCCTTAATTGGCACACAAAAATGGTAGTCCTTCCTTGGAACAAGAAAGAGACTTTCATTCAATGTTCATTCAGGTTTGCTTTGATGTTTATTTCATAATCAAGTTCATTATTTTCAAAAAACTGTTCTGATCATTTCACGATCATTTTCAACATTGTAAATCCAAGCACTGTCTTACAAGCGGGTCCAATGCATTTCGGGCATTGTTAATATGCCCTTCATCAGGGAATTGACACTGAAAACAATGATATGAGCATACGTTAGAGCTATATTTGGTAAGTGCAAAAAATCATAAAGTGGCATACATCATCGTGCAAAGAAAGATATAAAAAACAATCGTTTAACATGTCAAAAAAACATTTGTGAATGCGTAAAAAATGAACATTTATGATATGTATGTGCATTACTGAACTCTGGAATGAGACGCCGTGTCACTTACGTGCCTCTGATGGAAAGTTATCGGAATCTAAAAGAGAGGGTGAACGAGCTCTCATTAAAGTCTGGCGGTTATGTGAATGCCATGATCTAAATGGGGTAGCTGGGAGACTAGAGACTAACCTGAAGTTAAGCGGCAGTACGCCTGGGTCCGATGTTTGACTCTGGAAGTCGCCGGCAAAAGATTCACGTTTGCCGGTTAAGATACATTCAAATGGGGGTGTCATGTGATCGGTGACGTGTGGATCAACATGGTAGAAAGACTATGTGTGTCCGTGATGAGCTGTATTGAGGTGTGGGCTCAAAAATATACTTTGCCGGTATTCCCTCTGGACCGGTTGCAAAAAAAGAGGGTGTAGGAATGTAATGATAAAAGCAAGAATGATACTAATAAAAATAAAAAATGTTGAAAAGTTAAGATTAAGAAGCTCGGGGGTTCGAACCGGGGTCTATGGGGTTGTAAACCCAGTGATTTAGGTTAAGTAGCTAAATGGGGGTGGAATGAAAACAAGCTGATTAAACAGTGTCAATGGGATTGTAACTTGGAACGTACACATTAACAGCCAGGTAGGTGTACAGAGCAATTAAATCATAAATAACATGAAAACTCAATTCTGTCATTAAGGCCCATTGGTTTCTGGGTCGACAGTTTATATATCCAATAGTTCTCTCGTCTGAGTAGAAATTTATTATTGTCTCTTCCTTCTGTTTTCATGACTGTTTCAAGAATGATAAATTTGATCTGGGAAACATTGTGTTGTGCTTCAACAAAGTGAGATGATAACGCTGATTTGGAATTTTTCAGTCTTATGTTGGACTTGTGTTCCGTTAAGCGCACTTTGATGCGTCTTTCCGTTTTACCGATGTAAAACTTGCCACATGGGCATTTGATTCCGTATATCAAGTTGCTGGTGTCACAAGTTGCATTCACTCGTAGTTTGATAGAATGACCATATCTGGGGTGTTGAATTGTGTTACCTTTAATGATGTTGTTACAATGTCCACAACTTAAGCAAGGTTTTGTTCCATGAAAAACAGAAGTTATTGTTTGTTTCTGTTGTAACATTTCGCCTAGGTTTTTGGCCCTGGTGTAGGCAAATATCGGTGGTTGGTTAAATGAATTAGCAAAGTCAGGTTCCATGTTGAGAATCGTCCAATGCTTCATTATGCTTTGTTTAAACCTTCTACTTGCTGTGGAATACTTTGAAACCACTACAGTCCGTGTTTGTTCAGGCTTTGTGGTAGGTGAAAGTAGTTTGGATCTGTCTGTCTCAACAATTCTGGTTTTGGTTTTTTCCACTAAAGGTTTAGGGTAACCTCTGTTTGTAAATTTGTCGGCCATTTGGGAGAGTCTGACTTTGAGAGTGGTCTGATCAGAAGAAATTCTTTTTACTCTCGCCATCTGTGAGTATGGCAGGTTCCGAATCAGGTTTGGTTCATGGAAACTGGAGTGTAGCAGCATGTTATTTCTATCAGTGGGTTTGACATACAAGTCGGTGGTGAACCCTTGTGACGTGACTGTAATTTTTACATCAAGGAAGTTGACGGATATGTCAGAAATATCCCAGGTCAATTGGATCCGTTGATCTATGGCATTAAATTTGTTAAGTTCCAATTTTAATGTCTCTTCAGTTCCAGTCCAGATGATAAAATAATCGTCTATGTATCGGTTTATCATTTTGAGGTGCTTGGTCCAATCTTTATTCGTGAGGATATGTTGTGTTTCGTACCATTGCATGAAAATGTTCGCATATACAGGGGCTGCAGAATTGCCCATAGCCATCCCTGTTAGTTGCTGGTACCATTCATCTTGAACTCTAAAGTAGCTGTGGTACAAAGTAAAGTACATCAATTCCATCAAAAATAGTTGGAAATCTTGTTCTAAATCAGTCTTCAACAGGGCTGCTTCCATTGCTTCTATCCCCATATCGTGGGGTATGCTTGTATAGAGGCTACAGACGTCCGCTGTACAAAGATACATTTTCTCAGTTGGGTTAAACGGAATTTGTTGCAATTTGAGTAAGAAATCCGTAGTGTCTTTTATGTATGTTTGCATCGATTGTACTGAAGGTTGGAGATATTTGTCGATGAGTTGACCTGTTGGTTGGTGCAAGCTGCCTCTGGTGGAGACAATGGGTCTCATGGGAGGGTTTTTAAGATCTTTGTGTATCTTGGGTAGCATTCTTAGAGTAGGACTTTTTGGGTTGAGGGTGGTGAGAAAGTTTTTCGTTCTCTCTGTGATGGTTCCTTGTCTTAATGCACGATCAATGATATTTCTCAATGTTGTAGAGTATTCCATGGTGGGATTGCAAGCTAATCTGTTGTAAGTTCTCGTGTCACTGGTATGTTCTTTGATTTTTTCATTGTACATGCTAGTGTTCATAATGACGATTGCACCCCCTTTGTCCGCTCTGGTGCATATGATTTGGTTGTTCGATGCGATTTTATTCAATGTATCCAAGTCTTTCTGTGTGATATTTCTCTTTTTTGGTTTGGTGTGTTTCATTTTATTGAGATCCTGTTTGACTAAATTCTCGAAAAGA
The DNA here is from genome assembly GCF_964261635.1 of Lissotriton helveticus. Classification (NCBI taxonomy): domain Eukaryota; kingdom Metazoa; phylum Chordata; class Amphibia; order Caudata; family Salamandridae; genus Lissotriton; species Lissotriton helveticus. The sequence continues at coordinate 2,072,994,401 of NC_136057.1, read as the reverse complement.
TCAAGTGTCTTGTGGCTTGTGGGAGCTTGAAATGTACTTTGTGACCGTAAACCCATCAGTTGGTCTTTCTCCTGTGGTGGACGTGCAGGAATGATGTTATCAAAAAAGTTTCTGAGTCTCAGTTTGCGCATAAGTTTGAAGAAACTGACTTCAAGTTCAAGATGGTCAGTGGAAGTCGTAGGTACGAATGAAGTTCCTTTCTCTAATAGTTTTAGTTCGTAAGAACTGAGATTCTGGTCACTGATGTTGATGACTAGGTGCTCTGAGGTTGGTTCTTCTTGGGTTTCTTCTCCTTCTCCTTGGACGTCGCGGTTGTGCTGCGAGTATTCGGGGGGTCCCTTTCTTTCTCTTTTTCCTTTTCTTTTCCCTCTCCTGGGTCGCCTCTTTGTGTTTGGCCCTGTTCTAAAAAAGGACTGCTATCAGGAGTTCTGCTGGTGGTGGGTTCTTCCGAGGGTATCTGCTCCTGAGGAGTTCTAGAAGGCGGTTGTCTACGTTGTTTTTGGGTAGAATCACTCTCGTTAGATGAGGTATCTGTATTCGAATTGTAGGGACGATTTCTGCGTTTCTGGGCGTAGATATCAGCCCATGAGTAAACCTCTCCTAATCGGTAATCCAAGGTGTCACGTTTAAATTTCCGGATTTTCCGTTCGTTAATTTCTCTTGAGTGGCGGTCGATTTGTGTTTTGATATCTTCTAAAGTCGTTTTCAGGTCGTCTTCAGACATCATTGTAGAGAGTTCTGTTGATGTTTCCTGAATTTCAACTGTTAGTTCCTCTAAAATTGTGGAAAGTTCTTGTATAATCAAGAGAATTAAATCCAACGAACATTTATTTAAAATCTCATACCAGCGTTCTTGGAATTTTTTTGAGTGTTTACATAGAGATGGTTTAAGAGCTATTCTTAAGCCGCGAGGTATGCGTTGGTTCCTGTGGTACTTGATGAGTGTGCTAGCGTGAAGTTGTTGGTTAGTTCTCCTTTTGTATAAGTAAAGTAGCTGTTTGATGTTTTGCTCTTTTGACCTGCTTGGAGTTTCTTGTGCAAGTTCCTCCCTGATTAAAGAGTAAATTTGGTCCACATCCTTTGTTTCAAATGCGAAGGTGGAGGCTCTGGCCTCAGTGCTTTTCGAGATATCATCATAGTTACTCATGTTGTGCTATTTATAGTTCAATATATTTGGAAGAAAGCGTGCTATCTATCCAGTGGACACTAAGTAGAACAAATATCAGAATGGCAGATAGATGCACAGCGGGATGATGAGAGAGGTTAAGCTGGAGTTTGTATGCTTATAGGTGCTCAATAAGGTGACGTCGAGGGTCCTCCGACGTCGAACAAAGTACTTGAATAGTGGGGCTAGAGGGTCTCTAGTCCCATCCCTTAATTGGCACACAAAAATGGTAGTCCTTCCTTGGAACAAGAAAGAGACTTTCATTCAATGTTCATTCAGGTTTGCTTTGATGTTTATTTCATAATCAAGTTCATTATTTTCAAAAAACTGTTCTGATCATTTCACGATCATTTTCAACATTGTAAATCCAAGCACTGTCTTACAAGCGGGTCCAATGCATTTCGGGCATTGTTAATATGCCCTTCATCAGGGAATTGACACTGAAAACAATGATATGAGCATACGTTAGAGCTATATTTGGTAAGTGCAAAAAATCATAAAGTGGCATACATCATCGTGCAAAGAAAGATATAAAAAACAATCGTTTAACATGTCAAAAAAACATTTGTGAATGCGTAAAAAATGAACATTTATGATATGTATGTGCATTACTGAACTCTGGAATGAGACGCCGTGTCACTTACGTGCCTCTGATGGAAAGTTATCGGAATCTAAAAGAGAGGGTGAACGAGCTCTCATTAAAGTCTGGCGGTTATGTGAATGCCATGATCTAAATGGGGTAGCTGGGAGACTAGAGACTAACCTGAAGTTAAGCGGCAGTACGCCTGGGTCCGATGTTTGACTCTGGAAGTCGCCGGCAAAAGATTCACGTTTGCCGGTTAAGATACATTCAAATGGGGGTGTCATGTGATCGGTGACGTGTGGATCAACATGGTAGAAAGACTATGTGTGTCCGTGATGAGCTGTATTGAGGTGTGGGCTCAAAAATATACTTTGCCGGTATTCCCTCTGGACCGGTTGCAAAAAAAGAGGGTGTAGGAATGTAATGATAAAAGCAAGAATGATACTAATAAAAATAAAAAATGTTGAAAAGTTAAGATTAAGAAGCTCGGGGGTTCGAACCGGGGTCTATGGGGTTGTAAACCCAGTGATTTAGGTTAAGTAGCTAAATGGGGGTGGAATGGAAACAAGCTGATTAAACAGTGTCAATGGGATTGTAACTTGGAACGTACACATTAACAGCCAGGTAGGTGTACAGAGCAATTAAATCATAAATAACATGAAAACTCAATTCTGTCATTAAGGCCCATTGGTTTCTGGGTCGACAGTTTATATATCCAATAGTTCTCTCGTCTGAGTAGAAATTTATTATTGTCTCTTCCTTCTGTTTTCATGACTGTTTCAAGAATGATAAATTTGATCTGGGAAACATTGTGTTGTGCTTCAACAAAGTGAGATGATAACGCTGATTTGGAATTTTTCAGTCTTATGTTGGACTTGTGTTCCGTTAAGCGCACTTTGATGCGTCTTTCCGTTTTACCGATGTAAAACTTGCCACATGGGCATTTGATTCCGTATATCAAGTTGCTGGTGTCACAAGTTGCATTCACTCGTAGTTTGATAGAATGACCATATCTGGGGTGTTGAATTGTGTTACCTTTAATGATGTTGTTACAATGTCCACAACTTAAGCAAGGTTTTGTTCCATGAAAAACAGAAGTTATTGTTTGTTTCTGTTGTAACATTTCGCCTAGGTTTTTGGCCCTGGTGTAGGCAAATATCGGTGGTTGGTTAAATGAATTAGCAAAGTCAGGTTCCATGTTGAGAATCGTCCAATGCTTCATTATGCTTTGTTTAAACCTTCTACTTGCTGTGGAATACTTTGAAACCACTACAGTCCGTGTTTGTTCAGGCTTTGTGGTAGGTGAAAGTAGTTTGGATCTGTCTGTCTCAACAATTCTGGTTTTGGTTTTTTCCACTAAAGGTTTAGGGTAACCTCTGTTTGTAAATTTGTCGGCCATTTGGGAGAGTCTGACTTTGAGAGTGGTCTGATCAGAAGAAATTCTTCGACGTCGGAGGACCCTCGACGTCACCTTATTGAGCACCTATAAGCATACAAACTCCAGCTTAACCTCTCTCATCATCCCGCTGTGCATCTATCTGCCATTCTGATACTCCTATCTTTAGCCAGGAAATAGCTAGACACACCATTATAATGCAACACATCATTATAATATAATGCTCTTGCATTATACTGATGTGAAGATAGCAATGTTACATGTAATAGTGTATCCCAGTATTTCTCCTTAGAGGCGTATTCCTCTGTGTATGTGTGCTGCTGAGTGAAAGAAACAGGAAGTAAAGAGGAGAAATATAGATATTTCTCCTCAGTATCCCAGCCTCGGGTAGACTCATAATTGTGGCACAAACCAAGGTTTAGAGACTTTAGTAAACCTGGATTTGCATCAAAATACATGGGTGGATGCACGGGTACACCCAGGCTCCACCTGTGTAATGCCTCCCTGACGTATAGCGACTAGCACTGCCTTGAGTTCAGTAGTGGCTCGCATAGGGTGTGCTGTGGGCCGGTGAGGCGGGGAAGAGCAGGGTGGGGGCGTTAGTAAACTCTGACATATGACGGAACAGAGGAAAGTTATCATTACATTCCTCTGTTCTGTTGTATGTCCGAGTTTCCAATCCCACCACCCTGCCGCTCCCCCACCCCACCACCCCGCAGCACCCCCTATGCGAGCCGCCACTGCTTGAGTTTTTGGATTAATTCTGAGCTAAGCTACGTAAATCTTGATTTGTGTGTCTTAGTAAATCCCAAAATATGTTTTGCGTTGCGGGCTGCCCCAAAAAAGTGGCAAGCAACGGCTAAAAATGTTAGCAAAATCAGGCATGAATCTTAGAATAAGCTGCTGCCTAAAATATTTTACTTTAGCACATTGTCAAAATATGTGTATCTACACACAAGCTCTCGGTTTTCATCCCTGCTTTAATCATTTGAAGCTCAGACCAATACATATTTAATAATGTTTATGTTGTGTAATACCAAGTGTAGCGACCCAGAAATATGTTTCAGCGAAGGAATTCCGAAAACAGTTTTTCCATTCTGTGTTAGTATTTAGTTCAAGTTGAACATCACAGAATGAATTGTACTTGTGCAAGACGTTAGGCTTACTGTTGTATATTAATGATTTAAATCAACGTATCACACTGCTTTATCTTTTGCAAGTGATCTCTGATGTTCGAATTTTACTTCCCTAACTTTCCTCTTTACTTCCTGGCCTTTATGCTCTCGTTCGTTTCCCAGCCTCCCCACTGTAGTGTCCTGCGGGACACGTTCTTGTGTTCCACAGGAAGCTGTAATCCCAGCCACTCCTTTGAGGCCTGGACACACTGCACCCCCACATCCATCCATCACGGGTGTCACGAGTGACATGGGCCCGGCAATAAACAGGGCCCGGGTGCACGTGCTTGTGGCCAGTTACTATATCACAACTTCAGTTGTCCGCGTCAGTCATTGCCCCCCATGCGGGCCTGAGGCCCGACACCACATTGGCGATGAGGGGGTTAACCCCCGCATGTAACAAGGCAGCAGTCCTTGCTGGTCGTCTTGAGGGGAGTGCAACTGCTGCCAACACGAGGGCGCATCAGAAGACAACACGGCTAGAGTGACGTCCGTGCATAACGGAGAGGCGTCGCATCTAGCACCACGCTGATGACCCACCTGCAAGTGTCTTCACAGTTCCAGTAGTGCTGCGTGGGAAGCAAGAAGTCAGAAAGACGGTTAATGTGAAGAGTGCGAAAACGGGCACAGCAAACAAAAGAAGTGCCACAACACACTACTAGACATGCATGCGAAGCCCGCAGATTCAGGAGAGACACCTTGGTCTCCTGTAACATCCACATGACATAGCAGCTACCTGCAAGAGAGGGTGGGGAGAGTGGATTGGCTCGCGCCGCAGCCATCGACAGAGCGCTACACCTGACAGGCGTTGCCTGCCGTGCTGGGAAGGAAGGCGGCCATGATCGAATGCGTCTGTAGTGACTTGCCTGTGGTATATCGAAGCTAAGGTGGCAAGAATAGCTCAACCTGCCGCTCCAGCATAGCGCAGTCCCGACAACTGCAGTGTGAGCCTGGTCTGGAGCTACAGCATCCAAGATGCACAAGCCGGCATATGTGCAAACCCTGTGCCAGCACGATGGAAATCACTGTCCCCAGCGCCTGAAAGTCCAGTGCTAAGGCGAGTCACGTCATCAGCGAGCCTGCAAACTGTAAGGGACAGTGCTATAGCGCCACTGTGCCAGTGTCCACCGCACTGCACCAAGGTATGGGAAGATTGCCCTGAGAGCAACGCGGCCTGCCCAAAGCTGCTGCTGCTTTGTAGAGAGGACAGCAGGGCCAGGAAAGCAACACTTGTGCTTAAGCTGCAGCACTCTGCCACCAGGATCTAGGTGGAGCATGGATCAGCTGCCATTACTCTGAAGAAAGTGCATGCACTGCACACGGCCCCGCCCAGCATGAATCACGAAATAGCCCGCAGTGCCCCAACATACCTTTTGGAATCCCACAGAAGGGAGGGTGACCTTTGCTCTGCATGAGGAGCTGCACAGCAAGCGGATTCAGGAAAGACTGTCGGAGCCTGCCATTAACAAAAATGCTGCACTGCCACCCTGTGGCCACCAGTGGTACTACACCTCAACAAAGGCTGCCCATGAGAGCCCGTGCCGGTTGTCACCGGGAAAAAACGCAGCCAGTTCGCAAAGGTATGTCTGGACGGTTCAAGCAACAAGCTTGCAGCCACAAGCATGTCGAAGCAGGCCCCCAGTGAAGCACATAAATGCTGCCAAGTGCCGGAGCAGCAAGAAAGTGCATGAAGCAGCACATAGAATGGGACCATTGTATTAAAAGGAGAGGGCATGTGCCCCCACCCAGTGAATAGAACAGTGCAAAGCCCAACCACAGAGGGAGAAAAGAGAGGAAGGGACTGAGCAATGGTCCAGGCGCCCCACTAAGAGATTGGCTAAGAGAATGCCACACTCCCCCATAGACTGCTGATCATTAAAGGAGAGAGACTGCTGCCCAGCCAAGGAACTCACATAGAATCAGTGTGAGACTCAAAGAAGTAATGGAACCATACGAGTCGCACTTTGAAGTACATGAAAAATGTGCACAGAGCTTGCAACCCCATTGGTTATGGCACCACCACATGCAAGAAGATTGTGCAACCCAACCTCAGTGGTGCACGACCACCACCGCAAGAAGAGGGAGCAAGTATGTCAAGCGCCAGATGAGGGCGCTGAAAAGAAAGGACCAAGAGAGGCACCCAGAAGCTGACAACACGGCCAAGCGCCCAGAATATAGAGTCATCTCCACACAATTGCACTGCTGTAGACAGAAGGGAGATCATCTACATCTCTACCATGCCAGCGAAGCCCCGCAGTGGGCCGAAGACAGCACAGTGTCCTCCCTCACACTGCCTCAAGATGGAGTCGGCGGTGACCCATGACAGGCAAGAGAGGAGTTGCACGCTCCACATGGCAGGTTGCCACAGGAACATGCGCTCCAATAACCAGGGATATGTGACCATACGTCACGTCGCCCAGCAAGCAAGGAGCAAGTCACAAAGTGACCAGTCCAGACGAGCACGCTCGAAGGCAGAGGCCGGTGCCATGACAGCGCCGCCTCGAGGTCCAGGCGCAATGCCCTCGAAGAAAGAAGAGAGTGATAGACCTGTTACCCCAAAAACCAGATGAACACAGGTGGGCTGAACATATCAACAAAGGGAGAAGACCGAGGACTCGTAGAGCAGGCCAAGAGCACACCCTGACACACCCGACAGCCACCAAGGTGCACCGACTGCCCTGGAGACAGCACCATGGGAGAACCAAGAGTAAGCCGCAGCAAGTATAAACTGAGTATCATCCCAATGCTTTCCCATGTGAGCGTCAATCGGCGTCCCTGGAAACAGCCTTAAGGGAGAACCAAGAGTAAGCCGCAGCAAGTGCAAACCGGTGTCAAACGGCAGAATTCATGGGTGAAGATCAGCACTGAGTGTCCTTCCTCACACCGCCTCAAGACAGAGTCGGCAGTGGCCCCAAGCCAGGCAAGGGAGGATCCACACACTCTACGTGTCCCGCCACCACTGAACCTCAATCTCAGCAAGGCGGAGGCACAGGTCTGTCAAGTCCCTCCCGACATCCAACTCTCCCAGCAAGTCAACACCACCTGTCATCCCGACTCACCCCATGGCTGGCAACCACCATAACGCCAGTCATCAGCACATGCGTCAAACACCACCCCCAGAGTATCGATGGACTAGAGTCCTATGCTGTTGCCACACCAGCCGAGAAAAGACACCAGAGGCTACCTGTTAACGGGTCACACCCCTGAACTGCGGTAGCGAGAGCAAGCATCGGCCAAGACATCTCCACCCTAGAGGGTTGTGCGTGCGACCAAATAACGGCTCCTTGGTGGTCCTGCAGCTGCCCCCAGTCAGCACACAAGCGTAGTTTTCCTGCAGTCCTGCAGCAACCCCGGCAACAGGCCTCTCCAGGTATGAGAGTGAAAAGACGCTTTGCTCCACCAACGGATCATCGGTTACAGCCATAAGGTTCCACAGGGACAGTTGATCAGGCAACACCTCCACAAACCTTCACCACGAACTCCATCCATGCTCATGACGCATCACATTGAAAGAACTGTTTGAATTCACCACAGACCATCACCAACGTCAACAACAGGGAAGCCATGCAAGACATGTCATCACAAGTGAACTGACGCTATGCATCAGACGTCTCTAAGCCAGCGTTTGTGTCCTGAACGCTTCAGGGTAAACTACGAGTGCTGACTTAGAAGGTCCTGCTGCAGGCAGAGTCATCAGCCCACGTCTGATGTCTTCCAGCCACCTGTCTCAGAAGACTGATGGACCCTGTGGTGGTTTAGTTAATTGTTTTGTCCCCACGGTTGGACCAACATTTTGTTTGTTCTTCAATAAAGTTGGGAAGGAATGTAGTGTTCTGCGGGACACGTTCTAGTGTTCTGCAGGAAGCTGTAATTCCAGCCACTCCTTTGAGGGCTGGACACACTGCACCCCCACATCCATCCATCAGGGGTATCACGAGTGATGTGGGCCCAGCAACAAACAGGGCCCTTGTTCACGTGCTCATGGCCAGTTACTATATCACATCCCCTGGTGTCCGCACCAGTCATTTCCTCCCATGCGGACCTGAGGCCCGACACCACACCCACCATCCCCAGAGGCTATGGTGGAGTGGTTTTGCATACAGCCTTGGTAAGATACGTTGTGGATTTTACTATTAACGATTCAGTTACAATGCTGATCTCTGATGAGGAGAAAGAAATAATCACTTTTGCCTGTTACCTCAGTAGCTGTCGTGAATTCCTGCAATCTTTAGTGATGAGGAATGAGATACTCTCTGCTCGCCATCGTGTGGTGAGATCGGCAATGACAGAGTTCTTGTGTTGAGTCCCAACAGAAACGCAATTCACGCAGTTGGTACTGAGCATATTTCTCTCAATGTGAAATTAACCTGACCATGCCTGCATTGAACATCTAGCACTGAGGGAGAGAGAACCACCAAGATTCCATGCTTTCATCACCCCATCTCCTTTGTCTCGCCTCTTCATATGTGTCTCTTCAGCTATTCAAGCCTCATTTTCAGTTGAGGCCATTCATATCAGTCAATCTGTGCATACCTGCCAACTCACAGTTGTCAATGTGTGACACACAACATCGACTCCCATCACACAGTCTCCTGATGAGGAGTTGATATCACAGAGTGGTAGAGAAAAGTCCATGTAGGGGTGTGAAAACACCCGAGGACATGGGCACCAGCCTCAGCAAGATTGTTTGTGGGGAGAAGGGGGCTTGTGGGCATTGTGGGGTTCAAACGTTCCTTGTAGGTACTTCTTGGCATGAGTCCTCACCCCATTCAAGTCCCCGCCCACTCCTCATACGATGAGATTGTACTGCCATTTGGAAGGTATGTTCCATGTATTCTGTATTCAGCTGTTTTATTGGACCACAGTTACAGGATTAGGTTTGGTCAACAGTGTAAACACAGTTCCCGTCTGTGCTTTGGGGAGTTATCATTTCTTCACCTTATTGTAAACAGTCACAGTTATTACTTGATTCTGCTAAAATATTTCCTAGACTTATCACTAGAGTATATCTAGCACCACTGTTGAACTGAATATAGTCACTTGGATTTGAATTCTACACCTCACTTTCTGTGAATAACTCACTTTTTACTTCTGACGTTCCTCATTCTTCCTGTGATATTTGCCATCAACATTCCTGTCTCGGTCTCACAATGCAAGTAGATCAACCTAATGAATTTCCACAAAATAAAGGAGCGCCTCCTTCTTAGACTTGGCTTATTTGGCGTGGTTTCCCCAGACTTTTTATCTCCACCTCCTGTATTTTTGATGCTGTGCTGGATTTCATTTTTGCTGGCTTAGATGCTTTGGGCACTTTGCCACTGCTGTTCAGTGTCAAAGTGCAAGGGCTCCCTGTGTAAATTGCTGTTACCATTTGTTCTCCCTGATTGGCATATTTGATTTACTGATAAGTCCCTATTAAAGAGCACTGAAGTGTGCCAGGGCCTGTAAATCAAAAGCTACTAGTGGGCCTGCAGTACTGATTGGGCCGTCCACATGAGTAGCTCTGAAAAGGTAACTCAGACCTGCCACTACAGTGTCTGTGCGCAGTTGTTAACTGTCATGTCAACTTGGCAAGTGCACCCACTTGCCAGGCCCTATCCTTCTCTTTCATACATGTAAGGCGCCTCTATGGTAGACCCAAGGTACACCCCTGAGCAGGGTGCAATGTATGTGAAAGGTAGGACATGTACTGGTGTGTGTGACATGTCCTGATAGTAAAATACTGCTGATGAGCGGTCGACCTCGAAGCTGGGGAACTAGGTTCAAGTCAAAGCAGCGATGCTCAACATCCTGTGTTTCTGAGCAAATCACTTTATCTCCCCTTGCCTAACAAAAATGAATGTGTCCATCTTTAACGATATTGGTGCTCATGTAAAGCGCTCTGATACCTGATATCCTCGGGTCTAGTTTGCGCTAAATAAAACTCTAAAAAAAAAATAATTGTTTTTCACTATTGAAAGGCTATCTTGCCCCAGGAAATGCTTTGTAACATCTTACAAGTATAGCTTCCTATTGGGTCAAGTTGGAGAACTGAAGGTTAGGCTCTCTGAAGTCAGAATTTAATAACACATCTTTTAATAAAGATGTTTTTTAAGTAAAGTGATTGAAAATGCCACTTTTTGAAAGTAGGCACTTTCTTGTTTAACCATTCTGTGTGCCTCTGCCTGTTTGTGCATTGACTGTCTGGTTTTGGGGTGACAGGGGTTGGGGATGTACTAATTATTATTATTATTATAAAGGCTTTTGTAGCGCGCTCAATTACTAAGAAAATAGTATCCTGGCGCGGAAAAGAGAGAAGGCAGAGCAGAGAGAATCCAGAGCAAAGAGAGGGAGGGGAACCCTATACAGTAATGTTAAAAAGGTGGGTCTTCAGTCCTTTCTTAAACACAGTGATGGAAGGGGCTGTTTTCAAGTGGAGGGGAAGGGTGTTCCAAGCTGTCGCAGCTCTGACAGAGATGGATTGGCCACCAAGTCTGCTGTATTTGAATCTAGGTACAGTCATTTGGCACAGATTAGCCGACCTAAGGGGTCGGTTAGGAACGTAAAGGGAAAATCTTTTTCTCAAATAGACTGGACCGGTTTGATGGACAGCACGATATGAGAGAACAAGGATTTTAAACAAAATCCTGTGAGCGACCGGGAGCCAGTGGAGGGCGCGAAGAGGTTGGCGGACACTGGAGCTTTTGGGTATGTTAAACAGAAGACGCACAACGGCATTTTGAATAACCTGGAGGCGGTGTATCAGATAAGCCGGTAGACCGCAGAAAAGAGCGTTCGCGTAATCTAATCTAGATAGTATAAGGGCGCAAATGACGGTCTCCTTGGCCTCCCTCGGAAGAAAAGGAAAAAATCTGCGTAATGTTTTGAGTGTGGAAAAGCAGACCCCTGTGAGTTTTTTTAGATGATCTTCAAATTTGAGGTCGTTGTTAAACCATACTCCTAGATTTTTAGCAGGGCCGCCGATAGATTTAGGGCATGGTAGGTCGGCAGGCCACAGAGAATCACTAAAGTTGTCTGGAAAAGAACCACACAGCAGGATCTCTGATTTGCTTTCGTTGCATTTTAGTTGGGCAAAGGCTAGCCAACCAAAGACAGATGATAAGCAGGATTGGGCTCCCGACGTATCCAAGTTGTTTTTTGGCCATGTAAACAGAAGTTGTGTGTCGTCGGCGTAAGCCATAATTTTTGCTCCTAACTGTTCTGCGAGATATATGAGAGGGGTAAGGTAAATGTTAAAAAGCAGGGGACTGAGGGTGGAACCCTGAGGGACACCAGTTGTAAGTTTTTTGGGGGAGGAAGCAAAGGGCGGCATCCAAACTTGTTGTGTTCTATTATCTAAGAAGGATGTCAACCAGTCAAGGGCGGGGCCTGTGATGCCTATGGCCGCTAGTCTGGTGAGCAAAAGGGAGTGAGGAACCGTATCGAAGGCGGCAGAGAGGTCCAATAAAATCAGAGCCGCTCTGCCACCTCCGTCCAGACATTCCCGGATTGCCTCGGAAATTTCAACTAGAGCAGTCTCTGTACTAAAGGCTGCTCTGAAACCTGATTGTGCTGGGTGGAGTGCCTGAGAGGTTTTGACAAATTTGTCCAGTTGTAAAAAAGCAGCCTTTTCACATATTATAGCAAGAGCTGGCAGCAGTGATATGGGCCGGAAGTTGGCGGGGACAGTGGGATCTAAACCATTTTTTTTTAAGAGTGGGAGCAGTTTCGCTTGTTTCCAGCAAGCCGGGACGGTAGCAGTAAGAAAAGAACGGTTAACAATATGCGTCACCTCATGTCCAACTGTATCTACAAGTCCCGCAAATACTCTGGCAGGACAAGGGTCAGAGGGATATCCTGATTGTAAGGCAGCAAGAATTTTAACAATGTCCGTTTTTTCTACCGGGGTAAAACTAGCAAACTATTCAGTGTGGTCAGGCATCATGGGAGAGGGAATGGCCAGAGAAGATGAAAAGTTGTTGCAGACAGTAAGCAAATCACCCTGAATTTTGGTGATTTTGTCAACAAAAAAAACAGAGAGTTCTTCGCACCATTTCTCCGAGGAGGTCAATAGAGGTTGAGCGGCACAGGGTGAAACAAAGATTTTTACAATAGCAAAGATTTCCCTGCTGTTGTCGTTGGCCTTAGTAATACGCCCTGCGTAGTAATGGTTTTTGGCAGATCTAATTGCTGCATAGTACTTCTTTTGCGCCACCCTCAATTCCTTTTTTGCCTCAGGGAGATAGGCGTGTCTCCATATCCGTTCAAGTTTTTTACAGCCTGATTTAAGGTCACGGAGGGAGTGGGAAAACCAGGGCTTAGAGGGGGTAGAGCGTAGTCTGCAGACCCGACTAGTTTTTATAGATGCAGCAGTCCCACATTCAATCCATGAGTTGAATGAGCTAACGGCTGACTCAATTTCAAGAGGAAGGGCTGGGCGAGAGGTGACAAGATAGTCAGACAAAATATCTGCGTTAATTTTCTGTGTATGAGCAGCTGGGGGGCTGTTCTCGGCTGGACGGGTCAGAGTCCAGGCAAACCTGATCAGCATGTGGTCTGACCAGGTCACTATCTCGGGGCAGGTCATGTCAATGTTAAAATTAGTACAAACCAGATCGAGGACATGTCCATCTGAGTGGGTGGGCGCCTCAACCCATTGTTTAAGCTGGGCCATGGCAAGAGTTTCGTTTAAGTGGACCGAATCAGGCAAGTCCGGGTTATCCATATGGATATTAAAATCCCCCAGGAGAAGATATCTGGAGTATCTCAAAACCCGTGGGACTACAATATCTTCCAATGCCCCCAAAAAGTTACCTGCATGGCCTGGTGGTCGGTAGACCAGGGTACCTCCTAAGGTAAAATGAGCCCCGAATGTTAATGAAAAGTGAAACATCTCTGCATCAGCTGGGGGACCCTGAAGGTCATGAGAGAATGCCATTGTTCTCTAAAAATGGCTGCTATGCCGCCTCCTCTACCTAAAGGACGATCATTCCTAACAATTTTAAAACCTCGTGGGATAGCTAATTCAACAGCTGGGCCGCATGTCTCGTTTAGCCAGGTTTCTGTGATAAAGAGGAGATCTAGCTGATTGTCACTCAATAGTTCAAAAATATCAGCAGTGTGCTTGACCAGTGACCTGGCATTGATCAAGCCAGCTCGGATGCATCAAGAATCATCAGAATATTGAGTAGGACACTTGAAAGTAGGCAGAAAGCGGAATTTGCAAGCATGACACACCCGCGAGGGAATGTCGGCTACCTCCCATTTATCACTGCATGGGCAGGGGTTGGCTCTTAGTGCCAAGAGGTACTCACGGGAGTAGTGAGTTCTGGTCCTGTAGGGCGTTTGTGGGGCTTCAACAGGGGGGCAGGCGCTGGCCACGTCCGGGACACGGACGGGCACAGACGGGCCCTCCTTTGGCGCTCCTTCGGCGCGCAGACGGCGCGCCCGCTGCGCGTGGCCGCTGCGCGTCTTGGAGTGCATGACTATTTGTAGGACAAGCCCCACCCTCCACTGGACCGCTAACTCGGGTCCCGCAGGGTCCGGCCCACACTCAATATGGCGCCCGACCTAGCCCTCCACAACAATCGGCACTTGAAGCCGCGGTGGAACGGGGCTCAGGGGGACCTTTCACTGTAGACAGCCACTGGGGGGGTTAAGGTGTTCCTGGCCCTTCCTGGATGAGTCAGAGCTGGGCTGAATAGACCCTGGAAAAATTTAGAGTTGTGGGAGGAGATTTCCTTGCACCTGAATAGGGCCTGCCTCCCTTGCGCAATGCTGTCTCAACTCCCTGCGGTCATGCTGCACCAGTGAGGACAGAACTGGGTTGGACTGGGCTCAGAGACCCTTGCACAAAGAGAACAAAGATATTTTGGAGTATACGTATTAGACCTAAACCCCAGGACTTTAGACTACTTCTGGAATCAAGAGGGCCCTTTGCCAAGGAGAAGAGCTGGAGAAACTGGAGGAGGAGTACTGCCCCTTTGCTGTTTGCTGTCTGGGGTTGGCAAGCAGTTGATATTTCTACCAAGGAAACGACAAGTTCTTTGCTGTATGCTGTGTTTCCCTGCTTGAGGAAGATCTCCAAGGGTTTGAGCAGACCTTGCCTCCTGTTCTGAAGTCTCAGTGACACAAAGACTTCACCCCCAGCTCCCCTGAACTTCCTTGCTGGGAGTTCCGACCTGCTAAGAGGTGCCTGTGACTGTTGAGCTTCTGGAGGTTGTTATTTCTGTTGGGAGCTGGAAAAGCATTGCAACTACAAGAAAATTGACACATCACTCTTCTTGCAGCTGTTTTTGTGACGCAGCACCGTTGTGTGAGAATAATCTCCATGTATCGCTGCACCACTACCGAAACCGACTCAGCGCCTGTTGCTGCTGCAAGAACCAATGCATTGAGGGATCGTGGCTGAAGAAACTGATGCAGCAATGCTCGATGCCGCTGCATCGATCGCCGCTGCATCCCGGATTTCCACGCATCGTACCTGTGCGCCAATTTTTTCAGACGCACCCCGCAGAGCAGAAGCAGCTCAGAATCTCAACACATCACTTGCCCCTACAGACCGGATTTGACGCCTCACTTCTGTGTGCAGCAGATTGGTTGCATCGCCTCCCCATGGTCTCAGGAACTGACGCATCTCTTTGTTTTTCGATGCTTCCCATCTCTGCAGCTGTTTGGCCTTTGGAATTTTGTCACACCTACAGGTACTTTGAGAGAAATCACGCATCCATAGTTTCCTATGGGCCAAGTTGTTTTAAACTTTTTTAAAGTCATATGCTTATTACTTGTATGTTATATTTTTGTTTTTTTGTGGTCTTTTTGATTTTAGATAAAGATACTTCATTTTTCTAAACTGGTGTGGTATCTATTTGTGGTGTTATCACTGTGTGTTTTGAATACAAAGACTTTACACGTTGACTTTGGAATAAGTCTGTCTGCTCGTGCCAAGCTACCTAGGGGGTGATCAGGGGTTATCTAAAGTGTGTATCCCCCTTACCATGACTAGAATGAAGGGTCCCTATTTGGACAAAGGTACCTACCTCTGCCAACTAGAGACCCCCAATTCTAACGCTCAGCAAGAGTGGAAGAAATGAAGAACAGAATTTCGTGTATATTTATTTCAATTGACGGCTACTGCATGCCTGCAGAAAGAAAAAAATGCATTATTTTCTAGTATCGAAAGGGCAGGAAGTGTTAAGAAGGCAACCGAAAACAGGACCCACTGAGGCAGAGGAAGAGTTTGATGATTTTGAACAGGTGATGCTGAGATTGGAAGAAAGATTCAAACCCACCATACGTAAAATACGCACTTAAAAGCCTTTCCAGTTCATGCAACTTTGGAGCGACATCAGGTGAAATGCTTAGAGACCAACTGTTGGTCAACACTAATTGCAAAGTATCCAGGAACATCTCTGGATAATGGGTGAATCAACACTAGATGAAGCAATCAAACTGGCAAAGCCATAGAACAATTGACATCTTGTGTTAAGGAAGAGAATGAGAATAATCAAAAAGAAAAGAATAGGTCCAGGGTTGTTTCACGGAAAGCAAATCCAACAAAGAAGATGTGGATAAACAAATAAAAATAAGACTAAATATATTTGCTACAGATGCGAAGCAGTTCCCATGTGTCAAACTATAAGAGCTGTCCAGCAATAAAGAGACATTGCAGTATTTGCCAACATCAAGTGCATTTTGTCAAAATGTGTGGAGAAAGAAACAAGAATGAAAAGGGGCAAGTAGTATGCATTTCTTTAGATAATGCAATTACTCTGTTGCTGATGAAGAAGTGACATCTGACAAAAAGGAATGAAGAAGGAGTGGAAGTTCAAGACAAACCACCCGAGCCACCACTTTGTGTTTTGACAGTGCTCAAAATAGAAATGATGTTCTTGGCGGACTCCGGGTTACCCTTCACAATAATTTTCAGAGACAAGTAAAAAAAATATTTTCTCAAAGAAAGTTATGTTTACTTACTCCAGATGTAAGAGCAGTGGCATGTACTGTAAATGATATAACATCTCAGGGTATTTTGTAACAACTGCTGTCTTCAAAAATTGGTCTGCTAAGATAAAGATCTATGTGGCAAGAAAAGGGATTTGCCTACTTGGTTGGAATAACCAACCAAGTAGGTGACTGTATGAGCAGATGGAGAAGAAAACATGGAGCACAAAATAAAAATAAAATCTCCCGAAGTGTTCCCTTAAGGCATTTAAAAAAGAAAAGGATTTAAAAAAAAAGGAAAAAATTCTAGTTAAACAAAAGATTAGAAACATTCCCTTCACTGTTTCTAAGGCTCTCCAATTACTTTTAGAAAAACTTCAGAAAGAAGGCATTACAAAGAAAAACAGAGGCGATCTAAGAATGTGTGGATTAATGTGCTTTGAATGCAAACATCACGGTAGACCATCGTCTTTTGTCTAAGATAAATGCCCTATTGTCAATGCTGGAGCGTGAGTGTGTCTTTTCTCTGTTAGATATTCATAGTGCATATTAACAGATTGAGCTCACTGAGGAATACAAAAAACCCTCACTCCTTTTGTTACTCCATTTATAGTGTTTAAATAAAGAAGGATACTTTTTGGCTTAGCCTTGGGGCATCAGTTGTTCAATGAATTATGTATCACATCTAAATACATGATGCCAATCTCTGCTTTTTCCAGGATGATGTGCTTGTTTTCACAAAGGCAAAAAGAACAATTGATGGACATAATGCAAAACAATGTCAGACATTCACCCCAATACAGAGATCTGGCACTAAATCCATCATTTGTTTCCTCCCATGCCATTCCAGTTTGAACCCAGCCATATGCAAATCAGTCTTGACCCTGTACCCGATGGGAAAAGTCCAGCCCGAACTGCCAGGTCAGGGCAACCCTGGACTGGAAACAAGCATCATGTCACTGGTTTCAGGGTTTCACCCCTCATCAGCCAGGATAGCTTGACTCCAGTGGCATGGAGAGCAAGGGATCCAAGACTGGGCATACCCATCCTACTCGGGGTAACAGTTCAAAAAGAATAATTGATGGACAGAATGCAGAACAATTTCATACATGTCATACATTAAATTATGTATTTAACCCAGATCTCTTGACTGGTGGTAAATGTTTTGATTTGTTCTGCATTCCATCCATCAATTGTGTGTCTTTTTTTTTCACAAGGAACATGGATGACCCCTTCATTGTTCTCCAAGAAGTGTGTAAAAGACTGTCCACAAAAGGTTTGGTTCTTCGTCCACACAAATGTAAATTGTTTAAACAGTCAGGTTGACTACTTTGGCCATAATCTCTCAGGAGAAGGTTTTTCTCCAAAAGAATCCTTGGTGGATGCCATAAGAAAAGCACCTGCACTTGATAATGAATACTATGGAAAGTGTGTCCGTAATTTTGCCAAGGCAATGGAACCCCTTAGAAAATTTTGCGTAAGGAGTCAGATTTTGTATGGGAGAAGAAATAAATTGAAGCTTTTGAACCCATCAAAAATCACACTGTTAATGGTGCCACACTTCAGCTCTGTGTGAGTGGTAAACATTGAACCATTACTGTTGATGAAAGTGCCTATGGATTGGGGGCTGTTCTAACCCATAGATTCGTAAATAGGTGATGAGCAGTGACATTTTCATCCAAGCCACTGAGTCATACAGAGAGACGATACTGTGTCCTTGAACTTGAGCTGCTTCCATACATTTGGGCTTTCAATAATTTCAGACATTTTATGTGGGGAAGCAGATTTTTACTACACATGGATCAAAAAGCTCTTGCTCAGATTTTATCTCCTAGAGGGGGCACAAAAACACAATACAGACTTTGCTCAAAACTCCTAGACTACAATTCTGATGTGATGCTTGTGTCAGGGCATATTACCCAACCAACTGACTGTTTTTATAGACTACCATGTGATAACATAGAACCAGATGGTTTCATGAATGATGAGCTGGAGGTTATCTCATGCATTGGTGATGCGTGTGCTCTTGGATGAGAAGGAGCAAATGAGATCAAATGGCAACTTGAAAATGAGGAATATGAAACTGTACCCCAGTTTTGAAGGTATGTGTGTGAAGGATGTCCTCGTACAAAACATTTCAGAGGTTCTCTTCATTCTTGTGCTCAGTTAGCAAGCAAACTCAGCATTGAGGGAGATTTTTTTTTGTAATGACAAGAGTATACCCCCTCAGGGACTCATAAATATTCTCATCAGCGATGGTCATCAAGTGTATTTGGGTATGTCTTACTTAAATTACTTATTATGAAAATACTTCTGGTAGTCAGGTATAAATGCTCAAGCAGAGTGCCATGCCTAAAATTGTTTGATGTGCATGTATGCAGTTAATTCCTGGAAAACAGACAATTTCCCCTAAGCAGAATGTTCCATGGCCCGCTGCACTAATAAAGAGAGTTGAGTTAGACATTTCAGGCCCATGCACAAACCTACCATCCAATATGCTGTTGTATTGATAAATAGTGACTCTAAGTGGCCTGAAGTGATGTTTGCTCAAAGATTTTTCACAGGAGTAGTTCTTGAGTTTCTTATGAACATTTTCCGTTGAGAGCTTTACCCTGAATACATTGTTTGTGACAACAGGTTGGAGTTTTTCTCAGTTGACATGACAGAATTCTTCACTAATAAATCATACACAGGTGCTTGAGTAAGATTCAATTACCAATAATGAAGCTTATACGCAGGGTCCAAAAGGAGTCCTACATAAGACTCAAACAAGATATTTGAGGGGTCGACTCACCGACAACTTCTCATGACATGCTTCATCAACAGTGACCCTCCCCACACCAAAGTAGAACAGTGCCACTGTCAGGATAGTGGACCTGAAGAAATTGTGTTATGAGGTCACCTACCCATACCCCAAATTAGATTATCTACCGAAGAGGACTGAATTTATTTTCATATCAGATCACAGCAACACTGAGTACACTGCACCTCGCGCTACAGAAAGACAATACAGAAGAGGACAATGTTTTCAATGGCCTCTTGGTCCACCACAGTATCAACAACTATCCTTTGGATGGAACCCTTTCTCTGACAATGCACAACCACCACCCTTTGGACATTTCCCATGGTTTAAGGCCACCGCTCCTTTAGGTACAGGCAAATGAAAGAATTGTGATCAACTAGTCCAGTGGGGGAAACTACATTATCCTGTGGAGAAGTAAATTTCCCCACCACCCCAATAGGTCAGGATTAAATCCTATTTCCAACGTAGATGCTACATTAGGGAGACAGGCCGAGGGCAGCACACATTGTCATACTGAGACAGCCCCAAGCCCTACGTTCAACAACGAGTCTTTGAATCTGAGTAGGCCCATTAATAATATAGTGATTAATAAAGTGATAAATTGCTGTAGACTCAACTTGCCCCCAGAGGCCATTCCTTTAGTTGCCATTCTTACAGGGGTTCCCGTACTCAGAAAGCATTGCTCGGAAACCACTATGGAGCTGCTACGTAAAACAAAATATTGGTGTGATCAACATTCCAGCAGCCAGACCAAGGTTTCCTCACACATTATAATGGCAAGACGAGTGGGGTGGGCTGGTTATAGACCCAAACAGGTTCCTGGAGACTGTATTATTGTTCATTTTGACAGTGCAGACATAGCGGGGCAGTTATTTATGACCTCAAGCAGGGTCTGGGGGGCAATAGGGCCCTGCCTTTGGGCTTTTTCTATCCAACATCCAAGAGGGTACAGCCACTAGGTAGGTCCTCCAGGGGGGCTTAGGCCCTTAGCGGTCAGACAGGATTGCTCTACTCTCAGTCCAAGCCACATTGAGGAGATTTACGCTGAAACCTCTAATGGGAGCTCAGCCCGTGACCCGAAAGTACCAATCCTGTCTACTGGGAAAGCTGAAGACGGAAATTGTATAGCCTGTCAAAATAGATTCCTCCCTATGTCCTCACTAGATGAAAATTATTGACAGGAGCAGCCTTCTTGCCAACAAAGTTTCACCAGCGAATCTACTAAAGGGAGGGGATAGAAGAGAATAAAATCAATAATTGCAAGATTATCTGCTGGAACTTTGTGGGCCTAAGAAGCAAAAAAGATGATGGATTAACTTCCTAAAAAATGACAATATAGTTACTTTATAGGAGACTTGGGACATGAAAAACAACTTCTAGGTGAATCTGTTTAAATCATAGTGTTCCCATCCGACCTTCTCAGTCAGGTAGAGCAAGAGGGGGCCTTCTTATGTTATTTTCACTCAAACTGTTAGGCACACATAGGAGGATGGCTTTGGGGCCCATAATTGTCTAGCAATTGAATTTACCACTCCTAATTCAGGTAAATTATTGTTTGTTAATTTTTAAACCTCGGGAGAGAGTAGATTTTTGAACGAACATTTATGTAAATTGAAATGTTTTTTAGAGGAGTACCGTTCAAAGCAAACCACTTATTATTCAATTATAATTATGGGCGATATTAATATTCAGGTTTGTGAGTTGAACTGCCAGATCAATGATTTTCTAGGGCTGGAGAACTCCTCCACTCCCCGTTTTGAGCATACTTGGCATGGGGAATGTCTGGGGAAGCTTTTGGCCGCAGTTGACCCTTTTGACCCGAGTTTCATTTATCTCCTCTATTTTACTATCTCAAGTAATATTTTGTAATGCCAAGTGGTCCCACTTCAGTGATCACAATCCTGTAAATATTGTGTTGGACAGGGGGTGTAGTCTAAAAGGGAAAGTAGAAAACCTAGGCGGTGACACAGGCTTGAAAACCTCTGATCAGGGACGGAGGCTAAAATGGGCCAAAGTAATCCCGGACCTTTTATTTCTGGACCTCTGTGTGAAAGTTGATGAAAAGATTGTAACTTGCCTTGATAACTCTATACAGGGGGAGAAGGTAATTACTGCCTTTGAATATATCTGTGCACAGGTAGCGTCTGTGCTTTCCTTACCAACCAGACCTAGGCATAATAATGGCGAGAGTTGGTTCGATAGTAATTGTCCAGAAGCTCACCGGAATTTGATAGTAGCTCTGAAACAGGTCCCACAAAATAAGGCCCACATAGCAGCGTTAAGAAAGCAGAACAAGCTTGCTTTAACCATACGTAAAAAGGAAATAAAGGAGGACGCATAGAATGCTTTATTAGCGGTGGAGGTCCAAAAAGACAGCTCTAGATTCTGGGCTATTGTGAATAAACCCTTCTTCTCTGGAATATAGAATGTCCCCCAAAGAATGTAACATTACAGAAGATCAATGGCTTTCTCATTTTGAAGCCATATGCGAGGCCACTGCTACCTTGGATGTACTTGAAAGTTTAGAACACAGAAGGGAATCACCCCAAATTGCTTTTAATGAGGGCGGTAGAACTAGCAATAATCCAAATGTCCAGTAATAAGAACCCTGGTCCAGAAGGTGTCCCGGCTGACTTATATAAACAAAATCCAACCTTCTGGGCCAAAATTCTGACGAATGTCTATAAAGCGTCAAGTCAGCAGGGCTTTCCATCATCATGGTCGTTGTCCACTATTATTCCAGTTTTCAAGAAAGGGCAGAGATGATGCTATAGGCCGATATCGCTAATTGATTTGACTGTAAAAGTCTTAGGGAGAGTGATTTCAACAAAATGAATGGACTGGCTGAATGACAATGAGGTTTTAACGTGCCTCCAATATGGTTTCAGACATGGGAGGGGCACTTTGGACCAGTGCCTAAATTTACTTTCAATAGCAGGAAAATATCCATTAACCCAAAGCGGGGACATTACAGTTGGCTTTTATGGATCTCTCCTCAGCATTCAACCTGGTAAACAGATCAAAACCTTGGCTTATCCTACTTGACAAGTCTAGTTCACTTCTTGGCTGACTTACATACGGATGTCTCTGCAAGGGTGAGGGTCAACCAAGAAGGTATTTGCACACAGCAGTTTCAATCTGGTAGAGGTGTATTTTTACCCTGTATATAAATCATTTTGGAAAGCTTTTAAACTCATCCAGCCTATATATAGCACGATTAGGGGAAAGGGCTATCCCCGTGCTCCGATACGTGGACAATGCTGTTTTATTAGCTCGTACAGCTGTAGGGCTCCAGAGGCTTTTGGATTCCTGTGGGGCCTATATAAAATCATTGGACCAAGTGGTCAACATAGCTAAATCACATACTGTGATTATGGGCCAGAAATATAAAAGACCTAAATCATTTTACTGTGAAGGTGCAGCGCTGACCAGGGTGACCTCTTATACCTATCTGGGGGTACTATTTGATGAGAGGTGTTCTTGGGTTCCCCAACAGAAAGCAAAAATAAATTCAATGGCATGGTCTACAGCTGCAGTACATGGTTTTGCACAGCGGTTAGGGGCTAAGCCAATTGAAGCCATGCTTAACGTCTATAGGTCTAAATGCACAGCCATCACACGATATGGATCGTCCATTTGGGGTTACAAACCATCGGAGGGGAGTACAGAAAGTCGAAAATACGTTTTTACGTACCCTCCTGTCGGTTCCTCAATCTACCTCAACTTATTTTTTTTTTAGAATTCTTTCGATTAACAATTCTATTCGGCTTCACAGGTTACAGCAAAGAAGGCAGAAACATTGAATCAATTCCAGTCATGATGGCGAGTTACTCAGATACATCTCGATAATTAACAATTGCTACGGAACACTTAGGTCTTCTGTATCTGGAACAATGGGGAACACAGATATTGCCTCTATATTCATTTAATTTACTCCAAATGGAGGACCACTTTCTAGAGCATCCCCGTGACACATAGACAGTTTTTTCACGAAACATGCACCAGTCCATATCTTTTTTCCGAGAGTCCACCTTGGGTGTTGCTCCCGCCCCCCACATTTGTGCTATATTCCACTTGGCCGCCATCTGCCCCAGCGTGACCCAGATTTTGTCTTTAGCTGTGAGATCGGTGGGTTCCCATATGTTCAGTAGGCATCTCTTAGCCTCCATTCGCAAGGTAGCCCCCGGTACTATGTTCATGCAATCAATAATTTTTGACCAATAAGATTGTATGTATTTACATTCTCATATTATATATATGAAGGAGCTTAACAGTCCACATCTCCGTCTAAAGTTGCCGTCTTCCACTTTACCCATTTAACTAGGGTTGGCCTGGTAATATATACTCTATGGAGGATTTTCAACTGCACTAGACGGAACCTAGACGAGATTGCCACCTCTCTTCGGGATAGTACTGCTTCCTGCCATTCCTCAACATCTATTTCTAGCACATCTCTCTCCCAGTGTTTTCTGAGGGGTGAAAGGGGTTTTGGGGTATTATTAATCAGTTTTTTGTATGTCAGGGATAAAGCTTTGTCGGGCATATATCCGTCCAGCAATCTGTCCTCTAATGGCGAAGAGTCTGGTAGGGTAGTGTCCCAGGGTATATTGGACGAAAGTGCATGCCTAACCTGCAGATAACTGTAGTTCTCCAAGCCAGCTAACTCTTAGGGCCAGATGTAGGTAATCTCAATTTACCTATTCTTAAATACCGAATCATACCGATTCGGTATTTAAGAATAGGTAAATGGGATGTAGGTCATTTTTTGTTAAAAATTACCGAATCGGTAAATTTCAGTAATTACCGAATCGGTATTTACCGATTCGGTAATTGCCATTCATTCCTAATGGCCTGGAGGCCCATATTAATGAATGGCAATTACCGAATCGGTAAATACGGATTCGGTAAAAAGGGGAAAACAATGAAGGGTGGCAGGGTGTCACTTTGACACCCTGTTGCACCTCTCAATTATGTATGGGTGCCACATCGCACTGTTGGAAATGCAAAAAAAATGCTTTTTCAAAGGTTTTAATTATTTACCACCAACTTGTAGTTGGTGGTAAATAACGAATCGTTAACTGAGGAATGCACCAACTTGAGTGCTCCCTACATCCTGGATTCGGTCATTTACCGTATCGGTATGTTAAGAATTCGGTATTTTACCGAATCCTTAAATTACTGATTCGGTACCGAATCCTAAAAAAATGTCACCTACATCTAAAAAGGCCAATACCGGTCGGTTTTGGCCGAAATTCCGTAATTTCTGCCGTTACCAACCGGTATTGGGCGACCTACATCTGCCCCATAGTTCTGTTGTAGAGTAGCGAACAAGACCACCTCTCCCTTGTCCCATAGGTCCCCAGCTTTTGATATTCCAATGATATCCCACTTGTCGAACCCCTTTGTGGTGCCCAATGTGTCCAATCGCTCCATCTCCCATAGCGGAATGGCTTGTGTGATCTTCTTATCCCAACCAGACTTTTGTTAGCTGTGTGCCAGACCTACACTGAATAATTATTTGGCCCCATCAGGGAGTATCTCTGCGGTCTCGGATAGAGGGCCCTATGGTCTGTTCCCCCAGGGAGCAGCCATTTGTCTAGTTTATACGTTGGGTCCTCATCTGTGCAGTATGTGCTGTATGTGCTGTGGTTAATTGCTGTTAAGTGGACTGCCCAATAGTACTTCTTGATGTCTGGTAATCCAATACCCCCATCGTACCAACCCAGGACTAGTTTAAGGAAGACTATTCTGGGTCTCCCCTCCCATAGTAAATCCCTCTGTATGCTCTCTATTTATCCAAAATACCTATTTCAGACTACGTCTAGGGTGTTCTGCAATGCGTAGAGGAAATGCGGTAATTCCATCATTTTGAATAATGCCGCTCATCCTATTAATGATAGCGGGAGCCACTGTAGTGGGGGGAGTAGGTTACGCTCGTATCGAAGTTTGGGGTCTGACGTGATAAAGGTACCCAGGAAGCGAAAGCCATCTTTCACTGTTTGCATAGGGCAGTCTTGGGGCAGGGACGGAGGGTCTCCTTTTAGAACATACAGCAGGGACTTGCTTCAGTTTATTCTATACCCGGAATATCTCCCAATGTTCTTAAAAATTTTAAGGGCCTCATTGATGGAGGACTTTGGGGAGGCCAAGTATAGGAGGATATCATCCGCATATAGGGAAATGCGTCTTCCCAATCCACCGCCCACCTGAGCCCTCTGATAAATGGGCTCCAACGGATCCAGGCAGCCAGTGGCTCCAGTGAAAGAGCAAAAAGGAGGGGGGACAGTGGACAGCCCTGTCTGGTTCCCCTGCCCAGCCCATATATCTCAGATTTCTTATTATTGACCACGATCTGCGCCAAGGGCTCTGCATCGAGGAGTCTAATCCCTCCTATAAAGACAAGCCCAAATCCCAGTTTAGTTAAGACAGAAAATAGGTAGGACCACTCTATTGTGTCAAATGCCATGGTGGCATCTAGGGATACCACCACTGCTGACTCCTGGATTGTGTCCAGTCTACCTAGTACCCGGTGAAGACGGTGAAGATTTAAAGCCGTATTTCTGTGTGGCATAAAGCCAGATTGATTGGGGTGTGCTAAGCTGCCGATTAACTGGATAAGAAGATTTGCTAGCGTTTTGGCCAAGATCTTGGGTTCTGCATTGAGCAGGGAGATGGGTCTGTATGAGGAGCATTTGTCCTTAGGTTTACCCTCCTTGTTAATTGTAACTAGCGTGACCACTCTCTAGTCTCTAGGCAACCAACGCTTTTCCCGACTGTCGTCAAACATTGCTCGCAGGTGTGGGGCAATGACATATGTTTTTAGTTTGTACAGTTCTATTGGTAGGCTGTTA
Source organism: Lissotriton helveticus (assembly GCF_964261635.1). Lineage (NCBI taxonomy): Eukaryota > Metazoa > Chordata > Amphibia > Caudata > Salamandridae > Lissotriton > Lissotriton helveticus. The sequence continues at coordinate 2,072,968,506 of NC_136057.1, read as the reverse complement.
GGGCCCATGGCCTTTCCGGATAGGAGGTCTTTGATCACCTGTGCCATTTTGTCATCTCTGAGGGTGCTTTCCAGCATGTTCCTGTCTTCAGTTGACAGGGTAGGCATGTGGATATCTCTAAGCAGATCCACGGAATCCTCCACTGAGAGGGTGGAATTGAACCGATAAACCGTTTCAAAGTAGTTTGCCAACTCATTTGCAATAGCCTGTGGGTCTGTCACTATTTGCCCACCTTCCTCTTCAAGTTTCGGGACCAGTCGGCTTGCTAAGTCTCTCCTATCCAGCCAGGTTAAGAACTTCCCAGCTTTGTCCTCTAGGTCGTATATCCTACCCGCTAAGTCCCACCCCGTTTCCTTAACCAGGTCAGTAGCAATGCTCTTATGTGCGTCTCTTTTTAGTTTCAGGGTATGGAGGTTCTCGTCCGTGACTTCTTCCCTGTCTGTCCCTTACAGATCGAGAATCGCACTCTCCACCTGTTCGAGAGTTTTTCGTTTGTCTTTCTGAATACTGGCTTTCAAGTAAAGTGCCTGCCCTCTCTCCACTGCCTTAAAAGCCTCCCAGATGGTCTGGGGAGAGGCAACCATGCCTACATTTTCGGGAAAGTAGTTGTCGATAGTTTGCACTAGGGAATCCCTGACTATTGGGTTACGAAGGTACCATGGGTTAATGGGTGCATTTCTTCCCTCTCGCTTCCTGCCCAGGACCACCTGAGTCCAGACCGGTGAATGGTCCGATATTCCCCTTGCCATATGCCTAGTGTCATGCATCTCAGCTATCTGGGTCGCTGGGACCAGGAGGTAGTCAATGCGGGAGAGGCTGTTGTGGATCCCTGAGTAGAAGGTGTAGTGGATAGTGTCTGGACGGAATGTTCTCCACACCTCTACCAGGCCCATTGCATCTACGAAATCTTGGAGCCTCATGTGGGAGCCGATGACTCGTGGAGGGTGCCTGTCTAGGAGTCCCAATATATTGAATTAAAGTCTCCCCCCACCACCAGTTGGCCCACCGGGTGTGCGAGCAACAGGGACCCCAGCTCCTTGAACGTACGATTCTGGAGTCCAGGCAGGACGTAGAACGTCACCAGGTTGAGGGTCGAGCCCTCCCACTGCCCCAAAACTGCTGCAAATTTTCCCAGATCATCTACCCACGTGCAGTGTATGGAGAAGGGGAAGGAATTTTTTATCATGATGCCTGCTCCTCTTGATCCGGTGGTAAAGCCAGACAGTGCAACGCGTTTATAGCCCCCTTTGTCCAACGCTTTGCAAGTGTTGCCTACACTGTGGAATTCCTTGGGTGGTACCACCTCCGGGGAATGCCTTCTAAAGTGCTGCAGGACTATGCAGTGCTTCAGCTTGTCCCCCATCCCTTTGACGTTACAATTTAATAGTGTAGAGTGTCCCACCTGGCATATACCCCGTATGACAAGTGTTGCTGGCATTCGTTTCTCCCTTTATAAGACCTAGTTCAGTCGACGTGGCAAATAACAATAACAATACTTCTGTACCATCCCAACTTCCCCCCACCCTGCGCCCCTGCACTCTGGGCCTAAAACTGCCCATTTACTACACTTGCAGAGCGCCTGTCGCCCAAAAACATTACTAACTACAGTTAACTGGAGGGGGGAGGCCGTGCCCTCGTTCTCCTTCCCTGTGTTAGAAATGGTCGGTTCCCATCCTCAGGTTCCTGGTTCGCTGTAAAGTGGTGCTTCAATAGAGAACACTACCAGCTTATTATACGATCACCCATCTGACCCAAGGATCCCATCGCCCCGACATATGCTCAGTGTCTTCCCTCAACATACGTTGCGACCCATCTTACAGTTAGTGATGTGGACAGTTCAGGGCCCAGGTAGGATGAGTCGGCCATGAGCTGCATTTAACTCTGCTCATCTCTGGGCCTCGAGCCAGTCTGCAACATCCTCTGGACGGTCAAAGAACCAGACTTTATTCTCTGCCTCCAGCCAGAGCCGGGCCGGGAACAACATTGTGTACTAGATTCCCTTTTCTCGCAGGTTCTTTTTTGCCATGATAAATTATCTTCTTTGCTTCTGCACCGCTAGGGTACAGTCTGGAAAGAACGAGATTTCTGAGTTTTCAAATTGAAGAGGCAGGGCGACACTGGCATTTTGCAGGATGACATCTCGGTCGCGAAAGTTCAGTATTCTTGCCAGCCTCAGCTGAAGGTGGTGCCCCTGGCTTTGGCTTCCCTCCTGGTACTCTGTGGGACCATTCTATCACAAAGAATTTGGACAGTCCCTTTGGCTGGAGGTGGGTGAGTATGAGATCTTCTACAAAGAGGTCCGTCACCTGGCCCTCCACTTTTACCGGAACCCCAATAATGCGCACGTTATTGCGGCGGGTGCGCCATTCATAATCATCTAATTTTGACTCCATAAATTTCCGGAAGGTCTGAAGGTCTTTGACTTCGTGCTGCAGCTGGGAGGTATCATCTACTAGGCTGTAGGTGGTGATTTCCATTTGTTTCACTCGCTCCCGATTCTTCGTTAAATCTGCCCTAGGGAGCGCCACCTCTTGTAATCACGTCCATCCTTTGTTCAAGGGAGGTCCGAACTCCCAGGATAGCATCCATTACATCCTGGAGTGTCAGTTCTGCTGGGCCCCCTTCCATACTCACCTTGGCGGAAGCCCTCTGTTGGGGTTCCGGCAGGGCTGATTTAGTGAAGGTGTATTTATCCGGCTCGTTCTGCTGTATTGGTTGGTTGCCTCTGGTCCCCGACATTCTCTTAGTGGCTCCCCCGCACCCCTTTTCAGCGAGTTAATGGGTTGTGCAGCATTGGTGCTTGGGACCCCTTGCTATGCCAGTGAAGGAATCAGGATCCTAGACTGCGTTGTTCATGATGTCTGCGCCGTATGGAAGATCCTCAAGATTACGCGTTCCAATATAGGGTGTCCGAGGCGCCCACCGATCAAGTGGGACAGTGGCCAGTGCACTCACCTAAGGTTGCTGCGTGTGGTTGCCTGCGAGTTGTCTACCCTTCAGTATCCAAGCAACCTCTAGATCACTTTTACCGGGTCCAGTGGGAGCTGGGCCTCCACCAGGCCCACAGTACACTTCTTTGTCTCCTCCGGGACACTCCGCTGCAGTGCGCCCACTGACTTCACCCTATAAAGGCCTCTCCTGTTCAGGCCTTGTGGAGGTCTGTGGTGGGCTCCTTTCACAGTTGTAGGAGGGGGGAGGACGGGAGGATTATGATGCTGCAGGCGTCCCCCACCTAGTCTCTGGGGCGGCGGGACGCCAGGCTCATACCGAGATCTGGCTCTCTGGGGCAATCGAGTGTGCTGTCAACAGGCCTCTTTTGCCAGGAGCAGCTACAGTTGGGCGATCGTGTGTGCTCACCTTTGCACTGTGTGTGTCTCCAAAGTTGCTGCAAACACTCCTCCCACTCCAAAGCCGAGGACACCACGCTATATCTAAGCATTGGATTCTTCTGTGCCACGTCTATTCGGTATTTAGGGCCCGGGTCTCAGCTGCGGGCTTGCGTCTCGAGGCAACTCGATGATGCACGTCGCCCGACCTACGTTCGCTACCACAGCCTCCGGCTTGAGCAGCTGGGGAAGGCTGCGCTTATGGATATACGCCACTCGCTCTGTGTCGGATCCTGGCTGCCGAAGAAGGGCTCAGCCGCGGCAGCGATCCCTGCCCCAGGTTTGCCGCTGCTCGGGATACGGATAGTCGATGCGGATGTTAGGGAGAGAGTCACAGGTATCGGAGTTCCTCCAGCTAGTGGCCATCCCATTGCGTGGCTTGCCACACCCCCTACATTAACTTTTTTAAAACATCAAGAGACTGGCGTTAGATACGTATCAGACTTGTTGAGGTTGGCCCCAGTTGTATGTTGGCTTAAGAGATGGCTTAACCCAGAGTTAACCCTGAATCACAAGATCATTAGGGACTGTGTCACCCTGGAGCGAGCCAACCGCATCCGGTGGTTATATTATATTAAGGACCCATATCTATATGATTTCCAGGAAAAAATAAAAAAAGATGATTTGGCCTGGGTAAAAACACATTTTCGGAGCCTACTGACGGTGGAGAGAGAGGAGACTGAGTTAATGAAATCCTCAGTAAAAGACTTTTTTTTGTTAAAAAGCCTACCCTCAGATTGAACCTTACTTGAGAATGGTCACAAAGCCCTTCCATCACCTGCTTTTAACTAGGTTTTGTTTTAATTTAATTCACTTCTTCTTAAGCAATCAGCAAGGCTGGAGTAAGATGTGTAATTTAGGTCCTTGCACTTGTGACAATTTTTCTAATCTTCTAATCAAAACACTATGCACTTTATAAGTGTGCATTACAATGCTATTCGCATGATGTTTTTAATTCCTATTTTAAGGGGAAAAGGCAAATCCTGCCTTACTATATCTTCAGCTGCTGAATGACCCATGGTAGATTTTTAACATTGCAAGTTATTTAATCGCAGCTGTTAGACTTAGGAAAAAACTGCACACCAAGATAAATATTTAAAGTGGATCCATGTGCCAACATGATTATCATTTTTATGCTGGCGTTTTTAATTGTGACCTTTTTATCGAGGTGATTTACTGCTTTATATGAACTAATGGCTGCTGGGGCTTTCAGGTGATGTAATGAATTCTGTCTCTGTAATATTTTTTCCTTTTTAGGTCGCCCATATTTATCGATGATTTGTATTTTAGAAGTTTTTATTATGTAGTTCGATATATCTATTGAACTTTTATGGTTTTTATTAACCCAATAACGTGGTTTTGACTGACTGACTGACTATTGCTCACCCACAGAAAAAACTTTGTATTCCCTTTATATTCTACTAGCCTCTGACACACCATCCTATTTGCATCTTCATTCGTTTTGCACTCAGATGAAACACTTCCTTTAAATATTTCAAACTTTCTAATCAAACACAATCATTCACATAAAAAATGAAACATATAGGCATGATTATTTTCATTTAGCTTTATTTATTTATTATTTATTTATTTTGCATACTTATATAGCGCTATACTGTCACCCAAAGGGCATCCTGGCGCTTTCACTCAGTAGGCCGAACCATCGATGCGGAGCTTAGGCTACTCTAGGAAACAAATGAGTTTTCAGCCCTTTTTTAAAGGCTGGAAATTCACCCTGACTTCTTAACAAGAGCGGGAGGGAGTTCCACAGTCTGGCGGCCGCAAAACTAAATGACCGCCCTCCCATCCTTACCCTCTGGACTCTAGGGACCGACACCAAATACGCAGACGAGGAGTGAAGGCTCTGAGAAGTAGTGTACCAGGAGAAGAGATTCTGTAACAACACTGGGCCCTGCCCATGTATAGCTCTAAAAACCAGACAGGATGCTTTAAAAAGGGTCAGCTGATGAACCGGCAACCAGTGTAGATCCTGTAGTGCCAAGGTAGATGAGGCAGTGCGCGGTCGAGAAAGTGCCAGCTTGGCTGCCATATTCTGAACCTGCTGCAGCCTGCCCACCAGCGTTCTAGGCGCCTCCAGGAGCAGTGCGTTACAATAGTCCAATCTGCTTAGGATCAGACTCCGCACTACCTCTGGCCTGGCCTGGGCTGGTAGAAGTGGTAGGACCTTTCGCAACATCCGAAGCAACATCATACAAGTGGCTACGGACTGGTTTACGAAAAGATCCAGTTGAAGGTTGGGGCCAAACATGACCCCCAGATTTCGAGCAGACTCTGCAGCTGTCACTGTTCCGGAAAAGGAAAGAGGCCAAAAATCATCCGGAAGAACACGCGGTACACGGTCATTGGAGCAGTAGAGTACCTCCGTCTTAGATCCGTTGAACTGGAGGGAGTTGGAGCACAACCAGTTCGATGTGGCAGTCAAGCAGCGGTGGAATGTCTCTAAGGAGACGGCATCTTTGCCCTCCAGGGAAAAGACCAACTGGGTATCATCGGCGTCGTTAAACACCGAGTTACCGAAAGATTTTATCAGTTGGATCAGAGGGCGGAAGTACAGATTGAATAGTATAGGGCTGATGGCCGAGCCCTGCGGTACCCCCTGCCCGACTTTCCGCACGTCCGACTTAAAAGGCGGCAAGGCCACTACCTGCTGTCTGTTGTTAAGGTAAGAGACTAGCCAGTCCCTGGCCAACCCCGTAACCCCGCTCTCCTCCAGTCTCTTAATGAGGATGGAGTGGCTGACCGTGTCGAACGCGGCCGACATGTCGAGCAGCACTAAAAAGGCTGCCCGACCTGTGTCGACCTGCGAACGAAGGTTGTCAAGCACGGCCACCAATGCCGATTCTGTCCCGTGCGCTGGCCGAAACCCAAAGTGGGCCACATCCAGCCATGCGTTATCCTCAAGGAAACTAGATAGAGAGCGGGTAACCAACTTCTCCAAGATCTTAACCGGAAAAGGGAGCAGGGAAATAGGCCTATAGTTTGACAGACAGGTGGGATCAAGTGTGGGTTCAGTTTCTGCATCAGAATTTTTTGTTTCATAACACTGATAAATATAAATGTTTCATTGCATTTTATTCAGGTCTCCGATGACCCTTTCAAGCAAGTGGATTTTGCAGGGTACCTGAGAAACCTCCATCATTCTCTGGAATTTAATGACAACATATATCCTCTTGCTCCAGTTCTTGAAAAGGTCCCTGTTTATTTGTAGATGCACCCCATGAGACAAAGCTCCATGTCCTACTGGATACGAATCTAGGAATTCAGAACAATATCAAAATATTCCTAGATTCCATCCAGCACAGGTAGAAACCTTCCTTTGCTTATCGGACGGCAAATCAGAGCTCTTTGTCCTACATACATTGCGAAGTTATTGAGATAAGCATATGGTTTGGCTTAGCTTTGCTGCTTGCCAACCACTTCATTACAAAAGTTCCAAAGGATCCTTTATCCCATGTAATATTGTTTTGAATTGAGAGCATTACAAGCATGAAGAAAGCCCACAAATGGGTTTTTGTATGAAAATGCTGATCAAACGTTTAGGTCATGTTAACATTTAAGTGCATTTGTTTCAATATACTAAATATAATTATGTAATAAGAGAAGAGAGATTAGAGTAATTGATGTTGTGTTTTTATTTGATACCAAGCAATTAGATAATATATTTCCTATGATTACAGAAATACTGTCCTATCTGCATTTACAATACTTGATATTTATTATGTTCAGTTTTAAGGGCACATGAGAATGAATATGTCCAAATGTCTTTCTTCATATGTGAATTATGGTAGTATTGACTAGGCACCACCACCACCTATGTAGGAATTCAGAGTCAAATCAAACAATTTCACGACAGATAATGAAATAAGGTAATTAAGAAAAAAACGATATATATATACCTAAAGCGAATATATCCAGACCCAGGAGGTGCAATCCATTTAACGGAAACACTCGACTTGTGTGCAGGGCTGGTTTGACTAACTGCAGAGTTCTGTAATTGAGCAAACACAAGTTAGCAATGAATAAAACACGATTGTATTTTCTTTTTCTGATGGACACAAAGAATAATTTTCTTTTTATGCAACCGCTGTTAAAACTCTTTGTTCCATGTACAGAGCACATTTTTAGGCACAGGAGTATCAAACCTGACGGGACATCAATAACGTTGTGAACCTATATTCTTCTACATAGGTAGAATACACCCACCAGATAGTGGAATGTTTCTGGGCTTCTAACAACAACATAATTGAGTCAGATTGGGCTAATAACAAACCTGCAAACTTTTGTGGGTTCTCTACACATCTCTACATAGGCACTTCACACATAAGCCATGCCCTTCCCATGGAAGCTTTCTGTTAATGCATACTTTCCAGTCACTTACGCAGGTTGTATAGGTGACGGTACACATCTGAGGTGATGCCCCAGGGTTCAGGTGTCACGTAATAGTTAACAAATGTATACAAAATAACTGGGCAATATGAATTTTGCAGCCTTGAAAATGTCCAGGAGGACGAAAAAACGTGCCGGCTGTGCAGTTTATGTACACATATGTACGAGAATTTACTTCTGAATTAAATAGGATTCAGGTACTGTTCATGATTGAACTGGATTTAATTATTGGAATAATGGAATTCAACAAAAGAAACGAACTAACAGAAACAAACTGGAGTGTGTGTAATGTTGTGCCATTCCTCGTGTTTTGACATTAGTTCTGCATTTACATGTAAGTGCAGTCGATTGGCACCAAAGGTGGTTGGGGTCTTGCACCACAACAGCACCACCGGGTGAAATAGACACCCTTTACTGTTTCTCTTATCACTGCCGGTAACTGGGGCCAGGTCTACAGACATCAGGCTTAGCCACCATATGCTGTCTTGACCACTGTTCATGAAAACTGATGCGAGAATTGCTTGGGGGAAGCAGGCCATGAAACTTTTTGCACTCAAGCTCGTTAACTAAAATAGAAAGACCCCTGGGTGGGCTGGCCAAATTAATAGCTAACAAACTGTCTCTGAAGGCTGTGCAACAGTAATCCGAGATATAGTATGTCACTGCAGATACTTTACAATTAAAATATACTTCCCTTCACTTTTCAAATGCATTAATTACAATGTATACATTCATGCAGAATTAGGGTAACTGTTAACTGTTTGACTGAATATCTAGCTGGCATGAAGTCAAAGTATGGCAGACACTGCTCCACTGTCATCAATGGAAATTTGAATTTAAAACGGAAAGGTCTCAATACAACGTCAAGGAGAGACTCCCTAAGAGACTGTATTGCAAGCTGCCCCGCTCCACCTGGAACTGTGGGTCATAAATGGGCACATGCCCAGTGATATTTCCAATATACACATTACTATGAAGTTGTGTTGGACTATTCATTCGATTAATTAATGTTATTTCACTGTATTATCATATTTAAGGGAGCTGATTTGAAAGCAATCACGTCACAGGCCCTCATACCATAGAAAATTGGTATTATCATGCATAAGGCATCAGCAGCAGGTAATCCTGTCAGCTGACAACTGAAAAGGATAAAATAGAGTCGGGTGAAAACTGGTTACCTCCAGGACTGGAGAGTGGTAACTGCTACACCATTGATTTGCTACTTTCAATGATTTAAAATGATAAAGGCTGTAAAACTCAAGAGCTGTTTAGGGGGCATTGAAGACTAATAATTGGTGCAAAACATGCCTCAATATCTCGTTGCAGTCTGAACTTATAATGAAAAATGTGGAGATGATTTCATTTTTGCAAAAAATATCCTCATTATTTGTTGTACTACTCAAATGGAAAAACATAAATTCTAGTATACCAAATATGTGTAGTTTTCCTATGATAAACTGTGTGCAAAATCAATTAAATAATTTTAGCAAAGAACACAAGCTCATGGCAGCTTCACTGTTTATGGTGCACTATTCGTTTAATAACATACATCAAACTCAGTCCTATTTGAAAAGTAAAAAAATATTTTTTTTCTAATTCTAGACGACCGACTGAATTAAAGGTTGTAAGCAAGAACTCGTTGCCCTGAGGAACTAGCTTTTAAAACATGACTTTTGCCGGAATACTGGCAATATTTGCCTGTAATAAATGAGAGAAGCTGAAAACTATGAAATCGAATCTGCCCAGAACAATTACATGTTTCGGGTTGAGTCGAGTATTTCCATCCATTACGTCTGATAACCCGTACGTCCTTAGCAGTAGGAGTTTCAGAGAGTTGGCTTAAGTGTTGTGAGTATGTCAAGACTTGGTTGCGAGCTTTATTTTTCACAGGGGCTCCAGATGCATGTAATTTATGAACAATATAGAGACTGAAACAAGTATGTAGTAGTCTTTGGTTCCCTTCAGAGGGAATGGGGTTTAGCAGTTCTGATGGACAATCCTCAAAAAACAATTGAATGAATCCAGGTGAATTACTAGTGGTTTAGATTGATACATTCATTTCCACTCATCACTGATGTGCTGTCAAAAGTAGCGTGCCAGTGTCGAATAAAAAATACAATTACAATTCTGGTCAGGGCCAGCATTTCAGAAAGATCGCTCACAAAAGGGTTCCCCACTTGTTTCAGATCACAACACTTTCTGAATGAGTAGCACAGACTTTCAACCAAAGTGTACACCTCTATTTTTTTCCTCTAGAGGTACAAAAAATAACCCAAAATCCGTATTTACTGAAGCTCTCGTCACATTTAGATGTTTAAGCTTGTCTACTGAGCCATTCAACGGTGGTGGGCAGAACTTGTAATTATGCCTGAAACTGGTTTGAATACTTTTCCTCGGCCCACAAAGAACAAGTTCTTTATAGTGAGTGATTTAGTGGCATATTGAAAAAGGCAGAACCCCCTCCTAAATGTGTTTAAGGGACACTGATATGTCAGGGGCTCATAGGTAGACAGAGGTCCTAGGTCGAGAGGGACACCCCTAAATAAATGGACTGCGTATGCTGCAGGGGTTAAGGTTTTTTGGTTCACTTCCCTTGGTTGCTCATTAGAACCTTCGAAGGTTACATGCAGGGCATTATACAAGAGCATCTTAGTTTCATCAGCTATTCAATATCAATGTTAAACATGAACAAGACCTTCTTGTAAAGCTGAGGTTTTGACTTTTCACTTATGTCCATCAGTTGTACTCCAGATCCAGGAGCCCTCTTTTGTTGATCACACATGTTAGAAACTAGGAAGTATTCCTGCGCAAAGAATGTTTAGGTCGTACCTAGCGGCAGGACGCATGCACTGCTCATTATGCGAGGCATTCTGTATTAGAGTATGGAAGCCCCGCCCACTCTCCACCCATATTTCTCACTGGCTTGTGTCATTGTCCTTCGTACATGCTGGCTTCTGATTCGTAAATTGGCTTGTTAGTCCCTCCACGGTACCGCCGTCTCTGCATTTGTTTCCTCCCAATTTGACTGGACCTTTTACATTGTTAGTTACACAGTCTGCATTATAAGTGGGTGAGGACTATTTAGTTTATTGGCACTGATGGGGACAATGGCGGCTGCTTTTTGTATTTGCAGCATGCCCACACAGGACAATGGTGGATGCTTTTCTTATTGAGCGCTATGCCGTTCTAACTTGCTAGATGAGCTTGGCACCTGCTTTAGGGACACCACGCTCAATTTAATTCGTTTAAAAAAAAACTTTGATGTTAAACGCGGCGCCCGCTTCAGGGACACTGCACTCCGGTTCTTTTTTTTACTTTGACACTTAGCGTGGTGCCCGCTTCAGTAATACTTTACTAATCAGTGCGCCGCCCGCTTCAGGGACACTGCACTCTTTTTTTAAAAACTTTAATAGTGAGTGCGGCGCCCGTTTCATTGACACTGTGCTCCGCAATACAATAGGTATTGCTTTTGCAAAACTTTGAACTATTGGTATTGTAAATGACAATACCTTTTAATATTATAAAAAGCATTGCCATTCACAATGCCAGTAGCTCAAAAACTTGCAATTGTGAGACCTATTGCATTGTAAATACTTGTTTATCCCCACTCTCTATCTCTGTAACTTTCGTCTGTCTTTCTCTTTCTTTCCTCTTTTTGTTGTTTTCTTTCTCTGGCTCTGGATCCAGGTCTGTTGAGGTAAAATAAATGCTGGTCCCCAAAAAAGAATGAGGGTCTTAAATTAAGCACAGACACAACCAATATCTGATAGCAACTTCAATCAAAATGCTGATAAAGTCTATATGTCTTTTGGACACAGGTATTGCCGCTAGGCTGTATGGAAAACTAACTACCTAGTGCTTAATTTGTAAAAGATCAAATGCCTGGCACTTGGCTGGTGCTATTGAAGGGCGATTGACAAATACTAAGGATAGGTAGGCTTTAATCTACATGATGCCTCTTTATTTCACGCTTTCAGGTTCTTTTTATTCTCTGCTTTCTGCCTTTGTCATTTCTTTCTGTCTTTTTCTTCCTCTTTCCTTCCCCCTTTTGTATGTTTCTTACTCTTGCTCTGCTGCTCTGGATCAAAGTCTGCTGAGGAAAAATAAATGCTGGTCACCAAAAAAGAATGCCGGTGGGCCCCACCTTCAACCATCATCTCAAATTAAGCACTCACCAGAACCATATATTTTCAATATCTAAACATCATTAGGTTTTGATTGCTGAATGCAAAACAACAGTCGATGGACAGAATGCAGAACAATGTCATACATTCACCCCAGCACAGAGATCTGGGCCTAAATCCATAGTTTTTTTGCACTCCACACCACCCCAGTTCAGACATGGATTTAGGCCCAGATATCTGTACTGGTATGAATGTATGACATTGTTGTTTTTGCATTTGATTGCTGGATGCCAATCATCCTCACCCTAATTGGTGCTGAAGAATACTTTATTTAGATTTTCAGCATTTTTTCACCAAAAGATGGCAGTTTCTTTCGGTTGTCCTCACACAGGAATAAATCCATGCCAAGACATGACCCAAACATGTTTCCTTATATCCTTTGAGAGTGGGGTTACCAGGCAAGTGGGGTTTCCATGGATATAAATGGGATTCCACACACAAGACACAAGGAAATGTGACATTTCTCAAAACTAGAAACACAGTGGAATCCAAGGTGATAGACAACCCCTTTGTTTGACAATCTTTTTTCTCGGGTAGTGAAGCACTGCAACATGAATGAGTTGTGTGAAATAGAATTAAGAAGTGGGGATTGGATGGGGATGAGGTAAGAACAATTCTAGGGTATCCCCTCTGGCTCCCTGGTTCCATTGTTCTGTTGGTGGCATGAGAGAAGTCATGGGAGAAATGGTGGAAAGAGTTGGGCATCAATCACACCTCCCTCCCACCAATAGAAAAAAGTGAATTAAGATGGTGGATAATGCTAGGGAGAAGCTAGAGTCCGTAATATGACCCCTCAGACCCTCCCACAACACATCCACCGTCCTGATCCTTACATGAAAGTGGGATGAGTTTTGGAATCCTGTTCAGGCCCACATCTACATATTTGATGTCACTAGTGATGTCACAAGCATATTACTAAGGTCTCCCTAAGTGAGCACCAGACTGCCTCATTCAGGAGTATGCTGGTGCATTCAAGGTATTGAGTAAAGGCAAACAGCCTCCTTACATCCTAAAGGCAAGAAAGGTGGTGTGAAAGACCAGGGCTGTTTGCAGTGTAACCCCAATTTTTGTCCCCATTTTGACTACTAGATACTGGCTTTCTGACTCTGATTGTGCCCTCGGTCTGCTAACCAGACCCATGGCCTGTGCTTTGATTAAAGGTATATGGTATATACATACAATTAGGATTAGTACTGACATCTAGCTGCAAGTTGCTAGTGTATAATACGACATGTAGGTTTAGAGGCCCAGTACGCTTAATGCACTTGTGTGTGCATTACTGTGTTGCCTGCTGTCATTTTAAAGGTAGTTTGAAGCAATTTTTGCAAACAGCTCCATAAGTTGACCAGGTGTATTGTGGGAGTTGTAGTCCAGCCCCAAAGAGGAAACTCGAGCATCTGATCCCTTGGCTGGTGCAGTGGACTACTTTCCTGCATCAAGAAACGCTCATGGACGTAAGTGTAAAAGTGTTACATCATGGGTGGTTTGAACTCCCGACTTTATCTCGGTCCAGCGTGACTTTTTTTTAGATCTTTGAGTACTATTTGCTTCTAAACACTAGTTTTACTTTTATTCTTTAAAAATCATATCTCTAGTTCCCTGCAGTTTGTGTCTTGTTGTCATTTTAATCATAAAAATATTTCCCATTTTATAAAATGGTGCTGGATTTTTATTGTGTTTTGTGGCTTTCTCTTTACACACCTGTCTCCTAAGATAGACCTCCCTGCTCATTGCCAGCTACCAATAGTTGAGCAGGGGAATAATGTATTGAGTTCTTGACTTGACCGTATATTGTATTTGTGGCCATATTACTAGTGGTAGGTCCCTACCTACACCTACAAATGAACCACTCTTCAACAGGCGACTGTCATCATTGCTCCCAATTATAAAAGCAACAGGCACCAAGCTGGTGGGCATTGCCAAAAATAATGTATATAAACATCATGACAGCATCTTAGTGACAGCTTGTAATGACATACGTATATGTTGAAAGGACAACAAAGAAGTTCATTAAAGCATTTTAAAATAAGTAATGTGATAAATCAGACAGAACGATGAGGCCACTGTTTTAAAAAACAGTGAAAACTGTCATTACTAAAGTTCACAGTCTAAAAATACTTTAAATATATAGTATAAACTAACATCTTTATGGAGTGCTGAGGATAGCTTCAATAGCTATAAGGAAAGCAACAAAAGAAGCTTGCTGTTTCATGCATTTTCCGTAGATGAAAAGTGACTTACTTGAAGCAAATTCCTTATCTACTTCATGACACATTTTACGATGCTGTGAAATTACCCTTGACTGAAGCAAACCACTTTTATGAACACCAAGGACTTGGGATGCCAGCTAGCTACAATAGTCAAGTACACACAGCAATGTGCGACTTTTTGAAGCCACAATTTAATATTTCGCTTTAACTTTAATATCCGTATCCATGAGTTCAACTAGTCAGCTTCCTACTTTACATACAATAAAAAAAATTAACCATCATTTAACAAAGTAACAAAGTAATGACATAATAGTACATTACCACACTGCAATCCTTGTGAATTGGTATCAGTGATCCTAAATGTGCCAACAATGAAGTCTCCACCAACTGATCGGGCTTGTAGGAGGAATCCCTTAAAAGTGGTGCTCGAGTTTGCTTGTAGTGTCACTAATGTGGAAAGATAGAGGCAGACATTGAGTTAAGTTACAGATAAACATCTTAAAATCCATGTAATGATTGGTTTCAATTGCTTTCTACCAACACTTGTTAGGTTTTTGTGATGTATTAGACATTAATTTACCTGGACACGTTGTGTGTGTGTGTTTTTTTAATTCTAGTGCAGACACCTGCTTCTGAGCGGCCTGTGTAGTACTTGATCTAGACCACTGTAGGGCAACAATAGAAGATAAGACCCCATTTCTGCAATCTGAGTCAGTTATAGATAGGTGAAGCAGGATATTTATCACACATTCGAAGTAAAGGCCATGCAGTTTCAAAGGCTACCCTGACTACTTACAGACTGCATGGCGGACATACTTTTAATAATGTTAAATACTAATCTATTTTAAGTACACTCACCAGCGCTGGGACGCTTACGGGCAGCCATGCGCTTTATAAATCCTATTCCATTTCCATTTCCAAGTTGCTTTTTAAGAAAGATGACAGGGATTATTGTCAATTTCTTACCTTATATTTCTGAAAAGGTCAGATCTGTCGTCAGCTTTATTTATTTTGGTTTAGGTGCTTATGAGTTAGGGCCATTTGTGTGCTTGAGCCAACTCAAGTGAACTAACAAGGTGTTCACACTTATGACAGTAGGAATCACACCACTTTGTATTCTCTAGTGACTCTACCTAAGCAATTTGCCAGTTTAGCAAACAAAGGACACAATAGGCAGGAGTTTAGTTAACCTGGGCTTGCTGCCCTGACATTTACAAATGAATACATCTGATATCAACAAGATATATTCAAGAATTAGTCTATTCAAGGGATCCTCTAGCTTCCTCCCTTGTTGGTCATCCTTTGGAAGGTCCAAATGGAAGGTTCTAGAATGACTTTGAAGTTGATTAGGCTGTATCTATTGTTAGTGGGTGAAGTTGGAGGGAATGAACAAGAGCCTTGGTCACACAGCCACCCTCAGTAATATTGGAATATTTAAATTTTTATTTTTTTAAATTTCTTTTTATTAAACAAAAATCAACAATAAACACATCAGGTGACATAAGCATAATTCCTGAGATTCTCAATGACTTCCATACCATCAAGATATAACACCATTATGACAGTTAGTCAATCAAGGGGACTCATGCGCCTCCACATCCTCTTGACATGCCAGTGCGGCACAGACATCTCTCCTGTAATGATTCTAAGCCTCCCAGACCTTACCCCACTTCCTCGGGCATCCCCTGGCAGAATAGACTGACCTCTTCCTAAACATACACCAATCCAAATCCTCTCTCCATTTCTCAATCTGGGGCGGCTGGTTAGCTCCCCACAGTTGGGCAATATTACGCTTCGCTATCATGAATGACAATGTTGCCAATTGTTGTTTGTATGTATTTAGGTCTGTGGGTTCCCAGACATTCAGAATACATCTGCGGACCTCAGGTCGCAGTTCCATCCCCAGGACCGCCCGCAATGTACGGTGTACTTCTCCCCAAAACACTAGTAGACCACGACAGTGCCACAATAAATGCATGAACGTCCCCAGTTCCCCACATCCCCTCTTGCAGCCTCCGCTCTCCACGTGGCCCAAACGAACCAGACATGGCCCAGTGACATATGTCCTGTGCAATATCTTTAGTTACACCAGTCTAAGCCTCATCTGGATTGCCAACACCCGTGGGGAGGAAACCGCCGCCTGCCAGTCTTCAACATCCAACTTCAAACCCTCTTCATTCCAATGTCTTCTTAATATAACCAATGGGTCTTCCATATTATTTACGAGTTTCCTATATATCAGAGAGATGGTTTTCTCGGGAAGATGCCCATCCAAAACCCTATCCTCGAGGGGGGATGCATCAGGGAGTATTGTGCCCCTGGGGATATGGGTGAGCAACGCATGCCTGACCTGGAGGTAGCGGAAACACTCATGGTCCTCCAATTGATACTGCTGTTTAAGGGAGTCAAATGCGTGTATTGTACCTTCCCCCCAGACATCCTTTATTAGTGTGATCCCTATAAGGTCCCACTTGACGAACCCCTTGGACTTCCATAAACTTCCCAAACTCTCTGAATTCCAAAGCGGGGTAGCGAGTGTGAGCTTTCCTTCCCATTTGAGGTGTCTGTTGGCCGCGTGCCACACCTGAATGGAATGCTCCGCGGGTCCCGTGAGTGGAAACCTCCAGATCTCGTATAGTCACGCCTGGAAGTTGCCATTGGTCCATTGCATACCCAGGGTCATCTGGGGGTCCGTATATTCCGTGATTTACCGCCACTAATTGGGAGGCCCAATAATATTTCTTCAGGTCTGGCAATCCTATTTCCCCATCATACCAGGGAAGGGTAAGTTTGGAGAACGCTATACGGGCTTTACTGTCCCAGAGTTGCTGCCTCTGGGGGGCCTCTATTTCCCTAACGTAGGACGCGGGAACCGGATCCATCGTATTCTAGAGTGCGTATAAAAACCGGGAAGAGCCATTATTTTGAAAAGCACCGCTCTTCCCAACAAGGAGAGTGGGAGAGCCTTCCAGCGCGCCACATGAATTCTAAGTCGCGTCAGAGGGGGGTCTCAGGTTATTAGCAGAACGGAGCTTTGGGTCAAGTGTGATATAGATACTGAGGTACCTGAATCCCTCTGGGCAACCTGTATTGGACATGTGTCCGGAATGGCTGGTGGGTCTCCCCTAAGGACAAAGAGCAACGATTTGGAACAGTTGATCGCAAAGCCTGAGTACCTCCCAAAAATCGCTAAGACATCAAAAAAACAAATCAGGGACCCCCGCTGGTTTGTACGGTATAGTAAAACATCGTCTGCGTATAATGAGATTTTATCTTCCAAATTCCATTGGCCATCGCATTCCACATATCGAGCGGTTTCATCGAACCTAAGCCGCCAATGGCCCCAGTGCCAGGGCGAAGCGGAGCGGGGACAGGGGACATCCCTGTCTGTGCCCCTGCCCAACTGAAAGTCAGGAGATCTGCGGTTGTTCACTACCACCCTGTCCAACAGAGCAGCATACAGAAGGCGTACCCAACTCGAAGCCCAGTTTGTCCAACACTGCAAAAAGATAGGGCCACTCGACTCTGTCGAACGCCATAGTGGCGTCCAGGGACACTAACTCCGCTGGCTCCTGGATCGTCGGGGACCTGCCAAGAACCCTGTGGAGCTGACGCAGATTGAGGGCCGTATTACGATGCAGCATAAAGTCCGACTGATCTGGGTGTATCAAGGTAGTAGTAACTTTGGCGAACCTTGTTGCCAGCAACTTAACCAGGACCTTGGGCTCCGCGTTTAGGAACGAGATGGGCCTTTAGGACGAGTAGCAAGTTTTAGGCTTGCCCTCCTTGTGGATGACCACAATATTGTCAACCCGCTGGTCATATGGAAGTTGCCCCCTGTCTTTGCTTTCTTCCAACATAGTACGAAGAAATGGAGCAATTCCATTGGACCTTAATTTGTAAAGTTCTATGGGAATGCCGTTCGGTCCCAAAGCCTTCCCGGAATGCACTCCTCTAATAGCTTGTGCCACTTCGTCATCGGTGAGCGGTGAATCCAAATACTCCCAATTGTCACCTGATAGTCTAGGCAGTTGAATATCCCTAATCATCTTCCTGCTGTCCTCTTCAGTGTACACGCCCATCGAACTATACACTCCACGATAGTAGTCTGCGAACCTGTTGGCGATAGCCTGGGGGTCTACAATAATGCTGGTGTAGTCCCCCTGTAACTCTGGCACCAGTCTCGACGCCCACTCCCTCCTTTCGAGCTATGCAATAAATGTTCCCGCCTTATCACCATGCTCATAGATTTTGCTCTGATTCACTCCATTCTGCGCCCTGGCTCTATCCCTGGCGAGGCCACTGAACTCATCCTGCCGTAGCTTTAGACGATGAAGACCCTCAGGGGTCATCGCCAAAGACACCTCCCTTTCTAGCTTTATCACTTCTTCTTCAGCTTTTTCCAAGGCAGCCTGCAGTTCCTTCTTTTTACCTGCAATCAGAGATACCGCCTCCCCCGAATGACAGACTTTTACGCCTCCCACAGGGCCTGCGCCGAGTCTACTGTTCCCTGGTTTTCTTGGAAGTACCTGTCCGTGGCTTGGACAATAGCTTTCTTCATGATGAGGTCCCTGAAATGCCATGAATTAATGGGGTCTGCGTCGGTCTGATCAAATTCGATTCGGAGCCAAACTGGAGAGTGATCTGAAATGCCCCTACCAAGGTGTCGCACCTCCCAGAGTCTAGTCTATCCTGAACAAGCTATTATGTCCGCGGGATACGCGTGATACTGTGCGCTGCCTGAGTTTGCGCCCACCAGCCATCCATCAGCCCCGTTGTGTCCAAATAATTGGGGAACCACCTCTGCGCAGGTCTCAACGTCCGGGCGGGATGTCGATCTAATTCGCCCTCTATTACCGCATTGAAGTCGCCCCCCAAAAGCAGGAGCCCCAAGGGCAAGGTCAAGAACATAGACCCCAGATCATGAAAGGTATCAGACTGTAGGCCAGGAGGAACATAAATAGAAACAAAGGTACTTCCCTTCCCACTGACCCGATATATCCACATACCTGCCTCTCTGGTCGGACCACGTGGCCTGGATGTTCAGGGAAAATGAGTTTTTTACCATTATTATTATTATTATTATTATTATTATTATTATTATTATTATTATTAATCAATTCTTATAGAGCGCATGGCTACCCATAGGCATCCCAGCGCTGTCACAAAAAATGACAGACTTAGAGAGGGAGTCTTTACTGTATGTTCTGGAATAACTATGTTTTTAGTTGTTTCCTGAAAGTTAGATGGTCGGGAATGGATCTGAGCTTGGGTGGGAGAGAGTTCCATAAGATGGAGGCATTGTACGAGAACATGCGTCCGCCTGCTCTTGCTCTCCTTTTTTTGGGTACATTAGCTTGAAAGAGGTTGGCAGATCTAAGATTACGTAAGGGTCAGAAAAAAGTTAAGAGGGCATGATTTATTTTTGGGCCTGTGTTCCAGAGCGTCTTGTGTGCAATACATAGCGATTTGAACTTAACGTGTTCTGCTATGGGTAGCCAGTGTATCGCTATTAATGCTGGTTTTGCTGATTGTTTTCCTGGAATATTGTGTAGTAGTCTGGCTGCGGAGTTCTGCACTATCTGAAGCTTCCTAATCGTGGTTTTAGGAGTTCCTAGATAGAGTGAATTAAATAATCCAGCCGGGGAAGAATCAGGAATTGTACCATGGTTCTGCGCGCAGTATCCGGGAGTAGTGGTAAGATTTTTCTTAGTTACCTTAGAGTGCCGAAGCATGTGGCTGCTACCCGAACCGCTTGATGGTTAAGTTTGAGAGGTTTGTCGAGCCAGATTCCTAAACTTTTAATCTCCTCTTTGGGCTGGGGGGGACCGAGGCGACTTGGCCAGCTTATGTTTGAATTTGTTTCCGAGGATCATTAGCTCCGTCTTGTCCCCATTGAGCTTGAGGAATGATTGGTCCATCCACGTTGCTACCTGCTCCAGGCAAGACTCTAGATCAATAGGGCTTTCCTTAGGGTGTTCGAGGGCTACCATCAGTTGGGTGTTGTCTGCGTATGTGACTATTCTGACTCCATAAGGCTGTACTATCTCGGCCAGTGGTCTTAAGTACACATTAAAAAGGGTGGGGCTTAGGGATGATCCCTGCAGGACCCCGCAAGTGAGTGGAATCTCTCTTGAGATGTATCTGCCTTCGAACACTTGCAACGTTCTATCTGATAGGAAGGACTTACGCCATGCTACGGCCTTTCCTCCAACTCCTATCTCTCTGAGTCTGCCTAATAGGTTTACCTATCAAAAGCGTCCGTAAGAGCAGGATGACTGCCACTGTCCCTCCCAGATCTAGCACTTTTCTGGATTCCTCCATTACAGTTAGGAGTGCTGTTTCCGTCCCATGGTTAGGTCGGAAGCCTGTCTGTGATTTGTGCAGAATGTCATGCGATTCCAGATAGATGGACAGTACCGTGTTCACGTGTTTCTCTAGTATTTTACTGACTAATGGGAGGAGTGAAACCGGTCTGTAGTTCCCCCAGTTATCTGGGTTCAGGTTAGGTTTTTTTATAAGTGCCTTCACCATCACCTGTTTCCACCTTACCGGTGCTGTCAAGGTGGTCAGGGAAAGGTTAAGCATTTCCAGGAGTACTGGGAGGATCGTTTCCTTAACTTTCCTTAACATATGTGCGGGCGCTGGGTCGCAAGGAGATCCTGATTTGATTTCCCCAAAAATTTTATCCAGGGTAATCAGATCCATGATCGGGATTTCTTCAAAAAGCAAAAGTTTCCCTGGCCCACTAGCTGGTTTGGGGTATGGTGTATCCTTCTGCTGAGGGGGTTGGAACATGTTGTATATATTGAGAATTTTATTAATAAAGAATTCTGCTAGCTCCTTACATCTCTGAGGGGCTCCTTCAGTGGAACCTTCTGGCAGGGGGCATGTAGATAATGTTTTCACTATTCTGCCTATTTCTTTAGGGGCGTTAGCTGCTGCTTTGATCTTTTCCTCAAAGTATAGAGCCTGTGCTTTTTTTTATTTCTGTTTGGTATGTTTTATTGCCTCTTTGTAGTTTTGTTTTTTCTCCGGGCAATAGTTCCTTCTCAACGCCCTCTCTAGCCTTTCACAGTTTTGCTTGAGTTCCCGAATATTCCAAGTGTACCATGGGAGCCTTTTTTTAGTGGGCCTCTTAGACCTCCATTTAAGGGGGATAGTCACATCCAGGGATGCAGTAATCCATTCATTATACTTATCATAAGCAATAGTGGGGTCATTGTTACTGCTAGGGTAGGTAGCTGTTAACAGATCCGTCCAGGTTTCCGGGATAATTTTTGCCCATGGTCATTCCATTCCTTCGTGGGTTGGTTATTTGAAGGGCAGATAGGCATTTTCAAGACTATTGGGACTATAAGGTGGTCTGACCAGGGGATATGGACGGGGTCTAGTAACTCAATGTTATCCATGTTATGCCAGTCCCCCTCGAACCTGTAGTGAACCCTGCATGCGCTACCAGTTTATAACCCCCTTTATGTAGGGCCATGTACCTATTTCCAACAAGATGCGTCTCCTGCAAGAGCACGATGTCTGGTGAGTGTCTTCTAATAAACTGGTTAACCATCCCCCTCTGTATTCTACCACCAAGCCCGTTCACGTTCCAGCTAAGCACACTTACCCCGATCCCCATCTACAGCTCGACATTAGGCTGGTACGAGGTATGTCTAACTCACCACTGTCTCCTGATGTATCAACAAAAACCCCACAAACTACCCCACTAACAATGCGACCCTTAAAACAATGATTGCCACCACTTCCACCCCCCACTCCCCTCCCTGCACCCCTGCTCATGGCAATTGCCCATCCCCAACTGGCAGAATGCCTGTCGCCCCACACACCAAACTACTGGTTAACTAAAGGTAGAAAAAGGAAGGAGGGCCAGTGCTCCGTCTCCCCCCCAACCCGGATCAGATAATCACTCTGAAGCCAAACAATATGAGGGTCAAGCCTCCAATACCTGCCAATGTACATAAGTCTCATACACTGTGTCGCCGCTCACGACCCTGCTCCGGCAATGGGTCTTCTCCGCTCCTGCTGCGATCTACCTGTGTGCGGTTCCCAGCCATTCCGATGAGGTACCCCAATCAAAGGCTTTAAGGAATGAACAAATGTGCCAACCAGAAGACCTTCCGAAGGCTGGGCCAATGGGTACATGACTGTCATATCCACAGGTTACATTACTGATGTAGAGGTACCGACAAAGTACAGCAGACCGGAATGCTACTCCTCCGCTCTCATTCCCGTTCCTGCGACGCGTTCTCACCGCCTCTTTCATGGTTGCCCGTGCCACAAGGGAAGCGGGTATCAATCCAGTCCGACGCCACCTCTAGACGATCAAAAAGCCATGCTTTCCCCTCGACCTCCACTCTCAAGCGTGCCGGATACATCAGAGCATATTTCATTCCTTTGTCTCTAAGCTTTTTCTTGACTGCAAGGAAGTTCCGGCGCTGTTTCTGGACCATCTGTGTGAAGTCGGGGAAGAAAGCGAGGGTAGAGTTCTCGTATCGCAGTGGAGGGACCAGGCGTGCCGCCTGCAGGATGGAATCTCTATCTCGGAAATTCAGCACCCTGGCGATCATCGGACGCCGGGGTACACCAGACTTGGGACGCCCACCCTGGACCCTGTGAGCCCGCACGATAGTGAATAAATTACTCAGACCCTTGGGCTTGAGGTGCGTGAGAATATGGTCTTCAACAAACAAGTCTGGTGCTGGGCCTTCAGATCTCTCAGGCACCCCCAAGATCCGTATCTTGTTGCGCCGAGCGCATCCTTCGTATTCGTCCAGTTTGCGCTCAGTCAAGTTGCAAGAGGTTTTGAGCTCCCGCACATCCTGCTGGAGCTGCGCCATGTCATCGGTCAGGCTAGCGGTCTTGATTTCCAGCGATTTAACCTTCTCATTAGCTTTGGTGAGGTCTGCACGGATAAGATTGACCTCGATGGTAACCGTGTCCAGTTTATTCTCAAGAAACTCAATTTTCTGGCCCAGTGATGACTTGACCCCATCTATCGCTGCCATGATGTCATGCAGCGTCATTTCAGATGAAGAGCACGAGGAATCACCCCCAGATGGCTCAGCAAGTCTTGAATCTATAGGGGATCCCTTGGAGATAGTGTACCTGTGCAACTTATTAGACTGTACCTGTCTCACCCCTTTAGATGTTTTCGGCTGGTGCCTGTCTCCCTCCGGCTTAGTCGCCATCTGAAAGCCCTCAGCCGGAACGCACGGCACCGCCTCCCGGGTGGGATATTTGTCTCGGCTCTTGCCTGGGTTATTCGTGGCGAGACCACCACACCACCGTCGCTCCACCAGGGGCAAAAGGGCAGGCCTTAAGAAACAGGTTCAAGGCTGTTGGGTGCGCTCCCCCTCCGCGTTCCAATGCAGCTCCTTTACTTGCCCAGCCTCGGGGGCAGCCCCACAGGGGAGTCCCTCTCAACACCGGACCCCCCGACGCCACAACATCAAGGGAGCCAAGCAATCACTCCCAGTGCAGGCGGCCAGTATCTGAGCCTCCGGGATCCGCCCTCCGGGGCCCGCAGCAAACCCTCTTTCCAATGGCAGGAAGAAGGGGGGCCCCCAACAACAATCAGCAGCCCCCCAACACCACCCCTATAAATGTCCTTACGGGTGTCTGAAGCTCTGCCCCCTCACCAGCCACTCCGCGAATCTCCCGCAAGGGGGAACCCTCCTTGATGCCCCTCAGCTGTCTCCCCTGCCACCAGTGCCGCCACACCCGAGGCCGCTGATGCAGGGACCGTAGCTCTGGCCCCCGATGCCACAAAGGTGAGTCGGAGCGGTTGGCAGGCGTGCAGCATTTTCCTCCCCCTTTTCAACGATTCACCTCAGTGGTCCGCCGAGGTTCTCTGGAGTCCCCCGCAGCCACTCTCAATTAGGTCCCAGGAACGGGGCGGTACCGGTGACTTCCGGTCCGTGACCCCAGTGTTGATCAACTCTGCCCTGGCCGCCGCACACACTCCAGACCCAGGCAGCAGGCTCACTTGAGGCCACAAGTAGGCATGCCCGTATCTCCGGCCCCCGGTATCATAGAGGGGCCGGAGATGCTGCTGAGGGGTCCGCTGTCATTCCGCCACCAGATAATGCATTTCAGCAACAGGATAATGCACAGGATCGTAGGGCTGGGGGACGGGCACCCGGGAGCCGAGGACTTAAGCTGCCATCATAGACCGGCGCGTGGCTCCTCCCCCTAATATTGGAATATTACTCACAAAGGGCTATAAGAGGATTTTAGTGCCACCATATACTTTACAGAATAGAAAGTATTTTAAACTGGAGTTGGTGTGCTAAATTTGGGAATTGTTTATGTACTAGATTATGATGAAGGCCACTGTAATTATGCAGTGATGGAGCAATGGCTCGCCCTTCAGCAGCAGCACACAAACTATCAGTACTAGAGCATTTAATACAATCCAAGTAATCATCAAAAATCAATCAGAATTATCACAATGTTGGAAACGTGTCCTCATGGCAGGGTTGACTAAATGCTGCAGCACGAAAAGGCAAATTATTTAGCCTAATCTGGGACAATGTGTAGCAACATTACTAATCTCTGGGAAATAGTTTAACTTCATTAGTAGCAGTTCATCTCAGACTACAGAAGTCACTAAGAAAAGGGTGTCTCGTTGGCCTTGACAAATGGTCTGCCAATGCGGGAACTATAGTGGTATTTTTTTTAATAACTCTTTTTGAGCTAGAAAGGACATTCTTACATGACATATCATGATTGGCAAACTGATGACTAAGAAACAAGGCTCGATCTGAAGACGGAACAGGATATCCCATCCTGCGGGTTGTATGACAGAACCACGCATGCGATAATATTGCATGCCTGAACAATGCAGTCTTAACCACAACCGTATCTTTACCAAGCATGCCTTTACCATGCATGCCTTTACAACAAATGTCATTGTAAAGGCATGATTGGTAAAGGCATATGCATGGTAAAGATCACCTGTGAGCTCTAAAATCTGGCACCCAACCTTGCAATCCATCCTGCCACAGCCCTAAAAACTACCCGACCCCCCACCCTGAGTCCCTAAACCCGGCACCAGCTCTAAAATCTACCCTAATCCCAGCCCCTGCCCCGCTCGGAGCCCTAAAACTGGGCCCCACCCCTGTAAACTGACCCTTCCCCATGCCCCAGTCCTAAAAATTGCCCCAACTCCAGTCATCTGCCCTGAGCCCTAAAACTGTCCCTCTGCCCTAAAAACGAACCCGACCTCCCCCTGCCCTGAGCACTAAAAGCCGGCCACCAGCCCTACTTATCCCAGACCTTTCTGGCCCAGTCCTTCCTGTTGCTCCCCCGCCCTTCTGCTCAGCATCTAGAGCACTGACTGTCATAACCACGCATATGCCTAGTTAAAGCATATGCATGGTTAAGGCAAGTGTTGTTCTGCTTGTGTTAAAATGATGACATGTGTTGTTTAGCCCGTGTTGTTAATGCCATTTCCCCAGCCTGAGTAGTGATTGAATTCCTGCTTTCTTCCAATTAAACATTGGACACAATGTTCCTAGTTCTGCATGAAACTTTGCTACCCAGTTTCTGAATGTATTAACTGAGAATGGCAACTCCTGGTTGGGCACACATTAAATCTGGATAGTTCTCTGGTGGTTATGTGTGGTTGATGAGCACTAAATAGACAATTCCTAATAGACATTTGAAGAAATTTGTAACTTTATGTACAAGATGGAGAGGGATAAACACAGATTTTGTTATCAGGATGCTGTTATATCTTCCCAAAGTTGATGATATGCTTTCACCATTGGAATAATCAATATACTGTTTGAAGCTATGCAGCTAGAGTTTAGATTCATTCTTTCTGCAAATGCTTCAAATACAGAATAGTCTAAAGTAAACTTTACTTCAGTAGACTCACAAGCAAGAGGAGTATTCCTAAAATGGAGGACTGTGTTCATGAGTGTCCCATGCTGGATATTTTAAGCATGAGGTAAACTTTTATATTTTTTTGTGTATTTTCTTCAGTATAACTTCTTTTTATGAGTAGCATCAATGTGTTATACATTACTTTTGAGTCTGTGTACCATTACTAAAATATTAGAATACATCTTGGACATCTCTCCTATACTTGAAATAAGCATTACAAATTTTAACATTTTTTAGATCACTGAAACATCTAGTCAGACTAAAGAACACTTGTTAAAATAATGTTAGCAACGGCTTGTGAAGACATGATGTACCTTGATGTGAATGATCACATTCCTGTAAATTTTTCTAGCCTAGAAGAGAAGTTATTGTTTGATTGATTCTGGACCCGAAAAGCATCATTTGTAAGGAAGTCACACAGTGCATTGCAGCAAGCCACCTTGGGAGTTGCATGGTAGCTCCCAGGCCATGCCATGGAATGCCTAACTAGGGCAGAGTAACTCAACACACTGATTTGTGCTGCATTGGCTTACTTCTGATGTGACTTAGAGGTTTGTGTCATGCATGTACAATGTTGCATTGTGCAAACATGATGCTACAGGAGGTCATCCTGCCCAGCAAGGACTTGCTGTGCTATACTGTGTGACAGGGAAAGGGCAAGAATGTGCTGCACTGAAGTTAGTACCGCTCAATCAAGCAGCCTAGCGCCAATGCAGGCACCCCTGCACCATGGTTCAAGTGTGCCTCTTTGGCATGCAGGTTTGTTTTTGAGCAGGAAGGGGCGCCTTCCTGCACACAACCAATCCTGGGAGGCATATTCCTCTTTCTGTGAGTGCTGCATTCATAAGAGGAAGAAACTAGGAGAAATAGAGATATTTCTCCTTGCTTTGCCTCTCTTGGGAAGGTGTATGTTTTTTAACACATCCCCAGATTGATAAGTTCTTGTTAACCTGGTAATGCGTCAAAATCCATGGGAGTTGCGTGGGAACACCTACACAGGGCAGAGTACTGCAACACTGTGATTTGCACTGTCTTGCATTATTTCAGATTTTTGAAGCCAGTCAGAGCCACTCAAAGTGCCTTTGTGTGGCTTCAAAAATCTGAATTAGATGTTTGTCACGCATGTACCACTTTCCGTGGGGCAAATGTGACACAACATCTCTCATAAATGAGGCCCTAAGTGTGCCTGCCTTCCATCTGGCTCTTGTAGCAACACTGACTACAATATGGTCATTGAAACGTATTACAATATTCTGTTCAGCGCTAGAATTTGTGCTGCAAATGATCAACTACAGAGATTAATTATAATATATCCTACTATATGAGCCCCCTCGCGGCCATCGCACGCCAACACAACCTGAACATCATCTCCTACGCCGACGACACCCAGCTGATCCTCTCCCTGACCAACGACCCCGCCACCGCCAGAGCCAACCTGCACGAAGGGATGAGAGACGTAGCCGAATGGATGACGACCAGCCGCCTGAAACTGAACTCAGACAAGACGGAGGTCCTCATCCTGGGCTCCACGCCCTCCGCCTGGGATGACTCCTGGTGGCCCCCCGCCCTGGGCACCGCACCCAAACCGACGGACCACGCACGCAACCTGGGCTTCATCCTGGACTCCTCCCTCGCCATGACCAGACAAGTCAACGCCGTCTCCTCGTCATGCTTCAACATCCTGCGCATGCTACGTAAGATCTTCCGGTGGATCCCCACCGAGACGAGGAAGACGGTCACCCAAGCCCTCGTCACCAGCCGACTGGACTACGGCAACGCCCTCTACGCCGGAACCACCGCCAAACTCCAGAAGAGACTCCAGCGGATCCAGAACGCCTCGGCGAGACTCATCCTCGACATCCCCCGACGCAGCCACATCTCCGGACACCTGAGAGATCTGCACTGGCTCCCGGTCAACAAGAGAATCACCTTCCGGCTCCTCACCCACGCGCACAAAGCCCTACACGACCAAGGCCCGAGCTACCTCAACAACCGGATCAACTTCTACACTCCCAAGCGCCTCCTCAGATCAACCAACCACGCCCTCGCCGCCGTCCCCCGCATCCGAAGAGCGACAACAGGAGGAAGATCCTTCTCCTACCTGGCCGCCAAGACCTGGAACTCACTTCCGACCGAGCTGCGCCTGACCCAAGACCACCTCTCCTTCAGGAAGAAGCTCAAGACCTGGCTGTTCGAGCAGTAGCGGCACCCCCCCCCTCCCAGCGCCTTGAGACCCTACGGGTGAGTAGTGCGCTCTACAAATGACCTGATTGATTGATTGATTGATTGACTAACAACCTCTGAACAAAATCCCCAAAATTCTTCTTGTTATCTTCCTCTAACTCTCACCTACACATCGTCCTATATAATACCAGTGTTTGAGATGTTCAATCTGTGAATCGAGCGGTCACCAACAACCAATAAGACTGTTCAGAATGAGGGAGGCTCTTTACTCATGGCCATTCATAATTGTTAGACCTGGCATCCTTGGCGTGGTTTCCTCCTATCATTTTGCCTCTATCTCCTGTATTTTTGATGCTGTGCTGGATTTCGTTTTTGCTGGTTTAGATGCTTTGGACACTCTGCCACTGCTGATCAGTGTCAGAGTGTAAGTGCTCTCTGTGTAAATTGTTATTGTGATTGGTTATCCATGATTGGCATATTTTTATTACCAAGAAGTCCCTAGTAAAGTGCACTGAGTGTGCCAGGGCTGGTGATTCAAATGCTACTAGTGGGCCTGCAGCACTGATTGTGCCACCCACTTGAGTAGCCCTAAAATGGTGTCTCATGCCTGCCACCGCAGTGCCTGTGGGCAGTCTGTGAACTGCCATGTCCTCCTGGTCAGTGTCCCCACTGACCGGGCCTAACCCTTCCCTTTCTGTGCACATTGGTCACCCCTATGGAAGGCCCAAGGTACCCTCTTGGGCAGGGAGCGGTGTATGTGAAAGGTAGGCCATGTACCTGTGCAGGTGACATGCTCTGGTAGTGGATTACAGCCATTTTCATGTTTCACTATTGTAAGGCTATCTTGCTCCATAGGCTATCATGGGGGATGCTGGCTACAGTGGCTACCAGCATATCTTCCCATAGGAGCAAGGTAGGACATAAAAGTCTGGTATCCCTGAACTCAGAATTTAATAACACATCTTTTAGGAAAGGTGTTTTTTAACTCCTGTGTTTGAGAATAGCCCTTTTTAGAAAGTTGCTGTTCTCTTGTCTGACCTTTCTGTGTGCCTTGGCCTGTTTGTGAATTGACTGTCTGGTTTGAGCGTGACAGGAGGCTGGCTGAGTCAGCCCTAGGCTGAATGACTGCATCTGCATCTTGAGTGGTGGGAGGGGTAGCACCTGGGCCTGAATAGGGCTGTGCCTGCCTTCCACAATGCTGGCTCCACCTCCTGCTGCCCCTCACTCAGAAAGGAAAGGAGAAGCCAGGAAAACAAAGTGCTCCAGGAACACCCAGAACTAGTTCAGACCGGGCTCAGAGCCCTCCTGCACAAAGGGAACAAATATTTTTATGGGTATAAGTACAGGACCCCTGACAACAGAAAATTAGATCGTCCTGGAATCAAAAAGGAACCTCTGCCAAGGAGAATGCTGAAACTGAAGAAGGAAGACTGTCCTGCTGTTGCTTTGCTGGACTGACCTGCTGTTGCTTTGCTGACAAGGAGAGGGGAAGGACTTTGCTTTGTGCTGTGTCCCCTTGCTTGAAGGAATCTCCAAGGGCCTGTTGTGAGCTGGCTCCCTGTTATGAAGTCCCAGGTAAGCATGGGCGGATTTTGCTAATTGGCAATCCGCAAAATTGCGTATTTACGGATTCGCAATCCGCAAAATCCGCGAACTCTCGCGAATTTGCGGATTTTTTAATTTTTTTGTGTTCGCAAGGATTTCTGCCAGTTTGCGAGGATTTTGTACCAGTTCGCAAACGCGAACTTACTTTTCGGGTAGCAACGGTCGCGAACATGTTGTTTCTACATCTGGTTCATCACAGCACCCTCTGTTTCACCACTGCCACCCTCTGTTTCACCACTGCCACCCTCTGGCTCACCCATGTCACCCTCTAGTTCATCACTGTAGATTATGGGTGGAAAAGCACACCTGCCCTGCCTCAACTGACATAAATGAATTAGGGGCTGATTAATGTGTTACTGAATTTGAACTTCCTGGCTGGAACCTGCTTCCTTATCTGTAATTGCTTTCTCTGAGCCTGCTGTGAGGGTCAGAGCAGGGTCATAGAATAGTTGCAAGTCGGCAACTGAACTCTGAAGGGGCCCCTCAGGAAGCACAACAGGGAATGGTTACTAATGATAAGATTGAACTTTTGCACCTGCTGAGTGCTTTCAGTTTTTGCAAAAATCCAAATATCCAGCAGCATCCACAAA
The DNA here is from genome assembly GCF_964261635.1 of Lissotriton helveticus. Classification (NCBI taxonomy): domain Eukaryota; kingdom Metazoa; phylum Chordata; class Amphibia; order Caudata; family Salamandridae; genus Lissotriton; species Lissotriton helveticus. Next base: position 2,072,938,036 of record NC_136057.1, on the reverse strand, counting down.
AAGTAATCCTTCCAGGCACTACAGGGAATGGTTACTAATGATAAGATTGAACTTTTGCACCTGCTGAGTGCTTCCAGGTCAAGATCAAAATCAAAGTGACCAGCACATGAAGAAAGCACTGAGAGGAGCCTGCTGGACAGGAACAGGAAGTTGGAGACTGTGGGGCACTTCCTTCCTCCCACCCCCTCCCCAAAATGGACTCCTTGCAAAAAAAAGTGCAGGCAAATGTCAACCTGAGGAGTTATTCTGATAAAAATCATATTTTTCAAGGTTTATGCTGCCTGCTGGTGGATTTCTTGTGCGAAATTGCAAATTTTGCAATCTCGCAATTGCGAGATTGTTGCTGCCAGCCGCATCTACGTTTTCGCAAGTGTTTACTCCCGCGAAATGGTATAGTATGCTAGTTGGCAAGTGCGACCAAGCAAAAAAATCCGCTTCGCACGGATTTACGAATTTTTGGTAAGTTCGCGAGAGTTCGCGGATTGCGAATTTACCGAAAATCCGCAAAATCCGCGAGCGGAACGGATTTTACGCCCATGCTTAGTCCCAGGAACAAAATGACTTCACCCCAGCTTTCCTGAACTCTATTGAGAGAGTTATGTCCTTCCTGGAGTGCTTGGCCCATGTGTGGTGCCTCTGGAAGTTGTACCTGTGTTGGGAAGCTGGAAACCAAGCTTTTAAAGAAGTTTCTGCAAGTTATGTCGCAAACCCGACTGAGCGAGAAAATTCCCGCCGCTACGAGGACCGAGATCGTCGCAGCGCCTGTCGCCGCTGCCTGAAGACGTTGCACCCTTCGTTAGTGGGAAGATTTCCGCCACTGCGAACATCGTCGCAGAGCCTGTCGCCGCTGGGTGAGATCACCGCATCACGTCGCTGCGAGAATCATCGGAGAGCCATCGCATCGAGGAGCTGCGAGAGGAAGATCGCCGCTGGATCTTGCATCGTCGCTCCAGAGATCGTCGCAGCCCCTGAGAATCATCGCATCGTGCCTTTCCGAGCATTTTGCTACGGAACCTCCGCACCGGAATCCATACAAGTCATCGCCTTCCTACCCATACAGATCGGATTCATCGCTACACGCCGCTAAATCCAGCGGAATTGTCGCTAACGCCTCCCCAGGGTCTCAGGAGTAACGCAACACTTGTTTTCCACCGCAACAGCTTTTGTTTTGGAACTTTGTCACATTTAAAGGTACTGTTGGTTAAACGTGACGCTACTGTGAACTTTTCACGCAACTGTGGATTATTTTAACGCTAACATTAAGAACTCTTTTGCAACCCTATTCTTGAACTGTGTATGTAGGATTTTTGTCGTTTTGATCTTGTGCAGTTTAGGTTAAATACCTTTATTTTTCTAAACTGTTGTGAAGTCAGTTTGTGGTGTTTTCACTGGGTTACTGTGAGTTTTGGTACAAATACTTTACACATTGCCTTTGATAAGCCTTGACTGCTCGTGCCAAGCTACCAAGGCGGTGAGCAGGGGTTATCTCAGAGGGTTTCCTCCTTACCCTGACTAGAAGCAAGGGTCCCTATTTGGACAGTGGTACCTACCCCTGCCAACTAGAGACCCCCAGTTCTAACAATAATGCTTATACTGTGAGAGATGTTTTGATAGGTTGTAGATCAGTCTGTCTAATAGCTGGAGTGCCCAACAGCCTTCATGCCCTGATGTACTATTTAGAAAGTGTGAGAGGGAGATAGAGAGAGAGGAAGAGGGAGAATAAGGGAGATCACAAAACTAGTTATTTTGGCTGAAGAGGAAATCTGTAAACAGGAAAGAAGGCCTTCTCAATCTGATACTTCACTGGGTAATATAAGCAATGTTGCCCATATATAATGACTTCCCTAATGCAACTGATTTGTGAGCAAACATCTTTGAAACTGGATCATGCTGTGGAAAGTTACTTCGATGTTCACCTATCCCAGTGGCTCAGCCTTGCAATGCAATCAGTATATCTCTTTTTCAAACCATCTGGCTATTAAATAAAATCTTTGTACTTTATGAATAGCCTACCTGTGATTTGGTCTCCTGCCTTAAATGTAGTAGGTGATACCAAGATGCTATAGGGAGCAAGTGATTTCTGTGGACGGTAGCCTCCATGAATAGGTAACATGTTATCACAGGCCATGCTGACCTTTCCATCCGGATAGCAGAATACATTTACAAAATGCACTGCACTCAATAAAAGTGCAACGGAGGTGTAGGTGTTCATCTGAAAAATCAAAAACATATTGTTAACTATTTTATATGGGTTCTAACATGCTTCATTTGAATTGAAGGTCCTCATTTCTTCATGATTTAAACTTGAAAATAGCATTATTCACAAACTTTAGCAACATATTTGCAAGCATCATTGAATAACTATTTGGTAGAACACAGTATCTTTCCAATCCTCAAGTAAAACATTTTTGTAGCACTAAAGTGCGGTATTGTTTTATGTAAAATGTCGAAAACTACGGTTGTTAAATTGCAGCATTCCACCATCAAACCTACAAGAAAATGTTTACAAAAACACTATTGTGGCACAGTAACGTGGACTATACAACAGAGAAAAATGTTGATATGTCTATCTGAATTTTTAATGTGGCTCAAAACCCTTTTTTCCACAGGCGCACACTCTCAAGGGTGTGGCTTCCATCGGTGCCTCCTGTGGGGTATCACAGGGACCTAGGTGCTTGAAGGGCCACTGAACCCTGATTATTGTTGTATTTTATTATTCGACCAGAAGTCAGGGGACATTTCCTTCCTAGCTCTGGGTTCTATGAGGTACTGCCTGTGCTACAACACGCTAATTTGCAGAGCAGTGTGTCTGATCAGCAAACCAGCTTATGTGGGAATATATGGAGTTAAGATATACAATGGAAAAACTCCATGGGTAAAGAAAAAAGGGAGTTTGACCCACTCTTCTATGCCTCTGTGCAGGAGATCTCCTGACTGGGTGTGGTATTCTCCTTTAGGAGTGGAAAGACTGAAGAATAGGTTAGAAACTGGTCGATGTCAATGTGGGGTGGTTCTATTATGAGTGAGTTAGTTGCAGCTGACCATTGAACAACCTGGCTGACATAGGCTACTCGTATCAATAATAAACACCTCTTGGTTGTCTGACAAATAATGACCCGGTGTGGGTGTCTAGTGGTTCCTTTGACTTTCTGTGTCTTTCAAAGGACACCCTGTAGATTGCTCTAAATGCTCAGACCCTCCTGAGTTGTATGTGTCATGTTCTCAGTGGCATCCTTGTCCATGCTCCTCCTTTGCTAATGTAATGCAGGCACATGAACAAAGTATTTCTGAATGTACTATGAAATTGAGGGATTACAAGGTGTATGCAACACAGGAGCAAAATGTTCGACAATTTCACAGAAAGTGTAGCAAAAACTCTAAATTTAGTAACGTAGAATTTCTTCTGCAGCACCACAAAATGGCATGAACGGCAAATTAATATACGCAAATGTTTTTGATAACTGAACTTCTTTTATTTACCTGTAGAGTTTATGTATCCCCCTAAACTACCTTGGTGCTATTAGAATTAAAATTGAATAACATTACTTACAAGGAGAGCCCAACAGAAGAGATGGGTGCTCAAAGCCTTAGCTACTGAGAGCAATTAGTGATGGAGTCAAAATCTAAAGGGAGGGCATTCCATAGAGGTCACAAACTCTGTAAACCATGCAACTGCACCATGAAGGATGTGAAGCACTGAACCTTAGCAGTATATGAGACTGGAGGTCTTTCCAGGACATGGGTACCAGAACACTGTAAATAAACACAGTGTCCTCTTTGTGAAAAGCCATAAAAATCATACAGAGGGCCTTCAACTGAATGCAAAGGTCAAGAGAAGCAATAGAAGCAAGCGCTGGGACCTGATCATGTGTGTATTAAACTGCAGACTCGCCTGGTGGCCACTTTCTGTAGGTATTTCAATATGTTGATCTAAGACGTAGGGAGATCAAGGTAGATTGAACTTTAAATAGTGTTCCACTACAATCTCACCTGCAGGAAATCTCTTATGTCATACTTTTGCAATCTAGGCATCAAAGAAAAGATATTGATCAGGCAAGGTAAACACGTTTTTATCTATGTGGATAGAAATAAGCAGTGGTCCAAACTGGTCTGAAAAAAAACTGGTAGACAAGCAAGTGGTATATTTGCCAGTACCAAACACCTTAGCTATGTTAACATTAAGCATCAGTTGGCTGTTGGGTTTATCAAGACCTTGCCCCTTTGCAAAGTCTTGCAAAGTGACACAAAGGTCTTGGTAAAGTGCTTACTTAATCGCACCAATCTTTTGTGTGCTGGAAAATTGCCCTTTGATAGTTTTAACAGTGCTTTGCACTGTTTGTGCTAACTCTTATCAAGGGGGTGTTCCATTTCTATTTACAATACTTTAGGCATTCTAACACTACCACCAATAGTCTTTGATGCAAACCTAGATCTACAAAGAGTATCAGACTTAGCTTTGTGTAAAAAAAATACCTCCTCAAGGCAGGTGCAGTCTGAGAAATGTTTTAATTCCTCCAAACATTTCAAATGTAGAGCACACATCCAGATTGCAAAAATGTTAAAATAATTACTAACAGTAGGATTTGGTGTACTGGAGGAACTGTGGTTGCTGTGCTGCGATATGTTTTTGTAAATCTGTCCCAAGGTGCCTTCCATATTGCAAAGGGTGTCTACTTTGACTACTGATCAAATTTCAGCAAATTTCAGCATAAGCTGGGTGTCGTTAGCATAGGAAACAGTCTTACAGCAATGAAAGATTGCACTTTCCCAAATGCTTAATTAACAGAGGAAAGATTAACTGAGTTGTTAGCAGATGTCATGTGAATCCTGAGATGGCAACATAGGTCCATTGTACACATGGTTCTCATTTGCACACCAGGAGCATAAAGCCAATCACTTGCCTTAATGTTACAGTTGAACCACTGCTTTTGCTGTTGGAGAACAGACTTGTTAAAACATCATGCTGCTTTACCCTCCCTCCCAATTAGATAGATGGATATGATTTGTAAAGAAACACTTTCAGAGAGTCTTGTTAGGGTCTGATTCTAATCCAGATTTTTACTGTTGTCAATTATTAGAATCCCTGGTCGACTGGACCTTTTATTCTGCTAAGAAATGTAAAGGGGAACCATCCAATTCATTATAACTTTATCTGAGACCAAGTCAATCCAATTCAAAGAACCACTGACTAGGAAATACATTTTGAAGGTTTATTACAAAGCCAAAAATAACAGAACGTACAGGCACCACAACAAGAGGTTAAGAAAGTAAACTAGCACTAATACAAACATAATTCTACGCATTAGACTTAGGCAACTCAAAATTATTATCAGTGTAATTTCTAAAAGCTTCAGGCAAATAAGAACAGTCCCTGCTTGAAGTCTTGACTGCATTCGCCTAAAAGAAAAGGAATATTAGTCTGTCCCTACACTAACACTAAGGTGACATCCCTACTTAGCATTCCCACCCAAGCAAGAGGAAAATGTGTCAGCAGTGAAGACTTCCTAAGAAGTACACTCACTTTCCATGGGTAAGTAGCCTAAGCTACAGAGCTCATTCTAAGATGCTCCTTGCTTCCCCTATAGCCTTCTCCTCTGAGTCTGCCCCAGCCTGCCCTCCACCCTCAGGGTACTGTCCATAATACAAAATCCCCAAAATATTAAACACGCCCTAAACACACTCCTTTGGCAGGTCTTCTCTCTGGTGCTTTTCCAACAAAACTTTGACTGTATCTAAAACCGTTGGTGTGTCCTTGGGTCCCAAGCACCTTCTCCACGAAATGGAACATCTTTACATTCCTTTCTCACTCCTACTGTACTCGCCTCTACCATCCTAACTCCTAAAACAAATGCTTTTCTGCCTAACGAACATGTGTCCTTGCACCTGCAACAGGAAGCCTGTGTGCCAATCGACCTTGCACATACACAAATCTACAATGGAAAATTCAACTGAGAAAAGGAGCCTTCAGGAGGAAAATAAATTTCGGCCAACAACGTTTAGCCAAGCTAAGTAAGCAGAATTAGGGCTCTATTGTTGCTTTCATACAATCAGGCCTTTACCCTTAACACATTTCTAAAATACATTATAAGCATTACATTCAAAATCATTCTTAAAGCTTTACATTTCTCACGTGAATAGCAACCCTACATGTGCAACTTTTAACATGGTGCACGTTAATCCTAATGCAACATCTTACACGTGAAAAAATAATTTCTGCACTACATAAGGCACATTCTTGATTAAGCATTACATTAGTCGATATGAATACTCTAGACATTCTAACATTATTTGATTAATTACTACATTTCTAATAATTACACGTTAATACAGTCCTCTAAATTTGCGGGTGCAAACTACCCATGATTATGACGCACCCCTACAATTCTCAAAATAACATGGCGCTCTATCACTGGCCCACTTTGATGACCTGTGTCATCACCAAATTACACCATCCTTGGGGAAAGAACCGATTTCAACAGAACTTGTTGCCATTCTTCCACGCCTAAACATCCCCATGTTTCTAAGATTTCTATATTGGCTGTCCAGCAGCCTTTCCATTCTTCTCTCTTGCTGTCTCAATGACCTCTCAAGCCTGTTGGACCTATACCACTTACAAACTCTAAACAAACCCCGCATTCCAATCACACAAGCCACAACTATAATAAGAGGTGTCAACACAAAACCAAGGAACCCTTTTCCCAAGCTTGCAAACCAACCACCCACTTTACTAAATCCTTTACCAACTTTCTCCCAAACGCCTTCCTTAGTCATATCCTCAATCTCATGATGAATCGTAGTGATATTACTTATATATCTCTCCCGATCTTTGCTGTTGTCTGTAATATAAGTACAACACTCTTGAACCTTCAAAAGTGTACAGACTCCTCCCTCTTTTGCCAAGAGGACATCTAAAGCAAGGCGATTTTGTAAAACCATAGTCCTTATCGACAACATCTCTCCTTCAACCAACACCAACGGCTTAGCTGTATTCATTGACAGTTCATTAACAACAGTCGCCAACCTCCTGATTTTCACATAATTCAAAATCACTCCCAAACTTGGTATCATTGCTCCACAAAATGCCTCCGACTGCTCCCACACTTCCTCTCCGTCACACCCTCACATGCTGTCCTCCTTCCAAAAGCTCCAAATCTTGTACATGATAAATCTTAGGGAAAATTATCGCCAAATAACACGTGCCATACCATTTCGCAGGCAATCTCACATAGGCATTCCTCCCACAAACACAATACACAGTCAGTATCACTTGCACCGTACCCTGAAAAAAGTTCTTAGCTGAATCTTCTATAGTGAAAACATGATTGCATGTGGTCTGTCCTAATTTAAGATTCTCATAATACGTCTGTGGACGCCTTATGCATAACTTCCTTTTCTGCTTTTCATCCAGTGCTATCGGACCATAACTCCCTTTCGATTTGTGCAACTTCTCTTCATCTGTCCAAGCTACCCTACCTTCACCTGAATCTTGTAACTGTTTTTGCTTTCTCTATCTGTCTTCTACTTGATCAATGAACCGCTTTTCTACCTCTGACAACGAACATGTCAGATTATGTTGATGTGCATAAGCTGTATCTAACTCTGAAGTAGGTATGAAATATTTTCTACGTCTATCATCTGTCTTGTAATAATCATACTTATTCAAATTCTTATAACCTGGTACCCCAGGAAGTACTGCATCATAATTAGAAAATAAATACTCAAAATGACTTCGTCCATGAAAAATGCTAAGCAATATACTACAAGAAATACCATACGTCAATGGAAGGTGATGATATCTAATTCCCTCATACACTGAGGCAGGCAACTGCATACACACATAACAGTCCTTCGCATCCATCGCATCAATATATTCATACAAAAACTCAGCATAAGCATTCAGCTTAAAGTCACTCCTAGAAAGATCTATGTGAAACCTACGGCTCTCTTCTAATAGCAACGCTCTTTTATCTCCTATTTTGACCTCTTTCTTGCTCAGAGTGGTAGGCGTAAGTGTTCCCTGTACCCCCACTGCCTGCTCGTGTGGGGCTAAATATGAATGAATGAATGAATGAAATATCATTTGTAATGCGCAACTATGCCCAGTGGGCGTCAAGGCGCCTAAACCAAATAAAGAGCTGTTAGCAGACAGAAACAGAGCCTACTGGTATGCCTTAATAAAGAGCCAAGTTTTCAATGACTTCCTAAAGAGGTCGAGGGAAGGAAGTAGTTTGATTTCAAGGGGGAGTGAATTCCACATCAGAGGTGCCAGTATGGAGAAAGCTTTGCTCCCCCATCTAGCCTTCTTGGCTCTGGGAATTACCAGTTGATTAAGCTCGCTGGATCGTAAACATCTGCTCGGAACATATCTAGTGAGTAATGAACCAAGGGCATCAGCCGACCCTGCAGTTAGAGCCTTATATGTAAGGCAAAGGAGTTTAAAAGTGATCCTTGAAGGAATGGGGAGCCAGTGGAGGTTCTTCCTCGCTAGGGTCATAGATGCCAACCAGGGCAAAGCGAGGGCAAACCGCGCTGCAGCGTTCTGTATGACCTGCAAACGCTGAAGCAGGCCCTTGTTGGCCCCGGCGTATACTGAGTTACAGTAGTCAAGCCTTGAGCCAACAAGGGCAATCACCACCTGTTTCCGTGCCTGTGGGGACAGATAGTGCACGATCCTTTTCAGGGTCTTGATGACACCCCAACAGGTAGCCACCGTTCTGTTAACCTGAAGCTCCATGGAGAGCTGGGTGTCAAAGATGACACCTAGGTTCCTGGCAGATTGTGTAGGTATAGGGCAGCTACCTAAAGAAGGAGGCCACCAATCACCTGACCACATGTCCTGGTCCTTGCCAAAGACCAGGACCTCTGTCTTGTCCCCGTTCAACTTTAGGGAGTTAGAGACCATCCACTCTGCAACAAGTTGCATGCAGGCCCTAAAGTTAGAAGCAGTTTCACTTACAGAGTGGGTCAGGGATACCATAATCTGCGTGTCGTCAGCATACGACACTACTTCCATCCCCTGAGATCTTACTAGTCTTGCAAGGGGGGCCACGTAGATGTTGAACAGGGTCGGACTCAATGCCGACCCCTGTGGCACCCCACATTGCAAAGACTTAGCAGGGGAGAGGTATTCACCTAGCATGACACGCTGCTCTCGTTGATGTAAAAAGGAGCTCAGGAGGCTGAGCGCCGGTCCATCTACCCCTGCCTCCCTTAACCTAGATGTTAAAGTCAGGGGAGAAAGGGTGTCGAAAGCTGCTGAAAGATCTAGCAGCACCAGTACGGTGGTGAGACCCAAATCTACTTTTCTGCGGATGTTATCCATGACTTTCGTCAAGGCAGACTCCGTGCTATGCAGCTTTCTGAAGCCATGTTGGGACCCGTCCAGGAAACCTGAGGTGTCAAGGAAGTTTGAAAGATGGAAATTCAAATGGGTCTCCAACATCTTAGCAGGGGCCGGCAGCAGAGAGATGGGTCTAAAGTTCTTCAGCACTCCAGGGTCTAAGGTGGTCTTTTTCAGAAGCGGCTTTACGATGGCTCTCTTCCAGAGTGACGGAAAGATACCCTGTTCCAAGGCTCCATTCATTACTTCAAGCATCGGGGGAAGAATGATCTCTCTGCAGTTCTTAAGTACTTTCAGAGGAACTGGATCAAGTGGGGATGAAGATTTTGTTTTATCCAACAGGCTATTAAGATCTTCTAGAGAGAGGGCAGGGAAGTGTTCAAGGGACTGAGGGGAATCTTTATTCCAAGCTTCCAGTCGTGTAATTTGCGAGGAGTCCTCCGAACTAAGCAAGTTCCTCTGCGACTTTAGGGCTATGTAAATATCGTCTATCTTTTTGTAGAAAAAGTTTGATATGTCATCACATAGCTCCTGGGAAGCAACTACTGGGTCAGGAACCTGAAGAGAGCAAAGGGAGTCTACAATTTTGAAAAGCTCTTTGGAGGATGTTAGAGAACAGGTTAGGTTGGAAAAATAATCCTGTTTTTCCTTGATGACTCTCTTTTTATACTCTCGTAGTAGGCTCTTATAGCCTTCTCTATCTTTGTGATCCCAGGATTTACGCCAGCCACGTTCCTTCTGTCTGCATTTTTGTCTGAGAAGCCTCAGATCGGCAGAAAACCAGGGGGCAAATGGCTTCTGTCTAGCTGCAGATTTCAAGGAGGGGGGGGCTAGTTCGTCAACGGCTCTGGTAATGGCATCAGTGAATTCTTGGGCCGATTCATCCACCTTCCGCTGAGTTGAAATACTGATGTTACGAATAAAAGGGGCATGAAACTACAACTACTAGAATAATGAAAACTATCACTCCACCTATAAGGTGGAGTGATATTTTTCAGAAGCCCTTGGCTTCTTCTCCTAGCTAGTGAAATCCACACCATACTCTGCTCCTGGCACCCTTGGTACTTTTAGTAATATGTTTGTTCATACCCCTGTTTTCCCCCTCTGCTCAAGATCCAACCACCTCCTTAGTTGCTTTTTCCCCCTCCCATACCCATCCTCCCCCCAACCGATCACGCCACATTGCACTGACCCCTCATGAGCCACATCCTCACTCCAACCCCATATCATCTCACCTACTATCCTGGTCATAGCATGGAGCTCACAGGCACACATACCTACACCATCATCTACCCCCCTGACCTCTCAAGAAAAGCAGCCAAACGATTCAAGCACAATCTGATAAAACTCCACCCGGAAACACTCATCGCTGACCTCTATTTCTCCATACACAACGGTAACACAACATCTGATATCATGTTTCACACGAAACGTAGAGCACAATGGAGGAGAGTATTCTTTGCCTTATTTATGATCTCATCCTCTAGGAAAACCGCGCATGGTCTAGTTATTTATATCTCCTCCTCCCAGCTCTTCCAAGGGACAGCAACCATCACCATCTACAAAAACGGAACAATCCTCATGCAATCCACAGACCGTAGCTTAAGTCTCCTGGATAACATCTTCCACAATATTAGTAAACAAAAATTAGTAAGCAAGTGGCTAAGCCCCATACTGCCACCCAAGCTACTCCCACCACCATTACTCAAAATATCACTTCGCCAATCCCGTCCGACAGCCACGCCCTTCCACCTCAACGCCCATTACGAGCACCAGCTTCTTTCACTACCTCCTTCCAGAACACCTCCCCAGCACATCACACGTCACCTCCCCAAACCCTTCCCCATCTACGCTACCCTACTTCACCGACCACTTCCCACACGGGAGACTCATGCCTTTCTCACGCCAACTAACTCACAAACCGTACTTCTGCAGAGCACGATTGAGACAGCATCTGCACCCCCTATTGAGATTAATTCCCCTCCCTGCGCAACCATTGATCCCCCACCACTATCATCATCCCCCCCATAACCAACTCTACCGCTACATCACCCTTGCTGCACAATGTTACTTTTAGCCGGCACTCTCCCCATCACAATCCACCCCCCCTGGCCAGACGCTGCTACATAATAGGACACCCCACTACCACTTAGATAACACTCTGACCGTAGACCACTCATTGCACCTGAGTATACTTCCATTACCACTATCCCAGCCTGCCACACCCACAGCTCTTCCAAAATCAATTCCTTCCCATAATAACTCAACCCGTCCAATTCGAAGCACCAATTCGTTAGCAGGGAGTGATCTCTTTTCTCTTCTGTACTCTTACAAACCCTCTCTTGCGATCCCCTTCACTACCACTGCACAGGCTATCCCCACCATCCCACCGAACCTTCACAGGACCTCTAAACAAAACACTAGAGGAATCATTAACTACAACTTAAGAAGAGTCCTTCTCATTCAGGACCCCTCTCCATCCCCCTTCACACCCCGTCTTAAATACATACTCCTAAACTGTAGATCGGCCTCCAGACACGCAGCGGACATAGCTGACCTCATTATCTCACAAGATGTGGATCTAATATTGTTAACTGAAACCTGGCTTTCGGAATCATCCTCACCAATCATCGACATTCTAGTACCCCCAAACTATGACATCATCAGACTGGACAGAATCGACAATACAGGGGGTGGGATCACTTGTATACATCGTAGCAACATCTCTGTAAACAAAGCTATATCCCCGTCATTCCCTTCTTGCGAATACATGTGCCTCAACCTCTCCAGCAATGGCAAACCACTATGCTCCTTACACTCCATCTACCATCCACCAGGTGACAACCTTACCTTCACCGAACACTTCATGGATATGGTATCTATGAACAATGGACATCAAAATACCCAGATATTCCTTGGCGACTTCAATCTCCATTGGAATGACCATACTGATGCAGTGGTCAATAGCCTCAAAAATGTCCTCGATGATCTAGACCTCATCCAAATTTTCAACAGCCCTACACACAATAATGTCTCTATCCTGGATATAATAATCTCCAAAAAAACTCAGTTCAGCTTGAGTCGATCCAACCCTGTGACTGGTCTGACCATCACATCATTAGATTCCTGATCAAGGAAACAGTGAAATTTAACTCTGCTGAATCCACAAGACCAAAAATTTGGAAAAGAGATCTAAAAAATGTCAACCCTAACCTACTTCCATCTTCCAGCCATAACTTGCTTTTGCCCCCATCAGGTTCTACCGAAGTCCAGATCTCACCAATCACTACCTCAATGCCATGACCTCCTTAATAAACGAGGTAGCCCCACTGCAACTAAAGAGAGTATCCGTAAAAAATTCTAAGCCCTGGTATAATGGTCTACTCAACGAAGATAGGAGGTCCCTCAGAACTGCGGAATGCAATTGGAGATCAGTGCCATCTGCCAATCATCTCATGATACTAAGGAAAAAGAGAAATGCATATTTCAGACAGATCAAGCGCACTTAAGCAGACTTTTTCAGCCACCAACTAGATCAAGCAAGAAATCGTCCCAAAAAACATTTTGAACGAATCAAAACCCAAGCTAACGTTGCACCTCAACAGCTACAAGACTTAGCTGGCCTTCAACCCAACTGCAAAGATTTCTCTGCCTTCTTTACTCAGAAGACCGACAACAAGAATGACCTCCTCAAGGATTTAATCTTACACTCAGAATGGAATGTACGAAGTAATGCTTATTCGAAAACCACCCCTACACTTTCAACGTCACAACTCCAAATCCCCACAAAGCTTGACCTAAAAAATAATGCAGCTTGGTCTTCCTTTGCTACTTATACTGAAGAAAATATATATATAAGATTCTTACTGCCCTGAAGCCTGCTAATCATTTCATCGATCCCCTCCCCGCAAATGCTGTTAAAGACTTTTCGCCCCTGCTCCTGCCTCTCTGGACCAAGATCATTAACAGCTCTCTTCAACAAGGCTGCATCCCGGATACCCTCAAAGTGGGTCAAGTATCACCCATCCTAAAGAAACCCACGGCGGAGCCTACGGACCTAAACAACTATCGCCCTATTTCCAATATTCCTACATTGGCCAAATTATTGGAAAAATGTCTTCACATCCAACTGACAAGGCATTTTGATCATTTTGACCTTCTTAACAAACACCAATCAGGCTTCTGAGCAGGTCATAGTATCAGCCATGACTCACATAATTGATGATGCGCTACAAATCCTTGATCAGAACGGATCTTGCCTACTGGTCCTACTAGACCTCTCATCTGCCTTTAAAACCGTCAAACATGAGAACTTGATAAAGCTTCGAAAACACAGAATGGGTCTATCTGGGGCAGTGCAAAACTGGTTTACCTCTTTTCTACAAAATCAGACACAAAAATTCAAGGTCAACAACTCCTTGTCAAAACCCGTCCCAGTAACGTTGGGAGTCCCGCAAGGGTCCTCACTTTCCCCGACATTGTTTAATCTCTTTATGGAACCTCTCACCGAAATGCTACACGCGTCTAATGTACAATATCACATGTACGCTGACAACACACAACTATACCTTAAGATCAACGCCATAGAAGACATCAAACTGCTTAACTTAACTCTTGGGAATACCCAGTCATGGCTGGCGGAAAACCACCTCAATTTGAATGCCCAAGACACCGAATTCCTTCTAATAGCTCCTCCTGCCAAAGTCCCCAATGTTCAACCAACTATTGTGGAGTCGGCGAAATCCTTGGGAATAACCCTTGACAGTAACCTCAATATGCAAAAGCAAATCAGCAATGCAACAAAGGGAGCAAACATCCAGATAAACACACTGAGGAAGCTGAAACCCTTCCTTCCAGCCAATGATTTCAAGCAGGCAGTTCAAGTTCTAGTTATTCCCAGAGTAGAGAATGGAAGTGTCTCTCTGTGTGGCCTTCCGAAAGTCACAACTGCACCTTTAAGAGCCTCAATAAATGCTGCTGCAAGACTCATCACTGGCTCTAAAAGAAGGGCCCACATCTCCCCAGATCTAAAATCCTTGAACTGGCTACCATTGGAAGCTAGAAATCATTTGAAAATAGCGTGTATCACGCACAAAGCCCTGCATCACAAGGCACCAAGCTATCTGGCTAGGAAACTGACGATTTCTGGTGGGTCACGGTCCTCAAGAAGTGCGGAAAGTCTACTTCTGAAACCCCAAAGATTCAACAAGAAGAAAACCTACAAACGATCCTTCTCAGGGATGGCGCCCAGGATTTGGAATGCCCTACCCTCAGAAATCAGACTTAACTCTTCTGCTGCATCTTTCAAAAAGGAAGTAAAATCGATTCTCATGGCAAAATTCTCCTGATCATAACCTAAGGAAATTATGATACCATAAGTACCAGCACTACTATGCCTCACTATGACAATGGCCCATTAGAGTTACTAATCATCATTTTTATCCTGCACCGGACTCAACTGTATTTTTCTTTGTTATACTGTACAGCTCCATTGCTCTATAACGCTATGTATACCTGTTTAACTCACTATTAATTAATGTATAAGGAACCATAATATATGTAAAGAGCTCTGATACCCGCAAGGGTCTTGTTCGCACTCTATAAAACGTTCAAAATAAATCAATAAATAAAAAATCCAATTCACGATAACTTTATCTGAGACCAAGTCAATCCAATTCAAAGAACCACTGACAAGGAAATACATTTGAAGGTTTATTACAAAGCCAAAAATAACTGAACATACAGGCACCACAACAAGAGGTTAAGAAAGTAAACTAGCACTAATACAAACAATAAAAAGCATTAGACTTAGGCAACTCAAAATTATTATCAGTGTAATTTCTAAAAGCATCAGGCAAATAAGAACAGTCCCTGCTTGAAGACTTGACTGCATTCGCTTAACAGAAAAGGAATATTAGTCTGTCCCTACACTAACACTAAGGTGACATCACTACTTAGCATTCCCACCCAAGCAAGAGGAAAAGGTGTCAGCAGTGAAGACTTCCTAAGACGTACACTCACTTTCCATGGGTAAGTAGCCTAAGCTGCTCCTTGCTTCCCCTCTAGCCTTCTCCTCTCCGTCTGCTCTCAGTCTGCCCCCAGCCTGTTCTCCACCCTCGGGGTACTGTCCCTGATACAAAATCCCCAAAACATGAAACACGCCCTAAACACACCCCTTCGGCAGGTCTTCTCTCTGGTGTTTTTCAAACAAAACTTAGACTGTATCCAAAACCGTTGGCGTGTCCTTAGGTCCCAGGCACCTTCTCCGCCAAATGTTTACATTCCTTTCTCACTTCCACTGTACTCACCTCTACCATCCTAACTCCTAAAACAAAAGCTTTTCTGCCTAACGAACGGGGAATCACCGTCTAACCTGTGGGGGTGTAGCGAAGCACCTCTGACCTGTTGTTGTTGCTGCCGTGGGATCTGGAACCCTTGAACTTCTGCAGCCACTTCTCGCCGCACCCACTTCGCGGGTACCGCTTCGTGGTCCCTGCTACCCGTGAAGGACTCTGTCTGCCTGGGGAGCCGTCTGCAGCTGCTGGGGGCTGAGGGGCGGACACACGAACGCACCGAACGCTGCAGGGACTCCAAGTACCAGGAGTCCCTGCCTGACCCGTTACAGCTGGTCACGCGTTCGGCTTGAAGCCCCGCCCACACAGCTTGCTTGCTTAAAACTGCCCTGCCAAGAGCTACAGTTGGGATTCACCGTCTAACCTGTGGGGGTGTAGAGAAGCACCTCTGACCTGTTGTTGTTGCTGCCATGGGATCTGGAACCCTTGAACTTCTGCAGCCACTCCTCGCCGCACCCGCTTCGTGGGTGCCGCTTCGTGGTCCCTGCTATCCGTGAAGGACTATGTCTGCCTGGGGAGCCGTCTGCAGCTGCTGGGGGCTGAGGGGGCGGACACACGATCACGCCGAACGCTGCAGGGACTCCAAGTACCAGGAGTCCCTGCCTGACCCGTTACCGCTAGTCACGCGTTCGGCTTGAAGCCCCGCCCACACAGCTTGCTTGCTTCAAACTGCCCCACCAAGAGCTACAGTTGGGAATCACCGTCTAACCTGTGGGGGTGTAGCGAAGCACCTCTGACCTGTTGTAGTTGCTGCCGTGGGATCTGGAACCCTACAAAATCCCCTAAACATGAAACACGCCCTAAACACACCCCTTCGGCAGGTCTTCTCTCTGGTGTTTTTCAAACAAAACTTAGATTGTATCCAAAACCGTTGGCGTGTCCTTAGGTCCCAGGCACCTTCTCCGCCAAATGTTTACATTCCTTTCTCACTTCCACTGTACTCACCTCTACCATCCTAACTCCTAAAACAAAAGCTTTTCTGCATAACGAACGGGGAATCACTGTCTAACCTGTGGGGGTGTAGCGAAGCACCTCTGACCTGTTGTTGTTGCTGCCGTGGGATCTGGAACCCTTGAACTTCTGCAGCCACTCCTCGCCACACCCGCTTCGTGGGTGCCGCTTCTAGGTCCCTGCTACCCGTGAAGGACTCTGTCTGCCTGGGGAGCCGTCTGCAGCTGCTGGGGGCTGAGGGGGCGGACACACAAACGCGCCGAATGCTGCAGGGACTCTAAGTACCAGGAGTCCCTGCCTGACCTGTTACAGCTGGTCACGCGTTTGGCTTGAAGTCCCGCCCACACAGCTTGCTTGCTACTTATTCCATCTCTCCACCCACTGCACGGGAGCGCGCGGGAGCAGCCGGGAGAAGCCCAGGACAAGGGCGGGACTGTCTGGGGCCGTCCGGGGCGGGCTGAGACTGGGCTGGGCCACCCCACCAACAATTGGGTCCGGAACAATTAACGACAAAAGACTGTGAGTTAAAAGCGCACCGTTTAGCATTGTCATAGCAGTCTTATATCTAGTCTACGTACTCAGTACTAAAAGCATTGCCCTTTACGCAGTAATCACCACACTAGAATTTAATTATTTATTTCCTTGTTGCTTAAGCTGTATTATCCTCCAGTTACATACCCGACGATACCATGAGTAGACGTAATACCCTAGGGAAGACTACATTGGTGGGAGGTGCATTGAGGGGAACCTTTGATAGCTTCATTACTAGGGTAACATCAGAGTTGGAAAAGGAAATAGTTATGGCAGAAAAACGCCTTTCCACGGAGCTTGCACATAAAAAGCGATCCTCGCTGGGTGCCATTAGATTAGTAGTCACCCCTCCGAGTTCCAGTATAGATAACGAGCATAACAGCCCCATTGTACCCAACCGATTCAAATATCCCCAAATGAGGCGGAATCAAATTATACGATTTTAGAAACTTCAGCGGATACATCTATCGAGATAGTACCATTGGTAACTCTTGAGATGGACACCTCGAAAGTACTTATCTAGCACATCCAAAGACCCAGGTCCCACTTTAAAAAAAAGAATGCGTGGTTATGATAGCAAGGGAGATAGATGCGCAAAATTATCAAAAACATCGCAGAGTCCAGTAGGGAATAAACGTACATCCACAAAAAAGACAATCCCTGAACAGTCTCTCCCGTCCAGAGTTACAATAAAAGAGCTGATGGGGAGCATGGAACAGCTGATTAAGTCATTGATACTTCCGCAGGTAGAAAGAGTAAAAAGAATGGGTGATCAATTAGGACGAATAGAAGCGGAAGCGGTAATACACTCAAAATTGATTGGTGACATAGGGCATAGTAAACACGTAACTCCTAGTCAGGAGGACACCATATCAGGACAGATATTAGCCACTGGGATGATAGGTAGGGATATTAGTTCCGCTCAAGGACAAAACAATCCAGTAGCCCAGGACACAAATAAAGGTGCGGTTGTTAGTAGGGGGGAGAGAAAAGAAGCAAAGGATTGAAAACAGGGTACCTAATATTGGGCCCTCCCCATAAAAACGTAGCAGAAAAAATCTAGATAGGATAGATTTACCACCCGAGGCGGCACCATACGTAGTGGTTTTAACTGGAGTGCCAGAACTAATGGAAGGAAAAGACGAAGATTACCATCAGTTAAAGAATAAAGTAATCTTTTGGTTGTGTAATAACAGACCACTACCGGCAAATTTTAATGGCGAAATCCTTAATGTTAGGAGACTGGAATGGGTGGGGAAGAGACCAAAGGACCTTAGAGGGGACATCATCTTGGTCAATTTCAGGGATCTTCGAGCTGTGAGATACATCAACGATTGGTACTCTGCGGGAGGGAAGGATGAAATTGCAACGCACGACCTAAGTTATTTTTATCCACAATCCATGGTGGATTATTCCACTAATTCTCGCGTTCCCTGTGGTCCTAGTTTTACCCATTATGGTTTTAGTATCCCTACCTCTAACCGTTTCTCCGTGCTACATGGTATGGAAGGAGTTGACTGACTTCCAACACAGATTAGCGGGGTTACCTCTTGTGAAAATCAGCCTGCTGCTGTAGAACACATAAAGGCAGCTAGTTTAATTAATCATCTGGGCTTAACGGATCACCCTAGATCTCAAGGCACACGTGGTAAGGGACGGTTGAGGGTAACATTCTGGAATATATCGTGCCTTTGTTCTAAGTTAAATAACCCGATCTGGGCAGATTTAATTAAAAATATAGATATTTTATGCCTGCAAGAGACTTGGTCTCTGGACGAAATCCATATTGACGGTTTTAAAACATATCATGTCCCAGCAGGTTGTTCCAGCCATGGGAGGCACAAAGGGGGGCTTTGTGTCTATGTTACAAACCTAATGGGGACAGCAACGATTAAAATGATGAGAACGTGTAGTCAATACCAGATTATTGTCATGAAAGCATCTCCCAAGGTTGAGCTAATAATTATCAACATGTATAACAATCTAGAAGAGGCCCAAGTAAGTGACATGGTCTGTGCCCTAAATGGGGATGTTATGAGCATGACCGATAATTCACGTAGGGAATCCATTGTTATATGGGGCGGTGACTTTAACCATAACCTCTGCCAACAGTTCTTGAGCGGATGTGGCAACTACGAGGAAGATGGTACTGAACACCAGCCCCATTTCGCCCATCCTAATGGGGGCGACTCCTTTAACGAGGTGATGGCTACCCATAACTTGGGTTTTGTCAACAGGTTATGTACTCCTACTGTGGACTTTAGCCCCACTTTTGTGGGGAGAGGGCACAGCACCCTGATTGACTTTATTGCTATTTCTAACAGCCATGCAACCTGGATAGCTGACTTCGTAACTCACGCGATAGGAATCAGTGATCATCTCCCACTTAGCTTTTGTATTCTACACCCACAGGATAAGGAACGTTCACTGCTAGAAAGATTAGCCTGGACTAAAGGATGCGCAGTGGGTAGGCAAAACGGATACGCCATTAGATGGGTGAAGAGCGATCCGGAGGTTACCAATATAAAAATAATTAAGGATGCGATCTTACCAATCAAGAAGTGTCTACAGGAGGAGACTTCACATTCAGATACATTGGACTCCTTTGCAGATATTACCAGGATAATACAAGAAGAAAAATTACAGCGCCCAAACAGAGATCCTAAAACCTGTAAGAATAGTTGGTTTGATTCGACTTGTACAAAGGCTCACTCACAATTGAAAAGGGCCCTCCATAATGCTATGAGAAACCACGAAGAAGTAAAAAAGTGCAGGAAGGAATATAACATAGCTAGAAAGATCTGTAAGCGTAAAATTAAAAATAAGGCTTGGTCTAATCTACACGGGGCTTCGTTAAAAAGGGACAGTTCCTCTTTCTGGAGAGCAGTCAATGTACCTTTTTTTAGCCCAAGGGATAATGCGAGAATTGAGGTCGCGATAACAGAAGACACATGGATAGACTTCTTTTTAGAAGTCTATAATCCAGGAGGGGTTAATAAAATCGTAGCTATGGGGCCATTAACCCAAGAGGCTACTAAAAAATTTGTGGAAATTAACATAATTATCAGCAATAAAGAAATTATGGAAGCTATCAAACAAAGCAAGAGTGGCAAAGCTCCAGGCCCTGACGGCACCCCAATTGATCTATTCAAGCACACAACAGAACTATGGTCCCCATTGCTTATGCGAGTGCTTGAGGCAAGTTGCAAACTGGGTCTAATTAAAACCTGATCTGATTCTGTAATTATACCTATTTTTAAAAAAGGGGATCGCGAAAACCCCTCTTGCTATCGCCCCATATCCCTTTTAGATTCGTTCATGAAAGTCACGGGCAGGGTTATACTGAATCGCTTGCAGCTATGGGCAGTAGATGAAAATATATTATCCTCGGTACAATATGGGTTCAGGGAGGGGCGGGGTACTTTAGAGCAGGTTTTACATTTTCCCATGCTATTAGGAAAATATACGCAGGTAAAGGACGGCAAATTGTATGCAGTGTTTGTCGATCTTAGCGCTGTATTTGATTGTGTAACCACAGCCGATTATGGCAGATTTTAACAGATATGAAGGTGGATGAGGTGTTAATATCCTTTTTAAGACAACTTTATGCAGGCGCTAGGGCAAAAGTGAGATACGGGGTCAATGGGGAATGCATTAAGTCGTTCCATGTGAAGCGAGGAGTAAGGCAAGGCTGCGTACTCGCCCCATTTCTTTTTTCCTTATATACTAACGATCTGGAAAAAGAACTGGTGGCTAAGGTTAAAGATTCCCCGCAGGTAAACCATAAACAGATTGTGTCGCTCTTGTATGCAGATGATGCCGTGATAATGGCTAGAACACAAATAGGCCTACAAACGGCATTAGATACATACATACATTTTATGGATAACAGGGGCCTGAAACTCAATGTGACTAAAACGTCTGTCATGACCTGTGGAAGACGAAAGAACAGAGACTGTTCTCTGTTCGCTGGGAAAGAGAAAATTGCACCAACTAAAACTTTTTCCTACCTGAGTATCGTATTAGAGGATTCAGGTTCCTGGGGTCAAGCTATCAGAAGTAGGTCATTAATGTTCAAAAGAGCTATGGCCGCACTCATGATATTTGCCCAAAAAATGGGGAAAAGACCCCCTGAAATCCTGTTAAAGATCTATCGGGCTAAGTGCATAAGTACTGCCATCTACGGGGCAGGCGTCTGGGGAATTCACGACTCCTCATCTATTCAAAAGGTAGAAAATGCTTTTTTAAGATTCATTTTAGCCATTCCTCAAAGTTCTTCTGTTTTTAACTGTCATTCGGAGCTGGGCATGCGGTACATTAGCGATCTGATTAGTATGCAACCTATATTACTATGGCACAGAGTTAGGACTTCGCCCGATCTTGTATTAAACAGAGACATCATTTCTGACTTGATGGGCTTGGACAAGGCTATCAGGATACCATGGCTGTCCTACATTTGTAAGTTTACTAACGATCTGGGGAGACCAGAGTTTTTGGGACATCTGGAATCCTTGAATAATATAACGAGGACGGATTTAAAGTTGCTCTGTTGGAACCACCTAGAATCATTAAGGTTAAGTTTAGAAATAAACAAAAAAACAGTACTGCAACATCAACTTACCTTAGCAACGTGTACAATTCAACCTTATTTAATTTGGTGTCTAGATGGCTTTGACAGATATTTACTGACAAGATTTAGATTTGACGTATTTTTTCGCCTAATTACATTTCCTACTGTAAACAATTGGTCCAGATCGCTTTGTAAGTGTCCGTGCGATTACACGTCAGACCAATCTACCCTGCATGTGATATGTTTCTGTAAATTTTATGCTGTAGAAAGGTCTAGACGGATAAAACCACTTCTAAAAAAACAAGGGACCTGGAGACAATGCTGCTCGGCATTGTTGTTTTTACAATCTTTAAACGATGTATACTGTGTTGCTACAATGACAGGCTTTTAAAAAAGCATTTTGAGGAAAAGGAAAAGTTTAATCAGTTTTTAATATTTATGTATTTGGTTTTAAAAGTTGTACCTATGAAATTTGACTGCTTGTGAAATTAATTTGCTGCTTTTATGATTTTATATTCTGTGAAATCGAATAAAGCTTTTCTACTACATCTCCTAAAACAAAAGGTTTTTCTGCCTAACAAACATATGTCCTTGCACCTGCACCAGGAAGCCTGTGAGCCAATCGACCTTGCACGTACACAAATCTACAATGGGAAATTCAACGGAGAAAAGGAGCTTTCCCAAGGAAAATACATTTCAGCCTACAACATTTAGCCAAGCTAAGAAAGCAGAATTAGGCCTCTATTGGTGCTTTCATGCAATCAGGCGTTTACCCTTAACACATTTCAAAGCTACATTATAAGCATTACATTCAAAATCATTCTTAAAGCATTACATTTCACACATGAATAGCAAGCCTACATGTGCAACTTTTAACATGGTGCACATTAATCCTAATGCAAATCTTACACATGAAACAATAATGCCTGGATTTCTTAAGGCACATTCTCGATTAAGCATTACATTAGTCTTGAAATGATATGAATACTCTAGACATTCTAACATTATTTGATTAATTACTACATTTCTAATAACCCCTACATTCTCAAAATAACATGGCGATCTATCAGTATTAAAAGGGCTAACGTCAGGAATCAATGAGGGAGCCAGGGTTTGAGGACTGCTACAAAATGTTCTGTGAGGTGTATTCCTTTAGGGCTTTGGTGGACTGACCTTTGGAGACTGGGTCACTGTGAGTAGCAGGCGAGTCCAGGTCAAGGGTGGGACTTCCGGCTCATGACAGGCATGAAGGTTTAAGGATGTTGTCTGGCACCTTTCTGCATTGTATTGTTATTCCACTTGCCATATTTTTCATTCATGATTTCCCATCCCCACACTTCTTTATTTTTGTCATCTGCGGTTCTTTGGTTACCTGACTTGTTTTGTCTATTATGCTTCCCTAGCTCTTTGGCTTACGTTTTGGCTTTATAGTATGCATGATGTGTTTTACTCTAGTCCTTCCCTGCTCAGAAGAGCTCTGATCTATTGCCTGATTCTCAGACACATTTGCTTTCCTCCCACATGAATGACAAAGGTTGACTGTGGCCTCCCTTTCCGAAGCCTTTGACAATTCAATATAGCAGAAAAAATGTGTTATAATCTTTGAGTGTGTGCGAAGAGCATATGATGCATTGTTATTTTGACAGGACATAAATAAGTAAATATATAATATGATATGTTAGTCACAGGAAAAAAGAATATGTACATTGTTACAGTCAAAGAGGTGAGGGGTTAGTAGTTAGACATTTGTAGGAAATCCGCCTTTTCTGCGTAGTCACTCTGGTTTTTTTGCCTTTATGCTGGACCCTATATTTCTGCTGGCTGTCTTTGCCCCTGCTAACATACAGGGTCATGCACCAAGACCATTGATGGCATATCATGTGGGTTAAAATGTCACAATTTGCCCCTCAAAAATGACAGTTCCGAGGTTGAATCACCACTGAGTTTGGCACTTATACCTTGCAGCAGTACTCACATACCGCTCGGTTCAATATCTTTCGACTGTTGAAGCTCCAACCGCACTCGCTCCTAGGACCTCACAGATGATGGAGGACACGTTTCCTTATCGTTGGTCAGCAGCTCCGGACAAATTCCTTGTTTGATATACTTGCCCAGTGTCGAGGGGCGGATGGTTCCGGCAATTCCACGCTGGATCTGACCTCACTGTGGCTGAAGTATGCAGAAAAGGCGTTCGTCGCCAAATTGTAATGATGCTAAAATGCCCTCATTGTACTTCATAAAGCTTTATTACGGATAGCCACAAAGGTGATAATCCCTCACCTTCTCATGCCCATATGTCACCCTAGGCTCACTGGAATCTCATCCTATACCAAGATTCCACCGTGCACTGCGGTGACTGCATTGGGCATGACAGCCAACCATCAAGATTACAACATGCTTCTTTCCATGTAGGAAAATGTAGATACTTTTAATTGGCATATTTAACTTGCTGATAAGTCTCTAGTTCATAGTCTCACGAAGATTGTGGAGAAACACGTTCATGTGGTGCTCTCCAATTATCTTGAGACCAATGAGATCCTGCACGCCACCCAGTCGGGCTTTCGTCCCCATCTCAGTACAGAGACTGCGCTCCTTGAGGTCTCAGAAACCATTAAAGGGGTTCTGGACTCGGGGGGCAAAGCCATGCTGGTGATGTTGGACTTGTCGGCGGCTTTCGACACCGTCCCCCATGACGGCCTTCTCGTTAGACTTTATGAGATAGGTCTGCGGGGGACGGTGCTCGGCTGGTTTTCCTCCTTTCTAGCTGGCCGCCGGCAAACGGTCTGGGCCTCGCCAGATTCCGCCATGATGCAGCCTTTGGGAGTCGGGGTCCCACAGGGCTCTATTTTGAGCCCGACCCTATTTAACATCTTCATGACTCCTTTGGCGGCGTTGGCGGAGTCGTATGGGGCCCAGATCGTATCCTACGCTGACGATACCCAGCTCCTCTTCTCGTGTAAGAGAGGAGGAGATTTTGACGGGGAGAGTATCCAGGATTGCCTTGGGGCTGTTTTCCAATGGTTCCAACTGAACAGCCTCAAGTGCAATTCCGATAAGTCCGAGGTACTCTTCTTTGGGTGTGAGGCAGAGCCAGACTGGCAGGCTTGGTGGCCCATTAATATGTTTCCTCCGTCTTGTTCTTCCAAAATTGCTAAGAATTTGGGGGTCAAGATGGATAATGGGCTAACTCTGAAATCCCAGATCCTCTGGGTGTCGGGCACCTGCTTTGGCCTCCTTAGGATGCTGCGGAGGTTCCTTCCCCTGTTGTCTGAGGAGCACAGGAAGCTGACGGTGCAGGCTCTTATCGGGTCCAGGTTAGATTACTCGAACATTCTTTACCTGGGCCTGCCAGAATATTTGCTGCAGCGGCTCCAAGTGGTGCAGAACGCTGCCGCGAGAGCTATTTTTGGTTTAAATAGACGGGCCAGTGCAGCGGGTCTGTTGAAGACCTTGCACTGGCTTCCAATCCGGAAACGGATTGCCTTTAAGGCTTTGACTCTGGCCTATAAGGCCCTCCATGCGGTGGGAGCAAAGTACCTCCAAAAGAGACTGGCCTTTTATCATCCGACTCGCTCTTTGAGGTCGGAATCCCTGTTCCTAGCGGTTGTCCCGCGAGTGAGGAGAGCTCGTTTGGGAGGCCGCTCCTTTGGACTACTAGCGCCACAGTTGTGGAACTCTCTGCCGCTCACTTTGCGGGGAGCTACCAGCCTACTTGCCTTTAGAAAAGGCCTTAAAACCTGGCTGTTCACTCAGTAGCCCGCTTTTTGTGTGCCCGCTTGGCCTCTGTCTTTTTTTCATTTTAACTGTGCTATGTTATTAGGATGCAGCCCTCTTTACTAAAAGCGCCGGGACACTCTTTTTGAGTAGCCGTGCGCTATACAAAAGATTAAATAACATAACATAACATAACATGGCACAAAGTGTGCTCAGGGCCTGTAAGTTAAATGTTGCTTGTGGATTGCAGGATCCATTGCACCATTATTTCCAGTGACAATGCAAACAAGACTCTAGGCCTTACATGTATGCTTAGCTCTTGCAGTTTTAAAACTGCAAATTCGACGTGTGAAAATAACCCCTTTTGACTGGTCAAAACATTCCTCTTAAATATTTATAAGCAGGGCCATTAGAAGTATGATGCAACGGAGAACCAAAGTATGCATCATGGTTTGCAAAATTATGTGGCACGACGATGCAAATAATGCGGCATATTGGGGAGGATTTTGTGATAGTATCTTTTCATTCTTTTGTTATCATTACATTTTCATGTTAATACTTTCAGGACAAAGATTTCACCTTATTAGTAACGCTTCAATACCCAAATAAAGCAATCTGCAACTGAAAGGTGATCAGTCAAACCTTTTCGAAGTGCCTTCCGATGCACAGCAACAAGGGTCACCTAATTTTTATTAACGTTTGATTGGTTTGAGCTAGAAGAAATTTGATTCTGTTAACATCTGCAAATTGAGCAGCAGGTGATGGATTATGTGGGAAATGCACCAAATTAATAATAATGTGAAAAACACCTCAGCCTCAGAACCAAATAATTCCAGTGGTCCTGTTTATAAGCCACCATAAGACAGGGTGCATTGTACTTAAAAGTAGAACATGTAGGAGTTGAATGTTAAACATGTTGTTATTTTGGAAAATACCCAAAAAAGCTATTTTCACAATAGCAAGGATGTCCCATAGTAAAATACTGGGGTACTTTATTGTATTCAATATAGCTAGTTTCAGTTTTAAAGCAACAAGAAAAATTAATTAAAGGCTCTTTTTAATAGTTTTTCAAAATCCAACCTAATGGTAAAATCACATTTTGTACAGCTATTAAGGAAAGGTAAGTTTAGAAAGTTACCTTTTCCCTCCTTCAGCCTCTACAGGCCCATTTGCAGGAGCTACAACTGTCAGCTGAATAGCCCTTTTGATGAGGTGTGAAGAGGCTCCCAGGATTGGCACAAAAGGCCTTGGGTGTAGTACGGTGTTGTGCTCCCTGGGCAGAATGGTCTGTGATATGGACTATGGAACTTGATTAATTTCAAAGAGGCCTACCCTGCCACAAGCAGCTGTAGATACCACCCAGGCCAGTTCTCTGCTTTTGTCCCCTCAGCCAGGCAGGATCCAATCACACTCAACATCTTTTTACATTAGTGTCAAATCCTGCTGAAGTGTCATGATCTGCTTGACAGGTCTACTGCGGTTTTTCATACACCATATGGGGGTCACTTCGAAGGGTGAGGAAAGGATGCCAAAATAGTCCTTGTGCACCCACTATCTGGTTGCTTCAAAACTCAGCTTTGTCTAGCAGATACATTTCTTTGCATTTGGTCTGGTTTCAAGACCTGCTATAAACTGGATGTTAGTGTTAGACGAGGAAGGACACTAGCAATAACATAGTACACTCCCCACATAAACCGCCCGGCCCTCGAACTCCAAGTATAGTTTGGTAAAAGACTTTTGCCATCTTTAAAATGCCCAAAGTGGGTAGGTTTAGTCCCAGGAAGCTTTACCTCATCGGTTAGGTCATTCACACCTACTAGCTCGGCATCTCCAGGCACCCACTTCAGAACACACCTGGACCTGTGGAAGATCAGTAGAGGACTGAACCTGCTGTTTGAGATCTGAGAAGACCCTAAAGGACTGAAACGGCTCTTCCTCTTGTACCTAGGACATAGAAGCGGACTCCACGGATCCTTAGGCTGACATTCTGTTCAAGCTACAAGAACACAACAAACTACAAGAGCCCTTTCCTGCAACTCTCAGTGGTAACTGGTCCTGGACTGGACTCTATTGTTGGCCTCTGCCTGCCATCTTATGAGTCTCTAAGTGCCTCCCCTATGGTCCTTGAGAGTTATAGAACTGCACTCCTGTGGTGGATTCAAACTCAAAGAACTAATGTGATAAGGTAAAACCATTAACCAGGGCAAACCAGGCTAGTTTATCTGACGCAGTCAGCTTCAAATAGCTCCTAGGGTCTGTTCTACCTCAACCATTGACTATCATTGGCAATGTGTAATTCTAGGCTCTATTTTTACTTACAATAGTAAAATAGATGGAAGCAATACCTAGACCGTGCCTTCCAAATATGGACAGATTTCTCACCCATGTGCGTGTCTCACTTTTCAAATAAGTTCAACCTGCCAACAACCAGGCTTAATACTCTGTACATAAGCATATTCATTGTGTTAAAATGGCCCATTTGTATTGTGTTAAAGGAATGTGCAGTTAAATTATTCATTGACCTTGTAATGTTCTCCCAAAACGTTAACCTAGTGCTATATTTAAATTCAAATGGAACATGTTATATGAACCACCTGTAACTGAACTGCCTATGTCATTAAACGATTTTCACAGTCATGGTCTAGGTCTGTGATGGAAAGGGGTATTTACGCACCCCATACAGATTTTCTAGTGACGAAGGCAAAGGGGACAATAGTTCGGCCAGATTTTGAAGCAGAAACTGAAGATTAACCAGTGACAGACAAAAAACAACAATTGTAATCTTTGCTGCACATTGCTTATGTCTTCCTAAAATGCTGTAACCCGAAGAGTTAGGCGCTCTGTGACATATTTGTGAAGTTAATTGCATAAGTGCACTCAGTAAAGGTTGAGCATCCCCTAAAATCGTTCTGTCAAGCCAGGCAAGCCAGCAGAATAAGCAAAGGCAGGAACTGCTGTTTTGTGTTAATATTACTGTTGGCTCTACTGACTTGAAGAACAGAATGATTTAGGAGAAGCTCAACACCTCAATAACTGCAATTAAATACTTAGCAAAAATAGGTTGTTGAGCCCCCATAACATTTGCCTCTAAGTTACAGAAAGTGCGCCGTAGTTTCAGCCAGAATTTCTGTCACTGTGTTTGATCTTCAGTATCCGTGGAAATATTCAAAACAGAAATACACACTTTTACAGCTTATGGCCTTATATGGAAATATTGTACAGTTGCGGTTTGATTTAAGTTATAATAAGTGTTTTTATTGAACTCTACTTAATAACACTAATTCATGAACCAACTGAACACAGAGCACTGGCCTTTGGTGTTTAATGAAAGAAAGAAGGATGTAACTCTAATATGTTTGAATTGCACATTGTGCAACCAGAAAACCTGGCTTCGAAACCCAGCTTTTCCACTACACCAAATTCTGTGATCCACAGCCTTTACTTCATGTATAATTTTACTCAACCAACCAGTTTGAAAACACACTCAAGTAATTAAGTCCTGGATATGTGCTCTACAGAAAGCTCACATATTTATGGTTGATATATTAAATAATCTTACTTCACACTTAATAAAAATATAGACCCTAAAATTTGAGGCAATGACAAACTGACATATTTTGGAAAATTTGTGGCAAAGTCATCAAGGGCATAGGGATATTTTAAATGTGTAATACGACATTTTTTATATTTAAATAAAATTCATTGAATTCAATGATATAACAATATGTACTTAATCGAGAGACTAAGAAATGTTAATAATGTATTTTGTATCTTGTCCTAACATCCTGTTCTATCAACGACTGTTGTCTGATATTCATCCTTTGATGGCTTGACTTGTGCTTTGGCTCTCAGAGCCACATCACATCACTGGCCCGGCTATCTGTCTCACAGCCCAGAAATGTTGTATCTCCTACGCCATGGGTTACAAGCTGTACATTACTAACCCACTTGGAAATTTAGCATCTCCTATGCCATTGTTCACAATCTGTACCCTCCTGGTAAATTAACTTTGTATGAAAGGTAGGTGTAGCTTAGTTTGAAGACAGTTTACCATTGGATTCCATTTAGGTCACCTCAATGAGCACTCTGCATTACCCTATACAGTGCATGCTAGGGCTCACTGAACTGAGGATGATCTGGCCCTTCATGATTTTCTAGGTTCCTGAAGAAGAAAATATTGTGCTAGTGTTTCTCTTAAACAAAACTGAATTGCAGGTACGAAATAAACATATGAGTAGGCACTGACAAGGTGTAGAGGGAGCAAACAACATTTGCATGAAGATGCTTGTCTTCTATCTGAGATTATAATTATAACGAAACACTAATGGAGCATTCCTTCAAATTCCCTATCAACGCATCAGAAGATATTTTAAAAGTTGGGAACATATCAGAGTCAGGTGCCAGCATCTCTGGTTATCACACTTGTTTGACCAAATTGAATCTTTGCTAGCCCTTTTACCATCTGCCCTTTTAAACCCAAGGAGCCCTTGTCAGTTTCAGTTTACCTCGTCTCTGGACAAAGAAAAACGTCATAATTCCTGTAAAAGCATAACCACCTTGGAGAATAATCTACCTATGTTATTGTATCAAGCAACAGATATCAAGAGTCAATGTCCCCTACCTGTAGCTTTTTTAAGGTTTTACAACACCACAAGGATGCAACTAGCCCACTTAATCTTGTGGCGAATAGATAATAATGCTGAAGGTAATTTTGAAGTTAGATTTGTTTTGGTCAAGGTACTTCTAAGGTCACTTAGACACTTTTTCCATACATTTTCATTTTCTTTGGTATTGACTTTCATTGAGTTTCACTGTATCTCATGTTTAAGATTGACATTCAGTTAAACAGTTACACCAGTGTTCTCAACTTTCATTCATCATTTTAATATGGTATTTAATTAATGCTTGATTCCTTTGTTTAGACATGAAAGTATTTAATCGTGTAAACTAATTGCTTATATGAGTTAATGATTGTGCTTCCAGCATCTCCCCAGAAAAATCCCTCAGCATGGCCCAATCTACTAAAACATGAGGTGAGTATGTTTTTGTGTTTGTTTCCCTCCGGAAGTTGTCCCTATCCAAGGTGTTGTGGGAATTTAGGGGCATATTATCAAGACAGGCGATAACATTATTGCTGTTTTAGCAGCAGAAAACTGCCGCTAAAACGATGATAATGGGCTTGATAATATGCTCTATGGAATTCCAATTGAAGCCCATGTTAGATGTATTTTACATCTAACATGGGCTTCAATAGGAACTTGATAGAGCATCTTATCAAGCCCATTATCGCAGTTTTAGCGGCAGTTTTCTGCCGCTAAAACAGCAATAATTTTATCGCCTGTCATGAGATTATGCCCCTTAGTTGTTGAACATATAAACATTTTTATAAACTTCCTCATCCTGCTAGGGGATTTCTTATGACTGACATCCATTTAATGGAGGAATTTAGTTTAAACTTCTCAGCTTTGTTCATTATACCAGAATATCTAATCTAAAATAAAGCCAGATAGAAATGTTGTGTCCCAAGTATTGTTGACAACAATATTTTCCCATTGTACTTAATAATATAAAATCTATACCCAGTAGAATGATATTTTTGTAAGGGATATTTAAGACCCAATATTTCAGTTGGACAATATTTTTGCTAACAATATTTTAAGATGACATACAACATGTCTTTGTCTAAAAATGGCTATCTACTTCGACACCTCATCATTTGCCAACAATATTCTGGCACCAATGTTGCTGAGACCAACTTCCTGAATCTGCATGCAAACTAGATGTTCTCAAGTACACTAGGAATGCTTTTAGTATTAAAATACTAAGGGCCTGACATAGAGTTTGGAAGATGTTCACTCTGTTAAAAAGATGAGGATGTATCTTTCCTCCTCCTTATTACAAGTGCCATAGGATATAATGCATTTGCAATAAGATAGACAGAGTATGTAGCATGCTCTAGTCTTCACCTACTATTTATTAACACCCACCGATTGCTCTACAGACATGTCAGCCTTAGATAGAAAATTATTTATATCCTTGTGTTTTTATCATATAATGATTTAATGACTAGCTTCCTTTCTGATATTTATATCTTCCAACTCTTCCAGGCAGATACAACCCTAAGATCTGGAACAACTTACTCTATGGACCTTGGACTGAACTTTAAGAGTAAATGGTCTAAACCATCATCCAATTGATCTACTCCTCCCTCTATCACTGTCATTCATTGATCGTTCTTTTGGAAATGTTCTGGAGGCTCCTCATCATATCCTCTTGCCTTTCAGATGTCTTCATAACATTTTCAAATTGTAGAAGTTACTGGACTAAGTAGTGTAATTTATACATACATGTGCCTTATACAACTTATAACATTTCTGGGTTCCTCAGTAATCTTCTGCTTTATTATTCTTTTCTGGTACACTTGTATCTTCTATGTAACCGTCTGACACAAAGAGCCCTGCACAGTGTTGGTGCAACTGCTGATGTAATGTTCACTGAAATCTACTTCCTTGTTGCCATATTGAAACTCAGTGCCTAACCATGTAAGTTCTTTCCATACAATTAAGAGGTATATCTTTGCATACATAACTTACATATCCTTTCTGCTGAGCATCAACATGTCTAAAACTAAGATTTTAGTTTTTGGCAAAAGGAAAATAAAGTATGACACTTAGTTAATAAATGAATAAAAAATCGAAGGAGCACACTCAATAAAATATCAAGGTGTTTGACCAAATGGCCGTGGTCATGTGCATTACAGATTGAGTCATTGACATAAATTACTTTCGCCTTTGATCACCTTTTTACCACCCTTTTAGGCCCAGACCGCCTGCTATCTGTAAAGTCATTGAAAGTAAATTGATGCCAACCCTGACATGTGGATCTTTCATCTATATGAATGGCTTGACATCGATGCTAGACCGTGTTCAGTGCCGCTGCTACAGGCGCCTCTTCCAATTGCCACCATGCACGGTGCAGGCCCAAAATTATCTTGAGTTTAATCTGTCATATCACTATTACATCAGTAATTCACGATTCCTTGCTCTCTGAGTAAAAATGAGAATCACTAAAAATGGTTCACTTAAGCAGCTTCTACGGAGTATCTTAAAAAAACAAGAACCTAGTCTGCACAAACTTTATTTGGCCTCAATAGATGGGCTTGCAACCAATGACATGATTTAATTGCTGCTTTCGCTGCAACAGCTAGCAGGAATTTTTTTGCAACAGGCAAAGCTGTTATCCACCCACAATGACCTGGATGTAATTCACTCAAGAGCTCACATGATGCCATCAACCACCCGTTACCAGTCTTTAACATTGCCCTCTTATCTGGTTTGTCTATCCAAATTGTCTCTAAAAATCCAACTCCTCTGCTTGCATCTTGGGCTGATACCTTTGAAAGTGTATACATATGGCTGCTTGGCAGGATCTCATGATACACTATGCTGGGGCTACTGTATGTCAAAGGAGACTCTGTTGCATATTATTTACATATGCAGCACACTTATTGCACCAAGGTGCAACTGTCTTGCTCCAATTTTTAGACGGCTGAACATCAGAACTTTCAAAGCTGCAGTAGAGGAATGTTTAAAAGGGGAGTCATGTCAACTGTCAGCAAAATTTTTAAAATATATGAATGTGGCCGTAACAATGCTGAATGCAGTGGCAAAATAGCACCAGCATGTTCCCAAGCCCTGCTTGTGCACATACTCTCCTCAATTCATCTCCCGCCTGGAAGCCCATTTTCCATCCCGTTAGTCCTTGAAGACCTGGCTTTTTGCCTTGTATTGTCCCTTTAGAGTAGGGATGATGCTCTTGCCTCCACAGTAGAATAACTGCGTTAGTGCCTTGATGCCTTCAGGCATTTGTTTGCACATGATAAGTTGCCAACCCAAATCAAATCAAATCACAGCGTAGCTGGACAAAGGCTGTGATGTCTGACTGCTACAGTTTGCAGCTGGCTCTATGCATCTACACTTGAACACGAAGGGCCAGATGTAGGAGCCCTAATACCGGTCGGAAACGGCCAATTTTCGGCCGTTTGTGACCGGTATTAGGGTTTTCAGATGTAGGGGGCTGAAAATTACAGAATCGGTATATTTACCGATTCGGTAAATTACCGAATCGGTAAATATACCGATTCTGTAATTCCAAATGTAGGTGGCACAGTTTACAGTGCCACAGGCCCTTAAGAGTCGGTATTTTACCACACAATCCTATTGTGTGGTAAAATACCAAATTCAGGTGTGCATGCACATCTGTGCATGCACACCTGTGCAATGTGACACACAGACATGCCCTTAGGGCATGTATGTGTGCCACATGTCACACAAGCCTGTACTTGGGGTGCTAGAGGGTGTCAAAGTGACACCCCCTGCACCCTTGCAGGATTCAATATTTACCGATTCTGTAAATACAGAATCGGTATTTCCCATTGATTCCTATGGCCTTCAAAGCCCATAGGAATCAATGGGAAATACTGATTCTGTATTTACAGAATCGGTAAATACCGAATGTTACAGATTCGGTAATTCTGAATTTAAAATTACCTACATCTGCCTCCTTCCTATTTACCTGCTCTTAAATACCGAATCGGTAAAGTTCGGTATTTAAGAGTAGGTAAATCGGAATTACCTACATCTAGCCCGAAATTACTTATAATCAAGGATGTCCAATTGCACTCGAACATTAGCTAATTAATATGTTTGATCATTTTTGTGGATGCATATCACTACAAAGCTAAAAGACTATTATCTAGCCAGCGCCAGCATTTCACAAAAATGTAAAACTAAAATAATAATAAAACAGTTTTAAAACCCTTTTCATTATTGTTTTATTTATCTTGTGCCCGGGCATTGGGCGGGGCCAGAGTTATGGTAGGCTGGAGGGGGGTGCTAGGGTCTATCTACACTGCACATGTGTTTTTTGGCCAGCGATCTCAGGCAAGCTAAAAAACCCATGGGCAGTGACTCCTCTCCAACCCCAACTGAATTGCTGGGGCTGAAGAGAGCAGGCACAGTCTCCCAGTCTGGCCTGGAGCGCACATCATCGGCGCTCAGGTCAAACCTGAAGCTGCTCTCATGCAAGAGCAGCTTCATGATTGGCTGCAGATCAGGCTGGGAACTGTGCCTACCTGCAGCTGCGGAGGGGAGTGGAGGAGTGCGATGCAATGCTTGAGGGCAGCAGGCAAGTTTTATTGTTTTATTTTTTGTCTTTGTTGTCCCCAGTTTGGTAAAAAGTGTTTTTACTTCCGATGTGCCCCACCGCCCCCCCTGGCCCGTCCTCCACCCTGCTTCCTTTTCCCAATAAGCACAGTTCCTGCATCTAGCCACTCATGACTACTTCATTTTTAAAATGTCTTCTTTAAAACAGTTTTCAAACGGCATTCCGTTGACAGCATTACGTTGCCCTAACGGGCTACAATTCTGTATCTGAAGTATCCTATGGCCATTAAATGAATCCAAGGGAGCTGGTTCAGCCCATCATTGCTCAGGTGTGTACTAATTTTGCTTGTTTGGTGTGTACAAACCTTGCATTTTTTTGTGATCATTTTGGAAAGTCTCATTAAGTCTCAATTTACTTGAACTCTCTTCCTTATTCATTGCTTCTTTTGTTTTTATAATAATTGTTTTTTTGGTAAATTATAATGAAACTGGGGATAATTTTGCCCAGCCGTCGCACTTTATGCTATTTTGTCTTGCACTATACTTGTTTTAAAAAAGGCCAAAAATGTTAGATCGCATCGCATCGTCTCTTAAAAAAATAAATCTTATCGGGTGACTTGCAACGATTACGGCTAATCGTGCCAAAATAAAGAAACTGAAATTGAAACTGAAACTCGGGCTTTTAAATAGCATCTTGACACTCATAACATCTACATAAGTGTGCTTGTACACAACCACTCTATTTTAACGCATGTATATGGACTGTCAAACAAATCAAGCAACTACCCCTTCTATCAGTTTTCAGGTCTGGCTTGACAGTATCACTGCCTACAGCACCTTTTGTTATCAATTCTTTAAAATGTACATAGAGCAGGCTTTGGCTGCATTCAGAGGAGTATTTTCCTATTTCAATCTAATGGCTGATTGGTGTATCTTTCCACCTCCAATAGAGTTCTTGCATTGGAATGTGTGAAGGACTACTTTATATCTCAAAAGTGCAAAGAATCAACACACATTACATGTTTTATCTCCTATATGTGTCACTTAAAGAAGGTAATCCTTTTTTGTGTGTTTTATTGAAACAGGCCTTTCATTTTTGATTATAATCAGGACTCAATACACGTCAGACCTCTGGCCTTTGCCAATGAAGACAGCTTTTATGTATCAACTGTATTTAATCTAATACAGATTTGCTAACTATGTCTTTATGTATTCCTTGGAACGATTTGGTCTCACAGACACCCCTCTTAGCCATTTACTTTTATCATGAACTCTTGTTGACCGTATACTCTCCACACACAGTTTTTATAGTAATTAAAATAATTGTATTGGGTGTTTTAACACACATTTATATCTGTGAATCTCTGGGCATAAATGTCTCATTCCTGTCTTGAATTGCATAACTTCTCAAATGTGTTGCCCTTCTGTAAATTGCTGTACTTGATTTTTCTACTTGGCATAGGATTACTCTCTAATATTGATGGCTGAAGTGTTTTGCCTACAAACACTTTAAATGTGAATTACATTGAGAGTGGCAGCGCATGAGTTTTTCAAAAGTGGTTCTCAAAAATTCATATAATCAGTGTTTCCACACTTGAAGTCATCAATAAGGTGTATAGTGATGTGATATGTTTGTCATGAGGATGTCACTGAGGATGGCATGCGCAACTATCATGTGTGAGGTTCTGGGCCATGAATAGTGGAATAAAAAAATTGGCACGCTAATGGTGGTTTGGATGTATCTTTAATGTTCTTATAAAAATAAAAATCTGTCAATTCCAAGATAGCGTTTGCGGGGTGGGTTGATGGGGAGAGATGTACACCACCATGTGTGGTTGCTGCTCACACCATCAGTGTCTTAAAGCTGGAGATGCAGGAGAGAATGGAAATTGAGTATATTTTTATGGAGGTTCTTTAATAACCCTTCTAGCACATGGCTTTCAGTAATGGCCATGACATCTTCTCGTCCAGTTTATTTTGTTACACTCATCTCCAGTGGAGTAACAAAACTTGAGGAGGCCCCCTTGCAAAGCACATGGAGGGGGCCCCCCTTCCCCAGAATCAGTAGGAGCTCTCAAGAAGGGGGCCTCCACCCATGCACAGTGCCAGAGAGGCCCCTTGGAGCTCGGGGGCCCTCCAGACCACAGATAGTTGTGGGGGCTAATGTTATGCCACTGCTCATCTCCTGAAAGTGGTTTTCCTTCTGAGAAGTGAGTGTGTATTATAGTCTGGAATTTTGAGGTTCTTTCACACATATTATTTATAAAGTTCACCCTATTCTTCAAATGTTCTTTGTAAGAATGACCATTTTAAACCTTAAGAATGCTTTTCAACATTGTGGTCGAAATTTATATTGTGAAGTAAAATATCAATTATACTGATATGGTGCATTGCATGCTGTCTTTCATTGGGAAACGTTTCTCATTTGATCTATTTTTCTGGGAGTATAAAAAATAAAAACCGCATGAATCTTAGGCATTTAAAGTTCATATGTAATAGCAGTTTTCTAATTTACTGTGGATTTCTTCTTTAACCTCTTTCATAATACATGTTAACTTAAGGTTTCCTTTGTTTCAGATCCAAAACTATATACGCCTATTCGCCTCCTAGATTAAGTAGCCAAAATCTTAACCAGCCTAATTCTGAAAAACACTCAGGAATGAAAAGAAGAAAAAGGCATCTGTTAAACTTTTCTTTTTCAGCGGTTTCCCCCCCCCCAGACTTTTTGCTTTTTGGCCTCCTGTTTTTGACCCTGTTTTTGTTGGTTTTAGAACTCTGGGCACCTTAACAGTGCTATTCAGTGCTAAATTGCATCTGTGTAAATTGTCATTATATACTGGTGCTCCATAATTGGCTTATTTGATTTACTACTAAGTCCCTTGTACGTTATACTGGGTGTCAGGGCCTCTAAATCAAATGCTGCTTGTGGTCCTGCAACACTGATTGTGCCCCCTACATGAGTAGCCTTTCAAAGGGTTTTCAGATCTCCCACTGCAGTGTCTGCACTCACATTTTACTGCCATGTCAACCTAGCAAGTGCACCCACTTCCCAGGCCCAAACCTTCCCTTTTATTACATTTGAGTCACTGCTATGGTAGGCCCAAGTTACCCCTCTGGACAGGGTCCAGTGTATGTGTTGCCCTTCTGTAAATTGCTGTACTTGATTTTTCTACTTGGCATAGGATTACTCTCTAATATTGATGGCTGAAGTGTTTTGCCTACAAACACTTTAAATGTGAATTACATTGAGAGTGGCAGCGCATGAGTTTTTCAAAAGTGGTTCTCAAAAATTCATATAATCAGTGTTTCCACACTTGAAGTCATCAATAAGGTGTATAGTGATGTGATATGTTTGTCATGAGGATGTCACTGAGGATGGCATGCGCAACTATCATGTGTGAGGTTCTGGGCCATGAATAGTGGAATAAAAAAATTGGCACGCTAATGGTGGTTTGGATGTATCTTTAATGTTCTTATAAAAATAAAAATCTGTGAATTCCAAGATAGCGTTTGCGGGGTGGGTTGATGGGGAGAGATGTACACCACCATGTGTGGTTGCTGCTCACACCATCAGTGTCTTAAAGCTGGAGATGCAGGAGAGAATGGAAATTGAGTATATTTTTATGGAGGTTCTTTAATAACCCTTCTAGCACATGGCTTTCAGTAATGGCCATGACATCTTCTCGTCCAGTTTATTTTGTTACACTCATCTCCAGTGGAGTAACAAAACTTGAGGAGGCCCCCTTGCAAAGCACATGGAGGGGGCCCCCCTTCCCCAGAATCAGTAGGAGCTCTCAAGAAGGGGGCCTCCACCCATGCACAGTGCCGGAGAGGCCCCTTGGAGCTCGGGGGCCCTCCAGACCACAGATAGTTGTGGGGGCTAATGTTATGCCACTGCTCATCTCCTTAAAGTGGTTTTCCTTCTGAGAAGTGAGTGTGTATTATAGTCTGGAATTTTGAGGTTCTTTCACACATATTATTTATAAAGTTCACCCTATTCTTCAAATGTTCTTTGTAAGAATGACCATTTTAAACCTTAAGAATGCTTTTCAACATTGTGGTCGAAATTTATATTGTGAAGTAAAATATCAATTATACTGATATGGTGCATTGCATGCTGTCTTTCATTGGGAAACGTTTCTCATTTGATCTATTTTTCTGGGAGTATAAAAAATAAAAACCGCATGAATCTTAGGCATTTAAAGTTCATATGTAATAGCAGTTTTCTAATTTACTGTGGATTTCTTCTTTAACCTCTTTCATAATACATGTTAACTTAAGGTTTCCTTTGTTTCAGATCCAAAACTATATACGCCTATTCGCCTCCTAGATTAAGTAGCCAAAATCTTAACCAGCCTAATTCTGAAAAACACTCAGGAATGAAAAGAAGAAAAAGGCATCTGTTAAACTTTTCTTTTTCAGCGGTTTCCCCCCCCAGACTTTTTGCTTTTTGGCCTCCTGTTTTTGACCCTGTTTTTGTTGGTTTTAGAACTCTGGGCACCTTACCAGTGCTATTCAGTGCTAAATTGCATCCGTGTAAATTGTCATTATATACTGGTGCTCCATAATTGGCTTATTTGATTTACTACTAAGTCCCTTGTACGTTATACTGGGTGTCAGGGCCTCTAAATCAAATGCTGCTTGTGGTCCTGCAACACTGATTGTGCCCCCTACATGAGTAGCCTTTCAAAGGGTTTTCAGATCTCCCACTGCAGTGTCTGCACTCACATTTTACTGCCATGTCAACCTAGCAAGTGCACCCACTTCCCAGGCCCAAACCTTCCCTTTTATTACATTTGAGTCACTGCTATGGTACGCCCAAGTTACCCCTCTGGACAGGGTCCAGTGTATGTGAAAGGTAGGACATGACCTGGTGTGTGTGACATATCCTGATAGTGAAATACCGTGTATTTCATTTTTCACTATTGAAAGGCAATCTGTCCCATAGTATAGACTGGGAGGTACTTTGTAACATCTTACAAGTATAACTTCCCATTGGGACGAGATAGAGAAATGTAGTTTGGTATGTCTGAACTCAGAATGTAAAACTGCATCTTTTAGTAAATATGATTTTTATTTTGTGTGTTTGAAAATACCACTTTTAAAAAGTAGGTGTTTCTTACTCAACCATCCTGTGTGCTTCAGCTTGGTTGTGGTTTGACTGTCTGGCTTCGGAGTGGCAGGGGCTGGGGATGTGTATTCTCTTCAGACAGCACAGGGGGTCAAGGTGTGTCCCGCCTTTCCTGGATGGGCCAGGGCTGAGATGAATAGACCTGGGTTGCATTCAGAGCAGTGGCAGGAGTTTCAATAGCACCTGAATAGGCCTGGTCTGTGTTTAGAGTGGTGGGAGGATATTCCCTTGCACCTGAATAGGCCTGGTCTGCCTTGGGCCATGCTGTATCCACCTCCTGCAGGGAAGCTGGACCAGAGAAGACAGAGCTGGTTTGGGCTGAGCACAGACACTCTCTGCTCAAAAGAACAAAAAGAATCTGAGTATAACTATTGGGGCCCAGACCTTAGAACTTTAGATTACTGCTGAACTAAGGAACCTGCAAGAAGAAGAGCTGAAAAAGCTGTCAGGAGGAACTGCTACTTTGCTGCGTGGTATGCTGTGTTGGCCTGCTACGTGCTGCTTCTGTTTTGGGCAGGGAAAGAATTGGATTGTACTTTCATCATCCTGCTGCTAGAGTTTTGTCGAAGGGCTTGAAGTAGAGCTTGCCTCCTGTTGGAAGTGTAAGGGAGACAAAATACTTCAGAGAACTCACTTGGATCAAGGAACCTGCCAAGAAGAAGACCTGGAAGAACTGCCAGGATGAGTACTGCCCCGTTGCCATGTTGTTGCTTTTCTGGGTTGGCCTGCAGATGCTGCTTCTGCTTTGGGCAGTGAAAGGACTGGACTGAACTTTCTTCACCTGTCGCTGAATATCCCCAAGGGCTTGAAATAGAACTTACCTCCAGTTCATGAAGACTCAGGAACATTAAATATTTCATTTACCTCTGGGTACTACCTCTGTAGTGTGGGTTTCAGTTTCCCAAAAGGGGTAAAGCAGCTGACACCACCACTGATATACTGCTGGCTCAATGTCCTGAAGGCACCGCAGAGGCACCACCGCACTTTGCACTGCAATCATGGTCTCAGCGATGATCACGATCGTTCCACCCCCGAGCAGCTGCTTGCACCGAGACTTGTGGGCACCGCACTCCACAACACCTTGCTTCACTCTGCCCACTCCCAACATTGCTGCATGCTGACCTCAACACCTGTGACTGCACCGTGGTTTGGGGCCACCATTCATAAGTCACAAGATGCACCGCCCCATCCCACACTGGAGCCTGGGCCAACTGATGCCAGCTCCCATTAACCGCCACTGTTGGTTGTACCGTGACCTGTAAGCACCACCACAATCACTGCATCATTCAGGACTGCCGCCCTGATCTCATCAACACAGCTGGACGACCGTCACCGAGCCACTGCCTGCACGGCGACTTGAGGGCACCGCAAGTTGCACTGCTACGCTTCACATGGCAACCGTGACGGTTGCTGCAACCGACCCACCACCGATGCAGTCAGCTGGAAACAAAGGTACAGTTTACGAGTTTGCTGACACTAACACCATTCTGCACTGATGCAGTTGGTGGAACTGTTAGATTCTGTTGTTTTCATCACCGCAGTGGCCCAGTACCGAGCTACAAGCTTCAAAGAACTGCATTTTATATTTTTGCAAAGTGCATATTTTTGGATTACTGTATGTGGTTTTTTCATTATTTTTGTCTTGTTTGCACACATAAATATTGGTGATTTTTCCAAAACTGGATTGGTGTCCTTTTGTAGTGTTTTCACTGTATTACTGTATGTTATGTGCAACTGCTTCACACACTGTCACTGAGATAAATCTGAGTGCTTGTGCCAAGCTACCAAGGGGGTGAGCAGGAGTTATATTAATGGTGTATTCCCCTTATCCTGACTAGAAGGAGGGGTCCCTATTTGGACAAAGGAGCAAATCATTGCCAACTGGAGACCCCCATTTCTAAAAGCATCCTATGCACCAAGGTGGATTTAGACAAGACCTCTCTACACATGACCTGGTCTTCATCCTTCAGTGCCTGATCTTGCAAGTAAATGGCATAAAAATGTACTCCACCACATAGCTTTTCTTCAACTTCTCATCTCATTGTGTCTGTATGTATAAAAACCGTGCTGGTTAGTTACGGAGCTAGCGGACAACTCGCAACAAAGTGCCCCATAAAAATAATTAACAAGCTTCCGAGGTTTCTGGCATTCCAGCCATCTTCAGCCCGGCTTGCTTGAATCCAGTGGCAAAGTGAGCAAGGGACTCACGTCTGAGCATACCCTGCCACACTTATGGCGGCCAAAAGCAGTACAAAAGGGGGTGGTGATGGACGGAGCATCTGAATCAATCAAACACTCACGTTTTGCTGGTGTTAAGCAGGACGACTACCTGCAGAATGGAAGGGAACACAGCCAGGAGCCATTTAAGATGCATGTATTCCAGATGGAAGGTGTCTGCCTAAGTTAGCACCTCTAAAATGACTGTATTTCTGGTTAAAACAAATGGTCAGACTTCGAGGAAGCTGATTTCTGTGGTCACCATGCTGCCAGTCTCACAGTGACACCTGCTCCCAGCAGGGGTAGTGTTGGTCCGGGAGCTAAAAGTAGTGATGATGGGATTTCTCAGCCAATAACTGGCCATTCACAATGTATCGCCGGCTAACACATGATTTTAATTCGCCACCACGAGTTATCCACGCCGCCTTACTCAACACCCTCAAAGATCGTTTCGGCTTCAATGGTCTAGTCTTCAAATGGTTCACCTCCTTCTTTCAGCACAGAACCCAGCAAATTAAAATCAGCAATTGCCTCTCTAAACCTATTCCTGTCCAGCCTGGGTGTTCCCCAGGGTTCGAATCTCTCTGCCTCTCTATTTAACCTCCTCATGGAACCCCTCACCCTCACCCTCAAGCAAGCAGGAATCAACTACCACCTCTATGCTGACGATTTCCAGCTTTACTACAGGATCAAATCCCAA
Source organism: Lissotriton helveticus (assembly GCF_964261635.1). Lineage (NCBI taxonomy): Eukaryota > Metazoa > Chordata > Amphibia > Caudata > Salamandridae > Lissotriton > Lissotriton helveticus. The sequence continues at coordinate 2,072,895,365 of NC_136057.1, read as the reverse complement.
GATGACATTCTGCACCTCAATGATGCCCTGACTAAGATTCAACACTGGTTCCAGCACAATCACCTTAAACTCAACCCTAAAAAAACAGAAGTCATTCTCTTCGCTCCTAAAAACAATCGACTCCCCATCCAACTCTGGATCTCTGACCTTAAAGTTCCCAACTGCACTTTGTCCTCTTCTAACTCAGTTAAATCCATCGGAATAAGCATTGACCACAACCTCAGCCTTTCTCCCAGCAAAAAAAATGCAGCCAAAGGCGCTCTCTTCACTCTACACCACCTCAAGAAAATGAAACCCTTCATTCCTGCTGATAACTTTAAATGAGTTTTTCAACCACTAGTACTTCCTAGATTGGACTACGGTAATGCCATTTTCTCTGTAACACTAAAAGTCCACTTAGCCTCAATCAAATCTGTACTTAACCTCGTGGCAAGGCTTATTTCTGATTGTAAGGGGTTTGAAAACATCTCCCTCATCCTCAAAGACCACAAATGGCTCCCCATCAAAGACAGATCTAACTACAAGAATGCTTGCATTACTCATAAAGCCTTGCATCATCACACCCCATTGTATCTCTCAGACAAACTCCACAAAGCGGGCTGCGCTAGAGAAATGAGGAGCACAAATACACTCATGCTAGTACCGCCTTGGTAAACAAGAAAGCTACCCAGTCATGTTCTTTCTCCGGAAATGCACCCACTATTTGGAACTCACTCCCCAAAGATCTACGTTGCAATCCATCCTACCTCAGCTTCAAAAAAGATCTCAAGTTGCACCTTCTAAACAAATGCTGGGGTCCTTAATCCTGCCACCAAACTGGAGTTCACAACCTGCCCTTGATGGTGCTATGTTCTCTCCACTTTATACCTGACCTACTACCCCCCTCTTCTTTTCCTTACTTATACTTCCACCCTCCCCCTACTAGTTCTCTTATAATTACTGCTTACTCCCGCATACTATCACCTCTCCCATCACCCGCCTCACTTTCTCCCCACCTCCACACTTTCCCCCCCTCATCCCTGACCACCCACGCTAGCTTAATTATCCAATACTGGTTATTGCCTAAATGTACTACTTATTTTCTTGTTCATGTAATTACGGTCCTTTACATATTGTCCTTCTTGTCTTGCATCTTACCTTTTCGTACTAACGTTATATTGCAATTTGTTCCTCTCTCAACCCTTGTAAAGCGCTCTGATACCTTTGGGTCTAGCCAGCGCTATATAAAACAGTTGAAATAAATAAATACATCGCGATGATTAGTACGTGGGTTTTGACACCCCTTCCCTGTTACTATCACCATGTACCGCAGCTTGAAAATAGCCTGCTAACATGGCGATATTTATCAGGGTTAGGCAGCGTTAACTTTTCTTGCGATGACTGACGATAGTGGTAGTTATCGCCCGTCTTTGTGAATATACCCATTGGTCTTTAACCTATTCTAAATTGGTGATTTTGTGCTTCTGGCACAATCCTGAACGACGGATAGATACTGCTCCTACACACAGAAAAGGATTGCAAAGGGAAATGGTATTTCAATTATAAAAGCTTCACATACTAAGTAAAGAAGATAATCTGATTTCCTTACCTAGATTTGCAAGCACTGGAGGGATTTGAGAGCTTTATCGATTTGGGTATAACTTTCACTGCACTAGCATCCTGAAATCACACCCAGAGACATCTTCCAGCAATAGAGAAGCTCTTGCCAAGGGGATCTTGCGATTCTCACACCTCTTCACTGGAGAAGTTCTAGCTTACATATCATCAATAGCCAAGGTAGAAATGGTCTTCATCTCCACACATGGTACAGAGGCATGGTCAGATACCGGAAATAACTTGGGAGATTCCCTGAAGGAAATTTGGAAACATTTGCTCCAGATGCCACTGTCAACACTAACATTCTCTCTACAGGCAGAATGCACAAGAACCCCAGTCGAACAACAACAAAAATGATGATGGGATACACAGCAAAATACAGTAAAGAATGTTCCATCCGTTAGATGTTTGCTGCAAAGAAAACAACCACAATAATAAAGCCCCAAATAATAGCAGTTGGTCTAAGAAGAAAGACAAGTAGGCCTACCACTACATTTGTTCCTCTCTGAGCTCTAATCGTAACAGGTGGCATGTAAAACTGCACCCAGAAAGGGAAATATGCTACTTAATTTCAAAGAATAACAGGAGGCTATGGACATGGTGAAAAGCCTCCCATTGATTGAGACTTTTAAACTGCACCCTCAACAACAATCTTACGTCTTGACCTTACCGAAACAGATTACTTTCACCCTTACAAGATTAAACTTCTTAGGACAGAGGAGAACATCCGAAGTGCAGTTACTGCTGCCTTTACAGAAACATTGGCAAATCGACCATGAACGACTATGGCAGCCTATTGCCGCCTTACCTTCAGGCATCATTTTAGATTCAGTGAGGGGCTATAAGTGTGGCACAAACTTAAGCCCTAAACACGTTTTTTAGTAGGTGATATCACTAGCCTCATTTTCTCTCTTTCCTTAGGCCTCTGTGCTTACTGTAACAACAAAACGAATTGCCCATGCAGTGAAACGACGGAAATGTCGTCAAGACCATGGCCACAAAGACTCTTCAAAGACTCTTCTGCAACATCTCTTGCATATTTTGTGAAGGTATATCATATACCTTCATACTCCTCCTTTTATCCTACTTCAGACCTTACACGCCACAGATGCAATCTGTTTACTGCCTCTCTGCTTATTTATGCGTCAATGAGTGTTTCTATTGATTTGTTCGCAAAGGTCCAAATGAACAAATGTTAAATAGAAATCTGAAAGAAATGCAGTAACAGCGCTCAACATTTCATCCTTCATGAGTAAGCAGATAGTAACATTGAGCAGTTTAACAGTAAAGCATATCAATATACTGCTCAATAATAAAGGTCGATTTATGCATCCATTTATAAAAAAAAGTGTGTGCTCCTTTAAAACGCATCTTGGAAAAAAGTTGCAAAAGCGAGTGAATTGTTTCTATTTTGTGCTAGTTGGTTACATTGCAGCTTAGGACACTTCAAATAGCATATGTCACTTTTAGCAAACTAAATACTTCTAATTTCATCAGCCTTAGATGGGTAACAGGCTAGCTTGACCTATACAGAAATTCACATATGGGTTAAATCTGCACACATATTCATGCAGTAGGACAATTAGGCAGCTGACCTAACTTATAATCCATTTAGCAATCTTTTACCAGTGAATGCAGCTTGTTCTGCACCATCGTGCTGTAGTTTGCTTACACTCACATGCCCCTACTTACCTGTTACAACTGCAAGAAGAGTAATGTATGGCCCAAGCCTAAGAAATAATAGAACAGTTCATGCAAGAGTCCTTGATTCTTTTCAGCCCTACAGCTCATCGCAGTCACATTCATTTGTGAATATGTGTGGATTGTCCAACAAACAAATTGGTCAGCCACACTGCACATTTATCATAAAGTCTGAGTTAATTTGATTACCATGTTATTCAATTTCCAAATGCCAGACGCTCCCCCATCTATACACCTATACATATTTCTGTCAAATCATCAGTGCAGAAACCAAAGCCACTTGGTGATATGCTTTGCAGTACAGCCGCAAATAGAAACTCAGTTTACACAATATTCACCTCGGTGCATGGTGGTTTCAGTGGAAACCATTATCCCTTCTCAGTTCATCCTCTACTTAGTTAATGACAGTAGAAAGAAACAAAGTCGGAAACCGAGCTGGGGAAATTGAAGCTTTTAAAACCACTTAGAATTCAAACGCCCTAAATATTACGTGTAACTTCCTCCTCAAGATTTAGTAAGTTAGAACGTGTGCTTGTGACGTGAGTGTATTAAAACACAGGGGCAGATTTACAAGCCCCTTGAGTCAATTTTTTTGACGCTGTTGTGTCACTTTTTTGATGCAACTGGGGTGTAAAAATGCGGTCCATTTACAACATGAAGCAACTAGGGTGATACATCACATTGTAAAGCCCTGCGTCACATTATACCTAAGTCAGGTATAATGAATGCAGGATGGGCGGTCCCAAGCAGGAAAGCCTTGTAAAAGAGATACAAGATTTCACTGCACCACTTCTAAGACGCCATTGAGTTAAAACCTTATGCCTATAAGGAGTCAGGCCTCACAATGAGGATAGGCCTAAACATTCATTGCTGAAGTTACGGCTTGCTTGCAACACGATTCCAGCAATGCGTGACTTTTGCGCCAACAGATGCGTCAGAATTTCTGATGCATCTGTCAATCCTTGCGATATGGTGCGCCGCATTGTAAATATGGCGCATCCATGGTGGCGCAAGGGTTTCTCAGGGTGGTGCAGGGAAAGTGATGTATCTTTACAGATGCGTCACTTTCTTGTAAATCTGCCCCACAGTTTATTAGTGAACCACCCATCATGTTTTTATCTGTGAATGAAAGCTACGGCGCCTAAACTAATGCAAATGTAACAGGATACTCAAAGCTTCATGTGATGAGATAAAGGGTGCCACATCTAATGGGATGGATCAAAATAATAAAAAAGTCCTATCACGTGTAAAACAAAAGGTTCGCTCAGTTCCAGTTTAAAAAGGATTGGTTTGTGTTTTCTCTCTACTTGTCTGTCATGATAGACTAATATCCATGTGGCATACCAAATAAACAAACCTGTTGGGCTTCAAATAATTCAAATCGAATTTACATGTGGGGCTTTATTATTTATGTTATATTTATTTGTTTTTCTTTGAGCATGACACTGATTTTATCAGGGGAAGTGAGACAAAGTTGTTCCGTTCCTAGCACAGCCTGAAGTTTTTGGCATATAAATATAAGGGAACCTCTGTGGTTTCACGCAAAGATTGACATTAACAAGGCATTCTCAGGAACAAAGAGTGGTGAGATCCATGCAAGGCCCAGCACCGATCACCCCCAGGTTTTCAGTTGACAGAAATTTCCACAGCTATTTTCATCTTCTGAATGATTGAAATTCAAAAGAAAAATCTTGATGTGTCCATGTTTGTTCTCACACAGCTGATAAGCATACTACATGAACCTGGGTACTGTTGTTACTGGGAGCAATCTGTAGGAATGCTAGGGAGTGGGACTTTTGGAACTTTTCCCCACAGACATTTGAGAAAAGTCTCACAGATTTTAGTCAAAGTTTGACATTTACAGGGCTTTTGGGTAAAAGAGTTGTCAGATCAATGCAAACCACATCATGCTTGACTCCCCTCATGAGAGTACTTATCAAAAAATATCTGTGGTTGGTAGATTTTGTTAGGTACTGGCTATCCCAGGCCCAAATGCTGCAGCTTCTTCATCCCAAAAGCAAATGTAACTCTCTTAAAACATTTATCATCACAGTGACATGTTGTAGGCATTTTTTGTTCTGTCCTGTGTAATAGGTCTACTGACACCTATAGGCGCCAGTTTTGTTGCCGGAAGTGTGGGGATGCAGAAGAGTAAGTGGTTTATTATCATCTGAAGGATCTCTCTTTTGGGATTCCTACTATAAGTCAGTATGCACAAAATAAGACATTTAGTAAAACGCATTCAGAGTCACCTGATATTATGGGTAAACCCAAATTGAGAATGAAATGAATAGCCGTTGTTTCTGATGTGTTTTTTTGTAAGTGCATAGTTTTTCTTTTTCTGTATCCGTCTTTCATTCATTATATTTAGTTTATTAATTGATGCAGTGTTGAACCACGGTAAACAATTATTTTCAGCTGCTGCTCTGTTGCTAACTCTAGGCTCTGTATTTTGTTATGCAACTAACAAATATACATCTGCGTGACTGGAATAGTCTGATGCATGTGATGGTGTATTACTTTTGTAAATAAGCCCTCAGTGAAAAACTGTCATTATGAAAACATTGCTAACAATTTTTTTTATTTACTATTCACTTTCATTATTTTTTATTTCATTATTATTTTTATTTCAATGATTACTTTCCTCAGGAAAACCATCCGTGATCCACAAACATGACCACTTGATTTAATCAGAATTTGGACCCTAGGTAGAGTTGAACAGATAGGTTACTCCATCACAAGCCAGATGTATTTCCCTGCTCGTGTCTTACAATGCCATTGGAAGTAATGTACTTGTATTACTATAGATGGGATAGCTGTCATGGTTGTGACAGTGTAACCCCTCTGCTAAACTCTAAATCAGGCCGTTTGTTTATAGTGTGCTGTGTTCAGCTCTCAGGATTAACCCAGGCATTTCACATCTCTACCCTCAAAAACCTCAAGCAGGTAGAAACTACAGAAATAGGAAATATTGACCACCACTTAAGAAACTGAATAAATTGTGGTGAAAAAAAACTTGTTTTTCTTTTACATCTCTGTTGTCTGTTTCTGAAAGCTGGAAAGAGGAACTGTTACCACAGAAAACCTTTTGTCTATGTCATTTTTAGAAAAAAACACACTCTCCGATAGCACATTGGTGCTGTTTATTTAGAGAAACATTTTGCCACATGTTAGCTTTTTTTCTCTGTTCCCTAGGGGGAAACCAGAAACGTGTGAGTCTTTACAGTACCCTAAACATGGAAAAAATCGGATACACCTTTAGTATCTTTAGTGGGAAAAGGCTATGATTGGTTAACCGTGAAATGCCCTAAATACCAAACAAGGACTCCATAGGGGCACTGGGGTGGAAGGCTTCTCAGCGCATTAAGGGTTAAAGAGAAGTCTGGACTACACAACATTCAATGGAGATTGTACCTCAGCTGTGAGGTAGTAAAAGCGCTGTGGGCATGTACAGTTGTCCATGTTCTGCAGCGAATGCAATGTGCCAGACCTATTCATTACATATTCTGTGTCCTGTAAATTACCATCGCTTGCCCCACTTTACATATTACGAGTCAGAAAATAGAACTGAATTCGCCTGAGCCTGTAAGGCAGAACCAATATATGGGATGTTCTACCATTTCGAGTAATGTTCTCTTCAAGCACTGATAATCAGGAATCTACCTCATACCCCGGGACTGGTGGCAGTTTCTTGTCGACTGAGATTGTTTCTTGGTGCAGACCATGCAGGGGGCATTGCAGAAGAGGTCAATGAACCCATACTGGCCCATTGTACAGTTAGCTCTGATGGAGGCAGGAGTAAAATACATATCATGAAAACACAGGGAAGCGTCGATGCTGCTCAAAGATTGAATACAACTTCATGATAGCGTGAAGTATTTAGCTTTCACCTGCGAAATAGCTTTGCTTTATTCTACGTGACCGGTCTTCGCCAGGAACCTGGGCTCACCTGCACTTCAGTCCCTCATTTGTATACCTGCATATGACCCTTCCCTGATAAGCACTCTGCGTCATTCTTTTAAAATATACATGGTACACCCTTTTTAACAATGTAAACTTGAGGTTTCTAGATTGAACTCTCAGCAAAATCAACTTAGCCGTCTGAAGCAGATAAATGAATACTGCATGGAATAACTAGATAATAATATCATTTTTGTTCAATAGGCAATATGTCACTACACTACGATGCACTGACTATTAAGAGTTCTATTTTTTAGGTCGATCTTTATAACCACCGAAGACATATAGTTGATCTACTTACCTTGGGTGCTCGAAGGCAAGTTCCAATCTCTGACCAACAATGTAGGCACCATATGCAGCACTCCTGAGAAGATGAAGCAGAGAAAACTGAAAACTACGATTGAAGATCGAAGCTTTATGAGCAGAGTGAATGTAGGGAGGAGGGAGACTACAGGTAGGAGGGGACTCAGTCATTGGTTGAAAGGAGGAGGGCATGCCATGCCATGGATGTGTGTCTGGGTGGTGAATGTAATTTGTTAGGGAGACAGATTAAAATTGTGCAGGAGAAAAAGAGAAAGAGTTTGTTTGCCCTCCCAGCAAATAATGGCTTGATTCCAGTAACTCCCTTCATCAGTACAACACAAGCCAAGACAGATGGCCATCACTTTTACCTATGGAGGTCTGCCAGAGTCATTCCTCAGAAGACTCATCAATTAATTTAATTAACTATATCAAGCACATTTATGCAAAGCAGATCTCCAAGATTCGTGAATCGATTATTACTTACCAGTAATTTCCCTTACTCTGAGTGCTAGGGTTCCTCCTCACAGTCCTTGCTATATGAGCAAAAACTCATATAACCAGAATAGTCACCAAGTTTAAAAAAAAAATCATGTATCTATTCATATAACATGGCCTCCTCTACGTTCCTGTCGCATACTATAGAAAAGAAGAACATTAACCTCAAAATGTGTATTTTGAAACTACGACAAAGTAGCCTGAAGCTGATAGCACAACTGGGTCGGGAACGCATGGAAAATTGGATTGTGATAGGAAAGGCTTGGAATCAGAGTAATTATTAATAAGTATGATGCTTCAAATGTATTAAAGTGTATAAAAAGAGATGGACAGCATGCTTGAATTAATCTCAGCCACTGGTAATTACTCGGGCCGCATCCCAGTTGATCGTTATTTTGCACACCATGCCACCTCAGTTTAGAGCCACCCATATGCAAATCAGTATTTCCCCTGCTTGAATAGAAATAGTTCAGCCTGCAGTGCCAGGCTATGCCCTACCTGAACCGTAACACAAACAACCCAAGAGCAAGATCTGAACTGATTTCCATATGTCTGGGTCTAGTCTGAAGTGGCACTGTGGGCAAAAAAATGAGGGGCCGGGATGCAGCCTGAGCATTTACCAGTGGCTGATACTAATTCAAGCATCCCAACGACCACCTCTTTTTGTTTACTTTAGTGCAAAGCCCTAAATGTGACACGTATGCCCAGACGTGCGTGCGGTGCTCACTTTGTAGTGGAACCAAGCTGGCCCCAACTGATCAGCCCCAATCAAGCCAAAACCAGTCTTGGGTCATTTGTGTTCTGGTTCAGCGGGCACCTGCCTTGGCAGTTTAGGCTGAACTGTTCCTTATGGAACAGGGCCAAGAGTGATTTGCAAATGATCTATACAAATAGGCTAAGGCAGCAAAGCATCACACCTCACATTTTAGTGGGTAAAGATTACTATAGATGGGAGGTGTGCATGAGTCCAGAAGACCAGCCCTCTTCATCTTCCTCACCGGAGAGGCTCCATAAACAATTGCAAAAATAGATCAGCACTACTATTTTTAAAATAAAGATGAAGAATATGAATAAAAAAGTCTCTTCTTAAAAACAAACACAATGTAATCTGTGTGTTATGCTAAATAATTGGGTTAATTTGTATTGAGCTGATTTCAAGAGTGATTTGCATTTGTCGGTTTCCAATCTGAGATGGAATTTTACATATTTCATGGCTCCAAGATTTAGACCCAACGAATTTCCTCCACATAGAACTGTAGTTCTCCTTTTTTAATTTTGAGTTTATAATAATGTCCATACTTAAAATAACTGGCTAAATGTTTGGTCTCCACATTATTTATGTATCACTTTACTAAGCTTCAGGCAACAACCTCTAAAACAAGTGACAGAGCACTCTCCTTCCTAGGAGTGATCAACATTTCGGTCATTTGGTTTTGCATATTTATGTGAAATGTCAGCCAAATTACATCTAATTATGCAAAATACAAATCTGTCATATTGTACTATATTTTAGGGCAAAATGCATCCTTGTGTCAATTTTTGACATAACGGTGCATTTCACCAAAAACAAAAAGCAAAAAAAGCAATGTGAACAGTAGCCACTAACAGATTGTAGTTCTCGTGCATTGGCTATACATTTTTACAATGAATGGCATGTAATTACTTGAAGTGGATTAATGGCATCATTTCAGGAATTCAATGAAATAAGCATAACACAAAATTGTCAAAATTACTCAAGTTATGCAGCTTCATTTAAAATTTGCTGAGACTACCCCTTCCTTGACTGGTGCATGAAACTTAAATGGAGATAGAACACACGTGAAATGTCTAAGAGCTACATTAGACAAATAGAAACATTTGGGTCCTGTTTAAGAATCATCTTTGCGAGGAAATCCCTCTTTTTGCATGATCAACCCATTTATTTTTCTGACTGGTATTGTGATTTTTGAACTCTGAGCACTGGGGGACTTATGTCTATTTCCCAGTGGTTGGCTAACCTCCTATATGGCTACAGAGCTACAACATGCCACAAGAAGCATTCTTGAAATTACTATTTAACCAGTAACAACTGGAACTGGACTGGACCTTGCTGATGACAAATGCTGAAGTGAGTCCTGCCCACTTAGTACTATCCCTGAGGTCCTGAGAACCTTAGATAAAACCAAGAGGAACCAGTCCAGAAAGACTGAAAAAGCGGGACCTAGAACAATTTTAGACTTCCAATACCTTTAGTGCCACAGCTGAACCTCACTACAAAGGTATCTGATTTCGAGAGGACTTTGTCAGATCCATCTTCTAGTCTTTGAGCTCAAGGATTTGAACTCCTATAATGAGATTAATTAAAAAAATAGAAATCTTGACCAAGCAAAGATTAGAAAAGTATCTGATCGATGAAAGAACTTCAGCGGGTGCAGAATTTGAATTTATTTTCCCACTCTGAGCTTCTCCTGCCAAAATCACTAGCTTCAGCAAGACCTTGTCCAACGGCTGTCCAATTTTGAAAGGAATTTGCAGTATAGGACTTAAAAGCTTGCCCCAATAGAGTATTTCAACGTTAATTTCAGAGACTAACACAGTAGGTAAAATCTTTGACCAGGGTGACCTTCTTGGTGTATCTGGCTTCTGCAGCATCAGCCTGAATTTAGATGTAGGTCCTGTGTAACCCCAAGCAGTGGCTTCTGGTTGTTGCTTTAACTTATTCTGACTTTGTTTTTGGCACTTTTTGCCCTAAAATAAAAAATAATGTAATGTCCCACTTTTCCCTTATTGGATATCAATCATTTTTTGTGTCATTAAATTCAGGCAATGTGATTTGAGGTCCTCCGCTCACTTATAGAGAAGGCTTGTTTCCTGTTCGTTTCTTTCCTATAGATGCTTATTTCAAGCCCTACACTCTGTCCCTATCCTTTAGGAAGGTTATGAATAGGGTTCCTGTTATTATGGTGTTTATGTTTTTTATATTGCCATCCATTGTTATCCATTTTTTTCACTTTATTAGTTTAAATTCATATTTGTTTTTGTAGTTGGGAAATTAACCTGCAACTTTTATATGTACACTTTTATTTAACGTATAAATGTAAACACTTTGATAGCTCTAGGGTTTTAGTGTGCTCGTTGCCAATAACCCATGAATTATTTCAGGCACCATAAAACATTAGCAAAATAGGAGAAGAGCATGTTCATGTCTGTGTCCATGTAAGATTCATGATGAAATCTTAATCTTTTTCTAATAACCCATGCTGCCAACATGCACAGATATTGGCCTGGTGGCACTGAATTACAATATATATAGCGAACCCGGAACGAAGAAGTTATTGGGGCATTTTTTTCATTTTTATAAATAAATTCATACAGGTGTCCCTCCTGCACATAAACAAACCTAAAATGCCAGTTTGAAAACGTATGTGTGTGCTGCTTCATGCAGCACACATGTAAGTTACAAAATGGCATTTTTTTAAAAGGTTTGTTTATGTACAGGAAGGGACACCTTCCTGTAGTGAAACAAACTATGGCATTTTGCTTTTTCCATGTGCGCTGCACATATGGAAAAAGCAAAAAAGCGGAGAAATAAAGCATTTCTCCTCTTCTCGTCACCTTAAAACCAGGATTTTCCTGGTCTTAAGTTCGGCGCTGCCACCTATTATCCCCACCCTTGATAATTGGTGAGAGCGTCAAATTCAAGGGGTGTTGCGGTGGAACGCCCACCACAACACCCACTGCACGCCCCTTTCATGCTAAATTTAGCGTGAAAGGGACTCTATTATCAAGGCAGGGTTAAGCCATGGCCATGTTAAGTGGCTTAACACTGCTTTGATGATAGGAAGCTGTCCCTATCACCACCACAACATCACAAAAAGTGACATTGTGGTGGCAATAGGGGCTTGATAACATGCCCCAGTAGATTGGGTTTAGCATGAGAAAACTGCACCTTTTTAAACCAGGTGCAAGGAAGGAGAAATGCTTCCATTTCTCCTTCCTTTTCTGACTTTGCATGTGAGCTGCACTGTACTGCACGCATACAAAGTGGGAAACGCTTTCCCTTGTGTTTAGAATTTTGTACAGTCAAGGTACCCTTCCTGTACAAAACCTATGCTATTCTCACATACACACCCTAGTACTATGGCGCAAAGGTGTGTGCATGGTGCACAGCAGCTGTAATCAGCACCGGAGCAGGGGGAAGGGGAGGAGAGAGCCATATCTTTGAAAATATGGCGCTCTCCTGCTACCTCCCTGTCACGCAACGCAGTCTCTCTGGAGGCTGCGTTGCATGGAGACTTAATAAATATCCCCCGAAATCTCTGACCATAAAAGAAGATCTTCTAATTATAACATGAAAAAGGGTACTGGTACTTTTAAGATATGTTTTTTCTATAAAACCAGAAATAAGGAGCGAAATACCCCAGGGTCTCTTTGCTGTTTGTTTCATTCTTTTAAATATTTTTATAAGGCAGAAGCGATTACCATCACAAGAAAAATTGAAGACACAAACTATAAACATAATCATAAATTAAGGAAGAATAAGAGAATTAAGTTCCATCCTTCATAAACGAACAGTCCTGACAAAGAAGTAATCTTGTACCTATGTGGAGGCCAAAAAGGGATAGAACAACAATTTAAGTTCCTCAAAAAGAACTTTTACCCAATCGATGGCTGTTATAAATTGGCACTTTACCTACTCAGAAACCACCACAGCTAATCTAAAAAATCCACCGCCTATGGAGACATGAATTTGTGATTAAGGGTGTGTATTGCTGGAAAGTACTATACCACATAGGTCAACATTTTGAGAATCATAGAAGTCTAGAATTGTTCCTACACAGTAGTTTGTGCCCAAATTGCGATTCCTAGACCTGTTATAATACCTCACCTTCAGGGTTTTCCATAGACACATTTAGGGCGGTAAAACCATCATTAGGTCCAGAGAAAATATCCTGAAAAGTCAGAATTACATGCAAAATCAGTGCATAAACTCTAGTTTCTGTGTCATTTCCCGATTCTTCTGGGGAATTTAAATAATGGTGCAATTTCGCATCGTGAATCTTAAAAGCTCACAATTTTGGTGATGTCAAGTGCAAAATTAATAGAGATGTTCTCGTGTTAGTTAGGTGCCAACCATGGTACTGCAGGAGCTGAAAAGGTTGGCTGTACTCTTTTACACACGGAGTTGCTAGCATTGGCTCTAATGAAACGAAGGTTTGGTTTTACTCATCTCTCGCCAGTATGAGAGCAGAAGTTAACAGTGCTTTAATATTTTTAAGTCTCGGCCTGATCCAGCGCATGCGCTGTTCTGGCTGAGACATTTAGTAGCTGCTTTTAAAAGTGCTACTTTCCCAGCGACCAGCTTGCTAGAATGCGCACAAGAGCATACGAAGTCCACGCGCATTCGCGTAATAGCAAGCTGGTAGCCGGCAAGGTAGCACTTGCATTTTTTTTGTTTTTGCGATCGCGCTAGGTGCATTTTCCAAGCGCGCACACAACTCCCGCTTCTCCCCCTCGCGCACGGCCAATCCTTGTTTAGGACATGAGCCCTGACCCTTCTACGACCGGTTCCATACTCTACTTTTTAATTTTTTTACTAATAACATATAAAATACTGGTACTGTTTCGTGGACGCAGGCTTGTGACGCAGGGTTGGAGATGCAATGAAAAGAGCTTACATTCTCTCCGGTGTGCTAATACCGGAACAGCTGATCGACCAGCCAGTTCTGAGCACAATGTCCGCAGATGTCACTCTAACAGTCCCAGTCATCCGCTACCATGGAAACATAACGCCACCGCTCACTAGATGGCATTCCTCCCGTAACATGGTCCACAGGCTGCTCGCTGCCATGAAGAGAGCTTGACTCTGCCGTGCTGTAGTGTTCTGCTTTTCAGGAAGTGCACCTTGTGCCCTTGTGCCTCCGAGTGTGTCTGTGTGTGAGAGAGCTTACCCCGGCCGTCCTGTAGTGATCTGTTTGTCAGGGTGTGCGCCTTGTGTTACTGTGTCTCCGAGTTAGATGGTATCCATGGCTCCGTCTTGAGAGGAAGCCGGCCCGTGTCCTTTCACTTTAAATTTCCTAATATCTTCTCTTTCTCTTTTCTAGCCTACTCTTCACTTCGTATTTAGCCTACTTCCTGCTCTACCTACTTGCAGCCCTCTCCCTCGCCAGTCCTTTCCTGCATGTGCCCTCCACTGATCCTCCTAATGGGTATAGAATACCCAATGCTTTCCAGTGTTACATAACAAACCACTTAACCGGGGGCAAAGTGCAGACTTAATCAAAAGAAAACACGTACAGCACATTAGATAACAAGAGCTGGCAGAGTGCAGAGCAACGGGTATAAGTGCAGCAGCGAGCGCCGATCCCATCTGCGTGCATTGGGCGGGTTGGCGAATCCCAGAGCGTGACCAAAAAAACGTGTGATTCTTCATGAGCAAATCAGTTCAGCTACGTGGGCCACAGTTCCAAATATGTTTGATGGAAGTACGTCAGAACCCACTGTTTTAGTTTTGTGTATAGCTCGTCTTGTTTGAGGGAGCAGCAGTAATTATAACACTAAAACCAGACTGTTTGACGCCTAATGTTAGATTTTTGTGACAAGGCAATCTTTAAGCACACCGTTGTTTATAACTATGATGGAGACAGTCGAGGGCTAGCCTTTTCTGCATAGACTCTGAGGATGAGAAATTATTTTTTGTTTTTTCTAGAAGAATTTTGAAGTGTGCGGTCCTGCATTTTGTGTGATCAGCGGCAAACAAGTTATTTTAGGCTCAGAACGTTTTTTCACTACGATCCAACACTGTTGACACATTGGGCCTCATTTATGAAAAGTGGCGCATCGCTGCGTGAAAACAGCGATGCGTCACTTTTCATTGCGCATTCCTTACTACACCAATGATGCGTCATATTTAAAGTATGACACATCATGTCACAAGGAGTTACAGATACGTCAGTATTTCTGAAGTATCTGTAGGCCCAAAAGTGACGCATTGCTGGAGTGTATCACAAAAGTTACGCAACTCCATCAATGTGTCCTTTCACATGGGCCAAGCCCCATTTGAAAGTGCTTGCGTCAGTCTTACGACTGCTGTGAGACAGGCGTAAGATTTTGACGCATTTGAGTCCTAGAAGTGGCACAGTGAAATCTTATCGATTTCACTGCATCACTTCCATGACCCTTTCTTGCGTCAAAACGCCCCCCCTTGCATACATTATACCGGGCGCAGGTATAATGTGGCGCTGGGGTTTACAAAGTGACGCATCTACCTAGATAGGTCACTTTGTAAATATGGCGCAACAAGGCACATTTTTTACGCCACTGGTGCGTCACAAAAAGTGACGCACCGCAGTGTAAAAGTGATGCACGGCCTCATAAATGAGGCCCATTATTTTTATGTGCAGTGCCTGCGTGTGGCCTTCATCCATTCATGATACCCATTTTCCTATCGATGAGCAACATGGTGCTTAATTTTTTTGTTCTTGATGAACAATTGCCTGTCATGTCTTTGTAAAGTGGCAATCACACTGCCCTCACTTCATGACCCAGGGTATCCTCTAGCCGTCAGCTGAGCTTAAAGTGAACATGGGCCCCACCAATCTAGATCTGGAGAAAGGAAGAGTGTCCCAGAGAAGCTCTTGGATGTGGAGCACTGTGCTATGCCTCTATATTAGAATCCAAACCTCATTGGCGGGATTGCAAAGTCCACTGTGAGAACGTTGGACAGTCCAGGCTGTGAATATGAGTCTATTCATTGGTAGTGTGCCCAGTGGTGTAGTGAACCATGCAATTCAGCAGCTTAAGCGGAGACATCACTGGGCCCTATAGCTCCGGTGAACTAAGTCCTACTAAAAAAGGTAATTCGTTGTTTATGGGCCTCTTCTGTCTGCATGTCTTCAGGAAAAGTGCCTATAAATAATACAGTTAGGGAAACGACGACAGAGGGGTTTTGGAGGTGGGCTGTAATAAAGCAAACTGAGAAAGAGAAACAATAACATTTTGACAATAGTGGAAATCACAGAGAGGGACAAGTTGAAGAAGCATTGGCATAGCCAATAGGTCTCGCCTTTGGGACATTATAAGTGTTTAGTTATCCAGCACAATATCCTTGGTGAAACAACATCAACTGTTGCATGGCAAAACACTTATAAGGTCCAAAAGCCGAGACCTATTGGCTATACTAATGCTTGTTTATTTAACCTATCTTCTAATGACTTAATTAAATTCCTCCTTTCACTGGAGTCTTGCTTTTCTTCAGACCAATCCTTTCTATCACTTTATGAGCTCCAGTAGCTACATTTTGTCAGGACAATATGCGCACCTGATCTGTTCGATTTGGGAATGGGTAGGCAGAAGAGATGTAATAATACCTCCCACCCAATAGGTTACAAGAAGTAAGATGATGTTTGTTTAACCTCTGTGCCTAAAAAATAGTCTAACCTAGTGCCATGTAGTTTGGTTCTCATATAAAGCGCTCTAATGCCCATGGGATTACCTTCGTCCTATGTGTATAAAAGTGCAGTATTGATTCCGTACGTCCAGATTGAGTTAGAATACTGAAGTGCGATATATAAATACACATTGAGTCAAAAAGAAACACGTCAAAATCAATTCCCGTGGGTGTTCCATAATGATAAGAAGGTAAGATAAACGATTAACTAAATTCATTTTAGTCACATTCCAGCTACCTTAGAAAAATGCCTACGTGTGATATTCGAGTCATGTTGGTAGTAACATGGCACGTACAAGACGTCATTTGTCATAAAAATCCAGAGCCCCGCTGTTTCTATCGACACCTGAAGGCTTCTGTCATCTTGCCCGAAAAGAATAATCTAGGTTCAATTATTTTCCTGATAATCTGCAAACAGAGCAGTGCACACAACGTGTTATCTGCACGGTACACACAAGAGGCCTCAGTTAACACTGAAGAAACCACATAACTAGGGAAAAGTTGGGCTTGGCAATGGCAAGACGATAACAGGAGCCTGTCTGACAGCTTGAACAATGAGTTTGCTAAACTGATTGAAACTGGGAAACATTTGCACGTACGCATTAGCTCTGCAATACTCTTGTGGAAATTAATTTAGGCATTTGTTTAAATGGTAATTTGCCAGTTATCCTATGTACGGTTTATGCTTTGATATATGAAAAAGACAGAAGCCTCGGATTATTTACTTGTAAGTAATTTCTCTGATTTTTCCATACTCGGCCAATTACTCACTCTATGAGTGAATGTGCCATTCCCCTTTAACTTTTGTTTCTATTACTGAAGTAGAGAATCTAGCCAAAAACCACTTCGTCCCCTCAACACTTCCTGATCCATACCAAGCCATTGAACGCAACAGGGTGCGAGGAGAGGTAGTGCATATTGGGACGAGTAAAGAAGAATAGGGGAAATGAAGATCATCTGTAGATAATCTGAGCATTACCTCCCCATTTTCTCCCACATCCCACTGCTTTCTCTATGAGCTCCACCCAAGCAACATCCTCTTTCATCGATCAAGAGACCATAATCAGACTGTATAAAGGAGAAAAGACAGAAAGTTAAATTACTTTTCCATTATCAACAGGTATCAACACACATATGTGATGCAAAAACAGGTATTTTACGACGTTAATGGACGCAAACAGAGTTTGAAAACAAACAAGCCAAATTTAGAAACGTGTTAACTGCAATGAAACTGTAAACAAATGAGGACCAGAAGATAGCTTTAAAAATGCCCTTGATGGATACTATTGTTCAATAAGCCCAGAGATACCCACTCCCCAAGCTGAATGAACTTCACTGTAAAATGGATCACACGACAATTCTAAAAGGCTAATGTTAGAAATGAGCGTCTCTTGTTGGCCTCCGGTTCTTACTGAAGGGGAGGTGATGCAGCAGTTTCTTACTGTGCTGGGAGGTTTTGCGTGGTTTCTTACTGCCACCTCGGTGTCATTGCCGGCTTGGCGCCAAGATGCAATGCGTGAAGATCGGAAATGCGTCGGTTCTCCATGCGGCTGCCACATTGACACCGTGTTGTTCTCTCTAGCCACAGTCCCACAATGCGTTGGTTGTTGCAGCCGCACAGCAGGGGCTGTGCCGTTATCGGTGCGTATGCTTCACACTTCTCAAAATTGCTTTACTTTACTATCTTGCAGCGTAAAACAGGCTCCAGAGACCCCACAATGTCAATGCCCACCCTCTAAAAGAGGGTGCTAACAACAGGGAAGATTTGGAGAGGAGCCTTACACTTCCTCCCACTATTGCCACTTGCCTGGCAAGTTTGGCAAGTCCGACAATGAGTGTCAGAATCCTTGCGCATCCGGGGCCATTAAAAGTGGGTGACAAGCCTTTCAGAGGTCTTGTCTTGCCCCAGAAGTCCTGCTAAAGGCATATCATGAGCCAGACCCAGTAGGAAGGCTCTGAAGCTCTGAGGTACCACCAGCAAATGGGCTGACCCAGGCTCAGCAGCCATAGGCTCACTATACCGGAGATCATTCTCACAGTAAATCCAATGGGACCCAGTCTGATCACCTGCTGCCTGGCCAACAAGAGAGGGGCATTCCAGCCGCTCCTTACAGAACTGCCCCGGAGGGGCCTTATTCCTGCTGCCAATGGGTCATTTTAGGCACATCACCCAGTTCAGCCACTTGTTCCTCTCTAGACTCCAGAGCATCCCCCTCAGGGTCAGCCTCCTCCTGGACCATGGATACCTCGGGGCCGGTTTCCTGTGCCCTGTACCTCCTTTCTTTCTGGCAGGCTCCTAGGCCATTCTTTCAGGCTCCAGGTCCTCCTGATTGCCCCTACCGTCTGCTATAGACCGAGTGGTCACACACGCCCACTCAGGTAGACCTGACATCCCCAAATGAGACTTACGTTCAACTTCCTCCCAAGGGGAACTCTCCAGATCATTTCCAAGCTGACAGTCAGCAGGCATGGCTGGCCTCACAACAACTTTTAAAGTACCAGAACCCACCCCGCCCCCTCAATGGGAACCTGTGCCACTTTGCAGAGGTACTCTGACTTGCCATCTGCAACTACTCAGTAGAATGTGTTGGGGACCACCTGCTCCTCAGACACTAGCCGACAACTGACAGCTGCCACACTTGCTCCAGTGTCTCTCTGAGCTTCCACTCTATGCCATTGATTGTCACCCACTGCCTGTATTTCAGGCAGATGAGTCCTTGGGACCATCTAACTGTCTTCTAAAGAGATCAGGGTCATCTCTGTGGGCTCTCGTCCCCCTTGGGCACCCAACTCCTCGCCCATGGGTTCAGTAGCTATCTCCCAGGGTGGTCCGCCGGTGGTTGCAGTGGTAATATATTTGGGACACCTAGAGTCCCTATGGAAGTCACCCACCTGACCACAAGCATAACATGTGTGGGGCCATTTTGGGCCTGCTTACCTGCAGGGACCCATGGCTTTTTTTCAGTGGGGGGCTGTGAACCTTTCCCTTGGTTACCTTGGGAATTACTTTGGGGCCCTTTTTGGAACTCATTTTGTTTACCCCGGTCCCCCCACTCTTCTGCTGTGGACCCTGTCCACCCCTGGCAGAGTCTCCCACATGACCTTTTAGGTCCCTGGTACTGACCCAGCGGTCCGCCTCCACAGGAAGCTTCCTGGGGTCAGTCAGCTTACTGTCAATCAAGTGCTGGCATAGCTCTGAAAAATAACTATTTGACAAGTGCTCCCATGCAACCAAATCATAGAGCTCCTGAAACTCATTCACCTGGCTACCCGTCACCAATCCACCCAGTGCTCGGCAAAAATCAGAGACATACTCCACCCAAGTGCTTGACTCCAACTTCCTACAAGCCTTTAACTTCTGTCTGTATAGTTCTGGGGTCAAACATACCTCCTTACCATGGCTTCCTTTATGGGGGCATAAGACATCTGATCTTCAGTGGGCAATACTAGCAGTGTATCACTCCTCTTAGTTAGTAAACGTCTCCACAGCCCCACTCCCCAGTCTCTCTCAGGAATTCTGTAGGACCTCATTGCTACTTCATATGCTTTGAACCAGTGACCAATGTCATCATGCTACATAAAATCCTTAGTAATCTCCTTGGGGATGTTTACCTTCCCTTCTCCAGACATAGATGGTGCGCTGCCACCTTTGGGATTGGACCCTATTAGATCCAGTTCCCTCAAAACTCTCCCATGCTCTAAGAGCATTTTTTTCTCTTTCAGGGCTAATTTCCCCCTCTGAAATTCCTACTCTTTATCCTCTTTCCCCAGCCTGAGCTTAGTGAGCTCTAATTCATGCATACGGTTTTTCTCCCCTTTGAAGATACACTACTTCTCCTACCCCCCGGGATGGTAACCTCCCCCCAGGTAGACCAAATAGCCTATCCTACTGTTCATCTAAATTCTACACCTCCTCCATAGGCTGCTCGGTAGGCTCGCTGGCATCCCTTGATTCCAAACAGGCCCTCAGCGCCTTTAGGAATTCCTCCTTTCTGGAAAGGCCTCTTCCAGAGATTTTAAACTTTTTGCAGATAGCTCTCAACTGTGGAACAGTGTAAGTTGCAATCTTAACCTCTTCAAACTCAATATCCATAGATGCAATTGATGCTGGCTTTGCCATAATGAAGAATGGCAGTTCTCAGTTAGTTGCAAGAAACAAATATAGTCCCAAAGAAAAAAAAGTTTCACCAATTGTATGTGGTTGTGTGATGATCTGCACTCTAATAGTAGTGTACACCAATCACTGTATGTAAGAAACAAATGGAAGTCCAGATACTCACTGCTGACCACCAGAGTTAGATATAGGGGTCTCTAGTTGTCAGAGGTAGGTGCCTTTGTCCAAGTAGGGACCCTTCTTACTAGTCAGGGTAAGGGGGATTAACCCCTGATCACCCCCTTGGTAGCTTGTCATGAGCAAACAGGCTTATCTCAGAGGCAGCGTATAAAGCATTTGTGAATACATACAGTAATACAGTACAAGCACTACAAATAGTCTCCACACCAGTTTAGAAAAATAAATAATCTTTATCTAAAACAAACAAGACCAACATCATACAGATCCACAATACAGTAATCAAAATGTGACTTTCAAAAGGTAAAAAAAGTTCTGTTCAAAGCAAATTGCAGATGCAACACTTTTCACACAAAGTGTTTGGATGCGTCACGCACATAAACAAACTCTGCCGCCGGGAAGGTGGTGCGTTGGTTCCTTTCACCCAGGGAAGGTGATGCATTGGTTCCTTACTTCGGGAGAGGTAATGAGTCAATGCCTTACTGCCAACGCAGGGGCAGTCATGTGTCGGTTCCTTACTGAAGGGGAGGTGATGCTTCAGTTTCTTACTGTGCGGGACTGTGAAGCGTCGGTTTCTTATTGCGACACTGGTTTCCTTGGCGGCGGGGTGCCAGATGCAATGCCTGAGGATCGAGGATGCGTAGGTACTTGATACAACGGTTGCAACAGCCCTGCGTTCTTCTCTCTAGCTGCGGTCCCACGGTGCATTGATTCTTGCAGTGGCACACGAGTGCCTGCATCGGAATCGGTGCGATGCGGTGATATCGGACTTTGTAGATTGGTGCACTCCATGCGCCGTGCAGCAATTTCTCAAATCGCAGGCAGGCGCCGCATTGATTTCTTCGGCGATGTGGCAGAAACAGATGTTAATGGGCTGTGCTTCTCGAAGTTGTGTTACTTTTTCCAGCTCCCAGCAGTAAACAGCCTCCAGAGGTCCAAAGCTGCAGCAGGCACCGCTTAGCAGGTCAGAACTCTCAGCAAGGAAGTTCAGGGGAGCTGGTGGTGAAGTCTTTGTGTCCCTGAGACTTGAGAACAGGAGGCAAGCTTCATTCCAAGCCCTTGGAGATCTTCCTCAAGCAGGGGACACAGCACACTGCAAAGTTCTTGTCCTTTTCCTGGCAGAAACAGCCACTGCAGGCCAACCTCAGATAGCAAATAGTGAAGGGGCAGTACTCCTCCTCAGTTTCTCCATCTCTTCTCCTTGACAAAGGTTGCTCTTCATTCCTAGAAGTGATCTAAAGTTCAGGGGTCTGGGCCCCAGTCTTTATAGCACAAAAGCCTGTGTTCTCTAGTGGCTGAAATGCTCTTTGCCCAGCCAAAACCGGTTCTGTCCTCTCTGGTGCCGCTTCCTGGCAAGAGGTGGAGCCAGCATTGTCAAAGGCACACAGGGCCTATTCAGGTGCAAGGGAAATCTCCTCCCACCACTCTGACTGCAGACCGGACCTATGCAGGTGCTAGGGAGAACTGCTCCCCCACTCTGAATGCAACCCAGGTCTGTTCAGCCCAGCTCTGACTCATTCAAGAAAGGCAGGATCCACATCAACCCACCGTCCTGTGGAGTCTGTCTGAGAGAATGCACATCCCCAGCCCCTATCACTCCAAAGCCAGACAGTCAATACACAAACCAGCAGAGGCACACTGGTTGGTTAGGCAAGAGAATACCTACTTTCTAAACGTTGTATTTTAAATCCCAGAATGTAAAAATCACCCTCACTAAAAGATGCATCTTAACATTCTGAGTTGAAGCATATCAAACTGTATTTTCCTATCTTGTTCCCCTGGCAGTAATACTCATAAGATGTTATGAGCAAGCTTCCCATTCTATCTTCTAGGACAGATAGCCTTACAATAGTGAAACATGAAATTGGCAGTATTTTACTAACAGGACATGCCACACAAATCAGGGAATGCCCTACCTTTCACATACACTGCACCCTGTCCACAGGGGTATATTGGGCCTACCTTAGGGGTGAATAACATGTAAGAAAAGGGAAGGGTACAGCCTGGCAAGTGGGCGCACTTGCTGAGTCGACATGGCAGTAAAAACTACAGGCTCACTAACAAATTTGATTAACAGGCCATGGGCACATACAGTGCACTGTACTAGGCACTTAACAGTCAACCAAATATACCAATCATGGAAACACAAATTCATAATAACAATTTACAAAGAGAGCACTTGCACTTTGGCACTGATCAGCAGTGGCAAAAAGCCCTAAGCATCTAGATCAGCAAAACAAAATCCATCACATGGTAAAAATACAGGAGACAAAGGCAAAAAAATGCAGGGGAAAGCCACACCAAGGCTGTCAGGTCTAACTGATAAGATAATTTCTATCTTTACTGACATCCTCCTAAATCAGTCCCTACTACTCATACCTTTCTCATTCAACTTTAGTTGGTCATAAGACCATAAAAGTGAAATTTACAATTTGCTAATACACATCAGATTCAGGAATTAGATGAAACATAAAATGCATGGCAAGTTCATGATAATACATTATTAAGTTAATAACGTCCAAAAATGTATTAGTAAAAAAGAGATACATTATTAAAAACATGGCCTGAGCTTAAGCCCAAGGGTAAAAAAAGTAGTTCATTATCTTCATGCTGGAAGGCCATTTCTCAAATTCACCTCCAGCTAGGTGAACCTCATTGTTACAAGATCAACTAGTCATAACTGCACTGTTGCCACAATGATCAGGGGAACCAACCACTTATACCTCAACAATTCCATCACAGAATGCTATGCGGCTATTTCTTGAATTGATTTAACAAATAATGTGCAGAATTAACAGTCTCTTCCTCTTTACATCATCTTCTTCCTTATTCCCCACATATGGCTCAGGAATGTTGCGACTGAACAAGCTATCACATTTCTCGGGTCGGATTTTAATATGCACAAAACTTCCCTATGATTGCTGGTCCCCAGTTGTTTACATAGGAATGTGAGCCATTTTGCTCCAGGGCAAAAATAAGCAGGACAGGCAAATAAGATGTGCACTGGTGATTCAGGTGATGCAATGCAATGAGGGCAGGAATGTGGTGCTACTGTGGAATTGCGCCGTGAGCGGGTGTGTGCATTTAATGGGAGCGTACCAATCCTGAACTACATATACAGTTTTCAGTCTAATGGAGACTTAATAATATATAAAAAGTGTTCTAAAAAGGGAACAGATTCAAAATCTGTGAACTCAGTTCTTAGACTTGGCAGCAGCTTGGTGGAAGACCCAGCCCCAGCGCTGCAATTTTATTTGGGCTTTTGTGGGGATTGAGGCTGGGTCCCTATTTTCCCAAAGATCTTCAAGCCATATATTAGCTAGCAAGTACTTTAAATTCTTTAGCAACCCTAGTTTGATTTGTTGTCTAAGGGCCTTGGCATAAGAGCTTAACTCAGGAGTTGACCATATTTTCTGCCGAAATAACACTGGTCGGGGGCAAAATGGTGTCTGCAGGTCGGACGTGTGATTGGGGAGCTCTTGTCTGTTTTCCCCCCAACCGACAAAATCCGCGGCGATAGCCTGAGAAAGCCGGAGTTGCAGGCTGTTCATTGCCGGAAGGATTGAACGTGTGAATCCGGATCAAAGATTAACGCGTGAACCAGCAAAAGGGCAGCGAAAGTTTCATCGGCAAGCTCACTCACCTGGTGTCTGTGGCTGCAGGCACCCGGAGGTATCGGAGTGGATGTCAGCGGAGGCGGCGTTGGTGAATGGCAGGATGGCGGAAGTGGTGTGAAATAAAGAAAACAAAGGGCCATATTATCAAGAAAGGGCGATACATTATTGCCGCTTTTATCGGCAGGAAACTGCCGATAAAGGCGATAATGGGCTTGATAATATGCCCTTGTGAATTCTAATAGAAGCCCAGGTTCTGGTGTTAACCTGGGCTTCTATGGGAATTCACAAGGTCATATTATCAAGCCCATTATCGCCGCTTTAGCGGCAGTTTCCTGCCAATAAAAGCGGCGATAATGTCTCGCCCTTTCTTGATACAAGTTTTTTCGGTACTGTTGGAGCGCTGGAGGCAGTGAGAAGTGGATTTAAAGCCTCTGAGGTAATCGTAGGCTGGTTTTGAAACACTTTCAAAGCATCGCTGTTGGAGGCATGCTAAGACCACTATATATGTGCTCAGAAGCGGTGCAGTGCGCATATTTGACTGGCTTGAAGGCTTGAGGACTGTAAAAATTGGCGCACTTGAAGGGAAGGTGATAAATAAGGCTTGAAAACAAATAGAAAGGCAGTGAGCTTCAAAGTGGCGAGGTGGGGACAATACTGGCTTCAAATTAAGAGATATCTGTGCCGGGGAAAATATAGTAGACTTAGTGCGGTACTGAGGTTATATGCCTCCAAAAACAGCGTGGGTGGAAAAAGTAAAGTTGTTTCTGAAGCTAAAAGCAGGGCGTAAAAAATTCCCCAAATATTTCTTGCAGGTAATAGAAGGAAACAGCCAGCTCCACAGCCAGTTCTACATATCCCGCATGCACTTCAAGATGTAACACTGCAAGAGGAAAGTGGAGTTACCAATTATGAGGGTAAAGGAGAAGAACAGGGGCAACAACCGGGAAAAGATGGGCAGAAAGGGGCCCTACTGCAACGAGAGGTTATAGAGTTACCTTGGAAATAGGAGAAAGTGTAGTAGCTACAAGGGAATTTCAAGTGGAGAACAGGTCAATGGAATTAGAGACTGCGTTAAGTACTGATGCTACTACTAGGGAGAGTGATTCAGGGGAGACATTATTCTCCCTATCCGATCCTTCGGACTTGTCGGAGGAAGAAGATGGTGAATTTGGCGGCAAATTTGGCTCTCTGGAGGGGTCTGTAATGAGCATAGGCAGTGATCTGATTAATACGAATTTGGAAGTTGAAAACCTGGATATAACTATGGTGCGCAGGCAAAAGGCAAATAAGGAGAAGGGGGAATGAGCTAAAGGCACTAATATCTGGACTGGGACTTTTCTTCTACAGTTGAAATGACCCCCAAAGGTATGAAAATTGATGAGGGTGGACTTTCAGGGAAATTACATCATGAGGTATCCTGCGAGTCGACTTATAGATACATTACAGACCATAGACTGGAGACTCGCACAGAAAACGCCAAAACCCACACGGGGTGTCGCAAACTACAGAATGCAATTAGAAGAATTGCGAAAATGTGTAGTGAATTTACAGAAAGGATGAATGAGGTAGAGGCAAGAATCTCTACATTAGAAGATGAACTGGTGGCGCAGAAGTCTGTCACAGAAGATATAAGACTACACAGAGACGATGTACAACTTCAGCTTTTGGACTTAGATAACAGACTGCGTAGGAGTTATCTTAGAATTTTAGGTGTAAACCAGTACAAAATTCACAGAGAGGCAACATGGATATTTCAATGCATAAATGCACAAAACATCAATCAATCCGGACTCTTCGGTGATTCCAAAAAATGATCCTTAAATAGCTTCTTGGACCACTGGTAGTATAAAGTCATGGAATAGTACAGCCAATGGGTTTCGCCCCAAATGGGGCTTCCTCAGGGCAAATTTCACAACGCACGAGTCTTTAGACTGATCACTGCAGTCCCAGGAACATAATATCTCAACACTTTAAAAATCTGTAAGGCATCAATCTATTGAGTATGAATATCCACAAGGAAACACTTTCCATTAGTCTCCCACTTTTGCAAGAAAATTCACTGTCTCTTAAAACACGTCGCAAATTGGTCAATATGTATAGTACATTCCAAAAATCCAAAGTTTCTTCTGGTCACTATGATAGGTGACTTATCAGAAAAACATGCTCCACAAGCGTTACTGCAGTTGAGGTGGCAGCTGCGTCAGCTAATCGCCCCATTTGAGGGAAAGGGGGCACAAGTTTTTCTGTTAAGTCCTGCCATGCTTAAAGTAATACATAAAGGTCGAAAAAGTTTCTTAACTTCAGAGGGGCAGGCCGAAGAGCATCTGCTGTCCATCTAAGGGGGCCTTCGGTAATATAATAAGCTCTCTTTTTCTGTGGAACTAATGGAATTAATGATATAAGGACATAGTTAAGGGGTAGTAAAAACATAGGCAATCTGGGTTATGGATTAGATTTATGTCTTTATCTGACTTAACAAATGACTGATCTGTTTTAATTTTGTAGAATACCTAGGATAAAGGAGGGAGGATGGGGGAACACAGAGCTCTAAATCACATCCCATCACAAGGGCCATACGCCCTATTGCCTGTATTTTTGGAAGAGGGCGGAGGAGGGTAGAGGTTTAGATGGGGCAAGTGGTGAGTGATAGGGATGGGGTAGGTCACGGGGGGAGGATGGAGGTAAGAGGAGGGGTAAAAATCCAATCCATGTGGATAAACTGATGGCTTTTTTATATATACCTGTCTGAGATACAAATCATGATGTATATAATGTATATGTTGAATATTTTGGTTGGTTACCGTGTAAGGCATGGCAGATAAAATAAGGGTACATGGAAAACGTGTATGCTCATTTAATGTCTGTGGAATGAATATTAATAGTAAAAGACAGCGTGTTGCAGCTGATTTGCGGCTAATGAAACCAGACATAGTATGTATATAGGAAACTCATATACCCTGGGCTAGACTAATGGTGTTGAAAGAATTGGGATTTAGACTTGTAGTGGCATCCCAGCAATCAGCTATGAATAGGAGTGTTGCCATAATGACCAGACCTGGACTAGGGGTGACTGGGAAGATCAAGGTGGATAACTTCGGGAGATGGGCGATAGTAGAATATGTAATAAATGGAAAGAAGGTTGTTATATGTACAGTATATGGGTCAAATTTGGCTGAAGCAGAAGTATTAGGAGAATTGAATGTTGAGTTAGCAATGTCGAACAAACCATTTATTCAATGTGGGGATTTTAATATAAATGTGGGAGGGCAGAAATGTGATCTTAATAAGAAGAAATATGTTGGACGGAAACCTAAAGTGTTTAAAGGGCTGCGTCAGCTTATTTTAGACCATGGACTTGTGGATGTGTGGCCAACGTTAAATGGTGTAGATCCGGGGTACACTTTTTATTCGCACCCACATCATAAGCTAGTAAGATTGGACTATATCTTTATGTCAAGAGGCCATTTGGTGGGGGCAAAAATGCAGATATGGCCTAGGATCACGGTGGATCATGGCCCACTGTTATCAGATCTCGATTTAGGTGTTCAAAGAAGGTAGACCCTTTACGTTTAATAGGAAGCTTCTATTAGAAAGCACTTTTATTGACCATATTAAAATCTGGTGCTCACAATTTTTAGAAATCAAAGAGGATCAGCTTCAACAGCTATGATATGGGGTGCATTAAAAGCTGGATTTCAAGGAGAGACAATTAGTTATGGATGGGGGAAGAGGAAGCAACAGCAGGATTTGATGCCTGGACTCTTTGATGACTTAAGAAGAGCGGAACAGGAACTTATCCAAGAAATAAGGAAAGGGGACATAAATAAGGGAGCACAAACTAAGATTGCTTGCTGCAAGGCTAAAATTAATCAGCTGTGGAGCAATGAGATTGCCGCCCAGCATAAGACCTATAAAGAAGAGAGATAAGAATTTAGTGAAGCTACAGGTCGATGTTTGGCACAGAGATTACGTGTTAAATGCTCCTTACAGAAAATAAATGTATTGAAGGATTTGGCAGGAAATGTGGTAGTAAGCATGGAGAGTATATTGGGAGTTTTTCGTGCATTCAACAAAGAGCTATATGCTAAGGAGGAAAGCAGCGAGCAAGCTATTAAGGAGTATCTGCAAAAAGTTGAACTAGTTAAGTTAGGTCAAGAGGAGCAGAAAGCACTTGACACCATCATAACAATGGAAGAGCTGGAGGAAGCAGTGGGATCATTGGCCAGAGGAAAGGCAGCAGGGCCTCACAAATTACCACTTGAGATATATCACATTTTATTTCAAGAATTAAAAAAGGATATGTTAGCTGCCATTCAAGATGCTTGGAGAAGGAAGTCACCGCCCTCATGGAATGAGGCTAACATAGTAGTATTTAAAAAAAAAGATAAACCACCAGAGTTACCAGGGTCATATAGGCCTATATCATTGTTAAACTCGGATGGCAAGATATATGCTAAAATATTAGTAACAAGGTTGGCAAGGTTGATTACCCCATTGGTTTCTATACATCAGCATGGGTTTATAACCGGCAGAAGCACGGTCAACCATGTTAACAGAGTAGTCACCCTGGTAGGTTACACTCAGATTTATCGAATTAAATTAGGGTTGTTATTTCTAGACGCTGAGACCGTGTCTCCTGGCCTTTTTCATGGGGAGTTCTGTATAAAATGGGATTGGCCCGCAATATATTTGAGCTATCCAAACTATGTATAAGTCACCAAGAGCGAGAATATGTGTAATGGGTAAAGAATCTGATCAGGTGTTTATAACAAGGGGAATGAGGCAGGGATGCCCATGTTCCCTGTTATTATTTGCATTATATATAAAGCTGTTCTTATATTTGTTGGAAACTAGTAATATGATTATGTTCATGACCTGTGGTCAATATTCAGTTTGAGTATTGGTGTACGCCGATTGTATTGCGGTGGCAACGTCGAATCCACGTTAAACAGTTGAAGAGACAGAAGACCTTGCCCAAGAATTTGGCAAAGTGTCTGGATATAAACTAAATCAGGCAAAAACTCAGATTGTGTCTACGGAGGGGGAGTGCCCTGGAGACCCCAGGGTAGTAGTAGAGGCTACATACCTGGGTATTAAAATTAGAATGGGTTTGCAACACTTAATAGAAGTAAATTGGAGGAAATTAGCTGTTGGAATACAGCAATTGCTTGATCAACTGGACTGTCTACATTTGACGTTAGTGGGAAGATGCAATGTACTTAACATGTGTGTAGTGCCCAAACTTATGTATTATTTTAGGGCATTGCCCTTAGAGTTAACACGTTTGCAACTTCAAAAAATGCAAGCTATTGGGGATAGGTTTCTCTGTGGTCAAAGGACAGCTTTTAAGTACATGATGTTACCAAAGGATCGTGGGGGGTGGGCTGTTCCTAAATTTGCCTTTTATATTTATTTCTGTCTCCTTCAAAATATGAGGGTTATGTTAACAGGAGAGGAGGTGGATGCAATAGCAGGAACTCCATCAATCTATCAGCTCCTTTTGGGATCAGAAGAGAGAAATTGTTTATTTAAATTCTTGGAGTTGAGAAAAAGAATTAGTCTAACAGAGATCTGTTACTATACTCCCATAAACTCTACTCTAATTTTGCCACCTATTTTGGGAGATTTTAGAATGGAGACATGGCGAGCAAATGGGATCAGGTTTGGATTTGAAGAGCACTCGCCAGGAGGAACCGCCGTTGGACCCAGCTGCTGCCTGAAGGGGTAGGAGGGGATGCCCCCTGCTGGGAGGTCCTGCGTGCTGGCCTGCCTGTGCCCTGCTCTGCCCTTATGGATTTCTGGTGAAGAGCACTGCCTGCTCCTTGTTGGTGTCTTCAGGTGGAAGACAGGCTGAGCGCTTTAGTGATGGTGACCTCTGAATTCAGCCCATGGTGAGAGCTTTAATTTTCGGGCCAAACTCAGGTTAACTTGCTTTGCCACAAAAACGCATGCTGAGTGATTACATTTTAATTTTCAAACTTGTGCCACAGTAGAAGCATGTGGTGAGCACCATCGCCACAATTGTCCTCAGAGGAAGAGAAGGAGCTCAACCCTCAAAAGCTGCGGTGGGGACTGAGTGTGTCCGCATTGGGAGGAAGACAGAAGCCCAGAGGGAGACTTCACTTCATGAAGTGAAGCTGTCGGAAGTCAGGCAGAGGATGCCTGGTTGTGGGTAGGGGCAGCAGGAGCGACTGAGTCAGAGCCTCATTGGCTCTTGTGGTGCAGTATAGTGCTGGAGCCTTGTGGGCTCCATTCTGCAACTTCCGCCTCCCCCGCCTGTTTGAGGGATAGGCAGGCCACCAGTGGCGGACAATCTCACGGAAGAGACTGAGGAGACCAGAAACTCCCCTGTGAGTAGGGCCTGTGAGGAGCCCTGTTTACACTCTTGGCCTTATCGCAGCTGCACCGCATGGTTGAGGGCAGCTGCATTCTTATCTCCAGCACCGGGGGCATACTCCATTAAAGGAGACAGGGTGAGTTGCACCCCCACACCCCCTTGCTTGCAATGTCGAGCACAAGAGCAAGGTGAGACCTTGACACAGGACCCTCATTAAAAGTACTGCAGGCCCTAATATAGACACCGGAGTGAGGGACTGATCGCCTGAGGAAGTGGGGCAATATGCTTATGGTATTGTGTATTGGTGATCTGCACATGCCTACGCTGGGCATGATGGGTGTATGATATGCGCACTGCTGCATCATTTTTGCCTATTGTGAATCAGGCTTAGTGATGATGGTCATGCCTAATGCCTGATGCTCACATGTATGTTGGGTTGCATTGCCAAGGTTGGCACCCCATTTACCATAATGGTGATATTCTAAAGGGTGCAGGCTGTAAGTGTTTTCTGAGGTGCACTGATGGTTATGATATTTGCATAATACAATGCTTATTCCTGAATGCTTTGTTCTGAGTGCACTCTTGCCAGTAGTTACTGGTTGTCCTCACTTACTGCAATGATTTTTACAGTTGCCCGATTGGCTAAAAGATTTGTGTAATTTGTAAAGTCATGACAAGTGCCTGGTGGCACAGTGTATGTGATCATGTTCTAATGTTCTCTTATGGAAAATACAAAGCCTATTTTTCTATGTTATGTGGAGTTTCTTTTGTGGTGTGCCTAGTGTGTCATTGCTGTGTGAGTGTGTTGCGCGAACACTTTACAAATTGCCTCTGGGATAAGCCTGACTGCTCTGTCAAGCTAACAAGGAGGTGCGCAGGGGTTATCTTCAGTGTGTAACTCCCTTGCCCAGACTAGAGTGGTGGCTTCTTACACTAACATTTCTAACACTTGTCATTTAAAAACAAATCACCGGGAATGCATTCGGGTCCAGGAGCATACTCTGGAGTATGTCAAGAGAAGGACAGGCTGGGATGGATCCAGATCTATATTCAAGGGATACCAAGGGATCTCAACTCCAGACAATGAATGAACGTGACGCTATTGATACTGTCTGGTTGAAGAGCAGGGAGAACAATCACCTAACTCCTATGAAAATCATTACAGACCCTGAGCCTAAGGAGAATTACATATGATGCTAACACAAGGGTGTTGATACACAAACACACACAACCATAGCTATCCTCTGGCAATGAATGCAGGTATTAAAAAAAGAGTTTCTTGAGAACGACAAACTCCTTAGTCCTAGTGTCCGGGGGCTTCAATATAGTTCCCTAGGGAAGTGAAAAAACAGCAGGAAGAAATTGGTCTCAAGCTAAGACTCTGTATAAGTTCACTAGTACAGATTCTGCAGAAAAAAGAAACTTCAAAGTGAACTGTGTCATAATTACACATCACGATAACGTCCGTAGAGCCACAGACAATGCCTTAACAAGGATTCCCTGTCAGAATTTGTAAATATTAGGAGTTGCAGTAACAATAGTAGAACATGTTTATCTCTACACAAAGCGTAGATGAAGCCCAATCACAGGATTTATTAGTAAATACCGTTCTCTTCTAAAAAACAAGTAGAGAATTAGAGGCTGACATCAATTTTTCTCTTCAGGAAGCTCACAATTTCAATTACTAGACTGATAGTTTGAACCGGAAATCAATAGTCCTCAATTCCTTAGAATGCCAAGGAATTATGAAGGGTGATAACTAATAAATATCACTTTTCATTGTTTTAGAGGCAACTTAATTACTAGAGCCTCTTGTCTTGACAAGAACACCTGTAAGATACCTCTAAGACAAGATGTATCACACATGTCTAATCTCTGATTTGAAATAAGGAGAAATAATTGGAGCAAGACCACTGACTCATTGTCAGTGAAATTGCTCTCCCTTCCTCGCAGCTCCACCATTAAGTTAGGTCTTCCCCGAGCCCCTGCACTCTAGAGCAGTGTTTCCCAAACTGTGGTCCGCGGACCCCCAGGGGTCCGTGACACATTCCCAGGGGGTCCGTAGGCAACAGTTTTAAAAGCACAGAAACGTTCCTTGTGTAAATTAGCAGCCTTCCAGCAACAATAAAAGTGTCAAGAGAATGCCAGTGATTAATGTACCTGCTGGAGCCGAGGAGAGTTTTGTTTAGTTGCAGCTTTGATTGAACGAATGTAGCACAGAGGGTTAATGTGCCTACTGCAAAGAACGTGTATCATGCATCTTAAAAAGCAGTATTTTATGTGCATAGGTTCGTGGTTACTGCTTTTGTCACAGAAATTCTTTTGTTACTGTGCACTTCATAAGTGACAATCATAATTTAGCAGAGGGACCTATAAACTGTCATCAAAGAGCTGCTTGCAAACTGCATGGTACCAGTTATTAACTTATATTTTTTCCCAGTTATTCATTATCCTGATGCTGCTTAAAAGATTTATTTGGGTGGAAATGCATTTTTAATGTTAAAGTCAGTGCTAGCCACTGTGGTATGTTCTGAATCCTGAGTTTGTGCTTTTCCAGTCCAAGCACTAAGTGCCAGATGTACGATCTGTGTTTATATGCGCGAACGGGTTCGCGAACCCGTTTATGCCTGCAAAAACCTATTGAGCCATGTACATAGCCTATTTCGCAAGTCGTAATTTGTTTGCGACTCGCTAAATAGGTTTTGCAACTTGCTATTTGGAAGGGGCATTCCCTTCCAAATAGGGAGTCTCAAAACCATGTACAAATGTTTTGCAGTCGCAAAATCAGATGCGATTACCACCTACTTCAAGTAGATGGTAATGCATTTGCAAATGGGAAGGGGACCCCTCCCCCTTTGCAAATGCATGCAAGATTATTTTTTAAGGGCAGGTAGTGGTCCCAGGGACCTCTGCCTGCCCTTAGAAAATGAAACTAAAACGTTTCATTTTCTTTTTTATTTTAAATGCATGGTAAACAGGCTGCATTTTTTTTTTTAAACTGCTTTATTTAAAAGCAGTCCGAGACATGGTGGCCTGCAGAGCCCAGCAGGCCACCATCCCTGAGAGGGCTGGCATTCCCTATGGGCTCGCAAATTGTGAGAGGCTCATTAATATTAATGAACCTCGCAATTTGTGACCCCTTTGGGAATCCCAAACAGTGTTAAACACACTGTTGTACACTTCATTTAGCGACTCGCAATTTGCCACTCGCAATGTGTCGCCGATTGCGAGGCGCTAAATCAAATGGTCGTACATCTGGCCCCAAAATCCTTAGTACTTTGAGTATTTACGGGTGTATTTTTTTCGAATTACTGTTTTAATTTTGACATTTAACTCATACAAATTGCTTGGGGGTCCCCGGCTTCCAGTGGTGACTCAATGGGGGTCCTCAGGAGTCAAAAGTTTGGGAACCACTGCTCTAGAGTGTTGGTGTTCGAGGCCCTCCTCCACCCGCAGGTTTCACCTGCGCCTCATCCCTGGTGGTCCAGTAGACCTCTGTCTCCATTCTCTTGCTCCGCATTTTCTCTCCTTTTTTATTCGTTTTTTTCCCTCACTTCTATCTCCCCTTCACTCTCCTTCTGGGTCTTAACCTCCGCTTTCTGTTGTTTTCCCCTCATTTTAAGCCCCCCCTTCACTCTCCCTTGTCTTTCCTCTGTTTTTCATTCGTTTTTTTACCCTCATCTCAATCTCCCCCTTTCACTCTCCTCTGTGTCTTTCCTTCAATTTTTCTTGCACTTTTGCTGCCTTATTAGCACTTTTCTTTCCCATTTTGCCGTTTTCCTTTTTTAGCCTGTTTTTCCCCGCCGCTGCTGCCCCGCGGCCCCTCCCCCCCCGCACGACCTGTGCAACCGGCCCAATCCAGCTCCCTCCACAAACACGCCACTGAAACCTGGACCAATACCACCTCGAGAGCAGACATTGCGCTTGCCATTCCCCAAGGATACAAGATCTCCAGGATGGACCGTCCCACCCGCCCTGGAGGAGGAATCGCCATTGTCCACAAATCCACCCTCCACCTGAGCACGCTCCCCGACGAGCCCACATACCTGATGGAACACCTTCTCTTCAAGATACTGGCCAGCCCTACCTCCACCCTCCGTGGAGCCCTCATTTACTGACCCCCTGGGGACCCAGCAGACTTTTTGCCAACTCCATCACGGACATCATTTCCCCCCATGCCATTGCGTCCACCAACTACACCCTACTGGGGGACTTCAACTTCCACCTCGACAACCAGCTGGACCTCAGCACCCCATCGCTCCTGGACAACCACCAAAACATTGTACTCCGCCAGACCATGACCGAACCCATGCACTCAGCAGGACACACCCTCGACCCCCTCTTCACAACAGGAAACTCCATCACCTTCATCCACACCACCGAACTCCCATGGACTGACCATCGATGCGTCCACTTCACCTTCAGAACACCCACCATCCACAGACACCTGCACCTGCTCCCATGAAGAAACTGGACCAGAATCACAGATGACCAGCTAACCGCATCACTCAGCAACTCCACCCAAACCATCGTGGAAAAAGACGACACCAACACCGCAGCCCGAACCCTGTACAGATGGATCTCCGACAGTGCCAATACCATAGCCCCCTCAAGAAAAACAACAACACCTATGCCAAGAAAGCTAGATGGTTCACCACCAAACTTCGAGAGACCAGACACACTTGCGGCCGCCTCGAAAATGTCTGGAGGAACACCAAATCAACAGAAGCCCACAACAACTTCAGAGCCGCCTCCAATGCCCACCACCAACTCATCAGAAAAAACATAAGCGATTGAAGACAGAATCTCCACTCATGGACACAACAACAAAGAACTCTCCAACATCATCAAGGAGTTCGCACAACCCACCAGCGAGTCCACCGACATCCCTCCCTCACAAGACCTCTGCGACAAACTCAGCACCTTTTTCCACCACAAAATCAAGAGCATCTACGACAACTTCGACAAAGTCAACCAACATACTGAACCCTCACTAACCACCCCGACACCCTGAAGCCAGCGATCGACAACGGGACAGCCCTCACCACCGAAGACACACTGAAGTGAATGAAGTCAATCCACTCCGGGACCCCACGGACCCCTGCCCCCACCGCATTTTCAACAGAACCACCGGCACCATCGCACCCATGCTCTGCCACACCATCTACCGCTCCCTGGCAACTGCCTCATTCCCTGACGACTGGAAACACACTGAGATCAACCCCCTCCTGAGGAAACCCTTAGTGGACCCCACCGACCACAAAAACTACAGACCCCGTTCCCTGCTCCCGTTTCCAGCAAAAGCGATCGGGAAAGCCATCAACAGCCAGCTCACCACATTCATCGAAGAACACAACATCCTCGACTTCTCCCCATCTGGCTTCAGAAAAAAACACAGTACGGAAACTGCCCTACTTGCCACAACTGATGACATCTGTACCTTACTGGACAAAGGAGAAACAGGAGCCTTCATCCTCCTCGACCTCTAAGCGGCGTTCAACACAGTCTCTCACCGCCCCCTAATATGCACACTCCACGACGCAGGGATCCAAGACAAGGCCCTCGACTGGATCTGCTCCTTCCTCTCCGGCAAAACACAGCGGGTCAGACTCTGCCCTTTCCTCTCAGACCCTACACCTACCACCTGCGGAGTCCCCCAGGAGTCCTCCCTCAGCCCTACGCTCTTCAACTTCTACATGGCTCCACTCGCCCCCATCATCAGAACCTACGGATGCAACATTGTGTTAATATGAAGACGACACCCAACTCATCTTCTCCCTATCCAACAAACCCAACACCGCCAGACACAACTTTCGAGAAGGAATGGAAGCCGTCGCCAAATGGATGAAAAACAGCTACCTACAACTAAATACAAACAAAACGGAAGTTCTCATCATGGGCCCAAACCCAGATGCGTGGAATGACACCTGGTGGACCCCACCCTTGAAAGCCTGCCCACCCCCTCGGACCACGCACGCAACCTGGGAATCATCCTGGACTGAGAGCTCAAAATGGACCACCAGATCAACTCTGTCTCGTGATCCTGCTTCCACACCCTATGCCTCCTACGTAAGACCTTCAAATGGATCCCCTCGAACACACAAAGACCATCACTCACACCCTGGTCACCAGCAAGCTCGACTACGGCAATGCCGGAATAAACAAAAACCTCACCGCAAGCTACAAATCATCCAAAACGCGCCACAAGACCTCAACCTGCCAAGCCACTGCCACATCTCCCAGCACCTGCGCACACTCCACTGGCTCCCCATCGAAGCTAGAGTCACCTTCAATATGCTAACCCACACTCACAAGGCCATCCAGCATACCTGAACAGACGACTCCAATTCCACGCACCCCAAAGGACGCTACGATCAGCCCAGCTCTCCTACACCATGGTCTCCCGCACCAGAAAGACCAGATCGGGAGGCCGCTCCTTCTCCTTCTGTGCAGCCAGTGCCTGGAATGACCTTCCACTCCATCTCAGACAGATAACATCGCTACCCATCTTCGCAAGAAACCTCAAAACCTGGCTCTTCGACAGACCCCCTTCTTGATGGACTGGAACCTGCAAACTCCCCCACCCACACCCTCAGCGCCTTGAGACCCTTACGGGTGAGAAGTCGTGCTTAACAAACACCTGATTTGATTTTGAAATACAATCAGAATCCAAGAACTTTAGTCTACATTTGGATAACAGAATAAAGTTGGACTATCACCCTAATCACTTGGCCTAAGACAGGTAAAAAAAGAGGTGTCT
Source organism: Lissotriton helveticus (assembly GCF_964261635.1). Lineage (NCBI taxonomy): Eukaryota > Metazoa > Chordata > Amphibia > Caudata > Salamandridae > Lissotriton > Lissotriton helveticus. The sequence continues at coordinate 2,072,857,877 of NC_136057.1, read as the reverse complement.
TAGTACCAAGGAGTCAGAACCCCTTTCAGTGGACCATGGAGCATGCTGCGGCTACTGGGTCCAATCGTGGTGGTTGAGACCTTTTACTCCTGAAGTCCTAGGGCTCGACCTACAATAAGTCTTAAGCAACTAGGTCAGTTACTAACTGTGGGCGGGGTGCTCTGCACCGCCCACGGAGAGTCCAGAGATTTGCCTACTCCGCATTCCGCGGAGAACGCAGAGTAGGCAAACCCCAGCACACTTCGCGGCGGAGCGGAGTTGACCATCACCCGCCTCGGCCCCCCCCCATGAAGAATTAATTAAAACTACATGAAAGGCAAAAGAATAAAGACTTACCTTGACTGTGGCATCCCCGGGCTGCTGTCCTCCTCTTCATTGCCATCTCAGGGTGATCTGCGCATGCGCGCGTGCCCACGCATGCAGATTTCTTGCAAGGAATGCGCATGCACGGGCGTGTGTGCATGCGCAGATCACCCTGAGATGGCAATGAAGAGGAAGACGGCAGGCCGGTGACGCCTGAGTCAAGCTAAGTCTTTATTCTTTTACCTTTAATGTAGTTTTAATTAATTCTAAATAAGGGGGTTGGGATTAGGGCGGCGGAGCGAAGGTCCACGGAGTTTATCCCCAACTCCGTGGACCTCCACCTAGGCCCGCTTCGCCAGCTCCGCCCAGGGTTATCAGTTACCCATTCTGCACTTGATTCTAAGTGGTAACTGTGGTCGAGCAATGAAGGCTCCCTCAGTGGGGGATATAGATACAGGTCAGTGAAGATGACACATACTCTAAATAAATTAAAGTCAAGTCCAATAACTCTCTTTTATAAAAAGGGAAGTATTTTATTTCTAATTCTACACATGCAAAGGTGTACAGCATTTAGACACAATAACACAATCCCTCCTGAGTTCAGAGCTCAAATAGTTGTCAAGCAAATCTCTATCCCACCCTGCTTAGTGTATCGTGTTCACGATTATTCCCCATCCACATGTGGCTGCATCTAGAGAATGCAAACTTTTAGGTCATTCTCAAGAGTTCTTCCTTTGACTATTTTAGGAATTCAGTCAAAAGTGTTAATGGGGCCACAACACAGCTAGCAACAGGCCCACGGGATCCCAAAGGCCCAGTCCCCATTTTACCAGCTCCATCTATATGGCAGCGTTTAGTGGTGAACGAGTGATCTCTCCTCGGGCGTTCACAAGTCTGGATCATGAACTGTAAATTCAAGCCGCTCACAGTTAGCACCCGGCAGCGCAGTCTCTCTCCGACAAGCAATGCTGCCAGTTTGTTACAGACATTGGAACTGCTACCACTTAAAAAAACACAAAGGTAAGTTGTTTTTCCACCTAGCGTGGAGGGGATGCTGGTGTGATCCTTTGGCTCCCAACTGGAGCTCCAACGAGGGAACATTCTCAGCGGTGTCCTGGTGATGCTCATGCAATCGATCTGGTGCAGATCACAACGTGCGAGCTAGACCAACTGGTCACAGCAGTATTCCGTCGGTCCGGGCAATGACCTGAACCCTTGGCCAAACTGGTACCCATGATCCGGGCTCAGACTCTCCTTATGGAATCGTCCTCACTATGAAGGCATCTCCGGGCATGCGGTGTCGCCAATTTCAGAAGTCACAAGTCCTGTGCTCCTGGCTCCAAAAGCAGCTCACTGCTGCCCTTCATTTTGAAATACAGGGTCACTGTGGCATGGCAGCGAGAGCTTGGTACTTCCTGTACATCCCTTTAAGCATGTTTCAAAAAGAGGTGGCCCTCTCCTGACATACACTGGTCACAAAACCCATACTGCACACGGGCAATGATCCAATGAGTGCTCAGCCTCATACTTCACTCAGGGAATTCTTGTGGGAATCCCAGGGTCCTAGCCCTACTATTTATGATTCACTTATCAGCCCCATCTCCCTTCCAGAGATGTGCCCCAGCCCTTTCCTTGTGATCTGTCACTGAATCAAACGGCAATCTTTCGAAGTATAAAGGAAGAATTCCATTCTCTAGTGTGTCCCACCCAGCTCAAACAAATTCAGTAATACACAAATCTGTTGCAGGAGATTCATCTACCACTCATCGCTTCACCAGTAGGCCTGGGCTTCTCAAAATAGAACCTAAGGTCCCACATGTAATATACCATTGAACGCACAATAGTGTTCAGAGTGCATTCACAGCACACTTACATCACAGCGGTTTTACTTTTACGCATTGTACTAGTATAGAAGCAAATACATTAAGCACACACATTTTATCTGCTTTTACTGTTCAGCACTGTAGCTTTTCTGTTTTATACCAGCTGGTGTTTTCTGCAAACACACAATACCAACTCACACAGACTCACCCTGTGCGCTCTGCGCAACTTTTGACCTTTCACATATTGTACTTCAGGCTAGCACACATAAACCAAGCACATTATTTCCTTGCACATGCTCTGCACAGCACTACAATGTTAATATATTGTATCCCAAGAGGCATACCTTCATTCAGTACATACACTTACCATTCATAAACTGCGCATAACTGTTCTATCCCTGCACTGCATCCTTCACAGACACACAAACAAGCAGAGCAGTTACTACTCCTGCAGAGCACTTCCACATCTACCTGATTTTGGCCAAGGGTGAAAAACACATATAATCTACCTTGCAATAAGATGCATCTTTACTAGAGGAGTGCAAATTTTTCATAGTTTCCTTTTGCGCAATTATATAAAAATGTTTGCAAAATTATGTGCAATTATGCAAAAAAACGCAAAACTGCACTTGACCATTTACTTTAGCACCAAATGCATCCTCACGTACACTGTTATAAATAGTTAAAAAGAAAAAAAAACACCATAAACATCATTTTGTTCTCTGGAGTTCATTTTATTCCTGTGCATTTATGTTAAAGCTTAACAGTAACTGGTGCATTTCTTGTACATTTTTACTGTATACTTTGCTTATATACACTATGTGGTGTGATAGTGTGATTTTGAGAATTCTACTTAACACAAAATTACCTAAATTAAAGAAATTACGCTAAATATTCCAGCGTGGCACACATTGTGCCCTGGCCTAATCTTTAGATGGTACACATCATGTCGTCATGGCTCTATATATGCACATCAGAAGGAATTTGGTCTCCATTTTTTTATTTTTTTATTTCTGTAATTTTTTATTGTATAAAAAATATATATTTACATGGAGCATAGAATATACATGGGTGGAGGGAAAAAGGAAGGTCTCCATTTGTTTTTAAACATGACAAAACAATCCCTTGCAATGGCCATGTTGCCTGTTCATAGCTCCAATAATAAAGCTGCCATTGTAACTATCAGACTTCCTTTTGCCTGGATTTGCACAGAGGAACCCATGAAGGGGCACAAGGACTGATCAGGCAAAGTTAAAAAGCTTGGAGACTGCTGCAGAACTTTCGTTGCGTCTCCGCCCTGAGTACGGGGACTCGTAACTTAACGAGTCACGAGTCCCTTTGTGAATTGGGCCATTAATCTCCCCTTGTCTAAAAAATGAATGTGACCATATGTAATGTAACCCTGCTCAAGTAAAGCCTTCCAAAAACTTCGGAGGAGATTGTGCTACGTACAAAAGTGCAAAATAAACTTCAGGCACTACATAAAAACAGTGGTTGTGCTGCAACTACCCTGTCACGGCAAAAGGCGTGACATTCTTATTTGTACATCCATGCAAAATGCAATTTGAAAACAGGCACTGAATTTTCTAAAACAATGGTGCATGTAATTCTTAAACATATTCTTTATCGGCGCATTCGTTTTCTGGCTGCGTGCCACGCGCGGCTCCCTTCCAAGTGCATGCTAATCGTGGGTCCGATGTGCAGATAACAGAGCATAACTGTGTTCCTGATTCCTCCTTGCCGTCTCCCATTTTGGCCACGGGCCTGGGCCACCAAGGAAGTGGACACTGGGGAGTGAGTGGAGTTTAAACGTTTACAGCACGGTAGCTGGCCTGGGGATGAGACTGACTCAAGAAAAGAACAGAATGATGCAATCATGTGCAGCACATTTGGTCATTTTCAGTCGTTCAAGGTTGAAGTTTCAGAAGCCCTACCATTATAAGATATGGTATGTATGTCTAGACCAGAGATCATGCATGAAGCGTCTGGTTTCCACTGGTGAGAACATGTATTGTGCATGCAGAGCAAAGCTTGGTGTACATTGAAAACCAAAAATGATAATGATAGTAGTGCAGCCAAAAAAGCATTAGCAAAACCAAACAAAAGTAACCAAAACATGTAATAAACTAAATGAAAGGAGATATTAACTCACCGGACTTGGCCCTGAAAAACACTACTTTGCTGGTGGGCATACACATGTGCATAAGCAAAATGCTGTCACTCACCGTGCACAGAGCCAATGGCTGAAGTGGGCTGATCCAGTGTCCTCTGCTGCATACTGTGGTGGACAGAAGCAAAACGGGAATGACACTACAGCCGACCAATTTAAGGTAGAAACATACATATGAGGTGAAAAGCTAAACACCTCAATATTAAAATATGGCTCTTACCAGGAAACTCTTTCTTTGGCGATTACTGAAATTTATGAGCAATAACTGGGGCTCAAAATAATACTGAAAATATGAAGTAAGTGAATTTAATGGGAGAGGATGATAGGATGACTTGGGTCACATGCCAAATGCAGACAGACTTGACAAAGGAAGTGTATTGATCATTGTGTGAGCCAGTGGCATGTTCCAGTCAGTTGACTACAGCTTGACCTTGAAAGTCCTCGGACTATTCTTAATAGCACTGAAATCATGAAGGATAGAAAAATAACCCTAACAACAGCAATGCATTGCTCAGAAGACCAGGATACATTTCTTATATGCTTGCTTGTAATGCATGATTTGACGGGTTTCTGAGCACGTGGCATACACTGCCCCTCACAAGGAATTTGACAATAGCCACTTGTGGAACATCCTGCTAGACGCCTTCACTTTGAGAGTGTATTCTGCTTTGTTGTTTGATAATTTTTATTAGATACAAGGTAAGGAGGTTTTTTAAGTTTACTAGTATTTCCTGAAAATCAAAATTGTGCTCGAGTTAGGACGTTAGTGGAAAGATTCCCAAAGCATAAATCTATTATGATGGAAAATCTTCTGTGGTTTAAGTATGGTGAAAATAGAGCCTGCTGAGCAATTTTTTTTCCTTACCCCCTTAGGTAAAATAATTTTCTAGTTGGACAAAGACCTTCTCTGCTGCACCAGCAAATCTGTGGTGATCCATTCCAAATCCCAAACGCGTTTAACTCCAGATCTTGATTCGAATATATTTCAATCCATTTTCAGGTTGGGGAAGGTTTGGGGCATAGTGTGTGAAAACCCAAGAGGTACATGTTTGTGTACTTTTACAAACTTACCAGGCAAACCATGGCTTAGAGTTCCTACTTCCCTCTCCTTGCAAGGGATTTATTGCTGCAGATTTCTCTGTGCTTAGTCAGTTAAAATTCTTTATTTTTGCAATGTTTCCAATGCACATAAAGTACACAAGATGAAAACAGCTGTAATACAAATATGTATATAATATGTGATACTTCATAAATACAAAAGTGAAATCCATATTTAAGGTCCTAGATTATATCATAAAAATTGTAAAGTGCATTGTGCCACCAAGATTAATCAACAGTTGCCGCACTTTCATACTTCACTCTCCCATTCTGTCATGGCCCTTCTACTATTCAGAGAGGACCAGAGAAACGAGGCCGTGGCACGACACACAAAGGGTTTAATCAATTGTTTGATAAAATGAAGAGCAGGGCGACATTGCTTAAAATTTTATTTACGATAAAAGGGGAGAATACATATTTTCCTTTGTAGATCGTAAAAACTGTAAAAGAACAATAAATGCAAACCTGACTGGGCTGACCTTTCATCACAAGGACAAACTGGCAAATCGTTTAGCGAATACATATTCTTTGGAAATCGCATCATCAGAGGAAAGAGATTCATGTAGAACCTCACTAAAATAAAACGAAAATGGGGATTTAACACAAATACTAAGGGGCCGATTACGATCTGGTCAGGAAGGCCATCCCAGAGCCGTCCGGAGTTGCACCCTCCCATCGACTCATACTGGGATCTGGTTTTCTCAAACAATACATTACAATGCCCAAAACCCATTACTTACGGAACAACTTGTTCACTCCGAATGCAACTGGATTTTCCTGATGATAAACCTCCAGAAACACAGAATGGGGTCACTTGGACTCACTTCACAGTCCAAATCCCACCGCCCAAGTACGATGAGTACTTCCTATGCGCCAAATCGGTCCGCACAACCAACACATCAGAGCAGCCAGAAGGGGAGTATTTCAGCTCCGAATCGTGCCACAACACTATTCCTTCGACCAAGACTGTGCAGCTATGTACCCCATCGTACATGATATCCTTATACTCTAAATCTATGAGGAATACTACAACCTCAACCGACATGGTCATTGCAAATGGTAAGTTAGATACCTACCCCTACACAATAACGCAACTACCTTGCGAAAGACAATACAAGAGAAAGCAGGGGCACAACTACAGCCAAAGTTGAGGGTTGGGGGCAAATACCACAAGCAATGTGTCCTTCACTAATGTAAGTGATGCTCATGCAAATACCTCAATACCTCTGGGTAGAGTTCAAGCTGTAGAAAACAGCAAAAAAACATAGCCTAAGGTTGCTTGGCAAAAATAATTATCACAATGTGGCAGCAAATGTTTGCGTGCTCTGACGAAAGCAGTGTTCTCTCCCCCAAACGCCCATCACTGTCAGGTGCAGGGAGGTTGCGTTGCATGTAGGGGCCTCACAGGGAGGCAAGTTTCCTTTAGACAGTCTAACCTACCCCACAACCCCTTGATCAGCAGCAGCAGCATGCTTTTTGAAACATACCTTGCCAGGGAAATGCAAGGAGGCTTCAATGAAAGGGATGATCAGGATATGTGCCAACGACTTTGAGAGTGCCCGAGCATCATTGGGATCTCAACCCGACCTTAGTTCCATATCATATTGTGTATGCCAAATCAGGGAATTTTTGAAAGAAATGTAGTGCTGCCCATACATATGGTTTATAACGCCTCCTTATTTGGAGTAACAAATCACCTTTTACTTGAAGATTTGTCTGGTATTATTTATTTATACCTTGTGAATCATTTTTTAGTTAGAGAATTAGTTTATACGAAAAGACAAACCATGTACAAACAATTATTCAAACAATAACTATACAAAATTACAACACTACTACATAAAACACAAATCTAAACATTTCATATGTACATTTGCACAATATCCACATTTTTAAATGTCATATGTACATTACCAAAGTATCCGAATTTTTGATACAATTCCAATCAAGGAATAAAGAAGAAAATTAAGAAAAAATCAGGTGGAGAAGAGATGAATCAATAACATGCACAATATTAATCAGAATGAATAGACTCAATCAGTGTTTCAGTCATTCAACAGTGCTTGTCTCCATTTGGCCGATGCGTTTCGAACTCGTTATATTAATTAGCGTGTTCTCATCAGGGCTGTATGATTTTTCCTGTATGGTTTTGTGCAAAAAATGAAAAGGAAATATACATCAGTTCCTCTTATATAGTGAATAGCCTCAGTGAATTGCTCAAGTATGTGCATTAATTGCAAGGGATTACCTTACAAGAGTTGTCGCAGTTTATTGGGGTTCAGTTGTCGGGATTCAATTGTTTTATGAAGTCCCTGCGGTGGTTTCTAGAAGAGGGGACACTTAATCGGTGCATTATTCCAAAAGAGAGTAGGTTTCTGATGCCAAAAACATGTGCACTCATATCTAAAATTTTGTCGCATGTGTTACCTTAATCGGCTTGCGATAGGCATCCAAAGTAATTTCTAGGAGGTCTTGTTAGGTACCCGCCGGTACCAATTGCGAGCCTGAGGGAATGAATGAAGTGGAATGTGAATCTGGCTCATTTTATACTGAACCGCATAAGTTAGTTTCAGCTACCGCAGCATGTACCTGTGCTCCGAGGAACGTGTTTTCACTGCGCCACGCGGTTTTACACAGAAACAAATCGAAAATAGTTCAGCGCGGTGCAAGACCTGCAGGGAAAACAAGCGCTCTGTTACTCGCTGTTTATTGTTTAAGTCATGATTCAGGTTGGGCAGTAACATTTTAATCATCATTTTCTGCTAGAACTCATATGTCAGTCTTAACTCAAGCCCGCGTGTACCTGAGCTCCGGGGCACGTATTCTCACTGCTCGGAGCGGCTTCAGACAGGGACAGCTCGAGACCAGTTCAGAGCGGTTCAAGTTCTGCAGGAAAGACAAGCGCTCGGTTAATCGCTGCTTGTCGTGCAAGTCATAATTCAATGGGGCATTAGCGTATGGTGCTCACTTACCCGTTATCCTTAGTTTTGGGGCTGTGCTTCCAACTGCTGGCGACATAACATCATTGCGCCATGTTGGAAGGGGGAGTGGATGTTTTATTAGGTCACATGACCTCGGGAATTGTGGGAGATGTAGTTTACAATTCGTGGAGTTTTTGGAAGATGACATTTTATTCCTTTTAAGAATGCATTTATAATATAGAAATTTCAGATATAGAATTTAGCCCAGTCTGGAAGCTATTAAATCGTAGTATCAGGTAGGCTTCCTTTTTAATCTCCTTTTCGATTTTTTCGAGGAGTGCTTTGGCATCAGTAACCAACTGATTCTCCTGGATACTTTTAGTAACTTCCTCAATTTCTTCGAGTTCCTTTTGACACAAACGTTGTGCTGTCTCAACCGTGTGGACCATGAGGTCCCTACTGCACTTTGTATTTATGCAACTGAAACCCTTTTTATATTCTGCATCCTCCGTAAAAATGACTGGCACATTTTTCACTTGAAGTCCCCAAGGGATAGTGCCACCCCTCAGGTGCCTCAAGAGAAAGTGGCCGTGTAGCTCAGTTCGAATATGTTTTTTGCTTAATCTGATTAATTTATCAGATTCATTTTGTTGCTACGCGGAGGTGCTCAGAGCAATATTAGAGAATGGAGCTGAGGCTATTAAAGACTGAATATGATTTTCAGAGAATGACAGGGTGTCTTTCTCGGACATATCTTGGAGAGGCGGGGACGTCCCTCCACTTGATCAAATCGCAATGGATTGAGCGCACGTTCTACTTAAAGTGCCCTTACCACTCTCGCGGGTATGCACCCGCCCTAGACTATTATATACAGGGAGTTAGGTCCTGGGACGTACGGACAGCTGGACCATATGTCAATTTTTAAAAGAAATGTAGTGCTGCCCATACATATGGTTTATAACGCCTCCTTATTTGGAGTAACAAATCACCTTTTACTTGAAGATTTGTCTGGTATTATTTATTTATACCTTGTGAATAATTTTTTAGTTAGAGAATTAGTTTATACGAAAAGACAAACCATGTACAAACAATTATTCAAACAATAACTATACAAAATTACAACACTACTACATAAAACACAAATCTAAACATTTCATATGTACATTTGCACAATATCCACATTTTTAAATGTCATATGTACATTACCAAAGTATCCGAATTTTTGATACAATTCCAATCAAGGAATAAAGAAGAAAATTAAGAAAAAATCAGGTGGAGAAGAGATGAATCAATAACATGCACAATATTAATCAGAATGAATAGACTCAATCAGTGTTTCAGTCATTCAACAGTGCTTGTCTCCATTTGGCCGATGCGTTTCGAACTCGTTATATTAATTAGCGTGTACTCATCAGGGCTGTATGATTTTTCCTGTATGGTTTTGTGCAAAAAATGAAAAGGAAATATACATCAGTTCCTCTTATATAGTGAATAGCCTCAGTGAATTGCTCAAGTATGTGCATTAATTGCAAGGGATTACCTTACAAGAGTTGTCGCAGTTTATTGGGGTTCAGTTGTCGGGATTCAATTGTTTTATGAAGTCCCTGCAGTGGTTTCTAGAAGAGGGGACACTTAATCAGTCAAAATCTAAAATTTTGTAGTACTAAGTAGACACTTGTTGCAGGACAGACAGCGCAGGGCACGGAAACAGGTTATCAAATCAAGGCAAGACCGTGGCTGTGTGGGGTGGGGTGGAGGACAGGGACCTGTGTTACGACTGTGAGTGACTGTATGACCACAAGCCCCAGCCTCACCACTCTCACACTTCACCGGCCGCCACTGGCATAGATACAGGGCGGGACCCAGATAGATTAATGCCTTACATACAATCACAAATATGCACACAGATCAGATAGCGTGCACTCTGCACTCAAATACATAAAGAACACAACTATCTTGGGGTGCACTATGCTTTACCAGGCCAGGTCGATATGCCCCAGGTGGACTCATGCCATTCAACCACCACTGTTCACTCAGGCCAGCCAGCAAGGCACTGTTGTTTTTCAGCAATGTACAGTGAAGAAATTTCGACATGGATTGCAGGTCTCTACAATCACTCAAGGTGGCCCAAGAGAGATGCAGTCTTCTGTGTCCAAGTGAAAGCTCATAGGCATCATTGAGATTGGGCGGGTGGCTGTCCAATGTAAGAGTGTCAATATGGCAGTGTGCAGAATCACCTCGAGCGGTATATTCACAAGGACGTAACTCCGATATATCCCCACCTGACCGAAACAAAAGCGGAGATAGATTTAACACACCTTTCACAAGCTGGTGCAAACTGCGACATCTCCAGTATTCCAGCGATAACTTCCCCAAAATGTACCTCTGCGGTGGACACCACCAACTAACCCTAAAGAGATGCAGAGTAGGCGTTGCCATGCAAAAACACACGAAAAAAACACACTTTCACAATGAAATGCCAGATCCGTGAAGCGCGACAAAAACAGGCGATAAGCTTAGGTAGCAGCATGGTTTTTACACTTGCCTTTTGCTGGTGTTAAGCAGGACGACTACCTACAGCATAAAGGAACCCAGCCAAGAGCCACACCAGAAGACCCACAGATTGGACGGAGACAATGATCATGCAATAGCAGGATGTGAGGAGAGTCATAGAGCAGGCATGTGCGAGAACGGCAAGTGACCAAGAAATGTGAACCTAACCAATGCCAGGTGTGGCCTGGAGGTGCCTGACAGACCACTAAGTGCAAACCACGGAAATACACTTGGAGTGAGCTACTGCTGGTGCATGGAGTGCAGTGGCCAGGGGACGTTACCATTTCCCTCTGGGCTGTGGGGCAGAAAGCAGAAATGTCACCTGTTACATCTCCATCTGTATGCGCATGCATAGTGGGTTGGACCTGCGTATGCCAGGCCTGCGTAGGGGTGTGAACAAAAAGCCGTCGCACTGCTTGATGGTTCTCATTCTGAATGGACAACACGTCTGCCAGGGCGGTGCCTCCCACCCCGCCACGAGTCCTGGGCCAAGCTCGGTGGGACCTGCGTCCCTGTGCACCTGCTGCACCCCGGGCCGCTGGTCCCCAGACCAATCATGCCCGCCCCAGCGCACCAACGAGGCTCTGCTCACCTACCTACACTGGTGTGTAACAAAGAGGGCCCACCAAGCGCCGGTGCAAGTGCCAAGCACCAGGCCCGCAACCTCTGCAGCCTCCGCAGACCATCGTTGGCCCCCCGACGCTGGCCCACATTACTCCTTTCCCATTTACATACTCCACCGGCATCCTCATCGGCCCAGTAGGCCCCACATGTGGAACTGTGTCTTGAGTCCTGAATGGCTGTGTCCCCAAGTCCTTGGCAGTGGCCACAGCACCAGGCCCCCTTCGATCAGTGAGGCATAATTCCATATGGCAGTCCTGTGACACGTGGTGCCACCAACCCTGTTCAACGCAAGCCGGTGACACGTGGTGCCACTAACCCTGTTCAACGCAAGCCGGGGACATGTGCTGCCACTAACCCTGTTCAAGTCAAACCGGCGAAACGTGGTACCACTAACCCTGTTCAACACAAGCCGGTGACACCTGGATGTGGGCCCAGGCCTACCCTGCGGAGCAGTAGGTCACACATCCAGCACTCTTCCGCAAATCATGAATGGCAGAGTCCACACTAGTGAACGCACGGAGAGGTGTAAGAGGAAGATGCGGTTCAGTCCGGACGACAGCCGGATCAGAGTCACGGAGGTGATCGAACACTATCAACAACTGACCTGGTGCCATCAACCCTGTCCACCGCAAGTCTGCGTCCAGTGGTGCCACTAAACCTGAACTATGCAGGCCAGTGGGGCCATCCAACCTAAGCCGGCGACACGCAGTGATTGGCCCATGCTGACTGCTGCCTCAGGACTACACTGCGGTCGAGTAAGTCACACACAATTTTGAATTCAGCGTTGATTCATTTATGGCAAACTTGATGTCATTGTACAGGCCTCATCGCAGACTACATCTCGGTGCCACTGAGTCTGTTTCCCGAGACCTATGACACATTCTGTTTGGACTCTGGGGTGACTTAGTTATGGGCACTTTCTGGTTGGACCTTGGTGGCGGCTGAGTCTATGGCCTGGTGGACTCCTGCATCTTCATCTGGCCGGACCGGACTTGGTGCCCGACATTTGTCTGTTCCCTTCATCTCCACCATAGTGACTGTTACAGCATGGTCCTGCCCTCTGCATCATGCCCTGGGGTACACCTTCCACTGTCCACTGAGACAATCCGCAACAAGCTCCTTTCATATCCATGGGAACCTGCTCTGCACTCGTGACACTAACCCAGTCTCCCTCAGGTCAGCATCCCGTGGCAGTGATCCTGTGTCTGCCGCGGTGTGTCCGGGGTCACTAACTCTGTGCACCACGAGTCAAGGGGCCTTTGTGGTTGTATGGTTATGACCTTTACGATGTACACTGTTGTTTATTTCTGACTGCACCAGGCAGCCCTTGCCGGGTGGTGTGCACACACCCCACACACATCCAACACAGGTGTCACTCGGTTTGTGTGACTGCTAATAAATGTGGTCGTGCGCACATGCACATAGCCATTAACACCATCTGAGCAAGTGTGTCCGTGTAGTCATTGTGTCAGCATGATGGGCACTGGTCCTGCAACGTCACAGTGTGCTGTCTTCAATGGACGTTACCATGTCACCTCAGCATTGGCAGGGCCATGGACATGTTGCTGCGCACGCACCCCCCCTGCATGTACAAGCAGCGTGTGCTGGTCTGACGTAAGTCAGGTCACCGCAGGGGTGTGCTGATTCAGCAGGAGCAGCAGGATGTTGCTCGGACCTGGCCTCGTGCAGGAGGTGTGGTAAGTGTGTCTCTGTGTTGGGGTGTAGTCGCCACGAGGGCCGCAGAAGTTGATGTTGCAATGTAGCATGCACCAGGAGGGCTGGCCCGCACAGACTGGGACATGTAGGAGTGCAGCGCACACAAGTGAGGGGGCTCATGGGAGGGATGAGCAGCTGTATGGCAATGTGACACACAGTGGGACCGCTCATGTGCCACGTGCTGGGCATACCATCCAAGATTCCCACGGCCGCAGACATCCCATCACACCCACGACAGGCCTCTGTACATCTCCTGTATGCATGCAGATGGTGAAGTTACTGTAGGGATGAAAGGTCCTTTGTCTGCACTATCAGGTGGTAGCACATCTGCAGCTCCGAGCAGGAACTTGCATGAGGCCAGCACCCCCTGACAGATACGATTGCATTTGCTTGTGTCTCCCACACTACTCACTGCCCGACGTGGTACCAATGTGTGCACATCCCACACGAAGAAGTCCTTGGTCGTAGTTAACGTGCATGAAATGGCCTACACACATACTCCAACCCCACCCCAGACCTGCACCGGTTGCACGCAGACACTGCTCATTGCACCGAGCTTTGCCATTTCATCCACAGTTCTGGCGCAGGGCAAGGCAGTGCCGCTTCAAGCAGAGACACTGACGCAATGGCTGACCATGCCGGACACATGCCCGACTCCAGTCACATGGAGCTGTACCGTGCACGTCTGCTGCATGTCTTGGGGGCACTGCCCTTGGCAGTGCTGTGGATAAGTTACCAGCTGAGCTTCCACCTTGTGGACGTCACCTGCGTTCAGCCTGAGTTGCATTGTCGCTCATGCATATTCGAGTGGTCCATGGATGTCTGCCTCTCCAACGTCAGGGTGGCTGACCTGGACTTCGACGTGTGTCTGCGCTTCCTGTTGGTCCACGACCAGGAGTGTCACCATGATGCCTGTTTATAGCATGCAGGCTGGTAACTGGGCCTTGGAGATTGCACGAGCCGTCCTGTGCAGTGAGCACATTGAGCCACTACCCGATTGGGCTTTGGTGCACATTGGCTCGTATGGTTGGTGTCAACACATCTGTCCGGGTCAGCTGATAGATTACGTCAACGACATGTCGGATGTGTTGGACGACCATGGCTCAATGGAGCTGTTGGCCTACACTGCTGCACTTGCGTTCATGGACGAGTGACGAGGTACCTGCAGTCATGACTGGATGTGACCCATTGCACGTGTTCTTATGCCTGTTTGCAGGTGGTGGATCTGGTTATATGTCCCAAGACGACAGTGGACATGGTTGCATTTTCATGGACACATGATCCCGGCGTGGACAATGAACGGGGCTTGGCACAGACTTGTGTTGGTGATGGACTCCCCTGAGGTGGACATCTGCGCGTTGCTATGTTCCTCATTCAGGTACGCTGCTGCATTGGTCTGCATATCGTTGCTCTTTTCTTGGCCATACTGACACGCACTTGATAAAGTTTGAGCACTTTCACTTGTCTCCGACTGTGTTGTGTCTTGATTTGTATGTCAATGTGTGTGTCTCAGACTCTCTGGCTCCCTGCTATACCTGCATTGCTACCCCATCAGGACTGCGGGTTTGTACTTGTACATTCTCGGGTCCCTGTTTAATGCTTTGCCAGGTGCGTATGGCCATTTACCGGCCACAGGCGGGTGCACTTGTGTCCTGTGTTCGTTTGTGTAAATGTTGGTGTTTGTACCACATTGTGTTCAATGTTGGGGTGCTCTGCTTCCTATGTGTGTGGGATGCATTGTGTGTGGGATGTCCCTTTGGCTCTCATTTGGCTCACCATTCTCCCTTTTGGGCAGTGTGGTTTTCACTTCTGTGTGTGTTGCGGGCCTAGCGGTGCATGTCCCTTCTTTCCTCATCGCCAATGGGCTCATTGCACGTTTTTTCGCATTGGGGCTTGTGTTTTTATCTCCGTCGCAGTGGTTGTATCGCGGACATTGGCCGTGTTTTGGGCGAACTATCGCATGGTACCGCGGTGTTGTGAATTCTACATTGACACAGGGTTATTTTCCCACGATCAGCTGCGATGTGTAAAGGTGTGTTAGCATTTTTTTGGTGATATTTAGCACACGTTCTTGTGAATATACCCACTAGTATCTCTTGTACCAGTCAACGGGGTGTGGATGACTGCACATGCTGCCAGATCAAGTTCAGGTAGCTTCAATCCAGTCTTGAATCAGGAAACATCTATCATGCGTTCAAAGTCGCCACGAGGGCCGCAGAAGTTGATGTTGCAATGTAGCATGCACCAGGAGGGCTGGCCCGCACAGACTGGGACATGTAGGAGTGCAGCGCACACAAGTGAGGGGGCTCATGGGAGGGATGAGCAGCTGTATGGCAATGTGACACACAGTGGGACCGCTCATGTGCCACGTGCTGGGCATACCATCCAAGATTCCCACGGCCGCAGACATCCCATCACACCCACGACAGGCCTCTGTACATCGCCTGTATGCATGCAGATGGTGAAGTTACTGTAGGGATGAAAGGTCCTTTGTCTGCACTATCAGGTGGTAGCACATCTGCAGCTCCGAGCAGGAACTTGCATGAGGCCAGCACCCCCTGACAGATACGATTGCATTTGCTTGTGTCTCCCACACTACTCACTGCCCGACGTGGTACCAATGTGTGCACATCCCACACGAAGAAGTCCTTGGTCGTAGTTAACGTGCATGAAATGGCCTACACACATACTCCAACCCCACCCCAGACCTGCACCGGTTGCACGCAGACACTGCTCATTGCACCGAGCTTTGCCATTTCATCCACAGTTCTGGCGCAGGGCAAGGCAGTGCCGCTTCAAGCAGAGACACTGACGCAATGGCTGACCATGCCGGACACATGCCCGACTCCAGTCACATGGAGCTGTACCGTGCACGTCTGCTGCATGTCTTGGGGGCACTGCCCTTGGCAGTGCTGTGGATAAGTTACCAGCTGAGCTTCCACCTTGTGGACGTCACCTGCGTTCAGCCTGAGTTGCATTGTCGCTCATGCATATTCGAGTGGTCCATGGATGTCTGCCTCTCCAACGTCAGGGTGGCTGACCTGGACTTCGACGTGTGTCTGCGCTTCCTGTTGGTCCACGACCAGGAGTGTCACCATGATGCCTGTTTATAGCATGCAGGCTGGTAACTGGGCCTTGGAGATTGCACGAGCCGTCCTGTGCAGTGAGCACATTGAGCCACTACCCGATTGGGCTTTGGTGCACATTGGCTCGTATGGTTGGTGTCAACACATCTGTCCGGGTCAGCTGATAGATTACGTCAACGACATGTCGGATGTGTTGGACGACCATGGCTCAATGGAGCTGTTGGCCTACACTGCTGCACTTGCGTTCATGGACGAGTGACGAGGTACCTGCAGTCATGACTGGATGTGACCCATTGCACGTGTTCTTATGCCTGTTTGCAGGTGGTGGATCTGGTTATATGTCCCAAGACGACAGTGGACATGGTTGCATTTTCATGGACACATGATCCCGGCGTGGACAATGAACGGGGCTTGGCACAGACTTGTGTTGGTGATGGACTCCCCTGAGGTGGACATCTGCGCGTTGCTATGTTCCTCATTCAGGTACGCTGCTGCATTGGTCTGCATATCGTTGCTCTTTTCTTGGCCATACTGACACGCACTTGATAAAGTTTGAGCACTTTCACTTGTCTCCGACTGTGTTGTGTCTTGATTTGTATGTCAATGTGTGTGTCTCAGACTCTCTGGCTCCCTGCTATACCTGCATTGCTACCCCATCAGGACTGCGGGTTTGTACTTGTACATTCTCGGGTCCCTGTTTAATGCTTTGCCAGGTGCGTATGGCCATTTACCGGCCACAGGCGGGTGCACTTGTGTCCTGTGTTCGTTTGTGTAAATGTTGGTGTTTGTACCACATTGTGTTCAATGTTGGGGTGCTCTGCTTCCTATGTGTGTGGGATGCATTGTGTGTGGGATGTCCCTTTGGCTCTCATTTGGCTCACCATTCTCCCTTTTGGGCAGTGTGGTTTTCACTTCTGTGTGTGTTGCGGGCCTAGCGGTGCATGTCCCTTCTTTCCTCATCGCCAATGGGCTCATTGCACGTTTTTTCGCATTGGGGCTTGTGTTTTTATCTCCGTCGCAGTGGTTGTATCGCGGACATTGGCCGTGTTTTGGGCGAGCTATCGCATGGTACCGCGGTGTTGTGAATTCTACATTGACACAGGGTTATTTTCCCACGATCAGCTGCGATGTGTAAAGGTGTGTTAGCATTTTTTTGGTGATATTTAGCACACGTTCTTGTGAATATACCCACTAGTATCTCTTGTACCAGTCAACGGGGTGTGGATGACTGCACATGCTGCCAGATCAAGTTCAGGTAGCTTCAATCCAGTCTTGAATCAGGAAACATCTATCATGCGTTCAAAGTAGGGGTGAATGTATAGACTATAACAATACACTGTGAACAATTCATGGATGGTTGCCTGACAACTGTGAATCAGTGGAAGGTGATCGATAATTTTCAACATTTGCTGGGTTGTTGACAAGCAATGGAGGAGGCAGGACACGAGTTGCCTTGACTTATCCCACTCTGTGTTCATCACAGCTGGTAATGTGGCAAAGTAAAAGCAACCCAGATGCTCAATCAGATTTGTGTGGTGTGTTTGAACATCTGTCAGCATGACTAACATCACAGTCTGAAACTGAACCACAGTCTTTTGATGACATAGTGATGAACTCTGTCAATAGCAAGGCCCTAAGGAAATTGGCTCAGACAACATACATGTGCCCAGACATACCCACTCAGTAATGATTTCAGTGATTGCCACTCAAAAAAACATAGAAGATGTGTCCCAGTCATCAGTGAATTGTCTTGCGACAGAATTTAGCAGAATGCAAAAATACATGGGCCGAAAACAATGTAGGCTACAGTCACAATGTGAGATTTTCAGGAAAAACCATTTAAGGACATGCAGATCAGCTGTTAATGAATGCCTTGGAGGTTTGTCAATCCAACTGTCCTGCAAAGCCATTACACTTTGGGAAATGGCAGCAAAAGAACTAGATAATACACAAGAATCAACTTGAGTGCCTCTTACAATACTGACTGGTCTCTCCCCACCCGCTAATGCACAATTTTCTGATTTCTCCTCAATAAATATCCCAGCATTTTTAAATTGCACTGATTATAAAGTTAATATTTCTTACTTCAACGGTTGATGAAGATCAAGTAATGACGACACAGTGTTTTTTTCCTTTGCATCTCTTAAACCACCATTTTTAAATTATTGTGTATAACATGCTTTTATAATCTTTCACGATTTTTAACGAAATCAAATAAAAGTATTATTGACTGACAGTCACCATGTGTGGATTGGGTGCGCAGCACACAACACTCAATCTGTATATGTCTAGGGTCATCTTCTGAGAATATCATGCACACCAATTCAGCATCTACCTCCTCAGGCTGAGGTGTGTGCCATGAACAAATAATTCCATTCTGAATGTGCAGATTGTGTACTGAATAGTAGTAGGAGTACACATGAGCCTTAGGACGTAGGTTCCAATGATAGTGTTGGATGGACCATTGTCCAGCACATTGTGTAAGCCGAGCTGCCACTATTATTGACATAGACATCCTTAAGCCAAGGGAAATGGGTACACCATGTGAGGATAAGGGATATGTGCAGAATGTAGTTTGCTCTGTCTACATTTGGTAATGAAATATTGCACCCTTTATATTTTAAAACATCAAAGAGACCCTCTACAAAGACATATAACTCTCTTGCTCTGTGTCACTTTTTAATGTGGTAAATGGGACCTCATATAGACTCACACAAGGGCTACACTTGCCAAACCAGATTACAGTTGGAAAAAATACATTGACGATGAAAACACTTATGGAACTAGGTGTAATGTTACAGTGTCACACATGTTTTTTGTGACGGTGCACTCTATGTACATCATCACGACCAGAGATGTCATTACAATGAGTCCATCTCCCTTGGTGGCCCCATAGCTCTGACATTCAAAGTCTGAATGACATTAGTACGCAGGTGTGTGTAGTCTCCTGGGAAGTGTGGTGAAGCGTTTCAGGAATAGTCTGACCCCAGGTGGCTCAACAACATACATCCTTGACTTTTTCACTTGAGGGGGCAATCAAACTCCAAGCAATGGACTGGTATTAAAGTTTCTGTATCATAACAGTACAATATAAGTAATCTCCACCTCCATCCCAAATTTTAATGTGAGGACAATAGGTCTTGCATATGCCACTGTACACAAAGCGGCCATTCCAACGATCAGTCATGAACATTCAGTGGCAGATAGCAAGCTCCATCAAACACATACTACATCCTCACATTTCATCAGCCAACTGTTTTTCCCTACTTACATACACAATCTACACATATAAACATTTCAACATTACCTCTTGGCCTGCATAATCCCTATTTGTGTGGGTATGACCCCTCTCACGTCTTCCTCAAAGTACATGCTCATCTCTCAAAAATATCATAGATACACAAGCAAGTCATAAGCCCCCTCTGGCGCATTTCTCTGAAAACGCATGTCTGCCCCACAAGCTCCTGCCTTGTACTCAAACCCTTCCTAAATTAATCTCAATATCTCACACTGGTGCCACCCTTCTTACAGCCACATCTAGATTCACAGCAACACTCTTCATCACTATGTACACACCACCTCTCATATGACATCTACACAATGTACTGTACTCATAACTTCCTCAGCAGACATTAAATGTAACTTGTAATATTAACCACTCTCATCAAAAGTTGCATCCTTAGTAATGTTTTGGAATGCACTCATATCAGAATGTGAACCATCACATCCAACTCTGACATACACACATCACCACATCTCTCAACAATTGCTCAATGAATATGTACCCAGTCATTTGCATATCAACATTCACACACCCTACTCTGATCAGGTTGTAGAGATAGTCATTTTAAAAGCAAATGCATCCACATATTCAAACACAACTTACATCAACTGGACAACACCTCACATTTCACCATTAGGCATCCTAAATTTCACAAATGTTGTATACCCTTGAGATACACATCCACTTTGTTACAAATGATAAGGGAAACCTTGTCTCACTGTGGCCCTGTCACATCCATGTCGGAGTGCCACGCTCCATACTTCCATTGACTTCTGGACATCAACAACTATCCTTACCCAATTACACTAACCTGGTACAGTCATCTCTCACAGTACTGCCACACACTACAACTCTCATCTTCTACCAGCATCCAACCTTGACTACCTGGTTTTACCTCTATCACATCTACCTATTCCTAGCAGACCTTTCACAGGATGGCACAGGTCTTACAGGCTTAAACACTCTGACTCACACCCCTGCATTTCAAACCAAAAACTTTTCAACAATGAAGAAACTTCATGTTTCCTACATAAGAACTACCTCTAAACTACACTCCTACCTTCCACTCTAAAAAATACAATATTTGTCCTGTACCCATTACATTTGAGTCACAAAAAGGGAACACAAATCCCTGTCATCTCTACCCTTGTTTAAGCTAGCTTAGCACATGCAACATGAACATTGCTAAACACATCAGCAGCTAGGTTTCACATCCCAAAATCTCCCTCCTCCCCTGTGTGGCAACTAAGAGCATGGATGTGACACTGGCTCCTGTAGCATCTGCACAGCAGATGGGCTCAAAACACGTCTGTGAACTCACAGTCCACTTGGCCTAAAACATGTAGTACAGACCCATACAAAACTCATAGTTCTGCTCAGTGTGATCTGGAATAGCATCAAGCATGACTCAAAAGAACTACATCATCAGTCATGCACAAATCATATGCTCAACTATGAATGATGTGTGTTTGAAAAAATAAAAACCAAGCTTGGCCAGAAAAAACACTTGTCATTTGAAGTTTGTGCAAAATACCTCACCACTAGCATTCACAAATCTCCATGAATGCCTCTCATCCCTGTTGAACAGTGCCTAAAAATCTGCCATTACATTATGCATGTTAGACTTCAGTTGTGGGGGCATAACATAGGATTCACCAATGGCAATACAGGCAGAGGCAGGTTGCAGTCACATCCATAGCACTTAAAAGTGAGGGTGCCACAAGTCAAATGTGGCATGAAAGCCAAGTCAGTATAAAAAAATGACCTTCCAGTCCATGAGCAAAAGTTGTGAAAGTGCCAAACACATTGACATTTCAGCACATTTCTAAGTGTCCCAGGTGAGGGGTGTTGTGTGTTGATTCTGCATCACCCTGATACACTATGGATACAAACCCAAGGAAGGGGTCAGCCCACCTGTAGCTCGTAACAGTGACCGAACAGCAGAGGCAGTGCTCTGTTGCTGAGCTCTGTAGTTATTATCATTTGTGATGCTCTGTACAGCTGAACATGGGCATTGCCAGCCTAGACAGGCACACAGCATTCACCTTGAACTAAACCACTCTACACCACTTCTGGTACCAACAACTGAGGTTCAGACTGCTTCCATTAACTGAGCCCAGAAAGTGATTGTTGCTGTGCATTGTCATGCTGAATAGGTATACCTTCAGCTGAGTCACATAAGGGGGTCTGTGGGCCTTTGGATCACCAAGCACAGACAAATGTTGTACATACATAATGTACAAACAGGACTTGACATTGCCTCTCCTAATCAAGTCACCTAAAACATTTGTGCAATTACTTTCTGTACATGGGTATGTCAAAACTCACTTCATTGTTGTCAAACTCCATATCTATCCAGGGGCATTGATGAGACAGTGGTCTTCCTGCACATTACAAACATATGCAGCATATTTCACATAAACTGTTGTACTTTGCAAAACTTGCACTATGTTGATATCTGAAAGCATGAACCACGATGAACTGTGGTTTCCTATAAAAAAAAAAATCTTTTTGACTGCATTTCATACACACAGACCAAATCAAAATAGCCATAACAATCTAGGATACATACTGACCAAGTACTTGTACCCCATGGACCGTATGCAATCCACACCATACTTACATCATTGGATACTTACACCACATATTACACATGAATAACGTTAAGCAGAAATCCATTTTGAGGACACAGAAATATAAAAAAATAAATAGAAAATGCGTTATTCAGCAAAAATATATGTTGATTCTATAATGCAAAAAAGACCAATGGCCAGTCCAATGAGAGTCAATGGCTTTGAGGGCCACAGATGTATTTTCCCTCACTGCTTGCCTGCACTTATTCTACAAAGGGACACCTTCCCCTGGGAGGGGCAGCTAGGGGCATGCCAGGCTCAAAGGGACAAAACTAGGGGAAACTGGGTTGGGTTTTGGGAGGGATGGGCTCAGGGGGGTGGTTTGGTCCATTGCAGCGGCAGGTTTGAGGGGTAGTTAGCTCCACTTTAGTTGTTGACTCAGATTAAGGGGGACAGCTGTAGTGGGAGGGGTAGATGGAGGGGGGTGGGGTGGGCTTTACCAATTTGGGGATTTTAAAATCTTTGAGGGGTTTGACAGGAATAGCGATTAGATTGTTTTTTCAGGAGGGGGTGTTTTGAGGATGGAAGTACTGAGGAAGTAAGGGTTACTGGAGGATATTTGTTTTGGGGAAGCTGGGGGAATTTGCTTGTGGGGATTGATTTTTTTCGTTGTTTCTCAGGGCAGCAGATGTTGATATCAGGTAAAGGGGAGTGAATTTAAACTTCTTGGGAGGGGTGTGTAGGATGTGGAAAGGAAGAATTCAATGGGAAGAAGGTGGGGTGCCTGAGGCGAGGGGGGAACAGGTGAGTAAAGTGTAATGGGTGTGGAGGCACAGGGTTCTGAGGTCTGCGGATTGTCTGTGGATGCATGTATGTCATCTTCGGGTATGTCCCTCGTGGTGAGCGTGCTGTGTGTCTCCTGAGTATGCATGTGTGTGGTTTTCTTCTTGTGTCTGTGTGTTTGTGTGCTGTATGTGGCTGTTGAGGTGTGTGCATGTGTGTGTTTGCGTGTGCTGGAGGGGGGTGGGACTGCTGGGGCACTTCTGCCATCAGTGTGGAGGCCAGACCCTGACTGGATCTGTGTAGGGCAGACATGTCAGAGTGAATGCCCTCCAGGAAGGATACCATTTGTGTCAAATGATTGGTATGCACCTGGAGGTCATTCAGCACTGCTGTCTGCCCCACAGAGATGTCAATGGCCTCCGCACTCAGGACGACAGTGGAGACCGGGGACGGGGGTGAGTGCCTGGCACGAAGGAGACACCTCCCCTTTTGAATTTGAATTTGTGCAATGTTTGATGAAAAAGAAAAGTAAAACGTTTTTGATACCGCCTGTTAGACTTGCCATCTTTTGGCTTGTTTTCCCTGAGTTTTTGCTTTCTGACCTCCCGGTTTTGACTCTGTTTTTGCTGGCTTTCTCACTGCTGATCAGGTTAAAGTATAAGTGCTCGTGTTGTAAACTGTGTTATGGATTGGTGTTTCCATGATTTGGCATATTTGATTTACTTGCTAGTCCCTAGTAAAGTGCACTGAGTGTGCCAGGGCCTCTAAATCAAATGTTGTTAGTGGGCTGTTGAACTGAATTGTGCCACCCACTCAAACAGCCTGTAAATGCAACTCTGGCCTGCCATTGCAGAGCCTGTGTGCAGTCTGGGACTGCCTTGTCGACTTGGAAAGTGTACCCACTTAAGTCAGTCACCCCTAAGGTAGGCTGAAGATACCCTGTGAGCAGGATGCAATGTATGTGAAAGGTAGGCTATGCCCTGGTGTGTGTGGCATGTCCTGATAGTGAATTACTGCCAATTTTGTTTTTCACTATTACAAGTCTGCCTGTTCCCATAGGACAGAATGGGAGTTTGTTTATAACATCTTATAAACATAACTGGCCCTAGGAACTAGGTAGAAAAATAAAGTTTAGTATGCCTGACCTGGGCTGCATTTAGAGCAGGGGAGGAGATTTTCTTTCACCTCAACCCCTTCGCTGCGTGGGTAATTCCCCCACGGTGCGGGGGCAGGAGGAGGAGCACTGTGCCAAAGTGCTCGTGACGAGCCCAGCTTGTCATGAGGCACAGTGGAGCTGTGCTCATGATGAGCTGGGTTTGTCACCACCCCGCCCACTGATTGATTTTCCCTCACAGGCAGGGAATCAATTGCACTTGGGCGGGACCTCGGCTGTTATGACGAGCCCAGCTCATCATGAGCACAGCTCCACTGTGCCTCATGACGAGCTGGGCTCGTGTAAGCATGGAAGGGTAATAGAACTGGACTGCCTCTGACAATGTCGTCTCAACCGAGAGGGCAGAACTGGTTCTGACTGAGCACAGACACTCTCTGCCTGAGAGGACAAAGGATTTTGGTCAATAAAATGTGGGGCCCAAACCCCTGAACTTTAGACCTCTTTTGGACCAAGAAGACTGCCAAGAGGAAGAGCTGGAGAAGCTGTGAGGAGGAACTACCACTTTGCTGAGTGCTTTGCTGTGTTGGACTGCAGTGGCTGTTTCAGTCTTGGGCAGTGAAAGGAATTGCGTGAACTTTTTGCAACTTCTTTCTTTGAGTATCTCCAAGGGCTTGAGGTAGAGCTTGCCCCCTGTTCAAGAAGTCTCAAGAACACTAAAGACTTCACGTTCATCTGCCCTCAGCACTGGGACTGTGTGTTTTGTGCTGCAACAGAAGAAAAAGCTACCCGATGCTGTCTACGACGCTGTGTCATGAAGATACCTCAGAGGGCACCACCGCAATGCTGCGCCACGACCCTGGTCTCACCGACAACGCCATCTGATGCCACCACTGAGCCGCTGCTCGCACCAGGACCTGTGGGTACCGCACTCCGCACTGCCTCGCTTCACACCGACATCGATGCGGCTACTTGCACAGTGGTTCGAGGTGATAGATAGTAATTTTCCTGTTGCAGAATGTTCTAATGATGTTATGAATATGTTAGCCTAGTGTGTCTAGCCAATATGCAGTTACAGCTTATTATTCATGTGCTGCAACCCACTGAGCTATTTTTGTGATATGCAAGCTTCAACTTCTCTCATAAGAGAGAGAGGCTTGTCTATGGCAGACAGACTTCTGATGCTGACATTCACTCTGCAGCTCCAATGTCTCATGGCACAGTTTTCCCCCCCTCCCTTATGAGCAGAAAAATCCCTGTTTCAGCATTTCTTGCCTTGAGTTAGTTTTGCAGAAATGTTTCCATGCCCTGGAGAAGCAGAGCTTCGGCTCTGTGGCCTTGAGGGGAGATAACAGTGTTGCCTTCGCAGGTGCAGATGCCTCATGTATGAGTTCATTGTTCACCATTTCACTAGTTCTGTAATTTTCCAGTCTGGGCGTATCTTTACCCTGCCATGTTATGTTATAATGTATTGTCCTGATGGGATGAGTCAGTCCTCTCGGTGCACTCCCTGGGGTGTAGACCTGACGGGGCCCATCTGCAGATGAATATTATGTCCTAATAAATATATTTCTAATTCTTCTCCACTGCCTGGCTGGCTTATTATATGAGAATGATAGATGAGTGAGGTAAGTCGCTCAGGTGGATTTGAGCCACGCTTATCAGATGGCTCCCGAACAGGGACTCCGTGATAAGGATCTTTCTCACCCGTAAGTGGGTAGCAGAAGGCCGGGAACCCTCTGGTCGGCACGGTGGGTCTGGGTACCCACTTTGATGCCGAGCTTGGTTCTCGCAGCGCTGCCCCACCCTGCTGATCGGGAGAGGTCCCGGTTCATGATCCTGCACCGGGGTCCGGAAGGCGGAACTTTGGAGCTGACCGTGTTGGTCCCAGCAGCCGGCGGTGGAGAACGGTGGATGTCGGTTCTGCGAGCTGAAGGTGAGTGGTCCGACTGTTGATTGAGGGAGCTGGGATGCTCTATGAGACCGGTGTGTCTCTGAGACCGGTGTGTCTCTGATGATTGGAGGAGCCGGTGTGCTCCTGGGGCTAGTGTGCTCCGGGCACTCAGAGTGCAAGTGGCGCTCTGACAGACTATTGATGATGGGGGTATTGGGTGGATGTCTGTTTTAGAGCATCCGCCCGGGTGGTACTGAGACTGGAGTGTGGCTCATCACGGTTAAATACTGGGAAAGGACCCAAACCCCTAGTGTGAGTGGTTTGATGGAAGAGTCCCAGATCTTCCGGGGTAAAGTGCGTAACGGTCTGTAGTGCCGCCCGGGTGGCGGATGTATCCTCCAACCTCAGAACAGTTAGTGTACTGTTCAGTCTGCGGTAGGGTCCCATTATGGTAACACGTGTTTGGCAGGGACTCAATGCATAGGACGTGCGTGTGCGTGTGTGGTTGTGTGTGGAGATAGTTGCTTGGTTCTTTTGTGTCTGGGTATGTGTGGGTTCTTTGGTGGTATCTGATTGAGTGAGTTTGGTGGTGTTTGATTGAGTGTGCAAGATGCCGCGTTTCAGTAAGTTGCGATGTTTTGACAGATAAGAGGATAGCCCAGAATATGGACAGATCAAAAGTTTAGTTTTAAAAGAAGACAAAATGTGTACATTTAAAGTTGCTTTTAATGGCTCAGTGAGCCAATGTGAGCAGTGATTAAGAAGATGGGGTATGCATTTCATGTAATATGTTTGATTTGTTTATAATTGGTTTGGTTTGTGAGCAGTCTGTGGGCTGCCTTTTGTTTGTGTAAATGTTTGTTTGAATGAAGTGAGTGCGTCTTGTTGCACGAGTTAGATTATCTGGTCCTTGTGAGCTACCTGAGATGGTTGTGCCTGACTATCAGTGTGTTTTTCATGTAGTTTAAAAGTGCATGAAGGGCTGTGCTCTATGGAAAAGAATTTGGTCTCTTTCATCCCCTTAATTTGTGAACAGTAGAAGATGAAGAAAAAGGGATTTGATTACCAGTAATCAGAATGTATATTAATAAGCATGGGCATAAAATCCGTTCCGCTCGCGGATTTTTCGGATTTTCGGTAAATCCGCAATCCGCGAACTCTCGCGGATGTGGCGAAAATACGCAAATCCGCGCGCGGCGGATTTTTTGCTTGTGTTCGCACTGCTCGCGGGCCGCGGCGCGGGCAGCAACAATCTCGCACTCGCGAAATTACAAAAATTACAATTGGGGAGGGGTGAAGGAAGTGACCCAGTCTCCAACTTCCTCTTCCTGTCCAGCAAGCTCCTCCCATTGCTTAGTCCATTTCCTGGCCCCTTTGAATTCGATCTTGACTGGGAAGGATTACTTTTTGTGGATGCTGCTGGAGATTTGGCTTTGAGGCCTTTTGGATTACTTTTTTATTAGAAATTTGATTTACAAGTAAGTTGATAAGTTGATGTTGTTTGTTTGTGGTGATTTTTGTGTGTGTTTTTCGACTTTTTGGGGTGGGTTTGGGGGCTGGCTATGTGTGGGAGGCCATTTTGAGGCATGGTCCTGCAGGTCCTGGCCATGTGGATGGGGTCAATCGGCCATTTTGAAGTCAGGCAGTGTGCTTTGTGCCCTATGGCCACCCAGTCTGCTCTGATTGCTTTCATTATGCCCAGGGGGCCTCGAACTCCCGCGGATTACCCGAAAATCGGATTTTATAAAAAGAAATTGCCTGTGTTCGCACTGCTCGCGTCCCGCGCAGCAACAATCTCGCACTCGCGAAATTGTAAAAATTACAATTCTGCACATGAATTGAAAACTACCAGGCTTAGTTATGGGTGCATGCATGATACAACTGTTTTTTTAATTTTAACATTATTCTGGCCAGGGCATGGATGGCATTGGATTGTTGTGATTTTTGTGTGTTTTACGACTTTTTGGGGTGGTGTTGGGGGCTTGATATGTGGGTGGGGGCCAGTTTATTGCCTGGTCCCGTGTGGGTGGGGTCTAGGGGCCATTTTTAAGGCAGATTGTGTGCTTTGTGCCATAGGCCTGCACCCAGTGTGCTGTGATTTTATCATGCCCAGGGGGCCCAGAATCTGTCTGTTCGTGGATTTTGCTGGTTTTTCGCCACGTTCGCGTCATGAAGCAACAATCTCGCACTCGCGAAATTGCAAAAATTGCAATTCTGCACCAGAAAACCACCAGCAGGCAGCCTAAACCTTCTGAAACTTGATGGATGGCATTGGATTGTGGTGATTTGATTGGTGGTGTGTTTTTTGACTTTTTGGAGTAGGGGTTGGGGGCTGGCTATGTTGGTGGGGGCCATTTTGAGGCATTGTCCTGGCCTTGTGGATGGGGGTCAAGCGGCCATTTTGAAGGCAGGCAGTGAGCTTTGTGCCATAGGCCTGCACCCATTTTGCCTTGCTTTCACCCATTGTGCCCAGGGGGAGTCAGTGGTACATGAAACTATAACCCTCTCTGTGTGTGCTCTCTTGGATCAATGTTAAATTCCTGTTTCCCAAAAATTTAGCAATTCCTAATTTTGAAATTTCCATATTGTGTGGTGTGCACGTGTGTATTCATAAATGCCTACTTGCAAACTATTTATTGAAGCGCTACATATGCAACATATATTTACTGATGTTCCTCTGTCTTCGTTTGCTTTTAGGTGCACAAAGTCAATAACTCCGCATCATCGTTGAGCATCAGTGCCAGGAAGAAGTCCTGCTGCGGCCTGTTGTTCCGACATCTGAAGAAGATGGCTCCAAAAAGAGGTGCCCGTAGCTCCTCTTGCAAGAAAGATGTCTCTACTAAGGAGAAGAAGAAGCAAGTGGCACCACTTACCAAGGAGAATGGTCGCTCGACCACTAAATTTTTGTGGAAAAAACAAAGGCCCACCATGAGTGCTGCACAGGTAGCCTGTTTAGTGGTTCAATCACCAACGACCAGTGATGTTGGCTCATCGCAAGAAAGTAGCAGCACACCATCAACACAGGTTGTAACTCATCTCACAAGTACTATTCAACAACCAAAACCGCAACAACAACTGCATGGGCTACTAGTACAAGCACAAGTACATGCGCAAGGAGCTGGCCGAGAAGGAGCTGGCTGAGAAGGAGCTGGTCGAGAAGGAGCTGGCCAAGAAGGAGAAGGCCGAGAAGGAGAAGGCCGAGAAGGAGCTGGCCGAGAAGGAGCTGGCCGAGAAGGAGAAGGCCGAGAAGGAGAAGGCCGAGAAGGAGAAGGCCGAGAAGGAGAAGGCCGAGAAGGAGAAGGCCGAGAAGGAGAGGTCCATGGAGAGTTGCAAGTAGAGGTCAGTGAAGAGGCCCATGTAGCGGCGCATGGAGCGGTGCAAGTGCCCACAATGGTTGTTCTTCCAGAAGTAGGGGCACAGGAGGAAATTGACTTTGGAGCCGGGGTATCATGTCAGGAAGACGAAGGCATTCCTCCTGATGATTCATTTTCTCCCAGCTCCCCACCAAGGAAAAGATCAAGGAGTGTGTGTAGAAGTTCCTCTTCAAGCCCCGCTCCATCAGGTGATGATCTGGATCTAGATTGGCAACCATCTCCGACGTCTGAGAGGGAGGCACACCATGAGCTGCGAAAGTTATCAAATGTTAAAAGGAAGGGCCCCGGAAAGCTCATATTTATGGATCCGAACGTCGGACTTGATGAAGTGGTGCATTCTGATGTTGTTGAACAGGATGACAGCAATGACCTAGTCATCACACACGTCATTCCAGCCACAACGGCCATGCAGCAGACAGACATTTATACCCTATTCCGACGTCATGCTGAGCGCGACCCTGGCGACGTGGCACTGGTAGCACCACCAACGCAGTCAAGTAGTACAACAAGTTAAACAAAACCTACAGCTCCCATATTTTCTCCCCAGAGGGGGACTCCATCCAGCTCGACTCACTCAAGTAGGGTTGCTGCAATAATTGCACAACCCAGTAGATGTCTGCAAGGCTCATCCACCACTGCTTCATCTGGCATTGGCAGTATCATCTCGTGCGGCAAAACCAGAAGTTTCCAGTCCCCAGTTTGGAACTTTTTTAGTGTCCATGCAAAGTATGATAACATAGCCGTTTGTTGCATTTGTAAGACTAGAGTTAGCCGTGGTAAGACTGGTACCAACTATGGAACCGGAGGCCAGATAGGTCATCTTCAAAGAAGGCACGCTGTCGAATGGTTTGCGCACCTAGCAAACATCAAGGGAAAGCAATCCCAAAGGGCAAGTGGCCAAAATATACCCATACTAGGTGTTTCATCTGAAGATGACGGGGAGGTAGAAGAAGCGTCAGACATTTGTCCGGTTGCACCCAGTACCCCTGGCAGCACCACACCCTCCGGAACACATAGGAGGCACACTGAGTGTCTGGGAGACACACCAATGCGGAAAATGTCAACACTGAGCAGAAGTGGGTCGAAGAAGGCATCAGCATCATCCAGTAAATTTGTCCAGCGCACCATTTCAGCCATGTTCTCCTCAGATGCGCAATTTCAACGCAACCACCCAATTGTACGCCTGTATAACACTAAGCTGGCTAAAATGCTAGCGGTGGACCTTCTCCCTTTTTCGTTTGTCGAAGGTGTGGGTTTTCTTGAACTCGTGGCAACACTGGCCCCTAAATGGAAGGTTCCTAGCCGGTTCTATTTTGCCAGGGTTGCTGTTCCAGCACTACATAAAGAGGTGCTTGAGTTGGTTGGGGCTGCTTTGCAGAAGAGTGCTGTTCACACTATACACCTGACAACAGACATGTGGACCAGATGCCAAGCCCTTGATTACATGTGCATCACTGCACACTGGGTCTCTTTTTCAGGGGTTGCAAAACAGATAAATGCAGGTGGTGACTTGGTCGAGATTTTTAAGGGTGCTCGTAAACATGCAACATTAGCCATGTTTGGCATGGAGAAAAGTCATACTGCAGCCAACATTTTGGATGACTTTAACAAAAAGGTCTCGCAATGGCTGCCCCCAAGAAATTGCAAGGTTGGTTATGTTTCTACTGATAATGGCAGCAATGTAGTTAAGGCCATGGAGAACGGTTACTATTTCAGAGTGCCGTGTTTGGCGCACTGTATGAACCTTGTCGTGCAAAAGTTCTTGAAAAAAGAACTTGCAGTCGACAAAATACTGATCATCTGCAGAAGAATATGCACACATTTCAACCATTCTTTTAAGGCCCGGAAGGAGCTGAGGCGCCAGCAAAATGTACGTAGAATGCCAGTGAAAGCACTTATCCAGGAGGTGGCAACACGTTGGAACTCAACCTTCTACATGCTTGAGCGTCTGCATGAGCTGTTTCCAGTAGTCAATGAGTATTTCTACAACCTGGGTGGTGATACGACAGAAATGATGCTAGCGGTGGAGCAATGGCAGCTAGTTAAAAGCCTGACAGACATGCTTCGTCCTTTTGAGGTCTTCACGCGTGACGTCAGCAGGGAGGACTGTTCTTTGAGCAAAGCTATCCCATTGTTGCTGAAGCTCGAGCACCAAGTCAAGGTGGTGTCTTCAGAATTAAAAGATGCTGGAAAGAATGAAGCATATGAGTTGGCGCAGAGATTATTACAACGCCTAGTTAGCAATAAACGGCTTGTAAATATCAAGAAACAACAGCACTACATTTGTGCTACTATTCTGGATCCACGTTACAAAAAGCCATTGTTTGGCAAAGTAATAATTCCTTTTGAGACATCAGATGTTACAGAGTACAAAGGTTGGCTAGCTCAGTCAGCCATTCGTTTTGAAAGAGAGCGGAAGGAAACTGTAGGAGAAGACAGTACTACTAGTGAATCAGCAGGCCATCAGGCGTCCCAAAAAAACACTTCTGCATCTGTGCCTGTGGCAGAAGTGAGTGACTTTTCCTCTGAGCCGTTAACCACACCAGCAACCGTATCATCTGCACCAGGCCCAGGCGATATGTCTGAAGCGGATTGGCTAAGTGAGCTAGGGGTTCCTTGTCCCAGAAAGGACACAGAAGTGCAAAGTACAGGAATCCGGGAGGACATTCTTTCAATGGTGCAGGCCTATCTGGATGACTCAACAGCGGTCAATATTACTGAGGACCCATTGGCGTATTGGCATGGGAAAAGAAACATATGGCGAGAGCTCACCAACCTGGCTATCAATTACTTGTCTTGCCCACTCGCAAGCGTGTCTTCAGAACGTGTTTTTAGTTCTGCTGGTGGCATTGTGACTTGCAAAAGGTCCCGCCTCTTGCCCGCAAATGTGGAGCGGCTTACCATGATAAAGATGAACCAGCACTTCATACCACCAGATTACAAAGTACGAGAATGCACTCAGGAAGAAGAGGACACCGACCTACCTGAGGAAAGTTCTCCTCAGTTACCAGAAGTACTACCGACTCAATTTGCAGAGTTTGAGGACGAGCTCTGCTTCCCTGACAGCGAGTTCTGAAAATGAGTCAATGATTCATTAACTTTAATATTAGTCCTTATTCACTTTTATTCCTGTGTGTCTGTCTTTCTTTTTTTAGCAAGTGCTTAATCACATTCACAACAAAACTGTAATCACCCAATCAAACAACAAACCCATCAACAGAACTGTCTTGATTTTGATGCCGCAGCATTCCTCAGGTTCACAACATTTAGTTGACAAGAACTCAGTCCTGGTCGTCTATCCTCCTCCTCCAGACTCACCCTATCCATTTCCCGTAATGCTGATGCCTGGATTCTGCACAATGAAGAAACTTACGTTGACGAGTCCCCTAAAGAGGGACTGTCTGGAAGTAGTGAGTCCTCATTTAAATACATTTTGCTAAGTGTGACTTTTTTGCGTTTGGGTTTACGGGTCTTGGCTGGGCCATTGCTGGCAAGGTCTATTAAGGGATAAAATTGGTTAGGCATTTACTTTGGAAAACATTTGGCCTATTACACGTGAACGTTTAGGGGTTATTATTGCTCGCTTGCCTGTCTTAGGGGTGCCGTCTGTGGGGCTTCTAGGATTTTGGGGTCTGTGAGCACCGCTGCCATATTTCTAATGTTGATTGCTTTTGTTTTGCAGAAAATCCTCGCCGGGAAACTCCAGTTGGGGCCCTGCTGCAGAACGCTTTAGGACACTGTGAATTCCAGGTGGAGCCAGCCCTCAAACACAAATTACAGGTAAGATAAGCGTTTGGATGGGAGGTAGTATAATGGAGTATTAGGAGAGGCGAGAGAGTGACAGTGGTACTAGTAGTAAAGTCCTAGGACTCTTCAATTAACAAACTCTGTGACAGGCATTTACTTTGGAAAACATTTGGCCAATTACACGTGAACCAACACGATGACAGTGTTCAGTAAAACAAACTTACTGCAAAACCACCACCCACCAGGCTCAAAAGTAGTAAAAAAAAAGATATGCTCAGATAAAGTTTGAAAAAGTATATTTTTATATCCCTAACAAAATAATCTCCCGCAAGACCCTCCCTAACCCCAACAAATAAATAGTCCCTCAAAAGTCCCCAAAAAACCCAACTCGCAATTCCCACCCCCCAAAAGTCTCTAAAAATGGGGCAAGGGACACTCTAGGGATGCATGGTGTTGACTTTGGCCTCCAGGGCATCATGCCTTAGGGCCAGGGCATCATACTGCTCCCGGAGGGTGGCGTGATCTAAACAGAGGCCCTCCAACACATTTTGGTACTCTTTCCATTTCCGGACCTCCGCCTCCAGGTCCGACACTCTGCGGATTGCACGGCGCAAGCGAGCCTTTACAGTACTGTGAGGTGCAGCCTTTGCTGCTCGGCGGTGGCGTCTGCCAGCACGGCTCCGTTTGGCTGGAGCACTGCGCTGACCGGCAGAACGTGGGGTCACGGAGGAGGATGCAGATGTTACATTCGAAGTACTGGACTGCGTGTCGTCCCCCTCCAGTTCCACCAGCCGCCGATATTGGGCAACAGTTGCATCCAGCCTCCGTTGCCGGGCCAGTACAGCCTGCATACTCCTTGTGGGTTTTGTTGTTTTAGTATGACCAACTATATGAAGAAAGAAAGACATAATCTGTAACCAATGCTCTTTAAGAATATGATTAACACAAAATGATTCAGCAGGAAGTTGTGTCACAGTACAACTAGCAACTAGCCAGCGCAGTACAAAAGAAACTATTCAGGCCAATATCATGGACGTCCGCAGGGATGGGCAAGAGAGGGCGCGATTGCCCCCCCCCTGGATCGCAGGTCCATCCAGTGCTGGCCCAGTGACAAATTACAATATGGTAATTACAGCAGGCTGGGACCGACAGACAGATAGAGGCAGAGACAGAGAGAGAGGAAGACAGAAGGAGAGAGAGAGGGAGGGTGACAGAGGGAGGATGAGGGAGGGAGACAGAGAGAGAGGGAGGGGGAGAGAGAAAGAAAGATGTGTGTAATGTGTATGCCAGGTCTGGTGGCTCAGTGGACGAAGGCATCCGCTGCAGGGGCATGAGTTCAATTTCATGGTCATATTTTTTTTTGTTGCTCTAGATCCACCCCCCTCCCCCACTGACCCTGCCCCCTTCGGTGCGGCCCTTGGCCACAAACCACACTATCAATTTGGCCCCGAGAGAAAGTTTGTGAGGACCCATGCTCTATAACCACATCCTCCTGATTTAGATTGAATTTTTTTCCTGGCATTTTTTGTTTTTCCCTCTGTTTTAATTTAGTTGCCAGGTCGTCTGCTGTGGTGCTGCACAAGATTTTTCTCTTCTCCCTATTCAGTTCTTTGTTTATTTAAGCTCTATGTCGTGTTAGATTTAAAAAAAAATGTTTTAATACTTGTGCTCAATCATGTCAGGAGTAGGACTCAGGAGATGGTGATGATGTTGCACCCCCCCCCCCGGAAACATTTCATAGTATGTTCGTAGTTCATCCAGTGACCGTCTACTCTCTGTAGATACATATCATATGCTATCTAAGAGTCTGATAGTACCATGATCCAGCTTACCTGTACCCGCCACCGCCACTGTCTGCTTCCACACAGTCTGTTCTTGCGCCGCCTCCTCCCCAGAGCTGTCATCGGAGTCTATCACCACCACCTCATCCGAGCTGGCCCCGCCACCAGATGTTCCACCTACAAAGTAGATTTAAGAATGTTAGATTACACCACTCACTAGTATTTGGTCTAGGAATGAAGAAATGTGAAAACAACAGAAAAAGTAATTGACTGTCTACTCTAGTCTAAAGTAAAAATGTCCCTCCTTCCAGGGAAGGCTGTTGTCTTGCTGCACTTTTTTGTCACAATTGATGAATGCTTGCTTAATTTTAACACACACCATTTTTCTCTGAACAGACAGAAGCTGGACTTCTAAGGACAAGAGCAACATCAACTTACTGATTCTCCTGGACTTGTCATCGGCATTTGATACGGTAAATCATGAAGCATTACTGGCCAGGCTACGGGACAGGATGGGAATATCAGGAACAGTGCTGAAATGGTTCGAGTCCTTTTTACAGAACAGAACACAGCGCTTCCTGGTTAACCAATCAATCTCCCCTCCGTGCCCTACCACAATTGGAGTCCCTCAAGGATCGACATTATCCCCAGATCTGTTTAACCTATACGTCG
Source organism: Lissotriton helveticus (assembly GCF_964261635.1). Lineage (NCBI taxonomy): Eukaryota > Metazoa > Chordata > Amphibia > Caudata > Salamandridae > Lissotriton > Lissotriton helveticus. The sequence continues at coordinate 2,072,822,365 of NC_136057.1, read as the reverse complement.
AGCCACTCACAGAAATTCTACAAAAATCTCAAATATCCTATCACATGTATGCAGACTACACACAAATATACGTAAAGATTGGATCCATAAAAGAATTGGAATTAATGAATGAGACACTAAAAATGACACTTCAATGGTTAATGGCAAACCACCTGAAGCTGAATGCACATAAAACAGAGTTCCTATTAATCTCTCCACCAAAGAGGAATATAGAAATAATGGAATGGATGAAAGTCGTGACTGCGCTAAACTGTACCCCTACCCTTGTCAACTCAGCCAAATCACTAGGAATCATCTTAGATGAGAATCTAGACATGAAAGCCCACATTAACTCAATGGCGAAAAGTGCCCGATTTCACTTGAACTACCTAAGAAAATTGAAACCTTTCATCACAGAGTCAGACCTCAAATTGGCAATCCAATCCTTAGTTATCTCGAGGATTGAATATGGGTGCACCACCTTGGCTGGATTACCAAAAATGTCCACAGGACCATTGAAAGCCTGCCTTAATGCTGCAGCAAGACTTATCACCGGAACTAGGAAATATGACCATATATCCCCACACCTGAAAGCATTAAACTGGCTACCATATGAAGCTAGAATCCAAATGAAGTTAGCATGTATCACACATAAAGCATTACACGACAACACCCCAAGATATCTTACAAAGAAAATTCAGTTGTCCGGTGGCAACCGAACATCTAGGAGTGCTGGGGAGCTGCTACTACGACCAGCATTCTTCCGAAAGAAAAAAACTTATGACAGAGCGTTCTCAGGAGCGGCCCCCAGAATATGGAACTCACTCCCTCCAAACATCAGGAAGATCCAGAATCTGGTAACATTCAAACGGGAAGTGAAGAGCCTGCTGATGAATAGATACATTACTTAATGAAGATCACTGATCTTGGATCTGCTATAATACTGCCTTAGTACAGATCATGTACGCTATCAAAATAGGAGGCTCAGACAATACTATAATGGAATATGTATCCTAGGATATGGGAACAACCCAAAGTCAACAGGAATGGAGATTGGAATGAACAGAAGAACAATATCTTTCATGAACCTATACAGTGCTACCTCATACATGAACCTATACCGTGCTACCTCATATTTGTTATATATACATGTCTTGTATTTTATTTAATCATAGCTTACTTACTTTTGCTAACGTCACATGTGTTACGAATTTATATGTCATCTACCTCACTGCGATTGCTTGCTAACGACGTATACATATGTAACCGTGTTTCCTTTTACTACCTCATGTTAAGCGCTCTGATACCTACGGGTCTTGTTCGCGCTATACAAAACTTTATAATAAATAAATAAATAAATAAATAACTTCAAACCAGGTGAAAGCTCGGCTTGACCACAAGAAATGTGTTCCATTACTCATCAACTCAGCACCAAGCACTTTTCCATTTCTAGCTAACTTTATTTTAATATATGTGTTTACTTTTACTTTTAATAAAGCTTTTCAACTTGAATAGACTCTGTGGTTTTTGGTCCCCCAGACTCGAGTGACTGAGCGAAAGGTTTTGCAATTTTTGCAAGGAGGAGTCAGTGCCGCTGACACTACCATGTTTATACAGTGTGCCAAACACGCCACTCTGAAATATTACTACTCTGGTTTTTGGTGTCCATAGTTCGGTTTGTGGAGAATTGTCCCTGCAACAGTAGTATTATGGATTTTGCTCCTATCTAAACACTATGTCAAAAAAATTAAATTAGGAACGCTTGGACAACAATAGGTCCTCTATATTTAAATGAAAACTTACTGGGGCCAGCAAAGGAGCACTCGCCGCCCTGGCCTGCATCCTCCTCCTTTGGAGCCACAGCATCCTCCTTTTCGGTCCGCTTGCCCCTGGGCGGACCTGACGTACAACATGAAAAAAAGAACAGAAAACATTGATGATTGCTGCTTGTCGATGTCCTTGTCAACCAAATCAAACATTTAGAAAGAACAAGAACCAACTATTTCAGCCAAAAAGAGGGCTACAAAGGAAGAACTGCACCTGAGCCTCTACTCAGAGGTGCACCAGAACAAATGCGTAACGCAAAACTAACCTTGCGTCACGGCAGATATGCGCCGCAATTACAATGCGGCAAACCCTGGCGCAAGGGTAGGCAGATGCGTGACGCATCTCGTGACGAAAGAGGGGCGCATCTCTAGAGTCGCGTCGCAGGCGCAATGCAACTCTAGCAATGCTCAGGGCTGCCCAATACTCAACATACCGCATCAGTCCTTACGCCTGCTTCAAGCAAGCAGGCATAAAGAATTGACGTAGCAGCGTCGCGGAAGTGCCTGCGTTAAATCTTGTAGATTTCACGCAGGCACTTTTGCGAGGGGCACAGCTGCCTGACCGCCACCCACCCCCCACCCCCCTGCGTGGGAACGCACCCATTGTGGCGCAGGCACAGGCCTTAACGTGGCACATCTCCTTAGATGCATCACGTTGTAAATGACTCGCAGGGATGCGCCACGTAAGGCAGCGTAAACGTGGCGCAAGGGGCTTGTAAATCTGCCCCTTTGTGTCTAGCATTACGCAGTTCTGTAAAGTACACTCATACATTACTCAGCCCAATTAAATGAACACAAAATAGAAAACAAATAAGCAGTGGCACCGCCACAGAGAAGGAGAGTAGTTCACCTGAAATGCACAGAAGATTTTGAAATATTAATTTACCTCTCCTATCAATGTAATCGGCAGCATTATTGCTCTTTGTAAAAAAGTTAAAGCAAACATTTGCAATATAACACACAGAGCAGGAGAAAAAAGAGAGTAGTGAGTGATGAAAAAATTGCTAATACTACTCACCAAGCCCGGGGACCTCCACTCCCAGCAGGTCGAGCAGGTCGCGCTCCCGGTCCAGGATATGGGTCCAGCGGTGGGTCACCTGATTGTAGGTGCGCTGGACCCCCGAGATGTGAAACAGGGCCCGGCACACCTGCTCCCACCGCTTCCGTCGCTCCTGGCGGTTGGTGTAGCCACCAGCGATCCTGCCGCCTGCCGCGATGGTCCTGGGGAGGCGGCGCTGTACATAAAAAACGGGTGCGCCCACCTCCTCAGGGCTGAAGATCTCCCTGGGCACCACCATTTCTGCCCTCAAACGGCCACACGGGAGCCGGGCACGGGCTGCGGGGGCCGTCTTGGGCAGCTTCACAGCTGTCTTCACCATGGTCTGGGCAGGTGTTAGCAGCAAGGAGACAAAATGAAAAAGAATAAGATTAGGGAAGAAGAAAATAAAAGTTTAAAAAAGTAGTTGAAAAGTAAACAAAAGTAGCCTAAAACACAAAAATATAGACCTAGAAAAATAGAGGGATAGAAAATAAGTTAAATAGATCAAAAAAATATTAAAACAAGCAAAGGATGGCAGAGATATAAAGAGGATAGAAACACCATGCCCAGACACATAGGAATGAATGAAAAACAAGATGGCGGCCCTATCACGTGCGCGTAAGTAAGTTTGCACGCGATTTCTCTCGCGAACTCGGGCGAACTTACATTTGCAATGCGCTCATTCCGCGAGATTACACATATCGGGCGGAAACGGAAATACGTCACGTAAACAAAATGGCGGCGCCCATACTCAACCTTGGGGTAACTCGCACGAGTTCGCGGCTTCCACGGTCGAGTTCGCACGACGCCGCGCCTCGCGAATAGGGCGAAATTACCGAAAAAAGAGTTTTGCAAAAGCAAAACCAACGAGCAGGTGCAAAAGTTCAAGCTCATCATTTGTAACCATTTCCCTGTAGTGCTTCCTGAAGGGGCCCTCCAGAATCCGGTTGCCTACTTGCAACTATCATGTGACCCTGCTTTGACAGTCACAGAATAGTTAGAAGTATGCCATTGCATCCTGTTAAAATATTTTTACATTGCAACAAAAAGGAAAGGGAGCAGACAAGCAGGTGCCAGCCTTCTTTAATGTCAGTTGGGTCAGGGCAGGTGTTGTTGTTTGCAAAACTTGAAGCAATTACCAGGTGTGCTTTGCTTTGCTACAATAATGTACACTCACTGGTCAACCAGAGGGTGCTGTGATGACACCGAAGGTGGCATGGGTGTGCCAGCCAGAGGGTGGCATGGGTGAACCAGAGTGCCAGTGTTGACAGAGGATGGCAGTATTTTGCTTTGCCCCAATAATGTACACTGGTGAACCAGAGGGTGCTGTGATGACACTGAGGGTGACATGGGTGAGCCAGAGGGTGGCATGGGTGAACAAAGAGAGTGCCAGTGGTGACAGAGGGTGGCAGTGATGAAGAAATCCTTGCAAACAGGCTGGGCACATAGAAACAACAAGTTCGCAAAACTGGCGACCCGACAAGTAAGTTCGCAATTTGCGAAATTCTACAAAACCCTCGCGAACTTGCAGAAACCCGTGCGAACACACATCCCCAAAAAAATCCGCAAAATCCGCGAGAATTCGCGGAGTTTGCGGATTTTCGCAATCCGCAAATCCGCAAATCCGCAAATTTGCGGATTGCGAATCCGCAAAATCCGCCCATGCTTATATATTAATAGAATGTAGGAAGAGTGTAAAGTTAGAAAGAAGAGAAAAAAAAAGAGAGAGAAATGTATTTGTTAAAATAGTGTTAATTATTGCATGTTAGAAAGAGTTAGGAAGGCTTATTGGCTTTGTCAGTGCCAGAACGACGAGCGTGGAGCGCGAGGCAGATTTGGCCTTGGTGATAAATGCCAGAAAGGCAGGAAGGCTGGCTAGCAGCCCAGAATTCTTAGCTTTTGGAAGACGGTGAGAGTGAAATGCATTTTTGAACTGAAAACGAGGCCTCCAAAGGGGGTGGAGAGCAGAAGTTGTTTAGTTAGTTTTAAACATGACCTGTTGAATGGATGTGTTTCAGTCCACAATAAAATAAAAAAGGTTGTAGAACTCTGGGCTGGTAAGGTTTAGAATAACAGTGTGTGAATTTTTATTCTGTTCTGAAAGATTATGTAGAATGGAAATATAGATGCTTGCAGACGTAGAGCAGAGCAGTTGTGACCTTGGTGTTATCAGCACCATTCCAATGGGTTCCCAGAGTACAGGCAGCAGATTCTGGGGAGGGGGGGCTAGGAGGCTCAGCTCTTGGCAACGACAGCAGAGATACACAGTTGGAGCCATGTGAATTGTGAATTTGGAGCGAGTCTGCATAATTATGAGTGCAGACTGCTGCTGGTGCAGTTGTTCAGAACACATGTGATTTAGTATTAGGAACAAAATTATGAATACCTTTCAACAGATTATTCCTTTTGGACATAGAGAATTACACTTTAAAATGGCCTAGTCTGAGAAAAGGATTGTTTTGAGAAAAATTAATTTACTAAATATGTTAGTGAGTGTTTCAGATGTAATAGTTTAAGCACATTTTACTCCTATTGTTTGAATTGTATTCAGTCAGTGATTGATTTGTGTGCAGTTTAATGGCAAAAAGAAAAAAGAGATGTATTCATTGTCTGTTGTGTCCCTTTTTGTAGTTGATTTTTTTTTGTTTCACTGTTGGACCATGTCATAGTATAAAAGTTTTCTATTTCAATAATTATTGAGTTGGGGGTCTCTGATTGGCATACTGATTAGTGTCTTTGCTAGTGGATCCCTAGTAGAGAGTACTGATCATGCGAGGGTAGGTAAAAATTATTGATTGTGTTGCTCATAGGAGCGGCCTGGTGGGAATGTATATATGTGTGTAATGTATATATGTGTGTAAGAGTATTTGTATGCAGTTTGTCCATGGGACACCATTGCAGTGGGCCTGGTGCCCCACCCGCTGAGTGGAGATGCAAAGCGCGTGTTTTGTGCAAATGTCTGCTAGTGTGCACTGGAGTATTTAGTATGTTCTGGGGGTGAGAATATACCTTTGGCAACAGGATTAAATGTAGTGAGATGGCACCCTTTTTGTTTAAAGATGAGAAATTGCATTGGTTATAAAAGGGCCCATTTAGACAGGGAAAGATGTCTGTGCAGAAATATTTGGTACCTTTAATAACAAGAATACAATTTTTACGTAAATATGGAACTTCCTGGTTCATGACAAGTGAATGATGTGAATGTAAATGTATATCTTTTTCCCTTTTTGATGCTGCATTAAATGTCATTACAAGATTGTCATGTGATTTTCAATGTTGCTAAATGTTTTATCTTTTTGGCTGATGGTTAAAAGAGGTTAGATCTGTTTCTTGTCTAAAACAGCAGACAGGGTTTTCAGAACGGAAAGTGAACAGTTAGTATATATAGGGTGATGATAGACAATATATATGAACTGGTGTGAATGAGCTCCAAGCATAGGTTTTAAGGTAAGTATTTGTAGAAGGTATTTTTACTAAATGGTTGCCTTTTTGTCCAATATTTTGTGTGTTGTTGTTTTTTTTTGTGGTTTGATTTGTTTCATTCCAGTGCAATGGGAAATATTTTTATCTGTGTGTTACGGTGAGTATTGATGCAGTTTTGTGATAGACAGAATAAGTGTGCACTGACACCGCATGATGCATGACATGCATAAGAAAAATATAGTCCTTTGAGTAACTGATATTGTGTTTTCCTTTTGTGGCCTTTGTGTTTGGTATATGTATTGTTGCGTATTATTTTATGTTATACGCATGTACCTACATTGTGTGTTTTATGTTTTCTTTGGCTTATTGTGCATTGCTTGTTCTGTTCTGCGTGATAGGTATGCTGATATATCTTAAGCCTGACAAATTAAGCAGGCCAGTATGCTGGGTTTTGGGCCGTAGGCTCACTGTGCATGAAATGCATGGCATCGTGTTGTGTGTCACAGCTCATTTGCATGTGTTACTGTGATTTGTCTATGCTTACTGTGCTTAGCACAGCAAGTATACCTGCTGCCTTGGTATGCTTGTTTTTATTTTATGTATGTTTCTGTTTTGTATTGTTTTGACAATTCTATTATTGATACTAGAACAAGCTCCTCTGTGGGGAATTTGTTCTTGTCCCTAAATTTCACAGACAACACTTTAGCAGTGTATGTCTATTTGGTTAAATAGTAGAGAAGAAAAATACAAGAGTTCTACGGTGTACTCATGGTGTTGTGTCACAAGCCTGACCATCACCTAAGTGATTTTTGTTATTTGATAGATTTTCCTTTTGCCGCCCTTTCCCTAATGAATGTCGCATAGTGCCTAGTTATGGGGGACTTTAGCGGTGTCCCAGTCCCATTTCCTTTTCCTTACTGCTTTTTCTTAGTTACATTGTATAAGATATTGATAGTCACACACATCATTTTATGGCAATGACATTTGTACATGTGCTAAAAGATGTTCTAGCCCTCTCAAAAGTGCTATGTATCTCCTAGAATTTTGTTTGTGCTCAGTGCTACACCCCTTGATGGTGTTGACTGAAGTGAAATATGTTTCAGATTTCCTTCTGTCAAAATGGGGGAGGGGGCTAGCTCCCCGCTGGAGCTGGCTTCCCGCTAGCTCTCCTATAAATTAAAACTAGGTAACATGTATATTGCTCCCTCCTGTCCTGCTTTGATCTAAAAGGGGAATTAGATGTGGGTAGTTTTGTTTTACAAGTGTTGGGTAATAACACCATTATTGTAGTCTTGCAAGTACATTGCTAGTTCTTTATTAGCTAGTCTGTGAAAATAAACTGATAGTTTTTATTAGAGGATTATTTTAATTGGATAGGGATGAAAGGGATGAAAGGACTGGTAGCCCCAGACTAGTGTTTCCTTATTTGACCTTTGAAGGGAACAGCCCAGACTAGTGTTTCCTTATTTGACCTTTGAGGGGAACAATAGGTCGGTACTTTTTTTGTTGTTGATTTTTACTTCACATTCCTAGGTAACAACATCATTATTGTGCAGCACTAAGTTTAGGTGTACAAGTCTCTTATCAGTTAGTCTGTATAGTTGAGCTGATATTCCCTATTAGAGCTGGTGAACAGGTTTTCCCCTAAATAAAAATGTTACACGGTCTAAATAGTGAGAAAGGTGAAAGATGCTTGTGTGATCCTCAGCAAAATATTTTTAGAAATTAAAGATTTGTAGAAGTTAGTTTCCTGCTGCATCTATAATATGTGAGCATGGTCATGAGCAAAAATATAGTTGTTTTGAGTAAGAAAAAGAATATTAGAAGTGTTAGAAGTTTTGCACAACAGTGAAGGTTCATAAAGTAGACGCTGTGTGCTCGCTATAGGAAGAGCGGTTTGTACTTTAACGTGTCTGTTTGGTTTTATTTTTTCTCTTCTCTTAGAATTCAGTAAATGCATACGCCCGTCCACAGGTAATACAGCGAAAAGTCAGACATGTAATGTGTTACCTGTGTTCACCTTCAAATTGACATTGGTAGAGCAATATGAAAGCACAGAATAGACCTCATTTGGTTTCTTTGAATTTGAATTTTATTCATATGCCTTGTCTAAAGATCTTTGTTCTGTTCATCAATAGAAATGTATCACACCACCGGAGCCAGAGGGGACCCAAGCATCAGATCCAACTTCAAGACTCGGTGCAAGTCAAGTCTCGTCGTCAGAAGATACCAACGGAAGTCTTGCTTGGAGCCAAGGTACCGCTGAAGCTGCTGTAGGTGTGTGATTCCTGGGTAAGAAAAGGGCAGGCCTGACCGAGATGGAGGACTCACTCTTCGCTTTTGTGCCATTTCCCAATGGTTGGAAACAGTTACTCAGAAATACTTGAGAGGGGCAGTTCTGTCTGTGCAAAAGGCTGCCGCCAGATCTCCAGTGGTTATGCTTCAGGTTTCCCTGTTCCCCATCTGTTTTGGAATCTACAGTTGTGTCTGCTGATAAGGAGGTACCTGGTCACACTTTATACAATCTATGGCCTCGACAGAAGAGCGGTGCACCAGGAGAAGAAAAGTAGGAGGTAGAGAGAGACTTTAGTCTTAGGGTACAGATACAGTGCTCTTAATATCTGTTAGATTCATATCTGGTGTACTGAGCGAGACACTGGACAGAATTTGTAGAGGGCACTACCTGGATTGGTGGTTGCTAAATTCTGCAAGAAAGACTTTGCATCATTGGCCAAGATTGTTTTCCATCTGAGTTGCTAGCAAGTGCAGCTCCAACGCAGATGATTTTTTAATTTTTATGATGAGTTGCTAGCAAGTGCAGCTCCAACGCAGATGATTTTTGAATTTTTGATGGACAATACGAGCCTGCCTGTGAGGCTCAGACGGACACAGGGAGAAGACTCCCCTCTGGCTGGCTGTGTTGCAGATTGTTTCCTTTAGTTTACTTTAGACTTTTAGCTAGGAAAATGAGTCCCTTTGAACGTTCCTATTCCCCAGGAGGAGCAGCCTCTGTGGCTCCTTGTCCAGATGTCCCTGATATCATTTGGTTCTCATGGTCTACAAATGTAATATTGTGTTTGTTTGTATCCTAACTGTTGCTTTCATATTTCTCTTTAGAGAATTAGTTTCTTGTTGCTTGGCGCATACCCTCATGAGTATTATTTCAACGCCACGTGAGAATGTCATTGGTACCCTAGCTCCTCACGAAGGGGAGCACTGGGAAGTTCATTAGGATGATGTAGTATTCAAATGTTGCACCTGACACATGTTATTTATAGAACAGAAAATTATTGGGTGTGTGGGTCATTGCCTTCATACACACACGGGGTGGAAAATTGTTGCTTGTATTCTTGCCCTATGGAAGTAGCTGTGAGGGTTAGTATACTTCGAGTAGTTTAGTAAAACACATTTCTCAGCCCGATAAACATCTACTTCATGGATGTTAGATATAGGTCCTCGCGGATAATGCAAGTGAGCCCCAGTATGGCATTCAATAGGGTGTTTTCCCTGATAGTAACAGTTTGATATTATTTGCATTAATTCCTGCTCATGACTTAAACTGTGATGTATTTTTTAAAGTAGTCTGATCATGACATAGTGTTATAGAGAAATGGTACCCCGAGAACATATGTTTAGGTTAGTCAAAAAGGAGGGTGCTTCACACCCAGAGAATAATTATTGTCTTAGTAGGTATTGCAGGGGTTGTTCTTTTACTTGTTGCCTCTGCATTTCCTGCCCTATAGTATGCTGCACTACTTCTGTGATCATGCTCATCCTAGTATTTCATTTCCCGAAGCCAGATATCTTTTATGATGATATACTATTGGTTATACTTGTGTTTTTTTTTTCTGGTTTCCCTTTGATTGATGAGTGATGCCTTTAGAATTGTATAGACCTTACCTTTAAGCTGTAACTGCACTTGTGTTAGCCACGATAGGCTAAAACGAGGGTCTGATAGATAGTAATTTTCCTGTTGCAGAATGTTCTAATGATGTTATGAATATGTTAGCCTAGTTAGTCTAGCCAATATGCAGTTACAGCTTATTATTCATGTGCTGCAACCCACTGAGCTATTTTTGTGATATGCAAGCTTCAACTTCTCTCATAAGAGAGAGAGGCTTGTCTATGGCAGACAGACTTCTGATGCTGACATTTTCTCTGCAGCTCTAATGTCTCATGGTACAGTTTTCCCCCTCCCTTATGAGCAGAAAAATCCCTATTTCAGCATTTCTTGCCTTGAGTTAGTTTTGCAGAAATGTTTCCATGCCCTGGAGAAGCAGAGCTTCGGCTCTGTGGCCTTGAGGAGAGATAACAGTGTTGCCTTCGCAGGTGCAGATGCCTCATGTATGAGTTTATTGTTCACCATTTCGCTAGTTCTGTAATTTTCCAGTCTGGGCGTGTCTTTACCCTGCCATGTTATGTTATAATGTATTGTCCTGATGGGATGAGTCAGTCCTCTCGGTGCACTCCCTGGGGTGTAGACCTGACGGGGCCCATCTGCAAATGAATATTATGTCCTAATAAATATATTTCTAATTCTTCTCCACTGCCTGGCTGGCTTATTATATGAAAATGATAGATGAGTGAGGTAAGTCGCTCAGGTGGATTTGAGCCACACTTATCAGAGGACACCATTCGTAAAGTTACATGATGCACCGCCCTCATCCTGCATCGCAGCCCTGGCCCACCGACGCCGGCGCCATCGACTCCAGTTCGTCAGCCGACACCATGACCTGCCAGCTTCGTGACGAGCACCACATCACTTCGCATCCCAACCCTGGTCTCACCGACGCCGCCATCTGACGCTGCCATCGATCAGCTGCTCGCACCGCGACCTGAGGGCATCGCACGCTGCACCACTGCACTTGGCACTGCAGCACCAGACACCCGCCGATGCCAGTGATTCTGACTTCAACCGCAAGGATTTCGATCTGCAATGTGTGTGACTTCAAGGCCCGACGACTCCTGTACCGACCTCCGGAACCGACCCCTGGAGATGCTGTTCTTTCAGAGCTCAACCAGATGCCACCAATGCCCCGCATTTCTAAAGGTACTGTATTGCGGGTCTTCACGACAACGTAGTTGGCCCACAATGACGCGGTCAGACAAAACTGTTTGGATTTGTTTGTTCACGATGGTGTGATAGCCCTGGAAGGAGCTATCGACTTCAAGGAACTGTATTGCAAGGTATTTTGAAAACTGAAGATGTATAATTAGTGTATTCTAGAATTTATAGTTTTTGATCTTGTTTTGAGTAAATAAAAATATTGGATATTTTTCTAAACTGGTGTGGTGTCCTTTTGTAGTGCTTACACTGTATTACTGTTGGTTAATTTGCAAATGCTTTGCACACTGCCTCTAAGATAATCCTGACTGCTCATGCCAAGCTACCTAAGGGGTGAGCAGGGGTTATTTTAGGAGTGGAACTCCCTTGTCTTGACTAGAAGGAAGGGTTCCTACTTGGACAAGGTACTTACCTCTACCAACTAGAGATCCCCATTTCTAACACTTCCTAAAAAAAATTGTCGTATATGTGTTCCAACGTCTATCAAAGATTCATTGATATTACATAATTGCTTTGAACTATAATGCCTTTTTTTACCCGACAGAACCAATTGTTGAATATGATAAGATATATATGCCCAGGTTCTGAGAGATACTGGGTTACCCCATTACTTTCAACATGAATCAGTTATAATGCAGCTACCATGTCCTTTGAAATCTTACAGCGTCTGTCACTATAACAGCTTACAGCCAATGGCTTTGTACGAATTGGTTAGGATGCGGCTACCACGTGCTTTGAAAACTCGCCTGTGTCTGTCACATAACAACATCCAGCCTATGGCTCTGTCACAATCGGTTCGGATGTGGCTACCACATCCTTTCAATAATCGGTCGGCAGAGCAGACACTTCTTTGAATGTTGTATTTATGTGTAGGCAGTTTTTCAAAATGAAATGGACCTTTAAATGAATAGGTCACACTCCCGTGAGGAGCTATACTTGAGAGGCACCTGAGATACTGCTTTTGAGGCTAATACCAACATGATGCAAATGCACTCCATTTACCCTCCTAGGCTTGGTCATAGTGCAATGACTTTTTGGCAATGTACAAGTTCATTCTTGACATATTCACTGCATTTGGGAACTGTGGGACTCAGTGTGCAATCTGTTATTTCTGACTGTAAATGTTTGGTGTTTAAGTCATGGATAAAGCATTTACCTTTGAATGAGTAGACCAAGCCATTCTGCAGCCACATCAGCTTATGTTTATGTGAATTACTGATCTATCTTTGTGCTCCAGATTTAAGTGGATGATGGCGTTATGTGCAACTTCTACATTGTTCATGTATTGTGTGTGCGATTGTATGTGTAATGCAGAAATGACAAAATAACAGTATCCACCCTGTGACAGTAGTGTGCATGATTCACATTGTGAAACACTATGTGAATTAGGTGCCACACATATATGGCATGGCATGATCCTATTGTGGGTCTCTTTTAACCAAGTAATTGTTCTCACAAACCTAAATCTTGGCTTGTTTGGTGGGGAGTTGTTGAGTATGTGATGTTTGATCACATGAATGACGTCAGACAATTTTTACACTACAGCCCTCTAATTGCTGTGTCACTATACCTTGGTAACATTGCTGGGAAGGTTACTAATGCTGTGATAAGTATCTAAGGTCAGCCTTTTTCATTGAACAGGTATTTCCAATGTTCTGTAGCTTTAGTTGTGTTCAGATTTCATGTTCTGTTTTTCTCAATGCATATTGTTTTGTACATTGTGACATAACACCAACTGTGTTTACACTTTACACATAGGCATTGCAGATGACCTCCAGTCTACAGGTCCTTTCCACACCTACAGACAATGGAATAATGCGATGCAATCAGGAAATAACGATACACAATAATTGAAGAACTGTTGGAGCAGTTGTCACCTCATTTGCAGCCTGGTTGCACGTATCCAATTGCACTGACACCCAAGGAGAAGGATATGGCAGCGGTACATTTCTTTGCCACCGGCTCATTCCAGGACACAGTGACAACATCTGGTGGAATGTCCCAAATCATGCTCAGCCATGTCCTTTGTGATGTGTTGGAGGCATTCCTCCATTACCTGGACCAATACCAAAAGATCCCTATACCTGGAGAGTTGTCAGACGGATGCCCCATGTCATTGGCTCTATTGATTGCACCCACGTTGCATTGATCCCACCACAGGCAAATGAGCAAATTTATCACAACAGAAAATAATACTACTCCATCAATGTCCAGGTGGTATGTTTGGCTGACATATCCATCTCCCACATCTGCGCATGTGTCCCTGGATCGGCACATGATGCATATATCCTGAGGAACAGCGTTATTCCCCAGTTGATGTCTCAGCTGCCACGTGACCATGCCTGGCTTGTAGGTAGGTGATATTTTATTTGTATGTGTATGTTGTTGTGTGTGTTAATTGTATGTCAGATGTCTCCTACATTTCTGACCCCACTCCGTAACCCTGTCACCCCTGCAGAAGTGCAGGTTAATGAGGCAGATGGTAGGACACAGCAAGTCGTGGAGTGGACATTTGGGCTACTGAAGACCAGATTCCGCTGTCTGGATCGCGCAGGAGGAGCCCTCGAATATGCTTCATTGAAGGTGCGCAAGATCTTCACAGCTTGCTGCATGCTCCACAACCTGGCTATACGGAAGGAAATACCTCTCATACAGGATGACTGAGACCAACAGCCACCAGCGAGGGAGGATCTAGGACGAGGCCACGATGACAGTGGTGACGATGATGTCTGTGGGGATTTGAGACAACAGCTTATCCACAACTTCTTCACATGAGTGTAAGCATGCAATGAGAGGAGGTGACTATCCCAATTGGTTGTTGTTGTGTTGCTGGTGGACAATGTGAATGTATGCCTGTGAGTGTATGATAACTGTACTGATTTTCTTACTAAAATTGTTCAATTACATTTGCAGGTTAACATGTACAATGTTACCGTGAATCCTAGCTAGTGTTCACACTGGCTTTCTAATGCTTCAGATGACGTTGTTTCAAAAATGCAACTACCTTAGTCCTGGGTTCCTGACTCTGTTCAATGTTTTTTCTTACCAGGGTACTTTGCCATGTCAACTGCAGAGTTGTGACCTCACCAGACCCTCGATGCTGTGACATACTGCAACATTGAACTGTTGTGGAAATCTCTAGCATGCACTTCCTTCTGAACTGATGATTTTTTACTTGTGAGCATTTTGTTGCTGTGTGATGTGATCTGACTTTTGCTTAAGGCACCAAGTTGTTTCTGGAGAATAAACCTGTGCTCCACATTGAGGTGTTTTCACACATCCAAATATTATTTTGAAACAAAACATGTACCATGAAGATATGGTTTGCTGAAGATGATAGTTGATTGTGCTTGCAAATGGTTAACCTTTTGTCCAAAGTAGACTTAAATTGAATCAGTACCATGTACTTCAGGTTGTGTGATAACCTGGTTGTGTCTATCATTTGTGTGACAAGGTTCATTTACTCACAAGCAATTACTTGACATGTCTTGAAAATGTTGTTTACACGTTCATGTCAGTAATTATCCACTCACTCTCACATGACATGAGCAAGTATTTTGTGAAAAGTGATTTATTTTAGTACATGAAGTAAGGAGATCATTCCACACAATGGCAGAGTGCTAATAAAATAAACAAAGTGCAGATAGGAGTTGGTAGTGTTTGTAGAAGTCTTCAAAAGTGCGTCCACAGTTATTTGAGTCCAAAGTCCAAATAAGACCCTCCATCCAATGTGGGACAGTTCAATGACAGTCAACAAAGTGAACGCTTGGCATGCAATGGAGAATCTCAGGGCCAATTGTCACTGCCTGGGGGTGATGCATAGCCATATGACTCTCAGAGGTTCTTTCTTGGATGACCCTTTCCACATTTAATGGGGGTACCCTCTGGTGCAGGCAGCAGCAGTGCTGGGGACTCTCCACCAGAGTCCACATCCCTCCATGTGGCTTGTGCTGATGTTGATGCACCGGATGTTGTGGGCGCACAGGGATGTGTGGACATGTTGTTAGCAATCTGATGGAGGCAGGCGACAAAGTCCCACTGTACCGCAGTCAGGTCATTTTAGATATGAAAGTGTACAGTCGTTGGTTTTGACCTGCCTGCCGTTTTTCAATTTTCCTGAGGATCCAGACAACCTGGCCAAAATCTCCCTGGCAACCCTCGTAGGCACTGAGGATCTGGGAGAGGTTTAGGTGCTCCTCATCAGCAGCACCAGCTGCATGACTGTGCTGGTCCCCACAGCCCCTCCAACCACCTCTACCCACTCAAGCAGGCCCAGTTGGTGTTGGCACAGTCAACACTGAGCCTCCTTCCTTGTTGACAGGGGTGTTGTTGTCCACTAACTCCTGAATGCCCTGGTGGTGGCTCGGGCTGAGGTGTCTATCAGGATAGGGGTCAGCTAGGTGTTGTCTGCTGATGCAGGAGTGGTTGCAGAGGATCCTGCTGTAGCCGCTACCGGTGCTGTGGGCTGACCCAAATCTGATGGGTCAGGTTGTTTTTCATTGTTCAAGGACATCAACACCGGAGAGCTCTTGGTCGACTAGAGTCTGGAACCGGTTGTCCTGGTCAGTTCTGGGGTGTTCCCATCTTGCCCTGAGTAAAAGACTCAATGATTGATTTAAATGGCCACTGCCCCTCAAATCATGCCCATTACATAGGCTACTGAACATAATGATGAGTTCATATACATAGATGGGACTCCTTAATCCATGATGCTGGCCTTTGTTTTGGGGGGACAATGCAATTCAGACAACATGGGGATTAATGAAAATGTCCAGCTATGTGCATAGATGGGCATGTTGTGTTTAGTTCACAGTACATGTCCAAAGACATTGACTGGTTTGTGACACCCTGCGAATGACACTGGTGGATTAGTATTTTCCACATCTGAACTTTCATGGTGACATACACACTCATTATCTTTAAATGTTGGTATTTCTGTGTACTGGGATTAGTGCATGTTCTTAGCAGTCATATAGGTGTGGTTGCCTATACACTCATAGTATGTTTATTTACCCAGAAATTTGTGGGAATGGTGTGAGTGAGGTGCTTCTTGCTCTCATCTCATTGTACACAAGTGAATGGTTGTGAGTAGCCAAATATGTGGCTGCTTACCTTTGTGCATCAACAGATCATGCATTTTGTCCATTTACTCATAGTCAGATGAGATCACAAACTTTGCCTTGTACCATTTTGTAGCAGACTACTTTAATGAACTAAAGTTTGATTGCTTAGGCTCTATTTGTGAAACCTACACTCCTCCTACCACCCATCCCAACCAGGCCACCAGGAATAGTGTTATCTAGACAATGCTGGTAAGTGTACTTGCAAGCTGGTTGTCACTTGGGGCTGGTGTTTATGGACCAAAGGCAAATTTGGTAGTTGTGATGGTTCAGACAGCAGTCCCCAGTGTCAGCCATCTTGCTGGTACACATCCCCTCACTGTTGGGTGGTCATAATCCCAGATGATCTGTTTGGTGTGGGTGGGAGGAGGAGTGTTCGCACTGACTCCATCTCCCATCAGGTCCTGTCCTAGACACACCTTCCCACCCAGCCCGAACAGCACACCTGGAACTATGCTGTCCCTGATAGTGAGTGGAAGTGTACTTCCAAGATGTCTGAAAGAGGTGCTTGATGTCAGAGTCGACCCCAACTCCCATCATTGCCTTGTGCTAAAAAAAACAGGTTCCAGTTTCAGGCATTTTGACCATACATTTCCCTCACTCTCATGAAAGCATGGTTCCAGGTAGGCTTTTGGTGCTGGGTGGGAGGAGGAGTGTTTGTAACATCCAGATTACCCATCAGGCCTTGTACTAGACACACTCATTCTAACATGCAGAAACAGCACCCCTGGAAATATGCTTTCCTGAGAGTGAGTGGATAATTACTGACAAAAATGGCTGTTTTTGACGACATGGTTCTTCTCTCGCTCCTGCAGTCTTCTCTAAAAACATTTGTTTGATTCTTGCTTTAGACACAGTCATACGATTCAGAAAAGGGGCTGGTGATGAACAGAGTGCCTGAATTAAGCAGACCACTCTTACCCAGTCCAAAGATCAGGGCTTGATCCATCACCGTTTTTTAGCTCACTGCACCATCCCAGCTCAGAACTTGGCTATATGCAAATTAGTCTGTTCCTGTCCCAGTGCATGATGGGAACAGGGCAAACCAAACTACCAAGCCAATTCTTGTACTGGGAAGGAAACAAGCTTCCGGGGACCGGTTTCTGCCATTTCAGGCGTCGTCGGCCCGGCTTGCTTGAATCCTGATGGTGCAATGAGCAAGGGACTCACATCTGAGTATACCCTTCCACGCTTATGGTGGACAAAATGATTCAGAAAAGGGGGTGGTGATAAACAGAGTGCCTGAATTAAGCAGACCACTCTTTCCCAGTGCAAAGATCCGGGCTTGATCCATCACCGTTTTTTAGCTCACTGCACCATCCCAGCTCAGAACTTGGCTATATGCAAATTAGTCTGTTCCTGTCCCAGTGCATGATGGGAACAGGGCAAACCAAACTACCAAGCCAATTCTTGTACTGGGAAGGAAACAAGCTTCCGGGGACCGGTTTCTGCCATTTCAGGCGTCGTCGGCCCGGCTTGCTTGAATCCTGATGGTGCAATGAGCAAGGGACTCACATCTGAGTATACCCTTCCACGCTTATGGTGGACAAAATGATTCAGAAAAGGGGGTGGTGATGAACAGAGTGCCTGAATTAAGCAGACCACTCTTACCCAGTCCAAAGATCAGGGCTTGATCCATCACCGTTTTTTAGCTCACTGCACCATCCCAGCTCAGAACTTGGCTATATGCAAATTAGTCTGTTCCTGTCCCAGTGCATGATGGGAACAGGGCAAACCAAACTACCAAGCCAATTCTTGTACTGGGAAGGAAACAGGCTTCCGGGGACCGGTTTCTGCCATTTCAGGCGTCGTCGGCCCGGCTTGCTTGAATCCTGATGGTGCAATGAGCAAGGGACTCACATCTGAGTATACCCTTCCACGCTTATGGTGGACAAAATGATTCAGAAAAGGGGGTGGTGATGAACAGAGTGCCTGAATTAAGCAGACCACTCTTACCCAGTCCAAAGATCAGGGCTTGATCCATCACCGTTTTTTAGCTCACTGCACCATCCCAGCTCAGAACTTGGCTATATGCAAATTAGTCTGTTCCTGTCCCAGTGCATGATGGGAACAGGGCAAACCAAACTACCAAGCCAATTCTTGTACTGGGAAGGAAACAAGCTTCCGGGGACCGGTTTCTGCCATTTCAGGCGTCGTCGGCCCGGCTTGCTTGAATCCTGATGGTGCAATGAGCAAGGGACTCACATCTGAGTATACCCTTCCACGCTTATGGTGGACAAAATGATTCAGAAAAGGGGGTGGTGATGAACAGAGTGCCTGAATTAAGCAGACCACTCTTACCCAGTCCAAAGATCAGGGCTTGATCCATCAACTTTGGACTGGGTAAGAGTGGTCTGCTTAATTCAGACACTCTGTTCATCACCACCCCCTTTTCTGAATCTTAGACACAGTCATACAGCTGGATGGATTATCATATACATCTTCCACACCCAGAATTCCCAGCATAGGTTTCACATTTTGCAACCAAGTGATCTTATGTGCATATTCTAGGGCTATATAGTCCCTTATACATTTTTAGGTCAGGTTGACAGTGTCTCTCTTCCAAATCAAGTGCCATAACAAAATGGGTGCCATCCTTGTGATATCAGTAAGATATGGGGCCTCAAGTTCAGTATGGCAGTTATAATTTGAACAATTACGTGGGAGGGCTAATAACCTTTTATAAAAATCATCCTCTCTTCTTTGAAAGGGGCCAATTGCCACCATTACCCACACCCCTGCTCCACAAGTCGCTATGGAGATAGTCTTTGCAGCATATACCTTTTTCATTACCTCGATAGGCTTAGGTCCAATCTTCTTAGTGAAGCTAAAAGTGACCCTTACACTTTTTCCCATAACTGGGGCTCTGTTGTCCGCAATGTTTGACCATGTGTATTTTCTATTAAACCAGACCCCCAGGTAAGAAATGGTGTCCACCACTGTCAGATGCATGACTCTATATAGAACACTGGAATTCTGTTGGGGTGGGCCCAGGCCACAAAAATAAATGATTTAGCTTCATTAACACAAAGCTCCAGGCTAATCATAAACTTTGAGTAGGCTTTCATGAGTTTTTGTAGCGCCACCTCAGATCTTGCAATAAGTACTGCATCATCTGTGTCACCTGCAAAAAGCAGTATAGGGAGGGGCACTGCATTAAACACTGGTTCAGCTTTCATTGACTCACTATTGGCTATCTGCACCACATTAGTGTAATTGAAAATAAAAAGGGGGCAAGAATACAGCCCTGTCTTACACCATGTTTAATCAAGAAATACCTTGTGTGCTCCCCATCCCTGCCATAACGGACACAGGCAGCATCCTGGACGTACATCTGATTAATAAAATTGATTATAGCCACCTAGATGCCCTTATTTTCCATAATGCCCTTCTTTTCCAAAATAATCCATAGCTTAGAGTGGGTCACCAAACAAAAGAGTCCGATAGATCCATACAGATCCATATTTGGCAATTGTCAAACTCAGATTGTGGCATTGGTTTATGGTTCCCTTGTCTTTTTGGAAACCATATTGAGATGGTATCAGATATTCCTCTCACTGGCCCAGTCCTCCAGCCTGTTCAACAAAAGGCAATGGGAATTTTTATTGTGCTATTCCGTGAGGCTGGATGAGCCACCTTACTAACATTGAATAGAAGTGGAGTGCAAAGCTCTTGGTGGGCTAAGAAAAAAATCTTTTAGTATCCCGTCCATACCTGTGGCCTTTATGACACTGCCTCAAGCCAATCCCGATCTCACCTTTGGTACATCGAGACCACTTATATGTTGCCTGCTAAAATTTGGTAGGAAATACTGGGGGTGCATCGGCAGCCCCAAAGGTTTGCACAAAATGACCCACCCAAGCATCCTCATCAACTTGTATGTCTAGTATGGGATCGGTGTAATCTTTGAGAAAAGGGGCATTGATCACTCTCCAAATATCTCTGGAATGCTTTGTGACCACTGCTTGAGACAGGTTCTCCCATACTTCTTCCCTCAGGCCCCTGATTCTGGATTTTCATGCCTCATTATATGATATGTCTGAAGTCCTCACCAATTTTTTATCTCTTGGAATAATTCTAAGAGCAGCATGCACATGTTTTAAATTCTTAAAGCAAGCCTCATCAAACCAGATGGCCACTGGGGATGCCGGGGGGGGGGAGGGGGAGGTAGGGAGGCGGTTCGACCAAAACAGTTTATTTTTTACCTCGGCCAGTATATCTGAAAATACCAGCATTAAGCCTTTTGGTTTGTAATCTCGATCTAAACATATCAAAACCACAGACAGCCTTTTAGAGATTATCAATGGAACAACTTGATCTTTATTATTCTTCACCCATTTTAATAAGTACCCATTCCCATTCTTTCTTGCTAAAATTAGATTGGGTACTTTATCATAGTGCAACAAAGGTTTGCATGATCCCTCAACAGGGAAAAATATGGTTTTGCTTGGGTTATTCTTCCACGACGGGGTTCTCAATATAATATAAAAATATATGGTAGTCTCCATGCTCTAAATGTCTTTTAAAGTAAACCTGTGTCAGGTTCTGGATTGTTAATGATCTCAAGATTCATAGTAATCAAAAGCCCATTGAGCAAATTACTATGTTCACTATGAGTGAAATGGGGAATGGCATCACCCTCTACATCGGCTATTCCACACATGTACTGTCATATTCTCCAACAATGTGCGTTGAGGTCACCCAACCACAGGATAGTAAAACACTTTTGGTGTGCTTTGCTAATTAATGGTAGTAATTTCCCTTTCCAAATGACCTACCACTAAAGCCAAATTCTCTCAAAATTATTATTGTAATAGTTAATAAATAGCCAGTCCCAATCACCTAAACATTCACATAATAAAATGTGGAAATGGGGAGTAGATCTAGAAATCGTTATAACATTTAGCCTTAATGTGCTTGTTAGTGTCATAATTCCACCCTTCGCTCTACCCATGAAGGAAGGAACTGCTGCAGTGTGCAATGAGCTATATCCATCTAAAAATATCTGCCCTGTTTGCCACATTTCATGGAGACACAAGATATCATGTTTACTACAAAACCTTTCCAAGCTAAGTTTCCTATTTTTTGTTTTAAATCAGCTACATTTCAGGTAACTATTTTTAAAGTGTGATTGACTGTCTCCTTACTATTCATCCCTGCCTGTGATAAGTTGTGTAGGAGAGTGTCCGTAGGATGGGCCATGTGGAATTTATTCAGTCAATCACAGGATTCTAGATCTTGCAGAGGGGTAAAGCGATTGTCAATCCTTACTTCATATCTGACTAAGTCTGTAACATGGAGGTGGGTAGGGGGATGAGTTACGATACTATTCCTCATCATCTCAGGGGCATTGGCCTGATGGGTCTATACAAATAATCTAAAGGGAGGGTGCAAATCCATGACCCTTAAGAGAGTACATTAGGAAGTACCCCAAGTAAGTTTCCCACCACGCTTCTGTCATTAAACTTAAGGACTATTCAATCACTGGCTGAGGCTTTGGGGGACCGACTCACTCATTCCACTCTCCTTGCCATAATGACATGCCTGGCAAAGACTCCACCCCCCTCATAGATCTTGTCAGCCTATGTGATCTTTGGTCATAAGTTGCTCGGTTGTCTCCTGCTGAGCCTCTCTCAATTTTGGGGTATCTGCCAAGACCATAAAGAATTGACATGCAGCAGTCCCCTTTATTTCTTGCCCCCTCAGTGGACTCAGTAGGGATGGTAAGTCCTAAGTTCTTTGTTGCTCGCTCTCGGATATCAACTGGTTGTGTGAGTTCTGACCTACAAAGAGACCTTAGTTGTTGGGAACACCCTTCTTCTCCTGATGATATACATTCCTTCAATGGATGGAAGGTGGAAGTTACCTTCAGCCCCCTGCAGCAACATAGTTATTATCAGCCACCAGTGTGGTTAGGGAAGCTAAGCTATTTTCAATCTTCCCTAGCCTGATCATAAACAGTTGTAACAACAATAAATAAAAAAACCTCTGTTCTTAACAAATAAACTAATAGAGGTGGATCACAAAACACTGTTTTGCACTATTTCATTTCTATAGTGATAGCTGAATGCAGTGCTTACTGCAAACACCTTTTAATAAAGTATTATGAAATTAAGATTCTGGAGATGGTAATATGCGACTAGAATATTTTGCACAATTCTTGTGTGGCCTTTTTTGTGCTGCTGTGTTGTTATGCTGCGTTACTGCAATGCAATTGTGTTGTGTTGTACTGAGGTTGCTGTTTATTTGATTATATTTCAAGCCACATCAGCATATGCCTTGTCAAACAACCATTTACCACTGTTGGAGGTCGTAAAATAGCCTTTGCTTCCGGTCTTCATCTACTTAATTCACCAGTCAGCACAAAACTGTGTGATTTAGAATTTGACAGATTTGTACTCTATTAAATGCATAATGTAAAATCTGTCTGCCTTATTACAAGTGCTTTATGGGATAATACACCTGCAATATGGCAGACTTCATGGGACATCCGTCACTTTTGTGACAAAGTATCCTTAAGCCATGTAAATCAGGCACTGTGTCTTAATTTAGTTCTGCCAGAGTTCACTTTATGCAATACAATGCATTATTTTTCGTAAACAAGATGACCTGGTTTCCCTAATTGGAAAGAGCATTAATTTGCCTTTGCTTTATACCAAATACTATAATGGTGTTTCCTGAAATCTGAGACTACCAAAATGTATGGAACTAGAAAGATCAAGTGTTAGTAGAATAATGTTTTCACTTACTATTCTCATGGAAAAATTTAATGTGTAGTAGTCAATTGTTCATACCATTTTGTATCCCTACCCAGTACCAACTAGCAGGGAACGGGGGTGAAGAAGCATTTTGCATATGGCTGCGTTCAAACTAGAATGGCATGGGAAGCAAAAAAACAATGGATTTAGTGCCAGGTCTCTGTACTGGGGTGAATGTATGACATTGTTCTGCATTCATTCCATCTATTGTTCTTATTTCATTTGTCACCCCATGTGGGACGGGGGTATGCCCAGACGGGGGTCCTGTGCTCTCCATTGCACTGGAGTCAAGCTATCCTGGCTGATGAGGGGTGAAACCCTGAAACCGGTCCTAGGATGCTTGTTTCCAATCCAGGCAGGACCTGGCTTGGCAGTTCGAGCTGGACTTTACCCAGAGGTCGCAGGGTCAAGACTGATTTGACTATAGCTACTTTCAAACAGGAATGGCATGTGGAGCAATAAAATGATGGATTTAGACCCAGAGTTCTGTACTGGGGTGAATTTATGACATTGTTCTGCATTCAGTCCATCTATTGTCCTTTTTTGCATTAGTCACCCTGAGAGGGACGAGTATGCCAAACCGTGGTTCCTGTGCTCTGCATGCAACTGTAGTCAAGCTATCCTGTCTGATGAGGGGTGAAACCCCGGAACTGGTCCTAGGAGGTTTGTTTCCAGTCCACGGAGGACCTGGACTGGCAGTTCTGCAAGACTAAAATACTGATTTGCATAAGGCTGGGTTCAAACTGGAATGGCATGGGGAGCAAACAAACAATGGATTTAGGCTCAGATTGCTGTACTGGAGTGAGTGTATGACATTGTTCTGCTTTTCATCCATCTATTGTTCTTTTGCTGGTATTTTTGAAAGCATAAGAATACATCTCAGTTCATGGCTACCTCTCACTTTCTTTAAACAGATACAGCTATCTTCCTCAGCCATTCTTTATTATTATGTTTGGTTCCATATGAAGAAGTTGGGGCTCTCAATATGAATTTTTAATCAATTGACTCTTGCATATTTTAAACTGGTTTTACCAACCCTGTTTGTGATCCTAGTTTATATGAATTTCATAAGCCAAAGAACTATAAGTGGCAATATTTTAGACACTTTTTATTCAAAGAGTCAATTGTTCACAGTTTTCTATTTTGTTGTATTACTGTTGTTCTATATGTGAATCTTTTTTTTGGGATTGTATAGATGAATTGAATATCAAGAAGTTTTAAGGGACTTGACCCTGAAGTAAAATTATTTAAACAAGTCTCATTTGGTTGCAGCACATGTTTAGTTGGTTCTGTGAGAAATGATAACAAACTAGTAATTTTGTGTTTTGTGTAATAACTTGAAGAAACACTTTTGAAAAGGTATGGAACCCAACAACTCAGGCAATATGTCTTTTGCCAGATAATTGTTTGCCAGCTACGTGTACCATTTACCAAGTACTTTTGCACCTTTTACATCTGGTTCCCACTTCATGAGAACGAATCAGCAAAAGTTATTGTGTTGACCTAGCAGTCCTAGAGACTCAATTTGCTAGCTGGCACTCATTCTCCAGTCTACATTTTTGCTTCAACTCACTCCATCTTAAGCTCTCACTGACGTCAACTGAGCGATAAGAAACATCTAAATTCTCAGGTAAGGTTTTACACTTTTCCAAGTATCCACCAGCACTCTAGCTTAAAATACGCATGGTTGTGTGGTGTATACACCACACGTAGAAGTGAAGACACAAAGAGATTGTTGAATTGACAAATTGGAATTAGCACCCATCCAAAATTATAAAATTTCAGAGTTTCTTCATATATCGGATAAAATGTCCAGACATAAATTTAAGAGAGCAGGTCTCAAATCCACTTGTAATAGCAAAATTGTTCTTTATTGATGTACTTAAAAAATTTCTTTATAAAATTCAAATTCATCAGAAATTTAGCCAACGTGTTTCGTCTCTGTCGAGACTTCTTCAGGGCTAAAGAAAAACAGCATACATAGTATTTTAGAAAAAATATAAAATACATATATATATATATATATATACACAAATCTACAACTTCACAAATATTGACGAAGCATCTTTACAAATCTACAAGAATAATACTAATCATTTACATTTAAAAAAAGGAATTGAAAGATGTAGTTAATCAAAAAGCGTCACTACATTTTGAGATAAGAATACATATTGTCCGAAAAGCTAGCTCATTTTTGTTATGTATATTCCCAAAATCCTTTTAACAACCTTTGTTTAGAAAGACCATATACTTTCTGTTTGGAGGAGGAAGGCATCGTAACATACACTTTTTGTTTAATAGAAAAAACACACATGTATTGATTTCTACAGTTACTTTCTAGTTGCACCACATTTTTGACTGGACACCAAGTTGGTTACAGTACACTTTTACCTAAATGCAAAGAGAGAGCACATCTATTGCTCAAAAATATATAATTCAATGACATACCTCAAATTGAAGTATTGATTATTATGTTGTAATCCACTAATACAAATGGCGTAAACAGACCTAATCAGTTTGTACCGTTTGAAAATGGCCGCCATAACATGAAACACTCTATTCAGAAATGGCGGTCAAATTTGACTTAGTTTGTGCCTTTTGAAAATGGCCGCTATAATGTGTCAGAAGCCCGTTTGCCGTGGATGTTTTCTGTCTCTATTATTCAATAGCGAGACAGGTGAACCTAATTAACCTGCGGGTAAAATGTATAAAATGGTTTTGAGTTCAGTGTTCCGTTCAATCGTTACGAACACTGTCGTCTTGCTTTGCTTTCGGCCACCATGCCTTTCCTTGGTAAGTTCTTACACAAGCTTGACATGTAATTTTTCTAATGGTAGATAAACGGGATAGTAATAGTCTGCATTTTTAAATAGTGCATACTGATTATAATTTGTTTTTTCTTTTTTTCGTTTTTTCTATCTAAAGTAACCGTGGCATTTAACTATTAAAGCCAGGTAAAGATATCTTTGTTTTTGAATTTGAGTGTATTAGAGAGGGTCTTTAGACCCACTTGGTGGGAAGAGAGTTACATTCCTGTTGGCTTTAACATTATCAATGTAACATAGAATCTTTTGTCTCTCAAAGTGCTTTCTCTCAATTGTATCAATGACTAGATGGAGTATATGTTTTATTTTCCGCTCGCGTATGAATTCTGACCTTTAATGATTATTTAGTTTCTGAAGTTTGTTGATTCATGAAAGCGCTGCCTGCTCGAAAAGTGCTGTATGGAGTCAAACGTTTCATCTATGTTTTTTGGCTAATTTTCTGACTAGATATTTTCCAAGCAATATATATTTGCTATTTGCTAGAGGTTTTACCTTCAATAAATCTGGACATATGATTGATTACTTGTTGGTAGCAAAATGAAAATATGTAATTTTGGTTATATTTTAAAATACGTTATTATGAGTACCGTTTCACTTTTATAACCGTTATACCTCTATGCTATTGGGAGCACCGTTTTACTCTCATAACAACGCATATAGAGGTAATAAAATTGGTTGAAGTCGTGTTTGATATAAGTCTAAGGATTATAATTAGCAATGGCAATAAAAATGGTACTTATCAATGATGCATTTTACATCTTGCATCCATGTTATAGATATTCGGCACACTGAAGACTGACTATTATTGCACAAATTAATTCATCTTGCATTTCCAGTGGAATTGTTGGAATATGATGCAAGCATCAATTTGACGTATGATATAAAATCATCTTGGTATTTGAGGTACTTAAAACATAAGATGAGTCTTCCTTTTAGTAAGGTTTATTTAGTTTGTAATTATTGGATACATTATGTAGGTAGCTATATTAACACAACAGGTTTCATTATTCATGATAATCAAGAGATGTGATCATATTGTGTAAAGAATTTCTTCTCAATCTGATTATGTTTAATGAGAAGGTGGTTATAAAAACTATCAGGTTGTTAGAAAGGATGTATTATTTCATTTGAACTTACAGATCATCTTTTGACCATCCACATGATCACTAGCATCTGATTAGGTCTGTATACGCCATTTGTACTAGTGAATTACAACATACTCATCAATACTTCAATTTGAGGTATGTCATTGAATAATATATTTTTGAGCAATAGATGTGCTCTCTCTTTGCATTTAGGTATAAGTGTACTGTAACCAACTTGGTGTCCAGTCAAAAATGTGATGCAACTAGAAAGTAACTGTAGAAATCAATACATGTGTGTTTTTTCTAATAAATAAAAAGTGTATGTTACAATGCCTTCCTCCTCCAAACAGAAAGTATATGGTCTTTCTAAACAAAGGTTGTTAAAAGGATTATGTGAATATACATAACAAAAATGAGCTAGCTTTTCGGACAATATGTATTCTTATCTCAAAATGTAGTGACGCTTTTTGATTAACTACATCTTTCAATTCCCTTTTTTTAAATGTAAATGATTAGTATTATTCTTGTAGATTTGTAAAGATGCTTCTTCAATATTTGTGAAGTTGTAGATTTGTATATATATATGTATTTTATATTTTTTCTAAAATATTATGTATGCTGTTTTTCTTTAGCCCTGAAGAAGTCTCGACAGAGACGAAACGCGTTGGCTAAATTTCTGATGATTTGGATTTTATAAAGAAATTTTGGAAGTACATCAATAAAGAACAATTTTGCTATTACAAGTGGATTTGAGAGCTGCTCTCTTAAATTTATGTCTGGACATTTTATCCGATATATGAAGAAATTCTGAAATTTTATAATTTTGGATGGGTGCTAATTCCAATTTGTTGAAAGTTTTGTATTTGGTTTTTCCAAATAGGGGGTGAAGAGGGGTGTACATCCTGGTTTTGGGCACCATCACTCTACTGAATTAGCCAATTGTGATAGCTAGGTGCAAGTTTGTTTGCCTCAACCCCTATTTTTGTGCTTTTTCAGATTGTTGAATTGACTTTCAGGTTTCCATTGGAAAAACCACCATACACAGCAACCACATCCCTCACTCACTTTGGTCACCTCAATTGCGGGTACTCAAATGTCGATGACAGTTGCTTCTAGACTTATTCAGTGCACTTCAAGTCAGAAAAATTAACAATTCAAATGCAATTTAGTTGCATGAAGTAATCAGCTGATTTCTATTTCCGAACTTACAACTAGTGAACTGAATAAACAGAGGCTGATATCAAACTAATGGGGCACCCATGCACCATTTGGCATCCTGAAGGCAACAATGCTGTGCACTGACCTTACTTCTTCTGCCTGATGCAACTTAGTTCAGGCAGGGATTCTTTTGGACACTATGAGTTATCACTGGTTGCACTTGTTCTGACCACTATGGCTTAGTACAAGCCACACTGAATTTGGATCACAGGCTCTACTGGGTTTTGGCAATCTTTAGGTTGTTTCATCATGGTTCCCTGCCAGGAGCCATTCATGGAGAGACTGTAAGCCACCAACACCAGCGTACACAACCTCATGAGCTCCAGCGTCACACAGTGCCTCATTCATCCTCGACCATCAATCCTCCTGTAGGGTTGGTTAGATCCTTCCATTTTTCATTAGGCGGGCTGCCTTCCAGGCACTTTAGGTAAAGAATGCAGCTCTTCCAGCAAGAGGAAGAGCTGCCTCACATATATCTTCTCCCTGACATGGCCCCAGTTTGTCACAGGAATCAAGCTGTACCCAGCTGATGAGCCCATAACTAGGTAAAAACCAGTCCTGGGTAGCTTGTGTTCCTGTTCAGGAAGTACATGGTTTGGCAGTTCAGGTTGAATGGGTCAGATTGGAGCAGGGTCAAGACTGATTTGCATATAGCTGGGTCCAAGCTGAGCTGTCATAGTGTGTAAAAGAACAAGGGATTTGAATATGGACCAAGTAATTACCATTGGCTGAGCTTAAGGCAAGCATTCCATCCATCACTTTATTTGGACACCAGCTAGTCAAAAGACCAGTTACAGAGCCTTTGTAAGAGTGATCAGGCAAAGCCTTTGTCATGGGCAAGTGAGGCAGGTGAAAGTTTCTCCTTCTCATCAACTCATATTGGCCCATCCTGCCAACACGTATCTCCCCTTTGTCTCATTGTCTGGGAGCAATATGCAAAGACCAACTGTCAGCTATACCGAGTCATGTGACCATGGATGAGGCTGCAGACACCAAACAGTTAGGACAAGTAAATGTCCACTTTCTAAAAGCTACATTTTCTGAATTGTGGTTAAAAATTGGACTTTGCCATTAGCAAGAGTTTTTATTTACAATTCTTTAGACACCAAAGTTGATCTGTTTACCTGTTCCCCATTGGAATTTACTGCTCATTAAATGTGATAGGGTAACTCCAATGTTATCCTATTGGAGATGTAGGCCTTGGAGTCGTGAAAAACTAATTTAGGAGTGTTTCACTATTAGGGCATGTCAAACTTAAGAGTTCAAGGCCAACGTTTTAAATACACCCCACCCCGATCCGACTTATGATTAGTCCCTGGACAAGTGGTTTACTTGATTCAATTGGGATCCATTGAAACATTTTGCATAGATTAAGCATTATTCCATAACAGATACTGATTGTGTGATTTATATGGTTTTTCATTAACAACTAATCATCCCTCCAAGGTTCCGCACCACAGGTTTGGAAGATGGACAGGGGCCCAGATTCTGAGGCCACCAGTCATTCCAACAAAATTCGAGTGTCTTACCAAAAAGAATGACCTCGGTTTTACTACCATTAAGCTGTAGGTGGTTGGTACGCATCCAGTTATCGATGTGGATCATGCAGTTTTTTTAATGGATCCTTGTGTAGGTGGGATCAGAGCCTAGACCTGTGTGTTGTCAGCGTATGACACCACATCAAAATTGTAGGACCTGATCACTTTGGCCAGAGGTGTCACATACAGATTGAAGAGCATGGAATTTAGGATGAAGTCTTGAGGGATTCCTATTTTTACTGGCTGACTACGGGAGACCAGGGTGCCCATTTGTACAGTGGTGGTTCGGTCAGTTAGATAGTTTCTGAGCCAGTCCAGGGCCACATCCTTGAGACCCATCTCCCAGAGCTGTTGTTCTAGAATGCTATGGGAGATTATGTCAAAAGAGGCCGACAGATCCAACAGGAGAAGCATAACTGACTGCCCGTTGTCCTGGGCCAGTCATATATTGTCGACAACCTCCACTAGCGAGGTTTCAGTGCTGTGGGCAGCCCTGAAATCCGAATGTGAAGGATCCAACAGTCCATGACTCTCCAGATGGGTGGTAAGCCGCTTGCTGACCAAGGACTCAAATACCTTTCCAAAATAAGGAAGCAGAAACATTGGGAGGTAATTGCTAAGTACCTTGGGGTCAGCAGAAGGTTTTGTCAGAAAGGGCTTAAGCCTAGCTGATTTCCATCTAACAGGGACTGCTGCTTGTGCTAATGACATATTAAATAAGTTGGTAAGGTTACTGAGGAGCAGGGGGGAAATAGTTGAAAAGAAATGGGGTGAAACCTGGTCTACTGGAGAACCCGATTTTATGTTCGCCAGGGCAGTTGAAACTCCATCTGGGGAAAGGACGCCAAGGATGCCAGGTTTAACAGGCAACATCATAAAACCTAATGTGCTTCTGCTAGATTTCTTGTTGAAAACAATAATGCGAATCAGTTATATCAGTCCATCATACTCAATAAAAATGACAAAAAGCATTTACAAAGCTAATTGGTCCTGCATTTCATGCCAGTCTTTTAACTTTGTCAATGCTTGTTATGTTTCATCATTGCTTTGGCAAAGCATTTATTGTTGGGGAGCTGCTTGACCCACATCATTATTGAAAGAAATTAGCAAACCTTTATTTTGGTGTTCATAAAAAGTTCGCATTTTCATAATAGCCTCTAGAATTAAGAGATTTTGTGGGCAGATATATATCTTGTGAAAGAGCAGAATGCTTTCACCCACAGTGAAGTTAGCCAATAGCTGAAGTGGGCTAACCAAAACACACATTGCTGTAACCTGTAGTGGTTAGAAGGAAAATGTAGCTCACACTGACTGCAGACACCAAATGGTTAGGACAAGAAAATGGCAATTTTCCAAAAGTGGCATTTTCAGAATTGTGATTAGAAATCTGACTTTTCCATTAAAGAGGTCTCTTAATTACAATTCTTTAGGCACCAAACTCAAGCTGTCTATCTGCTCCCCATTGGAAGTTAAAGCTCATCAAATGCAAACAGGTAACTCCAATGTTGTCCTATGGGAGAGGTAGGCCTTGCATTAGTGATAAATGTATTTAAGAGTTTTTCACTACCAGGATATGTAAAACTCTAAAATAGGAGGTCACTTTTTGAATACACTTCATCCTGCTCTCTGGGCTGTTCAAGGCCTACTCTAAGGTTGACTGATATATTAAAATTGAAAGTGTGTGCCTGGTAAAAGGTTTATTATGCCAGGTCGAAACAGCAATGTACAACTGCACACACAGACTGCAATGGCAGGCCTGAGACATGTTTAAAAGGCTACTTAAGTAGGTGGCTCAATCAGTGCTGAAGGCCCACTTGCAGAATTTGATTTCCAGATCCTGGGCACATGTAGTACCACTTTACTAGGCACTTACAAGTAAATAAGCCAATCCTACCATGTCCACCATGATTGTTCACATCTAGGAAGCTAGCTGTAAGGCACACACCAGTTCTGGTTGCACAATAGTCCACTGAGTCCTCTGTGGACCGCTCCCTTTCTTTGTCATAGAGAAGTATGACATTGAACATTATGTAGGATCCCACGTTTATACAGTAAAAACAGTCATGAGCAATCTATATACTGTCAGGCTTTCAGAGCAGGCTTGAAAGGGTTCTCCTTTTAATATCTTTTATTTGTAGTTTTAAGTTTTCTTTTGGTCATGTTCTGCTTCAGCCCAGGATAGGCCACCTTACCCTATTGAGTGAGCCAGCTCCCAGTGTCTGCTACCCCCTCCTACCGCCTTCTAGACAACTTCCACCCCCTCTCTTGGGGAGTGCAGAAGTACAATAGACGCACACAGACTCATTCCATTCCCATGCATCTTTCTGTCCCTCACAATCACTTTTCACTCCACCAAAGGTGTTCATCCCACAGGCCTATCTTGTTTTTATATCAATGCTTGCTCCCTCCTCAACTTTGATAGAGTTATGGGATAGTCTGGACAATCGTTCTTTCCAGATAGTAATCATCACCTGAACATGGCTCAACAAAACTACCAACCTAATTTCTGTGCCCTCCAGATACAAATTTTGCAGACACCACAAACACAATGGTTGGGTCATCATCATGTCCAAAGGCAATGTTACCTTCTCTATCTTTAACTCCCATTCTGAGAACCGGTTAGAATATATCTTCTTTAAACTCTCCACTGACAATTTCCTACCTTTGTGTGACACCATGGTCCAAGGAAAGACTTCGCTCCAAACCTGCTAAACAACTAGCACATTTTACCCTTCAATTCCACAACTTGATCATCATAAGC
Organism: Lissotriton helveticus; assembly: GCF_964261635.1. Lineage (NCBI taxonomy): Eukaryota > Metazoa > Chordata > Amphibia > Caudata > Salamandridae > Lissotriton > Lissotriton helveticus. The sequence goes on along the minus strand of NC_136057.1, from coordinate 2,072,789,728 downwards.
AATTTTAGTTTCCACCTACACTTGCACACTTATGCAAACTTCCACAAACTTCTTGATGAACTGAACTCATTTGGCCACCAATCAATCAATCAATCTATCAATCAATCAATCAGTTAATTTGTAAAGTGCCCTACTTACCCGTAAGAGTTTCAAGGTGCTGGGGGGGTGGGGGTGGGCTTGCTGCTGCTACTGGTCGAAAAGCCAGAGGTCTTGAGTCGTTTCTTGAAAGTAAGTAGGTCTTTGGTTTGTAGTAGGTTGAGGGGAGGGTGTTCCAGGTCTTGGCGGCACGGTGGGAGAAGGACCTGCCTCCAGAAGTGGTTCTATGGATGCGCGGGACCGTGGCCAGGGCATGGTCAGCGGAGCGGAGTTTCCTGTTGGGTACGTAGAAGGAGAGTCGACTGATGAGATAGGCTGGGCCGGTTTTGTGGAGTGCCTTGTGCACGTGGATCAGGAGCTTGAAGGAGATTCTTCTGTTGACGGGTAGCCATTGCAGGTTCGCAGCGCGGGACATCGAGGATGAGGCATGCAGAGGCGTTCTGGATTCTTTGCAGTCTGTTGATGAGCTTGGACGGGGCTCCGGCATAGAGGGCGTTTCCGTAGTCGAGTCTGCTGCTGACTAGGGCCTGGGTGACTGTTTTCCTCGTTTCTGTCGGGATCCATTTGTAGATTTTGCAGAGCACATGGAGGGTGTTGAAGCAGGTAGAGGAGACTGCGTTTACTTGTTTGGTCATGGTGAGTTTTGAGTCGAGGATGACTCCCAGGTTGCGTGCGTGCGTGGTTGGTAGGTGCCGGGGGTGTCCCCAGTGATGCGGGCCACCAGGAGTCATACTATGCTGAGGGGTTGGGCCTGAGTATGAGGATCTCCGTCGTCTCTGAGTTCAGCTTAAGTCGGCTTTCCTTCATCCAGTTGGTCACAGCCTTCATTCTCTGGTGGAGTTTGGATTTGGCGGTGGGGGGGTCCTTGCAGAGGGAGAGGATCAGCTGTGTGTCGTCGGCGTAGGAGATTATGTTGAGGTTGTGCTGTCGGGCGATGCGTGTGAGTGGAGCCATGTAAACATTGAACAGCGTCGGGCTGAAGGAGGATCCCTGTGGGACGCCGCAGATGATCTCGGAGGCTTCGGACCGGAACGGCGGGAGGCGGACTCTCTGAGTTCTGCCAGAGAGGAAGGAGGTGGTCCAGTCCAAGTCCTTGACTCGGATCCCTGCATCGTGGAGGCACGTGCGTAGTGTGTTGTCGCAGACGGTGTCGAAGGCGGCGGAGAGGTCCAGGAGGATGAGGGCCGCCGTTGTCTAGCAGGATCCTGATGTCATCTGTGGCGGTGATGAGGGCGGTCTCGGTGCTGTGGTTGCTGCGGAATCCTGATTGGGATGGGTCCAGGAAGCTGTTGTCTTCGAGGTGATGGGTGAGCTGGGTGTTAACTATCTTCTCGATGACCTTTGCTGAGAACGGAAGCAGGGAGATGGGCTGAAAGTTCTTGAGGTCGCTCGGGTCCCACTTGGGTTTCTTCAGTAGGGCGTTGATCTCGGCGTGCTTCCAGCTCTCAGGGAAGGTAGTGGTCTCGAAGGAGAGGTTGATGATGCTGCGTAGGTGGGGTGCGATGGAGCTGCCGGCTTTGTTGAAGATGTGGTGTGGGAGAGGGTCAGATGGGGAGCCGGAGTGGATTGTGCCTATGGTCTTGATTGTGTCCTCAATGCTCACATTGGCCCAGGTTGTCAGGAAGTCGTGGTCGATGGGGTGCGGTGGGTCCGGTGTGTCGAGGCCTGTAGGGCTCGTCCGGGGGTTGAAGCTGTCATGGATGTCGGTGATCTTGCAGTGAAAGAAGGTGGCGAGGGAGTCGCACAGGGCTTGCGATGGTGGGATTTTGTTGGCGCTGGAGCTGGGGTTGGAAAGTTCCTTCACGATGTTGAAGAGCTCCTTGCTGTTGTGTGCGTTGTTGTCAAGGCAGTCTTTGAAGGAGGTCCTTTTGGCAGTCCTGATGAGGTGGTGGTGGTTGGGGATTGCGTCTTTGTGGGCAGCCAGGATGTCCGGCGTCTTGCCGCTGTGCCATTTGTTCTCCAATTTCCGGCAGGTGCGCTTTGATGCTAGGAGTTCCGGGTTGAACCAGCTGGCTCTCCTGCTGGTATTTTGGCCATCAAGCATATTTCTACTCCGTTATACTGCCCCTGTTCAAATGGGTTAGCGGAGCATTGCAACAGAATGATCAAAGATGTCTTGCAATTAGCCATGGTAGCACATACGCCCATTATTCAGTCTATCAAAGCCATGATATGGTCATATCATATTACACCTAACAGTGTGACAGGTTATTTCCCTTTCTGTCTATTGAGAGGTTGCATGCAGGGCTCCAAATTAACACCCACATGGCTGTTTGAAAACAACTCTTTGGAATGGGATAGGCAAGTTGCCAGGGAGAAAATCAAGAGTGTCCTTTTCCCTCTCTCTCAATTTGTTATTACTGATTAAGCAGCGGATAGCTGTGAGAGTTAACTTTATTCTTATTCTTTCACTCCCTTCCAACTGTCAAACATGGCGAACTTCGGACTTACATACTCAGAGGAAGAGGTAGATGCACTACTTGCAGATCCAAATCTTTTTGCTGATCCAGCAATATCACAAGCCATTTCCCACACTTCGGAATGGGAAAAACTGACGGAGCAAAAACGTGAACGGATTAGAACAATCCTACATGGAACCATTTTAAAACAATACCTATCAACCAACACTGCACCGAAAGGCCTGCTGGTTACAAATGCCCCGCAAATCTTTCTGAATGACGCCACATTCCGTAAAGAATGGGCCATGATCGCATGGCATTGTACGCGTGATTGGTTGGTTTTAATCATAAAGTCGGCATTACGCCTATCCGAAGCGCTTATGGTGGAAATCCAACAGACAGAGTCACACTTTAAGTCAACCATTACCAGCTATAAAAAGAAACTTGAGGAAATTAATAAGGAGCTTACTGAATACAAGGATTCACTGATGCAAGCAAAGGTCACAAAATTTCAAAAAGACCTTAAGAAATTTCAATACAAACAAGTGTATCCCTACTCAGATCCGGACTACACTGCTCCACGCAGAGACGCTAATAGATCAGACGATTCAGATTGTAACTCCTCAAACAGCAGTACATCTAGCAACTATGGCCGAAAACAGAGAGGGCGACGAGGAGACAGAGGTAGATCAAACTACCAAAACCAACAACAGAGATGGCCACAATATGGGGCACCCAACAATGCCCCCCCCCCCCCTTTTCTTCCAACCACAGCCACCATTTCCAATGATGGGCTGGAACCCATTTATGCAGCCCCAATATCCCCAAAATCAACATCAAATGGTACTAGAGAAAGGCCTAGGATTTGTACCAACTGCGAGACCTGATAAGTTCAAACTCCATTTTGAACTATCAGAGTTCTTCAGGAAATTAAAACTCAAGGCTTTCTTTGAGTCTACTGTGGACTCAACAAATGACATTACACCTAGCGCAGATACCAACTTAAGATTGAAATCAACGTTTGTTCCACCTCCACACACAGTCCCTGCCGAAATAACAGCATTTGAACAGGCAGTATTCAATGACATGGAAACTTTACCCACACCTATTCCCTTTAGGAATTTCTCAACTTCAGAGTACCAGGCACTCGAAGACCTTAAAAATGACAAATCAATAACAATTAGACCAGCGGATAAGGGTGGTGGCTTGGTGATCCAGAACACCCAGGTTTAGGACAAAATGTGTCGGGATCTCCTGGATAATAGAACCAACTACACCCCGCTCTCTATAGACCCTACCCCAGAACTGAAAGAACGCATCCATAACATGGTCAAGGATGCAGAAGAGAATGACCAGATTTCCAGACACGAGGCGGCATATCTCACGGCATATTTCTATACTCTGCCCAAAACGCACAAAAACAAAACTCCTCCACCGGGCAGACCTATTGTGTCGGGTATCGGCTCTGTGCTCGAACCTCTTTCCACTTTTTGTGATCACTACCTTAAACCACTCATACAAAATACATCCACATACCTGAGAGACACAAAAAACCTCCTACAATTACTAGAACAATTCACCTTCCCTGAAGGTTCCATCACCCTGGCTACTCTTGACATCGAGAGCCTTTACACGAGTATCCCACAGGACGACACCCTTAGAGTCATAGGAACAGCTTTAGACTCTATCCCCTGGGAATACCAAACGCCCAAAGAATTCATACTGCAATGTGCGACCATGGCTCTGAAAGAAAATTACTTCGAGTACCAAGGAAAGCTTTTTCTTCAGTCTACTGGAACTTCCATGGGCAGTACCTTTGCTCCTAGTGTAGCGGGGCTGTATGTCTACAATTTTGAGACTAAACATATACTGCCCACCAATAATCCCTTTATCTCCTCCATAGGATTATGGAGGAGGTATATAGATGACATCATCCTTATCTGGAAAGGGGACGAGAGAGAACTTGAAGAGTTCTTCAGGTGGATCAATACCCTTGATCCTTACCTGAAATTTACACACTGCTCAAGTAAACAGTCAGTGGTACTTTTGGATGTGGTGATCACAGTACAAGGAACGCTTCTAACAACTAGAACTCATTATAAACCATCTGCAAAGAACAACCTCCTTGAGTTCTCCAGTCATCACCCCAGACCCCTCAGAGAAAACCTGCCCTACGGGCAGTACCTTCGGATACGCAGGAACTGTAGCTACATCAAAGACTACAAAATACAAGCTGGGGATCTCACAAACAAACTCAGAGCAAGAGGCTATCCCAATAAAATCCTGGAGAAAGGAAATAAACGTGCCAGGAACCAACCACGTGAAGCACTTCTGGAGGATAACATCAGGGAACCAGCAGAGATTCCCCTTACCTGTGTGACAATTTATAGTTTTTTATCTGACGCAATGAAAAAGTCCATCAACAAACACTGGAAGATAGTGACAAGCAACAAGAGGACCTGGGAAGAACCTCTCTTTTCGTTCAAAAAAGGCAGAAGTCTAAAAGACTCCTTGGTGCACACGCGTCCGAAAGGACAAGTGTCAAACTCTCACGTTGAGAGATCCGTCACAAACGTGTGGGGTCTACCACCTATTGTCGGGCACTATCCCTGTTCCAACTGCCGTGTGTGTCACTTGACCACACACACTAAAGAACTCTCCTTAGAACCAGGCAAGACTTGGACACAAAGGACACACACTAACTGTAATTACACCAACGTTGTTTACTTGATCACGTGCCCCTGTCTAAAAAGATATGTGGGCATGACCACTCGCAAGGTAAAACAACGAATCTGCGAGCATCGCAGCAACATTAGATGTCGCAAGATCACAACAAGGATGAGTGAGCATTTTCTCCAAAATAATCACACTCCAAATGATTTACATTGGATCATCATAGAACAAATCACAACCGAAAAAAACACTCCTGGCCTCCTTTTTGAAAAGGAACAACGCTGGGTCTATAGATTGGGTACCCATCGCGATGGCCTTAACGATCAAATTCCCTGGAGCTCAGTACTGAAGCGGTAACAATTGTGATGGGCTACACAACCACCTCGCTTGCCCTTCTTTGTTACAGAGGGAATTTTACAAAACACTGAACGCTTTGCCCTGCAATTCGCTAATCAGTAACCTTGCTTACCTTTGCCTATTATTGGGGCATGCTTACTCAAGACTGAACATTTCGTTTTTAATATTTGAATTACTTTTTTGCCAGTTCCACTTTTTGCTCCTGTAGTATGGCGCTGTGTAATTCCACCTTTACCTGTCGATAAAGAATCTTATTATATCGCTCTCCCGATCCAAAAAACTGATCACAAAAAACCAATGTAGTTTTTTTCGATTAAATAAAGTTAATGAAGTTCATTTCCATCCTGAGTTCCAAGCCTCTTCTTGGCCGGACTCTCTGATAGGTCCCTATGACTCACATGCTCACTATCCAAACCTCACAGTGATGCTGTAACCTGATTGGCTGCCTCTCCCAAGCCTCACTTTCAGGCCTTCCAGGGATTGGCTATTAGGTAATGAAGTTCATTTCCATCCTGAGTTCCAAGCCTCTTCTTGGCTGGACTCTCTGATAGGTCCCTATGACTCACATGCTCACTATCCAAGCCTCACAGTGATGCTGTAACCTGATTGGCTGCCTCTCCCAAGCCTCACTTGCAGTCCTTCCAGGGATTGGCTATTCCTCCTGGGCCAGCAGCCGCCGCCCCTGTCAGCACCACACTTTAGCTTTTTTCCACCATTGCCCCATATCCACGGGGTCCGGTAGCAGGAGACGCTAGGTGCAAAATGGGTGGCAGGCGTTGCGGGCGTAGGATCTCCAGACCACCCTCACTTCCAATCAGATAAGTAATCTGTGCACACTCTTTCCTTTGTTTTAACTCCGTTTTTCGCCTTTCTTATTATCCCTCCACAGGGTGTGCCATTGTCGCTCCCCCCCCCCCCCGAGACCCATGGGGTGTGGATCTTGTGCATTACAAGTGAGAACCCTGTCCAGTATTTGTCAATTATTTCTTTTTTGACTCCATACTTTACATCACCTTTTGCCCCATTTTCGGGGTAGTTTGATCGCCTAACCATGAGTATTGTGTTACCGGCCGATCTGTCTATCGGCCATTTCTACGTGACATAGTGCATGTTTCTACGCTGTTCCCACCTATAGGACTGCGTTTTCTTGCACTAAAATAGCGTTTATGGCACCATGATCACCTTCTCAGTAGTCTCAAGCATGTCCACACAGAGTTTTTACGCTGCAAAAAACCCTTGAGATGGATCACACTAACTGTTTGTTGTTTGTCTTTTGTGTATGTATGTCCTTTTCTTTCAGACAGTACAGGGACCTCAAATTGAAGGTTTCCCATCTCTTTTGTTTGGTTTTTGCACTTTATTTTACACACTTGTTTTTAACTTTCATGTCCTCTGGTAAGGGTGGGCCTTAGTGCGCCCATACCGCCGAGGTACACCACCTGACGGTCCTGATGAAAGCCCAGTAAATGACACATAGACGGGCAGAAACATGTTGACCCCACTTTAAGTGGAAACAACCGCGTCATTAACTGGTAAGTTTCCCACACATATTTTATTTATGTCAAACTGACCATTCAATAAAAAAAATTCCGTATGGTACAGTTTGTGACATTTTTAATTCACATTTCTTTTTGACACTTTTGCCACAAAGAACCTGCTCCGCAGTAATCTGGCGTTGTAGCACACCAGGGAGGCATTCGGCTTCTCCTGGTGGGCCCGATGATGAAGCATGTCGCCACCCAGGGTGGTGAGTGAGGGCTTCCTAAAAAAAAAAAACGCTGATTTCCACTGTGACTTCTTCAGGGAGATTTCTTCTCTGTGTCTAGTGCTTACACACTTCTCTCACGACACTCTTTTGTTGTTTTACAAGATTTAACAGGGGGACCAAGAGTGTCCTTTTCCCTCTCTCTCAATTTGTTATTACAGATCACAAATCATGTCACTGGGCAAAATTTTTCCAAACCTTTTTCCCTGCCTTGTGGAGTTTCACAGGAGTCGCCTCCGAGCCCCACACTTTTTGTTTTTTTAAACTGTTTTTATTACAACATCAAGAAAATTGGCAATACAGACATTGGTCAATTACATTCCTTACTCACTTAGATCACGTTTCTTACATATTTAATCTTTTGTTAAAACAATATGTACCTTATTGCTTTATCAGTTCCTTATCCTATTCTTCCTAGCCCTTCCGTTAGAGCCCCACACTATTTAATGTGTATGTATCATCTCCGGCCCCCCTGATCAGCTCCTTTGGCTTCTGCCTTACCTCGTATGCAGATGACACACACATTTTGGTATCTCCGCTGTCAGGGCAGGAAAGGGAAATACGCAAACTGTTCCATGATTGCATGGATGTGGTTGGGTGGTGAATGTCACAAAACTGCCTAAAGCTCATTTCGGGCAAAACGGAGGTCATCCTGTTTGGAAACAATGCCAACTTCTGGACCCCAAATTGGTGGCCAGATACTATGGGCACTCTTCCTATACCTACCAGCAAAAATAAAAAAATTTGGGAGTTATAGTGGACGATAAGCTTAACTTTGGTGACCATGTTAATGCAGTGGCATCTGCCACTTCGTACGTTCTCAGAACGATTAAGAAAATACTGCCTTTATTGCCGAAAGATAGTCGGCGAACAGTGGTTACAGTACTTATCCTGTCAAGGCTGGACTACTTCAACAGTCTTGACCTGAATAGTCTAGATCATTTTCTGCACAAACTTCAACTATTGCAAAATGTGGCCACTAGAATGCTTACCGGCACTCCCAATTTTTTTATTAATTTCCAGGGAAATTAAAAAACTTCACTGGCTACCCGTTAGGGATCGGGTGTGCTATAATTCCCTCTGCACCGTGTACAAGGCCCTACGAGGACCATTTGTAGCAACAGTTCAAATAGTATTCACTCAAAAGGAACCTTTGTTCTCTTGGAACAAAATTGGTGATTGTACCAACCACTAAAAAAGCAATGTGGGAATGGAGAGGTTTTGTTGCCTGCGCTGCAAAGGCCTGGAACGACCTTCCTTTTCATCTGAGGAATGCCACAGATATCCTGGCAGGAAGGGATTAAAAAACATGGCTCTTTGACATGTAAACCTGCCTACAACGCTCATTTTCAGATGACAGTAGCTAGCGCAAGGACACCCTTGGATAACCGCTGCTCTTTAGAAATGTCACTAACATGACATAACATTTATTATGCCTCTTCCTTGCTGGGACTTTGGTTCCTCTTTAGAACTGTACCGAATGTGCTGTAGAATGTTGGGCATTGAGCTGAGGGGAGTTGGACATGGCAGTTGGGAAACTTCCTTACTGAAATAAACCCACATTTTTTTAAATCTACCTTTGTCTCCTGAACTTACTTACTTCAATGTGTTATTAAATTCTGAGTTCGGGGAGACCTAAACTCTATTTCTCTATCTTGTCCCAAGGGGAATTTATACTTGTGAGATGTTATAAAGCATGTCCTATTCTATACTATGGAGCAAGACAGCCTTTCAATAGCGAAACACGAAATTGCCAGTATTTCACTATCAGGGCAGGTCACACACACCAGTACCTGTCCTACCTTTCACATACGGGAAACATCCATTACAACAAAACTTTTACAACGCACTACCATTACGACGCAACTTTTACAACGCAAACCATTACAACGCATAGCGCTGGGGGGCGCTCTAGGATAGGGAATGTATTTATTATACTATACAACACCTTCCCTACTATCCACGGGGACTGGAGTTGGAATAGTAAATTAAATAAATCACTATCCAGCGTCTAAAAGCATTATGCGTTGTAATGGTATGCGATGTAAAAACCGCGTTGTAAAGGCATGCGATGTAAAAGTATGCGTTGTAACGTCATACATCCTCACATACACTGCTCCCTGCCCATGGGGGTACCTTGGGCCTACCATAGGGGTACCTTAAATGTGCAAAAAGGGAAGGTTAGTGCCTGGCATGTGGGTGAACTTGCTAAGTTGACAAGGCAGTTAACAACTGCACACAAGTTCAAGTTCAAGTTCAAGTTCAAAAATTTGTATAGCGCACTACTCACCCATAGGGTCTCAAGGCGATTGAGGGAGGGAGTGCATTATTTATCGAATAGCCAGGTTTTAAGTTCCTTTCTGAAGGAAATGTGGTTCTGTGTGAGGCGGAGGTGAGTGGGGAGAGAGTTCCAGGTCTTGGCCGTCAGGTAGGAGAAAGATCTTCCTCCCATGGTGGATCTGTGGATGCGCGGAATTGCGGCAAGCGCTTGGTTGGAGGATCTTACTTGGCGGGTGGGTGTGTAGAAGGACAGTCGTGTGTTGAGGCATTCGGGTCCTAGTTTGTAAAGGGCCTTGTGAGCGTGGGTGAGGAGACGGAACGTTATTCTCTTGTTGACGGGAAGCCAGTGGAGGTCTTTCAGGTGGCCGGTAATGTGAGCTTGGCGGGGGATGTCCAATATGAGTCTGGCCGATGCATTTTGGATGCGTTGGAGTTTTTTCTGTAATTTAGCTGTGGTTCCGGCATAAAGGGTGTTTCCATAATCTAGTCGGCTAGTGACTAGTGCGTGGGTGATCGTCTTTCTTGTTTCGGTGGGGATCCAACAGAAGATTTTGTTGAGCATACGGAGTACGTTGAAGCAAGAGGATGAGACGGCGTTAACTTGTCTGGTCATCAAGAGGGAGAAGTCTAGGATGAAGCCCAGGTTGCGTGCGTGGTCTGTGGGTATGGGTGCTGTGCCCAGGGCCGCTGGCCACCAAGAGTCGTCCCAGGCGGAGGGTGAGGATCCTAGGATGAGAACTTCCGTTTTGTCTGAGTTAAGTTTTAGGCGACTGTTTTTCATCCATTCGGCTACTTCTTTCATGCCTTCATGAAGATTGGTTTTGGCGGTGTTAGGGTCTTTGGTGAGGGAAAGGATCAGCTGGGTGTCGTCAGCGTAGGAGATGATGTTGAGGTTGTGTTGTCACGCGATGGATGCGAGGGGACTCATGTAAACGTTGAAGAGGGTGGGACTGAGTGATGATCCTTGTGGGACTCCGCAGATGACTTCGGTGGCCTCTGATTTGAAAGGGGGAGTCAGACTCTCTGGGTTCTCCCGGCGAGGAACGAGATGATTCAGTCCAAGGCTTTTCCTTGTATTCCGACGTTGCTGAGGCGTTGTATGAGGGTGTTGTGACAGACTGTGTCGAAGGCGGCGCAGAGGTCGAGTAGGATGAGGGCAGCTGTTTCTCCGTTGTCCAGTAGCGTTCGGATGTCATCTGTCGCTGCAATGAGGGCGGTTTCGGTGCTGTGTTTGGCTCGAAAGCCGGACTGTGAGGGGTCGAGGGAGTTGTTGGATTCAAGGAAGGCGGCGAGCTGGCTATTGACGGCTTTCTCAATGACTTTGGCAGGGAAAGGGAGGAGGGAAATGGGGCGGTAGTTCTTAAGTTCAGAGGGGTCAGCTGTGGGCTTCTTCAGGAGGGCAGTGAGTTCGGCATGTTTCCAGCTTTCTGGAAAGGTAGCGGAGTTGAAGGAGCAGTTGATGACATCACGGAGATGGGGTGCGATGATGGAGTCTGCTTTGTTGAAGATGTGGTGGGGACAGGGGTCGGTTGGCGTACCTGAATGGATGGAGTTCATTAGGCGGATGGTGTCTTCAGTGGTGATTGTGTTCCAGGCGTTAATGTTGGTTTTGGAAGTGGGTGGGGTGGGCTGTTCTTTCGAAATGTTCTCAAAGCTGTTATGTATGTCGGCGATTTTGTTGTAGAAGAAAGAGGATAGCGAGTCGCAGAGGTCTTGGGAGGGAGTAATGTCGTTTGAGGCTGCGGTGGGGTTGGTAAATTCTTTGACGATGTTGAATAGTTCCTTGCTGTTGTGGGCGTTGTTGTCGAGTCAATCCTTGAGAGCTGATTTCTTGGTGGATCGGATCAATTGGTGGTGTTTGCGGGTGGCTGCCTTGAAGGTGGTCAGGTTGTCAGTGGTTGGGTTTTTTCTCCATGTTTTTTCGAGAGTACGGCATAGTTTCTTGGAATTCTTAAGGTCATCGTTGAACCAGGGGTCCTTTTTGCTATCTTGTTTGATCTGGTGGTTTTTTAGGGGTGCTAATTCGTCAGCGTTGTGAGTGATCCATTGTTTGAGTTTGGTGGCAGCTTCGTTTGGGTCTGATGAGAGGGCTGGAGGGTTTTGGTTGAGCGATGAGATGAGTTGGTCGGTGGTGATTTTGTTCCAGTTTCTTCGAGGAATAGGTTGTGGGGGGTTGTGAGTTGTGGTAGTTTTGTAGCTGAAGTGAACGCAGCTGTGGTCCGTCCAATGGAGAGCTGTGGTATGATTGAAGGAGATGTGTTTGCTGGAGGTGAAGATAGGGTCGAGCGTGTGCCCGGCTAAGTGGGTGGGGGTGTCAACAAGTTGTTTGAGTCCGAGATTGGCCAGGTTGTCCAGAAGGGTGGTGGTGTTGCAGTCGTTTTTCTTTTCCAGGTGGAAGTTGAAGTCTCCCAGTAGAATGTAGTTCTCGGAGGGGAGGGCATGTGGGCTGATGAAGTCAGTGATGTCTTCGCAGAATTGTTTACGGGTTCCTGGTGGTCTGTAGATGAGGGTGCCTCTAAGTGTGGTCCTGGGGTCGGTGTGGATCTGGAAGTGGAGGTGTTAGGCGGTTGCAAGGTAGTCGTCGAAGCTGGTCGTGATTTTGATGGTGTTCTTATGAACGATGGCGATGCCTCCTCCTGTTTGGTTGGTACGGTCTTTTCGGATGATCTTGTACGCGTCCGGGATGGCTATGGCGATGTCGGGTGCTGATGATGCGTTCATCCAGGTTTCTGTAAGGAAGGCGATGTCCGGTGACGCAGTGTCGAGTAGGTCCCAGAGTTCTGTGGCGTGTTTGTGGATCGAGCGGGTGTTTAGCAGGATGCATTTCAGGTGGTTAGAGTCGGAGCTGTGTTTGGGGCTCGTGGATTTGGTGTGGGTCTTGATGCAGGCAAACTTGCAGGAGTTGCAGGCGAAGGGACCTTGGTCAGCGGACTCGATAATTCTCGCTTCGGTGCTTACTCTAATCAGGGGTTCCACTCGGCAACTCTGGGCATTAGCTTGCCTAATCTCCACAACGGCCCCACCAATTCCGGGGATGCCTGGCTCCACCTTGGGGACTCCCAGCAAGGGACCATCCCACAGGGAAAGCCAGGACGGGTTCCCCAGAGTTATACAGCGCCGGGACGCCCCGTTGCTGGGGCAGCTGTGAGCTTTACAAGTATACTACATAAGACACATAAGACATAAGGGACCGTGGGTACGTCCTGGGGCAGCTTCGTAGCATTGTGGTGTGCATCCGGGGTTAAGGGCTAAGAGGGTGGAGGCGTCATACGTTATGCGGGAGGAGTGCGGTTTGCGGGGGACAGGGGGTCTGGCGCTGGGCGCGTTCCAGGTGCGGACGGGCGTAGACGGGCTTACCTTTGGTGCACCTTCGGCGCGACCGCTGCGCGTGGACGCTGCACGTTGGTTCATCTGTCTTAAATGGAGAGTGGAGGAGGGGCGGAGCGTGGGAGGGGCAGCTGGGAGGCGGGAGCGGGGAGGAGACACGGGCCACGAGCACAACAAAATGGAAGGACAGAAAGTGAAACTTAGGATACGAACACAAAGATGAGGCTCAAATAATTTAAAAGCAATGCAGTGCAATTGTCTTAAAATCACAAGTACAATATACCGATACCAGGCGCTGTGTCACCGTCGAGGCGCTCTCACACAGGCAGGCAATGGGCGCTATGTCTCACAGGCGCTCTCACACAGGCAGGCAATGGGCGCTATGTCAGCGTCGAGGCGCTGGGGCTGCAGGCGATGTCAGGCGCAACAATGGGTAAAGCAATCTGCAGGAGGGGTGCAGGTAAGGGAGGGAGGCAGGGAGCGAGGAGGAGCGACCGACACGGAGCGAGTCCAGCTGGTCCAGCTGACACAGACTCTGCAGTAGCAGGCTTGATTTACCTTTTCGTGCTACTCATGTGGGTGGAACAATCAGTGCTGTAGGGCCACTCACAGTATTTGATTTAAATGCCCTGGCACACTTCAGTGCACTTTACTAGGGACTTATTAGTAAATCAAATCTGCCAATCAGGGAGAACCAATTGTAACAACACTTTACACAGGGAGCACTTTCACTTTGTCACTGATCAGCAGTGGCAAAGTGCCCAAAGCATCTAAGCCAGCAAAAACTATTTCCAGCATAGCATCAAAAAAATACAGTTGGTTGAGGCAAAAAGTCAGGGGAAACCACGCCGAAGATGCCAAGTCTTACAATGGTCCAATCAGAAGTTACACTATACTTGAAATGTGCGTTGTGAGTCCAGCAATCAGGAGCCTTTATTTCCACTGGAAATGTGTTTGTTATTTTAGCTCATCGCAGGTAGTGCAGACCCTTGATATACCTGCGGCAAATTATGCTTACCAAGCAGTTTGTGAAGGTTAATAGGTCGGTGGTTTGTTGGTCAGGCTGATACTTTGTGTGACTTACAGTTCATAGGTTAAAATATCAGGTGGAACAGTGAGTTATTTACCTGTCGCCAAAGAGATGCATGAAACTGCAAAGTATTGTTTAGAGTGTTTTTATTTCCCCAACCTATTAGCGTAATGTTGCAAAAAGGGGTTACAATAAAGATAAACCCCAACTATGCTGCTATGTTTAAATTCTGAGCTAGTGCTTCATAAAACAAGCACTCTAAAACTATACTGGCTGGCAGTATGGATGGCTTGTAACTAAGACACCTTGGAGTCGCCTGACTTACTTAAGATTACCTCTACACGGATTTAAACACAGATGATCGATTGTCTCAGTAATGTGGTGTGTGGTGTAGGGTGCACGGACACCCTATACTCGAGTGAATGGGAAAAGTCCCAGGGCACTCGCCAGGAGGCCGGTGCAGCTTGCACCACCATTTGCCGCTGCCAGCGCTGTAACATACAGTGCCCACATAGCTACCAGCCATGACACAGCTACAAGGTGACATTCTAGATTAGCAACACCCCCAACGCTATAAGTGGGGATTGGGCAACAGTTAATAACTTGATATATATTCTGCGGGTCTCAGCTACCTGGCTCCCACCGGTGAAGCTGGCTGACAACCTGAGGGATGCATAGCCTAATGATTTAAACAGGCATGACTTGCAGGCATGTCAAATCCAGTTCCAGTGCCTGCAATGCTTAAGGTTTTAATGACATGGTGGCCAGAAGCACTATTTTCTAACCCACAAAAAAAAATCAATTTTCTCACACAACTGGGAAATGTAGTTTAATTGTGCGTGAAGCGTCTTCAAGTTCTCTTGGTCACTTTAATCCGAATGACCTTGCTCGTTTGGCGACACTTATTCAGACAGAACAGTGTATCTTAAGACATTTAACATGGGGAAGGCCATGGCTACAAAGATGCTAGTATAGCCAACAAGGTTAGGCATATAGTAGTGGTAGGATGTGAGGTGGTTAACGCAGCTTATGGGGACATCTGCGCACAATTCAGTTATAGGTCTGATTCATTAAAAACTAGCATAGAGGATTAATGTGCTTAAGGGAGAGCATTGCTTGCATAATCAAGCCCCAGTTCTGATTTATATACAATAGATCACTGAGTTAATGTTTGGTTGTACAGATCCTTGCTGTGCCAGCTGTCTGCAATGGAAGTAATATTAGTTCTTCTGATAGTATTAGCATATTAGTAAGTACTATACACGTGATTATTAGTATAATTATACATCTAACAGATAACTGATATCTTGACAGGGCACGCATATACCTACTGCATTGACAGGCAGAGTTGACAAAGAGAAAAACTACTTCTAGATCACAACTCATCTCTGAGGGACTAGTGAGTGACCCACTGAGTGCATTTTACCCTGATGGGTGTCTACAGCAAGATGTTAGTCCAGTTGTGATCATCTAGCCTCCAACTTGTCACTGCCAGGAAAAAACCCAGACAAAGGAGTTGCTGATGGCCCTTCATGTGAGGCGTTTGTGGTATGCTGGCTTGCGTTTCTTTATGCCTTCTGTTACCTGGGTGTTCTTCTCTCTCAAATTGATTGTATACAGGTTATTATCTACCTTTCCTGTTTATCTTACATGCTTAGGTTACAGCAATTTGCTCCCTAACATGCCATTTTGCAAAATCCTAGGGGCCTCATTTATGAAAAGTGACGCATCGCTGCGTGAAAACAGCGATGCGTCACTTTTCATTGCACCCTCCTTGCGACACCAATGATGCGTCATATTTACAGTATGACGCATCATGTCGCAAGGAGCTACAGATACGTCAGTATTTCTGACGTATCTGTAGACGCAAAAGTGGCGCATTGCTTGAGGGTGTCACAAAAGTGACGCAACTCCAGCAATATGTCCTTTCACATGTGAAAGGGCCTGCGCCAGTCTTACGCCTGCTGTGATGCAGGCGTAAGATTTTGACGCATTTGCGTCCTAGAAGTGGCGCAGTGAAATCTCATAGATTTCACTGCGTCACTTCCATGACCCTTTCTTGCGTCAATACGCCCCCCTTGCATACATTATACCTGGCGCAGGTAAATATGGCGCAACAAGGTGCATTTTTTACGCCTCTGGTGCATCACAAAAAGTGATGCACCGACGGCGTAAAAGTGACGCACAGCCTCATAAATGAGGCCCTAGGAGTGTACACTACCCTTTTTCCATTACATCAGTAAGAAGTAAAACTGGGTCCAGCACAAACAAGGCGTTGGGGCACAGATGGCACCTCATTCTTGTGCAGAGGAGGTTACGGGCTCGAAAGTCAATCACCTCTGCTACCGGTAACACTTTGTTGTGCATTCGAGCTTCAGCTGC
Organism: Lissotriton helveticus; assembly: GCF_964261635.1. Taxonomy (NCBI): domain Eukaryota; kingdom Metazoa; phylum Chordata; class Amphibia; order Caudata; family Salamandridae; genus Lissotriton; species Lissotriton helveticus. The sequence continues at coordinate 2,072,773,419 of NC_136057.1, read as the reverse complement.
GCACTTATGCTGGCTTAGTAGCCTAACTCATCCACTGTAGGAACCAGTGTAGGACCTCATGGTCACAGGTTCAAATCGTGGGGTCCCCTCAGCGTGTCTTCTTTCTGAGATCGAAGAAGGGGTACCAGTGAGTTGGGTCACACTAGCTGTTACCTCAGCGCCAAAATACTCTTGGGTAAACGTGCCTTTTACAAACACTGGCGCTATATTATGGTATAAATTCGGACTCTGCTCTTGTGACTTCTTCAGTGGCTGTGTCTAGCTAAACCGGCCAGCCACTGGTACTATTTAAGACAATTAGTAATTGATGTCCCAGTGGCCACAACTGTCCTTCTGGTTATGCAGCTGTCTTGGCATAACAACATGGGTATTTGCACAGGGATATGAAAGGATTGTAGAAGCGAAAGATACATTGGTGTCATCAATCCCTTCCAATGGAGCCATTGGCGGCCCTAGTGTCAGGGGCATGCAATAGGCACCTTGACAAGAGTGGGTCATTGTTATAAATCCTGTACTGCAAACTAAGTGCTCCCCATGTAGCAGGATTAATCTCGCTTTGTCATAAAGCTGTTGCACAGTAAGGGAGACAAGACTCTGCGCAGCAACAAAGCTGCGCTCGATCTCCCTGGGGACTGCGAGGAGGATAAGATTCATCTGTCCAGCAGATCTTTAGATAGCAAGGTCGGTAGCAGGCGGGCCGGGGAGGCGCAGTAAAGTTGGGTGTAGAGAAGCAACAAACCTCAACTGGGGGGCAGTTAGCAGGCAGCATCCATGCCCAAAAATACAGGTGCTGGATGGTGCCCTGGGTTAAAGCGACCAATCGTGGGAACCCTGGGTGCACCACAAGGTTAAAACTGTGCACCTCCTTCTCGTTGCAGATAATTATCTATGCACCCCCTGGGCCTGTCAAGGGCTAAAAGGGAGTTGGGGGCTTTCCTCTGTGGACGTGTCCCGGTAGATTTTACATACAACAGCGTTCATCGCTCACTGCACAGCTCACTCACTCGTTGCAAGGATACTCGACTTCAGGTACGAAGAGTGGTGGGGAAGCTGTCAGTGGTCGATAGACTACCTCCAGCGTGGCGTGGAGTCACGAGATTTTTATCAAGAAAGAGTCTTCATAAAAGGTCGTAAAAGGGCAATTGCCTGAACAAGGTCCTAGGGATGCCTGACAGCTGGGACTTTTGAAAGTGCAATTGGCCGAACAAAGGGGCATATTAACAAGATGTGCGTTAAAAACCGCACATCGCACATTTCACTATCGCCGGATTTTTTCGCCGTGTTAGCGCGTTTTTATCAACGCGCAACACGTAGGCGATAGTAAATCCTGCGATAGCCGGCGATAATGAACATAAGCGTGTGAAAACAAGTGTTGTTTTCACGCGCTAATGTGTGCCTTGATAATATGGGGGGGTGGATTCAGCTTTATGATCCACACCCCCATGTTAACCATGCCTAACGCCTGGTCAGAGCAGGCGTTGGGAGACCTGCGATAAACTAGTTTATCGCAGGTCTTTTCCTCCCAACACCTGCCTTGGTGATAGGGTGTTCCCACCTCCAACCACATTTTACATGTGGTTGGACGTGGGAACGCCCACTTTGCATGTCATTAGCGATGTTTCTCGCTGACATGCAAAGTGGGCTTGAGGCAGGCGTTGCAATGCCCTTGTTAATAGGGCGCTGGAAGTATCGCCGCTTTCTCGGTGAATTGTGCAGAGAAAGCGGCGATACTTCAGCTTGTTAATACGCCCCAAAGTCCTTGGGATGCCATATGGCAGGAACTTTTTGTCCAATATGGAAAAGCACCGCTTTGCAAATCCTGCTTGAAGAAACTAAACCACTTTTTTGGTGTCCTTATACACAAACGCTGAGTCTTGATGTCAGTTTGCAATGCTCATTTAATAATCCTTTTTTAGGAAACACCAACCTTTTTCCCTTGAGTGGTCCACTGTCCAAAGTGTTGCTGTATAAATACATATGGCGGGAACTCTAGAGATAAGTGCCAGGACAAGGTCTTTGGGATGGGACGCCTTACAGAGGGATACTTGAGGGCAGACAAAGGGTAAGAAATGGTCTGCGCTGGGCGGACAAGGCACTTGCAGCCCAGGCCTGGTCATGGGGCTATGAACTCCAGATATTCGGTTGCAAGTTGAAGCCTCGACACGCTGTATATGATGTGAATAAATCTGCTGCTGTTCCAACACCACAAAAGGTGTCGGTGTACTTTATTTCTGGGGTGATAAAGAACGGCGGGAGGGCCTGTGAGTTGCTCACACAACTGGGGGGGGGGGGTTAAATAAAGGGTGACTGGCCGCTTGAGGTCACAGGGGGCACGACCTCTACTCACTCACCGTGTGGGCCGTGGGGCAGATTTATGAAGGCCTTGCGCCGCCAGTGCTTCACTTTATTTGACGCAACGGCGGCGCAAACAATGTGCCCTATTTACAACGTGACGCATCTAGGAGATGCGTCGCGTTGTAAAGCCCTGCGCCATAGGAGGCATTCCTGCGCAGGGGGGGGCGTTCCGGGGCAGGTGCGCCTCGCAAAAGTGGCTGAGTGAAATCTATGAGATTTCACTCAGTCACTTTCAGGACAATCCTGCGCCAAAACCCTGCGCCTGCTTGAAGCAGGCGTAGGTCTTGACGCAGCATTGTGGAGATGGGGCACCCCCGAGCCTTGCTGGAGCTGCGTCGCGCTTGCGACGCAGTTCCAGCAATGCGCCACCTTTACGGCACAGATGCGTCACGCATCTGTGCCGTTTTTGCCCCATGGTGCGCCGCATTGTAAATGCGGTGCACCATGGGTGGCGGAGCTGCGGCGCAGGATGACTGGCGCATCCCTGGGGATGCGCCAGTCATCATAAATCTGCCCCCAAGTCTTTTGGTGTTGGTCCAGGCCCGGTAAAGGCCTGCGCACAAGGGTCCACGTTTACAGGGTATTATGTGTCTGGCTTACATGTCTGTGGTGGCTTTGTGCTCCAGTTTGCATAGCTTCGCTTTTTCACGTAGAAAAATGTTGACATTTTATTGTGTACAGAGAAAAGTGACTGCTGGTCGTTGTGCCTCTCATTAAAAAAAAAACTGCCTGTCTGTAGGTGGTGATTCATGCCTCTGGTATGTGGCCTTTGCGTCCATTCTTTGTCCATCGCGCATACTTGTGCCCTGTATATTCTTCTATTTGAGGGCGCCTTCATTTCTATAAATCATTGTGGGAACACCGGTGCATTTTCTACACGTCAGACACGTACTGGACGCCTCGTGTGTGCATTTCGTTTTGTCCAGTGTAGTTTTAGATTTATTGCTGTACTGATTGTCAAGGGAGTTGTTAATATTTGATTGTGTGTAGTCTAGAGGGGTGTATCCCGTTCCTAAGTACTTATGACTGCAATGTTTGGGATGTGTCATTTGGGCTCTAATCACAGGTGTTTTGGAGCTGAGGTGTTTGTTTTGACAGTAGTCCCAGTGGACTTTGTTCATTTTCTGGTTCCAAATTCTGGGGATGCCTTTTTTCCAAGTTTTTGCATTGATCATTTTTCTATTACATCTTCATTTTGGGGTTATACACCTCGCGCCTCTGACACCAAGCTCATACTAATTAATAATTTAAAAAAATCCACAACCATAGTGTTTGAATCAAATTATTTGATACCACTTTCTCCAATGGTGAAACTATGCTATAGTATTTTTGTTAAGTCTCGCAAATTGTGCTTTTTAAGGTTTTAGCCCAATTTTTATGGTATGAAAACGTAAACAATGTTCTTAACATACATATGTTATTATTTTTTCTTCTTGCTTTTGTGTTGAGGACGCACTTTAAATTCGTTTGATCTTCTGCCCACTCCAATGATCTTGGTTGGATATGTACAACATTCTAGAAATACATTTATTTTATATTGATGTATCTTTTGCTACTTCCGATTTAAGGAAACACGATGTAAAACACTCACCTCGTCTGCTTCCCACTTATATAGTGCATTATTTCTGGTCATCGAGTAATTCAGAAAGTAACAAACGATTTCATCTGGCCGAAAAGTAATACTCGAGAGTGGCACGTACTGAATTCTGGAGACTGCGAACTTTATATTATCAGTCCTGCTGTCGTGTAAACATATTCGTTTTAGAACCACGGGGTGGCAGCATTGGATAGGGCAGGGAACATTTCCCCTCACTTTGTATTACTCATAAAAGGTCTCCCTCCCTCTTTCAAGTCTCTTCATTGTGAGATTCTCGTTGCTCGTATTGTCCATTAATTCTGGTAAACACAGTTTATCATTTTTTTGCTCTTAATTTGTTTCTTTTTCTTTACCCTTCATTCTCAGTGTACACTTTCCATTTGTCTTTCTATTCAGCTTTCCTTGAAATTGTTGCACTTTCTTGCATTTTTGACACCTACATACTTTTTATTTTGACCTACTAGTCAGTCGATGTTTTAGAGGCTTGGTACTAATAAACACGAATATCTTATTTTAAATTAAGAAAATAGCGATGAACAAGAAGTATGTTTTCAATTAAGTAAAGTTCTTTCAAGCATTTAAAAATTGGGGGCTTATTTATGAGAGGCTTGCCCTGCTGGAGCGTCACAGTTTGTTTGACAGTGTGGTGGCGCAAGCCTCTCAATCATGTCTCTAAGGCAATGGAAAGCTACTCTGCGTGGCTTTGCATGCCCTCATAGATATAGAGTAAGACAAAGCAGCACAAAGCGCTGCCTTGACTTACTCTGCATCAAGGAGGAAGGTGGGGTTTTCCAAGCAACACCTATGGATTTTGATCCTGCTCCAGATTTACTTAATCACGTAATCCTGAGGCAGCTCCACAACTTTACACCTCTCCAGAGCAATATTTTTATTTCTCCTCAATCCTAACTCTTCCCATGCCTCTCAGGATTGTTTTTTTTTCAAGATTGTATTTGTGCAGGAAGGAGACGCTTCCCGCACAAAAACAATCCTGCTTGCTTCCTTGGCACTAGGCAGCAAAATGTGCGCCAGTGCAGGGAGATAGGATAGGAATGCAATCCATTTCATAAATACAGTGCTTTCCTGCCTTTCACATTGGCATGGGGCAGCACAGCAGGAAGACTTTCAGTGCTGCTCTACGACAAATTTTCTTTAAGGAGGCCCAAAGTTGGTCCGCTTCACGTTACTTTTAAAGAGAGTAAGGTGCATATATAAAACACAATCACACGGTGCAGCAAGTTACCTTGCTGTGCTGCACTGAGAGACAGGGAAAAGCCCGGAATGTGCCGTATTTAACATAATATGGCGCATTCCTGTCTTTGCCCTCTGCTGACGCACAATGTGCTGCCTAGCGCTAAAGAAAGCACATTGGCATGAGGATGCAAGGGCGCCAGCGTTGTAAGCAGGATTGTTTTTGTGCAGGAAGGGACACCTTCCTGCACAAAAACAATCCCATGAGGCATTTTCCTCTTCATATGTGTGCACACAGAGAGGAGAAAAAAATCTGAAAAATGAAAATATTTCTCCTTGTTACGCCTCCCCTGAGAGGTGCAACATTTGACCCATTCGCAGGAATACCAGCAATGGTAGAACTGAGAATGCAACAAAATCTGTGGAAAGATGCGAAGGATAGCCCACACTCCAGCCATGGAACGCCTCAATGGGACAGAGTAACACAACCAAGCGATTTAAGCTATGTTGTGTTACTCTATATTTATCGAGCCATGCAGAACCATGCAAGGTGTCCTTAAGTAGCTTGATAAATCTAATTTACGAGTTGTATTGCTCCTGAGTCCCGTTGTGTGGCGTAAAGGCGACACAACTCTTTGATACATTTGTAATTAGGAGTCTAAGACCCACATTAAAAGTTAGATGGAACGGTGATGTATTTACCACTCATATGGTAATACCTTTACCCCATGATAAAGTATTTACCACATAGGGTAAATACCCCTAGTCCGAGATTTTAACTTGTAAATGAGGCTACTGATTTAAGCATGTTTTGCCTTTTCATAGATCTCCTCCACCCCACCCCATCAACACATTTCAGTGACTTTGACCTCCTGGAATCGATCAGGGAAAAACCGAGAGAGTGTGGTAATTATTTAATGTTTGTTTGGTGTTTAGACTGGAGTTTTGAGTTTTTTAGGTCTATGCCACATAAGTTGTTGCTTTCAAGCCTCTGTGTGAAGGTTTTTACTATGCTCTAAGTTAATTTCACACCTGCCTGGTTTTAAGGTTTGCTGTGAAATTGTTACTCCATTTCTCCAGCCTGTTGACTGGTTTCTTTATTTAAGGTCCCTCGAAGTCGTCTGTTTTCAAATCCCACATGTGAATAATTATATTGTAGCAGTGCATGGCTGCTGGGGGGTTTGCTTATATTTATTTCATGGTCAGAAACGTTGTATTAGTTGTTGCACAGAAAACGCTTGCCTAGGGAAGTGTTTATGCAAGCAGCTGCTTAGCTTTATGTGAATGTCATTTGAAGGCATAACATTTGTTCTTATTGCTTGTTTTAATATGTTTGATATAATTTGCACAAAGAAAATATTGTGGGGATCAATTCCCTGTTGTTTGCTGATTAAAATGGTTGCCCGTAGGATGATGGCTTGTTAAGATAAACATTTACAAATTTATAGGCAATTTGGAGATTTCAGGGGGATATTTACAATGAAATGAGACATCGTGGTTTTGCGAGCAATTTTGCTGCACCGAGCTGCATCGTTTAAAAAAGGCAGGGATGTGCCTTATTTACAGGAATATGGTGCACCCTTGTGCTCTACCCTATGCCGGTGCTAAAACAGCAACTGTGCGCGAACGCAAAAACCCGTGCAAGGGTGCCTGAATTTCAGGGATGATTGTGTTTGTGAAGGAAGGGAAACCATCCAGCAGACAAACAATCATTAATGGCATTTTGCTCCTTCTATGTGTGCCAGCACCCAGGAGGCACTCCATGGGCATTGTGGTAGGTTTTCTCATGTAACACCCATGGAATTTGACACTTCCCCAAATTTAAAAAGTGATGTACACCTGGGGAAGCGCTAGCTCCTTATGCCCAAAGTGATGCATAACGAGTAGAAATATGTTTATTTCTACTTGTTTTTTCCTCTTTCCATGAGTGCTGCATTCTACAACATACACAGAAAGAGGAAAACACCTCATAGCATCGTTTTTGTGTAGGAGCGTGCCCCTTCCTGCACAAAAACAATTCTACCTGCTTCGGAGGCACCCTTGCAGCATGGTGCAAGAGTGCCTGCATTGTTGCTAGGTTGTCGGAATGGGGCTAGCACAGACAGAAAGGACAGGAATGCACCATATTGCTTACATACTGTGCAGTCCTGACCCTTTACTTTGGTGTAGGTCAGCGCTTCAAGGTGCTGTGCTACGCTGCCCTAGGCCAATTTGCCATAAATGAAGCCCTATTGGCTGTAATGTGGGAGGCTAACACAAGAGATCCTATGATGTGTTTTCGCATAAATTCAATGAATACTAAGACAATGACAATTATTACAATGATGTTGATAATGCTACTAATGCCCTGGAAAAGATGAAAACTGGGAATAAGCCTCATATTTTAATTGTAAATGCAAGATGTACTCTAATGGGAAACATCCTTAACAACGCGGGCATTACCCCGCGCTGCTATTACGACGCTGCCTTTACAACGCAAGTCGTTACGACGACTTGCGCTGGAGGGCGCTATTGGATAGGGAATAGTTAATTTTCTATTCCAACACCTTCCCTACTGTAACGTGGGCTGGAGTTGGAATAGAAAATTAAACTATTCCACTATCCAGCCCTTACAGCGCAAGTCGTTGTAACGACTTGCGTTGTAAAAACAGCGTTGTAACGGCACGCGGTGTAAAAGCCCGCGTTGTAATGCCGTACATCCACTCTAATATTTAAGTCTGAGTTAATTTAGCATCTAAATTCAGCAGAGTGGCCTCCTCAGTAGATAATTGTAGAATACATTTGGGCCAAGATGCAAATCTAAGTGGATAGGTATGCTAGATCTAAAATGATGATGAATTGCCCAAGGTCCAATATCTTAGAAATTGACCATAACTCTGGAATTGGATGCAAAATTGGTTAATTTACAAGCCAACATGGTAAGGTCCCTAGTAAAGGTGTGGCTAGGGCATGCTCCTTGTGCCAAGATGAACTATTGAATATTCTGGCTTCTGTTTCCTGTATTTTATAAGGGGTGGACTACTAATTCTTCTCCACCAGTGGTGTTAGTGGAGTTTTGAACACTCTGTTTTAGGCTTGTAACACGGAATTCTGGCATATCTCCACCAACCGCCACACCATGTGGCAGACTTCTTTCTCACGTGCAGTTCACCAACATTAAGCTGGGGAGTATGAGCGAAAACTGGGGTCCCCTAGTGCGATTTTTAGGTACTAGGATAGCACCCAGTGAGCAGTCACAACCATTCACGGTGAGAAAACTGGAGTAGGCGGTGAGAAATCTGATGCTCGAGTGGATAATCTACTTGAGCTGCAGCAAAGAAACATAATCCTCTGGCATGCCGCATGGTGTCGTATGCACATAATTTTGTAGCGCTGAACAAGCTTCCGGCATTAAATATCAGAGCAATGTGAGGATTCGCCCACTCATGGAACTCGATGGAATCTCATGGAGTTTATATGGAACTCAACAGAACTCCACGGAGTGAATCTCTAGTGTAAGGGTTAGAAAATACACCCAGGGTCTGGAAGTAAAATTACAGCTGTGGTCTGCAGAGCTTAATGGGGCATCCACAGTTTGGCATGTAAAATATTGGTTCAGACCTGCCAGACCTGTGAAACATGTGTGAAATTAAAAATGGCATGTTATTCCAATGATTGGCACCCCAAAATGTATTTTATCTGGCAGTTCTGGATCCTAGTGGATGTGTAAGTATAGATTCGAAACAACAATCTGCAACTCTTTCAGGAAAGCGATAAATGAATAGTCATTCAAGGTAAATTGTTCATATATATTAAAATACTAATGAATTGGTGAAATTATATGTTTAATACATATTTTGGAAAAGTTACCTTTACCCTGCCTGAAGCTCCTGGAGGTTTTTGCATTATCCTGCCAGCAGCTGCCCAGCCTGTGCTCGACCTTAATGAGGTGTGAAAAAGATTCCAGAGCAGAACAATTGCTTATTTCTGGTGATAGGGTGGGTTGGAAGTTAGGTATGTGGTTCCTATAGGCTCAGGAAGGTCATGTTATGCCTTCTAGCCCGGCAGCTCAGCCGATCCCGCCACGATTAGCATGCAGGGCTCAGCAGAGGACGAGTATAAAGCGTCCTTGGTCCCGTACTAGAGCTTGTTGCGCTCTATTGTTTTGGGAGTCCAAGAACTTCAATTTCCGGGTGACTCACCATTGCGTTTCTGGTTCGCACCTTGTTTTTGGCGTCTTCTCCTCCATTCTTCAGGGGTCCGGAGTTGGTCTCTACAGATTTCCACCTCCAAGTCTCTCTGTGTTGCCTGCTTCTCAATGTGGCTTCTGCTTTCGTTTTGGGCGTGGCTCCTGCTTTGGTTTTGGGCACGGCTCCTGCCCCGGTTCTTCGCTTCAGTCCTTGATGTGGCTCCCGCCCCTATCCTCACTCCAGTCCACACTAGTTCCTCGTTTTGGTTCCCAGTTACCTACAAAAGAAAAAAAAAGAAAGAACTCAGTTATTCAGTGATTCAGCATGCACGGTAATGGTGCTGCCAGCATCTAAACATTTGCATATGGCCATGTCTGACCCGGGGTGGTGTGGAGTGCAAAAAAACGATGGATTCAGGCCCAGATCTCTGTACCGGGGTGAGTGTATAACATTGTTCTGCATTCTGTCCATCAATTGCTGTTTTTGCATTTGTCACCCCGAGTGGGATGGGTATGCTCAGACGTGAGTCCCATGCTCTCCACACCACCGAAGTCAAGCTATCCAGGCTGATGACAGCTGATAGCCAGAAACCGGTCCTTTGATGCTTGATTCCGGTCCAGGAAAGACATGGCTTGGCAGTTCGGGCTGGACTGGTCCCATGAGGCACAGGATCAAGTCTGATTTGCATATGGCCATGTATGACCTGGGGTGGTGTGGAGTGCAAAAAAAGATGGATTTAGGCCCAGATCTCTGTACTGGGGTGAGTGTATGACATTGTTCTGCATTCTGTCCATCAATTGTTGTTTTTGCATTTGTCACCCCGAGTGGGATGGGTATGCTCAGACGTGAGTCTCATGCTCTCCACACCACTGGAGTCAAGCTATCCAGGCTGATGACGGCTGATAGCCAGAAACCGGTCCTTGGATGCTTGATTCCGGTCCAGGAAAGACATGGCTTGGCAGTTCGGGCTGGACTGTTCCCATGAGGCACAGGGTCAAGTCTGATTTGCATATGGCCATGTATGACCTGGGGTGGTGTGGAGTGCAAAAAAAGATGGATTTGGGCCCAGATCTCTGTACTGGGGTGAGTGTATGACATTGTTCTGCATTCTGTCCATCAGTTGTTGTTTTTGCATTTGTCACCCCGAGTGGGATGGGTATGCTCAGACGTGAGTCCCATGCTCTCCACACCATTGGAGTCCAGCTATCCAGGCTGATGACGGCTGATAGCCAGAAACCGGTCCTTGGATGCTTGATTCCGGTCCAGGAAAGACATGGCTTGGCAGTTCGGCTGGATTGTTCCCATGAGGCACAGGGTCAAGTCTGATTTGCCTATGGCCATGTCTGACCTGGGGTGGTGTGGAGTGCAAAAAAAGCGATGGATTTAGGCCCAGATCTCTGTACTGGGGTGAGTGTATGACATTGTTCTGCATTCTGTCCATCAATTGTTGTTTTTGCATTTGTCACCCGAGTGGGATGGGTATGCTCAGACGTGAGTCCCATGCTCTCCACACCACTGGAGTCAAGCTATCCAGGCTGATGACGGCTGATAGCCAGAAACCGGTCCTTGGATGCTTGATTCCGGTCCAGGAAAGACATGGCTTGGCAGTTCGGCTGGACTGTTCCCATGAGGCACAGGGTCAAGTCTGATTTGATTATGGCCATGTCAGACCTGGGGTGGTGTGGAGTGCAAAAAAACGATGGATTTAGGCCCAGAGCTCTGTACTGGGGTGAGTGTATGACATTGTTCTGCATTCTGTCCATCAATTGTTGTTTTTGCATTTGTTACCCCGAGTGGGATGGGTATGCTCAGACGTGAGTACCATGCTCTCCACACCACTGGAGTCAAGCTATCCAGGCTGATGATGGCTGATAGCCAGAAACCGGTCCTTGGATGCTTGATTCCGGTCCAGGAAAGACATTGCTTGGCAGTTCGGGCTGGACTGTTCCCATGAGGCACAGGGTCAAGTCTGATTTGCATATGGCCATGTATGACCTGGGGTGGTGTGGAGTGCAAAAAAACAATGGATTTAGGCCCAGATCTCTGTACTGGGGTGAGTGTATGACATTGTTCTGCATTCTGTCCATCAATTGTTGTTTTTGCATCTAAACAAAGGCATACTAAACTGAATACTAATCTTTGTTCTTGGAGATTTGTCTCTTATTTTCTTTGTTTAATGAATGTCCTTATGAAGATAAAATATAAGAATACCCCCTCACTCATCCTGAAGTTAAGGATAAAATAAGGTATTCACATTTAAACCAGCAAGTTGCTTAACACGTTCCTTTGTTTACCTGATCTCAGACGGTTTCTCCCAGATTCGATTAAGTGGGTACTATTCCATGACCTCTTTTACATTTCTATGTAATCTTGGGGCATAGTTCCCATTGGTATTTTTCCCTTTCTCCATAGCCAGTGTGAGTATCCAAGACACTTTAACTTGTTGCATAAAGTAAGAGGGAAATCACTGAGGTAGTAATAGTGTAGTGTAGTTCATATATCCTTGATAGGCTTTGTACATTGGAATGATATACACTATAGATTTGACATAGGACTGAGGTCAGTATGTCTCTATCGAGTACATTAAACTTATTTACTTGTGTGTGCCAGCTAACTCAGAGGTCACTAGAAACTTCTTGAATAAACAAGAAGGGATTAGTTTCTGACAACCGCATAAACATGACAACTTTGTTTCCCTTAGAATCGGAACAGTCTCAGAATCCTGGAAACAATAGATAACAATTTCACTCAGTCAATCATGCATATCTCGTTTCTTCAGAGTTGCACAGAGATAGAGAGACGGGTGTTTCAATAAAAAGGGTTTATTGAACAGTCTTATTTCTCATGCAAGAGATATGGACTGCTAGAATCGAAAGACAGAATGCGAAGTATAATACATACAGCGTTAGCAGTAAGATAAAATAATACTGCAATAGCATGGTCTGTAGCTACGACATATATTCATAAAAATACATACATAAATAACACAGGCTAAAATGTGAATACTCATCTGGTGTTTCTAACTAGTTCTACCCCAGTGTACCTTACCTAAGTATAGTACGAGGTATGAAGTAGGTGCCGTTTTCTAAAGTATGGTTACCTATATTTTAGTATTGCCAAGAGTTGCCAAACGTTTCTCCAGGTTCTAGTCTGCTCCATACCTCAGAATGAGAGAGGTCGGAATTTCCTTCCAGGACTCGATATCTAACATCCCGCAAGGGGAGTCAAAAACACTGGAGCTGGATTCTCTGCGAGGAGGATGACAGCGTCTGGTCAGTGCGTCAGGCGAGGACTCGATCTCCTTCCGAACTTGCTGTGGCAAGCCGCGTCGTGCAAGTATGCAGCCGAGCTGTGCCGTACCGTGGCTTGCCATGGTAAGTGAAGGTATATTTATACCTTGAAGGTGTTAAGGAATGCCATTATTGACGTAAAAGTCGGGCAGAGGAACATCATGAATGAAGGGGAAGTACTAAAGGCTTAAGAGTCTGCTTTTCCAAGAACTCGTTGTGACGTGAATGGACGGATGTAGTTGATCATGCCTGTATTTGGCTAGCATGGGCAATGCCTAAATAAGGGTTGGAGTTCTATGCCTAAATGAGGACAATGGGAATTGCGTAAAGTGCATAAATCAGGAAATTTATATACAGTATCTAAATCGACACACAACAAGAGAATCAAAAACATTTTTAAAACATTGTATTTCCTTTCTCATTATCATACACTTATTAGCACCTTTTTTCTTTACCGTTAGGAAATCTCCCTGATTGACTGCCCATATATTTTACAAAGAGACAGCGTGGGACAATTGTATTTTTTTCCCTTCTTTTTCCCCTGTTCCCTTGGTTGCTATTCCTGCTTTGACATTGTTGGGCATAACTAACGAATAAGGGAAGTTGATTCAGAAAAGGGGGTGGTGATGGACAGAGCATCTGAGTTAAACAGAACACTCATACCCAGTCATAAGATCAGGGCTTGATCCATCACCGTTTTTTAGCTCACTGCACCATCCCAGTTCAGAACCTGGCTACATGCAAATTAGTCTGACCCTGGCCCAATGCATCATGGGAACAGGGCAGACCAAACTACCAAGCCAATTCTTTACTGGAAAGGAAACAAGCTTCCGGGGACCGGTTTCTGGCATTGCAGCCGTCTTCGGCCCGGCTTGCTTGAATCCTGATGGTGCAGTGAGCAAGGGACTCATGTCTGAGCATACCCTGCCACTCCTATAGTGGCCAAAACGATTCAGAAAAGGGGGTGGTGATGGACAGAGCATCTGAGTTAAACAGAACACTCATACCCAGTCAAAAGATCAGGGCTTGATCCATCACCGTTTTTTATACTGCTTTGACATTGTTGGGCATAACTGGCGAATAAGGGAAGTTGGCTATTTTTCGTCTCGCATGTTGCTCCTGCAGAAATAAGGGTAAGACCCTGGCAGGTCACGTGGTGTGGCCCAGGAACTTAATTTTCATCAAAGGGACAGCGGTGAAGCATGTTTATTCATGGTTCATGTAGGATGAGACCTGAAGAGGGAATGCTCTTGGTTCTAAGGCCTACCCTAGCCAAGCTGGCTCTTACCCCAGTGGTAGGGAAGCTCCAGATCCAGTTTTGAGTAGACAAAAAGAAGGTATTGCTCATTTCCCTAAACACACACTTGGCTGGCATACAGGCTTCCTCCAAGGATGGAAGGATGGCCTCTTCCATCCCTGATGTCCCTTTGAAGGGTGCAGTTTGGGATCATTTGCAGTTACAGGAGATTGGATGGGCTGTAAGTGGGGAGGTTTTCCCAGGGAACTTTCCCCCCCATTAATGAGGATGTATCTAGGATTCACCCCACCTACTGGCTACTTCAAACCTTAAATGTGACTCCCCAAGGAATCCTTCCAGAACACATTCTGAAACTGTGAAATATTAGAAGAGGACTGGACCTGCTGTCTTTGACCTGACAGGAGCCTTGAAGGACTGGATCAATTCTGTCTTGTAATTAAGACACAAGTGGACTCCTTTGGCCAGTTGGTTGCCCTCCAGTGTGGCTACAGGGACAAAACAAGGTGACTTTTTCCTGAAGTCACCAGTTGACAACTGCCAATTGGACTCTGCAGAAGTATTACCTGGCCCATAAGCCCTTTACCAGGGTCCTGGGTGCCTTTGAATTGGCCCAGAGGAACTGCACTAAAAACCCTGAAAAGTTGGGACTCAAAGTATTTTTCAACTTTTAAAACCTCCAGAGCCATCAGCTGGACCTTGCTGCAAAAGTGGCAGATTTTGGTTCTACTTCCTCAGATACAGCTTCAAGATTTTGAGCTACATTCAGTTTACTGTATTGTTAGAAATGGGATTTCTGGTTGGTTGAGGCTTGTGCCAAAGCCAGGCAGAAGCCACCACTCTAGTCAGGTTAAGGGGGAAACACACACTGTTGAAAACCCCTGCTCGCCCCCTTGGTAGCTTGGCACGAGCAGACAAGCTTATCCCCAAGGCAATGTGTAAAGTATTTGTACCAACACTCACTGCAACACAGCAGTGAACACACAACAGGACACTACACCAGTTATTATAAAAATATAAATATCTTTATAAAGCTTGGGCCAGATCAAAACGTTAGCAAAATGCACATACATATAAATAAAGTTACTTCCAAAATCACTGGCTCTCTTGTGATGTTGTTTGACTTATTCACAGTTCTCTCAGCAAAAACCAACTTTGTATGTTCAAAGTTCACCTTGAATGCTCTCTTTTTGCAAAAACAAATGTTCTCGTAAGGATAAAAATACTCCAGGGGGGGCTCAGTACAGCTGTGCACCCTTGTTCTAGCTTGTGGATAGTTACTTCAAAAAGCGGTGTCCTTCTCAAATAAGTGCCCCCCCGCAGTAGCACAGCACGTGCTCCACTAATCGAGTCAGCTCTAATTCAAGAATCTACCTTCCTCGCAAATGCGCGGGCACGTGCTAGTCACTAAGAGAATGATGCCCGTAATACCAAAAGAATGGTGCCCTTGCGATCACCGGTCCTCGCGGGACCACGCATGGAGAGTGCTTCGTTAGCTGGCTACTGAAATCACCCTCTGCCTAGGTGCGCGTAGCCCTGACCACTTTATTGTAGTCCGCGTTACTTCTCAGCAATGAGGAAGTCAGAATCCACGCAACCGGGGAGTAAGGGGTTCCTCCACAAGGCCCCTAAGTATTTGTGCACAGAGTGCTGTGCTTACACCCAGACTCATGCTGCCCGTCTCTAATGGTAACTCTCTGCTAATTGGTGGGGGCTGTTAACTGTGTGTGCGGTCTCTGTCGGGTCGCCGATCACGCTGCAGCGCCTCCCTGGGACACTCTCTACTTCAGGGGCCAGCATGGCTCTCACAGCTGACGAGCCATTGGTTGCTGGGCAATGCTTCGCGCTGGGTTCAATCTCAGCACGGCTCTTCCCTGACGTCAGCAGGGAAGCGGACACAGTGTCCCGAGGCTTCCGGGCCAGCATCGGTGACTTTTCCTGCACAGCGTTTCTGATTAAGCCCCCGGGCCGGCAGCAGTGATGTTTTCCTGGCACAGAGTTTCTGATGAAGCCCCTGGGCCAGCGGCGGTGAAGTTTTCCTGGCACATCGCTTCATGACAGGCCCTCAGCTGTGTGCCGATGAGCACACCAAGTCTGAAGCACATGGGCAGCTTCGCTAAGGTGCAGGCTCAGGAGGCCACAGTCAGGGTGCAGGGACACGGACTCAGATGTTGATAAACATGGTTTCTTCTGGTAAACATTTGTGTTCCTGAGTTTTAACAGGAGGCCAGCTCTCTTCTGGCCCTTGGAGACTCGCAGGACACAGCACACAGCAAAGTCCTTAGTTTTCAAGCAGGGGTGGGACACAACACATAGCAAAGTTCCTTGTTCTCACCCTTAGTAGATTCAGCAAACTGCAAGTCAGCCCCAGAACACACAGCAAGGGCAGTCTTCCTTTTCAGTCTCTTCAGTGGATCTCCTTGAGCAGAGGTTCCCCTTGATTGTAGAAGTCAAATTGTATTGGGGTTTCAGCTCTTACTTTTATACCCCAAAAGTCTTTGTTCTTACATGTGTGAGGGGTACAGGACACAGTCCAAACCAGTTCTCGGTGCCCGCTGCCAGGGCATGTGTTCTTCCTTTGTGAATGAGGGCCAGGGCTATCAGACACACCGCAGAGGTGGAGCCAGCTTTGTGGGAGGCAGGCACAGCCCTATTCAGACCCTGGTGCTACTCCTTCTCCCCACTCTACATGTAGATGGGTCTAGTCAGCCTAGCGCTGATTCACCCAGCCTCCTGCAGCCACCCCCATTCTCTGTCACTCACAATCCAGACCATCAATCCACAAACAGGCAGAGGCATACAGAAAGGTTGAACAGGAAAATAGCCACTTTCTAAAAGTGCTATTTTCAAACACGAAATTTAAAAACCATCTTCCCTAAAAGATGTGTTATCAAATTCTGAGTTCAGGAATACCAGACTTCAGCTTCCCATCTTGCTCCTATGGGGAGATATGCAGGTACACATGGGACACAGCACTCCCCATTCTATCCTACGGGCAAGATGGCTGTTCAATAGTGAAAAATGAAATTGGCAGTATTTCACTATCAGGACATGTCACCCACACTAGTACATGTCCTACCTGTACCATGCACTGCACCCTGACCAGGGTTGTACCTTAGGCCTACCATAGGGGTGTCCCATGTGCAAGAAAAGGGAAGGGTCAGGCCTGGTCAGTGTGTCCACTGGCCAGGACAACATGGCAGTTCACAGACTGCGCACAGGCACTGCGGTGGCGGGCCTGAGACACCATATTAGGGCTACTCAGGTGGGTGGCACAATCAGGGCTGCAGGCCCACTAGTAGCATTTGAATTACCAGCCCTGCCACACTCAGTGCCCTTTACTAGGGACCTACTGGTAAAACAAATAATTCAATAACAATTTACAGGGAGATCATATGCACTTTAGTACTGATCAGCAGTGGTAAAGTGCCCAGACTCCTATAGCCAACAACCACAGGTCAGGAAAAACAAGAGAGGAATAAGCAAAATGTTTCTGGATAACTGCAAAAGGGGCCTTTTCCAACATGTGTTTATCTTACTTGATTTAGGATTGTTTATGGATTTTAACCGTATTACTGTTTCTGTACCATTGGAAAATGGCCCTCTCTGAAAAGTCACTCGAAATTTTTTGCCTGCCTCTTTCTCTATTTCTGACCTCATTTTTGTTGGATTTAGGACTGAGCACTTTACCACTACTAACCAGTGGTAACGTGCACATGCTCTCTCCCCTAAACCTAGTAAAATGAGCTCCTACCGAACTGGCATATTTAAAATACTTACAAGTCCCTAGTAAAGAGAACCACATGTGCCCAGGCCTGTACATTAAAATCTACTAGAGGGCCTGCAGCACTGATAATGCTACCCACTTAAGTAGCCCCTTAACCATGTCTCAGGTCTGCCACTGCAGTGCCTGTATGTGCAGTTTTAAACTACCATGTCGACCTGGCAGGTTAAATCTCTTCTAAAAATAGTTGGGCCCTAATTGAGGACCAGGCCAACAGCGCCCAACTTAATGGTCCACAGGCCTCTAATGTGACCAGTGTATAATACTGCATCTTGATAATGATTTGACTCTCCTTCAAAATTAAACTGATGCTTTTCAGTACTTCAAACACTTTATTAAAGCGAGATTTTTTCATGATTCAAACCCAAATTTTACTCCACACTAACATTGTAATATTTCGCAATTCCCTGGTTGGTAAATTAAATACTGGGTTTACATACATTTTTGTCTGTTTTATGCACAATGTATACAGTATTGTTATATAATTCAGTGTGAAGTCTCTTTTTTGGTATATTTATTGGTATATTTATTATGTTACTGCTGCAAGTGTGTTGCGCAAAGGCTTTACACATTGCCTCTGGGATAAGACTGACTGCTCTTGCCACTGGAGCGTCACTTTTGTTAAGCTTTGCTGGCACACAGTGCAGGCCCATATCCACAAGGACACGCAAAGCCACCCTGCGAGGCTTTTAATGGCCTTGTAGATGAGGTGTACGGCCACGCAGCCCAAGTTGCTGCACTGCCTTACATTGCGTCATGGTGGCATGCTGTGGGTGTTGCTGTGGTGTTTACCACGCAATGCATGCCCATAAATGTTGACACAGCCCCAGATTAACAACATAGAGGGAATCTGGAGTAGCATCAAAAACGTCTGTCTCCCCAGAGCAAGTGTAACGAGGAGAAATGTTGACATTTCTCCTAGTTCTTTCTGTTTCCACCTGTGTTGCATTCTGCATCACACATTGAATGAGGAAAACACCTCTTTGATTGTTTTTGTGCAGAAAGGTGCCTATTCCTTCACAAAAACAATAATGTAGCAACACAGACAACATCGCACTATGGTGCAATGGTGCATGCATTGGCGCAGAGTTGCAATTTTTGTGCAGGCGCTGGCTGAAAGGAAAAGAATGCATCATATCTTGAAAATGCAGTACATTTCTGTCCTTTTGAATTGGCTTAATGCAACACAGCAAAATGACTTGCGGCTCTGCCCTACACCAATTCATTGTGAATATGCCCTTCCCATTTCTAACAATAACCATACCTTAAAACACTCCAGTGACAAGTCAGAGAAATCTGCTCTGCGGAAACACTTACTTTTACATATTAGCTAAATCATCACCAAGTGTGCCATGCAATTCCACAAGGTTGGATGCTTAAGGAACAACATTGTGACACGTTAAGGTTTAAAGGAAATGCTCACAAACTGCATTTTCTAGTACATAGGGTAGTACTACTAACATACAATAACATGCTATTCACTAACCTACATGTGTAAGTTGGCCTTCACTACTCCTATCTTTTTCTATGCAGAGATCTCAACCTGATTGAGGAATCTCCACATGTGTAAGTATATGCTTTAATAGTAAATGTGGGAGGAACAGATGGGAGTGGCTTGGAAATGGGGAAGGCTTACTATAAAAGAGAAGGAGCAAATGGAGGGCTAGTGAGTGATTTATGGAGGGACATGAACCCTCACACAAAAGAGTAAGCCCATTCCTATTCACAAACTCCACTACTAAAGTTAAGACAGCCAAAAAGGACTCAAAACAGTAATATTAGTACCCAAAATCTGGAGTAAGTGTAGCACCACACATGGCCTACCACTGGTACTGCAACAGCATCCCATTTAAAATAACAGAGCTTGGGACTTAAAATTAAATCCCATAGGAAATAATGTTACATTAAATGTAATTATTTAAAACTGTAATGTAATGTTATTTAAAAAAGGTTTAATGGGAGGCAAGATGGCGCCTGCAAGTCAGGCGTACCTGTGAGAGCTCCGTTTGGGCGATCCATTTAGTTGCCTTACCGGAGGTTCAGCGTGTCTATTCTGGCTGTTTTTTGCCGCCTTCGACGAGCTACGGAGTCTGTGCTGCGCTGATGTCCATACACTGTGCGGTTTGGGAGCTTTGATGTGTGCCGGTCGCCGGTCGCGGGAGCCACGATTTTGATGCTGCGATTCTGATGCTGGGAGGCGGCCACAGTGTGTGAGCTGACGCCGGGAGGAGACTCGGCGGTACGAGCAAGTGAATTCCGACGTGTGAGCGCCAGGAAGGGCGGGCAGCTGTGGATAGTTCTAATCAAGCCGCGGCTCAGACGCTGGAAAGACGCTGGTAAAACGCCGAGTACAACTAAGCTTATGAACTTTGGCTGGTGCAGCGGTATGGATTAATGGCTAACGGTTAACCGGCTAAGACCGCTGAGACCGCTGCCCGGGAGAGACGTTATCAGGAATTGCAATTATACGAGGATAAAAGTATATAGAGCCAAGCAAAGACTTGATAAGTAAGATTAAACAGCACCAAGGTGAGGTGAAACCAGGGGGGTGTTGCTCATTTTCTTTTCTCTATGCAAAAAGACTTAAAAGACTTAAAGACTTAAAAGGATTTAAATAACTGGCAGAATCTACCAATTGAATCTAACAATACTGGCATTGATTTCACATTCCACATAAGATGAATATACTCTGGTAATTAGCTGCATAAGTATAAAGAGTTAAGATTTTCCGAGTATAAATCCCACATTACTCTGTTCTGTGTGTGTATTCGGCTTATTCATTATGGGCCCTAAAACTGCTCGTGGAGGTAAAACAAGACCTAGTGGTGAAAATCAGATTGGGACTTGTGCTGCTCTTGCGGCAAAGTCAAAACAAGATGCTAGCAATAATGACCCCGATGTTAGCCAAACTGGTACCCCAAAAATACCACAAATGTTCAATACTAAAGCTAAAATAACAACGACAAAGACTTTAACAGCTGGAGTTGGGGGTGAAAAAAATATGGCTACGGATGATTTGGGAGGTCTAGATGTGGATAACGATCAAGATAAGACTTTGGTGGAGGCACTTGAACAGCTAGTAGTCTCTCTAGTAATTTCTTTGACTGCCCCATCACCACTCGATCCTTCACCTGCACCATCTAGATCACAAAATACTGTTGTTTCCAATATCAAGGATGTGATCGAAGGCGAAGTTGATGTTGAGCAGGACTCATCTCGAGTTGAAGGGGTAGAAGGTGAAGGTGACCCTATCAGCAGTAAAGATAGTGACATTTTTTCACTTTCAGAACATTCCGAGGGGTCTGATTTGGAAGAGGATTTAGAGGATGAAGTGGAGACTTCCTCTCTGGAAAATACGAGCAAGGAAACATCTGTTATTGCTACTGCAGATTTGCAGGTAGATAGAGATTGGAGTGAGGAAATTCCCAATGGAGACCCGACCATAGAGGATCAAGATCAGGATCTAACAGACTCTACTCAACAAATCAGCTCTAGCCCCGGGTTTCCTAACCAGACACCAATAGATATTATATTGAAAGCTATCTCAGATCAACGATTGGAGGCGAAAGCCGAGCATCTGAAAACCCATAATGCTTGCAAAAAACTTCAGAATACAGTGCGACGTTTAGCAAAATCGTGCAATGATTTCACAGATAGAATGGTAGAAGCGGAAGGACGCATTTCTTCATTGGAAGACCAAGTAACACACATTAAAACTAATATTGATGACTTCAAGGGTCAGAAAGAGGATGTGAATATAAAATTGGTGGATTTGGAGAATAGGATACGTCGCAATAATTTGCGAATTTTTGGGGTCCCAGAAGGATGTGAGGGGCAAGACGTACGACAGTTTGTGGTTGAACTTTTTGAAGAAGCCTTTCCGGAGGTTAAAGACTGGCAGTGGTCTCATGAGATTCAGAGAGCGCACCGCTTTCCTTTTCGCAAGCAGGCATCACGGAGTACCCAAAGTCGTCAACATCCTCGAGCTATTTTGATATCTTTAAATAACTTTTTGGCAAGACAAAAATGTTATGATCTTGCAAGACCCGATAAGAAGCGCTCTGGGAAGGGTATTGAATGTTTTGTACGCCCTGACTACTGTCACGCCACCGTAGAAAATTGCTGGCGACTGCGCCAGCTGATTGATCCATTTTAAAAAAAGGGCGCTCATGCTTTTCTGCTTCAACCATCTACACTAAAGCTTGTATACAAGGGGCAAAATAGATTCTTTACCGCTGAAGCTTTAGCGAAAGCATATCTGAATTCATTAGCATGAGGAGAATGCTATAAACTTTAGATAATTATTGTTTCTGCACGTGGTATAACTCATGCTTCTTTCTTTTCTAGATTAATGGATACGTCTAAACACTTGAGGTGCTCTCACATACATCAACGGGGCGATAGGTCCCTTTGCCTTAGTGTTGGGGAGGGTCACAGGGGGAGAGGGGGATGGAGTGATGGGGGTGGGGCTGGGTGGACACGGGGGTGTGCTGGGGAGAAAAAGGGGAAAAACTCAGTCAAAGCCATAGAATATCATGCTGAAATATATTGCTTTTCTATTGTTGGTGTAATAGTGCAACGGTGTAATGCAAATTCTGTAATGAATTTATGTAGTTGTTATGGCTAGCTGTAATTTTCGTATGTGCTCATTTAATGTATGTGGCCTCAATAATTTGCATAAACGTAAACGCGTGATGAACGAGATTCGTCTAATTCAACCGGATATAATATGTCTCCAGGAGACGCATATACCTTGGGCAAACAGAAAAGTTTTGAACGATCTGGGGTATATAGTGTTGGCTGCCTCACAACAGTCTACTATGAATCGAGGAGTGGCTATATCGGGGCGGCATTCTATAAAAGTAACTGGGAAAACCAAAGTGGACAGTTTAGGACGCTGGGCAATTGCGGATTGTGCTATAGGGGATGTTGTTACTACAATATGTACAGTATATGGGTCTAATATTGATGACGCCGCAGTTATAGAATTTTTAAATGTCGAATTGGCCCTATGGGGCACCCCATTATTTTTACTGGGGGACTTCAATATTCATGGGGAGCTGAACACTTGGGATGTAAGGTCTAGTCGATATCAAGGTAGGAAGCCTAAAGTATTTAAGGCGTTATGCCAACTTTTATATCAGCATGGTTTGATTGATGGGTGGCCTGTGGCGAATTTGAAGGATCCTGGTTTTACTTTTTTTTCTTCACCGCATAAGAAGTTTGTGCGTATAGATTATATTTTTATACCTAGGCATATGGCACAAGGATCCCGAATGTTAGTCAAGCCACGTATTACATCTGACCATGCCCCGATTGTTATAGATATGCCTATACTTAAAACCCAGCGAATCCAAAGGTCTTTTACATTTAACAAGAAACTTCTATCGGACGAAATTTATTTGAAACAAATTATAGATTGGGCCCAGCAATTTTTTGATCTTAATAGGGGTTCTACATCCTACGCAATGGTATGGGACTGCTTCAAGGCAGGACTACGAGGCGAAACGTGCAGTTATGGCTGGAGTGTACAGCAGAAAGGGAGAACTATAATGACGCAATTAATACAAGATTTAATAAATGCGGAACATGATTTAATGCGCGATATTAGTCTACACCGAGATAGCAAGGCTTCACAAGACAAAGTTGCGAAGTATAAAGCTAAGGTTAACGGGGTTTGGAGCCAGGATATAGCACACCAATATAAAATTCATCGTGCAGAAAGATATGAATATGGGGAAAATGTGGGCAGATGTTTAGCTCAAAGAATGCGAGGGCGGCAGACTGCACAGAGTATAACCTCTATAGAAAACAGCGAGGGTACTGTAATAGAATCACCAGAGGGTATTCTTCAGGTATTTTATGAGTACTATACAGATCTTTATACCCAAGAAGATTTTTCATTTGATCTACTTGATCATTATATAGATAAACT
The DNA here is from genome assembly GCF_964261635.1 of Lissotriton helveticus. Classification (NCBI taxonomy): domain Eukaryota; kingdom Metazoa; phylum Chordata; class Amphibia; order Caudata; family Salamandridae; genus Lissotriton; species Lissotriton helveticus. The sequence continues at coordinate 2,072,749,843 of NC_136057.1, read as the reverse complement.
GGATTTAACTCAACTAGATTTGGTGTTACAGGAACAACTAGAGCTGCCAATTACAATTCAAGAACTTGAGACCTCCCTTAAAGAACTGGCCCTGGGGAAGGCCTCTGGCCCTGATAAACATCCGCTAGAAATTTATCATGTGTTATTTTCTACAATTAAAGACGATATGTTGGCAACGTTCTTAGAAGCCCAAAATGGGTCTCCACCAACACATGGGAGGATGCAAGCATAATTGTTTTTAGGAAAAAAGATAAGCCTTCGCATCTCCCTGGGTCATATCAACCTATCTCACTTATAAATGTTGATGCAAAACTGTACTCTAAAATCCTTGCAAATCGATTGAGTCAAGTCGTACCTGCTCTTGTCTCTGAACAACAGCATGGCTTTCTCCCAGGTCGTGGTACGATCAACCACATACACCGTGTTATTGCAACATTAGATTACGCTACCACAAATCATTTGAACGTTGGATTGGTGTTTTTAGACGCCGAAAAAGCGTTTGATCGCGTTACATGGGCATTTTTATGGGCGACTCTGGGAAAAATGGGATTTGGATTACGATTTATATCTGCTCTACAAGTTATGTACAGGCATCGAAGGGCCAAGATATGTATTCCGGGGCAAGAGTCAACTGCAGTCAACATCACGCGGGGCACACGGCAGGGGTGCCCCTGCTAACCTCTTTTATTTGCCATGTATATAGAACCACTTATAAGACGCTGATGTCATCTCAACATATACAATCCATGGTTCTACCCGGGGGCAATGTACGGGTGTTAGCCTATGCTGACGATGTCGCGGTTATAACATCCGATCCAGAATCTGCACTAACTGAAATTGAAAATGTGACTCACGAATTTGGTACTGTGTCAGGGTACAAACCTAATATTCAAAAGACACAGGATAAATGCTCAGCGGATTATGTACTAATGATAGCTGGGTTACCCCGGAGGCCAAATATTTGGGCATCAAAATAAGATTGTCACTTCAACAGTTAATTATGGTGAACTGGTCAGATATATTACAATCGGTCAGAAAATTGAATGTTTACACTTGTCATTAGTTGGGAGACGCAATGTTTTAAAAATGACCATCTTGCCAAAAGTTTTATATTTTTTTTGTGCGATACCATTGGAGATATCTACATTACAATTGAGGAAACTACAGTCTATAACTGATCGATTTCTATGGGGCTGGAAATCTGCACGCAGAGCATCTAAATATATGACATTGCCAATTTTAAGTGGGGGTTGGGGAGTTCCAAATTTTGCACTATATTATTTGGCATGTCTCATGCAAAATATTAAATATTTTGCAATAGGTGGAACCCCGCCCACATTTGAAAGCCCGGATATCTTTTCTCTTCTACTTGGCCCACAATCTCGGCAAATGCTGCTTTGTTTTTTAGAACCCAGTTACTATAAAAGAACCAGATTCAAATTAATAATGTCCGCCTTTAAAGGATGGCGATCTATACGGAAGCTTATTTCTTTGGGACATATTAATTTCTATACCCCCTGTAACTCTATAGAACTGCTTCCGTTAATATTTAGGGATCGCATTATGTGTATATGGCGGGAAAAAGGTATAACAGCTATAGGTAATATGGTCAAAGACGGTACAATTGCCCCATTTCAGGAGCTAAAAGATAAATATAGTCTTTCTCAACATGACTTCTTTAAGTATTTGCAAATACGCAATTTTATTTTTAAACATCCAAACGCTTTACAGCTCTGTCATAATAACTTTATTGAAATACTTAGAAAACCAACACGTATAGGGACTATATATAACTATTTGTTAAATTTACAGCAGGATGATATGGAACAGCAGGAATCTAAATGGTGTATAAGATTAGGTACACCGGTAGTACCCTTTCAAGAATCAATCGTTACAGCCGATAAAATTATTTTATCTGCCAATTTATATTCACAGCATTTTTAAAACTTTATTTAATCTTTATCATACACCACTTAAAATGCTAAAATGGGGCAATGCTAATAATGGGAAATGTTATAGGTGTCAATCTGATTTGGCAGATATTGTACATATTTTTTCAGACTGTCCTATATTAAAACCTTTTTTTGTATCCAAAGAAACTTTTTTAGCATATATCACAAAGTGTGATGTGATAATCTCAGGAGAGATGATTATTTTTGGTTTATCTAATGATAATAATCTGTTTCTAGGTTATCAGAAAAATAGATATGTTATATTTATGGCTATGGCTGTAGCTCGCCTATGTATATCATCAATCTGGCTAAAGCCTGAAGCTCCTACATATGAAATGTGGCGAGCAAAGTTTTAAAATGTTTTTTATTTGGAATTTAATCTATATCGGATCAAATCAGCCAGGAAATAGCAAACGGGGTACAAAATCTGGCAGGCTATGATAGACCATCTAGATCCCTAGGAATCATTACTCCTTTTGTTAAATAGGATAATCTGTTGTATAGATTGTATCCTTTTGACATCATTATTGTTTCTGTTGTTTATCTCTTAATTTGCACTTATCTTTAATTATCTATGTTGAATATCTGCATCATAAATCTGGTATACTGGTATGTTGATTGTGATATGATATAATTGCTTTATAAGTTTTTTTTTGTCAATATGGCTTTGAACTAAACCAATAAAAAATAAATAAAAAAAAGGTTTAATGATTGGTTTTATATTTGTTAGACTAAATATAATCATATTTACATGTATATAGTTATTTTACATTAGTTATGAAACTATTTGTTTTTTATTGTTATTTTGTATTTTAATATTGTAAATAATGATGTAACAGTGGTATACATATGAATATTTTCCTATACTTACCTTTTTTACTCAATATTCTGTTCCACAATATTCATGCCTTGATATTTTTCCCATGCCAATACATGAACATGTCTAAATACTGAGAGCCTCATTTATGAGCCCTTGCGTCAGTTTTGCGCTTCCGATGCGTCACTTTTTGTGACGCATCGGCAGCGTAAAACATGCCTCCTGTTGCGCACTATTTACAAAGTGACGCATCTAAGCAGATTCGTCACTTTGTAAACCCCTGCGCTACATTATACCTGCGTCAGGTATAATGTACGCAGAGGGGGCGTTCCCCCGCAAAAAGCCTCGTAATAGTGACGCAGTGAAATCTATGAGATTTCACTGCGTCACATTTAGGACCCTGTTGTGTCAAAATCTTGCGCCTGCCTCACAGCAGGCGTAAGACTGACGCAAGCCCTTTCACATGGGGCTTTCCCATGTGAAAGGACGCATTGCTGGAGTTGCGTCACTTTTGTGACACACCCCAGCAATGCGTGACTTTTGCGCTTACAGATACGTCAGAAATACTGACGTATCTGTAACACCTTGCGACATGATGCGTCATACTGTAAATATGACACATCATTGGTGTCGCAAGGAAGACGCAGTGAAAAGTGACGCATCGCTGTTTTCACCCACGATGCGTCACTTTTCATAAATGAGGCCCTGGGTATCTTGTTTGATCATTGCAAGAATAGGTGGGAAGTATGTGAGTCCTATCCAAGTAATATGTCCAAATCATGTCAGGTCTAACACACAAGGTCAATAAACAAAAACTGTCTCGAGCCATGGTAGCTATAGCATAGAGCAGACAGGCTTAACCCAAAGAAAACCAAAACAATTACAAAGTCAGAATACACAATTGCCTAGAAGCCGTAGACAGGCAGATTGCACTGAAGCCACATACCTTAGCCACGAGGGACTTATGATTTCTTCTTTTAGGTGTTGAACAGGATTGAACAGGACCAACTATACTCAATTGCCTGCCAAGAGTGCACCTTGGACAGATAGCCTGTGGTAGTTGGTCCCAGTCCTCTGGAGGTGAGAAAGTTGAACATGTTTACAAATTCCCACTTCTTTGAACTTTTGGAGTAGCTCATCTCAGTCATTTCTAAACCTCCTATGACCCCAGGGTTAGCACTTTTAGACAAAGACCAATTCCCACAGAGGCAACCAGGATGGGCTAGTCAGGGTACATTTGTAATTGGTGGTCAGGTCACGCAAGAAAAAAACATCTTGCAACTTTTGGTTGTCAGTAGTATGACTCTTGCAGGCTACTTCTCAGTTCTCAGTTGAAGTATGAGGAGGAGGTCTAGCCCTCCAGATCCTCACACAGTAAGTCAGGTCTCCCTCTGTTCTTTCACATTTCCAGGTATGTTCTAAGATGATGGAGTGAGATGCCTAAATAAAAAAAGGAATAGTCATTGGATAGGGGTGAATCCTGGAGAATCTATACACAATGGTCAAAAAGTTCCCATGGGCAAAACTTCAAACTTTGTAGCACATCCTGTTTGGTTAACTGCAAGGTATTCCACAAACCACTACTCAGAGTAACTTAAAATAGCAGAACCTTTTCTGCCCTAAAGGAGGCTGGAAACTCACTCATCATGTGTCTGGGAAAATGAAGAGTCCCTCCTCCTCAACCATACCAAAATGATTCTGGGACTAGTTTCCCCTCCCACTGGAATGAAGCAAGACTGGCTACTGATGGCCCTGAGATCAAAGGATCCTTTTTTGCCATGTATCACTTTGCCTTTAACTATAAATGGGCAGGCTTCACCATGGTGTCCCTTTCAAGTTATTGAATCCCTGAACGCTCCCCAACTGCCTCTCAAGGGAGAGGATGAGTCACAATCATCACACTAACGGCTTCCTGACAAAAGGCACATTTATACTCAGGGAGCAGTTTTCTCAGCTCACCAAGGGGAAAGCACTGACAGGCTGTAATGATTCACCAAGTCATCACTCAAGAGTCAACTTCCAAATAAATGTAAGTATTTATTCCAAAAGCTTCACCCACGACATGGAGCGCGTCTCCTGTATGAAGCTCGTTCGCAACTGACAAAGGTCATCGAACCTCGAGTCGGCGTACACTCCATGTGCATATTCAAAGTAAAATATTCTAAATTATATACATAGTATTCTGAATAACAAAGTAAGACATATAAGCAAAGTGAACAACCCACTACATCACCTCCCACTTTATCATAAAAAGAAATCAATATGTAACAAAATTATTGTATCTAATAGGAGCATTTCTCAGTCGGCCACTGCGACTAAATGATGGTGTATCCATGGTTGCTGACACTCTACAGAACCGTTGGTGGACAATCTTTTGTTCCCGTAAACAGGAACAGCCCTCACATCTGACTGTAACCAATGTGTCCACCCATTATTTTCTACCTCCAAATTGTCTTTTCTACTACTAATAAACTTGGCCTGCTCTTGAGACACTTTCACTAATTGTCTCTTGTTCTACCATCCTTTCCCATCCAGAAAAGCTGCTCCCTTACCAACCTTGTTAACCTGAAGTGGGTTTGAAAATACTGAATTCCCTTTAGAAACTTTAAATGGTTTTTTAATCATTACCTAATCACCTACTGAAATTTCCACATTTCCCAAATAATGTTGTTTATCAAAATTTTCTTTCTTACGCCATTGCTTTTCTTTAACTTTGTGCTCAATCATTTCATTATCAACACATTCCTTTGCAACATTTGAACTTTACTTGCCTAACCAGGAAGGAAATAAAGTAGAGTGTGCTTTCTGCAACTTAGGTATTCAAAAGGAGTCACTTCTGTGGTACTATTGGGAGTTATATTATAATTCCAAACTTTCTCCTCCAGACATTTTCCAACATCCAAACCTGAAGCGATAGCTGTCTGAATCCCTTCTTTCATAATTTTATTTCCACGTTCCACAAGTCCATTAGAAGAAGGTGAGTATAGTGTTACTTTAAAGTGTTCTATGTCTTGCAAGCCCAAAAATTTACGCATTTGGTCAGACACAAAATGTGTCCCGTTGTCCGTGACTAGAACACAAGGAGCCTCTTCTAACAAAATACCTTCTTTAGAAACGTGATGGATTTGTCTGAATCGGGTGAGACCACAAATTTATAGTACATCCATTTTGAATAATAATCTATTGCCAAAAAGAGGTACCTCATCTCATTTGGTAAAACATTATAAGGACCTGAGAAGTCCAACCCCACTTTTTCCCATGCTGACCCAGGAAATTGAGTTGGATGTAGGGGAGAGGATGATGTTTCCAATGCTTGTCTGACAGCAAGCACTCCTCACAATTATTTACCACAGCCCTGACTTGTGAATCTATGCCGGGCCACCAATAATGTTGTTTGATTCTCATGTCTGTTTTAGTAACTAACATGTGCTCCTTGTGTGCCATTTTTACTAGAGCATTTCGTCTGTTGGAGGGACAAACGTATTGCCCCTTAAAACAATATTGTTGTTTACTGAAAGTCCATCTGACACTTGAGCAAGATTTCTTAACTCCCCAGAAAGATTCCTTGCCTCGGGCCAGGTTTTCAATGAAAATTCTATCACTTTAGAAAGGATTGCATCTTTCAAACTAGACTCCTTTGATCCACTCTCAGAAATGGCCAACCTCCATTCATCAATTGCATCTACCACCACCACGCATTCTACATCTTCTTCAATCAAATCATCCTCATCATCCTTTTCCATTAGCATCATAGATAAACAATCTGCATGAAAATTCCTTCCTCCAGAGACATGCTTCATTTCAAAATTATACTCCTGGAGTTTTGACACTAGTCTGGTTAATCTTACTTACATATTATTATTGCCAGCGACCTAGCTAAAGATACAAGAAAGGGGCTTGGCGTCAGAATAAATTACAAATTTGCGTCCCCAAATATACATTTTAAATTTCTGTGCTGCCAAAATGCAGGCCAAAGCCTTACATTCGATAGTACTATTGTGACGTTCAAACTGTTTAAGAGACCTGGAGGTAAAGGCTGCAGTTTGTTCCTTGCCATTAACCTCCTGGCTTAAAACCACCCACAAATCATTCATACTTGCATCCACAGTTATGATTGATGTGCAATCATCTCGGAAGGCATGGAGAGCTTGAGCTGAAACAATTAGATCTTTCACCTTTGCAAAGACTTCATCTTGCTCTTCCAACCACAAACATATCTGACCCTCCTTCAGTAAAGCACAAAGAGGTTCTACTGCTTGAGCATAATTGACCATAAACCTTGCCTAATAGTCTGCTAGTCCCAAAAAGAACCATAGAGAATCTTTATCGCAAGGTGCTCTTGCTTCCTTCAAAGCCCTGACAACTGAAAATTTCGGTTTCATACCAGACTCAGATACTGTATGACCCAAGTACTTAAATTCATTCACCCTGAACTTACATTTATCCTCTCTCACTGTCATGCCACTTTCTCCTAAAATAGATAAAACTTTTTTAACAAACTGATTACATTCTTCTATGTTTTCAGCAAATATCAAAATATCGTCTAAGTATGCCTTTACCCCTTTTAGATTTTGAAACATTATATCCATAAGTCTTTGAAACATGCTGGCTGCCGATGCTAGACCAAAAGGGAGTCTGAGAAACTTGTACGCCCCTAACGGTGTAACAAAGGTTGTTAGTTCCTGAGACTCTTAGGACAAAGGGACCTGATGATAGGCGGACTTTAAATCAATCAAGGAGAATCATTTGGCTCCCCCCAAATTCGGAAAAAGTTCATGAATCCTGGATGGAGGGTGACAATCCACCTTAATGTTTTTATTCAGACCCCTGAGGTCCGCACATAATCTGATCTTGCCCATTTTTTATTTTGAGCACTTAAAGGCACAGGGTGACCATATGTGCAACAGGGCAAGCTCCAGGCAATAATCACATTTTGTGTTCAGCACCTCTCACTAAACCCACCTCATCAGTAAATACATTTCAGAATTTAGCTAACAGATCCTTGAGATCAATTTTAGATTCATACACATTGCATACTGACTTTTCTCTTGCTCTTATAGGATTCTCATCCCCGGTAGCAAGTATAGACCCATTCTTGCGAGGTCTTTCCACCCCTCAATGTTCTTTCCCTTGACCGCCACATATACTTTCGTACATATTCTCCTGTTCAAAATTTGTAAATTGCCCATGAAAAATCCCACCATATCAATATCCTTTTCCCCGAAAGCTTTGGGGTTCACATCTGTTTTAGACAAGTTAATTTCATTACTCCACTTTTCATAAATGTAGAATCACAAAGTACTGTTATGGGCGTACCAGAGTCTGCCATGACTTTCAGTTCCGTTCCATTGATGGTAGCCTCACTCAATGGACCCTTTATTTCTATAGGATCATCCAAATAATCGAGAGTTAATAACAAATTGTGAAGAGACTCTGAACAAATTTCGACATCCACGCTGCCTATTTTCACAGGTTTCTTTTGATTTCTGCACACTTTCTGAAAATGGCCAACATTTTTGCAAATGGAGCAGTGCTTACCTAAAGCTGGAGAGCCTTTAAAATTGACAATGTGGCATTTGGAACTGCATCTGTGGCAAAAAGTTTGACCTTTCGATTGTGATTTTGTCTTTTGTGCCTACAGCATTTAATCCATCTTCACTAAACTTCTCCGACACCATGTTTACTTTTGGAATTGACTCAGTCAGGATTGCTTTAGTTGAAATAACAGATCTTTCAATACGTAATGCTAAGTCAATTACTTCCGAAAGTGGAAGATTTTTACAGCTAAGTATTCTCTCTTTAATCTTTTGGGAAGAACAATTAAACACAAATTGATCTCTGATGTAATTCTCTAGTAAGGGACCAAAACCACAAGAAGTTGCCAACACCCTCAAAGAAGAAATGTATTTCTCAACCTTTTCATTATCCATTTATTTACGTTTATAAAAATGATGTCTTTCTAACATAATGTTCGGAGATTCTTCGAATTGTTTCCTTAACCTGGCAATTGCTTAAAAGTAGACATTCCAATTTATGTCCCCTGATTGACCGTGGGGAGGAGGTAATGGTGTCAAACTGTTTAAAATACATTGAGCAACAAGCCCCAGGCTCCCAAACAGTAAAGCAAATTTACGAGAAGGAAAATAGTCTGTTGCATCGATGGCCACAAGGTGGTTCTCAAATAAACCAAACCACTATGCCCATAGCATAACGGGTTTACCAGGTTTCTCTAAAAATGGAGGAGGTTGTGTGATTTCACGAGCTGTAGACATGTTTCTTTTCCACTACGAATAACACCGAAATGTAATATATCCTATGAATGGATTACAGCTAAAATTGAAATAGTGAGTGTGTCACTGAAACACGCAATATTTTGTTGAAGGAATAATTACATAGAGGTGTGCGTATCACTGAGACACACTTGTTGCCTTTTAAAAATTAAAATTGATCAAACCTTATGACTAAACACACTAATTAATTATGTGCGCATCATTGAGCTCCACATTGACTAAGTATAATATGTAGGGTTCAATTAGGACAAGGTGTGCATGTCACCGTGTCACACTGGTTGTTGTTCTTGAATTAGAACAAAACAAAGTGAATGTAAACTTGAATGCGCAGTGCCAAAGGTGTGCGCATCACCGTGACTCCCGTAGGAAGAACTACACAAATGCTTGGAATGCGAGCGTTGTCCAACGTTGTCCTGGATACTGGGACGTGCTCTCCAGCATCAATCGTTGTCCTGGATACTTGAGCGTGCTGATGAGCGTCGCACGTTAACCTGGATACGGGAGCGTGCTCTCGTTTGAGCGTAGACTCCGAAGATCAAACGTGGGAGCATGTGCCTGAGCCATCATGAGCCAAAGAAATGAGTCTTTCAAATGATTCTCAGGCTCAAAAAGTGTTGAAAATGAGCTGAGAACCTGTTTGGAACTAGTAATCAAGCCTCCTACAAGACATGAGTCACATTCAAAGAAAAGTGCCAACCACACGCAAAGTCAGGAAATGCGTTGTGATGCCTTCACTGAAAGTAGGAGAAAGTCACAAAGGAGATATTCACAGTTATGCACAAATGCAAGTCCTACCGTAACCTCAGGGAACAGCACCGATGAAGTATTGAACAGGGACCGAGTATTCAGTCTTGGGAGAAAGCGAGAGATTTGGTCATTGCAGGTCCTTGCTGTGTGGGTCGGTGGGTGAAGCGAGCAAAAATCCCAATCGTCATCAAATGTAATGAATCATCAAGTCATCACTCAAGAGTCGTCTTCCAAATAATCGAAAGTATTTATTCCAAAAGCTACACCCACGACATGGAGCGCATCTCCGACATGAAGCTCGATCGGCAACTGACACAGCCCATCGAACCTCGAGTCGGCGTACACTGCATGCGCACATTCAAAGTAAAACATTCTAAATTACATACACAGTATTCTGAATAACAAAGTAAGACATAGAAGCAAAGTAAACAACCCACTACACAGGCAGTTTACTGATAATTAGCCAACTGAATCTTTAGGAGGGCAAAGCCTAATTTCATAATGATTACATTTCGTCTATTAAAATACAAGTTCATGATTCAATTCCACTTTAATGAATATTAGAAACAGCAGTAGAACGGAGTCTGTAGCTTATGTCAAACCAAAGTTATCAAAAACACAATTGTAATTTTACTTTCATTTTACTCATGAAAAATCCTGCAACCTTAAACAGTGAAAATACATTTTGTGGGCTATTTCTAAGACTGATCCTTTGGGAATTTCATGTTACTCTTACCCTTCTCACATGAAATTACACCATTGCGGTACATCAAAATTACATCGTATGTAACCCTGGGCATAGTAGTATGCATACAGGAGCATTAATAGTTTGTACTAATTCACACTCCGCAATATGCATGTAGCACAGTACCAAAACTGTACTTAATCACGTAGCGTAACAGTTAAATCAACAACATCTTCAGGAGCTTTGATAAAGCAATTTTACATGCTAAAAAGCATATAACCAATTCACAAAAGTGAACTTTTTCAATGAAAACATTAGGCATTGAGAGAGGTGATGATTTTGGGGTCCCCCCTAACTTAGGGGGAGAACCAAGTAGATGCATTGAGCACAAAGAGCATAAACAAAAAGCACATCTTGTGGAACTTCAGTAGTGGTCGCATCCTCTTAGGACCACCCCAAGCACAGTTATTGGCAAAAAACAATTCCAACCAAAAGCCCTGCAAAGCATGATGGGACAAGATTAGCAGTGTGCAGTGAATGTTATAGTATCCAATATCAAAATAATTCTACAAAGAGCTGCAGTCGACCTAGTCCTTCCTAGATGTCCCTCAAGAGTCAAATGCAAAGCATTGAAATTATTCTTACATCAAGCTGCAGTTCCACTAGTCGTTAATAGATGTCCCTCACGAGTCAAATGCAAAACCATTGAAACCCTTTCATCAAGCACTTGCATTTGACTCGTGAGGGACATCTCGTAACCACCAGTTGAACTGCAGCTCTTTGTAGAATTATTTTGATATTGGATACTGTAAAATATTCACTGCCCACTGCTAATCTCATCCTGTAATGCTTTGCAGGGCCTTTGGTTGGGAATGTTTTTTTGCCAATAACTGTGCTTGGGGTGGTCCTAAGAGGATGGGACCACCACAGGATCATTCAATAAGATGTGCTTTTTGTTTTCAAGGCATCTGTTTGTTACTCCCCCTAGGTTAGGGAGGATCCCAAAATCATCACCTCTCTCACTGCTTGCTAATTTTTTCAGTTTGACTTTTGTGAAAGTACTATATGCTCTTTAGCATATACAGATAGAGATACTTATTTCGTCATCACTGGTATTGTGCAGGATGCTATTTGCAATTATTTTGCAATTATTTTACAGTGCAGACAAATACACAGTGTCATCAGCTACGCTACTCACTACTACGTGTACTATGTGAAGTTCAATGCATACTACGTGAAACTACGTGTAGTGCTGCTACGCAAACTACTCCCAGGGTTAATCGTATGGTGCTAAAAGTTTACTGCAGGAGCATGGGAGCAGCACAAAAGAACAGAATGCAAGCAGTTTTATTTATTGCGTTCATCATATAGCTCAAAATGTGATCTCACATCCAAATTGGATGCGAGGATTGATTTCCTGTTAAAATATGAGGCTAACTGCCAGATTTGCAATTTGCATAATCATGTTTAGTTACACAAATTGATATGCACCTCTAATCGTTGTATTCCAGTAACAGCTTCTATTTAGTGAACATGCTGAATGATCCTCAAGTACTTTCTGACTTTTGAGGAATGCCTAAATCTCCAACAGGTGGCCAGTAAGCTGTCAACCTTTTCTTCTTTCTTTAGGAAGTCCTGCATAAACTTCTATTGTCATTGTCAGTGGCAATTAATTGTATACCATTTAGGATAGGATAGGACTCGCCATATGAAGCCATTCAGAGACTGGAGTATTGAATTTTTCCATGATTGTTGAAAGCTGGGTGCACTTTATCATTGTCGAACATTGCCATTGTTGCATGCAGACACATGCCTTTAAAAACACCAGTACTGGAGTCACTGAATAATACTCTTGTTTCAACTGCGTTGAAGGGGACAAAACAATAGATTTATCAGTAGAGTTTACACGGGTATAAACTGATGCACACTGGCACAAAGCCTTGGAAGGGCATTTATTAGACATAGGCAAAGCTGTTGTTTACCCCAGTGTAATCTCCTGTAATTTTGGTTATTTTACAATATGCTTCTTATGCCTCAGCACTTAATTATGCACTGTTTGTGGGAAAAATAAATAGCAAATGCACAAGAACAATACAAATGACCAGAATGAGAGTGGCTGTTGACAAGTGTGCTTGTGTTTTGTGTTTTATGCACTATATTATTGTAAGAAATGCATACTCATCTGCAAAATGGACATGAGGATTAATTAAATTAATTAATTATTTATGTGCTTATATATATAGAGCATGAGCAGAGCATGTTTGAATATAGTACCAAATTATTTGTGCATAAGTATGTGGATTTTTACATACATTTGCCAGACCACTTAAAAGCTAATTTTGCAAACCCCTAACATTCCTTGATGTATATTTTGCTTTGTATGGATCTGCACCACTTTAACCCATTGGGGTATTACATGGGTAGATCAAATTTGTTGATCCAGGACACAATCTACTTAGAAAGGTTGAAAGTTTTTGTAACAAAGTAAACAACACCTCCTTGATACTGGCTCTAACTTGGAGAATGTTGTAATCCCTTCAAATATTATGTATACTGTCCAGCACACATTCAATGCAAATGGAATGTCTAGTGTAGCAAAATCTGGCCTGCCCATTTTGTCAACCTAGATTTTTTGCTTTTTTGATTGCCAGGTTTTTTGAACTTTTGCTGGGTGTGATTCTCACTACTCAAGTCTCAATCATGTTAATTACACTGTCATTGGTCTGCACATATTTACTGCAAGTGCCTGCCTTTTAAGAAAAGGCGGCATTGTTGCATCTAGGGTAAGGGGTAATTGGCTGGTCACACATAAACATGTGTGATCACAGATGTGCACCTGTGTGCGGGTCGTGCATGTGAGACTACTGTCATGCACAGCCCAGTAATTGTGCGCAGGTGGCCTGGCACAGGAGGAACTATAACAGGGTTGATGCTGATTTTGGGGTACACCTCATTATATTAGCGGGCATTCATGGATAGCTCAATAGGGTTTACTGGATTATCTGTAGTGTCACTGTATATATGAAGTGCAGTTTCAAACCACGTAGGCCGACAACGTCCTGTGATGTGTCCAACTGGAGTGAAAAATGCATGCCAAGTTTGAATATGCAGGTCACAATAACCTACGTCTACATCTTATGGGTCAACAAGAAATGTCGTAAAATTCCAGGCCTTATGTTCCCCTTGCTGGGCCAAGTTAATTAATCTGCTCTCTAGCAGAGAAAACAAAGTCCTCCCCAAACAAAAGGAACAACTATTAGGGCTTGACTCAGTTTCTTAGAAAGAATAGTTGGGGCAGGAATTCTGCCTCTGTTAATTAGCTATCTCACTGCACCTTGGTTGGGATAGCCCAGGCCTACGGAACAAACCGGGACACCAGTACATTTGGAGCCAACAGAGGAGAAACTCCTCTTTGATGTTTTGGTGGAACAATATTTGAGAGTGTAAGCTAGGGGTGGAGATGAGGACCTCAAAGGAGCTCTGCACAAGGACAACTTGACGGCCCATGTTGTATTGTCCCAGATTGCTATGGAGGAGGGTTGGGACAGATGTGGAGTAGTGATGTGGCATCCTACGACTGTCCTGAGGATCCTGGCATCTAGAACTTTCTACCCACTTCAAAAACCCCGATACAGTAAAGGGGGTGGTGATGGACAGAGTATCTGAATTAAGCAGAACACTCCTACCCAGTCAACAGATCAGGGCTTGATCCATCACCGTTTTTTTGCTCACTGCACCATCCCAGTTCAGAACCTGGCTATATGCAAATTAGTCTGTCCCTGGCCTAGTGCATCATGGGAACAGGGCAGACCAAACTACCAAGCCAATTCTTTACCAGAAAGGAAACAAGCTTCTGGGGACCGGTTTCTGGCATCACAGCCGTCTTCGGCCCGGCTTGCTTGAATCCTGATGGTGCAGTGAGCAAGGGACTCACGTCTGAGCATACCCTTCCACGCTTATGGTGGACAAAACGATACAGTAAAGGGGGTGGTGATGGACAGAGTATCTGAATTAAGCAGAACACTCCTACCCAGTCAACAGATCAGGGCTTGATCCATCACCGTTTTTTAGCTCACTGCACCATCCCAGTTCAGAACCTGGCTATATGCAAATTAGTCTGTCCCTGGCCCAGTGCATCATGGGAACAGGGCAGACCAAACTACCAAGCCAATTCTTTACCAGAAAGGAAACAAGCTTCCGGGGACCGGTTTCTGGCATCACAGCCGTCTTCGGCCCGGCTTGCTTGAATCCTGATGGTGCAGTGAGCAAGGGACTCACGTCTGAGCATACCCTTCCACGCTTATGGTGGACAAAACGATACAGTAAAGGGGGTGGTGATGGACAGAGTATCTGAATTAAGCAGAACACTCCTACCCAGTCAACAGATCAGGGCTTGATCCATCACCGTTTTTTAGCTCACTGCACCATCCCAGTTCAGAACCTGGCTATATGCAAATTAGTCTGTCCCTGGCCCAGTGCATCATGGGAACAGGGCAGACCAAACTACCAAGCCAATTCTTTACCAGAAAGGAAACAAGCTTCCGGGGACCGGTTTCTGGCATCACAGCCGTCTTCGGCCCGGCTTGCTTGAATCCTGATGGTGCAGTGAGCAAGGGACTCACGTCTGAGCATACCCTTCCACGCTTATGGTGGACAAAACGATACAGTAAAGGGGGTGGTGATGGACAGAGTATCTGAATTAAGCAGAACACTCCTACCCAGTCAACAGATCAGGGCTTGATCCATCACCGTTTTTTAGCTCACTGCACCATCCCAGTTCAGAACCTGGCTATATGCAAATTAGTCTGTCCCTGGCCCAGTGCATCATGGGAACAGGGCAGACCAAACTACCAAGCCAATTCTTTACCAGAAAGGAAACAAGCTTCCGGGGACCGGTTTCTGGCATCACAGCCGTCTTCGGCCCGGCTTGCTTGAATCCTGATGGTGCAGTGAGCAAGGGACTCACGTCTGAGCATACCCTTCCACGCTTATGGTGGACAAAACGATACAGTAAAGGGGGTGGTGATGGACAGAGTATCTGAATTAAGCAGAACACTCCTACCCAGTCAACAGATCAGGGCTTGATCCATCACCGTTTTTTAGCTCACTGCACCATCCCAGTTCAGAACCTGGCTATATGCAAATTAGTCTGTCCCTGGCCCAGTGCATCATGGGAACAGGGCAGACCAAACTACCAAGCCAATTCTTTACCAGAAAGGAAACAAGCTTCCGGGGACCGGTTTCTGGCATCACAGCCGTCTTCGGCCCGGCTTGCTTGAGTCCTGATGGTGCAGTGAGCAAGGGACTCACGTCTGAGCATACCCTTCTACGCTTATGGTGGACAAAACGATACAGTAAAGGGGGTGGTGATGGACAGAGTATCTGAATTAAGCAGAACACTCCTACCCAGTCAACAGATCAGGGCTTGATCCATCACCGTTTTTTAGCTCACTGCACCATCCCAGTTCAGAACCTGGCTATATGCAAATTAGTCTGTCCCTGGCCCAGTGCATCATGGGAACAGGGCAGACCAAACTACCAAGCCAATTCTTTACCAGAAAGGAAACAAGCTTCCGGGGACCGGTTTCTGGCATCACAGCCGTCTTCGGCCCGGCTTGCTTGAATCCTGATGGTGCAGTGAGCAAGGGACTCACGTCTGAGCATACCCTTCCACGCTTATGGTGGACAAAACGATACAGTAAAGGGGGTGGTGATGGACAGAGTATCTGAATTAAGCAGAACACTCCTACCCAGTCAACAGATCAGGGCTTGATCCATCACCGTTTTTTAGCTCACTGCACCATCCCAGTTCAGAACCTGGCTATATGCAAATTAGTCTGTCCCTGGCCCAGTGCATCATGGGAACAGGGCAGACCAAACTACCAAGCCAATTCTTTACCAGAAAGGAAACAAGCTTCCGGGGACCGGTTTCTGGCATCACAGCCGTCTTCGGCCCGGCTTGCTTGAATCCTGATGGTGCAGTGAGCAAGGGACTCACGTCTGAGCATACCCTTCCACGCTTATGGTGGACAAAACGATACAGTAAAGGGGGTGGTGATGGACAGAGTATCTGAATTAAGCAGAACACTCCTGCCCAGTCAACAGATCAGGGCTTGATCCATCACCGTTTTTTAGCTCACTGCACCATCCCAGTTCAGAACCTGGCTATATGCAAATTAGTCTGTCCCTGGCCCAGTGCATCATGGGAACAGGGCAGACCAAACTACCAAGCCAATTCTTTACCAGAAAGGAAACAAGCTTCCGGGGACCGGTTTCTGGCATCACAGCCGTCTTCGGCCCGGCTTGCTTGAATCCTGATGGTGCAGTGAGCAAGGGACTCACGTCTGAGCATACCCTTCCACGCTTATGGTGGACAAAACGATACAGTAAAGGGGGTGGTGATGGACAGAGTATCTGAATTAAGCAGAACACTCCTACCCAGTCAACAGATCAGGGCTTGATCCATCACCGTTTTTTAGCTCACTGCACCATCCCAGTTAAGAACCTGGCTATATGCAAATTAGTCTGTCCCTGGCCCAGTGCATCATGGGAACAGGGCAGACCAAACTACCAAGCCAATTCTTTACCAGAAAGGAAACAAGCTTCCGGGGACCGGTTTCTGGCATCACAGCCGTCTTCGGCCCGGCTTGCTTGAATTCTGATGGTGCAGTGAGCAAGGGACTCACGTCTGACATGGCTTGGTAGTTCGGACTGGACTGTTCCCATGAGGCACAGGGTCAGAGCTGATTTGCATATAGCCAGTGTCTAACCCAGGGTGGTGTGGAGTGCAAAAAAACGATGGATTTAGGCCCAGATCCTTGTACTGGGGTGAATGTATGACATTGTTCTACATTCTGTCCATCAACTGTGTTTTTTTGCACTTCAAAAACCCCAGCACAAGGGAGAGACTGAGAGCAAGACCCTAGACATAGACAGCAACAGCAGCAACACCATGGACAGTTGAAAGGAGAATCCACCTGATATCTTGCATGTTGGAGTAAGGACTTTTGAATCCAACAGGTCCCTAGGACTAGATGTATCTCCCAGGGCCCGTGGCATTGGCCCCATTATGAGCATTGAGGACAATTTGGTGGGATGTTGGACTTGGCCCTCTCTTAAGGGTCACTCCCAAACGTTTTGTCGTCACCTCTCTGGTTTCCTGAATTTGTTTTTGTTGACATTGAGACTGTGCACTTCAACCATGCTAACCAGTGATAAAGTGCTTATGCTCTCTCCCCACCTTAAAATGGTTTAACATTGGCCTACACCTGATTGTCATAATTATTTGCTTATAAGTTCCTAATATATGGCACTACATGGACCCAGGGCTTGTTACTTAAATGATTAAATGCTACAATGGATCTGCAGGACTCAGTATGTCACCCACTGAGTAGAACTTAGGAAATGTCTCTGGCTTGCTATTGTAGCCTCTATTGCAGGCTGAAACTGCCAATTTGAACTGGCAAAATAAACCTTTCCCCCATATACCACATACAATTCACCCCTAAGGGAGGCCATGAAACGCCTATAGGACCAGATACACTCTATTTAAAAAGTATGACGTGCGTTTATGTTTTACAAGTCCTGGCAGATTTATTTTTCACTACTTTGAGGGCCAATCTCTCCCACTGAATGACATTGGTTTACCGTATTACATTTAATAAGTGCTAACCTTTGACTGCGAATAGATAGAGACATCAAGTTTTGGCTCTATAAGTTGGAATTTAAGAGCTTTTTGAATGGTAAAGTCGGATTGTAAGTCACAATTCTGAAATGCCAGTTTTTGGAAAGTTTCGCCAAATCCCAATCCATTGTTTTTTTGCCCACCATGCCACTCTAATTTGGACCCAGCCATATGCAAATTAGTCTTGACCCTGCTCCCCATGGGAACATTCCAGCCTGCACAACCAGGCCCTAACTGGGCCAGAAATAAGCATCCTGGGACCAGTTTCTGGGTATCACCCCTCATCAGCCAGGCAAGGTTGATTCCAGTGGCACAGTTAGTCAAGGCCCCATGTCTGGCATACTCGGCCCCCTTAGGGTTTCAGATACAAAAACAGCAAGGTGATGGATGAAATGCTTGGGTTAATCTCAGCCACTGGCAATGACTTTGTTGCATCCCAATTTATTGCTTTTTTTTTGCCCACCATGCCACCCCGGCTTGCACCTAGCCATAGGTAAATAAGTATTGACCCTTTTCCCAATGGGAAATGTCCAGCCCAAACTGGTTCCAAGCATCCCAAGCCCCACAAAGTCTCAACTGACAGCCAAAGTCTCAACTGACAGCTGTAAGCTTCGTCGAATTGATGCCTAGCAAGGCAAAGCCTCACCACACAGGTGAAAACTTAATAGGGACTAACACCAAGCAATGCAAAGCACCGCCTTGCTGACCAGCTGAAAGCTTCATTGGTACCTATATCGAGAGACACGTGCCTCGCAGAGTCGTGCAGACCTTGCATCAAACACAAAAACCCCGCAATCCAAACTTGGTTCTCAGCCTGAACCTGTGACTATGGCCTGGCCCAGCACAACCAGATACCCTCAGTTGGTGCTTTGTGGTTTTAGGTGCTATATTTACCTAAAAGCTTGAAATTGTACATCTTGTGTAGTGTTTTCACTTCATTACTGTTAGTGTGCTACATACATACTTTACACACTGCCTATAAGCCTGAAAGGTTTTTAGCCAAGCTGTCACAGAATTAATTTTGTGACTGTTGTGGTTCACCCTGACAAGTATTGTGGTTTTGCCTCAGAGGAGCTTCCATGCCCCTTTATCAATAACCCTATTACTTGCAGAGAAGACCTGTGTGTCTATGCGCCTCAAAGAGGGTAGGAGCACCAGCCAATGGAGAAAGCAGGTGCAAGGAGCCAGTCCAACCGGCTCCATGCAGAATATGCTCATTTTGGAGGCAAGGAGGCCTGACAAAACTGCTCGAAGGTTGCTAGGGCTCACCACAAGGAGCAAGAAGAGCTCAAACCAAGGAAAATTCTCCTAACAGGGTCCGTGTTATGCACAGTTAAAGATTTCTTTCCTCATTTAAACATGTCTAAACCAGTGGTCGAAGTGGGGAAAAAAAAGTAGGGGAACTGTGGGCGGAGAATCAGAGGGCGGGAATAACCTGAGGATTGGATCAGTGGGCGGAGTTAGAGGTGTGGCCAGGATGCGCAAAACATCCCAATCTTTAGTATTTGTGTGGCATTTCACTGACCAGTTACAGCTTGTTATGTTATGTAATTCAACCAATGGATACACATGATTATTTAACAATTAAAATGAGCTATTGACATTAGAAACATATTCCACTTTGTGAATTTATTTTAATCACAGAATGTCCCAAAAATGCTTAAAAGTGGAAGCACGAGCCATTTGTTTCCGAGCCATGGAGTTTCTGTTGTCAGAAATATACACAGAGACAATCAATTTTACGTGTGTAAATGACTGTATAGGAAATGTTACATAAGACTAAGGACTACAAGGTGTTGGAGTCACATGATAACCATACTAGTAGACAGTATAGTTTAATAGTGATTGGCCTGGAGAAACACAAACTCAGAATTTAAAACTTAATACCATGATTGGGGGTTCTCTTTAAAAATCATTATTGATTTGTATAAAAAATAACACTTTTTGCAACATTAGGATAATCAAAGGCTTAGGGAAAAAACCCTAACGCTCTAGTTTATACCTTGCAGTTTGTATGCAGCTCTTAGATGAAAGTTAATAGCTCACTGCTCTTTGTTAGGATTTTAACTTATAAACTGCAAGTAGCAAAAGGATCTCACTGGCAAAAGCAGTAACCCACTGACCTATTTACAATATCTGCACTTTGTGATGGGCCTGGTACATTTTCTTTGCAGCAGGCACATTAACCCTCTGCGCTATCTTTCCATGAGTCAAAACTTCCACTAGACAAATCTCCGATCTCGCTCTAGGAAGAAGTTTACTCATCAGAGTTATCATGACATTTTTATTATTGCCGAAAATAGCTGGCGGCCAGGAAGGAGGCAGCGAGTGCTTTTAAAACCATAATATACGACGCCCCCACTCAAAGTCAGCGCCCGTTGCGGTCACACCAGTCGCACCGCCCTAGAGCCCGCTCTGCTCAGGGGTCCTAGCGGTCAAACGCCACATGAGCTATTACTTGGTTTAGACTCTAAACCAAGTAACAGCTCATGTGGCTGTTGACCGCTACCTTTAATAATTACCCTCGGGTCGGACCAGTGCCTGGAAGTTAGTGCGCAGCTAATATCATTTATTGCCCTGAGAGGCGTTGTGTGTGGGGCCCAACTCACCACATCTTCTGTTGTCCCTGGAGGCCCCCATCTCCTCAGGTACTGGAGCAAAAGGTTTGGCAGTCTGTGCAAACAGGAAGCAGCCTAGAGTTTGGAGGACAGGGTCCTGAGACCCTATCTCTGGGACCCTGAAGACCAGGGAGGCCCAGGACTAGGCACTACTCCTCCATCGGGTGAAAGAAAGAATCCTGGCTCCAGCTGCGTGGAAGCCACCATACTGCAGCAGCAGTGAGATTGGGTCCGCGGCACTCAATAAATAAAAAAACTAAAAAAATAACAAGAGCAGAAAAAACACGTGGGGAGAGGCTCGGCAAATCTGGCCAAAGCCGCTAATTAAACGTGCATGCTCCCACTGGCAGAGCCCCAT
Source organism: Lissotriton helveticus (assembly GCF_964261635.1). Lineage (NCBI taxonomy): Eukaryota > Metazoa > Chordata > Amphibia > Caudata > Salamandridae > Lissotriton > Lissotriton helveticus. The sequence goes on along the minus strand of NC_136057.1, from coordinate 2,072,728,692 downwards.
AATGCTTTATGAGGGCTGTGTTTGATCCTTTTCGCTCCCTCTGCCCACCCAAGGAGGTCCCAGGGCGCCACCAACGCTATTAAGCGAAGTAGTGGGGATTCACGGAGTGCAACATTCCCTTTTAAAAATGTGAAGCAAAATTACCATAAGTCTCAGAGCACGTGAAAAATTTGATCACTGGAGAATTCAAAGTTTTGAAAATGACTCTTGAGCGCGGGGATCCCTAGTTGTTGGTTTTTATGAGTGCCTTTTATGTGCCATGAATGTGTAAAAGAAAGACTCCTACACGTCATTTTGACTTTCAATGATTTATTTAAAGTATTTTGCTGACACTGATACTTGGTAAATGTTGCAATTATTTTATTAATAATAATGATTGTGTTTTCAAATCTGATGGTCTCATGCAGATTTTTAACATGTCTATTGTTCCTGTATTGTAGTGAGCTCTTGATATTGGTGATAGATGTGTCTTATATGTTGATGTGGTGACCCCCTGACCAAGCTAATAGGACTGCTTTGTTTGAAATTACACCCCCTGACATTGTGGTGTGATATCTATTATGTGTGGGTGTAGTTATGATTATGGGGTCATGACCCACAAGGTGTGAAATGTGATTTCAGAATGTCACTAAACATATTTCCACCTACCTTATGTATACACGTGTGAATGAGTTTGTAGAATTTAGTTTCTTGGGTGAAATTAATTTACTTTCCCATTTTTTAAGAAAAAGCAGTGACGCAAAAAAGATTCATTGAATGTTGTTTTGGCATGCTAGTGGATTGGGAATACTAGTCTACAACCCCTCCCCTGAGTAGGCCTAGGACTGCTCTGTTTCACTACCTTGAGAGAGGCAAGTGTTAAATTGGGGTGCTTTGTTCTCATTGAGAAAACAATTGTGGACCAATTACTTGCACAGGCCTCACATCCTGCACAAATAATAGCCTAATTTCTTGTATCCAAGCATACGATTTTGCACTGAAAGAGTAGGGTTCCATTACACATGATATGCTAGATATTACACATTCACTTCTGCATCAAGGTGCAAAGGTTGTGCATGGTGTGTGACGATTGTTCTACTGAACTTAAACAACAATAATATTGTGGCACATTTATATCAAGGACAGAATTTAGAGGGACAAAATATCAAAAGACAAGTGCAATAAGTGTTAGACTTGACATTTTTGGCAGGTTCATTCCAGACTTTTGACTTTTTTGCCTTTTGTTTTCGCCTCATTTTTTTGTTGGCTTTAGGACTCTGGACACGTTACCACTGCTAATCAGTGCTAAAGTGCATATGCTCTCCATGTAAAATTGTGTTTTGATTGGTTTACCATGATTGGCGTTTTTGATTTTCTAGTAAACCTCTAATATGGTGCACTGTGTGTGCCCAGGGCCTATAAATAAAATACTAGTAGTGGGCTTGCAGCACTGATTGTGCCACCCACACAAGTAGCCTTTCATAGGTGTTTCAGACTGCCACTACAGTGCCTGCACACAGTTTTTTTTTATCCCAAAATTATTTTATTGAAAAAAGATTTTACAGGTATAATACAATACAGTACAGTAGTGTTGCAGGGGCTTAGACATACGATCTCAAAGCATTTGTTGTATATATTTACATTGGTATTGATTGTTGATCTGCATGGCAGGTGCTTCGTTTGCCCCTAAGTTCTATTGGCAGAGAGAGAAAGAAGAATGAAGAGAGGAAGAAGGGGGGTGAGGGTGGGTGCGCGGTTGAGCACTGGCCTGTTGTTGGTCTGAGGGGGTTTGTAGGTCTAAGGGGGTTTGTATGCTCCAAGGTATGAGTCTAGGGCTGCCCACATTTCCCCTCTGGCAATATGGTTCGCTGAGTGTTTCGCGGTGATGTTGTCGGTGCCTCTCAGGAAGGTTACACAGTTAAACCACCTCTTAAATGTTGCTTTGCTCGTGTTCTTCCAGTTCGCTAATATTGTCTTAATGGCCACTGTGAGTAGAAGATCTACTAGTTCCCTGTCTCCCTTAGACTCTAGGTCTGGGGCCAAAAAAGCTGTGGTAATTCCTTCTAGGCCTTGTTGAATGTTCCCCCCTACTACTGTGTTGATGGAGTTATACACTTTTCTCCAAAAGTTCTTGACTTTGGGGCATTCGTAGATGATGTGGGTCAGATCTCCTTTCTCTTTATGGCAGTTCCAACATGTGTCATCCACAAATCACAGGTAGGATACCTCAAAAATAGGCTCTCTCAGGACAATACCAGACTCTTATGCCATCTCATACACCGCACAGCCAATAGTCAAGAAAAGGCAGTCATGATCGCGCTAGACGCGGAAAAGGCCTTTGACAGGGTTTCATGGCCATACTTGGACCTGTGCATGGACAAATTTGGACTAGGAGCCAAATATCGAAGTATGGTGATGTCACTGTACAACAACCCCAAGGCCTGAGTAGCAGTCAACGGGGGCACATCAGAAATTTTCGCCCTAGAGAGAGGAACAAGGCAAGGCTGCCCACTCTCCCCAGGCCTATTCCTACTAGCTCTGGAACCACTCCTATTCATGATCAGGAACAACCCGCAGATAACAGGCGTTCGAGTCAGAGACAACACAGTTAAATTAGCAGCCTATGCGGACGACATTCTGATCACAACCAATAACCCGGACACCTCAATAGCAGCACTAATGCAAAGAATTGAAGAATATGCCCTAGTTTCAGGCCTGCACACAGTTTTAACTGCCATATCACCCGAATAGTGCACCCACTTGCCGGGTCCTATCTTTCCCTTTTCTTAAATCGAAGTCATACCTAAGGTAGGCCAAAGTTGCCCCATGGACAGGGTGAAGTGCATGTGAAAGGTAGGACATGTAGTAGTGTGTTTTAAATGTCCTGAAATACTGTGTATATCATTTTTTCACTATTGAAAGGCTGTTTTCCTATAGATTAACATGGGAGCTGCCTTTGTCCATTGTGAAAAGATAGAGAAATGGAATTTAGACTCTCTGAACTCAGAATTTTGATTATACATCATTTAATAGAGGTGGCTTTTAAATTGTGCATTTGAAAATGTCAATTTTAGAAAGTGGGCATTTTCTTGCTTAACCATTCTGTGTGCCTCTGCCTGTTTGTGTATTCATTGTCTGGTTTTGGAGTGACCAAAATCAACCAAACTCTCTCATTTTACTCGTTTCCCATTTCTGTAACATAAATCCTTCCATTGCCTATATTCCCGTTGCAAATCCTCAACTTTGCCCACTAGGTTTTCTTTTTCCTCCCCCTGACTAGTGTCAATTCGAGCCGCTATCCAGCACCCGCCTTCATTATCTACCAAAAGTCAAACACTAACCTCCCTGAATAAAGTCAACTTTTATTTATTATTAAACTCACTCAGCTAAGTGCTTGCCTTATTGCTTAACAAAAAACTGTCAACCACCTCTGGGGAATGGAAGTTGTATATTTTGTTGACCCACATCACTTTAAGGAATGCTGGGAACCTTAACTGAACTTGGGTACCAAATTGTCTCAGGGGGTCCATCCGTTTGCCCAGCTCCCACCTTCTGTCTTCTGTCACTCTAGATATTTCTGACCTTATTTTAAACAATAGTTCCTGAACCTGAATAGATTTCAGTTTTAGAGCCGACCCTAAATGTTTTTCCTTAAGGGAGTACGATTGTATGTACACAAGGATTTTCCTGGGTTTCTTCTGACCGGGATTAAGCCTGAAAGGGTCCCGAGGCACGCATTGAATTTCCGTGTCCCAGACTGAGGCAGAGGCGACTTGAGAGAAGGATTTAAACAAGATCTCTACCCCAAAAGCTTTAACATTTTCCCCCTCCACTCCATTCTTGATATCAATCATCTGAATTTTATTCCTTCTGGAGTTGTTTTCCATCCTTTCTAGTCTGTCTGATAGATCCTTTTCTCTTGTCTTAAGCCTATCCAGTTCCTGTGAATGGTCTTGTAGGTCTGTCCCTAGTTCTAGAACTTTTTTTCCAGGACCTCGATACGTTTTGTTAGTACTGATAAGTTCTCCTCCAAGCTACTACAAGTATCTTGGATTTTTTTCTGATTGGTTTCTTAAGTAGCAAAGCGATCTTTAATCTCTAGCGAAATCTGGCTCAGTAACCCCATCACTACTTCTAAGCCTGATGTATCTTTAGTATCCTCCTTAGCTGACTTGCCAGAAATCTGGTCGGTCCTCCCTACCAAATTAAGATCCTCTGGTTACGGAGTACGAGTAGAAGTGGAATCACTCAGGGGCAAGAACCTGTTTGAAACTGAAATACCTGGTGAAATAGCTGGTTGTGAAGTCAAGATACTTTGTCGCATGACTTCTGCCTTCGTAATGGGTTCCACATTGCACAGTGAATTAACCTGCGGACAGTTTAAAGTAGGACCACCGCTTTGCCACGAGAGTTATTAGATCTTAGTTTATATCTTCTGCCCAGTATTAACTCCCTGTCAGTTTTAAAAGTTAAATGTTTCCCCTTGGATTGACTTGCTGACTCACTCCCTTTATCAGTCAGATTTATGTTCATGAGGGGCGGAGAGACAGTATGCCATACTTCTGGCTGACCTCCTTTATCTGCTCTCTCCCACTTGACCTATTTTCCAGGTGCCAGGCCAGGACCCCTTGAAGGAGGACACAATCAAGTGCTGACGCTACTCAAGGTGAACCCGGAGCCAAAACCGGCTTATCCGAGGCGAGGGAAAGCGCGGAGCGCAGCTCGTGATTCTCCGAGTGCACCCGCTGCCCTGAAGAGTGCCACTCCGACACACATCCGGCCACAGCAACGACATTGAGAAAATCAAAGTGGGGAGGACCGCTGAAGAAAAGACACCACCTCCGCCTGTCAAACACCTGTGAGTGTCGCCACAGAAGTGGGAATGGGAGCGGGCAAAAAAACAAGCATGTGGTAAAGGTTAGTCCTATAAGACTATTCCATTATTTTAGAGCAGGTGGCGAAAAGCGACTCTTGGCCGGCTTGCTAGCGGGCCGCCATGTTCCCTCGTGGGCATGACTACAGGTTCTGAAAACCCCTACCATGAATCTTTAGAATGGAACCAGTTACCTCCTACGTTGCGAGAAGCAGTGATTGTCTTATTACCGAAACCCGGCAAGGATACCTTGCACTGCGGGTCATACAGGCCACTATCACTTTTACATTTTTTGATTACAAAATACTGGCGAAAATGATCTTGGTGCGTCTCGCACTGCTGTTGGACAAAATAATTTCCCCCTTGCAGTCAGGGATTGTAGCTCACAGGTCTACTTCTCTAAACCTGCGAATTCTCTTCGCAGACCTGCACAGAATCAACCCTGGTACACCGACCGCGGCAGTTTTGCTGGACGCGGAGAAAGCATTTGACTCCCTAGAGTCAAATGCTGGGAGGGCTGTTTATATGGACAGTTATGCGTAGATTGGACATGCCCTTTGGGTTCATCAATCTCACGGTGCTGCTGTATTCGAACCCTACTGCCATACTGCGCTTAAATTGCACGCTCTCCCTTTCTTTCATGTTATCCCGAGGTACCAGACAGGGCTGCACCCTGTCCCTGCTGCTTCTCATTCTAGCAATGGACCCACTTGCTCAACACTTTCAGGAGCGTCATCTACATAGAGGGATTCAATTTAACACAGGGCCACTATTGGCTTCCTTATACGCAGATGATAATATTTTATATGTTCGGGACCCCCAAAACAATTTAGACCCACTCATTTGAGTGGTCATTAGATTTGGCTGCTTCTCTGGCCTTGGCATAAACTGGCACAAGTCTGTGATATTCCCTCTCACCACTGGTACGATCAGATGGGAGTGTGAATACCCATTGAACTGGTTTTCGGACTCGGTTAAATACTTGGGGATCAATATACACCACTGAAATCATGCTATAGAACTATGGCATGGCAATTTACACACTAGAAAAACAGGTGGACAGGTGGCTCAGACTCCAACTCTTGATTGCTGGGCGTATTCCGCTGATTAAAGTGATTGTCTTGGCCAAATTCCTATATTTATTTATTAATATTCCTATTCCGCTACCAAAACGATTCTTCAAATCCATAAACACCCACCTTATTCGGCTGACGTGGGGGGCAAGCGCCCCAGGGTCTGATGGCAAGTCATGACACTCCCATATCACAGGGGTGGCTTCGGAGTTCCTATATACAACCTGAGGCCGATTTAGTTCTTCCGGACACACTGAACACAGTCTTGACCCAGGGCTACCCACGCGACCCACTCCACTACCCACTGGGCCTAGCTAAAATTGGTCAGGATACTGGGATTCTGTTCTTTCCGAGCCTACCGATTCCGAATCAACACTAGATACCCATTACTGGGGAGAAGATAGTGCAGCACACTCTTTCTTGGTTTGACATGACCACTATAGGAGACCTTTACATTGATGGCAAAAAAAATTCTGTCTCTGACAGAGATAAGTTCAACGAGGCATCATTCATGGACAAATTTGTGCTTACCCGACTTCGTGCCACCTTACGAGCCAAGATCCCTGGCTTCCCTGTCGAACCTAGCCTGTTCACTCCCTTGTCCACAGTTATTGATACCGTCACTGGGGTCCATCAGATTTCCAAATTGCACAGATCCTGTACAGAGATAATTCCAGTCAACGATGCTCACATACGGGCTGCGTGGGAGGCAGATCTAGGTCACCCAATTACTGATGACCAATGGGCCCCGTGCTGCCAACAAACCAAGACGGTCTCCCTGAATAGCCGCCACAAACTCATCCACTTCAAATTCCTGCACAGAATTTACATCACACCTGAGAAGACACACAAAATAGACCCAGACAGACCCCACTGTTACCTAAAATGTAAATCCCCACACGCAGATCCTGCGCATTTTGCTTGAATCTGCGGTAAAATCAGCATGTATTGGACGGAAATACACAACACACTCAGGGAAATGATAGGCCTAGAATTAGTCCCCACTCCAGAAGTGGCCTTATTAGGGTACGTGAAAAACATTCCAAAGTCAGTCAGAAAATTTACAGCCCTGGGTTTACTGCTGGCCAAAAAGGAAATAGAGCTAAAGTGGGGGCAAAAGGCTGTGCCAACGCACAGAGACTGGCTAAAAAGTTTGGCATATTGCAACCTCAATTACGATTTATATGCCTCTACTTTGCCCAGCACTTCCCACCCACAAGTCATTTGGGGCCCTCTTAAACAATACACTGCAACAACACACTCACAACCTTCCACACGGCTGGAAAACGGACTGGTACCTGCGGGTATAGGTTGATCCGCTGTCAATGGAACGATAAATACAGAACTGTGATATTTCAATTGAAAAAAGGAATGCTTCCCATATTGCGCACTGACTGCATCACAGGTACAGGCACTATAAGCTATAGTTTACGAGAACGCATAATATGTGAATGTTAATCCATGCCGTGATAAATGGCATGCATTGAACAAACTACATAACACATTTGTACTGCCATAACTGCCATTGAACTGGAGCTGGTGTAATATATTGTCTTCCATAATGAAACTGGTAAATAAAAGAAGAAAAAAAGATTCCCCAGAGCTAGCAGGTGGCCATACAAATGCTGATTTTGAAACTGGAAAAGACCAAATAAAATATGGATTATATAGACCAATCTCTTTGCTGAATTTAGATTGTAAAGGTTGTGCAGAGATATTGGGATTGACTGTAATAAAGGGGAGGCTGATGCATGAAGGCCAGAAGGGTTCTATACCAGGTACGGAGCTGCTGATGCTGCCAAGACTTTTGATAGGGTAATTTGGTCTATGAGAATGTTTACAAAGTTTTGAGATTGGCAGCAGTTTCATGTAAGTGATTAAAGTTCTCCTTACAAATGCCTTGCCAAAATGCTGGTTAGTGGGAACTTAACAGAGAGCAAGAGAATACAGAGAGGAACAGGTCAGGGATGCAAGTTATCCCCTTTACATTTTGCCCAATATATGGAACACCTTGCAAAATGAATCAGAGAACATAAAGAAACATTACCCTTTCACTCAGCGGGTTTTTATCAGTCAATATCTCTATATGCAGAGAATGTTGAAATGTATACACCTGAATCAGAAGTTGTGATACCAGTCATAGAGAGTGCAGCCTGTGAGTTTGGTATTTTTAGGATACCTGTTAAACAAAGATAAACTGAAATGATAACCTGGAACTCCAAAACTATGACTAAGGTGAAAGAGATGATAAACCTGAGGATCGCCATCACACATAATTTAAAGAAGCTGACCTAAAAAATGTGTCAAGACTATCAAAATACTTTTGATGAAATGGCAGAATCGGCAATTAAGTATTTATGGGAGGATAATTCAAACTAAGATGTGCATATTTCCCCAAATCTGTTTCTTATTAGTTGTATACCACTTGAGTTTGGCTGAAGGGAAATTCAGACAATTCACTGTAATTTAAATAGTTTCATATGGGCAGCTGAAAGATGTTGACTAGCTTGAAGAAAGTTAAGTAGAAAATTCTTTTTAAATTATCTTCAGGTCCTAAACATCTTTTATTTTGATAAGCCTTCCAATTTAAGAATTGCAGGATGTTGATAGGGATACCAGGCCAATCTAGCAGAGGGCTAATGTGTTGGACAATGATATGTGAGATATGCCAACAAATAGGCTTCTTTTCAAGAAAGTGCAATTAAGAACTTTGCGGAAGGCTGCCTGGGTATGGTACTTCATCGGGAGAAAAAGGGGGATTGCTGTATTATAGCAGATTATGTCCAATGTGCCTGTCTCCAGAAATGCGAGAGTGTAGGAAAGACCAATTTTCAAAGTCGCTGATAGATGCTCAGATACCGCAGTGGGGGAATTGATGCACAAGGAGGACCTGCTCAAATGAGAAGAGATTGAAGAGAGAACTAAGAGTAGTATCTTTAGATTCAAATATGGACAGCTAAGCTCTTGGATTTCATCACTTAACTTAACAAGTGATGAAATGTTTAATGTATACATGTTCTGCTCATTTTGTGTATTGGTGCTAATTACTAATGTAAAGGTCAGCTATGGTCATTTATGAATCAGATGGTTATGCCAATACAATGTTCTCTAAAAAACAATAAAGAAGGTATATTTTCAAACCAAAAGAACCAAGTAGTATAAACACTGATTGAATCTCGCTAGAATAGAATATTTGTCAGAGACTGCATTTGATGTCCTCGGGCGGGCTTGTTCTACCCTGAACAAGGAATGCAGACAACAGCTAGAGCCTGCTTATATTGAGTAACAATCCTGCAATTGGATGGTGCTTTCTCCTGTTCCACTTTGTCTGACATATATTTGTTTCGATTATTCGACCTACAATTTCACTATCTTTTTCTTTTCTTGGTTTCTAAGTGTTTCACACATAAACTCCGTATCATTTTTCATTGTCTTGACTACTACATGAGCACTGGGTGAGACCAGTAGTCTGATCTAATGGGTCGACCCTCTGGCTGTATTCTATAAAAGATTCTTATTGGTTGCCAGCAGGAAAGCTTGTTAATTTGCAGCGATGCTGTAATGTATGACAACAGGCAAACTCTAGAAACTCTAATACATGGTCTGGGAATGGTGCAATAAGGACCATTCAATGTTCCAGATGGCTCTGATTGATAAACTATACCTTCTTTATAGGTGTGGGAAATCTCCAGAACACTCCTGCATTCTTGGAATTCAAAAGACAGCATGGATTGTTCAGAAGATGCTGTGGGTTGACGCAGAAATATGTCTGGGCAGCTACCAGGCAGCAGTTGATGCATTATTGAAAAGTACTTTGAAATGCCGATGTGCACATTATAAATCGGGCACTAAATGGCCAGGTACTTTCCCAAAGAGAGCTAATAACATCTTATGATTATTGGCAGACCCTTGAACTGAAGACATAATTCATAACACATTGATGAGGCCGAAATACTACCTATTCTAAGCTTTTGGGCAATAACTGGAGGGAATCTCTATTGTGGCCCTGCTTCCCGCATCACAGATGAACTCCCTGGTGAAGAACTCCTAAGCAACTGGTTTGCGGCAGATCTCGTCCCCTGGGGGACAGTAACTGCCGTTTCCATCCCATCTGCATTACAGTGGCAATAGTAACCAGTGTAATTTTGAGGTTTAATACCTTTGTTCCCTAGAATAATTTATAAAGTACTTTATGAAGTGATTACACACCAAGTCATCCCGATAGTGCCTTCTTTTAGAACAGTTTAATGTTAGAGCCCTTTACGAAGATTAGAAGATCCTTTGTGGGACATCACAAAAGAATATCAAAAATAGAAAAATGTCCAGGAAAGGCAAAGATAGCTAACTTTCCAACACAATGGCCTATTAGCAGACAAGGCTGGCACAGGTAACAGCAGTGGGGCAGTGTTGCAGGGCGGTGGTAAGGCAGGTGATGGTGGAAATGGACAGCCGAGTGGATGGGGAGAAAGCAAAAAAAAACACTTACCTTGCGCTCGCCGCATCGCCAGCTCGGCGATGCAGCGCACTCAAGGTAAGTATTTTTTTTAACTTTCTCTGTACACTCGTCTGTCCCACCCCCCCACCAACGGCCCGCCCCACCTCCACCCCCAACTTACCGCTGTTATCTGTGCTGGCCACGCCTGCTGATTAGTACAGGCAGCTAGTCAGAGTGTGATATAAGCTCTTTATATGCAAAGGCACGTTCATTTTATTGCAGACATTAAGTACCCATACCTGTTTAACTCAGGTGTTTAACCATATCATATATTTCATTATAGGAATAGGTGTACTATGTAAAATTGTAATTACATTTGTAAGTATCTTTTATGAGGATAATACACTTGCAAAGGTTCAGGGAAATCACTCCTGAGAAAAGACTACTATATATATGTATCTTTGAGAGCATGTGAGGCTCAGTGTCCGTGCTGTACCTGATAGAGATTCAGACACCTTTGCCACCAGCATTTACAATAACCGATAAATTCAGTAGGAATCTGTGATGTCGTATTTTAGTCACGTGCTGCGAGCGAAATGATATGGCTTGTTAAAGAGGCCTTTATTTAGCATACCTGGGTTCTCATCTCATCAAACTTTAATATCACCTTTCCTTTCATTAAAAAGTGTTCATTAAAGTAAATGAAAGACTTGCAATTCATCCCCTGTATGTGATACCTAGATGTGCGTTCGAAATCTTTAATTAAAAAAAATAGACGTGTTATGTTCCAGAATTGGATACAGTAAGTGTATTGTTTAATTAATAATTAACGTCTGTGGAACGCACGTTTTCGGGTTAAAAAGCCACGTAAGATATTACTTTCATCCTTTCTAATGAAAACAAGAAAGAATACCCAACTACAGCTCTAAAAAAACAATAATGGCAGTTAAAATACGATCATGGCATCAAGTCAGCACAAAATAGGACACTCATAACAAAGATAGTGTAACAGAGACTTGGTATCACTTGGAGTTTAGAATACACTTAATGATAACAAGTGACTTCTGAAAGCTCTTCGCATAGCTAAAGGAGTTATTTCAGCAGACATTATTCTTGTCATCTTTTGTGATTGCTATTTTACAGCTCTAATAAAAGGTCGTTGCTTAGATGATTTGACTGAAACAGTTTTAAAGGAAAGGCAGAACGCAGCATACAACTTCTCCAAGGCAATCTCTTCGAGGAAAGTACGACCATCAGGGGGCTTAACGATTTGGGTGAAAACTTTCATCATAGGACAGTTGCAGGAGGGGAAGGGGGACACCGCCAGCTTAGTATGTGTGCATCTCACTAGGCCCGGTGACCTGACTGACTATATGTTTACTCAAAGCCTGCGGGAAATACATTGGAATCAAAGGTACTAGATATCAGACCCGGGCCAAAATGAATCAACATGATAGTGGTCCCTCGTACCAATAGTGATCACAAAGCACTATCCTTAAGTCTGAACATTTCAACGAAAGCCAACCTCAATGCCTTAGACGCAAGTATCAATGGGAAGCTCACGACTGGTAGCAACAGCTGCAGGGTTAAGTGGAGCAGAGTTTTGTACTCGCAGGAGTCAATCAGTGTGATTTATAACCTTGTTGCCGACTGCCTTCATCAATCAATCAATCAATCAATCAATCAATCAATCAATCAATCAGTCAATCAGTTTGTTAAAGCTTGACTACTCACCCATGAGGGTTTCAAGGCACTGGGGGGTGCAGGTTCCAGTCCATCAAGGAGGGGGTCTGTCGAAGAGCCAGGTCTTGAGGTTTCTCATGAAGATGGGGACCGAAGTTGTCTGTCTGAGGTGGTGAGGAAGGGTGTTTCAGGTTCTGGCCACGAGGAAGGTGAAGGAGTGGCCTCCTGATCTGGTCTTTCAGCTGTGGGGGACCACGGCGTAGGAGAGCTGGGCTGATCGTAGGGTCCTTTTGGGGTGCTTAGAATTTGAGGCGGCTGTTTAGGTATGCTGGTCCGGTGTCGTGGAGTGCCTTGTGTGCTCGGGTGAGAATCTTGAAGGTGATTCTAGCCTCTATGTTGAGCCAGTGGAGTGCGCGCAGTGTCTAGGCAGGTTGAGGATCAGTCTTGCGGCGGCATTCTGGATGTTTTGTAGCTTGCGGGTGAGGTTTTTGTTTATTCTGGCGTAGAGTGTGTTGCCGTAGTCTAGTCTGCTGGTGACGAGGATGCGAATGACAGTCTTTCTGTGCTTGAGGGGGATCCATTGGAAGGTCTTACATAGGAGGCAGAGGGTGTGGAAGCAGGAGGATGCGACAGAGTTGATCTGATGGTCCATTTTGAGCTCGGCGTCCAGGATGATTCCAAGGTTGCATGCGTGGTCTGTGGGGGTGGTTGGGCTTCCGAGTGCGGGGGGCCACCAGGTGTCATTCCAGGAGTTGGGGTTTGGACCCAAGATGAGTACTTCTGTTTTGTCGGTGTTGAGTTGTAGGCAGCTGCTTTTCATCCATTTGACGATGGCTTCCAGACCTTTTTGAAAGTTGTAACTGGCGGTGTTGGGTTCGTTGTATAAGGAGAGGATGAGTTTGGTGTCGTCTGCGTATGACACAGTGTTGAGTCCATAGGTTCTAACAATGGGGGCGAGCGGAGTCATGTCAACGTTGAAGAGCGTGGGGCTGAGGGAGGGCCCCTGTGGAACTCCGCAGGTGGTAGGTGAAGGGTCCGAGAGGAAGGGGGGGAGTCTGACCCACTGCGTTCTGCCAGACAGGAAGGAGTGGATGTTTTGTTTTACTATGAAGGTGGCCAGTTGGCTGTTGATGGCTTTCTCAATGACTTTTGCTGGGATCGAGAGCAGGGAGATGGATCTACAGTTCTTGAGGTTGGTGGGGTCCGTTGAGGGCTTCTTCAGGAGGGGGTTGATCTTGGCGTGTTTCCAGTCATCGGGGAATGAGGCAATCATCAGGGAGCCGTTGACGGTGTGGCGAAGCATTGGCCCGATGGTGTCGGTGGCTCTGTTGAAGATGTGGTGGGGCAGGGGTCCATGGGGGCCCTGGGTTGGATTAACTTCATCGTCTTCAGTGTGTCTTCGGTGGTGAGGGCTGTCCAGTTGTCAATCGTTGGCTTCAGCTCGTCAGGGATGGCTGGTGAGGGTTCAGTGTGTTGGTTGTCTTCGTCAAAGTTGTCGTAAATGTTCTTGATTTGGCAATAGGGTCTTAGGACCATAATATCCCTTTTGACTCACAATTTCCTTTTTAATGTCCCTGGCACATCCAAGAATAAAGGGAAACTGTGATCTGACAGTGGATTTTTAAATCTTTATCCCCTTGACTAAAAACATCTTAATAAGTGTTCTCTGAAATATGGTTGAGCCCACCCTGACTTCTAGGCGTCAGGGTGTCCCGATGATGAAGCATGACACCACTAGGGTGTGTGAGGGAATATAAAACAAAAGGACGTGCCTCCTTTCCCACTTCATAGTGGTGTAATATTCATAGCTATGGGTATAGAGTCGTGCACCGCTTTTAATCCTGTGTTTATTGCTTTGTTTTCGTGCCTCCAGGGCTCACCCCCCGTCTGGAGCGATGCGTCATAAACCACAAGTAGCAGCTATACCTAGTTGGGTATAGTTGTCCCCCTGGGCACCGATTCGTGCTGTGCAACCAGCTTGAAGATTCAATTCAAATTCAAAGTTCAAATGAATAAAACATGATGCATTTTCAAAATTGGTTTGTTAATCCATTGTTTCATTTATTTCTCGTGAAATCCAATGCATTTCGGCAGTTGTTACTGCCTTCATCAGGGAAATAATTTTCTACAATAATCAAAAAATAATAATAAAATCAACATCCGTAATTTCATTAGATTCATTACATATGCTGTTATGCTAATTCTTAACTCCTTGGTATTAAATTACTCTAGTGCGCGCTACATGTTTGTTTGTCTCTAGCTACAAGGATCTTAATAAACGATCAAAAGTTCAGCAATGGCTTTTTCTGAGCGTTTGCTGCGCGGGGATAGTTCTATGAATAACTATGGCGTGGATTCGCCGTCTACACATTGGTCTTTTATGTGACCGCATTGCCGTGTATATTAACCTCGCTATGCGCGCTGACTTATTACTATTGATGTTCTAACCCCTCGAAGGAGGCCGGTTATATTTAATGCTTTGTTACGCGCTTATACATCGTTGATTTAAAGGCTAAATGGCTCACCTCGGCGTTTGTTGTGCCCTGCTCTGCGGTTCGACCCGCTGTCTCTCTTCTCTTCCGGTATTCCTACTGCGAGGTTCGCGCCTGCGCACTAATATTGCTATCGCGGCTTTTTTTGCTTACAATATAACTTTATTGTTCACTGGGTACCTAGTCGATCCCCCCTAGTGCTCGCTAGCACTATGTATTAGAACTGCTAAAAGCTAGTCCTGTACCATACATTTAAATGTTGGTCATTTAATGCATAAGTAAACAGAAATATATATGCTTATAGGTAACAAAGAAATTCAGTACGTTCATTTAGTCCGCCCGGTTTCAGGCTGCCCAGATTATAAATCCAATAATTCTCCTGTTTTAATAAACTCGTTTTGTTGGAAGATCCTTCTTTTTTAGGTAATGTTTCTAAAACGTACACTCTTAATTGGCTGACGTTGTGCTGCATCTGAGTGAAATGTTCTGCAATAACTTTTAATGATATGGCCAATGTTAAAATTGGAACCTGACTTTCAGGGTATCTTTGCACAAGAACCAATTTTTGCACATACTCGTTCTAAAAATCTTGCAGATTTTCTAAAACCAAGAAGTGAAGACGCAAGTAAAACTTCCTTTCGTGGAACAGTACCTTGTTATAATTGCAACACATGCAACAACATTATAAAAGGATCCACCATAACACATCCACAAAAGGGGTACCCCATATCATTAAAAGTGAACGCAACATGTGACTCAACCAACTTAATCTACATGATAAAGTGCCCATGTGGTGACGTTTATGTAGGACACACAGAAAGAAAATTGAAAATACGCATAAACGAACATAAAAGCACCATAAGACTAAAATATATTCATTTGAACTTTGAATTTGAATTGAATCTTCAAGCTGGTTGCACAGCACGAATCGGTGCCCAGGGGGACAACTATACCCAACTAGGTATAGCTGCTACTTGTGGTAATATTCATAGCTTCACATAGGGGTTTCCACCAGTGTTAGTTCAGGAATTGGCCTCCAAACTTAACTGTCCCAATGGTTAAGTAACCAGGGGAGTACTTTTTGTGAAATAGTAGTTCAATAGATATCCTGTGGATAAAGTATATTTAGACCACCCTACTGGTAATAGGACTTGAGAACTTGTGGAGCTTTCCTGGCACAGCAAGAGCAACTCCCAAGAATGTTACTCTAACTGATTGTTCATACCGAAGGATACGGAAGTCCCGGAAGTCAGGCGAGAGTAGCGGAAGTCAGGTAGCCCGGAGGAGCAGTGCGGCGGAGTGCGGACACCACTGAAAATACCAAAAACCAGGTGATAGCACAAGCCCTAGCCCTAGCTGGAGCCAGCAGATGCAGGAACCCCACAGTGAGTGGTGAGTGAGAACGGCTGCCATAAGGAGCGGCTACGAAGTGCGAGCCAGAGTGCAGCTTGCGGTGCCCCTGAGTGCCCTGCTCGCACCAGGGCATGAACTTTGGCTGACCTCTGGTGTCAGCACTAAGGGCATTACGGCAGACTTAAAGGTGGGCTTCAAGGAGTGCAGCGCTTGAGGGTGATTAGAGGCTTCCCACCTCCCTCAACCACACCAAACATTTCCCGCAATCACCAAAGGTACTCTCAGTGTCACAGTTAGCCACAGTCAGCAGTCTGCTGCCCATTTGTCCCCTGATTCCCAAGTCAGTCGTCCTGGTCTGGCTTGGCAGCGCCTCTTAGCAGGACCCGCACTGGGAGCATCAGTGTAGATAAACCTGCCAGAGCACTTTGTCTCAACGCGGTACCAACAGTACCAACAGAACCAACAATAAACACTAACACCAACAGTACTAACAGTCGAGAACTGACATTAGGAGGAATTCATGGATGACTTATGAGCCAAATTTACTGAACTCTAAGGTGTAAAGGACTTACAACTGTACCTGAAGGAACCATTGTTCTTGTTACACAGCCTTTCAAGTCGTGCCTACCTCTCTCTGCATGGTGCCTCACTCAAAAGAGTAAAATAACTATTTTTGCTCCTTCATTTCCCCTTGCCCCCGCGGAAGCGACTCGGTGGTTCTATATTTCTGAGTCTTAGTCTGTAAGTGAATAAAAGACTGAGGTTGAAACGGAGTACAGCTAGCGATGTGACTTGTGGTGTGGCTCAGGGTGGAGGGGCAAGTTTGAGCGGCAAATTGAGTGGCACAAAGATGGCACAGAAGTGCAAGTAAGGATTTAATTAATGCATTACATGTACTGCAATTTGAAAAATGTAAAAAAGCGGAGGTTGATGAAGGCCGATGTTGCCGAATTGTTCAATACTCTAACACTGACCCTAAGATTGATTAAGTACCATTCCAGTATTATTCCCGCTAGGCTATATTTATATTGTGACTCACACGTGCAAACAGATACAGAGGTAATCTACTTGTACAAAATATTAAGAAGTAACTAGTTTTAAAAAGCAATTGAGGCACATATTAGCAGAAATTGGAAATGCTCTCAGGGAAAGAAAGAACAGCGGGCCCCCCGTAAGACGAACACTGAAAACTCAAGCACCAAAAGTAATTAAAAAAGCCAAAGCCCAGATAAAAGGAGCAAACCAAACTCTAATTCCTCCAATTGCTTGGATGTTTGAGAAATGAACAAAAATGCCACAAAAATTTGATTTTCTGAGCGATCCAACAGGAGTACTCATGTCAATGCAGTCAGAAGTAGAAACAAAACAGTTACAGACTCCGATTAAGCCAACCAACAACTTGGAAGTAAAGATACAAACAGTTGGTTTTGAATGGGATCGGGACCATGTTGGCAAACCGCAAATTAAGGATATAGAAGTAATTGAACAATTATCAAATTCAGAGCCTTTAAATCCAGCAACATCCCCTTAAATGGGAAAAAGGGACACGATTAAGAATGTGATGGAAATATCAACGAAAAAATTACCATATGTTGACATAATTACGAGTCCAATCACTGTGGGGGTACCATTACCACTTGAAGTCAAGGTTGAAATAAGGAAATCAAACGAGTTGACCAATGACCATATATTACACAGTAAGACACCCGAACAAGAAGATAGTGTAAATAAAACAGTCGTACTTGTACAAGGAAGCCAATTTCAAATTTCTGGTATGTCAACAAAAACGAGTGCGGAAAAAATATGGAATTAAGCAGAGAAGACCAAGAATGCGATATTCAAAATCACTTAAAAACATTGGTCAACAAGGATAACAATTTAGGAAGTAATGATGGACCTGAATTTAAAAATGAATATAGTAGAAAAAACAATATCATGGTTAAACAAACAAATATTACAGAAAACATAGAAAATTGTCAACCAGGATTCAGAATTCACATCTGTAACAGGGAAATGTATATTGTTCAAAAAGTCCAAAATATAGACAATCAAGATCTGGGATCTATATGGGATATATTCTATCAAACATCAGCACTAACTCTTGAAGCGCTGGCATTCCAGTCAAACAAAATAGATACCAACATTGAAATTCTTGGAGTTATGGCAAACGCTGTCGCCGGGATTGATCACAAATTAGCTGAGCTGAACAATTTAATAATCAAAGCACAAAAGGAAGCAGCCTCAAACTACTTTGACTGTACATGTGTGCCCGTAATAGAGAAACTGGTAGCTATTCCGGATGTTGTGAATACTGTATTGGATGATCTTAAAGATATCGTGGAGAAAAAACACGAAGAACAAAAGGAGGAGAGGTATCATTTAGACAAAAAGCTACCTACTGTTGCTAATGAGGGAGAAGTGGAGCAACTGGGTGACATAATAGATTCTGACAACCTTATTAAGTTGAACATGGTGAAAAAAATTATGGAAAGCAAGAAATAGGGCAAAAAACGAAAATGCAGCAAAAATTCATTCCAAAATAGAAACATCTACTAAAATGATAATAGAAGAAAAAAAGCAAAGGAAAATATTAATGAAAAAACAAGTTAGCAACTTATCTCGGAATCACTCTGCAAAAATATTGGATAATATTGAATGAAAATGAAAAGTATTATGATATATTTACAAAACCTAGGATACACCTTGCGAATCAAAAATCTCTATCGGTAAATACAACGAAATTAATGGATTATACTGACCGATTGTCTTGCTCATCAGAAATGGAGGGAAAGAAAGCTAGAGTAAAAGAAGAAATACATAGGTTGAAAGGAAATGGTTGTGTAATAATAAGGGAATGTAAATGTAAATGTCATGGTACTTATAGAGCGCACTGTCACCAAACGGTCACCTTGCGGTGTCGCCTATTCGGCTTCCTGGCGCTGATACTCATACCGCTGTGGAACCCCTCCTGGCTTTCCCTGTGAAGTGTCCACTCCTGGGCACCCCCAGGGTGAAGTCAGGCATCCTTAGCGCTGTTGGGGCCGGTGTGGAGGCTATGTAAGCTATTGCCCAGAGTTGCAGCGGGGGGCCCGTGATTAGATTAGGCACCGAGGCGAGAATTAACAGGTCCGAGGAAATTGAGCCCGAGACCACGCCTCGGCGGGAATCAAACCATGGTCCCTGGCCAGAACTCTGCATTAGGGTCTGCCGCTCTAACCATTAAGCCACACTCCTCCACTCTACTTGTGATATCCAAAGTGACACAATTAAAAATACGAATCTAGAAACGAGACCCTCAATCACCCCTGAAGCTAAAACCCCATTATGTAATCAAAATGAGGAACAAAGGTATATTGGCCCAGTGATTCAGAGGACAATTAAACAAGATCAAATGACTACAACAAGAATAGGTTTGAATTTGACACACCAAAAAAAGTATCTAGTTGTAAAAAAACAATGGGTTGAGGAAAATAAGAATAACTCTAGGATACCATAAGAACTGGTACCAATAGAACTGGTAGAGGATAAAAAGAATAAATTGTGTAAAAAAGTGGCAAAAATAAACAAAATACATATAAGTAATACCAAAATCTAGACAGAAAGACTGGCCAACTCATTCTTTCACCAGTATATGCCATTTTGAATAGAGGACATATTCTTCAGGTGTTGAAATCAGTACCATCATTAGAAAAAGTATCAACTGAAGATATTGAATGTGTAGGTTTATTACCAAATCCTGAAGGCAGACTCCCAATAACGCTGTTAACTGTAGCCACTGCTACTTTAAGGGATCAAATTGTACAAGAACAAGAGATATTTCATAGTTGGGGGATCCAAATTAGTCAACCAACCCCAAAAGTTTATCCAACTCCGTTTATACAAGAAGGAAACCCAATAAAAAGGGTTCTGGAAGAAAAAGATGATTTTGTATTTTCTATATTGAAAAATCCAAAAGGAAAAACGCGTTACGATGAGGAAAAATCCACTAATGAAATAAAGGACGACAAAATTAATGGAATAAACGAAAAATGGATTCTGACAGCATTACATGGTAACGAAGAACAATGATAGCATACATCAAAAAATAATTCTGTAGACCATAATATGGATAATATAACAATAGGGAACATAATGGGTTATGCAAAAAGATAAAAAATGCTGAAATAGATACACTGTCAAACTGCTTTCACATTATACTATTGCAGGAAGTGTGGGCAAGGGACCCTTTTATGGTACAAAAATACAAAGGATACTTTGAGCCTGCAATTAAACACCATAGATTTGGCCATCCCTGTGGGGGGTTAGCAATATTCGTATTCATTGTTGACCACCAGTGGCTAACCACTAATAATTCTAACTTCCAAGCAGTAAAATTGAAGTATACAACAATTGAGGAAAAGAAACCAAAAACTCGAATTATAATCAATATATATATTCCACCAAAACAGAGTTCAAGGAAGGATATGTGAGCTGCTCTTATTAGTTTCTTACTTGAGCAAATGATGGACAAACCGTTTACAGATTATATCATAACAGGTGATTTTAATATAAACCTACTATCACTCTTTCTACGGGACAAATTTATACAGTCCCAAAATCAACAATGGGCAATCCCTGAACAAACATTGGATACCAAAATAAACATCAAACGGAATTTAATGGCAAAAAACTTTTTGAGGGATGTGGAAGCATTGGGTCTAAGAATATTAAATGGTAGATTTGCAATAGATATACCACCAGCTTGGACATTTCAGTCACATAATCTTAATTCACGAGTTGATTATAGAATGGTTTCACTAAATATCTTTGATAAAGTTACTACCTACCATCTAAAAAAGGTGCCTGATAGTGATCGCAGCCAACATATAATGAATATTACATTGTCATATTCGAACCACCAAAACTATCTGACAACACAAGGCCAGGGTCTACAAACTTTACACCGCGGTCAAAACACTGCGGTGCCATTACGACGCGTCTTTTACAATGCAAGTCGTTACCACGACTTGCGCTGGAGGGCACTCTAGACTAAGGAATAGTAGATTTACTATTCCAACACCTTTCCTACTGTACGTAGGCTGGAGTTGGAATAGTAAATCTTACTATTCCTAAGTCCAGCACCCTACAGCACAAGTCGTGGTAACGATTTGCGTTGTAAAAGATGCGTTGTGATGTACCACGATCATTTTGATCTCGTTGTAACATCGTACATCCCAAGGCCAGACATGCTCCATCAATTATAGAAAACTTGTGTGAAAAACAAATAATATGGGTGACATTGAGAAAAAGGAACATGAGCTTGTTAAAAAATGCATTAAAGACAATACCAGGATGTCTGCAATTGAGCAATGGGAACATTTCACACAGAAGATAGTAAAACCTAATAATTCCACTTCTTGTGTACAGAAAAAACAAGTGACTCAATCGGAAAAAAGGGAAATGAACATCAATCTCCCGTACCCGGTTAGAAACATCAGAAGTGGAGAAGTGTGGCTCAGGGGTTAGAGGCAGCAGACCCGGAAGCTGAGATCGGTCCTGGACCAGGGTTCAATTCCCCGCCTTGGCGGGTCTTGGGCTAAAAATTCCACAGACTCGATAATTCTCGCTCCGGTGCCTCCTCGACTCACGGGTTCACACTCTGTGACTCTGGGCAATAGCTTGCTTAATCTCCACAACGGCCACTCGCGGCGGGATGCCTGACTTTCACCTTGTGGATACCCTGCTATCTCACAGGGGAATACCAGGAAGGGTTCCCTAAGCAAGCGCCGGGAAACCCACTGCGGGTAGCTGTGCGCTATATAAGCTCAACTACATTTACACATTTACATCAGTCGGTCCTGCAACAGACTTAGGAAACGACTAATTAAGTTTCCAAACAATGAAGATATATGGAGTGAAATAAAAAATAGTAATAATAAGTTGAGGAAACTTATTTGGAACGGAAAAAAAAAAGCTAGGCAGGTCTTGTGGACAATAATCTTTCACGTCAGTAATCAATCAAACTCAAGAGAGTTCTGGAAATTGATTAATGGTCTAATCAGACCTATCAAATCGGGTCACTTTTCTTATAAAACTCTTAAACCCAGTTACTAGAGCAAATAACCAGGGTGGCCATCACATAAAGATGGCATAAACAGACTTAGAACGGGATATCAAAATCAATGTGACAAAATCACAAGTTGCAAAAGTAATAAAGAAATAAAAAATTACGGAGCACCTGGCCCCGAATGGTATTCCGTTTGCTCTCTATAAAGAAGAACCAGATTTTTGGTCTGAGGTTTTTAATGAAGTTACACAAACTAGGACGATTCCGGAATATTGGAGAGGGTCATTAATATCTCCAGTTTTTTTATAAAGGAAATTAGCAATTGCTGGAGAATTATTGATTGATCACCCTTCAAGATACTGATGCAAAACTGTTCGCGGGGATTTTATTATCAAACTTCACAGATTGGGTAAATGAAAAGCAGATTCTACACCAGAATCAAACAGGATTCATCAAAGGTCTAGGAACTTCCAAAACATCCTAATACTATCAGTAATAATGGATCAGGCAATTTTAGCAAAGCAGCCATTGTATTTTCGTTTTGTTGATTTTAAATCGGCCTTCAATTGTGTGAATAGACAACTGCTGTGGAAAAAATGAAAGTACCAAGGAATTCCAGACTCATTATTGAAACTGATCCAATTCTTGTATATAGATAACTGGATCAGGGTGAGGATTGGTGATGGCCGGACACTAACAACAGAAATACCCACGACTGGCCACGACTGGAGGATTAAAACAAGGATACGTCTTGGCCCCCCTGCTGTTTAATTTATTCTTAGCAGATCTCTCGACCATTTTAAATGAAGTAAATGCACATCCTCCTAGGCTCGCAGACAAGCAAATATCCAATTTATTGTATGCAGACGATGTTATACTTTTAGGTCAAACCAAAATGGGGTTGCAACCGTTGATTGATCGTATTTCAATGTATGCAAAAGAAAACGACATGGTAATAAATGAAGCAAAGACCAAAGTAAGGGTTGTTACTAAAAACTAAGTTCTGAATCTGAGGGAGAACAGACAAATGACAAAAGAAACACTAAAGAGAGGGACATCCCATCAGGTTCCAATAGGGAGGGGCTGTCTTTTTTTGGAATAGCGCCATCAGAACTTCGGCTAGACAAGGGCAAGGGGGAGGGGGCGGGGCAATTACAACCCCCAACCCCAATTCCTTCAACGTCCGAGGACAAGAAGTCAGAAGAACTGGGACTAAATAAGATACACAAGGCAGCTATAATAAATCTCTCCACATATGATTTAACACCAGCACAAACAACACTTTTAGAAAAAGGTTAAGGATACACTCTGTGCTCCCCTGTAGACAGATACTCACTTGAAAGAGATTTGCAGAGTTTTTTTTAGGAAGATTAGGTTGAACATCTTTTTTGAGGGTAAAGACAGGCAACCCAGCCTAAACAAATCAGGCCTTAAAAACAAATCATCTTGGACACCAACTTTATATATGGTCCATAAAGATATTGAAGCCTTCGAACGGGTCGTTGATAAGAGTATCGATGACCTTTTAAAACAAATAAAATTGGACCAATTACAACTTGAGCAAAGATGAAACAGAAGCTTTAAAAACTCTTGAATAAAGGGAAGATTTGACGATAAAGCCGGCCGATAAAGGCGGAAGCATTGTGGTAATGGAAAGCACAGATTACAATAACAGGATGTACCAACCAACAGGATGTACAATAACTAGACTGTTGAATCAGGCAAAGGAGGACGAAGTCATCTGTGAAGATGAATTCGCATTCTTAATGAACAGTGACCCTATTATCCCAGCACTATATGGCCTTCCAAAAATACACAAGGATATCCACAACCCGCCCATGAGACCCATTGTCTCCAGCATAGGCTCACTTACCGAACCCCTCAGCAAATATGCTGATGTGTTTCTACAGCCCCTGGTCACCAAACAAAAGGCATATATAAAAGACACTACATCTATGATCAAAAAAGTAGAGTGCCTCAGTTTTAATCCAGATACCCAAATTTTAGTAACATTAGATATAGAGGCACTCTATACCAATATTCCCCAGGATAGCACAATCACTATGATAAGAGATCTCCTGAGTATAGAGGAGAGTTATCTGACAGCCCACCAGACATTCATCATAGATTGTATCACACTGGTTCTTAAGAACAACATTTTTCTTTTCAGAAAAGATCTCTACAGACAGGTCAAGGGGACCAGCATGGGGGCCACCTGTGCTCCAAGCTTGACCTGTCTGTACGTCTCTCAATTTGAGGAGAAACATGCATTTAATCAGTGCACACCTTTTTTTGAGAATATAACTGAATGGTCTAGATACATAGACATCATTTTTTTCATTTGGACCGGTAGTATGGATACACTGACTGAATTCATGGAGTGGCTAAATTTGGGAGATGGAAACCTTAAATTCACCTCACATAAAGATCATGAGCAATGTAAATTCCTAGATATTATATTTAAACATACTGAAGGCACACTAAACGTCGAGCTCTTCACAAAACCCACCGATAGGAATACCATGCTTCATTTCGATAGCAACCATCCCTGTCAAAAAAACAATATTCCATTCGGACAATTCTTACGGTTGAAAAGAAACTGCACAATATAAAAGACTTTGACAGACATGCTGAGGTCCTCAAAGAAAAATTTATAGAAAGAGGATACCCACGACGCATGATCCGTCACGCATACAAAAGAGCAAAATATTTCAACCGCGACAATCTGTTTAGTGAAAAAGCAGTATCCTCAAATGAGCCACAACAAATAGTTTTTGTAACAAATTTCAACCAAGTGAGCAACAAAATTAAAAACATAGTGAGCAGGAACTGGCACTTAGTCACAAACAAAGCCCATGAAAAACTACCTAAACCGATGTTCTAATTTCGGAGAAATCGCACGATTCGTAACAGTCTGGTTCATACTTATAGAGAAAACAGACAGATAACACAACAGTGCATTGATAATGCACCATTACCAACAGGAACTTTTCCCTGTAAAGGGTGTGTTAATTGTGGTAGCATCATCAAAGGTAGTAATATTATTACGGGCAATGCCACTGTCAATATCAGGAGTTTCATGAATTGTCGAACTAAGAACCTCATATACCTAATACAATGCCCCTGCCAATTGTGTTACGTGGGCGAGACCTCTAGAGAGGTACGTATCCGCCTTAACGAACACAAATCGGCTATTAGAAATAACAAGAAAGGTGCACCACTGATGGAACACTGGAAGATAGCGGGTCACAGTATAGATGACCTGAAGTGGTGCGGCTTAGAAACAGTGACATTGAACACGAGAGGTAGCAATGTAAATGCAAAAATGAAGAAAAGGGAACAATTCTACATGTCGAGACTTAACAGTGTTAGATGTGGCCTAAACAGTAGAGAGGACTGGGAACGGATTGTGCAATAATTAGAGACTGCATATATCCCTTTAAGCCTATATTGAGAAAGAGGGTATAGACAAAGACTAGCTGACACTCCTACTAGGGTCATCATTATAGAGCTCTAACTGTACTAGGGACTACAAAAAATGAAATTAGGTATGTGCATCAGTAACTGATATCACCCTGAGCACACTCATCATGTTCGGTCTAAAGTACACTTATAACGGTCAGCAGAACGACAATGAGGCTATCATATCCTTACTTTCCACCACTGACAGTTTGAATTGACAACAGCAAATTGTATACATCATGAGAGTATCGCCATATCTCTATTGATAGGGCGGCCACAATAGTTCAGTTGAGAACCCTACGACATAATATCATGCCTCGTGTAAGAGTACATTTTGGTGCATTAATGTATAGCATGAAGACACCCCTGTGGATCAGTAGGCCCTTACTGTGAGACTCACCGTACCGTTTGCATGAGAGACCAAGGCCTGATCGAACCACGTGCTAATTCAATGCGGGTTAGTAAATTGAACCCGAATATTGGCCAGTATACTATAACGGGAACCCTCTGATCAAAATATTTGATCAATATTCATTTAAATTTAAGGCGAGGAAACACCCGACGGACTACGGCATACAGTACAGCATATTCCGATATAACAGTTCCTTTGGTATCACTACGACACTTAGCTCCAATTGGATCATGTTTTAACCAACAAAACGGTCCATACGGAACGCGGCCAGCGGTAAGCATGGCAGCGGTGGCGTTTCAGTCACCTAGACGACACAGCCCCCGATTGGTTATAACTCAACCTATCATGAAGGGATAATCAGCGGCGGGAAGAAGGAGGCATTACCGCAATATGCGTTAAGGTTACTATAGTAAGAGAACTCCCATAGGTTCGCGTACGTCCAATCAAGAAGCCGCAAAGTACTTACCAATAGGAACACTGCATACATATAAACGCAGGAAGCCACAGATTGATTATCCGCCATCTTATGTTATGTTATGTTATGTTAACGGTATTTATTGTGCGCACAGCTGCTCCAGCGAAGGAGCGTCCTGGCGCATGACAAGGTGAAACACAACACCGCTAACAACAGGGCAGAGGGGCACAAAAATAACCAGAATTAAAACAAAAAAGTCTTAATCGCCCTACGAAACTGTAGAAGGTCCTCCAGGAGTCGAATCTCAGCCGGAAGGGAGTTCCACATAGCTGCCGCTCTCACTCGAAAGGAGCGGCCGCCGGCACGGCACAGTTTGAACCGGGGAACAATGGCAAGAGCCTGGCCCAGAGAGTGGAGGGAGCGAGAGGGAACATACAAAGAAAGAAGATTAGACAAGATCTGGGGGGCAGTGCCTTTTAGAATTTTAAAAGCCAGACACAAAACCTTGAACTGGATTCTCGACCGCACCGGCAACCAGTGCAGGGAGCGGAGGGTGTTAGAGACGGAGCAGAATCTAGGCAAACCAACTATAGCTCTGGCAGCCGCATTTTGGATGCGCTGCAGGCGAGAAAGTTCGGCCTGATTAGACCCCACCAGGAGGGAGCTGGCGTAATCAAGCCGGGAGATCACCGTCGCCTGAACCACCAGCTGCCGGGTAGGGGCATAAAAATTTTTTAGAACAGGTCTAAGGCCCCGCAGCACACCAAAGCAGCAGGACGCAGTTTTCTTTGTGTGGCCAACAAAGTTAAGGCTGGAATCTAACCAAACTCCGAGATTTTTCAGTTCAGAGACCGGAGTCGGAGATGGTCCTAATTCCGGCGGCCACCACCTGTCTCCCCAGAGCTCCGCACACTTACCGACAACCATGATCTCTGTCTTACTGGCATTAAGCTGGAGACAGTTCGCAGTCATCCAGTTAGCCAGTGCCTTCAGTCCACTCTGAAACCTAGGGGCATCCAGATCCGCATCCCCGCTGAGAGTAACCTCCAGCTGAGTGTCGTCAGCATATGACACCATAGTCAGGCCCCACTGCTTGACGACCTCAGCCAGCGGTCTCACGTAAAGATTAAATAACGTGGGACTCAGCGAGGAGCCCTGGGGAACCCCCATGGCCAGAGGATGGAATTTGGACTGGTAAGGTGGAATGGCTACGCAGAAAGAGCGGCTGTCAAGAAAGGAGCGGAACCACTGCAGAGCAGACCCCCCTATGCCAATCTCCTCCAACCGGTGTAGCAAGATGCGATGAGAGACGGTATCAAAGGCGGCGCTAAAGTCTAATAATACAAGCGCCGCCGTCTGACCCGCATCCAGCACCGCACGCAAATGCTCCACCATAGCAAGAAGGGCCGTCTCCGTGCTGTGCCCAGCACGGAAGCCGTTCTGCGTGGGGTCCAGCACATTGGCCCGAGTGAGGTGGTCAGCAAGGACCAGATTAACATGGGCCTCCGTGATTTTCGTTGGCCAGGGGTGTAAAGAAATAGGGCGGTAGTTCTCGGGTTTTAAAGGATCCAAAGAAGACTTCTTCAGTATCGGAGAAACCACCACCTGCTTCCATTTAGTTTGTACCACACCAAAAGCCAACGAAAGATTGACTAGGGAACAAACCATCGAGCGACCCAAGAAAGACTGGACTCTGAAGAAAGCTGGTTTCAATGGGTCCGAAGGGGAGCCAGATTTGATTTGCTGGGCCAGTTTATTAAAGCCCTCAGGAGATAGTGGAGGTAAGGAATGCAAGATGGTATATCCTAGGGCACCATCAGTGCCTCCCAGAGCTGGCCCAGTATTGGGGAAGGCCTGGTAAATAACCTGGATCTTTTCCAAGAAAAAGGATGCCAACGCCTCGCAATGAGCAATGGAACCAGTAGGCAAGGAGGACGTCCTTTTTGCCAAAAGATCTTTCACCACTTTAAAGATGGTTTTAGACGGGTTTGGGCTATTGCGGAATTCCAGGGCGTAAAACGCCGCACGGGCTCTGCAAATGGCTCGATGATAGAGCTTAACGGAGGCCACATAGGCCGCTTTCATGTCGGCCGCATAGGCCTTCCGCCACACCCTTTCCGCCCGTCTACAGGTACCCTTCAAAGCGCGCAAGGCACTGTTATACCACGGGCTCGACTCTCTAGAGCTCAATTTGCTCAAAGTGATGGGAATCAGGGAGTCCAGAGCTCTAGTAATCCAGCTGCAGAACTGATCATAGCCCTTTTCCACATTGTCCAGAGGGCCTAACGGCTCTTCCACCAGGAACCGATGCAAATCCTCCAGCCTGAGCTTACTCCAGTGCCGCCTGGGGACCCGTCTAACAGATGGAATGGACGGGGTCTCCGGCAGAGGGCACCGAATGGACACCAGGAAATGATCCGTCCACCCTAAAGGAGAAATGGACAGGACACTGGCTCCATCTACGTTAGTGAAGAAGGGGTCTGAGATGTGGCTCCCAACATGAGTAGGCTGAGATACCTGTTGGGATAGCTGAAGTGCCTCCAGATCAGCTAAGATGTTACTAACCACCGGGATAGTCTGATTATCAAAATGCAAGTTCAGATCGCCCAGGATGGAGAAATTGGCACAGCCCGTAACTAGCGCACTAACGGCATCAGGGAAGGCTTCTCTGAACATTGCGTCATTACCCGGAGGTCGGTAAACCACCATCCCAGAAAACGTAAACTGGGGGCTGATCAAGATCTTAAACGAGGCACTTTCGCAGCCCGCGATATTAAGTCCCTTCCAGACACAAGTGAAACCGGACCTAACTATGAGGGCAATGCCACCACCTCTGGTAGGCCGGTTCAAGATGTAAATAGAGTACTCAGGGGGGCAGACCAAGTTGACAATGGCCACATCCGCCTCCTGAAGCCAAGTTTCCGTGATGGTAAGAATATCGGGGGATTCGTCCTTAATAAGGTCATAGATAGCTTGGTGATGCTTCACCATAGACCTAGCATTCAGGTTGAACACCCGCAGGCCACGCACGGGGCAATTGCTCCGCGGGACAGATATACTATCCCTCTGGCGAATAGACACGGGGGAGTTGAGCATCCATCCCTTGCAGGCACAGTGGTAAGGGCCGCGAAGAGGATGGATCGGTGCTAGGTCAACAGAATAGAAGATGTACCCGGGGACGCTGTGACGAGTAGGAGCGGGGAGGCCGCAAGAATATGCAAAGGTAGGCGTAATGGACTCCTCCACCCAGGATATGTGGACCGCTAATACCACAGATAGTGTAGCAACGTACATAAAAAAAGAAAGAAGTAAAATTAGAGGTACTTAAATACATGCCCGATGCGGATAGAAAAGCGAGGTCCTGAATGGTAGATAGAATCTATCGGTTACCCAAGGAGGGTGCCTATATATAAGTAATAGACAGCTCGGGTAACAACTGATATCGTAGGTTCCATGCTGCGGCTTAGTAAGAAAGTTAAAAAGTTTAAGAAAAGAAAAATTTCTATGCCGTTCTCTACTTAACCATATGGGGGTAAGTGGTGAAGGTTAAATGATGATAATGAGGAGATCTGTTGCGACACTAAATATTTAACAAGAATGGTGGCAAAAGTTCTCTACCCCTGATCTCCATGTATTATCACAGAAAATCACACAATAGAAAGTGTAAACAGCACAGAAGGAGGTACAGGAGACTGCATCATAAATCATCTGGACCACAGTATATAGAACAGCCTAGAAAAACGAGCCTTAGAAAAAAACTAGGAGTAAACATCCGAATGTGGGTAGTAATATATACCATAAAACCCTCTCTTACAGATTCAATTGTGTAAGGCAAAAAAGACGGGAGGTCAACCCCCGAGACTTCATGTGCCGGTGACCACTTCATGAGCAAGGGCATCCACTGCAGCGGTACGCCTTAATCACAAACGGTGAGGGCCATCACTCTAGCACTTAGTATGTATGAAAATTCATCCAATTAGATTCAATAACAGGACCCCGCTACCCTTTCTCTTTAGAAACATAAGGAAGAAGGAAGTCCTATGTATACCGGTGGCTCCCTCGCACAGTGTGTAACGCCAGATGTATAACCAATAAAGGTACTACTAAACCTTTATATAATCCTTTCTTGTGAGGATAATTAAGGATTTAGATATTGACAATGATACCATGTTTTCCTTCTCTGATGTATAGATACTTCCAGTAAAAGAAGCATCGGAAGCCAACAGATCCTATAAGACTGAGGCAAAACGAACCACAATATATAAGTGGGTCAAGAAGTAATGATTTTAATTTTGAGGTAGGTGACCCCCTGGGCTCCTCGTCAAACTTAAAAATGGAAAGGGACAGTTGGGCATAGATATCTTTCAGCAATGACTAGGCCAAAGGCTAAGGCAACAGTTTCTGATGCAATGTATCTCTTTTGATAAAAGGCAAGCAATCCTGTTTTGGTTATAGTGTGTTACTTGGATAAAGTGAATTCCGTGTAATAAAAGCATTCCAAGATTAAAAGAATAACGTTGACTAGACATAAGAATTGTGGGCACTTGCAAACCAAGATAGACCATATGAAAAATGTAATATGTGTACAGATGATTAATACAATGACTATGAATGGTGGGTAATTCTGTGTTTTTTTAAAACCTAGAATCTGTCCTGAAGAAGGTGCTATATAAAGAAAAAAAAAAAAACGCCGCGTAGACTTACCTATGATTCTTGTTTAATGTATTATGTTTTAATTTTTATGAACTGTGTTTAATAATACGATGTGTAATTGCCCATGTTGTTTTAATAACTATTAATTGACTGATATGGTATGTGAAATAATAAAATCTGTATACTTTTTCTACCAAAATCTATTGGCCTAGTTGTTTTATTTTTGCCACAAGCAACAGGAATGATAAACCTGTGGGTATCTATTGTAATCTTGCACCAGCCACACACCAGATATTTGTTGCCTTTCACCTTTTCCGCTTCCCAACATCATGAGAAAGGTCTACCCTGGGTCCTGAGTCTTTCAATATACATAGAGGGACATATAGTATTCCTTCTTTGCTTAGGCCTTCGCCCTGTAATAGTGTGACACCCCGTGGTTTTGTGTTACTAAAAACACACAACATAAATATAAATACAAATGGTTGTTGGATGAAACTCAATTAGAACAAGTTGTATCCTACAAGTATCTTGGTGTTATATTTAACAATAGAGGACATTTTCTTCTGCAAAAACAGGATATCACCAGAAAAGCAAGCAGCATTCAGGATCTTTCAGAAAGGTATAAGCGACTTGTCTTATCATCCCTTCCTCAAGGTTATTTCGGGAAAATTATTACCTACTCAGACATTTGGAAGTGAGGTATTAAATCGGAAAGATGCTGAGATTATTATTTACGCAGTTGCTAAAACGTACAAAGTTCTATTTCACCTGCCGAACAACGCCTCGCAAGCACAAGTGAGGCTGGAATTTGAGATAAATAATCAGCAATATGTGAGGAAAGTGCAAGCTCTTAAAGTAAATGTCTCAGCTGTTATGGCAAGAAGTTAAAGATAACAGGAAACTTCAGGCCTGGTCTTATTTAAATGCAGCTGTCGAAGAATTTGGTGTATGACCGATTTGGGTGAATACACTTATCCAGGAAAGCTTCAAAAAAACAATCAATAAAATTACTAATTATCTCTCCCTGATAAAAGATAAAGATATATTGGTGAAACGAAAACATGCTTGGCCAATCATAAATGGATTAAAAAAAAAAAAAGTCCAAGAATATCTTGAAACACCATGGTCGCAGAAAAATAAACATATCTTTATGAAAGCATGATTTGGCCTACTGCCGGGATTATGTCATTTACCTCCTTGGAAAAAATCAGGAGAGAATACCCAATATAGGTTAAGCAAATCCGGTCAAGAGAACATTATACATTTATTGTGTCTTTGTCCTGAAATAGAAAAGGAAAGGAAAATCACTCTGAAGAGATTATTTAACGTTCATGGAGTATGGACATGTAGGCAAGCTTTGATAGCATGTCTAAACCCAGAGGATATATTTATGACTTCTGCATTTGTAAAACTTTTGTGTATCATTGGAAAAAAATTGGAGGAATATACTTTGA
Organism: Lissotriton helveticus; assembly: GCF_964261635.1. Classification (NCBI taxonomy): domain Eukaryota; kingdom Metazoa; phylum Chordata; class Amphibia; order Caudata; family Salamandridae; genus Lissotriton; species Lissotriton helveticus. Next base: position 2,072,696,362 of record NC_136057.1, on the reverse strand, counting down.
ACTGCTAATCGATTGTATTAATATATATTGCGTATTTTAAATTACAATAACAATTTTATATTCTTGTATTTCATTTAAAACGTTTATATTTGATGACTTTTTTTAGTAACTTTTGTACGATTTTAATTAATCAAACAAAATAAAATAAACTTGACAACTTGAAACTCCCAAGACATTGCTCAAATCTGTATATTTGCAATTTACTGTCTCTGCACTACTCTCCCAGCTGAATTTTGGGCTCCTGACAGAAGCTTTGGTATCTATTAAAGACACCTACAGGAAGGCGAACTTTCTAGAGGAGATGCAACTGCCATTAGCTATATGACTGTGTATGCAACTCTGGCATGGAACTATGCCTCTTGGCTCCTTTACAGTTAGGTGGACTCACCCTAAAAAAGACAATGAAGGACAGTGCTGTATGTTTGGTGCCCCCAAAGAAACTGTTGAACATGTCCTGTTCTTTTGCCCCCTCTACACTAATTGCAGGAAAATATGGATTGTTTCGCTGTGCCAGAGCCTGGGAATTAGAGAGCATCTAGAAGCCGCTAGGATTCATAGGTACGTTGGTAACTGATCAATCGGCTTAGACGTAAGCAGATATCTCTTGGGAATGTGGAGAATAAGGCAAAGGTCATGGGTGGGTCAAATAGCGGGGGGTACATAAGGTATCCCCCTAAGCCCATGCCTCCACTTTGCACCTAATGGAGATAGTGCTGCAAGAATCTTGGAGACGCCTGTTGTTCTCATAAATAATAACATTAGGACGTAGCATTTTGTACGGGGCCTCTTTGGATGGTATAGCCAGGAAAATGCTGAATATGAACATGAGATTCCATGATGGACTGTGCTTTGTGTTGTATTTTTTTATCTTTCCTAACAATGTTTTTATCATACAATGGCACTCCAAATTGATTGTGAGACTGTACAGCATGCCCACACCAGGGCTTATGTGGATATTTATTGTGATATATTTTTATTTTTCTATGTAAATAGATTGTTTTCTTCTGGTCAATGATTTATTGTTTTATATATTTCACTTGTCCTTTAATCTGATTTTGTGGCTATGTGCCGAAATAAAGCTTATTTGATATAAAATACATTCTCAAAAGATGGTGCATGGAGCAATAAGTAGGAATACATACGTGAATGTGTTACTCCACAAGAAAATGTGGAACAGAAATTGAGTCAAATATGACATTATTCAGTATTATTTTCAAATAAACTTGCTAAAAAATCACAGATTTAAGGACAGTACTGAAGTGGCACTCAAAAAATACTCCATTGTTTTAAAGGTGTCCCATGGAAAACTGACCTATATAAGAGATACTGAGGGGTGACTCACCAAAAAGGACCTTTGAAAATGTAGTCAATGCTGTGCCTGTTCTATGTACAATTACCCTCGAAAGTGGCAAAGATGCTATTAGTATTAAAGATACTTTACATTTCTTCTCCTAACTTCAGATTATTAACCATTATATCAAAAGTTGCTCCTCATCTGAATTTACCTCATTTTTCTATATTGAACATTAACTATACCAGTATAAATCTAATCTCCGTCTTATGTCAAAATGTACTTCTTCACTGAAGCTTAAATGTCTCTATTTTTTGTATTACTTTATTTAGTTTGAATACATTTAAACTAAGCAAAATATTGTACACCACCCTAGCTATATTGGTAAGACCATCTCTAACCTTAAATAACAGTAGACAGATTTTTTTTCTTTAATTTATTTTCAATCTATTAAATTGTAATAAAAAAATGAATTAAATGATTTTATGACTTTCTAGTCCATAACCCTTAATCTACATTTTACCAACAAATGTGTCAAAAATATATTGAATCACCCTAAATTATGTTTAAATGAATGTACTGAAATGTCAGAATCTTAACCTAACCCTAATGTCAAGCCTAAAGATGTAACCTAAATAAAAATATATATGCATCTGAAAATTACATATATTATTTTCTTACTCATCAGTATCACTACGAAATTAAGTCAAAATCATGCTGCAGCCATTTTCGTACCTAAACCTAATCATATTGGTAATTCCAATCATAAACCATACCAATATCTTTACAAATTTTACTAAACTGAACTCTTTTAATTTACTTCCACCAAGTTAATAATTGTTGAAATCTTTTTGTTATTTTTGGTACATTTTTCTGAAAGGAATAACAATTCTCACACTACAAAGTTGTAATTTTCACTGTACATTATTTTGAATAATATGTGATCATTTTTGTTTTAATATAAGTAAAGTAAGTATGTGTGTGTTAATTTATTTTACAATTAAATGTATTTGTTTATCATTATTAAACATTTCTTAAATTATAGTAATTGATGTATTTTCCATATATGCATATCGGCTGGTTTTTATTTTTGACATTTGGCAATTGATAATAATAACATTCAAGTTATTTTTCATTTTAAAATGATCTTATTTGTAAATGTAATTGTTTTAAAACTGCACATATATTATACTATGTACTGGAGTTTGTTGCAGAAGGTGATGAAAAATGAGGAGACATGAAATGAGGACGTCTTCAACAAATAAATGGCTATGTTGTAAGGTTGTTATATACAGTCCAGCAGAGCTCCTAGGCAGCAGCCCCCTAGCAGCTTTTAAGGTCAAAGATTCACAATTAATCATTACTCAAACATCAACATTAAGTATGTTACCGAAATGCATAATTTTTTCTCCTAAGAATAATTTCATTTTTGACATTGTAGTACAAAAGGGCAAATAGTCTCATATCACAACCTGTCCTGAATTTGGGCTAAGTGGCAGCCTTTAAACATACTGAGTACACACATGCAAGAATATTAGTTCTTTGGATTGAATTTTAGAATATTATTCTATTGTAGGATTGCCTATCCCAGATGCCCCAATTCTGGATTCTCTGCCTGTCGTCATTTTAGATAGTAAGCGGCCTGCTTTGTTATTCTTTTTCTACTGGAGCCACACCAAATGCAAGAATGTAAGTGTTTTATAAGGCTTTGATTAAGAAACGTAATAGTGAGCCAAAGGCAGAAGATAATTGTCAAACTATTTTGCTGCTTCCAGCACCAACTAAGATAGTTGAAAAATGTGTGGTCTACTGACAATAAACCTTCTTGAGGATGTCAATTTACTTCTATGTCACTTAGGTTTCCATTCCATCTGGGAATTGTGAGGGTAATTGCCTTGACTTCTATATTTGTTGATCACAGGGCTAGTATCAATGTAGGCACCTCTTGGTCTAGATCTTTCACTCCTTTCTATCACCCTTCCATACAGTGGATCATTCCATCTCGAACCACTTTTTGGCAATGGTAGGACTTCATAGGTTGTCCATATGCTCTTTCTCCTCCTTTGTCATCAGATAGAGCCAGGGACTTGCATGTCATACTTTTTGCTCTAGAAACTCTGCGATATTTTTCTGATTTCCACAGGGCTCTTTAATTTCTTATATCTAGGAGCTGTTATTATATCTTTCAGTGTACTATGTGTCTTATGCTGATGACACCCAGCTTCTTCATAACCATCTGGTGCACAACACATCTCTACACAGAACTTTGTATCTCAAGCCCCTCATCTACGGCATCCTTGACCATGATACAGGACCTCGCATCGCAGCTTTGATGCTCCTAGAGATCACTGATGCACGTCACATCCTTGATGCGGGACTCCGCATCACTTCACAACCATGATTTGAGGAACTCTTATTCAGCGGGCCTAACTGGGTCACTATAGCCAGCCAACGCTCCATCATAGTCAGCCTGAACTCGTGACTTTGACGCCATTCAGCTTGACCAGATATCTACAGTTGACACTTGATGCTTCTTGGCTTTATTTTTACTTATATCTTAAAAATCACATATCTCCAGTTTTACTGATTGTATTTGTGTTGTTTTGTTATTACAGTTTACTCTATATTTCTAATTAGGTGTGAGATTTTTCTTTTGTTCTGTTTTACTATATTACCGTTTGAAGTGCTGCATAAACACTTTACACATTCCCTCTAAGTTAAACCTGAATGCTTTTGTGCCAGCCTACCAGAGGGTTAAGCACAGGTTATTTTGAGGGGTTGCTAATGGCTTCACCCTAACAAGGATTGTAGTTGCTGCTTGCGAAGAGTTTCACCCCTGCAACCAGTAATTCAATTTTTTACACCCAGGAATGCCCATAAGAAGCCAAGGATTAGCAGCATGTGCCAGCGTTGCTCACCCCTATTCTACATTCACTTTTATGTCAAGGGTTATCTTATGAATTGATTCATGCTCAAAGCTCAATGAAAATTATTTTAAGTCATCTCATGGTTGATGGCTCTGAGCATCAAAACAATATATATATCAACAACTGAAAGAGGCTGACAGATATAACAGTACATTACTTTTGTAGGTCAACCTTTACTGTATAAACATACAAAAGGAAAGATTGTCATATATTCTATATATTTCCATTAATTTTATATACATTTATATCTTTACATTCAGAATATGAACACCATAGTGGTGGTTGCAGATAATTACAATGAAATGGTTCACATTATAGTAATATGCATCAAACACTTATGATAATGTAACTAGAAGTAAGAAGGAAGTAAGAAGGAAATGGACACCAAGAGAGGCCATAAATGCTTACTCTGAAGGGTCAAGAATATATTGAATATAATGAAGTCAGTGGATCCTAGTCCATATTGTGATTCTCTCATTGTCTAAACCGATAAATCATAATCAGTGGGTCATGAGACAATGCACGTACTGGATTCACATTTAAGTATTTTCATGGGCCATCAAAACCATTCAATTTGGTCATGGGTTACCATGCTGTGAGAGTCCATTATATACTACATAATTCAAATGTTCTCCCTCAGCCATCAGAGACATGCAAGAGGCTTCTAAGAAAGGGATCCTAACTTAGTTATATTTCAACATTTCATTGTTCTGTTTATAGATTGATTTTTCAAATGACGCCAGTGTGACCATTAAATCCGACCAATTAGGCAATGAGCCAAAGGCACCTTCTTCCAATCTTTCAATAAAATTCTAATGTATATAACTTGGTTTTCCCCAGAGAGGACATTAGCCACCGTATTCCATGTGTGGTGAGGACTATAACATCCATGTGCAGATTTGCAGCGTCTGTTGAAGGACGCACATGCATCATGTGGATGTTGGGGATTGCCCTCTCAACTGCTTCCAAAAAGAGGGAAATGTTGGGTTGGACCACAATATGTGAAACAAATCTCCTAGTGGTTGTTGATCACATCTCCATCACTCTGAGGAGGATGGCATGTGGGTCTTGTGGAGCTTATATGGAAATCATTGCCAATTGTGAAGAACCTTAAAGAATCTATATTTTACTCATGCTTCTCTAAAGCCTTTCCCGTGGTCCATTAATATTGCAGACCATTCGTCATCTTCAAACACGTTGTGGCATTTCTCCAATCAAATGTCTGAGTATATTCCTTGTAGATTTTGAGGATTTCCCTCCAAGAATAAGAAGTGTAGCCTGCAGATACGTTCTTAAGAGAATAGCCCCCCCAGCTATTCTCTTAAGAAGAGAATTTTTCAACTGTATTTATTTCTATATTAATTGCCTGAGGAAAAAAAAAGTTCAGTTTGCAAATCTTGAAATATTTTTATCTGACCATCTGTGAAGAGGTGTTGGATCGTACTGATGCCCTTGGAGCCCCATGAGGCCTTTCGGAATGAGGAGCCACTAGTTCCATATTGGTACTTCCAAGTAGAAGACGTCAGTGCACAAATGGTTTGTGTTGTAGATCCAGATTCATCATGAGTTTCAGTGAATTAGATTACCAGGATCTTTAGACTTTGTGAGTTGTTGCTATATGATATCTGGGCCTCTGGCTACCACTTGAAGGGATCTCTCAGTGATAACCCAGTCTGGGTACTCCCGATCTGCGATATTTGATGTGCATGTAGCATCTCTCGACATTAGGGAGATATAGGCCATCTGATGTATGCGAATGCATTTTTGCATTGGCTAATCTGAAATTCACGTCTTATCAGACATACACTTTGGGTAGGCCATGTATTGACTACAGAAGTTTATGAGGAATGCAGAAAGGAAGCATGCTGCATGCATTGTTGAAGCATGGAACAACAGTCATATTGACTGTTTACATTCTGCCACATAGGGAGAGGTGCAGACTCCCCCTTTTATTGAATTCCCTATGCATCCGGTTAATCAGTAATGACATATCAGCACTGCCATCCTCTTGAAATCACTACTGACCAATAGACTCAGATATGCAATTGTTTTGGCACCCATTTAAAAGGTAATCAATGGGGCCACCATGGGTGACTGTGTCATTGGAATAACTATAATCTTTGTCCAATTTATTTTGCAGCCAAAAAAGAAGGAAAATCTATCTGCTGATTGTGTCCATGACTTCAGCTACAGAGGTGGCTGGGAATGATAGGGATATCAAAATGTCATCAGCATACAGCATCAGCTTTATGTACCTAGCGGGGAAGCATATGCCTTGGATCACATAATTGCTCCAGCATGATCAAGGAAAGGAGGGGAGACAAGGGGCATCCCTTTCTCGCCCGTGACAGTAGGAGTTCAGTTCTGTAAGAAACCCGTTGCAATTGACCTGGACAGTGGGGAGAGTATAACGGCCACTTATCATTCAAAAAGATTAGCACAGAAACCCATCTGTGTCCTGACTTGTAACAGGTAGCCCCACTCCACCTTATTGAGGGCTTTCTCCACATCAAGGGGGAGGTCCACCACATCTTCCTTGTAATTGTGCATTTGGCAGAGAATGAGGATGAGAGTCCTCCTTAGATAGTTTCTTGAAGATCATCCTGGAACAAATCAAACTTGATTTGTATGTATAAGAAATGGGGTCACTGTTCTTAGTCTGTTTGGGTTGACTGTGGCCATAATCTTGATATTACTATTCAGAAGTGAGGTAGGTCTATAGTTTGCTAAACAAAGGGGTCCATCCTTAGTTTAGAGATTAAGGCTATTTGGACTTTGTTAAATTGGTCTAAATGTACCTAATTCTGTGGCCTTCGCAAAAATTCCAGCCAGCAACGGAAAGTTCAGTAGCGGTGTGATTTTTCAAAAGTCTATGAGAAAGGCGTCATTGCCTAGTGGCTTCCCAATTGGCATCTACTTTGCCCTCAAAGTCTTTGTCCAATGTGTCTGACAGCTTCTTCATGAGGTTTGGCAATGGCAAGGCAGTAACAAATGCAATTTCATACCTTCCCCTGATATTGGAGGCATACAGAGATGCACGAAAGGATGCACATTCCTTATTAGTTGTAAGAAAAATAGAGAAATCATTAATACATTTTTTTATGAAAAACTTGCTAAATTTCAACCGTTAGAACAGGAGATATTGATGTTTAAAGTTTCAAATCAGCACCTAAAGACAAAACTTTCAACAGGAGTTATCTGGTTGCACTGAACAGGGACAAAGTATCAAGTTGCGGCCAATCATGATCAAGAATGGGTTAGGTACAGGTCATAGTTCAGCCCACTCGGAGTTGTACCTAAGTGTCATTGCTGTGAGATGCGAGGTCCTTCATCAGGTTGCATTGCGCTGCTTCGGTTTTGATAAACCCACCAATCAGGAGCTGCAAGGTTCTATGCTGAGAGATCCTGCTTCAAGTTGCATTATGCTTGGTTGGATTCGATGAGGCCAACAATCAGGAGCTACAAGGTGATGAGATGTAAGCTGCTTCGTTGGGCCACATCGTGCTGCGTTAGCCCCGATTAAACCACCAATATGAAGCTGTGATGTGCTGCAATGGCAGACCCTGTTGGTCACACTGCTCTGGTTCGGATGAAACCTTCTATTGCTCCAGGAGGTGTACACTCTGACTCCAGCCAAGGGTCCAGGACATGGGGGGCATCTCTTGGATATCAAGTCTCACTCCAGCAGATGCCAGCAGAAGGGCTCAGGCAGATCTAACTGGAGGTCAGGCAGGTCCAGTTGCACCAGGCAGCTGGGCAGATGCAGGGAGGCCTCTGAAGCATGTTGTTTCCCTGTAGCTCGCAGGAAAGGCCAGGCAAATATTGTTTGAGTAACTCTGGATAGCCTGGGATGAATGCAACTAGGTCAGTTCGTCCTTCTCAGACAGCAAAGCAGTCCTTCAAGCAGCAGGGCAATCCTCTGTCAGCTGGACAGTCATTTTTCTGTAACATACACAGGTCCAGGAGTGTTGTGATGAGTGGCATGGGAGGTCCAATATCTACACCTCATACCGACCTTTGTGTGTGGGGATCCCTGTCCTAGCCCCAAATGTGGTTCTGAAAAGTTCTACCCCTTCCCCATTCAATGCTCCAACTGTCTGGGTGACAAAAGACAGGGCAGTCTTGGTGTCAAGTTCATTTTTGCATGCAGGAGGCCAAGTCCTTTGAAGTGAAATTGGGGCTGGGTACACCCTCATCCTGTCAGGATGACCTATCATCTCCACACCTAAGTCCCCTTGTTCTGTCACTGTTCAGAAGCAAGGAGGCAGTGGGTCGGGGACAGAGCGGGCTAGAGAGGTCTGATTCCTACCTTTCCATTCTTAATACTCCGTCTAACCACAGGTCATACCACGACTTTCACGAGCAGAAACTTTTTAACTTACAGATTGTACTCTGTTTTTTAAATCTGTTCTTAATTTTTGTTGGCACTTAGCACTTTTAGGACAGCGTTTCCGGTCCGCCGCAGCGCATTTTGGCAGTTTGAGCAGAGAAACGCTGTCACACACTAGTAGTTGCACTCACTTCTGGTTCGCCACTGAGGGTTACAGTGGCTGAACTCGAAAGTGTACTTGAGTGCAAGCAAAGCAGCCGTGCAGCAGGCAGTGGGTCGGGGACAGAGCGGGCTAGAGCGATCTGATTCCTACCTATTCTTAATACTCCGTCTGACCACAGGTCATACCGCAACTTTCACGACCAGAAACTTTTAAACTTACACTATTGTACTGTGTTTTTTAAATATGTTCCTAATTTTTTTGGCACTTAGCACTTTTAGGACAGCGTTTCTAGTCCGCCGGGACACATTTTGGCCGTTTGAGCGGAGAAACGCTCTCAAACACTAGTAGTTGCACTCACTTCCAGTACGCCACTGAGGGTTACCGCTCTAGTGGCTGAACTCGGAAGTGTACTCAAACGCATGTTCCACCGGACGCGCAGCGGGCGACACAGGCGCGCAGAAGGAGCGTCAAAGGCAAGCCCGTCTGCGCTCGTCTGGGCCCCGAACGCGGCCAGGGCTACAGATGCTGCCAGTTCCATCCCAGCACTCAGATATACTAAAAATGAGCTAATGTCGCACAACAGAACTGGGGAGATCTGTAAAATGCAGTTCTATGTAGCGAATTTAGAAGGCCTGATAATGTGTAGAACATGTAGGGCGACCTTGGGTGACATTGGGAGTAAGATCGGGCAGGTGTTCTCCGAAGAAACCCCCCCTAACAATTACACTGTGGGCTTGTAAATGTATGGTCAGCAGCTAAGAATGCATTACATATTCAGGACCTAGTGACCAAGCTGGACTTGGATTCCCTTTTCGTCACAGAAACTTGGCTGAATGACTGCTCAAACCCAGACATAGTGCAAGCCCTTCCACCAGGTTTTACTTTAATCAGACAAGACAGAATTGGACAAAGAGGAGGAGTGCTAGCAATAATTTTTAAACAACACCTGAATCTCTTGCCTAGCAGACCCATAGAATTAACAGAAGCTGAAAGTCTGTCCTTCTGTTTTCAGCTAGACGGTAGAACTACGTTTCCAGAGTGTTGTTCTATAGACCACCCGGCTCCATCACTAATTTCCTGGATAAACTAGGGGATAGTATTAGCGCCCTTGTAATCAAATATGCCAATTTCACTATTTTAGGAGATTTTAATATTTACTTAGAGGCTAAGGATATTCCTAATACCAGACTTTTTATGGAAACTATCAGCACTTTGGGCCTAAGACAACTAGTGGATGACCCTACGCATGATGCAGGACACACCCTAGATGGGATCTGCACAAACATGAGCAGCCTTTCCTCTGAGCCTACCATTACACTCTCTTGGTCAGACCATAAGGTCATCCCATTTAACCTTGAATATCAAATTAACCCAGCTGAGAAATCCATTGAACTTACTGGTCCCAGGGGTAGTCGTCAATGGAACAGCATGCTTTAAAATACGGACATGCTAACTAGGGCCGAAGCAAGTAAACCCATCTTTACGGGTAATCCCTCAGTAGATAATGACAGGTTTAATGAATGGCTATTATCCCTGCGGATAATCTAGCGCCAACTACTCGTCTCAGAAAAGGTACCACACACAAAGAGTCTGCACCTTGGTTTACTCCCGGTCTCAAGGAGTGCCAGAGCCAATGCAGAAAACTAGAATGAATATGGAGAAGGGACTACGCTCCTGAGAACCTTATTCTTCTACAAACGGCTCTCAGGCATTACCATCACTAAATCAAGATAGAAAAGAAGGCCTACTACTCCAACCTAATTAATCAAGCAGTGGCTGTTCAGAAACTTTTTTTTAATATTGTGAAATCTTACACAAACCCAAAGCTGTTGGATCAGGAAATTCAACCCTCCACAAGATTTATGTGACCAAATTTCAGAATATTTTGACGAAAGCTTTCATTAAACCTATCTCCCCGTTCAAACACCTTCCATCTTTAGTGACCACACGAGAATTCTCCAGTTTACAATAAATCACTTTGGAACAGTCCAGACAAGCCATCCTCTCCTGTAAATCAGGCTCTCCATTTGATCCATGCCCCCCAAGAATTTGTCACACTCTCGTGGACATTATAAACCCTGTGGTAAATAATTTGATTAATTCTTCATTTTATTCTGCTAGTGTACCCGACAGCTGGAAGATTGCTGCGGTAAAACCTCTGCAAAAAAAGAAAATGGTAGAACCCACTATTCTATCTAATCTTAGACCCATATCACTGCTACCCTGGGTAGGTAAGAAGTTGGCTAACAAGTAATTAAATAACCCAAACAATCTGGTTTTAGACCTGGGCATTCAACAGAATCAGTGCTGCTTCATACTATTGAAACATTAAAGTTTGCCTTGGATCAAGGCAAAGAAGCAGTGTTGATTCTTTTGGATTTAGCAGCGGCGTTCAACGCGGTTTCCCACGATATCATGAGGGACAGACTCAAGTCGAGCGGCATTACTAAAAGGCGCTCGCTTGGTTCTCTTCATTTTTGGACTACAGACGGAACATAGTGACCCTCGGCTGACACAAATCCTCTGAGAAACAGCTATCAGCAGGTGTACCACATGGTTCTTCTTTGAGTCCAACATTGTTTAATTTATATATGACCCCATTGCTTACTCTAATTAACTCCTTTGAGGTAGAAGCTATTACATATGCAGACGACACTCAGATTATTCTTACCTTAGATAAAAATTCCACCACTGCAGAAGAGAAATTCCACCACTGCCTTACGGCAGTTATGAATTGGATGGAACTTAACCATCTGAAGTGTAACAGTCAGAAAACTGAGATCATGCTGTTTGGCAAGGGCAATCCCTTCACACCCAGTCAGTGGTGGCCAGTCAACACAGTTCCACCACCAAATACTGTAGTTACAGCACGTAACCTCGAAATTAAGTTTGATTCAACCATGTCTTTTCACAGCCAAGCACTTGCAGTGGCTGGTATGTGCTTCCACACCATAAAAATACTTAGACCGTTGTTAGATCTTTTGCCACTGAATGCAAGGAAGACAGTCGCTGTTGCATTGGTCTTGTCTTGTTTGGACTACTGCAACAGCCTCCATGCAGGGACAGATAAAGCTGTTCTGAAAATGCTACAGGTTGCCCAAAACGCTGCAGCTAGGCTGGTACGTCGTCTTCCGAGAGGATCTTCATCAGAGGCAGCCCTCAAATTACTGCATTGACTGCCAACTCATAAAAGGATCTTATTTAAAGCCCTAGTTATCAGGTATAAATCCCTAAAGGCAACAGGGACGACTTATCTGAGGCAAAGAATTCATCCCTATATCACGCAACTTCTGCTGCGCTCAACCTCAGACAATCTCTTAGCAGCCCCCAGCTATCGCCTGAAAACAAAAGGGGGAAAAACTACTGCGGTACTAGAAACCAAGGCCTGGAATATGTTGCCACTTCAGCTGAGATTAGCACATTCAGAACCACTTTTCAGGAAGCTTCTAAAAACATGGATGTTCTCTGTTCATGACAAATTGGTAATCTCTCATGTGAGCATCATCCCTTGCTGTGGCACTTTAATTAGTCCCATACCACACACCCTACATGCCAGCCCCAAGATACTCCCTGGAGTGAACGCTGTGCTTTATAAATTCCCTCATTCATTCATTCATTCATTCATTCATTCATTCATTACACAAACATAAAGAGAAGACATTCTCAGTCATGTGACCCAGGACTCTGGCAGAAGGCACAAATGGTTGGAACAAGGAAATGCCAGATTTCTGAAAGTTTATAAAAAGAGAAATGCTGGCCCTGCGATTTTTGATAGCTATATTTTGAGCAACAAACCAAATCCTTGTTATGATTTGTATGGTCGAATTTATTTAAACCATTTACTTTTTCATATAAATCTCATTAAGTTAAAGCATTGATTGCATGAGAAAAACACTACGTACATACAATTTATACAAAAACATTTGACAAAGAATTTTAACAAAAATACATAAATACATATAACAAAATGACATCCAATCATTTAGTGTACATAAATATACAAATACGGTCATACGAGAAGCATCAGTCGTTATGCAGTCGTCTTGCCAAATGCCAGAGCGAGTTCGAAACGCGTCGGCAATAGCAGAAAGGAATTGGCAATAGCAGAAAGAATTCAAGTTTATTTATCAGACAATTGAAAATTTGTATTTGTTACAATTCATTTTGTTTTCTTTTCCTTACTGCAAATAGCTTCATTGCTTAATACTACATAACGACTGATGCTTCTCGTATGACCGTATTTGTATATTTATGTACACTAAATGATTGGATGTCATTTTGTTATATGTATTTATGTATTTTTGTTAAAATTCTTTGTCAAATGTTTTTGTATAAATTGTATGTACGTAGTGTTTTTCTCATGCAATCAATGCTTTAACTTAATGAGATTTATATGAAAAAGTAAATGGGTTAAATAAATTCGACCATACAAATCATAACAAGGATTTGGTTTGTTGCTCAAAATATAGCTATCAAAAATCGCAGGGCCAGCATTTCTCTTTTTATAAATTATTCTATGGTCCAGCTGACCCTGTGTCCCGGGACCTAACTCCTTATTTTCTGCAAAGATTTCTGAAAGTGGCATTTTCAGAACTTTATCCTAAAGTACAACTTTACCATTAACGAGGATTTTAAATTATAATTAATTTCAGTGCAAGCAGCATATCTCTATCTGGTCCCAACCTAAATTTAGCACTTATTAGATGTAATAAGGTAAAACAGTGTTAGTCAATGAGAGAGATAGAACTTAGAACAGTAAGAAATTATCTTAAGTTTTTTTGACTACTAGGATATGCATGACTTAAATATACATGTTATAGTTTTTAGCAAGCTCCCTGCCCTTTAAACTTTTAGAGCTTTCCTTGGGGGGAACTTATAAGCATTAAAATGGAAGGTATAGGCTTCGAAAAAGGTATATTTTTCCAGGTTGAAATTACAGTTTAGAATTGCATTACAGGCTGCAGTGGCAGGCCAGAGACATGTTTAAAAAGGCTACTTTAGTGAGTGGCACAATGAGTGCTGCAGATCCACTAGTAACATTTATTTTACGGGCCCTGGGTACAGGTAGTACCATTTATTAGTGATATACAAGTACATTAAATGTGCCAATTGGGTCAAGGCCAATGGTACCATGTTTAAAAGAGAGTGCACAAGCACTTTAGCAGTGTTTATGAGTCGTAAAGTGCATGGAGCTCTAAAGCCACAGCAGCAAACTCAGCAAAACAAGATGGGTGAAGGCAAAAGCTTTTAAGGGAATGTGAATCAGTGCCACAGGAGTAATTTATCACTATTGATTCTATGCAGTCTTTCTAATTGGTGGTACATTTTTCTTAAAGGCCTAGAGTATTTGTTGCACATGTTGATAGTGCAATAAGCATGCAATGACTCTGATGCTGAAAAGGCATTGCCTTTCAACTTCAAGTTCTACATATGTGCACCCATAAGAATTCCTGTGGCAGTAAAAATGTAGGACCTGTTAGTTCACAAAAAAGCGTGGCCAACAACAGTATTAAGTCCACACCTGGGTCTAGGTAAGAAAGCCCAAACATTAAAATGTTATTTTGCCTGCTCCTGTCCTCTATGTCTGTTTTTTTTCTTTTAGCATTCCAGAGTTCCTCTCCCCAGCCAGATACATTTTGTATGTTTTTATGTTCCAGGTCCTCCAGGTGCTTATCTGTGATTTGTGGCTGATTTTGGAAGTCTGTAATTTTTTAATGTAACATTTTTAAATCAGTGTTCATTGAGGATCTAGACGCTTCAACCGTGTCCATGGAAATCTTAAGACCCTTCCTTTCTGCTTTCAGGGACTCTAAAGTGATGCCTACTTATTGATTGACCCCTTCCCCTTCAGGAATGCATGGGCAAAAAAAAAATCCCAGGGACCACTGCCTGACCCTCAAAAAGTTTAACAAAATGTTATATTTTTATATTTTAAATGCATCCTGTTCTCCTTTAAGGAAAACGGTCTGCATTTTTAAAAAAAACCTGCTTTATGTAAAAGCAGTCCCAGACATAGAGGCCTGCTGACCCCTACAGGCCACCATCCCTGTGTGTGCCAGCCATTCCTAATGGGGTCGCAAATTGCGACAGCCGCATTAATATGCATGAGGCATGCAATTTGCGACCTCATTGGGAATCGCAAACAATGTCTCTGACACTGTTGTACATTGATATTTGCGACTTGTAAATTGCGACTTGCATTTTAATGCAATTTGTGAGTCGTAAACATCAATGGTCGTACATCTGGCCCAGAATATTTCAAATATTTCAAATCTTCAGAGTTTACTCAGGGTATCAGATCAACTAGGACATAGCCCTCTTATTCCCACTAACGGGGGCATCCCCAACGCGACATCCCAAAGTAATGTTCCCACAGAAACCAGGAACTTCAAATATTTGGGCATTAGGGTGACTAGGGACCCACATGAATTCCACCAACTGAACTTAATACCCCAGCTGGATAGATTCATAAAGGACGTAAAACAGTGGCATTCAATGCCCCTTACCATGATGGGCCCTATATAAAATGATGAAACTACCAAGACTCCTATATACTCTGCAAAACACACCCCATGCCAGGCCTAAAACCTTCTTTCAGAGGGTGGAGGCTGAGGTACGTTCCTTGCAGTGGGGCAGAAGCGTCCCGCGTATAGTGCTTTACAAATTACAGAGGGCAGTCTATGAGGGCGGCATAGCACTTCCAGATATTAAAAGTTATTACTGGGCATGGCAATTGGTTACTATCAACAACTGGATGTTTTGTGACCGAAATAACCCAGCATGGAGGGTGGACAGGGCGACGATGGGGGAGAAGGGTGCCTTTCATACTATACAGCATGAGGGGGCAAAGAGAGCTGCCCGCCCATACTCACACAGTATTATCAGTATGGAGCACAGTTAATAAATACCTTGGTTGGGAAGGAAGACTGACACAAATGACTCCACTAGGGGATAATGCAGGACTTCAACAGGTCAACACACTGAAGAACTTTAGTAAGTGGAAGCTACTAGGCCTGGAGAGACTTGAGGACATGTGGAGAGTCCCGGCCTATATTAAATACGAAACACTATAGCTAGAATACAAAATGGGAAGGGGTGAGTGGCTGAAATGCCTACAACTTGCCCATACCCTCAGCGCGCACATAATTGAAGGAAAGTTGCTGGTGGCGGCCCCCCTAAAAGATCGGCTACTCACAGACCCGCTAATATCCAAAGCAATATCACTGAAATAAAAAAAATATTAAATAACTCTCCTGATAGCGTGGGTCCACAGAAAGCTGCGTGGGAGGGCGACCTGGGAAACCTAGTTGAGGAGGAATGGGTGGAGGCATTGCAAAGCCCTAGGGAGGTAGCAATAAGATCCAGGTTTAGATTGGTACAACGTAAAAAATTGCACCGGATGTACTATGCCAGAAGACTACGACATCGACTAGGATGTTCAGGAACAATCCAATGCCAGCAGTGGTGTGGCCAAGAATGGACCTTCTACCACATCCTTTGGGAGTGTCCATCCATTTAGACATACTGGCAGGGGATAGGAGGGATTATGACCAGCGTAGTCGGTCATCTGGTACCCATTGAACCCAAATGGTTCCTATTGCACATCACAGGAAAGGAACCATGGCCCGATACATGAAAATATGGCTATCCCTAGTGGCGGTAGTGGCAGAACAAAATGTGGCTTGTCCAAAAATAGCAGATTGGAGTTCTGACATGGATTGGTGTAGCTTAGCTAAAAAAATGGTATACGTAAGCAGAGGATGCCCAAAAAAGTGGGAAAAGGTCTGGAGCAGGTGGCAAATATATAAAGGACTGTAAATAAACAGGTAGCCCCCAACATACCTTTGCCCACTCTTCTTGCCTAGGCTTAAAGGTGTAAAGCAGTGAGCGCACACTGAAAACTGCAACAACTCAGCGACTGGTTGCTTTTAGGGATTGGGGTAGGATAGAAGTTCTGAATGGAGAAGAACAAAGGTTGATTATACTGCAAAGCTATCTTGTATGTTGATTTGTTAACCTGTAGGGCCAGAATCTCCATACCACAATGCTCTGAATATGTATGTTGTGTTGAGCATGTTTCAATAAAAAGAGTTACATAAAGGGAAAAAAAAGATTGGGTGTTTTATTGCTGCCAGTTTATATTAAATCGCAAGACATTGTCCCCCGAAGATTGAAATGATATGTGGGAACTGACAACTGGGACCAGGTGGTGCAGGATGATGTTTGTGCACTGACTTCTGTGACCTCTTGGTGGCGTCAGCACTCCTGTTGTTAGGAAGCAGAAGAGAAAGATGACAGCTTCCTTACTTCGTGCAATATCATCAAGGGTGACTTGACCAACTCAAGATGGTGGATCTATTGTGTTTAATTTGTTAGTCTGCCGTGGCCTTCAGTGCGCTGTGATGATTCCCCCCACAAACTGAAAGTAGGTTGTAACTGCAAAAATAGGAAATATGTACCATAATTCCAAAAAAACTACAATAACTGCTAATGATTTTTACACTGTTCTAAATGTTAGTGCAATAAGCCTTTTTGTTGATACTATTAACAAATGCAATACATTTTTTCAGATCACCTTTTCCAATTTTTGACAAAAAGACTCCTTATTTTTCCCTACATTTTGGCTATTTTCTTTGTTCTACAACTCTTGGGTAACTTTAGAATTCAGAGTATCTGGTGAAAAAGATCTTTACCAGTCCACATCCTACTTGCCTTGCAGTCATAATTCCAAATACTAACCTAGTGGAGAACTGTTGATATCTCATTCTCCTATGTGTCCTGTTCACCCAGGACAGTTGGGTAAGTGGTACCCTAGCATTATAAAGCTATAGCTGGATGTCATTTGACATGAGGGCCACAAATTAGCTAGAATGCAATAGAACACAGGTATGTAGGTATTGAAATGGGTGGCAGTGTTCACAGGATTCCCACTGTAGACTAGGATGGCAAGAAGAAAGAAATGGGGTCACTATTTAAGACGTGTACATTTGCATGAATGTGTGGTTGATTATAAAACTTTCAACTTTACTTTTGCTGTATTTCTAGGCATTTGTGATAATGCTAGAATATGTTATTCATAATTTTTGCTATTCCCACATTGTGTAGCATAAACATTCCACTCTCTTTTTTTAAAATTCTTTTTTTATTTGAACAGGAAAAAAGGCAACAGAAACAACACATGGCATCACAGAAGAGATAAGAAGAGATACACATTATAGTTATCCAATAAATAACAACCGATAATATGGAAATACATTAATAGATCTAAGTTAATAGCAACTATACAAGTACTGAATAAAAATATGAGAGGAATAAAAATTAGTAGGGTGGGTATAAACCTATTCCTCAGAAACCTTCATCAAACTATGGCCCTCTAGTCAAACTTACTTCTAGTAGTTCCCAGGAAACCCCAATACATATGTCCATTCCTGATTATTACTGTAAAATTAGAAGTCAATCTCTACAATAGCTACATCAAGCTAGCGTAAAAACTATTTAAAGTGCGTAAATGGCTAGCAGCAGAAATTTTAATCTGATACTAAAATAAGCTGACAGCTATAGAATGGCTACATTAGCCTAGCATAAAGATTACGAACGATTCAAAGAGAATTGTATGGGTAGCAGTAGCTATTTTTTTAATAAAGTGCTAAAATTACCTAATATCTAAACAATACCGATATCAGATTTCGCAGGTCAAAATCAACAACTATTTAAAGTGCATATACGGCTAACAGCAGTTATTAAATGCCTAGATTGGCTCCTTAAAACACAAAACTCTTACAATCTACTTTCCTCCGTTATACAATAAGTAGAGAAGTTCTGCCAGATAGCTCTAAATCTTACAGTAGCACCTATACGTTTTACATAGGCCTCCTCAAATCTGAAAGTCCTGCACATTGTATTAACCCAATGATCAATCCTAGGTTGCTTATCAGTTTTCAATTTTTCTGGACAAGTGACCTATCAACTGCTTTAGAAATTAGTATAAAATATTGCTGATATCTTGTTACCCATTTTACCTCCCCCGATGAACCAATAGAACCAGCATAGATGATGGAGCAATTGTCATAGACAGACATTGAGAAATCTTGATAAAAACGTCTTCCCAAAATAGTTGTAAATTGTTACATTTATGAAATATGTCTACCCAACCTCCGTCACCCTGTTTATTGTATCTAAAACATTGGTTCTGGTTAGTTGAAAACATCTTAAGCAATCTGAGGGGTGTATATTATGCTAACCATCTAGATAAAAAGTTCATTTTCTTAAAATTAGCACCTTTAAGTGCTTTATTCGATAACTCACTAAGCTGCTGCCATTCTTTCAGATTAAACTTGCAACCCATTTCCACATTAATTCTCTGGAGCTCTTTTATCAATATCACTTCACTATGAGCCTTCTGATGTAATAGTCAATACCACAATCCCACCCACATCATTTTATTTATCATCTGCCTAGTGATTTGACGTGCAGCCTCGCCCATCACAGTATAATTATTTTTGAGAAAATTGACGAGCTGAAAAAAACTCAAAGAGAAGGCAGTGGTCAATGTGCAAGATTGCAATCGCAGTTTTCCAAGTAATTAATGTCCCATGATTATAAAAATCACAAAGCTGACCGAAACCTAGTTCTTGCCATACTTGGTGAAGCTCTCTAGACAATATAGGACCTCCCGCTGCACAGTCTTGCCTAGGAGTCTAGGCATGGAATGCTGGAATCTCTTGTGATTAAAAAAAAAAAGCGGAGTTATTTCCGCTAGTGCCAATATCACCTTGTATCTGGTCTTCTTAGGAAGTTTTGCTACTTTCCTTCATCATATGTATTAAAATTAATTTGTCAAAAACTGAGTTTTCCTCTCCCAATTGTGATAGTAAATTAGTCAAGGAAGCTTGATAGTAAGTCACAAAATGTGGAAGTGCTAATCCTCCCCATGCTACATTAAATTGTAATGTGGCTAACTTAACACAGGGATGTTTATTATTCCACACAAACTTCCGATTTGTTTTGTCCAGCTCTTTAAAATAGGAACTTGGGATTTTCAAGGGAAAGTTACTAAACAGAAACAAAAACAAAGGGAACACCGACATTTTAACCATAGAAATCTGTCCTATCAGTGATCAGTGGAGCAGAGACCACTTATCTAGTAATGTTTTCACTTTCGCAAGCAAGTTATTATAATTCAATGAAAATAATTGCCCAAAATCTTTTGTGATATGAATACCGAGATATCTAACTGGATGCAATGGACGTAATTGAGTGGAAACCGGAATATCAGGAGGCACCGACATAATTGTACAAATTTCAGTTTTTGTTTGGTTCACTTTCTATTCCCCAATCTGGGCAAATGTCTGTATTTCATCGAGCAAAACACACAATGTGATGGACGGAATGTTGCAAATTGGCAAAACATTCACCCCCAGTCACAGATCTGGGTTTAATCCATCGTTATTTTGCTCACCACAAAGCACAAAAATTAGCTCACTCACCACAAAACCGATCCTAGGATGCTTGTTTCCAGTCCAGGGAGGACCTGGCTTGGCTGTTCAGGCAAGACTGTTCCCATGGGGCACAGGGTCAAGACTGATTTGCAGATGGCTGGGTTCAAACTGGAATGGAATGGGGAGCAAAATACAATGAATTTAGGCCCAGATCTCTGTACTGGGGTGAATGTATGACATTGTTCTGCATTCTGTCCATCAACTGCTGTTTTTGCATGTATTTTATCGAGTGCATTCTGTATATTAGACTACCCCGCCTCGAGATATAAAATAATATCGTCTGCGTATATCTTTATTTTTGCCATTCCCTCCATGGGGGGCAAAATCATTAAACTATTCTGAATTCTGACAGCTAGGGGTTCAAGAAAGAGGGAAAACAGAAGAGGGGATAACGGACAACCCGGTCGCGTACCACGCTTGGGGCCCGATGTAGGTAGCCAAATACCGGTCGGTAACGGCCGAAAATCAGTAAAATCGGCCATTACCGACCGGTATCAGTGCAACGAGATGTATGTCACCAAAAACGTACCAATTCGGTAAATACCAGTCGGTAAAACACCGATTCGGTATTACACGAATCAGAATTTACCGAATACATATTCTCCGAATCGGTAAATAAGAAATGGTAAGTTACTGAATCGGTAAATACCAAATTCATATTTACCGAGTCGGTAAATAAGAAGTATTAAAAAAGGCCATTTGAGATGTAGCAAAGTCAGGAAATACCGAATTTCGTGAAATTCGGTATTTAAGAGTCGGTAATGACCATGGATTGGGAGCAGGTGGAAACCAGGAACAGGATATATAAGAAGCTCCCAAAATGCAACAGTACACCCACAAAGGCGGCCTTCTACGTAATTGCAAGGCGGCTACGGATACAGGCAGCAGGAGAGAGGGTCTGGCTAAGGGAGGAGCAGGTATATAGGCAGAGGATCACCCTCTTCCAACTCACTGAAGCTGAGATCCTGCAAAGGTACCGACTCCACCCCAGAACAATCCTGGACTTGATCAGGGACCTCCACCCATATCTGGAACACCCAACCCCAAGAGCACACGCCATCCAACCACATGTACAGGTGCTGTGCTGCCTACACCTCCTTGCCTCTGGGAGCTACCAGCACGTGATAGCCACTGTAGGTGGAGTGTCCCAGAGCTGCCTGTCACGCTTCTTCAGAAAGTTCCTAAACGCCATGATGCAGAGGATGGAGCACTACATTGAGTTCCCTGAGACACCTGCAGAACTAGCAAGGACAAAAACCGAATTCTATCAACTTGCACAGTTCCCGCACATAATAGGCTGCATCAATGGAACGCACATCCCATTATGCCCACCTGCAGCAACTGAGCATATTTACAGGAACCGTAAATCCACACATTCAATCAATGTGCAGGTGATCTGCAACGCTAGCAACATGATAACGGACATCCTAGCCAAATATCCTGGGAGTACCCACGACTCCTACATCTTCACCAACAGTGGGATATACAGACGCCTTGTTGCTGGTGATTTTGGTGATGGATACCTGCTGGGTAAGTATGTGTGAGACACCCTGACAGTTCATGCTGAAGGAGTACAGGAGCCAATTATCTGTTGCAAGAATATTGCGACCTGCGCCATGCTGCACAATCTTGCCACCAAGGATGGCACAGAGATAGAACTCACATATCATGAGGACATTGATGATGGGACAGTACAAGCAGATCACAATGCAGCAGGAGTAGCACCAGCAACAGATGGTCGACTGCGACGTGCTGAAATTACCAACAGATACTTCTAATTGAGCAATGACACACAGCCATGTCCAGTGATTTGAATACTCACTTTAATGTACACAACTGCACCTTCCAAACAAAAATATAATCAAATTAAATTCACTTTGCACAATGTATTGCCAAAGTTTCCTCACTTTGACCTGTCCTGTGCGCATTAATTATTTCAATGCTTGCGCTTACGCATGGTGTTTTGCGAGGCACGGGGCTGGGGGTCTACATGTGAAGTGGTGCCGGTGTCTTCGGCATGGAGTCTGCTGCTCCTACGTATGTCCTGAACAGGCGTGCTGGACCCACTCCTGCTCGTTGTCTCCTCAGTGTCCCCAACAACCATGTTGCCACCTGTGGCTGTCAGCTGGGTCAGCATTGCCTCCATTGCTGAGGTCACCCTACCCATCCCCCGGGACAAGTCACTGCAGCAGTGAACAATGTCAGTCTGCAGATTTACAGAGTGGCCTCCTTGGCCTCACGCGCACAGGGGACCCTGAGCTGGGTGTTGTAGTAGTTGTAGTTGTAGTTCCTGCTGGTGCTGGCTGTGTCTGTGTGTCAAACAGCAGGGGCGAGAGTGGCTGAGCATTGGTGTCGTCCTCTATTGCTGTGGGTGCCTGGGGTGTGGATGTTTCCTCAGGGACAGTGGTAGGTCCAGCAGTGTCTTTTGCCTACTCCCGCGCAGACGACGTTGTGGCACTACACTCCCCTCGCAGCGCTGCTCTGCGCGATGACTCTCCTGTGAACAGACATGGACAATGATCAGCTGCCTGTTTTGCCAACACAGATTCCTAACACACATTAGCATTTGCCTAGACTGTTTGTGCATGGGGAGTGTGGCATGGCATGCAGGGTTGGCAGCTTTGATGTATGTACCTATGACTACAACTACCATGATGCATTGCTGGGGACTACAGTCATGTGTGCTGGATTGTGAGTGATTCACCCACATTGGGGAAGGGGCCTGGGAATGGGTGGGGTACATGTCCATGCATCTTACCTTTCATACTTGCAGCTCTGGCTGAGCTATCAGCATCCCCGATCCCATGTATGCTTTCATGCTCCATGGTTGATTCCACGAGCTGCTCCAGGTCGGTGAGGCTTGGGGCACGGCTCTTCCCCCCACCGATTGCTGCTGATTCCTTCCTCTGGGTGGCTGGTTTTTTCTTGGTGGTGATCCTCAGATCATACCACCTCTTCTTCATGTCGTCAATGTCTCTGTGGGTCACGCCTAGAGCATTGACCTTGCTCTGTATTGCCAGCCAGGTGGTCCGCTTTACAGACTCTGCAACATGCAGAGACTGTTTCCCAAACAGCTGGCTGTAGTGCTGTACAACCTCCTCCACCAGCACCTGGAGCTCTGTGGGGCTAAATTTCATCTTTCTCTTCCTGTCACCTCCATCCTTTGGTGCCTCCTGGGACTCCATGCTGTTTCCCTTGGTCTCACTGCTGCCAGCTCTCTCTGCAGTTCTGTTGCTCTGCACCTGCATGGGTGTGGCCACCTCCAGGTACTGGGGTATGGTACTTGCACCTGATTGGCTGATCTCTCAGGTGCTAGGATGTGGGGTGTGGTGGGTGTCCCTGATTGGTGCACAGGCTCACATGACATGTATTCGAAATTTCGAGATCGGATTTTACCGATTCGGTATTTACCGATTCGGTATTTACCGAATCGGTAAAATCCGATTCGTTGTCTCCCATTCATTCCTATGGGACTGGAAGGCCATAGGGTTGTATGGGTGTTACCGAGTCGGAATTTACCGATTCGGTAGATACCGATTCGGTATCTACCGACTTTGAATACCGATTGATACCGAATCAGTATTTTTTACCAGATTTTTACCTACATTTGGGTTTCCGGTTCATAAATACCGATTCGGTATGAGTCGGTATTTATGAACCGGTAAAAAAAAATTACCTACATAGGGCCCTTAATGTTTACCTTACCAGCTTCTGACTCATTAATGATAATTTTGTTTTCTGCATGGCTATATAATTCTTTTAACATCTGTATCAGCATTGAATGAAAACCAAACTTATCCAAACTAAAAAAAAGCACTCCAATCACTAAATCAAAAGTCTTCTCGGCATCTATCATCATAATTGCGGCTTTGATCTAAAAATAGTCATTAGCTTAATTAAAAAATATGTATCAGAGGCCATTAGCCGTCCTGTAATAACGCCATTTTGATCTGTATGAACCACTTCTTGCCCAGATATTCATAAACAGTTTATAGTCTGTATTTAACAAACTGATAGGGAGGGAGGAGTTAGGGTCACAAGGATCTTTATTCTTTTTAAGGAAGACCCTTGACCCCACCAGGTAGGTCGCTCCCCCGCACGCAAAGCACCGCCTGTGTCTCCCTGCCCCAGGAAGTTCAAGGCCCTCCACTACCCGCAGGCTACCACCTGCGCCTCATCCCTGGTGGCCAGTTGTAGGTCGTAGGTGGGTTTGTTCATTATCCGCTTTATTGCTTTTATTGTATTGCCTGTATTGTTATTGTTGTGTCTGTGACTGCTGTTGTCTGTCTTCCCCCGCTGCCTGTACGTGATCCATGCCCCTTTTTCTTCCCTATGTTCCCCTCGCTGTCTCCGTGTTTCTGCCCGGTTTTCCCTTCTGTTCCCCTTGCTGCCCCCGTGCCTCTCTGCCCGTTCTGCCTTCTGTTCATAGCTGCCCCTGTATTTCTGTGTTCTGTATTTTGCCTCTGTGCCACTCGATTTTCCGGTATTTCTGTGCCCTTTTGCCTTCTGTGCCACTCGCTTTTCCTTCGTTTTTGTGCCCCTTTTGCCTTCTGTTCTACTCGTTTTTTGTGCCAATCTGCCTTCTGTGCCACTTGTTTTTTCCCTCATTTTTGTGCACCTTTTGCCTTCTGTTCCACTTGTTTTTTCTGCCCTTCTGCCCTCTGTGCCACTCGTTTTCCCCTCGTTTTTGTGCCTCTTTTGCCTTCTGTTGTACTCGTTTTTTGTGCCCTTCTGCCTTCTGTGCCACTCGTCTTTCCCTTGTTTTTGTGTCCCTTTTGCGTTCTGTTCCACTCCTTTTTTGTGCCTTTTTGCCTTCTGTTCCACGTGTTTTTTTGCCCTTTTGCCTTCTGTGCCACTCGTTTGTCCCTCAATTTTGTGCCCATTCGCTTCCCCCACCTCCCAGCTGCTCCTCCCTCCCACCTCCCCATATAGGCCGGCCGCTGCGCGGTGAGGAGAGCGACCTTTGACCCCACCAGGTAGGTCGCTCCCCCTCCACACAGCACCGCCTGTGTCTCCCTTCCCCAGCTGCCGCTGCTTAGGAAGTTCGAGGCCCTCTACCACCCGCAGGCTACGACCTGCGCCTCATCCCTGGTGGCCAGTGGTAGGACGTAGGTGGGTTTGTTCATCCTTTATTGCTTTTATTGTATTGCCTGTATTTTCATTGTTGTGTCTGTGACTGCTGTTGTCTGTCTTCCCCCGCTGCCTGTACGTGGTCTGGGCCCCTTTTTCTTCCCTCTGTTCCCCTCGCTGCCCCGTGTCTCTGCCCGGTTTTCCCTTCTGTTCCCCTCGCTGCCCCTGTGTCTCTGCCCAGTTTTCCCTTCTGTTACCCTCGCTGCCCCCGTGCCTCTCTGCCTGGTCTGCCTTCTGTTCTTAGCTGCTCCTGTATTTCTGTGTTCTGTATTTTGCCTCTGTGCCACTCGTTTTTCTGGTATTTCAGTGCCCTTTTGCCTTCTGTGCCACTCGCTTTTCCCTTGTTTTTGTGACCCTTTTGCCTTCTGTTCTACTCGTTTTTGTGCCATTCAGCCCTCTGTTCCACTTGTTTTTTTGTGCCCTTATGCCCTCTGTGCCACTCGTTTTCCCCTAGTTTTTGTGCCCCACGACCTTCCCAGAGATCTGGAAACACGCCGAGATCAACGCCCTACTCAAAAATCCTAAGGCAGACCCAAGAGACCTCAAGAACTTCCGGCCCATCTCTCTGCTCCCCTTCCCGGCCAAGGTCATCGAGAAAACCGTCAACAGACAGCTAACCTGACACCTCGAAGAAAACATAATCCTGGACCCTTCCCAGTCAGGGTTCCGCAGCAACCACAGCACCGAGACTGTCCTCATCGTCGCCACTGATGACATCAGGACCCTGCTGGACAACGGCGAGACCGCAGCACTCATCCTCCTAGACCTCTCTGCTGCCTTCGACACCATCTGCCACCGCACACTATGCGCACCCCTCCATGCCGCAGGGTTTCGAGACAAGGCTCTGGATTGGACCACCTCCTTCCTCTCCGGCAGAACCCAGAGCATCTGCCTCCCCCCATTCTGTCCAAAGCCTCCGAGATCATCTGCGGCGTACTCCAGGGATCCTCCCTAAGCCCAACGCTGTTCAACATTTACATGGCCCCGCTCGCACACATAGCCCAACAGCACGACCTCAACATAATCTCCTACGCCGACAACACTCAGCTGATCCTCTCCCTCACCAAGGACCCCATCACCGCCAAAGCCAACCTCCACGAAGGAATGAAGGCTGACGCCGACTGGATGAAGACCAGCCGTCTGAAGCTGAACGTGGACAAGACAGGGATCCTCATCCTCGGCTCCAACCCTTCAGCCTGGGACGACTCTGGGTGGCCTACAGCACTGGGGGCAGCCGCGACACCCACTGACCACGCATGCAACCTGGGAATTATCCTCGACTCAATGCTCTCAATGACCAAGCAAGTCAACGCCATCTCCTCCTCCTGCTTCAACACCCTCCGCATGCTCCGCAAGATCTACAGATGTATCCTGACAGATACAAGAAAGACAGTCACCCAGGCCCTCGTCAGCAGCAGACTTGACTCAGAAATGCTCTCCATGCGGGAGCCCCGACCAAGCTCATCAAATGACTACAACGCATCCAAAACGCCTCAGCACGACTGATCCTCGACATACCATGCCACTGCCACATCACCCCCCATGTGAGAAACATGCACTGGTTCCCCGTCAACAAGAGGATATCCTTTAAGCTCCTCACCCACGCACACAAGGCACTCCAGCCTACCTCAACAGGCGGCTCTCCTTCTTCATCCCCAACCGCCATGTACTCTCCTCCGACCTCTCACTTGCCACCGTCCTGTGCATCCGCAGCGGGCACCGGTGGGAGATCCTTCTCCCACCTCCCTGCCAAGACATGGAACACCCTCCCACTGAGCCTACAACAGACCCAAGACCTGCTGACCTTCAGGAGGATACTCAAGACCTGGCTGTTCGATAAGTAGGGCCCCCAGCGCCTTGAGACCCTCGCAGATATGTAGTGCACTTTACAAATGATTGATTAAATGATTGAAGGCTACCAGCACTGATTCTTTAAAACACTCAGGGATGTCTATCCCGTCTTTTACTTGATTGAACAGTTTTGCTAAAAAGGGAAGTAGTTCTTTTTTAAGTATCTTATATACTTCTGCTGGGATCCCATCCCCTCCACTAGCCTTAGCATTGGGCATACCGTTTAATACTGATAGGATTCATGAGATTCCTATTGGACCACTGAGTGTTTTAGTAAGCTGCTATGATACCTGTGGCAGCTCCAGTGATTCAAAATAGGACGTCAATTCTGCCTCTTCTACCGCCTGTATTTCGGTGTATATTTATTTACAATGTAAAAGAAACACCTCTGACATTGCCTGCTTGTGGTCTTCTAGCAGGCCAGAAGCTGGATTTTTAACTTGACTAATTAACTGAGCCGCTTTCTGACTGTTCGTGGACCAGGCCAAAAATCTGCCAGTATGCTGGCTTTACTCATAAAGCTTTTGTTGGCAACCCTTGCTACCTGAGATTTACTCTAATATAAAAAAAATCCTTCAATCGCTCCTTAGCTTTAGTTAATTCTTGTTGTTGTGCTCTTATAATAAGCTCTGCTGTGTCTGATAGAGTTACATTTTGTTTTGCTTTTTCTACAGCAGTCTGTAGTTCCTTAATCTTTTGCTAGCGCTGATTACTTATTCTGGCCTTATATAATATTGACTGACCTCTAAAGGTATCTTTAAATGCCTCCCAAACCATAAACATTGAGGCAGTATAAACATTACACGCTCAACACATTAGCTGACTTAATTGATATTGGTGTACCATATCCTAAAAGAATTGCAGTATGAAGGGTACACTGTCACTTGGCTGGAAAAAGATCTTACTATTTATGACCTAATATAGATGCTAGATTTGGGTTGAGAATACTAGAAAATGAGGCATGGGATTGGGAGATATATGCTAGTTTGAAAGCACACATTGAGATTTTAATTTCTAGTGAGCTGTTTACTATCACAGTATTTCAGACGCCACAGAAACATAATACCAATCATTTTGTTTGTTTTAGCAATGGTAGATGCACTAACTAGACTTCATCTGCAGATTATACTGAATGACCAACAGGGGCAGTGTTGCAGAACAGAATTTCTCTGCTTTACTGAGACTAAAAAAAAAGTTCAAGCATTCTGCATTCTTTTCATCAATTTATATGATAAATCAAACTCATATACAGTCATGTTGTTTGTCAGCAAAGTAGTGTACAGCATCTGAAGGTCCTCACTACATTATTGTGAGATCCTCCAAGTAAAGCTAATATCTGGTACGATGTTAGTATAATGCATTGCATTATGGGTCTCATGATATTTGATCAAATGCTTTGACTTCCTCCAGAGCTGACAGTGCTTGCCTTAGATAGTTGTACTAGCAGGTATAATCAGACGAAATCATTGACTTTGAGGCTGGAATGTATTGACTTGAGTTAGAGCAATTGAGGAATTTTCTATTATAGGGAAGCTCATCTAACCTGTTCCACTGCACTCTGTATTTGGCAGTCTGATACTCCAGAAGAATTGTTGTTGAGCATAATTTGGCATTTTGATAAACCATACTTCTTTGTAATAGGCCGCAATCTTCTGAATGGTTCAGAGATTTTCCCATTACACATCCTACTTGTCTTGCTGTCATAATTGAAAATACTAACGTTTTGAAAGTTACAAAAGAGCCATTGCTTATCATTTGGCTTATGATACGCATGCTTTTTCAAACTAAATCTTTACAGTAAAATATTTTACCAACAAAGACAATTTAAAATGTATCCAGGCTTAGAAATAACATGAGCAATCTTGAATTTACCTCAAGGTTTGCACATACGTAGCAGAATGAGGAGTGTGTGGTCTTAACTGTAGCCAGAAAGCTAGGCTAAATCTTGACTTCTCAGCTGCTAATAGCATTAAAGGAAGTAACAGGGAGAGGTATATTTATGCCAAGTCAGCAGCATTCATTTCACAGGAATGAGAAACTTACTCAAAGATGTCTAAATAGGCCCCAGCCTGTAACCAACGACCTCATACTACAGGAGTGTTAAATTACACAACTCAGCTGAACTGTGAATTTCTCAATAAGTACATTTTTTAAATTCTAAACATTTTGTTTTAATATCGGACCACATCACGATTTATGGCACCTATCCATCGCCACTCCCATCGTCAAGCTCTGGGATTTTTAATTTTTTTTTAATTCTCAGCATGTTTATCTTTTAACTGAGGCATCGTGGAAGTTGACCTTCTGGAGATAAAGCACTCCTGGGTCTCACCAACAGAAAACCAGGAAACAGCATGCCACCCGGAATTTCGTTGTTGCCGGGAGGAAATCATCTGGAATCTGTGGGGAACCAGTATGGGAGGACAGTTCTACCCTAATTGAAATGGTGATACTGGCTCCGTTATCTCCCAAAAAAATACCGAAATTTGCTTCACATAACTTTTTAAAGTGCCCTCTTTCACAAAATGTTTCAACCATCAAACACACCTGCCATAGGAATGCTCCGTTATTCTGAAATGTTCCCCGGGTCATATAAATTGTCCTTGTTATCTTCAAACATTTAAATTCGAGCTCCAATTAGACTAATTTTCTCCCTGTCTGGGGATATACTCCCCCTGATGATGGTGCAGGCTTCCTTTATGTTTCTAAGTCTAAGGCACTCAAATAGGTATATAACTCATTTACTCAAAACGTTCACATCCACCCATATGACAGTGTCTCGAGCTGGGTCACACCTCCTTCATTTCTTAATATTATAACCTATATATATATATTACCTACTGGCGGTCTCCTGGAGGTAGTTATAGTTAGGACCAAGTGTCCCTAGGAAGAGCATATTTTGTTTTGCTTATAACTTTGGCGTGTTGAAAATTTGGGGGTGTTTCGTCAAGGGGGGGGGAGAAAAAAGGGGGGGTCCCAAAACGTGTTTTCTCCATGTTATTCTCTAAAGGAAACTTTAGACAAGGCTACAGGTCGAACAGGTGAACGGAATTACCCCAAATTTGGCAGGGAGAAGGGTCTTGTGCTAGAAAGCACGCTTTTGTTTATTTGGTGTAAATCCTTTCAGAAGTTTTTGAGAAATATCGAAATTTACAGATATCGATATTTGGGAATTCAGCCATCTGATTGGCTGAGGCGTTATGAGCACGAGCTTGCTGTTGATTGGCTGTGAGCGATGCGAGAGGTTGCAACTAGGAAGTGTTGGCCGCCATTTTGTAATTCTGTTGAAGCGAGTAAGGGGAAAAAAGGGCGAAAAAAGCTGGAAAAGAGGGTAGGAGCACTGTGACCTCTGTGGGGTAGTGCGAAGCGAAGTAGTCACTCTTACCGGTCTGAAAGTGCGGTGTTGCTCAGAGTAACATGGTGCTGATATGATATGATGCTACACTCAGGTATGAAAC
Source organism: Lissotriton helveticus (assembly GCF_964261635.1). Taxonomy (NCBI): domain Eukaryota; kingdom Metazoa; phylum Chordata; class Amphibia; order Caudata; family Salamandridae; genus Lissotriton; species Lissotriton helveticus. The sequence goes on along the minus strand of NC_136057.1, from coordinate 2,072,665,714 downwards.
CGAGAGCCCAAACTGTGAGGTCATTGCTGTAAAGTGATGTGATTTGGTCTTTGTAGCATATGTGTGCAAGTAGTGTTAGAAGGCGTTTATACCATACGAGGAGTAGGAAGCGAACTACTGAACGCTATTGTGCGTTTATTCTATACCGGAGGCGGGAAGAGAAGTATTTACTCCTACCGGTGTTAAGATTTGGGGATGAAACCGAGCTGATTGCTGTAAATAGATGACTCTGGGCGCTGTAGCTTACGTGTGCAATAGTGTTAGTAGGCGTTTATACCATACAGGGAGTGGGAAGCGAACTACTGACCGCTACTGTGTGTTTATAGTATGCCGGAAGCGGGAAGCTAAGTACTCATGCCTACTGGTGTGAAGACTTGGGGATGAAACCAATTTAATTGCTGTAAAGAGATGGGCTCTGGGCGCTGTAGTATACGTGTGCAAGTAGTGTTATTAGGCGTTTATACCAAACAGGGAGTGGGAAGCGAACTGCTGATCGCTACTGTGCATTTATAGTATACCGAAAGTGGGAAGCGAAGAACTCACGTCTATCGGTGTGAAGAGTCGGGGATCATACTGAGCTGATTGGTGCAAATTGATGGGCTCTGGGCCCTGTAGGATATTAGCTGCTGCAGTATAAGTGTGTAAGTAGTGGTATTATGCGTTTATAGTATATAGGGAGTGGGCAGCAAACTACTCACCCCTACTGATCTGAAGAGTCAGGGATTAAACCATGAGCCTAAATTGTGAGCTCATTGATGTAAAGTGATGTGCTCTGGGCACTGTAGCATACCTGTGGAAGTAGTGTTTGCGTTTATACAATACAGGGAATGGGAAGCGAACTACTCCTTCCTACCGGTCTCAAGACGAAACCATGCGCTCATTGCTGTAAAGTCATGTGCTCTGTGTAGTATTCCAATGTAAGTAATAGTAGAATTACATAATGACATTCTACTATTACATTGGAATACTTTCTTCGTGTAGCTGTTCCTAGTCATGCCAGGGTCGTTGGCTCATTTAACTATGTCATCCCACTTCTGGTAGGATTTCTATTTTTAGAAATCTTCTTCTGCTTCTTCACTACATTCTGGTCACTGTACTACAAGTGTTTAAGTAGTGTTAGTATGCGTTTATACTAACAAATGTATCATGGTCCTTGGGAGGGCGACCTCTCAGGCACAGCTCAGACAATGTCCCGTGGTGTGCATTCGGGGGACATTTGTGTTTGCTTTTAGAAGGCGGGTGCATGGCTTCCACCCTGTGATAGCAAATCCTTCTTTGACTACTTGAAGCAAGAGGAGGAAAACCTCGTATCGCTTTAATAGAGGGGATGCAGATGGTAAAATAGGAGAGAAAAAAAACACAATAAAAAACGCTGGGTCTCACCCGTTCATTTAAATGAGGCCCATGGTGGGTAATGTTCCGTGGCCAATCCAAATATTATATTGCAGGGTCTCTGTAGGACGTGGAAGGGTACAGAGAGGTTTCGCAGCCTAGGGTACTGCCACCTTCCCGGATATTGTTTACTAATTGTTCGGGTGTTCAGGGCCAACTGAAGTCCAGGGATCGCTACACTCCGGGACTTTCCTTAAATAGGCAGGGTGGGCCTCGGCAGACCCTGAAGCCTCGGTTGTCCTAGGCAGTGCCTTATTGGTTCTGTAATCACACGGGCAGTACTCATGGCGTTATAAAGTTATACACTCATAGAATACTTGCAGTTGTAGAATTACCCAGGCTTCATGTGTGTAATACACACACAAAAAAATTCTCTACCTGTATATTTCAATATGTAGTATGTATCATATATTCAAATTATGACACTCTGACTGGACCAAAAAACAGAACAACTAAAACATCATAGAGAGTATATTCATTATTTGATTGATTATTTTATTTTTCATATTTTTCTTGGACAAAAAGAACAGTTCCTTAAGAACATGTACTAACAATGTATAGCTAATAATACATTAAAATGACAGAAAGATTTTTTTCCTACAAATATAGTCAAATCCAACAAATAAGATCCCATTACTAATCATTCATTCCCAGCACTGACTCAAACTCAAACTCAAACCAATATCATACAGCACCACAAATACATATGTCGCATTTATACCATAAACAGACTAATTGTACATTGGGGCCCCACACAACATATGATCAATTTTCAAAAATCAGTTTACAGATGCTCAGTTTTATACATAATTATATGTATTTTGTTAAAGTTTTAAACATATAGCATTCGAAAGATGCAAAAAGGAGAGGGGTCTCATTCAAGGCGCCGACACGATTTTCTGTGAACATTCAGGTACCACCTTCTTCGGAGCGCAAGAAGAATATATCAAATGAACTAAGGATGTAATGGGACCTGTGCTAATATGAAGGAACTGTTCGAGGCTATGGCTCGCAGGGCCAGAAGGTAAGAAAAAGCAAGAGAACAATGCTAGCCTCCACTGGAACACCAAAAGTCTTGATTTCAAGCCGTGCGGGCTAAGCAAGTATCTAAGAATTGTTGGGCCCGCCAACGTTTCATAATACGGAAAAAAGCTGCTAAATAATTCAGAGGGCGAAGGCAAAGATCAAAGAAGGCCAGTTGGCAATAACCGTATTAGTCCCGGAAGGCTGATGATACAAGTTTCTTTGTTTAAAGGGACAAGGCTGTTAGTTGTAGCAGGCGATAGTCCGATAGTCTGAACTTGATAGAAAACTTTAAGGAGGCTCGTTTAATTGAAGGATGTGCCACGACCGGTCAGGTTCGACACAAATACGACGTCCATTTGATCAGGCAACAGGAAACGGTGTTCATTTGTGTAATAGTCAGTTGGATTATGTTTGGTAGGTGCACTGTAATATTACAAAGGTTTGCCCTCATAATCTCCTATAAACAGATGATTTTTACAATAAACTATAGACAACTGTTGTCAGAAAAAGAAGACCGATACACTCAGTTATTTATTTGAAAAAAAAGTAACTTTTATTAATACATAAATAAATAGAAACTTAAGTTTAATAGAATAAACAGTATAATATAAAAAACGTAGGTTGGACTCCAGTGAAAGTAGCGTAGAAAACCTGCAAGCCAGAAATTAAACATAAGGATGTGTGCTATGTGGGAGAGGTATAGAAAGGTAGTCTGAATGAAAGGACAATAGTGAGAATAGGAGGGAGAGGGAGTGGGTGGAAGGGAAAAGGGGAGGGAGAGTCAAAAGAAGAGAGGGAGGAGGAGACAGAGCGTCAGCCTACTGCACTCAGCCCTCAGTGTTTACCCTCCCATCACCCGTTTGCTGGGGTCTGCAAGAAAGAGTGTGGTCCAGCAAGTCCTTAAAATGAAACATATGAGGCCAGAGATTAGGGTCCATATTAACGGCAATAACATTATCGCCGCTTTAGCGGCAGGAAAATGCTGCTAAAGCGGCGATAAGGGGCTCGATAATGTGCCCTTGTGAATTCCCATAGAAGCCGAGGTTCTGGTGTGAACCTGGGCTTCTATGGGAATTCACAAAGGCATATTATCAAGCACATTATTGCCGCTTTTGATAATATGGTCGTACATTATTAGCTATGGGAAAATAGCTTGCCTGCACCTGTGCACCAGGGTGCTACACCCCAACCCCTTTCCCCACACTGTGCTCAACTGTAGGTCCTGCACATAGAGGCTTCACAGCTCACCTGCCACCACTGGTGTGTCCCACGACGTGTTGGTGCAAGCTCCGAGTCCAGGGTACGTTTGTACAATAGGAGAGAAGGTCTTCGGTCGGGGATGGTGTCTTTATACCACGATGGAAGGCGTCAGAATGCCCAGGGCATCATTGGGGGGTAAGCTCCCACTCCGCCCATCTAAAGCCAATCAATTCAGTATCTAAACAGGGAGAAATAATTTAATGGTGGAAACTTCTGTAGGTAAATGAAGGTTAATTTCAAGCTTAATAGAAAACAGGAGTTGAGTGCATCCTTCGTTTTTGAAGTACGGTCTACCAACTGTTAGTAGTAACCGTGGTTAAAAGAGGAGTTGGAGTGCAGGAGAATACACAAGGTTAAATAATAATACGTTATACGAAGGTTCCCATAGAAAGGAACAGAGCGCATGGTAGAAATATAATGTACGTTTGTAATGCAGTGGCGGAAGGCTGTGTGCATGTACACCTAGTAACAAGCTCACTACAGTGCTCTAAAAGCTAACGCCACGTGTCTGTACAGTATGGTCCAGCAGGTCCTTAAAATGAGACAGAGATGTGACTGAATGAGGTCAGTGATCACATCATTATGCATGGCAACATCTCTTATTCGCACGTGCGCACTCAGGCTGATGCACCCCACCCCTCCCGCAGAACCGCGCTCAACACGTGTCTGTAGGGCAGCGCTGCCCACTGGCCTACAGTATAGTCCAGCAGGTCTTTAAAATGAGACAGAGATGAGACTGAATCAGGTCAGAGATCACATCATTACGCACGGCAACATCGCTTGTTCTGCGCAGCCAGGCTGATGCACCCCACCCCTCCTGCCTCACCACGCTCAATTAGAGCCCCTGTGCACCCAGGCCGCTCTGCTCACCTGCTGTCGTTGTGTGAGCAAACACTAGGGGCAGCAGTGCTCACAATTCAGCTGAAGTGATGATTTCAGGATGGTGTACACCTCATGGATCCCTTTCGAAGATGACAGGCAGTAGGGCTCACAATTTAAAGCCAGTGTTTATTGCCAGGATGGTGTACACCTCATGGATCCCTTTTTTTTGCGCTTTGTGATATGCGATGTTGATGCGACCATATCAACTGAGGCAGTGTGGAAGAAGAGGGACATGTGGCGTTGTGTTTATCCTATTTATATGTACGCAAATTGGGCTGGGCTTGCGTACGCCAGGGCAGCGAGGGGTGTGAATAATTATTCCGGGGACCTGGCCGTTGTTCCTTCCTGCCTGGCCAGGAAGTGTACTTATGTGTGTCTCTTTTGTAGTTTTATTAGGGTAGCATGTGTAGGGAGGGCGGCAACTATTGCTAATGAGATGGTGTTTGAAAAGATTGAATGGCGAACATCACATGTCATTGTCAAGGTTGTGGATATGCGCAGACACGCATGTCAATGGTGTGCGGTATTATTAAAAGTGTTGCTATCGCTAAGCGTACACATGTGAATGTGCTCGGATGGAGGGAGGATCAGCTCTGAGGCTACGTCATTCAAAGTGATAACGCTCATTACAGTCAAGCAATGCATGTCAAACGTGAATATGAAAGTCTCACATTTGACACACTACTATACTGATAAAACTTGACAACAGAGCATACTGCAACACAAATCTACACATTACTCTTTACTGTTTGTCACATGTGATCTAGGATGTGCACCCTGCACGTGGCTGACGATACCCCCTCGAGTCACCAATACCAAGGCCGAAAGGCTGCACAATAATGCACACACACACAATAGGGGCATCGTGAAACTCACATTTGTTTTTTGATGGAACAATTGAGATGCATGGCAATCACACGTAGAAGGCTAATGCACAGACCATGAATATTGATCAAGATGATCGTTCCATGTTGTGTGTAGTATAAGATATGTGTATACAGGAAAATACTTTTCAAAAAAGCTTTCTAAGCAGAAGAGGTGTCTCTCATCAAACGCTGTAGAGAGAATGACCAAAAGGGACGGGGTCATCCAACTGTTACAATGGGAAATGTTATGAAGCAACCAAATGCTTTTTTTAAGGTCACATAGCAATCGCGCACCAGGCGTGCAAGGAGGCCACACCCGACACGATGTTGACAAAATATATTTATCATAATAAAGTTTATTACAGTTAAAAGTATATAAATGTTGAAAATATTTTAGATTATCGCTTGCTCTCATATACTGTTTAAAGTTAGATATACTTTTGAGACAAAAACTACCTGAGGGAATGGTGTACCCGGTGCGAAACTATACGTCTGTGACGTAACAGAGGGCCTGGCAGCGTGTACTCATCGCATACGCAACGCACAGCGGGCGCAACCCCATACGTACATGACGGAACGCTTGTCTTGGTACTGCGTACCTGTCAGATACCAAAGAGGCAGGTGGGGTGACTTCATGCATATTTGATGTTACGTGGGACACTGTGCCACAAAGTCGTCAGATACGAAATGTGCATCATTTAAGAGTTTAGCAATATGGCGGATAGGATTCACGAGGTGATGGAGCTTGGTACACTACCGGTATGGGAGTGCAGTTTTCTAAAAAAAAAATAAGATATACACATATTTTTTGGGGAAGAGATAAAGCATTACATAATTTTTTAAGTAAAAAAAAAAGAAGTATAATTAAGTTCCAAAATATAAAAAAACATATAATTAGTGGACGTGGCGGGCATGGCTAGCAGGGAACTACCAGCAAGATCCGAGGGTGAACGGCGGCTCACAAAGCATCATGCCGCCTCGCAAGAATGGAAGCCTACCTGTATTAAGCACCAAAGCTACGGGAGCCAGGACAGTCGCCCTGGAAGAACGAATTGTCGGGCTCGAGGCAGGATTACAGAATACTGAAACAAAAACTATGGCTAATGATGAAAGGCTTTCGGATATGATGTGGAAGTTGGAGGATTCCGAAAATCGGCTCCGTAGGAAAAACTTATGACTTTTAGGGATTGAGGAAAAGGCAGAGGCTGAGGATATTAGAGGGTTTGTTCTGAAGCTATTGAAAACTGGTGTTGTGAAACCGAGATACAGAGAGTGCATCGGTTTCCCCTTATGTTAAAAAACAAACAGGCCCCGAAGCTAAACCCCGGGAAATATTGATTTGTTTCGGTAACTTTTTGTTGAGACAAGCCATTTTTGAAAAAGCATGTCTGGATGCAAGAAGATCTGCAGAGGGTCATACCTTTTTTGTGAGACCCGATTTTTGTCACACAACAGTGGAACGGAGGTGGCGGCTCCGTCAGCTGATCACCCCTTTTCAGAAAAAAGGGTGAGAGGTCTTCTTGATGAACCCTGCACGGCTGAAGGTTGTTCTTCATGGCAAGATACAGGTATTTTCCTCGGAAGTACAAGCTGAACATTTTCTGAAGGAACTTACTGATGGCTAATGTGCTGTAGCTTCAGTTTGGAACAATTTTGGAACAAACTTGTGTTGGATGTTTTATATACCCTCAAGATTGTTTTTTCTCTCAAATGTCCTTTTCTCTCTCTTTATGTTGTTATATGGACAGGGAGTGGCCAGGTGACACTTGGCAAGTAGGAGGCATCACAAGGGTCTGAGGACCTTTTTTGCCAGTTTATTGGGTTGGGGGCTTGGGTGGGTGGGGGGTTCAGGGTGGGGGAGGAACTACAGGGCAAGGGAAGGTTTGGGTTGGGGTTTGTCTTTGGGAATAGAGTAGCTCAGGTAGGGCGGGCACAATTTCTTAGTTGGATGTATATATGGAATGTTTACACAGCGGCATGGCTAATATCAGGATAGCATCTATAAATATTTGCGGACTAAATGATTCTGCCAAACGGCGCCGAATCAGAGAGGATGTTTGTTTCTTGTAGGCAGATATTATATGCCTTCAAGAAACTCACATCAAAGCCAGTCGGTATAAGCTCTTGGAGCTTCAGGGTTTCCAGTTGATTTCATGGACCAAATTGGAGGCTAAGACCAAAGGGGTTGCTATTTTGGCGCAACGGGGAATGGTTAATATAATCCGTTCCTCTGTTGACGTTTACAGCAGATGGGTTATTATTCATGGTAAATTTCAGAAAAATTTCTCACACTTTGTTCAGTTTATGGACCGGTACTTGACGATCCAGAATTATATAACTGGTTAAATCAGGAGCTGGTTGGGTGGCCAGCTCCGTTTATATTATGTGGTGATTTTAATATAAATATTAATTGTAAACTTGCTAATCAATCAGGTTTAGCATATGCTGGTGAAAAACCCAAAGTTTATAGGGCTCTGCGGCAGATGAATGAAATGCATGGTCTGATCGACGAAAGTGAAGGCTGAGGAGAAGGAAGTACCCATTCCTGTCAGCACTGTGCTTCAATTGCAGAATTTTGGCCTGCCCTGCGTTGCCAGTCCTACTTAAGGAAATAAATATGCACTAATTGTGGACTTCAAACAATGAACTTACTTAAGAATAACTAATACTCCCCTCCAGGAATTATGATTCCCACAATGCTTTAATGGACAATATATGTAGCCAAACCCCTTTGGGTGTGTGAAGTAAATGAATCACGGAAACAAAAGAGGTGAGCCATCGATGTTTGCTTTTCTTGCCCAAGATGAAGGGGAGTAATGTGCCTCAAAACGCGTCGGCATTCATGAATAAATAATGGCAATACAAGGCAAGCTGCAGCGAGGCACAGAATGACCGGATGGTCTGAAGCACAGTTGTGTTCCCTTCCAATGCTTTAGGGCGTTTTGCGGTAAAATATTCTGCACGGCAGCCTGGCCGTGGGAGGGAGAACCATTCCTGACGAAAGTGAAGGCTGAGGAGAAGGACGTACCGATTCCTGTCAGCACTGTGCTTCAATTGCAGAATTTTGGCCTGCCCTGCCTTACCAATCCCACTTAAGGAAATAAATATGCACTAATTACGGACTTCAAACAACTAACATACTTAAGACTAACTAATACTCACCTCCAGGAACTACGATTCCCACAATGCTTTAATGGACAATATATGTAGCCAAACCCCTTTGGGTGTGTGAAATAAATAAATCACGGAAACAAAAGAGGTGAACCATCGATGTTTGCTTTTCCTGCCCAAGATGAATGTGCGTAATATGCCTCGAAACGCGTCGGCATTCATTAATAAATAATGGCAATACAAGGCAAGCTACAGCGGGGCACAGAATGACCGGATGGTCTAAAGCACAGTTGTGTTCCCCTCCAATGCTTCAGGGCGTTTTGCGGTAAAATATTCTACACGGCAGCCTGGCCTTGGGAGGGAGAACCATTCCTGACAAAAGTGAAGGCTGAGGAGAAGGACGTACCGATTCCTGTCAGCACTGTGCTTCAATTGCAGAATTTTGGCCTGCCCTGCATTGCCAGTCCAACTTAAGGAAATAAATATGCACTAATTGCGGACTTCAAACAATGAACTTACTTAAGAATAACTAATACTCACCTCCAGGAATTACGATTCCCACAATGCTGTAATGGACAATATATGTAGCCAAACCCCTTTGGGTGTGTGAAATAAATAAATCACGGAAACAAAAGAGGTGAACCATCGATGTTTGCTTTTCCTGCCCAAGATGAAGGTGCGTAATATGCCTCGAAACGCGTCGGCATTCATTAATAAATAATGGCAATACAAGGCAAGCTACAGCGGGGCACAGAATGACCGGATGGTCTAAAGCACAGTTGTGTTCTCCTCCAATGCTTCAGGGCGTTTTGCGGTAAAATATTCTACACGGCAGCCTGGCCTTGGGAGGGAGAACCATTCCTGACAAAAGTGAAGGCTGAGGAGAAGGACGTACCGATTCCTGTCAGCACTGTGCTTCAATTGCAGAATTTTGGCCTGCCCTGCATTGCCAGTCCAACTTAAGGAAATAAATATGCACTAATTGCGGACTTCAAACAATGAACTTACTTAAGAATAACTAATACTCACCTCCTGGAATTATGATTCCCACAATGCTTTAATGGACAATATATGTAGCCAAACCCCTTTGGGTGTGTCAAGTAAATGAATCACGGAAACAAAAGAGGTGAGCCATCGATGTTTGCTTTTCTTGCCCAAGATGAAGGGGAGTAATGTGCCTCGAAACACGTCGGCATTCATGAATAAATAATGGCAATACAAGGCAAGCTGCAGCGAGGCACAGAATGACCGGATGGTCTGAAGCACAGATGTGTTCCCTTCCAATGCTTCAGGGCGTTTTGCGGTAAAATATTCTGCATGGCAGCCTGGCCGTGGGAGGGAGAACCATTCCTGACGAAAGTGAAGGCTGAGGAGAAGGACGTACCGTTTCCTTACAGCACTGTGCTTCAATTGCAGTATTTTGGCCTGCCCTGCGTTGCCAATCCTACTTAAGGAAATAAAGATGCACTAATTACGGACTTCAAACAGCAAACTCACTTAAGAATAACTAATAATCACTGTCAGGAACTACGATTCCCACAATGCTTTAATGGACAATATATGTAGCCAAACCCCTTTGGGTGTGTGAAATAAATAAATCACGGAAACAAAAGAGGTGAGCCAACGATGTTTGCTTTTCCTGCCCAAGATAAAGGGGCATAATGTGCCTCGAAACGCGTCGGCATTCATGAATAAATAATGGCAATACAAGGCAAGCTGCAGCGAGGCACCAAATGACCGGATGGTCTGACGCACAGTTGCGTTCCCCTCCAATGCTTCAGGGCGTTTTGCAGTAAAATATTCTACACGGCAGCCTGGCCGTTGGAGGGAAAACCATTCCTGATGAAAGTGAAGGCTGAGGAGAAGGACTTACCGATTCCTGTCAGCACAGTGCTTCAATTGCAGAATTTTGGCCTGCCCTGTGTTGCCAATCCTACTTAACGTAATAAATATGCACTAATTACGGACTTCAAACAACGAACTTACTTAAGAATAACTAATACTCACCACCAGGAACTACGATTCCCACATTGCTTTAATGGACAATATATGTAGCCAAGCCCCTTTGGGTGTGTGAAATAAATAAATCACAGAAACAAAAGAGGTGAGCCATCAATGTTTGCTTTTCCTTCCCAAGATGAAGGGGCGTAATGTGCCTCAAAACGCGTCGGCAATCATGAATAAATAATGGCAATACAAGGCAAGCAGCAGCGAGGCACAGAATGACTGGATGGTCTGAAGCACATCTGTGTTCCCCTCCAATGCTTTAGGGCGTTTTGCGGTAATATATATATATATATATATATTACCTACTGGCGGTCGCCAGTAGGTATATATAGTTAGGATTTTTTCTCTATGGGATTTTTGAAAATTCTATGTCTAATAACTTTGGCGTTTGTGGACGGAATTGGCTGAAATTTTCAGGAAAATGGCACATTGTGTTTCTGAGCAGCCCCTGAAAATTTTGGGGGGGTTCGTCAAGGGGGGGCCGAGAAAAAAGGGGGGTCCCAAAACACGTTTTTCCCATGTTAATTTCCATAGGGCGGTTGGCCTCACTTTTAGCCCGAACGGCTGAATGGATTTGCACGAAACTTGGCAAAATTGTAGGGACTGGTAGCCCGATGTGCCTTTTGTAGGTCTCAATATATGTGCTCCAGTGGATTTTGAGAAATTAACGTTTAAAAAAAGATATATATCTGTAACAGCGGACTGGGCAGCGGCCCAGGACGCGTACTTTTCGCGCAACGGAGCTTTGTGAAGCGAAGCTGATTGGTTCTCCGGCGTCTGTCAACATTCCAAACAGTTCGTAGCGGCCGCCATCTTGTCTCTCGGTAGGATCGAGAGACAAGAGGAGGCCAAAGCGAAGGGGCAAATGACCATAAGGGGGCATAGTAGATTGTCGCTGACCCCCTAGGTTTGATGTGGAGGTTTTAAAAGGGCCCCGCGGGGCAAAAAAAAAAATAATAATAATAATCGAACAGCTGAATGGATTTGCACGAAACTTGGCAAAATTGTAGGGACTGGTAGCCCGATGTGCCTTTGCTAGATCTCAATATATGTGCTCCAGTGGATTTTGAGAAATTAACGTTCAAAAAAAGATATATATCTGTAACACCGCACCGCTTTGCGTACTTTTCGCGTTACGGAGCTTTGCGAAGCGAAGCTGATTGGCTCTCCGGTGTCTGTAAACATTCCAAACAGTCCGTAGCGGCCGCCATCTTGTCTCTCGGTAGGATCGAACAGCTGAATGGATTTGCACGAAACTTGGCAAAATTGTAGGGACTGGTAGCCCGATGTGCCTTTGCTAGGTCTCAATATATGTGCTTCAGTGCATTTTGAGAAATTAACGTTCAAAAACAAGATATATATCTGTAACAGCGCTCCGCTTCGCGGAGATAAAATTATATGTGTATTACCTAGCTGTTGCTAACACCAGTTAGCGACGGCTAGTAGAAGATAGCGACCATCTTGGGCCCCACTTTGCATGTGAGTGATATTTATCACTAATGACATGCAAAGTGGGCATGCCAAGATGTTAGCGACTGGAAACAGTCGCTAACATCGCTATCTCCTATTATCAACTTTTGGAAATATTCGAGATAAGCGCGAATATCTCCAAAAGCTACCACCTGCCCTGAGCAGTTCTTAGCCATGTTATCCAATGGGAGGTGGATAACATGGCTAAGAGCATTAGCTCGGTAATGCATGAATATCGCTGAGTTTTCAGCGATATTAATGCATTCCGGTCGTTTTTTATCGTATTTCCGATAAACCTTGATAATAGCAAGGTTTATCTGCGATAATTTCTGACGGTAAAAAAATCGTTGCTAAGCATCGTTAGGGATAAATATCGCTTAACTTTGGTAATATGCCCCAACGTCTGTTAACGTTCGATTCGAAGGAAATCAGGAAGTGTTGAAAAACATTGTCTGCGCCTTCTTGTCTTTTTTCAAATGCCACACTTTTGTCGTGCACGGCAGCCATTTTAGATGCCTTGACCAGACCCACTCTGTGCACGCTGTCGATCCTTAGCATGGCTCCCCACCCTCGCAAGCATCTCCCCCAGGCAGTGGTCATCCCCGCTCTCTGTCTTATGCATGGGTAATAAACCTCCCCCCATCTGCGCTGCTCTTCCCTGAGAATCACACCCTGTGCCGGCCCGACACTTCCCTTTCGCCCTATTCACTACCGCACCCTCTGACACTCCTTTTCCTCTGTGTCCGATTGTCCAGGCTGGTCCTAGGGTATCAGCTAGCCCTGCAGATGTAGTTTATGGCCACAGCTGTAAAGAATCACCCCTCTTCAAAGGAGTTATAGTAGATCAAGGCCCACACTCGATGAGATCCGTCACAGCAGAAGCGTTGCTATTATCTGAAAACCATCCTGTATTGTGATTGGGGAGAGGACCGAGCCTGAAGCAGAAGATTCCAGGGATGACTCTTTGTACATCAAAGTTTTTACAATTATGTGTCACATTAAATATATATAGCACTCCGACAAAGTAGTAAGATTATAAAACTTTAATAATTTATAAATATATACAAGAAAACAAAAATACTAATAACATATAAACATTTATAGGGAAAAACAACGAAGTAGCGGTCGGCTGTGCGAATAGTCCCAACGCAGCACAACGTCCAGATTTCCGGCGTGGGGCGTCGCGGGGGGTGGGTCATCAGTAGCAAACTGTTGTGCGAATAGTTCCAAGGCAGCAGAACGCGCCGAAATCTAGATGACACGAAAGTGATGTCTAGTAAGTTGCCACCCAGCAAATAACGGCATGGGGCGTCGCGGGGGGTGGGTCATCAGTAGCAAACTGTTGCGCGAATAGTTCCAAGGCAGCAGAACGATGGCACCAAGGTGATATCCAGTAAGTTGCCGCACTGGTTTTGGTATCCTACAATGCTGCTCCGAATAACGGCGTGGGGCGCCCCGGGGGAGCCGGCGTGAACGGGCCTCTCCAGGTGGAGTGTCATCTGTTGTAGTGGGGCGCCCCTTTACCGTTTCAGTTGCCATTCCGTCCGTTTTTGGTCCACTGTGTCAAATGCCGCAATTCAGCTGAGTTGCGCCCACTCTTGCGGTGCAGCGATAGGCGGCTGTCACAGGACTCTCAAAATGGCGGCAGGCTGTTTCCTTTTTGGGCCTGGTCCACTGAAATGGCCCTGGGACACCTTGGAAATCGGACGCTTGTCTGCTAGGTCTTGGACCCCATTCTCGAAAGCGTCCCCTCCGCCTTGAGAATTCATCAAAAGTTTTGGGGGCTCTGACTCCTGCAGGCTTCTGGTGGGGAGCGGCTGCCATGATTGCTCGCGGAATGACCACGACTGAGCTACGAGATGGTGGTGCTCTCATGCTGACGCCAGCTTCAGTCTGAAACATCCAGAAACAAGGTGCGGCTTTCATCGTTTGGGAAAAAAAAAAAGTTTTCATCCAATGAAAAGTGTTGTTTTTAGGTCACATGATCAAGCCTTCCATCATTAGGAAACCAAAAGTAAAATGAACCAATGAAAAGTTTTATAAACAAGTCACATGACCTGTTATGCGGCATAGGGTGTAAAATGCGGAGAAAATACGTTGGCACGTGAGGCGGCGTCAGTAGCGGACCGATGTGCGAATAGGCCGAAGGCAATACAACGCGCCAAGATCCGGATGGCACCGAGGTGGTGTCCAGCAAATTGCAGCACTGGTGTGGCCATCCTACAATGCTGAAAGTCGGCGTGGGGCGCCCCGTTGGCCTGTGAGTTTGCGTCAGTAGCGGACCGATGTGCGAATAGGCCGAAGGCAGCACAACGCGCCAAGATCCGGATGGCACCGAGGTGGTGTCTAGTAAGTTGCCGCACTGGTGTGGCCATCCAACAATGCTGAAAGTCGGCGTGGGGCGCCCCGTTGGCCTGTGAGTTTGCGTCAGTAGCGGACCGATGTGCGAATAGGCCGAAGGCAGCACAACGCGCCAAGATCCGGATGGCGCCGAGGTGGTGTCTAGTAAGTTGCCGCACTGGTGTGGCCATCCTACAATGCTGAAAGTCGGCGTGGGGCGCCCCGTTGGCCTGTGAGATGGCGTCAGTAGCGGACCGATGTGTGAATGGGGCCGAAGGCAGCGCAACAATATTTTCGGAATAGAAGACACCACTAGGCGCTGAGATGCCAAGATCCGGATGGCACCGAGGTGGTGTGTAGCAAGTTGCCGCACTGGTGTGGCCATCCTACAATGCTGAAAGTCGGCGTGGGGCGCCCCGTTGGCCTGTGAGTTTGCGTCAGTAGCGGACCGATGTGCGAACAGGCCGAAGGCAGCACAACCCGCCAAGATCCGGATGGCACCGAGGTGGTGTCTAGTAAGTTGTCGCACTTCTGTGGCCATCCTACAATGTTGAAAGTCGGCGTGGGGCGCCCCGTTGGCCTGTGAGATGGCGTCAGTAGCGGACCGATGTGTGAATGGGGCCAAAGGCAGCGCAACAATATTTTCTGAATAGAAGACACCACAAGGCGCTGAGATTCCAAGATCCGGATGGCACCGAGGTGGTGTCTAGTAAGGTGCACTGGTGTGGCCATCCTACAATGCTGAAAGTCGGCGTGGGGCGCCCCGTTGGCCTGTGAGATGGCGTCAGTAGCGGACCGATGTGCGAATGGGGCCAAAGGCAGCGCAACAATATTTTCTGATTTGAAGACACCACAAGGCGCTGAGATGCCAAGATCCGGATGGCACCGAGGTGGTGTCTAGCAAGTTGTGGCACTGGTGTGGCCATCGTACAATGGTAAAAGTCGGCGTGGGGCGCCCTGTTGGCCTGTGAGATGGTGTCAGTAGCGGA
This sequence comes from Lissotriton helveticus, assembly GCF_964261635.1. Taxonomy (NCBI): domain Eukaryota; kingdom Metazoa; phylum Chordata; class Amphibia; order Caudata; family Salamandridae; genus Lissotriton; species Lissotriton helveticus. The sequence continues at coordinate 2,072,650,371 of NC_136057.1, read as the reverse complement.
CTGATGTGTGAATGGGGCCAAAGGCAGCGCAACAATATTTTCTACTATATTTTCGGAGTAGAAGACACCACAAGGCGCTGAGATGCCAAGATCCGGATGGCACCGAGGTGATGTCTAAGTTGCGGACCGATGTGCGAATGGGGCCAAAGGTAGCGTAACAAGATTTTCTGTATGGAAGATACCACTAGGCGTTGAGATGCCAAGATTCGGATGGCACCGAGGTGATGTCTAGCAAGTTGTGCCACTGGTGTGGCCATCGTACAATGGTAAAAGTCGGCGTGGGGCGCCCTATTGGCCTGTGAGATGGTGTCAGTAGCGGACTGATGTGCGAATGGGGCCAAAGGCAGCGTAACAATATTTTCTGTATGGAAGATACCACTAGGCGTTGAGATGCCAAGATTCGGATGGCACCGAGGTGATGTCTAGCAAGTTGGTGTGGTCATCCTACAATGCTGAAACTCGGCGTGGGTCACCCCATTAGCCTGTGAGATGGCGTCAGTAGCGGACCGATGTGCGAATAGGCCGAAGGCAGCACAACGCGCCAAGATCCGGATGTCACCGTGGTGGTTTCATAGTTGAGAGGCACTTCATCTGCAGTTGGGCGCCGAGATCCGGATGGCACCGAGGTGATGTCTAGCAAGTTGCTGTACTGGGTGGTCATCCTACAATGCTGAAATGTAGTGGGGCGCCCATTTACCGTTTCAGTTGCCATTCAGCTGAGTTTCGGCTGCTCTTGATGCTATAGCGACAGGCGGCTGCAAGAGGACTCTCAAAATGGCGGCCTGTTCTTTGGATTTGGGCCTGGTCCACTAAAATGGCCCTGGGACACCTTAGAACTCGGACGCTCGATTTTTTTTTCCTTTCCTGTACATGCAAAAAAAGGTAAATGCCCGGTACGTTACACGCTTCATCTGCCACGATGAACTCTCCAGAGGAACCGAAAAAAAATATAGTTGTGGTAACTATACCATGCATCGTCATATGGAGAGGTGGCACCAATTAATTATAGTGCTGCATAAAAGAGAGATTTGGAGGAGAACCCCTGACCTGCTAGTACATTCATCAAAGAAGTGGCACTGAGAGCTTCAGAGGCAAGGGAAACGGTCCCAAATATTTAGAAGAACTTTGGAAAGATTAAAATGACATGTTTAGATTGTGGTAAATTAATTTCATGTGGACAGATGAGTGTTACTCTAATAAATACAGCATATGAACATCATCATAGTCGATGGTTGGTAGAGACATTTTGACTATATCCTGGACCTGCCCGTCCTCGCCCAAAATGGCGCCGGAATAAATGGGACTCGTAACTCCTTGTTGTGTACTGGTTGCAGAACCTTGAAATCACGAGATACGTATGCAGTTTTGAAGCACATGGCGGGCGGGGACGAGAATTGATTGAATATTTCGACATCCCTATTGATATTAAGTTCTGATGTGTTATTGATTACTGTACTGTTGAAAATTCGAATTAACGTCACCCATGGTACTTGCCCGCAAATGTATATCTAGATAATTTTATTGTAACTGGCCCTGTCGTATTTTAATTATAAAATGTACGTCCACCGATTCCGTAACTGTTACACACCTTAGTTCTTGCAACCTAATGGCCCGCCCGTTACGTTCCTCTACAGTGTAAATGTCTATTCATCATATACGATTACAGTTTGCTCCGTGGCAGGCCCACGTGGTTATAGGCTCGTATTTGTATAATGAAATTTTCACAATAAAGGTTTTTAAAAGAAAACATGGTAGTAGTATATACATTGGTAAAGTTTTTAATAATAGTCACTGTTTTAGAATCATTAAAAGGCAAGTGAAATAAAGCAGACCAATTACATGAAGGGTAAAAGGTATAATACGAAGGAACGCAGTAAAGATAAATGGTCAAGGGCTGTTGTGTTTTCTATTCCTGCAACATAAAGTGATCGATAAGAATCTCATATTCAGGCGTATCGGCGACTAAGACAGCAGGTCGACCCTCTTTTGCTCAACGGCTCCGTCATGGGACGAAGAAACGCTCTTTTTCTCGAAAAAAGAATATATTATACTCTGTATTTAACACTGCGTGAAACAGAGGTTATATTAAAATGTGAGGAGATGCATTGTATTGTCACATGAATGATATCATCAGTGATGTGGTCATTGATGTCAAATGAGATGTCATCAGTGATGTCATCAGTGATGTCATTTGAGATGTCATCAGTGATGTCATCAGTGATGTCACTGACCATGTCATGAATGATGTAATATGTGACATCATCAGCAGTGGATTGCGGGTGCGCGATATATAGTTAGTGCAACTAACTATATATGGAATTTCAATGGTTTTGTGTGAGTAAAATAAGGTTTTTTAAATGCTAATTCCTAACTATATATGGTCTATAACCTATGGTTTTTTCAGTGAATATATATATATATATATATATATATATATATATATATATGCACAACAACAGCCAGACTGCAGCCCCAGGTACCCAGGACGAAACAGATGACCAAACGAATCCGGTATGAGGCAAAGACAATTTTAATAAGGCAAACTGAGCAGCAGAGTGAACTGATGCGTTTCGGGCGGCTGCCCTTGATCACAGTCATACATATATATATATACATACTTGACACACACTCGAATCCACAGAGTGAAAGATAGACGGCACTCCAAGTCGGTGTTTCACCACAATAGGTTTATTGGCAGACCCCCCTGCCCCCTTGACAGACGCGTTTCACCGTTTAGGCTTCGTCAGTGTCAGTTACAATTACATTTCAGCCACCATTAAATCCCCAACCTTCCCTAAACATAGAGAAAGGACTACCTCCGCCGACAGTATTTCGGCGGCCATATTTGAACGTGCAATGTTGTAGTTCTTACACAAACATTAAAAGGTAATCAATGTACAGGGGAAATGATGAACTTCAAGTGATCGTGCACATTTAAAAAGACAACATGGAGTTACCCAATATTATCTAAAATATTCCTCATTCGTGCGCCAAGGTGCTCCTATTTTCGGAGAATAGGGTGGAGACAAAAGACAAGCAATCAGACAAATTATTTACATTCATACCTTTTGTTATTCCCAAGTGCCTATGGTAACATTCCATGTTTTATAAAAAAGTGACAGTTAATCCTATATTCTTCACGATGGATATATATATATCACCTCTATGTTTTTATTAATTCCTGAACAACGTCACATGGCACCCTCCTCCACCTCTCAGGACTTTTATTCCCTGTTACACTTGCGCACATATTTAAATTTCGCCCTGTATGGGCTTATAATCACTGTTGTCGATGCCCTCATCCTATTTTCACGCCCTCTATGGGCGTGTACTCCAATGTATTTTTTAGTCATACACAAAGGTCAGTTCTGGGAGAGAGAGAAGTTAAAAATAGCAGTGAGTTAAACCATGCATTGTCTACATGGGTTTATTAGTTTGCAGGGGCATGTCGTTGTGTCCAGCGGTGCCATCTATACAAATAACCCTAGTTACTCTAGGTGGACCCACAACTCCTCGTCATTATTCAGTCCTCTAGGTTGGATACTCTGGAGGTCGATGATATACCTGGACTCTAATGCCCTTAATGCCCTTACTTTGTCTCCACCCCGTTCTCTCTTCCCCAGTTGGTCAATGAGGTAAAAGTACAATAGATCCTTATTGCTTTTATGGTGGATTTCAAAGTGGCGTGCCACCGGGTAGTTTTTATCCCTATTCGTGATGGCACGCATGTGCTCCAAGATACGCTTTTTCGCTGGGTTGATTGTACTCCCGATGTATCTTTTGGAGCACGGGCATTCCAGGCAATAGACTACAAAATCCGAGTTGCAATTCAGGAATTTTGTAATCTCTCTGAGGGGTCGTGGGTCATTGGGTCTCCCTTCGTATTTCGTCCGCTTTTTACTGTACTTGCATGCTTTGCACTGCATGCACGGAAAAAAGCCCTGAATAGGTTTTGATTTAGATGTTCTAGGGGATTCCTCAAAGTGGCTCCTAGTCAGGTGATCACTGAGAGAATGGCAGTGTCTGTATGTTACGGGCGGCCTAGGTGGTAATTTGTTTTTCATGATAGTGTCCGTCCCTAGGATATCCCAACGTAGAGTTGAGCCCTCGATGGAAGAAGCCACTTGATCGGAATAAATTGCATCCATTTCATTTGGGAGCAGTTTCAGCAGGAGACGCAGGGGAAACAGTCATCTCCTTTTCTTAGCCAGACCGGTTTCGGGAATCTTTTCGCTTTCTCAATGGCGTCCTCATACAATCAAGATTTGTCATGCACTCAAATTTAAAGGGCCTGCCCTAGTGGGCGTGTCCGCAAGGCGCGGCATTCTGGATCCTGTAGTGCATGAAAGTAAATCTCAGGTGAGTTCTTCAATGTAGAAGTAAATTAAAACAAAGTTTATAAACCCCTGTGGGCTGATGCGCTGTTATGCTGGGTGTCCTGTTGTCTTTATCCAGCTGCTCCTAGACACCGGTCTCCCGTGTGGAGATAGCGTCGTGTGGCGTCATCACGGGTCCACACTGAAGCGGCTGGCTTTCTTCCTGCGGCTGGGCTCGTACCACAAAACATCCCAACGTAGAGTTGAGCCCTCGATGGAAGAAGCCACTTGATCGCAATAAAATGCATCCATTTCATTTGGGAGCAGTTGCAGCAGGAGACGCAGGGGAAACAGTCATCTCCTTTTCTTAGCCAGACCGGTTTCGGGAATCTTTTCCCTTTCTCAATGGCGTCTGCATACAATCAAGATTCGTCATTCGCCAGTAGATAGTTATAGTTAGGACCTATTATCCATAGGAAATCCGCAACATTCTATTGGCAATAACCTTAGCGTCGATTGATGAATCTTCTTGAAATTTTCCAAACTTTTGGCCAGCTCAGTTCCGCTCCTTTCCTGAAAGTTAAGGGCTGATTGGTGAAGTAGGGGCCGACAAAAAAGGGGGGTCCCAAAACGTGTTTTCCCCATGCAATTTCCCATTGGACCTTTAGACACGGCTACAGCCCAAACGGCTGATCTGAATTAAACCAAATTTGGCAGAGAGGTAGTCCTCAGTTCCGACTTGTGCCTTTTGCTTATATGGTGTCAATCTGTTCAGTAGTTCCTGAGAACATGACGGTTAAAGTAATTTATATATCTATGGGCACGGTGGATCCGCGTATCTACCCATATACCCAAATGGCAGCCTGCACGCACCCTGCCGTGCACGAGCTGCATGCTGATTGGCTGTCAACAGTCAAAATCAGAAAGTGTTGGCAGCCATCTTGTGCCTCGGTACAAAGTAACCCAAAACAAATGACGCAAAATGCAAACAGGGGGTAGGGTAGACACACCCTGACCCCCTAGGCCTGCTCAGGGGGTCCCACAAGGACCTTCAGGGCCAAAATGTGTTTTTTTTTAAAAGACGCGATCGTCCCTAGGCCCGCCCCTCCTTGCACCACTCTGCAAATGCGCACCCTGGCGCTTTTGCAGAGGGGGAACAAACTCCATTTTAATACTGGGGGTCCCTGGGGGCCAACTAGACCACCAGGAACCTCCAGTTTGCGCCAGGGGGCTGTGTTGCAGAGAGGTGTTCTGAGGCCACGCCACTTTTTACACCTCTCTGCAACACAGCTCTGTGGCACTTACTGGAGGTACCTGGTGGGTTAGTTGGCCGCCAAGGGACCCCAGGATTCAAGGGGACTTAATCCCCCAACTTAAAATGTGCCACGGGGCACGATTGCACAGTGGAGAAGGTAGGGGGCGGGGCTTGAGGTGATATGTGTGCAAACACACCCTGTGGCGCGTGTTAAGTTGGGTAATTAATTCCTCTTCAATCAGAGGTCCCCTGGGGGTCCACTAGCCCACCAGGTACCTCCACTAAGCACCAAGGAGCTGTGTTGCAGAGTGTTGTAAAAAGGTGCGTGGTCTCTGAACACCTCTCTGAAACGCAGCTCCCTGGCGCATACTGGAGGTACCTGGTGGGCTAGTTGGCCCCCAGGGGACCGCAGCAACGAAGAGGAATTAATTTCCCAACTTAAAATGCGCCACAGGGGGTGTTTGCACACATGTCACCGCAGGCCCCGCCACCTTTCTTCAACATTGAACAAATATTCCTATAAAATCGACAGAACTACGTATTCCGATTTACTCACCTGTTATCAGGAGTGACCTCAGTGCTGCTCCTTTAAGCCCAGTAGTGATCCTGAAAAGTAATTCTAACCGTACTTACCACTAACTTGTATTTCCTTCCATAGGAATCCATTGTGTGGTTTTCAGCAGAAAAGTTTCTAAGTGTCGATTTTTGAAATGTACAAATATTGCTCTAAAATCAACCTATCTGCGAATTCTGATTTAGTCACATGTTATCAGGAGAGAACCCAGTGCTGCATCTTTTAGCCCAGCACTGACCCTGAAAAGTAATTCTAAGCGAACTTACCAGTAACTTGTATTTTCTTCCATAGAAATCCATTGTGTGGTTTTCACCGGAAAGGTTTCTAAGTGTCGATTTTTTGAAACGTACAAATATTCCTCTAAAATCAGCTGAAGTACGAATTCCGATTTACTCACCTGCTATCAGGAGAGAAGTCAGTGCTGCATCTTTGAGCCAAGCACTGACCCTGAAAAGTAATTCTACGCGTACTTACCAGTAATTTGTATTTCCTTACACAGGAATCCATTGTGTGGTTTTCACCAGAAAAGTTTCTAACTGTCGATTTTTTAAATGTACAAAAATTCCTATAAAATCTTCAAGAAACCTGGTTAACGGCTCCCCAGCACATAGATGGTTTTAAGGAAGTTCAACTACAAGCGATTAAGAGAGGCCCCCCGGGAAGGGCAGCCGGAGGCTTATCCATCTACCTCAACACTAGCATTGTTTGGACTCCCTTCACCATTGACACAGGACAACAATGGATCCAGTGCATTAAACTTGATATAAACAAAGACCCCTGCAAAAGCACACAGAGTGCGCAAAATTCCTCGCCAATGATAATCTGTAACGTATATATACATCCAGACTCTAGGAACAAAGTGGAAAAGATTTTGATTCTCAAAGCCTTCATCAAATCTATGCAATCTGTCTACCCACAGGCAGGGCTGGTTGTGTCAGGCGATTTAAACATGTTCTTGCTTGAAAAGGACCAGGCCCAAACCATGACTCATAACAAATGGAATGGCAGATTCATCCCAAGCATCATTACAAATCACCGGAAAAAGGATAAGTTCGGTCTACAGTGTGCATCAATGTTTGCCGAGGTCGGAATGATTGCTTTGAACGGCCGGTTTTCACAAGATCAACCAGCGGCCCCCACTAGAATTGCTAAACAGGCTCAATCAGTGCTGGATTACACTATGGTGGACTTAGAGACCCTGCGAACTATTGTGAGTTTCAAAATCATCCACAAACTGGAGCCACAGCCTACAAGCTTTCGAATTCAGTGTCCAATACAAAAGGGCCACCACATGCAAAGCACTGATCGAACCTCCAAGTCTCTACAATCTTAAGAGACTAGTTTGGAATGGCAACAACATCAAAGAAATAATGATGTACGTGAAAAAAGTACACACTGAAGTGTCCGAAGCAGATGCATCCGCCCTCCGGGACAACTGGGAAAATCTGATCACAAATTTAATGGAGAGATTTTCGACTCAAACCCAAATCATTAAAAGGAAAACTGGAAAATCACTGCATGTGCCTTTTGGCCCAATATTGCGTAAGAAAAGTCACTCAATCGAGAAATCAGAAAGCTACATGCAATAGCCAAGACAAAGGGTGAAGATATTGGCAAACAAATTCATAGCTTGAGACAAAACTACAAAAAAGAAGTGTGGTTAGAAAAAGTTAAATACCAAAATGACATCTGGCAATCACTACTAGCATCTAGTAAATCTAATAACAACAGGAAATTTTGGGCTGAAATTAACAAAGTGGCAAATGGAGCGGCACAGGTCTTCAATGCAAACATTCTCGAGGGCGATTGGATACAACACATCGAGCAAGCCCAAAGGAAAAATATCCCGGCTTGGTGCACTGACCAGCAGACTTCGCTACTAATAAATACCCAAGAAGTGGAGCCACAATCATACGGAAACAGGATAACGCCATCTCAGGTAGCAATGGTCCTTAAAAACTTGAGGTCCAAAGGCGCCCCAGGCCCAAATGGCCTACCGAACGGTTTGTTCAAACAAGACCAACAGTTTTGGGCAGCATACCTCACCCCACTATATAATGATGTATTTCAAACCGGAAGCATTCCCGAGTCATGGAGAGGTAGCATTTTACATCCTATTTTTAAGGCAGGCTCAAGGTCCGACCCAGGCAATTACCGCCTCATTGCACTCATAGATGTCGAGGCCAAAATCTATGCCTCAAATCTTCTGAGGGACCTGGAAGATTGGGTGAGTGCGAATAAGATTCTGCCGATCACGCAGACAGGATTCAGGCCAGGAACCAGTACATCATGCAACCTGCTGGTGCTAAATCTCATGGTGGAAAAAAGTAGGGAAAACTCAGCGAAACTGTACACATGCTTTGTAGACCTCAAAGCAGCGTTCGACACAGTTCCGAGGGAGGCACTGTGGCGAAAGATGGCCAACTGGGGAATAACAACAAAGCTGCTGTTGGCCATTATAAACCTATACTTGAATACCTGGGTTAGAATAAAACTAGCCAACGGCGATAGAACGACAGGTAAAATCTTCACCCATGTTGGCCTCAAACAGGGCTGTGTATTGGCACCAACGCTCTTTAATATTTTCACAGCGGACCTGGACAAATGCTTTGCGGAAAGAGAAAGTGATCCACCAAAGCTAGCCAACCACAAAATCAGGAGCATACAGTACGCAATTGACATCGTACTCTGCAGTCAGACCCCGTTGGGCCTTCAACGTTCCATCACAAAGCTCAACGATTACATCTATACACAAGGGCTCCAAATTAATTATAAAAAAACGAAGATTGTCTGTTTTGCCGCTCGGCCACGGAGGAAATCCTTTAAATGGCAAATTGCAGGCAACACATTAGAGCAGACCTCCACGTACAAACACTTGGGAGTTGTAGTCGATGCTAGGTGGTCGCTGAAAGATCATCAGTCTTACAGAAAGGCACAGGCTATCAAACTACGCTTCGCCCTAAACTTGTTAAAAAGAAAAATGAATTGTCCATCCAATTCGCATATGTTGAAGATAATATCTGCAAAATTTCTCCCATCTCTCATGTATGGATCGGAGTTGTACAAGGGAAAAGATGCTAACTTTTTGAACACACAACAATCAGAGTTGTTCAAATACATCTTTCATATTCCGAGGTTCGTATCTCAATCCCAGATCCGCTTGGAATTCGGTCTACTAAACCAGCACCAAATCAGGCAAGCAGCCATATTAAAAACATGCTGGAAACTAAGAGCTGCTGAAGAGGACACCCTTATGGGCCATTGTTGGACTGAGATAAATAACCAGAAAAAGACAAAAAACTCATGGAAAATGGTATGGGAGAACGCCGTCTCGAGCCTTAATATGGAAAAGGCATGGAACACAAATCAATCATTTGTGGCGTTTAAAAAAGAGACTAACGCAGCAGCAAAGCAAATATCATGGACAGCAGATAAAGCTGCCACAGCAAATAAAAAACATGGATGGACTGTGTTGGCCCCATATGGGAAGCCGGAGCCACAACCATATTTAGTCAACCATATATCCCCAGCTGCTCAAAAAATACTTTTAAAATTACGGCTGGGAACCACCATATTAAAAAATCACACACCTGCATGGAAGCAAACATGGGCGACACCCTTCTGTAGACTATGTGGGGAAATGGAAGAATCCTTGATGCACATATTGTGTATTTGCCCATCTTTAACAAATTTGAGACGTTATTACCTACTTCATGTTTTTCGTCTTTCTCAAATTAGATCATGCCGCCCGGCCGTCATGCTGGCCCTGAACAGCTACAAACTGCAGACAGCTCGTAGGGCCGCTACATTTTGCCAAAAGGCACTTCAGCTAATCATGAACACTGAGGTAAAGGACGGCAAAGGTCCGAATCCGACTGTGCGAAGTGCAAGTACAACTGCAAAATCACTATGTACACAGACATTTTAGAAAGTTTCTCTATTTTAATGTATCTCTAGTTTGTACACTTTAATTTTAAAGTACAAGTTGCTTTTTTATATGAACAATATTGTAAAGGTTTTAATTAACTATATACAATAAAAAATGTACTTACTCCTATAAAATCGGCAGAACTACGAATTCCGATTTACTCACCTGTTATCAGGAGTGACCTCAGTGCTGCTTCTTTAAGCCCAGTAGTGATCCTGAAAAGTAATTCTAACCGTACTTACCACTAACTTGTATTTCCTTCCATAGGAATCCATCGTGTGGTTTTCACCAGAAAAGTTTCTAAGTGTCTATTTTCACAAACTAAACATATTCCTTAAAAATTGCCTGTATGACTTAAATGCATTATTTTGACTGTTTACAGGAGATGCACCGGTTCTAAATCCAGGATCCATCACTGAGTAAGAAAAAGTAACGTTAAAACTACTTACCTGATAAGTGAATTTCCTCCCATAGGATAACATTGGTGATTCTATGTGAAAACGTTTCTAAGTGTCAACTTTTAAAATACAATAATATTCCTTAAAAATCACTACTGTAACCAAAACGTTTTTACTCAACTGTTTACAGGCGATATCCCAGGACTGAATCTAGGATCTAGTCTTGTGGTTAGAAAAGTAATCCAAACACTTGCTAATTGCATTTAACTAGAAATTCACATTGAGCTCAATGTTGCATTGTGTCTGAAATTGTGTTGCATATTACAACAACTGTAACTACTGTACTTAAAAGTCTATTGACTATTTGCAAAATATTTAAACTAAAGTAATTCATTCTGAGAAAGTATATTTTGTAATGTAATGTATAATGTAATTATAATGTATTTTAATAAATATCATATCTAAAAATAAATTGTTTAAAAAAATTGAGCAAATCAGTATCAAAAAAATAAATATACGAATTAATACATTTAAAAATTGTTATTTACGAACCCCTTGAAATTCACTGAAAAAATCAAACGTTTCAGACATGTTCTAGTTAGGAATTAGCATTTAAAAAACCTTTGAAAATCACTGAAAAAACCATAGGTTTTAGGGGTGTTATAGTTAGTTGGACATTTCACTCGTACAAAACCATTGAAATACCCCCGTTATAGTTAGTTGTACTAACTATAACTCGTCCGCCCGCAATCCACTGCTGATGCTGTCACATATTACATCATTCATGACATGGTCAGTGACATCACTGATGACATCTCAAATTACATAACTGATGACATCACTGTTGACATCATCCACGTGACAATCTGATACATCTTATCACACACTAGTATAACCTTTCAACACTCATTATAAAATATAGAGTACCATATTTGAAACCATTGACACACCAATACAAGTTTCTAAAAACCCACTCAGTGATTCCTACATCTACACACACACACATCTAAACACTTACCTATAGATTCACTCATACATGCTAACAAAGATCAATAGAACACTATTAAATATACTTATACACCTACATCAACATTGCACACCAGCACACATCCTATTCACTTATGCAGTCATTCTACTCACTTATGCAAATACTTGATCATACTAAGCTGCACACTTACACACATACCACTTTATTTATTGATATAGATATTAACTCATACTTAGTATGTTATAAAATCACTATTACAAGTATACAGTTATCCATACGTCACTCATACAATCACTGAGTCTTATGAATAGTTATTTATATACAACTGTCACATACACTGCTTTTTATATTTCTAGTTTCTTGTATCATTGAGAAAAATATTTTCTCATCACCACACCCATAAAGAGATTCACTCACCCAAACAACTGTTTCCACATACAGTCTTAACCTTATATACCTACTAAATCAACTCACCTCCCACCCAACCACACACACATTCATTCACTATCCCATGCAAATGCTCACTTAACTAATAAATAACTAATATAGACTTTCACATAGCGAGTAACCAACTTATGTAGTAGTTTACACAACAAGAGATAAAGTGATACAGGTAATCACAAAGTTTAATCACTATCCCATATATTTAGTGAGACACTTTAAATTCATCACTTAGACAGTCAATCACATTGCTACTGAATTCTCCATTGAGACACTTATACATGCACTCAGTCTTTAAGGCAGATTGCTATATATATAGATATAGATATAGATATATATATAATACTTATTTAAATATAGAACCAAACCACATTCACCGGATGATGTCATCAGTGATGTTATTTGAGATGTTATTAGTGATGTCATCAGTGATGTCACTGACCATGTAATGAATGATGTAATATATGACATCATCAGCAGTGGATTGCGGGGGCACGAGTTATAGTTCGTACAACTAACTGTAACTGGGGAATTTCAATGGTTTTATACGAGTGAAATGTCCAACTAACTATAACACCCCTAAAACCTATGTTTTTTTCAGTGAATTTCTAAGGTTTTTTTAAATGGTAATTCCTAACTATTAGGTGTCTGAAACCTATGTTTTTTTGAGTTCATAAATAAATATATATAGGGGGAAAAGGCACGTTCGCCGAAACGCGTACTGTTTGTGCGTTAAAAAATTGAATTTTCCTTAACCCGCCACGTGAGTGCGGCCGCTTCCTTCCCTGGTGGGGGGGGGGGGCTTTCGGAGCAGATGTATATATATATATATATATATATATATTCACTGAAAAAACCATAGGTTATAGACCATATATAGTTAGGAATTAGCATTTAAAAAACCTTATTTTACTCACACAAAACCATTGAAATTCCATATATAGTTAGTTGCACTAACTATATATCGCGCACCCGCAATCCACTGCTGATCATGTCACATATTACATCATTCATGACATGGTCAGTGACATCACTGATGACATCACTGATGACATCTCAAATGACATCACTGATGACATCACTGATGACATCTCAAATGACATCACTGATGACTACATCCAGTGACTGTATAATTCTGTAAAGTTAAAATATGTCTTACATATTGAAGAATGAGTGGATGTATAAGTGTCTTGATGAAGGATTTAGTAGGGGCATGGCTGACTGTATGAGTGACTGATTAAATGTGTCTCACTGAGTGCATGGGTTAGTGACTAAACTGTCTTAATTTGTGCATCATTATGTCTGTTGTTCTGTAAACTGCTGCATGTGTTGATCATTAGCTATATGATTAACTGTATGGGTTATTGATTGGTTGCCCAAGCATTTGTATGGGAGACTGAGTGTGTGTCTGGGTGGCTGGGAGGTGTATGACTCTCTGCATAGATGTGTGAGCAGTTGATTGACTAGATGTATGGGTTCAAAAGTGCATGTGGAAACAGCTGTATGGGCGGTTGACTGTGTGCATGAGTGTATTGGTGAGTGAATGGATATCTCAGTGCTACATGTCAAAGTAAGTACATATGTAAAACACAGTACATGTCAGAGTTGACATATATAAATAACTGTGCATAAGAGCCAGTGAATGTGTGAGTGGCTGTATGGATCATTGTGAACTTGTATCCAGGATTGTATAAGTGAGTAAATATGTTTTAGTATATGTTTGAATAAGTAAGGTGTGTATAACTGTATAGTTGAGGAAATGGAGGTGTGATTGATTCTTTGCATGACTGACTAAGTGTCTGAGTAACTCCATGGATGAGTGACAGTCTATGAGTGTCTGTTTACACTGAGTGTATCTAAGGTTATATTAGAGTCTGAAGAGGTTCATCGTATTATCACATGAATGATGTCATCAGTGATGTGATCAGTAATGTCAAATGAGATGTCATCAGTGATGTCATTTGAGATGTCATCAGTGATGTCATCAGTGATGTCATTTGAGATGTCATCAGTGATGTCTTCAGTGATGTCATTTGAGATGTCATCAGTGATGTCATCAGTGATGTCACTGACCATGTCATGAATGATGTAATATGTGACATGATCAGCAGTGGATTGCGGGTGCGCGATATATAGTTAGTGCAACTAACTATATATGGCATTTCAATGGTTTTGTGTGAGTAAAATAAGGTTTTTTAAATGCTAATTCCTAACTATATATGGTCTATAACCTATGGTTTTTTTAGTGAATTTTCAAGGTTTTGTAAATGCTAATTCCTAACTATATATGGTCTATAACCTATGGTTTTTTCAGTGAATTTCAATGGTTTTTTAATAGCAAATATCATAAGCTGTCGAATGTCAAGTACGTGGTAAGTGAAAACATTTTCGTGTTTATGCACACTGATCTGCTTTGAATGGTGCCCCCCCCCCTCATTTCTATTAGGAGTACTCTCTCTTTGCAGATAGTGAAAGGTAGTTAACGCAGGCCTTTGCCCCGTTGTAATCCGTCGTGCCTGCTTCTCTCTCCATTTGATTGATTGTTATCCAAGTATTTACTGTTTTAGAATTAGTTCTCTTTGGTTCATTCTCTATTTACAAACAAACACAGAGTCGCAATACTCTGTTTAGTCTTTGCAGATAACGAAAAATCGTGTAAAAAAAAAGAAAAGGAATCGAGCAAAATCAGTAGGCCACTAATGGGATCTCTTTTTGACCTCGCTAAAATAGAAACATTAGGAACAACCCCTCATGACAAATACAAAACTAGTGACATGAACTGAACTCCACACAATGATGGCTGCAAAACAGCTCGGCTCCGCCACCCACCCCGCCCAAAATAACGATAAAGAGCGGCTGCCATGATTGGTTGCGGAATGGCCACGACGGAGCTACGAAATGGTGCTGCTCTCATGCTAACCCCAGCTTCAGTCTGAAACATCCAGAAACACTGTAGACTACCAATTCGATCAGTTCCGGTAGCGCCCCAATGTAACCCGGTAGAGAAGAACTAGCCCTCCCCTCTTTGACTGATGGTTCTTGTTGCCTGTCCCTTCTGTTGTCATTTAACAGAACTATTTAGCCTGCTGAAAGGGGTTGTGTTCCGACCGCTGGTTGGTGGAGACATTTTGACTATATTCTGTACCTGCGTTGTCGCGTAATGCGTCATATGACGCGCCGCGTTAGCGCATCCGGAAGTCATCCGGGGCGCGCAGCGCGTAACGTAAGCATAACAAGTCATGTGACTTGTTAATAAAACTTTTCATTGGTTCATTTTACTTTTCTTATTGTAATGATGAAAGGCTTGGTCATA
The DNA here is from genome assembly GCF_964261635.1 of Lissotriton helveticus. Classification (NCBI taxonomy): domain Eukaryota; kingdom Metazoa; phylum Chordata; class Amphibia; order Caudata; family Salamandridae; genus Lissotriton; species Lissotriton helveticus. The sequence goes on along the minus strand of NC_136057.1, from coordinate 2,072,635,158 downwards.
TGACCTAAAAATTACGCTTTTCATTACTTCCGAACATTATTTTTTCTTAAATATATGTTATAATGTTCCAGGCTAATGTACTTTCCTGGAAATTTTACAACTGTCCTGCAAGTAAAATATATTCTTTTTTCGAGAAAAAGAGCGTTTCTTCGTCCCATGACGGAGCCGTTGAGCAAAAGAGGGTCGACCTGCTGTCTTAGTCGCCGATACGCCTGAATATGAGATTCTTATCGATCACTTTATGTTGCAGGAATAGAAAACACAACAGCCCTTGACCATTTATCTTTACTGCGTTCCTTCGTATTATACCTTTTACCCTTCATGTAATTGGTCTGCTTTATTTCACTTGCCTTTTAATGATTCTAAAACAGTCACTATTATTAAAAACTTTACCAATGTATATACTACTACCATGTTTTCTTTTAAAAACCTTTATTGTGAAAATTTCATTATACAAATGCGAGCCTATAACCACGTGGGCCTGCCACGGAGCAAACTGTAATCGTATATGATGAATAGACATTTACACTGTAGAGGAACGTAACGGGCAGGCCATTAGGTTGCAAGAACTAAGGTGTCTAACAGTTACGGAATCGGTGGACGTACATTTTATAATTAAAATACGACAGGGCCAGTTACAATAAAATTATCTAGATATACATTTGCGGGCAAGTACCATGGGTGACTTTAATTCGAACTTTCAACAGTACAGTAATCAATAACACATCAGAACTTAATATCAATAGGGATGTCGAAATATTCAATCAATTCTCGTCCCCGCCCGCCATGTGCTTCAAAACTGCATACGTATCTCGTGATTTCAAGGTTCTGCAACCAGTACACAACAAGGAGTTACGAGTCCCATTTATTCCGGCGCCATTTTGGGCGAGGACGGGCAGGTCCAGGATATAGTCAAAATGTCTCTACCAACCATCGACTATGATGATGTTCATATGCTGTATTTATTAGAGTAACACTCATCTGTCCACATGAAATTAATTTGCCACAATCTAAACATGTCATTTTAATCTTTCCAAAGTTCTTCTAAATATTTGGGACCGTTTCCCTTGCCTCTGAAGCTCTCAGTGCCACTTCTTTGATGAATGTACTAGCAGGTCAGGGGTTCTCCTCCAAATCTCTCTTTTATGCAGCACTATAATTAATTGGTGCCACCTCTCCATATGACGATGCATGGTATAGTTACCACAACTATATTTTTTTTCGGTTCCTCTGGAGAGTTCATCGTGGCAGATGAAGCGTGTAACGTACCGGGCATTTACCTTTTTTTGCATGTACAGGAAAGGAAAAAAAAATCGAGCGTCCGAGTTCTAAGGTGTCCCAGGGCCATTTTAGTGGACCAGGCCCAAATCCAAAGAACAGGCCGCCATTTTGAGAGTCCTCTTGCAGCCGCCTGTCGCTGTAGCATCAAGAGCAGCCGAAACTCAGCTGAATGGCAACTGAAACGGTAAAGGGGCGCCCCACTACAGCAGACGAGCCTCCACCTAGGAAGGCCCATTCACGCCGGCTCCCCCCCCCTTCGGGCACCCCACGCCGTTATTCGAAGCAGTATTGTAGGATGGCCACACCAGTGCGGCAACTTGCTAGACATCACCTCGGTGGTAACCGAATCTCAACGCCTTGTGGTGTCTTCTATTCAGAAAACATTGTTATGCTGCCTTCGACCTATTCGCCGCAAGTGCGCACACAACTCAACTGCATAGCTTGCTAGACACCACCTCGGTGCCATCCGGATCTTGGAATGTCAGCACCTTTTGGTGTCTTCTCTTCAGAAAATATTGTTGCGCTGCCTTTGGCCCCATTCGCACATCAGTCCGCTACTGACGCCATCTCACAGGCTAATGGGGCGCCCCACGCCGACTTTCAGCATTGTAGAATGACCACACCAGTACAGCAACTTGCTAGACATCACCTCGGTGCCATCCGGATCTCGGCGCCCCACTGCAGATGAAGTGCCTCTCAACTATGAAACCACCACGGTGACATCCGGATCTTGGCGCGTTGTGCTGCCTTCGGCCTATTCGCACATCGGTCCGCTACTGACGCCATCTCACAGGCTAATGGGGCGACCCACGCCGAGTTTCAGCATTGTAGGATGACCACACCAGTACAGCAACTTGCTAGACATCACCTCGGTGCCATCCGAATCTTGGCATCTCAACGCCTAGTGGTATCTTCCATACAAAAAATATTGTTACGCTGCCTTTGGCCCCATTCGCACATCAGTCCGCAACTTAGACATCACCTCGGTGCCATCCGGATCTTGGCATCTCAGCGCCTTGTGGTGTCAGTCAGAAAATATTGTTGCGCTGCCTTTGGCCCCATTCGCACATCAGTCCGCTACTGACACCATCTCACAGGCCAACAGGGCGCCCCACGCCGACTTTTACCATTGTACGATGGCCACACCAGTGCCACAACTTGCTAGACACCACCTCGGTGCCATCCGGATCTTGGCATCTCAGCGCCTTGTGGTGTCTTCAAATCAGAAAATATTGTTGCGCTGCCTTTGGCCCCATTCGCACATCGGTCCGCTACTGACGCCATCTCACAGGCCAACGGGGCGCCCCACGCCGACTTTCAACATTGTAGGATGGCCACAGAAGTGCGACAACTTACTAGACACCACCTCGGTGCCATCCGGATCTTGGCGCGTTGTGCTGCCTTCGGCCTATTCGCACATCGGTCCGCTACTGACGTAAACTCACAGGCCAACGGGGCGCCCCACGCCGACTTTCAGCATTGTAGGATGGCCACACCAGTGCACCTTACTAGACACCACCTCGGTGCCATCCGGATCTTGACGCGTAGTGAAGCTGCAGCAGCTGCAAATAAGCTTCAGACAGTGTTACAACCGCTGCTCAGAACTCTCAACTATGACACCACCTCGGTGCCATCCGGATCTTGGCATCTCAGCGCCTTGTGGTGTCAGTCAGAAACTATTGTTGCACTGCCTTTGGCCCCATTCGCACATCGGTCCGCTACTGACGCAAACTCACAGGCCAACGGGGCGCCCCAAGCCGACTTTCAGCATTGTAGGATGGCCACACCAGTGCGGCAACTTGCTACACGCTTTCGAGAATGGGGTCCAAGACCTAGCAGACAAGCGTCCGATTTCCAAGGTGTCCCAGGGCCATTTCAGTGGACCAGGCCCAAAAAGGAAAGAGCCTGCCGCCATTTTGAGAGTCCTGTGACAGCCGCCTATCGCTGCACCGCAAGAGTGGGCGCAACTCAGCTGAATTGCGGCTTTTGACACAGTGGACCAAAAACGGACGGAATGGCAACTGAAACGGTAAAGGGGCGCCCCACTACAACAGATGACACTCCACCTGGAGAGGCCCGTTCACGCCGCCTCCCCCGGGGCGCCCCACGCCATTATTCGGAGCAGCATTGTAGGATACCAAAACCAGTGCGGCAACTTACTGGACATCACCTTGGTGCCATCGTTCTGCTGCCTTGGAACTATTCGCACAACAGTTTGCTACTGATGACCCACCCCCGCGACGCCCCACGCCGTTATTTGCTGGGTGGCAACTTACTAGACATCACTTTCGTGTCATCTAGATTTCGGCGCGTTCTGCTGCCTTGGAACTATTCGCACAACAGTTTGCTACTGATGACCCACCCCCCGCGACGCCCCACGCCGGAAATCTGGATGTGGTGCTGCGTTGGGACTATTCGCACAGCCGACCGCTACTTCGTTGTTTTTCCCTAAAAATGTTTATATGTTATTACTATTTTTGTTTTCTTGTATATATTTATAAATTATTAAAGTTTTATAATCTTACTACTTTGTCGGAGTGCTATATATTTTTAATGTGACACATAATTGTAAAAACTTTGATGTACAAAGAGTCATCCCTGGAATCTTCCGCTTCACGCTCGGTCCCCTCCCCAATCACAATACAGGATGGTTTTCAGATAATAGCAACGCTTCTGCTGTGACGGATCTCATCGAGTGTGGGCCTTGATCTACTATAACTCCTTTGAAGAGGGGTGATTCTTTACAGCTGTGGCCATAAACTACATCTGCAGGGCTAGCTGATAGCCTAGGACCGGCCTGGACAATCGGACACAGAGGAAAAGGAGTGTCAGAGGGTGCGGTAGTGAATAGGGCGAAAGGGAGGTGTCGGGCGGGCACAGGGTGTGATTCTCAGGGAAGAGCAGCGCAGATGGGGGGAGGTTTATTACCCATGCATAAGACAGAGAGCGGGGGTGACCACTGCCTGGGTGAGATGCTTGCGAGGGTGGGGAGCCATGCTAAGGATCGACAGCGTGCACAGAGTGGGTCTGGTCAAGGCATCTAAAATGGCTGCCGTGCACGACAAAAGTGTGGCATTTGAAAAAAGACAAGATGGCGCAGACAATGTTTTTCAACACTTCCTGATTTCCTTCGAATCGAACGTTAACAGACGTTGGGGCATATTACCAAAGTTAAGCGATATTTATCCCTAACGATGCATTGCAAAGATTTTTTTACCGTCAGAAATTATCGCAGATAAACCTTGCTATTATCAAGGTTTATCGCAAATACGATAAAAAACGACCGCAATGCATTAATATCGCTGAAAACTCAGCGATATTCATGCATTACCGAGCTAATACTCTTAGCCATGTTATCCACCTCCCATTGGATAACATGGCTAAGAACTGCTCAGGGCAGCTGTTACTTTTTGGAGATATTCGCGCTTATCTCGAATATTTCCAAAAGTTGATAATAGGAGATAGCGATGTTAGCGACTGTTTCCAGTCGCTAACATCTTGGCATGCCCACTTTGCATGTCATTAGTGATAAATATCACTCACATGCAAAGTGGGGCCCAAGATGGTCGCTATCTCCTACTAGCCGTCGCTAACTGGTGTTAGCAACAGCTAGGTAATACAGATATAATTTTATCTCCGCGAAGCGGAGCGCTGTTACAGATATATATCTTGTTTTTGAACGTTAATTTCTCAAAATGCACTGAAGCACATATATTGAGACCTAGCAAAGGCACATCGGGCTACCAGTCCCTAATATTTTACCAAGTTTCGTGCAAATCCATTCAGCCGTTCGATTATTATTATTATTATTATTTTTTGCCCCGCGGGGCCCTTTTAAAACCTCCACATCAAACCTAGGGGGTCAGCGAGGATCTACTATGCCCCCTTATGGTCATTTGCCCCTTCGCTTTGGCCTCCTCTTGTCTCTCGATCCTACCGAGAGACAAGATGGCGGCCGCTACGGACTGTTTGGAATGTTTACAGACACCGGAGAGCCAATCAGCTTCGCTTCGCAAAGCTCCGTAACGCGAAAAGTACGCGAAGCGGTGCGCTGTTACAGATATATATCTTTTTTTGAACGTTAATTTCTCAAAATCCACTGAAGCACATATATTGAGACCTAGCAAAGGCACATCGGGCTACCAGTCCCTACAATTTTGCCAAGTTTCGTGCAAATCCATTCAGCCGTTCGATTATTATTATTATTTTTTTTTTTTGCCCCGCGGGGCCCTTTTAAAACCTCCACATCAAACCTAGGGGGTCAGCGAGGATCTACTATTCCCCCTTATGGTCATTTGCCCCTTCGCTTTGGCCTCCTCTTGTCTCTCGATCCTACCGAGAGACAAGATGGCGGCCGCTACGGACTGTTTGGAATGTTGACAGACGCCCGAGAACCAATCAGCTTCGCTTCACAAAGCTCCGTTGCGCGAAAAGTACGCGTCCTGGAGCGCTGCCCGGTCCGCTGTTACAGATATATATCTTTTTTTAAACGTTAATTTTTCAAAATCCACTGTAGCACATATATTGAGACCTACAAAAGGCACATCGGGCTACCAGTCCCTACAATTTTGCCAAGTTTCGTGCAAATCCATTCAGCCGTTCGGGCTAAAAGTGAGGCCAACCGCCCTATGGAAAACTCAATGTTAAAAACACGTTTTGGGACCCCCCTTTTTTCTCGACCCCCCCTGGACGAACCCCCCCCCAATTTTCAGGGGCTGCTCAGAAACAAAATGTGCCATTTTCCTGAAAATTTCAGCCAATTCCGTCCACAAACGCCAAAGTTATTAGACATAGAATTTTCAAAAAACCCATAGAGAAAAAATCCTAACTATATATACCTACTGGCGACCGCCAGTAGGTAATATATATATGTATATATATATATATATATATATATATATATATATATATATATATATATACTAGCACCCCGTCCCGACTTTGTCCGGGAGCAATTAGGCTTCAGGGCCCCCGCCCGGCCGACGTTGTCCGTGGGTCCCCTGGAGCCTTCCTCCATATATTGCAGTATTATACCTCTATGTTTACTTTGTACGCTTTTGTAACCTGCACACGTCACTTTTTCCTCCTGTAATGCAGTATTATACCTCTGTTTACTTTGTACGCTTTTGTAACCTGCACACGTCACTTTTTCCTCCTGTAATGCACCGTTTGGCTCACTTTTGTAATGCACCGTTTGCTTCCTCTTTTATTTTGTTGGCTCACGATTGTCATTTTTGCTTTATTTAAAGTAACGTTTGCTTACTTTGTACGCTTTTGTAACCTGCACACGTCACTTTTTCCTCCTGTAATACACCGTTTGGCTCACTTTTGTAATGCACCGTTTGCTTCCTCTTTTATTTTGTTGGCTCACGATTATAATCTTTGCTTCATTTAATGTAACGTTTGCTTTTGTATTTTGCCACCGCTCACCGCTCCTAAATAAATAAATAAATAACCTACCTCATCCGCTGCTCACCGCTCCCCCCGCCTGTCCGCCGCTCCTCACCGCCTGTCCGCCGCTTCTCCCCGCCTGTCCGCCGCTCCTCACCGCCTGTCCGCCGCTCCTCAACGCCTGTCCGCCACTCCTCACCGCCTGTCCACCGCTCCTCACCACCTGTCTGCCGCTCCTCACCGCCTGTCCACCGCTCCTCACCGCCTGTCCGCCGCTCCTCACCGCCTGTCCGCCGCTCCTCCCCGCGTTCATGTCCACCGGTCCTCTTCGCGCTCCTGTACGCCGCTCCTCCCCGCGCTCCTAACGTCAGCACGCACGTCGCAGTCAGCGCTTCTTCCAAGGGACTACTTTTTTTTGGGGGTACATTTTTTAAATTACGTATATTTATTAAGTTTATATAGCCTATGTCCATCTGCACACCCTGACGATTACAACGATGTATCGGGTGTGTGGATTGGCGCTGTGGTTCTCGAGTTTTCCCGCATCAAAGGTTTAAAGTTCTTGCTTTATAATAGTAGTATAAAGGAGGTAGTGTGTCGATATTTAAACAGAAGCCCTGCACTGAATGCACTGACCGCCCTTCAAGGAACAGGCTTGTGTCGTGGGGCACTGTCGTGAGAAATTAATGGTTGAAGCCTGACCTGCTTGCCCCCAGCCTTTGCAGTGTGCGGCGAGTTGGGAGCAGAGGAAAATATTTCCGGACTGCTGGCTTAAGGAGCATTTCAGAACAGTGAGTGAAACTAAAATAACGAACTGTGTGAGCTGGCAATCTTGGCCCTGAGCGCAAATGAACAATATATTATTAAGAAGTGTTTGCGCAAAATTGTCTTCTACAATTATGAAATGACGGCGCTGTTACACCTTTATTAATTTGAAAAGTTTTCCTTTGCGTGCTCTTCATGAAAAATACGGCCCATGCAAATCAGATATAAATGGAAGTCACATGGGCCAATTTTGAAAAAAGAGACTGCCTCCCGTGATCAAGGCTCGAGTAGAGCAGAAACGTTGGGATTGATTGCTGCTACCTTCGTGCTGTCTCACCATTAAATGTTAAATGAAATGCAACTTTGCCAAGTGTCGGTGCACTTCTTTGAAGCTCAAAGGAGGTAGTGTGTCGATATATATACATATATATATATATTACCTACTGGCGGTCGCCAGTAGGTAGACATAGTTGGGACCTAGTTTCCATTGGAAATCCACAACATTCTATTTGGAATAACTTTGGCGCCGGTTGATGAATCTTCGCAAATTTCTCAAAGAAGATGGCCCGCTCCTTCCCTGAAAGTTTTGGGGGGATTCGTCAAGTGGGGGTTGAGAAAAAAGGGGGGTCCCTAAACGTGTTTTCCCAATGTATTTTTCCACAGGAGGTTTAGACACGGCTACAGCCCGAACGGCTGAACGGAATTACAAGAAATTTGGCAAAATGGTAGAGTCTGATTCGCAGATCACGCTTTTGCTTTAATGGTGTAAATCCCTCCAGTAGTTCCTGGGAAAATCCAAAGAGAAAAAAAATATATATCTATAAGCGTGCACCGTGCGCGCACCGTGCGCCTACCGTACGAGTACAGTCTACCGAGGCACAAGATGGCTGCCAACAATTTCTGTTTTGGAGTGTTGACAGACAGTGGCAGCCAATCAGCATGAGCTGCATACTCATTGGCTTTCAACACTTCAAACCAGGAAGTGTTGGCAGCCATCTTGTGCTCGGTAGACCGAGGCACAAGAAATCAGAAAAACAAACGTGTAGAACACAAAAAGGGGGCAGGGTAGAAACACTCTGACCCCCTAGGCCCACAAGGACCCCCAAGGCCCAAAAAATGTTTTTTAAAAACCCGATCTGTTTTTTTTAAATTACCCCCCAGGGGGACCAAATCGCGGGCGGGCATAGTGATAAAGAAGTGTGGGGGGGCCCCAATCCCCCCCACACTGCCCCTGGGACCGCCATCCCCAGGGGCAAAGCAACGCAGCCGCCTGGCGCATACTGGAGGCTCCTGGTGGGCTAGTTGGCCCCCAGGGACCCCCAGTATGCAAGGGGAATTAGTTCCTCCTCTGCACACACACCAGGGGGCTGCGTTGCAGAGATGTGTAAAAAGGGGCATAGCCTCATTACACCTCTCTGCAATGCAGCCCCCTGGCGCATACTGGAGGTTCCAGGTGGGCTATTTGGTCCCCAGGGACCCCCTGTATTCAAGGGGAATTAATTCCCCCTCTGCAAACGCGCCCGGGGGCTGTGTTGCAGAGAGGTGTAAAAAAGGGTGTGGCCTCATTACACCTCTCTGCAATGCAGCCCCCTGGCGCATACTGGAAGTTCCAGGTGGGCTAGTTGGCCCCCAGGGACCCCCAGTATGCAAGGGGAATTAGTTTCTCTTCTGCAAACGCGCCAGGGGGCTGCGTTGCAGAGGTGTAAAAACATTTTTTTTTCAATTTATATTAAAGATATGTAATGTAATTTAAAAAATAAAATATCTAAAAATAAATAATTTAAAATAATGTAGTCAATCAGTATAAAAAATATAACAATTAACACATTTAAAGATTATCATTTACAAAACCATTGAAATTCACTGAAAAAACCATAGGTTTCAGCCACGTTATAGTTAGGAATTACCATTTAAAAAACCTTTGAAATTCCCCCGTTATAGTTAGTTGTACTCACTATAACTACCGTGCCCGCAATCCACTGCTGATGATGTCACATATTACATCATTCATGACATGGTCAGTGACATCACTGATGACATCTCAAATGACATCACTGATGAAATCACTGATGACATCATCCTTGTGAAAGAGTGGCAGACCTCCTCTCAGCGTAATATAACCCTTGATACACACATTCAAAAATAGAAACTAAAATTTTCAAAAAAATGGAGATACCAATTCCAGTTTGAACAACCTATTCAGTAATTCCAAATTCTACATACACATCCAGTCATTCACTAACAGTTCTATATGGGCACTCATACATATACTCACTCATCATATGTACTCATACACCTATACGTCTTATTACACACGGACACTCATCTATAGAGTTACTCACACACTACCCTGTGGCTGCTGTTTTGCCATTTTGATATGAAAAAGCTGGAACAAAGCAGAGTTCCTTCTCTCAGGAAACCAAAAGAGATAGTTAGGGAAGTGGGTGGGGTTTTTCAAGATTCTGGAAAAGAAACTACTATAAACCAATCAAAAGTGTTGTTTTCATGTCACATGACTTTATGTGCGCGCAACGTGTGCGCACGCATGCGTGCACAATGCGCGACCGTCGCATATAAATGACATTTTACCCGATTTTCGTAAAAGCTTTTAAAAACATGAAAAGGAGGCAGGGAAAAGACTCCCAGACCCCCTAGGCCTTCTCATGGGGTCCCTGAAGGACCCCGAAGGGCAAAAAAAACATTTTTAAAAAAAAATTGCGATGTGCACGCACGTTGCTCGCACCCTCGAGGCAGAACTGAGTCAAAAACAATAGTGGAGAACGTGAAAAGGGGGCAGGGTAGAGACTCCCTGACCCCCTAGGCCTTCTCAGGGGGTCTCTGAAGGACCCTGAAGGGCAAGAAAACCATTTTATTTTTTTAAATCACGAGGTGCGCGCACATTGAAAAAAATTTGACTGTTTATATTTTGATTGAAGATGTAGACTATACTGTTTAACTTTATCCAAATCATAAAAACTAGCTGTGCCGTTGCATATTACAGGATACAGTCAATGTATTACAATATACAAAGGCAGTTTGTTGGAAAATAAATATATAAAAAATATAAAAATTGATACAGAAATTAGCATTTTAAAAACCTTGGAAATTCACTGAAAAAACCATAGGTTTCACACACGTTATATTTAGGAATTAGCACTTAAAAAACTTTGTAAAATCACTGAAAAAAACATAGATTTCACACACGTTATAGTTAGGAATTAGCATTGAAAAAACCTTAGAAATTCACAGAAAAACTATAGGTTTCACACACATCATAATTAGAAATTAGCATTTAAAAAACCTTTCAAATTCACTGAAAAAACCATAGGTTTCAGGCCTGATATAGTTAGGAATTAGCATTTAAAAAACCTTAGAAATTCACTGATAAAACTGTAGATTTTAGGGGTGTTATAGTTAGCTGGACATTTCACTCATACAAAACCATTGAAATTCCTCCGATATAGTTAGTTGTACTAACTATATCTCGCGCGCCCGCAATCCACTGCTGATGATGTCACATATTCCATCATTCATGACATGGTCAGTGACATCACTGATGACATCTCAAATTACATCACTGATGAAATCACTGATGACATCATCCTTGTGAAAGAGTGGCAGACCTCCTCTCAGCGTAATATAACCCTTGATACACACATTCAAAAATAGAAACTAAAATTTTCAAAAAAATGGAGATACCAATTCCAGTTTGAACAACCTATTCAGTAATTCCAAATTCTACATACACATCCAGTCATTCACTAACAGTTCTATATGGGCACTCATACATATACTCACTCATCATATGTACTCATACACCTATACGTCTTATTACACACGGACACTCATCTATAGAGTTACTCACACACTACCCTGTGGCTGCTGTTTTGCCATTTTGATATGAAAAAGCTGGAACAAAGCAGAGTTCCTTCTCTCAGGAAACCAAAAGAGATAGTTAGGGAAGTGGGTGGGGTTTTTCAAGATTCTGGAAAAGAAACTACTATAAACCAATCAAAAGTGTTGTTTTCATGTCACATGACTTTATGTGCGCGCAACGTGTGCGCACGCATGCGTGCACAATGCGCGACCGTCGCATATAAATGACATTTTACCCGATTTTCGTAAAAGCTTTTAAAAACATGAAAAGGAGGCAGGGAAAAGACTCCCAGACCCCCTAGGCCTTCTCATGGGGTCCCTGAAGGACCCCGAAGGGCAAAAAAAACATTTTTAAAAAAAAATTGCGATGTGCACGCACGTTGCTCGCACCCTCGAGGCAGAACTGAGTCAAAAACAATAGTGGAGAACGTGAAAAGGGGGCAGGGTAGAGACTCCCTGACCCCCTAGGCCTTCTCAGGGGGTCTCTGAAGGACCCTGAAGGGCAAGAAAACCATTTTATTTTTTTAAATCACGAGGTGCGCGCACATTGAAAAAAATTTGACTGTTTATATTTTGATTGAAGATGTAGACTATACTGTTTAACTTTATCCAAATCATAAAAACTAGCTGTGCCGTTGCATATTACAGGATACAGTCAATGTATTACAATATACAAAGGCAGTTTGTTGGAAAATAAATATATAAAAAATATAAAAATTGATACAGAAATTAGCATTTTAAAAACCTTGGAAATTCACTGAAAAAACCATAGGTTTCACACACGTTATATTTAGGAATTAGCACTTAAAAAACTTTGTAAAATCACTGAAAAAAACATAGATTTCACACACGTTATAGTTAGGAATTAGCATTGAAAAAACCTTAGAAATTCACAGAAAAACTATAGGTTTCACACACATCATAATTAGAAATTAGCATTTAAAAAACCTTTCAAATTCACTGAAAAAACCATAGGTTTCAGGCCTGATATAGTTAGGAATTAGCATTTAAAAAACCTTAGAAATTCACTGATAAAACTGTAGATTTTAGGGGTGTTATAGTTAGCTGGACATTTCACTCATACAAAACCATTGAAATTCCTCCGATATAGTTAGTTGTACTAACTATATCTCGCGCGCCCGCAATCCACTGCTGATGATGTCACATATTCCATCATTCATGACATGGTCAGTGACATAACTGATGACATCTCAAATTACATCACTATATATATATATATATATATATATATATATATATATATATATATTCACACGAAAGAGTTACCCCTATAGATGAGCCACACCCAGGTAGGTAAAATTCTTCGGTTTTATTTCAGGAAGCTGCTGCCAGGAGCCACGAGCATCTTGCACTGCTTTCAATTGCCGACGCGTTTCGTGAACTTCATCACTTCTTCACAGGCATGGTGATTTAAAACAGAAGCACAGCCTTCTTTTTCAACAGAGTACCCGCCCAGTGGCTGCGGGCAAAGCCTCATGGTACCTGTAGTGTCAATAAGTATTTCCCCAGTATTCCCCCAGTGGGATGATGTGCGCTGTTGTCTTTAACACGATTAAAACCCCCAGTGGGTTTGCAAACAATGTTCGTTAACTATAGGGGTAACTCTTTCGTGTGAATATATATATATATATATATATATATATATATATATATTCACTGAAAAAACCATAGGTTTCAGGTCATATATAGTTAGGTATTAGCATTTAAAAAACCATTGAAATTGCTCCTGTACAGTTAGTTGGACTAACTATATTTCGCGCACCCACAATCCACTGCTGATGATGTCACATATTACATCATTCATGACATGGTCAGTGACATCACTGATGACATCACTGATGACATCTCAAATGACATCACTGATGATATCACTGATGACATCTCAATTGACATCGCTGATGACATCACTGATGACATCATCCAGTGACTGTGTGTTTCTGTAAAGTTTAAATATGTTTTACATATTGAAGAATGAGTAGATGTATAAGTGTCTGGATGAAGGATTTAGCAGGCGTGTGACTGACTGTATGAGTGAGTGATTAAATGTGTCTTACTGAATGCATGGGTTAGTGACTAAACTGTCTGAATGTGTGCATCAGAATGTCTGTTGTTGTGTAAGATGCTGTATGTGTTGATCAGTAGCTATATGAGTGGCTATATGGGTCATTGATTGGTTGCCCAAGTATTTGTATGTGAGACTGAGTGTGTGTGTGGGTGACTGGGAGGTGTGTGACTCTGTGCATAGATGTGTGAGCAGTTGATTCACTAGGTGTATGAGTTCAAGAGTGCATATGGAAACAGCTGTATGGGCGGTTTACTGTGTGCATTGGTGTGTTGGTGAGTGAATGTATATCTCAGTGCTACATGTCCAAGTAAGTACATATGTAAAACACAGTGCATGCGAGAGTTGGTATATATAAATGACTATACATGAGAGCCAGTGATTATGCAAGTGGCTGTATGGATCAATGTGTACTTGTATCCATGATTGTTTAAGAGAGTAAGTATGTGGTAGTATATGTTTGAATAAGTAAGGTGTTGTGTGTATAACTGTATAGATGAGGAAATGGGAGTGTGATTGATTCTTTCCATTACTGACTAGGTGTGTGAGAAACTCCATGGATGAGTGAAAGTGTGTGAGGGTCTCTATAGGTGTATAAGTGCATATGATAGTATTGTATTGATGAGTGACTGTATGTATGAGTGATTGTATGGGTGAATGAGTGGATGTGTGTGTAGACCTAGGAATCAGTGAGTGCGTATGTAGTAACTGGTATTGGTGTGTCAATGATTTCAAGAATGGTAGTTTGTATTTAAGACTGGGTGTATCAAAGGTTAGATTAGAGTGTGAGGAGGTGCATCGTATTATCACATAAATGATGTCATCAGTGATGTCAATTGAGATATCATCAGTGATGTCATCAGTGATGTCATTTGAGATGGCATCAGTGATGTCATCAGTGATGTCACTGACCATGTCATGAATGATGTAATATGTGACATCATCAGCAGTGGATTGCGGGTGCGCGAAATATAGTTAGTCCAACTAACTATATAGGAGCAATTTCAATGTTTTTTTAAATGCTAATACCTAACTATATATGACCTGAAACCTATGGTTTTTTCAGTGAATTTGCACGGTTTTTTAAATGCTAATTCCTAACTATATATGACCTGAAACCTATGGTTTTTTCAGTGAATTTCCAAGGTTTTTTAAATGCTAATACCTAACTATATATGACCTGAAACCTATGGTTTTTTCAGTGAATTTGCAAGGTTTTTTAATTGCTAATACCTAACTATGTAAGGATTCAAACCTATAGTTTTTTCAGTGAATATATATATTTTTATTTTCAAGTTTTTCTTTTATATGATTACAGGGTCCGCGCACCGTGAGCGCTCCGAAAGCACACCGTAAACGCTCCAAGCTCTTACCCCGACAAATTTTTTAAAATTTCTAAAACATAATATCTACATTTTTAACGTTGATTTTAAAGGTAGACAATATTTGCTTTAATGTAGAAAATGTTTTTTTCAAACTTTTAACAACAGTATATTACTTTTTAAAGTAGTAACGAATCTCGCGAGGGTGCGTCGCACGTGCACGCAACGTAAGAGCTCCGTCCGCGCACCGTAAAAGCTCCGAGCTCTTACCCCTGAAAGTTTTATAAACTTTAAATTGTTATATCTACGTATTCATTGCACAATGTAAAAGTACACATTATCTGGAATAATAAAGAATATGTTATTTAAACTTTTAAAGACCATATATAACTTTATTTAAGCAATTATAAATCTATCGTGTTTTCTGTTATTTTTTTTTTAAAAAACATTATTTTTAACCTTAGGAGTCCTTGAACGACCCCCTGAGAAGGCATAAGGGGTCAGGGACACTCTACCCTACCCCCTTCCCACGTTTTTAAGTTATATTTTTCACTCTCTTTTGAAACCACAAAATGGCGGCGATAGGGTTCGCCCACCGTGCGTTTACCGAGCACTCATGGTGCGCGGACCTAGTGCAATTTAAAAAAATAAATAAATAAATAAAACTAAATGGAAATGGACATCGTCTCTTCTGTAGATACCTTGTATGTTGTAATGCAAGTTATTGTGGTGTATTGAATCCATACTATAGTCTTTCAGGAAATCCGAAACAGATTTGTTCACATGATTCCTTCCTTTCTCAATGTGTGGTCAGAATTGGCGTAGGGGATCATGAGTTCCTACTCTGGTGAAACACACTTGCTGTTCTATATACTTACTTATGTTGTAAACTAGTGCATCAGAGACAGTCAGTGACAGAAAGGATACAGGACATGAAGAACACAAAATTGTATCACTTTGCTACTACCTCATAAATTACATTGAAATAAGTATAATTTTCAAAACAATTTTTTATTTACTAAATTAAAATTTATTTATTAGAATTTTCAAAATCTAAAAGAACTTGTAGGATTTCTTCATCAGAAATTTCATCCATCAAAGTGTCTGAAAATGATTCGTCAAACTCGACAACGTCTACACATTCCATTAATTCCATATCTAGTGTTTCATCAAAAAAATCTGCCATGGTATCTGCTTCATGTTCTTCTTGATTTGTTTCATCTATAGGATCGATATACACCTCAGAATAAGTTGCCTCAGTAAACGTTGCTGTTATTTCAAAGAAGATGTTGGTAGGCTCCTCGTTTTCATTCAACATTTTATGTTAGTGCACTATTAAAAGAAAGAGAAACAGTGCTTACTGCATGATTTCCTGCTCTGGTGAGACACACTTGCTGTTCTTTAAACTTACTTATGTTGCAATCTTCTGCATCAGAGATAGACAGTGAGAGAAAGGATGCAGGACATGAAGAAGAGATGTCAAATATACATTTAAGAAAATTTTGGGGAAGAACGGTAGTATTTATGAGTAAACTTACTATGTAACACAAAAAATTATCAGTTTGCTACTACCTCATAAATTACATTTAGTTAAGTATAAATTCTCATACAATATTTATTTACTAAATTTAAATTTATTGTTGGGAATGATCGTCTAAGATTGCATCATTAGCAATGTCAATATTGAAAATCTCCCAAAAAGAATCCTCAAACTCAATGAACTCCAAAGCTTCCATTAAATCTGAATCCAAGGATTCATCATAGAAATCGTCCATGTCATCTCCTCCATCATAAAGCTCTCCTTCAGGATTACTCTCATCAACAGGAACATCCTCAATATCAGTCACAAAAATTTCTATAACGATGTCAAATGACTCTTCATTTTCAACCATTATTGATGTAAGTGTACTATTAAAAGAAAGAAAAAGACAGTGAGATGTTGCAGGGTAAGAGTGAGATAGGGGAGAGAAAAACTATTAAATTATATAAGAAGAGTTACTACTGTGTAAATCTCACACCAGAAATTGAACACCAAAATGTCCACACAAAAGTACCTCAGACACTATAGTCACAAAATGGCCGTGTTTCCCTGGACAATGTATAGTATCAAGCAAGTATTAGCAATATAAAGCACTGCATCTGATGTTGCCCTACTCAATCCATAAGTATAACAGAAAAACTTTAAATAACTAACAGAAAACATTTTTCCTATTAACTTAAATTGAACAACAGAGTTCTCCGTACAAATTAACAACTCACCTTCTAGAAAACTGTTGTAAAGTAAATTCTGTCTCAATCTCACACCTCAGAAGTATACCTCAAACACTAAAATCTCAAAATGGCTGTGTTTCCCTCTCATTTTTCATACATGTTCAAATACCCAGCCAATCACATTTCATCACACACAAAATCAAAACCAAAGAAACATTTTAATTGGTTCAAGTTATCAACACATTCAAACCCACATAATCTTCAACCTACCCCCAATGCTCTCTACCAATTACCATACTAACTCTCCACAAAACACCTACCTAAACCCAAAGGTGAAAGAGTCATCACTCAATGTTGCACTCAACCAACATCTAAACACTGAAACTTGTTATTTTATTGTATTTCTTTTTTGTCTTTTTGAGCCGCGGTCCGCGCACGGAGCGCGGACCCCGCGATTTAAAAAAAAAATGTTTTAAATTTTTTTCAACCTTCGGGGTCCTTTACAGACACCATGACAAAACCTACGGGGCTCAGGAATCTCTACCCTGCCTCCTTGTCAACTATTACACTTCTGTTTACAACCACTATCATCTGCCACAAAAACAAGATGGCGGACAACACTTCCTCATTTCGACTGACTGGAATGTTGACAGACGTCCAACAGCCAATCAGAATTCTGCGCGCGCACGCTAAGGTCCGCGCACGTGCACGGACGGAGCACGCCCGTGCGCGCACTGTGTCCCGCATATAGACATATAATTTGAAAAAAGTCGATTTTCTCAACAATTACTGGAGGGATTTTTACCAAATATACAAAATAAATTATTGCATATCAGTCTTTACAATTTTGACAAGTTTGCGGTAATTCCATTCAGCCGTTCGGGCTGTAGCTGTGTCTAAAGGTCCAATGCAAAATTGCATTGGACTCATTTTCACATTCAATTTTCTCAAAAACTACTGGACGGATTTACACCAAACATACAAAAGGCACTGCTCCATACCAGGCTCTACCATTTTGCCAAGTTTGGTGTAATTCCGTTCAGCCGTTCGACCTGTAGCCTTGTCAGAATGTCCCTATGGAAATTAACATGGGGAAAACACGTTTTGGGACCCCCTTTTTTCTCGGCCCCCGCTTGACGAATCCCCCCGAAACTTTCAGGGAAGGAGCGGAGCGCAGCGAGGCAAATTTAAGGAAAATTACAGGCACATCCCTCAATCGGCGCCAAAGTTATTCCCAAATATATATAGTTAGGTCCTAGTTACCATAGGAAATGGCGAATACCTACTGCCGACCGCCAGTAGGTAATATATATATATATATATATATATATATATATATATATATATATATATATATATATTATTTTATCTCTGACTTCTAATAAAATAAATGATAATAATTCAGAACAAAGCCTGTAAATAACATTGTGCAAATTGCAGGCATTTAATATTCTAAAGACACACATAGATTCATTTTCGAGTTAGCATGCCAAGGACGAACAGGTTAATTCCCTGTATACTATGAAAATTGATGTTCTTTCGACACCAGATCCCATCACAGGCTTACTTCCAAGCAGTCTATTATGAAGCATATTTTGTGCTATAAAATAAAGCCCATTTGACATGACATGAAATGATATAACATCCTATTATGTACTGTAAAGAAATTAGGAAATAGATATTAGCCATCAGGCTATGCTTCACAAAGTCTTCATTATAATTAAGGGCACGTAAATGACAGACATAAAGGCAAACTTAACCTAGACAAGTACGTTACTAAAAACAGCAGTGGGCTTTGGAATAATGATTTCCATATTGCATTTTACAGTGTGTTCTTGTGAACGTTAAACACGGGTCGGTGGTGTAGCAGCTTTTACCCAGCACTCTTGATTGCCATAGCCTCTGGCCCCCTAGTAGTGATCTCTGGTTATGAATCAATATTGATGAACTGTGACGAGGGAATTTTTAATTCACTTTAATTAAAGGAGAAACTCCCTTTGTAATTAATTTCCTTCAAATACATACCAGAATTACCACACTCCCTCGGCATAATATCAAACAGCACATTCTCTGACAGGCTAGGCAGAATTTACAGACTCAATTTACAGACTCAATTTACCGTGTGCATACAGTTAAACATTCCACTGATCTAAAAAGCTTAGGCAAAACCTTTAGGCCTTGCTAGTTTTAGTGTATTTGTTCTACTTGTAATGGTCTTAGATTTTGCGACATGTTTGGATGCATTAACAGAAGATACACATGCAGGCACTCATATGCATACAGACAATACACACGTACAAACACATAAAAACACACACATATCAGAAAAATGCACAAACAGGATGGTTGGAACATGCCTCTTCCCACTTGAATGCCTCAGACGAAATTAAAAGGAAAGTGGAAAGATGAGAAAGGTGGGGGGTAGACTAGGAGAATCCCACTTCCTTTGTGCTGCAGAGTATCATTAACAGGAAGTGAAGAGACAGCTAAGGCAGACATGCAGTTGCTTAATTGTATCTTACTCCTGCTTGTAGAGAGTCAATAGATTGATAAATTGAAGAGGTTTTGAAACTTGCTTACATCCTTTCATCTCCAGAGAACAATGAACAGGAAGTAAAGAATCTGAAGCAGGGTGAGGTTTGACCTGTATAAATCATTGGTGCAAATCCAAGTACAAGGTGCACTAGAATTGAAGGACATTTTCTGGAATTGAGGCTTATCATCAGCAAAGCAGCAAGAAATCAATACCAGTGAAGCCCTTTTGGCCCCACAAGGAGGTCAGAGAGCAATAGAATTGCAAACAATGAAGGTCAATAGATTACTGAAATTACGAACTCAATTCACTCAAATTAGTTATAAATCGATTTTCACCTCATAAAAACAATTTTTAGTGTAATTCAAAGTCAATGGAAGAAGCAAATACAAGGACAAGTTAGTTAAAGCTTGGCATATGCAAATGAGTAAGATTCAGTTCCTCTAAACATAACTTCCCTAATGCTAATCTAAGGATTCAAACACGGTCAGGAAGCTTCACAGAAGGTGTCAGCAAGTAAAGCCAAAGATGGCAGAACCAAATGAAGGTCTATCAGAAAGAGAAAAGCAGATTTGCTCTAGGGCTTAACTCCATAAGAAGAATTATAATAAGCATGGAGACTTGAGAGAGTGGAAAGGGGCACATGCTCCCGAAAGAGTAGATACGTGCACCTGAAGAACAGACTGTCATACTTCCCACGGTCCCCAAGAGGTGGGGGCATATCAAAATCCACAATTTGCAGAAAATGTGTCTTTGCCCTTGTTCCCAAGCCTCCCACAAAGGAGAGAATGTGGTCTCACGTCTAGACTGCTGACTTTGGAGCTGAGAAACCAAGGTTTGAGTCTAGGGGTCAGGGCCGGACTGGGAACCATAACCGCCCTGACAAAGGGCTTGGCTGGTCTGGGGGTGTGACCGAGCTCTTTGCCAGCACCGGTTTTTGGCCAATTTTGTTAGAGGGTCAATTTTGCAGCTATGCTGCAAAAACGGCCCTGTAACAAAAACGATCATCTGGGGCCGAAAACTGGCCCACACCCCTGCCGCCCACCGGGGGATTGTCCGGTGCCCGCAACGGCCAGTCCGGCCCTGCTCGGGGTTAACTCCACATCCTGTGATTCTGAGCAAATTACTTAATCTTCCTGTGCCTACCAAAATACATGAATGTTCCCTTGTGTAATACAACTCGTGGTCATGTAAAGCACTCCAATACCTTTGGGTCGAGTTTGTGCTTAATAAATCAGCAACAAAATAAAGGAAGCTTACAGCTGTATGGCCTTTGGGAGATACATCATACAGAATGGTGCATCACAGTAAGTCCTTCCAAGCAACAGGGGCAAGTAACTCCTTATTCAGCTTCCAGGGCAGCCCAAAATGGTAACACTTCACAGAAAACTAGAAACACTGAATCGATTCATTAATTCAAACTACTGCAGTTTAGAACTTGGATCCTGTAATGAGAGAAGAGTCAGATAGCACACAGCAGCCAAAATACATTTTTAATGTTAGCATGAGTTATCAAACTGAGGCCTACATGAAATATGACTAATTTAACTTGAACACACCTTATCTATGGCTAACTATAACATGGGAATCACATCACTAACTATAGTCTATTCAATATGCAATCACATGTTATATATGAACTAGCTGCCCGCCCCGACGTTGTCCAGGAATGAAAATGAAAGTGTAGAAAGTTCTTTTTTACCTGTGTAGTTGAGCAGTGTATACACGGTAACGCTAGGTGTCCATTGCAGCCGAACATGTGCCTCCGCTTGTCCAGCCAGTGTGAGGAAGCGCCACAGTGACATAATTCAGCAGGGTTGGGTTTTGACAAATGCCGCGCCCATCGCTCTATGCACACGCCCCCCGCACAATGCACACGCCCACAACGGACTATCTTGCCCCTAACGTTCTTTTCCCCTTATAATGTATATGGTGGGCTGCTGTATAGCCTATGTCCATCTGCTGATAATGTGTTTTGCAATGCTGTATTGGGTGTTCCGATTGGCGCTGTAGTTCCTGAGCTTACCCGCCTCAAAGGTTTGGGCTCTCTCTTTATAATATTAGTATGGATATTTTTAAGGTGCATTAGTGCATGTGTTAGGCAAAACAAAAATAATGAGAGAGCACCACCAAGTACGAGAATTAGTGGATGGACTAGTCATTTCTGCTTCCTTGTTGTGTCTGTCTCCGAAGATATTAATTAGAGTAGAGGGAGAACTTGTACCTTAGGGGCAGGGGTATGAAGTTTTCACACTTCCAGCTCTTCTGAAAGAGTGCTGGATAGGCAGTAAACAGCAAGCCTGTAAGTAAATTGAAATATTACAAATCTGATACTGATAGCAGTGTTTGTGATCATAATAATTCTGAGTCAGTGCTACCTCAAACCAACATAGCAGGTGTGGAATGCATATTCCGTACATACATGTGAGAGCTTGTGAAGTTAGATCCACAAGATTTATAGAGGCAGATTTACAAGAAAGTGGCCATCTGTACATATGCGTAGGTTTCCCTGCGCCTCCATATGAAACCCTTGCCTCACCATGGATGCACGTGTATTTACAATAAGGCGCACCATCGCGCAAGGATTGACAGATACATCTGAAATTCTGACACATCTGTTGGTGCAAAATTGACGCATTGCTGGAGTTGCTCATGGAAGTGATGCAGTTCCGGCAATACGCCACAACAGATAGGAGAGCCAATTTGAAAAGCCCTGCATCATTCCTTACGCCTGGTCTGAGCCGTAGTAGGGAATTTGAAGCAGTGAAGGCATAGAGTGATGACGTGAAATGTAAATTTCACTGTCTCGGTTCTACATGGCTTTTTGCATGGTAACGCCCACCCTGCATCCATTTTACCTGATGCAGGTATAATGTGCAGCTTGGCTTTACAAGGTGACGCATCTCTCTAGATGTGTCATGTTGTAAATTGGCCGCAATGTGGTGCATTTTTTACGCAGCCACTGCATCACAAAAAGCGACACAACAGCGGCGCAAAAGTGTCGCAAGGGGCTTGTAAATCTGCCCCATAATTCTTTCTAAATGCTTCATAATATAACTTTGTACATACCATTATGCATCTACTTATGTTTTTGAATCGTTCATTATTCTTTCTTATCATTATTTATTGTGTAGTTAATAAAAACGTTAGAATGAAATCAGTAAAAACAGTAGCAAAGTGGAGCTGCTGGTGATAAATATACATAACTAAAAGTATTAATTAATCACAGTGAGCCCACAAAAACATATGGACTTTCAAATTTAACAAACGCTACTACCATACATTTAGAATAAAATACTACAAATACAATTGAATATTCTATAAAGAATAATACATATTTTTCTTAAATTTTGTGCATCAGATGAAAAAAATTCATGACTACTGAGCAAACTTGAGTTGAAGAAAATCCATGGGTAGATTCATTGCTTCACGATTGGTGCGCAACTTGAAGTTTTGGAAAAATGGGTATACTTTGCTGATTGCCTAAAACATAACTTCTTCACTCCTGAGACCGCACAGTCAATAACGTTTACAGTTTGTGTCCCAGTTTTACCATGCAGATACAAATTATTGGATAGCTTATAGTAAAAAGCCAAAGCTCAGGAATCTTTGAGCCACTAGAGATGATGTGGAGACCTCAGATACAACTGGAGCTTGAGGTCCAAAAAAGTAGCAAGCAACAACACAGCAAAGAGGCAGCACTCCGCCTGGCAGCTCTTCCAGCTCTTCTTCTTGACAAGTTGCTTGATTCCAGCGAGTTCTAAAGTTCTGGGGTTTGGGCCCCAATATTTATACTCAGTTTCACTTTGTTCACTTAAAGAGGGTGTCTGTATCTAGTCCAAACCAGTTTGGTCCTCTCTGGCCCAGTTTCCTGGCAGGAGGTGGAGACACCATTGTCTAAAGTAGACCAGGCCCATTCATGTGCAAGGGAATCACCTCCCACTGCTCTAAATGCAGCCCAGGTCCATTCAGCCCAGTCCTGCCTCAGGCAGGACAGACATTGACCCCCCACCCCAGTGGCTGTCTGAGGAGCATGCACATCCCCAGCTCCTTGTCACTCTTAAGGCAGATAGTCAATCCACAAACCCAGCAGAGGCGGGACGCTAGAGGGCACACATGCACAATGGCCGCACATACGTGAAGGTCCTGCTACCTGGATTCAATATCCTTCATTTATCCTGAACAACTGCATCGAAATGTTGCTGTGAGTTGGCCAACTTGAAGTAATAACTGAGACCCACCTTCGGTGAGAAATTCAGAGTGATCAGACGCTGCCTGCCTTTGTGCCAACGTGTTGAAGATTTGGCCGAGGGGGACGCTGGAGCAGTGACACGGCGCGGTGCGGCTCCACACGAGGAACCTGGGCTGCGCCAGCAGAGAGGAAGCAGGAGCGGGCGCGTCGGCGCTTCAAAATGCCGGGTGTGCAGTGAGGCCTTGAGCAGCGGACAGAATTGGTAGGCGGGGACGCTGCTGACGACCCCGGAGACGCAGGACCGAAGACTGTGGTGCCAACGGTGAGAGATTAGCTCTGTGGCGGCAGACAGAGGAGCAACGGAGCTATAGAGTGGCAGACACGAGTGTAGAGGCCTGAATTGATACACGGGGCCCCTCAATACAGGTGGGTGGTGAGCGTACAGAGGGCAATGTAAAAAGCAGCACCAACAAAAGCCTTAAAAAGGAAAAAAAAAAACTAGGAATCAGCAAGATCCGCACCCTTTCAGGGCACGGGGTCCATATACTGGGCATAGCACGCCCCGCAGAGAAATAGCTGCGGTTTCCCTCCTGCTTGGGAGCTGAGGGGACAGGCTGAGGAATACACCGAACGGCCCTGGTCGGTGACCCAGCAGAGACTTTGGTACTCACGGAGGAGCGCCATTTTGCGGTGGGAGCGAATGAACCTTCGTTTTTGAGGGCCAGCCTTGGAGTGGGGGACTGATGTGGAGCGCCCTGAGGGAGGATTACTGCGCCGTGGAGGGCCATTAGACAGCGGGAGCTGCTGCAACCACGTGGCGAGTGCACGAGGACCTAATGAACATCTCCAGTAGACTGTCCCGGGTCACGTCGACACTGGGCAGGCGCATAGCGGTGGCACTGCTGGTAGCGTGAAACAACTGTCTTACAAACAGCGGCAGAGTCCCCTGGACAAAGAGGGTAGGTCTCTGGGGCCGGAGGATTAAACACAGTGATAGTAGGTGGCAGTTACTTGCAGAACGAGGGACCCCTGCTCCGAACGTTGGGATTGGTGCCACTCGCAAGATCTGCGTGTGGTTCATGGAGGAGTGAAACTTTATATCCTAGAAGGCCAGCATCGTTGGCAATATGGGGAAACCTGACACTGGACAGCCCAAGCTCACTTTCGAGACGGCGAAGAAAGTGAATAAGCCTGCACCAGAAGACCGTGAGTCGGAAAGTACGGAGGGGCCCAGCGATGGAGCTAGATCACAGGCGGCGGACATGCATCGAATATTGCGGGAGATGAGGCAGGGATTCGCGACAGTAGTGGATAAGGTGGATCGGATGTCGTCCAGAATGGATGCCATAGCGCATAAATTAGATGTGCATGATGAACATATTAAGGAAACAGAGAGGCGCATATCTTTTTTTAAAACTTTTTTTATTGAATTTTGCATAGTAAATCAAGACATTCGCCATTACATCATGTTCTATTACATTGACCGTGATTCCTTTAAAATGATCCACATTGGTTATCTGGATATTCAGTTCGTCCCACCCTACCATATTTGCATCAGATGTTTGCTTTTCACTTCCTCCCGCCTTGCTACGGTGTCGTATATCCGGGCGGGCCTTGACCCTTCCATTGTCATTATCCCGGGCTTGTGTCAGGGCTTGATTCTGTTTGTGGGGATTCGCATATGTATCCCCTAAATTCGTTCCATTTCCCCCAAATCTTGGTCCATTTCCTGGGGCACCCCCTGTGTGTAAAAACTGCCCTTTCCGCCACCATTGCCTCATCTAAATCATTTCTCCAGTGTTGGTATGTGGGCAGTACATCTGTTCCCCAGTTCCTTGCTATATTCCTTTTAGCAATTGTCATCCCCAGTGTAGCCCAGTTTTGAAATTGCAGGTTCAAGTCATTGGGTTCCCACATGTGTAGGAGACACCTACTTGGGTTTGGCAGGACCTCTACCCCCCCGCCTGTGATATCACACTATTGATTTTCCCCCAGTATATTTGTATCCGTGGTCATTCCCATAGTATACGGTACAATGTACCTGGGAGTCCACAGTTTCGCAAGCACAGTGAGTCAGGTGCGCGGCCAATTTTATGTAGCGTGGTGCGGGAGTAGTACATGCGGTGAAATATCTTTAGCTGTAATAGTTTGAGTTTGGATGGTATAGCCCCTTCGCGTGGTGATGCCAATGCAACCTGCCAGTCAGAGTCTTCCATGTCGCCCATGTCCGTCTGCCACTGCTCCCTTAAGGCCGTCGTCGGGTCAGGTAAGTTATTTATGACCTTACCGTACGTTAGGGTAATAGTTTCTTGTCCATGTGGTCAGTGAGGAGTCTGTCCTCTAAGGGAGCTGTCTCCGGTAATTGTGTCTCCGGAGGAATGGCACTTGTAAGGGCGTGTCTGATTTGGGTGTATCTATATAGTTTGGTCCCTGATAGTTCATATTTCTCTTGCAGCGTTGCAAATGACACCACCTCCCCTTTTGACCATAGGTCCCCTATTTTGCTGATACCAATGAGGTCCCATTGCTTGAAACCCTTCGATCTGGACAAGTTCCCTAGTTTCTGGGTCTACCATAGGGGGGTGGCCTGCGTCAGTACTCCCTCCCAACCTAGCACCCAGTGCGCCACATGCCAGATTTTAATTGTGTGTGCTGTGGGGCCTGTAAGTGTAGTCTTTCTTTTGGTGGCGTAGAGCGCTCTCATTAACTGGTCCGCAGGCAGAATGAATCTGTCAATCCGAAAGACAGGCTCGTCTTGCGGTGTATGTATCCAGTGATTTATCCCCAAAAGTTGTGCTGCCCAATAATATAATTTTATGTTAGGCAAGGCAATCCCTCCGTCATACCAACTACAGGTCAGCTTGTGTTGTGCTATTCGCGCTGTCTTACCGTCTGTTTCAATTGCTTTAAAATATGTGGGGGGGACCGGAAAAGGAGTGTTTTTTTAGGGCATATAATAACATAGGCAGGGCCAACCTCTTAAAGAGGGCAGCCCTGCCCAGAAGTGTCAACGGGAGAGACCTCCAATGTGTGACATCTTGTCGGAACTTCAGTAGTGGTTTCATAAGGTTTTGATCGACAAATAATGTTTGCTGTGTCGTAGCATGGATTCCCAAGTATTTAAATCCCCAGGTTGTGACCTGTAGCTCATATCCCTGCGGAAGATGTGGTGTGGGGCCGTGCATTACATAAAAAAGCGACTTTGTCCAATTAATTGTGTATCCCGATACCTTTCCGTATGCAGTGCACATATTTAGAAGACAGCTCAGTGATCGTGTCGGGGATGTCAAGTATATCAGCACATCATCCGCATAAAGCGAGATGCGGTCTTCCCATGTCTCTCCCCATCTTATCCCTCTGATCACCGCGTCCTGTCCTATCCAAGTTGCTAACGGTTCTAGTACCAGTGCGAACAGGAGAGGCGACAGGGGGCAGCCCTGTCTTGTGCCCCTTCCTAATGTGAATTCCCTTGAGATACGTCCATTTGCTACTACTTGTGGCAAAGGGGCTGTATACAGCAATTTAATCAAAGCCTACCCTCTGGAGGACAGCAAACAAGAACGGCCATTCAATGAGGTTGAACGCCATTGTTGCGTCCAATGATAGGATCGCAGCATCCCCCTTTATGTCCGATTTCTGGGCCAGTACTCCGTGAAGACATCTCAGATTTAAGGCGGTATTGCGTCCCGGCA
The DNA here is from genome assembly GCF_964261635.1 of Lissotriton helveticus. Taxonomy (NCBI): domain Eukaryota; kingdom Metazoa; phylum Chordata; class Amphibia; order Caudata; family Salamandridae; genus Lissotriton; species Lissotriton helveticus. The sequence goes on along the minus strand of NC_136057.1, from coordinate 2,072,607,812 downwards.
TGAACACGGATTGATCAGGGTGAATCAACGTCGCCAGGTATGGCTGCAGGCGGGATGCGAGGGCTTTTGCTAAAATCTTGGCCTCTGCATTCAGTAAGGATATCGGGCGATAAGAAGAGCAATGTAATTGTGGTTTGCCCGGTTTATAGATCGCCATTATAGTAGCCAAGCGCTGGTCTCTAGGTAGCATGCCTTTTTCTATACTCTCGTTATACATATTCAGTAGTCGGGGCAAGGGCGGCACTGTTGCTTTTTTGTATAATTCTATCGGCAGCCCATTGGGTCCTAGTGCTTTCCACGTATGGAGTGCATTTAGTGCCTTACCCACATCCTCTGCAGTCAATGCCCTTTCTAGTCCTGACTTTCCGTTTGCGACAGCGTGGCCAGCTTTATGCCGCGCAGAAACTTTCTAGATCCTGACTTTCCGTTTGCGACAGCGTGGCCAGCTTTATGCCGCGCAGAAAGTCCAGGTTTTCGTCCACTGTGGCTGTAGCCGTAGGCGTATACACTTTTTCATAATGGGATGCTAGCTCTTCCACTATTTGTTGTGGATCTGTCGTATTGGTGCCATCTTCTCTTGTCAGCTGGCCAATCCAGTGCCTTGCCTTCTCACTTCTCTCTAGCCAAGCAAGCAGTTTACCTGTTTTGTCCGGATATATGACGGTACAACGCATACCGTCACAACGCATACCTTTACAACGCGGCCGTGACAACGCAAGTCGTTACCACGACTTGCGTTGGGGGGGCGCGGATTTCGAATAGTTTAATTTACTATTCTAACACCAGTCCCCGTGGACCCTAGGGAAGGTGTTAGGATAGTAAATTAACTATTTTTAGACCTTGAGCGCCCTCCAGCGCAAGTCGTGGTAACGACTTGCGTTGTCACAGCCGCGGTGTAAAGGTACCGCGTTGTGAAAACATCGTTGTAAACGATGTTTACCGTTTTGTCCCCTATCCCATATAGCCGATGATTTGTGGCTGTGTGTTTAGCTTTAATTTCTTCCAAAGCGAATGTCTTAAATTCTTGGCAAGCTAGCGCTAGGTCATGTGTAGTGGTGTCTGTGGTATTTGCTACATGTGCCTCTTCTGCCTGTCGGACTTTCTCTTCCAGCGCCCCTATATTTTGTCTATGTTCCCGCCTATGACTCGTGATTAATGATATGGCCGGTCCTCTAATCACTGTTTTATATGCCTCCCATAATATACTCGGCGAGTCTACCGATCTCTCATTTTCTACGAAGTACTGCTTTGTAGCCTTAAGCAATGCCTTGCCAATCTTAGGAACTTTCAAGTATCCGGGATATATTGGGAAAGTGCGCCTTCTACTTATGCTCTGAGAAATGCATCTAAGTATTACCGGCGAGTGATCTGATATGCCCCTGGGTAGGTGAGTTATCTCTAAACGTCTCCCATGTGTGATTGCCAACGTTAAAATGTACTCTATCCTCGGGAGACTGTTATGTACTCCCGAGTGGAATGTATATTGTCGTTCCGCAGGGTGTAGTCTGCCTCATATATCTATCAGTATCAGCATCTCGGCTGGACATACTGTTTCTTACTGAAACCTGGGCTACGATGGACTGTAGTGTGGAACTGGGTTGGGCATGCCCGCCAGGCTACCTTATAAAGCACACTCCCCGATCCTCAGGTAGAGGTGGTGGGATAGGATATATCTTTCGAGACTCGCTCTCCCTGTCCGAACTAGTGGTTAAAAAGGTAGTAGGTTTTGAGCTAATGGGCTTTTCTATCGTGGCCCAAGGAGGTACGTTGGTAACAGGCCTTCTATGTTATAGGCCACCTTCGCTATCCACGGCGGCCCATCAAGCTCTGGTTGATTTGATCTATGACCTTTCCAACTCTCATACTAATTTTCTAGTACTGGGTGATTTTAACATGTGGCCTTCTGGCCCACATGACTTGGCTTTTCGAGAACTCTGCCAAGCTTGTAGCAATATTCAGCTTGCTCAATTGGTTTTGGTACCCACCCATGTTAAGGGGCACATACTAGATTTGGTGTTTGCTGAGGGGAATCTGGTGGTGGTGGAAAAGGTCGTGGACCAGGTTTGGACTGATCATTCACTGATTGTCATGTCTCTCATCATGCCTGTCCCGCTGATACCCAACAGACAGGGCGGCACGAAGCTGAATCGGCAATGGAATCGTCTCCTTAGGGAGCCGAGCCGACCCGCCCTGTTACCGGGAATTTTTTCAGTGGAGGAGAATGTGGACAAGAGTTACGCATCTCTCTGTCGTCACATCACATCTTCCCTGGATGAACTGACCCCTTTACGTAAGGTGAGAGACAGGCCTCGAGGCTTAAATGCCTGGTTTAGTGAAGATCTAGGGCAGTATAAACTTCGCTGCAAACAAGCGGAGCGTACATGGAGGAGGGGGTACAGGGAACAGGATAAGGCGGCATATAAAGTGGCCCTGCATGAATACAAGGCCCAGTTAAGAAGTGCAAAAGCTAAGTTCCTAGAAGACACTTTGGCGAAGGCCTCTAATAAATCACAGACCCTGTTCAGGCTTGTTAAGAATTTGTCTGATCCATCTTGCACAGCGTCAACAATACCGGCCTCGCAGGAACTGTGCGACTCTTTGGCCCTTGCATTCGAGGAGAAAATCAGGAATATCTTGACTGGACTTATTAGATCTGAACAGTCTATGTCGCCTACACTCTCCTTTTCGGAGTCTCCTGATAATTTGGGATCCGAGGGGGCAAATGGCGAGAATGATCTGCCTCAGCTGTCCTGTTTCCCAGTTCCCTCGTTGGAGGAATTTTGCATTCTGGCCAACGGCGTATCCTCAGGGTCGCCGCTTGATCCAATGCCTCATAAAATCTGGAAGGCTTTCCAAGACGAGCTATTTCCTCCATTGCATTCCATCTGCTGCCAATCATTAATTACTGCGACAGTCCCAGACAGCTGGAAGATGGCAATTGTAACACCTTTGCTGAAAAAGGCTTCTTTGGACCCTCTCTGCTCGGCCAATTATAGGCCGATTTCGCTATTACCATTCGCGATAAAAATTCTTGAGAGATGGGTGACAAGGGCCTTATCCAACTTCCTAGAAACTAATTTCTGCCTGGATGCTGTTCAATTTGGCTTCAGACCGGCTCACGGCACCGAGACTGCCTTGGTCACCGTGTTGGATGTGCTACGAACGCGGGTCGACAGAGGCAAGTCTGCATTTTTAGTGCTACTTGACATGTCGGCCGCGTTCGACACGGTAGACCATAAAGTACTACCTGGCCGTCTTCGGAGTGCGGGAGTGAGTGGTCTGGCTTTTGATTGGCTTACTTCCTATTTGGACAACAGGCAACAAGCCGTGGCACTACCACCTTTTCGATCAGCCACCCGGCAGGTAAATCAAGGAGTCCCCCAAGGATCGGCGATCAGCCCAATCCTATTTAATATATATCTCCGTCCCTTGGTAGCACTGATAAAGTCATTCGGCATATCAGTCATCAATTATGCCGATGACACTCAGCTGCTTTTTTCCTTTGAGGGATCGGAGACAATTTCAAGGGACTCTTTTCACCGCTGCATGCTGGCAACAGCAGTATGGCTGCGAGCTAACTCATTGCAGTTCAATGGGTCAAAAACGGAGGTACTTTACTGCTCCTCGGATCGAATCTCCCGCACATTACCGGTTGATTTTTGGCCATCCTTTATCCCGGGCTCGGTGGAGGCTGCAGAATCAGCTCGCAATTTGGGTATCCTGTTTGAACCCAATTTGCAGCTGGACGCCTCCGTAAACAGGACGGCAGCGACATGCATGGGCCTGCTTCGTGCACTTCGGAAAATCTTGCCACTTCTTCCTCGGGGTTCCAGAGCAGAGGTAGTGCGTAGTTCCATTCTCAGTAGGCTAGACTACTGTAACGCACTGCTTCTTGGAGCCCCGAAGATTCTGGTCCTTAAACTCCAAAGGATTCAGAATATGGCTGCTAAATTAGCCTTGTCGCGTCCGCGTTCTTCCTCTTCATCGGCAGCCCTGGCCGACCTTCACTGGCTTCCAGTCCAGCAGAGAATTGCATTCAAGGCTTTGTGCCTTGTCTTTAGGGCCCTGCATGGACTGGGACCAATACCCCTTCAGAGTCTCTTTTCCTGGTATCAGGCCACCTGACCTTTGAGATCCTCCTCGGCGTTCCTGGTTAGGGTCCCCAGGATACATAGAGTGAGGATGGGCGGACGTGCCTTCAGCTTTACGGCCGCTAAGTTGTGGAACACTCTTCCTCTGACATTGAGGAGTAGCCTCGATTTGCTTACTTTCAAAAGGGACTTAAAGACCCACTTGTTCCCAAGGGTAATGTAGCTTATTTAACAGATGGTTTGGATCGGTCTCAGCGCCAGGATGCCCTTTGGGTGACAGCTGCGCTTAACAAGCAATAAAATACATACATACATACATACATACAGTCCCATGGAGTCTATAAAGTCCTTTAGTAGTTGTTTGGGCCTATTGGGTCTCCTGGTGGGCATCTATCTAGGGCAGTGTCCATTACTGTGTTAAAGTCTCCCCCTATAATCCCACAAATCGGCCTTGGTCGTCCGTCCATGTTCCTATTATAAACAACGGTGAGCTTTTTAGGACTAGTATGCCCACCCCTCGGGATCCTGTGGTAAATGCTGAGTGGGCCACCATTTTAACCCCCATCTGTCGAGCGCCCTGCATGTTGAGCCCGTAAGGTGTGTTTCCTGGAGTAGTGTCACCACCAGTGCCTTACGTTTTAGGTATTGAAGTACCAACCCCCTTTTAATCTTATTACCCAGCCCATTAATATTCCAGGAGATTACAGTTAGGGGAGGGGTTGGCTGTGCCGGTGTTATTGGGCGGGTTTCTATGCCATCAGGTAGCTGCGATATCGTACACATACTTGGGTGTTGCTCTTATCCGATGCAATCGGTTGTGAGACAAACAGCGTGTGATTGTGTAGCGGTCAATGTCTACCAAGTCGCCATGGAGAATAACTAATACATCTAACTTCCAAAAGAAACTTAAGCTTTGAACATCACCCTCCCTCATCTTCTTTGTTGTCCAGTGTACATGCATTGCTGGAGAGCATAATATAATCAAAACCCTGACATCCCCAACTGTCTCCCCATTCTCACCCCCCTCCCTGCCTCCCTGCCCTGCGGTACTGAAACTTCCCGCCTCCCCAACTGAGCAGAGTGCTTCAATTCCCCAACTTGTATCATGTCATGTGGGGGTGAGTCTATCCGTGATCTCTCAAAAGGTCCCCCTGAACAATACAGTTGTCGCCACAGAGTGCAAAAATTGAGTCATCTCATACCGTACTGAAGTTGCATCCCCGGCCCCCACCGTTTACGGTGTATGGAAGTTCTTGTGCAGTTCAAGCCATCCGTATCGTGTTTGATTTGTAGACTCAGGCTGCAGTGGGTGCCCTCTTTAGACAGTCACTCTCAGTTCCAGAAAAGGCATTCGTACGTTTGATCATTCTTCTGATTCGTTCTGTTCCCCAGTCATTGAGATTTGTGATTCCTTTCTCCTGCGTTTTTGGTTTCCACCATGTGTTTTGGGACCATTTGCCGGACGCCATCCTTCTAATCATTCCTGTGCCTCTTACGGTGTCGTAAAAAATCACGTTTTTCCTTCTGCCTCCACTCTTAACTTTGCTGGGAAGAGCATCGAGTATTTGAGTTCTCTTGCAGGCAGCTCTTTCTTTATCTCTAGAAAACTGCAACTCTGCTTGGTGACCACCGCCGTGTAATCCGGGTAAAATTGAACCACTCCGTTGTCTATTCGTATGGGGGGTGAAATTCTTGCCGCCTGCAATACGGCATCACGATCGCAAAAATTGAAACATCTCGCCAGTATAGGTCAAGGGGGGGCCCCAGGGCGTCGTCTGCCTCCTGGTACGCGATGTGCTCTTTCTACCAAAAAGAAGCTAGACAATCGACAGGGCTGCAGATGGTTCTTGATACGATCTTCCACGAAGAGGTCTAGTGCCGGACCGCCCGTCTTTTCCGGCACCCCCACCAAGCGTACGTTATTGTGCCTGGAGCACCCTTCTTGATCGTCCAGTTTCACCATAATCAATATATTGTCCGCTTCCAGGCGCTTCATTTGCTGTTGTAGGGTAGCCGTGTCTGTGGTCAACGTGGCCGCCGTCTTCTCAACATCTGCAAGCCTCTCCGTCATTTAAAAAAAGTCAGCCCGTATTAGGGAAATGTCCGTAGATATTAATCCAATGGAGGTTTGTACATTATTCAAGGCCGCCATTACATCTTTGAGGGTGACTTCCTCTGATGAACCCGGTTTGTCCGCTGCTGTGTTGGCCGTGCGCAATGTATCTCTGTGAGCTTGGTCAGAATCTTTCGTGTATGTAAATTTGTCCAGTTTGGTTATTGTTTGTATCTTTGGGCCCCTGCCTCCCATTTCAGCTTCCACGTCCTGTGCTAGTGCAGTCCTGTGTGGTGGCCAGTAATTGCTGCTGCCTGCTGTGCAGTTGCTTCTGCACCCGGCCTTTTAGGTTTCCTGCCCCCCACACCTGGCAAATGGGCGTCTTGCGTCTTCCCGCACCGTAACTGGTGCTCTTACTGTGGTGGCACTCGGGCAAGGTCTATCTTACCAGGATCAACACTGGACTGTGTGGAGGGGGCGAGGGGTAGCAAGGGATATCATTCGCTGTGTTTTGGGGGGAGGTTTGGCCGACGTTTCTTGCAAGCCCTGTGCAGTGTCTTCAGCCGCAATATGGACATTGCCGTCCTTTTTAAGGGGGCCGAGGGCTGTCTTCGGCAACCTTATTATGCGCAGGTCCGCCCCCCGCTACCTCTCGCAGGGCGCTAGGTCTGGGCCGGTTCCCCACTTACCGGCCGGATATTTCGGAGCGGCACGCTGCATTTCTTCCCTCCTTCCCTTGGTGGAGAGGTCAACCGAATTATGGGCTGTGAGCATTCTGTTTGGTTGCAGCTGGGCCTCCACCTCTTTCACCGGTCTCCCACCGCCTTGCGCCTCCCCCAGGTCACTCCGTCCCTGATCGCGGTATTATGCTAGGCCCCGACTCCAGATGGATCTCATCTCCCGCCTTCCTCGTCAATCTTCACTCCGCCGCCGTCACTCCCGCCGAGCTCTGGAGCCGCCTTCCCTGGGCCGTGGACGCCGCTGGTTAGTACCGTTCCATAAAATCGTTGTGAGGGCGGCAGGGGTACATACTGCATGTGGTCGCCTTTGTGCGTGCTTCTAAACCGCCGCCTCCATCTCTGTTGCTGCTCTGTCCTCGCGCCCTCTCCGGATCACTCCCTCGTGGGTCGCTGCACCACTGGAGGCCCCGGCTCCAGGCCGGAACTCAAGCTCTGCCTTCTTCGCCGGCCGTTTCTCTGCCGTTTTTGCTTCTACCGGTCTCTGGAGCGGTTCTCCCGGGGCCACGGACATTGCTGGGTGGTATTCTACCACATAGTGCTCTTGCGGACACAGGATTAGTTATCGGATTTATCCGGGGGTATTGCTCGATCACGAAGCTCTAGTCACTTGTGGCCATCTTGCTCGGCTGCTAACCACGCCCCCCGAGAGGCGCATATCTGAGAACGACGATATCACAGCCAGTCATACAACACAACTCGCGAGAATGGACAAACCTTTGAAAATAATTCCTACTAAAAATGAGGACTTGGAAGCCCGTAGTAGGCACAATAACATCCGCATGATTGGGATACCGGAATCGACAAACACTGGTAGGATGGAGGAATATGTTGAGGAAATGTTGCTGGCAGCTATTGGGTCGGAAGCCTTCTCCACGCAATTCATTGTTGAAAGGGCCCACAGATCTCTTGGCCCGCAGCTGACACCTGGCAACCCGCCACGACCCATCATTGCGAGACTGCTAAATTATCGAGACCGGGATGCAGCCCTACGAGCGGCAAGAACCAAACAGACCCTGACCTACGACGGAAACACGTTCTCGATCTACCCAGACTTCACCCCCATTGTACAGGAGAAAAGGCGCAAGTTCATCGATGTAAATAAAAAGCTCCGAGCGGCGCAAATTGATTATGCTCTGTTGTACCCGGCGAAACTAAGGATCACACATCAGGGAAAGCAGCGCTTTTTCACTAATCCGCAACAAGCGGAGGATTTCCTCCACACGGTGACGAGGGCGCATCAAAGTGGTGGAGGCCAGGGGTCTTCGCAACAATCCGACTCCTTGGAAGCCCGAAGAAGACTCATAGTGGGACTGTCCGGCAGGCATGGACAGGCTTCAAGAGATGGCCGCAAAGGTCTTGTTGTAAGGAGAAGAGACTGCTGACAGACATTTGGTGAGACAATAACAGATGAGCAGGTTGTTCTAGTTGCAGAGCGATCCAGGCCCCACTCCCCCTCCTGAAAGAGCCCGGAGGTCGCAGCAGAGGAGGGCTGGAGGGGAGGGGAGTGGCTGTGTAGCTGACTAGTCATGTCCCCCAAAGGGTATTCCCCTATGACTAAACGTACTCAGTGGGTGAAGTTCTTGACTTTGTTTGAGGATGGGGAAGGAGGGAGGGTAACAGATTCTGGCAAGATTGGGTTGCTTCAGTGGGTGGGGCGAGGGGGGAGTGGAGGGGGGTCGTTTTTTTGGTTCAATGCATTGGAAGTAGAGTTTTGCTCCCTGGGGAAAGGGAGGGTTGTGAGGGGGAAAGTTGAGCAGCTTCACGAATATGTTACGGCAAATGTGTGTGATTGTGGTGCGGGTTGAGGGCGCACTGTGTGGACGACATCCGATAGACATAGTGTGTTAGGAAGATATGGCTGAGGCGTCTTTAGGTAGATTGACTATCATCACTTGAAATGTAAGGGGGCTGGGCGATCCCAGAAAGAGGAAGCAGATGCTATCATATTTAGAAAGGCACAAAGTACATATCGCTCAGTTACAGGAGACCCATGTCGCGCGACAAACGCTGAACAACTTTGCCAGTAAATGGGCGGAGCATAGAATATTTTCCTCAGATTCTATGTATGCACGGGGCACTGCTATTCTGATACGGAAACACGTTCCGTTCCAATTGGTGGGAACCTCGTGGGACTCGCAGGGCATGTACTGCCTAGCATGGGGACGGATGGGATCCACATCGCTCACGCTGACCTGTTGTTATGGATCAAATACGGATGAGCCAGGATATTTTGATTCACTGTGGGCCAAGTTTTTTGGGGTGGACTCTACACATGTCATATGGGGAGGCGACTTTAATGACACCTACTGTCCGAGGATGGACAGGTCACAGCCAGCAGCACACCACTACACTAAAGCGCAGGCAGTGGTGAGGGATATAATCTCAGCCTACAGCTTGACGGATGCTTGGAGACATACTCATGTACACCAACAGGAGGGTACACATTTTACAGCACATGCATAGTCCTGGGCTAGATTGGATTATTTTTTGGTAACCAGAGGGATGGCCTCAGCGATAGCAGGAGTGCGGCATCTGGCTAGAACCTACTCGGGTCACGGGCCAGTGTTAATGATACTCTCTTCCGCTGATTTTCAAACACCACGCAGCCCCTGGCGCCTCCATGCATCTATCTTACTTTACACAGTGTTTCAGGAGGAGATGCGGGAGATTGGCGATTTTTTCACGCAAAATAAAATCTCAGTGAGTAATGTAGAGATTACATGGGAGGCATTTAAGGTAACAATGTGAGGATTCTGCATAGCGAAAGGGGCTGGGGTCCTTAGGGATATACAGAATACACTGAGGACATTAGAGTCGGACCTTAAAGCGCTCAAAACTGAACTTGCGGGGAACCCAAGGAACACAACACAAGCTACATTCAGAGAGAAACTTCCAGAATACATGGAAGAGGTACAGAGGGAAGCAAGATTTAAGGGCAAGCACTGTGTGGCAAGGAATTATGGAGAAGGGGATAGGCCTGGGAGAGTGCTGGCGCAAAAGGTGAAGCAAGCAACCTCGTTGCTCTAACTTTGTACTGGAGGTAGTGGATCTGGAGGGTGAGACATGCCGTGACACAGTTAACATATTTAACGCATTTTTGAGACATTACCAAAAACTGTACACCATGACCAAGGTGACTGTGCTGGACTTAGATAGCTTTCTGGGAGATATAGTGCTGGCCTGGCTTAGTGATGGGCAGAGGGCATTCTTATGTGCGCCATTTGAACTGGACGTACTGCAGGAGGCAATAATGAGTTTGCAATCTGGTAAGGCCATGGGGACGGATGGGATTCCCGCGGAATTCTAAAAAGCATATATAGGTTTGATGGCCCCTATCCTTAGAGAAGTGTATGAGGACGCGTTGAAAGGAGGGCGTTTGCCCACTACCATGAGAGAAGCACTCATACTGTCACTGTTGAAACCAGGAAAGACGCCTGAGCAGTGTTATTCTTATAGGCCTCTATCACTCCTCAATTGCGATGCCATAATACTGGCCAAATTGATAGCGACAAGGCTAAGCCTGTTGATGGAGAACCTGATATTGCCTGACCAGTTGGGCTTTGTGCCTGGGAGAGCAACCTCCCACAATCTAAGGACACTGTTTGCTGTCTTGAACAATGTATCACCGACACTCCCTATGGCCGCAATTTTCTTAGACGCCACCAAAGCTTTCGACTCGATAGAATAGGATTACATTTTTGCAGTAATGCTACTCATGGGGTTCCCGCCATTGTTCCTATCATGAATCAAACTGCTATACTATATGCCACTATCCAAGGTCCTGGTCAACGGCCAAACATTGCAACGTTTCAATATCACAAGAGGCACCAGGCAGGGATGCCCACTTTCCCCGCTGCTGTTTGCCATTGCAGTGGAACCGCTTGCGGCGGAGCTGCGACAACATCATAATGACAAAGCCTTACGATGTCACCAGCGCCAAATTCTCATATCCCTATATGCGGACGACATTACCCTCTATATTCGCGACCCGCAACACAATCTGAACCCGATACTGCGGTAATTCATAGTGTTTGGGGGTCTTTCCGGAATACAGATAAATTGGGGGAAGTCGAGTATCTTCCCGCTCACGGCAGCTACACAGAGATTTCCGCTGAACTATCCCTTGGAGTGGTGTGAAGATGAGCTGAAGTATCTGGGGATAAGAGTCACCAGAGACAGGGAGGAAATTATGAGGATGAACTATGGAACGGCCATAACCCGACTCACAGACAGCGTGATGCGTTGGGTGGCTTTACCCCTCTTTATGGCGGGACGAGCGTCTCTGATAAAAATGATGGTGCTCCCTCAGCTGCTATACCTGTTCTTAAACATACCATATAACCTGGGCACACAGTTCTTTAAATCACTTAGGTCGGAACTGATACGTCTCATATGGGGTGGTAAACAACCCAGATTGCAGTGGGAGGTGATGACGAGACCCTACTCGTAGGGAGGATTTGGTATACAAGACTTTGAGCTGTACTTTACGCCTGCATAAGCCCACTATGCATGGTTCTGGGTGAAACAGCCATAATATATGCCACAGGTTGCAGCCGAGCACTGGCTGGCACATCCCGTCCCCATAGAGGGCGCGCTATATATCCCAGTGGATAGCAGAGACAGAAGGACCAACGCCCTTGCAGGCACGATAGCTGCATGGCAGCCTATAGGTAACATGCTGGATGGTCCCATGATATACTCGCCACCACTGCCCCTTACATACCACCCTAGCATGCCGCTGTTACAAGAGGCAGTTTTTCACAACTTTCATTAGCGGACCCATGTTCATAACTGGGGAGATCTGTATCACGAAGGCCAATTCTACTCTGTTGACCAAACATTCCAAAACGATCAGAAGACACCGCTAGATGTATTTTTATACATTAGGCTGCGGCAGGGTATACGAGCGCTCACTCCTGATTTCCCGGTGGAATCACAAGAACTAGCCCCACTACAGATCATACTTGGGAGAGCCACTGCTACACGGCTGGTTTCCCTGACTTATAAAACAATACACACGCAGAGGGTTCTATCTTCTACCGTGTCCCGTTCGAGATGGGACGAGGAGCTGGGGCTAACACTATCTGACAAACAATGGGGAGACTGTTGTTTGCCAACAGAGCGAGTATCAGCGAGCAGTAGACTCCGGACAATACACTACAAGTTCTTGCATAGGCTATATTATACACCGGCCAAGATGTACAAATTTAAGCTGAGAGAGAGTGACAGATGTGATAGGTGCAATGCTGAGGGGGCTGATTTTCTACACCTAGCATGGGAATACCCAGGGGTAAAGGAATATTGAGATCAAGTGTTTCATACCTTGCAATTGATGATTGACACTCCTGTAGTACCCACTCCAATGATGGCCCTGCTGGGATACGTCAAGCTTCTACGAGCTAAACATCATAAATATGTAGCAGTGGCGCTGCTAATGGCCAAAAGGAGGGTGGCCTGTAGATGTGGGAGGGGACGGGCACCTAAATTCAAGGAATGGATCGCTGATTTGATAACATGCCAAGAGCGCCTTACGGCTTATGCAGAACTATTACCCATGGCATCCATGCCCAATGACATAGGGGCACCCTTGCAGTGTTATTTGATTGCTCACCCGGTAGACTCGAATCAGGGCGATGCAGGGATTTGAGATATGCACTGAAGCTAAAACAGGGGTGTTAGACGATGGAAAAGAGTGCGTAAACCCGAAAGGGACAGCATGTACGCATAGCATCGACACTGGGGTAGACTTGACCAGGCGGTATCGGGATTACATGTATATAATTGGTTATTTATATGCGATCGACTAGATAGCGAAGTGAAGTAGAGTGAGCGGGATTTGCTGAAGAACTGGATAGTCCAAACACCCAGGCAGGAGATTTGAAAGGATTGAAGAGATGTACCTAATTCGAGAAATAATTGTAAATGCATAAAAATGTGTGCCATGTGGGTGTGCGCCCAAATTGTACCTAACAATGTTATATGATGCTGATGTTTGAACTTGTAACTTGGAAAAAGCAAATAAACAGAAGTAAAAAAAAAACAGCAGAGGCGCACAGGCTGATAAGTAAGAACATTCCAACTTTCTAAAAATGGTATTTTCAAACACAGAACATAAAAATCAACTTTACTAAAAGATGCAGTTTTACATTCTGAGTCCAGGCATACTAAACTCCATTTCCCTGTCTTGTCCCAATGGGAAGTTATGCTTATAAGATGTTATAAATAAACACCCATTCTATCCTATGGGACAGATAGCCTTTCCATAGTGAAAAACAAAATACACAATAATTCAGTACCAGGACTTGTCACACACACCAGTACATGTCCTACCTTTAACATACACAGCACCCTGCCCACAGGGGTACCTTGGGACTACCTTAGGGGTAACTTATATGTAATGAAAAGGAAGATTAAGGCCTGGCAAGTGGGTGCTCTTGCCAGGTCGACATGGCAGTTACAAACTGCGCGCAAACACTGCAGTGGCAGGTCTGAGAACCCTTTACAGGGCCGCTTGTGTGGTGGCACAATCAGTGCTGCAGGCCCACTAACAGCATTTGATTTACAGGCCCTGGCACTTTCAGTGCACTTTACTAGGGACTTACTAGTAAATCAAATATTCCACACATGGAAACACTAATTCGTAATACCATGTACAACAGGAGCACTTGCACTTTAACACTGAACAGCAGTGAGAAAGTGCACAGAGGCACTAAACCAACAACAACAGAGTTCAAACCGGGAGGTCAGAAAGTAAAAAGACAAGGGAAACATGCCAACAGATGCCAGGTCTAACAACAGAGTGCATAGCTCTGCCAACCAGAAACCCCAATTTCTAACAATTATCATACGGTCATTGTAATTTCAGGAGCTGAATATCAAAATTCTCTGTTGAATTTATTTTGTACCTCCAAAGTCATTGCTAGTTTCAGCACAAAAATGTGACCCACCACTACCATTGTCATTATTTTACCACAGCTTCTGATTGAAGCCTGGAATAGATAATATCATGGGTACTCACAACTTTCTAACCTAGAACCTTTCACAGCTCTGAATCCCTTCATCTCTTTAAAAACCAATGTGCTACACTGCAATCTTTTACGGTGGATTTACCTATGATTTGTTTCTCCGTTTCTCCTTGCCGAGTGTTCTTCATTTGCCGCCCTGGCAAACGCATTTGGGGGGGGGGGCTTAATATTGCCACCCCATCTCGAGAAGGCAGGTAAGAGTGTGGAGGAGGCTGCTGCCCCCAAACTCTGTGCACCTGCTATCACTCTGTGGAGAAGTGTGGCTCAATGTGGAGAAGTGTGGCTCAATGGTTAGAGCAGCAGACCCTGATGCTGAGGTCTAGCCCGGGACCAGGGTTCAATTCCCGCCTCGGCGGGTCTTGGGCTCAATTTCCTCGGACCTGATAATTCTCACCTCGGTGCCTATTCTAATCATGGTTCCCACTCTGCAACTCTGGGCAATAGCTTGCTTAATCTCCACAACGGCCCCAACAGCGCTGGGATGCCTAGCTTCACTTTGGGGGTGCCCAGGAGTGAGCATTTCACAGGGGAAAGCCAGGAAGGGTTCCACAGCGGTATGCGTACAGCGCCAAGACACCTCAGGGTATAAGTGCGCTATACAAGTACGAATTCATTTAATTTCATTTCTCTGAGGTACAGCACATGTACATTTGTACTTTAAGGCTGTATATTTGTAAGGACTTCTGGCAGGTAACGCATACAGTGTATCAAACAGTCATTGACAAAGAGTGAATTTGCGTATTAACAGTAATATTCTAAAGTAACTTTATTGTGAATATGGTCAGTTACGCTAAGGTCTGTATGATTACATAACGGAGACAACACTTGTTTATTATCTTCTCAAGGCTAAATATGATTGGAGGCTCCTACGTGAAAAGATGGTGACAGTCCTGTAAACAGAGACGTGTGTTTTAGTTGATAAGGACTGGTGTAATTTAATATATTTACTAATAAGTGATGTACATGCAGCACACAATAGGACATCTTGTGGTTCTCTTCACCAACATTTTGAGGAAGATGAGGCACTTTATTTGTCTGTGGTGCAGTAAGCCCAAAGGCAAAAGGCACAGGAGCATCTTTAAAACAAGCCCATAGGCAGTAAAATATAATTCTGATGCTCAGTATATCCAAAATGGCCACCCGAAACCTATATACAAATGATCATAATGAATATGACACCCATTAATAATCATAATATCTTTATTGCTTGATTAATAAAAAATAATTGCAATCAAAACATCTTCACAATCACACAATATGTAAAAAAAACTGTACCACAGATATTATTAAAAATGTACCAATACATTCATAGATATGTCACAAAACCAGTCCAGTTCACCGTACATTATAATTGCAAAAAGAGAAATTATGTAATCTATCAAACATGGGCTAGATGATGCAATAAATAGTACCTCCAACATATTATTATAAAGTGCATCAATAATTACTATAACAGGAAATTGTACATATTGCATATTAAAATGCAGACGTGCAATAATTAGTAATTCTACTGTACAAAACCAAATATAAAGTGCATCAATAATTACTATAACAGAGTAGCTTCAGTTATTACATTTCTAATTATTTCCCTAGCAGCATGAACACTAAGGGGTCCTGTGAAATGGGACCGCCCGCCATAGGTGCGAGGGTCCCGTTCCAGAGATTAGGATGTGCCCCCCACAATGGCGGGCGGAAACCCAGCAATCCTGACTTTGCGTCGGGCGGTGCACTCAGCACTGCCCGCCACAATGCCCGGAAGGCATGTTGTGCACTTCCATGCACAACATGGCAGGCACCATGCAGTGCCTGCCATGTTGTGCATTGTACTGCAGGGGGGTATCATAGGTAACCCCGATGTGCACCCCTCACCCCCCAGCAGTCCCTGGGGGCCTGCAACGGGCCCCCACAGGCAGACTCTGCATGCCTTTGCATGTCCCAGCACACATTCAAATATGTCTGGCGGTGTCTAACAGACACCACCACCTTATTGAACCCATTTCCGCCCGGTTGACTTGTCGACCGATCAGAAAAGCGGCGGACGGTCTTTCTGTCCGACGCCGACCCCCCAGCCTTGTAATATGGTGGGGGTCTTTGCTGAGAGGATGGCGGGTGGATCGTCCCCGCCGGCCGGCGGTGCCTAACTCCAGCCCGGCATGGGCGATCCGCCCGCCATCCTAATGGGGCCCCAAGTCTCCAAAATATCAAAGTGTGCAAAAGTCTCATAAGTGCAAGGGATATAACTATAATACATCGTCAACTGACAATACCAAACACTTTTCAGCTGCATGTAAAAAGTTTATTAATTGGCATAACAACGGGATCGACTCACCAGATAGGTACCTAATATGACGGCCGTTGCACACAGTTTGGTGCCACGCCTTTGAGGACTGAAGGCATAACAAATTGATCATTCTTTGTTTCTGGTTCTCGGTAGCATGTCATTGGGATGGTAGAATTGGTAACTGAATGAATATTAATTGGAGGCTGACAGAGGCTCATATGAGGAAATAGATGCATGTCGTACAAGACCTTGTTCACAGAAGTGAGAATTACCTTATATGCAGCGGTCATGGCAATATTTAAAATATGTCATGGCTTCACTACTGAACCTTAATCTACACTCTCTTGGATGAGCAAGCCATACAATAACTACAAGAAAGGTTAACCAAACAGAGAAGGAGATCAACACGGTCAGGACAAACTTATTTTTAGGACATCCTCGTGCCCCTTGAATCGTAGTGAGTGGAGTACATAGTACATTGCAACTCCCACACTCTTGCATAATGAATGAGTAAAGGCTCCGGCTCTTGTAATGAGCTGTCCTTGTAAGGAATGTGATATGCAATTTGATGGCAGGAAGTAACTAGTAGAATCATGTCGCAAGTAATTAGAAAACCAAAAACGCTAAGTGGAATCTTTATTCGTTTTGGGCAGGTAAATGAGATTATTCATTAAACAAGACAATACCGTTTTTCCCTGACACCAAGGAATGGATTGAAATAGTTATAAACGCAGCTAGAAGATAAAACTGCTGTACACATCAAGAAATCAGTTAAAGTCGATTGACTTTTGGATACAGCTATTTTCCGTTTCCCGGAGCATATCAAACTACTGCACAGCCACTGCGAGCTCGCTGTTTGTGCAGTTAGCCAGAACACGAGGTCACGCAATGCAACCTGATCTTGATCACCGCGTGCTCCTGTGAACATGGAGTCCATGACGGTGCATTGTGCTTTGTAAACCGCCAGTAAACGAATATTACTTCTCTTACCTGACGGCCTTCCCTTAGGAACGTAGAGCTTAGTTTTCCTTGACTGAAAATACAACAGTGAAGTCAAATTCCTTTTACTAAGTTATTAGCCATAGTGAGGGTATGGGACATGAAATGCATTCTGTCTGAGTCAGGCAGGCAACTAGAGGCAAATTTCGGGGGGGGGGGGGGGGGGGGATGGAAAATCTTTCGGGGGGGGGGGGGGGGGGGCTAATTCTTCCAACCACGGACAGAGTGGCTGTAAGAAGGGGTGAACACACAACAAAATCCTCATTTACAAGTAAATGGTCTTTAAGACCTGTTAAGTACTTGGGTGCGGCTACAATTAGATGCTCGCCAGCCCGTGAAGGTGTCTCTGCCCGGGCTGACACACACAACGGGGGAGGGTTGAAGCCCCGTGAGCCCAATGGGTGTTGCGCGCCTGGTCTGAGTTCAGTTAAAGTGCATACCCAACGTATATACCTTTCTTTTGGCACCTATTGACGCATAGTGATAATTGCACTCCTCATCTGTTACACAAAGGACTGGTTTCATAATGCCTATAATGTGAGAGAGAAAAGCACTGGAGCCTGCCAAGTGGAAGCATCCGTTACACAAGAAATCGACTCTATCACTGCAGCCCATCCAGCAGGCAGGCCCACGAGACCCGGTGGAGTCCTTCTCTGGAGTCACATGTTAGCTCAATCAAGGATATATATTTGAGTTGAAGTTCAGTTAGGGTGACCAACTGGCATTGGTGCAAATTCAGGACGGTGAGTGTAAAAATTCAGGACAAAGGGTCAAAATTCAGGACACAAATTCAGGACAGAAGGCCAGAATTCAGGACAAAACTTCAGGACAATAGGTAAGTTTTACAGACACCTCAGAGGTCGCGCAATAGTATATAAGTAAGGCCAGCCATTTCCAAACATATTCAACCATTTGCAAACCTATCCATCATGTATCCTTCCATCTATCATTTCACTCATCCATCCCTTCATCCATCCTTACACTCATCCATCCATTATCCATCCATCCACCCTTTCACCCTATCCATCTGTACACTTATCCATCCACTCTTCATCCCATCCATCCATTCACTCATCCATCCAGCCATTTACCCTTTCACCAATCCAGCCATCCTTTCACTTACTAATCCTTCCACCCATCCACTCTTTTAGTCATCCATCCATCCTCCCTTTCTCTCTCCATCGACCTTTTCACTTAGCCAACCTTCCTTCCATCCATCCACCCACCCATCCATCCATCTACTCATCCACTCATGAATCCATCCATTGACCCTATCACTCATCCATCTATCATTTCACTCCTTCACACATCTATTCATCCTTTTGTCCATCTACCCTCCCTTTCACTCACTCATACATCCTTACATCCACCCTTTCACTCATACGTCCATTCATTCACCCTTGCACTTATCAATCCATCAATCCATCCATCATTTCACTCATCCACCCACCCACCCACCCATCATCCACCCAACCAGCCACCCACCCACCATCCACCCACCCATCCACTCATCCACCCTTTCACCCACCGACCATCCACCCACTCATCCACTCATCCATCCATCCTTTCACCCACCCACTCATCATCCATCCAACCATCCTTTCACCCACCCACTCTCCATCCATCCTTTCACCCACCCACTCTCCATCCATCCATCATTTCACCCACCCACTCATCATCCATCTATCCATCCTTCCCCTCATTATCATCCACCCACCCACTCATCATCCATCTATCCATCCTTCCTTCCCCTCATCCATCCATCCTTTCATCCACCATCCATCCTTCCCCTCATCCATCCATTCTTCCCATCCATTATCCTTCCCCTCATCCATCCATCCTTCCCCTCAAATCATCCATCCATCCTTCCACTCATCCATCCATCCATCCTTTCACCCACACACTCCTCATCCATCCATCTATCCTTTCACCCACCCACTCTCCATCCATCCATCCTTTCACCCACCCACTCATCATCCATCCATCCATCCTTCCCCTCATCATCCATCCTTCCCCTCATCATCCATCCATCCTTCCCCTCATCATCCATCCATCCTTCCTTCCCCTCATCCATCCATCCTTCCCCTCCATCCATCCATCCATCCTTCCCCTCATCATCCATCCATCCTTTCACACTCATCCATCCATCCATCCTTCCCCTCCATACATCCCCTCATCCATCCATCCTTCCCCTCCACCCTTCCCCTCATACATCCATTCTTCCCATTCATTTATCCTTCCCCTCATCATCCATCCATCCTTTCACCCACTCATCCATCCATCCATCCTTCCCCTCCATCCATCCCCTCATCCATCCATCCTTCCCCTCCATCCATCCATCCTTCCCCTCCATCCATCCCCTCATCCATCCTTCCCCTCCATCCATCCATCCATCCTTCCCCTCATCATCCATCCTTTCACCCACTCATCCATCCATCCATCCTTCCTTCCCCTCCATCCATCCATCCTTCCCCTCATCATCCATCCATCCTTTCGCCCACTCATCCATCCATCCACCCATCCTTCCCCTCCATCCATCCCCTCTTCCATCCATCCTTCCCCTCCATCCATCCATCCTTCCCCTCCATCTATCCATCTATCCTTCCCCTCATCATCCATCCATCCTTTCACCCACTCACCCATCCATCCATCCATCCTTCCCCTCCATCCATCCCCTCATCCATCCATCCTTCCTTCCCCTCATCCATCCATCCTTCCCCTCATCCATCCTTCCTTTCATCCATCATCCATCCGTCCCCTCCATCCATCCATCCTTCCCCTCCATCCATCCATCCATCCTTCCCCTCCATCCATCCATCCATCCTTCCTCTTCATCCATCCATCCATCCTTCCCCTCATCATCCATCCATCCTTTCACCCAATCATCCATCCATCCATCCATCCACCCATCCATCCATCCTTCCTTCCCCTCACCCATCTTTCCCCTCATCCACCATCCAACTACCCTTCCACCCATACATCCAGCTATTTACATTTTCTCTCATCCATCCTTCCCCTCATCATCCATCCATCCTTTCACCCAATCATCCATCCATCCTTCCTTCCCCTCATCCATCTTTCCCCTCATCCATCATCCAGCTACCCTTCCACCCATACATCCAGCTATTTACATTTTCTCTCATCCATCCTTCCCCTCATTCAGCAATCCATCCATCCTCTCTCATTATCCATTTATTCACTCTTTCATTCATCCATTTACCCTTTCACTAATTCATCCAGCCATCCACCCATCCCTTCACTTACATACTCGCCCACCTTTCCATATTAATTTTGAGCTGAGCCCTTTTGAGAAGAGGCCCATCAAGAACTTCACCCTCGCTGCAGGGTACGTTCCAGGGCTTGGACAGAAGCCACCCAGGGCGGAGACAGGATCCACCGCAGGGGGGGACAAGAGCCATCACAGGCGGGGTAACAGGATCCACCAGGGTGGGCACAGGGGTGGGCACGCAGTTTTCTAGTATCATCTTGGGCTCCTCGCCCCCTCCGGCACAAGAGGCTCTCTGTCCAAAATGCCACCCCCCACTGTGATGTACAGTACTTAAAGGAGATACTCTAAGAGAACTGATAGAACTGATTGTCCTTCATACTTGGTTAATCAGCGTGGGTGTGTTTGTGCCATTTCTTTATTGTATTACATTATAGACTGCATGTTTGAAGAACCGAGGTTTGCTTACAATTTAGTGACAGTAATTAAGCTCTGTGAAGAGAAGCACATGCTGCCTCGGTGTAATCAGGGGTGTAATCTGGCTGAGCGAGGATGTTTGGGGCCCTGGGTAGAAATGGAATGTGTGAAGCCCCTCTAAATTGCAGAGACATGGTGCATTCAGGGCTGTTTGCATCTGAATAGATGCCCCTGCTCCTGAAGCTGCAGCCCCTCCCTCTCAGTCACCTTCGAGCAAGCACCTCTTAACAGCTCATCAAGGGCTGGAGGTGTCAGGACTATCCCGCTGTGCCCCTCCAATGCTGCGGGGTATCTGAGCTTTGATACAGCATCGGAGTCAAGAAGGGAGGTGGGGCAAGCTGTGCCGGCTTTAGGGTGCAGCGACTAGGGCCCGGCTAAAATGACGGACAAATGGCGTCCGTTAAAGAATCCTTCACGGACAACGGACAGACGGCCAAAATTACGGACTGTCCGTGAAATTTACGGACGGTTGGTCACCCTAAGTTCAGTCTGCTGAAGTGAGTGGGCTAGGGGTTGCGCTGGGATACAAGGCAGAGCTCTGCAAACCTGGGCAGAGATTCCCCATTTTGGATTTCTGTACATGGAATGCTCGTATAGGTTTTATACCAATAAACATGTGCCCAGTAAAGGATATCCATCACTTTGATGAAGACCTTGAAGTGGGAGGCTTGGGAAATGTACTCGGGTTTGCTAGACCTCACCTCCTATGCAGACAGGGTTGTCCTTTCTAATGGCCTGCCTGGCCCATTCCAATGATGGTATCTTCTTTGAGATGAGGAGAAAGCTTCCCTTAATGCTGCACTGAAGAATGTTTTCCTTTTTTACCTACAGTATCTGTCTTTTCATTTATAAACTATGGCTGAGAGGAGGAACCGCAGATTTACAGGAAGAAAATTGACAGTCATGGTGGATGAGATCATTAGGGAAGAGCCCCATTTGTCTGTAGCCCCTACTCAATCAAATATAGTACATTACAAAGCGATCTATTACATCGCCTGCTTTTAAAACGCGGTCTTTACAACAACCGCGTTGTTAGTACGCAATGCATTTACATCGCAAGTCATTACAACAACTTGCAGAAGGGGGTACTCTGGACTTAGGAATAGTATTATTTACTATTCCTACTCCAGTTTGCGCAACAGTAAGGAAGGTGTTGGAATTAATTTCTATTACCTCAGCGCCCCCTACAGCAAGTCGTTGTAATGACGTGTGATGTAAATTCATCGCGTACTAATAACGCTGTTGTTGTAATGACCACATAGTAATAGTACTGCGATGTAATGACAGCGTTGTAAATGCTGTTTTCCACTCAATATATTACTCAGAAAAGGCAAATGTGTCACAGATTTGTCTCAAGGGTGTATGTTGTGTCTAAAATCAGGCATTCACAGCAGGAAGTTAGAACGTGCTGTAATGATCTGCAGGGGTGGGTAAGTTCTCAGGCATCCAAAGCACACCTAGAGGCCAGCAGACTGGCGATGATTCTCTGAGGCCTATACACCTCTTCCACTGGGAGGAAAAGCTGTATAGGAACCTGAACTCTGAAGGCTTTGCAGGAATCCCAGGCAAAGTGGAGCTAGATAGGTAGGAGGAGCACAGTAAAGTAGACAGCAACCAAATAATTACATTTCTATTCCTCTGGAAATTACATAACATTTTGCCTTGTAACACAATGTAATCTAAAGTAAATTTAGACATTTCATAAAAAGGTGCAACAAATCTAATGCCAACCCCCAGTGAAGGGCAGTCTATCTTAACCAACTGTAATATTGCCACAGCAATTCAACTCATTTCCTTTTCAGAATGTAATCCAAACTGCCATGAATATGTACTTTATGTGTACTATTTAAAAATGTTATCTATAAGTATTCGTTGACTGCCCTACTATGTTACATGCAGATACACAAACTAATATAAAACATGTCAACTTCTTTCTATATGCATTCTTCACATCAAAGTGACATAAGGAAGAATAGGAGCTATGTCTGTGTAAGTTGTTAACTCATGACATAACTGCTGTAGTCACCCATCTCTGATGGCTCTTCTACACAGCTTTACCTTCTTCATCCTCAGAGTCTCACTCTGCCCACCACAACTGCAACCACCATTGTTGTGTTTCCCCTTCGTCAACATGCAGTAGTAGGCACTTCTCCACGTGGCCCATCTCCAACATGTATATTGGCAGTGCGCACCTCAGTTCTTGCTCCTATTTCCAGTTACAACTCATGCTACTACATATTATTAGGGATCCAGGACCCAATGGGATGGTGGCAACTCATCCTAGGCCACATGGCAGTGTGGATAGGGGGAGACCACCATTAAGGCAGCAGAGGGAGGCCACCAATGTTCATAGTTTCAGGAAACTATGGGCCGCAATATCATTGGCCCAGTCTCCCCGCCTGAAGAGCAGATGGGCCAGATCATACAGCTCATCAAATTGTACAAAGAAATCATGGGTGACATTAGCCAGTCAGAGAGGGAATACAATAACCTCCTGAAGAGCCAATATCTGTCATGTGCACCTTTTCTGCGGTAGTGCAGGATGGAGTTAAGGACATAGGTAGGGGTATACTTGAACCAACTAACCCTTTCAGTGGAGCCAGGACCAAGCACCACCTGCTTTCACAGACAGGGATGCCCTGCAACAGTAAGTGCCACCTGCCATCCCTGTAAACGCTGCAACTACTGAGCCACTGGTCACCCTGGGAAGGGACTGGTCATCAGGGTCAGTGGAGATGATCACATCACAACCACCACCAAGAGGCACAAGTAATTTCCACCTGTGCAGTTGTCACATTGACTTTTGAGACAACTCACATCTCACATTGGCCTTTTGAGGAGTATTTAAATGGACATTTACCCCACACATTTTGGGCTAGAACATTAAAGATCCTACACACCATGATTGTCAATTCTGTGTTTGATATAATGTTGATCATACTTGTGATGAAAAATATTGTGTATTTTGTTCACCACTTACCAGCTGCAAAGAAACATTTTTGTTTCTAGAAATATTATTTATTCTGTCACTACTTGTGATTTGTAGTTTCTTGAATGCGCCTATATGGTTTTGGAAAATGTGTTGTGAAACATCTTATCATCTCTTCAAAATATATCTGACAATCATCCAACATCTTATGTCTATAATCATGGCTACATAGTCCAATAGAACAAAATGCAAACAGACCATTTAACGAGATGGAATAAACTCAGACTTAGTTTTAAGATATATAGATTTTTTTACATGAAATAACACCATACTGTTATGTTCCTCACATAGTACTGTAGAAGTAGACAATTCTTAGTAAGTGGATACCATTATTCTCATATAGCATAAATATACTCACAAAGGAGTATCAGTCATTTCTACAAACACCCAATGTAATAATGGCAGCATGTACAACTGAATCAGTGGTTAACAACAAAAAACAAAGTAAGTCAACAGGAAAGACACCCACCACATACAACATCAGTCTGAGAAAAGTATGCTACTTTGCTCATTTAATCAGTGACCGATGAGTCTTTTGTACTACTGAAAGTAAACATGTCTGTTCACCTACAGAAAACACAAGAAGGTCAATATTACTATCTAATCTAATTAGATTACATAGATACACTCTAATGGGCGTATCACAAGGTAGCATCTACTGTTACATAATTTTCTGATGTGAATATGAAAACATTGGTACAATCAGTTTGTAAATGTTCCATTCAGCCATGTACTCAACGCAGTAATAAACATTGCCATTTGAACCCACATCATATGAACAACAGCATAACCTCAATACTTTACAACAAACTACAGGAGTCTGCCATCTGTAGATCAAAATTTGAACATCTACAATGACGTTCTTTTAGTGATATTTACCCTTATGAAAAGAAGTTGGCAATGACATCTTGGCGGAGAGGATTTCCTTCTTCATCACCACTGTCAATCAATCAACAATGTTTATTTTGGACACTGCCTATAAAACATACCATATCAAATCATTTAACAGAACATCAAATATGTTACATCTTGAGGGGCGTGACCAAGGAGCCGATTGATGGCAGCACACTAGCAAAGCTCCGTTCCTCGCATGCTGATTAACATCACCAATCCGTATAAATATCAGATCCTGCTAGCACGAAACAACGAGGGTGGCACGGGAGAAGCGGCAACAGGCGGTGATGGTACACTGATTTGCTGATGTGATTGTGATGATGTACATGCCCATGTTTGAGGGCTGGGCTGGAGGATGGGCCTGCTGCCACGGAAGAGGGGCTGCACCCTGATGTGTAGGCCAGATCAGAGGATCGGCAAAGTGGTATTGACTGAGAAGGGTGAGTGTCTGTCTTCCCCCCTTCCCCTCAGCTGGACCCTGAGGAAGTGGTGGCCACCCTGTGCTGGGTTCTGTGGGCAACTGGAAGTGGCAGGGACCCCCCAGCGGCCGGGCTAGTGTCCTGTAGGAACAGTGGGCCTGTGTCTGTGAATGGGGTGAGGTGACTCCCGGACCAGGACTTTGGAGATCTTGGCCTGGGGCCAACTGGGCCCTATAAAGGAGTTATGTTATGTTATGTTAATAACCATTTGTAAAGCGCGCAGGCACCCATAGGTTTCATGGCGCTGGAAAGAAGACTGTTGCAACCGGAATACTAGAAGAATGCTTGCTCAAACAGCCATGTTTTCAAAGCTTTCCTGAAACTCAGAAGGTTGTCACAGTCTCTGAGTGTCAGGGGGAGAGAATTCCAAAATCTGGGGGCAAGGTGAGAAAAACAGAATCCTCCCTGTCGTTTACGTCTGAAGGACGAGGTGGTTAACATGGAGAGATGAGCTGAGCGGAGATTGCGCGAAGGAGTATACTTTGTGATCATGTTGCTAATAAATCTAGGGCTATTGCCGTGCAAAGCCTTGAAGGCCAAGCATCCAGTCTTAAAGGCTACGCGTTGGGCAACCAGAAGCCCGTGGAGTTTTTCCAGTTCAGGTCTGGCTGACAGCCATTTCGGATGCTTATGAATCAGTCTAGCTGCCTGATTCTAGACCATTTGAAGTCTTTTTTGTAGACCAACAGGCAGGCCTAGATTGATTGAGTTTGAGTAGTCAAGCCGAGAGAGTATAAGGGCTATCACCACCTGTATTAGTGCTGAGTGAGTCAATAGGTGTGCAATTTTCTTAGTTGGTGGAAACTGCCGGAGATCACTGCTCCCACCTGTCCATGCAGCGAGAGGTCAGCGTTAATGATGACCCCTAGGCTTTTCACCGAGAAGGAGGGGGTGTGGGAAGACCCCAGTTCTGCCGGCCAGAAATACGGACCCCAACTGTTCCCGCTCTTCCCAGGCAGTATCAGATCCATCTTGCCCGGGTTGAGCTTCAGGTGATTCGCATCCATCCAACGCTGGATGTGAAACATAGTTGCCCGAAACCCAGCCGTGGCGTCAGGGGAGCCAAGTGGGAATATGATCTGCAAATCATCTGCATAATTAAATATGGTGATGTTTCTGTTTCTTAGTGAGTGGATCAACGGCTTTAAATATAAATTGAAAAGCAACGGGGATAGGGAGGAGCCCTGCGGGACCCCACAAGTGGAGGTGAGCTTGGGAGCGGTAAGGGTTCCAAGCCTTACTGCTTGAGTGCGGTCCGCAAAGGAAAGATTCTATCCAGCCGAGTGCGGGTCCACGTAGGCCCGCCTGCTCGACATGGTTCAACAGGATCTTATGGTCGACCGTGTCGAACGCGGCCGACAAATCCAGGAGTACCAAAGCTTGATGGTCTCCCTTGTCTGCCTTTGCTCTAAAAGTGTCCAGGACTGCAAGAATCACGGCCTCCGTTGAGTGCGCCGGACGGAAGCCAGCTTGATTAGGCTCTAGGTAGTCTGAGCGTTCCATGAAGCTAGACACACACTTAGTCACATGGGCCTCTAGTATTTTTGCCAGAAAAGGTAGGAGGGAGATGGGACGATAGTTAACAGGGTTTTTGGGGTCGGCCCCTGTTTTTTTTATAAGGGGAACTACCATCGCATGCTTAAAGGCAGTGGGAACCTTGCCTTGGGCAAGTGACTCATTAAGAAATGGGAGCACGCTCTGAGGCAAGACAGAGAAAACATCTTTCAGGATGTGCGGAGGACAACAGTCATTGGGTGACCCCGATGTGACACGGGTCATTAGTTCTGATAGAGTTTTAGAACAGATGGGTTGAAAGGTGTCTAGTATGCATTGGCTGTTTGAAGTGTCATCCAATGGTTCCCAGTGAAAGTTATTGGGAAGACTGGCTTTAATGGTGGAGATTTTGTCCAGAAAGTAGTTGTTCAAGGAGTTACAGAATTTCTGGGTGGGGGTCTGAATAGGCGAAGTTCTGGCATCATTACATAGATCATTCACTATTTTGAAGATTTCTTTGGATTTATTTTAGGAACAGAATAATTTTGTAGAAAAGTAAGCCGCTTTGGTGATCAGGATGGCTTTTTTATACATTCCGCGAGCATTGCAGAATTGTTCCCTGTCTTCAATGGAGAATCTTGATCTCCATTTTCTCTCATATTGACGCAACTCAAGTTTTTGTTTTTTAAGGTCGGTGGTAAACCATTTATGGGCGTCTGAGTGGCGAGTACGAGAGAATTTGACAATTGGGGCATGAGTGTTACTAGCCGAGGATAGCCACTTGGTGACATTTCCTTCCATGATGTTGATATCCTGACAGAAAATGGGTATAGAGTTCTCCAAGGTATTAATGAAAACCAGTTTATTTAAGGATTTCCATTTCCTGGTTATACCACCCACCGAAGAGGAGGGTTTTTTATAGCCGCTGGAAATGATAGTGAATTGTATCAGATGGTGATCTGACCAAATGCATGAGGTAATTAACGGTGTTGAGAGCGAGATATTGCGGGCCCAGATATGATCCAGAATATGTCCCTTTACATGAGTAGGGTTGTGTAGGTGCTGGAATAGATTTAAGTTGGATAGAAGTTCAGATAGTTCATCAGCGTGGGGTCCCCCGGAGGCATCATTAAACCAGTAGTTCAGGTCCCCGATAAGGAGTACCTTCTCATAGTTTATCACTAAGGAAGCCATTTGTTCACCTAAAGAGGTGTGGAAGGTAAGCATTGCTTGAGGGGGGCAGTAGATGAGAACTAGCACCAGGGATCCTGTGTCCATATCAAGTTTTATGGCCATATTCTCGACCTCGGGGAGGATAAGAGAGGTCATAGTGGAAATTTTTTAATTTTTGTTAATTATGACAGCGACCCAACCTCCCGTCTTCCTAGACATCCGGTTTACCGACAAGATGTAATAGTCGGATGGGAGGGCTGCTAAGATGTCAGGTACCGAATCCTCGTTAACCAGGTTTCAGTAATTGAAAGGACATCTAGTTTGTCAGAAGTGAGCAGCAGAAAAATGTCAAGTTGGTGTTTAGCCAAAGAACGCATGTTGAGACAAAGGAAGCGGAGGGCGGTTTGCTTAGTTACTGTGAGTTTGGCAACTGCAGGAGGATGTGGGGTATGACCACTGGGGAGGGCGTATTGTATCTGAGATTCTAAGATACCGTTGGTTAAGATGCAACTGTAAGTGGTGGGGTCCAAGGGAGAAGAAAGTCTATCTGATGGTTTAAGTGATTTTAGCTTCTTGGGTGAATAGCTGATAATTTGGCCAGGGTCCGTGGCCCCTGGACCCGGCCAGGCGCTGCCGGGCGCAGACGGGCTTGCCTTTGGCGCACCTTCGGTGTGCCAAAGGCACGCCCGCTGCGCACATCCGCTGCGCGCGTCTGATGCATGTTCTTAACATGGGCTGAACTTATACCCGACAGGGCTAGCGTCAGGGGGGGCATGTCTCGCTCTGCCTGGTCCACCCTCCACTCAAACAGCAATCAGCTGCGGTGGACCGGGATCGGAGCGGGAGGCGTGCGGTGCAATCAAGGTAAGAAGAGCTTCCTGGCAGCAAGGTATTTAAAATATTTTAGAACATAAAAGTAAAGGTTTAAAAACAAAAGAGACAAACACACCACGCAAGGGTGCAGCCAACAGTAGCACAACTCGCAAAGCTTCAGACGCGCGTCGCTGAGGCTACAGACTTTATGTGTAGTTTCTGGGAGGCAGCGTCAGAGGGGGGCGTGTCTCGCTCTGCCCGGTCCGCCCTCCACTCAAACAGCAATCAGCTGCGGTGGACCGGGGTCGGATCGGGAGGCGTGCGGCGCAATCAAGGAAAGAAGAGCTTCCTGGCAGCAAGGTATTCAAAATATTGTAGAACATAAAAGTAAAGGTTTAAAAACAAAAGAAACAAACACACAACGCAAGGGTGCAGCCAACAGTAGCACAACTCTCAAAGCTTCAGTTCCGACGGGAAGATGGTGGGAAAGTGTGCTGGCTCCGGTCTGGGCAGCAGAGTGATCGACATTGCGGTGATCGGCTGCAGCGCTTCGGGCCCTGGGGGTAAGGAGCGGAGAGGATGCGGCCCTCCTTGGTGGTGGGAGCACTGGACCGTGGAGGCCAGAGAGCTGCAGGACGCTCTGATTTAGGAGGAGAGGTGAGGCGGGCCTGCGTTGTGGGGCCACGGCGGCAGTGCCAGGGAGGCGGGGAATTGGCCTGCCTCTGTGATTGCATCAGTGCCTGGATGGGAAGCCACTTGATTGAGACCTGCAGCCATGGGGCTACAGAGAGATACTGGATGGAGACCCATGGGCTGCCCTGCCTAGAGAAGGTACAGAGGAAAGGCCTGGCTGTGCGGGCCCGGGGCTTGGCCATGAGTGAGCAACAGAGGAGGTATTGAATGCCAGCTGGAGGTCCTGTTGATCTAGGGCAACCTAAGGGGGTGGGGGTAGCTGCCCCACTCATCTGTCACACCTATCTACTGGGCAGTGCTCTGTTGGGATAGAGGGTCAAAGACTAGAGTTGTGATGAATTGAATGCCCCTGTGTGGAGCAGCCTACTTTGCGATGAGGCTGCGGGAGACTGAGACCACCTTGCTGACAACAGGATTCCATTGGTAGGACTAGTAAAGAGGTAGTGGCCTCTTTCTCTTCCATTGTCCACCCTATGTCCCCGAGTGAGGCCAGCTCTGTGCATGGAGTTGTGTGGCAAGATTGTGGAAAGACACTAGTATCTACAGCCACTAAATTCCTTGGGTGGGAGAACAGGCTAACAGAATGGAACCTCGAAGTGGGAAGTCTGCAGGGGTTTGGCAAGTGTGTGCTATTTGGCTTAGACCACCATGGGGATGTGTGGACAGAACTGGCCATAATTTCATTTAAAGACCTACAGGATGAGTACCGGATGGCCGACTCAGAACGTTACACAATACATACAGGGGCAGCTGCCAGAATATGCTCCCCTTGAGGACAGACTAATATTGGACCCAATGATAGATAAGGCCACATCCCCAATATATAAGAAAATTATGAATAATGTACCCGACACCCTTGGGGCACTGTGGGAGGCATGGTAAGCAGATATTGGGATACTGGAGGACGATAACTGGGCTCGATTCTGTCTGGTACAACTCAGTATCCTCATAGGGCCTACTCCTCCAGAGCATTTATGCACAGGCTGGGACTCTGTCCTTCGAGTCATTGCACCAGTGGCTCAACGAGAAGAAGAGTGTCGCCGTCACAGCTGTTGCCGTCGCATCACCAGAGAAGCGTGTCGCCGCAGCCACATCACCAAAGAAGCGTGTCTTTGTCGCAGCTGTTTGCCGTTGCGTCACCGGAGAAGCATGTTGCCACCGCAAGGGTTGCCATGACATCATCTGAGAAGCGTGTTGCAGGGTCTGTCACGGGCATACACACATCTTCATTGCATCGCATCAAGGGCACCATCTTATCGCATCGCACCGGATTGTCGCATCGCATCGAGGCACCATCTTGCAACATCGTAACGGGAATGCAGTATGTGAATCAAGGCATCACCTCCTCTCCGGTAAGCAACAGACGCATCCCCTACTCCGCGCAAGCATTGAGTCGGGAAGCACCGCCTCCCCCGAAGCAAGGACCCGACGCATCACCCTCCCTGCGAACCTTTTGTTGGTTTTGCATACGCATCCAAGGTACTTTTTTGAGAAACGTGTCGCACTTATCATCAACTTGAACTAAGTTACTTCTACCACCTTTAAGCCTATTTTGAGTACAGTATTGTGGAATGTTTGCCGTTTGTGGTCTTGTATTAAGTCCAGTAAACATTTTTTTAAATTGGTGTGGTGTCCATTTTTAGTGTTTTCACAATATATATATATGTATCACAAATGCTTTACACACTGCCTCTGAGGTAAGCCTGTCTGCTCGTGCCAAGCTACCAAGGGGGTGAGCAGGGGTTATTTTAGAAGTGTACCCCCTTACCCTGACTAGAAGCAAGGGTCCCTATTTGGTCAAAGGTACGTACGTTTGCCAACTAGAGACTCCCAGTTCTATCAGTCGAGATACCAAAAGTTGTGGCTGATGTCTGCAGCTATGGTAGCTAAGAGTAATATTGCCAGGTCCTGGGGAGCAAGTCTCCCTCCAAGGGTGAGTCAATGGAAATTCGACTTAAATTGGTGCTGCACTGCAGAAAGAGTGATCTGGGTTGAGTATCGGGGTCTCTGAAGGTTCTAGGAGCCAAGACAGGGATGGTAGGGAGCTGGGAGAACCCCCACATATTTTTCTTTCTCTCTCTCTTGTGATCCTATGATAATATATGAAAGTCAAAAGAACAATTGAGTCACTGTTCATATGGCCGACCAGGGCTTCACGAATACAACTCCAGGGTTCACACACTCCATTTA
Organism: Lissotriton helveticus; assembly: GCF_964261635.1. Lineage (NCBI taxonomy): Eukaryota > Metazoa > Chordata > Amphibia > Caudata > Salamandridae > Lissotriton > Lissotriton helveticus. The sequence goes on along the minus strand of NC_136057.1, from coordinate 2,072,576,195 downwards.
AAGCCATGTGCAGTGGGAGTTGGCTATCCCTGGTAGGTGGCAGAAGGACCTAGATGAAGACCAGGCATTACATTTTGGAACTGTAATATCACCTTAGAAATACACTGAAAAAAACAAAAATTAAAGGAACTTTATAGTTAGGCGAAATGTCAGGTTAAAACTTACCATTTAATATTGACAAAATCCCTGAAATTCAGCAGTTATAGTTCTCTCAAGTAACTATAACTCATGCCCTAAATAAGTATAACTCACGCCATTGCAGCTTTGTGATTGGCTTAGGGGAGGGGAGGGAGGCTGCCTGCTTCCTCTGAGCAGCAGAGAAGATGTGGGACCGGACCAAGACGGCGAAGGTAAGTTAAATTAACTTTTATTTTTCATAGTTAAATTAAACTCTCCCCCCGACGCGCCCACAAGCCCCCCCACCCACGAGTCATGCCGGTCGTGACTGCATGACAAGTTCTATGACAGCATTTATAACATCACTACAAATATCTGAAATGGCATCATTGATGACAAAACTGTGCATGGTAGAGGATGCAAGTGAAATTTACTTTAGGGCATTAGTTATAGTTACTATAGCTGTTGAATTTTAGTGGTTTTGTTTGTTTCGGCAAGGCTGAAAGCATAGCACAAGTGGAGGTTTGGGGTCCAACCCCGACTTCTGCGCGCAGCTGACTATGCCATAAAACAATATAAAGAGTGTAATTTTAAGTGAAACACAACTACCGTCTATGCCAAAGGATCAGAACACAATAATATAAAAAGCAGCTGGCCTATTGGCTTTACGAAGGGGTCAGCACCTCAACAAATATAAAGCAAACCTATAATTAAAAGTATATTTTATAAATTCACACATTGTAATGTTTAATAATTGTGCTTGTCACAAATTCCAATAAAGGTTTTTTTATTTTAAAAAGAAACATTAAACATGTCTCTCACTCTCTTTTTTAAAAGCATTTTCAGGCCACAAAGTGCAGTCATTAAACCAATCACATGGGGTCCCTTCCCTCTAGCTGAAGAGCATAGAGCTCCAGCTGGATGTGCTTTAAGAGATATTGTAAGCCCCACTGGTGTCAAGGATTGCATGACTTACTGTGTTTTTGTATGTTGCTGGGGGGCTCTGTTATGTTACACTTACTTGTAGAGCACACGTTCAGTGTGCGGTTTCATGGCGCTGAAGTAACAGAAGCATTGCACACAGCACACTGTTTAATCATTCGCTATTCGGAAAAGCCACGAGTTTCCTCAATTTGGAATACCTGGGTGCAAACCTATTATCATATTGCAAGGATTTCCGAATACCGAAAATCTGACACCACTAAGTTTCTTTTTTTTAAAAGGAAGGATGATGAGAAGGTTGAGGTACATAGATCTCAAATTACGGGTGGGTGTATATTTTTGAATAGGGGTTGAAAAAAGGCAGTACTGCTACTAAGTAATGATTTAAAAAATTATGCAGCCGGCCTTCAAGATTGAATGCTGTTCTACCGGCAGCCAGTGCAATTTCCTCATCAGGGGGTGATGTCGGAATTTCAAGGTTGTTGGTATAAAAGCCTGTCTGCCTGATATTGTGCTAGTTGAAGTATGCAGTTCATGCCTTTGGGAAGCAGGATTCAATTATAGCCCCTAATTGAGGGTTTATAGACAAATTTGTATCAATCAGAACTCCAAGACCCTTGACTTATTTCTTGGGTTGATAGGAGAGCCCATTGTGACAGGTCCAAATGTGGAGTTCCACAAACCCTGTTTGCTACTAGAGATGAAATCTCAGTTTTCTCAGAATTCAAATTGAGTTGATGATTATTCATCCAATCACGGATAAATAACATTGTGTTTGAAAAGTTGCTTTGGATTCTGATGAGTTGTGGATGGTAAAGACCTACTGCATGTCATCTGTAGAGTTATAAACTTTAACCTTCATTTTATTTAGGGAGTACACTAACGGGCGTATATATAGACATTGAAGAGTAGGGAGACAGAGAGTATCCCTGCACAGGTTAACTTAATTTTGGGAGAAGAAAAGGAAGAGAGCCGAGATCCCCGAAGCAAGGACCCGACGCATCACCCTCCCTGCGAACCTTTTGTTGGTTTTGCATACGCATCCAAGGTACTTTTTTGAGAAACGTGTCACACTTATCATCAACTTGAACTAAGTTACTTCTACCACCTTTAAGCCTATTTTGAGTACAGTATTGTGGAATGATTGCCGTTTGTGGTCTTGTATTAAGTCTAGTAAACATTAAATATTTTTCTAAATTTGTGTGGTGTCCATTTTTAGTGTTTTCACAATATATATGTATGTATCACAAATGCTTTACACACTGCCTCTGAGATAAGCCTGTCTGCTCGTGCCAAGCTACCAAGGGGGTGAGCAGGGGTTATTTTAGAAGTGTACCCCCTTACCCTGACTAGAAGCAAGGGTCCCTATTTGGTCAAAGGTACGTACGTTTGCCAACTAGAGACTCCCAGTTCTATCAGTCGAGATACCAAAAGTTGTGGCTGATGTCTGCAGCTATGGTAGCTAAGAGTAATATTGCCAGGTCCTGGGGAGCAAGTCTCCCTCCAAGGGTGAGTCAATGGAAATTCGACTTAAATTGGTGCTGCACTGCAGAAAGAGTGATCTGGGTTGAGTATCGGGGTCTCTGAAGGTTCTAGGAGCCAGGACAGGGATGGTAGGGAGCTGGGAGAACCCCCACATATTTTTCTTTCTCTCTCTCTTGTGATCCTATGATAATATATGAAAGTCAAAAGAACAATTGAGTCACTGTTCATATGGCCGACCAGGGCTTCACGAATACAACTCCAGCGTTCACACACTCCATTTAAAGCCATGTGCAGTGGGAGTTGGCTATCCCTGGTAGGTGGCAGAAGGATCTAGATGAAGACCAGGCATTACATTTTGGAAATGTAATATCAGCTTAGAAATACACTGAAAAAAACAAAAATTAAAGGAACTTTATAGTTAGGCGAAATGTCAGGTTAAAACTTACCATTTAATATTGACAAAATCCCTGAAATTCAGCAGTTATAGTTCTCTCAAGTAACTATAACTCATGCCCTAAATAAGTATAACTCACGCCATTGCAGCTTTGTGATTGGCTTGGGGGAGGGGAGGGAGGCTGCCTGCTTCCTCTGAGCAGCAGAGAAGATGTGGGACCGGACCAAGCCGGCGAAGGTAAGTTAAATTAACTTTTATTTTTCATAGTTAAATTAAACTCTCCCCCCGACGCGCCCACAAGCCCCCCCACCCACGAGTCATGCCGGTCGTGACTGCATGACAAGTTCTATGACAGCATTTATAACATCACTACAAATATCTGAAATGGCATCATTGATGACAAAACTGTGCATGGTAGAGGATGCAAGTGAAATTTACTTTAGGGCATTAGTTATAGTTACTATAGCTGTTGAATTTTAGTGGTTTTGTTTGTTTCGGCAAGGCTGAAAGCATAGCACAAGTGGAGGTTTGGGGTCCAACCCCCACTTCTTCGCGCAGCTGACTATGCCATAAAACAATATAAAGAGTGTAATTTTAAGTGAAACACAACTACCGTCTATGCCAAAGGATCAGAACACAATAATATAAAAAGCAGCTTGCCTATTGGCTTTACGAAGGGGTCAGCACCTCAACAAATATAAAGCAAACCTATAATTAAAAGTATATTTTATAAATTCACGCATTGTAATGTTTAATAATTGTGCTTGTCACAAATTCCAATAAAGGTTTTTTATTTTAAAAAGAAACATTAAACATGTCTCTCACTCTCTTTTTTAAAAGCATTTTCAGGCCACAAAGTGCAGTCATTAAACCAATCACATGGGGTCCCTTCCCTCTAGCTGAAGAGCATAGAGCTCCAGCTGGATGTGCTTTAAGAGATATTGTAAGCCCCACTGGTGTCAAGGATTGCATGACTTACTGTGTTTTTTGTATGTTGCTGGGGGGCTCTGTTATGTTACACTTACTTGTAGAGCACACGTTCAGTGTGCGGTTTCATGGCGCTGAAGTAACAGAAGCATTGCACACAGCACACTGTTTAATCATTCGCTATTCGGAAAAGCCACGAGTTTCCTCAATTTGGAATAACTGGGTTCAAACCTATTATCATATTGCAAGGATTTCCGAATACCGAAAATCTGACACCACTAAGTTTCTTTTTTTTAAAAGGAAGGATGATGAGAAGGTTGAGGTACATAGATCTCAAATTACGGGTGGGTGTATATTTTTGAATAGGGGTTGAAAAAAGGCAGTACTGCTACTAAGTAATGATTTAAAAAATGATGCAGCCGGCCTTCAAGATTGAATGCTGTTCTACCGGCAGCCAGTGCAATTTCCTCATCAGGGGGTGATGTCGGAATTTCAAGATTGTTGGTATAAAAGCCTGTCTGCCTGATATTGTGCTAGTTGAAGTATGCAGTTCATGCCTTTGGGAAGCAGGATTCAATTATAGCCCCTAATTGAGGGTTTATAGACACATTTGTATCAATCAGAACTCCAAGACCCTTGACTTATTTCTTGGGTTGATAGGAGAGCCCATTGTGACAGGTCCAAATGTGGAGTTCCACAAACCCTGTTTGCTACTAGAGATGACAATCTCAGTTTTCTCAGAATTCAAATTGAGTTGATGATTATTCATCCAATCACGGATAAATAACATTGTGTTTGAAAAGTTGCTTTGGATTCTGATGAGTTGTGGATGGTAAAGACCTACTGCATGCCATCTGTAGAGTTATAAACTTTAACCTTCATTTTATTTAGGGAGTACACTAACGGGCGTATATATAGACATTGAAGAGTAGGGAGACAGAGAGTATCCCTGCACAGGTTAACTTAATTTTGGGAGAAGAAAAGGAAGAGAGCCGAGATCCCCGAAGCAAGGACCCGACGCATCACCCTCCCTGCGAACCTTTTGTTGGTTTTGCATACGCATCCAAGGTACTTTTTTGAGAAACGTGTCGCACTTATCATCAACTTGAACTAAGTTACTTCTACCACCTTTAAGCCTATTTTGAGTACAGTATTGTGGAATGTTTGCCGTTTGTGGTCTTGTATTAAGTCTAGCAAACAATAAATATTTTTCTAAATTTGTGTGGTGTCCATTTTTAGTGTTTTCACAATATATATGTATGTATCACAAATGCTTTACACACTGCCTCTGAGATAAGCCTGTCTGCTCGTGCCAAGCTACCAAGGGGGTGAGCAGGGGTTATTTTAGAAGTGTACCCCCTTACCCTGACTAGAAGCAAGGGTCCCTATTTGGTCAAAGGTACGTACGTTTGCCAACTAGAGACTCCCAGTTCTATCAGTCGAGATACCAAAAGTTGTGGCTGATGTCTGCAGCTATGGTAGCTAAGAGTAATATTGCCAGGTCCTGGGGAGCAAGTCTCCCTCCAAGGGTGAGTCAATGGAAATTCGACTTAAATTGGTGCTGCACTGCAGAAAGAGTGATCTGGGTTGAGTATCGGGGTCTCTGAAGGTTCTAGGAGCCAGGACAGGGATGGTAGGGAGCTGGGAGAACCCCCACATATTTTTCTTTCTCTCTCTCTTGTGATCCTATGATAATATATGAAAGTCAAAAGAACAATTGAGTCACTGTTCATATGGCCGACCAGGGCTTCACGAATACAACTCCAGGGTTCACACACTCCATTTAAAGCCATGTGCAGTGGGAGTTGGCTATCCCTGGTAGGTGGCAGAAGGACCTAGATGAAGACCAGGCATTACATTTTGGAACTGTAATATCACCTTAGAAATACACTGAAAAAAACAAAAATTAAAGGAACTTTATAGTTAGGTGAAATGTCAGGTTAAAACTTACCATTTAATATTGACAAAATCCCTGAAATTCAGCAGTTATAGTTCTCTCAAGTAACTATAACTCATGCCCTAAATAAGTATAACTCACGCCATTGCAGCTTTGTGATTGGCTTAGGGGAGGGGAGGGAGGCTGCCTGCTTCCTCTGAGCAGCAGAGAAGATGTGGGACCGGACCAAGCCGGCGAAGGTAAGTTAAATGAACTTTTATTTTTCATAGTTAAATTAAACTCTCCCCCCGACGCGCCCACAAGCCCCCCCACCCACGAGTCATGCCGGTCGTGACTGCATGACAAGTTCTATGACAGCATTTATAACATCACTACAAATATCTGAAATGGCATCATTGATGACAAAACTGTGCATGGTAGAGGATGCAAGTGAAATTTACTTTAGGGCATTAGTTATAGTTACTATAGCTGTTGAATTTTAGTGGTTTTGTTTGTTTCGGCAAGGCTGAAAGCATAGCACAAGTGGAGGTTTGGGGTCCAACCCCCACTTCTTCGCGCAGCTGACTATGCCATAAAACAATATAAAGAGTGTAATTTTAAGTGAAACACAACTACCGTCTATGCCAAAGGATCAGAACACAATAATATAAAAAGCAGCTGGCCTATTGGCTTTACGAAGGGGTCAGCACCTCAACAAATATAAAGCAAACCTATAATTAAAAGTATATTTTATAAATTCACACATTGTAATGTTTAATAATTGTGCTTGTCACAAATTCCAATAAAGGTTTTTTTGTTTTAAAAAGAAACATTAAACATGTCTCTCACTCTCTTTTTTAAAAGCATTTTCAGGCCACAAAGTGCAGTCATTAAACCAATCACATGGGGTCCCTTCCCTCTAGCTGAAGAGCATAGAGCTCCAGCTGGATGTGCTTTAAGAGATATTGTAAGCCCCACTGGTGTCAAGGATTGCATGACTTACTGTGTTTTTTGTATGTTGCTGGGGGGCTCTGTTATGTTACACTTACTTGTAGAGCACACGTTCAGTGTGCGGTTTCATGGCACTGAGGTAACAGAAGCATTGCACACAGCACACTGTTTAATCATTCGCTATTCGGAAAAGCCACGAGTTTCCTCAATTTGGAATAACTGGGTGCAAACCTATTATCATATTGCAAGGATTTCCGAATACCGAAAATCTGACACCACTAAGTTTATTTTTTTTAAAAGGAAGGATGATGAGAAGGTTGAGGTACATAGATCTCAAATTACGGGTGGGTGTATATTTTTGTATAGGGGTTGAAAAAAGGCAGTACTGCTACTAAGTAATGATTTAAAAAATGATGCAGCCGGCCTTCAAGATTGAATACTGTTCTACCGGCAGCCAGTGCAATTTCCTCATCAGGGGGTGATGTCGGAATTTCAAGGTTGTTGGTATAAAAGCCTGTCTGCCTGATATTGTGCTAGTTGAAGTATGCAGTTCATGCCTTTGGGAAGCAGGATTCAATTATAGCCCCTAATTGAGGGTTTATAGACAAATTTGTATCAATCAGAACTCCAAGACCCTTGACTTATTTCTTGGGTTGATAGGAGAGTCCATTGTGACAGGTCCAAATGTGGAGTTCCACAAACCCTGTTTGCTACTAGAGATGACAATCTCAGTTTTCTCAGAATTCAAATTGAGTTGATGATTATTCATCCAATCACGGATAAATAACATTGTGTTTGAAAAGTTGCTTTGGATTCTGATGAGTTGTGGATGGTAAAGACCTACTGCATGTCATCTGTAGAGTTATAAACTTTAATCTTCATTTTATTTAGGGAGTACACTAACAGGCGTATATATAGACATTGAAGCGTAGGGAGACAGAGAGTATCCCTGCACAGGTTAACTTAATTTTGGGAGAAGAAAAGGAAGAGAGCCGAGATGACTAGGACCGGTCCTTCAGGAATGAAATAATCCACTCCTGAGCAGTACCCTGGAGGGCCGCAGCCTTGACACGGACCACCAAAATCTCATGGACAGCCATGTCAACTGCTGAGAGATCAGGTAGTACCAGCAGGGTGGTATCCCTGCCAGCTATTTAACGCAGGTCATCCTTATCGGAAAGGAGGACCACCTTAGTAGAGTGGGCCATCTAAAACCAGCTTGATGTGGGTCCAGAAAGTTAGTTTCCTCCACAAAGGAGCATATACACTCAGCTACGCAGGCCTAAAGCACTTTTGTCAAGTAAGGTGGCAGAGATATGGGTTGATACATTTTTAAGATGGAAGGCTCTTCACCAACTTTCTTTAGCAGTTGAACTACTATTACCCCTCCCCATAATTAATTAGTTGGCCTCATAAGATGAGGCCTTACTCAGGCCTCAAGGAGGGGGACCAAATGCCCTGCCCCTAAAAAATTAATTACTTCGGGGGATGGGGTCCCCGGGGCCTTTCATATGCTTCGGAGGTCAAGCCACCTCCCCATAATAAATAAATTGACTCCAGAGGATGGGCCCCTGGGTCACCTAAAGCCACAGGGAGGAGGGTTGCACATCCAGTCCACTAAAAAAAAGACATTAGCGACCTGTGGGTCCTGACCCATACGGGGGGGGGGAGGGACTTGGTTATGAAAAGGCAGGAGCCCCCACAAGGCCTAGATGGTCATGGTATTCCTATTCTGCCTCCTTTATCTGGACAGGGTCCCTGAGTCCTCGAATCTTTATTGATGTAGTGGCAGCCAATGAGATCTTATCTTTAAATCTGTTGGGTCCTCAGACCTTCCACCGCCTGATACATACATACATTTTGACCCTTTAGCCTGAGTAAGGCCCCATCTCCTCTGGGTGGTTGGACTCACTTGTATCAGGTGGGAGTCCTGCGGACTAGCAATTTCAAATAATAAAAAAACAATCTGATTGGCCGCGAGGGCTTTTATTCAATTGACTCCATCCCTGCAGCAGGAACTGGCCCTTTGATTGGCTGATCGTAACATGTAGAGAAATATTGTGGCCATCATTCCAGAACACAGAGACATGGTCCGTGTGTCCTGAAAGTGAAGCAAAAATAAGGTAGAAGGGTAAAGGATAGAGGTATCTTGACTCCCATGGACCTTGTGTGGGCTCCCAGAGGGACCCTCCTGAGCCCAACTAAATATATTTTTGGGGGGTTTCCACAATCCAGCAGACTCTTGTAGGAGCCAGTATTGACCCTTCCATGAGCATGTGGCAGGTTCGATAATCACTTACAAAAAACAATAGGGTGGGTGACTCTTGGAGCAGATCAGGCCGTGTGGTCAACTGCAAAGTGCCCTTTGTGGATGGCCATGGATGTGATATTTTACAAATTGTTTTACTTTTTCTTATAATCAAATGTTGTTATAGCAAAACGAAACGCTAGCTGAACAAACTTCAAAAGTCACCAGATGAATTATCAGCAGGGCTTGTTCAAAACCCGGTCGATTCATAAATACACTTTCCTTCCTCAACCTGTAGCCATGAATATGACAAGAACACAGTCAGGTAAAACACAGAGTCCATGCAGCCAGCATCTGTGTGCCACAAAAAGAGCATACAAAGAACAGAATACACTTCAGCATCATTTGCAGATTTGTTGTATTTTCTAACAAGGATTGCATTGTATCCTGGAAATTGAGCCAGACTTATAAGGAGGTTGGGAAGAGGAAGGTCCTCTGGACATGTGTATAGAAACCTGTTATTTGTGCACAGTGGGATAGATTTAGCCTTATATTCTGTAGCAGTGATCCTCTCATTAAACTTGTTTGGATACTCGGAACCTCTCATACTCTTTGTCTTCATTCGATAAGCTGTGTCTACTGTACTTCACACTATGATGTAATGGTACAGTGAAACCTTTGGTGAGAGATGAACTCATTTCTCAGTCAACCTCCTGGATTAAGATTGTGAGCATCCCACTAGGGAAATCCAGATGAAGTCTCACAGGAGATCAGGATTGATACCCTTGGCCCCGATCCCACATCGTTGGTCCATGTGCTTTCCCTGGCCCATCCTGCTTGCCCGTTATCCTCTGTTGTGCTGTCATTGCCCCTTCCTTCTTCTCTCCTATGTCAGTTGCTTCCCCTGGCCTGCCATTGTGTTCCTGTATGCTGCCCTTCTCCCACCTGCCTACCCTCCGTTATACGTTGTGTGGCACCAGTCCTCCAAGGTAAGCACTGTGCCACTGCTCTCTCACCTGCCCTTCATGTTCTGTGTACTACCCATGCCCCTTCCATCTGCCCTCTGTTATCCCTTATGTGGCCCCTACCCAGCTTGTCTGCCCTCCAAAATGTGTTGCTACTTCCATCTCGCCTGCCTCTGTGGTCCTTGAGCTGCCCGGCCCCCCACCTGCTTTCCGTGGTCTTTTGTGTTCCAACTGCCCCTCCTGGCAGTCCAGCATTGTCTGTGTGCTCCTCCACATCTCACCAGGCCTGGTTGTTTTGTTTTGTTTTCATGGTTTCTCTGATACTGTAGTAAAGAAGACATCTTTCTTTTCATTGATTTCATTGGTACCAAAGAAATTATTAAAAGAAGGGCCTCACTGGATGCTGCGGTACCGGTAGCTGGCACTGTGGTGCTCCACCCTAATTATTAATTTTTATAAACAATGGAGGGTCCCTTTGAACCCCTAACAGTGGTCCTGTGGTTCAGAGTGACCCCTTATAGGAACATTCCAAAGAGATAGCAGTAGTGTTCCTTGGGTGCAACTGGTCAGATATCGCTGTCAATTAATAAGCATGTGCCCACTCCTAGAGCTCCGACTGCTCCCAAAGCTCAAACTATGGCAACTTATTTTCATTAGTAGGAGGGCAACAATGTATCCTTGTTCCCATTGAACATTTCAGATTTTCATTTTGCTTATAGCTGTACTTACTCTTATGATTCCAATTTATATAATGCAAAGTCTTTTCATTCCTTTCTTCAATGTAACTAGGTATTAAGCCACCAATCATGATATGTGCTGAAGCTGGAAATGAATGTATTGCAGTAAGGAAAACTGAAGTTTATTCACTGGACGCTATAGCAAGGAAAGCTATCAGTTGAATAGACTGGCTTTTATCCCCATCCAAAAAGTTCAATTTTGCTAAAGTAGAGCTACAAATAAGTGGTTTTTGTGAAAAGAGTCAACCTTTACCTGTACATTCAAAAATAATTCTTCAAATGAGATTGATATTTCCACTTCCATTATTTGTATCTACTTCAATTTCCAAGGGTATTACATTGACAAATAAGATCACAAACACACTAGATGATAAAGACTTTGCATTCTCATCTTTCTCACACCACTATTGCCCCACTATTTTAACATTAAGGGCCTGATTTACAATTTGGTGGATGTGGTTAGGCCATCACAATGGTCTTTTTATTACTCCGGCACCATAGAAGACAATTCATCGTATTTAGAGTATGGCAGTTTCACGAACAAAAACTCTATCATTCATCCACTCACTCCACCACATTTTGCTTAGTCCATCCATGTTGGTATACCCTAAACACAATGAAGGTGGTAACATATTTAGAGTATAATTTCCATTGAGCAAAACTTGGCAGCTCATTCTCAACTTGTGTCTTCTTGTGTTTGCCTTGTTGGCCCTAAGTTGGCAGGGTATGACCAGATGTGGGCCCCTTGCTCACTATGGCACTAGATTCAAGCTAGCCTGGCTGATGAAGGGTGTTAACCAGAAACCGGTCCCAGGAGGCTTGTTTCCGGTTCAGGGAAGACCTGGCTTGGAAGCTCGGGCAGGACTGTTCCCATGAGGCACAGGGTCAAGACTGATTTGCATATAGCTGGGTCTGAACTGAGGTGTCGAAGTGAGCCAAAGAATGATGATGGATTCAACCGAGATCTGTGACTGAGGGTGAGTGTCTGAAAAGTTTCAGCGCTACTTCCATCATATCCTTGTCTCTGCTTTGTTCGCCCTAAGTTGGCAGGGTATGCCCAGTCATGGGTTCCTTGCTCACTTTTGCCACTGGATTCAAGCTTGCCTGGCTGATGAAGAGTGTTACCTAGAAACCGGTCCCAAGATGCTTGTTTCCGGTTCAGGGAAGACCTGGCCTGGCAGTTCGGGCTGGACTGTTCCCATGTGGCACAGGGTCAAGACTGATTTGCAAAAAGCTGGGTCAGAACTGAGGTTGCAAAGTGAGCTAAAGAATGATGATGGATTCAACCCAGATCAGTGACTGGGGGGAGTGTCTGAAAAGATTCAGCGCTCCGTCCATCATATCCTTGTCTTTGCTTTGTTCGCCCTAAGTTGGCAGGGTATGCCCAGACATTGGTTCCTTGCTCACTTTGCCACTGGATTCAAGCTTGCCTGGCTGATGAAGAGTGTTACCCAGAAACCGGCCCCAAGATGCTTGTTTCCGGTTCAGTGAAGACCTGGCCTGGCAGTTCGGGCTGGACTGTTCCCATGAGGCGCTGGGTCAAGACTGATTTGCATAAAGCTGGGTCTGAACTGAGGTTGCAAAGTGAGCTAAAGAATGATGACGGATTCAACCCAGATCAGTGACTGGGGGTTAGTGTCTGAAAAGTTTCAGCGCTCCGTTCATCATCTTGTGTTTGCTTAGTTCATTCACAACACCTGTGTTGGAGGAAAATGAGCATAAATAGCCAAACACTGCCCACAACAATCACAAAACATGCTCAATTAACATGTCCCTGCTACTTCACGGCCTGGAACTCTTTCTGGAAAAGGATGGGTAAATAGCAACATAATGAAAAACAAAAAAGAAGGTAGGAAAAACGGTTATGGAATTGTTTCAGTTCACATGTGTGGGGTGATTTAGGGTCAGGTGAAATATTTGGATCGGGTGGAGGAATTGTGTCAGTAGGGGACACTGGGGTGGGCTTTGAAATGAGAACAGGTGTGGTGGAATGGAATCAGGGGTTGGAATATGGGCATAAGGAAAAATAGGGGCAGGTGTACCAGAAGCCCTGGTGTCATAGTAGCCATATCAATGGCAAGATCTCTCTGTGTGGCATAAAGGAGCAGGCGCATGCCATTCAGGATGTCAGAGACTTGAGCCCCTTGCTGACTGTCACCCTAAATGGCATACAAGAATACTGTATGACCCACAGAACCTTCTGTATCTGCTCTGACACCTGTGCATGTTGGATGGGAGCAGGGGGAGAAGTGCCAGGGGCAAGGAAAAACCCACACTGTTTGGAAACGTGTTGCTGGCTTGGTATCAGGAATGAGGGTGATCCCCCCACTTTTCCCTACTTCCCACTTACCTCTTTCCCACCTTCCCCACCTTTTGTTCAGCTCCCATGGCGATTGCCCCAGTTCTACTTGTTACCCATTATTCTAGCTATCTAGCTATCTAGTTTTCTGGCAATGTCTAAAAAGATTTTAGTTGCATGAGAAGAAAAGAGGCACACATTTTTCAAATTAACATACAAAACATGAAAAATACTTATGACGATTCACAATAGACAGTGCATGAAACACTTATATACAAACACATTTATATACAACAACATTGGACTTTTGCACCATAACATCAGAAACTAGAATTCTCTTATCGCTATCTTGTTTCTGGGGCCAAACATGTGCCGAACACAGGAAACTTCTCCTGCAACTAAATCTTTTGGGTAAAATACAAACAATTGCAAAGAAAGGAATGGTTTAATAAAAATTCCATTCAAACAGAAAAGATAGTGGTCTGTTTGTTGCTCAAAAATAATAAGGTCATAACGTCAAATGGAGCAAGGTTCCTCTTTTTGTATTCACTTTTAGAAAGTTGGCATTTTCTTCTCCCAACCATATGGTGCCTGCAGGCTGTATCCTGGGTCACATGATTAGGTGTAGCTGGTGGTTGGACATTATGGGGTCGATTCCAATCCGGTACAAAAAAAGTCCTATGAATCGTATTCGTAGCCGTCTCCACACGAATCGTACAAATCCATCCGAATCGCGTAGTACGATCCGTTTCCGAAAAATACGTCCGAATGTCTTCGAACCGTACGAAAAACGAGCGAAGCTTCGTACGATACTGACCCCGAAATTGAACCGTACGATTTGTAAACATGCTGTATGACCCGCAAAGTATGATATGGACCGGGGACCCAGAACGCCATACGAACAGGAAAACAACATCGCGTATGAACTGTGATTTGTACGGAAAACATTGCGTATGAGCGAACCACACTATCAAATACAAAACAAACCCCCCCACAACGAAGTGCATGCATACCCCGTAAAAATGTCGCGTTTGAGAGAGCTACACAGTAAATCACGAAACGAACCCCCCAACCAAGCGCACGCGTACCCCGCAAAAACGTCGTGTTTGAGAGAGCTACACAGTAAATCACGAAACGAACACCCCCCAACCAAGCGCACGTGTACCCCGCAAAAACATCGCGTTTGAGAGAGGTACACAGTAAATCACGAAACTAACCCCCCCAACCAAGCGCACGCGTACCCCACAAAAACATCGCGTTTGAGAGAGCTACACAATAAATCACGAAACAAACCCCCCAACAAAGCGCAGGCGTACCCCTAAAACAGCACATGGAAGGTGCAAAGTAGTCGCACAACACTCCAAAACATGTCTCATAAGTACTAACCATTGCAAAACAATGTCCTGTCCAGATCAAAACTGCCAAACAGAGGGCCCAACTCAGACCCACCCCATATAACACACCCACCAAAAATTCAAAATAAGCCACACCCACAAATGGACCAATAAAAAGAGCCCACACACACAAACCAGCATCCTTTGCAACATACACATTTTACAACAGAGACTGACAACACGCCAACAACTGCACACATCCACCTTCACACATACCACCAATCATATTGAGACCCACACACCCCCTTCACACTCAGACCCACACACCCCCATCCATACACACCATCACCCCCCAATCACAATCACCCCACAACATATCTGCACCAAAGAATCCAAAGTTCACAAACCAGGAGATGGAGATCCTTGTAGATGAGGTCATCAGAGTTGAGCCAAAGCTGTTTGGCGCATTGGTCACACAGACCAGCATAGCTGACAAAACACACCTGTGGGAGAGGATCGCCAGTAGGGTCAATGCTGTTGCACCCATCAGGCGCACCAGGTCGGTTTGCCAGGCCAGGTGGTATGATCTGCGGAGGATCGTGAAGCGCAAGATGGACGAGGACTACTCCCAGAGCCAGTACACTGGAGGTGGTGGTCCCCACAGACCAGTACAGTACCATCCCTGGGAGGAGAAGGTCATGGCCCTGCTACCACCGGTGGGAGTACATGGAATTTAAGGAGTCGTGGAGCCTGGAGAGTATACCAACAACTCATGTAACATGGGGGGACTCCCAGCAGTGGCCACACATATGAGGGGTGGGTGGATATGACGCCCAGCAGTGCCCAGACATAGGAGGGGTGGGTGGATATGACTCCCAGAAGTGGCCAACAGTATGGGGGTGGGTGGATATGACACCCAGCAGTGCCTAACAGTATGGGGGTGGGTGGATATGACTACCAGCAGTGGCCAACAGTATGGGGTGGGTGGATATGACTACCAGCAGTGCCCAGACATAGGAGGGTTGGGTTGATATGACTCTCAGCAGTGCCCAGACATAGGAGGGTGGGTGGATATGACTCCCAACAGTATGGGGGTGGGCGGATATGACTACCAGCAGTGTCCAGAAATAAGAGAAGTGGGTGAATATGACTGCCAGCAGTGCCCAGACATTGGAAGGGTGGGTGGATATGACTCCCAGCAGTGCCCAACAGTATGGGGGTGGGTGGATATGACACCCAGCAGTGCCTAACAGTATGGGGGTGGGTGGATTGACACCCAGCAGTGCCCCGACATATTAGGGGTAGATGGATATGACTCCCAGCAGTGGCCAACAGGATGGGGGTGGGTGGATATGACTCCCAGCAGTGCCCAACAGTATGGGGTGGGTGGATATGACTACCAGCAGTGCCCAGACATAAGAGGGGTGGGTGGATATGACTCCAGCAGTGCCCAGACATAGGAGGGGTGGGTGGATATGACTCCCAGCAGTGCCCAACAGTATGGGGGTGGGTGCAAGGGGCAAGGCCTGAAGGCTGCAAGAGGGAGACTGAGAAGGGTGCAAGTGGGAGTGTAGGAGGGTGCAAGGGGGATTGTGAATAATTTAAAAAGTTGGTCACCCCTATCAACAATACTGTGTATATCCATGCACAATTGCACTCATCCCATATGGCCCAGGTAACACCAATGCCTCATGCTCAATGTACATGGAGTGTGCAAGTACTGACAACATAGCTGACACAGGGCCCTGGTGTAGGCAGCACAAGGCCCCCCTGTGACCACTGCAAATACCAACACCAGGACAACAAGGTCAGATATCTTGAACAGGAACTCACAACCACTGTCATGGCAGCATGCCCTATGGGGGAACAGCCACACACGAGGGACACCCAGTTGCAAACCTGACTCAAACTACCAGCACAGCCTGTCACTCACACCCCTTACATATACATAGCCGCCTATGACAGGCAATGGAGTGCCCCACTGTCACAATCGTCATGTAACAACAAATACAGATCTGATGAAGCATCCAAGCAAAACATGCACGGTGCTGATGCACAAGTCCCTTGCGCTGATACCACAACACCGTAGCTTCACCTCAGTGAGGCAGTGGATGCAATAAATCGTGCCATGGTGCTGGGTAATGTCAAGGTGATGCATCTTGGAGATGTGCCACGTACTAAAGCCCAGCGCCAGAAGTCGGTGTACTGGTTGTGTTGTGGTGTGCGGTGGTTGCCTGTCATGGTGCAGCAACACCTCCTAAAAGTGGCTGACTGTAATCTTAAAGATTTCACTCAGTCACTTCAATGCACATGCTGCCTCAAAACCCTGTGCATGCTTGAAGCAGACATAAGGATTGACACAGCACTGTGCAGATAGGTCCACACAGAACATAACAGGAGCTGCTTTGTGCCAGCTACACAACTACAGCAATGTGCCACCTACATCGCACAGATGCGTGACGCAGCTGTTCTGTTTTTTCACCATGGTGATCCGCAGTGTTAATGTGTTGCATCCATGCTGGCATAGCTGTGGTGCATGATGAATGCCAAATCACTGCTGATATGCCTGGCTCTGCCAGTCATTGTAAATGGACCCTCACATGTCAATGATTCCTGAGCACAGATCAATCTGACCCCACAAAATAAACATCCACAAGTGATCAATATGAAAAAACCAAAGCAGGTGGCACAGTGACAACGACAATGTATATGGAAATTTGATGTTGCATTACATGGCATTTACATCTGCTGTCTCTCACACCCACAGGGCAACATGCGGTATCTACCCCCAACCAGGGGGGAGATGGATCACAGTCCCAGGCTCCGCAGGATCCTGATCCCACCAAAAGCGACGCCTCTCTCCACTCCACGGATGACAAAGACCAACCTGGCACCTCTGGTTCCCAAACCCATGCAGCAGCTGGATCAGGGCCATCTGTGCCAACCACCACACCCATTCCTGCCACATCCCAGCAGACAGCTCGGAGCCCTGCCCATGATCCACAACTGAGCCAGTCTGACAATGAGGGACAAGGTTCGCCGGACACCCAGGAGGTGACAGACAACACCACCACTGTAAACCCTCAGGAGTCCCAGCGACCCGATGTGCCCACTACAGCAGGCCAGGCTCGTGTGGGCAGAGGTGGTGGGAGTGGCACAAGGCGGAGGCGAGAACCTGACCAGCAAGCTGCAGGGCCCGGTATATCTGAACTGAGAAACATCATGGAGGTATACCGATGGGACACCAGGGAGTTCAGCCAGGGAGTGGGGGCCCTCATCGAATAAAAAAACCAGCAGGCAGAGCAATATGCGAGTCAACGACGACACCAAGGACGGATGGTTCCCCTATGGACCCCATGCCCGCAAAGCAATACAACATCCCTGCTAAGAGTCCCAAACACCATTTGTACACCATTTGTAACCTGTACCTCAGATTGGTCACTAATCCGGATGCCTGCAGACACCCGTTACTCCTGCCCATCTTGAGTAAAGGCTAGAACAGCACGTTGGGTTAAATGTGCGCCCAATTAATGACTATTAATAAGATACTAGATGGCTTAGCAGATATGTGGGTGTAGGCTTGGAGAGCAGTTGATGAAAGTTACACTGAGGGTGGGCCGGGTGTTGGTGTGAAAGGTGAAGTGAGAAGTTTGACAATGCGGAGTGTATCCTTGGTGTTGTATGTGACTCAGCGGGTGTACCTCGTAGGATCTGGCAAATCATACTCCTAGAATCTTGTTCTGGTCCCTGCGGGTGTTCCACTAGCTGGCTGTGATGGCAATGTTGAAGTAGTGTGCTGAGGTTGTGGACAAACAGGTCACATGAATGAAGGCGATGTGTGGGGCTGTTGTGTTGATGATTTGACAGATAACAATGAGCTGGTGGTGGAATTAGCGCGTGTGCCGTATGAGGCACATGACCTCGTTGTACGGACATGCACTGTTATGTGGTGCAGCGTGGTGTTGGCAGTATGAGTCGCACACACAGCCTTCAAAGGTGTCATGTGTGCACCTAGGGGATGAATGTGTGGCCTACACTGTGTGGAGGGTGGCTGGAGCATGAGTCTGTAGTGTTACCTGCGTCATGGAAGGCCCAGAGGGTCCTGTATTGTGGACGTTGCATGCGCTGATGGTCCTGCCTTTTGCACATAGTTGGTGCAACAGTGGCATAGACAAGTTGTGGAATGCCTTAAGAATGGATGGCTGGAGGGACATCTTGGAGGCGTGTGTGCTGCAGAATCAGGGCACTCGGTGTTGTGGTGTTGGTGGTGAGGCAGCAGCATGAATGACTGAACACAAGACGGCAGAAGGGTTGACACACCATGAAAAACTACTACACAAAGAGAAGGATTATTGCAAGGGACCCTGTAACGTGTATGCAAAGGAAGGAGTGTGTGGTTACTCATGGGTCACTGCACGAAACTTGTTGAACACTCACAAATTATGATGGACACAGGATCAGGCACCAAAAGGACAAGGGAGTCACAAGACACACAGCGTCATCTGGTGTTGCCTTCCCGTTGTGGGTAGCCAGCTAAACAAGACATACCCAACCATGTACGTCATGCACTATATGGACCATTAGCCATTTAAAAAACAGCATGCATGTTGCCACATTACACATTACCACATATGTACAAACATTGTAAATAAAAACATAGATGACGCATGGAAACTGGCTGAAGATCTGCGGTGACAGTAATGATGCACAACGTACTGTGGGTAACACATTCACTACACAAAAATATCACGTTTGCTATGAAGTCATGCTGATTTGCACAATGTACATGGTCAGTGGCATTGTTTTGATGAAGATAACAGACATGCAATGATGTTACCTGTAATGCTGGTAAACCAATCGCCACACGACTGCCAGGGACTGTCGGTACCTTTGGGCCTCAGAGTTGTGCGATGCTGAAAGGGGTCCATCTCCCAATAGCCCCTTGGTCTGAGTATAAATGACAGACACAAAAGGGTGATCAGGTGAGGGAAGGGGAGGATGGGAGGATGGGAACAGCAGGGAGTGAGATCTGAAACAAAGGTAAAGAAGCATAAGCATTCCACACTTCTTGTCACAGAATAACAGAATATCTCAGGACCTGTACTGTAACATTTACACATGTGAAGTATGATCACAGCCACTGTATCCTAATTGGGATCACATATTTAGATATGATACAAGATCAGAACATTGAACAAGGACACATAAATGGTAGCAGAGTTTGTGACCTAAATGAAGGGGGTGTAACACTCACCAGGACAGCTACCTTAGTTGGATTGCAACACGCGTCGGAGATCTGAGACGCCACCACAGGGGTTGGTGTTCTGACCACACGGGCAACTGCCATATGGTGATATTGTTTTGGAATTCGAAAAATAAATGGAGGAGGGACAGCTTTAATCGGCGACAAAGGCTTTGCATATACTGAGAAGGGTAATACCGGGTTCATAATTGAACATTTTCAGCTCTCTCCACTTTTCGATAACCGATTGATAATATTGAACGGCACGGGTTTATCATAGTGAGGCAGACCTAACCGAATAAACATATATTTTGGATGAGGATTTTGGATTGGATATAATCTACGCCTTGAAAAATTGCGCCCTGAAGAAGTTCTGGTAACAGAACGAAACGCGTTGGCTGGTGTTTGTATGGACTATTAAAAGAACATTGAATTTCACATTTTTCCATCATCATTTTTCATGAATCGGCGTCTGTACATATGTGAATTAACCAACGAGTGATTACTCTCCAACGAACTTTGGATACTTACGATTAGTAGCGGTGCTTTTTCATTTATAACAAAAACATAAATGGTAGCAGAGTTTGTGACCTAAATGAAGGGGGTGTAACACTCACCAGGACAGCATCAATGCAATGAGATCCAAGCGCTCATCTATTGATTCGCAGTGTATGAATGAGGCTCAAACTTACAGTGAATATAATGAGTGGCAGTGCTACTCACACAAAGCCCACAATCTGTAGTCATCCCGGGGAATCAGTGACGGTCATGAAGGCAAAAGACACATCACCCTCAAGAGCCCTAAGAAGCTCAACCTACGAGGAAGGGAATTATCTAAACACAAGGTAGCCCCGCAAGAGCCTGTCATTGGCTCGTCCAACTGTGCCTTACGATGCCTAACATGACAAGCAGGTCATAACAAACTAAAAAGAGAGAAATGATTAACAAATCCAATAAACCACCCCTACCAGGATATGCAGCATAGCACAAAAGAATCCTGGGATTGACGTCACCCGACTGGTGCCACGGAAGTGTAAACATTAGCCACAGCACACCGTTGTGACGTCATCAGTGCTACATACCTGCCATCATGGAAATAGAAACTTAACATCAACTTACAGAGAAGGCTTGCAAAGCACTGTTCTCCACCGGCACAGGGGTAGCGACATGACTGTGACATGACATACGGGCACATGGGGCAATGCATCCCTACGAACAGACTCACAGGACAGTTGACAGACTATGTGGGACATACACTGTTCCACAACTTCACAACATGGTTGTTATCAGTTCAAACTGTACTGGCACACAGGATAAAGGGGATGAGCCAGACACACCCTGCTGCACACAGTGAGGCTGCAATTCCACACAGAGCCTGTTGCTGAGATGTCCCACGCTATGTCAACCGGTGCTAGTCGCAATGTGTCTGGGGCAAAGTATACACACAATGATGCATTCACCAGAGTCAAAAGTCCACAACAGATGACTGTCAAGAAGGGTGACTGTTCTGTCATTGGAGTGGTGCAACATGCAATTTGATCCATGGGAATGGGACATGTAGGTATGGTTCAACATGCACAGAAACAGTTCAGAAACATTCGAAAACCATACCAACACAATACAGCCTGTTTGGATTTCTTACCAGAACTGACATTTCCACATGTCTTTGCATGGCACGCTGATTCGGCATACGTTGCAATCATCATGGGGAATAGCAGGAGGACTAAGATGACACAAACAGACAACAGGCAGAGTAACCTGCTAATAACAGGCACACAAGGCTTTACATTGAGAATGAATATCCTACCGGCATGGTCATGTGAAATACACCAACAATGTGGTAGACATGTACATTTCACGATCACTCATTGTGCATATGTGTGTGGCAGAACATCAGCACTTGTGTGACACATCACAACATACATCAAAGTGACTTTCGATAGAGTTGGCTGGGCACACAGTTTGCAACACATGCAACTCTATGCTACAAGCTTGCACAATAATTCACACTGACTCATCATTAAGAGAAGAAGTTGTGTATGAGCTGACTCCGGATATCATCCTCCTCCTCTTCATCACTTTCATCATGGCCAAGGCCGGCATCCTCAACGGGTGGATGTTCCAGCTCGTCAGGATCCAGGATGAGTGGCACAGCCTCCTCAACTGCCATGTTGTGCAGCATGCAGCACACAATGAAGATGTTACACACCTTTTGTGGGGCGTATGGGAGGGATCCACCGGTCTTATCAAGGCACCGGAATCGGCTCTTCAGGAGTCCAAAAGTCCTCTCTATCACTCGCCAGTTCTGCCCGTGTGCATGTTGTACCGCTAGTCTGCAGCTGATCTGGGATTGAGTAGCGGTGTCATGAGCCACGGCATGTTGGGATATCCCGTGTCTCCTACAAGTAAACATCATGCAAAAAAGTGTGCAATGAGATGCCGTCATACATAAAACATAAATGAGACATACTGGACAAATATAGTTTACCCACCAACAAGACATGCCCACTCGTTGTGCAGCTGCAGCATCATCAGTGGTACCCTGCTACGCCTCATGATGAATGCATCATGGCACGATCCTGGAAAACGTGCACAAACATGGGAAATCAGCATGTTAGCAAGACACACAACCAGGGCATTTATTGAGTGGTAATGTTTCCTGTTGCGGAAGGCCTGCTCCTGAGCCTGTGGTGGCACCAAAGCCACATGTGTTCCATCAATGGACCCAATGACATGTGGCATCTCTCCCAGGGCATAGCAGTCACCCTTGACATCTGTCAACTCTTGTGCAGTTGGAAATTTTATGAACTCATCAATGTGCTGCAACATAGCAGCTAACACATCATGTAGAACACGGCTGAACATGGTTTGGGACATCCCCCCAACATCAGCTATGGTAAATTGAAACGTACCTGTAGCAAAGAAATGTAGTGCTGCCATCATCTTTAGCTTGGGTGTCAGCGCAGTTGGATACCTGTGTCGCGGTTGGAGATGTGGTTCCAGCCTGACCGTCAAGTTCTGAATCAACTCTTGAGTGAATCGGTAACGTCGGATGCAATCACGTTCCCTCATAGTCTCCAAGTCAGGAAATGGCCTTGGTAGAGGCGGTGCCCTGCAGGACATGTTTGGTAAGAATTGACCACAACTGTCAGCCGACAACGATACCAATGTACATAGCAGATGAAACACTGCAACTACATATCAAGTCACTATGGGGTCTGGCGTGTGCAAGACATCCAGGACAAATATGGCATCTTGCTGGCACTCCAACATTTCATATCGGACAAATTGCAAATGAGGTGTGCATGTGTGAATGCAACACCACAGCCATTGTCACGCTGCAGACATGTATGTCTGTGGATAAATGATGTATGATGCCATCAGACACAAAATCCTTTGAAAAGCACATGTGGCATGGTGTGCGTACATGGACAACCATGTCAATCACAACACAGACGCATGAGAGATGCACCAACAGCATATGCAGTTAATGCAACACAAACAGCTATTGCAACTCTTACCATGACACACACATGACATTGTCAGATAGTGTCATGCTGAGCATCAAAATGTCAAGTGAGAAGGTGCCCCGGTCACTGTCATAATGAGACAGCTGCCCATAGTGATGACTGTTCCATCCCAGTGTTCATGTGCATGAGTAAATGCGCATAATGATACATAGGGGACAAGTGTTAAGGTGATGTGTTACACTTACTGCCCCATCACAGATGACAGGTGTCAACAGGTCGTCACACCGATTGAGGAAAGGGTCAGATGCACTGTGCTATGTCACAGCCTGCTACACCTAGGCACTGCTCATGTAAGTATGCAATGACAAGAACCTGATATACATCCTTGTTTGAACCGTACCCAAACATTCATGCCATGTGTGCGCCTCGTATCACTATTGTAATGTTGCAGTACGTGAGCGTGTGCAATGCACCATACCCCTGCCTTCACCACAGCGGGTCTAACACACCGTACCCCCAACATGACATGCATGTGTGCGCCTCGTTTCACTATTGTCATCGTGCCATACGTGAGCGAACCGTACCCCAACATGACGTGCGTGTGTGCACCTCGTTTCACTATTGTCATTGTACCACGCGCGAGTGAACCGTACCCCGCCATGACGTGCGTGTGTGCGCCTCGTTTCACTATTGTCATCGTGCCATACGCGAGCGAACCGTACCCCGACATGACGTGCGTGTGTGCGCCTCGTTTCACTATTGTCATCGTGCCATACGCGAGCGAAACATACCCTGACATGACATGCCTGTGTGCAACTCGTTTCACTACTACAATGGTGCCATACGCGACGTGGAAAGCACCGTAGACGTGTATTGATCTCAGAAACTAGCTAGGGTACCCCTATGGGGCGAATAATGGGCCCTGAATGCAGCCTGGTTGTTTTGGATATAGAGATTTGAGTGTGTTCTACAGGTGTCCTGCAAAAGTCAGTTGGGCAGAAATATACAATGTTGCAATTAGTATTTGGAGCTGAAGCACAAATTGTAACGCATTGCAAATCTGAGTCAGGGCATTATGTTTGAAGGGATTGGATGAAACATAGAATGCAAAGTATTCTGGCCTATCACACTGTACTCCAGAAACAGAAAGCCCTTCAGCAGCACATATTTACCACCTTGCCTGCTAAGGCAATTCCCGCTGGGTGCTGCAATCTCTAGAAATGCATTGTTCATGACAAGGTCAGCTCGTCATAAGCACAGGTCCAGTAAACTGCATGACGAGCTGACCTTGTCATTAGCATGGAAGTGGTTAAGGCTGCATGTGTCTGTGAGAGAGCACTTGCCTGCACAACATTGGAGTGGACCACACTGCTGCTGCCTCTGCATTCCCTGGAATTTGAATTTGCTGGCCATGGAGACGGCACCTGCATTCAGTAAGGAGGAGAACCCGGCCCTGCTGGATGCCCTCCTACCAAATTACAGCAAGCTGTATGGGGGACCAGGGAAGCAGGTGAGTGATTACTGCACTTGCTTTGATCGTGCACCTGTTGTGTGAGTGTCACTACGGCCATTTTGTATTTGTGGAACAGACATGCAATGTGGTTTGGCAGTGAGTGTCAGGTGTGTACATTGTGCTGTCTCCCAGGCAGAGCATGTAGTAGTGTGTTTCCTCCTTACTTGCATTATGCTAACTGTGACAGAAAATGCATACTGATTTACACAATCTGCTGTGCCAAACCTTGCAGGTTTTTCCCCATAATTTACTGAGCTGTAATAGTGTTCACCCCAGAGTGACAGCTGAATGTACTCACTGATGTTTATGTTTTTTGTTGACCTGTGTTGATGTTGTACAAATGCTGTGTTTGAACTGATGGACATTGAAGAGTGTGAATGTTCCTTGTCACCTGGCTGAGTGTGTATGTGATGTTTTGCACCACAGCTGCATGGCGTATGCAGCAGCTGTAGCCATCTGATATGACAAGTATGCTATGTTGTGTGCCTGACTTGCACAGTTAGCACAACACCCGTGGCACCTCTTTGTCAAGTGGGACATGTGCAAAATGAAGGTTTTATACACTGTTGACACTGACAGGCGAGTGATCTGTGCCAGGGTGCGTCTGTGTGGTCTGCTGAGGGTTCTTAAGTGGAGTAGGATATGTGACAGGTTGTCACATGCTGTCCCACAACCTGCAGTTGCGTGTGTTGTACAGTGTGTGCCATTATCAGTGAGTGTGTTGCACCCCTTATGCCATATGTTGCCTTTCAAAGGCATGTGGTGTGTTGGGGTTTGCCCATATGCCTAATTTACATGGACAATAATGCAAGTCCTGTCAGCATCCTATGCCCTATTCACATTATCAATGGTGTGCAAGTGTGTGTCTCTGGGACATGGAGCAGGTGTACTGATGTTGTTTCACTTGTTCTTCCTGACAGGTATCTGCCTATGAGAAGGGAGAGATATGGCTGGGGATCGTCAGGGCTGTCAGGAGTGTGGGGGACCATCGCCGGCGGCTGGGGAACATCCGGAAGAGGAGGTAAGACATCCGGTGCTGGACCCGGCGTATCGCCCGGGTCCAGCTGAAGATGGAGGCCCCACGCCGGCATGGTGGAAGCCACTACCTCACCCCCCAGATGCTCCGGGTCCTGGCAGTGGTCTTTCCAGATCTCCATAGGCAGTTGCAGGAGGGACAGCAGCAAGGAGAGGGTAGGTACATGGCTATTTGTAGTGTTGTGTGTCAGCTGCTACTTGAGGTGCTCTAAATCCTGGAAACACTCCCACAGTTGGGGTGTCTGGTCAGAAAGGCTATTTGTGCATTGTATTTTCAATTCCCCATATTCAGCTGGTGCTCTTTTTCATCCCTTCCCCTCCTCCACAGGTGTCCCCTGGTCTGTGTGTTTTCACATTTGCACATGTTCCTCTAGGGTGCAAGGTAATTAGACTGCACATTGATTAGCGCATCATGTGTGAGGGACGTTTGTGAAATGTGTTGGTACCTTGCCTGTGCCATGACCTGTGCACTGTGTTTGGCCTTCACATGTGTTTGCACTGATGATGAGTCTCAACATAGGAGTGTGCGGTTTAAAATGCTCACACTTGCAGCATGCATGACCCATGTTGCATTCTCAGACATCATTTATGAGATATGCATATTGTCATGACGGGTAATCCTGAGATAGGCAGCAATTTCTAGACCCATGGATCTGTGTGCCCACTACAGTCCCCTGAGACACCCTGGTATCCACATCATGTGTGTCATCCAACACTGTGCCCATTCTATGTGTGTTCAGGATGGGTCAGCGTCTGTGGAATTGGTGCCTTGCATAGTTTGTAATTATCATGAGTCTGCTACATGTGCACACTGGCCATGGATACAAGATTTGGCTGTGCAGTGCCCGTGTGCCTATTCAGAAAATCTGTTGTTGGTTGGTTGTGACTAATATGTATTGCCAGCCCCACGAGGTGACCTTGGTGTACTTTTTGTGAAGTTGCTGCACAGTTTATGTTACCCTGATGAGTTCTCACTTCTTGGTCTGCATCAATTACATTGACTGAGTGATGTGGGTGTTGTGCTGGAGTGGTGTAATTGGCCTGCCTGTTTGGCCCTTGGCAGTTTTGACCTGTGGATGTAAATTGTGTGTTGGAATTTTTAACTAGGCACTTCCCCTGTGATGGTGGACAGTGCTCTCATTAAGGGGTTTACAGGCTATGTCATTTGCTTCCAGAGATGACTGTGCCTCAATTTTTTTAGCCACTTGTATGTCTTTCTAGTGCAACGCTGTTTTGTCTTGGTGTGCACACTACGGTGTTGACATTTAGCATGTGGATAAGGGTTTGTCCACGATGCAGCAATGATTTTGGACTACACAATTGCAGGAACATTAGCTTGCGTATTGTCCTGATTTGGGACATGTGGGCCACTTCACATGACATCCAGTGGATCTTATGTGCTAGCAACTGTATGATTTGGTGATAGATGCCCCTGTATGGACTGACAGATTAGAAGTTATCTCACATTGAGGTATGTACCTTGACACTCCCAACACTTGTTAAGAGTTGTTCATGTTTTGAATGTGTTCATATGACAAATTTTGTAGGTAACACTTATGTGTCTGCATTTGTTTCACCAGGTAGCGCACACCAAACAACATTTGCAATGTTTTGGATTAGTAGGCAGCTTTTGGAGGAGTCCAGTGTTCGTGATTGATGGTGTGCCTTGATCTACATAGACATGTCCACACAGTATTCTGGAGTGCTTGAGAGTCCTTTGTTGTCAATTGCACAGACTAATGCGTGTCAAGCCATCAAGACCTCCGTTTGAGCATGTATATGGTACATGGTCCACGCTATTTGTTTGTGACAGTGTTTCATTGAAAAGTGTGTCAGCTGTTTCAATGAATGTGTCTATGCTTCTGGTGTGCATTTCCTTGTGAGAGAGCTTTCATGCAGGCACCTACGTGTTATGTTCACAAGATGACAAATTTACACATGCAATTCATGTTGAATGTGTGAAGTATGGTGAGTCCCAAGATGCCAACAATTCGTGACATTAGTTTTCACCAAAATGTACTTACAGGGCTCAGAGTGTGGTGTCACCTTGGTGAGCGAGCTGTGTTAGTTTGCCCTGAGGGGCAACACATCTGTTTATTTATTTGTGATCTTGAGGTGACATCACTTCATTGTATAGATCTGCTCTCCTGTAAACAAACAGAAGCTACTCAGTGTGACTCTCATTCAAGTTGTGACCTGGTCTGTTCTTTGGATCCTTGTGTCCAAGTAGAATTGTGTCTATACCAACTGGGCAGAACTAGTATCAATTCTGTGCTGAGCTATCTGGCTATTACTCATGAGGCCTGCCATGATTTGCAGTGTGACCAAATGATTTTGTGCTCATGTGTCAGATGTGTACAGGTGACTGATGCATTTTTGTTTCTTCTCCTTGCCCACAGCATCATCAACCGACACAGGAGGAGACATCAGCATGGACCAGGAGGAGGGACCAAGCTGCAGTGCCACCAGCGCAGAGAGTTGGAGGGAGCTAGTGGCACGGAGGGTGAGGGGATTCAGACGGCTGGACCTTTGGAATGCGACACCTCTTACCATGCGGACAGCTCAGCTTCTGACTCCCAGGAGGAGAGGGAGTACGCGGCAACAGCATCTACCATCACTGTGTCCGTCCCCACCTCCTCCAGACCCATCTCCACCCTCCCAGTTGCTCTGGTCCCTTCTGTCCGTGCTGCCTCCCATGTCTCCTTCGTCCCTGGCACCGCACCTCTTGCCCCTGTCTCCCCTGCTGCCCTCAGTGCCGAGTCTGTGGACCTACTCCGGCAGAATCATATTGGTCAGACATCAATGCTGACTGTCCTCCCTGCCCACACTGCTACTCTGACACAGTTGTTGTCATTCATGGAGGGCATGTCAGCTGCGATGTCTGACCAACGTCGGATACTAGCGTCTATGGACTCATCACTGACGGCAGCAGTTTCACTCCTGCAGCGGTCAGTTCCCCCCCTCCTTCTGACCCATCCACAGCCCCCTCTCGCATACCTGTCCCAAGCACACG
Source organism: Lissotriton helveticus (assembly GCF_964261635.1). Lineage (NCBI taxonomy): Eukaryota > Metazoa > Chordata > Amphibia > Caudata > Salamandridae > Lissotriton > Lissotriton helveticus. The sequence goes on along the minus strand of NC_136057.1, from coordinate 2,072,547,647 downwards.
CCGACGCACAAGATCACGCACGCCAACACCCACAACCAGCACACCACCATCACCTAAGTGTAAGCGCAGATCTCCTGGCACACAGTCTCAGAGGGATGCAGGCACACACACACAGGGCCTGGGGTCAGACGGCAGACACACAGCCACAGAGACAGTACACCTGAATCACTGCCCTCTACCTCCACTCCCATTGTGTCCCTGGTTGCAGGTGGTGGTCTGGCGGAACTGGCAGCAGTGTGCAATGCTGAATTTATTTCCGCCTTTGGCGCTGCACAAGCCACTGAGGAGGATTCCCCCCCCCCCTGCATCCCCAACACCTACCCTTACATCAACTGTTCCAACGGTGCCAGGCCCTGACCCTGATGATGCCCCCCACGGGTCAACCCGCCTTTAGCTCCAGAATTTGCAGGCAAGTTTGGGGTCGACAACCTCCACAACGTCCCCCAAACAGACTTGAAAATGGACTGGCCATTGGCCTTGTTTGAGACAGGACTCGTGTTTAAATTACTTTCACTTTGGATCTGAATAAAGCATTTTATTTTTCATTCTAAACTATTGCATTTCAGGTACTTGCTTTAGGTGCTGTGTGCCTAGGAGTTAATGTCATGGTAATGTTTTGAGATTGTGAAATATGTATTTTTTATGATGTTAATGAGGTGGACCATGGTATCTATGTGCCATCACAAAGTTGCAGCAATTAATCTTTGGTTGTGTGTGTTCAGTTTGCCTACAGACATTGTCTCAAGGAGTGTCCATTCCTCAGTTATTATACAATGAGAAGTTCACTACAGACAGTTGCACAATGGTTGTGCTGACATGTATGCATATTCGCTATGTTGTTGAACGTTCCGTCAACAATGGCCATGCCTGCTCACAGATGACTACTGATCATGACAATGTTCCATCCAAGCTACTCACTGTACTTGTATTTAGAGTATGTAGATATGCCTTCATGGACACGTTCACCCTTTTTTCCAATATGCAGATGTATAATCACAGCTTTACCCATATGTTTGTATTGGTTCTGCAGGGTATTTGTGCACATGAATCACAATGGTGTGCATTGTATCTAAGGTCTTTAAACCGTATTCCTTCCATGAGCAAGTACATGTTGATGGTCTGACCAGCACCTGGACATCCATTTCAGCCCAGGGATGTACATGACAGTGTGTGTTCCCTTTTGCTGTCTTTGTTTGTTGGGCTGTTACATGACTATACACTATACTGTCATGATGGTAGGGTGTGTAGGTTGCCTGCAACCTCCATGGGTGGATATGCATGCAGGATCTGACATCACACCCACATGTGGTATGTCACGCTGTGTGTGACAGAAATCCATCATCCGTGTAGTGTGACACTGCTGTAAGTGATGTGTTGCTATGGCACTATCAGGACTCTCACAAGTTAGGGTTGTAAACATACCCCCATGTAGTTGTGGTATGATGATGACAATACCCCCTCTATAACTGTGCCCTGCTGGGAGTCCTCTGCACCCACCCCTCCTATGTCTGGGCATTGCTGGGAGTCCTCTATACCCACCCCTCCTATGTCTGGGCACTGCTGGGAGTCATATCCACCCACCCCTCCTATGTGTGGGCACTGCTGGAAGTCCTCTGCACCCACCCCTCCTATGTCTGGGCACTGCTGGAAGTCCTCTGCACCCACCCCTCCTATATTTGGGCACTGCTGGGAGTCATATCCACCCACCCCTCTTATGTCTGGGCACTGCTGGGAGTCCTGTTCACCCACCCCTCCTATGTCTGGGCACTGCTGGGAGTCATATCCACCCACCCTTCCTATGTCTGGGCACTGCTGGGAGTCATATCCACCCACCCCTCCTATGTCTGGGCACTGCTTGGAGTCATATTCACCCACCCCTTCTATGTCTGGGCACTGCTGGAAGTCCTCTGCACCCACCCCTCCTATGCCTGGGCACTGCTGGGAGTCATATCCACCCACCCCTCCTATGTCTGGGCACTGGTGGAAGTCCTCTGCACCCACCCCTTCTATGTCTGGGCACTGCTGAGAGTCATATCCACCCACCCCTCCTATGTCTGGGCACTGCTGGGAGTCCTCTGCACCACCCCCCCTATGTCTGGGCACTGCTGGGAGTCATATCCACCCACCCCTCCTATGTCTGGGCTAAGCTGGACGTCCTCTGCACCCACCCCTCCTACGTCTGGGCACTGCTGGGAGTTATATCCACCCACCTCTCCTATGTCTGGGCACTGTTGGGAGTCCTCTGCACCCACCCCTCCTATGTCTGGGCACTGCTGGGAGTCTTCTGCACCCACCCCTCCTATGTCTCGGCACTGCTGGGAGTCCCCTGCACCCACCCCTCCTATGTCTGGGCACTGCTGGGATTCCTCTGCACCCACCCCTCCTATGTCTTGGCACTGCTGGGAGTCCTCTGCACCCACCCCTCCTATGTCTGGGCACTGATGGGAGTCCTCTGCACCCACCCCTCCTATGTCTGGGCACTGCTGGGAGTCCTCTACACCCACCCCTCCTATGTCTGGGCACTGCTGGGAGTCCTCTGCACCCACCCCTCCTATGTCTGGGCACTGCTGGGAGTCCTCTGAACCCACCCCTCCTATGTCTGGGCACTGCTGGAAGTCATATCCACCGCACACTCAGATGTTACTCACCGTACCCCAACAATATTGACGTCTGGGTGGCTCATGTCAGTATTGCACTGGTGCCATACGCGAGCGTGTGACGCACCGTACCCCAACATTAATGACGTCTGTGCGGCTCTTATCACTATTACAATGATGCTGTACGTGAGCACGTCATGCACCGTACCCCAAGATTAATGACGTCTGTGTGGCTCTTATCACTACTGCAATGATGCTGTATGCGAGCGTGTGACGCACCGTACAAGTACACTTACGTTGTACTCACCGTCTGCGCTGTCGTCGGTTTCTATGCATCAGGTCGTAGGCGTGCAGGACTGGGATCACACGGCCGAGGGGGTTCATGGCGTGTCTGTCGCGTACCGGGGTGCGGTTCGGGCCGGACTCTGCTTTTACAGCTGTTTTCAACTCCCGTAGCAGAAGGGTTGTACGGAGTGTCATCAACACAGATCGTACTTGCTGGTCCGGAAACTGCTGGCTGTTTACGTACGGACGGCGCATACTGCGTGATCCGGATATGAATCGTATGTATTTTTGTGTCGTATGGTGTTTGGTATGATTCGTATGTAGATATGCTTTGGGTTAGGATCGTACTTCATTGTACGTACTGGGACGTTGTAGGTGTACGAATCGTACAGGAAAAACGCTCTCTACAGCGAATCGTGGGGGATTTCGGAATCAGCCCCTATGTATTGCTCCCAGACAATAACACAAAGGAGAATAGATGTTGGCAGTATGGGTCATCTCTGACATGATGAGGGGGAGGAGCTGTCACCTATCACATTTTGCATTATCACAAAGGCTCTGCCTGAGCACTCTCACAAAGGGTTTGACACTAGACTTTTGTGACACTAGACGGGGTCAGGATATTTCAAGCACCTCTAGGTGTGAAAAGTCTCCAGAAACTTCTTGTACTTCAAAGTGGGCACAAGTTATAAATAATGGAGCCTCAGACCTTACTCTTCAGTACACCTATAGACCTGTGGAAAACTCAGAAGACTGCTGTGCCGCTCTGCAAAAAGGACTGCTACTCTGTTGCCCTGCCGCCTTGCTGCTCTTCTGCCCTACTGCCCTGCCACTTGAGTGAAAGGACTGGACCTGCATCATGATCCCATGACCAATGGATTGGCTCCAAGGGCTAGTTGGCTGGCCTCTAGTTCAGAGCCTCAGGGACTGAAAAGTCTCCCACCTCCTTGAACCCAGCATCTGGTCTCTTTTTGTTGTGAGCCCAACCCCGAAGTGGTGCAACCCTAGACCCTTGAAAGTGGGCCTGAATGTGCTCTGCCGGCCTAGCTGCCGGCCTAGCTGTGGACTGAATTAAAGCAGCATGATGCATTTCCTCACAGAGCCACTTTGGGACTGCCATATCATGATGCATCCCAGTGCTGAACACGCATTCTCTATAGATCCACCGCTGCGCAACGCATCCTCTGCACAGGCCTTTGCATCACAAGCCCCTCATCAATGGCAACCTTGATGTTGACGCATGACTCCACAATGCCGTCTCACAGCTCAGAACCACCATTGCACCAAACATCTTCAATGTGGGATCTCGCAACATTTTGAAACCTGTATTTAAGGTACAGGGTCTAACTAGGTCCCTGTATCTGGTTCACGCTTCATCATGGATTGCCTGAACCACAGTTGGCTCTTCAGGCTCCTAGGTACTATTTTCACTGAAAACTTTAATGGCAGATATCTGGTTCTATCTCCAGTTCTACTGATTGGATTTTTGTTGTTTAGGTCATAAATAATGTATTAAACTTTACTCTATTTTTCCAAATTGGTGTGGGAATTTTCTTGTGTTGTTTTCTCCCTTTATTACTGTTTGAAGTGATGCACAAACACTTTACATATTGCTTCTAAGTTAAGCTAAGTAAGACTGTTTTGTGCCAAGCTACCAGAGGGTTAACCAGGAGCAGATACAGAATATCGAGTTTGAAATGTCGACCTACAGAAATATCGAGTTTTAAATATCTTGAGTCAGAAATATCGACAGCAAGAATATAGGTGTTAAGATAAGAAATATTGTTTTTAAAAATATAGAAGATATTATTATCGTTTGCAGAAATATAGTTGTTTAAAATATTGATTTTTTACTTAGTGTTATGCATTTTAGTATATATTTTAAATGTATGTGATGTATTTTTTCCATAAGGATTGTGTATGTGTTTTAATATATGTGTTAAATTTTTAGTAGTTATCAATTTTTATTTATTTGTATTTTAGTTCCATAGTGGGTTGTGGGTTTATAGGGGAATAGGGCGGGAAGTAATTTATTCATAATAAATAAATGATTATTTTGTATTTATTAATAATGAGTTAGTTGAGATATTATAGTGTTAATTGTGGGATGTAATTTATTTTTAATTAATCATTAATTGGTTGTTGATCAATATTAATTAATTAATTGCTAATTAATTATGATAATTGTGTAATTTTTTAGTTACGGGTTGTGGGGTTTATAGGTGTAAAGGCTTGGAAGTCATTTATTTTTAATTAATAATATGTTGGTAATTAGTATTAATTAATTATTTGAAAATTCAATATGGATATGTTGTAAATAATTTTTAGGTGTGCGTTGTGGGGTTTATAGAGGTAAAGGGTGGGAAGTAATTTATGTTTCATTAATTAATAATTAGTTCTTAATTAATATTAATTATTAATAGAAAATTAAATATTGAAATTGTGTAATTACTTTTAGGTGTGTGTTGTGGCGTTTATAGGTTTAAAGGGTGGGAAGTCAATAATGTTTTTTAATTATAATTAGTTGATAATTAATATTAATTATTTAATTTATTTGATTAAGGTGATTACATTTTTTTGTGTGTGGGTTTTACTTTTATAGGGGTAAAGGGTGGGGAGTGAATACATTTTTCTTACTTTATAATTAGTTGTTAAATAGTGTTGGATTTATGGATTGAAAATAAGTTTTAATTGTGTAATTAATATTTTTCACAGTTTAGTTTTATCTGTGGTTTGTGGTGTGGGGGCTATAGGGGTAAAGTGTGGGAAGTTTATTAATTTGTGTGAATTTTAATTTGTTTTTTTAATAAATAATCTTTCTTTAATTGGTAATAAATTATGTTAATTATGGAAGTACTTTTTTTTTCTCCAATGTAGATGTGCGATGTGAATTGTGTGGCCCCAACAGATCGCCACTCTTTGCTTTGCTAGCAACAATGGCATTGCCGCTAATCTTCTGTGTTCCATAGACACTCTGCGTACATACCCCAGAAGGGCCACCAGGGGAAGCACTCAACACATCAAAAATGACACTCACAGGCAAGGTACTAGAAGGAGGCCTCTGGTGCTCGGCATTGCCCACCCCGTGCATTCTCACATAAGCCAACTCTGCTCATCCACACCGGGGTTTCTATACAGCATATGGAGAAACTTAAAGTGGATAAGTTGCAGCCTGTATTTGGGCGTCATCTCCTTTATTTGCGTGCAGCAGTAAGTCCTGGTTCCCTCTTCAAAGGGGCCTCCCAGGATCTCTTCCCTTTCCTGCTACGCAGATGGAACGCCTATCTGCAACATGCGCTGCATTTCGGTATAGAGTTGAGTGATAAGTTTCAGTGACAAGTAATTCACCAGAAAATCCTCCAGCACCAGAAATGTCGGAAGCGACACAGGGAAGGGCACAAGTACCCACAATGATGCCCTCAGCTGATAATATGTCAGCCTGTCCAGGTGTTATCATTCCTGAGCGCATCGTCCAGGGTGATTAATACCCCATTGGGGAACGCCTGCCCCATTGCATGGAGTTGGAGCTTCCTCAGCCATTAGCACACCCTCGTCTCCTTGGTAAAGGGCAGCTCAGGGTGCCTGGTCAGTGGTATTGAGGGGACAAACAATGTCTCCAGACGAGCTTTGTGTTTAAGTTCCTGCCACGCCCACACTGAGCACCCTACCGTGTCAATCTCGGCTCGGGTCTGTGTTGGGGTCCAAAGATCACCATGTGCAGTAGAATCAGATCCACTCAATCACTTTCCAGGGCAGTGTGCGCCATGAACAAAGTCAGGTAAACCCTGTGATACCCAAACTGCGCGTGGGCTCAGTTGTAGTACAAATACATCTCTGGGGTTCCCATACCTCCCTGCTCAAATGGTAGCGTAAGAGTCTCCCACGCAAGATGGGGCTGCCTCCCTGTCCATGATAAAGGAATTAGATTTGAGTGTGATCGCCATTTAAATTCAGAAGTTAGGGGGATAGGCAGGTTAACAAACACATATAAAAACTTGGGGAAGACAACTCGTTGGCAATGGCCATTCAGCCCTCCAATAAAAGTGGGTGAGTCTTCCACCACTTTAATCTACTCTCCAGCCAATCCATAAGGCTGCCATAATTATAGCTTCATCGGTCTGTAGTGCTCCAGCTGAGCCAGATCCCCAGATATTACACCAGAGAGTCCACCTATTGAAGTGGGAATTCCGACCGGGGTAGTGGCGGAAGTGAGCGGAAAGATAATGGATTTCCACCACCAAATAGGATAACCTCCCAAATGGGGGGGGGGGGGCAGATTCTCCGCTGGGTTTTGAACGTATAGGGTCATGTTTTCCTCGTACACGGATCCCAATATCACTCGTGGAGTAAAGTCTAAGCTGCGCCATGCATGGTGCTGCCTGATTCTGGCTGAAAGCGTCTTAGTCGCCACCGCAAATAGCAGGGGGGAAAGTGGGCAGCTCTGCCATGGACCCCGGGCCACAGGGATGGGAGACACAAACCCCTTAATCCTCAACCTCGCCATAGGGTCCAAGTACAGTAGTGCAATTTTCTTGAGAAAGAACGGGCTGATGCCAATACGAGAGAGGAGAGAAAATAGGTACAGCTCCTCCAAGGTGTCAAAGGCATTAGTTGTGTCTAAAATAACAGCTGTAGCAGATTGAGAGTGGTTCACCGCCTGCATGGCTGTGAAATAAGTTTGAAGATTGTGGGAGGTACTCCACCCAGGTTTAAATCCGCACAGTCGGGTCGCCAGCAGTTTTATAAGTATCTTATTGTCGAGGTTAATCATCGACAGCGGCCTGTATAAATCACAGAACTGTGGGTTTTTGTCAGGTTTAAGGATGGTGACAATTAGCACCTCCCGAAGGGAGGGGGCAGTGTTCCAAGTTTGAGAGAATCCTCATACATGTTGAGGAGATGGGGTGCTAAGAGTGTTGCATATTCTTTTTAAAATGATGCTGTGAGGCCATCCAGCCCGGGAGGCTTGTCCCCAGGCATGGCCCGAATCACTCCAACCACCTCCTTTTTAGAAAATGGCTCATCAAGGTAACTGTGCTGCCCGTCGCTAAGCCAGACTAGTTCAATCAATTTGAGGAGGGGGAGTAGACCCTGGTGTGCCTCCGACTGTGTTACCGAGTATAGCGAGGTATAAAATGCTACTATTTTGGCTTGTACAGCTTCTTGACTTCATCATAGTCTTTGCGTAATTTGCTTATGTACTCACTAGCCTATTGCTTTTTCAGGAGGCCTGCCAGTGTCTTTACCGCCCTGTCCCCCTCCCTGTATAGGCGAGCAGCGCCCATCTCCTTGCTCAGATAGTGTGTCTCTCTGTGTGCGGCCTCCTCAAATTCCACTATTTTCTCTTTAATTCGCCCCAACATTGCTGGACAGTTGGTCTCAAAGAACTCCGATTCGAGCACTCGTATCTCACCCTCTAACCTCCTAAGATCACCCCTAAGTGAGTGCAGTACCCTTGCCTGCTTGGCAATGGACTTACCACAGATTACCGCTTTGAATGCCTTCCATAGTACTGATGGAGAGACAACCGACCCACTGTTTACCTCAAAATACTCAGTTATGTCAGCACGGATTGCCTCCCGAAAGACCTGATCTTTAAGCCTTTGCGACGAACACGGCGATTTAGGCCGCTTGATGTGCGCATAGCGCTCTACCAATTATTTGAGTGAAACCTTTGCCTAATATTCATTGACATTTTTAATTGTGTGATTCTCCAGGATTTTTAACTCACTTACCCGGCATCCTTACGCTCCTGACCCCGTTCCGCCGCGGCATTGTGTCGTTTGAGCGGAGGGTCTTACTGTGAGCACTACATATTCGCACTACTTCCTGCCTGCTCCAGAACATCCGCAGGTTAGCGGGCTAGTTGTTCCCCTCATTAGGACTATTTTAAGATGGAGACCAGAAGGAGGTGCAGCTGACGGGCGCGCCAAAGGCAAGCCCTTCTGCGCCCGTCCGCGCCCAGCAGCGACAAGGGGCCTGTGATAATGCCTGTTCGATTAGCTATACCTCCGCTGACCTCTATAAGTTACAGCACTGCCTATGAACCCTGGCGCTAGAACGGCCGCTTCGGATTGTGGTATCCTACCTCCCCGTGGTGTCTCCTCAGTTTCACGTGTCCCCTGTGCACCCTACCAGTCACATGAGCCCCCTCAGCTGCCTCCAGACCCAAAATCTTTTGTTACTGATTCTCTTGTCATCACTTACCTGAACACTCGTTCGATGGTGAAGCACCAACTGGAGATTTTTCAGCTGTTGGATGCGAATAATATCGATATTCTTCTCATGTCAGAAACCTGGCTAACGGATGACTCCACCCCCGATATCCTTGCAGCCATTCCAGCCGGATATTACATACTTCAAACGAATAGGCCTCAGGGCAAAGCGGGTGGGGGGGTTGCAACGATTATTCACCAACAATATAAATTTACGATTCTGGAAAGGGTCACTCTGCCTAGGGTTGACAGTCTTATTCTGAAATTCTCTTCCCCGAGGTCCTCCTTTGTCTGTGCCCTTTTTTACCGCCCCCGACCACATGCCTTTGTTTCCTCACCTCTTTGGTGACCTAATCTCCCAACTTGTAATTAATCATGCCAGGATTATCATTATTGGGGATTTTAATTATTGTCCCACAGACACTCGCGAAAGCAATCTTTCGGCGGAATTTTCAGACCTTCTTTTGGGCATGAACTGTTCTCAACATGTTCACGTAGCTACTCACACCAAGGGACACATCTTGGATCAAGTCTGGACCTCAAACATTGACATCACTTCCCCCCTTATTTCTCCTTGTCCCTGGTCCGACCATTTCTTTATTTCCTTCACTCAGGCTCACATCTCCCCTACTTCTTCGACTCCAGTTAGCAATCTCTTAGCCCGAAATTGGAAACCGACTAATATGGAAGAATTCCATTCTTTACTGGCCACTTACGCCCCCAGTGACCAGGCTTCCATCTCCTGCCAGGCTTCTCGCTTTGAACACTGGTTAGAAGCAGCTAGTGACAAGGTTGCACCATGGAAGAAAATAAAAACGAAACGCCCCATGATGCCCAATGTTGGTTTACCGAACAATTAAAGAAGGACAAATTGGTCCGTACATATACCTTCGATGAGAAAGCCACATATGTTGCCTTGCTAAAACAATTTAAAAACTCAATTTTTCAGGCCAAAACTGTCTACTTTTCACAAAAAAATCATAGACTCTGCTTCTAAAACGAAAGACATCTTCGCCATTGTGAATGAACTCACTCAACATGATCGGGTGATCATTCAATCCGCTCCCTCACAAACACTCTGTGATTCACTTAACTCTTAATTTATTAATAAAATTGTCACTATAAAACATAATATCCCCACCCCCTCCTCCCCTGCTGTCCTGGTTATACCCCGCAAGAACTCATTCTCACTGGATTCCTTTCCCTTAATCTCCAAGATAGATTTCTTGGCCCTACTGAATAAAGTGAGTTCTGGCTCGCCTACTGACTGTTGCCCTCCTCAGATCCTTAGGGAAACCTTTCTTGCTTGCCCTGATCCCCCGCTCGCACTCCTCAATAAATCCTTAACAACAGACATAGTCCCAGATTCCTTCAAACGTGCTGCAGTGGTTCCTATTCTGAAAAAACCTAACGCTGATCCTCTGGTTTTAAGTAACGTCTGCCCTATTTCTCTGCTTCCTTATCTTGGTAAGATCTTGGAGGCCCATATTACCAACTGCCTTAGCCTATTTATTGAGAACTCCCAGTTCCTCGACCCTCAGCAGGTGGGCTTTAGGCCAGCCCATTCCACCGAATCCGTCATTCTGGCTGTGATGGATGAGCTCAGGAAGGGAGCCGATAATAACATCTTCCAAGCACTTGTGCTGTTGGATTTATTAGCAGCCTTTGACACGGTCGATCACGAACTCCTGATCGACCGTGTCAACACTGCCGGCATTCAGGGCTTGGCGCTTAAGTGGATCAGATCTTTTTTACATCAACGCTCTCAGGCGGTTCATTTGTCCACCTTTGCGGCATATCAATCTAGTCTGACCTGCGGAGTCCCTCAGGGCTCTGCCTTATCGCCTCTCCTGTTCCACCTATATATGCAACCTTTGATTGTTTCCCTTCACAACAGCCCAGTTACCATCTTTAACTACGCTGATGACCTTCAGCTGGTCTTCAATCTTGATTCCACCACTACATCCTGCACTAATTTTCAATCTACCATGCTCTCTATTAGTGAATGGATGTATCATAGCCAGCTGAAACTCAATCCTGATAAAACTGAGCTTGTCTTAACCGGAGGGCCTGCCAACCCTTGGAATTCTAGCTTTTGGCCATCCTCTTTGGGTACCCCCCCCAACCTGCAGACTCTTTGAAGAGTCTCGGGGTTATCATTTGTAAAGATCTATCAATGATACCTCAGATCAACGCAATTACTTCTTCTTGCTTTTTCCATCTTCGCAAAATTCGCAAAATCTGTAGGTTTCTGACCACCGAGGCTCTTACCCTTGTCATCATGACCCTGGTCATCTCTCGTATCGACTATGCCAACGCTCTCTATGTTGGCATTCCAGCCTACCAGCTCCACCGTCTGCAACTGGTGCAAAATCAAGCAGCTAGGCTTGTCTTTCATCAGTGACGTTCGCTCCTCTTACCATAACCTGCTTGTTATTCCAGCATTCAAGCGGAAAAAACACGGTGGCCTACGATTCTCATTCTTGGCCCCCAGGTTATGGAACTCTCTTCCGAGTGATCTCAGACTAACCCCCGGCTATGCTTTATTCAGGAAACGTTTCAAAACCCATCTGTTTTCGACAAGTCTATGAGTAATAACGCGTCCTTCATCGCCCTTTTCGTTGTTAACGCCATAAAACCGTTTGCTGTCCGTGCGCTGTATACGTATTTTTAACATAACATAACAACATGAGTGCGCTGGTGGGGAGCCTCCAGCTGAAGGGTCTATGGGCCGCATCAGGAAATAGGACTTCTAGCAGCACTGGAGCATGGTCCGAGAGAGAGCAAGTCACATGATCTACCCTGAGCACCAATGCGCCCACATCGCGCGGCACAAGCCAGAAGTCAATCCTGAACCAGGTGGGGCCAGCCGCAGAGACACAAGTGCCCTCACAGTTGTCTGTATGCCAACACGGTCAGACATTCACCAGCTCATGGTCTTCCATGATGGTTAGTAGTTTTTCCGCTGCCTGTGGGTGGGGCCTACGCGAGTCTCCCCATCTGCCCACACCTGGGTTTAAAATAACATTGAAGTCCCCCCCCATAGGATGGTACCAGGGACAAGTGACTCTGTTAGCCTCCAAACCTCACAAAAGTGTGGATCATCCGTATTTGGCCCATAAACCGATACAAGTCTGACCCTTCCTTCCCAAAGCTCTCCAGCAACAATAACATACCTCCCCTGTGGATCCCATATCGCAGCGTGCGTGTGCCATGGCAGCCCTTTTTATATAATGATAGCCACGCCTCTAGCATAATTGGAGTAGCCTGCCACAAACCTCTCTCCTATCCAACCCGCCCGCAGTCATGCGTAACTGGTACCTGTTAAATAGAATTTTTGTAAAAAGCAAATTTCCGCTGCATGCCTATTGAGAAATGCCGCCACCAATCACGCCTTACGGCAATCATTCAGTCCCCATACATTCCACATTATTGGTTTGATAGAGGTCATACGCTTGGTGGTCTCACCCATGTCTAAAATCTCACACTTTCAGGCATTTCATGTGCATTATCACATCCCATATTTGTTGTGTAGAGGTCAGAGAGATATGGGAAAGAGAGAGGAAAGGAAAATAGGAGTCCCCTTGCAGCTGATTAATTCCCAACATGGCTGATAGGCATTACCCCTACCCCAAACAGGTCAGCCTGGGCCAACAATTGAAGCACAGATGGGACTCATCCTTGGGGGTGGCACTAGGGGCTCGGCATATCCCAGCAATTGTGTGCTGGGTGGCTGGACTCAATGCCAAATGAAGGTTCACTCAGTTCAAGCAAGCAATTCAATGTTGTTTCGGGAAAAATCAACTTTGAGGAAGAGAGTGTGGAACAACAGGGGATCATCTCCTCCCCGGCAAGCTATGACACCGCCCGCCCCCTATTGCTGGTCATCCAGGGTCTCAGTCATTTTCATCAAGAGGGTTACCCCGCACTGGGCTTCCACCCACATGTGTAGCCGGTGCAGGGCGCTTAAGGAAGTGCACAAATTTGGTTGCTAGTTTGGGGTTGGTGAAGAACATAGTTTTTTTCGAGTGGAAGATACGGAGCTTTGCTGTGTAGAGGAGAGAATACTTAATATCCTGTTGTTGCAGCAATCTCTTTACTGGTACAAATGTTTTCCTCGCGGCTTGCACTGTGAGGGTAAAATCAGGGAAGAAGGAGATTGTGTTACCCTGATGTCTCGTTTCTTTCAGGTCATTGGCTCTACGCAGCACAGTATTACAATCTCTGTAATTCAGCATGCGTGCAATGATTGGCCTGGCAGGGGGCCCCGGTGGCAGCCGCGGGCCAAGCGATCTGTGGGCGTGCTCCAGAATACAGACAGGCAATAGGGAGTTTCAGAATAGTTTCTTGAGCATGTCCTCCACATAGTCCACCACCGGGTCATGGCCGTGGTCTCCGGGACTCCCACACTGTGCAGGTTGTTGTGGCGCGAACTCACTTTGAGGTCTTTGTTCATGCTTCTGATCACATCCAACACTTTTTAAATGTGAAGGAGCTTCTCACAGGTGGTGGTGCTCTCATCCTCTAAAGCAGAGGTGCACTGTTCTACCTTTGCGATACATTCATTGTGGTTTGAGACCTTGTCCCTGAGCCAGTCCAGTTGATTCGACATTGAGTATTTCAGTTCTATGGCCGAGAGGGATTGCTTCAGGTCCATGAACATTTTGCAAATGTTCGGTTCCGGTGATGATGTGGGATTCATGGCGGCCACCAACAGAACTTCTTCTGGGGCGGCTCCCGTGGGGTTTAACATTGTTCAAAGGAGAGCTTGGGCTGCCTGGTGTCCAGCTTGCCCATGATGTCTTGACCCTGCTTCACAACCAGGCGTTTGTTCGCACCACTTCGCCACTTCTGCGTAGGCCTCAGAGCCCTGCGGTCCCTGGGTACTTTAAGTGCTCATTGAGCCAAGTGGGGCCCCTCCGCCCCAGCTGTTTCGTGGGTGGAAGGGGTAAGCCCAGGTCCCTCGACATTCTCCTCCCAAGATTTGGCTTAATGGGCGCCCGCCAACTCTGCACGTATGGTTTTCTCTACCACGGAGGTCAGCATTGGTGCCAGGGCCCCACCCATGCCAGTCAACCCAGTAGGGACCTTATCAGGCTCTTTTCGGTGCTACCTTGGTGTGGGTGCCCACAGGACCTCAGGTTGCTCCACCGATGTGGGCCCAAGGTGCCCTCCCACTTTCACGGGTCAATGTCGGGTGGCGGGGAATGTGTCAATGCCAGCCATTCATCTGCGGTCCCTCTCACTGTGTGGGTATTGTGGTCGATTCTCTGCGATTCCCTGTTTCTCTGTCTCCCAGTCAGCCCGGTGGCAATCAAGCAATGCCTGTTCGGGGGGATCAACTCTCCCACTGCATTCCGCCACCAACCCGAGACAGGCAACCTCACCAGGGACGCTCTGCCAGGACAGCATCAGAAGGGTAGGCTGTCACCGCCTTCACGCAGTCCCGGCCAGTACGGCTCTCTGCTCTCCATCTCTAGGGACCCAGCGGGGATTCGCCTGCCGCCTCAGACTTCCACTGCAGCCGGGGCCGAATGGGGCACATCTTACCAGGCCATGACTCAGTCCCACCCCCTCCAGAGGCGGCACCGACCCCACAGTGTGTCTGCTTCTGGGATCCCCCACGGTGTCGAATCCGAGGGTCTGCTGCGCTCCTTCACTAGACTGATGCCACCTCACTCAGGCACTACAACTCACTGCCGGGGTTTTCGGAGGCTGCTCCCTCGATTTAAAGCGCCATTATCCACTCACTCTGCCTGATAAATGCCGGATCGCCCGCCCAGCCTGCAGAGCCTCAGTGGCAGCCATTTTGCAGCCTGCACTCTAGTGCCCCCCAAATTTATGTAATAATTAATGTTTTTGTTTCTAAATAATTTCTAATTAATATTTATTGGTTTGAACATTTTTTTTCCATATAATATTTATAGGTAAATGTCATTTGCATTTAACATTATAATATGTTTTTTAATTAGTAATATGAATTTTTATTTTATTTGAATTTTTAACATATTTACATATTTATTTATTTAGTTTGTGTTTTAAATATTTTTGCTGTTGTTAATATTTTGTTTGTTTTTAATTTCGAACTGACTGGAGTGAGACTATTAATTGCTACCCCTCCACTATCCAACACTTTCCCTACTGTTGCACTCATTGGAGTGGGAATAGTAATTGTTACCCCTCCGCTATCCAACAGTTTCCCTACTGTTGCACTGACTAGAGTGGGAATAGTAAATTGTATCCCTCCGCTATCCAACACTTTCCCTACTGTTGCACTGACTGGAGTGGGAAAAGTAAATTGTATCCCTCCCCTATCCAACACTTTCCCTATTGTTGCATTCACTGGAGTGGGAATAGTCATTTTTACCTCTCCGCTATCCGACAATTTCCCTACTGTTGCACTCACTGGAGTGGGAATAGTAATTTTTACCCCTTCGCTATCCAACACTTTCCCTACTGTTGCACTGACTCGAGTGGGAATAGTAAATGGTATTCATCCGCTATCCAGCACTTTCCCTACTGTTGCACTGACTGGAGTAGAAATAGTAATTTTTACCCCTCCGCTAACTAACACTTTCTCTACTGTTGCACTGACTGGAGTGGGAATAGTACATTTTATTTTGCCGCTATCCAACACTTTCCTTCTGTTGCACTCACCGGAGTAGCAATAGTAAGTTTTACCCCTCCACTATCCAACACTTTCCATACTGTTGCACTCATTGGATTGGGAATAGTAATTCTTACCCCTCCACTATCCAACACTTTCCCTATTGTTGCACTCACTGGAGTGGTGATAGTAATTTTTACCCCTCCACAATCCATCACTTCCTTACTGACTGTAGTGGTAAATTTAAGTTTAAAGATTTTTAAATAGTTTAATGTTTAATTTATAATAGAATGTTTTTTAATAGATTTTAAGGTATTGTTATATATATATATAAATATATAGATACATATTACCTACTGGCGGTCACCAGTAGGTAGTTATAGTTAGGACCTAGCTACCATATGAAAATTGCAACATTTTATTCCCAATAACTTTGGCGCCGATTGACGAATCTTCGCGAGATTTTTCAAACTTATGGCCCGCTTCAGTCCGCTCCCATCTTGAAAGTTTCGGGGTATTTCGGCAAGCGGGGGCCGAGAAAAAAGGGGGTCCCAAAACATGTTTTCTCCATGCAATGTTCCATAGGAAATTTTAGAAACAGCTACAGCCCGAACTGCTGAACGGAATTACACCAAAGTTGGCAAAAGGGTATCTCTTGGTTCAGAAAAAGGCCTTTTTCTTGAATGGTGAAAATCCGTTCAGTAGTTTTTAAAATATTAATGGGAAAATTAATATAAATATATCTGGGCGGAGCCTAACCACACATCTCATCTTGAGATCTGATTGGCTGTCAGCACTTCAACCAAGAAGTTTTGGCAGCTATCTTGGGACCAATATACATGATAGCACCTCATTAAAAAGCATTGCAGTTAATAGAAGGTTTTAAGACTTTAGTTACATTATAAATCATGTGTTGATGGTACCATCCTCATTTTAGGAATTGTGGTGTGTTCTAAGGTGATTTTACCATGTGAAAAAGTCGTCTGCTGGGATATCATGAATCATGTTTGCAAGTAAACTACTTTCTCATGCTTTTCCCACAGAGGTTTGGAAAGTGATCTATAAGCTAAACTGAGAGCATAATTTCTGTAAATTCACATTATCGTTCTCAGTCATGTGAGAATGAAGTCTGACATTCTCAGTAAAACATGTAGATCCAACAAGGGCAGTTGATTCCTTTGTGTTCTACTGCAGTTTCCCAGAGTGTGCTAAAGAACAACTAGAGCGCTAACAGTCCTACTTATGACAAACGTGTTGCATACCTCAAGCCATCTTGATTGGAATAAAGTGGTAACTCTTAAAACATTTAATTTAAAAAGGAACAAAATGAGGGGGTTAATTTGCCATAGAAAGTATGATTAATGCTGCAGAAAGAACAATTAGGGCACATTTTGAGTGACTTCTCAAATCCTTTTCTCTTTCATAAAAAAATTCTGACATGCAGACTGAAACATGCACTTTCAAGACCAGCAGCAGACTTCCCTGGTGAGCAGTAGCTTTACTACAGTGATCTAATAAGCAACTAGAGTGCTAACATTCAGAATTAATGGCAAATGTGTGACACATCTGAATGCCTTCGTGATGGAATCAATAAAAAAACTGAAAGCATTTCCTACTGAGGAGACTGTAGTAAATGAGGACATTAGGAAACTTCATAACAAATAGGTCTCCCAAGATGGCCACCAGAGACGGAAGAGCCCAAATGTAGCACAAATATCACCCAGATGTAACCCAAGTATAGCCCAATGACAGAATGACCCAGAGTGTTCTAAAGAACAACTACAGCGCAAACAGTCCTACTTATGACAAACGTATTGCACACCTGAAGCCATCTTGATTGGAATAAAATGGTAACACTTAAAACATTTAATTTGCAAAGGAACAAAATGAGGGGGTTCATTTTGCCATAGAAATTATGATTAGTGCTGCAGAAATAAAAAATAGGGCACATTTAGACTTCTCAAATCCTCTTCTATTTCATTAAAAAATTCTGACATGCAGACTGAAACATGTACTTTGAATACCAGCAGCAGACTTCCCTGGTGAACCGTAGCTTTACTACAGTGATCTAATGAGCAACTAGAGTGCTAACATTCAGAATTTATGGCAAATGTGTGATACATCTGAATGCCTTCTTGATGGAACCAAAGTAAAAAACTGAAAGTATTTCCTACTGGGGAGACTGCAGTAAATGAGGAAATTAGGAAACTTCATAACAAATAAGTCTCCCAAGATGGCCGCCAGAGACAAAGGAGCCCAATATAGCACAAATATCATCCAGTTGTAGCCCACGTATAGCTCAATGACAGAATGTCCCAGAGTGTTCTTAAGAACAACTAGAGGACTTACTGTCTTACTTATGACAAATGTATGGCACACCTGAAGCTATCCTGATGGGAATAAACTAGTAACACTTAAAACATGTAATTTAAAAAGGAACACAATGAGGGGGTTCATTTTGCCATAGAAATTATGATTAGTGCTGAAGAAAGAAAAATTAGGGCACATTTTGAGTGACTTCTCAAATCCTCTTCTATTTCATAAAAAAATTCTGACATGCAGACTGAAACATGCACTTTTAGTCCAGCAGCAGACTTCTGTGGTGAGCAGTAGCTTTACTACAGTGATATAATGGGCAACTAGAGTGCTAACATTCAGAATGTATGGCAAATGTGTGACATATCTGAATACTTTCTTGATGGAATCAAAGTAAAAAACTGAAAGCATTTCCTACTGAGGAGACTGCAGTAAATGAGGAAATTAGGAAACTTCATAAGAAATAAATCTCCCAAGATGGCCACAAGAGACAAAAGAGCCCAAATGTAGCACAAATATCACCCAGATGTAGCCCACATGTAGCCCAAGGACCGAAGTGTGCAAAACACTTTTTGTTTTTTATGTTTTTGCTGTTTTATATAGTGCAGACTTGTCAGGTATTGGAGTGCTTTACATGAGCATTGGTTACATCATACAAGAACAAATTCATTTTGGTTTTAGACATGGGGAGATTAGGTGATTTGACCAGAATCACAGAATGTCGAGCTGAATTAGAAACTCCAACCTGGTTCCCCAGTTGCAAAGTCTGCAGCTCTGGAAGTAACACCACATCCCCTCACCTAAGTACAACATTTAATCAAGTGGTCAACTGGATAAAAAAACATGAAGATAACAAATAATTTAAAAGTGCTTTGTTGCTATTTGAAAACTCGGGAAAGATGTCCTCATTTTCGTTTTTTAGAGCACTAACCATAATTTTGATGCCAATAACACCCTCTCATATATGTAATTTATAAAGGAAATTCTCTGGGTATTACAGTTTTGATTACATCAAGATGGCGTCGAGCGTTCGACACTTCTGTAATAAATATAGAATTTTAGCAATCTAGTTGTTCATTAGGATACTGTTGAGAGGCAGAGGCCAGGGGCACGGACTCTGAAAATTGAAGGCAGGTAGGAGGGTGCAGAGGCAACAATTTGACCAGTGAATATATATATATATATATATATCGCAAGCAAATAACTCCATCCACTTCCACCAAAGCCTCGGCGGCGAAGAAGGAGAAGCGAACCACTTCTTTGTCAGGCAAGATGTTTTATTTCAACCTTCAGCAGCAGTCAACAGATGACGCGTTTCGGGCTCAAGCGCCCTTGATCACATAAAGGCTGTAAATGATTGAAGCCATTTTAAATGATATGCCCTTCCCACTCAGGTCACATGTTCAGCAAGTTAGTAATGGACATAGCAAACAGACTGCATGATTTAAATACAATCAATGAGATATTGCTAATGTATTACATTCATTGTGCCATTTAGACATATTATCATGACCTTCGATAACATTTCCGATAATATAGTTAAATAAAACGGAAACTTACTTTGTTACAAACTAGCGTCAAGAAAACATTTTTGAAACCACAATCTAATTTAAAAAAAAAAAAGTCCATTTGGCGAATTAGAATTCCTAGATAAATCCATGTACACGTATAAAGTGCAATAATACAATTCAACATAGCTGCATAAATGCATATAATTACTGGCTGATTCGTAACTCTGGTTAAAAAGAATGTGCAAAAGGAATGCAGAGCATAGCAGCAAAATTTATAATTTTTCCCTGCAAATGTACAATGTACCATGTGCAAAGATGTGTTATTTCGTGCATAGATAAAATGGTTACGAGATAAAAATGCATCTTGTAACCAAACCAAGGCTGAGACATGACACAAAGAAAATATGTTAAGAGATGGCATCGACTTTTTTTTTTAGAGTCAGTTCTTATATATATATTTATATGATTTTAAATTTATAAAATACATTAAAATTAATAGTTTAGTAATTGTTTTAAAGTAAACATATATATATATATATATATATATATATATACACATATATAAATCATATATTTATTATTATGTATGTGTGATTAACTATTTCAATTAAGTGTATTTGGTATATTTGTTAAAAAGTATGTTAAATCTACTTTATTTCAAAAATGAAAATTGATATTTTGGACAACTATATTTTTAACATCGATATTTGTTTCCAATGTTTTTGTACTTACCTGTTTAAGTATAGGGAGTCAATATTTTTGCATTCTATATTGTTTCGTCTATATTTTTTACATCGATATTTTTGCCATTGATATTTGGAAGTGAACCGGTTAAGCACAGGTTAATTTTGGGTTTGCTTGTGTTCCTTGACAGGGATTATGGTTTCTGCTTGAGTAGGGATTCACCCCCTCAACCAGTAACCCAATTTTCTACATTGAGCTTTCTTTAAATATAATTCTGTTTTATCATGAAATGTATATATAGATGAAATAAGTATAAAATATAGCAATTTTTATAGAATGTGTTCATTGTTAGATATTTTCCTTTTAATAGTTTATATTATAAAGAGCTAATTTCATGTATTATTTGTATTCTTTAATGTAATTATTTACCTGCCAAGAATAATTTCAACTGAATTTGACACCCATTAAGATTCTCACAAGATATGTTAACTTGTATGCTGGATGCAAAATTAACAATGAGTTAACAGTTGCTTAGAGTCTTTTTCCAGACAACAGTCCATGAGTGGATGGGAAATGTGGGTATATCAAGTAGATAAGGAGTATAGTTCAGAGGTTAACATTAGGACATCAAATTGCATGTCTCTTTGTGGTAGAGTTTTTAGTATTGTTCTTAAATGGTCCAGATACATTTCCCTTATTGATTGTCAACAGAGTATGTGGTAATAAATGGATCCATGACCAGCACTGTCCACTTTGCACGGAGTAGCCAGCTGTAGAGTTTTTGGGACCAAACTGGCGGCAGATGGTACTTGACCACAGAATGCTGCAGCTAAAACATATACTGCTGAAGTACTGTTCTAGAGCCATTCTGCACCACCCAGAATGTAGAGTTAGGATTCTCTTGTGACACTCTATGAGATCATTTTGGACCACCTTGATATCATTCTATGCCATCATGAAATTGTTCTGTGCCCTTAGAAGGTCAGTAACCTGATCCAGTACTATCTCACCCTTTTCCAACTGTGCTGTGTCTTAGACTGGATGGTCAGAGGTTTAGTGTGGCCTGGTTACACATCAAATGTTATGGCTATAGTTATCACATGGTGACCATAGTTATTGCAGGAGTGGGGCCACAGGGGCTTGCCCGACTCCTGTTGGGCCCTGGTGTAATGGAGATGATAACGTGCCTTCAGGGAGATGGTGAGGCATAAGGTGCTAGTTAAACAAATCTGATTGGTCAGGCTAGTCTTCAAAACATTCTTATCTGCAGGTGTACTGCTCTCACCGAATACTTGTGAACTACACAGTTGAGGATTTAACTGGGATCTTGCTGTCTTACTTGAAATAAAAATAATAATGTTTAGATTTTCCTGTAAATGATCTTAATTACTATAACCATTACAATGGTGTGCTATTAACAATTACCTTTTATTGATGTTTATAATGTCAGAATACTCATCATTTATACAGAGTGAAGTAACGTGATTTGGGTGTTCCAAGGGCAGATCTGGCCTAAATATAAGCAGCGGAACCTAAGGATGTTTGGATCTCATATCACAGGATCATCCATACTACGCCTTAGCAACACTGTGCAAAGTAGAATCCCTAAAACACTATTCTGTTAGTATTTGCAATACTAAAAATCCTAGACAATTTAGGGGGCATATTATCAAGACCCCGCGATAAAATTATCGCCGCTTTAGCGTCTGTTTTCCGGCGAAAAGCAGCAATAATTTTATCGCACTATCAGCAAGAACAGGCTAGCGCGTGTTTCTATGCCTCTGCGCCCGTTTCCCTAACGCCCAGCTTTGCAACGCCAATGTATGGAAAGTGGGCATACCTTACAAAAATAACGTGGATCATGTTGCAAACAAACATATCTCCAATTAACAATCCGGTCGCTAACCTGCAGAGCAACGAGAAAAGTAGCGCTAACCGCGCTTATCGCAGGTTTCATAATGCCTGCTTTTATTCTTACTTGCTCACTGCACCATCAGGATTCAAGCAAGCTGGGCCGAAGACGGCTGTAATGCCAGAAACCGGTCCCCGGACGCTTGTTTCCTTTCCAGTGAAGAATTGGCTTGGTAGTTTGGTCTGCCCTGTTCCCATGATGCACTGGGCCAGGGACAGACTAATTTGCATATAGCCAGGTTCTGAACTGGGATGGTGCAGTGAGCTAAAAAACGGTGATGGATCAAGCCCTGATCTGTTGACTGGGTAGGAGTGTTCTGATTAACTCAGATACTCTGTCCATCACCACCCCCTTTTTGAAATTATTTTGGCCACCATGAGTGTGGAAGGGTATGCTCAGACATGAGTCCCTTGCTCACTGCACCATCAGGATTCAAGCAAGCCGGGCCGAAGACGGCTGTAATGCCAGAAACCGGTCCCCGGAAGCTTGTTTCCTTTCCAGTGAAGAATTGGCTTGGTAGTTTGGTCTGCCCTGTTCCCATGATGCACTGGGCCAGGGACAGACTAATTTGCATATAGCCAGGTTCTGAACTGGGATGGTGCAGTGAGCTAAAAAACGGTGATGGATCAAGCCCTGATCTGTTGACTGGGTAGGAGTGTTCTGATTAACTCAGATACTCTGTCCATCACCACCCCCTTTTTGAAATTATTTTGGCCACCATGAGTGTGGAAGGGTATGCTCAGACATGAGTCCCTTGCTCACTGCACCATCAGGATTCAAGCAAGCCGGGCCGAAGACGGCTGTAATGCCAGAAACCGGTCCCCGGAAGCTTGTTTCCTTTCCAGTGAAGAATTGGCTTTGTAGTTTGGTCTGCCCTGTTCCCATGATGCACTGGGCCAGGGACAGACTAATTTGCATATAGCCAGGTTCTGAACTGGGATGGTGCAGTGAGCTAAAAAACGGTGATGGATCAAGCCCTGATCTGTTGACTGGGTAGGAGTGTTCTGATTAACTCAGATACTCTGTCCATCACCACCCCCTTTTTGAAATTATTTTGGCCACCATGAGTGTGGAAGGGTATGCTCAGACATGAGTCCCTGGCTCACTGCACCATCAGGATTCAACCAAGCCGGGCCGAAGACGGCTGTAATGCCAGAAACCGGTCCCCGGAAGCTTGTTTCCTTTCCAGTGAAGAATTGGCTTGGTAGTTTGGTCTGCCCTGTTCCCATGATGCACTGGGCCAGGGACAGACTAATTTGCATATAGCCAGGTTCTGAACTGGGATGGTGCAGTGAGCTAAAAAACGGTGATGGATCAAGCCCCGATCTGTTGACTGGGTAGGAGTGTTCTGATTAACTCAGATACTCTGTCCATCACCACCCCCTTTTTGAAATTATTTTGGCCACCATTAGTGTGGAAGGGTATGCTCAGACATGAGTCCCTTGCTCACTGCACCATCAAGATTCAAGCAAGCCGGGCCGAAGACGGCTGTAATGCCAGAAACCGGTCGCGGAAGCTTGTTTCCTTTCCAGTGAAGAATTGGCTTGGTAGTTTGGTCTGCCCTGTTCCCATGATGCACTGGGCCAGGGACAGACTAATTTGCATATAGCCAGGTTCTGAACTGGGATGGTGCAGTGAGCTAAAAAACGGTGATGGATCAAGCCCTGATCTGTTGACTGGGTAGGAGTGTTCTGATTAACTCAGATACTCTGTCCATCACCACCCCCTTTTTGAAATGTATTCTTACTTAGCCATATTGTCCTATGGGAGGTGGATTGTGCGCATAAGCTCACCCCGCCCTATTTACAAGGATTCTCCTATCGCTGTGCGATTATCACACATTTTGCAGCTATCGCTGGATTATATATCGCATTGGAGGTAAGCGTTGCTGATAGAGCACTATCTCGGCGATATAATCCAGCGATAGCTGGCGATAATTATGGCTGGCTGTTGCTGATATGCCCCTAGATTGGTTAGTGAGGGCATACAGCACACTCAGACTGCAACATACAGGCTAGAGTGCATTCAAAATAAGATTCACAATGATTAATCTTTACTTAAAAAGAAATACATGGAACTATATTGTAATATTTATAAATCTATAAAAAGTCATAATTCTATGATAGGCAATCTTCAGGTATGTGTCAAAGACATCTAAGGTTGCTGATTCCCTGTAATCATGTAATTGAAGCAGTCCCTTTTTTATAGTCCGGTCTATTTTCTAAATACACAGTACAGGTGCAGCACTACCCCTCATTTCATTCATACAAAATGTATAAACTTCACTGTGACCCCACATTTACATTCCATGACTTTAATTGTTTTTTAAATCATGTGTGCTAGTTTATTAGTGAAATGAAAATAATAATATTTAACTCTCAGAATGCAGATATATGTTAATTCAAAACCAAGAACTTGAAAATTTTTGGTATGATGGCAGTGATTCATGTGTTCTGACTTGTACTACTGGCAATTTTTAACATTATATTGTAGCGAACAAAGTGAGTGTTTATGCGGTATGTGAAGATTATAAAAGTGGGTGAATGTTACAGTGTTCTGAGTAAATTGCAGTTTAATGGGGAGTTTTGAATATGAATTTTATTAGGGGAGAATGGTGTGAAGAAAGTGAGGACAAGGTAAATTGTGATTACATAAGGAATATTTAAATTTGTGTCAGACATCATGTGGCACACTTGTGTGTATATTAGTCATTAGCTTAAAGATTTGTGTAAGGGATAAGGGTAGCTGGGGAGCGGAGAGAGTGAATTTGTAATTGTGAGAGAACTAGTGTTTGTACTTGCCAGTCTCCACTCTGTAAGCAGTTCCTATGATGCCCTCAGTGTGGAGTACGCATACCACATTCTCATCCCAGATTAAGAGGTTGAGGGACAGTCCACTAGTTGCCAGAGTATCTAGGTGGGCCCCGAAAGCAAGGGAAGGGACTCTCCCCGGCAAGGTATTCCACTGCTTGCAGATACCCTCCTGTGAGTGTCTAGCATTCACCTAATCGATGATTCTGATCTTCATTTCCCTTTTCTAGCTCACTGATGTTGTATGGAATTGTTTTCCAAACAACTGTGGCGCAGACCTAGTTATCTTAATCACCATCACCTCTAACACATTTTCTGGGAATCTGGATTGTATTCTTCAAGACATTTTAAGGAATATTTATTAAGTATCTATGCTGCTGTTCCATTGTGTTGTGAGTGGTAAATTGCTTGGGAAGGCTGTAATGGGAGCTGCTGGTGAGTAGAAGTTAATCAGGCGTGTGTTCACAGATATGACTACCATCAGAACCTTAGTCTGCCATTGCTGCCCTCCGTCATCAGGGTCCCTCTGTCCCATTCTGATGGTTGACAATGTTCAATGAGGTAGAAGTATTTCTGCCATACCAACATTGGCAAAGTGGTGTCTGACCACAGAGGGTTTGGATACAGCCGACATAAGACTAAAGATCTTCCTCCATCATGACAGATGGTGGCCCATCAGGCAGAACCCTAAAATAGAGAGGATAACTGCCAGCCTGACAGATGGATCAGGACCGTCATGATGGTGTAAAACCAGATGGTCCACCAAAATCTAGATCAGGCTCTTCGATAAGTACCCACTGCAGATGGATTTGCCATACAAAACTTACAACAGAAAATATCAACAAACTTTAGCTACGAACACTGGAAACATGCCAAATATGCAGAATTGATAAGCCTTGTCACAGTGTTTGTCAATGGTTGGCCAGAGTTTCTTTGAAAGCATGTTTGCTTACTAATTTCACTGACAAGTCTTTAAATGTCTATAGTTGCCTTGGTGTAGAACTCAGTGTTAGAAATAAACTGTGAACAGATGAATGGAAAAAGAGCTGTTTATTTCTTGTCTGGTCTCACCGCTGCTAGCCTCACACAGCGTTCTAAGGAGAGCGCCCTCATCAACATTCTAAAAGGGATACAACAACTGTTCCTGAGGAAAGGGGTGGAAGGAACATACCAATGGAACATATGATTGATAAGGAGCAATTTACAACACATCTCCTTCTGTAGAGAATTTAACAATACTAGGATAAACAGACTATTTATTGCACGTAGTCCTCCTGCCAACGTGGTGGGTGGCGTACTCTAGTCTCTCTGGCCACTTGAACATCTGGCAGCACAACTTCCTGGTTTTCATCGCATCCAGGTACAGGAACACACACATTTGGGCAACAACTTACATTGTCCATACTCCATGTGCTGCCATCATTCAAAACTACAGAGTTACTGTTTACACGTTGGATTCTCAATGGTTTGGAAAAGGAAGACACTTTTGCACGTCCTATAACAGGTCTTTTGACTACCACCCACTGTCCAACACAGAATTTTCTATTGGAAGCTCCCCACTTTTTGTCGTATCTGGTCTTGTAATCAATTTGATGTGAGTCTACCTTCTCTCTCACAGAATCTCCATCCACCCACACTGGGATACCTCCATTTAGCCAGTTGGGGCTGAGTTTAGATCCTGGATTTCTCCCTTTAAGGGATACAAAAGGAGAAACTCCAGTCACGGCATTGGGGGATGAATGATATGACCATAGAGTTTTCCTAATGGCATCCTCAACAGGTTCTTGCATGGTAACTGCCATTTGAATGGAGTTCTTCAACATTCTATTTGCCCTCTCTACCATACCATTAGCTTTGGGACAGTAGAAAGGTGTTCTTACATGTGAAATGGCCAACTCAGATAGAAATTCTTTCATTGCATCAGATGTAATTTGGACCCCATTGTCTGTCACTAAGGTACTTGGTATTCCCTCTCTAGAGAACACTTCCTTCAAAAACTCAATTAATACAGGAGTAGTTATTGAGGATACAAACTTGGGGGCCTATTATGATTGCGGTTTTTCCGCATCCTCCGGGCCGGCGGAAGCCACCGCCGGCCCGGAGGATGCGGAAAAACCGCAGCGGACCCACCAAAGACCCACCGCCACATTAGGATGGCTGGTGGGTCCTGGTTTCCGTCCGCAGCTTTTCCGCCGCGGTTGGCTTACAACCACGGCGGAAAAGCTCTAATATGGTGGCGGTGTCTCTCAGACACCGTCCACCATATTCGGAAGGGCTTTAAAAAATGCTTTTCCGCGGCGGGTTTTCCGCCATGGAAAAGCATGTGTAACTTCACTGCGGGGGCCCGTTGTGGGCCCCCTAGGTGAAGGGGGGGTGGGGGGTGCACATGGGGGGTACCTATGGTACCCCCCTGCATTTGTATGCAGAAATTGGCAGGCACCGCAGGGTGCCTGCCGCTTTCTGCATACAAATGCAATGTGTGCATTTTTACCATTGCGGCGGATGCAGCTTGAAGCCGCACCCGCCGCAATGGTAAAAATAGAGGATGTGACCGCCAGGGTGGCGGTCACATCCTAATTGCACAGGAGGGAACTCCGCAAGCAATGCAGAGGTTCCCTCCTGCTCTATGGTGGCGGACGGACTCAGGTCCGTCCGCCATCATACTCGGCCCCTAAGTGCTGACCCAATGGGAGTGATAATCAATGATTACAAACATGAACCTCTGGTTGATGCTAAGTAGGTTAAAAGGGCCTATAATATCAAGCCCCAGCTTGTCCCAAGGTTTGCTTGGCACCACCACCGGAATGAGGGGTGCTTTATGTATTACCTTGGATTTGTCACACTTCCCACATGCTTCACAGTCTTTCACAGTGCTTTCCACCAACCCATCCATCTTGGGGAACCAATAGTGCTGCCTAACCTTGCTCTTGGTCATGCTTCTCCCTGGATGGCCTTCGTGTGCTAATGCAATATTGCGGTCCTTCATACTCCCAGGTGGAACAATTTTACTCCCTCTGCACACCTGGCCACTCACAATAGATAACTCATCTCTTACTACCCAGTATGGTTTGAGTGTTTCTGACATCTCATTGCTAGACTTAGGCCAACCTTTTTCAATTCATTTCCTCAAATCCCACAACACTTGGTCTTCTCGAGATTCTCTCTCCCACTTGTCCTTGTTGATGGCAGGGTATTCAACTGCAAGAATAACTTCCTCTGGTGGACTACATAAGCTTTCCTCACTAGGAATCGGTAACCTCGACATGCAGTCTGCGATAGTGTTCTTTACACCCGCCACATAACACATGTTGAAATTGTACCCTTGTAATGCCAAAATCCACTTTGATATACGTGGAGTGGCCCTCTCAATGTTCTTTGTAGAAAACAATGGAATTAGGGGTTTGTGGTCAGTGCGTAATGTAAAGGGGATAACCCACAAAAAGAACTTAAAATGATTTATTGCCCAATAGCACGCTAAGGCTTCCCTCTCAATTGTTGAGTAATTGGACTCAGGTTCCTTCAGCGCCCGGGAAGCAAAAGCAATTATTCTTTCGCATCCATCCACCACTTGGGTGAGGGACGCCCCCAGGCCTTTAATACTGGCATCAGTGGTTAGGGTAGTTTTCTCGTTAGGATCAAACATGCCTAAAGTGGGTGCCTTAGCAATGGCTGACTTAACATATTGGAACTCCTGTTGACACTCAGAACTCCAATCAAAAGAACAATGCTTCTTTAAAAGTTCTCTCATAGAGCATGTGTGACTTGAAAAATTCTCAACAAATTTGGTCATGTACTCCACTAAACCCAGGAAAGATCTGAGTTCGTCTTTATTAGATGGAGCGGGAGCTAACATTACTGTCTCCACCAGACTAGTCTTAGGCTTGATCCCCTCTCCGGAAATGGTGTGACCTAAGTAAGTCACGGACTTAACACCAATTTTGCACTTGTCTTTTTGGGTTGTAAAGCCTGCCTTGCTTAATTTTTGTAGCACCTCTCTCAGATTTTTGTTATGTTCTGTCTCTGAATCACCGTAAATTAAGATATCGTCCTGGAAACACAGGACTTTCCCAAGACCCTCAAGAATGTGCTGCATAATGCGTTGAAATACAGCGGCTGCGGATGCCAACCCAAATGGCATCCGGTTGTACTGGTATGCCCCAAAGGGTGTTATAAAGCAAGTCAAGCTTTTAGACTCAGGATGAAGGGCAACCTGGTGGTATGCCGCCGAGAGGTCTAGAACAGTGAAATATTGTGCTCCTTTTATCACACTGAGCATCTCATTTATCTTGGGAAGAGGATGCCTCTCCACCCAGATGTTGGCATTAAGGTCCCTAAGATCCACACACAAGCGAATCCCTTTTCCCCCTCCTTTCGCAGGTACCACAATGGGGGCGAGCCACTCCGAGTTCTCAATTTTTTCAATAACCCCAATAGATTCTAGCTTCTCAAGTTCACTTTTTAGAGAATCTCCCACAACTAACGGTACCGATCTGGCTTTGTGCACAGTAGGTTTGCAGTGTTTCTTCAGCTTTATCTTATGAAGGAATCCTTTAAGCAATCCCAACTCACTAGAAAATACTTCTGGGAACTCCTCACATACTTCTGCACCAACGCTCGGTTGTTCAACCAAATATACCGGCTCTGAAGCATTGGGATCTCATTTAATGCCCAAGTCTTTCTGGTGTTTCCACCCTAACAAACATGATCCCTTCTTGGTTAAATACACTTTTCCCACTGTGACTCTATCCTTGAACTTGATCTGCATAATGACCATTCCTACTAATGGTATGGTATCATGGTTGTATCCCCCTGGTTTGATGTCAGGAGGCAAAACCTCATACTCTTGGTTAACAGATCTCGCTTTGAATGTAGCTTCATTAATGAGTGTATATGGGGAACACGAGTCAGCATAAACTTCATAAGGTATGTTATCAAGCAATATCTCGCATTCTGGATAACCACAGTCAGAACTTTCAAGAAGTTCATTCACCTGGAATACAATGTCACCCCTAGGTACCTCCTCATCAAGGATAACATGGTTTACATCTTTCTTCATATCATGGCAGACTTTTGTAAAATGTCCCCGTTTGTTACACCTCCTGCATATGACAGATATTGCTGGGCATTTAATACTATTTGCTAGGTGGTTAGGATTACCACAACGGAAACATTTTAACTTCTGAGTTTCAGTCCTTTGAACAGAATTTCCCATCTGTACACTTTTGCTTTTATCACTCTTTGTAGAAACTTTCAATACTTCTTCATCACAAACTTGTTTAACATCAACAGAGTCCTTCATCTCACTCATACAGAAAGCTGTGTGTTCAATGCTCTTAGCTATATCCACAGCCTGCTTCAAATCCGGAGCATCTGCTAGCAATTTTTCTTGTATCTTTTTATCAGATGTACATCTAACCAGTTGGTCTCTGATCAGTGAGTCAGTAAGAGTCCCAAAATCACAAGTGGAAGATAGCCCTCTAAGGACCGCAATGTAATTTACTACTCTTTCATTCTTACCTTGTGACCTAGTCAAAAACTTGTGTCGTTCCAAAACTACGTTAATCTTCTTACCAAATTGGGCATCTAACTTAATCAAAGCTATTTGATATACATCTGGTGGGACATCACCATCACTACTTCCACTTCCACTTTCACTCACAATATCAGGTAAATTGTCATAATCTCTCTAGCATGCTTCCCTAGATTATGCAATAAAATGTGTAACTTCCGCACAGATGAGAACCTGTTACCACCAATGGCTATTAAATAGGATTCAAATATCCTCACCCAATTCTTCCAAGGAGTGAGGGGTTCACCATCCTCATTGAGAAATGGTGGTGGTTGGGACATTGACATTGCAGTTGCCATAACACAGCGTTGGCTAAATCTCCTGTTACACGCTGTAGATTATTATCTTATATTTCCTATGGTTTGCTTAGCTAAGCTAACTAAATTAAGCTTGACAGTTTGACTAAAGCAAACCTTCCCCACAGTAAACACAATGAAGGATAAGCAACAATTAGGTTAAGTTACCCTCTAAATGGACTATAGCATGTTAAATTTCCACATAGACTAATTGCATTTTTTTGTTACAAACATATGGCATTTGAGTATAAATGCATCAAAATCACCCTTTTACAATCCATAAAATTCATTAATAGTTTCTCGCTGGCAGGTTCTGAAATGCTGTGCCTGTCAGCGAAAATGAAACAAATCAGAAAATATCTTAGACTCAAAGGCTGTGCCTATCAGCGTGATGACTCTGACAGGCTTTATTCACAAGTTCATTACGCAATTCCTCATAAATGGATCACTTTCCATAGACACTGCCAACAGTTGTACCGCTAGCGCAATGGAATTCCAAAGGTTGCAGGCCCTCTTGTGGCCGCAATGAAAAAGCGCACAAATCTTTTCCTCAGCACGAACAACTGATAGCGCGAAAATCTGACAGAAAACAGCCGTGCGATGAGTGATTCACTTTGCATGAACCTCGTGCGAAGATTTCTCACATTTCCAGAGCGCAGCAGCTGAATGAATGTGTCGGACACTGCCGGGTTACCACACCACTATTAATCAGCAATGTCACACAACGAAACCCATATACGTTGGCAGGATCTAGTTGATTAGTTGTCACGCTTACGTTTAAGGAAAGGTGCGTTACACTGGAATAAGATCAGTTCCTCAATTTTTCAGTACGCCGTGTAAACTTAACAGCTCCACACCAATTGCTCACGTTAACATGCGCCTCCGTGTGGCAAAAATTATAGGCAATAACCACCGGAAAATACACTCGTTCAGATTTTCCCAACTGCAACGCTAAGTGGAATTCACTTAACAGCGAAGGTCATTTGTAACTCAAAGTCTTGCACAGGTGCGGCCAATAACATGCCAATGACAAAAAGGATCAACTCACGGCACCATCATGAACGAAATGAAGCGTAGATCATAAATCACGGCACTTTTCCAGTGGATGTCACGGCTGATCTGCAGCGCAAAAGTAACGGGGGAAGACCAGAAACTGCCCCCCGCGCAGCCCCGTCACCAAATTGTTAGAAATAAACTGTGAACAGATGAATGGAAAAAGATCTGTTTATTTCTTGTCTGGTCTCACCGCTGCTAGCCTCACACAGCGTTCTAAGGAGAGCGCCCTCATCAACATTCTAAAAGGGATACAACAACTGTTCCTGAGGAAAGGGGTGGAAGGAACATACCAATGGAACATATGATTGATAAGGAGCAATTTACAACACTCAGTTTCTGAAGTAATACCCTAAGGCAAAGGTTCTCTGGATTTCATGAACAATCTTGGTATCAAGCAACAAAAAGAAGCACAAGTGTATCAGGTAAGTGAAGAACTTTCACCTAATGTTGATGCTAAGGAAAGCAAGTGCAGCAGCGCATGGCACTTATACCTATATAGCAATCAGATGAACACCTCCAAAATCACTGCAGTCTCCTCAGACTGAAAGAACAAGATGTGATTTGCTGATTTCAACAGTGACTGCTTTCACGGACATTTCGCATTTGATTGTTGACACTGTGGAAGAAGCAAACCCTCGTTTTTTTTGCCATATCTAGTGGACAGAAGACTGATGCACTCTGCTTAACTTATCACTTGATTGATTGAAGGAAATACTTATAGAATGCTTATACACACAATACAGGGCATCTTCATATTAGAAAACAACTTATTCCATCAGCGAAGAGACCAGAATTAACAAAAAAGAAAAGTTTGAGATCCTTCTAGAAAAGCATATATTTTTTTTTTTTTTTTTATTTTTGTAGTTTTGTATAGCGCTAGCTGGACCAAAGGGTATCAGAGCGCTTCACAGCATATACAATAATGAACAGACATGTGATCCAGGAGAGTGGGGGAAAATGTGGGTTAGGGCAGGCAGGGGGTAGGATCTGATATTCAACCATACATAATCGGGAATCAAAAAGTTTATACACACAAGGCTTTCCTGAACTGCATCAGAAGGTAGGGTCTGATATTCAACCATACATAATCGGCAATCAAAATGTTTATACACAGAAGGATTTCTTAAGCTGCGACCGTGTTGTCAGACTCAAATTTTAGTAAAGATGGAGTGTCAGTTGGGGGACTGTCCAGGGTCTGTCAGTTTCCTCGAGTGCGTCGAGGAAGGGGTCTTTGAGTAGGCTCTTGCATTTTGGAAACGAGGGGATTGTTCTGATGTGGGGTGGGATGGAGTTCCAGATTTTAGGTGCGTTTCCAGCAAAAGATTTGGCTGTGGTTCAGTGCTTGGGAGTTTTTGGCGGGATGAGCAGTAGAGAGCTTGAGCTCCTGAGGTTTCTCGACTGGCCTGCCCTTTTGAGTTTGGCGGCCAGGTATTCTGGTTTACCTGTATGCAGGGCTTTGTGCGTGAGGCAGGCTGTTCTAAAGCTGGCTCGCAACTCCACTGAGCGCCATCTGAGTTCTCTGAGGGCTGGAGGGATGTGCTCGAATTTCTGAATTCCGGTGACCATTCTTGCTGCTGCGTTGAGTGTAGTCTTCAAGGGGGCAAGGTGGGTTTTTGCTGTCCCCATCAAGGTAGCGATTCTGTAGTCTAGTCTGGAGAGGACTAATGCTTGGGTGGCTTTGTGAAGGTCCTTGGGTGGGAGGAAGGGTTTTATTTTGTATAGTAATTTTAGGTTGAAAAAGGCACTTTTCGTCTGATGTGTTTCTTCATGTCAAGATTTGGGGCTAGGGTGATCCCTAGAGATTTCACTGAGTCTGCCAAGGAGAGGTTACCATTGAGGGCATCAATGGCTTTGAGCCATTCTTCGATTTGAGGGTTATCATCTTTGTTGGAAATGAGTAGTATTTCTGTTTTTTCTTGGTTCAGTTTCAAGTGATTGATTGTGAGCCAGTGTTGGACCTCCTTGAGAGTGTTGTTTAGTCTCTGGATGTCATCAATTGAGATGGTTTCCAGATAGAGCTGCGTGTCATCAGCATATAGATGAAAGGGGATGTTGGATTTTCTGAGTAGAGAAGTGAGGGGTTCGATGTAGATGTTGAACAGCTGGGGGGAGAGTACAGACCCTTGTGGAACACCTCTGATGACAGGGTGGAGGTCGGATTAGAGGTTTTTGATTTTTATTCTCTGTGATCGGTTGTGAAGAAAGGAAGATAACCAGTGAAGGACCGTCTCTTGTATACCAGCCCTTTCTTTAAGAACGCTTAGGAGCAGATTGTGGTTGACTGTATCGAATGCAGCCGATAAGTCAAGGCGGATGAGAGGCAGCATTCATCCGAGTCGAGTGACTTGAGTAGGTCGTCTATGACATTGAGGATTGCTTATTCAGTGCTGCATCCCTTTCTGATGCCCGATTGGTGGGGATCTAGTAATTTGATGTTTTCTAGGTGTTGGGTTAGCTATGGGAGTACACATCTTTCCATGATTTTGGACAAAAAAGGATGGTTCAACACCGGTCTGAAATTGTTCCGACCTGGTTTCTTTAATAGTGGTGTGACTTGCCCTACCTTGAGGCAGTCTGGTACAATTCCAGAGCTCAATGAGCTGTTGATGATCTTGCACCATATTGGCGCTAGGACTAGCTCCAGGTCTTTGGCCAGGTGAGTCGGTAGCTGGCCCAGGGCATGAGCTGAGGGCTTGGCGTTGGCGATTAGATTGACTATCTCTGCTTCCTGGATGGGAATAAATGATGACCACTGTTTTGGAGATTTCTGGGAAGCGTTGACAAGGGTATTGGACATTTTGATCTCACTGCGAGAGATGGGATTTGAGCCCAGTTTGAGGTCGATTTTGGCGATTTTATCATTGAAAAAGGTTGCAAAGCTGTTGCATCAAGCTTCGGATGCCTCAGTTGACGGAGGTATGGGTTTGGAGGTTTGATTCCTTATGATATTGAAAAGTTATTTGGGTCGCGTTTTTGCGTTATCTAATGCCGGGCAGAAGAAAGCTGACTTTTTGTTCTTAATGTGATTTTTGTTCATCCTGCGGACTGCTTGGAGTTGATCACGGTGGAGAGCTGAGGGCTTGTTCCTCCAGGTTCTTTCTGCGGCTCTTAGTTGTCTTCTTTCATTGTTGATGTCAGTGGTGAATCTTGTTCTAGAGGGGATGTTCCTAGATTTCTTTAGCTTCAAGGGAGCAATTTGATCCAGGGTAAGCGTCATATTGGTGTTGTAAAGAGAAGTGAGATTGTTGGTTGAGAGGTGGTCAGTGGAGATGGGGAGTAGCAAGCTGATTCTTTCTTCTAGGTCCGCTCATGGTATTTGGGCTGTGTTCCTGACCCATTTGGGAGGGCTAGCTTGGGAATTGGATTGGTCAGGATCGAATGGTTGATGTAAAAGAGGACTATGTGATGGTCGAAACTGTCGAAACGGAGGATGTGGTCGATGGAGATAGCCTTGCTTTCGGCTATAATGGCGTCAAGGATAGCTCCTCTGTGATGACTTTCTTCTAAGCAGTGTTGGGTCAGATTGTTAGCTAGAAGTAGGTTATTTAAGGTTTGAATGAGTGGGTTCTTTGCTTCATTCCACCTTAGATTGAGGTTGCACAGAATTATGTTGTTAGAGTTGCCTAGTGCGCAATGGGCAATCAAGTCGGACAGGTGAACCCCGAATTCTGAAGAGTTGCCTGGGGGTTGGTATAGAAGATGGCAGAGTGTGGGTCTGGTATCTTGAGTTTTGATGTTGACTGAGAGGCATTCAAAGGAGCTGTAAGCACAAGAGGAAATTTTCGTGATGGAGATTTTGCTCTTGAAGATGATTGCTATGCCCCCGCCACTTTTCGCTTGCCTGTCTTTGTTGATCATCGTGAATCCAGGAGGTACTAGCATGTCCATGTTAGGGTAGGAGAGGTTGTTGAGCCAGGTTTCTGTTATGAATGCTATGTCTATGTCATGGGAGAGTATGGCTTCTTCTACTTCAGATGTATGTTTAGAGGCTGATCTGCACTTTATGAGCATGCAGTTGTTGGGGGGTTGTTCTTTGAATTCGTTCAGTTGGACTTTTGGAAGGTGGGCAAGGTGGGAAGGGGATCTGGGGCTCTCGGAGGAGGGTGTTTGCTTCTGAATCCCGTGATTACTTGGATCGTGGATTTAGGGGAGCAAATCAATGGAGGGTCGAAGGGTGCCGCTGGGTGTATAATTCCCTGCGGGTAAAGTGAGGTGGTTGCTCTTCTAGGTCTTTCCAAGGAGCTGCTCTTCCCTTTACTGGGGGACCCGGGTTTAGGTCTGGGGGGGACGTGAGACTCAGTGGGGGGTGTTACCTTACCTAGGCTGGGTTGGATGAGACTAACTAGCTCTAAGGGTGGCTGGGAGGATTTTTGGGTCAGGGCTAGGATGGATAGAGTTTTATTCAAGCCTCACATCAGGATTTCCAACTGTGTTTCTAGTAGGGAGAGGCGATGCGTCGTGTTGTCTATGGAGGGAGGATGGGTGTCTGTAGCAAGATTGGTCTTGGGTGAGGGAGGAGGGACCAAGGGGTGTGGAAGGGTGTCAGGGTCCGCATTGTCCTTGGTGCAGGAGGATGGGTCCCTGACTTGATGGTAGTTTGATGAGGGAGGAGAGTCCTGATTGTGAGGGTTCTTGTGGAAGGGGCTGCCTGGATAATTTATAGTGGGGTTCAAGGGTGTAGGGAATGCTGCCTCAAGACAGGGGACGGGTCCCAAGTGACGAGGGGACGGAGGGCTGTAAGTGGGCTGAGCTGGAAGGTGATGTTCCACCTTGGGAGTTAAGAGAGAAGGGGAGGAGGGGCATGGATGGACGGGCTGTCTGATAGTCGGGAAGGGTGCCTCGTGGCAGGTGATGGATCCCGAGTGATGCGGGGACTGGGGGCTGTGAGATGGGCTGATCTAGAGGGTGATGTTCCATCCTGGGAGTTAAGAGAGGAGGTGAGGAGGGGCCTGGGTGAACATGTTGTCTGATTGTCGGAGAGTAAGTGGTGAGAAGAGGGATAGAGTAACGATGGGGGACTTGGGGTGACGCTGTGTGATAGTCTGGGAGTGGTTGGAGAAAAGAGGGATGGAGTTACGATGGGGGCCTCGGGTTTATGCTGAGGGGGATGTTGGGGCAGCTGCGGGAGGGGTCCGATGCCTCTCCTGTCATGGGTGTCTCTCTGAGTGGGAGGCTGGGGTAGATCTGAATCCTGAGGTGATCAAAGGGGCTTTTTTTAGTGAGAGGCAGAGAGAATCGAAGCTCTTAAGGTGAGCCTTCTTGGCCTGTATTAGAAGGGAAACACCCATTACAACGACAGTCTTTTCACGCGCTGCCATCGCAACACGACTTCCACATGGCAGGAGGCTTTACATCGCATGCTTTTAGAACGCATGCTACTAATGTGCATTGACATTAGCATCGCTACCAATGACAACGCGTGCTGCGATGAGATGGAAGATGACGGATTATGCGATGACATGAGAGATGGAAGATGACGGATTATGACATTATGCGTGACAGATGACGAAATAGCATAGCCACAGGAGATGCAACATGATGTGCTGCGCTGAAAAAGATATTGGCAAAGGTTGGCACTAGATGCGGAAGATGACATATAACATGCCACATGCGTGCACATGACAGATGCGCATTATGACTGATGCAAGAAGACATGGCAAAGAATATTTTGGGCGGGATCAGGAACACGGAAGATGACAGATGCGTGCACCTATTATGACAGATGCAAGATGACGTCATTGTATAGCCATGGGAGATGAAGATGCATTTAGCATAGCCACGGCAGATGGATGACATATTAGCAAAGGCTGGCACTATATCACATGATGCCACATGAGTGCTACGATGAAAAACATATTGGTAAAGGCTGGCACTAGATGCGGAACATGACATATACCATGCCACATGCGTGCAGATGACAGATGCGCATTATGACTGACTGATGCAAGATGTTAGGTGTGCACTGCCAGGTGGACTTTTAGATGAGTTTGATTTCCCCTTTTATTTTGTGTTTGTAGTCTATACTATGGGCTGCAGGGGTAAGAGTTGAAAGGATCTTTGTGTATGTCGATGTGGGCCAAGTTTCTGTCTTGAAGAGTGATTGTGGTGTGTTATCATATAAGCTATGTCTGAAGTGCCTGTGCTATACAGTGTGTGCTAATGAGTAAGAGTTTGATGCTTTCTATGCATTCTAACAACAGTATTTGAACAATTACAGTCCTTTAGAGTGCACATCTTCCCTGATTTCCAGTAGCTCTACAACTCTGCTTTACAGAACTGAGTCCTCGACAGTGCTCCGACAATGCTCCTCTGCCATGCACTAGGATGTCGATAATCTCCATTCGACAGAGCTTTAACAAGCCCCACCTGTCTAAATTGCAAAGTGTGTTAGAAACTCAGTTCTAGAACATGACAACTTATACTGGAAACACAGAAACAAATCAAAATAAGCTTCAAACATCACAAAAACTGATAATGAAATGACATATAACATGACACATGCGTGCAGATGACAGATGTGCATTATGACTGACTGATGTAAGATGACATTGCAGATGGAAAAGAAGTTTTAGATGATGGATTATGACATTATGCGTGACAGATGATGTCATATCATAGCCATGGGAGATTGCGAAGACATGGGAGATGGAAGATGACGGATTATGACAATATGCGTGACAGATGACGTCATAGCATGCCCAAGAGAGATTGCGAAGACATGGGAGATGGAAGATGATGGATTATGACATTATCTATGACAGATGACGTCATACCATAGCCACGGGAGATGAAGATGCAATTAGCATAGCCACGGCAGATGGATGATATATTAGCAAAGGCTGGCACTATTGCACATGATGCGACATGATGTGCTGCAATGAAAAACATATTGGCAAAGGCTGGCACTAGATGCGGAACATTACATAAACCATGGCACATGCGTGCAGATGACAGATGCGCATTATGACTGATGCAACATGACATGGCAGATGGAAAAAACGTTTTTTGGGAGATCAGGAACACGGAAGATGACAGATGCGTGCATCGATTATGACATATGCAAGATGATGTCATAGCATAGCCACGGGACATGAAGATGCATTTAGCATAGCCACTGCAGATGGATGACATATTAGCAAAGACTGGCACTATAGCACATGATGCAACATGAGTGCTACGATGCATCCGTGCAAGATGACAGATGTGTGCACAAGATTATTCAAGTAACTAATAGACAAAAAGAAGTAGCATTGCGCAACACAAACACACAATCTGTAATTTTTTACAAGGTAGTTTCAAACACTCTGAAGTGCAAAGGGTGGGTGTGCAGGATAAAGGCGAAAGGATGCCGGACATTTTGTCTAAAGTTATCTTGTCAAAACGATGTAATAGCATGCGATTTCGTGAACTGCATTGTATTTGCCTAAACCAGCAGAGACACTACAATAGCGTGGGAACAGCATGCGCAGTGAGTGCGTGTGATGTAATGCCTTTTGCGAAGTAAAAACTGTGTGGTCATTGCTGGCGTTGTTACCGTTGGCGATATATCATCATACATCCTATTAGAACTGTGCTGTTCGTGAAGATGGTTATGGAGATATATCCGCTCTCCAACTGGAGATTCGGGAGGAAGGTCATCAATTTGTGACTGAGGGGGGTGGTGGTGGTTTTGGAGATGTTGAGATGTGTGTTGAGAGTGGAGTGCCAGAAGTCAGGCCTGCCAGTGTGAAAGATAAGGTCCATTTTGATCTGCCCTCTGGAGACGTAGTGATGGGTGTCCGTAAATAGAGTCTCGGGATGTTGTCTGAGAAGTCTATGTTTGAAGAGTTTCTTCGCTTTACTAGAGAGTTTGGAGGTAAAAGTGATTGTGAAGGAGTTCGGACCATGAGGAATCAGGGGGTTTGGAGTTAGCGGGGTGGCAGCAGGATGCGAGCTCAGTGACATTTTTCTGTATTATGAGGGAGTCGGGTTTATTGCAGAGGGAGATGGGGCGGAATGTTGTTAAAGCATGGAGAGTGAATTCTGGTCAGGCGGGGGGGTGTGAGGGGGGGTTGCTTCTCTCGTGGGGAAGTGGGGTTGTCTCTCGTGCGGAGTTATCTCTTGTGGGGGGGAGTTTTAAGGTAGGGGGCATGTTGGGAGGGTCTTCTCTAGACCTGGGATTGGGCGATGTACTAATTGCAGAAGATTTGTGGTCTATGAAGTATTATTTGCGGTTTAGTCGGACTGTAGCATTGGGGATTATGCTTGTGCTTGGCTGGTTTCACTGTCTCTTCTGGCGGCCATTTTAGGAACAGGCGTCTTGAGCTCAGTACGTCAAGACCTTTTCTCTGCCGTAGCTCATGAGATTTGGTCTCTTTTGATAATCACAGACTCTATTCATTACTATTTGTTGACTAGTTTTGTCCTTTTTTGCTGTCTTTGGTGATAAAAACCATTTCAGACTCAGTTGTTGCTCAAGACTTTGTTAATTGGCGATATATCATCATACATCCTATTAGAACTGTGCTGTTCGTGAAGATGGTTATGGAGATATATCCGCTCTCCAACTGGAGATTCGGGAGGAAGGTCATCAATTTGTGACTGAGGGGGGTGGTGGTGGTTTTGGAGATGTTGAGATGTGTGTTGAGAGTGGAGTGCCAGAAGTCAGGCCTGCCAGTGTGAAAGATAAGGTCCATTTTGATCTGCCCTCTGGAGACGTAGTGATGGATGTCCGTAAATAGAGTCTCGGGATGTTGTCTGAGAAGTCTATGTTTGAAGAGTTTCTTCGCTTTACTAGAGAGTTTGGAGGTAAAAGTGATTGTGAAGGAGTTCGGACCATGAGGAATCAGGGGGTTTGGAGTTAGCGGGGTGGCAGCAGGATGCAAGCTCAGTGACATTTTTCTGTATTATTTGGGAGTCGGGTTTATTGCAGAGGGAGATGGGGCGGAATGTTGTTAAACCATGGAGAGTGAATTCTGGTCAGGCGGGGTGTGTGAGGGGGGGTTGCTTCTCTCGTGGGGAAGTGGGGTTGTCTCTCGTGGGGAGTTATCTCTTGTGGGGGGGAGTTTTAAGGTAGAGGGCATGTTGGGAGGGGCTTCTCTAGACCTGGGATTGGGCGATTTACTAATTGCAGAAGATTTGTGGTCTATGAAGTATTATTTACGGTTTAGTCGGACTGTAGCATTGGAGATTATGCTTGTGCTTGGCTGGTTTCACTGTCTCTTCTGGCGGCCATTTTAGGAACAGGCGTCTTGAGCTCAGTACGTCAAGACCTTTTCTCTGCCGTAGCTCATGAGATTTGGTCTCTTTTGATAATCACAGACTCTATTCATTACTATTTGTTGACTAGTTTTGTCCTTTTTTGCTGACTTTGCTGATAAAAACCATTTCAGACTCAGTTGTTGCTCAAGACTTTGTTAATTGCTAATTGTTGACTAATTATGTCCTTTTTTGCTGTCTATGTGGAAAAAAAGCAATTCAGTTTCAGTTGTTGCTCTAGCCTCTGTTTGTTGCTAGTTGTTGATTATTTGCTCAGGACTCTGTTAATTGATACCTATTGAATATTAGTGTCCTTTTTGCTTAATTTCCTGATGAAAATTGGCTTTTTACATTTGAGGGCTATGCTGGTATTAGCTTGTACTCAATGTCTTTTCTGGCATCTATTTTAAGGACAGGCATCTTGCATTAACTTTGCAGCTCTCATTTGTCAGCTGTAGCATGAGCGAATCAGTCTAAAAGGTGTTCGGTGCCCGTTTGCCCCAGGCTGCTGAACGATGGCAGCTGATTTATGAAACAAAGGCCGCTCGAGTCTGTGGAGCTAGCCTCTGCCCTATGCTTGAGGGGCTTACGCGGCCATTGCAGAGGCAGGCACTGGGAACTCTCACCTCGGTCCTGGGGCTACTCTGCCATCACGGCGCATCCCGTGTTTCTCCAGCTGCAACGGAGTGTCAGTGTATCTTTCTGTTTGGACGTTGACCTCTTCACGGGCTCGCTCGGGTGCACTTCCTCTCTCAAGTGCGTTCCCGTCACTGCTCCCGCAACCTCGCTGGATGATTCCTCTCCGCCGCCTGGATCCACGGACTGTGCAGGTAAGGAAACTCGCTGTGGCTGTTGTCAGGGTGGGGCTGCTGTGAACGATCCGTGAGGGATTTCCACTTTCGTGATCCCGGAACGGAGATCATCCCAGAAGCTCCTTCCCTTGACTGGGAAGAGAATTTCACAACGTTCGATGCAGACAGTGCCCGGGTGTGATAGATTTACATGAACGTTCGAAAGGAGTTAATGATATTGTTGGAGAGGAAACCAATCAATCATTCAATCAATCATGCCATTTGTATAGCGCACTACTCACCCGGGAGGGTCTCAAGGCGCTTGGGGGGAGGGGTATGCTACTGCTCGAACAGCCAGGTCTTAAGTTGGTTCCTGAAGGCGAGATGGTCCTGGGTCAGCCGAAGGTGGATGGGGAGGGAGTTCCAAGTCTTGGCAGCCAGGTAAGAGAAGGATCTTCCTCCGGCAGTGGCTCTTCGGATGCGTGGTACGGCTGCGAGGGCGAGGCTGGTGGACCGTAGCTGGTGGGTGGGCGTGTAGAAGGTCAGGCGGTCGTTGAGGTACTTGGGGCCCAGGTCGTGGAGAGACTTGTGTGCGTGAGTGAGGAGCCGGAACGTGATCCTCTTGTTGACGGGGAGCCAGTGCAGGTTCCTCAGGTGGCTGGAGATGTGGCTGCGTCGGGGGACATCCAGGATGAGTCGGGCGGAGGTGTTCTGGATGCGCTGGAGTCTTTTCTGTAGCTTGGCTGTGGTTCCGGCGTAGAGGGCGTTTCCGTAGTCCAGTCGGCTGGTGACGAGTGCCTGGGTGACAGTCTTCCTGGTCTCGGTCGGGATCCAGCGGAAGATCTTGCGAAGCATACGCAGGGTGTTGAAGCACGATGAGGAGACGGCGTTGACTTGTCTGGTCATCGAGAGGGAGGGGTCCAGGATGAAGCCCAGGTTGCGTGCGTGGTCGGTTGGCTTGGGTGCGGTGCCCAGGGCTGGGGGCCACCAGGAGTCGTCCCAGGCGGAGGGTGAAGATCCCAGGATGAGGACTTCCGTCTTGTCCGAGTTCAGTTTCAGGCGGCTGTCCTTCATCCACTCGGCGACGTCTTTCATCCCTTCGTGTAGGCAGGTTCTGGCGGTGTCGGGGTCTCTGGTGAGGGAGAGGATCAGCTGGGTGTCGTCGGCATAAGAGATGATGTTGAGGTTGTGCTGGCGTGCGATGGCTGCAAGAGGTTTCATGTAGATGTTGAAGAGGGTGGGGCTGAGTGAAGATCCTTGCGGGACGCCGCAGATGACTTCGGTGGCCTCGGAGCGAAACGGGGGAGGCGGACTCTTTGTGTTCTTCCGGCGAGGAACGAGATGATCCACTCCAGTGCCTTCTCTTGGATACGATGTTGCTGAGGCGCTGGACTAGGGTGCGGTGGCA
The DNA here is from genome assembly GCF_964261635.1 of Lissotriton helveticus. Classification (NCBI taxonomy): domain Eukaryota; kingdom Metazoa; phylum Chordata; class Amphibia; order Caudata; family Salamandridae; genus Lissotriton; species Lissotriton helveticus. Next base: position 2,072,504,353 of record NC_136057.1, on the reverse strand, counting down.
GACCGCGGCGAACGCAGCGGAGAGGTCCAGGAGGATGAGGGCCACTGTATCCCCCTTGTCGAGCAGGGTCCGGATGTCGTCGGTGGCTGCGATGAGGGCAGTCTCGGTGCTGTGGTTGGTTCTGAAGCCGGACTGCGAGGGATCGAGGGATCCGTTCGTCTCGAGGAAGGCGGTCAGCTGTCTGTTGACGATCTTCTCGATGACTTTAGCAGGAAAAGGGAGGAGCGAGATGGGGCGGAAGTTTTTGAGATCGGTGGGGTCCGCTGTAGGTTTATTTAGGAGGGCGCTGATCTCGGCGTGCTTCCAGCTCTCCGGGAAGGTGGCGGTGTTGAAGGAGGCGTTGATGATGTTCCGGAGTTGGGGTGCGATGGTGGAGTCGGCCTTGTTGAAGACGTGGTGTGGGCAGGGGTCGGTCGGTGATCCGGAGTGGATGGTGTTCATCGTGCGGGCTGTGTCTTTGGTGGTCCAGGTGCGAAGGGTGGCGGTGGGGGGCATTGGTTCGACGGTTGGGTGCGTGGGTGGGGCGCCAAAGCTGTTGTGGATGTCGGCGATCTTGCGGTGGAAGAACGAGGCGAGGGAGTCGCAGAGGTCTTGTGACGAAGTGATGTCGTTGGTGCCGGTGCTGGGGTTGGAGAACTCCTTGACGATAGTGAAGAGCTCTTTGCTGTCGTGGGCGTTGTTGTCCAGTCGTTCCTTCAGGGATTTCTTCTTGGTGGTGCGGATGAGCTGGTGGTGCTTGCGGGTAGCGTGTTTGAGGGCGGTCATATTGTCGGTGGTCCGGTCGAGGAGCCAGGCTTTCTCGAGGGTGCGGCAGGTCTTCTTGGAGTCCTTGAGGTCGTCGGTGAACCAGGATGCCTTCTTGCTTCTGGGTCTGCTGGGAGGGTTCTTTAGTGGCGCGAGATCGTCGGCGCAGGTGGTCAGTCACTGTGTGAAGTTGTGGGCTGCTTCGTTGGGGTCCGTTGTGTTGGCGGGTGGGCTCAGGCTGAGGGAGGTGGTGAGTTGGTCTGCGGTGATCTTGCTCCAATTCCTGTGAGGTACCTGTTGCGGGTGGTGGTGGGTCGTGGATCTTTTGAAGCTGAAGTGGACGCAGCAGTGGAGTCCGGTGGCGTGGCTGAAGGTGATGTACTTGCTGGAAGAGAAGACGGGATCAAGCGTGTGGCCGGCATAGTGGGTGGGGGTGTTGACCAGTTGCTTGAGTCCGAGGTTGGCGAGGTTTTCCAGCAGGGCGGTGGTGTTGCGGTCCTTGTTGTTCTCCAGGTGGAAGTTGAGGTCCCCGAGGAGGATGTAGTCAGTGGAGGGGAGGGCGTGCGGGCTGATGAAGTCTGTGATGTCTTCGCTGAATTGTGTGCGTGGTCCCGGGGGTCTGTAGACGAGGGTGCCTCTCAGGGTCGTCTTAGGGTCGGTGTGAATCTGGAAGTGGAGATGTTCGGCTGCGGCGAAGGAGTCGTTGGCGTCGGTCGTGATGCGGATGGTGTTCCTGTGGACAATGGCGATGCCACCTCCGGTCTGGTTGATGCGGTCCCTCCTGATGATCTTGTACCCGTCCGGGATGGCGATGGCGATGTCGGGTGCAGAGGAGGCGTTCATCCAGGTTTCCGTGAGGAAGGCGACGTCCGGTGATGTAGCGTCGAGGAGGTTCCAGAGTTCCACGGCGTGTCTGTGGACGGAGCGGGTGTTGATCAGGATGCACTTGAGGTGGTTGCTGCTGGTGTTTGTCTTGGCGGGTGCGGGGCAGGTTCGGAGGCAGGTGAACTTGCAGGTGCAGCAGGTGAAGGGTCCGTGGGTGCGTCTGGGGGTGGCTCGGCAGCAGGCGTGGGTCCGGCCGGCATTGAGTGCGTTGAGAGTGGCGGCGTCGTAGGTCAGTCGGGTCGTCTTGCCTCGGCGGGGAGGGCCAGGGGTCCTGGCACTGGGCGCGGGCCAGGGGCAGACGGGCGCAGATGGGCTTACCTTTGGCGCACCTTCAGCGCTAAATCGGCGCTCCCGCTGTGCGCGTCCGCTGCGCGCGGTCGCTCTGGGAGCGTCATAAGTAAGGAGCCGGGAGGGAGGAGCAGCTGGGTGGCGGGAGCGGGGCGGCGAATGGAATCACAGGGGGGCGGGGCCGCAGGGAGGCAGCGGCGGAAATGCCAAGAAGCAGCGGGCAGCGGGAAATTCCCAGGAGCAGCGGGAAATTCCCAGGAGCAGCGGGCAGCGAGCGAAGGAATCTGCAGGCAGGAGGCGGCAAAGGCAGGCAGGAGCGGCAGCAGTGAGTGGGGCGACCAAGCCCTGTGGAGGTCACACAATTAAACTTTTAATTACATGAGAAACCGAATTACAACATTTCTGAGAGAAAACTAATAAACGTGCGCCAACTACATGTTAAAAAAAATGGTAAAATGGTATTGCATTGTAAATGCATGCAGGAAAAGATAGTCTAGGTGAAATCTTCGTTTACATAATATAGACTGTGATTTCCTAATTGACCAAGTACTATTTTTCATTAACGGTTGTCAGAAACGTGTAAACGCTGAGCTCTCACATTATGGAGTTTACCACTAACCATTCTTTTCTTTTCCATTTATGTGTGTATAACTACTGAAAAGCAATCAAATATTATGACTTAACCTCATTATGATGTAGAATTTTACCTAAAGTCATCTTTTTTGTGAGTAAAAGCGTGCTCCGAAAACGACAAAGAGAAAGTGGGTGTTACACATTCCTAATTAATGATGCCTCTGTGAAACTTTCAGAGGTTTTATTTCACATATGAACTAATGTTATACACCTAAAATAAAAATCTTACAATGTATTTTTATATATTACACGTTAGTACATTCAAAATGTTCCAGTATGTCATACTGACACATATTATTTGTAACCCTACTAAATGATTTAAAATGCAAATGCAGTTATATTGGATTCATGACATCTATTTATTTTCTATGGATGTCTGCTTAATAATTATAAATGTTTTACGTCATGTTAGCTCAAGCTAATGTGGGCCTGATGGCAAACGTATAGTTTCTTGACTTGCTGAATCCACTGCTCATGAGAAAATTTCTAAATATAACAAATAATGTTAAACAGTGTTTTCTTTTCTCAGTTCTCATGTCCTGTACAAGAGATTTTGCTACATTTTAGTTACAGTGAGGACCATCTACCTGGAAAACTTTCCTCTTGCTCATGTGCTCTTGCTAAAGGAGCATTGTTCCGATGTTTCACATATTGGATTTCATAAGGACAGCTTAATTGTCCCACCTATTTCTCTACATTTTGTGTCTTCTGTATGTCTCTTGACACTCATCCTATATGAACTAATCAATTAACTGAGTGGTCTGACCAAATGAGGTGATTCCAGGAGGTGTCACCCCAGAACATTAGGAATCTAATATTGGCAGATTGAAACAGTTGGTGTGAGATTTTCAGTTCAGAACAAAAGGAGCTTTAGAGGGAAAAGCTAGTCAATAGGTCGCCCTCCACTCAGTATACAGCAAATGCAACAAGACCTAGACTATAGAAGCACATATAGCGATTTACCCTTATTCAGAATATTTCATTCGTTGCTCTTTCATTAGCAAACATTACTCCCCTTCTTCTGTATTATGGGGTAGCCGAAATATCTAGGGTAGTGCTAAATTCACACAGTTGCCTGATTCTCATTCATCAATAAAAACCACAGTTGAGAGACCGATCATACCACACTCAATCTCGTGTCCAACATATATAGTGCTAAACCGAAAAAAAGTGTGTAGAAGCGAGATGGCACCTCACGGGCGCACCACCAAACGGGGACCTGACTGGTACTCGCCAGGACAGCCCTGTTGTCATCATCGGTACCATCAAGCTTAGAACAGAAAACAGTGTCCAGATACACAGAAAATTTGTGAGAAAGTGCAGTGGAAATTTAGAAGAAAAGAACACAATGCAGTGTCAAAAAACGTATAAAACACTCATAACACAACACAAACACTCCAATTTTATTCACTTTCTTGTGTTGTGGGCCCCAGACATGAGGTGCAGCGTGCCTCTTTCCACGGACTGTTTGCGCTGTTTTCACGGCCGCCACAGTAAACTGCCATGCAGACCTGCTTCCTCATTTCTTCGCAGGCGGTGCATCCTCCGCAGCTGAGACTGCCACGATTAATGTTTCCCAAAACGCCTCTCCGTTGAAGGACGCCACTCCGCAAACAGGTAGGTTAACAAACCTTTATTATTCCACAAGCTGCACAATACGTCTGTTTTCAACCTTCCCCAACGCGTTTATTCCCCTCCATTAAGGTCCATGTATATTTACCACTTAACTTAAAACGCTGTCTGGGGCCCACCGGAGGGCTGTAAATGAACTTAAAACGCTGAAAAATTGCTGGTAAATATACATGGACCTTAATGGAGGGGAATAACTGGCTACATCTTCCAGCATGCATCACTGGAGATTAGCATGCAATCAGTGGAAAATAACAGATGTAGCTCCGTGTTTTATCAGTGGCTGCCCCCTGAGGAAGAAGTTTGTTAACTTTGAAACGCGTTGGGGAAGGTTGAAAACAGACGTATTGTGCAGCTTGTGGAATAATAAAGGTTTGTGAACCTACCTGTTTGCGGAGTGGCGTCCTTGAACGGAGAGGCGTTTTGGGAAACATATATATATATATATATATATATATATATATATATTTTATATATATATATATTTACTGAAAACACCATAGGTTTCAGGGACGTTATAGTTAGCTGGACATTTCACTCGTACAGAACGATAGAAATTCCTCCATTATAGTAAGTTCTGCTTACTAAAACTTGCGCGCCCGCAATGAACTGCTGATGATGTCACATATTACATCATTCATGTCATGGTCAGTGACATCACTGATGACATCTCAAATGACATCACAGATGACATCACTGATGACATCATCCAGTGAATGTGGTTTTGTTTGAAATTTAAATATGTATTATATATATATATATACCAATATTTATTGAAGATTGAGTGGACATATAAGTGTGAGGATGGAGGATTTAGTAGCTGCGTGACTATCTGTTTGAGTGAGTAATTAAAAGTGTCTCACTAAATACATGGATTAGTAACTAAACAATGTAAATATGTGCATCACTGTCTCTGTTGTTGTGTAACCTGCTGCATCAGTTGGTCACTAACTACATGATTGTCTATATTAGTTATTGATTAGTTGGCTGAGTATTTGTATGGGAGACTGAGTGTGTGTGTGGTTGGGTGGGCGGTGTGTAACTCTGTGCATAGATGTGTGAGTGGTTGATTGACTAGGTGTATGAGTTTAAGAGTACATGTGGGAACAGTTGTTTGGGTGAGGGAGTGTGTTTATGGGTGTGTTGCTGAGTAAACATATGTCTCAGTGGTACATCTCCAACGAAGTACAAAAATAAAAGGCAGTCTATGTGAGTGTTGGTGTATAAGTAAGAGTCCGTGATTGTGAGAGTGACTGTATGGATGAGTGTATACTTGTAATAGTGGTTTTATAACACAGTAGTTATGAGTTACTATCTGTATGAATAAATGAGGTAGTGTGTGTATAACTGGTAGGTGAGTAAATGTAAGTGTGATTATTTGCTTGAGTGAGTAGGATAACTGCATAACCAACTAGGATGAGTGCTGGAGTGTGAATGTCTATATAGGTGTATGAGTGCACTTGATAGTGTTCTATTGATCAGTGACTGCATATATGAGTGATTCTGTGGGTGAATAGGTAGTTGTGTGTGTGTAGACCTAGGAATCAGTGAGTGGGTATGTAGTAACTGGTATTGGTGTGTCAATGGTTTTAAAAATGGTACTCTGTATTTTACAGTGAGTGATCAAAGGTTATACTAGTGTGTGATGAGGTGAATCAGATTGTCAAATGGATGATGTCATCAGTGATGTCATTTGAGATGTCATCAGTGATGTCACTGACCATGTCATAAATGATGTAATATGTGACATCATGAATAGTGTGTTGCAGGCACCCGAGTTATAGTTAGCAGAACTAACTATAATGGAGGAATTTCTATGGTTTTGTATGAGTGAAATATCCAGCTAACTATAACATCCCTGAATCCTATGGTTTTTTCAGTGAAGTTTTAAGGTTTTTTAAATGCTAATTTCTAACTATAACGTCCCTGAAATCTATGTTTTTTTTCAGTGAATTTCAAAGTTTTTTTTAACTATAACGTCGCTGAAACCTATGATTTTTTCAGTGAATTTCAATGGTTTTTTCAATGCTAATTTTTAAGTATAATAGTAGTTATACCTATGTTTTTTAACTGAATTTCTAGAGTTTTTATAACTATTTATTTGTAAATATAAGATTTATTAAACAATATTACATACTTTTCTGGAAATTACAATTCTTTTTTTAAAAAAAATGTAAAAGTGAAATATTGTATAATTATTTTGTTTTATTCTTTTATTTTATTATAATTTCCTTTTTTTTAATTATATTTTTTCCCCCAAAATTTGTAGTCACGCACCCAAAGCGCACCTAACACGGCGGGTGCTTGTATTCAAGCCGCAATTTTGGAAAAATCATGAAGGATCCGCGTACAGTGTGCGACGGGTGCGTGGCTTCCAGGTACATCATATACGTATAATATCACATGGTGTACGGGATTGGTATGCGACCGGCGCGCGACTCCTTCTCCCGCGCATTTGCGACACATGCGCATTACGTTACGTGACGTTTGCGCATGTTCAGCGGGAGCGAGGCGCCTCTAGACAAGGGAGCCGTGCAGGACAGTGTTGAGGTTGGCCTGGATCTGGAAATTGAAGAGTTCCATGGTTGCTGTTGGGTCGTCTGAGTGTGTGGTTAGGCGGAGGGTGTTCCTGTGGATGATGGCAATGCCTCCTCCTGGTTGGTCAGCACAGTCCTTGCGGGTTGATTTTGTAGTCATCGGGGATGGTGGTGGCGATGTCCAGGCCAGAGCAGAGTTTAGTCCAGGTTTCTGTGATGAAGGCGAAGCCAAGGGAAGTGATGTCGAGCTGGTCCCAGAGTTCTGTGGTGTTTTTGTTCAGGGAGCGTGTGTTGAGGATGTTCCAGCTAAGCAGGTCGGGTGCACTGTTAGTCAGCTTGGTGGTGAAAGGAGCTGGTGTGTGGAGGTGGGCGAGGGTGTAGAGCTGTTATGGCACGAGAAGGGTCCTTCGGTGTCCTTCGATGATACGAGGTGGCAGGCATCGTGGCATCCTGTGTTGATGGTAAGGAGGATGTTATCTTTGTATCAGTGGCAGGTCCGAGAACCATGGTCTGTGGCACTGGGCAGGGTATAGACACGGACAGACACTGAAGGGCAAAGGGTGAATGCCAGGAAGGTGACCTGCACAATTTGCGACAGAGTCCTCTCAAGAGGGAGTGTCAAAAAATATTTATGCGGCACTGCCAGCATGTACAAGCACCTGCGCACTCTCCATCCTCACAATCTTGCTCGGGAGGAAATGAAGCAAGCTGCTCAAAATCCACAAGCAGCTTTGGCAAGCACATCAGGAATGTCGACTGCACAACCTCCTCTGGTCATATGGCCAGAATTTGGCTTCCTGGAGCAGCACTGTGTAAAGTGCAAAAAAATTGTCTGCTATGGTGAACAGTCGGTGGATGCTGTTTGTGCTGCCCAAAGAATCCGCTGTTAATTTTTTTGTTTATATTTTGTTTTTGGAACGATGTTTAATTCCAAAAGTTACCTGTTTACTTTGTTCTTTTTTTTGTTCAGTTTTAAAAAAAACACCAAAAAAATACAAAATTAATCAACAACTACAAAAAAAATACAAAACAAAAAAGAAGAAAAGAAAAGTTCTTGTCAGAACCACCATATCTGGTTAAAAAAAAGAACTATGATTGCATGGTAATGTCTGACAGTTTGGTTGAGTACATGTGTAGAGCATGAATGACTGAAAGAATGAATTAGTAGTTTATAGTGAATTTATAAGTACTTAGCTATTGGTGGACTGATATGATAAGAACATAGTGCTGGATGGGTGATTGAGGAAGTGCATGGGACTGACAGGAGGATTCCTAGGCTGCATGGGTAGTATCTTAGTATTTACAAGAGTGTTCCAATAGTATGTAGCTGGTTAGAGGTCTGGAAGCATAGTGCATAGAATATTGTAGGTGTATTTGTGTTAGTGGCTAGGCCATTCCATAAGTACATCACTAGTAATTGGAATAATGACAATGCTGTGAACAGAGTGCTTGGTCAATTTATAAGTGGTTAGGTATTGGCAGAGTGATAGGATAAGTAGATAGTGCTGGATGGGTGATAAGAGAAGTGCATGGTACTGACAGGAGGATTCATATGCTGCATGGGTAGTACCTTAGTATTTACAAGAGTGTTGCAATAGTAGGTAGCTGGTTACAGGTCTGGAAGTATAGTGCATAGAATATTGTAGGTGTACTTGTGCTAGTGACTAGGCTATTCCGTTAGTACATCACTAGAAATTGGGATGATTACAGTGCTGTAAACAGAGTGCGTTGTTTATTTTTTAAGTGCTTACGTATTATCAAAGTGATAGGATAAGTAGATAGTGCTGGAGGTGTGATTGGAGAAGTGCATGGGAGTGACAGGAGGATTGCTAGGCTGCATGAGTAGTAAGTGGATATTTGCAAGAGTGTATGAATACTATATACCTGGTTGGCCGTCTGCATCCATACTGCACAGACTATTGTAGGTTTACTTGTGTTAGTGGCTAGGCCATTCCATAAGTACGTGACAAGTAATTGGAAAGATTACAGTGCTGCAAACAGACTGCATGGTGATTTTACAAGCGTTTACGTATTGGCGGAGTGATAGGATAACTAGACAGTGCTGGATGCGTGATTGGAGAAGTGCATAGGACAGACAGGGAGATTCGTAGAGTGCATGGGTACTAACTGGCTATTTAGAAGACTGTTGCAATAGCATGTAGCTGGTTAGAGGTCTGCATGCATTGTGCACAGAATATTGTAGGTGTACTTGTGTTAGAGGCTAGGCCATTCTATAAATACATGACTAGTAACTAGTATGATGACAGTGCTGTAAACAGAGTGCCGGGTGAATTTATAAGTGTTTAGGTATAGATATAGTGTTAGGATAAGTAGATAGTACTAGATGGGTGATTGAAGAAGTGCATGGGACTGACAGGAGGATTTCTAGGCTGCATGGGTACTACTTGGGTATTTAGTGAAGTGTAGCAATGGTATGTCTCTGGATAATGGTGTACATGCATTCTGTACAGAATATTGTAGGTGTTCTTGTGTTAGTGGCTAGGCCAGTCTATAAGTACTTAACTAGTAACTGGGATGATTACAGTGTTGCAAACAGGGTTCCTGGTGATTTTATAAGTGGATAGATATTGGCAAAGTGATAGCATAAATAGATGTTGGTGGATAAGTGATTGGAGAAGTGCATGGGACTGACAAGAGGATTCCTAGGCTGCATGAGTTGTATCTTAGTTTTTACAAGAGTGTTCCAATAGTATGTAGCTGGTTAGATGTCTGGAAGCATAGTGCATAGAATATTGTAGGTGTATTTGTGTTAGTGGCTAGGCCAGTCCATAAGAACATCACTAGTAATTGGAATAATGACAAAGCTGTAAACAGAGTCCCTGTTGTTTGCTCCTAGGGAGAGTGTTTTCTAATTTTGTTGTCAGTAAGCCTACAAGCTATCAAAGATGATCAAAACTATATCGGATTGACGTGTGAAGGATTAATTGTCGCAGGAGAAATTGTTCAGTCATAGGGTGGCGAATTGAGGTTTTCCATTGATTCCCCGGTACAATCTCTGGACGCTGTGAGGACACTCTCCCTGATTTGCCCCGTACCTGCACCGGCGCCACTTCTTGCCGCTCCCACTTCGCGGGAGCCACTACGTGGGAGGACTGCCCACCAACGCTGCCTGTTTTCTCTGTGTTTGCTGTCCACCAGAGGCGCTGAGAGGCTGCAGGGGAGTTGCGCGGCAGGGACTCGCTCTTCCAGGAGTCCCTGCGTGACCAACCAACATCCGGTCAGCGCCCCCTGCGTGCCCCGCCCCCAGCCGGCAAACAGGTTAAAAGAACTCCGGAGCAGCCCACCTGCGTGTCCCCCGGTACAATCTCTGGACGCTGTGAGGACACTCTCCCTGATTTGCCCCGTACCTGCACCAGCGCCACTTCTTGCCGCTCCCGCTTCGCGGGAGCCGCTACGTGGGAGGACTGCCCACCAACGCTGCCTGTTTGCTCCGTGTTTGCTGTCCACCAGAGGCGCTGAGAGGCTGCAGGGGAGTTGCGCGGCAGGGACTCGCTCTTCCAGGAGTCCCTGCGTGACCAACCAACATCCGGTCAGCGCCCCCTGCGTGCCCCGCCCCCAGCCGACAAACAGGTTAAAAGAACTCCGGAGCAGCCCACCTGCGTGTCCCCCGGTACAATCTCTGGACGCTGTGAGGACACTCTCCCTGATTTGCCCCGTACCTGCACCGGCGCCACTTCTTGCCGCTCCCGCTTTGCGGGAGCCGCTACATGGGAGGACTGCCCACCAACGCTGCCTGTTTGCTCCGTGTTTGCTGTCCACCAGAGGCGCTGAGAGGCTGCAGGGGAGTTGCGCGGCAGGGACTCGCTCTTCCAGGAGTCCCTGCGTGACCAACCAACATCCGGTCAGCGCCCCCTGCGTGCCCCGCCCCCAGCCGCCCTCCCATCTACAAAATCAGGTGAAGGACCGTCTTGCGGGACGCAAGCGGGACGCCGGGCTAAGCCCGGGCAAAGGGCGGGCCCTCTTAGGCCCTCAGAGGCCTGAGGAGACTGGACTGGGCCAGACCCCCTGGCTGTGGGTTCCCATCAGAGTAAGTCAAGCAAAAACTCCATACCTTGGAATTTTATAGCCACTGTTGCCAATGTCTACCATCTTGCTCAGTCCGTCTACTGCTGTTGCCTCTGATAAAACAGGGGCCCTGTTGAATGGCACCCTGGACAATTATTTTACCAAAGCTGTTTCCGAGGGATCTAAAGACTCATCCTTAGCAGAATGGCGAGCTGATCGTCGACGTTCTATTGAACGATTCAAGAACTGGGCCTTTTCTGAACCTATCCCTGTTGTTACCATGGATAACGATCTTTGTGTAGACACCATGGATGCTACATCATCTGGGAATAGTGTGCCCCTATTGCTAAGGGAGTGCTTAGCACCTTCTATTGGTTCAACCCAAACTGACTCAGCCACTAATACTCTTGATTCCACTAGTACACCTAATGCACTAAAGGCCTTGACTTCACCAACACCCAGGCCAGGGAAGGTAGTAAGAGGGAAAACTAAGAGTTCCCTGCTATACATAACACATGGTCCTCCGCCAACTAAAAAAAGACGTAAAAGGTTGGATCCAAATAGGCCAAAGTTGAGTCATTCTGAATTTGGGAAGAAACCTAATCCTATTAGCACCAAAGTCTCGGGAAGTACAGTTGTCAAGGAAGCTGCAACAATGGCGCCAGATCCCCCTACACCTTTATTACTGTCCCCCCACTTGGTCACTGAGTGCAATACTGAACATGTTTTGAACGTCGAAGGGTCTCAAATAACCCCTACTGGCAATTTACTAGACAGCATAGAAATCATTGTGAGGAGCTATACACTAGCTATAGTTGAAAGATTAAAAGGAGTAGAGTTAAGACTAGGAAAAATAGAGGCAGACCTGGCTACACATGGAAACCCTATCAGGACTTCAGGTCATAAAGGCCCAATGACAACATCAATCCCTGCTCAAGCGTCTACATCAGTGCAAATTGTTTCATCAGATGCCGTTGTAGCAACTTCTTCTACCATCACATCACACGATAACTTGAGGACAGTCACACCAGCTGCTACTAATAAATTGTCTACAAGTATATCATCTGCACCTAAGCATCTTTATAATTGCAAAACTAATCAGACAAAAATACCAACAACAAGTTTAGCTACAACCCTGAATCGTATTCCCGATATTCCTGTTAATAACAATCTAGAAAGGGAAATGGGCAATTTATCAAACGGACCGCCAAGACTGGAAATGGAAGATGCTAGATATACTAGAGGGGCTCAAAGCAGGAGACCACCCACCGAACACCCGCCGGAAGCCGTACCTTATGTGGTGGTCCTCACTGGGGTACCGGAGCTGTCTGTAAACAAGCGGGAAGGATTCTTCCAACTCAAGAATAAAATAATGCACTGGCTATCTTCACATAGACCAATAGCCAGTAACATTTATGGTGAAATAGTTCATGTCCGACGTTTGCCATGGTTAGGTGGAAGACCAAAGGACATAGGGGGAGACGTGGTTGTAGTAAATTTTAGGGACAAAAATGCAGTCCAATACATATTGAATTGGCCTCATGGCAATGAGAATAACTGTATTATACAGCGCCAATTAACCTACTTCTATCCTAGGTCTATAGTATTTCCACACCAATCGTCAACCAGCAATGCCCTATTTGATAATTATTTTTTTAATATGGAGCTTACTAGGAACCCTGTTCACATGTATCCACCAGTACCAGCTTCTGTTGCATCTGGGTGAAACACTATACCCCCCAGATACAATACAAGTGAACACAGAAGCATGGCTCATTTAATGCCATTCACGCCACTGGAACTATCGAACAGATTTGATGTATTCAGCGGTTTAGAGGAATGTGATTGAAGATTAATGAACAGGGTGGAAGAGGGAGGTAGTGCAAATAACCATAATATTGATGGAGCCAAGGAGGAAGAAGGGAGTAGATCCCTGAGGGCGGAAAATACTGTTACTGCAATTGACACTGGGGCTAATAGTAGTTTGTTATTATCTACATTATCTGGCAACTATGGGTCAAATGAGGGGCCCTCTCTGACTACACTAGTTTCATGGAATGTAGCAGGGGTCCGTGCAAAATTATGTGACCCTGACTGGAATAACTACATGAACACTTTTGATATTTGTGTGTTGCAGGAAACTTGGGCTACTGATCAGGTCCACAGGGTCGGATATAAAACATATCAAATAGAGGCTGTGCCTTCATTAAGAGGACGAGCCTCAGGAGGCCTACTAATATGGATTAGTGTATCTATTAATATAGGCATAAAAATTCTAAATATTGACTCCCTAGATATTAGGATTGGAAATAACGACAGAGGATAAAAGGGTGATTAACCTCATAAATGTGTATAACAGTCCTCTCCCATCCCATAAGGTGTCGCCATGCATTGAAAAATTGGAGACTTATATGAACACCCTAGAGCCAGATGCAAGCGTAATCTTATGTGGGGACTTGAACTGTAATTTTGAACCGATCACGGGCATGGCCAAATTGTATGAAGATGAGGATGTGGCTAACAGGATAACTCTCCTGATTGATAATGGAACTGTCGCTGGGACCACACTAGCCCTCCAGATCACAAGGCTGCTTACAAGCCATGGTCTGAGGGCTTGTAATGGGCGCATGCCATCTGATAGCCCGAAAGTACCCACTTTTAAGAGGCGAGATTACAAGAACAATTTAGATTATGTTATTATTTCGTCTGACCTATGGCCATACACAATTGATTTAAAAGTCAAGGAAAGATTTGATAGCGACCATCATCCACTAGAAACTAGTTTTCTTCAAAGCTTATTAAAGGGGTTGAATGGTATAGAGGGAGGCCATAGACAAGTACAGTTACTATCACCAGATAACATCATTCTTAGTAATAATCATAGGGCCAGTGGGCATATATACTGGAAAGAGAGGATCTACTAGTAAAAATGTACAGTACCCTTGTAAACACATTTGAATTATATTGTCCACATAGATGTGAAACTGGGGAATTCATTAAATTGCATAAATCCCTCTTTAGTAAATTGTTAGATCTCCTCACAAAAAGACCAAAAAAAGGGACTGTCATAGCAAATGCAAAACCAGTGGGAAAACATTGGTATAATAAGGAATGCCGTGCTGCCAAAACCATATTGATTGAGGCAATTAAAAGTAAAGTCCTGTAGAAATTAAAGATAAAAGGAAATTATACAATATGATAATGGCAAAAGCAAAATCCTCTTGGGATGAGGAATTATGGTCCAGCATGCTATTAGCAGCCAAAACCAAGGATCAGAGGCACTTTTGGGAACTAGTGGCTAAGGGGAATAAACGTGAGAAAGGTTCCAGAGAGGTTTTTCTAGACGAGGCCACGTGGGTAAAACACTTTACAACGTTGTATGCAGCAAAACTAACTGAGGTTATTTCACCGGAAGACCCTACTTCTATACAGCCAGCGAAACTACACCCACTGGTAGTCTTTGACTTACATGAAACTGAGCTAGCAATTGCTTCAGTCAAACAAGGGAAGGCTCCTGGACTCGATAAAATTCCGGGCGATCTTTATTTGCATAACACTGATGTTTGGGCACCGTATTTAAACCAGTTATTTAACATTATAGCGGCTGGTGAACAAATTCCGGACACATGGGATGGTGCAGAAATTATCACAATTTTTAAAAAGGGGGATAGAGGCGATCCAGCTAATTATCGCCCCATTAGTCTTTTAGATATAACTCAAAAGATTTATGCCAGGCACATAATAAACCGCATAAATACGTGGTTAGATGAAGAACTAGTTTTATCAAAATACCAGGCGGGTTTAGGGAAAAAACCGGGACCATAGACCAGGTATTGCGGTTATGCTGCTTGTATTGGAAATATGTTATCATCCGCAAGGGTCACTTGTATGTGACCTTTGTAGATCTACGAGCAGCGTTCGACCTAATACCTCGTGACCTACTTTGGAAGTCCTTGGAAAGGCAGGGACTTCCTGGAGAACTTTTAAAATTGGTGATGGGCCTGCACCAGGATAACTATGCCAAGGTTAGGTGGGGCCCGAATGGGGAACTTACAGACCCAATCCCCATAAAAAGAGGAGTACGCCAGGGATGCGTACTGGCTCCCACACTTTTTTCCCTTTATGTTAACGATAGGGGTATTACTTGATTCGTCAATGGGATGGAGTCCCCAGCTAGAAAAATCAAAAATAATGTTTAAACAAAATTGTCTCCCAATATTAAAAAGACACAACTTATGTGTGAATAAGGCAGTTACTCCAGCCATAGAGATATTCAGGTATAAGGTGCAATCAGCAGTTCTGTATGGGGCAGAACTATGGGGACCAGTATGTCGGAAGACCTTTGAAATACTGGAGAACAAATTTATAAGGGGATTACTAAAAGTTCCTAATAACACCCCATTGATACCATTATTTCTAGACTTAAATATTAAGCATCCTGACCGGTGCACAGACATAATATCGACTCCAAAATATCGTTTGGACAGAATATCGAGTTTTAAATATCGTTTGGACAAAATATCGACAGGACAGAATATCGACAGTCAAAATATCATTTTTAAGGTAAGTGAAGTAATATCGACTGTAAATAATATAGAAAGTGAAAATATCCAAGCATATAATCTAGATAGTAAAAAATATCGTTTTTTAAATAATATTTAATTATTTATAGTGTTTTTATGTTATAATATGTGTGAAAAGTGTCATTTTATGTTATAATTATTTTTAATTAATGATTTTTTAAAAATTATTGTGTAATTTTATTCTGTAGCGGGTTGTGGGTTTATACGGGAATAGGGTGGGAAGTAATTTAATTATAATTAATTAAATATGTAAATTTATTAATTGGTAGTAATAATTAATTAATTGGTAATTAAATAATATTTGTTAATTATTTAAAATTTAATTGGTAATTAATTTAATTTAATTGATTAATTGCTGATTATGTAAATTAAAATAATTTATTTCCTGTAGCGGGTTGTGGGTTTATAGGGGAATAGGGTGGGAAGTAATTTAATTATAATTAATTAAATATGTAAATGTATTAATTGGTAGTAATATTTAATTAATTGGTAATTAAATAATATTTGTTAATTATTTAAAATTTAATTGGTAATTAATTTAATTTAATTGATCAATTGCTAATTGTGTAAATTTAAATAATTCATTTTCTGTAGCGGGTTGTGGGTTTATAGGGGAATAGGGTGGGAAGTAATTTAATTATAATTAATTAAATATGTAAATTTAATAATTGGTAGTAATATTTAATTAATTGTTAATTTAAAAAAATGTGTTAATTAATTAAAATGTAATTGGTAATTAATTTAATTTAATTGATTAATTGCTAATTATGTTAAATTAAAGGGGTATTTTTAGGGTTCAGGGTCAGTTTTTGGTTTTTGGGTAAAGGGGTATTTTTAGGGTTCAGGGTCAGTTTTTAGTTTTTGGGTAAAGGGGTATTTTTAGGGTTCAGGGTCAGTTTTTAGTTTTTGGGTAAAGGGGTATTTTTTGGGTTCAGGGTCAGTTTTTAGTTTTTGGGTAAAGGGGTATTTTTAGGGTTCAGGGTCAGTTTTTAGTTTTTGGGTAAAGGGGTATTTTTAGGGTTCAGGGTCAGTTTTTAGTTGTTGGGTAAAGGGGTATTTTTAGGGTTCAGGGTCAGTTTTTAGTTTTTGGGTAAAGGGGTATTTTTAGGGTTCAGGGTCAGTTTTGGGTTTTTGGGTAAAGGGGTATTTTTAGGGTTCAGGGTCAGTTTTTAGTTTTTGGGTAAAGGGGTATTTTTAGGGTTCAGGGTCAGTTTTGGGGTTTTGGGTAAAGGGTTTTTTTTAGGGTTCAGGGTCAGTTTTGGGTTTTTGGGGTACAGGGGTACAGTGTAAAAATAAAGTAAAATTAAATTTACATTAATTTAATGAAATGAAATGAAATTAAATTAAATTATATTAAATTAATTTTAAATAATTTAAATTATAAAAATTATTATATACTTACCAATACTTACGTTGTAATGGTAGTGCGTTGTAAAAGTTGCGTTGTAACGTCATATATCCCCTGTTGCACTCCTTGGAGTGGGAATAGTAATTTTAACCCCTACGCTATCCAACGCTTTCCCTACTGTTGCACCCACTGGAGTGGGAATAGTAATTTTTACTCTTTTGTATTTGTACGTTAATAATATTGGCTATTATTTAATTACATTTTGTTACTATATATATATATGTTTTAAGAAATATTATTAAAAAAATATTATTTTTTTACTTTCATTAATTATTTAATTATTAAAAGTTATTTTAAGTATTGTTAAGTATATTTTAGTAATTAATTTTTTATATTAATGTAATTAAACATTGTTTTTATTAAAGTCGATATTTTTTACAACTATATTTTTGTAAACGATATTTTTAACTCGATATTTTTGTACTTACCTGTTTGTAGATAGAAACTCGATATTTTGTCTCTCGATATTTTCTCAACGATATTTTTGTTGGTCGATATTCTGTCCCTCGATATTATTTCAGTGATCCATACTGACCACCATGCAATGTTGAGACCATTATTATTATGGGTTAGATTATGGACAACCCCAGAACTGACTGACTACAAAAATGGGGTGAAAGAAGTATTGGACCTAGATAGTGGTAGGAAAATTTATTGGTTTAAGCACGTAAGAACGTGGCTTAACAAGCTAGGTCTAACCCACCTTTGGAGTGAGCCGGAGTCTTTAAATATGGCCTCCAAGAAAATTGTTAAACTGTCCTTTTGGTCCTATGTGAGCCACGAATCTATGTATGCTAGATCGCATGGCCCCCTAACCGAAAAATGTTTAATGTTTAAAAATGAGGCCAACTTTGAATCATTTCTTGATGAGGTACAGCCGCCATTGGCCAAAACTCTGTACCTAAAATATAGATACGGAACATTAAGAACTAAGGCCACTGAGAAAAGCTGGGGGATGACAAACAGTGAGTACTGCACCTTCTGTTCAAATAATACAAGGGAAGACGTTTTACATATACTGTTCTTTTGTCCTAGTTATGGTAAAGCAAGGAAAAAATGGATAGTGCCATTATGTCATATTATTGGCTCTACTTCCCATAAGGAAGCTGGTAGAATTCTAAAAATGGATACCAGCCAAATAATTGTGTTTGGAATCAGTAGATTTCTTCTGGCTGTAAACTTCATTAGATTGAAATTGTCTCTTACTTTTTAAGTTGTATACCCTGCGGATTTGTTCAAAGCACGTATAATGCTTTTTGTCCTTGTTTTATTGATTTGTCAATTTTAATCTTTATGCCAAGGCTGTTATAACTCGATTTAATGTTTTTTTAACATTGTGTAAAAGTATTTTTAACTTATTTATTCTATTTTGTGATAATTCTAAACCATAATAGTGTGTCCTGGAATGATGAAGTGTAGTAGTGATTATTGATTTTTCGCAATAATGTTTTTTTTTTATTGTACATCTTTTATGTTGCGGAGCAACGAAATAAAGATTATTGACCTGAGTCCCTGGTCAATTTATAAGTGCTTAGGTATTGGCGGAGTGATATGATAAGTAGATAGTGCTGGATGGATGATTGGAGAAGTGCATGGGACTGACAGTAGGATTGCTAGGCTGCATGGGTAGTATATTAGTATTTACAAGAGTGTTCCAATATTATGTACGTGTTTAGAGGTCTGCATGCATACTGCAGACAATATTGTAGGTGTACTTCTCTTAGTGGCTAGGCCATTCCATAAGTACATCACTAGTAATTGGAATGAATACAGGGCTGCAAACACAGTGCATAGTCAATGTAAAAGTGCTTAGGTATTGGCGGAGGATTATTGATAGGATAAGAACATAGTGCTCAATGGGTGATTGGAGAAGTACATGGGACCAACAAGAGGAATCCTAGGCTGCATGGGTAGTACCTTAGTATTTAGAAGACGTTTCTAATAGTATGTATGTGGTTAGAGGTATGCATGCATAGTGCATAGAATGTTGTATGTGTACTTCTCTTCGTGGCTAGGCCATTACATAAGTACATCACTAGTAATTGGAATGTTTATAGTGCTGCAAACAGAGTGCCTGGTGAATTTATAAGTGTATAGATATTGGTAAAGTGATAGCATAAGTAGATAGTGCTTCATGGGTGATTGGAGAAGTGCATTGGACTGACAGAAGGATTCCTAGGCTGCATGGGTAGTACCTTAGTATTTATAAGAGTGTTCCAGTAGTATGTAGCTGGTTAGGGGTCTGCAAGCATAGTACATGGAATATTGTAGGTGTACTTGTGTTAGTGGCTAGACCATTCCATAAGTACATCAGTAGTAATTGGAAAGATTACAGGGCTGCAAACACAGTACATAGTGAATGTAAAAGTGCTTAGGTATTGGTGGAGTGATAGGATAAGAACATAGTGCTCAATGGGCGATTGGAGAAGTACATGGGACTAACAGGAGTATTGCTAGGCTGCATGGTTAGAACCTAAGTATTTAGAAGACCTTTCGAATACTATGTATGTGGTTAGAGGTCTGCATGCACAGTGCATAGAATGTTTTGTGTGCACTTCTCTTAGTGGCTAGGACATCACTAGTAATTGGAAAGATTACAGTGATACAAACAGACTGCATGGTGATTTTATAAGTGCTTAGGTATTGGCGGAGTGATAGGATGAGTAGATAGTGCTGGATGGGTGATTGGAGAAGTGCATGGGACAAATAGGAGGATTCCTACACTGCATGCGTATTACCTTAGTGAGTAGCTGGTTAGAGGTTTATATAGATAGTGCACAGCTGAATGTATTAGTGCCTGGATAGTGTTTGGATTACTTAATCTTACCGTTACAGTAGTAGATATCAAAATATTGTAAACATTTTTTGCAGTTGTGTTTTATAATTTAAATTTTAAAAAATGTTGAACTTTAGAATTAGGATCTGTGAAAGAGAAGAAAAAATACAGTTATAATATATAATATTATAATTTTTTAAACACAGCATCATGTTAGCATTATATACATTGTTTAATTTGCCTTTTTTGCTTTTATATTGAATTTCACCATAAATAGTGATTTCAATGTTACTCCTCACATAACAGTGTGCTATAAAAACAATCAATAAAATTGTTTAGAAAAAAAAATCTGTCTCAAAAATATTTTCAACATAGTAAACTATCTCTGCATAAAAACAGCATCCTCAATAACATAGTATATAATGCAAATCTCAGATATGTAAAATGCTTCTTTCTAACAGAATTTGCCACTACAATACGAAAGAACAGAAACAATAATTCAATCAACAATTCTTTATAATGGTGTCCTTTAAAATATTTGCTGTCAGAATATCCCAGAAAAACTGTTTAATTAATGTTAATATCTTTCCTCTAGGCCAAATGATATTCCTGAAATCCTTCATACTGAAATTGTCCAAAGTAATTGTATTAATACCTATAAACATATTCCCAATAGGTCGCATTATGTTCTCAGAACTTTGGCTTTAAAAATATTAGGTATGAATTTGGTAATTCGTTAGGCAAACAATATTTAAAAACCAAATGGGTATCATTACAATATGTCCATCCTTTATTACATTTTAAATAGACAGTGTAATATCCAAATGTTGTAGAAGGACCATCATGAAAAATAATTGCTACTGCTACAAAAGTTCTTCCTGATATTGATAGTTGACTTGCTACAAATTTTTTAATTAGGTTTCCAATTTTCTTCCATCAGCTGTACAACCTTGAATCATTAAAATTATATATTGTCCAAATCTATAAATAATGTTAATAACATTTCTGATTTGCATTGGCTACACACCATGTTTTGATTTGCTGCTTCAACTAATTTGTTGAAAGACACTGTTTTACAGTCTGGTATTGTCAAATATATGAATCTTTCAGTGTCTATGTTAGTGGTAGAAGTAAATCTACAATTTTCACATTCATGTTCCCATTTATTTGTATTCCTTCATCTTCCAATACTGCAAGCATATACATTCGAAATTCCTGAGCATCTTGTTTTGCATTCTGTGTAAATTTGCTTAGAACTAGAACATATATCCAGAAGATTTCAAATATCAGAAACACTTTGGATTTTACTTTTATCAGTTCTCAATTTTTCAAAATTATGAGGCAACAAGGAATAAAACATTTTTTCTCGATTCTCCATAATTTGCAGTTGCAGATTTTCTAGGAAAAAATACAACATTTACCACTACATTAGCATAGAAGTTGATACCTGAACTATTTTCTAACTGACATCCGACAATCTCTTAAATAGTGTCTCCTTTTTCATTTTGCTTGGAATCTCAATATTATCTTGATTCTTTTTCTTTTCTATAACTTCACTGCAGATATTCTCATATCTTCTTTTTTGACCTACTACACGCTTTTCATATACAGAATATTCACCTAAATTGAGAGCGCACAGGGGTCCATTACGATGTCGGGCGGATTTCCTCCGCCAGGCTGGCGGTGGCCACCGCCAACCTGGCGGAGGAAATCCGCCCGACATCTATTGCCCAATTCCCCCGCCATATTAGGATGGCAGAGGGGACCGTGGCGGTGTGAAACACCGCCCGCCTGTTTTCCGCCTCGGGCGCCTTGCGGCCGGGGCGGAAAATGATTAATATGGAGGCGGTGTCTGTAAGACACCGCCAACCATATTACAATGGGCTTTTGCTGATGCTTTTCCGTGACGGCAATGCCGCCACGGAAAGGCATGCAGAGACTCCCTGCGGGAGCCCCTTGTGGACCCCTGGGAGTCCGTGGCTTGGGGGGTGCACATGAGGGGTACCTATGGTACCCCCCCCCCCGCATTTCTAAGTGCAACATGGCAGGCACAGTGCGGTGCCGTTCATGTCGCGCTTAGAAAAGCACAACTTGCACTTTTACCATTGCGGCGGGCGGAGATTTCTACTCCACCCGCCACAATGGTACATATACAGTGTGCGCCCGCCTGTGTGGTGGGCACATCCTAAGGCCCAGATAGGAACCCCCGCCCTTATGGCTGGCGGTCCCGGGTCCCGGTATGATGGCGGGCGGACTAAGTCTGCCCGTCATCATAATGGGCCCCACAGTCTTCTTAACCGATTATATTCTCTTACACAATTTGCATCTGCACTAATCTTTCTCTCATCAGAATCAATCAAATGCAATCCAGATAAAGTTCTGACTCGGGACAAAGCAATATATGCCATACCCTCTTTAAATACTGTACTTCCTATGTTTACCAAAGCACTGTCTACACTGAAACCTTGAGATTTATGAATAGTCACCACATGTGCCAAAGAAAGAGAAAACTGTTTTCCTCAAACACATTAATCTTTAACAAGCAAAAAATGAACTGAACAATGACCAATTTACTTTCTTTCTTCAATCTGATCAAATTTGATTTTCAGAAATTCAATTCCATCTCTATTTTGACAATTAACAAAATCAACAACTTTACCCATTGCTCCATTTACTAAACCTTTTTCCACATCCAAATTATGCCGTACAATTATCCGACAGTTTACACATAGATATAAATTATTTTCTAAACCAGCAGTTTTAGATATATACCTCCAAATAATCCAATTTTGTTTTTAATTTTTCTGTCAAAATAATAGTGATTCCTTCATGCTCTATTTTATCAATAGCTTCCATTTTTATTATTTGGTGATTTTCCAGCTTTAAAAGTTCTGCATTGAATGTAAAACACGGTCGTATTGTTGGCATTAGGCAGATTATAGGTTTATTTTCTGCAATTTTTTTGTATATATTTTCAAGAACTATATTTTCATTTGTAAACAAGTTTGTAAGTAGCCGACTTTGCAACGTGTGTTTGCCATGTTCTGTCAATACTCCAATTCTTATATCTTGAAGAATGGTTCCATAATCAACATCATTTACCTGTCACATATTTTTAATGAGTTCTTTGTATTCAAAATATGACCAAATGTTAACGTTTCCAACACTTCCCCAAGACTTATTCATGTCTTCATGCACAAGCGTTTTAAATACTGGTTGCCCTTTTACAGGAGTAAGTTGCAGTAAGATCACCAACAACTATCTTGTTTTCCTCCAAATAAGACATTGTATTCTGTTTTTAGAATTTGCTGCATTCTTAAATGCACAAAGGCAAGCATTAGGTTTGAGACCATGCTCACCTCATCAATAATCAGAAGTTGCATTTCTTTAACACTCTTGAAACTTCATAACAAGCTTCTCCAGATAGCTTGTGATTTTCCAATTTATTGTCATGTTCTACAGGTAGCATTAGTAAACCATGTAAAGTAATTCCTTTAATGTTGCATGCTGCCAACCCAGAAGCTTGTTTCCGGTCCAGGGAGGGCATGGTTTGGCAGTTCGGGCTGGACTGTTCCCATGAGGCGCAGGGTCAGACTGATTTGCATATAGCCATGTCTGAACTGGGGTGGCAGAGTGGGCTAAAGAACGGTGATGGATTAAACCCAGATCTTTTGACTGGGTGTGAGTGTTTGATTGATTCAGATGCTCCGTCCATCACCACCCCCTTTTGTACCGCCAACCCAGTTAGAGCAGTTACAACACAAGACAAATGTGAGTCAGTTGTTTTCTGTAGATAACTGGTCAAAACTTCAATTAAGAAACTTTTTCCTGTACTAGCTTGACCATTGACATACATTCGGATAGGTTGAAATGAGGTGCATGTGCACTCTTTCTTTTCATGAAGAAAACCATGGTTGATCTGTTGTCTCATTTCCTAATATATTTCTTTCTGTTCAATATTTAGTTATTCTTCCAAGTTTCCAAAGTTCATAACATCTTCTTGAGCTTGATGCATTGTTGTTTCCACTTCACTCACAGTGATTGGTGCTTCATTTTCAAGAACTGGTTGTCCTAGTGGATCTTGACTCAGTGAAGGAGAAGTTTGACTTGAGAACTGTCTGTAGCAATCTCAGTTGCAATAATAGCTTCTTGATCAATTTCTTCATTCAACATTTTGAGATAATTTGCAAAAACTGTGCATTCAATGCTATCTTTACATGCATTGAAAGAATATTCATAGCCCTGAAAATCTCCAAGTAATTCCAATTCCATACACCAAGGCTTGAAGAGTTGCAAAAGTGCTAAATAGTAAAAATTCTCTTCTATCAGGTCTATTACAACTCAGTTTTCTAGAATTAAGCAGATGTCCTTTACTTTGTTTCACCAAACATCCTTCTGAACCAATCACTGCATATTTTGCTTCATTTATGTTTTATGTATTATTTCTCTTAAAACTGTAATATTGCAGCACTTAATAGAGACATATGTTTTCAAGATGACGACTTCTATTTGGATAGTATGTATGCAACATGTTTGTTTTGACAATATCTGTACTTTCCGGTTCATTTACTGCTAAATATTCGATATCTTGTATAGATTTAAATTCTCGATTTTGCGTTGCAGCAAGACCTAGACTCACCCGAATGATTCCTCTAGACTTTGAGTATAAACTTACAGACGACAACCGATCCGAGCATTCATACGCTCCAATCTCTCGATGTCAAACTAAAACTGTACAATTTCTCACTAAGACTCTTCTCTTGGGAAATTACTTCCCACATTTCTTTCAATTCCGTCTTTTCTGAATTTGTTATGTATGATGTTACATATCGAGCAACAGCAATACAATTATCCACAACATACTTGATATACATATTAGCATCCCACATTGAAAGAATAACTGGATTATAATCATTGATATACTTTGATTCTTTACTTGTTCTCAAATTGCACGTATTTTTGGGAGATTTTCTAGAGATGGTATATCTTACTGCTGACATGAAACTGTTTACTCTTCCTTTGGATATTACTGGACGTGGAAATCCAAAACGACATTTGGTATAAAACTTTTCCTTTGACTTGTATTTTTGTCAACAGTATTTACCACATCTATGTCTTTGGAATCGTACTACTTGTTGCCTTAAGGTGTTTTCTTCTGTTCTTTTTGGTATAGCACATGTAACATAATCTTCAATAAAAGATAAAACAGTGTCATTCAAATCGGTTCCAAATTTGGGTGCATCCTTGATCCATAACAGCATATCTATCTGAGGAGCACCTCTAGCTTGATACTCCTTTCTCCAAAAGAAATCAATAACTTCCCCAAGAGGAGGATTCTTTTTATTGCAGATAAAAGACATCATAGGCTTCAAACCTATGATTGAAATATCTGCATACATTTACAGGATCCAAAGAGCACAATTCTCCAGGTGTCTTGTATTCAATATTTTTTAATATTTGAATTTGCTTCTTGAAAAAATTCAAGTATATCATCCCAAGCGTATTCAGCACAGCTTAGGGTAACAAACTTAGAAGAAGGTCCTAAGTTCCTTAGCATGCATTTAAGTTTCCATGATGACAATACCAATGCTCATTAGTACCATGCTGACATGCCATCAAATTTTGTAGTGTAGCTCCTATTTTCCCAATAGGCTCTGCGCATTGGAATAGTACCTACAGCAGTAAAGGCCTAGACCAGACGTTAACTAGGTCTACTACTGTCGATACTAGACTTAATTTTTGGGTTTGCCAGCTAAGCTCAGAGTTCGCTAGAAACTTTCTCGAATGTTCAAGGAAGGATTAACTCCCCTGATTAGACAAGAAGGGATTTAGTTTCTGACAACCATAGAACATGACAACTTTGCTCTCCCCTAATCAAGAGTCAATCTCAAGAGTCGTGTGAGCACAAGGCAATTATTTTACTCAGTCAGTACGTGCATTCTTAGTCTCATCAGAATGTAGAGAAAAGGAAGAGACGGGCGTGTTCAATAAAAAGGTGTTATTTATTGATCAGTCTCTTTTCTCGTACATGAGAAATGGATCGATATTATTGCAATACTTATAGTTAAGTAAAGTGCATACATTAAAAGCAATAGTATAAAATAATACTGTAAAAACATTGATATGGTTTCTGAGCCATATGATGTTTTAAAATGATTAAAATATATTTACATACACATATACATTTGACTAAACGTACTCAACTGGTGTTTCTAAATACGCCTACCCCGTGTACCTGACCTAAGTCTAATGCGTGGGCGGGAATAGAAAGTTACAGTTTAAGTTAAGTTTGTTTTTGCCAAGTGAATAACTAAAGAATTCTCTGTGAGGGGTTATTCAGTTCTGTACCTGGAATTTAGGATGGACGAGGAATGGTATCTCTTTCTCTGCTCTCGATATTCCAGGCTGCCTGCGAGGGCTGCCCGAAAGCGCCGGTGCTGGGTCTCTCGGCTTGAGATAGCAGCGCGTCTCTCAGCGCGTCAGGAAGGCGGGGCTGCTGCCAGCGGGGTCTGCTTCTGCTCTCGGCTTCGGCAAGTATGGCTGCTCCGTCTTGTCACCACGCGTGTGTTTGCATAGGGCAAGGTCGGCAATATTTATACCTTAAAGGTGCCGGGATTGACGTAAGGATGGACATAGGTACGTCAATAAAGATGTCATACGACTTGCTCGTTAGCACATTCTTTACTAAAGTTCTCTGTGAAATCAAAACAATGGCCGCACGGATTTTCCAGGTTGTCATAGGTTTGATTTGTTATGAGAACGTCGTATGCCTTATCAGGGGCTGGAGGAATGTCGCTTGTCTAATTAGATCTCAAGCGTTATGACCTAATCAGATAACACGTTCCTGTGCCGTAGTGTGACTGCGTCAGATAACGGTATCTGCATCATGGGGGATTTCTTGCCTCATGGGCTGACTGTTAGTTAACTTGATAGTTAGTTTAACCAGAATAGGGTCAGGAATAGGGGGACTGATTCAGAACCTATAGAAATACACGACACCCACTCCACGCTAACTATGGTCATATCTACTAATCTATGCATAGTATAACATAGTACAACATACTATAGAGTATAGTGTATACCTTACCACCCCAAAATACATAAATGCATTTCGAAATTTTCAAATATACTGAAAAATTGCAGTCATATATATTGTATGCACTTAAGCTATGAATTAAATGCAAAAGTAAACACGCATTTTTATGTATTATTGCTCTTGGTATATGAGAAATACACATGAAATGGCTCTTAATATGGCTATACAGAAAGGAAGTTCGAGACCATTTCATCACATAATAAAATTCTTGTGAACATACCAGCGGGCAGCTAAAGTCTATATAAAGTATCTAAAAATAGAAATCTTAGTTCTCTAGGAATAGTTTCTTACTTTAAGCAGAAGATCAGTGTCCCGGGAAAAAAATATATAGAAAAATATTTTAAGGGGCTTGCTGAAAAAAGTTGCTGTCCGTGAACTGGATTGTTATTGTTCATGTGACTTTATTTTTTAAACGTTGAAGGCCGAATTCAGGGAACGCCGTGCGCGAGTTTACTCAAAAAGTCTCTATTTCTGTTCCGGAGAGAACATCATATCATTCAGGCTTTCGAAAAAACTGTCAACAGCTTCATGGGAAAGTTCCACTAAGTCGGAAATAGGTGTAACCATGCATTCATGCGCATGATTGTCTGCATTGACATTCTGATTTGCATTGCTGACAGAAGGTCGTACCTGTTCGATGCTGCTTTCATCTTGAACTTCACTACCCTTCAATCGCAGTGGTGAAGATTCCAGGAATGCCGTCATCAGGATTGGCAGCCTTTGAGGGCAGCACAAAGCGTGAACCTTGGTAGGAACCAACAGTGTATCTGCATCCACCGGCGCATCCGATTGTAGCGTCAGACAGGTGTCTAACACGCATTCTTCTCCGCATAGCAGACACCTTAGTACAGGTAAAACACACCTTTGCCACATTGGTCGAAATGATAGAAACCAAGTCATGTTTAGGTCTCTAAGCCGGGAGAGTCCCAGGATTTTTGATATCCGGTCCCGGTATCCAATGGCTAGGATCGTATCTTCCATTGTCGCGAGAGTTTGATCTGTGACATGGGTTGCCATAACGAAAAATAAGGACTAGGAATAGGATTCCTGCAATTAGTCCCAGGATCAGGGGAAGTCCGCCAAAAATCGAATGGACGAAATCTGGAAAAATACCCAGTATGGCTTTGAATGGTGTTAATGCCATCGAAAATACTGTCTTAAATACCTTTGAGACCCCAGTGGTATCAGAAATATTTAAGATTTCGCTCAGGATTTCCGCGAAATGTACGGGGGAATTGGTTGATAGTAATGTATGTATCTCTGCAGTCGTCCTTGCGACTTGTAGATCATACGTTTCTTTTGATGACGTGAGCCTTGTAGGCGTCTGAAGAAGCACTGTTTTCATTCTGCTTAAAGTGTCTATTCGAATAGAAGTAATTTTCAAACTGGGCCATGCCCTCGCCTCCCTGTCTGGAAAGGAGCTGGGGAACAAAGCACGTCCACAGCAATTGACCTTCGCCGTTGTAGTGACGAGATAAGGAGTCCCGGGCATAAGACTACAACATCTGCGGTCTACAATAAGAATGTAACTCCCATTATAGAGTCTTTGAAAGAATGGTTCTATTTCAGTTGCAGGTGCGCCTTGCTGGTGACATGAAAGGTTGTATGAATTCCCTTCACAGGCTCCGTGCAAACTAATACCGTTACACAGAAGTGTGCCGCTTAGTGACATAGCACAATTGTTGCCACTAAGAAACACTTTCTGTCCTTTATTACTGACACATGCATGTGAATAGGGCAGGTTCCAAGTTGTTTTAAGGTACCCCTTTCCCAATTTCTCGTACATGCCAGCCTGTATATATTTTTGGCAGTATTGAAACCTGAAGGTTGAGATTGGAATATTTATGATTCCGTGGATTATCCATTCACTGACAGGTCGTTCTGACATTGTCAACGGTAATCTTTCTAGTTTTTCAATGCTCAAGATTGTATAATCAGCTCCCTTCTGCGCCATACCGATTTGTCTATCAGTAAGGTTAAAGATTTGGAATAGTGACGTTGTGTTGATTAAACGCCAAGGCACATAGCCTGAACGCAGATTTTGTAACGTCCAGCCTAGCTGTACAATAGAACGCAATTGTGACTGACCATGTTGTAATAACAGTAAGTCTTGCGATAATATATCGATTGCTGAAGACACAATGCTGTCCAATGAAAATATTCTGGAGGACAGAGTCATTAACCCATTGTCCACCACAGAAAGTGATTTTTCCAAATTAATACGGTCAATTTCCCGTATTCTTTCTGCTGTTTCAATTTGAGTAACCTTCCAGGCCTCATTGTATGCTGCATATACAGAGGCTGCTATGAAACGCTTTTGACGCTGTTTGCGTGGTCCCAGTATGAAATCACGCAAGTCAGCACCATCAGTAAGTAAAGTTAGGTGTTGCTTAATTTCAGGCAGTGTGGAAGTTTGTAGCCATTGAAGGCATAATTTGCCCACACTGTAGGTTGTTATTATCCCTGGGTGATGTCTTTGGGGATATCTAGGGTCTGGCCTGGTCATTTTGAAACCCTGTGTTTTATTCAGGAATCTATCTTGACAGTGATTTGTATCTGTGGGCCAGATCAACCATTGTTTCCAATCAGGATGTGTTCTGTTTTGGTTAAGTATATGGTTTATGTCTATTTCTTCATCTGTTTCAGAGCTATTGCTAAACATTGTTGGCTTTGGAATAGACGGGTTATTTAAATCTTTGATTTTGGCTAAGCCAAGACAGGTGGTTTGTTGAACAGTGTCATTTAAAAATATCATTTGTTCTGGGATCATGCAGGCTCTAAACAAAGCTTCTAAACCCTGTACTTGCCATTCTTTTGTACCCCAAACACTTTTCAAATCAACATTTTTGTCCCAATAATCAAATCCAAAAGTATTCATCTTTTCAAAGAATATATCTGAATATATCAATTTTGTGTTGGTTATCATGGTTTTCATCCCTGTCTTGTTTGACAATTTATAATAAAATGTTTCAGCATTACTTATGTTAAAACCTGAAAAATATGAATATTTGTCATATACGGTTCTAGAGCTTCCTTTTGGAGGTGTAGCACAATGTTCCCATTGATTATAATTTAAAACATTTCTTGGTTGTGCAGATTTATGCAAAAAACTGTTACCATAATGGTTGTAGCAATACATACTATCATAATTTGTAGAACCTTGCAAATAATCATGTTTTGTAAATTTAGCAGACATTACTAAGTCAGACATCATATTGTTTATACTTTCAAAGTCCCAATCATCAGCAAATGAATTTGGTTTTGCAAAGTCACTCAAGGAGATCTTGATTTGGTGTGGATATTTCAGGATCTCGACCGGACCATAAATTTCATAGTCAGTGTTGTCCCAGGCTACCCCACCAGGTATTGGAATTGCTGTGAAGTTGGCTGAAGAAAGTTCTGAAGAAAGTTCTCTTTTCTCGACGTGTGAAGATGAGTGTGGTTTGAGGACCAAGTTGATGTTCTGACTTGCTGTGTCCATTTTAGCATATTTTCCCTCAATGAAGCGTCCCAAAGTAAATACCATGATGAGCCAAAGTATGAGGATAAATGCACCAAAACCCACCCAAAATTCAATCCATGGGGAAACCAGATATGTGAAAAACAATAGTTGAAGGAGGGTCAAGGGGACTATGTTTATAGACCATCCAAACTCAATACCCCTAATCAAAGTACAACAAACACAAAGAGTTGGAGGGTCTGCTGGCAAACAGTGCTGAGTCTAAAAGGTCCTGTAAAAGAGACCACTCCTTTGCACTGCACTAACCCAGACCTAGTGGTCACATGACACTTGCCTCTGGTCGATATCCTATCAGCCCACCCATTTGGCGGAGCCTCGTCATGTAGGACGTCTAACCATAGTGGTTAGTCAAAGCCCAGATGAAGTGGCCAGACAACACCCACTAATGGTTCAGATTGTTGAAGTGTCCATGCCACAGAGTGGTGCTGAAAAAGTGCAGTGCAAAAAAATTTTTTTTGGAGTGAAATGAGTGATGTTAAAATGACGGTCGAGGCAAAAGAAACATTTTTATTGGTATTCACCAGGACGCCAGGTTAAAAAAGGAAGTGTAAAACAGTGTGAAAAAATCACTGTGATGCTTTGCTGTGTTTATAAATTAGGCCAACATGTTTCTGCCTACGGTGAAACTACACCGGCATTCTTCAGGGCCAGATACAAAAGATATTGCTACTGCAAAGATACACTCAAATGTTAAATGTGTAAATCAAAAAGAAAGAAAAGGACAGACCAAATCATTTGTTTAACGAACTGTCCCAACAGGTTAAGTGGTCATGTAGACCATCCTACCGTATCCATCCGAGTCAGTAGTTGGATAGAGAATGTGATCCTGTAAGTAGAAACAAAAACCACAACTACTGTTTGTTCTAACATATACCAAACTTATCATATGTACAAAACATTTTATAGACTCAGCAGGGCCAATTCATACTAGAACCGCCAGAAACAGTAAAGGTTGCATTTAGAATGAACCAGCAGTCATTGCTGAACAATAATTTCGAAAATTTATGCGACTTACCCATCAGTATGTGGGAGTCAAGCCTCACCTCACCCGGCGACGGCTCGGAGATTGAGGCCCCGCTCTATGCACAGAAGAAAGTAGAGCATGTAAGCCAGGGTGACTCAGGGGTCTCCCAAGTCTCTCTAGTCAGTGATCAATCACACTATCTGTGCATACAAAAACTGATTGTGTGTCTGCCCATAAAGATCGCTGTCCCATGATTTGGTCTGTCCTTTTCTTTCTTTTTGATTTACACATTTAACATTTGAGTGTATCTTTGCAGTAGCAATATCTTTTGTATCTGGCCCTGAAGAATGCCGGTGTAGTTTCACCGTAGGCAGAAACATGTTGGCCTAATTTATAAACACAGCAAAGCATCACAGTGATTTTTTCACACTGTTTTACACTTCCTTTTTTAACCTGGCGTCCTGGTGAATACCAATAAAAATGTTTCTTTTGCCTCGACCGTCATTTTAACATCACTCATTTCACTCCAAATTTTTTTGCACTGCACTTTTTCAGCACCACTCTGTGGCATGGACACTTCAACAATCTGAACCATTAGTGGGTGTTGTCTGGCCACTTCATCTGGGCTTTGACTAACCACTATGGTTAGACGTCCTACATGACGAGGCTCCGCCAAATGGGTGGGCTGATAGGATATCGACCAGAGGCAAGTGTCATGTGACCACTAGGTCTGGGTTAGTGCAGTGCAAAGGAGTGGTCTCTTTTACAGGACCTTTTAGACTCAGCACTGTTTGCCAGCAGACCCTCCAACTCTTTGTGTTTGTTGAAACCAGATATGTTTCTTTCAGTTGTTTCAAAAGTTCCTTAGCTTTGTCTTTAAAGGATTTTGATGATGGCTGTGTCTTTTGTTCGCTGAAACCTTCAGAGGAATCATCGAAGTTGATGAAGTAACCAGATGCAGTTCTGTCAATTGTTCCAATTGGTTCAGGATTTTTGTTTCTTGCATTTTCACTTGCATTGTTGCATAGTCCTTGTTGTTCTTCTGTAGGCGTTTCGAATGTGATGAGCCTCTTTGATAGGACCTCTGTACTGGTAGCAAACCTTGGTGTTCTGCTACTTATTGGGAGTCCACTTGGCCTACCGTTTGTTATCGGCCACATGTTGTGGTTTTACCAGGTCGATGGATACAACTCGGTTCTCCTTTTTTCCAGCAAGTGGCGGTAGTACAACTGATCTTGTCCCGTTGACAGACAAGACAGGAACTGCTTTTCTGTAAGAAGGCCCAAATTCCTTCTTTACCGCGATCTTCTCCCTGACTAGATCCCCGACTTTTGGAATCCAGACAGGTCTTGCTGGGACAGGTGGTGATTCTTCAGTGGTTGTTGGCTGTTGTTTCAACTGTATGTTGCTCAGGTCTTTTCTTGTTTTGTTTAAGTCCTGCAAAATAGCCAAACGGTCTTTGACATCAAAGGTTTTTTCTATTACCACTGAAGTCTGACTATCAAGGTCAGAGATCAACATCCTAGTTCCGAATAATAATTCGTACGGACTGAATCCCTTCAGAGAATTTCTTGGCAAGTTATTTAGACTACGTTGGACACTTATTAGATGTTTGACCCACCCAGCTCCCGAACCTAATATCCTTTCTATTATAGATTGCTTTCTGCCTTGGTTTTTTCTTTACACCATCCCATACCCTCAGGAAGGAAGTGAGAAGATTCCCGCTGGGCTGTGCTCATTTGGGCATGTTTCCCCCCCAGGCTGGTTTGCCTGAGTGAAAGAAATGGTCGAACGTAGCATGCTCTTAGCGTATATGCCATTTAGACTCGCAAATCTTGTATAACAGTCCGGACGTCAGCCGAGTGCTGTGGATCTACATTATAAGTGGAAACTAGCCTGTATATGTTAATCGCAAGCCTTTCTTGCTGGTAATATTATCTGCCTTGATTCGACGAGGTATTAAACTGCTTCTCTCCCCTCTGCGATCTCTGATGCAGTTTGGGCAGTTTTTTACAAACATGGTGTAGTGCAGGCTCATGCCTGGCCACCAGTACCGTGATTGTAATTCTTCCAGAGAATCTTTTAATTTAAGGTGTCTGAGACCCTCGCCCATGTGTGCGTCTGCGATTAACAAGTTTCTCCTGTCCATGTTTGGAATCACTCTATCCCCCACTCCAGGGATTCGAGCAAAAGGGACGGAGTTTGCATCGATTATGTATGTATAATTGAGTGGATAGTTGATCGGTAATGCTGAGCAGTCGCCTTTTGATGATGTTTTCACCGCCAGCATTGTTTCACCGTCAATGTATTTTAATGTACGCTTTTTTCGATCTACGGGAGCCAATTTAGTGGCTGCCGCTGCGGCTGTTTCAGCCAATGAATTCCCTACAACGTGAACGCCATCACGTTGATGACTCAGTGAGTGAGTCACGTGAGTCTTTGGTAGTTCTTTTTTCAAAAGAGCTACTTGTTCCCAGAGCAGTCTCTGCTTTATTGGTGCATCTGTGTCATCTTTGTAACCGTTCTGAATCCATGTCTGCAAATCCTTGTTATATGCTTTGACGCAGTAATATGAATCTGACACTATAAGTGTCGGGAATTCGCGATCCGCATTATCTAGCGCCATTTTCAAAGCTATTATTTCAGTTTGTAGTTCTGAATTAGTTTCTACTGAGTGTGATTTTGTTAATAAAGGTTTTAATATACCTCCGCGCCACACTTCTTTTGTAATCTCACATGTGGGGTTGTATGCATGTTCTCCCCAAACGGAGGGTTGAGCATGTCCGTCTGTATAGATTACACAGGCGTAATGTCGTAGAGGCAGAATGTCGATTGGGAGAGGATACGTCTTTTCATATTTTAGATTTTTTAATTCTTCTAGTTCTGGAT
This sequence comes from Lissotriton helveticus, assembly GCF_964261635.1. Taxonomy (NCBI): domain Eukaryota; kingdom Metazoa; phylum Chordata; class Amphibia; order Caudata; family Salamandridae; genus Lissotriton; species Lissotriton helveticus. Next base: position 2,072,470,375 of record NC_136057.1, on the reverse strand, counting down.
CAAAGAAGTAGTATACTTTGTCCATTGTGATTGAATTCACCCATTGTATCCATTCCGGATTCAATGTTGTTGTTGGTAAATTACACGGTGTTAGTGCCTCAAAGGCTGATTCTGCTGTTCTGACTGTGATATGTCTACCGTCAGCTATGTCTTTTTCTCTAGCTATTGCGGTTTGAACTGCACAAATGATTTTTTCTGTATTACTGAATTTCTGTTCAGCTTCTGTGTACAAGTGTGATTTAAATGCAATTGGTACCTTTTCTCCCTCATTAGAGGTCAGGTATGTGAATCCGCATCTCCCTGGGATGACTCGGATCACAAGGTTGCGTGTGTTATCACGTGTTTCTAATTTTGTTTTAATTAGCATGTCTGTTTGTAAGGATCTCAAAATTTCTGTGTGTGTTTGAGTCCAACTGGATCTTTTAAAGTCTGGTTTAATTAGATCATAAAGGGGTTTGACCCTTTCTGCGTAATTTGCAATGTATGTTCTTCCGAAATTTAGGAAGCCTAGAATTGACTGTAGGTTTTTTAGTGTTTTAGGAGCTTGGATTACGGCACATTTCTCTAGGAAATTGTCTGCCAGGCTTTTACCTTCACTTGATAACTCATATCCTAAGAATAGGACCGTCAGATGGGCAATTCTGGACTTTTTGAAGTTGAATTTGTAACCCTCTGCAGCGAACCCAAGTATTATGGTGTTCACTCTTTTCAAGTGAGTCTCCAAGTCATCATCTGTTAAGTAAATGTCATCGACATAAGATAATGCTTCATCATCATATAGTTGTAGTAATTCTGTTACTCTCGCTGAGAATACCCCTGGGCTGTTCTTGTACCCCTGGGCTAACCGACAGAATTGTTTTTGAGTGCCATTTACTGAGAATGCAGTTAAAGATCTGCTCTCTGGTGCTATGTTTTGACAAAAGAATCCATTGGAGATGTCCAAGGTTGTTTTGTATTTTTTGCGCACTATGTTATTCATTAGTGCAGCACTGTGTGAGTTTTGCACTGCAAAGGTTTTGCAACATGTGTTAAGGTGTCGGTAATCCAAAACTAGACGGTATGAATTGTCTGGTTTGGAGACCGGAAACAAAGGATTGTTCATTTGTGAGGTTCAAGTTTCAATCACCCCCTGGTATTCTAGCTGGTCTAGTATTTCATTTACTTGTTTTTTAGCTTCTTGCTTAATTGGGTACTGCCTTTGTGCAGTTGGTTGTGATTTTAACTGGATTTTGTGAGGAGGAGAATCCTCATCCCATCCTACATGATTTTTATATAAAGCAGGTGCTAAGGCCACTGCCCACTTTCTAGCAAGTGTGTATTTTTTATGAATCGGTATTTGATTCGAGAAGGCAGGCATAATTACTTCTTCGCCATGAGGGCACTCCCTGACAAACTCTGGTGGCCAGTCTTTTTCAGCTAGAAGGATGTCATAGCCCTTGGATAGGTTATCCCAAAATAGTCCCCTTATTTTCCTAGTCTTATCTCCCTCTATACGTAATATTATCTCGTATATCTTGTGGGGCTTGCTAACTCTGGTATCTGCAGTTTCCACTTGAAGGTATTCATTCGTGTCCACTGTCTCCAGATGATTCATAAGGACTTTGCGAGCTATGCTCACCTCTGCTGCGCTGTCTAGCATTGTCTGAGCCCACTCTCCGTTTTTCAGTTGTGTCCTCAGTATTCTCGGCATTGTTAACTACCTTGATACTGGCTACCTTCTTTTTTGGAAATTGTAATTTCTTTTTCAGTTGAGCAGGTTCCTTGTCTTTGGACTTGGCGTGCTCTTCTGATCGTCCTCTTCTTTCCGATTTCTGCGAGGAATTCTGAAAAGATTGAGAGGGACGTGTATCAATGTCTTGATATCTATCAGGTTTTTTAATATTATCCCTATTTCTAAGGTTATATCTATTCCCAGAGGGGTCACTCTGGGGTGACCTTTGTCTCGGGTTTGGAGATTTCTCTCTTCGCCTAGGCGACCTTCCTCTGGACTGGAATTTCTTTTCTTTAGGATTCGATTGTTTGTTTCCATCCCAGTTCTTTTTTGGTGAATTATTATTATTGTTAAAAAACGTTTTTTCTGGACTTGTAGTCAGTTGCGGTTTTACTGGTATTCCACCTAGACTATCTCTGCCTAGTTCTTCATAGGATTTTTCTATGATTCTGGCAATTTCAGCTGGTTGGTCTGCTATATCTGTCTCTTTTAACCTCTGGCGGATCGCCACGTTCGCTGCTTCACCTTTTATGTTGGCTAGTAATATAGCCGAGACCTGCTTGAAGTCTTTCAGTAATTTCATACCAAGAGTTAAAGCAGGTTCTGGACCGTATTCATCTTGAATTTGTTTTAGCACATCTGGTATTACCGAAATGGATGGAACACCGTGCGTTTTTGTGTAGATGGAAGCAAAGACTGTACCCCAAGTGTCACAGTCCTCAATGTGTGGTGCGATTCCCATTGGGAGACATATAGTCAGAATCCTGTGTTTTTCCAGCGGGGTGGTGTCAGGAAACACCGCCTCTATTTGGGTAATTTTCTATGCCAACCAGAATGGTATTTGTTCCCGTTTAGCTGGAACCTTACCTAGGCAGGATTGGATGTTCTGTGGTGTAATTTTATTTGTGTTCCCCTGGTGTGGGGTCAGCTGTGGTAGTTTAATCGCTGGCTGAATTGTTGAAGTCCGCATTACATACTGAACTAATTGTCTATGAATTTTTAGTAATTGTTTCAGCTGTGTTAATAATTCAGCTGCAGGCATCCTATCGATGTCTGGATGTGGTGTGTATCCGGCTAGGACCGGCCACGTTGCTCCTGGTCTTCCTAAAGGACCGAGCCTTGTAATGTGATTATTATGTTTTAGGGCGCCATCAAATAAGAGCAAATGCTCTTGGAATTTGAGTGGTACTTCCACCTCCTCGAAAGGAGTGTAAATGTCAGGAGGTTCCTCTACTTTGTAATGGTGGAAGTACTTTGTTACAGCATTTGCTGCTGGAAAATGTATCCATGTATAGTATACCTCTGTCTGCCGATATTCGTGTGCCTCAATTACGAATATGACTGTGCCACCTCTAGGTGTCAGTCCATTTTTTATAAGTTTTAAGGTTATAGATCTCCTTTTGGCGACCTGGATGAGTATTATATCCGGGTCTGCTGTTTGCATGGTAGCATCAGCATCTGCTATTTCAGTAGCTAATCTAATTGCCTCTCTTTCATCATCACTCTCTGCCATTTTACAGACAGGATGGTATTATGTTTGTTTGCAGATCAGGTTTCTTATGGAAACAGAGATTAGATGCACAATATTCTGGAACTGTTTTATCCTTCAACGTTGACTTGACCAAAAACCATACATAGGAGTTCCCTCCTGCGAGGTTTTGGAGGATATAACCTTTCACCCACTCCAGACGTCTTTGGAGTATTTGGGAAAAGGGGTCTGAGTGAGAAAGCACGACTGAGTTACTCTAAATGTCTTACGTTAGTTTTATCGCCCTTTCCAAACGCGTTGGGCGCCATGTAGTGTAGCTCCTATTTTCCCAATAGGCTCTGCGCATTGGAATAGTACCTACAGCAGTAAAGGCCTAGACCAGACGTTAACTAGGTCTACTACTGTCGATACTAGACTTAATTTTTGGGTTTGCCAGCTAAGCTCAGAGTTCGCTAGAAACTTTCTCGAATGTTCAAGGAAGGATTAACTCCCCTGATTAGACAAGAAGGGATTTAGTTTCTGACAACCATAGAACATGACAACTTTGCTCTCCCCTAATCAAGAGTCAATCTCAAGAGTCGTGTGAGCACAAGGCAATTATTTTACTCAGTCAGTACGTGCATTCTTAGTCTCATCAGAATGTAGAGAAAAGGAAGAGACGGGCGTGTTCAATAAAAAGGTGTTATTTATTGATCAGTCTCTTTTCTCGTACATGAGAAATGGATCGATATTATTGCAATACTTATAGTTAAGTAAAGTGCATACATTAAAAGCAATAGTATAAAATAATACTGTAAAAACATTGATATGGTTTCTGAGCCATATGATGTTTTAAAATGATTAAAATATATTTACATACACATATACATTTGACTAAACATACTCAACTGGTGTTTCTAAATACGCCTACCCCGTGTACCTGACCTAAGTCTAATGCGTGGGCGGGAATAGAAAGTTACAGTTTAAGTTAAGTTTGTTTTTGCCAAGTGAATAACTAAAGAATTCTCTGTGAGGGGTTATTCAGTTCTGTACCTGGAATTTAGGATGGATGAGGAATGGTATCTCTTTCTCTGCTCTCGATATTCCAGGCTGCCTGCGAGGGCTGCCCGAAAGTGCCGGTGCTGGGTCTCTCGGCTTGAGATAGCAGCGCGTCTCTCAGCGCGTCAGGAAGGCGGGGCTGCTGCCAGCGGGGTCTGCTTCTGCTCTCGGCTTCGGCAAGTATGGCTGCTCCGTCTTGTCACCACGCGTGTGTTTGCATAGGGCAAGGTCGGCAATATTTATACCTTAAAGGTGCCGGGATTGACGTAAGGATGGACATAGGTACGTCAATAAAGATGTCATACGACTTGCTCGTTAGCACATTCTTTACTAAAGTTCTCTGTGAAATCAAAACAATGGCCGCACGGATTTTCCAGGTTGTCATAGGTTTGATTTGTTATGAGAACGTCGTATGCCTTATCAGGGGCTGGAGGAATGTCGCTTGTCTAATTAGATCTCAAGCGTTATGACCTAATCAGATAACACGTTCCTGTGCCGTAGTGTGACTGCGTCAGATAACGGTATCTGCATCATGGGGGATTTCTTGCCTCATGGGCTGACTGTTAGTTAACTTGATAGTTAGTTTAACCAGAATAGGGTCAGGAATAGGGGGACTGATTCAGAACCTATAGAAATACACGACAATTTATCAGTTGAGATTCTAAATGATCGTCTCTCTCTACTTTCCATAAATTCCATTGCAGAAACATTTTGAAGATGTTCTCCCATTTTTAATATGTGGTTGACTGCATATGAAAGTCCAGACAAGTCACTCTCAAACAAAATATGAAATATATAGGGGATACGTTGTCGAAATCCTGGATCTTCTGCATACAATCTTGTTGTCCGATATTCTCATGTAGGAATCTGCACTGTTCGTTCATCATATCGACCACCTTTTCCAGTTGGCAACAGCTGCAGAAAACAACGAGCTTCAAAACTTTTTTTCCCATACACACATGGGAGTCCCTTTGCTTTCTTCATTTGGAATAATTCAATAGTATTCCCCATCACTTCTTTCGAATGAAGTGGATGTACACTATAAGGTTCATAAATTTCTTCACTTTTGTAAATGTCCACTTTTTCAATTTGACCACTTGACGTTTCACTATCATCTCCTAAAAGTATTTGTTATTCTTCCACATACGCATTTGTGTAGTAATCATTGTTCTTTATAAGATATAATGTTGCCTTTTGCACTTTCCTGACATCCATTAATTCCTGCCAGATTGTCTTACTCTTAGAAGGAACACCATTAACTAGAATAACTAGTGGTTTACTTTCTACATTTCCCATACCAATAGTTTCAATATTTTTCTTTAAATCTAGAGGTAAACATACAACTCTTCCTTTTAATCCTCTCTTTAAATTTGCAGGAGGCAATTTACCTGTTTTAGGCTCCATACGAACATTAGCCTGAAATGGGTGCACACCATGAATCAGAATAGACTCATAAGTGTTTAAATCTATCAGTTCTGGGAGAATAGTTACCAACTCCAGTTTGAAATGGACAGCTCTAGCAGGCATTTTATTATCGTCTAATTTGTTATAATAATATTTACAAATACGCTGATCGGTACCCAAAACAAAACAATCCTCTACCAACAAGTAAGTTGCAAATTCCTTCCACTTATCATTGTTTTCTCTTTCACTTTTTAAATGTAGATCAACAGTCCTAGTCTGATTTCTTTAGTGAGTTCATCTGCAAAATATACAAGAATAATTTGGCCTTTCACATGAAATTACCTTAAACTTTCTAAATTGTTCTTCAAACTCCTCAATGTCTCACTTTCTCCACTCTCTTTTTCAGGACCAAAGTAACAAAACTCCATTTCATCACAAACCTTTTTTACATTTGATACCGACCCATGCAAAAGAGCACTGTTTAACCCATTTAAAATTATTGCTGGACTTTTTGCATAATACAATCTTCTGACTAACTTTCGCATTTGAGAATGACGTACTGCTAACATTCTAAAATGATGAAAAACACTTTGACATACTTTCCTAGAAAGACAAGCCAGAGAATGACCTTGCAACCCAGTATTTTTTCTCACTCTGCATGGATCTAGTCCTTGCAACATCTTAATCTTTTGTACATCACTTTTTTTTTACTATACTCTTGTAAGAAATTACGTAAAATGTCAATAGTTTCCTGCTGTATACTATAAATACTACTACAATCCCAAGTAGACACTGGGGCTTTAAGACGTCTCCCTATCACTTCTTCTACATTTCTGGAAACCACTTTTCTTTCTCAATTGGACAACCATTTCTAACCTCATAAGCTCAATCACTGGTATCAACTGCAAGCAATAAAGTATTGGTTTGAAAAAAACTCTCTTCATTAAAAAAAGGCTCCGAACTTGAACTGTTTCCATTCACACAAAAAAAGTCACAAAATGTACTTCTGGTAATTACTCTCTTCTTCTTACTTTTGGCCTTCATAAAATGTTTTGGCTTATCTACTGATCGAATTCTGTTTAAAACTAAAATGAATAATTTCCTTTTTAATTCAAAAGCCTTTTCAACACTATTTTCCATATGTTTCTTCTTTTTTATAAAATGCTGATCTTCTTTTATATTTCTTCGCATCTTTCAACAAATTTAAGACACCTCTATTGCAAAACATTCTCTTTCTATTTTCTTCATATTGACTCATCTCACCTTTTACCATACAATGTTTCTTTAGAACGTGATTTTCCATTATTTTCGCTTTTTTTCTTCTTATTCTTTTTTTGTTGTTGAGGCATTCTTTCTACTTTCCACAATGTGCACACTGTTTCTAACCTTTAAAAGTTGTTTAATAAATTATTTTGTTCTCTTACCACAAGACATTTTCTTTTTGTGGTTCATCTTATTCTTGCTGTTGCGTTTTCTTCAAATGATGGTCCTTTTTTGTTGTTTCCTCTTTTCTGTTTTTCTAGTCATGATAAGTTTTTTTAATGACGATGAACAATATCTGTAAAAATATATATATATATATAATATTATTAAAATTAATTTATAAAATGTACTATTCTATTTCGAAACAAACACATTCTACATAAAAAACATTTAAACGTTTTCTTTTGAAATCACAATTAATTTACTGCAGTACACAGCTGCTAATTGGATAATTGTTGGAATGAATAAGTGGTGTACAATTGCATGGACAATGACTGGATAGTTAGAGTGCTGGTAGGTGACAGAAGAGTGAGTTTATAAATGTGTGTGTTTTGGCACAGTGATAAGATAAGGACATGGTTCTGTCAGAAATGTTTACAGAGTGGACAGAGAATGACAGAGTGATTGCTAACTTGCATGGCTACTACTTGCATTTTTGCAGGACTGAATCAGTAGTATGCAGGGAGTTAGGGGACCACATCGATTGTGCACATTTGGCTGTAGCACTGCCTCTCGTAATGCCTGAGTCACTGTAGAAATTCACGAATAGTGACTGGATAGTTAGAGTGCTGGTAGTTCACAGCAATGTGAGTTTATAAGTGCTTATGTTTCAGCACAGGGATTAGATAAGGACAATGTTCTGTCAGGATGATTGCAGGAGTAGAGAGAGAATGACAGTGTAATTGCTAACTTGCATGGTTACTACCAGGATGTTTGCAGGACTGAATCAGTAGTCGGCGGGGGGTTAGAGGACCGCATACATTGTGCACATTTGACTGTAGCAGTGCTTGTCTTAATGCTTGAGTCATTGTACAACTGCATGGACAGTGACTGGGTACCTTGAGTGCTGGTAGTTGACAGCAGGGTGAGTTTATAAGTGCTTATGTTTCAGCACAGTGATTATATAAGGACATGGTTTTGTCAGGATGATAGCAGGAGTGGACAGGGAGTGACAGTGCGATTGCTGCTTGAATGGCTACTACCTGTTTTTTTGCAGGAGTGAATCAGTAGTCTGCAGGGGGTTTGGAGACCACATAGATTGTGCACATTTGACTGTCGCACTGTGTGTCTTAATGCCTGAATCATTGTACAAGGGAATGGACAGAGACTGGATACTTAGCGTGCTGGTAGTAGACAGCAGGGTGAATTTATAACTGCTTCTGTTTCAGAATAGTGATTAGATAAAGACATGGTTCTGTCAGGATGATTGCAAGCATGCAATGAGAGTAACAGTGTGATCAGGGCACTGCAATAGTACTACCTAAGATATTGCAGGAGTGAATGAGAACTCTGCAGGGGGTTAGGGGACAGCATAGGTTGTGCACATTTCACTGTAGCACTGCATATCTTAATCCCTAAGTCATTGTACAAGTGCATGGACAGTGACTGGATAGTTACAATGCTGGTAGTTGATGGCAGGATGAGATTATAAGGGCTTGTGTTTTAGCACAGTCATTAGAAAAGGTCATGGTTCTGTCAGGATGTTTGCAAGAGTGCACAGAGAGTGACAATGAGATAGGGGCACTGCAATGGTACTACCTAAGTTACTGCAAGAGTGAATCAGTAGTCTGCAGGCAGGTAGGTTTATAACTGCTTGTGTTTCAGCACAGAGATTAGATAAGGTCATGGTTCTGTCAGGATGATTTCAGCAGTGGACAGAGAGTGACAGTGTGATTGCTGACTTGCATAGCTACTTGAATGGCAACTAAGTGTTTTTTTGCAGGAGTGAATCAGTAGTCTGCAGAGGGGTAGGGGACCGCATAGGTTGTGCACATTTGACTGTACCACTGCATATCTTAATCCCTGAGTCATTGTAGAAGTGCTTGAACAGTGACTGGATAGTTAGAGTGCTGGTAGTTGACAGCAGGATCAGTTTAAAAGTGTTTGTGTTTTAGCACAGTGATTAGATAAAGACGTGGTTCTGTCAGGATGTTTCCAAGAGTGCACAGAGTTTGACAGTGAGATTGGGGCACTGCTATAGTACTACCTAAGTTACTGCAGGAGTGAATCAGTAGTCTGCAGGGGGATAGGGGACCGCAAAGGTTGTGCACATTTGACTGTACCACTGCATCTCTTAATGCTCGAGTCATTGTACAAGTCCATGGACAGTGACCGGATAGTTAGAGTGCCGGTAGTTGACAGCATGATGAGTTTAAAAGTGCTTGTGTTTAAGCACAGTCATTAGAAAAGGTCATTGTTCTGTCAGGATTGATTGCAGGAGTGGACAGAGAGTGACAGTGTGATTGCTGGCTTGCATATCTACTACTTGCATTTTTGCAGGAGTGAATCTGTAGTCTGCATGGGGTTAGGGGACTGCATAGGGTGAGCACCTTTGACTTTACCACTGCATCTCTTAATGCTTGAGTCATTGTACAAGTGCATGGACAGTGACTGGATAGTTAGAGTGCTGGTAGTTGACAGCACGATGAGTTTAAAATTGCTTGCGTTTTAGCACAGTGATTAGATAAAGACATGGTTCTGTCAGAATGTTTGCAAGTGTGCACAGAGACTGACAATGTGATTAGGGCACTACAATAGTACTGCCTAAGTTACTGCAGGAGTGAGTCAGTAGACTGCTAGGGGGTAAGGGACCGCATAGGTTGTGCACATTTGACTGTGCCATTGCCTCTCTTAATGCCTGAGTCATTGTACAAGTGCATGGACAGTGACTGGATAGTTAGAGTGCTGGTTGTTGACAGCAGGATGAGTTTAAAAGTGCTTGTGTTTTAGCACAGTGATTAGATAAAGACATGGGGCTGTCAGGATATTTACAAGAGTGCACAGAGAGTGCCACTGTGATTGGGCCACTGCAATAGTACTACCTAAGTTACTGCAGGAGTGAATCAGTAGTCTGCAGGGGGTAAGGGGACCGCATAGGTTGTGCGCATTTAACGGTACCACTGCATATCTTAATCCCTGAGTCATTGTACAAGTGCATGCACCACTGGATAGTTAGAGTGCTGGTAGTTGACAGCAGACTGAGTTTAAAAGTGCTTGTGATTTAGCACACTGATTAGATAAAGACATGGTTTTGCAGGATGTTCCCAGGAGTGCATAGAGTTTGGCAGTGTGATTGGGGCACTGCAATAGTAGTACCTAAGTCACTGCAGGAGTGAAACAGTAGTCTGCAGGTGGGAGGGGACCGCATAGGTTCTGCACATTTGACTGTCCCACTGCATCTCTTAATGCTTGAGACATTGTACAAGTGCACGGACAGTGACTGACTAGTTAGAGTGCTGGTAGTTGACATCAGGATGAGTTTAAAAGTGCTTGTGTTTTAGGACAGTGATTAGAAAAGATCATGGTTCTGTCAGGATGATTGCAGGAGTGGACAGAGAGTGATATTGTGATTGCTGAGTTGCATAGCTACTACTTGCATTTTTGCAGGAGTGAATCAGTAGTCTTCAGGGGATTAGGGGACCGCATAGGTTGTGCTTGGATGTGCTTGGAGGTTGCTTTTAGATGCCCAGCAAATGTCTGGGGGTCCCGCTCCCTCATAGGTTTTCTGATATTGAGTATCCGTTATTGATCGATTACCTTTACCAGTGAACCGAAAACCTATGTTCTATTCACAACAGGTCCGGGACACCCTGCAGACCACACCAGAGGGGCCCGGACACGACATTCAGCCTGGTGATTTCATCTTGCTCCGCAATTTCTAGAGGAAGAAGAGTTTAGAGCCGCACTGGAAGGGACCTGTACAAGTCCTCCTGGCCACCCGTACATCTGTGATGGTCGCCGTCCCAAAGAACTGGGCGCACGCCACCCACTGCCGCAGGATACCTCTGCCCTTGCCCTAAGAGAAGTGGGTTAAGGAAGGACTTGGGGACTCTGAGTGTGAGAAAGTGGCTCAGTTCATCCCCTTTAGCGATGCCAAGGTGACTTGGACCCAAACAGATGCAGAGAATGATGAAGTGCTGAATGCAGCAGTTCCACCAGAAATACAAGCTATTAAGGAGCCGTTGTTTGTTGATCCAACGGTGCCTGGTGCTGCCAGGTACAATTTGCGGCCCGACTGGGGATAAGTGCACAAAAGGAAAAGTCCAATTAGACATGGATGGACTGTGCAAGGTAGGGGTGCTCTTTGCTGTTGTACCAATGGAATTACTTTAGGGTGATGTGAGACTTGTGCAGTGCTTGTTTTCGAACATTGGACAGGATAGCTCAAATGGTATCCCTTTGGGGGTACATTATCCTGATTGATGTGGGATTCATCAAGAGCTTAGGATGGAGCAAGCTCCTTTGCCGGTGCTTAAGAGCACCAACATATTGATGAACAATAGGAGCCTGTACCAGTGAGGTTTGACGGACACTGGGAACATTTACCTTTACTATTATTTTTGTTGCACCATCATATTTGTGGCACTTCTCTCCTTGTGTAACTATGCATCCCTTTGGCCGCCTGTTGATGAGGAGGAACAGCCATTTGCACCACCGTGTTCAATGAGGGGTTGGTCAACAAAGAGTAAAACAATTGACATATTAAATGCTGTGATTGCACTAGCAGCAATATTAGGAATATCCTGATTTTTACAGGAGATATTTCCTGTACATTTATTGGTTGGTACAACTCCTGCTCCCCCTGAACACATTTTTGTTACTCTAGCCCCTCACAAAGAAGAGCATAGAAAGTCCTGCACAGACACTGTATTTATACAAATGTTGCATCAGGCTCATAATGTGTCCAATACAACTAATTGTTGGGTTTGTGGGTTACTTCCTTTGGTCACTGATAAGAGCAACAATTTGTTGTCAATGACATTGTCATATACTGGCAGCTGCAATGGTTGGTACGAATTGTTTTGACTGGTGTACTTCCAATTTAATCTTTCTACTTTGGGTATGACATCTTCGGATTCTCACACTGCAATTGAATATTTACACTCCTACGAAGGGTTTACCCCTATAGGACCAGCAGGACAAGGGACTCTAGGCACATTGTCCTCAAAGTCATGTTTGAATACGTATCGTAAAGTTAAGGATAATGCCTGGTTTAGAATGGAAACTGCTGACTTCCAATGGTTTAACACCTCTGAGTATTTTCAATCCTTCCAAGGTTGCAATATTACCAAAGATAAGCCGATACCCCTGTCAGTGGTTAATACGACAGCTAGATTTTTTGTCATGGGGAGGTAAAGGTGGGGGAAAGTAAATGTAATTTCACCTATAAGGTGATTAAGACTAATATTCACCTTTGATCCTGCTCATAATGTCTATTGTTTTGTGAGTCACAAGCTCACGTCTGGCTCCCGAGGGGATGGTCAGGTACATGTTATCTCTCCTTCATTCTTCCCCCTGTGTATGTTGCCCGGCCTAATTATCATAATACTCATCGGCTGCAACGTAGAAGTCCATTCCTGTCTCGAGTCAAAAGGGTTGTTGACACAAAAGATATAGATCAGACGGACACCACTGCACAGCAAATTGGGGATGCTCTGAAGGGCCTACTCACTTATTAGGGCCCTATGGCTAATAGCCTTCAAATTCGTCAGCTAACAAGAGTTGTAGAAGGGGTTATCAATACGACTGCTGGGATACTAACAAATATCACTGCTGAGCTCCAGGCTACGAGATTAGTCACTTTGCAGAACCTGATGGTGTTAGACTTTATACTTGCAGATAGAGGAGGAGCCTGTTGCGTTATCAGCAGCAGCTGTTGTGTGTACATATCTGATAACGCTCCTAATGTTTATTCAGCGATACAAAAATTACATAGAATATCAGCAGAAATACACAAAGAAGTAGGCCCTTGGACACTGCCGGGGTGGTTTTGGAACACACTCACTTCCTGGGATTGGAAGATCCTCATTTTCCTGGCTGTGGTTGCTGGTATCTTCTTCACATGTTGCCTCTGCATACAATGTGTCCCAGCTTGTTGCTCCTATTATGTAAATATCCTCACTCCCAAACAGAAAATATCAATCCATGATACTAGTACTGCAATTATGTTACAAAAGGATATTGATAATTTGATGCAGATTGACGAAGGTATTTTTGAGACTACATCTTTCTTTGCTGCCTCTATTCCTGACACTGAATATATGAACAGCTCCTAATACTGATGTTCCTTTGTGTTATACTTTTCTTTCATCACCATAAAAATGTGTTAGATCATGCTAAAACGAGGGTCTGTTGGAATGAAAATGTTTCTGTTATTTCTGCTTCTGCCTTATTCTATGTAGGTTAGGATTCGCAGCACCATTATGTTTGGCTGTCATTTTGAACCATGCTTGAAACTGCTCCTTGTCTTTACAAGAAACGGCTTGTGGTAGGTTTCATTTCTCCTTGGTTGGGTCCTGCTCTGTTCATGAATACATTGTTGTTATTAGTGCATACCTTACCCACTAGATAGAGGCCTTCTTCCTCTAGTCTAGTGGCGGGCATGGACGGAGTGACCTTGAGTAGGAGATAGGGCTAGATGTAGGACCGGTTTTTTCATGCGCAAACAGGTTTGTGAACCCGTTTGCATATGCAAAAACATATTGGGCCATTCACATAGCCTATTTAGCGAGGTGCAATTTTTTTGCAACTTGCGAAATAAGTTTTGCGACTCGCTATTTGGAAGGAGCGTTCCTTTCCAAATAGCGAATCTCAAAACAATGTACTACTGTTTTGGGGATGCAATTGCAGTCGCAAAACACTTGCACTTACCACCTACTTCAGATAGGTGGTAATGCATTTGCAAATAGAAAGGAGTCCCCTTTGCAAATGCATGCAAAATATGTTTTTTAAGGGCAGGCAGTGGTCACTGTCAGGACCTCTGCCTGCCCTTAAAAAATGAAACAAAATTTCTTTTTTTTTTTAAAGCATCCCATTTTCCTTTAAGGAAAACGGGCTGCATTTTTTTTTAAAAAAGGTGCTTTATTAAAAAGAAGTCCCAGACATGGTGGTCTGCTGAGCCCAGCAGGACACCATCCCTGGCAGGGCCTGCATTCCAAATGGGGTCGCAAATTAATGAGCCTCGCAATGTGTGACCCCATTGGGAATTGCAAAACTGTGTACACACACTGTTGTTCATTTCATTTAGCGCCTCCCAATTTGCAATCTGCCCCATAGTGTGCACCCGGTCTTGGCATCTAAACCTATCTTTCAGTGCTTCTTTGTTTTAGCTGCATCTGCCTGGAAAATTCCATTAAGGGCGGCCCTCCATTGGTTCTGAATTGTACATAATGTATCTCCATGATTGCTGATTCCAGTCCTTCTGCTGCACTCCTAAGACTGGGCAGACTGGGCATCGCTCAAGTGTATCTGAATAAACATATATTGTTTTGTATTCTCTACTATCTGGCAGACTCTCCATTTGGTATGGGAGGCCGAGAGGTGGTCGGGATGGACCTGGGTGACCCTAAATGGGCCCCTTCCTTCATTTGCCACTTTTACCGAAAGTCCCAATACCTTGGGCAAGTACAGACAGGATCCTTTAATTAATGGTCAGAAAGTTGTAGCCTATAGGGACACAGAGGCTAGTGTCACCATGGTGACAAAACAATTAGTGCCCCAACTTTGTTTTTACCTGGTACCAGGTGACCAACGCTGATGGTGTTAGGACAGATCATCCCATGGCCATAGTCAATCTCAGCTGAGGAGGGGTCACTGGTCCCAAAAGAGTTGCAGTGTCCCCAAACTTGTCTGTAGATTGCCTCTTGGGAAATGATCTGGAAACTTTAGCCTGGGTTGAAGTGGAACTGAAGGCCCATCTAGAAATGTTAGGCCTCTCTGAGAAAGTTGGTGTGACCCTTGGGGCCCCAGTCCAACACCAGGGAAGTTTAGGAGCAGTGGAGCCTGAAAGAATGGCCCACTATTCTCCACCAGAGAGCAAAGGGGATGAAGATAAGTATTTTCCCGCCCAGACCATAGGTAAGGGTCAACCTCCTCAGGGAACAGATCCTACCCCGTGTGAAGGAACTGCCCCAAATGTGGTCAGGCCTATACTGGCAGAACCACTGAGGCGGGGAAACCTTTCAAGGAGGTTCCCAGTCTGGAGCAGGTCTCCTGCCCCTCTCTAGCCAGTCTCAGTCAGCCTAGGGCTGCAGAGGTCGGGGATGTCAGTGGACCCTTTAAGGGCCCACTGCCATGAGGAATCCCCTCATCCACAGATGAAGGACCCCCAGACTAGTAGTACTAGACTGGTGGATAATCCTCAGCAATCTGAGGCATACCTCCTACCCTTAGGCAATGACATCTCCCAGATGGACTTTGTTGTGCAAAGGAAAACCTGGGACCAGGCTGTCCTAAACCTTCACTGGCCCTCCATTGTTCCAACCAGAAGAGATCAACCAAAAGTTGCAGGCAACCAGAGGTTGGCCCCTAGAGATAGATATCAGTCAGTCCTAGAAAGAAAGGCCTACTTGCTCTGAGGAAGCTAAAACAAACCCTGCTAGGGCCTCACTTCCATATCCAGACACCCCATCAGCCTCTTTCGTGTCTAAACCAGACTACAGGTAGTCACCTCAAATTTTTGAGAGGGTCCAAGACCCTACAGGGTAGGAACATCTCAGTGGACCATAGGATAGGGAGTATCCTTATATGGCCACTTAGGAAATAAAGTCTCAAATGAGAAAGGTTAGCCTTATCTTCTTTTGATTGGGGTGGTGGGGGCTATGTACGCAGGTAGGATCTTTTTGCCTGGTGCTTAGCTGGTTTTTGACTAGTCTGACTAGGATCCTGCTAATCAGGACCCCATTCTATCTGCTTTCACCCTAAATGGTTGTGTTCAGTACCTAGGTACATCCCAGATTGGATACTGGGGTAGCTTTGTCAGTCCCTAGTATATGGTGCCCATGTACCCAGGGCATAGGTACCCCAGAGGTCTCCCGTGGGCTGAATCATGCATTATGTCACCCATAAGAGACCATTCAAAATGGAGCTACAGGCCTGCCATTGAAGCCTGTGTAAGTTGGTGCATGCACCACATACTAAAGATATAGGTCTACTATATCTAAGGGTCACTGCACTTAAAACCTATAAGTCACGCATATAGCGGGCCTTTACAATCCTCAGGGCAGGGTGCTTGGTTCTAAGTGAGAGGGTGTCCCTGCATGAGCAGGACACCCCCACAGCCTACGGAGTTCATTTGTCCGGGTTGTCAGTGAAGCAGCCATATACTATATAGAGGGGGATCGCGTAATTGCACGCCTCTCATACCTCCTACACTGTAAATGGTGTGGGAGGTATGATTCCAAGCACCAGGAGAGCCCTTCATTAGGCTCTCGGTGTTACAGGTCCCAGCCTTCTAGTCTCGGACAGCACAAATGTTGCTGTCGAACAGAGACACATTTCTGCCTTCCTGCTGCTGAGCCAAGCTCGAGCAGGGGAAGGCAGAACAATACGCATCCTGTCACAGGGCAGTGTGACCACCTCCCAGACAGTATTTAGTGTATTAGGGCTGGGTTGGTGCACTTACCAGTGCCTGAAAGTCTGCATGAGGGACACATTTGGTGTCCCTGTGCATAGTCCAGTTCAAACCAGTCCTGCTCTGGCAGGAAACTGGGCAAAGGACATGGGAGTAACCTCCTCCCTGTCCAGACCCTGTCCAGACCCTCCCCTGAGAGGGTCCCCAGAATCTTCCTAACTCTTTCCTTAGGGGACTTAAGGGCTTACCTGGGTGTAGGACCCTAGATTCATCGTGGACAAGATTCAGAACTGAAATCACTGCACTTCTACCGTCTGGGCACTCTGGTCTTTGCTGGACTTTGTTTGGCCCTCAGTTTGTCTCCTTTTCAGTCTGCTGCCTAGTCTGTGCCTGCACACCATACAGGATACATGCAGGACCAGTGTAGCATCCAAGACACTTGAAGATAATCTCCCTTGAAGTGAAGTAGTCACTTCCCTGCATTCGCAGGCACCTTATCACTGCTGACTGGCCTGCTAATCCCAAGCTCCTGTGGACTCCAAAGGGTTCAAAAACACAGGTGTTGGTTACCTACGTCTCCTGAGGCCTGAGCTGTCCTCTCACCAAGCCTGAGGTCAGGCTCCCTCGTGGGTGCTGCATTAACTGAACCGCTGTGCACTGCGTACTTGTGCAAGTGCATAAGCTTGTTGTCAACTCTGCGACAAGTGTATTGGGCTCCAAGTAGCCCCAACCTCCAGCAACTTCTTGTACCAAGATCTTCAGCCACACCACCTGGTAGGCACCGTGGCCTTCTCCATTTTGTGAGCTGCTTAAGGTTCTCTCGCGATCCCTGTGCATTCATTCTGCGGGTCCATTTGAGGATCACCTTTTTGGCCTTGGGCTCCGCTGATTGCTTGGGGCCTGCCCTGACTCCCCTACTTTTGATGAGTCTCCTGGACCTTGCTGGCCCCAACCGTGCACCTTCTTGAGTTCCTGCATGGGTTGGCTTTGCCAAGGCTTGTTGGTGCTTCCACCAGACACCGACCCCTCAGCACTTGACATCCTTCATTATACAGCTTGTATCCGGGTCCTGGTCATCCTCAGCATCGCCTGGTCCTCACAGCTGCATAGTCCTTCCTGAAGCACCCGACATTGGATGGCATTCATCTTCTGGTCACCCCCGAGTGACATATACTCTGTCCCCTCTGCTTTCAGCTACTCCTCTTCAAGAACCACCATTTGGATTCCTCCATACACTTTCTCCACTTCCAGCAGCAGCACTTTTCTGAAGTCCTCCATTGGGTATGAAGGCGGCTTCCGACGCCACTGCACACCTATGCACCTAACTTCTCTGGGATAGGTAACTTGGGTTCCAAAATCCATGGGGGGGTGGCTCTTAAACCTCCTGTCTTCCACGGGGTTTCTTTAGGGTCCACTGAGGGAGCCCCTAATCTTTACAATTCCAACCGCGACTTATACATATTTTTGTACGGAGCACGCACCCGTGATCACACACTGCACACGCACTCCGGTGGGTCCCTATCTATTCGCCTTGGGTGGTTCCTAGGGGTCCTAGCAATTCTATGTCCTCTTGACATTGTTCTGACTCGAGTTATGGTTCTTTTACTACTTATTTAGTATATGGTTTGGTCCCAACCTGGGGCCCACTGTATAATAGTGTTATTTACTGTGATTTATTTGCTTAAGTATTGTGTGCTTTGTGTCTATCTCCATGTAGGAGATACTGTAACATAATAGAGTGTTATATAATAAATACATATTTTTATACATACTTTGTGTGCTTTCTTTTTATTTAATATAGACCAACTATTGCATTCAGGTATACAAGCTACTTTGCGCTCCTCCAAGGTTAAGCCTCAAGGCAGCTCTCTACAGGTACCACTTGGATAGATTTCCAAGGTTGTCTGAGACCTTTTAAATCACCATAAGGGTTGTCTGGACTGGTGCTAGGTGCCTACTTACATCAGTGGACATCATACACCAGGCCAGCTTCTCACAGCAGCAGTATGCTTGTGTGAGCGCAAGTGATCTGTTTGATTGGGCCAGTGGCTGCAGTATGGAAGTCTTGGGCGTGGTGCGTGAATGGCATGTGAATAGACAATAAAGCTGTTGCTGGCATTATGGCCCATCTTCTGAAGACTTGGCTTCAATAATTATATACTTTGATAAGTATTTGTGCTTTGAAGACAGCGTTTCTGGAGGTGCTAAAACCAATCAGGTTAAGTGGTGGATCAACCTTATCAAATTAGTGTCAGATTTATATTTATGGCTGTTTAATGGCCTTTTGTAAGAACTTTTTTTGTCAATATGGGTAGCTGGGGATTTTGTGCCCTAGCTTAGTCAACACCTAGGCAAACCTTCACATTTTTTTACTTGTACACAATAAGGGGAGTACAAGTGTGAATGACTTGCATGGCTCTCCCTTGATCTTTTTACCCCAAATCCCGCGCAAACCTCAATTTTAGCTAAAATTCTTCATTTCTTCACATTTAAGTGATGGAAAGTTCCAGAATCTGCGGCAACCTACAAACTTCCATCCACCTAGCGCTCCCCCAGGTCTTCCGATAAAAATGGTAACTTACTTGTGTGGGTGGGCCAAGCCTGGTGATCCTACAACTTTCCCACACAGACATTTGAGAAAAATAGATTTTTTCAGCCAAATTTGAGGGTTACAGGGAACTCTAAGTAGACAAATGTGTTCCCACAACTTTCCCACACCGAATCTTGAGATAAATTAGATTTTTTGGGGCAAAATTTGAGGTTTGCAGTGATTTCTGGGAAGGAAAACGTTGGGAGGTCCACGCAAGCCATGCCTCCCTGGATTCCTCGAGTGTCTAGTTTTTAGAAATGTGTGAGTTTGGTAGGTTTCCCTAGATAGCTGCTGAGCCTGGGGCCAAAATCCCAGGTGACCAAAACCAGGTCATTTTGTGATTGGTCATTTTGATGTCTCCTCAATATATTTTGGCCCCCTGCCTGTTGCGGGTACTTTACACATACACCCGAGTGAGGTACCATTTTTATAGGGAGACCTGGGGGAACGCAGGGTGGTAGGAAATTTGTGTTTGCCCAGTGATCCTACAACTTTCCCACACAGAAATTTGGAAAAATGTGATTTATTTCAGCTAAATTTGGGTTTGCAGAGAATTTCGAATAGGAATAATTTGGGGTGTCTACACTAGCCATTCCGCCCTAGACTCCCCTGGGTGTCTAGTTTTCAGAAATGTGTTGGTTTGGTAGGATTCCCTAGATGACTGCCGAGCCCGGGGCAAAAATCACAGGTGCCTCACCCTTGCAAAACCAGGTCGATGTGTGATAGGTAATTTTGAAGTCTCCACAATACGTTTTTGACCCTTCCCTGCCACAGGCACTTGGCCCAATCACAGAAGTGAGGTATCATTTTCATTGGGAAACATTGGGGAAAGTGGGGTGGGGGAAAGTTTGTAGATCCACGCAGATCCCATAGATTTCTCTCACAGAAATGTGAGGAAAATTGTTTTGTTTTTTTTAAGTTTGAGGCTTGCAAGGAATACTGGGCAACAGAACCTGGTGAGAGCCAAACAAGTCACCCCATCCTGGATTCCCCTGTGTGTCTAGCTTTAAAAAATGTATAGTTTTGCTAGGTTTCCCTAGGTGTCAGCTAAGCTAGGGTTCAAAATCCACAGCTAGGCACTTTGCAAAAAAAGGTCAGTTTTCACGGTAAAAAAGGGATGTGTCCTGTTGCGTTTTGGCCCTTTTCCTGTCATGGGCGCTATTCCTACACACACAAGTGAGGTATCATTTTTATTGACAGACTTTGCGA
This sequence comes from Lissotriton helveticus, assembly GCF_964261635.1. NCBI lineage: Eukaryota > Metazoa > Chordata > Amphibia > Caudata > Salamandridae > Lissotriton > Lissotriton helveticus. Next base: position 2,072,450,100 of record NC_136057.1, on the reverse strand, counting down.
AATGTTGGGTGGGTGGAAATTTGTTGGATCCATGCAGCTTCCTGAACTTGCCAGGACAGAAATGTGAGGAAAATGTTTTTTTTAACAAAATTTGAGGGATTCTAGGTAACTGAACCTGATGAGAGCCAAACAAGTCACCCCTCCTGGATTTCCCTGAATGTCTACTTTTCAAACATGTATAGGTTTGCTAAGTTTCCCTAGGTTCCGGCTGATCTAGGATTCCAAATCCACAGCTAGTCACTTTACAGAAAAAAGGTCAGTTATCGCTGTAAAAATGTGATGTGTCCACGTTGCGTTATGGGTGGTTTCCTGTCGAGGGCACTAGGCCTAAGCATGGGCGAATTTTGCGAACTCGCGCACCGCGAATTTGCGGATTTGCGAATTTGCGATCCGCAAAATTCGCGAATTTGTGCGAATTTGCGGATTTTTTTATTTTTGCGTGTTTGCGGGGCTCTTGGCGTGTTCGTGGGGTGCTTTGCGTGTTCGCGGGGTTTTTTTTGTGCGAGACCACGATGCGCCCTCTGGTTCATCACTGCCACCCTCTCGTTTTTTTTTGTGCCCTTCTGCCCTCTGCCCCACTCGTTGTTGTGCCCTTGTGCCCCTTGCCCCACTCGTTTTTGTGCCATTCTGCCCTCTGCCCCAATCGTTGTTGTGCCCTTGTGCCCCTTGTCCCACTCGTTTTTGTGCCATTCTGCCCTCTGCCCCACTCGTTGTTGTGCCCTTGTGCCCCTTGCCCCACTGAATTTTTGTGCCAGTCTGCCCTCTGCCCCACTCGTTGTTGTGCCCTTGTGCCCTTGTGCCCCTTGCCCCACTCGTTTTTGTGACATTCTGCCCTCTGCCCCACTCGTTTTTGTGCCATTCTGCCCTCTGCCCCACTCGTTGGTTTGCCCTTGTGCCCCTTGCCCCACTCGTTTTTGTGCCATTCTGCCCTCTGCCCCAATCATTGTTGTGCCCTTGTCCCCCTTGCCCCACTCGTTTTTGTGCCATTCTGCCCTCTGCCCCACTCGTTGTTGTGCCCTTGTGCCCATTGCCCCACTCATTTTTGTGCCATTCTGCCCTTTGCCCCACTCATTTTTGTGCCCTTGTGCCCCTTTCCCCACTCGTTTTTGTGCCATTCTGCCCTCTGCCCCACTCGTTGTTGTGCCCTTGTGCCCCTTGCCACACTCGTTTTTGTGCCATTCTGCCCTCTGCCCCACTCGTTTTTGTGCCCTTGTGCCCCTTGCCCCACTCGTTTTTGTGCCATTCTGCCCTTTGCCCCACTCGTTGTTGTGCCCTTGTGCCCCTTGCCCCACTCATTTTTGTGCCATTCTGCCCTCTGCCCCACTCGTTGTTGTGCCCCTTGCCCCACTTGTTTTTGTGCCATTCTGCCCTCTGCCCCACTCGTTGTTGTGCCCTTGTGCCCCTTGCCCCACTCGTTTTTGTGCCATTCTGCCCTCTGCCCCACTCGTTGTTGTGCCCTTCTGCCCTCTGCCCCACTCGTTGTTGTGCCCTTCTGCCCTCTGCCCCACTCATTGCTGTGCCCTTCTGCCCTCTGCCCCACTATGTGACCTTCTGCCCTCTGCCCCACTCCTGTTTTATTTTAGAATGGCACCGGCCAGCTGCCAGCGCCATTCTAAAATAGTTACTAAGTCAGCTTCATCAGGAAGCACTAATAGATAAAATAAAGCAGGTGCTGTTGAAGCTAACTTAGTAACTATTTTAGAATGGTGCTGGCAGCTTGCCGGCGCCGTTCTAAAATAGTTACAAGCTTGAAGCTTGAACTTTTCCCCCCCGGATCCGTTCCGCTCGCGTATTCGCAGATTTTCGGCAAATTCGCGGGAATTCGCGGATCGCGAATTTGCCAAAAATCCGCAAAATCCGCGAGCAGAACGGATTTTGCGCCCATGCTTAATACACACACAAATGAGGTATCATTTTTATTGGGAGACTTTGGGAAATGTGGGGTGAGTGGTAATTTATTGATCCATGCAGAGTCCAGAACTTGCGATCACAAAACTTGGAGGGAAGTTTGACATTTCTAAGGGTTTCAGGGTTTCCCTGGGTATCTAGTTTTCAAAAATGTATATGTCTGCTAGGTTTTTCTAGGTGCCGGCTGAGCTAGGGTTCCAAATCCACAGCTAGGCACTTTGCAAACAAAATTGTCTGTTATCACTTTAAAAATGTGGTGTGTCAAAGTTGCGTTTTGGGCAGTTTCCTATCATGGGCAATCAGTCTACCCACACAAGTGAGGTACCATTTTTGTCAAGAGACTTTGGGGAATGAGGAATGGGTCCAAGTTTGTGGAGCCACACAGATTCAACAACTTTCCATCACAGAAGTTTGAGGAAAATGTTTTTTTGCTTTTTTTTAATAAGTTTGATGGTTGCAAGAGATTCCGGGTAGCAGAACCTTGGAAGAGCCATTCAAGTCACCTCGTCCTGGATTCCCTGGGAGTCTACTTTTCAAAAATGTAGAGGTTTGCTAGGTTTCCTTAGGTGCCGGCTGAGTTATGGTTAAAAATCTACAGCTAGACAATTTGTAAAAAAGGTCAGTTTTCACTGGAAAAATGTGATTTGTCCACATTGATATTGGATACTATAGTATTCACATTCCACTGCTAATCTCGTCCCATAATGCTTTGCAGGGCCTTTGATTGGGGTTGTATTTTTGCCCATAACTGTGTTTGGGGTGCTCCTAAGAGGATGGGACCACCGCTGAATCGTTCAGCATGATATGCTCTTTGTGTTCAATGCATCTGCTTGGTCCTCACACTAGGTTAGGGGGACCCCAAAATCATCACCTATTTTTTATTTTCAAAGTTCACTTTTGTGAATTGGTTATATGCTTGTTTTAGCATGTAAAGTATATGTGGGTGTAGTTTAGTAGCTGACTTCGCTACGTGGATGAACGGATTTTTGCCTGAATTCCTACGTAGTTAACAAATCTCCGCAAACTCCGCTAGCAGAGCGGAGTTCATTGCCCAGGGTTAGTTTTTATATCAATTTCTAGCACTAGCTGATAGGAGGTTGAAAGCACAAAAGATATAAACAATAGGCTATGTCCCACTAAAGGACCAAAACTGTGTAGAAAATCTTAGTTTTCTAACAAAAGTCTGCCTGTTCCTGAAAGCTGGGAAGATTATGATTTTATCAATGCAAATGTTTTGTTGATACCATTAGCAGGGAGAAAACCAAACGCTTTCTTCTTCAGCACTTTTTCCAATTTTTCACCAAAACCCAAAATTGTGCTGTATTTTGGCCAATTTCTCGGTCCCAATAATTTGGGTATAGTTTTCAATGAGAAACATTCCTTTGAGGGCTATGTTAGCACCATTACCTCTGCTTCTTTCTTCATGTTAAAACTTCTTCGTAATATTTTTCCTTTAATTTCTTTTGATCTGCAAAAAAACTATTACATCAGCCCTCGATCTTTCTAAGGTTGACTATTGCAACACCTTCTTAAAATTAGGAAAAAATGCATGGCCAAAATCTAGATTGGCCAAAATGCAGCCGCCCATCTGTTTCTTCTGCGCTCACTCACCTATACTTGCTCTCCGTCAAGAAGTGCATTGTTTTCAAGGCATTGTGCATCGCCTTCAAGGTACTTCATGGCATTGGCCTGAAGTACCTTAAACACAGATTTCAGTGGTACATCCCACTAAGACCGCTGCGGTCTCCCTCAGTACACAATCTAATATTGCCCAAATACATAAGAGCAGACTGGGCGAGCAGAAGCTGCGTTTATGCCTGCACTACCAGACTTTGAAACTCTCTTCCCCTGGAACTTAAAAGAGAATAATTACCTGTTAGCCTTTAGGAAGGCACTCAAAACTTGGCTATCTAACTAATAGTCTTATTTTTCCCCCTTGGCAGTTCTTCTCTCTGAGCTAGCGCCTAGACACCCTCGGGTAATAGACGAGCTCTATAAATGTCATTTCATTCATTCATTCATTTTTAAACATAGAAGAAAGCAATATTGGGACCCTTTTGCTCATGCCCATGCTTTAGCGAGCTTACTGTCAGTGAATGGGAGGACAATGTTTCTTAAATGACAGATTCCACTCAAAGACAAAGCATGTGTAATAATTGCGGAAGATTTGTCTGTGGGTGAACTAAAATATAATGCTGTAAACTGACACAGAAGCATAAAGAATCTTCATGGCCCATGGAAACCTATTTCTCTCATACTAATTTACTAAAGATTGCTATTTAATTAAACCAAAAACAAAATGGAAAAGCAAACGAATGGGCTCCAGGATATATTTTTCATTGCTCCAGTTAGACTTTCAATATAAATATGATAAATACTTACACACATATTCTTAAAATACTATCTAAAGAAATATTGTCGCTGCAGTTCCTGCTGAACAAGGATTTAAAGCCGCTCTGAGCAATGTTTCCATAACAGGAGCGACACCTATAAAAATCGGCATTATGTAAAACAGACAACACTAACAATAATTACTATATTGTTTTTTCCCAAAAAGTGAAAACACATCAGAATAGCAAGCCTGCTAGTGCCCAATTATTGAAAGACATTTCAAGTTAAGAAACCGCATTGCTGTATCTTTTTTGCGACATTATTTAAAAGTGACACACAAAATGTTTTCTAAAGGTAAAAATAAATGCTTCAAGGGCTTGCAGAAAGAATCAAGAACATTTTGTTGTTAACTGATCATTTGAAAGTAATAAATAGATGCTCCTTTAACTGAGACACTTTTATGGGATGTGACGTTTTGGGTTCCACAAATGACGGAAATGACGAGCCACACCAAATAGATGTATTATCTAGACACTCAGTGGCAGATTTACAAGCCACTTGCAACACTTTTACCAGCCGTTGCGTCGGTTTTGTGACGCAACGGCGGCATAAACAATGCGCCACTATGCAACATATTTACAATGTGACGCATCTAGTGAGATGCGTCACATTGTAAAGCCCTGCGCTACATTATACCAGCATCAGGTATAATGTATGTAGGGTGGGGGATCCGTTGCAATCAAGCCTTAAAAAAGTGACGCAGTGAAATCTACAAGATTTCACTGAGTCACTTTTATGTCCCGCTGCGTCAAAACCTTACGCCTGCTTGTAGCACAGCAAGTACAGGGCACCACTGAGCAGTGCTGGAGTTGCGTCGCGCTTGTGACACAACTCCAGCACTGCCTCACTTTTACGCCATCAGATGCGTCACACATCTCTCTATCCTTGAGTCACGGTGCGCCGCATTTGCAATGCGGTACAAAAGGGGGTGGTGATGAACGGAGCATCTGAACCAATCAAACACTCACACCCAGTCAAAAGATCTGGGTTTAATCCATCACCGTTCTTTAGCCCACTCTGCCACCCCAGTTCAGACATGGCCATATGCAAATCAGTCTGACCCTGTGCCTCATGGGAACAGTCCAGCCCGAACTGCCAAGCCATGCCTTCCCTGGACCGGAAACAAGCTTCCGAGGACCGGTTTCTGGCATTACAGCCGTCTTCACCCCCCCCCCTTTTGTACCGCTTTGGCCGCCATACGTGTGGCAGGGTATGCTCAGACGTGAGTCCCTTGCTCACTTTGCCACTGGATTCAAGCAAGCCGGGCTGAAGACAGCTGGCTGTTGTCATAAAATAGCCACTGTACCATCTCTCCCCCAAACCTTGGCTACTATTTGAAGGCAGTGGACAAAAATACTTTCAGACTCTTTGTCCTGCTGTATTGGAATCTGGAAGAGTGCTTCCTGCACCTAATATGCTGTAGTGTAGTTCCAATATTCCCAATAGGCTCTGCGCATTGGAATAATATATCCTATAGATTTGACGTAGGACTTATGTCAATAGGTCTCTATCGAATATACTAAACTTAATAGTGAGTGCCAGCTAGCTCAGAGGTCACTAGAAACTTTCTCGAATTCACAAGAAGGGATTAGTTTCTGACAACCGCATAAACATGACAACTTGTTTTCCCAAGAATAAGAATATATCTCTGAGAGTCGTGGAAACAATATATAACTAGTTCACTTAGTCAATCGTGCATGCTTCGTTTCTACAGAGTTGCAGAGAAATAGAGAGACAGGCGTTTTCATTGAACAGTCTTCTTTCTCATGCAAGAGAGGTGAACTGCTACAATCGTTAGACAGAATGCAAAGTATAATGCGTACAGCAAGAATAATATTATGAAATAATACTGTAAGAGCATTGTATGGTTTCTAAACCATATAAAAATACATACATAAGTGACATAGACTAAAATACTCAACTGGTGCTTCTGAAATACGCCTACCCCAATGTACCTAACCTAAGTCTAGTATGAGGGAGGAAGTAAAGATGGTCTTTTGCATAGGTTTAGTTTTGCCATGAATCTACCAAAGGTTTTTCTAGGCTCTAATCAGCTCCATACCTTAGAATGAAGGAGGTCTGGTATCTCTTTCTCGGGACTCGAATTCCCAACACCCCGCAAGGGGAGTCAGAAACACTGGAGCTGAATTTCTCAGCAGAGGAGGGCAGCTTCCTGATCAGTGCGTCAACTGGAGAGTCGGCTTCCTTCGGCACTTGCTGTAGGGAGCTGCGTCGGGCAAGTAGGTCGTCGAACTGCTCAAAACCACCATGCTTTGCCATAGCAAGTGAAGGTAGATTTATACCTTGAAGGTGTTTAGGAATGCCATGTTTGACGTAAAGTTGGGCATATGAACGTCATTAATGTACCCCTAAGGAATAGAAAATCATTGTAAAACTAACTAAGTTCTTGGAGAAATCAATATTCAAGCAAGGAGAAATCCCTATTGGCTTAAGCTGGTTTACCAAGAAATCGTTGTGATGTTTGGTGAACGGATGGAATTAGCCATGCCTGTATTTGGGTAGCATGGGCTATACCTAAATAAGGGCTTGATTTCTATGCCTATATAAGGGCAATGTGAATTGTACCTATATAAGGGCATGAATCTGGAAAATCCATTCGGAATCTAAAACGCCATACAACACCCACTCCACTTTCTTATGTACGACTTCTACTTAGTTCTAAACACTTTAAACATATCTAAACATGATGTGCTAAAAACCCACCCAAAACACATAAAAATGCAATGGAACTGGTTGTACATGAAAAGAGCATTTGTGCTGTTCGCAGTTAAAGCAATGTTTCATTCTAAGCATATAGTTGACATTTGTAAATGCTGTCTGAATGAATCATGGAAATACATTTATGAAATGGCTCGTAAATACAGAAGACAAAAGCCGAAACCATTTCATGTCAGATTTACATAAACTGTTCGAATGTGAACAAGGTCGAATATTGTCTCTGGAAGTTTTCAAAGAATTCGAGTTCTCTATGAATTTAATAGTTCTACATTAAGCAGATTACTTTGTGCCAAAAAAAGAAAAATACAAATTTAGAAAAAGAAAACGTGAGTCATAGAAAAAAGAGTTCCAAAGTTAGAACTTTGTTTTGAAAAATAAAGGTCGAATTCAGAGTCTCTCAGAACACTGTGTGCCAAATCAAATGTCAGTGTTATTGTTAGAGTAAACATCAAATCTTCTAAGTCTGTGCAGAATTTGTCTACCATTGTAGATGAGAGTCGGATTACCTCATTAAGAAGATCAACTGCACATAGATGTGAAGCATCGCCGTCAGCATTGGTCGCATTAGCAATGTTCGAAGTGGATGAATCTGTGTGCATGTTCCCTTTCGTACCTCACCGTCAGCATTTTGCGTCTGTGAGATCTCAATGAATGCCGTCATCAGAATTGGTAGCCGCTGGGGACAACACAGTGCATGGGCCGTTACCGGTTCAAGCAAAGTATCAACATCCGTTGGCATGACTGATGGGAGTGTCAGGCATGTGTCTAGCATGCATTCGTCTCCACATAGCAGGCAGCATAGAACAGGTCAGATGCAATCTTGCCAAATTTGTCTGAATGACAGAAACCATGTGGTATTTAATTCTCTTAAACGTGTTAATCCCAAAATTTGGACGATGCGCTTTCATTCTGCTTAAAGTATCAATTTGTATAGAACAGATGTTCAGTGAAGGCCATAAAGGTGACTCCCGGTCTGTCTTGGTTTTAGTAAACAATACTTGCATACAGCAAGTGACCCTGGCTGACACAGTTACGAGATAGGGTAAACCTGGCAACATGCCACAGCAGCTGTGATCGTTCAACATGAGGTAACTTCCATTAGAAAGCTGTCTAAAAATTGGATCAATTACTGCAGCTGTTGAACCTTGCAGGTGGCAGGATAAGTTGGTAGAGGAACCATTGCAGGCCCCGTGTAAATTAATACCCTGACAAAGGAGAGAACCGCTAAGTGCGTTATCATAATTTTTACCACTAAGAAAAACTTCTTTCCCCCACTCCAACATCTGTGTGTGTATGGTAATTCCCAGGATGTCTTGATGTATTCTTTACCCAACCTTTCATATGTGCCTGCTGGTATATGTTTTAGGCAATACTGAAAATGGAAAATTGTAACAGGCAGAGTGATTGTTCCATGTATAATCCATTCTGTTGCTGGTTTTTCAGCGACAGTTAATGGCAATCTTTCCAGTTTTTCAATGCTCAGCACTGTATAGTCTGCTCCCCTCTGTGCCAGTTTGATCTGTTTATCAGTGAGATTGAATTCTGAAACAGTGACGTAGTATTGATTAAACGCCAAGGCACATAGCCCGAACTAAGGTTTTGTAACATCCAGCCTAATAGCATGATAGAACGTAATTGCGACTGACCATGTTGCAGCATGACCAAGTCCTGTTCCATTATGTCTATGGCAGAGGATACTATGCTGTCCAAAGAATATATTCTGGACGACAGAGTCGTTAACCCATTGTCAACAACAGAGAGAGTTTTCTCTAAATTAATACAATCAATTTCTCGTATTCTCTCTGCAGTCGCTGCTTGTTTAATCTTTCATGCTTCATTTTCAAGCTTTGAATCCGACCTTCATCCAGTCAATAGAGGAGTTCCACAAGGTTCAGTGCTCTCCCCTCAACTCTTCAACATCTACATGGAACCCCTCTCCACCCTACTCAGAAAAGCTAACATCCCCTTCCACCTCTACGCAGATGATACTCAAATCTATCTGGAAATATGCTCTGCTAATGACATTCACAGACTCAACTAAACACTAAAGGAAGTCCAACGCTGGCTGTCAAGCAACCATCTAAAGCTGAACCCTGACAAAACGGAATTACTCCTCATCTCAAACAAAGAAGAAAATGCACAAATGATCGAATGGCTAAAAGATATAGACGCGCTCAATAAGAATCTCTCCCTAGCGGACTCCGTCAAATCACTAGGCATCATACTTGACTCTAAACTAGATCTGACCAAACACATCAAGATCTCGGCTAAGAGCGCCTTCCTTAATCTGAAGCTACTTAGCAAAATAAAACCTTTCATTCCATCCAATGATCACAAACAAGCCACCCAAGCATTGGTGTTATCAAGACTCGACTATGGGAATGCAGTCCTCTCCGGAATACCCAAAATTCATCTTGCTCCACTAAAAACAACCCTCAACGCGGATGCCAGAATGGTCACTGGAATAAAGAAATTTGACCACATCTCTCCGGCACTAACAGAACTCAAATGGTTGCCAATAGAATTGCGGGCAAACTTTAAAACAGCATGCCTCACCCACAAAGCCCTTCACACTGGCAAACCTGAATACCTGGCGGCCAAACTTAAAAAAGCGGGTCAGAACAGGAACCTCAGAAGCTCTAACACCCTACTCCTAATCCCACTAAAAACTCGAAAACAAAAAACCAAGGATCGGTCCTTCGCCGGGAATGCACCCATAATTTGGAACTCTATCCCTCCCATCAGAACTATTCCGTCTTTCCCTAAATTCAAAAGTCAGCTCTAAATCCTATTCCTGGATCGCTCCTCAACTATCAGATAGGATCACCCTGGAATGTCACACGAGACTCTGCTCCCCGCCCGAACAGGGACTCCCTCTTCCTCTTATTGTGACTCGCACCTTGACGGTCTCTGTGCACTGTATTGTACTTTGATATGCTCTGTTTGCTTTCTTTTTGCACCACCTTGTAATTATGTGAAGCGCTCCGATACCTTGCGGTCTGGCTAGCGTTATACAAAACTTCTTCAATAAAAAAAAATAAAAAAAAATAAATTATAAGCAGCATAGATACCAGCATATATAAAATATTTATGACACAGTTTTCTTGGTCCTAGCAAGAATTCCCTAAGATCAGCGCCATCTTTAAGTAAAGATAAGTGTTGTTTTACATCCTTGAGTGTAGATCTATGTAACCATTCAAGGCACAGTTTCCCTACACTGTATGTTGTTACTATTCCAGGATGCTGTCTCTGAACATATCTTGGATCTGGCCTAGTGAATTTGAACCCTTCTGTTTTATTCAGGAATCTATCTTGAAAGTTGTTTGTGTCTGTGGGCCAGATTAACCATTTTTTATTATCTGGATCTGTTGTGTTGTGATGCAAAATAGTATGTACGTCGACCTCCCCCTCTGAAGTGTTATCACTAACAGGTGTAGGTATAGGTATAGACGGATTGCTTTGTTCTTTTATATTGGCTAACCCAAGACAAGATGTCTGTTGGACAGTGTCATTCAAAAACATGTTTTGCTCTGGGATGATGCAGGCTCTAAAAAAGCTACTATCCCCTGCACTTGCCAATCTTTTGTGCCCCAGACAGTTTTTCTCTCAATGTTGTCTTTCCAAAAGTCGAAACCTAGTGAAGAGAGCTGAGCATAAAAGGCGGCATAATAAATTTGCTTGGTATTTGTCAACATACTTTTCATTCCTGTCTTATTAACATTTTTAGAGTAAAATGATTCTGGATTGGAAATATTGAAACCTGAAAAGTATGGACATTTTCCCAAAAATGTTTTTGAGCTACACTTTGGTGGCGTTAGACAGTGTTCCCATTGGTTATACATCAATACATTTGTAGGGTTTGCAGATTTGTGCAAGAAATGATGACCATAGTGATTATAACAATACATTTGTTCATAATCTGATGAACCTTCTACATTTTCATGATTTGTAAACTTTGCAGACATTTCTAAGTCTGACATCATATTATTAATAGTCTCAAAGTCCAAATGGTCAGGAAATGAACTAGATGAAACAAAGTCATTCAAGGAAATCTTGATCTGGAGTGGAATCTTCAATAGCTCTGCCAGGCCAAAAATGTCATAATCAGTTCTGTCCCAAGCTATACCACCAGGTATGGGAATGGCTGTGATGTTCACTGATGACGAGTCTCTTTGTTCACAATGGGATGATTTGTGTGGCTTGAGGAGTAAGTTGATGTTCCTACTTGCTGTGTCCTTTTCAACATATCTTCCATTTATCAGCATTCCCAAAGTTATTACCAGAGTCAACCAAAGTATAAGAAAAAGCACAGCCAACACAATCCAAACTTCAATCCATGGTGAAAACAGACAAGTCTTTTCCAAGTGATGAAAAAGGTCTGTTGCTTGTTCTTTCAAAGTTCTTTTTACTGGCAGCATTTCAGATTCGCTTGGATCCTCAGAAAATGTATCAAAGTTAATTAAATAGCCAGAGGCAGTTCTGTCAATTGTTAGGATTGCATCAGGATTCGTTGAAATCGCTGGAACCACTTAATCACTTGATACATTTGTGTAGTCTGATGCTACTTCGTTGTAGAGAGGTGTTTCTTGACAAACTGTTATCTGGGTCTCAAGAGGTACAAGTTCCATAGCTTTGTTGCATAGACCTTCATTTTCGCACTGCAGATTCTTCAAAGGTGATGAGTCTCTCAGTGTGAACCTCTTGGATAGTAGCCAGATTAGGGCATCTGCTACATCTTTGGAGTCCACTTGGCCTACTGCTTATGCTCGGCCACATGATGTGGTTTTACCAGGTCGATTGACACAAACATGTTCTCCTTTTTAACAGCAAGGGGTGGCAGTAATACTGTTCTTGATCCATAGATTGCTAGGACAGGTACTGGTTGTCTGTAAGAAGGCCCAAATTCCTTCTTGTTCGCGATCTTCTCTCTGACTAGATCCCCAAGCTTAGGAATCCAGACAGACCTACTGGGACGGCCGGTTTTTCTTCAGTCATTGTTGGCTTCAGGAACACATTACTTTGTTTCGTTCTTATTTCATTTGAGTCCTGTATAACAGCCAAACGGTCTTTGATATCAAAGGGTTTTTGGTCTACCACTGAAGTCTGACAATCGAGATCCGATATTAATATTCTGGTCCCAAAAAGGACTTCATATTGAGTGATACCCCCTAGAGAACTTCTTGGCAGATTATTAAGACTACGTTGGACACTTATTAGATGTTTGGCCCACTCGTCACCTGAGCCTAATACACTAGATTTTATAGATTGCTTTATGTCCAGGTTTTTTCTCTCCACTACCGAATTTCCTTCAGGATGGAATGGACTAAAGTACCGCAATGCAACGCCCAGTTTGGCCATGGCCTCATTGTAAACCCAACAGCTAAACGCAGGACCCTGGTCAGAATGTAGCGTGCCGACTGCGTATGTGCCGACAAAGACTTGCAAATCTTTTATAACAGTTCGAGCGTCAGCCGAGCGCTGAGGCCACATCCAAATGAATCTTGAACATGTTTCCACTGCGTCCATGATATATTTATAGTTACCATCCCTCTGTAAGGGACGCAGTGATCTAGGTAAACGCAAGCTAATGGTTTATCTTAAATTAACAGGGGCGTCTGCGCTGGACGTTTCACTGTAGAAACTTTCATCTTTTGGCAGATTTCACATTCCAAAACATAGTTTCTGGTCTGTTTCCTCATGCACGGCCACCAGTATCTCTGTTTTAATAATGACACTGTGGCAGAAACACCTGCGTGTGCAGAGGCAAGCCCTTCATGTGCTGCTAAGATTAGTCCTAATCTATGTTCCATGTTTGGTATTACTCTATCCCCCACTTCAGGGATTTGAGCAAACGGAACATTGTTTGCATCAGTTATATACGAGTATTTGAGTGGAAACCCTTTAGGTAATGCTTTACCACTGTCTTTGCTTGAAGCATTGACAGCTTGCATTCTTTCGCCGTCTATTTTCGTTTTTGAATGAGTGATTGCAGCTATGGAAGCCGTTTGCACAGCTGCTGTCGCGGCTTCATCAGCCAATGAATTCCCTGCAATGTGAACGCAAACACGTTGATGACTCGGCGTATGTATCACGCGAGTGTTTTGTAGTTCCTGTGGTAACTGAACTACTTGTTCCCAAAGCAATTTATGCTTGATTTTGGCAACTTTTGCATTTTTGTAACCGTTTTGAATTCAGTTCTGCAAGTATTCATTGTAAGATTGAACACAATAATACGAATCGCACACTATGAGTGTGGGGAATTCGCGGTCCGTATTCTCAAGTGCCATCTTGAATGCTTGTAGTTCAGCTCGCTGAGCTGTACAATCTCCTAGAGATTGTGTTTCAGTGACCATTGGTCGGAATTTGCCATTGTGCCAACGACCTTTAACGATCGCGCACGCCGCACTATAGGCTTGTTTATCCACCGTAGCGGGTTGAGCTGATCCATCAGTATAAATTATACATTCATATTGCTCTAGAGGCAGAATTTCAGTAGGCAGAGGACATTCTTGCTCATATTGTAGAAATGCTTGTGTTTTCAAGTAAGGATCAAAAATGTATTCAACATTTGTTGCAGCAAGAGAATTAACCCACTGTATCCATCTTGGATGTAAATATTTAGCATTCAGAATGCTCACTTTTGTCACAGCTTCTAAGGCAGGTACTGGTTTAACGACCATAATTTGTTGACCCTGTGCGAGGGCTCTCTCTTTTGCTACTGCAGTTTGAACCGCTGTCAGAATTTTTTCTGTAGAAGTGAATTTCATTTCTGCTTTTGTGTACAAGTGTGATTTGTATGCTATTGGTACTTTTTCACCTTCGTTAAAAGTTAAGTACATGAATCTGCATTGTCCTGGAATGATTCGGATCACTAAGTTGCGTACGTTTACGCGTGTTTGCAAATGTTTTGTTGCTAACATGTCTATTTGGAGTGAACGCATCATTTCTGTGTGTTTTCGTGTCCAATTAACTGTTTTAATATCAGGTCTGATTAATTCGTAGAGAGGTTTAACCCTTTCTGCGTAGTTTAGAATGTAAGTTCTTCCGAAATTCAGGAAACTTAGAATCAACTGTAAGTTTTTCAGTGTTTTTGGAGGTTGGAGCAGCGCACGTTTGTTTAGAAAGTTGGCTGCCAGGCTTTTGCCTTCACTTGATAATTCATATCCTAAAAAGAGGACGCTGAGGTGGGCAATTTTTTTTAATTGATTTGTACCCTTCAGAAGCGAATCCCAATATAATTGTATTCACCCTATTCAAGTGCCTATCCAAGTCATCGCCTGTTAGATAGATGTCACTGACATATGACAATGCTTCGTCATCATAAATCTGTAGTAACTCTGTTATTCTCCCTGAAAATAACCGAGGACTATTCTTGAATCCCTGAGGGAGACAACAGAAGTGACGATGTGTCCCCATATTTGAGAAAGCAGTCAAATACCTACTTTCTGGTGCAATGTTTTGACAGAAGAAACCATTAGAAATATCTAATGAGATTTTATATTTTTTACGCACAATGTTATTCATTAATGCTGCACTGTGTGCATTTGGTACTGCAAATGGTTTGCAACAAGAGTTTAATTGTCTGTAATCCAATACTAGACGATATGTATTGTCTGGTTTGGAGACAGGAAACGGATTGTTCATTGACGAGGTGCATGTTTCATCACCCCTTGGTATTCAAGTTGATCTAATATCTCCCAGAACTGTTTTTTAACTTCTTGCTTAACTGGGTACTGCCTATGTGCAGCTGGTTGATTTTTTAGTTGGATTTTATGGTGAGGAGAGTCCTCATCCCATTCTACATGATTTTTATATAATGCAAGAGCCTGGGCTACTGCCCATTTCCGGGCATAGGTATATTTAAATGAATTGGAATGTGGTTAGAGCAGCCTGGCACAATGATGTCTTCGCCATGTGGGCACTCCCTAAAACATTCTGGTGGCCAGTCTTGTTCAGCTAGAAGAATGTCATAACCCTTAGAGAGTCGCTCCCACAAGAGTGCTCCCACTTTTCTTGGTATGTCTCCCTGCATCTGGAGTGTTATTTCATATAAATTATGTGGAGAACTAACCCTGTAATCTGCAGTTTCAACGTGGATGTACTCATTTGACTTGAATGAGTACATCCAAGTTGAAACTGCAGATGATCCTTCAAGTTCTTGCGAGCTATGGTGACTTCTGCTGCGCTGTCCAACATTGTCTGAGCCCATTCCCCATTCTTGAGTTGTGTCCTCAAGATCCTCGGCATGTTTGATTTTTAGACCTGCTACTTTCTTTTTGGTGAATTGAGGTTTCTTGTTTTTCTGAACGTGTTGATCATCTTTGGACTTCACGCGTTCTTCCTTGTGTTCTGACCGTCCTCTTCTTTCGGATTTCTGTGACGAAGTCTGAAAGGTACGAGAGGAATGTGTATCAGTATCATGATATCTATCAGATTTTCTCAAATTATCCCTATTCCTGAGGATATACCTCCTATCAGAGGACTCCTTTTGAGGAGACCTACCTCTGGATTGAGAACACGTCTCTTTAGAAGTTTGTTTAGTGTTCTCCAACGTCTTTTTAATAGGAGATGGAGTTTTTTTAGTAAAGACCTTTAACTATATGATTCTATTCAATTTTGTATATTACTAAGTAATTGTTCATCCAAAATTGCTTCAATGTCTGGATCAGATTTGTTGCTTGCTAAATCCAGCCTTGTTGCTCCTGGTCTACCTAGTGGACCGAGCCTGGTAATGTGATTGATATGTTTTAGAGCGCATTTAAACCAGAGCGCATGCTCTTGGTATGTTAGTGGAATTTCAATGTCCTCGAAAGGAATGTATTCCTCTGGTGGTTCATCTTCTTTGTAGAAGTGAAACACTTTTGTTACTGGATTTGCTTCAGGGAAGACTATCCATAAATAGAATACCTCTGTCTGGTGATATTCATGCGCCTCTATCACAAAAACTACCCTACCACCTCTTGCTGATAGGCCATTTCTAATATGTTTTATAGTGATGGCTTTCCTTTCCTTACATTTTGTGAAATGCTTATAACATCCTCGTCGGTTTCGTTAAAACCTGTTGTGCTAAAAGCTAGTACGGCGTTGTCGCCTGTAGCTCCACTGTCCCCGGGATTATCTTTATCTGCCATTTTGTTGACTGAAAGTTTGCAAAGCAAGTTTCAAGGAAACAAAGATTAGGTCACAATATTTTGGAACACTGTATCCTTCAACGTTGAACAAACCAAAAACTAATACATAGGATTTTCGTCCTACTCAGCTACGGTGGATATTTATTCCTTTACCCACTCCAGACGTCTATTGGAGCATTTACGGAAAAGGGGTCTCTGAGAAAAGCATGTCTGAGTTACTTTAGTATCTAGAGTTAAATTAGTGCCTTACCAAACGTTGGGCGCCATGTAGTGTAGTTCCTATATTCCCAATAGGCTCTGCGCATTGGAATAATATATCCTATAGATTTGACGTTGGACTTATGTCGCTAGGTCTCTATCGAATATACTAAACTTAATAGTGAGTGCCAGCTAGCTCAGAGGCCACTAGAAACGTTCTCAAATTCACAAGAAGGGATTAGTTTCGGACAACTGCATAAACATGACAACTTTGTTTTTCAAGAATAAGAATATATCTCTCAGAGTTGTGGAAATAATAGATAACTAGTTCACTCAGTCAATCGTGCATGCTTTGTTTCTACAGAGTTGCAGCGAAATAGAGAGACGGGTGTTTTCAATAAAAGGTTTATTGAACAGTCTTCTTTCTCGTGCAAGAGAGGTGAACTGCTACAATCGTTAGATAGAATGCAAAGTATAATGCGTACAGTGAGAATAGTATTATGAAATAATACTGTAAGAGCATTGTATGGTTTCTAAGCCATATAAAAATACATACATAAATAACATAGACTAAAATACTCAACTGGTGCGTCTAAAATACGCCTACCCCAATGTACCTAACCTAAATCTAGTACGTGGGAGGAAGTAAGTATGTTATTTTGCATAGGTTTAGTTTTGCCAAGAATCTACCAAAGGTTTGTCTAGGTTCTAATCAGCTCCATACCTTAGAATGAAGGAGGTCTGGTATCTCTTTCTCGGGGCTCGAGTTCCCAACACCCCGCAAGGGGAGTCAGAAATACTGGAGCTGGATTTCTCAGCAGAGGAGGGCAGCTTCCTGATCAGTGCGTCAGCTGGAGAGTCGGCTTCCTTCGGCACTTGCTGTAGCGAGCTGCGTCGGGCATATTGGTCGTTGAACTGCTCCGAACCGCCGTGCTTTGCCATAGCAAGTGAAGGTATATTTATACCTTGAAGGTGTTTAGAAATGCCATGTTTGATGTAAAGTCGGGCATATGAACGTCATGAATGAACCCCTAAGGAATAGATGTTCATTGTAAAACTAACTGAGTTCTGGGAGAAATCAATATTCAAGCAAGGGGAAGTCCCTAACCGCTTAAGCTGGTTTTCCAAGAAATCGTTGTGACGTTTGGTGATCGGATGGAAGTAGCCATGCCTGTATTTCGGTAGCATGGGCTATGCCTAAATAAGGGCTTCATTGCTATGCCTATATAAGGGCAGCTTGAATTGCACGTATATAAGGGCATGAATCAAGAAAATCCATTTGGAATCTAAAAGGCCATACAACAATGCAACATCTCTACCAATTGATGATCTTTTGCTAGCTTATGCATAGCCCATCATCTTGCTGAATATGATTGAAAGGCACTATTTTTGGTAGCCCATGCTTGTTACCTCAGCTAATTGGAGTCTGGGGCATCTGGTTTGCTTGAGCTCAGAGGCTTTGGGCAGCACACAGTTGTGCCAATCAAGTGTCCATGATTACTTGGGTACCCTTATGGTGTTGAGGAGGTCGAAGACCGAGAAGGCCAATAGAAGGCACCAATAGTATTGGCTAGTTGTTGCAGCCTGGTGTTTTGGCGCTGAGCATTCTGCCATGATGGGTACTGATATGATTTAATTGGTACTGACATTGCAGAGCTTTTATTTGTACAGATATCACCTATTGTGTAGTCCTCCTCTACACAGACGTAACCACTGTTATTGGTGACATGGAGCCCTCCACAACTACACGTCACATTGCATGCCCAGCTTTAGTAATTATGTCATAATGGGATGCATTAGCAGCATTTGAAGAAAATATGAATGCCAAAAACCCAATCACTAATGAATTTATGTCACAATTGATGCACCAAATAACCTATTTAGCAGGATATCATTTAGACATACTTAAACAATTCCTATGTCGTAAAATTACCTAATCCACAGTTTGTCTTTTGTCAGCTGATCCAGATAAAAAAAAAATTATGATGTTACACTACAGTGACTGGATCACATACATGAGCATTGAAAGTGCGATTTAAAGCATTCCTTCTGCTGCCGTTTTGGGCTGACTGTTTTCTTAAATAATTGAAGAGTGGGAGCAGTGGTATTTTCCCACTTTAGATAATGGTAGATAGATGTTCATCGTTGAAACTTTAAAGGAAAGTGATGATTTGGGCTGGAAATGTAAGGGTATTTGTTTAGATTCTAAAGGAACTACTACTCAACACAGACCACAATGCCATAGTCCAAAATAAAATAAAAACACAACAGAAATATGACAGGGCACATGACAACACAACACCACAAATGAATAGTGGTAAAATAACCACTGTACAATATAATACAATGTAATAATCAAACTTATCAAACAGCTTCAAGGTCACACCACAACTTATGAACACATCACATGGAAAAAAGCACATTACCACAGCACAAAACAACAAGGTCACATATTATGAAAACTGAATAAATAGATAGTAGAATACAGTAATGCAACACATATGCTATCAAAATACGAACAGTGTGCTGCAAAGCTAAATTGCACCACAAACCAGAACATAAGCACTACCAGAACAGCAACAAAAATCACATTACATAAGAAGAACAGAGCACTTAAGTTGTGCAAAAAGCTAATTGGTGCTGTTGTGTTGTTTTGTTTTAGTGTGGCATGACATTGCTATGTTTGTGTCCTGTGTTGGTATACAGTAATGTATCGGTGTGTGGTTTACTGCTGACTTGAGTTTTTGAGTTATTATTTTACACATATTGTTGATGTGGTGTGTTATGTAGTTGTATATCTAAATTCTACTGGTGCACTGTTAGTTTGTTACTACCTCTACAAATCTCCTTCCGTATTATAGTGATAAAAGGTGTTTGCACTAAGCACAACCTTATATATCACCATAGAGATATAATAGTACCACACTGAAACGTTTTGTGATCCAGCCTCTGGTTTCAATACCTATCCCATAATAACACCTGTCAAGCTCAAAGAAAGTATTTCTTCCATGCCTTGAATTATAGCAATAGCAGAAAGGGCGCATTTACAGCAGCATGTCAGACCCAAACCAATACAGAGAAAGCTATAAGGGAGAAAGAATGAAGAAAAGAAGACAGAGAGCCAATGAGAAGACTAAAATAGAGACGAACATGTATGCAGGCACGAGGCAATGAGACAGGAAGTTCAGCAGGGTGAAAGAAAGGGGCACGAGCCGAAAAGCATGAGCTGAAATCAAGACTAAGCAGGGTCGTGATTCCACAAACCTGCCCTTTAGCAGGACAGCGTCAGGGTTCCCAACCAAAAACAATGGGGCTCCTTTACTAAATTCTCTGCGCAATTTTTCTTTAACAAGTTGAACGCTGCAAGCAGGCATTCAAACGTTAAGACAGGCATTAACTTCAATGATTATTATGCAGAGCTTGCTTTATTAACCAACAAACATGGCAGTCTTTACTTGTCAGGTATTCATTTCGATCAAAGATCCTTGACATTTCAATATGTTTTTTCTTTAGCTAGATGCAACTCTGTCCCTTTGTCAAACTGACATTATTCAATGCTGTGCGACTCACTTCAAATGATTCTTGTTTACTTCTATTTTGTGCTGAGATCAGTTAGGCTCATAGACGTCACTATGCTCCTACATAGGTAGGTGTCCTGTACTTTGGCTTCAAGAGGTAAAGAAAATAGGGCAGCTGAATAATAGAACCTGTGTTTATTAAAAAAAAAAAAAGAAATCCCGGGGGCAAGAATGCTTCCCGCGCTCTGGAAAAGGTCGTGACATTGGAATATACTGCAGTGCTTCGTGCCAAGATGAAGCTCCCGCTTGAATGTCACTTGGTAGTTTGTGGTAAATGCGTTCATTCTGATTCACTTTACTTTGGACCGTAATTGTTTTTAGCCAGGCGAAACATTCAGCATTCTGATCGTCTTAATAAAACGCTACATTTAAATTAAAGCCCCCTGCAAAGTCAATAATAGCGTTAATTTTGAGAAGGGCTGAAATAGAACATCACTCAACTGATTTAACACTAATGGCAACATTTTCTGAAATGTCATTCTTTTAGCTAAGAAGATGTTGTCAACTGATAATAAATTCTATTTAGAGCATTTTCGAAGTCCAGGTTCGGCTTGGGCTGCATATATTCTCCATAGAGAAAACGAGAAGCTTGGTGCAAAAAAAGCAAGTAAAGGTGCTAAGAAACAACTAATCAGCTTTAACTGAGTTTTTTTTTTAGAAATATTAAAAGATCAAAATGATTGTAAACTTTCATTACAAAATAGTAATCAACAAAAGTCTTGAAGTTCTTGCATTTTCATGCACCTTCAATGACATGCAGCGGTGACATTCGCAAGCCAGAGGCTTATCTTTGCCTTCTCTAAATTGGTGCGTTGACTTAGCCACAGTCGTAAATCCCATTTCAAGGGACAGAAGATAGGGTTCCAAACCATAGGTTTCCATGTACGTTTGGGAAGGGCTTTAAACGTATGTTTGTGGGAATTAACAAACTCTGATCTGACCATTTCCCATCCTGGAAACCCAAGGGCCCAAGTAACTTCCCTCCAGAATCGGAAGGGGAAAAGGTCATCACCCTAGATTTGCTACGGGTGCAGGGAAAGGGCTTTCCTTTAAAAAATTATTTTCATATTTCTGTCCACCACGACCTGGAGCACCCTGCCTCTCCACCTCAGGCTAGCCCCGTTGCTGACACAATTCAGGAAGGATCTCAAGACCTGGCTCTTCGACTGAACCCCAGTGCACAGATGGATCAGCAGCCCACCTTCCAGCACCTTGAGACCCTCACGGGTGAGTAGTCACGCTATATAAACCATGATTGATTGACTGGTTGAATGACATTGAGAAAAATAAAAGGTGTTTGCTTAGGAGCGCCACTAACTCTGTCCATAATTCTACACTATGTAGCGATCTGACCAAGGGTCATAGGACCCAGAAGACCAGGAAGAAAATGTCACATTACATTGCTGACAATAAACAACTGGGCACTGCATAGTGCTCTGGACATAATGCTGGAGAAAATATGTGAACAGAAAAAAACCATAAAACTACATTCATGTTATGATGTAAATCTCTACCCTTTCTTTATGTTTTCTTTATATGCTGAATTGTATTGAGATTGCATTTATATAGCGCTTCCTACCCCTGACGAGGTGTCAAAGCAACTATTCAGCAAGTAGCAAGCTACTCCAGAACCGCAAAAGATTAGTGGTGAATTAGTATAGAGAAAAATGAAAGGAATTTGAGTGGTGGATATGTTAGTCAGTTGTTTTGGTTGAGAAGTATAGTGGAAGAATAGAAAAGGGAAAAAGCTTTGTGTTTATAGAGCGCTTACTACCCCAGATGGGGTGTTGAAGCACCTTTTTTAGCGAGTAGCACAATACTCCGGAACCCATAAATGATTAGTGGTGAATTAGTATAGTGAAAAATGAAAGTAATTTGAGTGGTGGACATGTTAGTCTTTTATTTGGATTGAAAAGGATAGTGGAGGGATAAAAGAGGAAAGGATTTTGAAATCTTTTTTTTGTTTTGTTTTGGAGCTCATAGAAGTAGGAGGAAAGGGAGGTGGAGGGGGAAGAGTCAGGTGGAAGTGTTTATGGTGTTTTGAGGGATTGGAATAGTAAAAAAGGTATGAGATGATACAAGCACGGGGTAGGGTTGGGAAGAGTCTGGACAGGTTTATTTTGGGGATCATAGTAGTGGTATGGGGTTTGGGAGGAATGAGAGAGTTGAGGTAGAGGATATATTGAGGGCGGTATAGGGTGAGAAATAGGGTAGTGCATTGGATATGCTTATTTAGTAGAAAAGTAATAAATATATAGATCCATGAGTACATGGAAGGTATATAGCTGCATAAAGGAAGGTAGCATACGTAGACTAAAGGTGATTTACATAAACTCCAGCTTTCATGTGTTGTTGTACTTGAAATTAATTTTATTTATTTATATATATATATATATATATATATATATATTTGTAATTCAATAGTGAAGCAATTATAGATAAATAGTTATCATAAACGAAATACCTACTTATGCAGCCACTTACATACATATTAAAAACATAGAATAATGCAACTATCAGTAATATGTACATTTGTTAAACAGAACTAATGGATATCTATATTTTTAAAAACATAATTATTCTACACCAAAACAATACAAATATTTAGGTACATATCTATAGTACAAATTAGTGCTTATATATGCTGCATATTTCTGGTTGCATATGGCGGTTATGAGGTAAAGAGTCAATTCTTGAGTAGTTTTCTGAAGATAAGGTGGTTATCTGTGGATCTTATTTTGGGAATAAAGAGTTCCATAGTTTGGCTGCTTGAACAGAGAATGAGGTGGCAATCATGGTATTTTTATTGTACTTTGGGATTTTGAGGCAAGGTGCCACTCTAGAGCGGACGTTCCTTTGTTGAATGTGTTTTGCGATTTTATTTCTGATGAAGAGTGGTCCTATTCCATGAATCGTTTTGTGGGTGATAGAAAGCAGCTTGAACACGGATCTTCTGGCAACCGGTAACCAATGCACGGCTTTTAAGGCAGGCAAGATGTGGTCTTGTGGTTTTATATGTAAGAGTAGTCTGGCAGTCAAGTTCTGAATCTGTTGTAGTGTCTTCCTGGTCGCTAAAGGGTATCCCTGGTATAGGCTATTGGCTTAATTGAGTTTGGACAGAACAAGTGAGATGGTACCCATGACCTTGTGTGGAAATCCCAAATGGATGAAGATTTGTTGCAGAGTTTTTACAGAACCAAAGTTTTATCTCACTAGTTTGTCCACTTGGGCATTCATTGATAGCTTAGAGTACATGGTCATTCCAAGATTTCTCACTTCCTTCGATACTTTAGGCGGTGTTCCCAGATTATTAGGACATGCGGCGAACGGGTCATAATGTTTCCAATTGCCACATGTGAGTATTTCCATTTTGGAAGCTTTTAATTTGAGATAGCACCACAATGTTTATTGATCCACTGCTCTGAGACAACTGAAAATTGACGAGTTTCGAATGTCTTTGGGGCATTCTATTTGAAGGAGTATTTGTGTATCATCTGTATAGTTATAGCACGTGAGGTATAATTGATTGATCAGTGCCGGTATTGACCTTATGTAGATGTTGCAAAGCATGGGTAAGAGGATAGAGCCTTGAGGAACCCTTGCTTTTGTGAAGTATGGTTTGGATGAGAAAGGGGGGAGTATTGATGACATTAGTTTTGTTGCGAAGGTCGGATGTGATCCAGTCTAGAGCAGTCCCCACTAGGCCGGCTTTATAGTGTCTTTGAATCAGAGTGTCATGGTTAACTGTGTCAAAGGCAGCCAAGAGGTCTAAGAGAAGTAGCACAGCAACCCCATTACAGTCAACTGTGTTCTTCTGGTCATCCCAGAAGACGCCATTGTTATGTGAGGTAAGTGTTGCCCAGAGGAGATATGAATGCATGTAGAGCCCGGGGATAGAGGCGCTTGGGAGCGAGCGACCGGCTCCTTGGAGAATAGTCGGATTACGAGAGAAATTAGAACTCTAATAACTAACATAGCGGAGGAATGAATTTATACATTTTTTATTTTCAGAACCCGTAAAACAGAAAAAAGGGCGTCTCCAGACAGAAGAGTGTGCGTAACAGCCACTAAAAACGAGCAGTGTTTAAGAATAGAACACAACTGAGCGAGTGTGGGTAAAGCTTTGAAGTCAAGCTTCTTTATTCAAGGTAGACATTGTTATTAGCATTATATGTACGATGGGAGTAACAAAACGCTGGTAAAGCGTGCAGGTCACCCGACTAATCTTTTACCAATATTCACCGGGCCCATAATCAATAAACTCACAAATTAAGCAGGTAACCTTAGCTCTACTATCAGTGTATTTATTCATTTAGGACTTTTGACCTTTTTATACCTTGACTTACCAATCCACGTCACCGGTATCTAAAGTCCTAAGGGATCAAGGGTGTTAGCATAATAGGAAAATAACATTTGCACTCATATAATAACCACAAACTCGGGAAAGATTTAAACTCTTTATCTAAAATCTTTTAAATGTCATGATCCAAAGATTAAACACCAAGAGACATTTAATTCTGAATATTAGAATCAACATGTAACTATGCAAAAGATGTATTAAACTGTTTACGAGCATTTAACAGTAGGGAAGGGTGAAGCGAAGGAAAATGATATGAACACACTATTTTCAAACATATAGCGATAGGGAGGGTAAAGAGAAGGAGACAAAACAAATGACGAACCCACATGGATTTTATAATTACCTAGAATGGTGTGAAGAACTAACCCTGGCCACGGGTCAGTTTAAAGGACAGAACTACAAAAGTTGCAGTCGCCAGTAGGCTAGCAGGTGCAGATCAGAATCAGGACAGATAAAGCCAAATTGGATCAGGACAGGACCACCAAAGGTTAAGACCGGCACCACAGTTAAGTTGCAACGCCTGCGCTACTCCCTCCCTGCAGCTAACAGCCAGAACCCCGATTGGGTTATCGATTTCCCCGACAAAGTGCTTCGCCAGCACTTCAGCTCCCAGAACCCCGATTGGGTTATCGAATCTTCTGACAGAGTGCTCCCCAGCCCTCTGCTCTTGGTCACCTATTGAGTGCGCTGTTTCAGTGACAGGTCAGCTATTCGGACAAGTCGGACAAATTAACTAGCTACGCCTACACTAGTTATACTATTTTTCAGGTCAGTGTACCACCCCCCAATGTGGCAAGTGTAAGGATCCCCAGTTTTGATTGGACAAGGAATGAGGAGAGGTCATCACACCATACTAAAATTAAACTTTTCTTTTGATTATTCCATTAACGTTCCCACCCATCAAATTTAATTTTCCCATGTATATTTTATTCCACCCGGCAGTGAATGTATCAATAATGATTACAATGTAGTCCATATTTTAGTTTAGCTTCCTTCACTGGGTCAGAAGTTGACTTCCCAGGAACACCTTCTAGCAAGTCATGACTTGGCCGGGTTTCAATGCCAGTGCTTCAGGGTTTGTGTTTCTTCTGCGCAGACGCA
The DNA here is from genome assembly GCF_964261635.1 of Lissotriton helveticus. Lineage (NCBI taxonomy): Eukaryota > Metazoa > Chordata > Amphibia > Caudata > Salamandridae > Lissotriton > Lissotriton helveticus. Next base: position 2,072,424,694 of record NC_136057.1, on the reverse strand, counting down.
GTTTCTTTCAATATGGAGTTCAGCGATAGGTGTCGGGCCCAAATTGAATTACATGTAAGAATAGAAAAGAAACAGTTTGAGAACACAGAATAAATGAATGCACTGTATGCCACTTATCTCTACTCTATTCCCATTATTTTATATTTAACTATTGTGTTAAGGTTAAGCAGAACGAACAGCTTAGCAAAAGCAGCAGTGCAAGCTTCATGCATGCTGTAACACAGAGCAGCCATTTTAGTTCTAGTGCGCAAAAGCAAAAGTTTCTCTCCAAGTGAAAGATACGTCATGTCACAAGACTGTGACAGACGCATGCGCAGTAGGAAATCCCACGTAGCAGCAGCCATTTTATTTGCAAGCGGATTAACATTTGTAAAAGCACATATGCAAGCTTCTCTCAGATGTTGTGTAATGCGATATTAATAATACACACATGTTGATTAGTATATTAACGTTATGTCGAGAGAACTGATTACAAGCAAGTCGCATTACATGCAAATCCTTGCTCCATCAATCCCCTCTTTGATTATATTTTATATCATCACCAATTAATGAAACTGATGCCAACTTTTCACAATTCACCCAACTCAATCTCTTAAAACTTTCTATTTTGTTTCTTTTCATTGTTTGTGTGAATGTTTTTCACTTTCTTGTATATATTTCCATTCAACTCTTCTAGTTCAAGTTCATCAACATTTCTCTTTTTCCCTCTCTTATTTATTGTATATGTCTTTATGTGCTTCCGACATTTGCAAAAAATTATTATCGCTAAAATCATTAGGCCTATTCCCACCATTGGCATCAGTATTCTACCTACAAAACTATTCCCTACATTAGAAAGCAACTACCTATAAAGGCGAGACCATCTGTAAGTCTCTTCCATGCACTATCAACCTCCAGTGGTTTGAGCTCTTTTTCCAAATCTGTAATATTTCTTACATACCCTTTAATATCAACACTTTTGTCAGGTATGTAAGTGCAACAATTTTGCACTTTCAACATTCTACAGACTCCGCCCTCTTTTGCTAATAACGTATCAAGAGCAAATCGATTTTGTAAAAACATTGATCTGATCGCAACCAATTCGGTATTGACCATTAAGAACCCTCCAGCAGTATCAGTTGATAACCGAATCACTACTGTTGACAATTTGCAAATTCTTTGTGTATTCAGAGCCACTCCCACTGTAGGTATCAATGCATTAAATATATTACCTACTATTTCTCCAAAACTAGCTTGTTTGCTACGTATTAATCTATTTGTTTCTTCATTGTTTGCAGTGATTTTGTTTACATGATATATCTTTGGAAAGACTATTCCAAAATAACAGCTCCCATACCAATGATCTGGCAATTTGTAATAAGCTTTGTTTCAACATATAAAATAAATTCGAGGAAACACAGGTTCAGTTCCATCTTTGAAACCCCAACCCCCAATTACCTTATAATTGTGTTCACATTCACTGGAACCAATGAATATATTGTTATAATACCTTGTTCTCTCTCTATGGAGACATAGTTTCCCTTTCTTCTCGAAATCCAGCAACATAGCAGCATGAGTCTTGCCATTTGGGGTGAACCATATATTTTCGGCCCATTTAGGAATTTTATGATTCTTATCATTTGCCTTTTTTTGGAATTTCTCTCTCCTTTTCTCAACCATATTCAAAAATATTTTCTCTTTTTCTTGCAATAAACATGTTAAATTATTCTTGTGTGCTTCAGCTATATCTATTGTACCTATCGTTAGAAAGTATTCACCCATATAACGTGTTACATCAATCTTAGTATGTACAGGATTCAGGTTACTACGTATAGGAAGTTCAGAAAATATCATATCTGAATTAGAATAGTAATAGTGAAAAGGTCCTTTCTTAAAGAATAAACTAGCTAAAATACTACATGAAATACCATATGTTAATGGTAAATGGTGGTAAGTAACACCTTCGGCTACCGAAGTAGGTAACTTCATACAAACATAGCAATCTTCTATTTCCATTGCTTCTTCATAGTGTACTAATAGGTTTGCAAATCCATTTAAGTGAGTTATTTTTTTAATTCCAGTATAATGTAGTCCTTCCTCATCTGATGCTTCTAAGTCTACCTTCTGTTGTTTAATGCTAAGTGCTTTCTCTTGTATATCTATTCTTCTAGGTGTATCTTTTGTCTGTAGCTCGTTAGTATCTATTGTTTGTTGATCGTTAGTATAATTCTTCATGTCTCTACCCATTATGTAAGGAATAGCTATTGTCAGTCTTAACCATACTATGAGTACTATCGCTATATTACATGTGCATATTCTACAGCATGTTTTTAAACAGTTTCTTTTCGGTCTTCCATTAACAGTACGCTCAGCCATTTCTCACCAAGGAGACTTAACCTCTCTTTGTAGCTTTTACACAGTCTTTTATCCTGTGAATTTTTTTTCCAAGTGGGTCTCACTTCTCGGTCAGTCTGATCAGCAATATATTTGTCATCACTTTTATAACTTATTTCTAAATTCTCGAAATCCTCAAGGACAATGTAAGCCCATTCAGAGCCTCTGAATTTATTATTCAGCCTTTTCAATCGTGGACTTCTCCTTCTTGTTTGTATTACAGACTGTTCAGTTTGACTTGTTATTTCATTTACTTGTTCTGGTTCTTCATTTATTGTCTTTAGACGAGATCTCAGTCTCTTAACAAACCTAGGCCACTTGTCTCCTTTTCTGAGTCTTTTAGCTGGCACTGTGCTCTGGCCTTCTTCCAATGCTCTTTTATTTTCATTCAGTTGTGGCACATCTATTTCAATGCTGTCTTCTGTATCCCTCTCTATCTGACTAGGGCCAGGTCTTATTTCATTTCTGTTTCTTCTGCCTGGTTACTAATCTGGCCTTGTTCAGGTGTTTGCTGAATTTGAGTTTGAATTGGATTTGTTTTGCATTCTTCTTCCTGAATTTTTTTCCTACTTCTATCTGATCCTGCTCAAGCTCTTCGAACCCTTGATTTTCTTCTGCTTGAGCTTCAGCCCTATTACTTATCTGTCCCTCCTCAGACTCTGGAGCTGTGACAGTTATTCGGAATGTCTGAGTATATTGATTTTCCCTTATCTGATCCTCCTCAAGATTACCATTGGCTTGAATTTCTGTAATCTGAGTCCGTTCTTCTAGACCTATCTCATCCTCACTATCACTCTGACTGTCTAGATATGTTTGACTTCCGGTTCTCACGTATTCTGCTGGTATGTCAACTACTGGAATCCAATCATCCTGACTGGTGCTCGGTTGTTCCTCTTCAGCTACTTCAGGATCGATATCTTGAGACCCCTTCAGCTGCACAACCTTCAGCTTCAGTTTCATCATGTTCAGTGTGGAACTCCTTCGCACTTTACAGCTGTGGTGGTAACTAAAATCACTTGACATGGTTTTCCCCACCTCGGTGCAAGGCAAGATTTTCGAGTATGTTTCTTTAGCACTACCCAGTCACCTGGGTTCAGGTCATGTGCTGGAGTTGCTTGTCTGGCGACAGCGTCTTCCCCAACCTGGTGAGAGATAGAATGCACTTGGTCAGCCAGTTCTTTGCAGTACTCCAGTACTAAATCATCAGATATATTTATCAGCTTGTGTCCTGGCACCCATGCTTGCCTCATTGCTCTTCCAGCAGCATGGAGTTAATTCATTCCTTATTGATTGTTGGCAAGATTTACAGTCCATGGCATTATTTCGACAGGGGGGAAATGATTCCGAGTTATTAGGTTATTTTAAGCGACAGTCTTTTTGCACATGAAGGGCGCTTTTGTTTCAAGTTTTGGAAGTGCCTACTGCTTATATCCCACCAACAAAAGGGGAGTTGCTGCAGATTTCAAAGCTCGCAATATTCATTGTGTACACTTCAAGAAGACCCCACTTTCTTCTCACCAGTCCATCAGTGAGTGAATACTTTCCTACTGAAATTAACACAAGACTGGATAACCGCTGCCTAAGAGAGCAGTGCAGGCCCCACACAAAGGATCTCTCTACATAATTAGGAAATGCTCATTAAACACGCAACATCTCCCGAAAAATGCACACTTGTGATTTGTGAGGAAGATGCGTGCCAACATTCAACTTCATTAAGCCCATAGACCAGTCTGTAACCCGTAGGTTTGTTGGGCCACAGGATCTTTGTGGAAGGGGGGCGAGGGATGCAGAAGCGGGAGGGAGCAGCTGCTTGCAGCCGCCCTGCCTACGAGGGGAGGAGAAATGTGCTTCAAACTTCAGTTGCCACCCGAGCAGGCGGTCCAAAGCGCCACCAAATTACTCTTCAAACTCAAAGGGCATTGGCTCCTGCTATGAAAGATTGCACCGGGGCCGCCTCAGCAGGACAAGGTGTGTAAGGTTCAATGGCAGCTGCTGCTTCCTTGAATTGGTTTTAAGGAATGTCCCAGCTTCATTGATTAGCTGGGTTTGTGTAATCTAAACTCAAAGCCGGGGCATACAAATCCCGGATTCATGGCCACGAACACGTCTGCCCAGAGAGATGTTTTTTCCAGGTTCGAGCTAGAAGGCGAGGCTGCACATCACATCTCTGCCCGTGGGCCCTAGCCTAACAATAGAAACTCTGCCTAGTTCTGCAATCTTTCAGCAGCAAACTTGGCCAAAAACTCAGTGCAACTGGATCGTAAGAGCACACCCTAATGATGCCAGTTGAGCACTAGATAAAAACGTGAACTACGAAAGTTCACGAGAGAATGCCTGAAACCGGTACAGAGGGAGAGGACGTAGAAAAAGGCAAACAAGCGGCACTGAAAAAAAAAACAACAGCTGAGAGTGGTGCACATGCGTGCACCACAGCGAGCCATATGTGTTTTCAATTATTGTGCTTCTGTCTGGGCACGATAATCGAAACCACATGGGCTTTGGTGCTTATAAAAGACACCAATAGGCCGTGGGCGGAGCAATGCGCCCGCCTTTGTCCCTTTGCGTACTCTGTTAAAAAACCACACGCACACAAAGCCCAATAGCGGAACCCAAAAGGAAAAGCACAAGCGTAGGCGATTCCAGGGTCCGTTTTCAAATCCCGGACAAAAGGACTCGACTGCGTGAACACTGCTGCGCAGTGCATCATGAGGGCGAGCCCTAAAAAGTGCTTCATTTTTGATTTTCTGAGTGCTGACATAGTCTGAAATATGTGTACAGTTAATATACAGCTATTTACAATTTACTTTTATTTTACACCCCATTTACTCCTGCAAGATTATAACATATTTCACTTTAAAAACTCCTGTCACTTTGCAGTCAAAGAAATAAAAGTAAACACCAATCCACTGTTCAAAGAACAGACAGCAGTTTGTCAGATGAAATAGCCTGACATTTCACCTCTGTCATTGAGTGCTCAGCAAAAGTGAACAGATAGATACATAGAAAATGTAAATACATCTTTATTTAGTGCTCTTTCAGGACACGTCAGAAACAGGCTGGTGACCCACCACTGGGTTGTGACCTACAGTTTGGGAAACTCTGGTCTAGAAGATAAAGTTGTTACCATTCAACCAACCAAACACAGTATCATGCACATTTATATACTCCCCTAACCAAGTTTACACAAAATGACATCTGACAGCTGGAACTTCTCATTCTATATAACCTATTGAATGCTAAGATGCAGGGCAAAAACTGTATTTTCCTTGACTGTGAATGAACCCATACACGAATGCAACAAGTTCAAAATAGGCCTGGATGAAACTTTAAATGCACTAATAACCTTTTTGTCATCGCTGCTGTTTATCCTCTACATGGACTCACTAACCAAGGAGCAGCAGGATTTCCATTTGTACAGAGGCCTAGTCTTAATGTACGCAAACAATATCCTCAATTATTTCTGCCACCCTTCTACAACTTGTCACCTTGATTTGGAAGAATATACAATTTGGGGAGCATTCCGAAATCCAGGTCAATTGGGACAAAATGCGGTTATTTCCTCTGAAAGATGATGCTGCCATGTTGGCGCTGGAGTTTCCGATCCCCTGGGCTATGTGTAGTCAGTTAAATATCTATAAAAAAAAAATATATATATATATATATATTATTATTTTTTTAATAGACGTAGATTGTGGAGGATTGAGACGGCGAAAGACCCGTCGGTGAGGGAACTGGCTGGGGGTGTGTTCGGCTTCGCTTTGCTTTGTAGCGCAGCGGAGGCGGCGTTCAGGCGGGGTGAGACGGCAAACTCCCGCTGGTGAACAAACTGTGGGGAACTGTAGGCGGGGTGCTAGCGGGAAGAAAAGCGATCATACGACAACAACCATAACTATAAGAACATTAATCGCGAAAGAGCCTGCACACTTTAAAAATCCATACTCCGGTAAATGCACGTAGTGTGCGGTGTGTAATCGCCCGGAAAAGGAACTGAGGAGTGAAAATACAGCGTAAACCACAGAGAAATTAGAAACACCTTCGAAACACCTTCAAAACCTTAAAGGAACAGAGCAGCATTTCCAGGAGCCGAATGAACACGAAGTGTTCACTAGGAGCAACAGAGTAACAGAATCATTGGAAGTCAGCGAACTTCAACATAAGGGAGCTGTCGATCCTAGAATCTAAAAGAAGTGACATACCTGGCAACAAGAACGGAACATCAATAAGAATTAATTAAAATCAACCCTGCACAGTGAAGAATGGCAGACAAATCTAGGAACCGCCAAATGAGAGCGAGCGAGTTGCTAAATGATGACAATCCCCCCGCCACAATCACAAGGTCCAAAGGGAATGGGGGTGACACAATTAAGGACAGAACGGTTTTAACCATAGTAAGAGAGTTGCAAGAAATAAACAAGTGGTGGGAGAAAACTACGCTTGAAAAATATATTGAATACAAAAGAATTCCGCGAGGATTGAGAATCCTTATAATGCCATCTCTGAATGATCTAGATACGGATCTAATTAAACTATGGCAGACCGATACAAATGAATGTTCTTTTAAATTAATGAGAACTTTGATCATCCATGCCGAAAGAAAACTTGAGAAGATCACAAGTATAATAACGGCATTAGAAACTGAACTCACAGATATCCATCCCCACATCGGAAGATAATAAAGAAATCATTGAAAATATGGAAAAAAAGGTCGCGAACCATGAAATGGAGGTGGAAAAACGGAAGGCCAATAAATTTACCAGAGACAGATTGGATTATATGAATGGGCGAATATATACATTCGCACGTAGATATGATACCATGAGGAGCCATGTGGCAAAGGACAAGAACACTGATACAGTCACTGAACCAATACATGATGTTGATAGCTCTGAAGTGAGATCTATTGAAGGAGAATCTAGCATTACACCACTGGATTTTCGGGGGGAAATCCAGCTGGCACACATGGTGACGCGACAGAGAGGAAGAGGCAGAGCCAATGCGTGGGGAAGGGAACAAAGACCACCAAAGAAACCCCCGACAAACCAAAAACAAGAAGGGATGGAAAAAGAAACCAAACCAAAAAGAGGCAAAGGAAAGCAAAAGTAACAATGAAGAAAATGATGATATCTGACAATATAGTTATAAACTTATCAAGCAGAGAATTGTCAGATATACAACTTAAACTTTTGAATAGAGGTCTATCTTATTGCCCTACGAAGAATATGAATATACCAAATGCACCCATTGACTTATATAAATTGTGCCGCAAAGTAAAATTAAAGAAATACTTTGCAGAGAAAGAGCGTAGGAAAACACATACCCCCAAGGCAAAAGAAATACTGTCAACTGTCAGACAAAAGAATCTACCGGCCATGATAACTTTAACATCTATTAAAGAAAGTCCTTCAGCAAGTCAAGAGGATAACACAATATCATCACAAATGGAGATGGAGTTCTGTGACTCACTGGGGATACCCACAAATATTGGAGGTAACAGTGGTTTAAAGAGAAATTCAAGGTTCTGTCCACAACTTCCACCAGGCAATAAAGTGGATTTGTTTTATGAACTAATGGTAGAAGAAATAACCAAAATTGCAGACAAGGCTGTGAAGAAAAAACAAAATCTTTCACCACAAGAGTATAAGGCCATGACTGAATTGAAAGACGATGCAACAATAATAATCAAATCATCGGATAAAGGTGGGAATCTCGTTGTACAGGATGGATCTAAATACATTGAGGAAGCCAATAGGCAACTAGACAATCAAGAACATTATGAGAAATTAACGAACAACCCAATGGAAGAATGGACCAGTGAATATCATTCGCTGTTATTGGGCTGGAAAGACAGAGGCCTATTGGACTTTGATGACTATTGCTATCTAAAAACTGAAAATCCAATTGTTGCAACAATATACTTTTTACCAAAAGTACATAAATCCCTTACGTGCCCTCCCGGAAGACCAATTGTAAGTTCCACAGGGTCATTATTGGAATCAACATCAAGATTCATAGATATTTTTCTAATGAACTATGTGACAGCACTGCCATCTTTCCTTAGGGATACAATGGATTTCTTAAAGAAAATCTCTGAGAGTGAATGGAAACCACATTTTCTAATGGCAACCATAGATGGCACCACTCACTTGAGTATGATAACTGTTGGGACTGCTAATACCAGGATGCAACACTTTGCATACGCCGAGTGCGGCGTTAAGACACGCCCAGATGGGTGGGTTTTGTTTAAATAAAGCAGGTGTTCCCAACTGACGGTTGCTGTGTTTCCTGAATGCTGTGTGGCTCGTGATCAAGGGGCAACCCGAAACACGTAGAGCTGAGTGTTTTGATGGACAGTGCTGGCAGCAATTGGCAGAACCCTGGGTGGCAGAAGGTGTTCTCCGCTGTGGCCTACTTACAAGGGCAACCTTTTGTTTGGATTTATAAAGCGGTCGGCTCCGGTCGCATGGTTGCGGATCCTGGCAGCGAATGTTCGTGTGCCGCTAAAGGGAGCTGAGGTTTTCAATACCCTGGGCTGACATATTCCAAAGGATGCTGATTAGGTACTTTACATCACCCACTGTGGATTTTAATTTTCAGCAATAGGAACTAATGGCACCACTCACTTGAGTATGATAACTGTTGGGACTGCTAATACCAGGATGCAACACTTTGCATACGCCGAGTGCGGCGTTAAGACACGCCCAGATGGGTGGGTTTTGTTAAAATAAAGCAGGTGTTCCCAACTGACGGTTGCTGTGTTTCCTCAATGCTGTGTGGCTGGTGATCAAGGGGCAACCCGAAACGCGTAGAGCTGAGTGTTTTGATGGACAGTGCTGGCAGCAACTGGCGGAACCCTGGGTGGCAGAAGGTGTTCTCCGCTGTGGCCTCCTTACAAGGGCAACCTTTTGTTTGGATTTATAAAGCGGCCGGCTCCGGTCGCAAGGAGAGCCCGCCGCATGGTTGCGGATCCTGGCAGCGAATGTTTGTGTGCCGCTAAAGGGAGCTGAGGTTTTCAATACCCTGTGGTGACATATTCCAAAGGATGCTGATAATGTACTTTACATCACCCACTGTGGATTTAAATTTTTGGCAATAGGAACTAATGGCACCACTCACTTGAGTATGATAACTGTTTGGACTGCTAATACCAGGATGCTACACTTTGCATACGCCGAGTGCGGCGTTAAGACACACCCAGATGGGTGGGTTTTGTTTAAATAAAGCAGGTGTTCCCAACTGACGGTTGCTGTGTTTCCTAAATGCTGTGTGGCTCGTGATCAAGGGGCAACCTGAAATGCATAGAGCTGAGTGTTTTGATGGACAGTGCTGGCAGCAATTGGCGGAACCCTGGGTGGCAGAAGGTGTTCTCCGCTGTGGCCTCCTTACAAGGGCAACCTTTTGTTTAGATTTATAAAGCGGCCGGCTCCGGTCGCAAGTAGAGCCCACCGCTTGGTTGCGGATCCTGGCTGCGAATGTTCGTGTGCCGCTAAAGGGAGCTGAGGTTTTCAATACCCTGGGGTGACATATTTCAAAGGATTCTGATTATGTACTTTACATCACCCACTGTGGATTTAAATTTTCAGAAATAGGAACTAATGGCACTACTCACTTGAGTATGATAACAGTTGGGACTGTTAATACCGGGATGCAACACTTTGCATACGCCGAGTGCGGCATTAAGACACGCCCATATGGGTGGGTTTTGTTTAAATAAAGCAGGTGTTCCCAACTGACGGTTGTTGTGTTTCCTGAATGCTCTGTGGCTCGTGATCAAGGGGCAACCCGAAACGTGTAGAGCTGAGTGTTTTGATGGACAGTGCTGGCAGCAATTGGCGGAACCCTGGGTGGCAGAAGGTGTTCTCTGCTGTGGCCTCCTTACAAGGGCAACCTTTTGTTTGGATTTATAAAGCGGCCGGCTCCGGTCGCAAGTAGAGCCCACCGCTTGGTTGTGGATCCTGGCTGCGAATGTTCGTGTGCCGCTAAAGGGATCTGAGGTTTTCAATACCCTGGGGTGACATATTCCAAAGGATGCTGATTATGTACTTTACATCACCCACTGTGGATTTTAATTTTCGGCAATAGGAACTAATGGCACTACTCACTTGAGTATGATAACAGTTGGGACTGTTAATACCGGGATGCAACACTTTGCATACGCCGAGTACGGAGTTAAGACACGCCCAGATGGGTGGGTTTTGTTTAAATAAAGCAGGTGTTCCCAACTGACGGTTGCTGTGTTTCCTGAATGCTGTGTGGCTCGTGATCAAGGGGCAACCCGAAACGCGTAGAGCTGAGTGTTTTGATGGACAGTGCTGGCAGCAATTGGCAGAACCCTGGGTGGCAGAAGGTGTTCTCTGCTGTGGCCTCCTTACAAGGGCAACCTTTTGTTTGGATTTATAAAGCGGCCGGCTCCGGTCGCAAGGAGAGCCCGCCGCATGGTTGCGTATCCTGGCAGCGAATGTTCGTGTGCTGCTAAAGGGAGCTGAGGTTTTCAATACCCTGAGGTGACATATTCCAAAGGATGCTGATTATGTACTTTACATCACCCACTGTGGATTCTAATTTTCGGCAATAGGAACTAATGGCACCACTCACTTGAGTATGATAATTGTTGGGACTGCTAATACCAAGATGCAACACTTTGCATATGCCGAGTGCGGCGTTAAGACACACCCAGATGGATGGGTTTTGTTTAAATAAAGCAGGTGTTCCCAACTGACGGTTGCTGTGTTTCCTGAATGCTGTGTGGCTCGTGATCAAGGGGCAACCCAAAAGGCGTAGAGCTGAGTGTTTTGATGGACAGTGCTGGCAGCACTTGGCGGAACCCTGAGTGGCAGAAGGTGTTCTCCACTGTGGCCTCCTTACAAGGGCAACCCTTTTGTTTGGATTTATAAAGCGGCCAGCTCCGGTCGCAAGTAGAGCCCGCCTCATGGTTGCAGATCCTGGCAGCAAATGTTCGTGTGCGGCTAAAGGGAGGTGAGGTTTTCAATACCCTGTGGTGACATATTCCCAAGGATGCTGATTATGTACTTTACATCACCCACTGTGGATTTTAATTTTCGGCAATAGGAACCTATAGCACCACTCACGTGAGTATGATAACTGTTGGGACTGCTAACACCAGGATGCAATACTTTGCATACGCCGAGTGCGGCGTTAAGACACACCCAGATGGGTGGGTTTTGTTTAAATAAAGCAGGTGTTCCCAACTGACGGTTGCTGTGTTTCCTGAATGCTGTGTGGCTCGTGATCAAGGGGCAACCCGAAATGCATAGAGCTGAGTGTTTTGATGAACAGTGCTGGCAGCAATTGGCGGAAACCTGGGTGGCAGAAGGTGTTCTCCGCTGTGGCCTCCTTACAAGGGCAACCTTTTGTTTGGATTTATAAAGCGGCCGGCTCCGGTCGCAAGTAGAGCCCGCCGCTTGGTTGCGGATCCTGGCTGCGAATGTTCGTGTGCCGCTAAAGGGAGCTGAGGTTTTCAATACCCTGGGGTGACATATTCCAAAGGAGGCTGATTATGTACTTTACATCACCCACTGTGGATTTTAATTTTCGGCAATAGGAACTAATGGCACTACTCACTTGAGTATGATAACAGTTGGGACTGTTAATACCGGGATGCAACACTTTGCATACGCAGAGTGCGGCGTTAAGACACGCCCAGATGGGTGTGTTTTTTTTAAATAAAGCAGGTGTTCCCAACTGACGGTTGCTGTGTTTCCTGAATGCTGTGTGGCTCGTGATCAAGGGGCAACCAGAAACGCGTAGAGCTGAGTGTTTTGATGGACAGTGCTGGCAGCAATTGGCGGAACCCTGGGTGGCAGAAGGTGTTCTCCGCTGTGGCCTCCTTACAAGGGCAACGTTTTGTTTGGATTTATAAAGCGGCCGGCTCCGGTCGCAAGGAGAGCCCGCCGCATGGTTGCAGATCCTGGCAGCAAATGTTCGTGTGCCGCTAAAGGGAGGTGAGGTTTTCAATACCCTGTGGTGACATATTCCCAAGGAAAAATAGGATGATATTAAATTCCCCCTTTTTTTCTCGGAATATGACTGAGATATGTGATACACCCACTGGAGGGTTAGATGTTGAAAATTGTGATGACTGGCGTTTAGAAACCCAGTGGAGGGCAATGTGAATAATAGAGGCATGATGATAGTTTAGAAAACTGATCTTAATAATAGGCAACCCACTTGTGGGTAAATGCGCAAATAGATTGAAGAATAAGATGTGAGCCATCATTCAGTTTTGACATTCACAAAGATCTTTTTATTGCGAGTTACAAAAAATGCGTCTCCGTAGAAAAACCACATGTACCAGAATGCCCAGGGGGTATTAACAGGAGGTGATGTCATAGGAAACTGTTAATGTTTTTTTAAAATGGCACAAAAAATTGTGGTTCCATGTCAGTCTCGTGAGCAAGGTCTTGGTAAAGACTGAAACGCGTAGAGTTGCTGCTGGCTGAGCTGTTATGAAATAAAGAAAATCTAACCACTGATTGGGAGTGGATCGCTGTTGTTAATACTGATTCTGGAGTGCACGAGCAAAATCTCTGCGGAGAAACAGGAATGCATATATATATATATATATATATATATATATATATATATATATGTATATATATATTCACTGAAAAAACCATAGGTTATAGACCATATATAGTTAGGAATTAGCATTTAGAAAACCTTATTTTACTCACACAAAACCATTGAAATTCCATATATAGTTAGTTGCACTAACTATATATCGCGCACCCGCAGTGTCAGTGACATCACTGATGACATCACTGATGACATCTCAAATGACATCACTGATGACATCACTGATGACATCTCAAATGACATCACTGATGACATCATGACACACCAATACCAGTTACTACATACGCACTCACTGATTCCTACGTCTACACACACATTCACTCATTCACCCATACAATCACTCATACATACAGTCACTCATTATTACAACACTATCATATGCACTCATACACCTATGCAGACAGTCACACACTGCCACTCATCCATGGAGTTACTCACACACCAAGTCAGTCCTGTAAAGAATCAATCACACTTCCATTTCTTCATCTATACAGTTAAACACAGAACACCATACTTCAGTGACATCACTGATGACATCACTAATGACATCTGAAATGACATCACTGATGACATCTCAAATGACATCACTGATGACATCATGACACACCAATACCAGTTACTACATACGCACTCACTGATTCGTACGTCTACACACACATTCACTCATTCACCCATACAATTACTCATACATACAGTCAGTTATTATTAGAACACTATCATATGCACTCATACACCTAGTCAGTCCTGTGAAGAATCAATCACACTTCGATTTCCTCATCTATAGTTAAACACAGAACACCATACTTTTCACACATATACTAACACATACTTACTCTCTTATACAATCACTGATACAAGTACACATTGATATGCACAGAGTCCCACACCTCCCAGCCAGCCACACACACACTCAGTCTTCCATACATCCACTCATTCTTCAATATGTAAAACGTATTTAAACTTTACAAAAACACACAGACACTAGATGATGTCATCAGTGATGTCATTTGAGATGTCATCAGTGATGTCATCAGTGATGTCACTGACCATGTCATGAATGATGTAATATGTGACATCATCAGCAGTGGATTGCGGGTGCGCGATATATAGTTAGTGCAACTAACTATATATGGAATTTCAATGGTTTTGTGTGAGTAAAATAAGGTTTTCTAAATGCTAATTCCTAACTATATATGGTCTATAACCTATGGTTTTTTCAGTGAATTTTCAAGGTTTTGTAAATGCTAATTCCTAACTATATATGGTCTATAACCTATGGTTTTTTCTGTGAATTTCATTGGTTTTTTAACAGCTAATATCTGTAGCTGTAAAATGTATTCTTCTTTAAATCCAAAAATATATTTTATATGTTTATGAATAATTTTTTTTTTAAATATTTTTTTTTCTTCGTTCCCGCTTCGCGAATCGGGAAGCTTCCCGTTAGCTGACCTTGATGCCGCGAAATAGACCGCGAGCCGGTAAACGTTTCTTTACCGCAAGTGCCGCGTTAGAAAACAACATCGTGACGCCTCCCGTCCGCATGACGTTTCACGTTGTCGCGTGATACGTCATATGACGTGCTACGTTAGCGAACTGGTACGCGAAGCGAGTCGCAAAGCGCAGGTTTCTGGAAGCAAACCGGGAGGCCCTGCAAAGCGCTTAACGTAAACACAGCAAGTCATGTGACTTGGTAATAACACTTTTCATTGGTTCATTTCACTTTTGGTTTCCTAATGATGTAAGACTAGGTCATATAATCTAAAATGAACACTTTTGATTGGTTGAGAACTCTTGTTTTTCCCAAATGATGAAAATCCCTCCTTCTTTCCTCACTCTGACTTTCATCATTGTGATAGAAAGACCCTTTGTGATCACTGAGCAATGGCTTCTTTAGTAGCTTCAGCTGGTGCTTCCCCACCACCTCCACCACATCCAAGGAAGAGTGGACCACCTGCTCAAGTTATAATTCAACAAGAAGAGGAAGAAGAGGAACAGGACGACGAGCACGAAGAGAGGCAGTTTTTGCCTGAGCAGCCCAGGACGTCTCACCGGAAAGAAAACTTCATTTGGCAATTTTTTAAAATTCCCAAAGGTCAGAAAAAAGTAAATGCAAGATACGTAACTTGCCTTATATGTCAAGATAGACTGTCCAGAGGAACCGAGAAAAAATACAGTTTCGGAAACTACACAATGCATCGCCATATGACTAGGTGGCATCCTAACAACTACAGTGCTGCACAGTTTCGGAACGACCTAGATAATCTCCCTATTATGGCCAGAAGATCTGTTGTACCGGAAGTAACAGGACCAGAGGGCAGGGAGATGGTGCCAAATATACAAATGAAATTTGGTGAAGTAAAACACATCTGCGTATTTTGCGATGGATTCATTTCCTACGGAGAAAGAAGCATCACTCTGATCAACAGAGCTATTGACTATCATATGCAAGTTTGTACGAAACGCCCAAAATAATAAATACTTCTTTTTTTGTTTTGTTGCTCCTGTTGAGGCCTTTACAATGAATCGTTTTCATTGCCCCCTCCAAGAAAAACCCAAAAAAATATAAAACTGTTCAGAAAAATTCAAAAAAAGTAAAAAAATGTTCCGAAAAATAATAAAAAAAATATAAAACAACAAAAACAATAAAAAAAAAGTTCTTTTCAGAACTACCTCCCCGTTATTAAATAATTGGTACAATATTTGGAACTGTGCCAACCTCTATTTCTCTTAGTTCGCTTCCCAGTTCGCTCACCGGTACGCGAACCGGAAGCGAACCAAAAACAGTAAGTATAAGGGAAGGAAACAGACACTTATGTTAAAAGAAAGACAGCTATAGGGGAGTAAACTAGAGATACTATTACCCGTAATCCACTGCTGATGATGTCACATATTACATCATTCATGACATGCTCAGTGACATCATCAGCAGAGGATTGCGGGTTTTTTGGCAACGTGCCTTATCCACGGTTTAATAACGCTGCCTTTTGCTTTATATAAGTTTTCAAATTGTATGAAATATATACCAATAGGTCATTATGAACCTTTAGGTAGTGCTTTTCTTCATGAGGTCTGGTCGCTTCCATACACATACAGATGTTTCAAAGATGATCAAGAAGTTTATCTGAATGGAGAGGAATGCACTGAGACGCCAGATCATTCACTAATGTGTAGGCACATACAGTTACACGGTTCATGCAACAAACACCAACCAAATATGGCTTGCGTGTTGCAAGGCACGCCAGTTCCTGCTATCATCCCCACGTTCAAGTTGTTGGAAAATGGTAGTTATTTGATGCTCAATAATGAAGATTGTTCTGAGTTAATTAAAAGTATTCCTTTTATCGTAACAGTAAGTGAACGGGTTATTTGCTGCAGAAATGTTCTATTTCCTCCCACACATGAACATAGGGAGTTTTCAATCTGGCCACAAATACCAACCTTGGGACAGATTTCAACGGCATGGCAAGAATAAGAGCTCTTTTGTCTCAGAGAGAGGTGGCCTTGAGTTCGGCCCGTGAAACTTTCGTGCTTCACATAGCGAACACCCGTACAGAGGTGCAGACCCTTTTCAATTCAGATTTGCCTTTCAATTTCAGCAAGATGGTTCCGACTATCTTTAACGCATCCTCCACAAAGGCCCTGGCGCACTTTTTTAAAGTTGTTACCAGTGGTCTCGTGACTTCATTTGAGAAAATCTTTGGAGTCATCCCTGCTTCCTTTCATTCTATTTTCTCCACTCTGGTTCGTGGATTGGCATTTTTACTTGCATTACCAGCGGACGCTCTTGTGCTTTTTTACATTTTTAAATATGGATGTCCCTCCTATGCAACCTCCCACCCTGCAGCTGCTGACACTGTTCCGCAATCGCATGCTAGAATATTATGGCACAATGCCGTTGGCGATATTAAGCACGGCATATGGATTATCTTTTCGATTCTCCTACTTCACCTGTGTCCAGCCTGTATTTCACTGCCTGACCTGTGATTTCGATTGGGCCATTGATTTGTGTCTCTGCGGACCGGTTTCTCCTGACGTCGACTTTAATCAGCTGATGACTCCTATCATTACTCACGAGTTGGTTTGTCCTGGCGAAAGGATTATGGCTGTGGCATTGATGCATGGACTACTTGGTCCCTGGAATTTACTGGCGGCAGCACAGTCTTTCTTGGAACAGAGCTTTCTTGAAAACCCACCGAGCTGTCCTCTGATGGTGATAGAGGATCCGGTGCTGGGAGAGCACGTATGTTCTTTTCCGCTTTTAAATTGGATGGCTGAACTGTTTTCGGATGAAGACGGTGACTTCCTATTGGAGGCTGTTGCAGCTTATTTTGCATACACAGTTATGTCATAGACCTTTTTCATGTTTGATATGCTGAGTACTAGCATTTCATTGACAATTCATTGACTTATTTGTCAAGTTTTTATTATTTACCTTGCCTATTGGCTTAAGACTCGATAAAGTACTTGGCTGTTTTATTTTTCTTTAGCATTACATTTTCCTAGTTTTTAATGCTTTACCTTGCGGACCGTCCACATATAAACTTGCAATCTACTCTCATGAGATGGCACTTCTATTATCTTATTCAGTTCGTTTCCGGATCATGGGGAGGTGTCATCTAGGTCCTGGATATCTTTACACCGTGTTAAGTTAGCATGGGCTCATTACCGGTTTAAACGCCATTTTTCCTTTTTTGCAACTTCTGCACACGACACTTAGTTGTTGCTTTAGCTTTCCACCTAGTAGTTCATCGTGGTTTACATGAGAATAATATGTTATTGCTCTACTATCTGCTTTGCTTGTTAAACTATATCTGTACAGCGAGTGCTAAAGTTTCAAGAACAACACGATACAGAATTGTTATGAGGTCTGATCTCCACGACTTCATACTCATAACATAAGTGCAACTTCTGCCAATTCTGGGCATGAGGCGGGTTTTATATTGCTTTGCCGAACACACATACACAACAGTTGATGCGGTTCACATGAAGAGAGAGCTGGTGTATGCTGATGTGATTCCTTCAAATCTAAGACACTAAAGTATGGGCACGCCCTAAACCAACACAAAGAGACCTTCTTAGCAAATAATATAATATGTGTATTAGGGAGGGTGAGATATAAGCAGCCGCGGGCCGTGGAGGGAGTTACGGTGAGGCAGGGAGGCGGGGAGGGGGAGAAGCAGGGTGGAGCCCTCTCTACCTTGCCCCTCCCCCTCCCCGCCTCCCTGCCCCACCGTAACTCCCTCCACGGCCCGCGGCTGCTTATAAGTGTTGCTAACTCTTATTCATTTACAGCATGTTAACATACTGTCACCATTCGCTTTTTATGTACTAGTAACTATGCTGGTAATTTTGCTACTGATAATATGTGTACTTGTATTCTCCACCCTGCTTCTCCCCCTCCCCGCCTCCCTGCCTCACCGTAACTCCCTCCACGGCCCGCGGCTGCTTATAAGTGTTGCTAACTCTTATTCATTTACAGCATGTTAACATACTATCACCATTCGCTTTTTATGTACTAGTAACTATGCTGGTAATTTTGCTACTGATAATATGTGTACTTGTATTATCTAAGATACTACGCCTGAGAAGACGGCATTAGTAAATAAACATTTCAAATACACATGTGTTCTTCTTAACTCCATGTTCTGGTTTCTAAGAAATATATAACGACCGACTGTTCATGAGTTCCACGTATCCTGAGGTACTATAAGTTCATATTCTGGATTGTCTAAACATTGAGAGTTTGTTATATCCAATGTGACACTGTACCTAGCTTGCTAAGGAGTTTTTGATTACTAACGTGAGTTTTGGGACACCCTAATTCGCCGAGGTTCCAATCCTCTGTCCACAGTTCTGTGTGAGAACAGAAACCCTGCGACAGGGGCACCCCCGACCCTTGCTGGAGCTTCATCACACTTGCGATACAACTCCAGCAATGCGCCACCTTTACGGCACAGATACATCACGCATCTGTGCTGTTTTTGCCCCATGATGCGCCGCATTGTAAATGCAGCACACCATAGGTGACGGAACAGCGGCACAGAATGACTAACACATCCCTGGTGATGCGCCAGTCATCATAAATGTATCCCTATGCTTCTTATCTTGTTAGAGATGAACCGCCATATGTATCATCAAAGTTTTTAGCATTTCCTAAATAGCGAACTTTAAGGAATAAATAGCGATTCTTTACCATTCCTAGTTTGCGATTAGCTATTTGCTAATTACAAATTACCCATTCATTTCCTTCATTTCCATAGGGCGGTTGGACTCACTTTTAGCTCGAACGGCTGAATGGATTTCCACGAAACTTGGCAAAATTGTAGGGACTGGTAGCCCGATGTGCCTTTGCTATGTCTCAAGATATATGCTCCAGTGGTTTTTACGAAAATTAACCTTTGAAAAATATATATTGGGCTACATTGGCCTATATATATGTTGGAGCCCAAATGTAGCCCAATGTAGCCCAATGAAGCCCAATGTAGCCCAATGTAGCCCAAAGATGACCGCCAGACACACAAAAAAACAAATGTAGCCCAAATATCAGCCAGATGTAGCCCAACTATAGCCCAGTGACAGAATGACCAATCAGCTTCGCAAACCTCCGTTACGCGAAGCGGAGCGCTGTTACAGATATATATCTTTTTTTGAACGTTAATTTCTCAAAATCCACTGGAGCACATATATTGAGACCTAGCAAAGGCACATCGGGATACCAGTCCCTAATATTTTGCCAAGTTTCGTGCAAATCCATTCAGCCGTTCGATTATTATTATTATTATTTTTTTTTGCCCCGCGGGGCCCTTTTAAAACCTCCACATCAAACCTAGGGGGTCAGCGAGGATCTACTATGCCCCCTTATAGTTATTTCCCCCTTTGTTTTGACCTCCTCTTGTCTCTCGATCCTACCGAGAGACAAGATGGCGGCCGCTACGGACTTTTTGGAATGTTGACAGACGCCGGAGAACCAATCAGCTTCGCTTCACAAAGCTCCGTTGCGCGAAAAGTACGCGTCCTGGGACGCTGCCAGGTCCGCTGTTACAGATATATATCTTTTTTTAAACGTTAATTTCTCAAAATCCACTGGAGCACATATATTGAGACCTACAAAAGGCACATCGGGCTACCAGTCCCTACAATTTTGCCAAGTTTCGTGCAAATCCATTCAGCCGTTCGGGCTAAAAGTGAGGCCAACCGCCCTATGGAAAACTCAATGTTAAAAACACGTTTTGGGACCCCGCTTTTTTCTCGGCCCCCCCTTGACGAACCGCCCCCCAAATTTTCAAGGGCTGCTCAGAAACAAAATGTGCCATTTTCCTGAAAATTTCAGCCAATTCCGTCCACAAACGCCAAAGTTATTAGACATAGAATTTTCAAAAAACCCATAGAGAAAAAATCCTAACTATATATACCTACTGGCGACCGCCAGTAGGTAATATATATATTACCTACCGGCGGTTGCCAGTAGGTAGTTATAGTTAGGACCTAATTTCCAGAGGAAATGCACAACATTCTATTTGGAATAACTTTGCCGCCTGTGGACGAATCTTTGCTAATTTCTCCAAGAAGATGGCCCGCTCTGCTCCTTCCCTGAAATTTTTGGGGGGATTTGTCAAGTGGGGGCTGAGAAAAAAGGGGGGTCCCAAAACGTGTTTTTCCCATTTTATTTTCCAAAGGACGATTAGACACGGCTACAGTTCGTACTGCTGAACGGAATTACAAGAAATTTGGCCAAATGGTAGAGTCTGTTTCGCAGATCACGCTTTTGCTTAAATGGTGTAAATCCCTCCAGTAGTTCCTGAGAAAATCAAACGAAAAGAAATATATATATCTAGCATTCCGAGCACGATCTGTATGCTGATTGGCTGTCCACTGTCTGTTAAAACTCCAAACCAGAAATTGTTGGCAGCCATCTTGGGACCAATATACATGGTAGCACCTCATTAAAAAGCATTGCAGTTAATAGAAGGTTTTAAGACTTTAGTTACATTATAAATCATTTGTTGATAGTACCATACTCATTTTTGGAATTGTGGTGTGTTCTAAGGTGATTTTACCATGTGAAAAGGCCTTCTGCTGGATATCATGAATCATGTTTTAGAGAAAACTATTTTCTCATGCTTTTCCCACAGAGGTTTGGAAGGTGATCTATAAGCTAAACTGAGAGCATATTTTCTGTAAGTTCACATTATCATTCTCTGTCATGTGAGAATGAAGTCTGGTCTGGCATTCTCAGTAAAATATGTACATCCAACAAGAGCAGAGACTGTCAGTTGATTCCTTTGTGTTCTACTGCAGCTTCCCAGAGTGTTCTAAAGAACAACTAGAGCGCTAACAGTCCTACTTATGACAAACGTTTGGCACACCTGAAGCCATCTTGATTGGAATAAAGTGGTAACTCTTAAAACATTTAATTTAAAAAGGAACACCATGAGGGGGTTAATTTTGCCATAGAAAGTATGATTAATGCTGCAGAAAGAAAAATTAGGGCACATTTTGAGTGACTTCTCAAATCCTCTTCTATTTCATTTAGAAATTCTGACATGCAGACTGAAACATGCACTTTCAATACTAGCAGCAGACTTCCCTGGTGAGCAGTAGCTTTACTACAGTGATCTGATAAGCAACTAGAGTGCTAACATTCTGAATTCATGGCAAATGTGTGACACATCTGAATGCCTCCTTGATGGAATCAAAGTAAAAAACTGAAAGTATTTCCTACTGAGGAGACTGTAGTAAATGAGGAAATTAGGAAACTTCATAACAAATACGTCTCCCAAGATGGTCACCAGAGACAAAAAAGCCCAAATGTAGCACAAATAGAGCTTTACTACAGTGATCTAATAAGCAACTAGAGTGCTAACATTCTGAATTCATGGCAAATGTGTGACACATCTGAATGCCTCCTTGATGGAATCAAAATAAAAAACTGAAAGTATTTCCTACTGAGGAGACTGTAGTAAATGAGGAAATTAGGAAACTTCATAACAAATACGTCTCCCAAGAAGGTCACCAGAGACAAAAAAGCCCAAATGTCCCAGAGTGTTCTAAAGAACAACTAGAACGCTAACAGTCTTACTTATGACAAAAGTATGGCACACCTGAAGCCATCTTGATTGGAATAAAGTGGTAACACTTAAAACATTTAATTTGCAAAGGAACAAAATGAGGGGGTTCATTTTGCCATAGAAATTATGATTAGTGCTGCAGAAAGAAAAATTAGGGCACATTTTCACTTCTCAAATCCTCTTCTATTTCATTAAAAGATTCTGACATGCAGACTGAAACATGCACTTTGAATACCAGCAGCTGACTTCCCTGGTGAGCAGAATCTTTACTACAGTGATCTAATGAGCAACCAGAGTGCTAACATTCCGAATTTATGGCAAATGTGTGACACATCTGAATGCCTTCTTGATGGTACCAAAGTACACAAGCATTGAAAATGCAATAGGTTTCGCCCTCGTTTAAGTTAAAGCAATTCTGATTGTAATTAGGTGGCTTTTTAGCTTTGCTTGTATTAGTGTTTTTCATACTTTCCTGTACATAACATGCATTTGTATGCGTATATGTATATGTATGCATGCATTTATATTTGTATTTATATAGATATGCATTTTATATATATGTTTATATATGTATGTAGACATATATATATATACACACATACTTATATATAAATGCATATGCATAAATGTATGTGCATATGTGTGCGTGTAGAGAGAGTTAGAGAGAGGTAGAGAGGTAAAGGTAGAGAGGTAGAGGTAGAGAGGTAGAGGTGTAGAGGTAGAGAGGTAGAGGTAGAGAGTAGTAAAGATAGAAGTAGAGAGTGAGTATTAGAGAGTAGAGAGTAGAGAGTAGTACAGAGTAGTAGAGAGAGTAGCAGAGAGTGAGTAGTAGAGAGTAGTAGAGTGAGTAGTAGCGAGTGAGTAGTAGAGTAGTAGAGAGTGAGTATTAGAGTGAGAGGTAGAGAGTAGTAGAAGAGAGTAGTAGAGAGTGAGTAGTAGAGAGTGAGTAGTAGAATGAGTAGCAGAGTGAGTAGTAGAGAGTGAGTAGTAGAGAATAGTTGAGAGTAGTAGAGAGAGAGAGAGAGTAGTAGAGAGTGAGTAGTAGAGAGTAGTAGAGAGTGAGTAGTAGAGAGAGTAGTAGAGAGTAGTAGAGTATTAGAGAATGAGTATTAGAGAGTAGTGGGGTAGTAGAGAGTGAGTAGTAGAGAGTGAGTAGTAGGGAGTAGTAGAGAGAGTAGTAGAGTGAGTAGTAGAGAGTGAGAAGTAGAGAGAGTAGAAGAGAGTGAGTAGTAGAGAGTAGTAGAGACCGAGTAGTAGAGAGTGAGAAGTGGAGAGTGAGTAGTGGAGAGTGAGTAGTAGAGAGTGAGTAGTAGAATGAGTAGCAGAGTGAGTAGTAGAGAGTGAGTAGTAGAGAATAGTTGAGAGTAGTAGAGAGAGAGAGAGAGTGGTAGAGAGTGAGTAGTAGAGAGTAGTAGAGAGTGAGTAGTAGAGAGAGTAGTAGAGAGTAGTAGAGTATTAGAGAATGAGTATTAGAGAGTAGTGGGGTAGTAGAGAGTGAGTAGTAGAGAGTGAGTAGTAGGGAGTAGTAGAGAGTGAGTAGTAGAGTGAGTAGTAGAGAGTAGTACAGAGCAAGTAGTAGAGTATGTAGTAGAGAGTGAGTAGTAGAGAATAGTAGAGAGAGTAGTAGAGTGAGTAG
Source organism: Lissotriton helveticus (assembly GCF_964261635.1). Taxonomy (NCBI): domain Eukaryota; kingdom Metazoa; phylum Chordata; class Amphibia; order Caudata; family Salamandridae; genus Lissotriton; species Lissotriton helveticus. Next base: position 2,072,401,024 of record NC_136057.1, on the reverse strand, counting down.
TAGAGAGTGAGAAGTAGAGAGAGTAGAAGAGAGTGAGTAGTAGAGAGTAGTAGAGACCGAGTAGTAGAGAGTGAGAAGTGGAGAGTGAGTAGTGGAGAGTGAGTAGTAGAGAACGAGTAGTAGAGAGTGAGTAGTAGAGAGTGAGTAGTAGAGAGTGAGTAGTAGAGAGAGAGTAGTAGAGAGTGAGTAGTAGAGAGTAGTAGAGTGAGTAGTAGAGAGAGAGTAGTAGAGAGTGAGTAGTAGAGTAGTAGAGAGTGAGTGGTAGAGAGTAGTAGAGAGTGTTTAGAGTGAGTAGTAGAGAGTGAGTAGTAGAGAGAGTAGTAGAGAGCAGTAGAGTAGTAGAGAGTGAGTAGTAGAGAGCGAGTAGTAGAGATTGAGTAGTGGAGAGTGAGTAGTAGAGAGTGAGTAGTAGAGAGTGAATAGTAGAGAGTGAGTAGTAGAGAGTGGTAAAGAGAGTAGTAGAGAGTGAGTAGTAGAGAGAGAGTAGTAGAGAGTGAGTAGTAGAGGGGTGTGGTAGAGAGTAGTAGTGAGTAGTAGAGAGTAGTAGAGAGTGAGTAGTAGAGAGTAGTAGTAGAGAGTAGTAGAGAGTGAGTAGTAGAGAGTAGTAGCGAGTGAGTAGTAGAGAGTAGTAAAGAGTGAGTAGTAGAGAATGAATAGTAGAGAGTGAGTAGTAGAGAGTGAGTACTAGTGACAGAGTAGTAGAGAGTGAGTAGTAGGGTAGTAGAGAGTGAGTAGTAGAGTAGTAGAGAGTGAGTAGTAGAGAGAGAGTACTAGAGAGTAGTAGAGAGTGAGTAGTAGAGTGAATAGTAGAGAGTAATAGAGAGAGAGTCGTAGAAAGTGAGTAGTAGAGAGTGAGTAGTAGAGAGTGAGTAGTAGAGAGAGAGTAGTAGAGAGTGAGTAGTAGAGTAGTAGATAGTAGTCAGTCAGTGTCAGTCAGTGTCAGTCAGTCAGTGTCAGTCAGTCAGTCAGTGTCAGTCAATCAGTGTCAGTCAGTGTCAGTCAGTCAGTGTCAATCAGTGTCAGTCAGTGTCAGTCGATGTCAGTGTCAGTCAATCAGTGTCAGTCAGTGTCAATCAGTCAGTGTCAGTCAGTCAGTGTCAGCTAGAGCAGCTCTGCTGACCTGGTTCTCTGGCTCTAAAGCAGCTCTGCTGACCTGGTTCTCTGGCTCTAAAGCAGCTTTGCTTACTTGGTTCTCTCCCTCTAAAGCAGCTCTGTTGACCTGGTTTCTCTGGCTCTACAGTAGGTCTGCTGACCTGGTTCTCTGGCTCTAGAGCAGCTCTGCTGACCCTTTTCTATGGCTCTAAAGCAGTTCTGCTGACATGGTTCTCTGGCTCTAGAGCAGCTCTGCTGACCTGGTTCTCTCCCTCTAGAGCAGCTCTGCTGACCTGGTTCTCTCCCTCTAAAGCAGTTCTACTGACCTGGTTTCTCTGGCTCTACAGCAGCTCTGCAGACCTGGTTCTCTGGCTCTAGATCAGCTCTGCTGGCCTGGTTCTTAGGCTCTAGAGCAGCTCTGCTGACCTGGGTCTCTGGCTCTGAAGCAGCTCCGCTGACCTGGTTCTCTGGCTCTAAAGCAGCTCTGCTGACCTGGTTCTCTGGCTCTAAAGCAGCTCTGCTGACATGGTTCTCTGGCTCTAAAACAGCTCTGCGGACATGGTTCTCTGGCTCTAGAGCAGCTCTGCTGACCTGGTTCTCTGGCTCTAAAGCCGCTCTGCTGACCTGGTTCTCTGGCTCTAAAGCAGCTTTGCTGGCCAGGTTCTCTGGCTCTAGAGCAGCTCTGCTGACCTGGTTCTCTGGCTCTAAAGCAGCTCCGCTGACCTGGTTCTCTGGCTCTAAAGCAGTTCTGATGAACTTGTTCTCTGGCTCTAGAGCAGCTCTGCTGACTTGGTCCCTTGGCTCTAAAGCAGCTCTGCTGACCTGGTTCTCTCCCTCTAGAGCAGCTCTGCTGACCTGGTTCTCTCCCTCTAGAGCAGCTCTGCTGACCTGGTGTCTCTGGCTCTACAGCATCTCTGCTGACCTGGTTTTCTGGCTCTAGAGCAGCTCTGCTGACCTGCTTCTTAGGCTCTAGAGCAGCTCTGCTGACCTGGTTTCTCTGGCTCTACAGCAGCTCTGCTGACCTGGTTCTCTGCGCTCACGATGCACGCACCCGACTTCTCGAAAATATATTTAAAAATAATATTTTATTTTAAGTACAAATATATTATTTTTATGAATATCTTAGATAATCTCTTGCCCTAATATGTATATAAAAGCACATACATATAATTTTGGAACATAATTTTTTTTGCGGGAGTTGCGCACCCAGCGTGCCCCAGCACGTATATGACGTCACGCGGGACCCGCCACCGTGCAAGCGTCTCGTACCGTAATGCGCATGTGTCGCGATTGCACGTGAGCAGGAGTTGCGTCTGGTCGCATACCAATTGCGCACATCACGTAATATTAAATGTATATGATGTAACTGAAAAACACGCAGCCTTTGCACACCGTACGCGGATCCTTCACAACTTTTCTAAAATGGCATCTAGAATCCACGCACCCACCGTGAGGTGTACGCTTTGAGTGCGCAACTCAGGAAAAAAGTTGGGAACTTTTTTTTAAAGAAAATAATATAAATATATTAAAATAAAAAATGAAAACTAAAAAATTATTCAATATTTCAGTTTGAATTTTTTAAAAATATTTGTTTGCAATTTTCAGAAAAATATATAATGTTATTTATTGAATAAAATATTTATAAATAAACAGCTAAAAAACTGTAGAAAATCAGTAAAAAAAAAGTATAACTACTATCACACTTAAAAATTAGCTTTTTAAAACCTTTGAAATTCACTGAAAAAAGCATAGGTTTCAGAGACGTTATAGTTAGAAATTAGCATTTAAAAAACCTTGGAAAGTCACATAAAAAACATAGGTTTCACGGGTGTTATAGTTAGTTGTCCATTTCACTCGTACAAAACCATAGAAATTCCTCCGTTATAGTTAGTTCTGCTAACTATAACTTGTGCGCCCGCAATGCACTGCTGATGATGTCACATATTGCATCATTCATGACATGGTCAGTGACATCACAGATGACATCTCAAATGACATCACTGATGGCATCATCCTCGTGACAATCTGATACACCTCATCATACACAAGTATAACCTTTCATCACTCACTGTAAAATACAGAGTACCATATTTAAAACCATTGACACACCAATACCAGTTTCTAAAAACCCACTAAGTGATTCCTACATCTACACACACATCTAAACACTTACATATAGATTCACTCATACATGCTGTCAATGATCAATAGAACACTATTAAATATACTTATACACCTACATCGACATTACACACCAGCATACATCCTATTTACTTATCAGTCATTCTACTCACTTATGCAACCAATTGATCATACTTATACAAACACCACTTTATTTATTCGTATAGATAGGAACTCATACTTAGTGTGTTATAAAATTACTATTACAAGTATACAGTTTTCGATAGTCACTCATACAATCACTGAGTCTTATGTACACTTATTTATATACAACTGTCACATACACTGCCTTTTATATTTCTAGTTTGTTAGACATGTATCATTGAGAAATATATTCACTCATCACCATACCCATAAAGAGATTCACTCACCCAAACAACTGTTTCCACATACAGTCTTAACCTCATATACCTAGTAAATCAACTATTTACACATCTTTGGACAGTCACACGCCCCCCACTCAACCACACACACATTCACTATCCCATACAAATACTCACTTAACTAATTAATAACTAATATAGACTTTCACATAGCTAGTAACAAATTATGTAGTAGTTTACACAACAAGAGATAGAGTGATACAGGTATTCACACAGTTTAATCACTATCCCATATATTTAGTGAGACACTTTAAATTAGTCACTTAAACAGTCAATTACATTGCTACTAAATCCTCCATTCAGGCACTTATACATCCACTCAGTCTTCAAGGCAGATTGATATATATATATATTCACTGAAAAAACCATAGGTTTCACACACGTTATAGTTAGGAATTAGCATTTAAAAAACCTTGCAAATTCACTGAAAAAACCATAGGTTTCACACACCTTATAGTTAGGAATTAGCATTTAAAAAACCTTGCAAATTCATTGAAAAAACCATAGGTTTCACACATGTTATAGTTAGCTGGACATTTCACTCATACAAAACCATTGAAATTCCCCCGTTATAGTTAGTTCAGCTAACTATAACTCGCGCTCCCGCAATGCAATGCTGATGACGTCACATATTACATCACTCATGACATGGTCAGTGGCATCACTCATGACATCACTGATGACATCTCAAATGACATCACTGATGACATCACTGATGACACCATCCAGTGAATGTGTGTCTTTCTGAAAAATAAATATGTTTTATATATGTTTAACTAAAGGTCGATGGAAGAATAAATGGGTGAATAAGTGTCTAAATGGGATGATTTTTTTTGAAAAATTGATTGGTTAACTGACTTATTAAGTGTATCTTAGTGAACACATATATTAGCGAGTAATGTTTAAATATTTAAATATATGTATCAGTGTCTCACTTTGTGTATAAGTGGCTGCATGGGTGGGTGAGTAGCTAAATGAGTGTGTATATGGGTTATTAGTTGTTTTTTTGAGTATCAGTATGAGTGTCTGTATGAGTTTAATATTAATAGTAAAATGCAGTTCTGAAATATATGGAATGCATGCTTGATATTTTTGCAGACAAATAAGTACATGTTGTCTTGTAGTGACACTTCCACCAGTATGACTTCCTACATTACCCAAACAACACTGCACTACTGTAAACCCTTAATCTACCTACAGCGTGACCACCTACACTACCTATTCACCACTTTACTACCTTAAACCTTAAATCTACCCCAGCACCACCTGCTACTCTACCCAAATACCACTTTATTTTCTAGAACAGTACCCTACTACGACTCCCTACACTACACAAATACCACTGCACTACCTTAAACTTTAAAACGCTATCCCTAGCATGATCACCTATGGTACATAAACACCACTGCACTAATCTAGAGCACTACCCCAGTATGACTCCCTATAGTACCTAAACACCATTTCACTACTTTAAAGCTTCCATCTATCACAGCAGGACCCCTTACACTACCCAAACACCACTATAGTATCCTACTACTGCATTTATAAGAAATATTGTTATTTGTCTAGAATCACACAGTGAGGCTGTGCATTTAGGAATCACTCTGAGAGAAGCATGTGGGTAATTCATGTGTTTCCAGACATGTAATTCGTTAAAAACGTATTGTGTTCTCACATTTTGGTAGAATTAGAAAATAGATATTGGTTATGTTTCCAAAATTAGTTTAATATTAATAGTAAAATGCATTTCTGAAATATATAGAATGCATGCTTGATATTTTTGCAGACAAATAAGTACATGTAGTCTTGTAGTGACACTTCTACCAGTATGATTTTCTACATTACCCAAACACCACTGCACTACTGTAAACCCTTAATCTACCTCCAGCGTGACCACCTACACTACCTATTCACCACTTTACTGCCCTAAACCTTAAATCTACCCCAGCACCACCTGCTATTCTACCCAAACACCACCTTATTTCCTAGAATAGTACCCTACCAGGACCCCCTACACTACACAAACACCACTGCACTACCTTAAACCTTAAAACGCTATCCCTAGCATGATCACCTACGGTACATAAACACCACTGCACTATGCTAGAGCACTACCCCAGTATGACTCCCTGTAGTACTTAAACACCATTTCACTAGCCTAAAGCTCAAATCTATCACAGCAGGACCCCTTACACTACCCAAAAAACACTATAGTATCCTACTACTGCATTTATAAAAAATATTGTTATTTGTCTAGAATCACACAGTGAGTCTGTGCATTTAGGAAGAAGCATTTTGGTAATTCATGTGTTTCCCGACATGTAATTTGTTAAAAACGTATTGTGTTCTCACATTTTGATAGAATTAGAAAATAGTCATTGGTTATATATTTCCAAAATGAGTTTAATAATAATAGTGAAATGCAGTTCTGAAATATATGGAATGCATGCTTGATGGTTTTACAGACAAATAAGTACATGTAGTCTTGTAGTGACACTACCCCAGTATGCTTTCCTACACTATCCAAACACATCTTCACTACTGTAAACCCTTAATCTACTTCCAGCATGACCACCTACACTACCTATTCACCACTTTACTACCCTAAACTTTAAATCTATCCCAGCAGACCCTCCTACACTACCCAAACACCACTGTACTTTCGTAGAACATTCCTCCAGCACAACCCTCTACACTAGACAAATACCACTGTACTACCTTAAAAGACTCATTCAGCACTATCTCCAACAGTACATAAACACAACTGCACAACCCTAAACCCTAAATCTACCCCAGCACGACCCCCTACACTACCCATTCACTATTGCACTAAACTAACTGGTAAAACACTACCCCAGCACAATACCCTACACTTCCCAAACACCATTGCAATATCATAAATGTTAAATCTACCACAGCATGACAGCCTACACTGCTCAAACACTACTGAACTACCTTACAACACTATCCCAGTATTTCCTCCTATACTACCCAAACACCAGTGCACTACCCTAAACCTTAAACCTACCTGAGCACAATCCCTTACACTACGCAAACATCACTGTACTTTCCTAGAACACTACCACAGCACGACCCCATGCACTACACAAACAACACTGCTCTACCTTAAACCCTAAACACTATCCGTATCATTACCCTGTACATTACATAAACCACTACACTACCCTAGAACACTAACCCAGTACAACGTCCTACACTACCCAAACACTGCTGTACTTCCCTACTACCCCATTTATAAGAAATCTTGTTATTTGTCTAGAATCACACTGTGAGTCAGTGTCCATTTGGGAAAATTAAGAGAGAATGATTTGGTTGGTTTATGTGTTTGCAGACATATAAGTACATGTACTCTTGCAGTGACACTATCCCTAGCATCATTCCCTACACTACAGAAAGACCAGTGCACTACAGTATACTCTCAATCTACCTCCAGCATGATTACCTACAGTACCCATTCACCACTGCACTACCATAAACTCTAAAACACTATACCAGCACGGCTCACTACACTACCCAAACATGATTGCACTACCTTAAACCTTAAATATAACTCAGCACGACCTCCTACAATACCTAAACACCACTGTACTTTCCTACAACACTACCCCAGCACGACCCCCTACATTACACAAACACCACTGCACTATGTTAAAATCTAAAACACTATCCCTATCATGATCCTGTACACTATATAAACACCTCCGCACTACCCTAGAACACTACCCCAGCACAACCTCCTACACTACCTATTCACCACTGCACTACATTAAACTCTAAAACACTATACCAGCATGATCCCCCATACTATCCAAACACTACTGCACTACCCTAAAACACTACCACAGCACGGCCCTCTACACTACACAAAGACCAGTGCACTACTCTAAATGCACCCCTAGAACGACCCACTACACTATATAAACACCACTGTACTACCCTAAACACTAAAACACTACCCAGCATGACCCTTTACACTACTCAAACACCATTGCACTACCCTAAACTTTAAATCTACCTCAGCACGACCTCCTACACTACCCAAATACGACTGTAGTATCCTAGAACACTACCCCAGCATGACTCCCTACACTACCCAAACACTACTGATCTACCCTAAAACACTACCCCAGCACGACCCCATACACTACACATACACCACTGCAGTACCTTAATCCCTAAAACACTATCCCTATTATGTCCCCATATACGACATAAACACCACTGCACTACCCTAGAACACTACCCCAGCACGACCTACTACCCTACTCAAACACCATTGCACTACCCCAGCATGACCGTCTACTCTACACAAACACCACAGCACTACCTTAAACCCTAAAACACAATCTGTAGCATGACCCTATACACTACATAAACACCACTGCACTATCCTAGAAGAGTATCCCAGCATGACCCCCTATACTATCCAAATACCATTGCAGTACCCTAAACCTTAAATCTATCCCAGCACGACCTGTTACACTACTCAAACACCAGTATAGTATCCTAAACTCTAAAACACTACCTTAGCATGATCTCCTACAGTATTGAAACATAATTACACTACCCTAAACCTTAAATCTATGCCAGCACAACCTTCTATACTACTGAAATACCACTGCACTACCCTGGAACAGTACTTCAGCACGAGTCTCTACACTAGACAAACAACACTACACTACTCTAAATTCTAAATCTGTACCGTTGCAAAACCATAGTGACTGTTTATGTACCACGTAGTAATGTATTTACTAAAGTAAAAGTGAACCACGTATGAATTCACTGTGTCTTTCCTTAAAGTATTGTGATCATTTAGTAAATATGCATGTACTCATACAGTGCTTCAGGGTTTAGTGTTATGGAGTTCTTCAAACTGCTATGCACTATGTAGATAGTGCTCTTACAACCTTCACAGTTGTGCTTCGGAGCTACAATTCTTTAGTCAGAATTTATATGAAAAGTGTTTATATAGTAATATACATGTATCATTTTTTACAGTTGTTAATAAATACTTATTTAAGTTTATTTTTTACAGATACTGTTTATCATCCTTAAAATAAAGTTATGATGCCGGAGAAACAAAGAAGAGGATAAGGTCAGAAAAAGGATACTTACTTGAAAAAAACTCAACCACAAGTATTGGAAGACCAACATAATGTGGCTAAAAAGAGAAACATTTCTGATAAGACCACAAAAGACTTCATAAAAAATATTACTAGAAGAAAAAAAAGCAAATGTGAAAAGCAGTAAAAATGTTCCAAGCATAAAAAAAGTGCAAATAGAAAAGGAAAAAAAGGCAATGAAAAAACAAAGGATCCATCTTATAGTAAAAGAAGAGAAAATCAATATAAATAATTCCGCAAAAAACATATTTTACATCAGAGTAGTCCATAATTTACTAAAAAATACAAAGAAATATAGAAAGAGAACACCATTTTATAAAAAGAAGAAGCATATAGAATTCATTGTTGAAAAGGCTTTTGAAGTAAAGAGGAAACTCTTTATTTTAGTAATAACAGAATTCGATCACCAGATAAACCAATCCACTTAATGAAGGCCAAAAGTAAGAGGAAAAGAGTAATTGACCGAAGTAATTTTTTGGTGATATTTATTTAGGGGAATGGAAACACTCTTCAAGTTCTGAGCCTTTTTTTTAATGAAGAGAGTTATTTACAGAGCAATAATTTGTTGCATGCAGTTGACACCAGTGGTCGAGCTTAGGAGGTTAAAAATGGTTGTCCACTTGAGAAAGAGCAAATGGTTCCTAGAAATGCAGAAGAAGTGATAGCTGATGAAGTTCTAGGCAGACATCCTAAAGCCCCAGTGTACACTTGGGATTGTAGTAGTATTTGTAGTGTACGACAAGAATCTATTGATAAATTACGCAATTTCTTACATGCATATTGTAAAAAAAGTGTTAAACAAAAGATGAAGCTGTTGCAAGGTCTAGACCCTTGCAGAGTGAGAAAATATACTGGTTTGCATGGTCATTCTTTGGCTTGTCTTTCTAGGACAGTATATCAAAGTGTTTTTCACCATTTCAGGATGTTGGCAGTACATCATACTAAAATGCGGGAGTTAGTGAGAAAATTGTACTATGCAAAAAGTCCAGCACTAAAGTTAAATGAGTTGAACAGTGCTCTTTTGCGTGGGTCAGTATCAGATGTGAAGAAGGTTTATATTGTGGTGAAGATGAGGCAGGCCCATTTGGTAGGGCTCAAGTTAACCATAGTATTGAGGGGTTTGCACCCGTAGGACCATTTACATCCCGGGAAGTTCATGATGCTATTAGGAACATAATCCCCGCAAAAGCAGCAGGCCCAGATGGGCTACCGGGTGATTTATATATACATGATCCCAAGTTATGCTCGGATTAGATTCCCATGTGGCTAAGATGCTGCTAAACCTCAAAAGAGTCTCAGGTGCTATTCTAAGGAGCCAGCGGAAGTCAGTGAGTAGACCAATTGCCCCGGCTCTTGCTGTCTATGAGGGGAGGGCGCTGCCCTCTGCGACCTATGGGGCGGAATTGTGGGGATGTGGAAATATCCCAGAATTGGTAAGAGCAGAGAATAAATTCATAAGGGACTGAGGGCCAGATGTAGGAGAGCAAATACCGGTCGGTAACGGCCGAATTTGGCCGTTACCGACCGGTATTTGGGTTTTTAGATGTAGGGGCCAATATTTTACAGAATCGGTAAATTTACCGATTCGGTAAATTTACCGATTCTGTAAAATACCAAATTGGTAATTTTACCGATTCGGTAAATCCAAATGTAGGTGACACTCCTGAGAGTGTCACAGGCCCTTAAGAGTCGGTATTTTACCACACAATCCTATTGTGTGGTAATATACCGAATCCAGGTGTGCATGCACATCTGTGCATGCACACTGTGCAATGTGACACACAGACATGCCCTAAGAGCATGTATGTGTGCCACATGTCACACATGCCTTTACTTCGGGTGCTAGAGGGTGTCAAAGTGACACCCCCTGCACCCTTGCAACATTCGGTATTCACAGCCCATAGGAATCAATAGGAAATACCGATTCGGTATTTACCGAATCCGTAAATACCGAATGTTACCGATTCGGTAATTCAAATTTAAAATTTCCCTACACCTCCCTCCTTCATATTTACCGATTCATAAATACCGAATAGGAAAAAATTCTGTATTTATGAGTCGGTAAATGTCCCTCACCTACATCTGGCCTTTAGTCTCCCTCCCTACCTCAACTCCGCTTAAACCCCTTTTCCATGATATGGGCAAACGTTCTATCCTTGAAATAGTTATTCTTCGCCCCCTGCTGTTTTGGGTGCGCCTGAGGAGGACCACAGAACTAGCAAACTATGCCCTAGTTATGGATGAACTTATTGCTTTGAATAGTGTGAATAAAATACAGTAGGTAAATAAACTGACACAAATGGTTATAAAATTGGGATTGGCTGAATTCTGGATCTCTCAGAAGCCCCCGCCTAAACAAGTAATTAAAAAAATCTATTGGGATTGGGTAGACGCGATGGAGCAGAAGAACCAGAAATGGGGATCACTGACCAACAAGTTCTTAGAACATAAGCCTACTAGGAAGTTGGAACCATTTTTGGACTTCATTAGAATACCAAGAGATAGATCGGTCTTCCTAAAAATGAGGTATGGGATATTACCCCTCAATAAATTTACAGAAAGATGGAAAGGATCAAGGGCCTCAAATAGTACTTGCCCTTGTTGCCCGTGTAAATCAGAATCGTTACCCCATTTCTTGTTTGGCTGTATGGCTTATAAGAGGGCTAGGCTGAGATGGCTGAAACCAGTGTGTATAGAGTTGGGGGTCAGAGATTTCCGGGTTGCCCTACATATCTTTACAACTGATACAACATCCCTTCTTACTGTATGTGGAGTGGCAACATTTTTATCATGCGCCTGGCTTATCAGCACTAGGATGTTAAATGCTAACAAAGTATAGATTTTATATATACTGTTATTAATTCATATCTATTTTTACACTGGCTTATCAGCACTAGGATGTTAAATGCTAACAAAGTATAGATTTTATATATACTGTTATTAATTCATATCTATTTTTACACTGTTGTACTTTAGTATTGTCATCAAATTCTTTTATAATTGTAAATAATATTTTATTGTCTTTGATTGTATGAATTACACAATCTTATTAATATGCTTTTATGATATAACAATATCAAATAAAGTATTACAACAACAAAGAAGGTTTGTGATGATATTGAGTTTTGTTACTTTGGCCCTGAACAAGAGAGGGCAGAAACTGAGACATTAATAGAAGAAAATGTTGTAGAAAATGTTGAACATATTTGTAAAAAAAAATTGGAAAAAGAAATTACAAAGTTTTAGGTGATTTCAGGTGAAAGGCCAAAGTATTCTTGTATTTGTTACTACAAAAATCAGACTAGAAGTGTTGATCTGTATTTAAAAGAAAATAATGATACGTGGAAAGAATTTGCAACTTATTTGTTGGTAGAGAATTGTCTTGATTTGGGTTCTGATCAGCGTATTTGTAAATATTGTTATAACAAATTAGATGACAATAAAATGCCCGCTAAAGCTGTTCATAATAATCTAGAGTTGGTTGCTATTCCTCCAGAATTGATAGATTTAAACACCTATGAGTCTCATTCAATGTGTGCACCCGTTTCAGGCTATTGTTCATATGGAGCCTAAAACAGGTAAATTGCCTCACTCAGATTTACAAAGACGATTAAAAGGAAGAGTTGTGTATTTACCATTAGATTTGAAGAAAAATATTGAAACTATTGGTGTAGAGAGTGTAGAAAGTGAACCACTAGTTATTCTTGTTAATGGTGTGCCGACTGAGAATAAGAAAATCTGGCAGGAGTGGACGTTAGGAAAGTGCAAAAGGCAACATTGTATTTGATAAAGAACAATAGATACTATAAGGATGTTTATTTGGGAGAATAACAAATAGTTTTAGCAGAAGATACTGAAACGTCAAGTGGACAAATTGAAAAAGTGGATATGTTAAGATGTGAAGAAATCTGTGAACATTACAGTGTGCATCCACTACATTCAAAAGAAGTGATAGGGAACACTATTGATTTGTTCCAAATGAAAAAAGCAAAAGGAACTCCCATGAGTGTATGGGAAGAGAGCTTGGAAGCTCGTTGTTTTCCACAGTTGTTCCCAACTGGAAAAGGAGGACGATATGATGAACGTCCTCTGCAGATTCCTGCATCTGAATATCGGACAACAAGATTATATGCAGAAGATCCAAGATTTTGTCAATGTATCCCTTATATATTTCATCTTTTGTTTGAAAGTGACTTGTCTGGACTTTCATGTGCAGTCAACCATAATTCTAAAATCTGGAATACATCTGCAAAATGTATCTGCAAAAGATTTTATGGATAAAGTGCACCAGAGAGATGATCATCTAGAATCTCAGCTCATTAATTTGATGGTATATCAGCGTGGCACTAATGAATATTGATCCGTCGTCATGGAGAACTGAAATGTATCCTACGGAATTTAGGAACTCCAACATGGTTCCTTACCCTAAGCTGTGCTGAGTACCCTTGGGATGATTTACTAGAATTTCTTCGAGAGGCAAATTCTAATATAAAAAATATTGAATACAAGACACCTGGAGAATTGTGCTCTTTGGATCCTGTTAATGTATGCAGGTATTTCAATCATAGATTTAGGCTACGATGTCTTTTATCTGCAGTAAAAAAAATCCTCCTCTTGGAGAAGTTGTGGATTTCTTTTGGAGAAAAGAGTATCAAGCAAGAGGTGCTCCTCATATACATATGCTGTTATGGATTAAGGACGCTCTCAAATTTGGAACAGATGCGGATGATACTTTTTTGAGTTTTATTGAACAATATGCAACTTGTGCTGTACCCAAAACACAGAAGAAAACAACTTAAGAGCACAAGTGTTCCGATTCCAAAGCCACCGATGTGGAAAATACTATTGACGAAAGTACAAATCTAAGGACAAATTCTACACCAAATGTCGTTTTGGATTTCCACGTCCTGTAATACCGAAAGGAAGAGTGAATAGTTTTATGTCATCTTTGCGATACTTAGAAAAAATGATTAGGGGTTCTGCCCACATAACCCTCCCGTACCTGAGCAGGAGACATCCAAGGATGAAAATGTAGCAACAAAAGGTACTAAAGGGATAAATCTACTTTAATTCTCAAACAAGAAATAATGAATTATCTTGTGATATGCGATTTATACGCAGTATAGTTATATGTAAATTCATAAACACATATATGAGCAAACAGCCAGAGAGGCACAATATCACAAAATGATACCATCTATATACAACACATCACATCTACAATATGTACAAATACACAGGACATTATACAATACCAGACATCCTTCTAAGTACCCTAGAAAAAACAAGAATTATATACACCAATTTACATATGTATCTCCTCTCACTTTGGGCTGGAGTATACAACAAAATGGTAGTCCCAAACAAAGAAGAAGCACCAGGGGGGGAAAAAAACTTATCACCCCAGCATTGATTTGTATTGGTGTGCCTTGAAAAAAATCTATCAAATCTTCCTTAAATTTATACAAGGCACTCCATTCCAAACATGAGGTGTCGAAGCAGTCGCGGTCGCGTTTTAGCCAGAAGATATAGGCTTCATTAGGACATGGGTACTAAAATACCAACAAATACATATATTTACTCTATCTACATACACAACTAAAAAAACACAATTTACAGCTGCTGGAATACAAAAACTTCGTCTCCCCCACATGAGGAAAAGCAATGTCAATGGGTGATTCAACCAAGGGAAGAGAGAAACAATAACCCCAGTAAATGAAAATAATCAAAGATCAATCATAAAAGAAACTAACAAGAAAGACCCAAACCACACCTTCACGTGAACAACTCTAGTGTGCAACAACAACATTAAAAATGGACGCTAGTGCCAAACCAGCGAATCACCTTATACCCCAAGTTCACAGTGCATATAAATGCCACATACTCTCAACACTCAGTGCATGTCCAAAGAAAAGTACCTATTCTGCGATACTATCACAAGAAAGTCTCCAAAAAATACTTACAACTTAAGAAGAAATGAAGAGTCAAAATACATAAATGACTACAACCCAGTTATTTTGTCCATGTGGAATGCTAACATGGATATTCAATATGTTGCAGACAATTCCATTGCTGTTGCTCGATATGTAACATCTTATATTACAACATCAGAAAAGACGGAATCGAAAGAAATGTAGGAAGAGATTTCTCACGAGAAGACTCTAAGTAAGAAATTATACATTTTCAGTTTGAAGATGTTGTCGCATCGAGAAATCGTAGCATATGAATGCTCAGATCGGTTATCATCTGCAATTTTATACTCCAAATCTAGAAGAATCCTTTATGTGAGTCTAGGTCTTGCAGCAATGCGAAATCGAGTACTGAAATCTGTACAAGAAAGGAATATTTAGCTGAGCATTCTTTCTTTTCATGTAGTAATCAATGGTCAATCTGTTGTCTCGCTTGCTCATATATTTGTTTTTGTTCAACATTTAGTTGTTCTTCCAACTTTAATATGTTTGTTACATCTTCTTGAGCTTGATGCATTGCTGTTTCCACCTCATTCATGGTGATTGCTGCTTCATTTTCAAAAATTGGTTGTCCTAGTGGATCTTGACTCAGCGCAGCAGAACTTTGACTGTCTTGAGAACAGTCTCTAGCAATCCCAGCTGCAATTGTAGCTTCTTGATCAATTTCGTCATTCAACATTTTCACATAATTTGCAAAAGCATTGCATTGTGTACTATCTTTACAAGCATTAAAAGAATCTTCATAGCTCTGGAAATAGACTACTGACTGAACATGGCAAGCAAGCTTTGCAGAGTCGATTGCTTTCTAATTTGTTTCCAAATGAAAATGTAGTTCCTGAGAAAATATACCTGAAAATTGCAGAAAACAAATCTGTAATCTGCTTAATGCCAACACTGCGGGAGTGTTCTATATTCAACTAAGAACATTTGAAACTGGAAAATGAAGAAATAAAAAAAATTGGAAGCCATCGATAAAATAGAACATGAAGGAATCACTATTATTTTGACAGAAAAATTGAAGACAAAATTGGATTCTTTAGAAAAATCAATATCTAAATTTGCTGGTTTAGAAAAGAATGTATATGCATGTAGAAACTGTTGAGTCATTTTAAGGAGTAATTTGGACGTAGAAAAAGGTTTAGTTAATGGAGCAATGGATAAAGTTGTGCATTTTGTTAATTATCAAAATAAAGATGGTATTAAATTCTTAAAAATAAAATTTGATCAGATTGAAGAAGTTAAACAAATTGGTTGTGGTTCAGTTTGTTTTTTGCTTTTTAAAGATTTATATGTCTGTAGAAAACAGTTTCCAGTTTCTCTGGCATATGCAGTGACTATTCATAAATCTCAAGGTTTAAGTGTTGACAGTGCTTTGGTGAACATTGGAAATACTGTGTTTAAAGAGGGCATGACATATGTTGCTTTGTCGCAAGTCAGAACATTATCTGGTTTGTTTTTGGTTGATTTTAATGACACAAAGGTTACTGCAGATGCCAACTGTGCCAAAGAGTATAATAGGTTAAGAATAACATATGCTCCTAATTTAGGTCAATATCCTGTATTTGAAAAGCGTGTGGTTGGTCCAAAAAGAAGGTATGAGAATATCTGTACTGAAGGTGTAGAAAAGGGGAAAAAAAGATAATGTTGTAATTGCAAGCAAAAAGAAATAGAACACTGTTGAAGAGATTGTTGGTTATCAGTTTGATAATAGTTCTGGTGTCAACTGCTATCCTAATGCTTTTTTTTTCTTGAATGTTTAAAACACCAAATTATGGAGAATCGGGAAAAAAGATTGTGTTCCTTGTTACATTATGTTCATGAAAAATTGAGAACAGATAAAAGTCAAATACAAAGCGTTTCTGATGTACGTAATCTTTTGGATGTATGTTCTGGTTCTACACAATTTACACAAAATATCCAACAAGATGCTCAGGAATTTTTAATGTATATGCTTACTGTTTTGGAAAATGAAGGTGTAGACATAGAGAATATTTTTGGCCTTTGCTATAAATGGGAACATCAATGTGAAAATTGTATGTATACATGTAGCCCTAATGTAGACACTGAAAGATTTTTATATTTGACATTACCGGACTGTAAATCAGTGTCTTTCAATAAATTCGTTAAAGCTGCAAATCAAAACATGGAGTGTAGCCAATGCAAATCAGAAATGTTATCAACAATATGTACACAAAGATATGGACAATATATGATTTTAACGGTGCAACTTTGTACAGCTGACGGAAGAAAATTGGACACTTTAATAAAACATTTTGTAGCTACACAACTATAAATATCAGGAAGGACTTTTGTAGCAGTAGTAATTCTTTTCCATGATGGTCCTTTGAACAACATCTGGACATTACACTGCCTATTTAAAAAGTGAGAAAGGATGGAGCCTTTGTAATGATGCTGAGTTGGTTTTCAAACAACGTTTGCCTTCTGAATTTCCAAATTCCTACCTAATATTTTTAAAGCCAAAGTTTTAGGAACATAATTCAGCCTCAGAGGAATTTAATATTATAATTTCATTGGATTACCATTGGACAATTTACATAAAAATGACTGCAACAATACAATTTGGCTTCAAGGAAAATTCTTTGTTTGAATTATGGACTTTTTGTTGCACATTGTCTCGGTGTATAATTTTAACTGGCATCATTTATAGTGTTTATAAATTTAAGTTATAACATTTTCTTAGCAGTAATCATTTTATATATGTATGATTTGTATTGCCTAGTATTTTACTAATGATGGAATAATTTTTTTTTTAAACAATCTAATTGATTGGTTTTTTGCCCGCTATTATGTGATGAGTACGATTGAAATCGCTATTTCTAGTGAAATTCAATATATTCTGAGAACAGCAAAAAGGGCAAAGAAATTACTTTGTAAAATTTTTAACATTGTGATGTGCTATTAAAAATATATTATTACATGTTATAACTTTTTTTTCTTTTCTTTTACAGATCCTAATTTTAGATCTCAAAATTAACACCATTTAGTTTATAAAAAATAAGTGAATAAAACGTGTACCGTTTTTTACGTGTATTACTGTTGAGGTAAGTTTTAGTAAGTCTTAAAATGCACAATGGGATGTGTTTCCACACAGTTGAAGAAAAGGAAGATGAATGGACTAGATTTGTGCCCCAAAATTCCAATGCAGACAAGTATGAAACAGGGGACAGCTTAAGAACACCTGTCTGCAAGATACATGGTATAGTACAGAATAGACTGATATGGTTGTTTTGCAAGTGTTGGTAATTTCAGAATTAAAAGAAATTAAACTCTTTAATTTAAACCATATCACAGAGTGTTTTGCACGTCATATTAGGCCGCATCCCTTCCCTTCAGAAATTTATAAATATGTCCTATCAGTTCCATGAAACGTAACTAGTTGTGAATGTATCTTGTTCTCTGTTATCAGTACAGAAATGTACTCCTATAATAATAATTGGCCTAGCCATTAACTCTCTTTCTTATTTACAAGGTGAGGAAAAGGTATTCTGTCCATGTAAATATAATCTCAATGTAAACATCACTTTGCGTTCAAAAGGTGTTCTATAGGTTTTGCTGTGCCTGTTTGCACAGAAGACTCATCGAACAAGACACATCTCCAGATTTATCAGAAATCATAAATCTGGACATGTGTGTGAATGCTGCACGATCCTCCTATTGGTGTAGCAAAGCACAATGAGGAAAATTGTCTTCACTTTTCCTCATTAGTTCACTTTCAATATATGTTACAATGCACAACATATATTGAAGGAAAAAATGCCTTTACTGATTGTTTTTGTGCAGGAGCTGCACAAAAACAATCTCCGCATGACACGGACATCCTTGCACCCTCTTGGAAGGGTGCCTGTGTCACAACATGGCTGCAGTTTAAGAAGCTGTGCAAAGTGAAGCAAAGACCTGCAACATATTTATATACATATGTTGAATCCCTGTGCTTCGGAAGTACCACAGCATGCTTTAGTTAAACAGTTTACAGAGTCATGCTGCAGCACTTCCTTATAATTTTGCACTTATGCATTCACCATACATCACAAATGTATTTTTACAGTCAATTATGCACTACACATACATTCATCTAAACTTTCACACACTAGCATACTAGTTTAGCTCTTTCTTTAACCAGAGTAGTTAGTTCTGAAAAGAACGTTTTGTTTTCTTTTTGTTGTTTTGGGGGTTTTTTGGATTTTTTTGAACGACTTTTTTTTTGTTTGTTTTTTTAAAACAGGGGAAAAAATGTGAACTGGGAAAAGAGAACTAAAAATTGGGAGGAGAGGAGAGAAGAAAACTAACACTGGTGATGGTCAACAGCTCGATACACCAGATCCACTGACTTCTCCCCATACGCAATCAGCCGTCCGCATTTTATGCATGACATTCTTAGTTTCCCAAATTGTGGACTGATGTCAGGCTGTGATGTAGAGCTTCCTGGTGTTGCTCCACTGGTACTCGGGACTGCCGATGAATCAGAAGGAGTCTCCCTCAATCTTCTTAACTCCTCCCTGGCATAGTTGATTGGATGTCCGGTTTGCAAGTGCTTGCGCATACTTGTAGTTCTGCAAGAATATTTCTTTTTGGGGTCTCCCCTTGAAAGCACAGCCTTGCAAATGCGACAGGTGACTTTGGTCGCATTTACCTTCTTCAATCCAGGTGAATATGTAAAAAATGTCCATACAATACTGCTGTACCTTTCTTTTGGGGGAGCTTCGGCAACAAATTCCTGCTCTGAAGAGAGTTCTGAATCAGAAGAAGCAGGTTGATGGGCAGCGTAGTTGAATGAAATGTATATCTTCTTCAACGAGAAAGAAACAGAAGATCTTCTGGGGAGCTCTTTCTCTAGGAAAAGTTCTGAGAAGAGTAATTGAAATGGGTGAGGTCCTTCAATAGTTTCAAAAGGAAGTGTAATGAGCCAATCAAATCTCTTTCTTTGAGGTCACATGGGGTGCGTGTAGGATGAGTGCACTCAGCACGCACCCTGCTCCTACCGTGCTCGCACCCAGAGAGACCGCAAAATTGCATTAAAACTGATGTACTTTTTAAGAAAGTTAAACAATATTCAGATAATTTCTTGTCTTAATATTTATATTAAATATATATAAATACTTTTTTCAACATTAAAAATATCGCAGGAGTCATGCACCCACCGCGTCCGATATGCATATGACGTCACGCGCTACAGCGCGTCCATCACGTCGCGTAATACGTACATCTCGCGTATGCGCCACAAGTCGCATACAAGTCACGTAGCAACTGCGTTGGAATAGTCGTTTCCGTTGCACACCCTACGCGGATCCTAGACAGCGACCCTAAAATGGCAGACACGTTTCGTGCAGTAAACGAGCAGGGTGCTCGTAGGGTGCTCGACTCCAAAAAAAAAGGAAAAAAATAGTAAAAATAATTTAAGTATATTATAAACAATATAAAATAATGAAAAATACATATTTTGATGTCAAATAAAATAATTTTAAAAAGTGTAATGTAATTTAAAAAATAACATATCTAAAAATAAAAAGATTTAAAAAATATAGTTAGAAAATATTAAAAAGAACAATACATCTATTTAAAAATTATGATTTAAAAAAACTTCGAAATTCAATAAAAAACATAGGTTTTGCATATGTTATAGTTATGAATTAGCATTTAAAAAACCTTTGAAATTCACTGAAAAAAACCATGGGTTTCGCATGTGTTATAGTTAGGAATTAGCATTTAGAAAACCTTAGAAATTTCACTGAAAAAAACATAGGTTGTAGGGGTGTTATAGTTAGCTAGACATTTCACTCGTATAAAACCATTGAAATTGCCCCGTTATAGTTAGTTGTACTAACTATAACTCACGCACCCGCAATCCACAGCTGATGATGTCACATATTACATCATTCTAGACATGGTCAGTGACATCACTGATGACATCACTGATGACAACGCAAACCCTATGGTTTTTTCAGTGATTTTATATATATATATATATATATTCACTGAAAAAACCATAGGTTAGAGACCATATATAGTTAGCTGGACATTTTATTGACATAAAACCAATGAAATTCCATATATAGTTAGTTGCACTAACTATATATCGCGCACCCGCAATCCACTGCTGATGATGTCACATATTACATCATTCATGACATGGTCAGTGACATCACTGATGACATCTCAAATGACATCTCAAATGACATCACTGATGACATCTCAAATGACATCACTGATGACATCATCTAGTGTCTGTGTGTTTTTGTAAAGTTTAAATATGTTTTACATATTGAAGAATGAGTGGATGTATGGAAGACTGAGTGTGTGTGTGGCTGGCTGGGAGGTGTGTGACTCTGTGCATATCAATGTGTACTTGTATCAGTGATTGTATAAGAGAGTACGTATGTGTTAGTATATGTGTGAAAAGTATGGTGTTCTATGTTTAACTGTATAGATGAGGAAATCGAAGTGTGATTGATTCTTCACAGGACTGACTAGGTGTATGAGTGCATATGATAGTGTTGTAATAATGAGTGACTGTATGTATGAGTGATTGTATGGGTGAATGAGTGAATGTGTGTGTAGACGTAGGAATCAGTGAGTGCGTATGTAGTAACTGGTATTGGTGTGTCATGATGTCATCAGTGATGTCATTTGAGATGTCATCAGTGATGTCATTTGAGATGTCATCAGTGATGTCACTGAAGTATGGTGTTCTGTGTTTAACTGTATAGATGAGGAAATGGAAGTGTGATTGATTCTTTACAGGACTGACTAGGTGTGTGAGTAACTCCATGGATGAGTGGCAGTGTGTGAGTGTCTGCATAGGTGTATGAGTGCATATGATAGTGTTGTAATAATGAGTGACTGTATGTATGAGTGATTGTATGGGTGAATGAGTGAATGTGTGTGTAGACGTAGGAATCAGTGAGTGCGTATGTAGTAACTGGTATTGGTGTGTCATGATGTCATCAGTGATGTCATTTGAGATGTCATTTGAGATGTCATCAGTGATGTCATCAGTGATGTCACTGACCATGTCATGAATGATGTAATATGTGACATCATCAGCAGTGGATTGCGGGTGCGCGATATATAGTTAGTGCAACTAACTATATATGGAATTTCATTGGTTTTATGTCAATAAAATTGTCCAGCTAACTATATATGGTCTCTAACCTATGGTTTTTTCAGTGAATTTTCAAGGTTTTGTAAATGCAAATTCCTAACTATATATGGTCTATAACCTATGGTTTTTTCAGTGAATTTCATTGGTTTTTTAAAAGCTAATATCTATAGCTGTAAAATATATTCTTTATTACGTGACGTATCACGTAGCCACGTGAGACGCCTCATGACGCGTCGCATAACCGTGACGTATCGGCTCTGCAGCGCAAACAAAACCCGTAACGTAAGCGTGCCGGAGCACGCTTACAGATATATATATTTTTTTTAACCTTAATTAGACAAAATCCACACGTGCACATATCTTGAGGCCTTGCAAAGGCACATCAAACAAACAGTCCCTACAATTTTGCCAAGTTTGCTGGAAATCTATTCCCTACATTTTTTTTTTACTGTTTCTCTTGGTTTTCCCCTTGTTACGCTTACCGGGACGCTACCCGGTACGCGAACCGGACGCTCCAAAAACACAAGATGGCGGACTCCCGCTACGCTGCCGGTTAGCTGCCCGGTTCGCGTACCGGGAAGCGCCTCTACTGCGAAAAATCGCGGGGGACTTTAATATCCCCCTCATCAATCCTAGGGGGTTCAGGAGTGGTCTACCTTGCCCCCTTTCCTTCATTTCCCCCTTCGTTTCTCACCACATCTTGTCTCTCGATCGTACCGAGAGACAAGATGGCGGCCACTCCGGACTGTTTAGAATGTTGACAGACACCGAAGAGCCAATCAGCTTCGCGAAGTTCCGTTACGCGTCAGGTACGCAAACCGGGGCGCTAACCGGAGCGCTGTCACAGATATATATATTTTTTTAAACGTTAATTTCTCAAAATCCACTGAAGCACATATATTGAGACATAGCAAAGGCACGTCGGGCAAACCATATCTACAATTTTGCCAAGTTTCATGTAAATCTATTCAGCCGTTCGAGCTAAAAGTGAGTCCAACCGCCCTATGGAAAAATGAATGGGAAAAACGCGTTTCGGGACCCCCCTTTTTTCTCGGCCCCCCCTTGACGAAACCCCCCCAGTAACAAAATGTGCCATTTTCCTGATAATTTCAGCCAATTCCGTCCACAAACGCCAAAGTTATTAGACATAGAATTTTCAGAAATCCCATAGAGAAAAAATCCTAACTATATATACCCACTGGCTATCGCCAGTAGGTAATATACATATATAAACATATATAATCTGCATATCTATATAAATATACATGCATGCATACATATACATATATGCATACATATGCACGTTATTTACATGAAAGTTTTAAAAACACTAATAAAAGCAAAGCTAAAAAGCCACCTCATTACAAACAGAATGGCTTTAACTTAAACGAGGGCGAGATCTATTGCATTTTCAATGCTTGTTTACTTTGGTTCTATCAAGAAGGCATTCAGATGTGTCACACATTTGCCATAAACTCTGAATGTTAGCACTCTAGTTGCTCATTAGATCAATGTAGTAAAGCTAGTGCTCACCAGGGAAGTCTGCTGCTAATCATGGTTTGCAGCCATTTTCCCGCATTTTTTATCCCGCAGACTTTCAGTCCGCATACCATTATCCCGCAAGGTCATTGACCTCGCATACCATTATCCCACATTTTTTCAAAACGCATGTGCATTTATCGCGCATGCCTTTACAAAGAATTACGTTTTAAAGGCATGTATGGTAAATGCATTTGCGTTGTGAAAACCACGATGACGAGAGAGGTAAGTGGGTTTGTGTTAATTTTTTCGTGGGTTAGTGATTGTGTAGTGTAGTGTAGTGTTGTGTAGTGTAGTGTTGTGTTAGTGTAGTGTAGAGTTGTGGTGGTTGTTTAGTGTAGGGTCATGCTGGGGGTAGTGTTTTAGGGTTTAGGGTTGTGTTGTAGTGTTTGCGTAGTGTAGGGTCATGCTGGGGGTAGTGTTTTAGGGTTTAGGGTAGTGTTGTAGTGTTTGCGTAGTGTAGGGTCATGCTGGGGGTAGTGTTTTAGGGTTTAGGGTTGTGTTGTAGTGTTTGCGTAGTGTAGGGTCATGCTGGGGCTAGTGTTTTAGGGTTTAGGGTAGTGTTGTAGTGTTTGCGTAGTGTAGGGTCATGCTGGGCGTAGTGTTTTAGGGTTTAGGGTAGTGTTGTAGTGTTTGCGTAGTGTAGGGTCATGCTGGGGGTAGTGTTTTAGGGTTTTGGGTAGTGTTGTAGTGTTTGCGTAGTCTAGGGTCATGCTGGGGTGTAGTATTTTAGGGTTTAGGGTAGTGTTGTAGTGTTTGCGTAGTGTAGGGTCATGCTGGGGGTAGTGTTTTAGGGTTTTGGGTAGTGTTGTAGTGTTTGCGTAGTGTAGGGTCATGCTGGGGGTAGTGTTTTAGGGTTTTGGGTAGTGTTGTAGTGTTTGCGTAGTGTAGGGTCATGCTGGGGTGTAGTGTTTTAGGGTTTTGGGTAGTGTTGTAGTGTTTGCGTAGTGTAGGGTCATGCTGGGGTGTAGTGTTTTAGGGTTTTGGGTAGTGTTGTAGTGTTTGCGTAGTGTAGGGTCATGCTGGGGGTAGTGTTTTAGGGTTTTGGGTAGTGTTGTAGTGTTTGCGTAGTGTAGGGTCATGCTGGGGGTAGTGTTTTAGGGTTTTGGGTAGTGTTGTAGTGTTTGCGTAGTGTAGGGTCATGCTGGGGGGTAGTGTTTTAGGGTTTTGGGTAGTGTTGTAGTGTTTGCGTAGTGTAGGGTCATGCTGGGGGTAGTGTTTTAGGGTTTTGGGTAGTGTTGTAGTGTTTGCGTAGTGTAGGGTCATGCTGGGGGTAGTGTTTTAGGGTTTAGGGTAGTGTTGTAGTGTTTGCGTAGTGTAGGGTCATGCTGGGGGTAGTGTTTTAGGGTTTAGGGTAGTGTTGTAGTGTTTGCGTAGTGTAGGGTCATGCTGGGGGTAGTGTTTTAGGGTTTAGGGTAGTGTTGTAGTGTTTGCGTAGTGTAGGGTCATGCTGGGGGTAGTGTTTTAGGGTTTAGGGTAGTGTTGTAGTGTTTGCGTAGTGTAGGGTCATGCTGGGGTGTAGTGTTTTAGGGTTTTGGGTAGTGTTGTAGTGTTTGCGTAGTGTAGGGTCATGCTGGGGGTAGTGTTTTAGGGTTTAGGGTAGTGTTGTAGTGTTTGCGTAGTGTAGGGTCATGCTGGGGGTAGTGTTTTAGGGTTTAGGGTAGTGTTGTAGTGTTTGCGTAGTGTAGGGTCATGCTGGAGTGTAGTGTTTTAGGGTTTTGGGTAGTGTTGTAGTGTTTGCGTAGTGTAGGGTCATGCTGGGGGTAGTGTTTTAGGGTTTAGGGTAGTGCTGTAGTGTTTGCGTAGTGTAGGGTCATGCTGGGGTGTAGTGTTTTAGGGTTTTGGGTAGTGTTGTAGTGTTTGCGTAGTGTAGGGTCATGCTGGGGGTAGTGTTTTAGGGTTTAGGGTAGTGTTGCAGTGTTTGCGTAATGTAGGGTCATGCTGGGGGTAGTGTTTTAGGGTTTAGGGTTGTGTTGTAGTGTTTGCGTAGTGTAGGGTCATGCTGGGGGTAGGGTTTTAGGGTTTAGGGTTGTGTTGTAGTGTTTGCGTAGTGTAGGGTCATGCTGGGGGTAGTGTTTTAGGGTTTAGGGTAGTGTTGTAGTGTTTGCGTAGTGTAGGGTCATGCTGGGGTGTAGTGTTTTAGGGTTTTGGGTAGTGTTGTAGTGTTTGCGTAGTGTAGGGTCATGCTGGGGGTAGTGTTTTAGGGTTTAGGGTAGTGTTGTAGTGTTTGTGTAGTGTAGGGTCATGCTGGGGGTAGTGTTTTAGGGTTTAGGGTAGTGTTGTACTGTTTGTGTAGTGTAGGGTCATGCTGGGGGTAGTGTTTTAGGGTTTAGGGTAGTTTAGTTGTTTAGTGTATGCTAAAGGCATATTCGTTCTAAAAGTTTTCGTTATTTTAATTTGCGGCCTAATAGTACATGCAGGATTTTTTTTGCGGACTGATGGTATGCGGGATTTCGTCATATATTCGCTAATCATACTTTCTATGGCAAAATGAACCCCCTCATTTTGTTCATTTTTAAATTAAATGTTTTAAGAGTTACCACTTTATTCCAATCAAGATGGCTTCAGGTGTGCCATACCTTTGTAATAAGTAGGACTGTTAGCACTCTAGTTGTTCTTTAGAACACTCTGGGACATTCTGTCATTGGGCTATAGTTGGGCTACATCTGGCTGATATTTGGGCTACATTTGTTTTTTTTGTCTCTGGTGGCCATCTTTGGGCTACATTGGGCTACATTGGGCTACATTGGGCTACATTAGGCTACATTTGGGCTCCAACATATATATAGCCCAATGTAGCCCAATATATATTTTTCAAAGTTAATTTTCGTAAAAACCACTGGAGCCTATATCTTGAGACATAGCAAAGGCACATCGGGCTACCAGTCCCTACAATTTTGCCAAGTTTGGTGTAAATCCATTCAGCCGTTCAGGCTAAAAGTGAGGCCAACCGCCCTATGGAAAATTGCATGGGAAAATCACGTTTTGGGACCCCCCTTTTTTCTCGGCCCCCCCTTGACGAAACCCCCCCAAATTTTCAGGGGCTGCTCAGAAATAAAATGGTCTATTTTCCTGAAAATTTCAGCCAATTCTGTCCTCAAACGCCAAAGTTATTCGACATAGAATTTTCAAAAATCCCATAGGAAAAAAATCCTAACTATATATACCTACTGGCTATCGCCAGTAGGTAATATATATATATGTATATATATAAAAATATATATATATATATTTTTATATATATATATCTATATATATATATATATATAGATATATATATATATTACCTACTGGCAATAGCCAGTAGGTATATATAGTTAGGACCTAGCTACCATAGGAAATCCGCAACATTCTATTGGGAATAACTTTGGCACCGGTTGAGGAATTTGCGTGTAATTTTCCAAAATTTAGGCCAGCTCCGCTCCGCTTCTTCCCTGGAAGTTTCGGGGGGATTCGTCATGCGGGGGCCGAGAAAAAAGGGGGGGCCCAAAACGTGTTTTCCCCAGTTCATTTCCATAGGACGAATAGACAAGGCTACAGCCCGAACCGCTGAATGGAATTACACCAAACTTTGCAAAATTGTAGGGACTGGTACACAGAAGTGCCTTTTCTATATTTGGTGAAGATTGCTCCAGTGGTTTTTACGAAAATTAACTTTAAAAAAATGTATATATCTGGGCGGAGCCTAACCATACAGCTCATCGTGAGATCTGATTGGCTGTCAGCACTTCATCCAAGAAGTGTTGGCAGCCATCTTGGGACCAATATACATGATAGCACCTCATTAAAAAGCATTGTAGTTAATAGAGGGTTTTAGGACTTTAGTTACATTATAAATCATTTGTTGATGGTACCATACTCATTTTAGGAATTGTGGTGTGTTCTAAGGTGATTTTACCATGTAAAAAAGCCTTCTGCTGGGATATCATGAATCATGTTTGAAAGAAAACTATTATCTCATGCTTTTCCCACAGTGGTTTGGAGGGGGATCCATAAGCTAAACTGAAAGCATATTTTCTGTAAATTTACATTATCTTTCTTGGTCATGTGAGAATGAAGTCTGACATTCTCAGTAAAACATGTACATCCAACAAGGACAGAGACTGTCAGTTGATTCCTTTGTGTTCTACTGCAGCTTCCCAGAGTGTTCTAAAGAACAACTAGAGCGCTAACAGTCCTACTTATTACAAAGTTATGGCACACCTGAAGCCATCTTGATTGGAATAAAGTGGTAACTCCTAAAACATTTAATTTAAAAAGGAACAAAATGAGGGGGTATATTTTGCCATAGAAAGTATGATTAGTGCTGCAGAAAGAAAAATTAGGGCACATTTTGAGTGACTTCTCAAATCCTCTTCTATTTCATTAAAACATTCTGACATGCAGTCTCCCAAGATGGCCGCCAGAGACAAAAGAGCCTAAATGTAGCCCAAATAGCACCCAGATGTAGCCCAAGTATAGCCCAATGACAGAATGTCCCAGAGTGTTCTAAAGAACAACTAGAGCGCTAACAGTCTTACTTATGACAAAAGTATGGCACTCCAGAAGCCATCTCGATTGGAATTAAGTGGTAACTCCTAAAACATTTATTTTAAAAAGGAACAAAATGAGGGGGTATATTTTGCCATAGAAAGTATGATTAGTGCTGCAGAAAGAAAAATTAGGGCACATTTTGAGTGACTTCTCAAATCCTCTTCTATTTCATTAAAACATTCTGACATGCAGTCTCCCAAGATGGCCGCCAGAGACAAAAGAGCCCAAATGTAGCCCAAATAGCACCCAGATGTAGCCCAAGTATAGCCCAATGACAGAATGTCCCAGAGTGTTCTAAAGAACAACTAGAGCCCTAACAGTCTTACTTATGACAAAAGTATGGCACTCCAGAAGCCATCTCGATTGGAATTAAGTGGTAACTCCTAAAACATTTAATTTAAAAAGGAACAAAATGAGGGGGTATATTTTGCCATAGAAAGTATGATTAGTGCTGCAGAAAGAAAAATTAGGGCACATTTTGAGTGACTTCTCAAATCCTCTTCTATTTCATTAAAAAATTCTGACATGCAGTCTCCCAAGATGGCCACCAAAGACAAAAGAGCCCAAATGTAGCCCAAATATCACCCAGATGTAGCCCACGTATAGCCCAATGACAGAATGTTCCAGAGTGTTCTAAAGAACAACTAGAGCGCTAACAGTCTTACTTATGACAAAAGCATGGCACAACAGAAGCCATCTTGATTGGAATGAAGTGGTAAGTCTGAAAACATTTAATGTAAAAAGGAACAAAATGAGGGGGTTCATTTTGCCATAGAAAGTATGATTAGTGCTTCAGAAAGACAAATTAGGGCACATTTTGAGTGACTTCTCAAATCCTCTTCTATTTCATTAAAACATTCTGACATGCAGTCTCCCAAGATGGCCACCAGAGACAAAAGAGCCCAAATGTAGCACAAATAGCACCCAGATGTAGCCCAAGTATAGCCCAATGACAGAATGTCCCAGAGTGTTCTAAAGAACAACTAGAGCGCTAACAGTCTTACTTATGACAAAAGCATGGCACACCAGAAGCCATCTTGATTGGAATGAAGTGGTAACTCTTAAAACATTTAATTTAAAAAGGAACAAAATGAGGGGGTATATTTTGCCATAGAAAGTATGATTAGAGCTGCAGAAAGAAAAATTAGGGCACATTTTGAGTGACTTCTCAAATCCTCTTCTATTTCATAAAAAAAGTCTGACATGCAGTCTCCCAATATGGCCACCAGAGACAAAAGAGCCCAAATGTAGCCCAAATATCACCCAGATGTAGCCCAAGTATAGCCCATTGACAGCATGTCCCAGAGTGTTCTAAAGAACAACTAGCGCGCTAACAATTTTACTTATGACAAAAGTATGGCACTCCAGAAGCCATCTCGATTGGAATTAAGTGGTAACTCCTAAAACATTTAATTTAAAAAGGAACAAAATGAGGGGGTATATTTTGCCATAGAAAGTATGATTAGTGCTGCAGAAAGAAAAATTAGGGCACATTTTGAGTGACTTCTCAAATCCTCTTCTATTTCATTAAAACATTCTGACATGCAGTCTCCCAAGATGGCCGCCAGAGACAAAAGAGCCCAAATCTAGCCCAAATAGCACCCAGATGTAGCCCAAGTATAGCCCAATGACAGAATGTCCCAGAGTGTTCTAAAGAACAACTAGAGCGCTAACAGTCTTACTTATGACAAAAGTATGGCACTCCAGAAGCCATCTCGATTGGAATTAAGTGGTAACTCCTAAAACATTTAATTTAAAACGGAACAAAATGAGGGGGTATATTTTCCCATAGAAAGTATGATTAGTGCTGCAGAAAGAAAAATTAGGGCACATTTTGAGTGACTTCTCAAATCCTCTTCTATTTCATTAAAACATTCTGACATGCAGTCTCCCAAGATGGCCGCCAGAGACAAAAGAGCCCAAATGTAGCCCAAATAGCACCCAGATGTAACCCAAGTATAGCCCAATGACAGAATGTCCCAGAGTGTTCTAAAGAACAACTAGAGCCCTAACAGTCTTACTTATGACAAAAGTATGGCACTCCAGAAGCCATCTCGATTGGAATTAAGTGGTAACTCCTAAAACATCTAATTTAAAAAGGAACAAAATGAGGGGGTATATTTTGCGATAGAAAGTATGATTAGTGCTGCAGAAAGAAAAATTAGGGCACATTTTGAGTGACTTCTCAAATCCTCTTCTATTTCATTAAAAAATTCTGACATGCAGTCTCCCAAGATGGCCACCAAAGACAAAAGAGCCCAAATGTAGCCCAAATATCACCCAGATGTAGCCCACGTATAGCCCAATGACAGAATGTTCCAGAGTGTTCTAAAGAACAACTAGAGCGCTAACAGTCTTACTTATGACAAAAGCATGGCACAACAGAAGCCATCTTGATTGGAATGAAGTGGTAAGTCTGAAAACATTTAATGTAAAAAGGAACAAAATGAGGGGGTTCATTTTGCCATAGAAAGTATGATTAGTGCTTCAGAAAGACAAATTAGGGCACATTTTGAGTGACTTCTCAAATCCTCTTCTATTTCATTAAAACATTCTGACATGCAGTCTCCCAGGATGGCCACCAGAGACAAAAGAGCCCAAATGTAGCACAAATAGCAC
Organism: Lissotriton helveticus; assembly: GCF_964261635.1. NCBI lineage: Eukaryota > Metazoa > Chordata > Amphibia > Caudata > Salamandridae > Lissotriton > Lissotriton helveticus. Next base: position 2,072,370,444 of record NC_136057.1, on the reverse strand, counting down.
CCAGATGTAGCCCAAGTATAGCCCAATGACAGAATGTCCCAGAGTGTTGTAAAGAACAACTAGAGCGCTAACAGTCTTACTTATGACAAAAGCATGGCACACCAGAAGCCATCTTGATTGGAATGAAGTGGTAACTCTTAAAACATTTAATTTAAAAAGGAACAAAATGAGGGGGTATATTTTGCCATAGAAAGTATGATTAGAGCTGCAGAAAGAAAAATTAGGGCACATTTTGAGTGACTTCTCAAATCCTCTTCTATTTCATAAAAAAAGTCTGACATGCAGTCTCCCAATATGGCCACCAGAGACAAAAGAGCCCAAATGTAGCCCAAATATCACCCAGATGTAGCCCAAGTATATCCCAATGACAGCATGTCCCAGAGTGTTCTAAAGAACAACTAGCGCGCTAACAGTCTTACTTATGACAAAAGTATGGCACACCAGAAGCCATCTTGATTGGAATGAAGTGGTAACTCTGAAAACATTTAATTTAAAAAGGAACAAAATGAGGGGGTTCATTTTGCCATAGAAAGTATGATAAGTGCTTCAGAAAGAAAAATTAGGGCACATTTTGAGTGACTTCTCAAATCCTCTTCTATTTCATGAAAAAAATTCTGACATGCAGACTGAAACATGCACTTTGAATACCAGCAGCAGACTTCCCTGGTGAGCAGTAGCTTTACTACAGTGATATAATGAGCAACTAGAGTGCTAACATTCAGAATTTATGGCAAATGTGTGACACATCTGAATGCCTTCTTGATGGAACCAAAGTAAACAAGCATTGAAAATGCAATAGATCTCGCCCTCGTTTAAGTTAAAGCCATTCTATGTCAGGAAGCGGAGGTGAGGATTATGCTAGTCCTTTCTCAATTTTATTGGACAGCAATTTAAAAGCACAAGAAAAAACATACAGCCATGAACTACCAATCCCATCATGCTTAGCGGTAGTCATGGTAACCAAACAGCCAATAACAGTCCATGCATGAATATATAGGAATGCCACGCCGTAGTCCTTCCTCTTTCTCCATTGCTGCCGCGTCAAAGTTAAGTCCCCGTTTTCTTTCCGCTTCACCTTATGGCGTGGCAGTTTGGTTTTATTGTATGATAGCTTGGTTTGGCTTTTATTGATATCTTACTGACTTCGCAGGCTGTTTATGTTTGTACAGTGACGCGGTAGGCTTTCAGCCCGAGCGTCTTTGTGGTGCGCGTGCGCGGTGTGTGGCGTCGTTCTCTTCAGACGCTTGCCGGCTTCTCCACAGCGCCCTTTGCGCGTCGGTGGAGAACACGGGCTGAGGCTTTTGCGCTTCTATATATTTCATTGTGCCTCTTTCCCCCTCACTGACACCGCTTTTCAGTGGTATGTTTTAGTTGTGACTGACTTTGTTTTCCTCAAGGTGTATTTTTACATTCTGTCACACATTATTGGCATATTGGTATTTTCTACTGTTGCCTTTTGGGTACCTGTGTTGGGGGAACCCCCTTTTATTTAGTTTGGGGTGTGTATGTTTATGGGTGCCCATTCCTCTACGGAAATGCAGTCTCGTCAGGACCATGATTATGTGGCTAATGCTACTGAACAATTGCAACCTCCCCTTTTGCGTCCTCCTGCAGAGGTGGACAGACTCCTCTCTTCGGATATCGCCCAGGCGCTGGCACCTCTGCAGGACAGCGTCAATAAGCTGTCTGCCCATGTTTTTAAAACTGGCTCTGGTATTTTGGGAGACAGCGGGGCGGGGCCTAGTGGTGTTCACTCCGTGCCACCACGCACGGCCAAGAAGCGTGACGCGGGGCACCTGGAAGGCTTCAGCAGGCTTGCTGAGGTGTTCCATAAGAGTGTGCACATGCTTAGAAGCACACCCTACCGGGGGGACGACTCGCCCGGATTTACTGGTGGCGAGGCCACCCAGGACCTTGACCCGGAGGAGGGGTTTCCCCTAGAGGGAGATGATGACAATGACAATTATATGGATGACGACGATGATGAGTCCTCTGAGGACATGACGGATTCTGGCAGGTCTTGGCGCCCTAAGTCCAGTGATTCGGATTTTGGTGATGGTGAGCCGGTTCATCTGGATATGTTTGATCCTAACACTATTTTTAGGCCTCGTTCCACAGAGTGGCTCCCTGATAAAACAACTGCGGACTATGTAGCCGCAAAAATTCGCCAACCCCTCTCTCAGGACGTAAGGTTACGACTCCGGTCGGAGTGCCCTCGACCTTCTCTTCCTAATAGACTGGCTGTGACTCCTGAGATAGACCCCAAATTGTGCACGTTCTTTGCTAATTATATCAAGGACCCGAAAAAGGGAATTGACAGATCATGGAAGGCGTGTCAGGATAAACTCCTAGACGTTGTAGGCCCTCTTACAAAAATTATTGAGATTGCTCAGCGCTCCAAAGAGTCTGGCCAGCCTCTTTCCATTGATGACGTAGCGGGTTGGGCACAGAGGGCTATGTGCCTTTTGGGTAACGCCAACTGTGCCCTTTCCGCTGAGCGTCACCGCTCTTTTCTTCTCAAAATTGACCCTAAACTCGGGGAGTTGTCCTCGTCGGAGGCAGGCTCTTTGGCTCAGGGTACCCTATTTGGTGATCCTTTTGTAAAGGAACTAGGCAAGTTTGTAGCTACCTTCTCTGCTCTAGATAAGGCGCAGGCCTCCATGAAAAAGATGTTACCGAAGAAGGTTTTTGGTGGGGCGGGCAGAGGCAGGGGTCGCTCTGCCGGCCGCCAGTTTCAGCAAGGCTCCGATAAGGGTCAAGGCAGAAGAAACAACGGGTGGAACGACGGGAGACAAGGCTCCTTCTACCCATCCCATGGAGGCAGAGGCCAGGGCAGAGGACGCGGAGGAAATCAATCCAACTCCAAAGGATTCAACAGTAAGCATATCTATCCTCTCTCCAGTGCGCCTGGGGGGCAGGATTGCTCTGTTCCTAGATGCCTGGTAAGATCTAACTTCATATTCGTGGGTTCTAGAGACTGTTCAGGGGTTTCACATAGAATTTTATGGTTCCCCCGTTCAGCTCTCTCGTCCTCGTCCCTTGTTTTTTCCGCCACAGATCAAGCACTCATAGACTTAGAGATTCAAGATATGCTTCTAAAAGGCTGATAACAAAAAGGAGGACAAAGTTCCTATACAAGGGTGCAAAAGTCACCGGTGTATCAGGGTGCAAACAGTCACCCATGCATTAAAAACAGGAAAGGATAAGGGAAAGGTAATCCTAGGTATAAAGTACCCTAATATGAGAGGGAAAGACATTCAACATCCTCTGCTGCCCTCACACACCCCGAAGGATGTCATGCTTCATCATCGGGCATTTTGCTCCTCGTAGGGCCGGCGCTGCAATTCCCTACGGGACCCCCAAAGGGTCACTTTGTCGGAGATCTTTTTGAGGAAATGCCGGATGTTGTATGAGGGTGTGTGGGGAAGGGTAAAGGAGGGTAATTCATGTACGTGCAAACATGATAGTGTGATAAAAATCCAAGGGTATGAAAGCAGCGGTAAGTTTTTCTTGGTAAACCCTTGGCAGTTAAGAATACTGCTTAAAAATGACTGACCCCAAAAGGCCCACTATGCCTGGGTGTCTTCTAAAAGGCGCCATCATTCCATCTTCTCTTCATCCAAGGGGTTTTCTCAGCAATATCTTTCTAGTCCAAAAGAAGGACAAAGGGTTCAGACCCGTAATCAACCTCCGTTCCTTCAACGAATGGTTAGTTTACCGGCACTTCAAGATGGAGGGCATCCATCTTCTGAGAGACTTACTTCTTCAGAACGGCTGGCTGGTACGTTTGGATCTCAAGGATGCTTATCTTTCGGTTCCAATCTACCCTCCACATTGCCGGTTCCTTCAGTTTCTTTGGAAGGATCGGGTTTACGAGTTTCGCACTCTCCCCTTTGGACTTTCCTCAGCACCTTGGTGCTTTACCAAGCTCCTTCGTCCGGTAGTCGAGCATCTCCGCACCATGGGGATCCGACTAATTATCTATCTGGACGATATTCTCATCATGAATCAATCCAGGGATCTCCTCCTTCTACATCTTCAGACCACCATCTCTCTTCTCCAGTCTCTAGGGTTCATTATCAATGCTCAGAAATCGGACTTGGTCCCTCAGCAGGACATGACTTTCCTCGGCTTTCAAGACGAGGGTTGAAACGTTGCATCTCCCTTCTCAAAAGATTTCCAATATCAAGAAGGAGATTCGCAAAGTCCTAAGTCGGGATCGAATTTCCCTCCGCCAGTTGGCCAGGATTGTGGGCTTACTGTCGTCATCGATCCAGGCCATTTTTCCGGGACCCCTTCATTACAGGGCTCTCCAGAGACTAAAGGCGTTTCACCTCCGCAAAGGTCTCACTTATTCGGAACTCATCTCACTGTCCACTGAGGCCAAGTCCGAACTCCTCTGGTGGCTGAATCACATGGATGCATGGAACGGGAGGCCGATTTTTGGCTCCCGTCCAGATCTTGTGATCGAATTGGATGCCAGTCGCCAAGGATGGGGAGCTCGTTGCGGACCCCTCTCGGTGGGGGGCAGATGGACGGAGGAGGAATTGCACCTCCACATCAACTGCTTGGAACTCCTAGCAGGTTCTTTTGCCATCCGATCGTTCACCTCGACCAAGGTCTCTTGTTGTGTTCTTCTTCGGATGGACAATACAACAGCGATCAGGTATATCAATCGACTGGGAGGCACTCATTCCAAAGTCCTAGCGGATCTTGCCAAGTATTTTTGGAATTATTGCCTTCTACGTCAGATCTCTGTTACGGCGGAATATCTCGCCGGCGAATAGAACACGGTGGCGGACTGGCAATCCAGGAATTTTCGGGATGCCAGCGATTGGAGACTAGATCTGTCTGTGTTTCAAAAGATCTCGGATCTTTGGGGCCATCCTGTGGTGGACCTGTTTGCGTCCAGGTGGAATGCCCAGCTTCCCCGGTTCTTCAGCTGGAAGCCGGATCCGGGCGCGGAAGCGGTGGATGCTTTCCTGCAGGATTGGTCAGAGTTACCAGCTTATGCGTTTCCCCCGTTTCTTTTCATTCAGAGAGTAGCAGACCAGGTCCGCAGACAACAGGCCTCTCTATTATTGATCACTCCGATCTGGAAGGCTCAGTGTTGGTTTCCGTCCCTTCTGGAACTATCATGGGACAAACCTCTTCAGTTGCCATCATTCAATCTCATTCTGACAGATCCCTTAGGTCACCCTCATCCCCTGGTTCTCCAAGGCCATCTACATCTCATGGCCTGGAGGATTTCAGGGGACGTTGGGCTAATGACACACTTTCGAGAGAGGCTGAACTCCTCATTCAGCGAGCCTGGGCCCCTAGTACCACCAAACGATACCGATCAGCCTGGAACAGATGGGTTCGTTGGTGTGTGGCAAAACACCTGGATCCCGTGGGCTCCCCTGTCACTGACGTAGTTAACTTTCTTGCTGATCTTTTCCACAAAAATTTAGCTTACTGCACCATCAATTCTTTCAGGTCAGCAATTTCCGCTGGTCATTCACTGGTGGATGGATCTCCGGTTGGGGAACATCCTTGGGTTTTCAAGCTTCATAAAGGTATTCGTCTCTCACGTCCCCCGGAGCCCCGTTATTTGGGACTTTGGGATGTTAATGTGGTTTTACGTCACCTTCTATCCTGGCAGGATAATGAATACCTTTCACGTAAGGAGCTATCGGCTAAATTAGCTATTCTCCTCTATCTCATATCTTGCAAAAGAGCTTCCAATGTTCGAGCTCTGGATCTCTCCGCCAGAGTTTTTACACCTGAGGGGGTTACCTTTACTGTTTCCAGGAGAACTAAGTGTAATACTAGGTCAGTATCCTATCCAGCTTTTCCAGATTCTCCTAAACTGTGTGTTGTCCGTTGTCTCAAAACTTATGAGAACATGACTCTGGAGGTCCCGCCTCCAGGTGAAAGACAATTGCTTATTGCTATCAAAAAACCTTTTAAAGCAGTTTCCTCTCCCAATATTGCTCGATGGGTCAGATGGATTATGTCCGAGGCTGGCATTAATATTACGAACTTTGGTGCTCACTCCACTAGAGGTGCAATGGCATCCAAGGCTGTCCAGGTTGGAGGCAGATTGGAAGACATTATGAATGCGGTGGATTGGTCTTCTGATTCAACTTTCAAAAAGTTTTATTTTAAGCCAATCCATGAAGCTGCTACTCTGGTTGTGAGTAAGCTTTAAACATGCATAATCCTCGCCTCCGCTTCCTGACATAGAATGAGAAATTTCCTAGTACACACAAAGGAAAGTTTCAATTCTATTAAGGACGCGGAGGCGAGGATTATCCCCCCTGGCTTCATCTAGCCTCGCTCCCTGGATTGTTGTTTCCAGACATAATTTCTTCAATTCAGAGAAGTATTGGTTTTTCCATGTTTCACTCTGTCTTCTGCTTACTGCATTTGCATGGTGTTTTTCACTTGCATCTTACTATTAATGTTTCTTGCATTTGTTTCCACATTACAATGTGCTTCTGATTCATTCCTTATTTTTTTGGACGAGATATTATTATTTTTCTCTCTTCCCTAGGTTCCGATTAGAAAGCCGACTAAAGGGTAGAGGACTTCTTTCCAGCTGCAGCAAAGAAAGAGGAAGGACTACGGCGTGGGATTCCTATATATTCATGTATGGACTGTTATTGGCTGTTTGGTTACCATGACTACCGCTAAGCATGTTGGGATTGGTAGTTCATGGCTGTATGTTTTTTCTTGTGCTTTTAACTTGCTGTCTAATAAAATGGAGAAAGGACTAGCATAATCCTCGCCTCCGCGTCCTTAATAGAATTGAAACTTTCCTTTGTGTGAACTAGGAAATTTCTCATTCTGTTTGTAATGAGGTGGCTTTTTAGCTTTGCTTTTAATAGTGTTTTTCAAACTTTCATGTAAATAACATGCATATGTATACATATATGTATATGTATGCATGCATTTATATTTGTATTTATATAGATATGCAGATTATACATGTTTATATATGAATGTATATATATATACACATACATATATATAAATGCATATATATGCCCAGGGGCTGCATTGCAGAGAGGTGTAAAAAAGGGTGTGGCCTCATTACACCTCTCTGTAATGTAGCTCCCTGGCTTATACTGGAGGCTCCTGGTGGGCTAGTTGCCCCCCAGGGACCTCCAGTATGCAAAGGGAATTAGTTCCTCCTCTGGAAACGCGCCTGGGGTTGTGCTGCAGAACGTTGTAAAAAGGGGGAGTGCCCTCTGAACACCTGCCTGCAAAAATTTAGTAGATCAGTATAAAAAAATAACAATACATTTATAAATTGTCATTTAAATAACCTTTGAAATTCAATGGAAAAAACATAGGTTTCAGGCCTTATATAGTTAGGAATTAGCATTTAAAAAATCCTTGCAAATTCATTTAAAAAACCACAGGTTTCAGGCCTTATATAGTTAGGAATTAGCATTTAAAAAACCTTGCAAATTCACTGAAAAAAACATAGGTTTCAGGCCTTATATAGTTAGGAATTAGCATTTAAAAAACCTGGCAAATTCACTGAAAATACCATAGGTTTCAGGCCTCATATAGTTAGAAATTAGCATTTAAAAAACCTTTGAAATTCACTGAAAAAACCATAGGTTTCAGGCCTTATATAGTTAGGAATTAGCTTTTAAAAACCTTTGAAATTCACTCAAAAAACTATACGTTTTAGGGGTGTTATAGTTAGATGGACATTTCACTCATACAAAACCATTGAAATTGCTCCTATATAGTTAGTTGTACTAACTATATTTCGCGCACCCGCAATCCACTGCTGATGATGTCACATATTAGATCATTCATGACATGGTCAGTGACATCACTGAAGACATCTCAAATGACATTACTGATGACATCATCCACGTGACAATCACATACACCTTTTCATACACTATTAACATTTTTCATCACTCTTTATAAAATACAGAGTATCATATTTGTATCCACTGTCACAGCAATACAAGTATCTAAAAATCCACTCAGTGATTCATAGATGTATACACACATCTAATCACTTACCTGTAGATTCACTCATACATGCTGTCAATGAACAATAGAACACTATCAAAAATACTTATACACCTATATCGACATTAAACAACAGCACACATCCTATTCACATATGAAGTCATCCATCTCACTTATGCAAACAATGGATCATATTTATATATTTACTTAGCAAAACACTTATACAAACACCACTTCATCTATTCATTTAGATAGTAAGTCATACTTAGTGAATTATAAAATCATTATTACAAGTATACAGTTATCCATACAGTCACTCACACAATCATTGAGTCTTATATATACTTATTTATATACAACAATTGACACATACACTGCCTTTTATTTTTCTAGTTTGTTGGACCTGTACCTTTGAGAAATATATTTGCTCATCACCACACCCATAAAGAGATTCACTCACCCAAACTGTTAGAACATGTAGTTTTAACTTCATATATCTACTGAATCAACTATTCACGCATCTTTGGACAGTCACACACCCCCCACCGAACCACACACACTTTCACACTCCCATACAAATACTCAGTTAACTAATCATTAACTAATATAGACTTTCACATAGCTAGTAACCAACTGTAGAATCAGTTTACACAACAACTGACAAAGTGATACAGATATTCACACAGTTTAGTCACTATCCACTATATTTAGTGAGACATTATAAATTGGTCAAGTAAACAGTCAATTACACTGTTACTAAACCCTCCATCCAAATATTTATTTATATATATCCACTCATTCTTCAATGCAAATTGCTATATATATAATGCATATTTAAATAACGAAGCAAACCACATTCACTGGATGATCTTATCAGTGATGTCATCAGTGATGTCATTTGAGATGTCATCAGTGATGTTACTGACCATGTCATGAATGATCTAATATGTGACATCATCAGCAGTGGATTGCGGGTGCGCGAAATATAGTTAGTACAACTAACTATATAGGAGCAATTTCAATGGTTTTGTATGAGTGAAATGTCCAGCTAACTATAACACCCCTAAAACTTATAGTTTTTTGAGTGAATTTCAAAGGTTTTTTAAAAGATAATTCCTAACTATATAAGGCCTGAAACCAATGTTTTTCTCAGTGAATATATATATATATATATATATATATATATATATATATGTGTATATATATATATATATATATATATATATATATATATATATATTACCTACTGGCGGTCGCCAGTAGGTAGTTATAGTTAGGACCTAGCAACCATAGGAAATCCGCAACATTCTACTGAGAATAACTCTGGCGCCGGTTGAGGAATTTGCGTGTAATTTTCCAAAATTTTGGCCAGCTCCGCTCCGCTCCTTCCCTGAAAGTTTTGTTGGGATTCGTGAAGTGGGGGCTGAGAAAAAAGGGGGGTCCCAAAACGTGTTTTCCCCATGTTAATTTCCATAGGACGTTCTGACACGTCTACAGCCCGAACCGCTGAACGGAATTACGCCAAACTTTGCAAAATTGTAGGGACTGGTACGCAGATGTGCCTTTTCTATATTTGGTGAAAATTGCTCCAGTGGGTTTTTTGAAAATTAACTTCAAAAACACATATATATCTATAGGCGCTCTCCGAGCGCTCACCGGTACGCGTACCGGGGAGCGCACCCAGGGCTGAGGGAGTGCGCGAGCGGAAAGCTGATTGGCTGTCTGATGTCTGTCAACATTCTAAACAGTCCGGAGAGTCCGCCATCTTGTGTCTCGTTAGAATCGAGACACAAGAGGTGAAAAAAAAGGGGGAAATTATTGAAAGGGGGCAGGGTAGACACCCCCTGACCCCTAGGTTTTTTGAGGGGGGCCTAGAAGGACTCTGAAGGGCAAAAAAATACTTTATATTTTTTTTTAAATTTCGCGGGGTAAGCGCTGGGTGCGTTCCCAGGTGCGCTCTCCGGTACGCGCACCCTGAGCGCACCACGGGGAAAAACAGTGCAAGAAAATAGAGTAATAAAATAATTTAGAGTGTTTAGAGGAAGGGTAGCTCTGAAAAGAGCTGTTGTGTTATCTGGGTGTTTTTTGTGCCTACAAGTAGGTACCAATGCAGAGTCTCAAATTCAAGAGGAAGACTCTATTCCCCTCATCTGTAAAGTGTACACCATCTCTCCTATAGATGCCTTGCATGTTGTAACGCAAGTTGTTGTGGTAAATGGAACCCATACCATAGTCTCTGAGGAAAGCAGAAACAGTTTTATTTACATGTTTCCTTGCTTTCTCAATCTGTGGACAAAATTGGTTGGACCAGTTCCATTTTTGCCTTTGGCATTTATTAGAAAATACCAAGGCAGTTTTTGGAAAAAGTGACGTCAATTGCCCAAAGATGTCTTTTAAAAGCATTTCCAGACCTACCCCAGTCAAAGTGCCCAAGTCATTGCCACCACAGTGCACAATTATAAGGTCAGGGTGTGGAAGATGCATAAAGGATTTTATCAATGGTATCAATTGGTGACTTCTTAATCCTCTCTGTCCAATCCACACAATGTCCACATTTGGTAAATCAAGGTTGTAAATACCTCTGTTGCTTGCACATTTTTCACTCCAGAAGACATAGCTATGACCCACAAACCAGACTTTTGGCATCTTGAAGGTAGATGTGCTTGTATTCAGATGAGTTGTGGAAATGAAATGGCAGTTTCATTATGAAAAAAGTGGTTGAGATTCAGTGCACTTGAAAAACCAGAAATGATTGGTGCTTTCTTAAAATTCACCACTGAAAATTAGGGTGCATGCTTCTTTTTTTTGAAAGAAGTCATTTCAATGGTTGAGAAAAAGTCATTTAAAGAAATATTGCACATGATTAGTTAGTACATTGAGAGGTCAAACACCCTTGCTGGATTCTTTTGCAACATAGTATGATGAACTTCTGTACTGTGTGCTGGGTCAGGAGGGAGTTACCATATTTTTAAAGACATCAACTAATCACATTATTTACCCAGATCCATTTAAAATCAAGCTTGACTTACAGTGTGATCTTAGACACATGACCAGAATGTTATATATAATCTACCATGTCTGTCTCTGCAAGCAGTATGTGTGTTTCTGCTCATAATATTTCACTGTCTCTCCAGGCCAAAAACAGGCCACCTATATATAAGCAAGACATAACATTAATTTCTCATTACATGCAACATCCTGGTCATGTGCCTAAGATCACACTGTGAGTGAAGCTTGATTCACCCATCAGTGTGATCGTAGGCACATGACCAGGATGTTACATGTAATCTACCATGTCTTTAAAAAACATGTACTTCCATATTTTTAAAGACATCAACTGAGCATGTTATTCACCCAGATCCATTGAACATCAAGCTTGACTCACAGTGTGATCTTAGGCACATGACCAGAATGTTACATATAATCACCATGTCTGTCTGTGAAAGCAGTATGTGTGTCTCTGCTCATATTATTTCGCTGTCTCTACAGGCCAAAAACAGGCCACCTATATATAAGCAAGACATAACATTAATTAGTAAATCGTTTTTGACACAAAGCAAAGCACATGTAATGTATATCAGCCTTTTGTTGTATACTAGTGTTTATATCGTTTACTTATTGTAATTTCTATGTAATATGTTTGTAGTGGTCTATAATATGTTATTTTTTCTTTACCACAGATTATAATCATCTATACAAAGAAAAAACAATATGCCATCCAAACAAAGACGTGAAAAACAATATAAGAAAAATTTAACGTCTAAGGAAAAAAAATATAAGACTCAACCAAAACAAAATCATCAGAGAAAAAAAAATGCTTCTGGTAAGCAAACTAAAAATTTTCTCAGGAACTTATTGAAAGGTCAAAAAATAAAATGTGTGATTTCAAAGAAGAATAAGACACCTGTAATTAGAAAGAAGAAAGTGTGTCCCTCCAAAAATGTTAGACCTGTAGAAGGAGATGATATTGTCTATAGCAATAGAAGGAGAAATCAATTTATTGAAATTCGTAGACAAATGTTTTATAACAGAATTATATCCAATTTATTAAAAACTATTAAGAGGAATCAAAAAAAGACCGCTTTTTACAAGAAAAAAAACATAGTTAAGATTGTGGATCAGTCCTTTAAAGTGAAAAATAAATTGTTTAGTTTAGTAATGAATAGAATTCGTACACTCGATAAGGTAATCAATGTGTTCAAATCAAAATGTAAGTGGAGGAGAGTAATTAATCAGACTCATTTTTGTGATGTTTTTTCTGGAGAATGGAAGCATAGTTCAAGTTGTGAGCCATTTTTTAATGAAGAAAGTTACTTTCAGGATAATGATTTGGTGCATGCAGTTGACACCAGTGGTCGAGCATATGAGGTGAAGGACGGTTGTCCGGTTGAAAAAGAAGAGATTGTGCCTAGAAATACAGAAGAGGTGTTAGCTGATGAAGTTTTAGGGAGATGTCCTAAGGCTCCAGTGTATACTTGGAATGGTAGTAGTATTTGTAGTGTGCGACAGGATTCAATTGATTTGTTTCACAGTTTCTTACGGACATATACTAAGAAAAGTGTAAAACAAAAAATGAAAATTCTACAAGAGTTAGATCCTTGTAGAGTGAGAGAAAAAACAGGTTTGCAAGGGCATTCACTGGCTTGTCTTTCACGAAAAGTATGTCTGAGCGTTTTTTACCATTTTAGGATGTTAGCAGTGCATCATAATAAAATGCGGAAATTAGTGAGAAGGTTGTATTATGCAAAATGTCCAGCACTTAATTTAAAACAGATAAACAGTGCTCTTTTGCATGGAACTGAATTAGATGTGGAAAAACATTTGTGATGAAATTGAGTTTTGTTACTTTGGTGAAAAAGAGGACAGTGCAGAAATTGATACAGTAATAGAAGGTAATGTAGAAGAGAATGTAGAGATTACAAGTACAGAAACATTTGAACATGAAATTACAAAGTTTAAGGTCAATTCAAGTGAAAGGCCTAATTTTACTTGTGTGTGTTGTCGACGAACTCATTATAAGTATCAGACTAGATTAGTTGATTTATATGTAAAAAGCGAAAAGATAAATAATAATGAGTGGAAGGATTTTGCAACTTATTTGTTGGTAGAAAATTGTTTTGATTTGGGTTCTGATCAACGTATTTGTAAATATTGTTATAATAAATTAAATGAAAACAGAATGCCTGCTAGAGCTGTACATAATAATCTGAGTTGGTAGACATTCCTTCTGAATTGATGGATTTAAATACATATGAGTCTATTCTGATTCAATGTGTGCATCCTTTTCAGGCTATTGTTCGCATGGAGCCTAAGACAGGGAAATTGCCTCCTTCAGATTTACTGAGAGGATTAAAGGGAAGAGTTGTTTACTTGCCTCTAGATTTTAAGAAAAATATTGATACAATTGGTGTCGAAAAAGTAGAAGAGGAACCTCTGGTTATTCTAGTTAATGGTGTTCCGACAAAGAGTAAGAAAATCTGGCAAGAATTAGTGGATGTTAGGAAAGTCAAAAAGGCAACGTTGTATCTGGTAAAAAATAATCAGTACTATAAAAATGTGTATGTGGGAGAAGAGGAAACAACTGTACAAGACGACACTGATTTCTCAGCTGGGCAAATTGAAAAAGTTGATGTCTCTAGAAGTGAAGAAATTTATGAACATTATAGTGTTCATCCATTGCATTCCAAAGAAGTAATGGGGAATGCTATTGACTTGTTTCAAAAGAAAAAAGCCAAAGAAAGTCCCATTAGTGTATGGGAAGAAAGTTTGGAAGCTCGTTGTTTTCCACAGTTATTTCCAACAGGTGAAGGTGGACGATATGACGACCGACCTGTTCAAATTCCTGCATCTGAATACCGGACTTCAAGATTATATGCAGAAGAGCCAAGGTTTCGTTAATGCATTCCATATTTGTACCATCTGCTGTTTGAGAGTGACTTATCTGGCCTTTCTTATGCAGTAAACCATATACTGAAAAGTGGAACACATCTACAAAATGTTTCGGCAAGGGACTTTATGGATAAAGTGAAGCTGCAAGACAGTGTTTTGGAATCTCAGCTAATTAATCAGCATGGTACTAACGAGAATTGGTACAGTCGTCATGGGGAATTGAAATTTATGCTAAGAAACTTAGGAACTCCTACATGGTTCCTCACTCTTAGCTGTGCTGAGTATGCTTGGGAAGACGTACTTGAATTTCTACGAGAGGCACATAAAAACATTGAAAATATTGATTACAAGACACCTGGAGAACTGTGCTCTTTGGATCCAGTTAATGTATGCAGATATTTCAATCATAGGTTTGAAGCTATGATGTCTTTTATTACAAACAAAAAAAATCCTCCGCTTGGAGAGGTGTTGGATTTCTTTTGGAGAAAGGAGTATCAAGCAAGAGGTGCTCCTCACATACATATGCTGCTATGGATTAAAGATGCATCAAAATTTGGAACAGATTCAGATGAGAAAGTGATGAGTTTCATTTAGAAGTACATGTGCTGTTCCAAAAAGTACAGACGAAAACAATTTAAGACATCAAGTTTTACGCTTTCAAACCCATTGTTGTGGGAAATACTGTCGTCGAAAATACAAATCCAAGGACAAGTTCTACACGTCCAGTAACATCGAAAGGAAGAGTGAACAATTTTATGTCTTCTCTGCGACATACTGTGACACGAAAATCACCAAAAATACATACAACCTAAGAAGAAATGAGGAGTCCAAATACATAAATGACTACAACCCAGTCATTTTGTCCATGTGGAATGCTAACATCGATATTCAATATGTTGCTGATAACTCTATTGCTGTGGCTCGATATGTGATGTCTTATACCACAAAATCAGAAAAGACGGAACTGAAGGAAATGTGGGAGGAAATTTCACATGAAAAGAGTCTAAGCAAGAAATTACACAGTTACAGTCTGAAGATGTTGTCGCATCGAGAAATTGGAGCATACGAATGTTCTGATCGGTTATCATCAGCAAGTCTATATGCCAAATCTAGAACCATCATTTGGGTGAGTCTAGGTCTTGCTGCAACACGAAATCGAGTTTCGAAATCTGTACAAGAAATTGAGTATTTGGCGGAGAAAGAACCAGACAGTACAGATATTTTGAAGACAAACATGTTGGATACATACTATCCAAATAGAATTAGTCATCTTGAGAATGTTTGTCTCTATGAAGTTCTGCAAACCTATACTTTTAAGAGGAACGTCACAGAAGACATCAATAAAGGTGTATATGCTGTAATTGGAAGTGAAGACTGTCTATTGAAACAAAGAAAAGGCCATTTGATTAATCATCGAAAATTGAGTTGTGAATCTCCAGACAAAAGGGAATTTTATTACTTAGCTCTTTTGCAACTCTTTAAGACTTGGAGATTTTCTTACTTATGAAGATTCGTTCAATGCAACCAAGGATACCATAGAATGTCCTGTTTTTTCAAATTATCTGCAAATGTTGAACGAGGAAATACAGCAAGAAGCTACAATTGGAGCAGAGATTGCTAGAGACAGTTCTCAAGACAGTCAGAGTTCTGTTACATTGAGTCAGGATACACTTGGTGGACCAATTATAGAAAATGAAGCTGCCACTGCCATGGATGAAGTAGAAAGAGCCATGGAACAAGTTCAGGAGGATGTAGTTAACTTAGAAGATTTGGAAAAAGAACTAAACGTTGAGCAGAGGCAAATATATGACGAAGTCACAGAACACATTGAGCATGGTTTATCTCATGAGAAAAAAGAGTGCTCATGTACATCATTTATACCTGTTCGACTGTACGTGAGTGGAGAAGCAGGAACCGGAAAAAGTTTCCTGATTAAAGCAATTGCAACGTATTTGCAGAAAAGAACGGAGTCATCGTTGTCTTGTGTTGTTACCGCTCCAACTGGGTTGGCAGCACACAACATTAAAGGGATTACTTTACATCGCTTAGTGATGATGCCAGTAGAGCATGATAATAAATTACAATACCACAAACTATCTAGAGAAGCTTGTTGTGAAGTTTCAAGAGTCGTAAAAAAAATGAAACTTCTTATCATTGATGAAGTAAGCATGGTATCAAATGTAATGCTTGCTTTTGTGCATTTAAGAATGCCAGAAATTCTTAAAACAGAGTATGATGTGTTATTTGGAGGCAAACACATCATCGTTTTTGGAGATCTACTGCAACTAACTCCAGTGAAAGGACAGCCAGTGTTTAAAATGCTTACACATGAAGATACCAGGAAGTGCCTAGGAAGCATTGGAAATGTTAACATATGGTTAAATTTCAAATATGCAGAACTGCTTTTAAAATATGCGACAGGCAAAGGATGAAGATTATAAAAATATTCTACAAGATATAAGAATTGGAAAACTAACTGAGCATGGCAAAGAAGCTTTACATGGACGATTAATTTCAAATTTGTTTCCAAATGAAAATATTCTCCCAGAGAATATTTTTATGAAAATTCCTGAAAACAAATCTGTTATATGCTTGATGCCAACTCTGAAAGAATGTTCAATCTTCATTTATTTATTTATTTATTTATTTTCTGCATTTATAAGGCGCACAGCTACCCACAAAGGGTTTCCCGGCGCCATCAACAAAATGGTAAAGTTGGAAAATCAAGAGATTCTGAAACTGGAAGCTATTGATAAAATAGAACATGAAGGAGCAACTATTATTTTGTCTGAAAAGTTGAAATCAAAATTGGATTCTTTAGAGAAGACAATATCTAAAACTGCTGGTTTGGAAAAGACTCTGTATGCATCTTTAAATTGTCGTATAATTTTACGACGTAATTTACATGTGGAAAGAGGTTTAGTAAATGGAGCAATGGGTCATGTTGTTGATTTTGTGAATTACCGAAATAGAGATGGAATTGAATTTATAAAAATTAAATTTGATGGTATTGAAGAAGTACAACAAATCAGTCATTGTTCTGCACGATTTTTGCTTGTAAA
This sequence comes from Lissotriton helveticus, assembly GCF_964261635.1. Lineage (NCBI taxonomy): Eukaryota > Metazoa > Chordata > Amphibia > Caudata > Salamandridae > Lissotriton > Lissotriton helveticus. The sequence continues at coordinate 2,072,353,510 of NC_136057.1, read as the reverse complement.
AGATTTATATGTCCGCCGAAAACAGTTTCCTGTTTCTTTGGCATATACAGTGATTATTCATAAATCTCAAGGTTTAAGTGTAGATAGTGCTTTGGTGAATATTGGAAGTTCTGTGTTCAAGGAGGGTATGGCATATGTTGCTTTATCTCGAGTCAGAACTTTATCAGAACTGTACTTGATTGATTTTGATGAGACAAAGATTAATGCAGATCTAAATTGTGTAAAAGAATATAATAGGTTAAGAAGAGAGTATGCTCCAAATTTACCTCAATATCCTCTATTTGAAAAGCGTGTGGGAGGCCGAAAAAGAAGAAATGAGAAAAAATGTATTGAAGTTGTAGCAAAAAGAAAAAAGGTAGATGAACCAGTAATTGTAAGCAGAAACGAAATGGATTCAGTTAAAGATGTTGTTGGATTTCAGTTTGAAAATAGTTCTGGTGTCAACTGCTATGCTAATGTAGTGGTTAATGTTGTTTTTTTTCTCCAAACTGTACAAGAACAGATTGCTGAAAATCATGATCAAACATGTTGTTGTTTATTAAATTCTGTATTAGAAAAATGTAGCAGTGATAGAACAAAAATACAAAGTGTTTCTGAAATTCGAAATGTTTTATACATATGTTCTGGTCTAAATCAATTTTCACAGAATATTCAGCAAGATTGTCAGGAATTTCTAATGTATATGCTTGTTGTTTTGCAAGATGAAGGTGTAGATGTAGAAAATCTTTTTGGCCTTTCTTATAAATGGCAACATGACTGCGACAATTGCTCCTTTTCAAGTAGTACTACAATAGACACTGAAAGATTCATATATTTGACTTTACCAGACTGCAAATCAGTGTCATTTAATAATCTAGTTAGACAAGCAAATCAAAGCATGGTCTGTACTCAATGTAAATCAGCAATGCTATCAACATTATTTATACAAAGATATGGACAGTATGTTATTTTAATATTCCAACGATGTAGACCTGATGTAACTAAATTGACAACATTAATTAAACATTTTGTGGCTTCTCAATTATCAATTTCAGGAAGAACCTTTACAACTGCAGCAATTATTTACTATGATGGTCCTTCAACAACATCAGGACATTACACAGCTTATTTAAAATGTCATAAAGGATGGAAACACTGTAATGATACTCAATTGACTTTCAAACAACGTTTGCCTTCTGACTTACAAAATTCTTACCTAGTGTTCTTACAACCGAAATTAATGAGAGTGATGAAGATAATAAAAAACATGTAGTTCTCATAGAGATAGTATATGTATATCACATAGTGTGTGCTGTGAGTATTATACAACATATTTATAAAAAGTAAGCTAGAGGTGGAAATAAAAGTATTGTTTCATAATGTAAAAGATGTTGGAGCTTTTCTTTTAGAAACTCGGGTAAATGAGAGATTAAGAATACTCTAGACTACTTTCCAAAGAAAAGGACTTTCCATATACTTGGCCTCGTGGAAAAGTAGATGGATCAAAAGTGAGTTTAGATATGTTTTTTCAAAATTTTACATTATTTATTAAAACATTGTATGGGTTTTTTAAACACAATAATTTTGATTGTGTTTTTTTTGCCCGCTGTTATATGATGAGTAGTATTGAAGTCACTGTTTTAAGTGAAATTCAATATATTCTGAGAACAGCAAAAATAAACCATATAACATGTTGTACAAATTATTTTGTATTTTCTATTATTAAATATATATTATTCTCCCCTTCTCTTATGCTCACTCACCTATTTCCACCCTCTATCACTCCTCTTAACTCACCCTCACTGGCCTTTTTTCACTCTCCCTCACCTCCCTTCCCTTATTCACCTTTTCTCACTTATTCTCATTCTCTACTCCTTCACGGCCCTTTCCCTCTCTCCCATCCACCACTCTCCAGCTGTCAGTCACTCTACTTCATTCCCCTTCCCCTTGTTTCCTTTCTTTGTTCCCTCAATAATTCCCCTTCTCTCACTCACCTTATTGCACTTCACTCACTCCTTCTCTCACTTCCTCTGTTTTCTCACATCCTCACTCCCCTTCCCTCACTCCCTCTCTCTTAGCCTCAGTCTCTCGATCCTCTCACTCTCTCACTCCTCTTCCGTCATGCTTACTCCCTAAAACTCACCCACACTCCCTTACTTACCTTTCTTTGCTCTCTCACTCAGTTCCTTTCTGCCACTCTTTCCTTCACTACCTCTATTTTCTCACTCCTTCACTTCCCTTGTCTCAAGCTCACTTGCTTTTATCCTCTCTTTATTTCCCCTTTTTCATCAACCTCACTGCCCTTCACTCACCCTCTCTCACCCTTGTTCCCTTACTCCAGTTCCTTCAGTTATCCTCATTCATCATCTTTAACTACCCTTCTTCTTTCTCTCCTCACGCACTCACCTTTTCCCAGTCCCTTTTTTTCACTTTTCTTCCCTTTCTTCCCTTCCTTTGCTTCCTCCGTCATTCTCCTTCCTTTACTCACCTTACTGCTGTTTACTCACTCTTTCTCTCACTCCCTCTGTTCTCTCATATTCTCACTTGTCTTCCCTCACTCCCTCTCTGTTACCTTCACTCCCATTGTCTCCTCACTGTCTTACAACCCTACATTCACCCTCACTCACCTTCCATGCCTCATTGTCATTAATCCACCGTTATTCACTCCTGCTTCTCTGTCACTCACTCCCCTTTCTTTACTCCCCTTTCTTCCTTTAGTTTTCCTAATGCACATTCCTTTAGTATCTTACTCACCTTCAGTTCATTTCTCTCTCCTGCTCTTGTTCACTGTCACTGAATGTATCCATATCATTATCCTTTTAGTAATTTGCTCTCTCTCTATTTCTTTTTAACTCTCTCTGACCTTCACCATTCCTTTGTTTTTCTTTCTGAGTCCTTCACTTCTACTTTATCTCTTACTAACCTTTTATGACTTTTAATCTCCTAATTTGCCTCTTGTATTGTAAAATATATTTTATAAAAATTCTAACTTATTTTTTTTCTCTTTCACAGATATTAAATTTAATGAAAATATGTAATTAAGTTTACATAACTTATAAGGTAAGTATGATGTACAAAATGTACTTTCCCTATACTCTTTTCCTTAACCTCACTACTCTTCTCTGATGCTCCCACACCCCTGTTCCCTTATTGCGCTTGCCTCACTTATTCTGAATCCCCATGTTTACTCCCCTTTTCGTCACTCCTCTCTCACACTCACCTTCTTTCAGACCTTCTCCTTTACTTTCCTTCCTCTCTCTTCCCTTGTTTCGCTCTTTCACTCTTTTCCCTTTCCTTACTCTCCTTACTCCACTTTACTAACTCCTTCTCTTTCTTCCTCTGTCCTCTTAGTTCTACACTCCAATTCCCTCATTCTCTCTCTGTTAATCTCATTCTCTCCGTCCCCTTAGTCTCTCACTCCTCTTCTGTCACACTCACTCCGTATAACTCAGCCATACTCCCACACTCACCTTCTTTCAGACCTTCTCCTTTACTTTCCTTCCTCTCTCTTCCCTTGTTTCGCTCTTTCACTCTTTTCCCTTTCCTTACTCTCCTTACTCCACTTTACTAACTCCTTCTCTTTCTTCCTCTGTCCTCTTAGTTCTACACTCCCCTTCCCTCATTCTCTCTCTCTCTATATATATATATATATTACCTACTGGCAGTCGCCAGTAGGTAGTTATAGTTAGGACCTATTTTCCATAGGAAATCCACAACATCCTATTTGGAATAACTTTGGCGCCGGTGGACGAATCTTCGTGAATTTCTCCAAGAAAATGGCCTGTTCAGTTCCGCTCCTTCCCTGAAAGTTTGGGGGTGATTCGTCAAGTGGGGGCCGAGAAAAAAGGAGGGTCCCAAAACGTGTTTTCCCCATGCAATTTTCCATAGGGACCGTTAGCCAGGGCTACAGCCCGAACGGCTGAACGGAAATACACCAAATTTGGCAGAAAGGTAGAGTTCGGTTCGCACATTGTGCTTTTTGTTAAATGGTGTAAATCCGTTCAGTAGTTTCTGAGAAAATTGCAAGTAAAATAATAGCGATATCTAGAGTCGGAGTTCAGTACGCGTACTGAAATCTGTTCCATTACCAGCGCGGGCTGCATGCTGATTGCGTGTGGACTGTTGGTCAACACTTGAAACCAGGAAGTGTTGGCGGCCTTCTTGTGCCTCGCTAGAACCGAGTCACAAGAAAACAGTAAAACAAAGTTGAGAAATAAGGGAAGGGGGTAGGGTAGAGACATTCCTACCCTCTAGGCTTGCTCACGGGGTCGTACATGGATGTTTAGGCTCTATTTTTTATTTTATTTTTTTTAAGAAAAATTGCGGCGTACGCGCTTGTAAATACCTACAATTACGAGCAGGAGTTGCATGCTGATTGGATGTCAATACACCAAACCAGGAAGTGTTGGCAGCCATGTTGTTTGTCGGGAGAGCAGAGTCACAAGAAAACAGTAAAACAAAGTTGAGAAATAAGGAAAGGGGGCAGGGTAGAAACATTCTGAATCAGGGGGTGGTACATGGATCTTTAGGCTCAATTTTAATTTTTTTTAAAATATAAAATGGCTGGGTACTCGTGCAGTACTTGTACGCGGTGGAAAAAGTGGAAAAAAAAGTAGAATTCCGTTTTATTCATTAGGTCCCAGGGGCAAATTACGGGGGCAATTTTTCTGCATAATGGGGGTTTGTAAGGTGCTCCGAGCAATGGGGAACGGCACTTCTCTGGTTTTATTTTGAAGTATGCAGGGGGGGGTTATGGTCCTACTCCCCGCAGTCTCAGGCAGCGGCACCCCTCGGTCTCTTAAAAAAAAATATATGTTTTGAGCTCTCCCTTCCTCTCTCACCGTACACGTCGCGGGGAACGCCACCTTTCTGGGGCAGTGATTTGTAAAATGACCTTCCTGCTCTGGGTACCTGCATTGTCTGGAGTTTTTTATTAATGTTGGGAGGGTGGGCTTGATAATACGTCCTTTTTAATTCCCATAGAAGCCTATGTTCTAGTGTTAACATGGGCTTCTATGGGAAATAACAAGTCCATATTATGAAGCTCATTATCGCCGTTTTATCGGCAGTTTCCTGCCAATAAAACGGCGATAATTTTAACACCGGTCCTTGATAATATGCACCTAAATTTACTGGTCAGAAAAAGAGCAGTGGTCCATATTATCAACAAAAGGCGATACATTATCGTTGCTTTTATCGGCAGGAAACTGCCGATAAAGCAGCGATAATGGGTTTGATAATATATCCTTGTAAGTTGCAATAGAAGCCCAGGTAAATACTAGAACCTGGGCTGCTATGGGAATTTACAAGGGCCTATTATCAAGCGCTTTATCTGCAGTTTCCTGCCGATAAAAGCGACAATAATGTATCACCCTTTACTGATAATATGGCACTGACGGGCATACTATGAAGGACCGGTGTTAAAATTATCGACGTTTTATGGGCAGGAAACTGACGATAAAATGGCGAAAATGGTCTTGATAATACGCCTTTGTTAATTTTCATAGAAGCCCATGTTCTGATGTTAACATGGGCTTCTATGGGAATTAACAAGGGCATATTATCAAGCCCAGACGCGGCCCCTGGAGGGAGTTGCGGGGAGACAGGCGGAGCGGGGGAGGGACAGGGTGGGGGGTGATAAAGAACGGAATCTGGATGATTGTAGGAAAGTAAACATTTAAATAAATAAAACGAATTTCGGGTCACATTATCAACAACATAAGGCGATACATTATCGCCGCTTTTATCGGCAGGAAATTGCTGCTAAAGTGGCGATAATGGTCTTGATAATATGCCCTTGTGAATTTCCAAAGCAGCCCAGGTTAACACCAGAACCTGGGCTGCTATGGGAATTTACAAGGGCCTATTATCAAGCCCAATTTTGCCGCTTTATCGGCAGTTTTCTGTCGATAAAAGCGGCGATAATATATCACCTTATGTTGTTCATAATATGACGCTTCGTTCCGTGCCCTGCATGGCATTTTGCGATGCAGGGTGCGTTACGAAATTCGGGGCAGATTATCAAGGACCCGTGTTAAAATAATCGACGTTTTATCCTATTCGTAGCGTATGCTGAGAATGTTTAGCAGTAGAAACTACGGTGCGATCACTCTCTCACTGTCAAATGAGAGCACAGGGCGCGCTATGAGAATAGTTAGAAGTGGACACTCATTGGAGATCCGATTCAGCTGTGTGTCTTATTGTGCGATGTTAGGCAATGCTTACATGATTACGGGAACTGAGAGTGTGCTTTGATTAAAAAAAAGTTGTGTTAACTCCTCTGCATGGGAAGCTGGATGTTTCCATCTGGCTGTCGATTTCGACCTTGAAAGCAGAGTCAACCAAATGAGTCGTATAAGAGCGCTATTGTCTCAAAAAGAGGTCGCTCTTACATCTGCTAGAGAAACATTTGTCCTTCATGTAGCAAACACCCGCACAGAAGTGTATGCTTTGTTAAATACAGACGTGCTGTGGAATTGTAGGGAGTTAATTTAGACTATCTTTAATGCGTTCTCGAGTAGGGGGTTAGCTTACTTTTTTTAAATTATAAGAATTGGTCTTGTGACTTCTGTAGAAAGTATATTTGGTGTCTTGTCGGTGTTTTTTCATTGCATTTTTTGCAGCATCTTTGGTGAATTGTGCTTAATGGTCACATTAGTTGCCAGTGTGCTTGTATTCATTTGTTTACTTAAAAATGGATGCACATCTTGCAGCAGACGACAATATTTCTCGGTTGTTGCTAGTCCGCAACTGAATGCTTAGTTACTATGGCGTGCTGCCTCTTGCAACGTTAAGTGCAGTTTATGGATTATCGTTTCGATTCTCCTTTTTCACATGCGTTCAGCCTGTCTTCCATTGCCTGAGCTGTGATTTCGACTGGGCCCTGGATTTGTGTCTCTGCAGTACGGTGTCTCCCAACGTGGATTATGACCAGTTGATGAGTCCTTTTGTGGTTCATGACGTGCTCTGCTCTGGCGGCGGGATTAATGCCTTAGCAGCGACACATGGAATAATGGGATGTTGGAATGTTTTTGCAGAGGCGCTTGAGTTCTTGGCACGCAGTTACATTGAAGATGACCCGAGTTTTCCTCTGATCGTGATAGAGGCTCCGGTTGTTGAGGAACATGTATGTTCATTCCCACTATTGAATTGGATGGCTGAAATGTTTTCAGATGAGAACAATGACTTCCTGTTGGAGGCTGTTGCTACATACTGTGCTCACACGCTGTTGGATTAAGACTCTTTGATTTTTCTGCGTATTCTTTATTTTTTAGCTACTGCTTTCTATCAAAGAGCGAATAACTTTTTTTTTTAAATGTGAACTCGACTTTGGTTTTTAGTCTTGGAGTGTGCGTTCCTAAGTGGCATGCGTTTATATCATGTGCTTTGATGAAGAAAGGGTGCCGTGGGGCTGCGGCTTTCACTCACACCCTGTTAAGTTAGCATGGGTTTATTAGAAGCTTACACGCTATTTTTGCTTTCCTGCTCTGCTTTGCACGTGACACATACTTGTGATATTGTTTAGAGAAGGCTGAGTATTTTGTTTTATATGAGAAAAATTTGGTATGCTAGATTTGTAAAGTGCCTTGCTAGTTTTGTGTGTATAGTGAGAGCATGGAACATCAAAGTTATCTTGAATACTGTGTCTGTTCAGAATGATCCTCGGAAGTTCGAGCCAAAATACATATGCAGTTGTGTCCATCTTTGATACTTGCGCTTTTCATAATGCATTGTGGAGGCAAAGTTACACACAGTTGGAGAACATTCATAACTTGATAGTTTGTGGAGCACTGAATGTGATCTATTACTGCTGAGTACCAGAGGTATGGGTCTGACCATGTAATCCTTTGAGACTTTCTGTAGTTATAAACTAATCTGCTAGGTAGGGAGGGTGAAATGTAGGTATATTTTAAATTTGTTTACCTTTAGTTTTATAGGATGCTTTATCCGTTTGTATCTTATAGAATAGTAACAATGCTGAAAACCTTGTTTGTGATAATATGTTTGGTTGTATTTCTAAGATACTGTGCATGAGATTTTGGCGTTATAAATAAACATTTCAAAGTTGCACGTTTCTTTATTTACATCTTGTTTTGGACTGGTGTAAGAGTATAATGAAAGAGTGCTATTGTTATCCACGTCACTTCATGTAATCTAAGTGGCATGTTCTGGGTTGACTAGTCGTTGGTGTTTTTGTTGTAGGGCAGTGGTTCCCAAACTTTTGACTCCTGAGGACCCCCATAGAGTCACCACTGGAAGCTGGGGACCCCCAAGCAATTTGTAGGATTTAAATTTCAAACATTAAAACCGTAATTCGGAAAAAATTAACACATATGTGCACACAAAACAAATACTCAAATTACTAATGATTTTAGTGGCATATTTACAAGCTCCTATCACCATGGGAATATCACTTTCTGAGAGTTTTCTGTGGCGATAGGGGCTTTGCCTTATTTACAAGGCAACCTTAAACCACTTAACGTGGCTTAACAGTGCCTTGTAAATAAGACTCCCTTTGACACAATGCTTAGCGTGAAAGCGGTGGGCAGTGCGTATTGTGGTGGGCGTTTCCTCTGCGACACCAATTGATTTTAACGCTGCCGCCTATTTACAAGAGCAGCGTAAATGGGAAGCAGCGCCAAAATTAAGGCCAGGGAAAACCTGGTCTTAACTTTGCGAAACAATGAGAAATGCTTCATTTCTCCTCGATTTTTGTAAAACGCCTTGGATTGTTTATGTTCAGGAAGGCGACCCTTCCTGCACATAAACAATCTTTTAAAAAAAAGACATTTTGTAACTTCCATGTGTGATGCATTAAGCAGTACACATAGAAATGACAAAATGACATTTCAATATTGTTTATGTGCAGGAAGGGGCACCTTCCTGCACATAAACAATCTTCCTCTATTAAATGTAGCGCCAGTGCAGGGGAAACGCAGGGCTACACCATATTTTTGTAAATATGGTGCAGCCTTGCGTTTCTGAAGTAGTAGAGTGTGTTGTGAAGCCAAGGAGGCTGGTCTGGAGAAGCATGAACTTAAGGAGTGCTGGTCTGGAGAAGCACAAACTGAGGATTCAGAACATAACACAGTGGTTAGCATTGACCTTAACAATAAAAATGTATTTCTACCCAAAGAAACCTTTTTAGAAGCATCAGGATACTGAGAGACTGAAAAAAAGAATGTCACTAACTTGTACCTTGCAGTTTGCAAGCAGTTGTTTGATGACAGTTTTGTGGTCACAGTCCTAGATTACGATTGTCACTTATGAACTGCAGTGTAACAAAAGAATCTGTGTGACAAAATCAATAAGCCACTGACCGATGCATATCAAATACTGTTTTTTAAAATGTATGGTACACTTCTTTGCAGTGGGCATATTAACCCTCTGTGTTACATTAGTTCAGTAACAGCTGTCACTGGACAAAACTCTCATGTCTCTCCAGCAGGGAAATCAATCACTGTTGTTATCTTGACATTTTTATTGTTCTTTGAAAACTGGTAATCAAACAAGATACTTTGCAGTGCTTTTAAAACTGCTGCCTGCGGACCCCCTGGGAATGTGTGAGGGACTCATGGGGGTCCGCGGACCACAGTTTGGGAAACACTGCTCTAAGGCGAAGAACCAATGAGTCACTGATTGCTAGTCTGGTAGGTTGTTTGTGTAGTTAGGTCGGTTTTGGAACACCGTAATACACTGAGGTGCTAAGTCTTTCTGCACAGTTCTATGTATGAGCAGAATTCCTGGAACAGTAGTAACAGCAAAAAGGCTCGATATAGGGCTTGCACTTTGAATATGAATATAAAATAGAAGAATAGTTGATAATCACAGTTAAGTAATGAAGCAATTAGATGTGTGTACGTGTGGATGATGTGTACATTGAGTGTAAGATGAAAAACTTGAAAATTAGAGAGGTTGTAGAGATGCAAACTTTCCATTTCTTTGTAAAGGAAGTGGGTGTTTAGTTTTCCAGTGCATATATATATTCACTGAAAAAAACATAGGTTTCAGGCACGTTATAGTCAGGAATTAGCATTTAAAAAACTTTAGAAATTCACTGAAAAAAACCATAGGTTTCAGCCACGTTATAGTGAGGAATAAGAATTTAAAAAACCTTAGAAATTCACTGAAAAAACCATAGGCTATACACACGTTATAGTTAGGAATTAGCATTTAAAAAACCTTAGAAATTCACTGAAAAACCATAGGTTTCACCCATGTTATAGTTAGCTGGACATTTCTCTCACACAAAACCATTAAAATTCCCCCGTTATAGTTAGTTCAGCTAACTATAACTTGCGCACCCGCAATGCACTGCTGATGACATCACATATTACATCACTCATGACATGGTCAGTGACATCACTCATGACATCACTGATGACATCTCAAATGACATCACTGATGACATGATCTTTGTGAAAGAGTGGCGGACCCCCTAATATTACCTTTGATACACACATTCAAAAATAGGAACTAACATTTTCAAAAAAATTGAGATACCAATACCAGTTAGAACAACTTATTTAGTAATTCCAGCATCTAGATAGACATTCACTCATTCAGCAATAGTTGTATATAGTCACTCATACATGTACTCACTCATCATATGTACTCACTCATCATATGTACTCATACACGTATACATCCTGTTAAACACCTACACTTATACATAGAGTTATTCTCACACACATACTCACACATGGAAATAAACTATCAAATATCTATTTACTTGCATATACAGTTCTACACACACCACTACCCTTATTTCTTTAGAAACGTACACATACTTACTCTCTTAAACAATCAGGTATAGAAACACATACTTATTTATACAGGAACTCTTCCAATCTGTCACTGTCATATATAATCACTTATATACATCAATACTGACATATACTAGATTAAACATATGAAGTTACTCATTAAGATACTATTGAGACAGTCATTCACTCGCTAACACACCCATATACACACTCATCCACCCATACAGTGCTGCACACATGCTGTTTTCAAAACACATACAAACAGTGAGTCACTCATTGATGCATCTATACGCTAAGTAATATCCCTCACCTAACTATACAGACACTCATACTGATACTCAAAGAACAAACTAATAACCCATATACACACTCCTGTAGCTACTCACTAGCCTATGCAGCCACTTATAGACAAAGTGAGACACTGATACAGATATTTACATATTTAAACATTACTCGCTAATACATGTATTCACTAAGATACACTTAATTAGTCAGTTATGCAATCATTTTTACAAAAGAACATCCATTCAGACACTTATTTACCCATTTATTCTTCAATCGACGTTTAGATATAGAAATATAAAACATATTTATTTTTCAGAAAATCACACATTCCCTGGATAAAGTATTCAGTGATGTCATGAGTGATGTCACTGACCATGTCATGAGTGATGTAATATGTGATGTCATCAGCAGTGCATTGCGGGTGCGCGAGTTATAGTTAGCTGAACTAACTATAACGGGAGAAATGTCCAGCTAACTAAAACATGGGTGAAACCTATGGTTTTTTCAGTGAATTTCTAAGGTTTTTTAAATGATAATTCCTAACTATAACGTGTGTGAAACCTATGGTTTTTTCAGTGAATATATATATAAATATATATATATATAACCAGAGACAGAAAGCGATAGCCAAGTAGTCACTTGGGTATGAATGCCACTGTCAATGGTGGGGGGGGATTATAAAAATTACCATATTTTCCTAGTTTTTTATGCCTATTCTTCAATATCCCTATTATTCTAAACAAAACACTCTTTCGCTCCCTTCTCGCACCCCTGCTGATATTGGCTGATAAGCAACTTCAATTTTTGCTGGGAGACCTTTGGCCTTATGTGAGAGGGGGGTTGAGGTCTCTGACCTGATAACCTTGCTTCTCTGGGGCATTTTATCAGATGGTGGTGCCACCCATATAGGCAGCTCTCATACTTAATACCTGAAAAAGAGCAGAACACGGACACCCCTCTTTCCTTGTCTAGGGCTGACATTGTCACCACAGCAACTGTGACCTGGACTTGGAGGAGATTGGCGGAAAGGGTTGGACTTCTGCTATTCTACTCTCCTGAACTCAAACAAATGTGCAGCCATTTCTCCCCTTGACAATAGAGACCTGAGTGCAACATACATTATAGCAGCATGCATCGTGGACTTTGGGCAGCTGCATAACAGTGGAACGTTTTTGAGCTATGAGCAATTCTCCCAATGTAGTGACGGGTCTCACTTTCTGCTTACACATATTTGAGGCTGTGACATACTTTACAGGAGGCCATCCCTGCGTTCCCAAAGGAGCCTCAGGAAGTTGTCTCCCTGATTTAGAAAATACTGTCCAGTGATGCCACTAGATGGGTCTCTAAACTCTATGGTATGGTACAGGGCTTATGTATGGGGCATTCAACACAATCTAAACAGGAATGGGAGAAAGATTTCTTGGGCAATATCGCAGAGGCCAAATGTACATATTAATGTGCACAAACCCAATCCATTTCACTTGGCCTAAGCCAAAAACTCTTATATTAGACATTTCTCCACCAGGCATCTATCACACCAACCAGGCAACAAATAAAATTGATGTGGGGAAACCTCATAGCTGCCAGAGATGTAGGACATAGTGGGCGGACTTCCTCCATCTAGCCTACACATGCCCCCCATTTTCCACTGCCAGATGAAAATCTTTCAGGCCCTAGCTAAATGACCAATGTACAGATCACTTCAGACCCAGAGCTTGCCCTGTTTAGATATGTTAAAATGGTGTCCAATGCTATTCGACGATATGTGGCCATGGCACTATGGTTGGCCAAGCACACAATATCAATGTCCTGGTATGGGAAGCACTCGCTGTCTCAAGGTGCTTGGCTACAAGATCCAACCACCTGCAACGATCATTCCAAACTCAACACTTCTATACAACTGGTAACATCCAGACCCAACAACACCTGGGCCCCTCCACATTGCATGCTTGTCGCATTGATTCATCCACTGGCAATTAACTGAATGATGCATAAATGATACCATCGGCTATGATTCACATATAGAAATGCAACAATCTCCCATACCGTCCCCTAATGACAGAGTTCTCGCCCGTCTGCTAACAGGATGACCTACCGCCTTTCATTACGCCTTGCTCTTTTGCTGACACCACTCTTCTATACGTGAATGTATGTGCCATGTGTTTTAGGTCTGCACTAGTGCCACAGCAAATTGTTGAACTGACCTGACAAAAACTTAAAAATAAAAATACTAATGCACCAACAAAATCTGCACAATTTATGATTTTGCATTATGTTTTCCACCTGGGATGCTTGTTTGCTGGAAGACATCTTTTGCTCAAAACAGTCGCATGCTCTCATCTTGTAAGACTTTTTTTATGCAGGGTTCATGCTCACTTGATAGAAGACATGTAAGATACTCGCATACGGCGTTTCATTCTGGATGTGATCAGTGACTAAAGTTGTCAACTTTGAAGCTGGGAAACCTGGGTTCGATGCTGCGGCAGGGGAGTTCAACATCCTGTGCTTCATGGAAAATCACTTAATCTCCTGGTGCCTCATAAAATGAATGTTTGTCTATAATGCCACTGGTGGTCAGGTAAAGTGCTCTGATACCTTTCAGTCCAGTTTGTACTATATAAAACTCCCAAAGAGTAACCTCACAACATTTCTATGGAAGACACTTCATGAAATTGCACAATTTCACAGGCCCTTACCTTAACGTGTAAAAGTGACTTTCTACTAGGAAACCCACACTGACATGTCGCCTCATGAATGCTGAAACATAATGAAAATGTCAATCAAAGAAGTAATTTACTCAAATATGCAGCCATAGTGTAAATCCAATGTGATGCATGCCCAATTTGCTGAACTCAAGCCATTTGCCCTAATCCACCAACCCCTCTATTCTAACTGGGACCATGGACCTAGAATTTGTGAACTTTCAGTCCCTAACTGCAGATAAGTGTGTTACAAAGATCATCCTGTTCTTATAGATCTCTTTACCAGAAAAGTTAGGGGCTGCTAATGAGCATGAAAGTGCCCACCATCCAATGCTTGTGCATTATAGCCTAATAAAGCTACCTGCATCTGAGGGACGTGATTATGGCGCCAAACAAGATGGCTGCACTGCGCGCCACAGATGGTTTTGGTGCTCACCAGGCTGTGAGACAAGTATACGTCTCATGCCCTCATCATGGTGAGTCACTGGATCCCATTCTGAAGGCTCTGTGTTTCTTTTTATCTGTCAGCTGGCCTTGGGGGATTTCTCCGTGACTGGGAAAGGTTGCACCATCCATTTTGGAATGTGGAAGGCCTGTTCCCAGTCAGCTTAATTTTCTCCCTTCAGGGGAATAAGTCATCCCTGAAACCAACCCTTTCAGCATTCTATATACCAAAATGGTTCTTAACACTACCTCAATTAATTATTGCTCATGTGCCTTCTTTTTCTCATATAGTGCATTGAAAATGAGCTATTGCTTTTTTAACATTTTTCTCCGAGAACCCAGACTTTTAATTCATGCTGAACAACTATTACTTAACTTCTTTGGCTCTTGGCTCATTTTCTTCACGGTCTATTCTCGGTGAGATAGTTTTGCCATTTTTTCTCATTTCCCATAAAATACGAAATCTTACTCTCTGGTTCCTCAAAGAATCATTTATTTCGGATTTGGGTCTCATCCACAGCAAAAAGGAAGACACTCCCTCACAGAATTAAAATTCTCCTTCAGGTACTCGTCCTAAAAATATTTCTTGCAATAAAATATCAGTTGGCACAAACAAGAGACCTAAAAAAGATCCTCCCTCACCAATAAAACCAGCACCAGCTTCTATGGACGCTATCCTAGACAAAATGTGTGCACTGCAACCATTTATGGAAGACATTTCAACAGTTGAATGACAAATGGTCCTCTTTGGAAACTTGTGTTTTGTTAGTGGAACAAAAAACTGAAAATTTACAGCAATAATCCATGCGTATTACACACCTGGAATCAGAAGTGCGTATGCTTACAAAAGCACTGAAGATCTTGAAAAAACGCAACCACAGAAATAATCTAGGCATTTATGGGCTTCCAGGAAATGTGGATGGATCTAATCCGACAACTTATTTTTCAAATTGTCTGCCAAAAATTCTTGCCATGTCTACATCTACTCCTCTCAACATACAAAGAGCTCATAGACTAGGTCGTAAAGTTTCAGCAAAACCAAGTGATTTATTCTATTTTTCTTGCAATATACTGATTTGTTACAAGTGTTATCTGCTGTTAAATCAAAAAATCAAATCATCTGGGATGATCATAAGCTGTTCTTTTCTCAGGATGTCGCTAAAGTTACTGTAGATCGTCTAAAACAATTTCTGGATTTGTGCCCCAGTTGAGAGCCATGAATGCACATTATGATCTAATTCACCCCTGCTTATTTAAAGTGACTTATAAGGATAAAAAACCAACTTATGATGAGCCTGCTGCACTTAAGAATTTTCTTCAGTTGCATGACGGTTTTCTGTCTTTGTTCTTTGCTTAAGGATTATATATGATCTTGTCTCTCGCTAACGTTTTCTAATCGGATATTATTTCCTCTTATATCACAGGTTGTTTGCCCTCGTACTTTGTCCCCATAAATATATTTTATTTTCATGTGGTATTTTACGCATACGTCAAACTTACCCTGTGGTCTGACGGAGTTCGGATGTTGTTGCTGTTGTCTCTTGATGCTGCCAACCCCCTCTGCGTTGACATATATTGTAGGTAGGCCCCTCAGTTTTCATTTGTATGACTTGTACTGTCTTTTTGGTTCCTGTTTTTCTGTTTCCCTGTCACTACTTTACGAATCCTCCTACTCAATTTTCCTCTTTCTCTCTCTCCTTGTTTTCCTTTTTTCTGCCCCTTAGGGTGAACAAAGCAAACACAGGGAGATGATGGATGGTGCACCAAAACGTTTCAGACACTCATCCCGAGTCACATGTATGGGTTGCATCCATCATTGTTCTTTAGCTCAGTTTGCCACCCCAGTTCAGACCCAACCAAATCAGCTAGCAAATCAGTTGGCAGGGTATGCCCAGACGTGAGCCCTTTGAACACTTTTCCACTGGATTCAAGCTAGCCTGGCTGATGAGGGGTGTTACCCCAAAACTGGTACCAGGATGCTTGTTTCTGGCCCATGGAGGACCTTGCCTCTCGGTTTGGGCTGGACTGTTCCCATGTGGCTCAGGGTCAAGACTGATATGCGTATGGCTGGGTCCAAACTGGGATGGTGAAGTGAGCTAAAAAAAGATGATGGATTCAACCCAGATCTGTGACTGCGGGTGAGTGTCTAAAAAGTTTCAGCACTCCATCCATAATCTCCTTGAGTTTGCTATTTGCGCCCTAAGTTGGCAGTGTATGTCCAGCATGGGTCCCTTGCTCACTTTACCACTGGATTCAAGCTAGCCTGCCTGATGAGAGGTGTTAGCCCAAAACTGGTCCCAGGATGCTTCTTTCTGGTCCAGGGAGGACCTAGCCTGGCAGTTCAGGCTGGACTGTTCCCATGTGGCACAGGGTCAAGACTGATTTGTATGTGGCTGGGCCCAAACAGGGGTGGCGTAGTGAGCTAAAGAACGATGATGGATTCACACAGATCTGTGACCGGGGATGAGTGTCTGAAAAGTTTCAGCACTCCATCCATCATCTCCTTGTGTTTGCTTTATACATTTATTATATACATATGTTCATGATTTCATGCTATGCAAATGTTAATTATGCATTGGTTATGCTTTAAATGTAGACTCACTCCTTCTCTAAAATACCCACTGTTTTGCATTCACAGACAACAAGTTTAACTACATGTATGTTTGGTATGGATATGACTACATATGTTGCCTTCTTAAATATAGAAAAAACAAATGTCAGGGTTGACTGTAAATTAGGCCAGTTTAATACTACATAAGGGGTATTTTTGTAGTGTGGTGGCACTTTCTGTGATGCCACTGCATATGACATCACTGTGATTGCCAATTAAGCTCCTCATCACATTCTGTAGGAATTAAGCCCTGCATAAATTAGAGAAGGGAATGTAATTATGTAATCTAATGGTTATTACTCCCCTGAACAATGGGATAAAGGGCTTGCAATGGAGACAAAAGACATATTGATATACATTGCACCTTTCATTGTTGGAGTGCTGCTTTTGGGCAGGCTCCCTAAACAAGATCTAGAAATGCAGCAGATACATATTTGTATGCATCGCTCCATGAAAGGGAGCTCCACTTAGGTCTGTGACTGTGGCACTGTCTGGCCCAACGTGAAGCACAACGTTTGGATAGGGTAACCAGTGTGAGACCAGATAATTTTTTTTCATAAATTGTCCCATGTGCAAAGTGCAATTTGTGCTAGTGCGTATTGAAAAAAACGTTATATGACTCAGCCCCATAATTGCTACATTAATGACTAATTAACGTGTTCGAAAAATCCAGAAATTGCTCCTTCAGTAATTAGAAGGCGAACTTCGCATTCAGCAAAGTATCGCCTTCAGTTGCTCCATGGGCCAGAAAGGGATTATTGCTATGACTGTGGCCAAGGATGTTGGAGCATGGGGGAGGGGAATCACGCCTAACAGTTGGCCAGTTCTTACTGGTTGCAAAAGAGAGACCCCATCTCCATATAGGTTCCAGAGATCATGCCAAAGAGGAGCTTAAAACACTACGGGTCCAAGGGATTGGCCTCTTTGATCTTCAGCCACGTGACTCGCCTGACTGCAGACCTAGCTGGTGTTTGCAGGGATACCGAGAATTTGGCTACTTTGTTGGTTTGTCCCCTTAATGTTGTAATGAGTGGAGGGTGGCCTGATCTGCTGATGGTCCTGGGCCTTTCAGCCCTACTCTGGGTTGCCTGGGATTGATTATTGATAGCGGCTTAGAGTGAAGGCTGGTCAAGGTACATATGACCTGTCAAGGGTTGTGTGATACGTGGTTACCTGGTGTTGTTTGAGTTTGTAGAAATGTGTTTGTCATTTTTCAGCCCTCACCTAGTCATGGGTGGAACCTTTACAAATGAATGGTGGTATTTGCTATTGACCCTTGGTGGGGAACAGAAATTATTGGTGCCTGCCCTGCAGTGGATATAAATAAAAGATTATCTGCTGTCTGTATTGCACCCATTGTTAGTGGCAGGCAACTGGTGGAGTTGATCTTCAGTATTGAACTATTGTCATGGCTGTATCTTGGAAGAATGTATCATATATTTCAAGTATCACTTTCTGTAGAATCTGTGTGATGCCTTCCCTTGCTTTTCATATCACTGGAATCTATCACTGCCTTCCAATCCATCATTGAATTGTAATTAATTAAATATCTATGTCTTGGTAGAACAAGCATCTGGGTGTTGAGAATAACATTCAGTAAACCAGCAGTTTACCAGGTCACCCCAACTTCCGGCACCGTGCTACTTACACCTATCATTTTGCAAGTATGTAACTAGTTTTTGGACACTCTGTCTGCAGCTCAATCGAGATGTACTTCTGCTCTGCCATTCACCACTACTAGTGCACCACGAGCTACTAACCAAATGTATTTCCTCTTTGGATTATCATTCAGTAAACCAGCAGGTTAGCAGGGCAGAACAATGTACTGTACCCTGCAGCGTACACCTGTAGTTTTTCAAGATTTGTAACTCCATTTGATTCCTGGACTCTTCCTCTGGTTTACCTGCAGCTTGTTTCTGACATGGATCCCTCAAGAATAACTGATACCAAGTTGGAGCCATGAGGCCACTATGCTTACAAAATTAGGTACCCTCCGAATCTAAAAAAAATGGCTTCCAAGAACTTAAAACACAGACTCCTCAAAGCTCATACAGAGAAACTCTTGTTTCTCACCCCTACTTCTGTGTAAATAAAATAGTTATTATAAGTGACGGTATACTTTTTAAGAAAAGATGAGCGCAATGGAGGGAATCCTTGTTCTTATTGCTCTTGTTCTCTACATTCAGAAAAACTCCTCATGGTCTAAGAATCCCAGTAGAACCTTCATCGACTTACTAAGCAGAAGCAACCATTACAATTTACACAAATGTGGTTATCCTCATCCAATCATCAGATCGTAACCTTGACTTATTTGAGGAAATGTTCCCTCTCTTCAAAGTTTTGCAGTCAGGTCTGGAACTAACCCCTCTCAAGTCCTTCCTAACTCTGCGTGCTACGCTAACTCATTTTCATAACCAGGTGGGTTCAAGCCCCCCTCTATCAATCCCCATAACAAAATGCATCCACATCCCACACCCAGAGTAGTTACTCCAGAACTACTTGGGCATGGAAATCATTACTTATCCCCAACTTGACCTTTGATCCCCTCCATGCCCCAACCTATGACACTGCCGAATTCTGAACCCCCTCTTCCACCCAGCAACATGTCCCGAGCACCACCTCTTACCCTGCTCTCGAGTCCCCACCACCCATCTCCAAACTTTCTTACCCTCCACTGGCTACTCCTGGCCAAGAATACTCCATTA
The DNA here is from genome assembly GCF_964261635.1 of Lissotriton helveticus. Classification (NCBI taxonomy): domain Eukaryota; kingdom Metazoa; phylum Chordata; class Amphibia; order Caudata; family Salamandridae; genus Lissotriton; species Lissotriton helveticus. The sequence goes on along the minus strand of NC_136057.1, from coordinate 2,072,334,018 downwards.
CTACAGGCATCAACACCCCAGCTCCTTTCTCCCTGCTCCAAGACATGACAACATGTTCCCACACCTCACTAGCATCCAGACTGGATGAGATTACACAAAACCTACAACAACTCAAGGCAGACTTAAAAAACCTTATCCACATAACCATAGAATCTATTAATAGATAGTGGCCAATTAGGAATTTGAGAACTGATAGTTATATCCATGGCCATCTCACAAACCACCCCTCTATGCCTCCAACGCACCTCACTACCAACCTGATCTCACCTTCTTCGAACTCCCTGCATTTGAGATGGAGAACCCTAAACTCAATGCCTCCACAAGGCCCTTTAGACTATTAGATCCACTACCTGACAAAGATGTCCACTCCCCACTCCTATCTTATAACTCATCACATTTTAATAACCTAGACAATCAGGGTAAAATCCAGCTCATTCCTGCAAACCCACACAGAGATAATCAAAGTCTAGCCACAGAGCGGTAAACAAATACAACCTTAAGCATGATACCCATATGCAGACCTCCCCAACCAGTGCCACATCACATCTGAAATGCATGGTACTCAATTACAGATTGGCTGCAAGACATGCTGTAGATACTGCCGACCATATCCTTGCAGATGACATTGACCTTCTTTGCTTAACCGAAACATGGCTAAAGTCTTCCTCTGCACCTTTCTCTGATATCTAGTCCCTCCTACCTACACATCACCAGATCTGATAGACGCAGTATACCAGGTGGAGGTATTGCCTGCATGCACTGCAACAGCCTCTCAGTCAAACACCATCAATCACCTGTTCTATCTTCATACGAATACCTATGCATTGATATTGCATGCAACAACAGACCACAATGCAAATTACACAGAATTTAACACCCGCCTGGAGATAACCTTTCTTTCACAGAAGAAATCATGGAAATAATTGCTACAAACTTGGGCCAGCATGGCACCCAAATCTTCCTGGGAGACTTCAACCTCCACTGGAATGACATGAATGACCCTATAGTTAACAGCCTTAAATGCTTTCTTGCTGATCTCGACCTGATACAATTCTACAACAGCCCCACACACAACAAGGGAGTGATCGTAGATCTTTTCATTACGAAAGATAAGTCTTCTCAACTGGAATCTATCCTCCCCTGTGACTGTTCTGACCACCAGTGCATCACATTCTTCATTTTGGCATCCATAAGGACATATATTGCTCAATTAATGAAAACCAAAATATGGAAAAGGAGCATGCATAATATTAAGCTTAAGTAAAAACATCCTTTCGCCTCCTGGTGACATGTCAGATGTCCAAGATCTGACCAACACTACACTTGCTCCATGAAGAACATTCTAGACTCGATCGCACCCATACAGCTAAACAGACTTCTACCATAGACTTTAAACCATGGTACAATGGAAGCCTTACTACCGAAAGACATAACTTGCGACTAGCTGAACTTAAGTGGAGATCCTCACCTTCACTTGAACACCTCAGGCATCTGAGATCATTGAGGAACTCATATTACAAAATCATTAGTAACTCAAAAGCAAATTTCTTCAGAACCCAACTAGACCAAGCTAGAAACCGACCCAAAAAACAGTTTGAGCTTTTTAAACTTCAGTTAGCTGGCCCACCCTACCCCAGCTGGATTCAGTCTGCTACCGAACTGCGAAGAATTTGCCTCCTTCTTACTTAAGAAGATTGAAAATTTTAGATCTGAGTTGCAGAGGGCATTGGAGTACCATCCTCTCTCACCTCACTTTAGAACTTCCCCTGCCCCTTCCCCTTCTAGGTTTGCTGTACCCTCATGTCTACCTAAGCACATCCTCAAAAAGAACACTTTATGGAACTCTTTCAAAACCGTTGAGGAAAGCACCAACTTCAAAATTCTAGCAGATCTAAAACCCTCAACCTACTTCAAAGACCCACTACTCCCCAACTTCTTCAATGAGATCAAACTATCGATACTCCCACTTTGGACCAAGATCGTTAATGCCTCTCTACTTCAAGGCATATTACCTGATTGCCTAATGTCTGGACAGGTCGCCGCTATCCTAAAAAACCAACCACTGACCACACAGACCTAAATAACTTCTGACCCATCACCAACATTCCAATTCTAGCAAAGCTCCTTGAAACATGTGTACACATCCAACTCTGTAACCACATTGATCAATTCTGTATTCTTGGCTAATTCCAATCCTACTTCTACCAGGGCACAGCTCCAAATCGGTACTTACACATATAGTGGACGATGCACTAAAAATGTTGGATCAAAATAAATCATCTTCCTTGACATATTTTCAGCATTTGATTCGGTTAAGCATAACTTCCTACTAGATCTGTTGAAACAGAGGCTGGGTCTCTCACTGACTGTCTTAAACTGGTTGTCCTTGTTTCTCCAAAACAGAAATCAAAACATCAAGGATAATCCTTCACTGTCTAAGTCAGCGTCTGTAACCTTAGGGGTCTCACAGGGTTACTCCCTCTTACCCACTCTCTTTGACCTGTTCTTGGAATCGCTAATGCCAATTCTGAGCTCATCCAACATCCACCATCACATGACACCCAATTATACCTGAACGTCTTCTCACCCTGAGACATCAGAGCCCTCAATTTAACCCTACAAAAAACTGAAAATTGGCTGACATTCAAACACTTCAAATTAAACACAATAAAAACTGAAGTTCTCCTAATTATCCCACTCAAACAGTCACCCATCATTCAATAATGGATAAAGCAATTAATAGCCGTCAACTGCCTGATTCAGGTCACTGACTCAGAAAGAACACTGACAATAATCTTAACATGCAGAAGCAAATTTGTGCTGCCACCAAAGGCACGAACCTCCAATGAACTTCTTAAGAAAATACTTCCTACCCACCCCCCCAAGGACTTCAACTTCAACTCCGCTGTCCAAGCCCTAGTGATTCCCAGGTTGTAATATTGAAGCACAAATCTGGATGGTTTGCCCAATCCCAAAATGGCTCACTTAAGGGCCTCCATAAGCCCCCCTGCAAGGCTCATCACTGGATTGAAAAGAAACAACCACATCACCCCTGATTTGAAAGCTCTCAACTAGATCCCCTACGAAGCAAGAATTCCACTGAAAATTGCATGCATGACCCACAAAGCCCTGCACCTCAATACCCCAAGTTACCTTGCTCAGAAGCTTGACCTTTCTGGTGGCTCCAGATCTTCTAGAAGTGCCAGCACTTACTGCTGAAATTACAGAGAATCTCTAGAAAGAAAACCTACAATAGAGCCTGCTCTGGCATTACCCTGAAAATGTGGAACTTATCCCCTTGAAACCAGCCTGAATCATTCAACTGCATCTTTCAAGAAAAAAGTTCTACTAACACTCATGATTAGGTTTCTGCCCTACATCCTGGAAGTCTTCCCTCTAGGCTTTTCATGACTTGTCAATTTTACTCAGGATTACTGCTTGCTTGTTATACTAATGTTCTTGATCTATCTGTCTTATCATTGAGGTGATCTCACCCTCATTGGGGATCTGCCATATCCTGTACTGTTTCTCAACTATTATAATATTGATATTATATGTCTCTGTTCTTTAACATGTGTAAAGCGATCTGATACCCGTGAGGGTCTTGCTCATACTATGTAAAACATTCAAATAAATAAATTATTGACCCCACATTTTACATCACTCATGACATGGTCAGTGACATCACTGATGACATCACTGATGACATCTTCCAGTGAGTGTGTTTCGTAAAAGTTTCTGACAGTTAAAATATATACCAAGCTACTGTATAAGTTAAATTACTATTCTTTTTGTACTACTAATGAGTGGTACTGTTTCTAATATGTGCCATCTAAGTGGCACTGTGACTGTCTGTATCAGTTTGGGAGTGAGTGTCTGAGTGGCTATATGGGTGTGTGAGTGGCTGTATGGGTGAATAACACAGTGTTTGAGCAGCAGCATGGTTGGGTGAGTGACTGTGTGAGTGGCTGTATGGGTGGGTGAATGTGTGTGTGTGAGAGAGAAACTGAGGCACTTACTGTGGTGGCTGTGTGAGAGGCTCTTTTGGTGAGTGACTCGGTGTGTAAGTGGATGTATGAGTAAGAGAGTGGCTGTTTGACCGGGTGTATGGATATGTGAGTGGGTGGCTATTTTGCACAGTAAGTATTTGTGTGAGTGGCTGTATAGATGGGTGAGTGATTATACTGATGTGTGAATGGGTATGTACTTGGATTTGTGGCTGAGTAAATGGATGGGTGAGTGGCAGTATGGGTGAGTGAGTAGCTCTGTTAATAGCTGTATGGGTGAGTGAGTGCTTGTATGAGTGGCTATGTGGGTGTGTGAATGCATATATGAGTGTACGTATAAGTCTGTGGGTCTGTGAGTGACCCTTGACCCTGCTCGCAGGGACGGTCGCTCCATGCACCGCACGGCTCCCCGTGTGCTTCCACCGCTGCTGCCACGTGCTTGACGCTGAACCTGCGCCCTAAGGAGTTTGTAGCTTGTGTTTTGCTGTTGACTGTGCCCCTTTGCACTTGTTGCATTAATTGTCCTGCCTGTATCCTCTTGTACTGTTGCTCTGCCCGTGATTGTTTTCCCGCTTGTGCCCCCCGCTCCCTGCCGCTGCTCCCCGCGGCCCGCCCCTTTTCCTTCTGTTTCCCGCTTCCCCTACGCCCATTCGCCACCCCGCTCCCGCCTCCCAGCTGCTCCTCCCTCCCACTTGGCCATCTAAGGAGGAGACCGCGCGGTGGTGAGCCGTGACCCTTGACCCTGCTCGCAGGGCCGGTCGCTCCACACACTGCACGGCTCCCTGTGTGCTTCCACCGCTGCTGCCACGTGCTTGATGCTGAACCTGCGCCCTAAGGAGTTTGTATCTTGTGTTTTGCTGTTTACTGTGCCCCTTTGCACTTGTTGCATTAATTGTCCTGCCTGTATCCTCTTGTACTGTTGCTCTGCCCGTGATTGTTTTCCCGCTTGTGCCCCCCGCTCCCCACCGCTGCTCCCTGGTGGCCCCATTCGCCACCCTGCTCCCGCCTCCCAGCTGCTCCTCCCTCCCACTTCGCCATATATGGAGGAGACCGCACGGAAGCGCAGGGGCACGCGCAGTGGGCGCGCCAAAGGCAAGCCCGTCTGCACCCGTCTGTGCCTGGGCCTGGACCGCGCCCAGCGCCAGAAACCCTGGCCCCCACCAGAATTCAGAGGGCACGACTGAGATACGACTCCGCGGCCCTCCACGCACTCAACACCGGACAACCACCCGCCTGCTACCAAGCCACCCCAAAGCGCACCCACGGACTCTTCACCTGTCAAGCCTGCAAATTCACCTGCCTCCGAACCCGCCCCACACCCTCCAAACCCCGCAACAACAACAACAACAACCACCTCAAGTGCATCCTCCTCAACACCCGGTCCGTCCACAAGCACGCCATCAAACTGTGGGACCTCCCCGACTCAACAGCACCAGACGTCGCCTTCCTCACGGAAACCTGGATGAATGCCTCCTCGGCCCCCGACATCGCCATAGCCCTCCCGGACGGCTACAAGATCACCCGGAAGGACCGCGACAATCAAACCGGAGGAGGAATCGCCATCGTCCACAGGAACGCCATCGACATCACAACCACTACCAAAGACACACTCCCCACCGCCGAACACCTACACTTCCAGATTCACACTGACCCCAAGACCACCCTCAGAGGAACGCTCATCTACAGACCCCCGGGACCACGCACACAATTCAACGAAACCATCGCCGACTTCATCAACCCGCACGCCCTAGCCTCACCAGAATACATTCTCCTAGGGGACCTGAACTTCCACCTGGAAAAAAACACCACCACCACAACCTCGCCAACCTCGGACTCAAGCAACTAGTGAACACCCCCACCAACCTCGCCGGCCACACGTTTGACCCCATCTTCTCTGCCAGCAATCACGTCTCCTTCAGCCACTCCACCGGACTACACTGGACCGACCACAGATGTATCCACTTCACCTTCAAAAAGAACACATCCCACCACCGCACACGACAGATCCCCCACAGATGCTGGAGCAAAATCATCACACACCAACTCCTCTCATCACTAAGCCAGAACCCGCCAGCCAACACCACTGACACCAACGACCTCGCACAGTGGATCACCAACTGCGCCGACGACCTCGCACCACTGAAGAACCCCCCAGGCCTGACTGGCAACAGGAAAACCCCATGGTTCACAGACGCACTCAAAGAATCCAAGAAATCCTGCCGAGCCCTGGAAAAAACTGGCGCCACGAACGAACTACAGAGAACATGACAGCCCTCAAAAACGCCACCAGCGAACACCACCAGCTTATCCGCACCACCAAAAGGACATCATTCAAAGAGCGACTAGACAACAACACCCGCAACAGCAAGGAACTCTTCAACATCGTCAAAGAGCTCTCCAACCCCAATGCCAGCAACAACGACATCACACCGTCACAAGAACTCTGCAACCCTCTCGCCACGTTCTTCCACTGCAAGATCGCACATATACATGACAGCTTTGGACCCCAGACTCCGCCTGCAGCCACCGAACCAGCGACCCCCACCTCCACCCTCAGCGCCTGGACCCCCATCAGCACTGAAGACACCACCAACGTCATGAACTCCATCCACTCAGGCTCCCCCTCTGACCCTTGCCCCCATCATATCTTTAACAAAGCCGACACCATCATCGCACCCCATCTCTGGAACATCATAAACAGCTCGTTCACGTCAGCTGCCTTCCCTGAGAGCTGGAAGAAACCCACAGCGGACCCCAAAGACCTCAAGAACTTCCGCCCCATCTCTCTTCTTCCCTTCCCGGCCAAAGTCATCGAGAAGACCGTAAACAAACAGCTGACTGCCTTCCTCGAGGCAAACAACCTGCTAGACCCGTCCCAGTCCAGATTTCGAGCCAACCACACCCCCGAGACTGCCCTCATCGCAGCCACCGACGACATCAGGACCATGATGGACAACGGAGACACAACCGCCCTCATCCTCCTGGACCTCTCGGCAGCCTTCGATACCGTTTGCCACCGCAACCTGATAACCCGCCTCTCCAACACCGGGATCCAAGGAAAGGCCCTGGACTGGATCACCTCCGACAGGACCCAGAGAGCCCGCCTCCCTCCCTTCCGTTCAGAGGCCACCGAGATCACCTGCGGCGTACCCCAGAACTCCTCCCTCCGCCCAACCCTCTTCAACATCTACATGAGCCCCCTCGCTGCCATCACACGCAAACACAACATCAACATCATCTCCTACGCCGACGACACCCAGCTGATACTCTCCCTCACCAAAGACCCAATGACCGCCAAAACCAACCTCCAGGAAGGTATGAAAGACGTTGCAGAATGGATGAAACTCAGTCGCCTGAAGTTAAACTCAGACAAAACAGAGGTCCTCATCCTCGGACAATCCCCCTACGCCTGGGACGACTCCTGGTGGCCCACAGCACTGGGCTCCGCCCCAACACCCGCGGACCACGCACTCAACCTGGGATTCATCCTGGACACATCCCTCACGATGACCAAGCAAGTCAACGCCGTCTCATCTTCCTGTTTCAACACCCTGCGCATGCTCCGAAAGATCTTCCAGTGGATCCCCACCAAAACCAGAAAGACCGTCACCCAGGCCCTCGTCACCAGCCGACTGGACTACGGAAACACCCTATACGCAGGAACCACCGCCAAATTTCAAAACCGACTACAACGCATACAAGACGCCTCCGCACGACTCATCCTCGACATCCCTCGCCACAGCCACATATCCGCCCACCTGGAAAACCTACACTGGCTCCCCGTCAACAAGAGGATCACGTTCAGACTCCTGACCCACGCACACAAAGCACTCCATGACATAGGACCCGAATACCTCAACTTCCGCCTCTCGTTCTACACTCCCACCTGCCAACTCTGCTCCTCCAGCCTCGCCCTCGCCACCATCCGACGGATTTGCAGAACCACCACCGGAGGAAGATCATTCTCCTACCTAGCAGCTAAAACATGGAACTCCCTCCCCACACACCTACGAATGACCCAGGACCATCTCACCTTCAGGAAACACCTCAAGACCTGGCTCTTCGAGCAGTAGCAGCAGCAAGACCTGGCTCTCGAACAGTAGCAGCACCCCCCCCCCCTTCAGCGCCTTGAGACCCTCACGGGTGAGTAGCGCGATCTACAAATGCTTTTGATTGATTGATTGGGTGGTGAGTGGTTTTGTGGTTATGTGAGTAGATGCATGGTTCTGTTAGTAGCTGTGTAAGTAGCTATATGGGTGAGTGTATTAGTGGGGAGTATGTGTGTCAGTAGTTTTATGGGTCTGTGAATGGGTATGTGAGTGGCTGTGTGGGTGTGTAAGTGGGTGTATGAGAGGTTGTGTGGGGTGTGATTGGGTGTGTGAGTGATTCTGTGGATGATATCATCAGTGATGTAATGTGAGATGTCATCAATGTTGGAATCAGTGATGTCACTGACCATGTCATGAGTAATTTAATATGTGATAATAGGTGCACTACGGGGGCATATGTTATAGTTAACTCAAGTAACTGTGACTGCTGAATTTCACTGGCATTGTATGAGGGAAATATGAGCCTAACTATAACGCCCCTGTAAACTTAGTTTTTTTCAGTGAATTTCTAAGGTTTTTAAATTCTATTTCTTAAGTATAATGTTCTGTAACCTTTGGTTTTTTCAGTGACTTTTCAAGTTTTTAAAAGTCTATTTCCTATCAATAGCGTCCCTGTAACCTTTGTTTTTCTTTTATGAATTACAATGGTTTTAAAATGGTATTTCCTAACTGTAAAATGTATCCTTTGAGGGTGGGTGTGTGAGTGGCTGTATAGGTAGGTGAATGTGTGTGTGACTTGCTATATGGGACTCTGAGAAGGTTTGTGGGTATGTGAGTGGGTGTGTGAGGGACTGTATGGGTGTGTACATGGCTGTGTAAGTGGGTGGAGGAGTGCTTGTGTAGATCTGTGAGTGCGTGCATGAGTGTTTGAGTGGGTCTGTGACTGGATGTGTGAGTGTCTGATTGGGTTTGTGAGTGTGTGCATAAGTGTCTGAGTGAGTCTGTGAGTTGGTGCATAAGTCTCTGACTGTGTCTGAGATTGGGTGCACGAGTGTCTTTGAAGGTCTGTAAGTGGATGGATAAGTCTCTGAGTAGGTGAGTGAAGTGGTGAGTGATTGTCTGGGTGGGTCTGTGAGTTGTGGGCGAGTGTCAGAATAGGTCAGTCAGTGGGTGTGTGAGTCGATGAGTGGATCTATGAGTGGGCGCATGAGTCTCTGAGTGAGTCTGTGAATAGCAACATGGGTGTCTGTGGGTTTGTGAGTGGGTGGATGAGTGTCTGTGTGGACCTGTGAGAGCATTCAAGAGTCTCTGTGTGGGTCTAAGAGTTGGTGCATGAGTGTGTGAGTAGATCTATGAGTAGGTGCATGTCTCTGAGGGCCTGTGAGTGTGTGTGTGGGCATCTGAGTCGGTAGGTGAGTGGGTACATGAGTGTGTTTGGGTGTGTGAGTGTATGTGTGAGTGGCTATATGGGTGAATAACAGGCTGTGTGAGTAGCTGTTTGGTTGAGTGAGTGACTGTATGAGTGGCTGTATGAGTAGGTGAGTATGTTTGTGAGTGGCTAAATCAGTGACTATGGTGGCTGTGTGATTGGCTCTATTGGCGAGTGACTAGGTGTATAAGTAGATGTATGGGTAAAAGAGTGGCTGTTTGAATGGGTGCATGGATAACTGAGTGGGTGTGTGAGTGGCTATTTTGCACAGTAAGTATGTGTGTGAGTGGCTATATAGATGAGTGAATGGACATGTGAGTGATCGTATTGATGTGTGAATGGGTATGTACCTGGATTTGTGGCTGAGTAAATAGATGTGTGAGTGGATGCTTGGGTGACTGAGTAGCTCTGTTGATAGCTGTATGGGTAAGTGAGTGGCTGTGTGAGTGGCTGTATGGGTGAGTGAGTGATAGTGAGAGTGATTGTGTGGGCATGTGAATGCATATATGAGTAGTTGTGTGGGTGTGTGAGTGGCTGTATGGGTCTGTGATTGGGTATGTGGGTGGTTTTGTGGTTGTGGAAGTGGCTGTATGGTTCTGTGAGTAGCTGTGTGAGTGTCTATATGGGTGAGTGAGGGGTTGTGTGAGTGGCTGTATGAGTTAGTGAGTATGTGTGTCAGTACTTTAATGGGCCTGTGAATGTTAGGTGAGTGGCTATGTGTGTGTTAGAAGTTGTGTGGTATGTGAGTGTGTGTGTGAGTGAGTCTGTGGATGATATCATCAGTGATGTAATTTGAGATGTCATCAATGATGGCATCAGTGATGTCACTGACCATGTCATGAGTAATGTGATATGTGATAAGAGGTGCACTATGGGGCATACGTTTGATTTACCTCTGGTAACTATGACTGCTGAATTTCACTGGTTTTGTATGAGGAAAATCTGTGCCTAACTATAACGTCCCTGTAAACTTTGTTTTTTTACAGTGAATTTATGAGGTTTTTTAAATTCTGTTTCCTAAGTATAACGTTCTGTAACCTTTGTTTTTTTCAGTGATTTTCTATGTTTTAAAAAATTCTATTTCCTAAATATAGTGTTTGAATGGGTCTGTGACAAGGTGAATACGTGTCTAAGTGGGACTGTGAGTTGGTGCATAAGTCTCTGACTGGGTCTGTGATTGGGTGCATGTGTGTCTTTGAAGGTCTGTGAGTGGATGGATGAGACTCTGAGTAGTTGGGTGAGTGGATGAGTGATTGTCTGAGTGGGTCTGTGAGTGGTTGTGTGAGTCTTTGAGTGGGTCAGTTAGTGAGTGAGTGAGTGGCAGAATAGGTCAGTCAGTGGGTGTGTGAGCCTCTGAGTGGATCTATGAGTGGGCGCATGAGTATTTGAGTGAGTCTGTGAATGGGAACATGAGTGTCTGAGTGGGTCTGTGAGTGGGTGGATAAGTGTCTGTGTGGGTCTGTGAGAGCATTCAAGAGTCTGTGAGTGGGCTTATGAGTGTCTGAGTCGATCTGCGAGTGGGTGCATGTCTCAGTGGGCCTGTGAGTGGATGTATTGGCCTCTGAGTGGGTCTGTCAGTGGGTGCATGAGTGTGTACGTCTTTGAATGGATCTGTGATAGTGTGTGTGAGTGGATCTGTGAGTGGGTGAATGAGTGCTTGAAAGGATCTGTGAGTGGGTGCATGAGTGTCTGAGTATGTCTGTCAGTGGGTGTGTGAGTCTATGCATGGGTCTGTAATTGGGTGTAGTGCTTGAGTGTGTGAGTGGGTCTGTGAGTTGGTACGTGAGCATATGATTGGGTCCATCAGTGGGTGCATGGTAAAAAAAGTAGGTGACACACGGAGCAGGTCCTCATGCCGCCTGCCCCTGTGAAAGACCTCCTGTCCAGCTTACCTGCAGTCCACTACCCACTTCTGCCTTTGGTTTTGTGCCTCCTCTGCTCATTTTCTACTTGTGTTTCTGTCACTTCTCTCCTTGCTCCTGCCCTCTATGTTGCCTCTTTCTGCTCATTCTAACCATTATTTTGCCTCTTTTTACTTGCTCCTACCCTTTATTTTGCCTCTTTCTGCTAGTTTCTGACCTTTATTCTCACTCTTTCTACTAATTTCTCACCTTTATCTTGCCTCCTTCTGCCCCCTGCTGACCTTAATTCTGCCTTTTTCTGCTGGTTTCTGATCTTTATTCAACCTCTTCCTGCTCATTTCTCACCTTTAATTTGCCTCTATTCCCCTGTGACCTGAGGGAACCTGAAGGCCACTGCCGTGCCAACCAGCTTCCCGCCTTCTGCAGGAGCCAGCATTGTTGCTACATGGAGGGGGCCGCTGGAAAGCTCTCTCAGTGTAGGAGCAATTGGTTCATCTCTTTCCCTGCCCGCATGTCTGTGAGCAGGGCAAGAGATGGAACCTCTGCTTCCAGCAGGCAGTTGCACTTTCAAAGCTCCCGCCCGCAGAAACCGGAGTGTTTGCTTTTTCTTGCCAGTAGCTTTCACAGCTCCCACCACCCAAAAGCAAACAGCTATGTCCCAGGAGAGCACCCGGGACATAGCAGGAGCCAAACCTGGGGAATGACGGGCCCCCGGGCCATGTGTGGCTCCAGGGATGGGGCCACGTGGCACCCTCCTTCTATTTGCATGGGCCACCCTGGGGAGATGATGTTCCCCAGGGCCAAGGGGGGACCGCATATCTCCGAAACATATTAACATAAGCGCCAGGGAGGCAGTGGTCCCCAGGGCCTGGTGGGGTCCACGTGGCCCCCACACAATATTTTGGGAGTAAAGTGGGGGTGGTGGTCCCTGGGGCCCATTTGAGCCCCTGGAGGGGGTTCTGCATTGGCCTCCTGAGGTTCCGTAAAAATTATTACGATGTTCTGGGCATTACCGAATATGGATAAGTTTGGTATCTACGAACCGCAAATGACGAGTTCGGCAAGTGTGCGAAATTTCGCTACACTACCTGCCAGGGTTCGTCTAATATTACGCGTTCTTCATCTGAACCCTCGGGTTCCATTTTAGATACGGCATCCATTTTGTTTCTTGCCCTCACGTAGTCAGCGAGCAGATAACTGTTCGCCCCCTGACCCTCTAGTTCCCAAGCCTTACGGAAGACGCATATTCCTTTCATGCGTCTTTATGGCCGGAGGAATGACACAGCAAAGGCAAATGGCTCAGCTTGAGGGTAATCTGGTCGTGCCGGCTTATTGTGACAGCCTTGCAGGCGATGGATCCAACTCTTTGATCCTACGATCATGCTTCCGATATTACCCCCACACTCTTTTCTCTACACGTGTCTGACTTCCTTGCAGCTGTTCTTGTCTCTTCTTCTTTGTCATTTACAACTCTAATGGGTGTGCCTAATGGTGGGAAGATGTACTTTTACAGTTGGGAACCAGCATAGCTATTGTAATGATGTTCCGGGATTCTGAACACATGAAAGCGACCCTTTTTGAAACCTACTGTGGGAACCGGATTATAATCTTTTGTCCACATGTTATGCAATGGTAACACTCTGTATAAAAGAGAGCGACCTACAACCTCAAATTGAAGCAGACTCTCAGAACCTACACACAGTTGTACTTCTTGTGACTTTTGCCTCCCTGCAGTAATAAACGCTGATCTTTGACGCCGAAGGAAGTTTCCCGTGTCTCTGTAATTTGTGCGCCGAAACAGGTATCCCATGAAGGTTATAGGTGTTGTTCCCTGGCACCGCTGGTACTGTTAAAAGTCCAGTCCTTCAGTTGGCGCCCAACGTGGGGCGACTTCAGCGGTACCGGTCCAAAGCCTGATGATCGTGAGGAACTTCGTGTGAAATCTCCGAGGGAAGGTGCACCCCGCTTCATCGATCCTGTTGTCGAAATAAGTGGCCCGAAGTTTTTCCCTGCGAAGATTCCCGCCTCCTGACGGCTGCGACGGACCGATGCCCTGACTGTCGACCTGTCTTCGACGCCCGGCGTAGACCTTACGTACAAGCGAGACGATAGACGGGCCTTCCTGGTGACGCCATTGAAGTTCTGAGTTAAGTATTTTGTGGGTCGCTCCCAGTCCTTAGTGGTTGTTCTAGCTTCTTGAAAGCTTTGTTGTTAGCCTTTAAGGCTTTGTTGTAATAGCTCACCGAGCTTTGTAATAGCCTCCTCAGGCTTTGTGGTTAGCTCTCCGAGCTTTGTGATAGCCTTAAGGCTTTGTTGTATTGCATGGTTCCATTGCATTTGTGGTTCTTAGTATTGGTCCTTAGTATTATTTGACAGTTGCAATTGCCAAAAACCGAGGGTTTTGACTTACACGAGGTTTAATTACTTCGGTAATCCTTGAAGTTTGATACTAGGTTAGTGTGCACGATGCCTAGCCATAGTGGTTTGTTTCATATTTTCCAATGTTGCGCAATGGATTCCCGGTTGGAGGACTCGTGTCCGATACCTCCAGTTGGAACTCCGATACATGATCTTTATAGTCGACATGGGGTGGGTCCTATAATATATAATGATTACTGGGTCCGCTATACAAAGAAAGACGGTGACCTTAGATGGCCACCACATGGAACTTTTGAACTTTCGATTTTAGATAATCTTGAGGCTAAATTATTTTTAAAGAAAGCTAGGCCAGCTATGTTTGATTCCTTTCGAATATGGCGTAAAGAGGCCAAGCAGAAAGAAATCAAACAACTTAAAAAGGATCAAAAGCAAGGGTTCGTTCCGATAATGCAAACTATAAAAGAATGTAAACAGGACAAAGAAGAAAAGGAAATGGAAATCTCTACTAGATTGCATCATATGAAAATAGATAAATGTTACCCGGTTTTACCGAATAATCTAGAAAAGAAAGAAGAAGATTTAAAGGAGGATTCCTTGTTATCATATTTGATGAAATCACCACCTCCTTATGTACAGGGTGCTACTGCTCCTGTAGCTGCTCCTGTTATTCCTCCTGTAGTTCCCCTTGTTGCTCCAGTGGCTGCGGGCCAGCCCGTTGTTAACCCTACGTTTGTTTCACCACCTGTCCTTGTTCCTACTGCTCCTGTACCTCTACCTTCGCAGACTGTTGTTTCTGCTACTCCAACTATCTTGTCAGTTCCTACTATGCCTTCTTTCACCTCCAGTGTTGTTGCCCCTGTTTTTCTTTCCCCTTCTGTTCGTAAGCGTGTTCCTAACTCTGTTGCTACCCTTTATTCACCTCTTTCTGGTTCGTTATTTTCGTCTGATTCATCTGAAACTCCTCAGAGACGGAGTCAGATCCCTAGTGGTAGGGAGAAAGAGACATTAATAACCATGGCACATAGGTGGATAAGACATCCTGCTAATTACACTCCTCGTGTGGTCTTTGATACATTTTCTCAGTTTAATGAGCCTACGCAGAGATTCGTGTTTGAGGAGATGTGTAACTTTTTGAGGGACGAATGGTATAATGATGATGTAGATAATGTACCGTCCGACATAATTGAACTTCAGAGTCACTTTTCCAACGGTATGATCATAGGTGAAGATGTACGACGTGCCGTGGAACGCTTATTAGCGTTTAGATCCACAGCACATTCTCGGGTGTCCTCAGATGATACCACCGAGAATTGGAAAGCGGTTCCTGGTCAATATCCCATGAGAGAGGTTCCGCCACTGTGGGTGCCTGGTGATCCTAATGCAAACCCTGTGGTTCTACCGCATTTTCGAAGGGTATGGATACATCTTCCATGGAAACGATCGGAAGTTTTGCAAGTGAAGCAATCCTTACCCGATCCGCGTAAAAATCCGTCTGGTTATTATAAGGAGTTATCACAACTGGTGGAAGCTTCTATTATGAACCTTGCCGACATCGACATGTTGTTTGGCAATGTTGTACCGCAACCAGTTTGGGCCAAAATTCGTCAAGCCAACCACGCAGTTGATTTAGGGGGTGATTGGGCTGCACTGCTAGCGGCTGATGCATTACAAGTTGGTGGGGCTAAGCCCGACCAGCTAATCTTAGACTTGCCGCAGAAAATCATTACTCTCATGAAAACTATCATGCCAGCGATGAAGGTGAACTGGGATAAGTTATCAGCTTGTAAGCAAAAGAAAGACGAGAGTGTCTCGGATTTCTTTACAAGGTTTGAGGAAGCGTTTGTCGACCACAGCGGTCAGGACATGGGAGCTGAGGGAGGCCAGCGGTTATTTGTTGACAAATTTGTGTCGAATTTGTTGCCTGAATTAAGCAACAAACTGAAAAATTCAGAGAGTGCGTGGGCAGTTTCAACCCCTGCGCAAATACTAGCAACAGCCCAGTATTATGAGAATAGGGAAAAGGAAGAAAGTGATCGTGTAGAGAAGAAAACGAAGGAGCTAAAAACGAAGGTTTTGTTACAGCAAGCATACCCTCCACGATCAAACCAAACTGATTCACAACAGCAGTATCGACCACGAGCACAGCCCGATAGGACACAGTCGCGTTCTGACAACTTTGATTATAGATCTTCCCTTGGGTATAATCAGTGCGCATATTGTAAGAAAGAGGGACACCTAAAATATGATTGTCTTGCCTTACGGGACCGCCTAAATGGTGTGTCAGCACGAGGAAATCGTGGTAGTGGTCCCCAACAGGCATCACGAGGTAGAGGTCGTGGTTCATCCCACAATCAGAGTGATCGTTATCAAAATCAATCAGATGCAAATAATTGTTTTGACCAGCGAAATGCAGGGTCAGTCCGATCTGCACAGTATAATGTGGACGATTATTACGTAGAGCATGAGACTGTTGTAAATGACCATTACTAGGACAGCCAACGACAAAGAGAGGGAGTAGTGTCAGTTCCGGTCGATCAGAGTGGGCCTTACGTTGCAGTGGCTACATCGGGTGTAGTTGAGCCTTTTCTGTTAGACACTGGTGCGACGAAAAGTTCCATCATGCATTCGAAACTCCCTGGCGCACCTTTGTCTGGCTTAACGAACGTTTCCGTTGGATTCTCTGGTGCCCCTGTTAGCAACCCAGTCTCTAGTCCTTTGCCTCTTATGATTGGTCCTCGTGAGCTAACGGCTCCACTGATTCTATCTACAGGTTGTGGTGAAAATCTTTTGGGCCTGGATTTGTTGAAACGATTATATGCAACATTGTATTGTTCCCCCGAAGGAGTAGAGCTTACATTGGGACGGAGAGTGATCTCTCCAATGTATTTATCGGTCGATAAATTCCCACCGGAATTGAATTCCCTCCCTGCGTCCTTATGGGCCACAGGTCCCAATGATGTGGGCCTGTTAGACATTCCACCCTATGTGATTCAATTGAAACCAAATGCGCGATTACCACGTTTACCTCAATATCGTATTTCTCTTGAGGGCGAACGAGCGCTGTTAGCAATCGTTCATGATCTCATTGGAAAAGGTGTTGTTGAAGAAACTCGTGGAAACGTGTGTAATAGCCCTGTATTACCAATTCTGAAACGAACTGACCCAACTAAACTTCCTGTGTATCGTTTTGTAATAGACTTAAGAGAAGTAAACAAAATAGTGGTTCCACAATTTCCTGTAGTTCCCGACATTACGGCTTTACTAACAATGATTCCGGCATCTGCCTCCTGGTTCACAGTGATCGATCTAAAGAATGCTTTCTTTAGCATCCCAATTGCAGAGGAAAGCAGAGACCTATTCGGATTCTCATTAGGTGGTCGCAGTTTTAGGTTAAAACGCGCTCCACAGGGCTACTGTGAGAGTCCGTCAATCTACAGCCAAGCACTTAAAGGTCAACTTGATGCCTTTGTATTACCTAAAGGTGCAGCTTTGATTCAATACGTTGATGATCTTTTAGTGGCAGCTGATACAGAAGCTATTTGCAAAACGGCTACAGTATCATTGTTACATTATCTACATAACTTACACCACAAGGTATCGCCTTCAAAGCTACAGTATTGTTGTCAAGCAGTTACCTATCTAGGTCACTTATTGTCAAGAGAAGGGAGAAGGTTGACCCCAGAGAGAATTGCAGCGATTACCCGAATGACTGTGCCAAAAACCCAGAGAGAAGTTCGTGCCTTTTTAGGTATTACGTCCTATTGCAGACAATGGATTCCAAATTTTTCACTGTTGGCGAAACCATTGATAGCCCTTACGTGCAAGGATGTTTCATCCCCATTGCCTTGGACTGAAGAGTGTCAGAGAAGTTTTTCTGAATTACGTGATGCGTTGTGTTCGGCTCCTGTGTTGGGCACTCCTGATTACAGTAAGCCGTTTACACTATACGTTCACGAGAGGGATGGTTGTGCGTTGAGTGTTCTGACACAACCTTTTGGTGGTAAGCAACGCCCATGTGCCTATTTTTCTTCGACTTTAGACCCAGTAGCAAGAGCCTTGCCAAGTTGTTTAAGAGCAACAGCGGCAGCTGCGGCGTCCATTCGACAGTCCGCAGGTTTAGTTATGGATAATATGCTCACGGTAATGGTTCCGCATGCAGTTGACACTCTATTGAATCGAACGAAAACTCAACATCTGACGAGCGCAAGATTGTCTGGATATGAGTTGACGTTGCTGGCCAGTCACATACGGATAAAACGATGTAATGTGTTGAATCCAGCAACATTGCTGCCGATTGACACAGAATCAAATGGTGAAGCAGTACATGACTGCTATCTCAGAACTGAGGAGGAAACTAAGGGTCGTATTGACCTAAAAGATACTCCATTGACAGATCCCGATGGTACTTTGTATGTGGATGGTTCTTGTTTCAAGTTGCCGAACGGTGATGTGACGACTGCATATGCTGTAGTTACATTGAGAACGATTGTGGAAAGCGAAAGACTAAGTCAGAATTCGGCTCAGGCTGCCGAGTTAATCGCTTTGACGAGAGCGTGTGTGTTGTCTAAAGATAAACGGGTGAATGTGTTTACAGATAGTCAGTATGCGTTTGGTGTGGCACATAGTTTTGGACGACTATGGAGAGAGAGAGGATTCCTTACGTCGCATGGCACGAAGATTCAACATGGTCAGCTTGTAAATGATCTTTTAGATGCACTCACATTGCCTAAACAAGTGGCCATAGTCAAATGTAGCGCACATCAGAAAGTAACGGACGATGTGGGTCGTGGTAATGCGTTTGCGGATGAAACGGCTAAAGAGACGGCTAAAGATTTGACAAACAGAATGTATGTTACGAGCTCAGTGAGATGGCCAACAGAGACTGGTATGTGTAAAGACCCATTTGAAAGCGTGAAAGGAATACAGAATGAAGCCACTGAGACGGAAAGGACTAAATGGAGAGAGAGCACGGGAAGATTAGATGAGAATGGATGTTGGGTTGATCTATCAGAGAAACAGAGATGGATGTTACCGGATGCGTATGTGCTCGCTGTTGTTACAATGGCTCATGGTATGGCGCACATCAACACGAAAGGTATATGCAAGTTGTTGTCTCATGTATGGAAGAATGATGGGATTACTAAGTGTGCTGAGAGAGTGGTTAAAAATTGTATGGTGTGTTTGATGCACAATCCTGGTAAGGGCACCCCCACTCCACCTGGTCATTTTGCCCCTCCTACGTACCCTTTCGAAGTTATCCAGTTGGACTTTATCCACATGGACCGATGTAATAACTTGAAGTATGTGTTGGTTGTGGTGTGTGCATTCTCTAGGTGGATTGAGGCCTACCCCCTTAAGGATAATACGGCTTTATCCACGGCAAAAATTTTGCTCAAAGAGTATTTTCCCCGCTACGGAATGCCTCGGGTCGTATGGTCGGACAACGGAAGTGAGTTTGTTGGGAGTGTGATGAAGAGTGTGTGTCGCGGTTTAGGGATAGTACAAAAATTTCATAGTGCAAACCATCCACAATCAGCAGGCTTGGTGGAGGGATATAATGGCACTCTAAAACTGAAATTGGCTAAAATTCAGGCAACAACTGGTTTATCTTGGCCCGACGCTTTGCCTCTGGCTCTCCTGTCGACCAGGGCAACTGTACACTCTCGAGTAGGGCTCAGCCCATATGAGATTGTGTTCGGTCGTCCTGCTAATATGGGGAGTCCCAAGACCTAAGGAAGTTGACAGAATTGAATACCCTATGTTGATTGATTATCTCTATGATCTGACTGCTAAATTGAGTTTGATTCATCAACAGGTCTTTGAGTCTCTGCCATCACAAACAGAGGGTCCTGGTCATCGACTTCAACCAGGGGACTGGGTCCTCGTCAGAAACTACGGACGAAAACGAAACCTTGAACCAAGATTTGTGGGCCCGTTTCAGGTACAGCTGGCTACGAGAACGGCGGTTCGACTACACGGACGTCGGAACTGGGTACATGCTACCCACACGAAGAGAGTCCCGCTTCCTTTGCCATCGGACACCTGGATAAGAAGAGGTCTTTCTTCATCTGAGACCGACACTGCACCACGTTTCGTTCCATTCAGCGAAGCTCGGCTTGTATCTGACACCGTTGCTGACTCCTCTCAAACAATTTCCTCCACGTCAACCTTGGAGAATTTGACTGTTGAACAATTGCCTGAACAATTGAACACTCCTTTGCCGTCCAATCCATTGTTTGAAGATCAGACTCGCCCTGGAAGTAGCCGATATTTTCTTCGTCCACGAACAAGCCATAAATAAAAAGATTTTTTTTGTTTATAGGTTCTACGTTACTCTGAAAACAGTGGACATTATATATATTGTGTATCTTTTTCTTTTTCGTACAGCCAAGAACATTATCTAGCTAGAACCTACCATCCAGGTTGACCGTAAGGCCGTGCGGGTACTTCCTTCTGTTTAGCAGCTATCGACACAAGGTTGGTTTCTATTATCAATTTCTGGGAATTCCTGGGAATTGATAACCGCTACTCAGAACGAAGTGCGTCAAGAACGTCGCGGACGGTCGTTAGGGGATGGAATCATCATTGTCTGAGCTGTCGAAAAGAGAAGAAATGTTGGCGCAAAGATCTACATTGCAGAAAATATGTCATACAAAATGGTTTTTCTCACAAGTAATCATACTGTTTCTCACCATATCTATGCTATTGGTAGGAGGAATATATTATGGGTCTCAGTTCTTATTGTCTTCTGATACACCTACTCTTCCATCTCATGATCAATATTTCATTTCTACTGTTTCTCCACATTCCTTTTATCCTCTGCCTCAACACGAACAAATCAGACGTGCGGAATTCAGAAACAACTCCTTTATACAACTCCTGCATCAGCATCAGTTAGTGGTAAACACTACCAATTGTTGGGTGTGTGGGTTAATGCCACATACTATGGATAAAGGTATTCCGTACCTAGTTCTGCCTTATAGTGCACAAGGGTCAGCTCGAGCATTACAAACTATGTTCCGTAGCGCACTAGATTCCTACCCCCATCGAGAACCACACTCAGCAAACTCTGGTCCTGGCCCGTACCACAAGACTCTGGCGAGAGCTATTGCAGACTTAGATAGAGATATTTTTGACGCATCACTCATCCCAGAGGAAGAGGTGCGAGCATATAAGGAACTAAGTGAAGCTGAGTACAGCTTATCAGTGGGTGAGAGGCAGCTTAAAAGCTCGCCACCGATATGGATTGTACCTCACCTTGGTAATTTCTGCTTGAAAGGTCTTGGTCGAAATCCGAGAGCTCAGTTTGGGGAGAGTGCTTGTACCGAGACATATGTCTTACCGACACTCTCCTCCCCTGTCTTCCTACCTGCCAAGGGTACCTACTTTGTATGTTATGATCGAGCCTACACGTGGTTACCTCATGACTTCTCGGGTACCTGCTATATTGCAAATCTTTTGCCTCCGACCTTCACTGTGGCCTCTGATTATCACAGAAATAGAATTGTAAGAGGTGTGATTAGCAAAGAAGATACTTCCGGACAAGAGGCGGGAGACTTCTTTAAGGGTTTCCTACCGTTCTGGGGACCGATGGTTAATAGCAGGAACCTGAGACAGTTAACTCGTGTAGTAGAATCAACTGCCAACATAACTGCAAATGCCCTTGGAAATTTAACAGCCGAAGTCCAGGCGGATAGACTGATGACGTTGCAGAACCGTATGGTTCTAGATATCGTTCTAGCAGATAGAGGTGGGGTTTGTAAAGTCATCCATTCGAGCTGCTGCATATTCATACCTGATAACGCTCCAACGGTTTATCAAGCCATCTCTAAGTTGCACAAAATTTCGGAGTCCATACACGTGGATGAAGGAAATTGGACGCTTCTGGGATGGTTTTGGGGTCTGATATCGACTTGGGGTTGGAAGATTCTGATGATCATAGGGATTGTTGTGACATTTCTGTTCTCATGTTGTCTTTGTGTGCAATGTGGTCCTGCCTTATGTGGCCTTTGTGCTACGACGTGTATAAGACAGCCCGTTGTCACCAAAGAGGCATTGAAGGATCGAATAATGTATCAACAACATCTGAGTGATCTGATGAGTATCGAAATCGATTATGATTCCGACTAGTGCTTGCCTACATGAGGGCAAAAGGACCGTCTGAGGTTCCGTAAAAATTATTACGATGTTCTGGGCATTACCGAATATGGATAAGTTTGGTATCTACGAACCGCAAATGACGAGTTCGGCAAGTGTGCGAAATTTCGCTACACTACCTGCCAGGGTTCGTCTAATATTACGCGTTCTTCATCTGAACCCTCGGGTTCCATTTTAGATACGGCATCCATTTTGTTTCTTGCCCTCACGTAGTCAGCGAGCAGATAACTGTTCGCCCCCTGACCCTCTAGTTCCCAAGCCTAACGGAAGACGCATATTCCTTTCATGCGTCTTTATGGCCGGAGGAATGACACAGCAAAGGCAAATGGCTCAGCTTGAGGGTAATCTGGTCGTGCCGGCTTATTGTGACAGCCTTGCAGGCGATGGATCCAACTCTTTGATCCTACGATCATGCTTCCGATATTACCCCCACACTCTTTTCTCTACACGTGTCTGACTTCCTTGCAGCTGTTCTTGTCTCTTCTTCTTTGTCATTTACAACTCTAATGGGTGTGCCTAATGGTGGGAAGATGTACTTTTACAGTTGGGAACCGGCATAGCTATTGTAATGATGTTCCGGGATTCTGAACACATGAAAGCGACCCTTTTTGAAACCTACTGTGGGAACCGGATTATAATCTTTTGTCCACATGTTATGCAATGGTAACACTCTGTATAAAAGAGAGCGACCTACAACCTCAAATTGAAGCAGACTCTCAGAACCTACACACTGTTGTACTTCTTGTGACTTTTGCCTCCCTGCAGTAATAAACGCTGATCTTTGACGCCGAAGGAAGTTTCCCGTGTCTCTGTAATTTGTGCGCCGAAACAGGTATCCCATGAAGGTTATAGGTGTTGTTCCCTGGCACCGCTGGTACTGTTAAAAGTCCAGTCCTTCACTCCCTTCCATATTAATTAAAACCCCAGAGAGGTGGTGATCAC
Source organism: Lissotriton helveticus (assembly GCF_964261635.1). Classification (NCBI taxonomy): domain Eukaryota; kingdom Metazoa; phylum Chordata; class Amphibia; order Caudata; family Salamandridae; genus Lissotriton; species Lissotriton helveticus. The sequence continues at coordinate 2,072,311,193 of NC_136057.1, read as the reverse complement.
CGGGACCTAAAGAGCTTCAGGAGGGGAGCCCTACTCTTTTTTTTTTAGAAACTGCCCCTGGCCACCCAGGGGCGATTTACAAAACAAGCTCAGACGCCCACGCTTGTTGTTTTTTTTTGTGAGACTCAGCTGAAGCTGTGTCCCAAAATGGCTGCCAATACTTCCTGGTTGAAGTATTGGAAATCAATCAGAGCTTTGAATTTCCCCGCACAACCTTTTCATTATTTGCCAATTATCTGCAATCGTAGCTTTTCAAATTTAGATTTCTTTTAATTTCTCAAAAACTACTCAACAGATTTACTCCAAATAACAAAAAGCACAATCAATGTACCAAATGCTAGCTTTCTGCCTAATTTGGTGTAATTACATTCAGCAGATTGGGCTATAGCCTGTTCAAATCTCCTACTGGAATTAACATGGGAAATCCACTATTTTGACTTCCCCTTTTTCTTGCCCCCACTTGACGGATCACCCTGAATTTTCTGTAATCCGTCACAATTTTTGGGGGGAAACGTTTTTGGGGAAAAGTTTGTGAAGATTCGTCAAACAGCACCAAAGATATCGGCAAGTCAAAAAACGCTTTTCATATAGAAACATGGTCCTAACTATAACTACCTACTGGCCTCCGCCAGTAGATAATATACAGGTACATGTATGCATGTATATCACTGCATACTTAGATGTGTGGATAAGTCTCTAATCGTGGACTTACCCCAACCCTTTCTGACTACTTTGAACTCCCAAACATCCGTTTCAAACTTCCCCCTCTCTTTTAGCCAATTCACCCAACTAACAGGAGCACATGTCCACTGCTCCCAAACCAATCTACAAGTTCCTTTTCTAATCCACTCCAATTATTCTGTTCCTGCCCAAAACACTACAAAATGCATGAGAAATCAAGACCACAAAACTAACACATCTACCCACAAGTAATCCACAAGGGTAAAAGGAAGCACATATTAGTAATCTCCTAACTATTCAACTCTAATCTTGGGTTTCAGAGTAGCAAAGTGCTTCAATGCCTCAGCAGGTATAGAAAGCGCTATATAAATGCAATTAAGAATTACAATTACATGCTAAAGCGTTGCGATGCATACTGCACTGCATGCTTCTGAACCTCACTCATCTCAATCAACAAATCCCCACATGGGTGATTCTACGCGCAAAATTCTCCGAAACATATACTGTAAAAGGGTGCCCTAGGATTGATTCGAATTGGAGCGCTTTGTGGCGTCATCAGGCGTACGAAGCGCTATATAAATGTGACAATACAATAACATTCTACACAATAGTAATGACTGTATTGAAAATTGCCAAGTTTAAAAATATTAATTTGAACTGTAGCGTGGTTCAACTTCAGAAAATGTCAATGCATATGTAATCCATGTCCTTTTGCAGAGAATTTCAGACACATTCTTCTAAGGAAAAGAAAGTTTCAGTACAAATGTTTATAAAGTTTAAAATGTTGCCTGGTACATTGCGTGTATTTCTTCCGAATGCGTTGGATTAAAACAAATATTTTTAAATGATTTGTCAAAGCACATGCAAGTCTTAATGCTGACTCGCTTATACAAAAAATTGCTCCTACAGGAAAACAACACATGCTGCGTGGTGCAAAAATGCCAGCATCCAGACAATCTCCATGCAAGAGCTATGAATCAAAGCATGTCACGTGGCTGAGGGGAGGTGCTGCTCTGGCCCCCAGCCAGTGGCAGGCGCTGAGAGGCGGAACACACCGGGCACGAGAAGCCTAATATGAAGGGAGGACCTCCGAATTGTGGTACCTCTGTTTGGATCTGTAGGAATGCGGGGTTTAGCTGTCTCGCCGCAGCACCAACGCGATGCCTGACGCTGGAACAGTCACGAAGCAGAGGCTGCCTGCTCTGTGCTAGGGAGGCAACAACGGGGGAACATGGCCTGCGTTTTAAAGGTACACCTCTATCTGTTGCTTTACATTATTTCAACGGAGGAGTCTGTTGTTGCTATGAAACAGGCATTCGTTACTGGCTGCACCCTGAAGATGGGTGTGTTTTTCGTTTTGTTGTAAGAGACATGGAAACAAAACATGTGTCCAGCTGTGCGGGTTTCCTTTCCTGCATTGTCAAGACTGCAGGCTATCAGCTTGTGGAAAATGTGTGCAGAATAACGGCTGAGGAAGAGCGAGGGCTTAGATGGGGGAGTCTTAACTTTCAGACCCAATACCCGACGGATAATGAACATGAAGTTAGTTAGCAGCTTTTCATGGGGCACAGCAGAATGTCACAATTTAACTGGGAAGTTAGCAGATTCTGTGTCGAGGATATTTTGTTTGTTTAAAACACGGATCATTTGACATTATAAATAATGTTCTGAATTATACTAGTGTTCATTTTTTATTTCAAAACTAAAATGCCATAAAGCATTCGTCTTCGGCTGAACATCTAACCCCGTTTTGCGTGTAAGGCATTCGAGTGTTTTCAAACACATGTTTCTGCTGTACACTTTCCTCAGAGTTGAGGAAGGAAATCACCTCAATTTGACCCCCGTGAAATTTCACAAGAAAGTGTATGCATTACAAGAGAGCTGATATTATATATACCTCAGTAAAAAAGCAATACAGCTGCACAGTGGTCTTAGATTGGGAATGGTAAATAAAAGAGTCTTGGAGTCACAAAATGAAGATTAGGTGACAAAGACAAATATCTCGTCTACCTTGTGAGCTGTAACGTGAAGTATCTTGTCTTTCTCTGGATATTTAATGATTATTCTTGGAGTCTGGAATGCGTGTAATTCCTTTTTAAAGAGTATTTGTCTTTTTAAGTTTCTTACTGACTGTTCCTCTAAATGTGAAATGTAGTTGAATGTTCTCCAATCCTGTATCCAAACACCTTGTTTAAAAAGGATTAAAAAGTTAATTAGACTGTGAAATAACGTTGTCTTTCTGTGCTGAAAATATGTTGTTGTGGGACATTAAGTGTTGCTTCTGTAGCGTGATCTTTCTAAAATAGTATAATTCAGTGTCACCAAAGTCAGCCTTATGCAAATGTCCACGTTGTTTAAGAGTGAAGTAAGTTGAGTAATTTAGCCACAGCTTGAGGTAGCAAAGGTTACTCTTGGATTACTTCTTTCAGTCCTTTTGTAATGATTTACAATCCTTGTGGTTAACCAAACCTATCATGTGAGCTTGTGAAATTTGGTGTAAACCTGATGGTTTTAGTCCCTGGTTAGTTGTGGTTGTTTAAAATCTCTTTACTAAAGCGATGCAGCTCTGAATATTCCAAAAGTTTGTTTCAAACAATTTTCACTGCAACATATTTTGGATCAAATGATGTATCGTTCAGTGATGCTATTGTGTTCAAAGTGCATGATACATCATTTCTGTTATTCTTGTGGCTTTGAAGAACTTAGGGCATCAGTCATTAACCCCTTTCATGCTCGGTATGGCCCCCGGCCATCATGCATCACGGTGGGCTTGTGCGGAGGACGGCAGGGGCCGTCTGAATCCCACCCACTTTTGAAATCGCCCGTACAGTGCGAAAATTCGCGCCTCATAAAAGTCGAAATTTGATTTTAAAATGTATTTCTCACATATGCTTGAATTAATCTCAACCACTGGTAATTACTCGGGACCGCTTCTCTTAGCATAACCTTTCTTGCTTTGAACAAAAATGTGTTTACTGATAACATGACTCTCTTGGTTGATGCAGATGGGTTCTGTTTGCCAAGACAACAAACAAAAAATAAAAAAACAATACAAATCTTGTAAAAAGTTCACAAAAGTCCACTAGAACTTCAGAAGAGCTAATATTTCTTTAAAAATCTAAAATGTGCCTGCCTGATGAAGAGTGATCTAAGCTCCTTGGATTAAACGTACTTCAGCGGGTAAGGTTTATGTGGCAAGATCCAACTAAATTGCTGTCTTATTTTTATTATATCTGCAGGTAAAATTGGCCTATGTTTAAATTGGTGTTTGTATCAGTGTTAAGAAATAATATTTCTTTAAAAATCTAAAATGTGCCTGCCTGATAAAGAGTGATCTAAGTTCCTTGGATTAAACGTACTTCAGCGAGTAAGGTTTATGTGGCAAGATCCAACTAAATTGCTGTCTTATTTTATTGTATCTGCAGGTAAAATTGGCCTATGATTTAAATTGGTGTTTGTATCAGTGTTAAGAACTTTTTGAAAATATATAGTATGTGATTACTATTACTTTCCTTAGTGTATCAAGTAGTGTGTGTCGGAAAAACATACTAGTTTTTATGAAGGCCCTCACCCACCAACCTAGTTGGTGGCATGCTTCATCATTGGGCCTCACCCAAGGCACCGAGTGTGCCTCGGGTGTGCTGTGACGTCTGTTTACAGCAGAGCAAAGTGTGTTTAGTGAGTGTGCAGTGATGGTGTTAAGAGTGAATTTAAAAACTGTCCAGAGGGTCCCAGTGTTCACAGAGTTTATTCGTGGGTCCTTGGCGGTATTAAAAGCAAGGCTAGTGGATGTGGTTGGAGAGACTTATGGCCTCCCACATCCAGTGTGGTCAACTAGTTTCAGCCAGGCCTTGTGTTTTTTTTTTTTTTTTTTTTTTTTTTTGGAGATTTATAGAGCGCATGGCTGCCCGAAGGCGTCCCAGCGCTATCTGAAATCCACTATGAGCTCCAGAGGTGGGGTCAGGAGGGGAGAAGACGAAGTCAGGGGAACAGCCATGTCTTCAAGGATTTGCGGAATGACAGGAGATTAGGTTGGGCCCGAAGGTCCGGTGGAAGAGTGTTCCACATCTTGGACGCCTGATATGAGAACTGCCGGCCTCCAAAGCGTGTTTTCTTAATCTTGGGTATTTTGGTCAGATGGGCGTTGGTTGAGCGTAGAGTTCTGTTAGTCGTATAGGGAGTCACAAGATTTTTCAGGACCGGCGGAGCTTTTCCATGCAGAATTTTGTGGGTTAGGCACATGGCCTTGAAATGCACCCTTTGCTCCACCGGGAGCCAATGGAGTTCTTTGAGTGCAGGTTTGGCTGAACACCATTTTTTTGTGCCTGTGAGAATTCGGGCGGCCGCATTTTGCACCACCTGTAACCTAGCTATGACTTTTTTTGGGGAACCAAGATATAAGGCGTTGCCATAGTCAAGTCTAGACTGTATAAGACCCTGAATGAGCAGTTTCCTCGCATGGAGAGGGAGGAGTGGGAGGATCTTATGGATGGTGCGGAGCAAGCCAAAGCATGTTCCTGCGGTTTTCATGGCCTGCGTATTGAGGGTAAGTTTGTCATCCAGCCAGATCCCCAAGCTTTTGATATCAGTTTTAGGGGTTGGTGGTGGGCCCATGCTGGGGGGCCATAGAGACTCTGGGCGAAAGTGGGCCTGGTTGCCCAATACCATTAGCTCAGTTTTGTCCCCGTTGAGCTTTAAGTGGGAGTCGCTCATCCAGCTGACTATATTCTCCAGGCAGGAGTATAGATCGATGGTGGGAGATTCGGACTGGCTAAGAGAAACAACCAGCTGTGTGTCGTCCGCGTAGGTCAGGAGTTTAATGCCATAGGGGACGACAATTTGTTCAAGAGGAGCCATGTATACGTTGAAGAGTGTAGGGCTCAATGAAGAGCCCTGAGGCACTCCGCAACGTATCGGGGTTTCCCTAGAAATGCAGTGTCCCTCTGCCACCTGAATGGAGCGGTTGTGGAGGAAGGATTTTAGCCATTCGAGGGCCATTCCCGTGATGGCGAGGTTTTCCAGGCGTTGGGCCAGAATGCTATATTAAATCTGGCTTTCGTCAGGACCTATGTGTGCAAAGTGAGTTAAAAAGGAGCTCTATACAGTATATATGCGTTCTTTAGTGTCGCACTCCCTAAGGTGCGATAGCTGTAAGAGGAGGTTTTCGTCTTAAGTTTGTACCTCTGGAAAAAAGTAGACAAACCAACATAAAAACACACACAATAGATGAGGACCATCACGGGCACAGTTATTTCAGTGACTTTGTTACGCTGTGCCTAAGTGATAGTCAGCGAAAACTGGAGGTGTTTAGCGGTTTGTGTTGGCATGTGGGTTAAACTGCCGAGATGCAAAACTACTCGGTATTGTGCTATAGGTTTCTCGCGGAGTATAAACAAATGTGACCAAGGTATTGACTGTGACAATAGTCAGGTGTTGTGCTTACTCTCATATTCTGGAGGGAAAACTCCATGAGTCCCTGGAGGGGGCTGCTGTTCCACCAACACATGTCCTCAAGAATGTCAACAAATGCACCCCTATCTTGACATGCATTTCTTATCAGTTCATTACTGAGAATCATTCGCCTCATTCATAACTTACAGCAAAAGTAATTCTGCCAATACTGGGATCCATACTATTAAAGCAATGCAGCTGGGTCCTGACCTGGGATCTATGCGTGATGTTTTCCCTTTCCTCTCACTGTAAAAGCCAAAGTGCCCATCACATCCCTATCTGGCAAGGTATCCATCATGGTAAAATATCCTCTCCCCATGTCGGGGCAAAGTTTAGAAAGTAAAGTATGAGGACTTCAATTAATTGTAATGTTAATACATTTGTTTAATGAGATACAATTAAATACATGTGACTTATTTTACTTGGTGTATTAATTCACTACATTGCTATGACACAATAACTGGAAACTTTGAGGAGTTAGTTTAATGATTCAAAACTCCTTGACAGCAGGTCACCATCAGTAGTAGATTACCAAGATTTTAAATTAGCTCTCCATGCAGTAGCAGCAGGTGAAATTACAAAGTATTGGGCGGGGGTAGGTGGGGAATGGGGATGGGGAGGAGTCAAATACAAAATAAAACACCTGCTTGCCACATCGCGCTCCTCGCTTCCCCAGGCACAGGCTCCCAGAGTGCACTGTGGCCACTCCTAATGCTGCTTTCATACTGCTGAAAGCAGCGTCGGAATTGGCCTGAGTGCTAATGAGTTGTGCTCCCACACAGACTGAGATCCTGTGCATGCTTTCTTCAACCCAGTAATGCAGCTGGTGTTGGAGAGAGCTTCACTGCACATGTGGGTTTGGCCGGCCTGAGACTGCTGGCCAAAGAAGAACAGCCAAACCCCCATGCACAGCGAAGGCAGTGCCCAACACTCCCCCCCTCCAGCTTGACACCACCCTGGACCCACTCCCAAGCCTCGAGAGAAAAATAAAATGATAATAAACCAAAGTTTATTATCGTTTTATTTTTCATTTTTTCGGCTGTTGGCAGGTGGGGTGATGCTCCTCCACCATAACGGAGGAGCTGCTGCCGCCCCCATGAAAAGGCAAAGCTGCCGCCCAAGAAGCATAGAACAGATTATCTTCTCAAAACACAATTTTCCCTTAGTCCAGATGAATGTAGACTTGTTTCAAGGTTCTGATGGACATTTAGCGGCAGACTTACCAACATTTTGCACTGATTTTGCATCATAAAAGTGACAGAAACCAGGGCAAAATGTTTATTTTGGACTTATTTTGCAGTTCAAAACTTGATTTGACCACAAAAGAGGGCTTAAATGAACCCAAAGTAGTGCTAGCATTGCTTGGCATTGGAGAGACATACCAAGGGTGGTACATGGGCATTCCTATGCAGCCACCATTGATTTTTGATGCAAAGCCACATTTCTTTGGGATATGTAGACAAGACTTTGCATCAAAAAATAGTACCTCCTTGAGGTTAGAGTTAAAAAGGAGAATTTCTTTAATTTCTCCAAACGCTTCTTACTTTGCATGTGTGCTGCTCTCCCATGAGGAGCAGGGTCACGACTCATTTTCTTATGGTTGGGTCTAAACTGGGGTGGCATGGCTAGCAATAGAACAATGGATTTAACCATGATCTCTGGACTGGGGGTGAATGTTTGATTTGTTCTGAATTCTGTCCATCATTTGTGTGTTTTTTGCTTTTGCTTTCTTGCACTATACAGCACACATCCAAAGTGGAAAGCTTTTTCAAGCATGTCTGGGCATGGTCATTTGCACTTGAAGGATAACTTTCCAGTATAAAACCTGTGCTTGCCATGACACAAAAACATTTGTACTATGACACAAAGGTCTGGGTGAGGTGCTAGGCATGCGTACAAAAAGGAGCTTAGAGGGGAAAAACCAGGTCGACCTCCCCTCGACAATCAATCAAAAAACATAAAGACCTGGTTTACAAGGCACCTCTTTTTAGGCCAAACAATTTCAAACGGGGGTGAGGATTCATAAAATGTAAATGCCATAAACTCCTCTCTTCTATATAATGAGGTAGTTACCCACCATTCTTATGCCTTCATTTAAAACAAAAAAAGTTTTTACAGATGGCAGTCATCACATTTTTTGTATATATCCCCATACATAAGAAATTGTACGAAGTGCAGAAAGATTCATAAAGAATTCAAAAGAATTTTAAAAAAAGTGTGAAAAGACAAGATGACCCCTCACGTTCGCACCACCAAATGTGCTCACTGGTTGGTACTCACCAGTTGTGCCCACTTTTATCATCATTGGTAGTCATCTTGTCTCAGAAAATGGTGTCCGAATCAAAAGAAGAACAAATAGGAAAGGTGCTGTGAAGTGAAAAGATTACATCCCACGATGCGACCCTGTGTTGTTCAAATTGAAGGAATGCACATTACTCAGACCAAACTTTATTATTCAACTGTGCACTCATTCAAGTTAAAAATCCAGTTGCTTTTCATGCAAACCGTTTCTTACTGCGCCAACATGTTTCATTGTCACATTCATTTTAGGGCAAATTCTTCGTGTCCAAGTACAGTGACTGCATGGTACTTGGAGATTTTAACATCCACATGGACCAACTTACGGATCCCAAACCCATAAGGCTGTACGAATCCCTAAGTATTTGAAATTTGAATCCCTATGTCACACTCCCCACCCATGATAAGGGTCACATTCTTGACCAGATCTTTTCGATGGCTAAGATTGAAATAGATGCACCCCTCTCCATTATTTGGTCTGATCACTTTATACTTACTTTTAAAATTCACAAGGAATTAGGAAGGTCTCAATCATATGGTAAGCCACGGGTGAGCTGTTTCAGGTCCTTTGGTCAGCTCACCTCGGAGGCACTAGCGAATTCAGTTAGGCAACATCCTATCCCTGTCAGTGGAAACATAGAAAACGACGTACGCTCTCTAGATAAGTGGCTCCTGGAGGGCTTCATGGAAGTAGCCCCTCCTAAAACAAGAGTAGGTACATTTTGGAGAGCCTCAGCCCCGTGGTTGAAGGAGGCTCTTAGAAAAAGTAAAAGTGCATGCAAGCAGCTTGAGAGAGTATGGAGGAAGAACTTTAACCCCACTAATAAAATTACTTATAAATCAGCTTTAGAAGCTCATTACGCCAAAGTCCATGAGCAAAATTTTTTTTTTCCTGTCTACGAAAATCTAACAGGCTGGAAACAGTAGCAAAGAACTCTTTCAAATTGTAATAGATTTTTCCAGCCCGATCACTATTAATAGCTGTTTCACCCCCACTCAGGAACGGACCACCCAGATTGTGAAATATTTTCTCAATAAAATGACAACTATTCAAAATTCTTTTGGGGATCTACCTCATGAAATGGATGGTGACACAGGGCTGCCTCCCCATGATGCCACTATTTTAGAAGCCGGGCCGAAGAGGCTGAAATGCCAGAAACCGGTCCCCGGTAGCTTGTCTCCTTTCTGGTGAAGAATTGGCTTGGTAGTTTGGTCTGCCCTGTTCCCATGATGCACTGGGCCAGGGACAGACTCATTTGCATATAGCCAGGTTCTGAGCTGGGATGGGGCAGTGAGATACATAACGGTGATGGATCAAGCCCTGATCTTTGGACTGGGTAAGAGTGGTCTGCTTAATTCAGACACTCTGTTCATCACCACCCCCTTTTCTGAATCGTTTTTGGCCACTATAGGTGTGGCAGGGTATACTCAGACATGAGTCCCTTTCTCACTGCTCCATCAGGATTCAAGCAAGCCGGGCCGAAGAGGCTGAAATGCCAGAAACCGGTCCCCGGTAGCTTGTCTCCTTTCTGGTGAAGAATTGGCTTGGTAGTTTGGTCTGCCCTGTTCCCATGATGCACTGGGCCAGGGACAGACTAATTTGCATATAGCCAGGTTCTGAGCTGGGATGGGGCAGTGAGATAAATAACGGTGATGGATCAAGCCCTGATCTTTGGACTGGGTAAGAGTGGTCTGCTTAATTCAGACACTCTGTTCATCACCACCCCCTTTTCTGAATCGTTTTTGGCCACTATAGGTGTGGCAGGGTATACTCAGACATGAGTCCCTTTCTCACTGCTCCATCAGGATTCAAGCAAGCCGGGCCGAAGAGGCTGAAATGCCAGAAACCGGTCCCCGGTAGCTTGTCTCCTTTCTGGTGAAGAATTGGCTTGGTAGTTTGGTCTGCCCTGTTCCCATGATGCACTGGGCCAGGGACAGACTAATTTGCATATAGCCAGGTTCTGAGCTGGGATGGGGCAGTGAGATAAATAACGGTGATGGATCAAGCCCTGATCTTTGGACTGGGTAAGAGTGGTCTGCTTAATTCAGACACTCTGTTCATCACCACCCCCTTTTCTGAATCGTTTTTGGCCACTATAGGTGTGGCAGGGTATACTCAGACATGAGTCCCTTTCTCACTGCTCCATCAGGATTCAAGCAAGCCGGGCCGAAGAGGCTGAAATGCCAGAAACCGGTCCCCGGTAGCTTGTCTCCTTTCTGGTGAAGAATTGTCTTGGTAGTTTGGTCTGCCCTGTTCCCATGATGCACTGGGCCAGGGACAGACTAATTTGCATATAGCCAGGTTCTGAGCTGGGATGGGGCAGTGAGATAAATAACGGTGATGGATCAAGCCCTGATCTTTGGACTGGGTAAGAGTGGTCTGCTTAATTCAGACACTCTGTTCATCACCACCCCCTTTTCTGAATCGTTTTTGGCCACTATAGGTGTGGCAGGGTATACTCAGACATGAGTCCCTTTCTCACTGCTCCATCAGGATTCAAGCAAGCCGGGCCGAAGAGGCTGAAATGCCAGAAACCGGTCCCCGGTAGCTTGTCTCCTTTCTGGTGAAGAATTGGCTTGGTAGTTTGGTCTACCCTGTTCCCATGATGCACTGGGCCAGGGACAGACTAATTTGCATATAGCCAGGTTCTGAGCTGGGATGGGGCAGTGAGATAAATAACGGTGATGGATCAAGCCCTGATCTTTGGACTGGGTAAGAGTGGTCTGCTTAATTCAGACACTCTGTTCATCACCCCCCCCTTTTCTGAATCGTTTTTGGCCACTATAGGTGTGGCAGGGTATACTCAGACATGAGTCCCTTTCTCACTGCTCCATCAGGATTCAAGCAAGCCGGGCCGAAGAGGCTGAAATGCCAGAAACCGGTCCCCGGTAGCTTGTCTCCTTTCTGGTGAAGAATTGGCTTGGTAGTTTGGTCTGCCCTGTTCCCATGATGCACTGGGCCAGGGACAGACTAATTTGCATATAGCCAGGTTCTGAGCTGGGATGGGGCAGTGAGATAAATAACGGTGATGGATCAAGCCCTGATCTTTGGACTGGGTAAGAGTGGTCTGCTTAATTCAGACACTCTGTTCATCACCACCCCCTTTTCTGAATCGTTTTTGGCCACTATAGGTGTGGCAGGGTATACTCAGACATGAGTCCCTTTCTCACTGCTCCATCAGGATTCAAGCAAGCCGGGCCGAAGAGGCTGAAATGCCAGAAACCGGTCCCCGGTAGCTTGTCTCCTTTCTGGTGAAGAATTGGCTTGGTAGTTTGGTCTGCCATGTTCCCATAATGCACTGGGCCAGGGACAGACTAATTTGCATATAGCCAGGTTCTGAGCTGGGATGGGGCAGTGAGATAAATAACGGTGATGGATCAAGCCCTGATCTTTGGACTGGGTAAGAGTGGTCTGCTTAATTCAGACACTCTGTTCATCACCACCCCCTTTTCTGAACTATTTTAGAAGGGGCTCTCTTACAGTTTCCCCCCACCTTGTTTGCCAAATCACTTAAAATCATGAGAGCACTGAAATCTGGACCCTTGCCCTGCGAAAGTTTTGGCATCTATAGCTGGGGTGATCAACCCTGTGGTCAACTCGTTCATGAACCTTTTGCTGACTGAGGGTACTATGCCCATTAGTTGGAAAGATGGGAAAATCTTACCACTTATAAAGAAACCCTCTGCAGACCTTACTGTAGTAAGCAATTACAGACCGATATCGCTGCTACCTTTTTTGTCAAAGGTTTTGGAGAGATATGTAAATAATGTCATAACTGATTTTATAGAGGCCAATCATGTTCTACACCCAAGTCAATCAGGGTTTAGAGCCAAATTCAGTACAGAGACAGTGCTACTTAAAATTTTAGAAACAATAAAAAGCATGCTCGATAGAGGAGGTAAAGCCGTACTGATACTATTAGACCTCTCTCCAGGCTTTGATACCGTGCCCCATGATCTACTTCTGCACAGACTTCGGGCCTGTGGTATTGGAGGAACGGTACTTCAGTGGCTTAATTCATATTTGGAAGACTGTCAGCAAACAGTATGGGGCCTCCCTTTTCAGCCCTCATCCCCTCCATGAAAGTAGGAGTTCCACAGGGATCTATTCTGAGCCCGTCCCTGTTTAATGTGTACATGGCACCCCTGGCACTGGCAGTAATATCCTACTCTGACGACACTCAGCTCCTGTTCGCGTATGAGAAAGACAGTATGCTGAGGGGAAGCGAGATAAATGCTTGCATGTCGAAGGTGTTTGCCTGGTTCAGACAGAACCAGTTGATGCGCAACTCTGAAAAATTGGGAATCATTTTTTTCGGGCATAATCCAGGTGAGGAATGGCGCTAGTGGTGGCCTCAGCATATGTCCCCTCCAGTCAGCGCAGTCACCATTGTAAAAATGTCTTGGAGTAAAACTAGACGTGGACATGTCCATGAGTCTCAGGTCCAAACTGTGGCCGGGACATGTTTTGAACTACTCAAAATGTTGAGGAATTTTCTTCCTCTTTACCAGTTCCTCACAGGAAAACTGTAGTCCAGGCCTTAATTACATCTAGACTGGATTAAGTCAATGTTTTGTACCTTGGCCTCTCCGACTATCTATTAGGTCGCCTTCAGGTGGTACAAAATGCTGCGGCACGTGCTGTCCTCATGGTAGGCCCCAGTACACATTTGACCCCTCACGTGATATCCTTGCACTGGCTTCCGGTGCGAAAGAGGATACATTTCCAAGCCCTAGTTCTGGCCTTTGAGCTTTTTCACAAAATAGGGACCCCTTACATCGGGAACAGAATTTAACATTATGCTCCCCTTAGACCCAGAGATCTTCTACCCAGCGACTGTCGCCAGTGCCAAATTTTGCTCGCTCTCGCATAGGGAGCCGCTCCTTTCAGGTGGTGGTCTCACAGCTGTGGAATAGCCTGCCGCCCTCTTTAAGACAGGTTCCGGATTTCCACAGTTTTAGGAGAAATTTAAAAACCTGTTTTTTTCAACGTCAGTAGAGATCTCCATGCCAGTCTGTTTTCACTGTTTCGGTCTATGGGTCCTTCTTAGCGCCTGGACACTCTGTTGAGTAGCCATGTGCTTTACAAGTGCCAAGTAACATAACACGTTTCCAAAGGGGATGATAAATGGAGTGTTGGAGCAAATCAAACACTCACCCCATGTCAACTGATCTGGGTTTTATCCATCATCATTCTTTAGCTCACTCCACTTCCCCAGTTCAGATATGGCCATATGCAAATCAGTCTGACCCTGTGCCTCATAGTAACAGTCCAGCCCGAACTGCCAAGCCATGTCTTCCCTGGACCGTAAACAAGCATCCTGGGACCGGTTTCTGGCTAATCGGCCGTCATCAGCCAGGCTAGCTTGAATCCAGTGGCAAAGTGAGCAAGGGACCCACGCCTGGGCATACCCTGCCAACTTAGGGCAAACAAAGCGATTCCAAAGGGGATGATGACGGAGCATTGGAGCAAATCAACACTCACCCCCAGTCAACTGATCTGGGTTTAATCCATCATCATTCTTTAGCTCACTCCACCACCCCAGTTCAGACATGGCCATATGCAAATCAGTTTGACCCTGTGCCTCATCGGAACAGTCCAGCCCAAACTGCCAAACCATGTCTTCCCTGGACTGGAAACAAGCATCCTTGGACCGGTTTCTGGCTAATCAGCCTTCATCAGCCAGGCTAGCTTGAATCCAATGGCAAAGTGAGCAAGGGACCCACGTCTGGGCATACCCTGCCAACTTAGGGCAAACAAAGTGATTCCAAAGGGGATGATGAACGGAGCATTGGAGCAAATCAAACACTCACCCTCAGTCAACTGATCTGGGTTTAATCCATCATATTCTTTAGCTCACATCACCCCCCCCCAGTTAAGACATGGCCATATGCTAATCAGTCTTACCCTGTGCCTCATGGGAACAGTCTAGCCCAAACTGCCAAGCCATGTCTTCCCTGGACCGGAAACAAGCATCCTGGGACCGGTTTCTGGCTAATCAGCCTTCATCAGCCAGGCTAGCTTGAATCCAGTGGCGAAGTGAGCAAGGGACCCACATCAGGGCATACCCTGCCAATTTAGGACGAACAAAACGATTCCAAAGGGGATGATGGACAGAGCGTTGGAGCAAATCAAACACTCACCCCCAGTCCACTGATCTGGATTTAATCCATCATCATTCTTTAGCTCACTCCACCACCCCAGTTCAGACATGGCATATGCAAATCAGTCTGACCCTGTGCCTCATGGGAACAGTCCAGCCCAAACTGCCATGCCATGTCTTCCAGGACCGGAAACAAGCATCCTGGGACCGGTTTCTGGCTAATCAGCCGTCATCCATGCCACTGGAATCAAGCTATCCTGGTTGATGAGGGCTGAAAGCCAGAAACCGGTCCTAGGATGCTTGTTTCCAGTCCAGGGAGGACCTGGCTTGGCAGTTCGGGCTGGACTGTTACCATGAGGCACAGGGTCAAGACTGATTTGCAAACGGCTGGGTTCAAACTGGAATGGTATGGTGAGCAAAAAAACGATGGATTTAGGCCCAGATCTCTGTACTGGGGTGAATGTATGGCATTGTTCTGCATTCTGTCTATCAACTGTTGTTTTTGCAAGTAACATAACACAGCATAACATTGGTCTTTTTCAGGCATCACTGCTAAAAGACAAAGTTTGTCTATGTTCAGGGCAGTTAAATCAACAGTTACCTTTCACATGAGAAATTCAACCAATATATAAAGATGGTAAAGTCTCCTCTTTTTGTAAGTAATGCCATGAATGTTCATGCTGCTTTAAAGAGGGCAGTAGATCTGTCCTAAAACCTGAAGGATCGACAAATATCTCTTTCCCATCCTTCCTATTATCAATTATGGTTTGGATGCCAAATAGTTCAAGGTCTGAGTGACAAATATCACACTTGTGTTTTTAGAGATTATAAAGAAACTGTTCATTACAGCTGTGCCTGCATCCTATGCAGTTCAGCAGGAGATATAGACCCCTGTGTTCCTGTATCATAGGTTTATATAGGGTTTATTTAGTACCTAAATAAAAGGACGAATTTAAT
This sequence comes from Lissotriton helveticus, assembly GCF_964261635.1. Lineage (NCBI taxonomy): Eukaryota > Metazoa > Chordata > Amphibia > Caudata > Salamandridae > Lissotriton > Lissotriton helveticus. The sequence continues at coordinate 2,072,295,702 of NC_136057.1, read as the reverse complement.
GAATACTAGCTTTGTATTGCAACAATGTCCGATAGCACATTAAATTCAAATTGCTTTCGCTGGCTCCAGTAATTATTTTACTTAAATGTTTACATGAACATTTATTCTAATTTTAATGTTTGATATCAGAACTATTCAAAAGCACATTAAAGTTCCCTTGTGAAACCATATTCCAAGCACATTGTTGGGGTGTGCTCATAGAACAAGTGAGAGATGTAATTTGGTCCCCTTCTGGTGCAGGGGCATTTCTTGTTACAGTGTTTCGTACAGCGAGACCCAAAAGTTGGTATTTGCTATTTTTTCTGTAATAAAGTTACTAAAAGCAAGAGCACTTCCAATGGAGCATATAAGGGTCTGCGCAGTAGGAGGAAAGCACATGAAATATGTGTGTTGGGGCAGTTTGCATTCGAGTTTACCTTCACAGCAAGATCAGAAACAAAGTTTAGTCAAGGTTGTACAGCAATACTTTCAAAGGGTAAAGAAACATTGGCACCTGTTACCCTTCCTGTTTCAGAGGGTGGTTCTGTTAGCGTGGCCTCAGGGAGTGGCTAGCATGTTTCACACATCCCAACAGCAGGATGCACCAGCGATAGAGAAGATCACTTAAAGCAATATGTTTTTTACTCTCCCCTTTTAGGCTCACGGAGAATGCTACCATTTTACATGTACCTAAAGTTCTTCTTGATTGGAGCAGTCACATGGTTGCTTGGTTTCACAGGGTTCTGACGCACTTAAATCCCTATAGCTTTTTTGATTGTGGCCTACCTGTTTTTTGAACTACACTGTGAGTGAGTCTTGCTAATTGAGTCTGACTCACTGTAAGCTTTTATAAAATTGAGTGCCATTCAGCAGTGTCCACCTTTTAAAATAAGGTCCTTTGTTGTACAGCTGGGGTAGGAGGCTCAGTGCACACATGTGGGTCTACTTTATGACTCAGCCCATTATTTCGACTTGGGTAACCTGTTGGTGATGGAATCTTGAATGAATTGATCATGACCTGTTCAGGCCTTATCATTTAATTTAATATTTATAAAGGCATATTCCGATTTATTTTTGACTGCAATATGAGCCTATAGTTCTTTTGGTGTGATTCTGTCATGCTTCACTGTACACCTGTAATGCTTTACTGTATTGACAATGTAGGTGAAATCTGCACCAACATATTCGTTTTTTAAAGTTGTGTGCAACATCTCAACCCTCTTCTGATCAAAAAGTGTTGCATGCAAGCAAATGAGTGTTTTTTTATTTAGAGAATTCTGGACAGACTTGGGTTGTAATTATCTTTGCTAGTATGAGGGTGTCCACTAAAATTAGGACAAAGAATGGATTAGATTGTGGTGTACCCTGGTCTCAAATATTTAAAATAGCTAGAAAGTTTAGCAGTTTAGAGGATGTGTTTTACAGTACACATTTTATGCTATTTTTTGGCATAGCTCAGAAGTGTATTCAAAAACAACTGACTGTCATCTTAGAGTATGTTTAGAAGAATAAACTGCTGTGGACTGATGGTTACATCAGTCAAAGGAGTTGCCAAAATATGACTACTGCAGCAAGAAAATAAATAGCATAGGTTCTCCATGTAATCTTTTTTTTCAAGGTGTAATTGAGTGCTATTATTTTATTAGGGGCTGATGCAGTCTTTCCAATTTTCTTTATGGAGTACATGTCTTACTTCCCATGATTGCAATATGTGAGCGCAGGTGGTATCACAGCTGATCTATATGGCTGAACAGTGGGGGAATAAGGGGTTTAACAGCATGTAGATGTGTAACCTAGAAAAATGTTGGAGAAACTATGTGGAGAACTTTACTGGTGTCATTGCCAGGTACCCTGTTTTGCTTTCTCTTCAGAAAGAGGTACATTTGTTATGATATCACTGAGAATCAATACCCAGATTCTAAATCTGGTATTTCATTGCTATGATGTAGCAACCGTGAGAAACAAACCTTGATAACCACTGTTGCTCTGTCATAAAGGAATTCCATGCTGCTCTGTTTGAACTCATAGAGAGTCTGTTAGTATGGCTCTCCTCTCAGATGTAGAGCTGACAGCACAGCTTCGGGCAGGGGGGGAGAAGAAGACACAGTGGGTCGCAGGGTGGGTGAGTGGAGACCCAATATCATGTTTATATATTAGGTTGGAGGAGGAGTGGATTGAGAAGACACTGGTGAGGGCAACATACTAGATTTTTTATATTTGGAGGGTGAGAGATAATGCTGAGGGTAGCGTAGGAAGGATGCAGGCATTCTTTTATTCTGGATCCTCATTTGGCTGGTCACAGGATGGTTAGGTTGGATGTGTCGGTGATTGCCAGGAATGCAGGTATCATTTATGCAAGGGCTGAGCCAGGTTAGGTCGTGTTGTGTATGGCTCCACTAAGACCTTGCTAATCCTGTATAGCTTTTTGAGGCAATGGATTTGGGTGACCAATTATTGATAAATAGCAGTGAAGAAAGGGAATGATTTTCACCTTGGTGTTCTCTGAGACCACATCAACAGTGAAAAATAAGGTAGCCAACGAGTTGGTCTCCTAGAGCCACAGTTCACACATCCACAGCTCCCCACTCCTCAGAGCGGACATCATGATTTTGAAAAGGTGGCGGTAAGGAAGGCCCAGATGGTTGTGGGAGTTGGTGGCAGGGGTCTAGGTTTTTCTCTTATATTTGGGTGGTGAGTAGAGGGTGAGGGTCAATGTGGTAGGTGGTAGGCGATGGGTAGCGGGAAGCCAGGATTATTTCTTTCATTTGGGTAGGTGGGTAATTGTACAGGGGGGTGAGGATGGGTAGCCTGAGGCCATGCTTTTTTCAGTTTAAAAGTGGCCCGGCAGAAGGTGTATTTTGTAAATGTCGGTAGACTGTACATGTAGATGATAGTGGTGCAGTTTGTATGAGGTCAGGTATTTGTTTCAGTTTTGGCAGAGGGAGGATAAATGTAGAGGATGAGGGGGGAGCCAGGGGCCCAGGATTTAATTTTTTTTTGGGGTAGGTAACGTTGTTGATCTAGAGGGTGAGTTGCAAGTTTTTTGTTTACTATTTGGATGAGGTCAGGAGGTCCTGTTTGGCTTCCGGAATACTCCTCTGCCCTGTATAGATATTGACAGCAGGGGCAAATGATTTAGGGCAGCAAAACATATCATACAATTATGGATAGAAAAAAAGTGAATAATGAGGATGTTTGTTGTCTCCTGGTTCCAAGTGACATCATAGACTAATGACGCTTTGCTCGCTTTATCTACTTGATGTCATTCAGAAGAATTCAGTGAAAATCTTCTCCTCTTTTCCTAGTTACCCAGCCATAATTGTATTTATTGTTTTCTCCTACAAATCAAATATGATCCTGAAATGCATTTTTCTACGACGATGACTATACAGCAGGAATATCTTGCTTCTAAAATTACTGGTAAAGGTATAGGGCTCTTTGGTAACAGTAGATTAAATATAAAATGATACATCTACAAGCAGTAGGCTTACCCAAGTTACGAGGATGCAGTGAATGCATATGTTAAATAGTTTAGCCTTACTTAGATGCAGAGGACTGAAAAGATTTTATGTTTACATAATTCAGATACATTCCTGTTTGAACCAAGTGTTGAATATTAATGTAAGAATGAAGTGTATCACCCTGAGAATCAAGCAAGTACAGCATTTTCAGATGCAAGTTGTATGACAAATTACAGACAAACGTCCAATTCGTTGTTTCAGATGGGTCAATATGAATCAAGACCTATGATGTGTGGTTTTTCATCCAAAATATTGTGACTTAAATGCAAACATGTTTAATCCACTTTGTAAAGCACTGCCATTTCTGAAAAAAACTATTGGGATTAGCCGGTTGATTGTAGGCTGTCATTTTAATGCATGCTATCTTCTTTTTCAGTTAAATATGTGAAGTGTTGCATAGAGAATGGAGATTAACCGTGTTTTAGCATGGATAACTCCTCCGTTGTGCAGTAACCTATCTTAATACATGTTTTTAATATGTATTTTTATTTGTGTATTTACATAGGTTTAATTCATTGAAAGCTAAAGTATTTACAACCAAATCTATTAAAAGCAGCAGGTTTGTGATATTTGGTATTTGGTATTTAATATATATGAAGCATTAAACTTGAAATCTTGTTTAAAACAGTGATAAAATTCCCTAAGATCTACAGTTTATGTAATTGATTTTAATGCATGGAGTCTTATCTTAAGGTTTGTTTCACTGTTTGAATGATATATAGGGTAGAAACTTTAAAAGGAAGCAATTTTGTTCCTTTTGACGGTAATTTAAAACATAATTCAAGAGCTTTTCCTGCTCAAAAGAAGCTAAAAGTAACATGAAGTCCTTCCACCCGAAGATATCTCTCAAATTAACATTGTGCTTGAGGTCACAAACTTCTACATGAACATCTGAAAATATTGAAATCTCTGCCAATCTTGGAGGAAGCTGGTGATTTAATGGAAAAAGTTTTTTCAAGTCTACAACTATAAGTAACAGGATTTGTGTCACCAATGGTGTAGAGCAGTGCACAATAATTGGTATCCAAACAGTTTCTCAGATTGAAGTAGCAGTATTCTTGAGGGACCTCTTTCGACAGTATGAAATTGCAGTAAATCTACAGCATGTCACGATGTTGTCCACAAGTTAGGAAATTACATTTATTGCCTCAGGGTGGGTCTGTTCCAAATTGAATTACATAGCTATTTCCAATAGTACGTAGAATGGAAATCAGATTTGGCGGTATATTAAAACTCTGCTTCATCTTAGACTATGAAAGTTTTAGAAGTGGAATGTTTGGTAATTCAGGTTACTGCTTTCTAGTAAAATGATAAAAAGATGTCCATAACCTTGTGTTTTCTGGCATAGCAAACAATGAATATCAAATTAATAATACACACAAAGCTTAGGAAGACCAGCCTTGTCACAAATCCACATCATCTGATAGCACACAGTACAACAATATACAGCACAATGTAGCGAACTGGAACATGAATACACAAATAAATTGAAATGCTTATGTAATACAATCTAACTGACATGTAATATCTGCCCCTTGAAAGTAACTATCAAAGATTATACAAAGTATTCTATTAGATATGAACTAATTCAAAAAGAAACAACTACTCTATGTACTCTGAAGCTATATGAAATTACTGTTAGGCTGACCTTTTAAGGAAATGTGGATATGCCTGAAAAATTCCATTTATTATGAACACTAGATGAGCAAAAGATCGAGCAGGAGCTTTTGAATTTCAGTTCATTGAGCCTTGAAAACATCAATCTGACACTTTATCAGGTGAAGATTTCTGGTCTGTTGACTTTCCTAGATGCCATTTCTAAAGATATCCATAACTGGCAAACCCATAACTATGATTTATGTACTACCTTAGAGTTTAGTCTCACTTAAAGGAAAACAGAGTTTGGAAGGACATGTTTTGAATATTGCTGTATAAATTATGACCTTCACACTATGCATCTTAGAGTGTAAGGGACCCACGTCTGGGCATACCCATTCCACTTAGGTCAAAAGGTGTAACTGGAACAACTAATGGAACGAATGCTAATTGATTCCATCATTCTCCCCCAGTCAAGAGATCTGGATTAAATCCGTCTTCTTTTGCCCACTATATCTCCCTAGTTTGGACCCAGCCATATGCAAATCAGAAATGCACAAAGCCTAGCTGTCACCCACCCCAGGCGTTATATGTAGAGACAGGCGGAGGCACAGAATGGTTAAATAAAGATGCCAGCTTTCTAAAAGAGTGTAACTGCAACAAATGATGGAAGGAATGCTGAATGATTCAAACATTCTACCCCAGTCAAGAGATCTGGGTTAAATCCACCGTTCTTTTACCTACTACGCCACCCCAGTTTGGAGCCAGCCATATGCAAATCAGTCTAGACCTTATTTCTCATGGGAACAGTTCAGCCCGGACTGCCAAGCCAATTTGTACATGGACTGGAAACAAGCATCCTGGGACTGGTTTCGGGGTATGTCACCCCTCATCAGTCAGGCTAGCTTGAATCCAGTGGCACAGCCAGGGACCCGAGGCAACAATCCTACACTAGTATTCATGGAGATGATAAATGAGACCTTAAATATACCAGGAAACAAATCTGGAAAACCTAGATTATAAATAGTACTTAGTGGAGGACATCAGGTCAGAGGATTGGCACACAGCACATAACCTTGGTTTATTTGAAATTATTCAAAGTAAATGCTGTTTAGAAATTCTTTATACTGTATGAAACCTGTTGTGATACAGTTCAGGTAGTTCCAAAATATGTAAATGAAAATAGGCAGATGAGATAATACTCACTTGGTCATAGCAAGCCTATGCTAGTTTTCATGGAGATGATAAATGAGACCTAACGTTTACCTTAAGTTTACCAGCACTGTGCAATATATCTTCAAACTTGGAAAAGGGACTTGCTTTCAACCATAATACTGCAAGTAGAATCACTCCAGGAGTTGCTTCAATCAAAATGTATATGAATAAATCAGATGAACCAAGGATAAACTTAGAAGACATGATGCAGGTTATGTGTGTAAAAATATTAGTTAGGGCTAGATAAACTTTGTCATTAATACTTGGACGACAGTATTTATAGCTATAAATAAAAAGGATTTCTCCTGCAAAGGATGGTCAGAATATGAATGGTCACATATTGTAAAGATCACATCAGAAGGCCACTATAATATATTAAAATATATATCCTGGTTATTAATATCAAGGTCTCTGTGAGTACTGGCATGCTTGATGGCTGCGCACATAAAATCAGTTTGCCTTGTCCCTGCAATGGACTCTCCACAGGAAGACTCAATGATTTTGCAACTGTTAAACACTGGATTGTTCAACCTGATAATGGTTAATGTATTAGCCTGCTGTAAATAGACATTAGAATTTTAATGGTGACCCATGCAGCAATCTCACTGGGGTTTAATAAATACATTGACAAGAGGGTTGTAAAAAGTAGAACTCTAACTGAGAAGAAGTTCCCAATTTGAATAATGAGAAATAACACAACAAATAAAATCCCTAAAAAGATTAAGGTTATCACAGTTATAGCAATACAATTTAAGAAGATCACAAAAATTAATCAAGGCCAGACAGCCACAGAGCAATCACGGATCCTTCTCCTCAACTATAGACTGAGGTTCATTGGTGGTACCACCATGGGAAGGAAATTGTTGACAAGTGGTATTGTGTATACACGGTGTTGAACAAACCAAGGGAAGAAAGGCTCTGTTATGTAGTTTGAACCCAAAAATATAAGAACAACAATAACTTTAATGCCCCCTCCCCACAAATAGTTTTAATAGTTGAGTGATCTGATGATAGAGTTCTTAAACACATGAATGTATAGTCTCCAGGAGGCATAGTATCTAAATAGGATGTAAAAAAGAGATTATTAATTTATCATCAACTGGCAACTCCATCCCAGTCTAGTACGCCAAAGAGAGGTCTGTAGCAATAAATTCTCTGTCATTAAGCGTATTCTGAAATCCAACTCTTGAGGTCTATGAAGTAGTAAGATTTGTTTGGAATAATAGTAGACAGAAGACAGAGACACTGTTAATATGCAATATTTACCTACCCCCAGCAAACTGCTTTGGAGCTAATTTACTAACTGACTGATTAAATAGTATTCAGAGTTTAAGCAAAAAGGAGACATGTTTTGGATCACAGAAATGGTATTTATTTAGTTCCTTGTACAAATCTGAACAAATGGAATGATGTACGAGGGGCTTGTTACATTGTAGCAAGAAGAGAATTTCAAAATTAACTTGGATTATCAAACAAAGAATTTTGCAAGAAGAAATTAGATGCAATATTTTAAATAAAAAAGGTCTAACTTAGATCAACTCCACATGTGTGAAGCCTCTGAAGTTGCAAAATTACCATTGGTAAAATTAAACTTGTAGTTTGTGAATATAAAATAAATAGTAAATTTACTCAAAGGTGTAAGTTTACCTTTATGAATCAGGCCCTAAAGTTAAAGGTAAAACTTCTCACTGGGTCGAACCTGGATTCTTATCTGTCAAATGCTCTATCACGGTCAGACATAACTTGCGCCTGGGTACCAGTCAAGCACCACCAGATTACTGTGGTTGGTGCTTAATATATTTTTGCACTATTTTTATATTTATACTTTAACAATTCATAACTCTGATTTCCCTAATTAGAATTTTGTTGTTTTGATGTCCCTTTCTTTATTAAAACTTACACTAATATTCAAAATTGGTTTGGGAATTTTCTTGTGTAGGTTTTTGACATTATTACTGTTTTTGTACTGCATAACTACTTTACACATTGCCTCTAAGTGAAGCCTGTCTATGTAGTGCCATAGCTACAAGGTGGATGAGTTTAGACTTATATAGTGATATTAGTGGCTAAACCTGGCAAGGGTTGGGGTTATTACTGCAGATAGGTACTAACCCCCCTTTAACCAATACCCCAATTTCTTACACTGACCACGTTGTGGCACAGTCCTGTGATATGTGCTAGAATGTCTCTAAGACACACCATCTTGGTAAGTAAGAATAAGTGGTAAAGGAGTGCAAGAAGTCATTAAATCAATGACGAATCAGGAAGGAAATAGCAAAGTAAAAAATAACAACTTGAGGTTTGTGACCAAAGAATAGGCATTAAAACCTTTTTTTCATGAATATCTTGAAGTAGTGATGAAAATACTCCTACAGAGAAGAGGGTTAAAATTAGTTTTTTTCTTTGAAATAACTTAATTAAACTACCTCTACCTGGAAAATTGAGAGAGGGGGGCATTTTTAATAGAATACATATCTTGTTTTTCTAGAAATTGGGATAACTTAGATTTCAGATTCTGAAAATTTTTACATATTTACTAGCAGCCCGTCCCGACGTTGTCCGGGTATGAAATAGAATGTGTGTAATGTGTGTATTTGGCAAGGGCAATTTATTTTAAAATCTCGCAGTAGACAAAAAAATTTGTTTCATTAGAATAGGGACGGAGAAGGCCCAGCTGCAGCCCTGGTTGATGTTAGCAGGCGTGTGTAATTGGTGTTGTGATCCGCCGCCTGAGCCCGGCTACAGCCCTGTTTGATGTTAGCAGGTGCGGTAATGTCGTTGAATGAGAGAGTTATCAGTCGCGGGTAAATCCGTTTAATTAGAGAGTTGAGTGACAGCGAGTAGGAGTCCCCGCAGACACGCTCATTTGCATGTTCCCCCGCTTGAGGCCCAGATGCAGGCCTGTTTGATGTTAGCAGGCGCGTGTTCCCCAGCTTGAGGCCCAGCTGCAGCCCTGGTTGATGTTATCAGGCGCGTGTAATTAGTGTACTGATCCGCCGCCTGAGCCCGGCTAGAGCCCTGGTTGATGGTAGCAGGCGCGTGTAATTTCGTTGAATGAGAGAGTTCAGTAACAGAGCGCAGGAAAGGCTGCAGTAACGTTACTTACCAGGCCTCCAGGTGAACGCATTTGTCACGCCCCCAGCACACGGCCACAGCAGACGATCTTCTGATTAATGTACAACCCACATGGCATGAAGGGCGGAACGTAGCACACACCCCCAGCGTTTCTCACGCCCCCAGCGTGCCCCTTGATGTGGCGCAATTGCGTTCACATGGCATGAAGGCCGGACACATGCCCCCAGCGTTTCTCACGCCCCCAGCGTGTCACGCCCCCAGCGTGCCCTTTGATGCTGCGCAGCAACATAATTGGCGCTTGTATGTACGACTCACATGGCATGAAGGGCGGACACACGCCCCCAGCGTTTGTCACGCCCCCAGCGTTTGTCATGCCCCCAGCACACGCCCATAGCCCATAATATGATGGCCGTACCACACGCCCCCAGCGTTAGTCACGCCCCCAGCCCACGCCCACAGCACAACGCAGATACGCCTACAAGGGACTACTTTGCTGGCACGGTTCTTTTACCTTTTAAATGTATAGAGGAGTTGGCCTAACGGCTAAGGCGCTCGACCTCGGACCTGGGGATCTGGGTTCGAGTCTTGGTAACAACGCCAAACATCCTGTGATTCTGGGCAAATCACTTAATCTCCCCGTGCCTAACAAAAATGAATGTGTGTCCTCATGTAACGTAACTGGTGCTATGTAAAGCGCTCTGATACCTGATTCAGTTTGGGTCAAGTTCGCGCTATATAAAACTCTGCAAAAAAAGAATATATTTATGGTGGCCGTCTGCATAGCCTATGTCCTTCTGCTGCAACTTCCCTTTCCAACGCTGTATTGGGTGTTGTGATTGGTGCTGTGGTTACTGAGATTACCCGCCTCAAAGGTTTGGGCTCTCTCTTTATAATATTAGTATGGATATGGATTTAAATAAGTTTAAAGATTCATTAAAATTATTATAGGTAAATTCATAATATTATGCAATACGTAGCAATACAAATATCACAAATAACATGCACAAAACAACCTGCAGTATTAGAAAATAAGGTGATTATTACAAGGAAATATATAATACATAAATAACAAGCTAGGAAAAAAACTAGGACTGTTCCATAAGGGTATAGAAATAAAACAGAGAATATGGGAAGAGATAGGAGAAAATATTTTTAAAATTCAGGCAAAGGAAAAAGAGTATTGCAACTGGTGTAGTGTAGTTCCGATAGTACCCATTCATGCAGGACCTACCCTGTTTACTTCATGCAGGACCTACCCTGTTTACGGATAACATATACTGTGGGTTTGGTGGCAAACTGAGTCGGTACACCCCCACCGAATAAGCCAGCCTATGTTTTTGCAACTTCAGAACATAATAACCTCAGACGCTTTGAAACAATATAATACTTTTCACCCAGTTCCTCATGCTTGCTGGTTTTGCTCTCAGAGAGATATACAGAAGAAACAGTTGAGCGTGTTTACAATAAGAATTTTATTGTACCCTGGTTTTTCTCATGTAAAATAAGTGCGCTGCTATAACTGTAACACAGTAGCAGAGATATAGAACCAGCAGTACAGTGAATAAAAAGATATTGAATTGTTCAACCATTTTGCAATAGTCATGAACACATATATGAATATGAAAGGCATTTATAAAATTAAGAGCGTACTCCTAAGATGCCTGTCTAGATGTACCTAAGTGTACCTAGCATGTGAGTAGGTGCTATGAGGCCTAAGTCTAAGAACCTAAGTCTAAGAGCCTATGTCTTAAGAGCCAAGAATCCCACTAGGATTTAGTCGAACCCCCATACCTGAATAGTGAGAGTCTGGGACTTTGTCCTGGACTGGAGTTGAACACCCCACAAGGGATCGTCAGACCACTGTCAGCTGGAGCGATGGCATGCCGGAGCTGCAGCGTCTCTGGTCAGTGTATCGGCCTTGAAGTCTTAGTTCCCTCCTGCTTCCTGATAGCAAGAGGTGCTGTATTTATACAGTCTATGTCCGTATGTTCCCCATTGTTCAGTATGAGGATGATGTTGGTGATTAAACCTTGTGCATCAATGGGAGAGGTGAAGTGGACCTCCTGTAGAGTGTACTCATAAATTATTCATAGGTGTTAAGGATGACGTCTTAGCAATATCGATTGGAAAAAACCCACCCTCTGCATGGAGCTAGGTGAAAGATTTAGTCCATAAAAGGCTACAGTCCTTATAAGGCAATATGTCAATACAAGGCAGCCTGTCCTTATTTGGAGTTATGTCCTTATAAGGCTCATTCATATGAAATGACGGGGAGATGATGTAGGAAAAGTATATGATGTTCACTAGACCTATATCAGGGTACCGATATGAAATATAACACCCACTCCACCTTATACTTAACAATGATAATATACATTTGAGATACACATTTATAACGCTGTCAGTGCATAAAATTATCAAGCAGTCATTTAAAATGTTTCTAAAAACGTTAAAATTTTATTTTAAAAACAGTTTAAAAACAAGGAAATAAATGTTCTTTGTGAAAGTATGACATTTGTAGTGAAGTTTCGCAAATCACAGTTCTAAATGAGTTCGATCACACAAGTTGAACTACTGTAACCGTACTTTGAAGGCCATGCTTTGGTATAGAAAGTGCCAATTTGAAAACGTTCTTTTGAAAAAAGAAGGGGAAGGAAAAAACTTAATTTGTTCCCAGCACACAGTGAGCCAGATTCAGATTATATGTCCTGGCTGGGAGACATAACATTGTTGTTGCCTGCTGTTGTAGGGGACAAACATTGTAGTACCTCGCATAGCACGTAAAGTGTGCATAGATGAAACTCCTCAGTGCTGCCAAAAGTTGTTGGTGAAGCAGCCGTTGCTGCATTCGATACCTCGGTGCCAAGGGTGGAGCTGAAATCCAACTCGGTCAAGGGCATCTGCGGATCCTCGAGGAATGCATGCGTTAAGATGGGAATACGCTGGGGACAGAGTCGAGCAAGGGACCGCAGTGGTTCCAGCCTGGAGTCTAAGTCCGCTGACGTCTCAGTTAGAGGTGTCAGACAGATGTCTAATTCGCATTCTTCTCCACAGAACAGGCATCGGAACACAGGTACGATGCAGTCGTCGTAGACTGGTCTGAATGACAGGAACCAAGACGCACTTAGTTCTCTAAGGTGGGGCACACCCAGATGTTGTACTATGTGCTCACAGTAATATCTTTCCAGTAGAGCTTTTGCAATCTCGCTGGTGGATGGTCCGTCCATTACAAAACAGGTAAACGACAATCAGGATTCCATCAATAGCAAGCAGGATCAGAGGTAGACCCCCGAAAATGCTTCAGAATACGGAGTGTATAAAGTTAGGAACAACTCCGAGGATGGTCTGGAAGGTGTTTAGGAATCCCGACCTTATTGTTTTAATTAGGTGTACAACACCGCTTGTATCTGACATATTTACAATATGACCCACCATTTCTGTGAAAAGTCGGGGGCAGTTTGTACAGATTAGCACCTGTATCTCTGTCGAGGTCTCGCAACTTGAAGTTCAAAGGTTCCTCGTGCAGAGGTCAATGGCACGGTTTGTTGTAAAAGCATGGCTTTCATTCTGCTCAAAGCATCAAACCGTATAAAAGAAACATTCAGTGAAGGCCATACTGGCACCTCCCTGACTGTATTTGTCGGAGGTAAAAATACTTGCATACCACAAGTAACCCTGGTGTTCACGGTGACTAGATATGCAATACCCTGGAGCATCCCACAACAACCTTGATCGTTCAGCGTCAAGTAACTCCCATTCGAAAGTAACTCAAATGCTGGCGTGATCACGGCAACTGGAGTTCCTTTCATGTGGCAAGACAGATTTGAAACGGAACCACTGCAGGCTCCATGTAAAACGATATCTTGGCACATGAGAGAACCGCTTAAAGTGCTCTTGCAGTTAGTACCACTAAGAAACAGTTCTTGATCCCCACTCCGGCATTGAAATCTATATGGTAAATGCCATGATTTCTTAATGTATTCTTCACCCAATTTTTCACATTTGCCTGCCTGCATTTGTTCAAGGCAATAATGAAACTCAAAGGTCGTGACCTGGAGAGTGATTTGGCCACAGATTAGCCACTTTGTGGATGTTAATTCAGCCACTGTGAATGGAAGTCTGTCCAGTTTTTTTTGTTTGCAGCATTGTATATTTAGATCCCCTTTGTGCCATTTGTATCTGTGTATCAGTTAGATTACATTCTGAAAATAGAGACGTACTGTTTATAAAACGCCAAGGCACAAAGCCTGCATGCAAAGATTGTAGCGCCCAGCTCAATAACATAATAGAACGTAACTAAGATTGATCGTGTTGTAATATCGCCAAATCCTGTTCCAGTATGTCTATAGCAGAAGATACAATGTTGCCCAATGAATATACTCTGGAGGACAAAGTTGTTAACCCATTATCCATCACAGCTAAAGCTTTTTCTAAGTTTATACGGTCTATTTCCTGTATTCTCTTTGTGGCTTCTTGTGAAATCTTCCAGATTTCATTATAGGCAGCATAAATGCCTACATATATGAAACGTTGTTTCCTAGGTCCTAGTAAAAAGTCCCTAAGATCCATGTCTTGTGAGAGTAAAGATACGTTTTGTTTAACTTCTGCAAGTGTTGAGGTTTCTAGCCATTCTAGGCACAACTTCCCAACACTATAGGATGTCACTACCCCTGGATGTTCTCTCTGTACGTATCGTGGATCTGGCCTATGCATACGTAGTCCCTCGGTGATGTGCAGGAACCGTTTATAACATGTGTTCGTGTCTAAGGGCCAAACCACCTACTCCTTCCAATTTGGGTCTGATCTATTGTACCTCAGTATGTGATCAATTGTTGCCCCTTAATTTGAGGAAGAATTCTGCCACCCCTGTGATAGGAGGCTTTGGAATGTTCAGGTCCTTTATCTTGGCTATTCGAAGACAGGATGTCTGTTGCAGAGTGTCATTTAAAAAGATCATCTGCGGTGGAATGATGCATGCTCTAGATAGTGCATCTGTACCCTGGATTTGCCAGTTCCTTGAACCCCAAATCGATTTTGAGTCAATTTCGTCTTTTTATAGGTTGAAACCCTGTTCAGACAATTGGGCTAAAAAGGAAGCAGAGTAAATCTGTTTACTTTTTGTCAACATAATTTTCAGTGCTGATGTTGGTGCAACCTTATAATAAAATGAGGCTGGGTCTGTGGTGTTAAACCCTGAAAAGTATGTAAATTCCTGTGCAAACATTTGTGAACTGCTTTTTGGTGGTATTGGGCAATGTTCCCACTGATTGTACTCAAATTTAACTCTGAGGGTGTCTGACGTGTCCGGCAGGGCTCTGCTAGCACGGACGTGCACTTGGAAACTTGCTGTTAATTTTAATGCTGCAATTTTAAAAATGTCGTTTTGTGTGCTAACTTACTTTTTATGCTACTAAATTGTTAATTTGCACTGCCCTTCCTCGGTAGACCAGAGTGGTCTCCTCGGGCTCTTGTGTTGCTTGTGTTGCTTCCCCGGGTCGTGTCCGTCCGTGTGAGCGGACCCGCCATCTTGGGGGTAGTTGGGCCACGGTCTAGTGATCGGGGAGGCACCCTATGGCTCCATAAAAAGATCGTCGGAGCAAGCCTGCATTCCCTAATTTAACTCTGAGGGTGGCTGACATGTCCGGCAGGGCTCTGCTAGCACGGACGTGCACTTGGAAACTTGCAGTTAATTTTAACGCTGCAATTTTAAAAATTTCGTTTTGTGTGCTAACTTACTTTTTATGCTGCTAAATTGTTAATTTGCACTGCCCTTCCTCGGTAGACCGGAGTGGTCTCCTCGGGCTCTTGTGTTGCTTGTGTTGCTTCCCCGGGTCGGGTCAGTCCGTGTGAGCGGACCCGCCATCTTGGGGGTAGTTGGGCCACGGTCTAGTGGTCGGGGAGGCACCCTATGGCTCCATAAAAAGATCGTCGGAGCAAGCCTGCATTCCCTAATTTAACTCTGAGGGTGGCTGACGTGTCCGGCAGGGCTCTGCTAGCACGGACGTGCACTTGGAAACTTGCTGTTAATTTTAACGCTGCAATTTTAAAAATTTCGTTTTGTGTACTAACTTACTTTTTATGCTGCTAAATTGTTAATTTGCACTGCCCTTCCTCGGTAGACCGGAGTGGTCTCCTCGGGCTCTTGTGTTGCTTGTGTTGCTTCCCCGGGTCGGGTCCGTCCGTGTGAGCGGACCCGCCATCTTGGGGGTAGTTGGGCCACGGTCTAGTGGTCGGGGAGGCACCCTATGGCTCCATAAAAAGATCGTCGGAGCAAGCCTGCATTCCCTCATTTAACTCTGAGGGTGGCTGACGTGTCCGGCAGGGCTCTGCTAGCACGGACGTGCACTTGGAAACTTGCTGTTAATTTTAACGCTGCAATTTTAAAAATTTCGTTTTGTGTGCTAACTTACTTTTTATGCTGCTAAATTGTTAATTTGCACTGCCCTTCCTCAGTAGCCCGGAGTGGTCTCCTCGGGCTCTTGTGTTGCTTGTGTTGCTTCCCCGGGTCGGGTCCGTCCGTGTGAGCGGACCCGCCATCTTGGGGGTAGTTGGGCCACGGTCTAGTGGTCGGGGAGGCACCCTATGGGCTCTATAAAAATAACACTGGAGCGAACGCGTAGCGGGCGCGCCGGTGGCGCGCCAAAGGCGCGCCAAAGGCAAGCCCGTCTGCGCCCGTCCGCACCAAGGTAGCGCCTAGCGCCAGTTGTGCTGCCCATTTTGGGCTTGATCAGGAGCACTCTTCACCGGTGGGTCTTAGGTACCCTAGAGAGACTCTTTTGCAGATCGGTAAGCAGCTTGCTAACAGGGGGACATTAAGGCTGTTGCACTCAGCCCATCCACTGGCAGAGTTCCTGGCTGAGGACCTTCTGAGATGCGGGCTTTTGAATGTGAGGTCTGTACCTAAGCATAGTGTGGAAATCATGTTGATGATGGAGTCACAAGAGCTTGATGTCTTGTGTATGACTGAGACCTGGACACGCCCCGACTGTATGGTCGATCCGGGTTGGGCTTGCCCTCCTGGTTTTAAATTTGCGCATCTTCCTAGGTGTAACGGGAGGGGTGGGGGGGTCGGGGTTATATATAAAGCATCTTTGATGATTGGAGTTATTAACATGGATCCGGTTGACGGAATGGAATTGCTGGGCCTATCTATAAGGAGCGGCTCCGGGGATACCTTTACTATAGTTCTTTGCTATAGACCCCCGGGAGCGTTTAGTGTCTCTCAGCAACACTCACTCTTAGCCACCGTTACCAACATGGCCGCCACCCATCACAAGTTGATAATTCTTGGGGATTTCAATCTTTGGCCTAATGGCTCCCTTGACTCAGGACTATTAAATCTACTTCACTCATGTGAAGGTGTTGGCCTCTCTGAGCTGGTTGTGGATGCTACTCACAGGGCGGGGCATATTCTCGACCTTGTGTTTACTGTTCCCAATCTGCTGGTCGTGGGGGAAGTCCTGCCTATGGAATGGACTGATCATTCCCTTGTCAAATTCTATGTTAAAAGTACTGGCTCCCAGACTAGGGTTCCGCGTGTTGTAAGGGAGTTTCAGTGTAGAGACTGGAAGGCTCTTGCTCGCGTGAAGTCGCCTGATCGGGTATTTAGAGTTGGTGATTGTTTTGCTATGGATAAACAAGTAGAAGAGAACTATGCCTCACTCTGCGTTAATATAACTGCATCGTTAGACTCCTATGCCCCCCTGAAAGTACGCAGCCAGGAGGGGAAATCCTCTGCTCTTT
The DNA here is from genome assembly GCF_964261635.1 of Lissotriton helveticus. NCBI lineage: Eukaryota > Metazoa > Chordata > Amphibia > Caudata > Salamandridae > Lissotriton > Lissotriton helveticus. Next base: position 2,072,278,573 of record NC_136057.1, on the reverse strand, counting down.
GGTTCAATGATTCATTAAGGATCCTAAGGCGGGGTTGTAAACAAGCAGAGAGAAGTTGGAGGCGTAATTATGAGGAAACTAGGAGGTTGCAATGGAAGAGTAAAATTTTTGAATATAAGCAACTAATTAAGAAAACCAAGGCTGACTATTTTTCTTCCCTGATCTGTAATGCGACTAATAGCTCCAGGAGCATTTTTAATATACTAAACAGTCTTACCAATCCTGACTGCTCCAAGAATGCTATTGTTCCGTCGCAGGATCTCTGTGAGAATCTTGCTAAATTCTTCAGGGAGAAAATTGAACTAATTATTAAGGATCTGGACTCTCCGGAGTGTGGCAGTCCCTCAGCCACTGGGCATTCGGTTCTGGTTGACAAAGCTGATGGTCCTGTCTGGCCATTAGAGGTACCCTTATTCGAGCTTCCGCTGCTCACGGAAGAAGTCTTTAGTGGGTTGGCACGGGGCATTTCATCTGGCTCTCCTTTGGACCCTGTCCCGTATAAGATCTGGAAGGAATACGAGGAGGAATTATTTCCCACCCTCCGCCTGATCTGTAATCAGTCTCTGGGTATGGGGGTGGTTCCAGTGCAGTGGAAGCAGGCTTTGATATCTCCATTACTGAAGAAGCCGTCCTTGGACCCGGATTGTCCCAAGAGCTACAGGCCAATCTCCTTGCTGCCTTTTCCTGCAAAAGTTGTTGAGCGTTCAGTCAGCTTGGCTCTATCTAAACATCTGGAGCAACACCACTTACTTGAGAATGAGCAATTTGGCTTCCGTCCGGCTCACGGGACGGAAACAGCCTTGGTTACTGCCATGGACGAGCTTCAGAGGCGAGCAGACAAAGGTCAGGCAGCGGTGCTTATTCTGCTTGATATGTCTGCCGCCTTTGATACGGTCAACCATGAGATCTTGTTGAGCCGTTTAAGCGAAGCTGGAGTAAGAGGCATCGCTCTGTCGTGGTTCCGGTCATTTCTGCAGGAGAGACAGCAGGCGGTATTGTTGCCTCCTTTCCAGTCTGCGTTCTCCCCTGTTCCACATGGGGTGCCTCAGGGCTCGGCTATCAGCCCGATCCTCTTTAATCTTTATCTAAGACCCCTGATTACGCTCATCAAATCTTATAACATCAAGGTTATAAATTATGCGGATGACACACAGTTGATTCTCTCCTTTGAGGGCGAGGAATCGATTTCGGTGGAGGTCTTCCACAACTGTCTACTGGACACGTCGCGTTGGCTGAGGGGTAATTCCCTTCAGTTTAACGCCAGAAAGACAGAGGTGCTTTTTTGCACTGGGAATAAGATCTCCCGTCCTTTTCCTGAGAATTTCTGGCCTCCTGAGACACGTCTAAAGTGCGACCTGTGGAGGCAGTACGCAACCTAGGAGTTATGCTTGATCATAAACTCAGCATGGAGACTCATGTAGCGAAGACGACATCTTGTTGCTTTGCTATCTTGTGGTCTCTGCGGAAGATATTGCCTCTACTTCCATTCCAGGTGCACGCTCAAGTGGTCAGGTGTACGATTCTTAGTAGGCTTGATTATTGTAACGCCTTACTATTGGAATCTCCTGGTTTCCTGCTGGACCGGCTCCAGAGAATACAATCAGCGGCCGTAAGGTTGGCACTGGGGCTCCCTCTGAGACAAAGGTTACAGTTCAAGGCGCTATGTCTGGTGTTTAAAGCTCTTCATGGATTGGGCCCTTTGTCCCTGCAATCCAAGTTTGCCTGGCACGCCCGGATTATACTGCTCCGTTCTTCATCGGCTAGACTGGTGAACGTGCCTCGGTTTAAGAAGGTCCATTCGGGAGGCAGATCCTTTGAGGTAGCGGCGGCCAAATTATGGAATCTGCTCCCACACGAGATCAGGCACACTGCGGAGCTTTTTCCCTTTCGGAGGAAAGTTAAAACCTGGTTGTTTCCTAAGTAACGTAGTCTGACCGTCCTTTTCTGTCACTCTTCTTCCCTCTCTTGAGTTATCAGCGCCAGGATGCCTGTTAGGTGATAGTGCGCTTTATAAGACCAACAAATAAATACACTCCTGGGTGAAATAAATTCGTGCAGGAAATGATGACCAAAATGTTGATAACAGTATAATTTGTCATAGTCTGAGGAACCCTCTAACATTTCATTATTAGAAAATGCAGCCGTTTTCTCTAAATCAGACAACATGTTATGTACTGTTTCAGCGACCCATTCATCAGAAAATGCAGTGGAAGTAATGAAATCACTTAATGAGATTTTAAATACATGATTAATTTTTAAAAGTTTGGTCGGTCCGAAAAAGTTGAAATCAACCTTGTCCCATACCATACCATCAGGTATAGGAACAGCTGTAATGTTCACTGATGACAAGTCTCTTTGTTCACGATGTGATGATCGATGTGGCTTCAAGAGGATGTTGACCTTTTGGGCTGTTGAACCTTGTTGAAGATAGCGTCCATTGATAAGCATACTAAAAGTCAATACTAAGCCAAGATAGAAAAGAAAAAACTTTATCCCAGAAATTACCCAGAGTTCAATCCAAGGTGATACCAGGTATGTCTTTGGAAGAAAGTTCTTCTTTTCTTGCTTGACTAGTGTTTTGGCTGGCATCGTTTCCAGCTCACTTGAATCCAGGGAAAATGTATCAAAGTTAATGAAATAGCCAGAAGCAGTTCGATCAATTGTAGGAATTTCATCGTGATTAGTTGAAATGTTATTTTCTCTCGACGAGGCATGTAGATGTCTATATTTGGTCTAATTGCAACTCGTGAATTATTCTGATTTTCATTTTGAATTTGAATGTCAAGATTGTAGCTAGAGGAGGACGTCTGCTACAGTGGAGTTCACTAGGCGGCCTACTGTTTAGTATCGGCCACATAGTGTGGTTTGATTAAGTCGATTGAGACAAATCTTTTCTCCTTTTTTCCGGCAAGAGGCAGGAGCAGCACAGTTCTTGTTCTGTCTACTGCAAGGACTGGGACAGGTTTTCTGTAAGTGGGTATAAATACCTTTTTTCCCGCTATTTGCTCTCTGACTAGATCCCTGACTTTTGGGATCCAGATAGGTCTTGCTGTGACTACCTTGACTTCTTCAGTGGCGGTCTACTTTAGATGGACAATGATTTGTTTTGTCCTGGATTCATTTAGATCCTGTAAAACAGCCAAACGATCATTGATATCAAATGGTTTTTCATCCTCCACTGTGCCTTCACAAAATCAGGTACCCACATTTGTGTCCCAATGAGGACCTCATATGGAGTAACATCCCCTCGAAAGCTTCTTGGCTGGTTATTTAATGCCCACTGTACCCCATAAATGTGTGTGACCCAACTACCGTCCTTGCCTAATACCCTAGCTGTTAAATATTGCTTTAAGTCCGGGTTTTTTCTCTCCACAACCAAATTTCCCTCAGGATGGTACGGAGATGAGAACTGCAATGCCATGCCCATTCCTTCCATGGCCTCTTTGTAAGCCCGAGAGCTAAACGCAGGCCGCGGTCAGAGTGTAACATGGTGACTGCATATGTACCGATAAAGACTCGCAAACCTTTTATAACAGTTCGAGCATCAGCAGAACGCTGAGGCCATACCCATAGGAATCTTGAGCCTGAATCCATTGCTACCATGATATACCTGTAAGCCCTGTCTGTTTGTAAGGGGCCCCAGTAGTCCAAGTACACATATGCAAGTGGTTTGTCTGACTTCAGTACTGGCGTCTGTGCTTGGCGTGCAACGGTGGAGCCTTTCATCTGCTGGCAGATGTCACATTTCAGGAAATAGTCTTTAGTTTGCTTAGTTAACTCTGGCCAAAACATAGCGCTGTTTCAGTAAAGAAATAGTTGCTGTAACGCCTCTGTGCGCAGAGCCCAAACCGTCGTGTGCAGCTAATATTAAACCTTACCTATGATCCATATTTGGTTTTACACTATCCCCCACTCCAGGAATCTGAGCATATGGAATGTTTTGTTCATCTAACTTGTAGGAGTATTTCAGTGGCCATTTTTTGAGGTACTGCTGTGCTGCCTTTCATGATGCGATGACAGCTATCATTATCTCTCCGTTTATTCTCGTTTTTGAACGAATCAGCGCAGATATGGAAGCCGTGTGAACAGCCCCCTTTGTGGCTTCATCAGCCAATGAATTCCCTTCAACGTGAACGCCATCACGTTGATGACTCAGTGTATGGATCATGGAAGTCCTCAGTAGCTCATATTTCAATTCCGCTATCTGTTCCCAAAACATTTTGTGTTTAATTGTGCCACCTTTTGCATCTTTAAACCTGTTTTGTTCCCAATGCTCTAAGTATTCATTGTACGACTTGACACAGTAAAAAGAATCACACACGATTAATGTGGGGAATTGTTGATCCGTTTTTACAAGCGCCAGTATAAGTGCGTTTAATTCTGCCAACTGAGCCAATGAGTCTCCTAGAGATTGTGTTTCTGTGCAACTAGGTTGGAACTTGCCATCAGGCATGTGACCTTTAACTATAGCACACGCCCAAAAATATTGTTGCTTACTGCCTATAGCCGGTTGTGCAGACCCGGCAATATAAATAATATATTCATACTGATCTAGAGGCAAGAATTCATTTGGTAGAGGATATTCTTGTTCATATTGCAGGAATGCTTGAGTTTTAAACTTGGATCAAATCTGTATTCAACATCTGTTGCAGTAAGAGAATTAGCACATTGTATCCATCTTGGATGTATCGCTTTCGCATTTGGGATGCTAGCTTTTGTAACAGCTTCTAAAGCCGGTACCCGAATTACGACAATAATGAGTTTCCCCTGAGCCAGTGCTCTTTCTCTTGCTATAGCAGTCTGAACTCCTGTCTGGATTTTTCTGTTAAAGTGAAACTCATTTCTGCATTTGTATACAGGTGTGAATTGTAAGCGATAGGTACAGTTTCTCCTTCATTAAAGGTCGAATAAGTGTACAAAATTGTTGTTCTGTCTTGTTGTCTGTGGGTCACAGGCTGTGCGCCCTTGACATTACTTTTAATCCATTGTTATCTTTCACATTTGATAAAATAAATTCCTGGCCGGCTGACCAAAGAACATATTGGCTATTTAGCGTATGTTGATTCTCACTCTGATTTTTCATGTTCTATGGACCCCTGTCCTTAAGACAAAGAGTGTCATGTTTCTGTAGAGTCTTATCAACTCTTTGAGTTGAACAAGTAGTTCATCACGTGGCACTGTGTCAATGTCTGGATGTGGTGCATAGATTGCTAATATCGGCCATGGTGCTCCTGTTCTTCCTAAAGGACCAAGCCTTGCTCTTGTTCTTAGGGCGCCATTAAACCAGAAAATATGTTCCTGGAAGGTAAGAGGAATCTCAGTCTCCTCAAACGGAGTGTAGGCCGCTGGAACTTCTTCATGTTTGTAATAATGAAAAAGTTTTTGTTACAGCATCTGCTTCTGAGAATATAACCCATGAGAAAAATACCTCTGTTTTGAAATCTTCCTGTGCCTCTATTACGATTATTACTACACCTCCTCTGGGTGGTAACCCCTGTTTGTGTAGTTTAACTGTAAGACCTTGTCTTACTTATGTGCAATATGCATTGCATCTGCATCTTCCTCATCATCTGGAAGTGGTTGCTCTAGTAGGTTAAAATTTTCGTTCTCGACAAACATCGTGTTTAAGACATGGAATTACTGTCCAAGGAAATTAGGAAAAGGTTTTATGCACAATTTTTGGGAATATTTCCTTTCAAGCTTGATTAAGCAACAGCCAATAAATGGGATATCTCACCTACTCAGCTGTGGCAGAGTTTTTCCCACCTACTCCAGACGTCTCCGGGTTTTGTAAGTAGGGTCTCTGAGAATAAGCACGACTGAGCTACTCAGATTCTACTGTTGAATATGTGCGCCTTGTATTTACCACGTTGGGCAAACCATGTTTGACACGTTGTGTGCCGTTACACCACGTTGGGCGCCATGTAGTGTGGTTCCGATAGTACCCTTTCATGCAGTACCTACGCTGTTTTTGGATAACATATACTGTGGGCTTGGTGGCAAACTGATTCGGTACACCCCCACCGAATATGTCAGCCTATGTTTTCACATTAACTAGCTCGCACTAGAATCACCTGTTATCAAAGAGATTAGTTTTTTCAACTTCAGAACATAATAACCTCAGATGCGTGGAAATATTATAATACTTTTCACCTAGTCACTCGTGCTTGCTTGTTTTGCTCTCAGAGAGATACACAGAAGAAACAGTTGAGCGTGTTTACAATAAGAATGTATTGTACCGTTGTTCTTCTCATGTAAAATAAGTGCGCTGCTATAACTGTAACACAGTAGCAGAGATATAGAAACAGCAGTACAGTGAATAAAAATAAACAGTATTGTTCTACCATTTTGCAATAGTCATAAACACATACATGAATATGAAATGCATTTATAAAATAAAGTACATACTGCTAAGATGCCTGTCTAGATGTACCTAAGTGTACCTAGCAAGTGAGTGGGTGCTATGAAGCCTAAGTTTAAGAAGCTAAATCTAAGAGCCTATGTCTTAAGAGCCAAGAATCCCACTAGGATCTAGTCAAACCCCCATACCTGAATAGTGAGAGTCTGGGACTTCGTCCTGGACTTGAGTTGGACACCCTGCAAGGGATCGTCAGACCACTGTCAGCTGGAGCAACGGCATGCAGAGCTGCAGCGTCTCTGGTCAGTGTGTTGGCCTTGAAGTCACGGTTCCTTTTTTTAATTAACAATCATCATTTTATATGAAGCCACAAAAGAATGAAATAATCTACTATAGAAAAAGAAACGGTTGGTGTAAGCAGAATGGGAAGTAGAATCCATTTTGGATCTTCATGTATCCCATGTGACACTTAGTAAAAGGCATTCTGAGCCTGCTTCCCATGCATACTTAATATTTTATTTAACTCTGGACCCCCCAAGACACATTAGACATTTAAATTTAAGAGGAGCTTTACTTCTTTAGCTGTACATTAGTTGCACTATAATTTATGACAATATGATGTTCAAACAGTGTTATACATAATGCATATGTCTATGAACCCACCTTTAAAAGTTACTGGAAGATCATGTAATTGGATTAACTCAGAAAATTCATTTGTACCTTGCTCATGCTATGAAACTAGACACCCGCTCAAAACATCTATTTGTAACAGTTTCTTGTTGGTATTAAAGTTATTTTTAAAGCTATAGGGGATAAAAAAGAAATTGACGATGTTGAGCTAGAGTATGAAAAACATTTTTTTTTTTAACCATAGGAGGTAACCAAAAGTTGAGAGCTTGAGACATTTAAAAGAGAGAATCAAATGTTTATTGATTTAGCTACACTAGAAGATATTATTGAATTGAGAGATATTGATACTGCTCTGCAAACGTTAAGTCTAAAGGGTAGGCTGCAGGGCCAGATGGTTTCACTTTTTAATTTGTATCTACTATTTTCCAAAAGTTTTATACCTAAATTATTTTTACTTTTTAATTATTTTTGTTGTGCCATCAGCACCCTATTCTACAAATAATAACAATAATACAATTTAGCTTGGAACTGAATAATCCATTGAACCGTAACCTGTTAAAAAGGACTGAAAGGGCAAAGAATATGAATAAAAAGGAAAAGAAGTAAACATGAAAAATGCCAGTAGAGTGGAAGAGAAATCTCCTCAAGATAGCTCATGTGATGCTATTAGCTGAAACCTACGTCTGTAAATAAATGAAAGAATGAAACACATTTTTTAAAGTGCAGCACAATTTTTACCACAGTGAATCTTAGTGCTAAATTAAAAAATGTATTACAATTACAACAGTATACCTTTTGAAAAAGATCTTACTTCAGTTGGAAGAACCATAGAATAGGTCCCCTGGGATATTGTGAGACCTACCTTCTTTCAAACCATGTCAGGTTTGCTGGGAAAGAAGAAATAGGTACATTGACTAGGCATTGTTGTAGTTCTCCAGTGCAAGAAGAGCAGCCCAGGAACAATTTTGGATTCATATGCAGGATTTAGCTAAATGAAGCTAGAGCGTCCCTCAATGAACAACTCCCTACACCTTGGGGGCTTTGAGTTTACATAAGAATCATTGATGATCACACATCAAGGCAAATAAAAGATCAGTGGCTGTTTGGTGAAGCTCCAATTTTCTTATGAATTTTTGATAAGAGAATGGCCTGAACAAGGAAAAACATTGAAAATGTCTGTCTGCCTTGGAGGGAAAAGGCAAAACAATTGAAGTCAGTACCAAATGCATTCTTAGCTGAAGTAAAATACATTAAAGTAGATTTCAGGAAACAAATGTCAGAGCAAAGTATAATTAACATATTTATATTTTTAAGCAGCTGTGGGGTCACTGCCTTTCATTATATGACTGGTCCTTTCTTTGTTTGGACTTGCCATGAAGATGGTCCAGTTATTGCAGTCCCAACATGAGTTAGTTCAGTGGTTTAAATGGCCACAGGAGCATTAACAGGAATTGGAAAACACTTTAACAAAGCAAGGAATGCTTGCTTTTCTAAGTACACTGTCTTCCACGTACCAAAAATGAACCTGAAAATATTTTGAAATGTGGCATCTGCATTCTCCTTTATGGTCTGTCCCTGTCCATTATCCGGTGGCTGTGCAACTTCTTTAATGTAATCTCATTGTGCTGAGAAGCTTGTCCTATCGGAAACCAGACATAAGAATTATCAAGCCAGACCTTTTTACAGGCTGAGAATCCACCTCCAAATGTTCCGGTGCTGGAAACATGCCAGAGTGCCTTGTCTGCCCTAATTTGAGTCAGATGGACCATCAGTTTCTCCACAGCAGTGCCTCCACTGTCCGCTCTGTCAGAAAACGTACTCTGATGGCCCAACAAAGCAGGGACCATTGGAGTAAGGGCATCAGATTGCCCACCCTATTTAGACCATATGGTGTGGTGTTCTTTTGTTTTGCCCATAATGAACAAAGAAAACAATAATGACCACTACACAGTGGGAGTTAACCCCCAGGCTGTGGGTGTGACCTAGGGAGTATGCGTCTGAAAAACAAAAAATGTTTGGTGCACAGTTGTTGGAAGCATGGCGGACCGGCACCAAACATTTTGTGTCTTTAAAGAGGCTGCCATGGGGATGGTTCCTGTGAACATGAAGAGATCACTGCATGTACTAGTGGTAATCTTTAGATTTGGTAGATGGTATTGACCGCCACCACCCTGACACACAAAGGGCCAACTGCCATGCTTTCAATAATGGCCTAAATCTTTATCAATTTGATCCTTGTGACAAATTGTTTGCCAATTAAAGTGAAATATCATAGTGGAATAACTTGGAAACTATATGAAGTTCTCATGGGTAGGATGAACGATTTACATGCTCATTCTGAAGTCATATGTATGCATTGTCAGTTTTCTATAACACCAAGAGTGTGACAGAGGCATGTCACACAATGGCAGACTTCTAGTTACTGATTCCCAGAGTAAGTACACATACTTTTACAGAGTGAATGAAAGAATAAATATAGGTGCTACAGAAACATCAATACATAAATGAAGTACATGTGTGTACAATAGATAAGGTATCATAGATTAAGTGAAGTTTTGAATAATATATAACCAATAAGCAAAGCTACATCTGACAATGAAACTCAAGTGGCATACTGTAAATGATAAGCAGAACAGTGTACAATTATGTGATTAGATAGATCAAACTTGATTACACAATTTAAATTTACATTAAAAAACAAAATACATTTGGCCCTGAACCAGAATCTTTAGCATATGAGATGGCAATAAAACAACAGATGTCATTTGGAGTGCTTTGAATGTAACATAAGATGATAAACTTCTAATGTTGAGGGCAATGGAATAAAACACCGTTAGAGCATACCGAAAAAGCATTTGACCTTTTTATGGTGGGATTTCAAGGAGTCTCTGCTCCTACTGGTCAATGATCACCTAAATTGACTAGTTTCTGCGTTATGTAGGAGGGCAAGTTAGAGTTTAGTGCTGCATAGGTAATGCAGGTTATCTTAAAAACACTTCTAGCTTGAGCAGGGAGCCAACTCAACGTGAGTGAGACTGTAGAGATGTGCCGGAAGCCGGCATGAGATAGTGGCTAAACTGGCTTTTGTCTGGGTGAAGTTCATGAGATCCTATAAAGAACTTCTTTGCTTGTAGGGTCAAACCTTTGTGGATGAGAAATCTAGTAAAGGAGCTCCTTCTGCCATAGTGTGTTGACAATTCTGGACAGAGCACTTGTTGAGCCAGATGTGAACATAAATGATACAGTTTGGGGAAGAAATCTGATTCAAATCTGTTTTATTTATGTTGAGTCTGCGGTGGTGTACCGGCATCAGGACTAGATGTCAGGTAGTACTTAGACAGCTGAGTGTTATCAGCATTAACAGGTACAGCTTGTTTAACTATTTGAAGGAGGAGGCCACCTCTTTCATATCCAGATTGAAGAGGATGGCAGAAAAAGTTAACCAGTGTCAATAGTTGACTCTGGTTCTGTAGCTAGGCACAGCCCCAACTGTGAAACGCTCTCCACTGCTGCATCATCAGACTCATTATGGGTATTGGGCACATTATAAATGTAACCTGTCAGTCAGTCAGTCAGTCACATAATCTCAAACCTATTCTCTCCTTGAGAGCAAAGTGGGTTAATCCACTGGGTCAAACTTTGGCAACATATTGAGGGGGACAATGACTAGGATGTGTAAGATAATGACTATTTTTTAGAACTTACGTTTTCATGTTACACCTTCTGCTGAAGTTTGGAAACATCCATTACATCACAGTCATTACATCGCACTGCTTTTACTACGCAACTGTTACAAAGCAACTGCCTTTACATTGCATGCCGTTACAGCGCAGGCCATTACAATGCATGTCACTACAACGCATCCCACTACAACGTATACCATTAGAACGCATGCCATTACAACGCATTTTAAGGTAAGTAATGGAGATTTTATTGTTTTAGGGTGGGTGTGGGTTTTAGGGTAGACGGGAATAGTATTTTTTACCCTACACTATCCAACACTTTCCCTACTGTTGCACTCAGTGGAGTGGGAATAGTAATTGTTACATAGGAGGGCAACACTTTCCCTAATGTTGCACTCACTGGAGTGGGAATAGTAATTTTTACTCCTACACTATCCAACACTTACCCTACTGTTTCCCTAATAGTATCATGCGTTGTAATGGTATACGCTGTAATAGTATGTGTTGAAAGGGAATGCGTTGTAATGGTAGTTTTAAATATGCACTATAATGGCATACATTGTAAAGTCATGCGATGTAATGGTAGTTGCGATGTAAAAACTGTGTTGTAAAAGCGTTTGTTGTAATTGTTTGCATTGTAACATCATCTATATGCTAAAGCTATATTGACAATTTTACAGGATATCTATTTCAGCTAGGTAATATTTAGTAGGTCCAGTCTTTATGGACCATTCCAGGACTTTTGCAGGGAATAAGCTGTAAGCCAAGCAGACATTGTTTATAGCACAAGGGGCTTCTATTTTCAAGAATAATAAGATCTACCATGTTTTAGATATATGGGGCTGAGCCTTTCGATAAGGAGCTGTTAATTTGTTTACTCCAATATAATTTAGAATAGCTGATCTCTCTTTGAGGTGTTGACAGTATAGATTCAAGAAAATGAGGGACTGCTCAATTTTGTAAAGTTGTTTGGCAATTCTGACTAGATCACTGCTCCAAAGGATGACCTCATTCATGAACTGCCAGGAGGGGTGGTAGGGAGAATTTGATCTTTAACATCTTATCTGCGAATAAAAGTGAAGAACTTCTTACTTTTGTTCTGTGAAATGATCTGTGTTCCCCTTTAAAATAGGTTTTGTGGCCTTGTCCTCAATCGCATGAAGATTTTTAGGCCAGCATTTGACTGCCTGTGCTGGGGAATGATTTTTGTGTCAGGGTGCTCTGTATCTCTGAGTGTTTCTTCCTTTAGTTAGGTTGTTAAATCGTTATTATTATTTTAGATGTTTTTGTCTGTTTTTGGGCTGTTGTGTCCATGATTCATGTCAAGGTTGCAGAGTATTGAATTACAAGTGTATTAACATCATGTTATATTGGGCCATCACCTAAGGATGTGTTAATGTTATCAGTTAGGATTGCAGGATAAATAATAACCACAGCTCGGACCCCTTATTGTGGTACCTAAGTTGGCTTTTAGAGGAAAAGATAAGAGATAATAAATTGACCTGAGTAGTCATCAGGGATTGGCATCTCAGGTTTCTTCTATGGCAATCAGTAGGGAAACATATAGGTTGGTAGTTATCATTTTCTAAAATGAAGAGCTACAATAAATTAGCTCCTTAAGATATCCTCAGTTAACTTTAAATCTTCTCAAGGACGATATTGTTATCTATGGTGATCATTTTATTAGTCAAAACATTGATTAGTTTATCTGAAAATATTAGGGTGAGAGGACAGTGGCCAGTTATTTTCACTTCTACTTAAACGAATCTAAATTATGTTTGTATACTCATGCTGTAAATAAAGTCTTTGTGTGTAATTCCTGCTCCCCAACAAGTTTATTAAATCCTATCATTCTCTCTTTATGAGAGACCAAATGTGAAGTGTAAGTCTGTTTCTCTTGCGCAGTCACTTTTGACCATTTACATTGATTTTGCAATTATAGCTCCTCCACTGGCATTTTCACACCAGCTGGCAGAATTTTCCTTATCACTATATCATCTAAAAATGTAATTTAATACTTTATTCTACTACTTTTATCGTACACGATTTAACATTTTAAGAATTAAATATCCAGCTTTCTTTGTAAATATTAAAAAGGTGGGGACTAGCTCAGAACCACCTGCTAATAATGGGAATATTTGAGGTGGAACCTATCCTTCTTGCTTAGATTGCTGAACCTACAATTATGTTTAGCAACATTATGGATTAGGGCTCTTTTCAGCATTATGTTAATTATTTCTATGAACCAAGCCATATGCTGGGCAATTGTCAATAATGCAGCAGTACAGCGTTAGTTGCTCAATGGTATGATGGGTAGGACGATTAAACAGGAAAAGATTTTTTAAAGTTATCTATAATAAACCCCTCACCCCCACATTGGTACAATTTTATGATCTCTCCCTCATATTATGAGTGAGAGTGCAATACGTATGCACATTGTTTCTCCCTTGCATCCAACGAAGACACCAACCTGCCTTTGGAGAGTCAATCTTACAAACCCATTTGATTCCATAGAATCAACTCATTGCCCAAACACGTCCCCTTTATTGTGTTTTGACAGGATCATATATAGATTTGATTTGGTCTTTGCTAACCAAATCCTTGGGAAATAAATTATGTAACAGTCAAAAGTCCTCATCTCCATAAATGGTGTCATGGAACGTTCAGAATGAGATCCGTTAAGCTGAATATGTCATATTAAACCTACATCTTTAGAAGCTTTGTGCCACTAGGTATTACTGGTTTACTGGCATTAAAATCATACCAGTCAACAAAGTGGTTCAGCTAAAGTTTAGGTATAGGACCAGATAGACAAAGAAAAATTAAATTATTTGTAATCGGAGTGTAATCCCCTGACTCCCATTGCTCACCAACCATGTTTGCATATTTTCTAGGCAGCAAATAATCAATTTTTATGATGTGATTATATCCTCTGTCACTGGCTGATGGAACAGCAGAAAGTTTGGCAAGTTTTTTCCAGTGCCCTAAGCCAGTTAGAAAACTGATAATCTTGGGTAGTGCAAGAATCATTTATGACAGCTGTTGGCATCCAGCTACTGCCTCAGATGATTTATCCAACTGTGGGTCATTTTCAAAATTGCACTACCCATTTCATTTTTGGATAGTTTAACAGTCAATCTTGTATGAAAAATTCCAATCTTTATGATACAGTTCAGGAAAGTTATAGGCTGCTTAGATGCACAGTCAGTCATTACAACCATTGGCAGTATTGCCAGTACAGTAATCTGTGTGCATGAGATGTCAAGGTATCAGAGTGTACCCAACCTTCACTCAAAATGTAGTCTATCTCACCTTGCACACATTAATGCTCAAGCCATCCCTATGTTGTTGTAGTTCTAAAACTCAATAAAGGTTAGATGGTGGGATAAATCATCTTGGCACTAGTACCCAATACCCTGAATAACCTACCTCTACATTTGAAGAAGGATATTATATTTCTGTTCAGGGAAATGCAGTGCATTAAAGCATAAAAGGCTTTGTGAATGATGCTTATATTGATCAAATTTTCAGTAATATATGAGATTTGTCTGGTAGCTAGTGGGTTTGCGGGACCTGCTGAGTTATTTTATTTAGCATCTTTCTATGGTACTACATACTAGTAGTATCTTACCAGTGCTTTTTAACATTTTATTTTGCAAGAATTAGGTTCAATATTTCATTCAGATGTAGAGGTTTTACATCCTAAAAACAGGTACAGTTCATAGACTAAAAACAATTAATAATTTCCTGTTCAACACAGATGTTTCAAGGTACGGTATATAAGAGAAACAAGCGCATAGCAAAGTGGAAAATATCTTTAGAGACAACTAGAGTCCATGCTATGCCAAATGTCTCATGGTCGTAGCAAACTCTCTTACATATGCAAATTGCATCCCCATTGATGCAAATCTGCCTTTTCTGAATGATCTCCTCTGATTTTCCGCGTCTTTCTTATTACTATTTTTTGCAGGCTTTTGAACTCTCTGCACTTTGTCCCTGTTATCCAGGAGTTAAGTGCCTTTGTTCCCCCTTTAAACATTGTTGGATTGACTTACCTCTGCATGTCATATTTAACTTGCATATAAGTCTATAGTATAAGAAATGCATTCAGGGTCTGGAAGTTAAATGAAACCTATGGACTGCACCAGCTGTTGCGCCATTCATAGAGTGGACCAGTAAAGCACAGCTTCAGACCTACCCTGCATAGCATGACTGCAGCAGCCTAAAAACATCTAAAAACTCACCCCTAAGTACACCTTGTTACCCACAAGGTAGGGTGGCTGATATTTAAAAGTTGAACATGAGAACATTTAAATTGGCATATTTCTCCAGTGTCCTGACCCCAAAAGATATTTTCACTGACAGAGCTGTAGCTGGATCCTAGAAAATATCCAAGGACAGATTATTGACTTTATTCTGTAACGTTTGACAAGAAACAGCTAAAATGGTCATTAAACACTAGGAGGAATATTCACAAGGAGCTATCGCCGAATTAACGGCACTTTATCGCAGCCAAAGTCGTGATAAATGTACCACCCTATTCATAAGCTGGTGCTAACTGCCCAAAGCACCAGTTTACCCGTGATAGCAGTCGCAAAAAACATCGCCACAGAGCACCCCCGCAACTATTGGTAATGAGATGCGAGTAGGCGTTCCCGTGCCAAAAGCCGCAACAACACAACACCTCAACATTCACAACGACCAGCCAGATCGGCGATAAGAACACAAAACACGCGACAAGGCACATTAGCAGCAGGAAATTAACACCTGCTCTGACCTGGTGTAAAGTCGGCCCACAGTCTGCACCACAAAAGGGAACACAGCCCAGAGCCACACCTGAAGACAAACATATGCCATGGAGCAACTGAACAGGTAGCATGGGCACCCAAGAGGGCCACAACACCCACCGACACCACACAGAGAACCACCCCTCCCTGGCACCCTTGACCAAAGACATGCCACATCAGCTACACCTAAACATGTACCAAATAATCGGCCTGATGTCGCACAATCACAACAGGTGACATGCATGTGTTGGCACAGAAATGAGCATCACACATACACTTTCGAATCAGCCAATGAAACTTTATTGAAATGAACACTGAAATGAAATGAAGACATATGGCGGCTCCCCTTGACACAATCCGTAGATCACAGCCTGCAAGACAAAAAACATGATGAGAAGATGTGTCCTGCGTACATCAAAGGACAGAGAGAGAGTGAAGGAGAGGGAGAGAAGAAGAGAGGGGGAGAGAGAGAGAAGAAGAGAGAGAAGAAGCGAACAAGGGAGAGAGAGAGAGTGCCGCCCCTGCGCACCCAGACCACACTGCTCACCTGCTGCCACCGGTGTGTCTCCAACCACTTGCCGGTATGTATAGCAGTACACCCGGTCACACATCAGAGTCAGAGCGGTCATCTGAGAAACAGTCCAGATACATGACTGGCACTGTACACACACTTGCAAATGACAACATCACCCGCCCGCCCGACCATGCACACCCAGGCAGAGGCACCCCAGCGCCTCCCGCCGCACATCAGAGCATGCCCGCCCATGCACACACAAGCCTCACTGCTCACGTTCCGCCACCGGCGTGTGGACAGGATATCCCACCACGTGCCGCTGCAAGCCACAAGCCCGGGGCCCACGGTTATGGCACCCTCCACACAATGGAGCCACGCTGCGCAGGCCACCAGGTCCCATGTCTGGTGCTGGGTCTTGATTACTCCATGGCATAGGACATACCAGGGCACCCGGCACCATCGCAGGCTGCAAACCGGCTCAGCCCAATGGGTGCCACTAACTCTGTGATCCTGGATGCGAGGCCATGTGGCGATAGGCCCGCGCAGCCCGCTGGCTCGGCCTACACTGCGGTCCAGCAAGGCACACAAATCCTGAGCAGTCTTGACCGCCGGGACGGGGCATCATCTCAGGCTGCACACCCGTTTAGGAGCTTAAGGTGCCAATTACTGTTTTTTATATGCTTAGACAGTTGAAAAAGATCTTTCCTTTTATTCTGCATACTCTGAGGAAAACAGTGATAATTGCCACAATTCTGTCGAGAATTGATTATGGCAATGCGTTTTACCTAAGAGCTGGGGTAAGACAGCTGACCAAACTGCAATCAATCCAAAATGCGGCGGCCAGAGTCTTACTTAATCTACCGAAATACCATCCTACTTCATCTGCTTTGAAACAACTTCACTGGCTCCCAGTACGAAGGCGCATTGAGTTTAAATCACTCTGTCTGGTTCATAAAGCTTTATTTGGTGGTGTGGCAGATGATGTCCAGTCTTTGTTTCCTTTGTATGCACCTGCACGTGAATTAAGATCAGCCACGCTTGGGTTGGTCAAACTTCCCAAGATAAAGAGAGCAAGATGGGGAGGAAAATGTTTTTCCGTTCTTGCTTCTAAATTATGGAACTCGGCTCCCATCCCTCTGAGAAAGGAATTAAACAGAGGGACGTTTTGCAGGGAAATTAAAACCTGGCTTTTTACCCAACAATAACCTGTCATTGCATTGTACTATGTTTAGTTTTCATCAGCGCCAGGATGCCTCGGCAGCAGTACGCTTTACAAATATTTTCATTCATTCATTCATTCAATGACTCAGTGCACCCAAAGTCATTCTCCCGTGGTGAGGTGCTTGTGCCAGCTGCAATGCAGCGTATGCCACAAACCCTGTTCAACCCCAGTCAGTGCCCCGTGGTGGGGTGCCTGTGCCGGCCGCATGTAGCGTGTGACACAAACCCTGTCCAACCCCAGTCAGCGCCACTTGGTGGTAGGCCTGTGCCGGCCTCAAGGCCTCGGGTCCATCATCCACTCACCACTGACAGAGGGGTATGTGACGTCATCGGCCGCTTTTATTTGCGGGGTCACATGGCCTGTGATGCCTGTGTCGGATGGGTGTGGTTTGTGTGAAACCTGCCCTCAGAGAGTGGCTGTGACATGCTGACAGCTAGACCAGTGACTTGCACACCACCAGCGAGTACGCCTGTGATGGGTAGCAATGAGCCCCCCCCTCGGAGAGTTAGCGGAGTGGTCTGGCCTGCCATACGCCTGAACAGTGTAGGGCTTGCAAAAATTACTTGTGGGCACTGGGCGTGGTTCAGTCCATGTCCGGACAAGGAAGTGGCTGATGCGTGTGTCCCTGGATGCGTGTGTCCCTGCTCTTGTGTCCAGGGGACCCGTTACACAAACTGCTAATTAGCATCCTCTGACTGGCATCCCACAGGATGAGCATCATTGACACAAGGTAAATCACTGTCCCTACATTCATCCACACATACATACATGAATGATGAAGTACATGACACAGCAGTGCGTCACTGGATGTTTATTGTACATCCAGTGCAGTTCTGCAGCTGGAGCGGTACAAGGCAATGCTGAGCACACTACACAATAAGGGCCCATGGAGGGCCAGCCAAAATCCATCCGAGGATGACAAGTAATGCAGAAGAGGAAGGGTACAGTCTGCAGACTGGTCGCCGTGTCATTGGTCATAAAACAGGATGGGACAGTCCATGTCGTTGTCCAAGGTGAGTGCATCTGAGTGAATAGGGGGTCAGTGGAAGGTCATGAGGCCATGTGCGGGACCAAGCAGAAACAGGCAGGGTGGCAGAAATTAATGCTACCGAGTCCTTCTGATCACAGGCACAGGCACTTCCACGCCCTCGTCCCCGGATGAGTGCTCTGCCCCACCTGTGGGTGTTGCTGTACCGGCTTCGGCACTGTGTGCCACAGACACATCAGGGGCCGGAGGTGGAATGTTGGCCACACTGTGTCCCACCAACACATCAGGTGCCGGAGTGGTTAGGCCTGCCGCACTGGGAGGCAGAGACACACCAGGGGGCAGAGATGTGGATGGTCTGGGGGCAGCAGCATTCATCATCGCCACGCCTTGTGGCAGCAATGCCATGAGGAGGATCTGCAGGGCATGGTAGATCCCAGCTACATTCCACTGATGTGCAGCGGTGGCTGCCATCCTTTCCGCCTCCATCCGCACCATGTTCTCCATGAGCCGCCACACGTGTGCCAGCTCACAGCTGGTATCGCTGGAGCCACTCTGAGCAGACAGGTGTTCTTCTCTCCGTGTCATGACTCCAGCGATGTCATCAGGGCTCGTTGGAGACCATGGAGCGGGCCTACACACATAAGGATGGTGTCAAGTTTGGTTGCCATGATGCCGAAGCCCAACCGCACCTGCTCTGCGGTCTCCCTCTGGCACTCCAGCACACGGCGTTAGAAGGCCATGTGTTGTTCCTTGGGGTCTTGGGGGAGTGCCGGGCTGTGGGTGCCTCCTGCTGGGTGCTTTGGGTAGTGGGGGGGGTCTCCTCAATGTAGCTGGGCTGCCCTGATCCTGGAGGTGAGTGACGGATGAGGTCAATGAAGTCTTGGATGGCTTGGGTGTCGATGCTGATGTTGTCCTCCTCGTCATCAGTGACGAGTGGCTTGGACTGCTCTGCAGGAGGTGTTGACGGTGCCCATGTGATGTGAAGGGGAGATGGGGTATTGCAATGTGTCCACATGTATGTAGCTGCATGGTACATGTTGACATTCAGACAGCATGGCATTGTACATTGGGCCAGTCTGTGGATACGGGTGAGGGCTAAGAGTCATTGTGGATGTGCGCTGTGCTCTGCTTGATTGTGCATGTGTGCCATTGTGGCCATCTCCACCCATCTCCCCAGTACCTGGTGGTCACTCACCCTGGTGTGGTTGTGTTGTGTCCTGTCGAGCAGTGACTCAGGCCACAGTCTACATACTGATGACTGTCGACACCAGCTCCTCCATGTCATCCAGCTCGAGCTGTGGCGCTGGGCCCCCACCTCCAGTCTGCGTTGCTGCCTTCTGGTTTGCGTAGAGAATCACCTTGGTCTTCCGCTTGATGTCATTCCATCGCCTCTTGACCTCATCCATTGTCCTCTTGTGCTCTCCGACGGCATTCACCTTGTTCACGATGTCCTGCCATATTCCATTTTTGGTGTCCAATGACCCGTTGGAGGTGATGAATAGCTGTTGATGGTGTTCCATCACCTCTGTGACTATGATCCTGTTCGCCTGCGGACTGAACTTCGTTTTCCTCTTCTTCTTGTCCTTCCCTGTCCCCGAGGTCCCGGGCTGGTCGTCCGGGGTGCTTGTGGGGTTGCGCTGGTCCACTGCACCAGCTCCGGCTGCCTCCATGGTGCTTGGGTGTTGGTCAGTTTTTGTTTATGGGTGTTTTTTCTACTTTTATGATGATTTTTCCCACCTGCCAGGTGTGTGTTGCAGGCCTGGTGCTGCTCATAGCTGATTTCCTCATCGTGTTTTGGCCCATTGCAGGTTTTTTGGTGTTGTGGTTTGTGTTTTTGTCTCCATCGAGGTGGTTGTATCGCGGACATTGTCCGCGGTTTCGGCAGACTACGCATGCTACCATCTTGTTGTGAATTCCACGTTGACACGGTTATTTCCCCGCGATAGGCTGCGATGTTGAAAGTTGCGTTATGCAACTCTTGCTGTAGTTATCACACATTCTTGTGAATATACCCCTTGGTTACTTATTTATTAGAGAATTCATTGTTGAATGTAGGATTTTGATAAATAGGAAAATTAGCTTTGAAAAGGTTGCCTTTTCGGTGTGTTAAGCTCCTGCAGCCAACTTTACATCAGCCTCCCAGCATCTGTTCTGCATTTGTTTGACCTTAATGAGGTGCTATAACTGGTGACAGAGCAAATCAATGACTTAGTCCTGGTGACAGGATGGACTGGGTATGGGGCATTCGATCGGTACCAGCCCAGAAATGACACCTGGGGTAGACCTAGAAACTTCATTATCTTCAAAGGTCAGCCCATTGTTTGTTATTGTAAGGTGAGATCTGAAGAAAGGAAGACTTTGTCAAAAAATACAGTAGTCAGACTGGCTTCAAACACAGCAGGAGGGAAGCTACTCCCAGAACTGGTTTAAATTGAGCAGAGTGGAGGGGACTGCTCATTTCCATGGCCGCTCCTCGTAATGGATACAAGAGCTATGAACAATGGAGGAAGGGTTTTCCCATCTTAGATTTTAGGTGTGAGGTGTACTGTGGGATTGTTTGCAGTAGGGCAAACAGGAACGTCTGAAAAAGGTAGACAGGGATCTTTTACCCCATTGGTTAAGGAGGAGCCAGGAGACACCCCACCCACTTGCTAGTGCCAACCATAAATGTGGGGCAGCCCAAGGCACCAACCTCAGAACCCTTTAAAGACCTGCAGAAGGTCAGAAAAATACTGGACCTGCTGTCTGCAACCAAAGAGGATCCTTACAGGACCGGGCCTGCTCCGTCTTGTACTCAGGAGAAATAGGTGCTGTCCAAGGGGCAGTTGGCTGGCCTCCTGTGTAGCTACAGTGACACAATAAGTTGCAAGAGGCCTTTTTCCAAAAGAGACCATTTGACCAGTATCAACTGGACCTGGACTTAATCATGCTGGTGGCTTCAGCAGTAGTGAGTCCCAGCCTGCGCAGAGTAGCAGCTCTATAAATCCTGAAAAGTTTGACCTTTGAACATTTTTGCATTTTCCAGACCTCCAGAGTGGTCAGTGGGACCTCTTTTCTGAGGTGTCTGGCAGAGGTGTCTGATTTAGAAATTCGTTTTTCAGCTATAGCTTCAGGTTTCCCGATGGAGGATTTTGTGCTACATAAAATAGACTCAGGGCCTCAAAATGTGAAAAAGTAAGGTCTGATGCTATCAATTCACATGCCTTTATATTTTGGAGAGAAACTATGAATCTAATTGTTTCATGTAAATGTATCTAAGCCAATCCCCTCAATATTACAGAACGAGAAAGGCATTACAAGTAGAGAGATGTAGAGAGTACAGACAAATAAAAATGTTGTTTAACCGCTACAGAAACTACTCATAAGTCAGTTCAGGAAAACTTCATGGCTAGTGAAAGTGGTGTAACACCCCTTGGACCACAAGGAGAGCAATGAAGTTAACTTTTTTTACGACCATTTGCCCCTCTCCAACCTTTCACGTGTCGCTGATGGGTTAAGGTTATTCCGTTTCAGAAGAGGCTTTCCTCTGCAATATAATAGGAATAACTTAATTGTTTACACAGAAGAACAGACATTGCTCCTACATGACATTATACCTAAATGCTTACTTGAAAGAGAAAACACCTTGATTGTGGGTTAGAAAAGTGTAAACACACTCGCTCAGGCTATAATTTAATGATTTCAATATTTTTTAATGAATGTGCTGCTGGTTACTGTTAGCTTTACAGGCATTTCAAATTCAGCTCGGCAGGATTTAAGCTTCTATTTCTACCAGTGCACCAGTGTTTGTATCCACCTTCTGACTTGCTTTCCTGGGTAGATTAAGTATGTGGGGTGCCCATGGTTATAGACTTTTTACTTTGTGTGTAATTCACTGTGGTTAGATTAGCTATTTATGTGTAACATCTGTTCATCTGTAGGGCCGAGTTCCCAAGATCAAACCCCAGCGTGCTTGCTGCATTAGCCTTTCATCTCGCAGAGAGCTCTTGCAATGTAGATAAAAACAACACTGGCGCTGCACTCCTAATCATGATGGATAAACCGCTTGAAATGCACTTTAAGAGAGTCAGGAGTGCTACAGCATACATTTTAATTAAATTGCATGCAGCGCTTTTGGAGTCACACAGCTAAAATTAAATTGTACCTGTCTTATTCAATGTGTGTGATTTTATAATTCCTCAGTTACCAGACGCCAGGTACTGCCAAAAGTTAGAATGAAACATGATACTTTAGTTGTGAGGTGAAAAAGTTACAGCTTGTTTCTATATAATTCTTGCTCCTCTATTCCTCTGGTGTCTCAGCTAATATCTGGTGTCCATACAACGAGAGAGAGAAAAAACACATGTGCTGAGTTATGTGCTTTGCAAACCACATTAAAATTGTGAACAAAAAGGCTTAAAGGGAGATTGATGAGCTTTAGTAAATATAAGGGAGCAGATTTACAAGCCCCTTGCGCCACTTTTCCCATGTTAAAAGTGACGCAAAAGTGGCACAAGGGGCTTGTAAATCTTTCCCAAGGTCTTTATCAAACAGGTCTGCTTATTGACTAGGCAGGCATTGTTTGACAACCTCGATTTCTCTGAGCCCACCATTTGTTGAGTGTAAGTGTTTAATATTCAATATTGTTTTTCATTTGAACCCACATTGATTTGATTAGAAATCTTATGATTTGCATAGAGTATATTTTATATATTTGGTGCGTGTGTCTCTTCTAATGAGGACATCGTTAGGTTTACACAAACTTCTACCTCAAAAACTGTCCTTTTATTCATTCTGTAATTCAGACTCCTCGTAAAAAAATGTGGATTCACTTTATCTCTGACTTAGGGCCATATTTAGTTATTAGTGGCCTGGACATTGCTCCTCCAGGGTGATGTAGCAAATTCCCCTTTTGCCCTGGCTTACGTCCCAACTGCCAGATGTATGAATGACTGCCAAGTTGCTGGTTGTTGGACCTGACATCATTGGTGTGGTTTCCCTCCAGCTTTTTGTCTTCCAGCTCCTGTTTTGCCGACTTCTTTTTTTGTTGGCTTTAGGATACTCTGCTGTTTACTACTGCTAACCAGTGCTAAAGAGCTTGCGCTCTCTCCCTTAAACATGGTGAAATTGGCTAATACCTAATTGGCTCATTTAATTTACTTTTAAGTCCATATTAAAGTGGTGCTACAAGTACCCAGGGCCCACAAATTAAATGCTACTAGTGGACATGCACTTATTGCGCCACCCACTAAAGTACCCTAGCAAACATGTGTCAGGCTTGCTGTTGCTGCCTATGTGTGCAGTTTTTAAACTGCCATTTCTACCTGGGAAAATAAACCTTTTGCCAGGCCCAAACCTTCCTTTTGGAAACATTGAAGTCACCCCAGAATAGTACCTGAATAGCGGAGAAAACAGTGTTGAGTGTATTTATAAAGTTAGCTATGTACTTTTCCATTTTACATTTCCTGGTAGTGAAAACCTCTAGATTTGTTTTTCACTACTGTAAGGCCTACCTCTCCCAAAGGATAACATTGGTTTTCCTTATTACATTTATTAAGTGATAACTTTCCAATGGAGGAGGTGGACAGTTTGAGTTTGGTGTCTTAAGAATTGTAATTAAAATTCCTATTTAATGGTAAAGTCAGATTTTTTGTCACAATTCTGAAAATGACACTTTTAGTGCGAAAGAACAATTAATGGACAGAATGCAGAACAATGTCATACATTCAACCCAGTACAGAGATCTGGGCCTAAATCCATCGTTTTTTTTGCTCATCATGCCATTCCAGTTTGGACCAGCCATGTGCAAATCAGTCTTGACCCTGTGCCCATTGGGAACAGTCCAGCCCGAATTGCCAGGCCAGGTCCTCCCTGGACTGGAAACTAGCATCCTAGTACCGGTTTTGGGCTTTCAGCCCTCATCAGCCTGGATAGCTTCACTCCAGCATGGGGTGGTGTGGTGAGCCAAAGAATGATGGATTAAACCCAGATCCTTGTGACGGGGGGTGAATGTTTGCATTGTCCAGCATTCGGTCCATCAATTGTTTCTTTCGCATTTGTCGCCCTAAGTGGGAACGGTATGCCCAGACATGGGTCCCGTGCTCACTACAACACTGGATTCAAGCTAGCCTGTCTGATGAAGGGTGAAGGGATTACCCTTCATCAGACAGACTAGCTTGAATCCAGATCCTTGTGACTGGGGTGAATGTTTGCATTGTCCAGCATTCCGTCCATCAATTGTTTCTTTTGCATTTGTCGCCCATAGTGGGGAGGTTATGCCTAGACGTGGGTCCTGAGCTCACTACACCACTGCATTCAAGCTAGACTGGCTGATGAAGGGCAATGCCCTGAAACCGGTCCCATGATGCTTGTTTCCGATCCAGGGAGGACCTGGCTTGGCAGTTCGAGCTGGACTGTTCCCATAAGGAACAGGGTCAAGACTGATTTGCATATGGCTGGGTCAAACTTGGGTGGTGAGCAAAATTATGACAGATTAAACCAAAATCCTTGTGACTGGGGGTGAATGGTTGCATTGTCCCGCAGTCTGTCCATCAATTGTTTCTTTTGCATTTGTCGCCCTAAGTGGGAAGGGTATGCCCAGACGTGGGTCCCGTGCTCACTAGACCACTGGATTCAAGCTTGCCGGTCTAATGAAGGGTGATGCTCTGAAACCGGTCCCAGGATGCTTGTTTCCGGTCCAGGGAGGACCTGGCTTGTTAGTTCGGGCTGGACTGATCCCATGAGGTACAGGGTCAAGACTGATTTGCATTTGGCCAAGTCCAAACTGGGGTGGCATGATGAGCAAAATAATGATGGATTAAACCCAGATCTCTTGACTGGGGGTGAATGTTTGCATTTTCTAGCATTCCGTCCATCAGTTGTTTCTTTTGCACTGTTAGAAAGTTGGCATTTTCTCGTCCTAATCATTTGGTGCCTGCAACCTGCTCCAGGGTCACATGACCCATAGCTGCATAGCTGGCAGTTGGTCTTTGAGTATTGCTCCCGGAGAGCCACACAATAGATGGCATGGGTGCTGAAAGGATGGGCATCCTGACTTGATGGGGAGGCAGAGCTGTCACCTGTCACACTTGCCCTTCAGAGGCACGGTCTTATCTCACACACAAAAGGCTTCACTGTAACCCAGAAGGACTGCCCTGCTACTAGAGGACTACCATTCTGTTTGAGGCCTGCCCTGATGCTTGAGAAGAAGGACTGAACCTGCACTCTTCATTGCTGGCTGAATTGATTTCAAGGGTCAGCTGCCCAACCGCCTGTTCTCAGCTGCAGGGACACAAAGAGCTTTATAGCTCGGCAACTGCCCAGCCAACCTGCTGTACTGGACCTATCTGGGCCTGCAATTAAACCTCACTGGGCCCTGCTGGCCTATGCTGGAGTGGGTTCCTGATCCGCAAGAGGCAGTCAGTAGAGCTCCTCCTAAAAGAAAAGGAGAAATCCAGACATTTTGGGTGGTACACAACAATAAACTGGCCCGTTCATGCCAAGATCTTGCCCAATCGCTGACTCTTCGCACTACAGCGACCGCCAGCGACGATTTTGCAGCAGTTCACACTCCTTCACAATTTTCACATATGCACTCTTTTCAGCAACTCGCTTGCAGCTAAATCCAATGCAATAACAACAAATAATAATTGTCTGCTTTGCTAAAGAATCAACAGAAATCAATCATGCAAAAGTAACACAAACACATATTCAAATGAAACCACATCCTCCAGGGAATCATTTGAATCCAGGAACCATTCCTCTGTGCAAAAGGTCCACCACACCAATTGTACCTCACTTTCGCACAAAAGACAAATGTCCCTATCTCAATTGGGCTGTCTTCCATGTCTCACGACAAACCCCACAAAACCTCAGCAGACAATTACAATGCAGTGTCTCCTACATTTTTTTATATCATCCCAGGATCTTAGGCTATGTCTGACCGGATAACAACCTCTCCACAATAAGCGCTAAACTCACACAATCATCTAAAATATTACCACATCATTATCATTCAATCTCCGCAAGATACCACACAATTGCCACAAACACTGCAAGCTCAGCATAAGTCATTTACACACAACCCTATTGATAGTTTCTCCTCTGCTGTTGTAATGTGCTCTCAAACGACTGGATCATCACCAAGAGCGATTTTCCAAGTTGAAACATGGGCACTAGGGACTGCAATTAGATCTAAGCTAATCTAAAGTAACAGTTTTCTAACCCCTCTACTTCAGGTACTAACCATCCTCAGCTACCATCTGAGAACACTCTGGGCCATTTCCTCAAATCAAAATTTGTTCAATAGACCTTTGTAGTAGCCTGAAACGAAGAGGGGCTAATTACAATTCAAATCTTAAAGTACAGTGTGATCATTAGGACCACACATTAAAAGCCTAAATCTGTAACAAAGTTAAAAGGTTTATTGCAAACTCAAAGCCAGACTAATATAAATCAATCTCAAGAACATACTGTAAAAGTCTAACATTATCAAAGGATGACCGAAACATCTAACAATATTTGTCCTCAACAACAGATAGCATATAAGTACCTCCGTTGCAGCCATACAAAATATGAGGAAAAGAACTTGATGGCTGGAAGAATTATTCTGATCCTTCTCTATATACATGGAAAAGATTAACAGCATCTAATAAACCCTACACTAACCTATGAATTGGGGAAACATTATTGAATGAAGGAAGCAAGAAAGGTGGCAGCATTTGAACCTCTGTAGAAGTTCTAAAAGTAAAGAGTCATGGGTAGCATAAAGCCACAGAATCAGAGATGCCAAGAGAGGTCTATACCTAGGTCTATACCTCTTCAAGTCTAAAGGGAATCTGACTAAACACAAGGTGTGTTCACATATTGAAATGCACAAAGAATATTTGAGAAAACATGACCTCATAGACATCATTTTTTATTTGAATCTATTTATTGAAATGCTTCCAATTATACAATACATTTGCATAGCAAAAGATGAATGGCGTGGCATGCAGAGGAATACATGACAGCGTACAATCTTTACAATACAATTTTGATAGTCATGTAATTGCAATAATACGGTTGAATCACAATGGCGAGTGTACACCAGTATGCCCAAACAAAAAGAGAAATACTAGAGCTCAGCTCCAGAATAGGACATATGACCAAGATGTTTATACTTTCACAATTAACAGGACTTCTGTATGGCAACCCCTGCAATGACGAGTAGGAAAGGTGGAGGGTCTGTGGAAACATAGCAGACGGTAGGAACAGATTCATGCATTTTGCTAAAGATTGAGCAATGAAACCTAAACAAAATATCCTAACAGACCCCAAGACTGAATCACCCACCACCATACCCCAGACTGACATCTCCAACAGATGCTGTGTGGAATATGCACAGCTAATGTCCACAACGAGAATGTGCATGAATGGTGTCATAATGAGCACTATAATCAACATCGGGCTACAGTTTGTATCTGCGCATCCAGTGCCCCTACTACTGTGGCAGGACTACATAGCGGTCAGTGATTAGACTGCAAATCAGATAAAATAGCATCCCAGTAAGTAGGAATGAGGTACTTTCGTAGTCCACCTATGTCCTCTCTGTGAAGAGCTACACGTTCTGCTTGCGCTGAATTGAGCATCGAGCACCCCAAAACTGTGATCGGTGGGGGCTTCTGAGATTACCATCTACGCTTAAGATGACACTTAGCCACTATTAAACTCAGATCGAAGCAGATGATCACCTTAGGTTTCCTATTCCTACGATGCAAACCCGGGAGACATATTTCCCACTTATGCATGTCCAGACATTCGGTGCAGACAGATAAAATTGAGGTGATGCTGATCCAGTAAGTGTGTAAACAGGGGCAGGACCAAAGCATACGCAGTAAGTGAGCATTTACGTAGAGACTATGTTGGCAAGTTGCATCTTCCTTGTGATAGAACCTATTAATGTTGGCAGTTGTGAGATAAGCCCTATGTACTATGTACAGCTGAACAAGCTTGAAGCAGGCATTTTGCGGCACATGCCATGGCCATACCAGTAAAACAGACCGTTCCTCCTCAGTGCAAGGGCATGCTAAGTCTGCCTTCCAGTGGTGATGTAAAGGGAGGAGCTGTAGAGTAGTGTGAGAGCTGAGTGAATCAGAGAACCAGCATATGAGGTGCCATCACATGCAGATATTGAATAAGGAGTTGCATGGGAGGTTCCTTGGTCATGTCTCCCAAATGGCACCCTAGTGTGGCAAATATTGAGATGTGCTGCAAAAATTGACCCTGCGGTATGCCATCCTCCTCCTTCTCCATTAATGTCTCATAGGTTGCCAATGTATCATCCCGAGATAGGTCCTTTAGTGTGTGTAAGCCTACTGCATGCCATGTTGTCACCTCAGCTGTTGATGTGGGCCCTCCAAGCCTGGGTGTGCCCAGCAGAACCAACCCAGGTGTTTAGGGGATAACATGGTTAGTGATGCACAGGCATCTATGAAAGCATTGATGTTCAACCTCCAGTAATAGGGTGCAGGTACCCACGTTCGTGTTCACGGTTTAATCCAGTGCAAAATGGTGGGCAGACTCCAGCTAGGAGAGGAAGTGGCTGTGTCTGACAGGTGCGAACCCATCAGCCACTTAGCTATCCATTGAACTTGGGCAGCAAAGTAGTACTGCTCAAAATGTGGTACTGCTAAACACCCCTTGTCCATGGGCGAACAGAGCTTTGCCAGTGCAGGCCCACACCGTGACTTGTTCCAGATGAATTTTCAGACTTGTAGGCAAACATGCAGAAGAATGTACCAGGGATATAAATGGGAATGTTAGTAAAGAAATGCAAAAGACGGAGCAAGACTATAATTTTTAGCAATGCCACCTTTGCCGTCTCCGCCAGTGGCAGCGTGCGCCAGAAGGCTATATGGGCACAGAGAGATGTTATCGATGGAGTGACATTACTTTCACAAAGATCAGTCCTGGAGATGCAAACCCGCACCCCCAAGTATCTGAATGAATGTTGCTGCCAGTCCAAGTGTATCCCATTGAAAACGAAGCATGGATCAGGAACATCAGGAAGAAAGAGGAACAGACAAGACATTGTCCAATTTACTCGCAGTCAAGAGATAGTTGCAAAATGGATCAGAGTTGAAGTCATCATCTCATGAATGTTGTACGTGTCCTTTATGCAGAGCAGCATTTCGTCAGCATATAAAGATATCACATGTGTTCCATCGCCCAAAGGGATGCTCCACTGTGTCCCCCGTAACACATGGCCAGGGCTAGTTGCTCAATTGCCAGTTAAAACAATAGTGGCAAAGGCGGGCAGCCCTGTCACGTCCCCCTGTGTATGGTAATGACATCCGAAAGAAGGGGCTCCATCTTAACCCTTATCAGGGGGTTGGTGTATAACAGTTTCCCTAAGCGAAGAAAGTGGTGGTCATCGCCATAAAGGGACAAAACATCAATGAGATACCCCCATTCCAAAGAGTCAAAGGCCTTTTTAAGGTCCAAAACCAGGCATTCAGCATGAAGCCACACATGCTGTACATAAGTCATGACTCTAAAGAAACAATCCAAATTCAGGGAGGTATTGTGAGCAGGGACAGACCCATTTTGATCTGGGTGAACCAAGGACGGGATCAGAGGTGCCAGATGATCCTCAAGTATTTTTGCCAGGACCTTATAGTTGGTATTAAGCAGAGTTGGTGGCCTGTAGGAGCCAACAAGCAGGGGCTCTTTGTTGGGCTTAGGCAAGCAAATTACCATTGTCTCTCTCTGAGGGCTCAAATGTCTGCCAATGGAGAGGGCTTCTTTGGACATTGTCAAAAAGAGTGGAGTTAGTTGGGTCTCATAAGTCTTGTACAGCTCAGCCAGTAATCCATCTGGTCCTCGGGACTTGCCAGTGGCCAACACTGTAATGGCATCTTTCATTTCTACTAGCGTAATAGAGCATCCAGTTAGGTTTGCTGGACTGCAGTGATTCAGGGCAGTGTAAGGTTGGCAAAGAAGGGGTTGTAGGTGTATGAATCTGCATCGTTATGGTATTGAAATACCTGTTTATAGTGCTGTGTGAGCGCCTCATGGATAGTATGTTGTGTGTTGAGAACTTGTTTCAGAGCATAGTGCCACTATGGCTTGCTGAGGCTGATCTTGATAGATAAGCCAGCCCAAGAGGTGTCCAGCTCTGTCAGCTGTGGCATGTGTACAAACCGAGTGTGCAGCATCATTAAAGCAGCACAATCTTTCTCACAGCGTGACATGCTCGCCCCGTGATTCCGCTAGTTTCCCTGTAGTACTGGGATCGCTAACCACCTGAGTCTTCAGGTCCAGAAAGAAACATTCTACATGACCTCATACACATCATATGTTTTCTAGTTCCCAGAAACTAACTTTCCACCTTGAGCATATTTCAATCTCTGCCTACAAAGTTTCATTGGTTCCTTCCTTCATCTGAAAGTACTGACTGTTAACACTTCCTTTTTTCTTCATTATAATTATTGGACTTTGCCAGCTCTTCTCCATCCCTCTAGCTCTGAAATACAGTGTGCTTTCCACTAACTAATGAATGCCTTTGGTCTGCACCTTTAGAGAAGAAAAACATGCAGAAAAACAACTTCAACATTAATGTTAAATGTCTTGACTCCGAGTTTAAGGCCCACAATCATGTTAACTTAACATTTCTCTTTAAAACATATTAGTTCTCCAATCTATATATGATCGGATAAATAAAATCTGTAATGATGAATCCAGCTATATATAGCCTGGTGCTCGTATATGTAGCAAAATAATAATACATGCAATTTTAAGCAAGAACGACAACTCTTAACAATTTATAAGGATGCATTAAACACACATATGATTCATTCTCACAAATTCCTTGCCAATGCACTGCATTAAATGCATTTTAGCACACCACCTTACAATTTAAACCTATAAAAGATTAATAACAGCAATCCAGATGCACCTAAAAAGTGAAAGCGTTAATATGCACACACACATATATGTCAAAACACACAATGGATGCACTTCTGTACATTTAATACATCGTATCCCACTAGTATTATTGCTTTACATGAGTAAAGTATATAGTCTAGCCCAGCGTAAAACAATGGAGACAAAATTATGCTACTCCACCCCTAAAATGCTGTAGGGTTCATATACTCAGACGTTGGTACGTGGACACAGTGTGATTATACTTGGGGTATACTGTGTACCATATGCAGTGAGCATGCATAGATGATTTGTTTGAATGAGACTAGTATACAGCTAGATATATTGAACAGGGCTGACACCCCATGAGTTGAAAAAAGGGACTGGCTATAGACCTGTTCCCACAAACAGCATGTGCTGAACTGTGGTAGGTTATTAGGTAGGACCAGACCCTGCACACAACCCACAGTTCATATGCTCAAAGGTCATGCACAGCGCAGGTTGTTCACATAGTGGTGACTAGTCCTTGGAGCCAGCCCCTGCTGCATGTGGCTAAAGCCTTCTACACTGGAGATTGGCTACATGGGGGGGGGGTCGAAATAGTGAAATATAAAAGTATGGAAGCTGGATATGGCATCATCAGAAACTCAAATATTTACCAAAACAACTTTTATGAGGGTACGTTCTGCTTGTTTTTGATTATGAAACAAGAACATATGTCCTTTGGTTAAAAAACAAACCCTAAAAGTCAACAAAATTGACTTCACTGAGAAACACATAATTCACCCCAATTAACTTCTCATGCGTTACACATAATATTACAGACAGTATTACAAGTTACTTCGTAAGTGGCTTCATTGGTGTCATTGTAAGAACTGGGGGTCTCTAGTTGAAATAGGGACCCTTGATTCTAGTCAGGGTAAGGAGGAAACACTCTTAGATAACCCCTGCTCACCCCCTTGGTAGCTTTGCACGAGCAGTCAAGGCTTATCAAAGGCAATGTGTAAAGTATTTGTACCAAAACTCACAGTAACACAGTCAAAACACCACAAACTGACTCCACAACAGTTTAGAAAAATAAAGGTATTTAATCTAAACTACACAAGACCAAAACAACACATTCCAACATACAAAGTTCAAGAATATGGTTGCAAAAGAGTTCTTAACGTTGCGATAAAATAATCCACAGTTGCGTGAAAAGTTCACATTTGTGTCACGTTTAGCAAACAGTCCCTTTTAAATGCAACAAAGTTCCAAAGCAGAAGCTGGTGCGGTGGAAAACAAGCGATGCCTTGCTCCTGAGACCCTGTGGAGGCAATACGACAGCCCCGCTGCAGCAGCGGGCGTGTTGCGACGAATCTGGTCTGTATGGGAAGGAAGGCGGACTTGTATGGATTCCGGTGCGTAGGTTCCGTAGGAAGTTATCTCGCAAAGGCGCGATGCCATGATCTTTGGAGTTGCGACAATCTCCGGGGCGACGATGCGTGGACCAGCGGTGATCTCTCTCTCGCAGCTCCTCGATGCGATGGCTTCTGTGATGATTCTCGCAGCGACATGATGCGATGATTTCACCCAGCGATGACAGGCTCTGCGACGAGGTTCGCAGGGGCGGAAATCTTTCCGCTAACAAAGGGTGCAACATCTTCAGGCAGCGGCGACTGGCGCTGCGACGATCTCGGTCTTCGTAGCGGCGGGGATTTTCTCGCTCGCCCGGGATTGCGATAGATTTTCTGTAGCAAAGTCTTTAAATCTTGGTTTCCAGCTTCCCAACACAGGTACAACTTCCAGAGGCATCACACATGGGCCAAGCACTTCAGGAAGGATAGAACTCTCTCAATAGAGTTCAGGAAAGCTGGGGGTGAAGTCCTTTTGTTCCTGGGACTTCATAACAGGGAGCCAGCTCTTCTCGGGCCCTTGGAGATTCCTTCAAGCAAGGGGACACAGCACAAAGCAAAGTCCTTCCCTTCTCCTTGGCAGCAAAGCAACAGTAGGTCAGTCCAGCAGAGCAACAGCAGGACAGTCTTCTTTCTTCAGTTTCAGCTTTCTCCTTGGCAGAGGTTCCTTCTCGATTCCAGGATGATATAATTTTCTGTAGTCAGGGGTCCTGTACTTCCCCTTAAAGTCTTTGTTCCCTTTGTGCAGGAGGGCTCTGAGGCCGGTCTGAACCAGTTCTGGGTGTTCCTTGAGCTCTTTTGTTTCCTGGCTTCTCCTTTTCTTTCAGAGTGAGAGGCAGGTTCGTCAGCCGCCCAGCAGGAGGTGGAGCCAGCATTGTGGAAGGCAGGCACAGCCCTATTCAGGCCCAGGTGCTATCTCCTCCCACCACTCAAGTTGCAAATGCAGTCATTCAGCCTAGGGCTGACTCAGCCAGCCTCCGGGGGAATCCCCAGCCCCTGTCACTCTCAAACCAGACAGTCAATTCACAACAGGCCAAGGCACACAGAAAGGTCAGACAAGAGAACAGCAACTTTCTAAAAAAACTATTCTCAAACACAGGAGTTAAAAATCACCTTTCCTACAAGATGTGTTATTAAATTCTGAGTTCAGGGATACCAGACTTGTATGTCCTATCTTGCTCTGATGGGATGATATGCTGGTAGCCACTGTAGCCAGCATCCCCCATGACATGATAGCCTATGGAGCAAGATAGCCTTGCAGCAGTGAAAACACGAAAATGGCTGTAAATCACTACCAGAGCATGTCACCTGCATAAGTACATGCTCTACCTTTCACATACACTGCACCCTGCCCAAGGGGTACCTTGGGCCTTCCATAGGGGTGACCAATGTGCACCGAAAGGGAAGGGTTAGGCCTCGTCAGTGGGGACACTGACCGGGAGGACATGGCAGTTCACAGACTGCACACAGGCACTGCAGTGGCAGGCCGGAGACACCATTTTAGGGCTACTCATGTGGGTGGCACAATCAGTGCTGCAGGCCCACTAGTAGCATTTGTCATCACCAGCCCTGGCACACCCAGTGCACTTTACTAGGGACTTCTTGGTGATACAAATATGCCAATCACAATAATAATTTACACAGAGAGCATATGCACTTTAGCACTGATCAGCAGTGGTAAAGTGCACAGAGTCCTATTGCCAACAGCCACAGGTCAGGAAAAATAAGGGAGGAAGAAGCAAAAAGTTTGGGGATAACCCTGCAAGAACGACCAGTTCCAACAGTCATCATATATTTTCTCACTATAAACTTCATCATGGGTTAGTAATCTGTAAATCTTGTGTGTGATACACTGTGAGAGACACTCAAGTCCATTCCATCAATTGCTGAGGAACAGCAAACTAGAGAGAAGACGATACTAGAGTCATACCCCAGACCTCTGTGCTACTACAAGAAATATATAGATATGGTTTTAATATTGAATACATATTGGAAAATGGGGTTCTTCAGCCATCATCCCATCAAGAAGAAATTCAATGCTTGCAGAGTGAAGTGTAAGCTTTGCAAGCAGGAATTGGCATACTTGAAACCTACTCATTTGCAACATCAATCATGTGACACATTTGATGGTGAGACATAAGTGTTCAATGAAAGGACAGAAAAGAGAAAAAGAAGAAAAGTAATGTACTTAGAAAACAATCACAAAATTACCTTCATAAAGATAGTTCAGCAGTAAGATATAAATCTTGGTAATAGAATGAAACAGCTATTATGCCTAATAATCAACTGTGGTTCAGCAGTGAAACATGCCTCAGACATTGCTGACCTCATCATTTGCCATGAAGTTTATGTGACAATTCTAACTGAATCGTGGCTTACCGAATTATCTTCCCCTTGCATGCATGTATTGGTTTCTCCCAACTTCAACATTGTTAGGCTAGATAGACTTAACAAGAAAGCTGGAGGTATCTCTTTCAAACACCGCTCTGATCTTTATGTTATTCAATTAACCTGCGACCCTCTGGAATCCTGTGAATACCTCAGACTTTCTATAGGAAATTCAGT
Organism: Lissotriton helveticus; assembly: GCF_964261635.1. NCBI lineage: Eukaryota > Metazoa > Chordata > Amphibia > Caudata > Salamandridae > Lissotriton > Lissotriton helveticus. The sequence continues at coordinate 2,072,243,550 of NC_136057.1, read as the reverse complement.
TTAATCAACTCTGCAAATTGCATGCATTTTACCATCCCCATGTAAGAATGCCCCTTTCATACATGATTTAATGTAGATCATTACACCAAATTCGTCCCCTCACCTCATCACCCAAACAGCAGTGTGCTGAGAGGCCCATTTGCACAGTGGTGGGAAAAGGGGCGTGGCCTCTGACCACCTCTCAGCAATCCCACTATGTGGGGCTTACTGGAGGTAACAGGTGGGCTAGTTGACCCCTAACAACCCTCAGCAGCGAAGGGGACTTCATTCCCCAACCAAAAACCCGCCAGGAGATACATTTGCAGAGTAGTGAAGAAAGGGGGAATGACCTCCTGCGACTTGTTTTAATTTTAGGAAGGGGACTGTGTGATCCCCTTTCCTTTACCCTTTGGGGTCCCGGGGACCCCATCCCCTGGGGACTGACCCTTTCTTTTTTTAACAATCACACAATGGGAGGGGGCCGCGCTGCCCCCCTCCGGAGGCCGATTTCTGCCCCTGGGACCCCATCCCCTGGGACCGGTCCCCTGTTTTTTTTACCAAAGGGGAGAGGGACATTGCAGCACCCCTCTCCCGGGGCCCGGACATTTTTTCTTTCTTTTTAAGGGAAGGGGACTTCTGGGCAATGAGGCCCCCTTCCCAGGGCTACTTTTGTCCCCAAGGACCCCATCCCCCGTGGCCTGCCCTCTCTTTTATTTATAATTTTTGGGAGTGGGGATGCATGGCCACCCTCCTGTGGCAATTTCTGCCCCAATGACCTCATCCTCCGGGGCCAGGCCTGATCCTTTTAAATGGGGAGGAAGGCCTGCACGGTCCCCCATACCTGGGCCATTTTTTGGAGCATGGCCACATTCTTGGGGAGCCTTAAGGCCTCCATGATCCCTGCGGGAGCTGGCATTGTTTTGGGGCAGAGGGAGCTGCAAACATGCAATCTCCCGTGGCGGGCATCCCGGGATATTGCTGGAGCCGAACTTATGGGGTGGCGGTCCCCAGGGCTATTTACGGCTCCAGGTTGGACACCCGGCCCCCCTCTCATCTTTGAATTAGCCCCGGGGAGGTGGTGGTCCCTGGGACTCTGTGGGGTGGGGCTGGCGCCCTCCCACATATTTATTTTGAAAATAAAGCCCTGAGCAAGATGGCTGCCAACACTTGGTTTGAAGTGTTGCAGCCAATCAGATTTCAGGCACGATATCGGGAGGTTTTGCAGATCCTCTGCATCCCCACTTGAATATCTGATAAATATTTACATTTCTCAGGAACTACTGAACATATTTCACCATTTAACAATAAGAGTGCACTCTGCACCAAGTGCTACCTTTCTACCAAATTTGGTATAATTCAGTTCAGCAGTTCAGGCTGTAGCTGCGTCAACAATTCCCTATGAAAAAACATGGATGAGAAGCGTTTGGCAGCCCCCATTTCTTGGCCCCCTCTTGACGGATCCCCAGGAAACTTTGAACACTATAGCTAAAGTGAGTGGGCCATTATTTATATATGTAGTTATTATTAGGACATAGTTTCCACAGGAAAAACAGGTTTTGACTGGGCTATAACTTTGGCGTTGGTTGACCAATCTTCATGAAATTTTCCTCAAAAAGTCTCAAACTCGGTTTTTGTTGTCATGGAAGGATTAAGAGTGATCAGTAGAGTGGGAACTGAGAAATAGGGGCACAAATAAAGGGTGCATTTGTAATGTTAATTCTCAGAGGAATGCATTGTCAAGCCTACAGCCGAACCGCTGGACGGAATTACACCAAATTTGGCAGAAAGGTAGATGTTGTTACGCAGATTGTGCTTTTTAGGTCGAGCCTAAGTGTCGGACCTTTTGTATACTTTAGTATACTTCTGTTGTGGGATTAAAGCGACCCGCCTGCTTTTGATTTTTTTTGTTTCAGTGTCCTATAAAAATCCTTGCTTGCTAGTGGTCAGTCCTGCCTCTTTGTCCCTCCTTTTCTTTTCTGTTCCTCCCACACAGAAGGGACTAAGTAGTGTCCTATTCCACTATGCTTCTTTATATATCTTTAGGGGACTATTTTCTTCTTGGTATCCTGCTCTTTTACTGTTTTGTTGTGTTCAGCCTCTGCAACATAGCTGCCTACTTACCATTCCTCCGTCCCACCTCCTCTACTTGTAAATATACCTTTCCTCCCTACCACCTTCTCTTAATGCCACAGTTGTGTTTGTGCTATCTCCCACACAGTGCCTCCAGCTCCATTGCTTGTAATTTATTTTCCCTTTTCGCACTTTTCGATGTCCCACCTCATTTGGGATTTGTTTTGGTAGGATATTCACTTGATATGGGCTTCTGTTTTTAAATTACTCTGATTCTCTACATTCTACCTTTTTGGGCTTGTGTCATTTCCTGTCCCAGTCTTGGACCCTGCCGTGCACTTAGATCTGAGTCTGGCATGAGTCTGGAACAGGAAAGGACATCCCATATGGTTGTCAGCGTTCAGCTCAAATTTGAGCTTGTAGCTTCTTTTTTGAATTTTGAATCACCTGTTCCCTGTTCTCGTTGTAAGGAGCAGTCACGGCTTCGAGAGCTCTCAAGGCTGCGGGGAGAGGTGTATGCACTGGTCCCACATGCCTGGGGGATAATTTGTTTGTAAATGTTTGTTTATTTCACTTTGCAGCTCTGAGGAGGCTTGTGCATGTGACAGAGTAGTGGTAACACCTTCTGCCGGTTCATTGGCTTCACGGGCGACTGCTGATAATTGATTATTATGATTACAAATGCTAAAAGTGAAATGTAAGTGAGGGAAGCAGTGTTGCTTATTCTTTCCTGCGTGCCCATGATGCTGCAGTGAGTTTGCTTCTCTCTGGACTGCCGTGGGTGTGTGCTTACGCTCACCTGGACTGTACCAAATGTGAAGCATGAGGAGACGCTGCTTTGAATGTTTAAAAACTAACAAAAGAAAATAAGTTCTGCCGCAAGCACATTTTATGTGAAAAACAGCCTTGGCCGCTGGGCAAAGCTTGTCTCCCCCCCCCGTGGCATGGCAAGCAGGTATGTGTGGCACTTAATGGAGCGCTGGACAGACGACACACCAAGCATGATACACGATCTCGGCTCCAAGGTCACGTGCAACCTGGAGCATGTTTATTTATCCCCTCAGACCAAGCCCGGTCACAAGGGGTGCACAACCGCAACAATGAACTTATTAGAACCTATTTTACAGCACTCTATCCAAAGTATACAAGACCATTTAGTCATCAAGGTAATATAAGCTTGAATATAATAATCTGCAATGTGCCCAGTTCAAAACTGAAATCCAAAGTTAGACTTCTCTCTTCTCGAGACATAAATGACTGCAAAAGTACAAAATGTTCAATATTTCCACAGTTGTTTTATTATTTGTTTGGTCCAACAGACATCAGACGACATGTGTTTCGACTTTTGCAAAACAGTTCCTCAATATTGTCTCAAGGCATCCATGGCCTTTATCTACAGTTAAAATCGTTCACAAGTCCAAATCCAACTAGTCCGTAGGATTTCTAGAGTAAACCAGAAAAAGTATATGGGCATGCAATGTTGAATCTCCAACGCGTGTTGTATAGGTCGGTATATCAACAGTTCATGGCTTGCGATGCGAGACATGCGCATACAGAGCTGGAAAACACAAAGCAGCGTTGGGTCACGGTTGTCAATTGGCGTACTGAAGCGAGGAACTTATCAAGGACTCCACGCTGTGCTGCGTCACTGTATGCCATTCTCCTGCATAACCTGATGCAGAAACTACAACATTTGGAGACGGTGGTGGTGACAGTGTTTTTACAGCAAAAAAAGTGAGCCCATGTTACTCAGCATGATACCATAGGGGAGGATGGTCGAAGCACTTGAGCAAACCAAACACTCACCCCCAGTCAACTGATCTGGGTTTAATCCATCATCAATCTTTAGCTCACTCCACCACCCCAGTTCAGGTATGGCCATATGCAAATCAATCTGACCCTGTGCCTCATGGGAACAGTCCAGCCCGTACTGCCAAGCCATGTCTTCCCTGGACGGGAAATAAGCATCCTGAGACCGGTCTCTGGTTCATAACCCTCATCAGCCAGGCTATCTTGAATCCAATAACAAAGTAAGCAAGGGACCCACGTCTGGGCATACCCTGCCAACTTAGGCCGAACAAAGCGACACCAAAGGGGATGATGGACAGAGCACTTGAGCAAATCAAAAACTCACCCCCAGGCAACTGATCTGGGTTTGATCCATCATCATTCTTTAGAGCACGGGACCCACGTCTAAGCATACCCGTTCCACTCGGGCTGACAAATGCGAAAACAACAGTTGATGGACAGAATGCAGAATAATGTCATACATCCACCCCAGTACAGAGATCTGGGCCTAAATTCATAGTTGTTTTGTTCACCAAGCCATTCCAGTTTGGCAATTTGGGCTGGACTGTTCCCATGGGGCACAGGGTCAAGACTGAGTTGCATATGGCTGGGTTCAAACTGGAATAGCTTGGTGAACAAAAAAACGATGTATGTAGGCCCAGATCTCTGTACTGGGGTGGATGTATGACATCATTCTGCATTCTGTCTATCAACTGTTGTTTTCGCATTTGTCACCCCGAGTGTAACGGGTATGCTTAGTCGTGGGTCCCGTGCTCTCCATGCCACTGGAATCAAGCTATCCTGGCTGATGAGGGCTGAAAGCTCGAAACCGGTTCTAGGATGCTTGTTTTCAGTCCAGGGAGGACCTGGCTTGGTAGTTCGGGCTAGACTGTTCCCATGGGACACAGGGTCAACACTGATTTACATATGGCTGGGTTCAAACTGGAATGGCATGGTGAGCAAAAAAAGATGGATTTAGGCCCAGATCTCTGTACTGAGGTGGATGTATGACATTGTTCGGCATTCTGTCCATCAACTGTTGTTTTTGCATTTGTCACCCCGAGTGAGACGGTTATGCTCAGACGTGAGTCCCGTGCTCTCCATGCCACTGGAATCAAGCTATCCTGGCTGATGAGGGCTGAAAGCCTGAAACTGGTCCTAGGATGCTTGTTTCCAGTCCAGGGAGGATCTGGCTTGGCAGTTCGGGCTGGACTGTTCCCATGGGGCACAGGGTCAAGACTGATTTGCATATGGCTGGGTTCAAACTGGAATGGCATGGTGAGCAGAAAAACGATGGATTTAGACCCAGATCTCTGTCCTGGGGTGGATGTATGACATTGTTCTGCATTCAGTCCATCAACTGTTGTTTCTGCATGTTACTCAGGAGCCATGTCTGGTGACTCTGTAGACTCCAACAGTCAATGTTTTTAATCTCACGGTCAAAAGTTCAAATTCCTGCAGGTTCACTTAGCCTTTCGTCCTTTCGAGGTTGATAAAATTAGTACAATTGAGTTGCATAACAAGAGAGATCTTTTCATTAATATTTGAGCCATTATGTACAACTAACCGAGCTGCACACAAAGACTGCACTACACTTCTTTCTGGAGAAGTTCAGATGGCACCACCCAAACAGAACCCTGGAGTCTACATTACTGTTTTTGGCAGTGGTAGCAAAAAGAATGACCTGGAGACATCATATTCTCCTTACTGGAGTCAAAGGCCTGGAATTATTTCCCGGTCAAAGTTAACACATTAACTTTCCCTCTACTGTTCAGAGGCCCAAATAACCTTTTATCAGTTTAAGTTTACCAAAAGAACAGCTGTGCTAAATCCAAACACTTCGGGTCTCATTTATGAGGCCCCTTGTACCGCTGGAACATCACTTTTTGTGACGTTGCGTGGTGCAGGAGCCTGCTCCATATTTACGTGGCAGCACTAAGCCACTTTCTTTGGCTTAATAAGGCCTCGTAAATATGGCTCCAATTAACGCAGTTTATGTGTTAAAGGGGTGTGCACTGGGTGTTGCTGAGGGCAACCCAATTCACAACGCACATCTAAATAAAAAAAATTACCTCCTCAAATATCATAATGAATTACCAATTACAGAAGTAATATAAAAAGTTTTAAAACACTCCTAAAAATGATTTAACTTCCCACACTTTACCCCTATAATCCCCACAACCCACTGTTAAAATTAAACTATAAAAAAATTAATTACACAATTAAAATTGAATTATAATTTAAAAACTAATAGTATTCAATAGCTAATTATAAAGTAAGTAAAATGAATTTACTGCCCACTTGACCCCTATAACAATAAAACCCGCACACAAAAAATATAAACAAATACCCTAATTAAATATAAATTCATTAATATTAATGATCAACTAATTTTTTATTAATTAAAAATGACTTCCCACCCTTTACCCCTATAAACCCCACAACTCACACGTAAAATGAATTACTCAAATTCCATATTTAAATTTTCAATAAATTAAAATTGATGAACAACCACTTATTAATTAACTAAACATAAATTACTTCCCACCCTTTACCTCATAAAGCCCACAACCCACACCAAAAAAAATCACACAATTACCATAATTATTTACCAATTGATTTATTAATATTAATTAACAACCAATGAATAATTAAGTACAAATAAATTACTTCCCACAGTTAACACTATAAAATCTAATTAAATAAATAAAAAATAATCATTAATTTATTATAATTAAATGACTTCCCACCCTATTGCCCTATAAACCCACAATTCACAATAGAGCTAAAAAATGCAAAATTGTATTAAAATAAAATTCTGAACTACACATATAATAAAAATATAAACAATACTTATACAAAAAACATACATCACATTCATTTAAAATATAAACTAAATTAAAAAAATCGGTATTTTAAAGATATATCAGGCACATTCATCACGAAAAAATGCCTGCAAACATAGCGAATCGTAAAAAAAGGCTTTTTGCAAGCGCAAATTAGCCGTTTCCTATGCAGGTACTCATTTAGCAAAAAAAATAAACAAATTCGCAAAAATAAGGATTAGCACAAATTGTGAGAACCAAAATGCGAATCCTTATTTGCGATTTCCCTAACTGCGATTGCAAATAGTGATTCTCTAATAAAAAAATTGCAAACCAAAGCATGAAAACTCACAAATTGCAATTTGCATGAACATCGCATTTTTGCAAGTGCAGAATAAGGGGAATCACAATCATTTTTTAAGTTGTGAAAAAAAATCACACAGGTGCAACCACTCAAACATATTTAAACTGACCTAGAAGGCCCCTGGAGCTTTTCACAATGGCAGTGCTCTACGTGATTGCGAGGAGGAGGAGGATCCAGGCAGAAGCACAGCGGAGATTGAGAATACAGGAGCGGGTATTTAGAGTGCGCATCACATTGTTGGGGCAAGCAGAGGATGAAATTTACAATAAGTACAGGCTGAATGGTGCAATGATCCTACACCCGATAGCAGAATTGGAGCCCCCTAATGCAGCGCAAGACCCGTAGGACCGATGCCTTCCCCTCCCATGTACAGGTCCTAGGTTGCCTGCACCTACTTGCCTCAGGCAGTTTCCAGAGGGTAGTAAATGTTACTGGAGGGGTATCACAAAGCTCCTTGTCACATTACTTCAAGTCCTTCCTGAACGCCATGATGACAAGGTTCCACACCCACATCACCTTCCCCACAAGCCAATAGGATTTGAACAAGACAAAACTGGACTTCTACCAGGTCGCACAGTTTCCACATGTGATTGTATGCATAAACTGTACACATGTTCCCACATGTCCCCCAGCAGCTAATTAATACATATTCAGGAACCGGAACCCACACCCGTCTGCTCAGAGGTGAATTTGGGGAAAGACATCTGCTCGGTAAAAACATATACTTATTTTCTATACAAATAGACAGAAATGTAAATGCATAACAGTCGCTAACCCTTTGCTTACTACCCTGTAGGTGACAGCGCATACGCTGTGCGGAACTACATCTTGATACCGTACCCCAACCCAGCCACACCACATGAACAGAGGTACAATGCAGCCCACATCAGCACACGCAACATCATTGAATGCATGTTTCACTACTGAAGAGTCACTTCTGCATACTACACAAAACTGGTGGAGCATTGCAGTACCGTCCAGAGACCTGCTGCCGGATTGTGGCTGCAAGTGCCATGCTGCACAACATTGCCACCAAGAGAGGTATACCCATCAAGGTGTCCGACAGTGAGTCTGAGGGGGACAACCAACCATCCACACAACTCTGACAAGTGCATGTGGCAAGCACAGCAGAAGGGCAATGGAGCTGTGCAGACATCACACAACATTATATCTGAGGTATGTAATGATGAAACAAGACACTTAAATGTCAAACAGAAAAGTATTTACTGACATGAGCCCATGTAGTATTTTGTAGCCACACAGAGATTTGTGATCAATAGAACAGTGATTGCATTGAAAATAGAGGGAAATAAACAATATCAGGAGCCTTTGAACAATCACTATAATGGTTTTGATCATGGTTACATCAACATGGGCAAATGAAGAAGAACATGTCTGTCTAGCGCTTCCTGCCACGCACCCCCAAAGGCCTTTTGCCTGCATCGGCTACATCCCCCTGATGTGCAACAGAAGGTGTTGTGCTGCGGGTACTGCACCTCCTGGCAGTGGTCACTGGCATCGTCAGGCTGCTAAGGCTGGATGCCTCCTCACTCCCCTCCTCCCCCGTTAAGTTGCTGCCACCAACACTACCAGCCTGGATCTGTTCCACGGCAGTGGTCACTTGTCCACGGGCACTGGCCACATCCCCACAACAATGGCCCATATCAATTTGCATGGCCACGGATCTACATGACAGCGGCGCAGTGGTGTTGCTGAGCTTATTGTTGGACCTGGTATAGGCTGCCATGCGCATCGTGCACTGCCGATGCCTGTGGTCCTCAAACAGCACACTGGTGAGCTCCTGTATGCTAGTGTTAGTCTGCCTATTTCCATCCACTACCGATGTGGTTAGTTCCCGCACACTGTCTGTCTTGAGGCTGATGTTCTTTGCAAATTTTGATAGGTGCAGCTGGATTGACCCCATGTGTCTTGCTTGTAGGCGCTGCACCCACAACATCTGGGACTCCATGCCACCCCACACATTTGGAGCCTGTTCTTCCTGTTCAGCAATGACGGACCTGGACCGGCACCTCCATCCATGTTGGACCAGTGCCTGGGGTGTAGGTGTTGTGTTCACAGGAGGCTGGCTGATCAAAGGAGTGGGTACAGGAGCAAGCTCTGATTCCATGGGCAGCAGTAAGGGAACTTGTGCCCTGTGTTTTGTGTGTGCAGGGGTGTGCTTTCTGGGGCAACTGGAGTCTCCACATCAGTCTCTGCAGGAGTCTCAGAGATGTGTAGGCATTCGCTGTCTTCCGAGTCTACTTCAGCTGCATCTGTGATGTGAAATAGTGCAATGTTAGTTTGTGTTAAGGTTACTAATGTGTGACATTAAGCATATTTGGCTCCCATTAAATCACTGACTGCCATGCAGTGGTGGCGTGTATTACTTGCCATTGTTGTGTATGACTGCCCACTTGACTGACATTCCTACAACTTCCATAATGCATTGGGTGCATCAGGGAAAACATGGACTGGAGTTTTACCTGTACGCTGGGGTTGGACTGGGGGCATATGCACAATTGAACATTACTTAGCAGTGTATGGTGGCATACATCTTACCTTGTGTGGTACTAGCCACGCCAGATGTGTCCAGCTGGGTCACTCCCACCACGGCTTCCGGCTGGATTGTGGCCTCCACCAGGTCCTCCACGGCTGTGTTGTCTGGAACTGTAGATGGGCCCCCTCCTGTGCTCCTGGCCTCCTTCAGCCTTTCTGCAATTCGCTCCTTGGCACAGCTACGCAGGTCGTACCTCCTCTACTTGAGGTCATCTATGCTGCGGTGTGTGACACCCACAGCATTGACCTTGCTCTTGATATGCAGCCATATCCTGCGTTTTTCTGCCTCTGGCACTTTAAGTGAAGGTTTACCAAAGAGCTTGTCATGGCTCTTGGACACCTCCTCAATGAGGTTTTCTAGTTCTCTTTCACTGAATTTCAGTTTTCTCTTCCTGGGCGTGGCACTCTCCCCTGATGTCTGATCCATTCTGGTGCACAGAAAGTTACAGCAAACAATCTTGGGTGATGAATCAACTCAACTCCAGCACTCTGCTTCCTCCTCTCACCTGCTCTGAGCACTGAATGAAGCATGGGCTGGATGACTTCCTGGCTGTGATGTCAACAGCATGCTTCCAAAGCGACTTGCTTTTTGCAATTTCGCAATTTGCGATATCGCTATTTGCAAAATCGCAAATTGTGTTTTTCAGAGTTTGCGCAACTGTTCTGTGAAGTCGCTATTCTCATTTGCTATTATTACAGATTCAAAAATGTTTCGCTAACAGGTTCATGCATTGAGGTTAGCGATTTCTAAATAGCAATTCCTTATTTTTCGCTATTTAGGAATTGCTAAAACTGATTTTGATGCATGTACATGCGTATTTTTGCAAACAATAATTATGACTTCTATATTTTTTAAAACAATATTTCTTACCTTAAATTTGATATTCTTGACCACTATATTCTTGCTGGTGATATTTCTGAATGACAATATTTCCGACTCGATATTTGTGTATGTCAACATTTCCAACTCGATATTCTGTCTCAGCACCATATAGGTGCATGTGTGTTTGTGGATGGCTGTGTGTTTGTGTATTTATAGATATAAGTAGTGTCTAATATGAAAGTAGTTGTTAACATTGGTTCATTAAGAATATGCTGGTTTCTAAGCAGCAACTTAGTGTGATGCTGTAGTGCGTACTCAAAGTGTGCATGTATGGAGAAAGGTGGTAGGGATATGATGGTACGTTACATTGGAGTAACCTGAGATATGAGGACTATGAGAAAGGGGTTGTGAGTGTGTTAAGTGTACTAAAATGCGTTGTTGGTATGTCACAATAAGCAGATAGAGTTCAGTGACTATTTGTGTATGTACATGGCTTACCTGTATAATTTGAAAGAGCCAAGAATGATTATTAGGGCTCTATAAGTTAATCTGATTGAGAGGTAGGATTGTTAGAGTTAGGTAGAAATATTTCAATGGCTGTGTAACGTTGGATTTGTTCATTTTAGTGATAGGTGTTGTAATGTGTTGGACAGCAAGACAGTTTGTAAAAATATAGACATTAACAACATATTTACAAATCTGCAGGTCCTATACATTCTCCAACCTTTTCTATAACAAAAGCTACCTCTGAACGATTAAAATAGCCCAAAGTTACTGCTGACTTTCACAGATATTCAATTAGTGAACACATTGGAGACAATTACAATAGCGGGCCCACCTATCTGGATTTCTAGTAATGGCCATCTAGATGGGTATCACAATATTGGATATACATATCTTTAAGATAAATATTTGAGTTGAAAAAGTAAATAAAATTATACTTATCTTTGTACAATACCTTCATTGTATTACGATAGTTTATATTCTGGAGAGAATGCTTTGGCTGGATGATAGTTAAAATGCTGTATTGTAGTGGCACACCAACCACTCTAATGCATCAAGGAGGTTACTACCAGCAGCCAATAAAAGCTTTATTATTATACAATGCTACTGACATTACAGTCACAACAGTAAATGCACTCTAGAAGAAAGGAAATACTACACTAAACTATAAATGTCCATAACCCGATATGAGCTATTACTCAAAGAGCAGTTTAGATATGTTTTAAATGTTCAATCATTTTGTTTTCACACATTGCAGTATCAGTTTAACAGAATACATGATTTGCTATCAAATATGTGCATTCCATTTGGGTTTAAGACACTCAAAGAACTTCTTGTTTTTGTCTTGCAAAGTTATCTTCTTCAATATGGTTATAAATGATATCCACTGATTTAAGTACTGTGCTGGGCTGCACTTGATGAAGCTACTTGCAGGGTGCTGGCAAGCAACAACTAGCTCTCAAGCAACCCTTCAGAGACCCCTCTTTTAGTGTCTTTGTGTTATCCATTTATTACCCAGCTGTGTATTAGCAACGTTTCCACTTACCTTTGTACTTTTTGGGCCAATGAAGTTTGAATTGAAATAGTTTTCTGTTGTGAGTGGAGGTTTTTGGAAGAGAAATAACACTTCAATGCAATGCAATTGAAACAGCATTTGAAAGTGGAAGTCTATATTGAGATAGCTTGCTTTATTTCCTCTTTTTCTGGTTTGGTGGCAGTAGTAGACTTCCATGTTAATTTTTGTTAATGTCAATGAAAGTTTCCATTTGCTGTGTTTTGCTTTTAGTATAATACGTGTTACAGTGTAATGCTATGTTCTTTGTGTTGTGAGTGTTATGAATACAGATGTATGAATGTGTTCTTGTTTTTTGCCGTTATATTTTACATTATTCCAATACTTTTCAATATTTGTGATCATTTCAGAAATAGTCTGAAAAGCCTCCCCTTGCATTTTACCTTAGTTAGGGCATTACTTTATCCTTTTCAAATATTTTTAATGTTTGCAAATAGTAGGATAAATGTCATTAAGTTATATAATCTGCCTTTGAAAAAAGATGTCTTTCTTGAATTATGATGATGTGCCAATTTATATTAGCAAATATTTTCAGGAGTCAGGACTGGAGTTTGACCTGTACACTGGGGTTGGACTGGGGGCATGTGCACAATTGAACCTTACTTAGCAGTGTAGGTGGCATTTATCTTACCTTGTGAGGTACTAGCCACGCCGGATGTGTCCAGCTGGGTCACTCCCACCACTGCTTCTGGCTGGATTGTGGCCTCCACCAGGTCCTCCAGGGCTGTGTTGTCTGGAACTGTAGATGGGCCCCCTCCTGTGCTCCTGGCCTCCTTCAGCCTTTCTGCAATTCGCTCCTTGGCACGGCTACGCAGGTCGTACCACCTCTTTTTGAGGTCATCTATGCTGCAGTGTGTGACACCCACAGCATTGACCTTGCTCTTGATATGCAGCCATATCCTTCATTTGTCTGCCTCTGGCACCTTAAGTGAAAGTTTACCAAAGAGCTTTTCATGGCTCTTGGACACCTCCTCAATGAGGTTTTCTAGTTCTCTTTCACTGAATTTAAGTTTTCTCTTCCTGGGCGTAGCACTCTCCCCTGATGTCTGATCCATTTTGGTGCACAGAAAGTTACAGCAGTTTCTTCAAAGATTATCCAGACTTTATGCAGTAAAAAGCAAGTGTTTGTTGTTAGAAGTGGAAAGTAACCTGGTGGTAGACATTCGTAAATGTGCTTAAACCTAACAAAAAGTACCTCAAAGAACATCTGTTGTCTTCCAGTACAACAATTGATAAAATGCAAAATAATTGTGTTACAAATTGGGTCTCTAGTTGGTAAAGGTTTGCATCCTGTCCCAGTAGGGACCACAATCCTAGTCAGGGTAAGCTAGATACACACTTTAAATTAACCAGTGCTAACCCTCTGGCAGCTTGGCACAAGGCAGGCTTAACTTAAGAGACAATGTCTAAAGTATTTGTGCAACACACACATACACACAGCAATGAAAACACCACTATAAGACTGTACACAGTTTTAGATCAATGGAGAATGTTTGTGTAAGTAAAACAAGATAAAAATGACAACAATCTTAACAGTAGGAGTTGAGATATGTATTTTTAAAGAATAAACAGTGCTTAGAAGTCAAAAACCTAAAGGGTTACTTGAGGTTATGAGGGACTGGGGTAAATCCAAATTTCAGGTTGACTGTGATGACGGGCAGGCCGGCTATAGGACTCAAGCAGGTCCTGCTGAAAAAGAACCTTGGATGGAGCAAAGCATTGACACTGAGGGCATGCTGCATCGTCGTCATTGAGCTCTGTTGAGATGCAGGCAATGTGTCGTCATCCAGCCATGCAGATCCTCGTTGTTGTTAAGAAGAGCGTCATTGTCGGGTCGTGCAGGTTGTAGAACCACTGTCGTTAAACAGCCCCTGTGTCGGTGTCAGAGTGCAATGCTTCAGTTCCGTTCGGCGCAAAGGTGACCATGTATCAGTTTTGTTGAAAAACAGCTGTAGAACCCACTTCTGAGGGTAGGACTCACAAGTGGCAGAGTCCAGCAGTACCAGCATGTTTGTAGAAAGTCCTTTGTGTTCCTGAGACTTCAGAAAACAGGTGGCAAGCCAAAAAGCCATTGGAGTCACTCTAGGTTTAAGTGGGATAGATCCAGTCCTTGTCCTCGGCTAAGCAGAGATCAGCAGGCAGCAGGGCAGCTCAGCAAAGCAGAGAAGTATTTCCTAAAAGCAGTCAGTCAAGGTAGATGGTAATCCTTACAGCACAGCAGTCTTTACAGCAGCAGGGTACTTCCCAGGTCTACTAGTGTATTGTCTCAGTAGGGTCAGAGCCCCTGTATGTACACCCAAATATGTCTTTGAAGTGGGGGTGACTGCAAAGACCTTCTTGAAGTGGACATGTCCCCTTTCCTTGCAGCCCAGCCTGCCAGGCTATCTGTGTGGGGGGTAATAAGTCCTTTGTGTGAGGACAACACACAGCCTATTCAGATGTAAGTGTCCCATCCCCCCTTCCTACCAAGGAAGGCTGTCGGGATGGAGATGAATCCAGCTGAGTCTTCTGTCAAATCCACCCTTTGTGTCCCTTTGTGTGTTTGTGGCTGTCTAGAGAGAATGCACATGGAGTAGCTGTCACCCAGTCTGCAGACACAAGAGCATAGTTAAAAGCTGAGAAATGCAAATGTTCTAAAAGTGGCATTTCTAAAATAGTAATGTTAGATTGAATTTTGCCACCAAAGATGTTTTATCATTACCAATTTAAAGACATGAAACGATTTAGCTACTCTTTTCTAGTCTGGAATAACAGCTTTAAAATGTTTCAAGGATATTTCAACACTGGCCTATGAGAGGAGAAGGCCTCACAGTTGTGAAAAACAAATGTGGCTGTTTGTCACTACCAGGATATGTAAAACTTAAAGGTACATGTCCTACCTTTTACTTACACAGCACCCTGCCCTTAGGGCTACTTAGGGCCTATTTCAGGGGTAACCTATGTGTAAGAAAAAAGTAGTTTAAGGCTTGGCAATTGATTTTAAAGGCCAAGTCAATGTGGCAGTAAACTGCAGTCACAGTCCCTGCAATGGAAGGCATTTGACAGGCTATGTATGTAGGTAGCACAATTAGTGCTTCAGACACAATAGTAGCATTTGAAGTACAGGCCCTGGGTATATGGTATAACACTTTCCAAGAGACTTACTAGTAAATCAGATATGCTGATCAGGTGTACACTAATGCCTCTTTCTGCTCTGTAAAGTAATGTAATGTAATGTAAATTGATACTTGTATAGCGCACTACTCACCGGCAAGGGTCTCAAGGCGCTTGTACGAATAAGGCTGTGGAACCCATCCTGGCTTTCCCTGTGAGGTGTCCACTCCTGGGCACCCCCAAGGTGGAGGCCAGGCATCCTTAGCGTTGTGGGGGCCATTGTGGAGATTAAGCAAGCTATTGCCCAGAGTTGCAGAGTGGGACTCCATGATTGGAATAGGCACCGAGGCGAGAATTATCAGGTCTGTGGAATTTTGAGCCCAAGACCCGTCGAGGCGGGGAATTGAACCCTGGTCCCGGGCTAGACCTCTGCATCAGGGTCTGCCGCTCTAACCATTGAGCCACACTTCTCCTGCTCTCTGTTACTATCTCTCTCTCCCACTATAGAATTGTGGATTCTGTGCAAGTATGTATGCACTTGAGCATTAAACTATGAACAAATCCGTGTGCTAGTTGAATTAAGATGGATAGAAATCTGGGGATTATGTGTTTGGAACACAAGGGTACAGTTGGACACCATTTGTTGGGTCAGTGATACTTAAGATTAAAAGTGTAATTTAAACGATGTTGCTACTATGTACAGGAATGTGACAATATAATTAATTTCCGTGTAGATATACCTGTTTCATTTTATTAATTGACACCTTGATGTTTTTAAGCAATGACTAAATAACAGATGATTTGCCTTACCTTTTGTATAAGGTTAATTTTATAAGTATTTCTGAAGATGGGAAAACTCTTGAAATGCTCTGACTGAAATCTGCTAATTGTGAACAAGTTATGACATGAATGTCATCCCGGAAAATGAATATTACACATATGAAGAAATAATATTTGAAATTGATTAGTGCATTTTCACTGTGAAGATTGCCCTCATTAGATTGAGGGTCAATATTGTTTTCCTCTCAAGCCATTTGCTGTCCATCATCAAGGTTGTGCTCAGGCATTTGTTTGTACAAATTAAACATATGGTCAAGGGCTCATTGGATAAACTGTTGATGTGTTGATCAGAGCTGATTTTAAAGAGTTTGTAATACCATATGCGGAATTTCATAAGCCGATTGGACAGGATCTATGATAGAAAAAAACACTGAAAAGAATGATTTGCCAGCAAAGCAGAATGAAAAACAATTATAGGCATACTCAACCCTATGTAAAAGCAAATGTATTGTTTATAGACATAGGGGCACTTGCTTCAAAGGTTTTTGCGATTGCAAACGGTGCGATTCGCAAAAATCGGCTGTTTGTGATTGCAAAATGGCCTTTTGCGATGCATGAAAGTTTTTGGGGCACGCAATTTAAGTAATCACACTTTTTTTGCGATTTCCTAAATTGCAATTGCATTTAAGGAATCCCAATTTGCGTTTCAATAAATGCAATGCAAGAAGCACTTTGAAATAGCGATTTCGCTATTTGGGGCCGCAGATTACTGAGAAATTAAACTGGTCGGTAATTTGCAAAAATTTTGAAAAATGCCCATGGAGCATGTGTGTGCGCAACATGGGTGCACACCACAATTTCAGGGTTGCAACAGGGTGTCCTTCTGACATCCTTGCACTCTTGAAATTGCATTGAATTTGCATTTATTCCTATGGGCCTGTAGGCCCAAAGGAATGAATGGAAAGCCATTTCTTAATTGCGACTCGCAATATGTGAGTCTGGTTTAGGAATCGCCATTTTTATAGCAATTCCTACATGCACAGGCTTTTGCGAGTCCTTAATTGAGATTCCTTAATAATTGCAATTAAGAACTCACAAAATCCTACCTTGATGCATGGGCCCCATTGTTTAGAGATTTTTCAAGTGAGAGGCAATGTTTTCAGTTTTCCATTTGCCTAGGGGCCATATGAGGAATACAAAATGCTTTCCACTCCCAGCTTTCTGCATATGCCCTTCCTAAATAGAAAGTATTGTTTATACCTCAAATTGATATGATCTTATACAGTTGATCATACACTTGAAATATATCTGCTGTGGACACCTGACCTGAGCTGTTTCAGGGGGAGGACAAAACGGTTTTTTTGTTTAAATGTGATCAGGGATATCATGATGTGTTTTAATTGTTTGAAGGGTGGCTAGATAATAATTAAATTGATCCTACCTGAATGCCAGACTTTTTGTGCTAATGAAGTAGCTGTGCTTGATGAATCTGCATAAAATGCTGCAGGCCCTGCTTCCAACCCAACCATGCACATACAAATAGAGGAAGCATTATAATAATAAATATTAAACTGATGGATGTGCCATACCACCTTTGTTTCTAGGAAGCTTTGTATACTCCCAAATGAACTTTTGCCAGCTATATTCTACCCTATTGAAGTAAGCTTTGCAGAGGTAAAGCACAATCAACCAAAAAAAGATTTAAAAAAAGATGGGGAAAGATACTCCTCTTAATAAAATAATAATGGACAATTAGACCCAGCCATAGTCTATCCTAATTGTTTTCAGCATTTCTGAAGATTTTTCAAACAATTCATTATGGTTTATGCTAATAATACCATCTCTATTTGTACATATTTTAACACACAGATAGGTGGCTGTTGTACCAAAGAGAGAATCAGGCACATCTGGGGTTATGTTACCCACAACCTGAGTCTTCTCAATATTTAACTTGTATCCTGGCAGCTGGCCAAATTGTGCTGCCACCTGTTTGATTGCTAGCAGAGCACTGGAGGGAACCGAGAACAGAATTGCTATATCATCATTGTATGCTACCAAACTAACATCGGCTTTATATCAATATAAAGGGCAGAATGGTAGATGATATTTTCAGAGATTGAATATATGGCTCCTAATACAGGGGTAAAATGCTGTGGTGGTAGAGGGCTATTTTGCCTTTTTCCGAAATTAATCAATATAATATTAGAAAGACCCCCATGCAAATTATGCAAGCTGATAAAGAGGAGCATGATGATTTAGTCCAATTGAAAATATTTGATCCAAAGCCCATAGTAGTCAAGACCGCCCAAATGCACTGCCAGGATTCCCTTTCAAATGCATTTTTGTCCTTCACTAGGATCATCCTGGTTTGTTGAGCTAGGTTTTGCTATACGATTAGATAGATAGAATTCTGGTATGGATTTTAGGATCTGAGTTCATCAGTGAGACCAGATGGTATGAGCCACAGACTGTCAGATCCTCATTAATACATATTTCACACAATGACTGTGGTAAAGCTTGTGAGAATTTGATATGGTTGATCAATTTATACGTTAGGGGTATCAACATTTTAGACAAGGTTTTCTGGAATGCAATAGGAAGCAAGTCGGGAGTGGCTGCCTTGTAAGATACCAGCTGACAAATTACATTTTCAAGCTCAAGTAGAAGCTATTGTGCTTCTAGTACCCCGTGTTGCTGCTCTGTTAGTATATTCAACCTGACCATGTTAAGACAAGTATCAATTTGTGTCTGAAAGTTGATCCTGTCTGTCTTGTGTAGCCTTTAATAAACTCCTCGAACACTGCTTGACTTGCTGTTGAATCGAAAGCAGCCTGCCTGTTGGGTATCTAATATTCAAGCTTATCCCATCCTAGAGCTTTTATTTGAGCAACATCTTTTACATATTCAATTTCTCAGAAATGTACTGGTCTCTGTTAACACGCAATGCTCTTTTATGCTACGCGATTGCTCAGTTTCGAGTTGGAGAAGTTAAGCACGCAGTCTTGCTTCAGCTAACCTTTCAGTAACCCTCGGTAAAATAGCCTTCATAGTGTCCTACATCCATTGTAATTGCTGCTCAGCCCACATCAGTGTCAATAAATTAAATTCCCTAAGGTGACACTTCATTAAGCTTATGTGAACATCATCCAATAGCAATTAACAATCAAATGTACAGAGGCGTTGAGATGCCTCAGTACTGAAATAAGGGACCTTAATTTAAAGGGAATCAGTATTAAGGTAGGATGTAATGCTGGGGTTTCATTTTTTTTTTTGCAGAGTTTTATATAACGCGAACTAGAACCGAACCGAATCAGTTATCAGAGCACTTTACATAGCACCAGTTACGTTACATGAGGACGGACACACATTCATTTTAGGCACGGGGAGATTAAGTGATTTGCCCAGAATCACAGGAGGTTTTGGCGTCGTTACCGCGACTCGAACCCAGATCCCCAGGTCCGAGGTCGAGCGCCCTGGCCGTTAGGCCAGCTCCTCTTCATTTGATACACCCAAAAAGAAGTTGAGCATAGCTAATGAAAAACATCCATAAGAGAAAATGCATGGCATGGTGCCGAAGAAAATATGTAACCTGTTTTGGATGTGTGGCAAAATTGCCATAAGTGAACTAAAGCATAGTATTCAATGATTAGTTTGAAATCCTTTCTTGATTTATTTATACATGCGTAGCTAGCTTCATACAACCCTTGAGGCCCTTTAGAATCAAACCCCAGTTCAATAGGTAAATTAAAAACACCACAAAACAGAACCAGGGCGCTCCACTGATGAACCTACCCGAGTGCAAGTTGAATAGTGATGGATCATCTGTATTAGGGGCATAGACTGTGCAGGTGGTAAGGTTAGAACCCAACTTTTTTAATCCAGACAATGAGTTCCCGGCGTTTACTGTTGCAGTTAATATTGCTTACTATCCAAGACAAGACTTCAGCAAACAGTGCGACCTCATGCTGCAGCTCATCCTACAACTTAATTGTTTTATTTTATAACATTCTTTTAAGAGCATGTGTATTTTGGTGACAAAGACTCTGAGATTTAAGAATTTCCAATTCCTCTTGTTTGTATCTGTTTTGAGCTGTAGATCTCGTGCAATTTGTATTCCAAGAAAACACCAGCACATCCTCGCTGCTATAATGAGTGAAACTGAAATTGATCATTAGACATTTTCATAGTTTGAAGGTGTGATACTGTAACGGCATGAAGCATTTGTGACTTTCACGTTTTTATCCCATTCTTTTTGCTTCCCCAACCCCCATCCCCACCCTCGTCCCCTTTTCTCACATTCCTTTGCACTTGCCACCCACCACATTGCATCTCCTATAAGGGTTGGTTGGGTG
The DNA here is from genome assembly GCF_964261635.1 of Lissotriton helveticus. Taxonomy (NCBI): domain Eukaryota; kingdom Metazoa; phylum Chordata; class Amphibia; order Caudata; family Salamandridae; genus Lissotriton; species Lissotriton helveticus. Next base: position 2,072,223,344 of record NC_136057.1, on the reverse strand, counting down.
CTGCCCCACCCAGACCTAATCTTAACCTTCCCATGGAGTTTTGACTTCCACCAAAAGAAAGGGATAGCTCTGGTAAAAAAGAGACTAGCCCCCCTAACTTTTTTTTAAAATAACCTACTGGCATGCCTATTTAATTTGTCAAAGGAGCTTATCCCTACTGCCATGCCTAGGCATCACCTAAGCCCCCACCCATCACCAGCACTCTCCTCCCAGATAGAGAGACTTTAAAAGGAAAAATCACAGAAAGCCATGAAAGACAGCTCACTGATAGCAAGCATAGAACTCAAGCATAAAGCACAAGGGGTAACAAAGCCTATGTTAATCAATGCCAGCTAAGTTACTTTTGGACCACTAGTGTATAAGAACTTGAACCCGGGCTTCTGCAGTGCAAAAATGAGTCTGCCTTTCAAATGGATTCTTAGGTTATGCTGGCTCTTGAGTGAAAAACGTCCTGTGATCTCTATGGAGGTGATCAGTTGATGTAGCTGCTTGCGATTAGTAGTCGTGGTTTGGCACCAATAGATTGGACAAAACATAATAGATCACCTACTCTGGATTGTTTGGACAAGCAACCTGGTGAAGGAGCTGCTGGAAGATAAAGTTACCCACAAAGATGGAGATTGATCTGGATTGTGAGTTTCTATCAGTCGTCTTTGGTTTAATGAAAGGGAATTGATGGGCCCTTTGTATTAGGCTGTCAATATCCCATTTACCAAGGTTCAGGAGCACCTGGTGTAGGAGATGCACCATAAAGCTACAGGAGAAACTGATCCAGCAATCAGGGATCAACAGATTTTCACTAACAAAGGCCAATTTACACTACCCAAACTAATCTCTTCACAATGGGTGTCAGTGTGATGCAAGTTTATACCCAACTTACCAAATACAAAATAGAACCTGCATTTCTCCTTACAACATGTATTATTTGTGCCAATGAATTTGTGAATAGTTATAGAAGTTGATAGCAATAATATGTACCTATCAATAACTACTAAATAATCAACAAACTCAGTGTGAATATTATAATATTTATCATAAATAATGTGAAATAAAATGCTCATCAAGTACCGCCATACAATGCAAACCATAGATTATCATGGACAAAAAAGTATTAGCAATGTACAGAATCAAACTCATGACAAATAAACAATGAATTGAAGGAGTGGATAGGCGGAGAGAGAAAAGTTTCAGAGACAAATACATTTGCAACTGAGTATGCAAATTCAGAATATTATCTATACTAACCCAAATAAGATTCAGGGAAATCTACACTCTTGCCAAAAAAGGAAATAAGGCCCTCAAGAAGAGTCAAGTGGCAAAGATTAAGTCAGGAATCAAGAAAAAGGTAGGCCACTATCTGGAAACAGCAAACCGATGACAGCAACGATCTCCCGCTAGCTAACACCAGTCGACCTATAAACCACACCCACCGGGACACCTCAATTATGCCCTAAAACCTAAATGTCCAACCCATATTTGTTTGAATATTAGAATAAACACGTCTCTCAATGGCTAAGGATGGGGGTGTTCTGTCACACCACTCTCAGCATGATCATTTATTCAATGTTCTTTTGTCTTGAACTTTCAGCATTACGACAGATTCTACCCAGGAAATAATGTTAAACACAATCATAGTACATATTTTCTAGAGTGTATTTTTCATGTATCAAGTTTTTCACGCTTTATTTGTTTGCCTCTGCCATCTCGTGAGGAAGTTGAATCGCTTCCACCGTTTATCTTTTTCTTTTCGTAGTTTGGCAATCATACAAGGACACAAGGGCACACACAGCTTTTGCACTCTCTCTTCTTCTCTCAAAACCATCTTTTTGTCATTTTAATTTCTTCATTAAATATTGACCCCAAACTGGCATGCAAGAAAGTAGGCCCATGCTTGCTTTTTCTATAGAAAAAAAACACATAACATTATTAATTTTTTTGAAATGTAATTTCATTGCACACCATCCCAGCATTGCACTAACCCATGCACAAAACATATTAATAATATTTCCTAGCAATCATTATTAACATGCATGAAAACTGCATTGGTGTTTTTTTTTTCTTAAAGCCAAAAACAATTGTGGCCTAGTTTCATGCATTAGTACACACATGCGCAAAAGCATTTCCCCTTTGTTTAGCATTTATTACTAATATTTTTCACAGCACACTGTTAATGAATATTACTAAGGGTTCAATCCGAGCAGGGTTTTTTTTCGCAAAGCCCTGCTCCATCACTCTGCTTTTGTGCCCGGCAGCTGTAACAGCACTAAGATAGTTGCACTCATCCAAGTATCTCCTTTCTTCCTACTGAGTCTGGTAAGCTTGTTCCAAACCTCTGGAGAGATTGAGATTGATGTAACAAATCTCCAGTGGAGGACACTGAACTTCAAGAAACATGAAACTCCAGTGAGATGCCTAGAGCCGTGTAAGCTGCAGGAGGCAAGTGTCCGGCTGCCTTTGTCAGTGGCGGTGCTCCAGTAGCAGAGAGCCGGCCAAGAAGTCAAGGATTGTGTGCCCACCCGAAGGCTGCATGCCAGTGCTGCAGGCTCTGAAACAGTCTTCCCAGTGGCCATCTGACCAGCAGCCTTGATTGGCTTTGCGGTACGGCTGCGATTCTCTGATACCATTAGTGAAATAGGAGGACAGCAAAGGCTATCCAGAAAGGACAACGCTTAGCTCAGTGTCAGCTCCTCCAGAGTGTGGTTCGGCAAAGGTTGCTGTTGCTCAACAAGGAAAACGTTAGTTGTAGTATCCAACAACACATAATCAGGGGGATTTTATGGTGCTGATCTTGGGGAGGCTTACAGTCTTTACTTGGGAAATTCAATCAGCATACCTGTTGGGCTCCACTCTGATACTTGAGATAACAACACAGCCCTCTGCCATCTTGCTCTAAATATACCACACATATATATATTTTTTTAATTATTACTTGACGATAAAACAATGAGGGCAACATGGGTTGAGGTGATGCCTGGCATAATTTGGCAGCCGTCAATGCCACCCCTTGTTGGTAGCTCCGGGACCATCACACAGCACTGCCCACATCCAAAACCCACCAAACCTTCCCCAAGAAAAGTCAGTGCCGGTCCCACTGTACCCTGCCTGTCCTGCCCCCTCCCCCCCTTAACCACCTCATTGCCAGCCAACCATGGTGCCTGGTACCCCTACCCAACCCTTGTGCCCCCCCCCCCCCCCTCAGCTTCCACTGTGATGGCTTGGCTACCATCCCCTACACATACTGTGACAATAGGAGACTCCATCAACATGGTTTTCCTTTTCCCATTTCTTGCTAGAGGTTGTGTCTCTGGTAACTTCCTGGAGCATGAAATGGAGTAATCATTTTGCCTTGCCAGGGCCGCGCACAAAAAGGGACTTCTCACACCTAAAACATGTCCAATTTTCCAAGCAAAGCCTGCATTGCAAAGTGTAGGTATATTTCATTTGAAGAAAAACTTCTTCCAAAAATTCATTTATGCAACTTTCTGGGTGTTACCCACTTCTTCCCAGCATTATCTTGCCTCCAGTCTTTGGTGGTCATATTCCTCTTGATTTTTATTGTAACTTGATATGATGCACGCACATGCACTAAACGAATGTCCCAATAGTGCGTAGCTGTGCTATGTGAGCTGAACAGTGTGCACTAGTGTGTGTTACTCTTCTCTCTCTCTTTGGCTCCACTGTACCAAAGCACACATTGTAAGAGCTGCCCAAAGTAAGACAACTGTTTTGTTTTTGTATATGTAAGAAATTTACTTTCAATAAAATATTTTGAAATAAAAAAAAGAAGTCACTTCATGATCATGTTACAGTCCCTCGTTCAGCTCTTCTTGCATTGACCTGCGTAAGCAGGAAATGTATCTCGGTTATCCGGTTTCCGGTGTCTCGACAGGCCTGGGGGTTTCACTGTGTGTATGATAACCACAACTAGATTTCTCTTTAACCCCTCTGCCCTGGTAGTAGATACCAAAACGCTATGAATTATGGACAACTGTTCATTTGATTTTGGTGTAAAAGTAGATAATGCAACAGGAGGAGTCTTTAGACGAGAGGGGAGCGGCTGGATCGTTTCAACCGTTTCTGTCTCTGTAAATCAGTACGAGGATGGCGTGTGGTTAAACACAGACATGTGAACTTTCCAAAACGACTGAATTACTGATGACGTCATAATTCTAGGCATCACAGCAAGCAGGAAATAGACAATTGCAACGACCGAATTATATTTTTTAGATTGTTGAATAAGACTTGTGTTTGTATGTAAATTTAACTTAAAGCATAACAATTTGTATCAACTTTGAGCAGACATAACTGTAGCAGTCCATTGAAAAATGCATAGTTGCAGACTTTAATGTATTCAGTCTTCGTGCACCATTTTAATTTTCATCATTTCATACAAATCAGAACGCAGCTTAAATATAAAACCGAATAACCGGGGTCATCAAACTTTTGAAATGTGTGAGAGAAAGAGTATGAGGAGGAAATACAAAACGGTTTGATTATTCAGAAGAAGATGCATTATAAAGTGAGTGCACCTCTTTCAAAAGTTAAACATCATTTAAGTGGTATCGTCTATCAATCCATACAGCTTAATGTTGGGCCCAAATTATATAAGTTATTAAGATTGTTCGCTCCCCACTTCAAAATGTAAACGAAACGCTGATAAAGTGATGGTCTATAAGTCATAAACATTCGAGTTATTTTTATTCTACCAGAAAATAACTTTAGCTTAACGACGGTACAAAATACATTCAGTCTGATAAGTTAAAAAAATCACACTTATTAGTGGAAGTTTTACTGCTGCAGCACAGACAGATTGCATTTTTTGGCTATAGTGCAGCAGGCTACCCTTTACATGACGGAGGCGATTGATGATGACGTGTGACGGGGCACAGGGTTCCCCTCCCCCACCCTACGCGGTAAGAATGCCAGGCGTATCTGCCCGTTAACACGCCTCTGCTCAAGTCGCTCTTAACTACATTTTTCTCTTTAAAAAATAGATTATGCTTAGAAAAAAACACAAGCTTCATTGAAACACGACGCCCCTTCACCATCTGCTAACACTTTACAAAGCACTCACGCTTTCGAGAGGCCTCGGCTTATTAAAACCTTATGTGCCCTTTAAAATGCTCGAGAGGAATTTTAAGACAAACGTGTTCAGTCTTTTTCCCCATGGTCCATGGATGCTTGCTTCTATGCGTAAAGCGTGTGGTTCTTATCTCCGACTCTAGCGAAATAGGACATCTCTGGATAAAATAATAAAAATATATATATATATATATATATATATATATATATATATATATATATATATATATATATATATATATATATATATATATATCCTATTGCTTTTTTTTCTTTATGTAACCTTGGCGTGCCGCTGTAGGCGTTTTGGCAGATGGGGAATTTGTTCAATTGAAAGAGTTTAAAGCGGTTTTTAATACACTAACAACGAATAAGCTATCCAGCAGGGGGCACCATTGTCTGCTATCAAACACGTCCATCTATGCAGAACTCGCTGGAGCTATCTATAACTTCAGTTCGCAGCATGCTGTTAAATCTAACTTGTTTCATTCAAATATATTGTTTTAAACACGAGAGTTTAAATTCAGACAGAATAAAAGCCTCGTTAACATGATACCCGAAAGGATATAAATATGTGCACATTCCAGACAATTCTGTGTCGTTATTAATCTTGTTTACATTGGTGCCATTTTATTTTGCACACAACTGTTGTCTCATTTTGCAATGCTTTTTCAACATTACAGTATATCAAGAAACTAGCATTTCAATTAGTCTGACGCTAGACTCTTAATTAGATAATTAAGTATGTCGTTATTTCCACGTTACTGGAGACATGCAGAAGTATTTGGTTTTCATTTGCTTACTTAGTTACCTTTTTGCTTTCCCTGTCATGCACTTACGCTTTCCATGAACTCTAAAGGCTTGATGTACATAAGTATTTTGCGGTCACAAGGCCTGCGATTCACAAAATCACGCACAGTGTTTGTGACCTCTATATTCCTTTTCGCTATTCCCAAAAAACTCTTTTACAAGTTGGAAAAGTCTTTCCAACTGTAATAGGGGATTTGACACCATGTTCAAATCACAAATAGGAGAGGGGTTTTGCATCTGATTCACAAACAGAAAGCTGCCTCAGTGCACCACTGCCTGCGCTCCTCGATGTCTTCTCTAAAGGGAACCTGTTTTTTAAATTAAAGGCCACTTTAATGGTCAGGGACTGATTTTAAAATAAAGTGTTTTCTGTTTGTGTATGTAAACGCAGTGGAGGGATGTCTTCTCTCCCTTGCTGCCCACCATTGCTGTATTTGTAGTTAATCATAGGGGTCAAAAACTGCAACCAGTCTGTTAGACCTGGCATGCTTGGCGTGGTTCCCCCTATCTTTTTGCCTCTACCTCCTGTATTTTTGATGCTGTGCTGGATTTCGTTTTTGCTAGTTTAGATGCTTTGGACACTCTGCCACTGCTGATCAGTGTCAGAGTGTAAGTGCTCCCTGTGTAAATTGTTATTATGATTGGACGCTGGTTCTATTGACTTGGGCACTTACCTGGCATTTTCCTGTCCTTGCTCCTGCCGTGAGTGGAACGGCTGCGCCGGTGCCTCTTCCATAACGCCGTGAGGGGAACGGCTGCGCCGCGAGGGCTGGGACGACATTTCCCAGGTGCCCCGGCGGCCAGGCGCACACCTGACGCCACTGCTGCGCCCGGAGGCGCTTGAAAAGCGAGGAGCGCCGGGCGCTCACTGGGACGCTGGTTCTATTGACTTGGGCACTTACCTGGCATTTTCCTGTCCTTGCTCCTGCCGTGAGGAGAACGGCTGCGCCGGAGCCTCTTCCATAACGCGGTGAGGGGAACGGCTGCACCGCGAGGGCTGGGACTACATTTCCCAGGTGCCCCTGCGGCCAGGCGCACACCTGACGCCACTGCTGCGCCCGGAGGCGCTTGAAAAGCGAGGAGCGCCGAGCGCTTACTGGGACGCTGGTTCTATTGACTTGGGCACTTACCTGGCATTTTCCTATCCTTGCTCCTGCCGTGAGGGGAACGGCTGCGCCGGAGCCTCTTCCATAATGCCGTGGGGGGAAGGGCTGCGCCGCGAGGGCTGGGACTACATTTCCCAGGTGCCCCGGCGGCCAGGCGCACACCTGACGCCACTGCTGCGCCCAGAGGCGCTTGAAAAGCGAGGAGCGCCGGGCGCTCACTGGGACGCTGGTTCTATTGACTTGGGCACTTACCTGGCATTTTCCTGTCCTTGCTCCTGCCGTGAGGAGAACGGCTGCGCCGGAGCCTCTTCCATAACGCGGTGAGGGGAACGGCTGCACCGCGAGGGCTGGGACTACATTTCCCAGGTGCCCCTGCGGCCAGGCGCACACCTGACGCCACTGCTGCGCCCGGAGGCACTTGAAAAGTGAGGAGCGCCGAGCGCTTACTGGGACGCTGGTTCTATTGACTTGGGCACTTACCTGGCATTTTCCTATCCTTGCTCCTGCCGTGAGGGGAACGGCTGCGCCGGAGCCTCTTCCATAACGCCGTGGGGGGAAGGGCTGCGCCGCGAAGGCTGGGACTACATTTCCAGGTGCCCCTGCGGCCAGGCGCACACCTGATGCCACTGCTGCGCCCAGAGGCGCTTGAAAAGCGAGGAACGCCTCCCGTCCCCTCGGGACGCGCGCGGGACGAGCCGGGCGAAGCCCGGGCAAAGTGCGGGCCCTTTTAGGCCCTCAGAGGCCAGAGCAGGCCGGGGCTGGGACATACCCTTTTCAGCTTGCGGACAGTTATCGGTGATTTAAACCGTAAGTGAGGAGCGGAACTTTGTTTCCTGTGATTGAGAACCTGACTTTGTTTTTGAAGGGGGAGGCTTAACTAGTAACACTTAACTAATTAGTATGGCCAAAGCAAATACCAAAACAAGCATGAGGGTGGTGGGTATGGGGACTCTTGATGGCTACCTGAAACAGGTTGAAACAGCGTTTGCAAAGGAAATTGAATTAGTAGAGCGGAGATTGTGTTTGGATCCAATTAGGCAAACAGTCTCTCCGTCCTTAATCATTGTGGAACCTGTCCCCATTGCTGCTTCGTTGGATTGCTCGCTTCCCTACCTGATATCGAATGGGTCAGTAGCAGCAGATAGTCTCACGATTTCTCCCGCCCCCCTACCTGGAACTAGTGCAGCCCCCTGTCCAGTGGCAATATGCACCAGGCAGTTGAGGGCCAGACCTGATATAACAACTAACCGCAGTAAAACCGGCACTGGGAAAAGGAAGGCCAAGAACACCCCACATGGTAGCCGGCAACATGCGAAACAGCCGAGAAACAGTAACACCGCATCTGGGTTGGGCAGAAATGGAGTAAATGTTCATCACACAGACAATGTTGATAGGGGGGAGGAAAGAAATGATTGCATTGATTTAAACATTGAGAACTGCAGTGGGGGGGACTATGTTAGATCTTGTTAAGGTTTTGGATGCTCGTCTTATGTTGTTTACTACGCCCTTAATGGCTAAGTTGGAGCAAATAGATGACCGACTTAAGGTAATTGAAAAACATCTAAACACTAAAGGTACAAAGACGGGTCCAAGTACATCGGCAGCTCACTCATTAAATGTAGTTACAGCCTCAGTTAACAACCTGTTGGACTCAATAATTACCCCACTCCAACAACCGGTACCTCAAGCTATTCCCCAGGGGGCAGGGATAAGTGCTCCATCTTTAGCGTCAAAAGTTGCTGGAGCTATTCAGGGAGAGAAACAGGGTCCTCGGGGTCCAGTGGGAAGATTAAGTCCTCCTACACAGCCCCCTAAGAAAGAGTGGTCACTACATCTACCAGTAGCGGCGTGTCCCCACACAATAATTCTTGCTAATGTTCCCAAAGTTGAGGGTGGTCAACTTGAACACTGGTTCTGTTTAAAAAATAAGGCCCTCCACTACCTGTCCAATAAAACAGTCTTTTGAGAACATTTGGCTAACAACTTCATGATTATAAGAAGGGTGCCATGGGTGGGTAAGACCAAAAAAAGCTTAGAAGGAGACTGTGTCGTCATAAGCTTTAGATCCCCCAGGTTGGTCGATGACATATCTGGCTGGGTCAGTCAGAATTCAAGGTGATTATGTAAATGTACTCCCTCTGGGTTTTTTTAATCCCCCAATTAGTATAAGGCCTGTGTGCAATGATCTATTTAAAGGGAGAGGTCCTTTTGAATTTACTGTTCCAGTCTTTAACAGATTTGATGCCTTCTCTAACCTGAGAGAAAATTAGTGACTAGGGTCCCAAGAAGAAATCATCATCCCTGTTTCCCCAGCTAGAGTCCACAGTGCAGCCACATTAATAAGAAACGCCCTCCCTGTAGATGGGCGTGATCAAGGGCCTAAGGGCACATCTATAAAGCTGGTAACCTGGAATGTAGCTGGGCTCAGAAATAAAATAGATGACCCAGTATGGAGAGAGTCTATTGGCGTGGGTGATATTATAGGTCTTCAAGAAACCTGGGACACCGGAAATAATTTGAGTATGGATGGTTATTCGAGTTATTTTATTCCTGCGGTTGCGTCTAATATGGGGAGGGCGAAGGGCGGCTTGGTTACCTTAATTTCGGCAGCTATACCGGGTACTCATACCCAAGTTGATACAGGTTCACAAAACGGCTTGGCAGTATACATTTCCCGGAGTGGGGTGGGAAGTATTTTAATTATTAACTTTTATAACTCATATGATAGAGTTACCACAAATGACCATCTGGCCATTCTAAATTTATTTTTGGCAGACTATAAGGAGGTCAACAAAAATCAATGTTTTATTATAGTTATGGGAGATTTTAATATCCACGCCTGTCCGGATAAATGTTTGTCATTAGATATATTAGGCCCAGTAGAGCAAGGGGACACCCATTTTGAACATTCTGTACAGGGAATATCCTTGAAACAATCCTGGCGGATAACGGTCTGATGCTTCCACCCACGCAGGACGAGGAGATACCTACATTTAAAGGGAATGGTAGTCACTCTGTTATTGACTATATCTTTATTAGTATAACACTAGGGGCTAAGATTATTGGATATTCGCCGGTCTGGTCGCATTTTAGTGACCATAACCCAGTGGTCCTAAGTGTTTTTGACCTGATTGAAAAACCAATGATAGCTCGTAACAGATCGGACAAATTTGATATTCATCCAACTGACCAGGCCCGTAGGATCAGATGGAGTAGAGTCATACCGGGTGACTTTCATAATAATTTAATAAGGAAGGTAGGATCTGAGTTGGACGTGTGTTTGAATTTGGAAGCAGGGAATGAGGAGGTTTTAGAGGCTTACTCAATAATCTGTACCCAGGTCTCAGCAGACCTCAAATGTACAGGGAAAGCTAGGGATCCCGATGAGATGGGGTGGTTCGACCGAAATTGTTCGTCTGCCAATAAAAAGCTAAAGGACGCCCTAAATTGTAAGCCAGTGAATAGGGCGACTGTAGCCTTATTAAGGAAAAGTTACAATAAAGCACTGGAAAGTAGAAGACGGGAGATTCGGGAGGCGGCCTTGGAAGAATTAACCTCCTTAGATGTGCTCAGGAATAGCGCTAAATTCTGGGCTGTCGTAAACAAACCTTTTTTCCATGACCGCTGTAATGACCAACTAGATTGTGGTATTCATGAACAGGTGTGGTGCTGCCATTTTAAATCAGTCTATGAAGGGGAAAATTGTGGGCAGGCGATTATGCCTACCCCCTATACTTTATCGGTTACTAAGATAGAGGTGGCAGACGCCATCGGGAAGATGAAGAGCAATAAGGCTCCGGGTCCCGACGGCGTCCCAGCCGACCTCTTCAAATCAGATGTCAGGACTTGGTCCATAATTTTAACAAATGTTTTTAATAGGGTATGTACATCAGGTATCCCTGACACTTGGTCTGAATCTGACATCGTACTTATTTTTTAAAAGGGTAATAGAGGGGATCCCAATTGTTATCGCCCTATCTCACTCATTGATTCTGCTGTGAAGGTGCTAGGGCGTGTGGTCCTAAGCAAAATAACAGCTTGGTTGGAGGATACAGACACCCTTTCATGCTTGCAATATGGGTTTAGGAAGGGACGAGGCACTATAGATCAGAGCCTCAACCTTCAGCTATTAATCGGAAAATACACTATTGCCAAAAGGAGTACGCTATATCTAGCCTTTATGGACCTATCCTCAGCCTTTGACCGTGTGAATAGGTCCAAACTTTGGGGTTTGCTCCTTAGGCTTGGCATTGATAAAAACATTGTGTATTTTCTCGCTGATTTGCATAGGGACCTTACAGCCACAGTTAGATACGACCGCTTAGGTAACTGTACGGGCAAGATTGGGATTACTAACGGTGTTAGACAGGGGTGTATTTTAGCCCCTATATTAATGATCTGGGTGCAGTTTTAACAGAGGCGTGCAAAGACATTCCAAGGGCTGGCAAGTATTCTATTCCGGCATTACTTTATGCTGATGATGCCACCTTAATAGCACGCACAGCAGTGGGGCTGCAATGTCTTTTAAATGTATTTGCTAATTTTATGAAAGCGCTTGATTTAAGTGTGAACTTTACAAAATCACATGTAATGATTATGGGTAGTAAGCCCAAAAGACTTATGACTATGCTCTGTGAAGGGAATGTTTTATCTATGGTCACAAGATTTCCATATCTGGGGGTTATTTTCGACGATAGGTCTACCTGGTTGCCCCAACTAGTTGCAAAACGTAATGCTTTTGCCAGGTCCACCCTAGCTGTCTTGGACTTTGCCCGTAAATTAGGGGTGAAGCCTTTACAGGCTGTGCTAAAAACCTATGAGGCCAAATGCATCTCAATAGCTATATACGGAGCTGATCTGTGGGGGTTTAAAAATGTAAAGGCATTGCAGGTGGCAGAGGATAAGTTTTTTTAATCTATCTTGTCCGTTCCCCTGTCAACACCTGGTTACATTGTCCATCAAGAGTGTGGGCTAGATTATTTAGCAGACCACGTAGCCTTAGCCCTGCTATTGAAATGGATCTCTATATGGTTAAACCCTGAATTAAAGTTGAACCATGAGATTCTCAGGGATTGTTTAGCCCTTGAGTATGGCAATACCATCCCCTGGTTGAACTATGTTAAAAAACTAACAACAGAAATGGGTCGTCCAGAATTGTTTGATCACCCAGATAATTTATTGAAGGGGGATGTGAAATGGGCGAAAGATACACATAAGCAGTTGGTATATCTAGCAAGAGAAGAAAGGGAATTATGTAAACCAACAGTAAGGGCTCACCAGTTGTTAATTACCTGCAGTGATATAGAACCCTACCTGAGAATCGTCAATAATATGAATCATCGTTACTTATTGACTAAGTTTAGACTGAACAGATTCCACCTCCTGCTTACCGAACGCCCAGGTTGGACTAAGGAGACGGATTTGGAGATTTGTTCCTGCGACAGATTCTCTATTAAAGACACTGTGCACTTTATTTTCTTTTGTAAGCATTTGTGCCCCATTCGTAAAAAGTTCATTAATCCTCTTATCAAAGACAAGGGCTTTAGACAAGTAAAACCGGCCCTTTTGTATCTACAGCTGTTGTCTAATACCTGGGAGATTTTTAATATAGCAAATTTTTCGACAACAGCAATGAGACTTAGGAGGAAGATTAACTGGTTATAATGCTCATTTTGGGAAATTCATGAAATCACGAATTATGATCAAGCGCTTTGTTTCTTTTTAAATTGTTTTAATTGTTAGTATTGTCCTTTTTAAAGATATTTATAATGTATGTTTTTTACACATATTCGCATCAAATGGTTTGTAATAATTTGAATAACTATCTTGTTATATTTTTAAACTGGTCTTGACATTATTTTACTATGTAGTATATTTTTATGGTTTTTGCTATGAACCGAATAAAGTATTTTTGACTGACTGATTGGATATACATGATTGGCATATTTGTATCACCATGAAGTCCCTAGTAAAGTGCACTGGGTGTGCCAGGGCTGGTGATGGCAAATGCTACTAGTGGGCCTGCAGCACTGATTGTGCCACCCACATGAGTACCCCCAAAATGATGTCTCAGGTCTGCCACCGCAGCACCTGTGTGCAGTCTGTGAACTGCCATGTCTTCTTGGTCATGGTCCCCACTGACCGGGCCTAACCCTTCCCTCTCTGTGCACATTGGTCACCCCTAAGGAATGCCCAAGGTACCCCCTTGGGAAGGGTGCAGTGTATGTGAAAGGTAGAGCATGTACTTGTGCAGGTGACATGCTCTGGTAGTGAATTACAGCCATTTTCGCTTTTCACTGCTGCAAGGCAATCTTGCTCCATAGGCTATCATGGGGGATCCTGGCTAAAGTGGCTACCAGCATATCTTCCCATAGGAGCAAGATAGGACATAAAAGTCTGGTATCCCTGAACTCAGAATTTAATAACACATCTTTTAGGAAAGGTGTTTTTAACTCCTGTGTTTGAGAATAGCACTTTTAGAAAGTTTCTGTTCTCTTGTCTGACCTTTCTGTGTCTCTAATAAAAGAGAGAGGGACCCAAATACCAAAGGGATAGGGTACCAGTAATAGACTTTATGTCAAAATAGAAATTCCCTTTGGGCACATTCGGTGTAACAACATCAACTTATCAAAACAATTTAGACAATAAACATTCAAACAAACTTAGGAGCAATGCATAAGTAACAAAATTATGTAAAACCGTCAATTCAGTATACACAGTTTATTTATACATAAAACAACAATTTAAAAAGACAGATTAAAAATATATTGAAAATATATATGTAAAACTTGGGAACACAGAGAATAAATCAAAGGAACAAATCAAATACATGAATTCATTCAATCTATTTCCTAAGGCTATAAGGGAAGGTACAGAAAGGTATATTCAGCAACAATCAGAATATTCCTAAATCAATACGTGTTGTACTATTCCCTTAGTTTCGACGCGTTTCAACGGACAACTAGTATATGGCCGCCTTCATCAGGAAAATATTGACTGTCTTCCCAAGATATCTGAAATTAGATAAAATATGCCTTAGTTTCTCTACTATGGCAAAATCCATATTACTTTGTACATAAAACTAACTGTGATAACAAAATTAGTGTCACCAAGCTATTGCTCCTAATTACAACATAACACATCCTCCATTGGCTAATACCTTACACCACACTTTTTATATATACATAAATCAGAAACAATTTTGATGCATATTTTTGCAAAGCTTTATACATATATACATAAGTTTTGTACACACTGTTCAAAAAAACAGATCCTATATTGATCATGCACAGCGACAAAATAATATATAAGAATCTATTTATACATGGTCTTCACAGGTGGATCCTATTTACATATTTATTATGGCCATATATTGTATCCCTCATTAGTGAGAATTGTCTAATAAACGTGACAAATCAGTATGGTTAATCCTGGCTAGTGAATAATAGCACGTGCCGTATACCTTCACCCTGATGGTGAGCCAATAGCTCTATATGCTACAGTCCCCATAAGCGACCCCCGATGTCGTGAAGTCACTAACCTTATAAACAATGCATAATCATCTGAGTAGGGGAATAATGCCTCCTTTCTCTCGGTTGGAATAAAATTCTCAGAATAGACGATGATAATGTAAACAGTAATTCGATCACTGTAGAGAGAAAGAACAGCAAAATATATATTTTTGGGCCCCATACACATAAAATGAGCAGGGCTCCCAGTGTGTATCGATACTACACTAATCCCGTAATTGGCCTATCAATGATAAATTACTTCTTGTAACAAGTCCGGCCAGTATCATATGTTTCATTCTCAAGAATTACCGCCCGTTTGTGCACATATACAGATGTAATACTTACATCCTATTTACTTCTTGTAAAGATTCATATGGCTGGAAATAAGATGGTTCTCAGCAAGTAATATCGACACCTGCAAGAAAAATATACCTCCATATCTCTCTTCCTCCTGATAACCTACACCTAGTAAAGTTCTAATCGCGGTGTTTAGAGGAGCTATTTATTTATTTTATACTCACTTCTCGGCCGTTATTTAAGGTCCACACTACACGCGGTACCCTGCCCAGATCGCAGAAAAGTGCTACAAATCCAACCACTTTGCAGAATTTGTCAAACACTAAAAGAATCGAAAAGTAGATAAATAGAGTTTTATTATATACCCATTAAACCCACTTATATCCAATGTTACGCGTTCTTCGTAATTTTGGCTCTAGAGGCGGGAATTATACTTACACACATAATCTTGTAAATATGCGTGCTGACGTATCAAGGGCCACGAGACAGATCCTTTAATTTCGACGTATTTCGGACTTTTTCTAGACCTATTTTTAGGTTTACTAACAATGTAGTCCTTTTGGAGATTCTGACTACTGAGTGTCCTATCTTTATGTTGAGTGAATCGGTCCGTTGTTTGTGTCTAACATCGTATACGCCGGTGTGTTTGATTGAGATGGTGTGCGACTGGGCATTTATAAGCGTTCCAGTATTCGTGCACTGCAATTTTCAGTTGAAGACGACCGGATTACACGCAGGATACGAGACGCATTAGAAATCAAGGTACGTTCGCGCTTAGTGGGTAGAGATGTCGATGGCTTAGGATCCTATGTATGCCAAACTAAAGCCTGTGAAACCTTTTTTCACAGAGGCCGTGCAAAAAAAGAAAGAAAGACTAAAGAGGCCCTTGATACGTCAGCACGCATATATACAAGATTATGTGTGTAAGTCAAAATTATCGCTGTTTTATCGGCAGGAAACTGCCGATAAAACAGCGATAATGGGCTTGCTAATTTGCGTTATAGAATTCATATAGAATCCCAGGTTAGATGTCCTGCACATCTAACCTGGGATTCTATAGGAATTCTATAACACATATGAGCAAGCCCATTATCGCCGTTTTATCTGAAGTTTCCTGCCGATAAAACTGCGATAATTTTAAGGAGGTTCCTTGCTAATATGCCCATGTGTTCTTGTTGGAGGATGCCATAAGGGAAGGCTGAGCATCACAGAACCAATGTACTGCGAACAGCAGGTCGGGCAGCACAGATAATTGTTGCTCTATCTCGAAGAGCCAGTTGGGCGTAGCTTCGCATTTGTGGTCATCGGAGGCCTTCATTGCTGTAGCACAAAGTGTGGGCCTCACTATTGGTGCAAAGAGCATGTCTCACCGGGACGTCTCCTTGGCGGTAGTCACGGGTGGCAGAATCTTGGTGCGAACGGGCCAGTTCTGGTTGCAAAGAGCCCAACCTTCAGGATTTTCACCTTTTCTTTAGGAAGAGTACACTCTGATGCTAGCCAAGGGTCCAGTACCTGGAGAGGCACCTCTTGGGGATCAGGACTCATTCTAGCAGACGTCATGAGGGCTCAGACAGATCCAGTTGCTGTTCCAAACAGGTCCATGTGCACCTGGTCAGTTGCAGGTGCTGTGTCCCTGTAGTTCATAAGGGAGATCAGCCAACTGATCCTTGGAGTCACTCTGGTTAGCCTGGGATGAAGGCAAGCATGTCTAGTCTTCCTTCTCACATAGCAAGGCAGTCCATTAAGGAGCAGAGCAGTCCTCTAGCAGCATGGCAGTACTTCTTTTGTTAATTCTACAGGACCAGGAGTGTGCTGATGAGTGGCTCTTAAAGTACAGTATTTATACCTGGTGCCAAACTTTATGTAGGGGACGTCCGGTCCTGTCCTTCTCCCACAACTGTTTCTGGAAAGTTCTTCCCTCTTTCCCTATCAAGGCTCCAAACTGTCTTGGGTTGTCAAAAGGCAGGGTAGAACTGGTGTCAGGTTAATTTGTGAGTGCAGGAGGCACAGCCCTTTAAATTGTAAGTGGGACTGTGTAAAGCTCTTCCCTTATTATCCTTCCTGGATGACCAATCCACAGCGCCGGTTCCCCTTTATAAGCATATGGGTGTTGCTCCACAATATTTATGCCCACCCAGATGCAATTTGTACCCCCATGCCCATTTTTAAATGTAAACAAAATTATGATTATTTTTTCTGGCCACGGCAGTCACCTTCTTTCAGCCATGGGCCAGTTGCTGTAAGTTCCTGAAGAGGGCAGTACATGCGGGTGGGGCTTAAAAATAATTAGAACATATGCACTGCTAACATGTTCAGGTTCACTGTGGTAAGTGTGTATGCCGGGTTGGTCGTCTGCCTTTCTGTGGCCAGCCCGACATGTGCACTAGAGGCCTCTCACCATCTCAGCAATTATAGAGGCAGGGGGAAGCTGAGCAGCATCCCTGGTCTATTAGTGAACACTGAATTACACTTCCCAAGCCAATTCTGGCTCTGGTCTCGTGCTGTGCAGGTAACATTACAGCCAAGGAGCAGGCTCTGGATTGGCTGAACAGACAGGGTTATGCCTCTGGTGCAGTGGTCCTGCACACAAGGAGGTTTGGGGGTTAGAGGTTCTGGTTGATAGAGCGTCCAATCACTGTATGGTTTTATTATGACGCCATGCATTGATTAGCCCTTTTCTGCCCGTGACATCTGACTCTCTTCGTGCGCATTTGCCACCAGTAACGGTCGGGTCGGCATTGCACATGAGGGAGCACTGAGTGGAGACGTCGCCGAGAGGTATTCCCACGCTTTCTTCATCACTGTGACCTCGCCCTCTAGCAATGAGTGTACGGAGTCCGCGCTGAAACAGAAACTAAAGGCATCAGCAGCACTCAGAGTCGCTGTTGGAAAAGCTGTGTAAAAAAAGAAGGTAAAACCAGATACATAAGTTAAAATTGGCCCTTTACTAACAAACAAAATTCTGTTTTTTTTATGTGTCACTGTCTATGTGTCAGCATGAAAAATCTAAAAGTATAGGATAATACTTCCTCGGTCCAGCCATATACTGCTTTCTGATAACGCATGCCAGGGCTCAGGGCTGAGACTGGCGAATTTATCTGCAATAATATTATTTTAGAAACGTTGAGCGCGCTATGAGAGGTGCGGACTGAGGACTAATCCCGCGAACCCCTAAAGTTAATTATTTTGTATGGAAGCAACATAAAGTGCAGGCAGCAATATCTACCTCACACATCCATCTATGCACTAATGTACTCACCAAGCTAACTGTGCGGTCGCACATTTATTCATTCACCCAGGCATTTGTTAATGCATTCATCCAGTTACTCACTCACCAGTTCATTTACCCAACCATAGGACTTGTTCCCACATTCATTTACCGACCCATCCATGCAACCATGCATGCAGACAGGAACTCTCCAATTAAAGGAACACCAACTTTCACCAAAAAAAGACAGCCCCTACTTTCTGGCAGTGCCTGGTATGTAGATTTCCCCGAATACATTTATATTTATCGAAAAGCAAGTGTAAATGATTTGTGTGAGATACACTTCGTGTAGTATGCTTATCCTCACTGGGTCCTAAATGACTCTGATTGTGCTAAAAAGACTGACACTAACCTTCAAACATTAACCCGCCACTCAATGAGGCATAGCTTCACCTTTGCAGTACTGCTCTTGCAGGTGTAATCACAGAAACAGGGGTACTTATAGATTTACACCATAACGTCGTTCATCAGGATATCCCCAGAAGGGGCATTTTTATCTTTTTTTGCATATTTATATAGCGCAAAGTCGACTTGAAGGTATTGGAGCACTTTACATGAGCACCAGTTTCTTATACATTCAGGCACAGGGAGATTAAGTGATTGCCCAGAATCACAGGATGTGGACGCGACCCCGAGACTCAAACCCTGGTTTCCAGCACCAGAGTTGGCAGTCTAGCCGACGGACCACATCCTCTCCCCAGGTATTCACCTGTGTTAGTTAGTCTGCATTCATTGTATCATCTCCTGCAGGACATTGCATGTTTTTCCTTTCCTTCAATTGAACGCAGTATTGCATTTTTATGTGCAACATTTTACCTGAAAGAAATCTGTACCTTTCACATCTTTACAACTTTAGTAATCTATTTTCAACAATTTAATATTGACGGCCAACATTTGCCACCATAATTAATTGTGCCCTAACACCTGAGGAATGGAGACTAATCCCATACACCACTCCATCACTACAATGAGCTTGAGACTGGTGGCCAACCCTGCGGGGTCCTGTCAGTAATGGAAAGCAAACAAACTGATTTCTAATGCTGTGGACCAAGACTATCATAGAACATTCTCAATATATTACACAAAATAGACTGTTTTGTGTAATAAATTGAGAATGCTGTATAAGAGTCTTGCAGATACAGCAGCAGCCAGGCCACATTTACACTTAGAGGCACACCGCTGCTTCTGGTGTCACTGCTGATGTGTATGCTGTCACTGTAGATAGGGTGAGTAATGGAAATCAAAGTGATTTCTAAATAATGCCAGTCGATCTTGCCAGTGACCCCCCGGACTGGCCTCCAATTGGCAGCTGAGCCTGTAATGCTTGGGGAGGGGTTTTCTATCTTTGTGTCTTCTTGGACCATGTCACTGCATGAGCTGGGAGATTAAAAACACTCCTCTTAGAGGGACTGATAAAACCGCCATAGTAGTTTTACTGTTCTGTGAAGTTAGGCAGTCGGTGCCGGCCTTGGGTACGAGTGATTGTGGTGAAAATACTAGGCCGAGATAGGACGACTCAAGTTCTGGCCACACCGCTTTTGTATTGTATTTGATGGGTTTTGTGGAAGTGATCAATCACATGGCAAGCGAGGCAGTCTATTTCGGATGGTATGAGTGGAAGGATATATCCCAATGCACTTTGGCATGTATCCATATTAAGAAAAGCAACACGCGAAACTCATATCTTTGGGTTAGTTCACGCTGGATTTGCTGGCCCACTACATCATGAAAAACAGCTGAATCATTTGCAATGTTTATAAATGATGCAGCTAGTTTAGATGATGTAGTGGACCAGCAAAGGGGAACTAATGGAGTTCTAGTATCAGGATGGTGTGATCATATATTTTCATCCCCTGAATGGGACCTAAGTGCCTTTTAGGGTCCCCTACTGCCTTTTAATGTTTATTACTTGCTGTCTCATTGTGTCCAGTCTGATAAATCACAATAGCTTGTAATTTCCTCAGTAGATCTAATTTTGTAAAAGTATATCAATAAATAAATAAAGAAACCTGTGACATACTCATCTTTGTTATTGCAAAGTCTGTTAGGAAGTTATGTGGTTCTACTGAATAAGCCATCACCCATGTCATTTATCATGTGAAAGCTCTTTATTGATGTCAAAACAAAACTTTCAAAATTGCTTTATTAACCTTCTTGCTTTCTCAAAATTTCTTGCTAATGCACCATTTACCAAGTCCTTTAAAAAAACTTCCTGTAATGAGGATTTTAAATTACAATTCATTTGAGTGTAAACAGCATATCTCTATCTGCTCCCAATCCAAAGTTAGCACTTACTAAATGTAATAAGGTAACCCAGTGTTAGTCGATGGGAGAGGGTGACCTTTTAAACAGTATAAATGACATTAGGATTTTTTTACTGCCAGGAAAAACCTAAGGACACTTGTCCTACTTTTTATATGCAATGAACTCTGCCCTATGACCCTTTAGGACATACCTAAAGGAATGTATATGTATTAAAAAGGAAGGTTTCAGTCGGGAAAAATATTTATTTTTCCAGGTTGACATGTCAGTTTAAAACTGCACTACAGGATGCAATGCAGGCCTGAGGCATGTAAGTGCTACTTTATTGGATGGTACAACAAATGATCGATGAGTGCTGCAGGCCCAATAGTAGCACCTAATGTATTAGGGATTTACAAGTAAATTTATTGTGCCAATAGGGTGTAGTCCAATTTTATTATGTTTCAAGGAGAGAGGACTATGACGTAAGTGTTGGTTTGCAGTGGCTGAGGCAAACAAAAACGAATTCAGCAAAACAGGAGCAGAGAAGGAAAACATTTGGGGGGAATGAAACACCAAGGATGTCTGGTCAAACATTTGTAATTCCTGATTCATTCAGAAACATTGTCTCTAGCAGGAATTATCATACTAGTGATGTACTATTACATTAGCTCATACTTCATGTCCTAAGAAAAGAAGGTGAATACACCTCAAATATTCCTTCCCTCACATGCAGAAATGCCACACTACTGCAGGTGGTTAACAGTGAGAATATTTTGCATTCCTACCAATCAATAATATGGAACACATATTGTAAACTGAGTTCTCCTTTATGTTCTTGCAAATGCTTATGCCCCACCTCAACAGCTTTGATTGTATAAGCCTTAAAAAAGAAAGGTTGAGTTCCTCTGCTAAGGCAGAAACCTGGTTCTGCGTTGGTGCTCAGTTCACTGAAATATAGCTTTAGATTGGTTTGATTCATGTAATCAACCATGTAGCAGATATGTGTATCCAGAAATAGGGCATGCAGGGCTTGCTAATTTTTGTCTTCAAGGTACCAATGCCTAGACAACTTAATGATAAACATAATTATGCTGAGTCCTTTTACCTTGTCCCATTCCTTGATGTATATCTTAACCATTTAACGGTCCTCTCACCTAGAAACCTTGATCCCAGTGATTGTTTTCTCTTCTGGGCAGACTTCCAACTCTCAGATTTTTCCTGTTCTTTAAGAATAGAATGAGATTATTCTGTCCTTTTGTCCAAATCTATATTCTGCTAGTGTCCCTTGAGGAATAAAAGGAATTTGACGCTGAAAAGAAGACTCAATGCCAACGAGGATTACTTGTAATTATTTTTCTTTACCAGTTGTTTACTGGTACAAATTATGAAAAATAAAGTAAATAAGTGAAGGGAATTAGAGAAAACACATAGGTTAGGTTAGGTTAGGTTAGGCAAGCCCTTGGGCGAATATTCATATGGGAATATTTCCTGTTTGATTAGGTGTGAGTACTATGGTTGTTGGGGATGTTGGCAGGTAGGAAACTGGAAACCAGGATTAGTCAGTCCGAAATGGCAGCTTGAAACAACAGAAGGATCAACACGGTTCACATGAGCCCTGAAGCACTTCAAGCCACTTGTCTGGTTGCCCTAAGTTCAAGGGACAATGCCATTTACCCCTGCAACTTATCCCTATGCTTCCAATGAGGAACAGACTCTCCCTTCAGTGAGTCTTTGATCTGTGGGCTAAGAAAAGGAGCTGGATACCAAAATTAGCAAGATATCAGCAAAGAAGTTGCCAGCAGCAAAAGGCCATGTAATCCAATCCTTATGTTGGGCTGAGCATGAAAGCTCAATTTGTCTGCTAGAGTTTTGTCACAGTTTTTCTAAAAATATATATTTAAAAGGTGCGATAGGAGTATAACGCTATGATCACATGCTATTGGCTGTGTGGTTATACATTCCAATGTAAGTGCTTACATTACAATTCATGAGGTCCTATTTTGCATCTCAAAACTACAATGAATCATTATAACTTTTGTCACACTGAATCCTTTATTATGTCATACAAATTGGGAACACAATGTATTTCTTTTCACTGCAGCACCTGAAAAATACATTTTTCAATGTATTTGTTTAACTTGACTCCGAGCCTGACCCAAACTTGTCCTCCTAATTGTTTTTTTTTGTTTACACACCAGGACACCCTGAACTCACTGATGGCTGTCGTGAAATCTCACAAGATCACATTTTTTTGTAAAACTGCCACATAGATGATTCATTTTTTATTAAGCTCATGGCGCCTTTTCTATTCACTGCTGCCAGGACTAAGGATTTCTATTTTTAAAACTCCCGTCTGAGAAAACGTTAGGTTAAATATTGTTTTTTCCATATGCTTACAGATCAGCTCTAACTTCACATTGCAGCTTGTATATTAAAGTAGCTTTATGTTGGGATCAGCAGTAACTTTCTTTGTCAGCTTGCACATTTGCAATAGTGATGTTGATTCCGAAAGGCCTTAGTGTCTGTCTGCATATGTCAACGATAGCACCTGAGTTGTGACAGAATACCACAAGCACGCAAACAAGCAGAGAGTGAACACAATGATTGCAAAGTTTATTATTTTCTTTCCACCTTAAGGTGTATTTTACCAAAATACTAAAGTCACTGTATTTCGCTTGATCAATGCAAAAGTTTATAATTACCTATTTCAATGATTGTCATTTTGTGTGTGTCTTTCATATCTTTTAAGCTCTTCTCCAATATGATTGAAGCATTGTTAAAACTGCCCTGTCCACATCTTCTTTTAACACAAACCATCGTGCTTGCACCCCTCCACTAGAGCAAAAAACAAAACAAAAAACCTGACTGCAAGAAGTACCAGGTGCGTTATGCTGGTGACTAATAAAGATCAGTTTAGCATAGGTGGCAGTGGGCTTGTGGTTTAGGCTACTAAGTGATGTGCTCTATTTGTGGAACTTTATTTAATTAAGTGATGCATTGTGAGAATTCTAATAGTTATTCCCATCAATTAATCCTATTAATCTGAACCAGATGATTGCAATGGTCTGTAAAAGGAAAACTGAGTAATGCAGCATTGTGGCATTGGTAACACAGACACCCAGTACAATTATGTTTGTTGCAAGTATTTGAGGTATCCTCTGGCAATGCAGTTAGCACGTGTAAAGGCCAACAACACATACCTCCATGTGGGTCTCACTAACTAGGGGTTTAGCTCTCTCCATGGGACACCTACCGGGTCTGGCTGATTCACTTGTTGTGGCCTTAGGGCCTGGGGCACTTTCCCAATGTAAACGCAGTGTGAAAGTGTGTGTGCCCTTCTTACACACGTTAGGAAGCAGTGTATGTGCACTTGCACCTTTGGTGATTGCAAACTGGTATCCAGCGCCCATTGCAGGCCAGTGGGTGCCCTTGTACCTATGATGTTTCAAACCTGTGATCAGCCTGACATTGCAGGCCCGTCTGCTCACTTGCATCAATGATGTGCTTCAACATGTATCCAGTCTGCCACTGAAAGTCGGTGTGCACACTTGCACTGATAGTGTTTCTTAACAGGTGTCCAGCCTGCCACTGCAGGCAAGTGTGCATATTTGCAGCTAGTGTGTTTCTACATGTGTCAAGCCTGCCATTGCAGGTCTGTGTGTGCACAATTGCATTTTTACTCAGGTTGGCCATTCTAAATCCCTAGGCAGCCTGAGAGGACCTTTCAATACGAATACCAATAGAGCACCTAAAGGGTACGCAGAAAGGGGTGAAGCGAGTGATAGGTGAAAGGCTGGGTAGGTACACAAATATGTTCCATACCCAAGTAGTGAAGAATACCCATCTGTGTTTTCACAACCTATGAGTTTCATTGTTCCCAAAGGCTGACATGGGGAAAGAGTTGACATTAATTCAAGCTGCAACAGTGGATTGCAGTGGAGCAGCCTCATAATGTTTCCTATCATTGGAGTCGCAGTGACAACGCCTTTCTAGTGGTAAAGGTGTTTTTTTCATGAATGGCTTAGAATTGCCACTTCTAGCAAGAGGGCCATTCTATGATCTAAAACTTTGTGGGCCTTTGTGCTTGGCTCCAGCCCACAGTGGAGGTTGGGGGGCACATCTGGCCATTCCCCAGCAACAGCTATAAAGCACTGGGCATGCAACTGAAACATCAGACCTCTGCCATTTGTGAGCCTGGCTGGATAAATTGGAGGAAGAGGTTTTGACACTTGGCCTCTGGAGCCAGATCATGGCCCCAGGAAAGGTTAAGATCGGCATTCTCCAGCCTCATGGCAGACAGGACTGAAATTTAGGGGAGAAATGTTGGTTCAAAGGGTGACCCTTTAAACCACCTGCAACCTCAAAGGCACGCTGCATTATCATCTACTGATGCAATATTCAGCGGAGCAGAGATACATGGGTTTGGAGAACGTTGAACTGTGTTGTGACTACTGCTAGAGGAATCAGTTGTGCGCAAGGAGGATTATTGCCATTAAAAAGGGACAGTGTGCCCTTCCTGAATAGTGGCTGACCTGGTCTGACTACCTGCTGCTGTGTGGCACCCTGAAGTGTGCACTCCAAGTGATTTTTGGCTTGCCCCCGTTCTTTCGGAGGTCTCAGGGACACCCACATCGTCTACCTGTGACACCTGGAGAGCAGTGCCCTCTTAAGTGCCCACATTGTCTGCTGGATCCCAATTGGTAGTGCGGCGTGAGTATGGAAATAAGAATTGTGCCTAGAGACCAGATTGCCCTGTGTGGTGACCCAGAAGTCTTGTCCGGATCTAAGGCATGTGGTCCCAGCATCATGGGGACCTTGGCATACATAAGCGTCTTGATGGTGATGAGCAGACTCACTGGTTGTCGGGCCCCATGTGGCCTGCTTCGTCCATTGTGTTGCCTCTCTCTCATGCAACATTCCAAACGCATGCTCATTGCATGCGGTGTCCAATATACAGGTTGCGAAACTCAGAGATGGGGACGTAACCATAGTAGTGCCTCATTCTGCTTTGTGAATTTGCACCTGTGTATGACTGAAATTTTCTGGTACGGCCGATGTCAATGCGCACCAGATGTTGTGCCTAATTTCCAGGATGGTACAGCATTTGCAACTCTTTTTCGTGTGTGATCTGAATTATCTGGTGCGACCCATATTAACATGCACTGGACATTGTGCTTCATTTGCAGGGAGGTACAGAACTTGCAACTGTTTGTTGTGGCTGACCAGACCGGAACGTGCACCAGATGTTGTGCCTGGATTACGTGGATGGACGTGTGCCTAACAGGGTGGCCCCTCCCTCTGAGGGGCTCCCCTGCTTCATTCTCCATTCATCAATTGTTCCATTTGGCCCTCAGCGAGGCAAATCATCTGCCCCTTTCTCACCCAGCCCCCGATGACATTGTGTTGCCAGGTGGAATTGCCTGGCATTGGTTCAGGTGGTGACAGTGATTGACTGGGTTGGAGGAAGACTTCAGAGAGCAATCGGAAGCAGTCAAGAGACTGAAAAAACTACCGTAGATTGGGGGTCTGTGGGAATATTTTGAGACCACTCAGTGTGCGTTCCCAACTATAAGCTCTACACAAAATTGCACAACTGTGGTCTGAACCATATGTATGTATCCAATGTGTCAAGTTGCCTCTCTCAAAAACCAACGTTATACTACAACCATGACTGGGGGAGACATCCCTTAAGGATAAGAACCCTCACTCACCCAAGGGTGACATGCTTCATCATATGGGTCCTCCTTACCAGTGTAGAAAACCTAGTCAACACTGGGAGCTACTACTCCAGTGTTTAATGGAGGAGCTCAGAGATGTTTTTGTGGCGTAAGGATGGTTGGGTGAGTGAGGGTTCTTATCCTTAAGGGATGTCTCCCCCAGTCATGGTTGTAGTATAACGTTGGTTTTTGAGAGAGGCAACTTGACACATTGGATACATACATATGGTTCAGACCACAGTTGTGCAATTTTGTGTAGAGCAGTCAAGAGACTGCCTGACCTCCTGTGCTTTACAGAACTGGGCTAGTGTTTTGAGGCCCTTGTGGAACCCTTGTGAGTGACAGCCTGCTTCTGCTCCACATTCTGTGTGTGAATTCTTGAGTAGCTGACCATCTCTCTTTAGACAACTGTATCCTAATTAGACATGTTAACTACCCTAACCTGCTTCACTGGGACCCTGACTCAGTGTGAATTTGGCTGAGTGCGGCCTAGTGTCCGGGGAGTGGGGGGTTGGTTATCTTCCATCTGTGGGCATAGGACAGTCGAGGTGAGCTCTAGGGTGGAGGGAGGCTTGGAGACACATGGTCAGCAGTGTGATATCATTTGTCCTGCTAGGTATCAGTTGCACCGCATTAGGGTGCTGAGTGCGTATGTGTGCAAGCGATCTCTGTACAGACCGGCCTGATAACTGTTGCATCATGTATCGGTGTGGAGTGAGTGTGTGTGTGTGTGTGGGATTAACAGTCTGCGAACCGCCTGTGATTTATGATACTGGCCGACGGTAGGGCTTTACACGTTGATTTCTTGCCAGAAGAACACTATGTTTGTTATTGGTTTAACCCCGTGACCTCAGCTCATGGTGCTGCTAAAAAGAGTTGTAGTTCTTTATATGTATATATTTCTGCTATCGCTGTGACCCAGGGTGCACCCTATATTTGTGTGGTACTGAATTATAAGAATTGCTAGGTTGGGCCTGGGGTTGACAATGAGTTGC
The DNA here is from genome assembly GCF_964261635.1 of Lissotriton helveticus. Lineage (NCBI taxonomy): Eukaryota > Metazoa > Chordata > Amphibia > Caudata > Salamandridae > Lissotriton > Lissotriton helveticus. The sequence continues at coordinate 2,072,196,314 of NC_136057.1, read as the reverse complement.
ACTGCATAAGGGTGCTGAAGGGGGGTAGAATAGGATCTGTCCCAAGTGTGCATATTATTGATGTCATTTCAACACATTTGGGCCTAGTGCTGCTTGTAATATTTCCAGGTGTGATTTATCCCCAAAATACATGATGCTCATGTTGTGTTGATTATTGTGTGTGCTGAATACAAACATAATTTACATACATAACGTGTGAAGTCTCTTTTGTGACACTCAGTGTATTTATCGTGAGTGATTGCTGTGCAAATGCTTCACACATTGCCTCTGGGATAAGTCTGGCTTCTCAGTGCCAAGCTACACATGGGTGAGCGCAGGTTATACTGTGTGTGAAATCACCCACCCCTGATGGGAGTGGTAGGTTCCGCCTGGCAAAGGCATCGCCTCAGCCAACCAGAAAGTACCAGTTCCAACACCATTATTTGGACATGTATGACATAAGAACCACTTTACTTAGGAAAGTTTATGAAAAAGCTATGCTCTTCTGTTTTTTTCTACAGAGAGCATACTTTGACAACTCTACAATATATTTGTACATTGCTTTCCACAAATCTGATGAGATTTGCACCAGTGATACTTGTGAGTTTGACACTTTGAATACAAATGATTTATAGCACAGGCTAATAATACTATATTTTGTTATTTATGAGAAAATGTATATTATTGTCAATTAAACACACTGAGATGACTTTCAAGATTGTGGGTGTTTTGTTCCTTGTGGTGAATTACCAGAACTTTGGCTATGATTGCATTCCCTCCACCGAGGAATTATAAAAAATAAATGGCCAAACCGAATTACTTTTGGTTCAAACAAGATTTTGCCAACACAAAGAGAATAGTTTGCAACACAAAAGAAGGAGAAAAACTAATTCCTAGGCAGTCCAACCTCAGCGCAAATTTTTTATTCAAGATGTAAAAGTGCCAAATAGGTTTTTATTGTCGTCAAGTCAGCAAGGTAACAATCCCTTCAAGCAAACTCTTGAAAATCTTCTGAAGAAAACCCAACTCTAAGATATTGAAGAATAAGACGTATGGTGCACTGGTGTAGGGCAAAGTTCATCTGATAACTCTAACGGACATCAACTGACCTGCAACTCCTCCTCTTGGATTGGGGTGATAGATTCCAACACAAAATCGCTGTTAGGTCCATGTCGGATCTGACTGCAATGCCTCCACAATGTGTAGCTCTGCCCTTATACCTCCGAATAGGGTGCCACATTCATGACCACCTAAACATTCCTCAAGATGGATTTGCAGATTGGAAGTTCCATTTCCCATAGTATATGAGTTCCACTTGAGTCAGGCGTTTCTTGCTGAATCATTTTGGGATCAATATTATATACAATCATCAACATGATAGTTTAAGTGCCATTTCCTCTCCTCTTTTCTCAAATTTAATTTCTCTGCCTGTAAAGCAGGAGTGTGCTATTGGTTACACTGGTTGAACTACTATCTAATTTTGCTAGCTGGAAACACACAGGCCTCCAGTGCAGACGAAAGACACTTATCAAGACTTGCCTCTATGCATTTAAATCAGATATTTGGTTGGAGGTCACCCAGAGTTGGTAAAACGTTTTATTTTCATCATCCACTGGCATCTTATTCTTTGGATGTGAGAAGCCCCAACTAATATATGGAGGTCCCAGAAGTGACTCTACCTTGGAGAGGAACATAAAATTGACCCAAAGAGTGAGCAGGTCGATATTATAGGAGAGAGAAGGGTTACTAAGATATTGGGAACATTAGATTAATGTTGTGCTCTTCAAGCACTACAGCGCCCCAAATAGGGACAGTAAGCGGTGTGAAAATCCTATAATACATTACAACACAACACACTGTATATTCCCTTCTGTACCCTCCGTGTGAATTTCCATGAGTTTCAGTGTCTGGGCTTTGAGATGATTGTACACAGGCCCAGTCTCTACATGTGAAGAATGACCAGCTAGCGCCCTCACCAGATTTCATGATTTCATTGTGCTACGACTTGTGAAATAGGAATTAGGGGCCCTATTTTAAATTGCTCATTATCTCCAACAGGGCCAGGGCATTACTAGGTGTAGGTTCACTAGGAATATGAGTAATGTGGTAAACCTATGAGCTAAGTAGATTCCCCAGTACCTGAACAGCAACTGAAATCTCAGGTCAAAAATGTGGCCGAGATTGTGAAATAATTGGGAGAATAAGTAGCAACAAATCAGATTCCCAGTAAGTCCCAAGTTATCAGTAGACCTTTAGGGTCCAACTCATAAACTGGTGTTTTTCAGAGTTACATTAAAGAGCAGAAATAGCAATTCCTGTGGTGCAATTGCCAGTCTTATTAACAGGCCCCTATTATTGAAGCCCTATGGAAGGGATTCCACTTAATGATGGACAGGTACTCTCCCTTTGAAATTGGGTATAGTGAACACATCATTTTATTTTCAATTCTATACATACATTAATTAGAATTAAGCCATATTTCCAACACCTTCTCCAAGTTAAATACCAAATATGCTCACATACAAGAGTAATTCTTTTCCCTTCTACCCTTTCCTAACTTCATTGGTTTTGTTTGATTTTGAGACAGGGAAAATACTTGCATTTAAGAAATGATAGTCTGTGACAAGTGGGGCAGTATGGAAAATAACCATGTATGTATTTGGGCAATTTAAAGAGACTAGGGGCCCGATGTAGGTAAATCCCATTTACCGATTTTGAAATACCGAATCCTACCGAATCGGTATTCAAAAATCGGTAAATGGGATGTAGGTCCCAACATCTGGAATCGTTACCGAATCCCTAACAATTCTTTAATTACCGATTCGGTAAATACCGAATCGGTAATGCCCATTCATTCCTATGGGCTTTGAAGCCCATAGGAATGATTAGGCATTACCGATTCGGTATTTACCGATTCGGTAATTAAAGAATTCACAAGGGTGCAGGGGGTGTCACTTTGACACCCTCTAGCACCCCCAAAACGGGCATGTGTGCAATGTGGCACACAGACATGCCCTAAGGGCACGTCTGTCTGTCACATGGCACATGTGTACATGCACAGATGTGCATGTACACAGGAATCGGTTTTTTACCATGGATTTGTATTCCATGGTAAAATACCGATTCTGTAGGCCATGTGCTGATGGAACATTGGCTACCTACATTGCATTTTCGGTAGTTCTACCGAATCGTCATCATTACCGAATCGGTAAATATTACCGATTGGGTAACTTTACCGATTCGGAAATGATAACGATTCGGTAAAATTACCGAAAATGTGCCCCTACATCTCGATAGCCCTTTACCGATCGGAAACGGCCGAAAATCGGTATTTTCGGCCGATTCTGATCGGTAAAGGGCTACCTACATCGGGCCCTTTATTTCTGAATTAACAATTTACAATCTGCATAAATCCTTCAGGATTGGAAAAGATCCAATGCGGATAAAAACGATTTATTGCTAATTGATGTTTTCTTCCACTGGGGGGAGTGCTCATTCTGTATAGCACAATGCTTTGTTAAAAGGTTGTTCAAGAGGGCGTGGCCTGACCAGCAATGGAGTAAGACGTGTGCTGCGGGAGCTCCGGCTTGCCGTCAGCGTTTTAAGCATTATCTCAGCAGCCTAAGGGAGGTGAAGGGGAGCTGACCGGGCACCCCACATAGTGGACAACTCTGGGAGTCAGCAGCAGACCACTGTGATCCCGGACTGGCGAAGTGGCGCACCTGTCCCCGGGTGAATGGGTGATCTCCATGAGGCCCCTGGCCGGAGTGAGATGCGCCCCCTGCACCCTGCCGAGGAGCTTGGTGATGGGGTGGAGCTTCGGACGAGCTGCTAGTGTGCTGTGAGTACTTGGTGGCCTCAGATCGTTGGTGAGGGGGCTGCAGAACCTTGGAAGCTGGGACTGCCGTCCCCAGAGGCTTCCATGACCAGCCACGATGCTGCCGGGAGTGAACGGGAAACGAGACCGGACTGGGCGCTGGGGTGCCCGGCTTCAGAGGCCAGGCCACCGGAGGCTGAGACGAGAGACAGCGGAGGGCCCCTGATCGGCATGCAGATATCGCGCAGGCTGGAGGGACTTTGATGCTGGTAGGCGCGCCCGCCATTTTACTCCTGGCCGGAGGTGGCTGCCCGCTATTTGGGTGCTCGGCATCACGGCTGCTGCGAGGCGGGGGACTCCGGCTCGCAGAAGCCCAGGCTGCATTGATCGGAGGAGGGCCATTGACGTCTCCTGCACTGCGAGCTGGGTGAGGAGCCGGGGCCCCCTTGTGACTGTTGCTCCGTTTAAGTAAGGAGCTGCCCGCATTGCTTCGCAGCCCATATGCCATCTGGGATCTGCATAGCCTCCCCTTTGGACATTGCCTTGGAGAGACGCTGGAGCTGGAAGCGGAGTCATTGTCCGCATAGCCCGATAGCACGGAGTACGCTGCGGTCATAGACACCACCTGAGTAACTACCAACAAATAGCTTTATTAAATGCAGTGGGGAAAATATTTGCTCTCAGTATTTTTGACCATCTCACTGGTTGGTGGAGAAGAAAAGTCTCCCCATAGAACAAGCAGGATTCAGAAAAAAACCTCTTCACCATGGTCTCTGTCTTTATTTTGGCACATTTTAATTATTTCCCCTGTAATTTTACTCGTGTGTTTGACTGCGCTTGATTAAGAGGCGCTAGAGATTAGAGACTCCCTTAGCGCTCCTAAGCGCTTTGTGCTCCTTTCCCCCTCCCCTACCTCCGGACCACCCTCGGCCGAGCATCGACGCCGAGGGCTGGGATCCTGAGCTTGGCGGCCATATTGGGTGTGGGCCAGGCGGATCACGCGCTCTAGCAGCGCTATAAAAAGAACGGTCATGACTCCGCGCAGCGGACGCGTACTGCGGACGCGCCGGATCTGCGCCGGAGTCGTGCCAGAGTCCTGCCCATCTGCGCCCGTCCGCGACAGGACGGGGCAAGGGGCCAGGCATTCTGGCCAACGACAGGTCTTTACTTCCAAGGATTTGCGTGACATGGATATGGGCAGGCAGTTCTTGGATCCCACTATTGTGACTAGATTAAATGATCTAAATATTCTTCTACCTGACAAGGGTCCATCTGAATCAGTTCCACCTCCTCTGAAATTAGCCTGTTTAAACACTAGGTCCCTTCAGAAACACCACCTTGAGGTTTTTTCCCTTCTCCAAGATGATGTCATTGACATTTTAACACTCACGGAGACTTGGCTGGGAGATAATTCCCTGCCAGATATCATAGCTGCCCTTCCTAGCAACTATGACGCGGTATGGCACAACCGCGCTGAAAATGCTCGAGGCGGGGGAGTAGCAATTTTGTTTAAAAAAAACTTAAAAGCCGTCAAAATAATTGCTGAAACTATAGAACTAGCTGATATATTGGGAGTAAAGATCATGCTGAACAATGCATGTTTAGTGATCTTAACTGTGTATCGTCCCCCAAGTTCCACGTCAGTCTTTAATGATTTGTTTGCCCCAATTATGTCTGATTTAGGTACCAGATATCAAAAAAATTGTGGTGACAGGAGATTTTAACCTGCACTGGGATAAAGCTGATAAAGACCTGTTATCCAGACATCTAGAAATTACCATGTCCTCTCTGGGGATTAGACAGTTGGTGGATGCCCCTACCCATATTAAGGGGCATACTCTAGATCTCATCTGGACATCAGACCCAAGGGTAAGCCTTGTGGACATTACACCCTGTATTTGGTCAGACCATTATTTGGTGAACTGTGAGATTCCAGTGGATAGTTACGGCTCTCAAAAACCCCTAAAATTTAAAATAGTCCGGCAGTGGACAAAAGTTGACTTACAAGCTTTGACCGGTAGGCTTCCAGACCGGATCCTAACACTAGTTTCAAAAGGAGACCTGGATCAGGACTATAAAGATCTTATGCAGAATCTGAGTCAAGTTATTGACCAGATAGCGCCGGAGAAATTACAAAAGGTAAAAGGAATAGAAAAAGGTGCCCCATGGTTTACCCCGCTCTTGAGGGACCATAAAAAGAAACTCCGGTGCTCAGAAAGAACATGGAGGAGAACTAAGGATGGGATAGATAGGGAACACTATAGAACTGCACTTAAGCTATATAAGAAATTGATCATCACAACAAAAGCAGATTTCTACGAAAACCGTATAAGTCAAGCAGATAATGTGCAGAAGGAAACTTTTAAAATCCTAACTGAGTTAAGTAAAATCCTAACTGAATTAAGTAAAAAATCAGAAACATCGGAAACAACAATTACTGCCGATAGTTTTCAAAGTTTCTTTCTTGAAAAGGTGGATACCATCCTTTCTGAAATCAAGAGCAGTACTCTGAAGGGCCCCTGCCCGTCACAGGAGGTTCAATCCTCCCCTGAAGTATATATTTCTAAACTTCCTGTACTAGACCCGCTAAGTCTTGAACAGATCATGAATAATATTAAATCAGGTTCCCCAGCAGATCCATGTCCCCCTAAGGTATTTCGTTTAGCACGCCCCATTCTGGAAAATCACATTATCTCCATTCTTAACACCTCAATGGAGACTGGCCAACTACCATCAAGCCTCAAGGAAGCACGGGTGAGGCCCCTGTTAAAGAAACCTGGAGCCGATCCGGCTAATTTAAAGAACTATAGGCAGATCTCTCAGCTGCCCTTTCTGTCCAAAATTTTAGAGCAACATGTGTTGAAATCCCTTTCCTCTTTCCTGGAGTCTCACCATCTCCTCCAGGAGCGGCAGGCGTGATTTCGGGCACATCACAGCACCGAGTTGGTGATGCTCTCGGTGTTGGATGAGCTAAGAGGAATGGCTGACAGGAAAAAACCGAGCGCCCTGATACTTTTAGATCTATCAGCGGCGTTCGATACTGTCAGCCACTCCCTGCTATTGGACAGATTGGGTACGTTTGGGATAAGGGGTCAAGTCCATCAATGGCTCCAATCCTTCTTGACGGGTAGGACCCAGAGAATACAACTGGGGGATGTTACTTCCAGAGTGGGCTTTTTGGAGTGCGGAGTCCCGCAGGGCTCTGCACTATCCCCACTCCTTTTTAATCTGTACCTTCATCCATTGATTGAATCACTGGTTAAAATGGGTTGCCGTGTATTTAACTACGCGGACGACACCCAGCTGTTGCTGAGTATTGATAATACAATCCTTGCACAAACTAGCGCCCAGAACATACTCAGACATACGGTTGGCTGGATGACGGCCAATCTGCTGAAAATAAACCCGGAAAAAACTGAGGTACTAGTGATCTCTACTTTAGTCTCGCCGTGGAGCGACCTCTACTGGCCCCAGGAACTGGGTCCCTCACCGATACCGAGTGATAATGTAAAAAGCCTCGGAATCAAGATTGGCAACGAATTGTCTATGACCAGTCAGATTTCATCAGTGGTAGGGATGTGTACTGGCTTGATCCGACAGCTACGGAAGCTGGCCCCTCTGCTCTCCTTTTCCGCACTCCGTATGGTAGTCTCAGCCACTATTGTGTCGAGACTAGATTACGGGAATGCTCTTTACCTTGGCCTACCTAAATTCTTGATTAACCGACTACAGGTGGTCCTGAATGGCGCGGCCCGCTTGATCTTCAAGGTACCTAGAAGATCTCATGCCTCTGCCCTTCTACTCAAATTACATTGGCTCCCCATCGAACAGAGGGTGGAATTCAAGAGCTTGTGTACTGCCCATAAGGCCATCTATGGGCAAGCTCCTGCGTACATCAAAGAACGCTTGGAGTTATATACTCCCAAAAGAGCTCTACGGTCCGCAGAATCCCAGCTTTTGGTATGTCCCCGCTATAAGTTAAAAACCAAAGGCGGTAGATCCTTTTCGGTTCTGGTTCCACAGATTTGGAACAATCTTCCAGAGTCACTTTGGAAAGAAGCAAATCTTTTGAGGTTTAGGAAGCAGCTAAAAACTCTGTTATTCAAGAAGGCACTAGATCTAGTTAAATAAATTTTATCATAATTTTCGGATCATCTTTTCATGTATTTGTTGCTCTGTTTGTTTTAAGCGCCTAGAGACCTGGTGGTGAGTTGGCGCTATAAAAGACTAAGTTAACAATAACAATAACAATAACATCAGTATGCTGAAATTAATAGAGGAGAAGTTCACATTCTTTCGCAGGTCTAATTTATATGTGGCATTCATAGACTTTTCAGGAGCCTTAGATAAGGTAGACCGGTCACTACTGTGTAAAAAATTTGCATAAAATGGGGGTGCCTACCCCCTGTCATCATTAAATATTGCCCTTCACTCACAAACATGGGATCAGGTGCTTTTAGGAGGAAATCAGGGCCTTTCAACAGTAATACTGACGGAAAATGGCCCAGAGCAAGGCTGTCTACAAGCCCCGCTACTCTTCTCTTTATATGTAGCAGATTTACCCAAATGCCTTTCACTCTTAGAAGGAGATGCATCGAAGATAGGTGGACGCCATTTTGGATGACTCATGTATGAATATTATATTGTAATTATGGGCCTGAACCTCAATGGGCTGAATAAAAAGTTGACATCACTGTAGAAACATAAGATGGCACAGTTTCTGAAGATGAATATTTCTAAAAGATCATGAAATGTAATCGAAGCAGAAGATTGTATAATTTTAATTGGAGAATTGGTTCTGAAATGCTGGAGATTGTAGATTCTGTTCTTTACCTGGGGAAGTAATAACAGGCAATATAAAGAATAAGCCACATATTGAACATAGTACTTGTAAAGCGGCAATACACGCAAATGGTTTGCCCATATTTTATAGACAATGGGCCTAAGACACGTCTTACATTTGCTCACAGTATTTAAAGCAAAATTCCCCTCCACATTGTTATACGCTTCTGAATCTATCCCAAATAACTCTAGTCCCGATATCCACTATTAGATTGGAATTTGGTTTGGTAAGTTAATTTATTCAAGGCTTAGCCAGGAAATTATGTCAGGGATACCAGTTAATTTAACTATGGCATTGCCATTTGTTTTTCCATCATAATGATGAATATCCATACCTACCTTAAGCTCATTCATTTCCATTGCTTGCATTTATCTGCCTGTGGATATTTTATTCTTCTGCGTAATGGAGAACTCAGAACTGGTTATGAAGGATCTCGAAACCTCTATGATGGACTAACTTGTACTTAAAGCGCTGCTGCTATATAGTTATAATTTCTGTTTAACAATGAATGTTTTAATTAGCTGAAGTGATTTTACTGGAATTTTATTATATTGTCTGTCTTTGTATTCTATCCTATCTACTGGGGAAATGAACCGAGCTTGTATTTTATCATGCTTATTATGCAATTATGGTGTGAATATTTTATGTGGACCTCATTGGAGATTGAAAATTCCTAATAAATCTATTGAATTGAATTGAGGCCCACACTGAAAGAAGCTGCAGGGTGACTTAATGGATAGTACCAAATGCCTCTGCTTACTCAGCATAAAGTGTTTTCCTCTTTCTGCAGCACACAACGAAAGAGGAAGTAACGAGGAGAAATAACAATACTTTACCTCATTACACCTCACCTGGAGGGGTAGATTTTTGCAGCATTCCCAGCTCTACCACTTCAGGTGAATCTGGAAATGCCTCAAAATCCATAAATATTGCTTGGGAACACCCATGCAACACCCATGAAAACGCTTACAATGGCACAGAGTAATGCAGTGCAGGTGGCCTTGCGTGGCTTCATATATGTCATTTTTAAGTTGTGTCACTCTTGCATCATGTTGCGTGGTGCAGGAGTGACACTAAGGAATTCGTAACTGTGCCTCATTTTGTGGCTTAACTACTTTTCAACTGGGGCCTATGACATTTCTCAAATTTAAACCATTTGAGGTCTTAAAAAGGCAACACTCTTTCACAAAAAGATTTGTCTACTCTCAGGCGCACTGTTAGGCGTTACATCGAACAGTTAAGGTGGGGGCATCTCAATGTTTTTTGAAATTTGAAAAATGGCTGAAGATGGAGGACACAACTGTCATCCTATAACTCAAATATATAAACCTCTCTTAAGCACCCGTTATGTAGATAAAATACCAATGCAAATGGGATATGGAACTAGGCACAGAAGCATCTCCTAAACAGTGGGAGCGACTTTAAAATGATGCTCGAATGACATTTGAATGTGTGTAAATAAGAGAAACCATACTACAAAATCCTCATGTACTGAAACCACACACCGGAGAAGATAGCCTGGGATAGGACAAAGTCAGACAAATGCTGGAGGGAATGTAGAATTATAGGTGCGCTTAACATCTTCTTTGGATGAGCCCCAAACTACACAGATATTGAAAAGAAGTATTAGAAGAGCTGGACTGGCCATTTAAAATTAAGATACCTAGAGGTCTGTTCATAACTGTGATGGGTGAGCAGTCATGCAAATTGTTGACGGGCAAGCATCTCACTATGGTTTTTATAGTGGGTATTTATGTAATTTTAAAACATTGGAGGAAACCCACAGTCCCATCCCTTTTGGTTTGGAGCCAAGATATGTTGGCAATGGAAAAACGTTTTGTCTGTATAGAGCAGAAACACATGGTGTACAAAGTAGATTGGGCTCGATACATAAGCATCCTCTTTTGTAATTTCCAGGCCTTAATATGTCCTAGGAAACAGTGTGTACTGCAACTCAACCAGAGGATTCCCCACAGGAACAAACAACTGTATTTGTGGCATTACAGGGGCGAACACCTATACGTTTATGTAACAGATATCAAGAACCAGCGGCCCTAAACGGGCCAAGGCGACAGTCATCAGAGGGTAGAAGGGTGGGGGAGGACTTGGAGTTTGTGATTTCTGTCTTTTTCTGGAAGAACTTTGAATTTGAATTCGGACCACTGCAGTTTGATATAAGTAACTACACTCGGCCTCTGATGTGGTTGAAAATAATAATAATAATAGTTGAACCTAAAAATGTCCAACCGACAAAAGCACTTCCTTAGTCGGAGTCTATCTGATAAGGGCAGTTTGACTACAACCCTGCTATTGTAAGGATCAAGAAGGGTATTAGCAATGGAACAACTCCTTTTGGAACTGATTTTGTCTTGTCAGCAGACCCCTCCCATACCAGAATCTTCTTAGGCCCTGAACACCCAAGCACATTTAAACAATTTCCCCTGACGATATCCTCTTCCTATCAAATCAAGACCCAGTTTTACATGTGAATTTGGTTGGGGTAATATTTCCCAATTCTTGTGAGCATGTAATTTAAACCAGACATGTTAATTCAGTGGTGAGAACTATACTTCCTCCTAGTATGTAGTAGGAGTCCTTCCTAGTACAGCTAGAGGGCGAGTCTTCTGTCCCTGTCTGAGATCGCTGATATTTTCTTCTGTTCCAGTCTGGGAGTGCATTAAGCATGTGTTCCTGAACTAAACATTCTTCATTTCCATTGAGAGGTGCCGCTCGTAGTCGTGGACTCTAGTTACTTGCAGACTCTGGCCGCTTTGTTTGTCAGGAAACAGGAACTTCCTCTTTGCTCACCCGCTCACCAGGAACAGACGCCAATTTTGGGGCTGACTTGTGGTGTAATATTCCAGGAGCGGGACTGCGAGGACCAGCAGTCTCTGCGGCTCGCCATCTGCCGCACCTGGTGCCTCTTCCCGCCCCTCCCCTCCTCCTACTTCACCACGCCCCTAACAGCGACCCTCGGGACGCGCGCTGGGCGCAGCCCGGGCCAAGGGAGGGCCCGTTTAAGCCCGTTCAAGGCCGTTCCAGACCGGACTGGGCACCCCCCATTCCCCTGCTTGAGTGGAACTCTATGTATGCCGCTAAAAATCATTAATCTATCCTGATTTGAACTGTGGGTCTAAATCTTGTTTGCTATTTTGTCCACACGAGAAAGGAGTAAGGCGGCTGCGGGAGGGTTAGAGCTAACAGGTATTTTAGATAACTTCATAATAAGGGCAAATTCAGTTATAGACCAAGGCATAAGTCTAATGGAACGCAGAGTATCCCAGGACTTAGCCTTAGCTAAAAGATCATCCATGGGTCACTTTGCGAACGCACGCACCCCAGAGCACACAAACAGAGCACACATTACAGAGATCCAAGCTGTTGTGTACAGCATACATAGTGCGCTAGACCAGTCATCCATACAGTCTGTAACTGACCCTCAACCTTTCCCGGCACCAGAGAATACCTCAGAAATTACCTTGGTAGGCTCCTAGGAAGATACTAACACTAGGCAATTGCGGGGGAGACACAAGGGTGCTATACCAAAAAGGAAACGAGTACATACGACCGTCCCAGGTGGTGGAAATCTAAGGTAGCCAAAGTCCTACGCATCAGTGATACATCCAGTAAGCAAGGGGCAGCATACAAGCTAGCTTTACAGACTGGGCATGAACCCTTGCAGTTAGATGTACTGAACGAGGTTTTAGACTCTAGAAGTGCAGCATACCCCGCTGGTATGAATGCGGAGACTAATGAGGACGCTGGCAGCCAATTATTAAATAAAATGGGGATGTTGTTCAAAACTAATCTTCTACCCCTGGAAACTAGATTATTGAGTATTGAGAAGCAACTTTCTGAATTGGATAAGTTCACAAGGAACCTGACCAGTCCGCAGGCAAAAAACTTACCACACAATAAATTATTAAGTACCAGTTTGGATGGACAAACAAATAATAACCCTTTGCCACTAGCTCAAAAAACAAACCCAAAACCCACAATAGCATCAGAGAGAAAACTTCCGGAAAAACCTCCCAGCCTAAACCAGCCATCGAGGCGGGAGCTGACTTTACTCGCTGTTCCAACCACAAACCCTAGAAAGAATCGGTCAGGAGGGTTAACTGAGGGTAGGTTTGCCATTAACCTCCCTCCAGAAGCCAGTCCGTTTGTAGTTGTATTGACCGGGGTCCCGGAACTGGATGAATCCAGCGAGGAACCAGTCTGGTCATTAAAGAACAAAGTATCTCACTGGCTCAACACCAATCGACCATTACCATTACACATGACGAGTAAAATTCTAATGGTCCGTAGGGTGTCTTGGATAGGTTATGGCAGAAAAACATCCCATGGGGACTGTGTGTTGGTCAACTTTGAGGACGCACGCACGGTTGATTACATCTGCTCATAGAGAACTCCAAGCAATAGGGCTGTTATTGAAACTAGACCCCTTTCATATTTCTACCCACCTAGTGATCCATCAGACTGTGGAGGGAACTGGTCCAGGGCTAGACATCATGCGTGGGGAGGCAGTGTAAACAGGGATAATGGACTTACTAATAGCTGGAGAGGGGCTCCCACTGCTAATAGGTTTAGTTGCCTAGATATGGTAGACTGACTGCAGCCGACCCGCGAGAAAATAATCGGCTCTAATAAGGGACAATGTAAACAAAACCCCACGGATACTCACGATTTGAAAAAAGGAAGCGAAGTAATGGGGAACCATGATGACAGTGATTTTTCCTTACGTAGCCCATTGGACAAGGGAGGAGATATCAATGTTGATTTTGTAGAGAGCAAGCTTGGGACCGACTGTGTCCATGGAGGTGCAGAAGTAGAGGCGGACCAAGTCCGGGCCATATGCGATGATCTAGGGAAGTTTGATGAGTGTTTAGTCCCTGTACCTTGTGATAACGGAATTGTAGCCCTCAATTTGGGAGATCCGCCAGGAGAAAGGGCAGAACCCAGGGGTAATGTTGCCTTGCTATCTTGGAATATAGCAGGTTTGTCGAATAAAATTAAGGACCCTGAATTCTTGTTATTTATAGACAATTTTCATATTGTTTGCTTTCAAGAATGCTGGGACCAGTGCGAAACGCATATAAATGGCTATCGCACCTTTTTCTCACCGGCCAAGCAGTCAAGTAGGGGCAGAAATTCAGGAGGTCTTTGTACCTTTATATCTAATACTCTTAAAATAATGGTCAAGTCAGTTAACATGGGGCGAAATTATTACCAGTTATTTTCACTTAAAATGGGCGGCAATCAACATGCCACTTTGATTAATTTTTATAATAATATACCAAAGGCCGAATTAAGTGAAGTCTTCGAGGAATTAGTAAACACCCTGAATAATATATTTGTACTAAGCCTGGCTGATAATTGTATTAACGGGCGATTTAAATTGTCATCTCTGTCCTTACAGTGACTCAGATAAATGTGGGTTGGTCAACCTCAAGGAAGATCACTGCACCCACTTTGAGCATACAACGAGTGGCATACAACGAGTGGGACCCTACTTAATAATTTAATATTCCAGTGGGATCTGGGGTTTGTAAATTAGCTCTGCAGCCCACAGGCCGCCTTACAACCGACGTTTAATGGGCGGGGATATCGGTCAGTGATTGATTCCACATTATTCTCTAATAGTCACCATGGCAGCGTTCTCAGCTTTAATACTGAGGACATTGCAATGAGTGATTTCCCGATTAGCACCATTATAAATCTGGGCTGGAGCTCTAGCCAGAGCAATAACGTAGTTGATAACCTTTATCACCATGGAATAGCTTTGGCCAGTGCAAATGGTTACTCCATAAAATGGAATAGGGTTGAGCCCAATGGCTTTCTTGAGAGTTTAATAAAAAGTCAGTTTAAAGACTTTATGTTCTACTTATCGGAAAGTTCTGATTTTAATTTGGTTCTATCGGCTTTCCAAAAGATTTCTGAGCAGATCAGTAAAAAACTAACCAGTATGGCACGGGAAGTTGTGGGTCCTAAGGTGGAGGGTTGGTTTGACTCCGAATGCAGCAAAGCACACTTGTTATTAAAGAAAATGCTTAAAAAAGAACCGAAAAATATTCAAGATATAAGAAGCGCTAGAGCACACTACTATTCCGTATTAAAAAAAAGGAAAACAGCTTTGAAGGAGGCAGCATGGGAAGCGCTTCATAAGGCTTGTTCCCTGAGAGACAACACTGCCTTTTGGAAGGCTGTGAATGCCCCCTTTTACGTCAAAAGGAAAACAGACTCAATGGAGATCGCCATAGAAGAAGCTACATGGGTAACTCATTTTACCGAGCTGTACAAGAAAGAAGACTTAGGGAGCTTAGGATACTCTGAACATCTGGGTCCTTTGGAGGCTGACTCCTCTGGTCTGTTTCCCCTGGACATTGACTTTTTCCCTTCCGAAGTGGAATTAGCCATTGCTGAAAGTTCTACCGGTAAAGCGGCAGGACCGGATGGCGTCCCGATAGATATCTACAAATCTAACACTAACCTATGGACACCTCTCTTGACCAATGTACTTAATAGCTGTAATAAAAAGGGATTTCCATCAACCTGGCAGTAAGCTATTGTAGTACCAATCTTTAACAAGCATTAGAAATGCAATCGGGCTCGGATTTATTTGAGTTTGAGCTAATGGCATTGTAAATGCCAATGTATTGTTGCTATGTGTTATGGAGTGTGTTCATGTGGTGTGTACTGCCAGTGATCTCATTGTGAGTGTGAGAATATTGCACCGTTACTGCCTGTGTTGTCCTTCTTGTGAGTGTGAGAAGCTTGCACCTCTGCTGCCTGTGGTCTCCTTGTGAGTGTAAGAAGCTTGAACTGCTGCTGCCTGTGATGTCCTTCTTGTGAGTGTAAGAAGCTTGCACTGCTGCTGCCTGTGATGTCGTTGTTGTGAGTGTGAGAAGCTTGCACAGCTGCTGCCTGTGAGTATGAGAAGATTGCATTGTGCATCTCTGTGCTGTGCCTGTTCTTTATAAGGGACTCTTGCTCTGTTGCTGCTGCTGCCTTGGCACAGTACCTGCTGTGAGTGTGTGAGGGAATATTGCACCGCTGCTGCTTGTGATATCCTTCTTGTGAGTGGGAGAAGCTTGCACCTCAGCTGCCTGTGGTATCCTTGTGAGTGTAACAAGCTTGCACAGCTGCTGCCTGTGATGTCCTTCGTGTAAGTGTGCTCTGTCATCGGTAGTTGAGAGTGGTAGTGGAGAGTGGAGAGTGTTAGTGGAAAGTGTTAGTGGAGAGTGGTAGTGCAGAGTGGTAGTGGAGAGTGGTAGTGCAGAGTGGTAGTGGAGAGTGGTAGTGGAGAGTGGTAGTGGAGAGTGGTAGTGGAGAGTGGTAATTGGTAGTGGAGAGTGGTAGTGGAGAGTGTTAGTGGAGAGTGGTAGTGGAGAGTGGTAGTGGAGAGTGGTAGTGGAGAGTGGTAGTGGAGAGTGGAGAGTGTTAGTGGAGAGTGTTAGTGGAGAGTGTTAGTGCAGAGTGTTAGTGGAGAGTGTTAGTGGAGAGTGGTAGTGGAGAGTGGAGAGTGTTAGTGGAGAGTGTTAGTGGAGAGTGTTAGTGGAGAGTGTTAGTGGAGAGTGTTAGTGGAGAGTGTTAGTGGAGAGTGGTAGTGGAGAGTGTTAGTGGAGAGTGTTAGTGGAGAGTGTTAGTGGAGAGTGTTAGTGGAGAGAGGAGAGTGTTAGTGGAGAGTGTTAGTGGAGAGTGTTAGTGGAGAGTGGTAGTGGAGAGTGGTAGTGGACAGTGGTAGTGGAGAGTGGTAGTGGAGAGTGTTAGTGGAGAGTGTTAGTGGAGAGTGTTAGTGGAGAGCGTTAGTGGAGAGTGGTAGTGGAGAGTGGTAGTGGAGAGTGGTAGTGGAGAGTGTTATTGGAGAGTGTTAGTGGAGAGTGTTAGTGGAGAGAAGTTAGATCACAGAAGCTCTTTGTGCTCCACGTGCCGCCAAGCTCTGCAGAACAGGAGCTTAAAGCGAAAGAGAGAAACTGGTGTGCTATAGGGGAGAGGAAAAAAAGAAAAGCTTCAGACTTCAG
Source organism: Lissotriton helveticus (assembly GCF_964261635.1). Taxonomy (NCBI): domain Eukaryota; kingdom Metazoa; phylum Chordata; class Amphibia; order Caudata; family Salamandridae; genus Lissotriton; species Lissotriton helveticus. Next base: position 2,072,179,654 of record NC_136057.1, on the reverse strand, counting down.
TTGAAGGCTAAAAACGCGTAGACAGACAGGTCCAAAAAAATATTAACGTTTCTTAACAGGCAGACGAGAGGATGTGGCTTAACAGCTAGAGCGGCCGACCTCCAAGCTGGTCCAACTATAACTGCAGGCAAATGCTATTTTTACAGCATAAACCCGAACACATTATCTCCAGGCATGTTCGTGGTATACAGAATAGAATGGTATGTCTTATTTATTAATTTTCCTTCCCAGAAGGTACCGAGAACGAGAGACGTAAGACTACAGGAGAGAAGAACAGGAAAGATGCAAGCTTGTGTGGGAACAGGCACAGAAGGGAGAACTGACACTAGGTGACTAATGGGGATTAGGAGCAGGGTAAAGAGGAAGTGTTACACTACAAATCCCACGATGCACCGGAGAGCTGCAGCAGCACCCGGGTGGCACCAATGTCGGCCCGAGATGCCCACTGGCTGGATCCCGTAGTTTCCCGTTGAATTTCGGCAATCTTGGAAAGGAAAGAGGCCCGGCCCTTTGCCCAGAATCGGAAGGGTGCCCGATCTACGGGGAGCACGTGACATCAGAGCATGAGAAAGGGCACGCGAGAGATGTGCAGCGCGGAACCCCAGGCAGACAGCTGGAACTCATCTCTGGCAAGGCGGGGGTGACCACGGCAAGGAGCGCGAGCCCGCCCCTGGGTGCCAGGGAGGGGCGCGCGGTCTGGAAGGAGGCCACCGCCTCCCTTAGTTGTGCTTCCCAGCCTGGCATTCCCGCCTAGAATGCGGCATGATTATGAATCCAAAAGTTGTGAATAACATTTTAATAATATATTAAACATTCTGCACGGAAAAGTAAATTGTACTGGACATTCGGTAAACTTCGCATTAAGCATTAAGCATCTAAAGAGCCGAGCATCGAAATGTGAGAGGCGCTTCGATAAATCATCACGAGGGGGTCGTTGCCTCTAGTCTTGTTATACGCAGATGACATCACTCAGATTAAAATTAATGTTTACCCTCCATGCATGAAACTATTATGTTCGCCTAAAAATACCGCAGGAACGAATACAGAGAAAGAGCAATTCTTGGGCGTTATAAATATATAATATAGCCAATCAGCCGGAGAGCAGCGATGCGCCGCAGTTTTCTTTCCGCTTTCTTCTGGACATCAGCTGCAGCGTAATTCTGCACACAACCCGCGGCAAGTAAAAGACACACAAACTGAGGAAGCAGGGTTTAAACTTCGACAAAGATAGAGAGCTCTGAGAGCGGCAGAAGCTGCAACGGTGTGCACAAACCAGCAAATGACAAGTCCTGATTAAATGACGACTCTGCTTCGTACCCCGTATTTCCAGTGCCCAAATGTAAACAAGCCCCGGAGACCACCGCAATGATCGGCATGTCTGGACCTCAGTGACATACGAAAGAAATTAAAGCGGCGCCATTACCGTATCCCCATTTAGTCATACAACGCAACGTAGTCATAACATGCAAGAACAAGGAAGCTGCGGCTGAGCGCTGCAGAATTGTGAACGCGCCCGGCCATCTGGATTCACTAACGGAGGCACCCTGACAGCTCCTAATTATAATTTATGTACTTCTTTGCGCGAGCACGAACGAAATATGCCCAAAATGGCGGAACAAAACTACATTTACCCTATCACTTCAAGCCTATTAAAACGAAAACACAAGGAAGACGAATCACTGGCCAGATGACAGAAAACGCTAAGGAATGTGTGGAATTCCTCTCGCCAAGGCCCTAGGAGATCCTTCTTTTTTTTCCTTCTTTAACATTAGTTCTCTAACTCCTCCCACTTTCAGTGGGGAGGAGTCCGAGCCCTAAAAAGGGAGATCGAAATAATCCGAAGTGCTACAGGCCTATTTCGCTATTAGACTCTTTGATGAAAATTGCTGGTAGAATTATACTAAATAGATTACAGTTATGGGCTGACGAAACAGGTGCCCTTTCAAAGTTCCAGTACGGTTTCAAAGCAGGCCTGGGCACGGTAGAACAAGGATTAAACTTGGCCCTGATCACGGGCAAGTACGTGGTGGCAAAAAAAGGCAACTTATTTACGACATTCGTCGACTTAAGTTCGGTCTTTGACTGTTTGAGCCACGATATTTTGTGGGACACCTTATTACTTCTCGGTATCGATTATAATATTCTTAACTTTATTAAAGAATTGTATAGAGGGGCTGGGGCAAAGATGCGATTTGGGAGGAAGGGTGAATGCACATCTAAATTCCCTATAATGAAAGGCGTCCGACAGGGTTGCCTTCTTGCACCCTTCTTATTTAATTTAAATATTAATAGCGTGGACGATCATCTTGTGCGCCACAACTTGGATTTTCCCCAAATTGAAGGAGCTCCAGCACCCATTTTATTGTACGCAGATGATGCGGTTATAATGGTAAGGACCCAAGTGGGCTCCCAGAAAGCGTTAACCATTTTTTCTGATTATATGGGATCTCGGGGCCTAAAGATCAATATTGGGAAAACCTATACCAAATCTAATGTTCAATGTAACACTTTTTTAGAACAGTCAAAGATAGAATTAACTAGTACTTTTTCTTATTTAGGGATAGTTTTGAACAAAAAGGGCACATGGTCAACAGCCGTCACCACAAGAAAGTTAGCTTTTTCCCGGGCGATTGGGGCGTTAAAACACTTTGCTAATAAACTGGGGGGCCGGCCGGTATGCATCTTGCATGATATTTATAAAGCAAAATGCGTGTCGACTGCCATATACGAGCAGGTATCTGGGGGGTCGCAGATTGTCAAGAAATCAACAAAGTGAAAACGCTTTCCTGCGATACATATTAGCTGTACCTAAATCAACATCAACCTATGTATGCCACAAGGAGCTTGCCTTGGTTTATATTACTGATTTAATCAAGCTAAGCCCTGTTTTGCTATGGTATAAGGTGTGGACCTCTATAGCAACCAAGTTTAATAGGGGAATAATTCAGGATTGCCTCAAGCACCAGGGAGCACAAAACATTCTCTGGCTTTCTTATGTAAAGGGTTTTTTAACTGACATAGGGCACCCTGAATTTTACGAAACCCCGTCCTCGTTGTTCTCTATTAACAGAAAGGCATTGAAAGATCTCTGCCTTACGTTTCTAGAGGATAAACGTTGGCGGTTTGAGGGGAAGAAGGTTTCTGTTATTCACAACCAACTAATCCTACAAGGTCCTGGCATGCAGGGTTACTTAACCTCCGTTCAGAGTTGTTACAGCAGGATGCTTTTATCACGGCTAAGGACAGGAAGCTTTTTTATGCTGATTACCTTTCCAGACACAAACAACTGGTCTAAAACCCTAATTCTGTGTCCGTGTGACGACACTTCCCAGCAATCCATGATACATTGTATTCTATTCTGCAAGTTTTACTCGTTTTGCAGGAAGAGATACTTGTTACCACTATTGAAGGATTGGGGCTTGAGATAGTGTAGACCTGCCCTTTTGAAAATCCAACTGTTACAAGATGAAATGACAATGTACTTGGTATCAATGTTTTTAAAGAGTATTGTCAGATGTAGATCTACCATGCACTGAGTTTTTAATTTGAATGGCACCTGGTATTGTAACAATGGATAAAAAAAAATATATATTGTGCTTTTATGATTTTAAATGGAAATCAAATAAAGCTATCTTTGACTTTGACCATTGAGAGGTGTTCCGGTGCAGTTCATACTGGATCCCTGCATATTATGTCCAACCTCTCCTTATAGAGAGGTGTGCTTCCTGCTCTAGGAGAATGATCAGCCCCATTGGCAGCAAAAACCCCATCATGGTGGACTTTGCAGCTAGGTAGAGAGAAGTCCTGCTTTCCAACAAGGCCCGTTATCATCTTCCGGTAACACTCCTACAGGATGTGCCAAAGGATAGAATGTTCAGAACCGCTGGGTTGAGCTCCTAATAGGAAAAAGCTAGATAATAGCAGAGCTACTCAAGGTCAGTCAGCTCAGCAAGAACCCAGATCGCGAATTCCCGCAATCTTTTACATAATGTGTGCTATCACTTTCTAAAAAGGAGCCTCTCCATAAAGCAGTCCATTTACAATTGTGAATGTATGTACGTCCCACCTGAGAAGTGGCAATTTCCACACTGTTTTACCCTGGCAAAGAATGAAAGTCATCCTTCACTGCTAGGTGACATGAAAATTAAAGTAGGCAATTGAATTCTCACTTCTAATTTGATCAAAATGTTCATTTGATCATAACGTCCTCGTTTGCAAATATGATGGAAATTATGTAAACTTCATAAAAATTGCTACCAATATAAACCATATATTAATGTAAGGTAAAAATACACATTTACTTATTAGGCACAGACTTGCAGCAGGATTAAATGACGGTGGGGTTCATCTTTCCAGTTTGTGAGCGAGTGTACGTACTTTCTGGTGCTGTCAAAATATTGGGATGTGAGTGTTCATCCAGACAAATTGTAAGCAAAACGGTGCTCACCAGCTTTTTTAAATGGGTTCCTTCCAAGCAATCCATTGCACAAACTCTGCTACACATAATGTTTTGCATCAAGGCTCTCGCAAACCTCAAAATAAAGAACACTAGTGAACCAGATGTTATTTTTCTGACAGATTGTGTGGAGCCTCTTGAACTGCCGCTGAGCTCGGCTTTGTTTACACGTGAAACTGAACAGATTGAACCGTATTCTTCCATTAGCTCAGAGTGTCGTTTTTTTTAGTATATTCTCAGAGTCATTGTGGGGTCTTAACATAAACTCAGGGCAGATCTGCTGTAGCAGGAGCTTTGCTTATAAGGTGCAAGTGTCTGACTTCTATTTGTCATGCGTAGACTACAGAGCAGTCCAGCAACAGCAAGTCCAAAATGTAAATGCACAGGGGACAACACACAATGCTAGAATGAAGTTCTTCATAGCTCATATTTTGGGAAAATTGTGTTACAAACCCACTTTTTTGCCATTTTAGATCGTTTCTTGTTGAAACCGTTCTCAACAAACCTGTGTAAACAGATTTGGGGTTGTTTGCCTGCATGGTACTGTATGAGGCTTTTGTTTCTCCCTTAGAAATGGATATGATGTCATCTCTGCAATTTATTGCATTCATGGCCCGACCACTCCACTCTTCATCACACGGTACTACACGGATTCTGAGGTTTGCTAGGCAGTAGAAAGTTGTCTTCTTCCTGGAAAGGACTCTTTTCACCTGACCTGCTTGTCCCCAATGTCTTGAATATATGGAACTCGTTATCAGATATGTTTGTCTATCTGTCTGATAAACATGTAAAGCATTTTAAAGAATTTCATGTTAAAAACTGTCTAAAGTGTCTGATATGCATAGCTTTACAAATTGACTTTTTCCTTCATGTAGACCCAATTTATTATTCCTCTTGCTCACTCTTCCCTAAACATGCTGCCTATCTCTCCTCCATCTTGCGTAATTCTCTTCCCCTTCTTTCTTAATTCTACCGAACATAATGGACTCTCTTGAATTGTGTGTCTGCATATCTTTCCCGAGTGTAACACATACATGTCTTGTCCTGCTTCATGGGAATGCATTATTTTGATTAAAGGACATGACGAACTTCTAGGCTAGTGGCAGACTTCCTCTTGTGGTGTGTGGTCCCCTCAATGCTATACAGAGGCAGTCTCCTGTCTACCATGCAGACATCATTGATGACTGGCTGGAGCCTTCAGGGTCCTCTTTGCAGGAATTCCTTTCTGACATCACAGACCACCCTTCTGTACTGGCAGAGACCACCCTTCAAAACTGGCAGACAGATTAGTTAAGGGGTTCAGAATTAGATTACCAATTTGAAGGAGTAAGTTTAGCCTGGAATCCATAGTAGCACCTAAAAGACACCAAGTACCTCTGGGAGGCAGCCGAGGTACCCCCTCCCTCCCATGCCACTGTGCAGCTGAGTTGGGCACAGGCCCACTTACCACTTGGAGGTGCAGGTAGATTTATTTGTATATTCCCACCTGCACTCCTTTACAGGCCCCCACACAGATGGTTAATATTCTGTACCGAGAGCTCTCGGCTTCTCTGGGTTTTTTGTTTAGCAGCCCGGGCTCTGTACAATCAACATGTTATAGGTTCAGGTCACCACACATTTAGATCATAATACACAATATCTCCTCTGAGGTAGCGGCTGTAATCGAATATTAATAGAAACTGTGCAATACACTTTTATTTATTTGCTTTGGAATCTAGCCAGCATGAAAGGGGCTGTACAATCGAGGCATTATTATTGCTTTCCTTGGACTGCTGCTATAAACCTGAATTATTACTTTGACTTGACAGCTATATCATAATCAATTGGAACCTGTGAGCCAACTCGCGAAGTCTAAAATATACCGCGCTAGAAAAGCGTGATCCTAACACTTACCCAAATTATATTTCAAATAGAGAGCCCTGGGTGGAACTAATAGCTTCCTCTAGAAGATGCAATGCGCTGAACCCTGGAAGCTGTTAGTCGGTGGTTTGCCATTCAGACATGTTTGATGATACACTAAATAAAGCTGTGTAATGGACTGTTGCTCAATATGATAAAATGTTACTTCCCACCAAAGGATATTTAATCAATAAAAACCTTCTTTCACTTTCCATTGTGCATCATTTGTCACAGCTGAAAAACTGTTATATACTGCAACAAATTGCATTTTTATAATGTGCAACATTTCTCCTGGTAAACTCTCATAGTACAGAAGCGTGCATGCTCATCTTCAGCGTTTTATATTTTTAGAGCACAATTTGACATGTTTCCTTTCGAGACAAGATCTTTACACTGTGCCAAAGATTCATGTCCTTCCACACTCAAGAGATTCATTTGTTCACTCTTTGAAAATCAGACACCATTTGATTAGAAACTAATTTAATTTTCATATAAAATCCTGTGCAACCATTATAAAAAGCCTTCTCCCCAGAATCAGAGCACACATCTTATCCTATATGAACGCCAATATTGAGAATATTATTAAAATATACATGGAATGTAAATCAATAAAAAGAATATTCGGTTTTACATTAAACCATAAAAGTACAATTTCATAAAACAATTAAAATGTAAAAGAACAAAACTTATGGGCTTTTTATTGTGATGACACGTTCATAATTATCAAGTCCGAATCAATTCTAAAACCCTAACACATCTAATATAAAATCCGACTAAACTCATAAATTACCTAACCATGGGGTAGATTAGGATCGCGGTTTTCCCGCATCCTCCGGGCCAGCGGAAGCCACCGCCGGCCCGGAGGATGCGGGAAAACCGCTGCGGAGCCTCAAAAGAATCACCGCCATATTAAGATGGCGGAGGGTCTTGAAATCTGTCCGCAGCTTTTCCGCCGCGGTCGCCTTCCGACCGCGGAGGAAAAGCTTTAACATGGCTGGCGGTGTCTATCAGACACCGCCAGCCATATTAGGATGGTGTAATATGTATGCTTTTCCGCGGCGGCTTTTCCGCCGTGGAAAAGCATACGGACCTTCACTTCGGGGGCCTGTTGCAGGCCCCCTGGGTGAAGGGGGGTGGGGGGTGCACATGGGGGTACCTATGGTACCCCCCTGCATTTGCGTGCACAAAGCAGCAGCACTGCGCGGTGCCTGCCGCTTTGTGCACGCAAATGCGCTGCATGCATTTTTAACATTGCGGCGGGTGCAGCTTGAAGCTGCACCCGCCGCAATGTTAAAGATAGAGGATGTGACCGCCACCCTGGCGGTCACATCCTAATCTGCACGGAGGGTACGCCGCAGCCCATGCGGACGTTCCCTCCTACTCAGGGGTCGCGGACGGACTCAAGTCCGTCCGCGATCCTAATGACCCCCTAAGTTCGAATAAAAATAGCCTGCCATATAAAAAACACGCCACGACCACACAGGCAGCTAAAGTTTTAAGTTGTTGTAAAAAAAAAGCTAGAGCTGGCCTACACTTCCTAAAATTTCAATTTTGTTGCAGGGGTATAAATATAATTAATCTCCTTCACAGGACACCATAAAACTTGCAGAAGAAAAATAGTTCTGTGGATTGTACTGAGAGGCCGTCAAGCAACCAGGAAAGGATGTGGACCAATCCTTCTGTTTCTGGAATGTCACAAGGAAGTGAATGACTATGTACCTAAATCTGGTGAGCATAAATTTATGTTGGGCTTTTGTTACCATCTCCACATAAGGCTGTAAACCGTTCTAATTCCTAATAGAAAATGGACAACTCTTGGCTAGTTCGATTCTCTATTAAATCTGGCCTCTGCAAAGAGGTTTAACAATAAATCTTTCGGTTTCCGTTTACCAATCTTCCTTAGCCATCAGGCTCCCCATAAAATTTGGATCTACCAAGCCATTATATAGCATTTTTATATGACTTAACCATGTAATGTGTAGGGTCCAGTCACGAATAATCAGCCTGTTAAAAGATACCTCCTGCTGTGTTCCTATCTTGTGTCACAAGAGAACAGGACACAGACCTATAAGATTTTCCAAGAAGCCAGTGCCCAGATCCCATTGAAAAACATAACTGGCTCAGCTCAGAGGAACCAACAGTTATCTCAGTAAGTAGGATTTTCAGATAGTTGAGGATTTGTGATGTTAATGTGTCCCATCACACCCAGCCTGTAGGTAACCATAGAGATGCACTTTGCCTTATATATTAAACCCACCTTAGAGGTTTTGTACCTAGTTTGGTGGCAAAACAGAACAGCGCTCCTATAACCTTTTGGAGCTGTTGTGTTCTTGAGTATTTAGTAAGACACATTTCTCCATAGAGTCCAATTGAATCCCTAAGTACGCAAAGGAATTAACCTTTGTCTAATTTTATGCCCTTTGCTACAAAGGTAGGTGGTTTGTGCCTATTGGACCCACAAGTCAAAGTAGAGGTAAAACTTGAGATCCAATTCATTCATAAAAGAGAGAAACTCATCCAATATTGAGTGAAGGCCATTGGCTGTTCGTGAGATAAGTCCTGCATTGTCAGCATACATAAGTGCTGGGCCAGGGTGACAGTCAATCTGTGGCCTATCCTTGCATTATGCAATTAGCAAGTTCTTTAGGTTATTGATATACAATATAAATTGAAAAAGCGCAACTACTCAACCCTGCCTCACTACCCCTTTAATGTTAAACGGCTTAGAACATTCCCTATTCATTCCATAGTGTACCTTGGTTGCTGAATCTGCATAGATCTATCATGCATGTTACCCATCAGAGCATCTACCCCTGTCTCTGTCATCAGACACCATAATTTGGAGTGGTGGACACAATAAATTACACTTGATAAATCCATAAACACTAAATAAATAGTACCTTTTTCACCAGGGTATACTTACATAATCAAGTTGAGGTTCAGACACAGCTATGAATACCATATTGGAAATCCAATACAATTTAGCAATCCTTTACGCAAGATTCCAGCCTGGCTAGCAATAGTTTCCCAGTCACCTTGACCTGCGGGTCAAGTAATGAAATCGGGCAGTAACACCGATGGTCCGCTCTGGTTCCCTTTTTAAAAATCAGTACAATCAAAGAATGATTCAAGGTATCTATCTTCCCAGAATTACAAACCGTTCTTAAAACATTTGTTAACAGATGGCCACATGGATTTAAAAAGGCCAACGGGCATCCCTTCAGGGTCAGGCGCTTTTCAGCTTCTACTCCTTTCAATTGCCAGAATCTCTTCTTCGAGCATAAACACCAAGGACTGATCACTACACACATTTACATATGTAACATGATCTGTCTTACCAACAACCCTTGCCTAGTGATCCTTAGTTGCGTTTGCATATATGTTATTAAAGTGGGCAATACACTCTTGCTGTGGAATTACTACTTCTATAGAAGGAGCACCGTAAGTAAGTGAGGTTTCCTGATAGTACTGGACCTAGAAAAAGCGTAGACGTTTCGACCCTATGGTGCCCCAATTGGTGGTCACAGGAGGTCTTCCTCAACACAGGTATGGAGGGGGGGTTGTTTGATGACAGTTCTCTGACCTCTGACTGACTGAGTGTTAGCAGTAGATGGATGGGACCGCGGACTTCCGATCGCTGAATATTCCAGATTTGAGATTATTGGCCATTGCGCCCCATTGCTCCAGGCTGAGAGAATTCCGGCCTCCAAGAGGACTGTCATCAAACAACCCTCTGCCCCCCGTACCTGTCTTGAGGAAGACCTGCTGTGACCACCAATTCGGGCACCATAGGGTCGAAACGTCGACCCTTTTTCTAGGTCCAGTACTACAGGATTCTGTACCAGGAAAGACAGGAATCTCTGGATTGAAATCAACATCTGGCCAATTTTTACACCTGTATATATAAACAAAAATGCTCACACTGTATATATTGTTCACCACTTGAGCACCATGCACATTTGTCACCCATATGCACTTTATATTCATGTATAATATTGATCCTGGCAGTCTACGATTGTAATATATATATCATTGAATGAAGTAATTCTGATATAAATAATATCTTCAACACCTTCATCTCAGGTCTTATTCATTAAGTGCCAAGACTTATGAGTATTGATCCAAGTCAAGTCAAGTCAAGTTAAAATTTAGCTCTATTCGGTTAAAATTGAAAACCATCAAAGCACAGAACAAAATTTCATGGTATCAATAACACATTACAAATAAACAAACAATGCGGATAATTCATAAACCAAATATATCATATTCCTCCATCACGAAAAACACTTGGCGTTGAACTAAATAAATGTAAAAAGTTTGTCACACAATAATTTTTCCAATAAAAAGATCAATATTTCATGAACTACATTGTCACACCACAGGTTTTCTGGTTCACAAATCACTGTTTCATAACATCATTAAAAAGGGAGAGGACAGTCATCGCTATAACTTTGCTTTGTTCCTTCGCCTGACGGCCCCTGAGATAAAACTAGCTACCCCAAAACACACAGCCGAGGACCAAAGCATTTGCAAGTAGGCTAGAGCCGGCCTAACTTGCTAAAAGTTACAGCCCCTCAACAATGGCAAAATAAATTTCTTATGTAGAGAAACATAAAAGTCGTAGAAAAAGACCATGTGGAAGATGTCCTGGTCAGAGAAATTATCACAAGGACAGGGCCCCAAAGACCCCTCCTTAGAGAAACCTTTTGGGAACGACAATAGCCATGGGAGCATATTATACTTAAACCTTATTAACACGAACAGATGGTATGGTTTGTTTATATAAGTCAGGTATGGCTGAATTTCTCTACCTAAGCTCAGCATTACAAAACACCTGACTGAAGGTTTTGCCAGTTCCCCTTCTTCCCTCATCAGCATCACCCTACTCAAGAACTGAGACTTCACGGCTTTAATAGCCTTCTTGCCAAGCGCTCTGGGGTTCAGAAACAAATCAGGGCTGCCCAGTGAGTCGATTTGGGTCTTAACATAGCTGATCCACAGAATATCGAGGGCTCTGTCTAAAGACATACAGTCCTGAATGATCAATTGGTTTAGGTTGGGTGGCTGCTGTGCCCAAGTTCTTAACCAACATAGTAGAGGGGCCACAGCAATCTGATCTGAAATAAAACCAGCACCAAGGTCCTCGTGAATATTAAAAATTGCAGCAGAGGCTGGGAGCGACAACAACTTACGAAAGAAAAGGTTTTCAGCTGTTTGAATGTCATTAACGTCTGTGTAGTCTCATATCTCACTCCCATATACCACCATTGGGACACACTTGGTGTTATAAATTTTCATGAGGGCATGGAGTGGCTTAGAACCTAACCGTCTTGCGAACCCTAACAAAGCCCCGGTCGCCCTGGCAAGGGTAATCTTTTTATGTGCACGCTGCGTGACCCATGATCTTCTTTCGTCAAAAAGAACCCCTAGGTATGGGAAGGCCGGGACTTTCGAGAGCTCAAGACCTTTACAATAAAACTTTGCCTTTTTGGTCCGTCCCCCACCTATTGACATGGAGTGTGACTTTTTCAAATTAGTTATTAAATCAAGAGAGTCCATAAAATCAATAAAACAATCTAAAAGAGATTGTAGCCCTCGTACTGTCCTTGCCACCAAGACTGCATCGTCTGCATACAATAATGCAGGGATCATTTTTGAGCCAGCTCTTGGGACGTCCTTACAAGATGAAATTAAAGCGTCTCCCAGGTTGTTAATATAGAGCGTAAACAGCAGGGGGGCAAGAATGCACCCCTGTTGCACCCCTCGCTTGACTGGCCATGCTTCTGTTAGGCTACCATTCTCAATATAACGGACCGCTGCCAAAGTATTTTCATGGATAGCTGCCAGGAAAGATATCAGAGCAGGTTCCGGTCCAATACTGTAAAGGGAAGCCCAGAGCTTTTGCCTATTTAAAAGGTCAAAGGCAGTGGACAAATCCATAAAAGCTAGATGGATGTCCCCCTGCTTAGCGACCGTGTACTTCCCTATAACAAGATGTAGGTTGAGACATTGGCCCGTCGTGCCCTTTCCCTGTCTGAATCCATACTGTAGGTCCGAGACAATGCAGTTCTTGTCCAGCCAGTCTGTAAGGCGGGCTAGGACGGCCTTCCCCATAATCTTGGCAGCAGAGTCCAAGAGTGAAATTGGCCTATAACAGGCCGGATCCTCTCTTGAGCCCTTTTTAAATATTGAAATTATGACTGTAGTGTTGCCGATGAAATGATGAGCAGGCAGGCATAAGTAGAAACAGCAGGAGTTTTATTGTAAGCACTAAGCTAGAGACCTCATCCTTCATAGTCCAGCTGACAACTGACTTGTCACTGAGACCCAACATTCTAAGTAACCCCATTCCACATTAGAACATAACACTCAAGCAAACAACATGGGAAAGTTTACAGTGGAGAATACCACAGACTGCTTTAGCCCAAGACATTGGAAAACCAGCTGTAATTGCAGCATTAAAAACAAAGGTTAGAATCCTCGTCCATACAGCGGGGTCTACCCTATAAAAGTCAGCCGGCACCCCATCAGGGCCTGGTGCTTTCCCCTTTGATGTAGACACAATCGCCTCCATTACTTCCTCCTCTGTAAATATCATTTTTGGGGCCTGAATGTTTTCCCCATGAGGAGTAGGGGACGACTGGCTAACCTCGGTGTATAGACCACTAATGTGTTCCACCCACCTTTCTGGTGGGATGAGAGAGTCTTTGACAGTATTGTCCGACTCATCAAATAATGGGCTATTGATCACTCTCCAAAATTGGGTGCTACTTGTCAAGACACTCGCTTGGCTGAGTTCGTCCCAGGCCATCTCTTTGAACTGGTTCTTCCGTGTTTTGATTGTATTTTTATAGGCCCTTCTGGCCTCTGCAATCATATTAGTATCCCTTATAGGCTCTTTCAACACCCCCAGGAGTGCAGTGTGCGCGGCAATACAAGCTTGGTCAAATCATTTTTTATATTTCTTAGACCTTGGTTTACTACGACAAGTCAAATTGGCTGCTACCTGTTTTGTTATGCGGTCAAAAGCACCTAGGATTACCATAGGCTCAGAGTCTGTGCTTAAACATAACCTCAAATCCTCTGATTGGCTGCTGTATAATTTATCAAGGAAGTCAACTGGAGTAATTACCTCCCATCTTAGCCTTCGGCCTTGATCTTTAGTGGCTATGTTGGAGTTAGAAATAAGTGCCAATGGTGTCACGTTTACAAGGGTAGGGATGTTAATGTCCATGAGAAGGGGATTATGAACACTCACACCACTCGGTGTAACACAAAAGGAGTCTATTAGATCCATCAAGGGGCATGAAACTAAAATATAATCAATGGTGCTGCAGTGTCCTTGCCCTTTGTAGGTTGGGACAGGGCACACAGTTTCTGTTTGTGAAGGGCACAATAAATAGTGAGCAGATAAAAGACTCTCCAGATACGCCCCGCTTTTAGTATGTTCAAAATGGGTCACCCCCTGCGAGCCGTATTCATTCTCAATATCTTGCATACAGTTTAGATGACAAACATGAATATTAAAATCGCCAAGAATTAAAAGATGGTAGGGCATATCAACGTTTGCGCAATAGTCGTCCAAGAAAGTGGACAATGCTCTAAAATGCTCCAAATCGTCTGTTCTTGTAAAAGAATTGTAAACATTTACCACCAACAAACTTGGAAGATTATCACCTACAAGTTTAACAGCTAAAATATTTGGGTAGCTTGTCACTGCCAACTCCGTCCTATACAATAATTTAAGGCTAAACAGTAACAAGAGACCTCCCTAGATCTCCCCATTACAGATGGTTCAGCATTGTTTCTAAACAAACAATACCCGTCCAGATAGTAGGCATCCTTTGCGTCCCAGGTTTCTTGGAGAGCAATAATATGATACATTGACAGAAAAGCCTCCCAGTTCTTGTCCCCTCTTTTTGACCGTAACCCGGCAATATTCCATGAGAGAATTCCAACTTTATTCTCGGATACGGTCTGCCCCCTTTGTTTTACTTCCAACTCAGCTATATTCACATAATTTGACAATACAGTCTGGTGTGGGACCACTGCTTCAATGTCAGGCATTGAGGGTGGGGGTTCCTCTTCTGCCACTGCCCCAATTATTAATTGCTTCCCAGCGGGTATGTCCATGACTTGCAGTCAATCTTGCTCGTCTAAGTTGGACAAAGCCTCAAATCTATTTGAGACCGCAAAGAGCGGTGTAAACACCCCTTGTGGCCTCACTGGGGGCCTATACAAATATCCCAATGGGAGAGCCACGATAGAAGTGACAATTGAGGGGTTGTCTTGCGTTTCGAGGATTGTTTAGGCAACTACAGGACTCCTAAAATTAACAATAACGCAATCCCCCTCTACCTTGTTTGCAATTTGCCAAGCCATGCCACTCTACGGACCATGAAAATGTTATGCGCTAAACAAGGCCTATAGCCTTTATGTCTGGACAACCAATCCACAGTTTTATTTTTTAACTGAGACCAGGATTCTGTTTGATCTGATCTCAGTGGAGGGACACCAGCCAGAATTACAATTAGAGGGGCCGCCGCTGGTGGTAAATCAATAATGTCTTGGGCTGATTTCGTTAGGATGTTATTAGTTAATCTAGTCTGTCCACTGTCTTGACCTGCTTGGGGGGCGTTCAAAGACCCAGCTGGTACGTTTAGGGTTTGCTGGTGTGGAACCCCGGCAGGGTGAGGGGAGATTCGCTGAGCTGGCTCCTGCTGGATAATGCCAGGTAACAGTGGCTGCCCACTTAAGTGCAGGCTCCCACCCATCATTGGTAGATTTGGGATAGAATTTCTATCTTTTGCATTGTTGGCAGCCTTGGTGGTCATTTGTTTGCCCTGAGTCCCCCCTGGCCCTCCGCTCCCCGAAAGAGTAATACATTCACTACCTTCCCCTTGGACATTCAATGGGTTAGTGCTATCCTTTACTTCAAAGGCCTTCACTAGACAGGCAACTTTTTCTTCAATATCCTAAAGCATAGTCCAAAATGGAGCAAAGATGGTTGATATTAGAGATTCCATACGCTCCCAAAAAGCCTGACTACCCCCTATGTCACTATGCTCGGTCACATCACAGTTTACAGCTTGGACTTCCCCAGGGTCAGAGGCTCATGGGGCCTTTCCCTTCTGTTGTTTGCTCTTCCCTTTAGCCTTATTTTCAACCGTGTCGCTAGACCACCCCTTGTATGTTTTGCCAATGGTTCCCCCAGGCCGCCTGCTGCGTCGATACAATCTCTGGCCAACCTTTTAGGCCTGGTTGGCCGGGTTGATCGAGCAGCGGAGGCTTCCCCTTTATCAATGGGAGAATGGGGTTTAGCTTTTGATGGAATCTGGTCAAAAGGGCAGTCCAGAATATGCAAACTTGGAGGACAGTCCTGTCAGGTATCACATCATACACAGGATCGTCCTGCGAGATAATGCTCTCCTCAGGCCGTGGGTGATTCTCACTTCTCAAATCCAGGGTCATGCTCTGTGCTGTACCCGCCATGTCCCCCTGTGGCTGTTCTAGGGGGCCTATATTTAAAAGTATTGCGGAATGTACCGCTGCCACAGGTGACTTGGCTAATCGAATATTTCCCATTGAAGATCTTTTTTGTTCTGCATATAGTCCTAACAACAGCCTTTTCTCAGTTAATGATATCTCATGCTGGAGTATAGATCCGGTCCTGATCAGAAAGGCATCCAAAGTGCCTACCACGCTTTCCCCTGCCTTATGCCCCACTCCATTATGTTTAGCAGCCATAGTCCCCACTTAATATAGCACTATTACTAATTTTATGGGAAACAACCTTGCTAAATTCAGTGGATACCTAAAAAAAAGAATTCCAAACAATTAATAGTTAAAACCAAGTATAACAAATGAGTAACGTTTACGTTCACCAGAACAGACAGTTATACTTTTTCCAAAGAAGTCACCAATAATAAGCCCCTTGTGAATAAAAAAATACACAAAGCCTCTTTAGGCCAAAGTCATAGAGGGCAATTCTGCTTACTTAGGTCCAGGAGTGGAAGTTGGAGGAGTGGCCCAGCCCAGCCTCTTCCGGGCTGTGACGGGCGAGGAGGGGCCCGCCTTTGGCCCGGGCTTTGCCGCGTACCGCGCCGTGGGAGGCGCCCTGATCTTTTAAGCGCCTCCGGGTGCTTAGCTGTGAAGGCAGTCAGGTGCGCGGCCCCAAAGCACCCTGGGTAATGTAGTTTTGCGGCTCCCGGTGCTGGGTGGGCGGTGGATTCCTCACGGTCCCTCCGGCAAGAAAGCCGGACCTGCAGCGATGCTCCTGCTGCCCCCGGGAAGGTAGGGTCAAACAAAATGAACAAGCAAGGTTTCCCGCGCCGCGGGAGGCGCCCTGATCTTTCAAGCGCCTCCGGGTGCTTAGCTGTGATGGCAGTCAGGTGCGCGGCCCCAAAGCACCCTGGGTAATGTAGTTTTGTGGCTCCCGGTGCTGGGTGGGCGGTGGATTCCTCACGGTCCCTCTGGCAAGAAAGCCGGACCTGCAGCGATGCTCCTGTTGCCCCCGGGAAGGTAGGGTCAAACAAAATGAGTAACGTTTACGTTCACCAGAACAGACAGTTATACTTTTTCCGAAGAAGTCACCAATAATAAGCCCCTCGTGAATAAAAAAATACACAAAGCCTCTTTAGGCCAAAGTCATAGAGGGCAATTCTGCTTACTTAGGTCCAGGAGTGGAAGGTGGAGGAGTGGCCCAGCCCAGCCTCTTCCGGGCAAGTATTGATCCCTTGTTTAATTGTTGCGTGTTTGAGAACTTACCTTTCAGATTGCATTAAAAGCATCCTCAACTTACGTTTGTTTTACCCAACAGAACCACTTTTGTTTAACTATAACTTACCCAGGTTCTGTGGGACACAGGGTTACCCCTTTTTCTTAATTATCAACTACGATACCAGACCTGACCTTAATCAAAAAAAGGAAGTCAGACAAACATAATTTAACAATTATCAATGACTGTCAAGATACCAAGGTCCCAACTGAAAATAAGATGAGGCAGTATCCATGGGTGACATACTATCTGCCCAAATATAATTGGACGACTGATTCAATGTTCCTCTCCAGGTGAGGGACATGATTACTTTTAAAGTGTCTGCCTGACCATAGATGTATTATTGGTGTGGCACCAGCTTACTTGTTTAGCATAGTAATGTGGCACAGGGTAATCCACGTTTACAACAATTATTTTTTTCCGCGGACTTTGACTCCGCATACGAGTTCTTTGACCCCGCATTCCATCACTTCGCATTTTTTCATGACGGGTGTGCATTTACCACGCATGCCTTTACAATGAATTACGTTGTAAAGGCTTTTTTAGTAAATGCACACGCGTTGTGAAAAAAACAGACATCATGAAGAAGGAAGCAGGAGGAGAGAGGAACCACAACGAGAGAGAGGTAAGGGGGTTTGGGTTAATTTTTTAGGGGTGGGGGGGTCGTGCTGGGATAGTGATTGTGTAGTGTAGGGTAGTGTTTGTGTAGTGTAGTGTTGTGGTGGTTGTGTAGTGTAGGGCCGTGCTGGGGGTAGTGTTATAGGGATTAGGGTAGTGTTGTGGTGATTGTGTAGTGTAGGGTAGTGTTTTAGGGTTTAAGGTAGTGTCGGGGGTCGTGCAGGGTAGTGTTTTAGGGTTAAGGGATTGTAATGATTGTGTAGTGTAGGGTTGCGTTGGGGTAGTGTGTTAGGGTTTTGGGTAGTGTTGTAGTGTTTGTGTAGGGTAGTATTTTAGGGTTTAGGGTAGTGTTGTGGTGTTTGTGTAGGGTCGGGTCGTACTGGGGGTAGTGTTTTAGGGTTTAGGGTAGTGTTGTGGTGTTTGTGTAGTGTAGGGTTGTGCTTGGGGTTGTGTTTTAGGGTTTAGGGTAGTGTTGTGGTGTTTGTGTAGTGTAGGGTCATGCTGGGGTAGTGTTTTAGGGTTTAGGGTAGTGTTGTGTTTGTGTAGTGTAGGGTCATGCTGGGGGTATTGTTTTAGGGTTTAGGGTAGTGTTTGTATAGTGTAGGGTAGTGATGTGGTGTTTGTGTAGTGTAGGATCGTGCAGGGGTAGTGTATTAAGGTAGTGTTGTAGTGTTTGTGTAGGTAAGAAAAGGGGTTTATGGTAGTGTTGGGGGGTCGTGCTGTGTAGTGTAAATGTAGGAAAAGGACTGGGTGTCGAGGGTGGGTTGTGCAGGGGTACTACATTAGGGTGTAGAGTAGGGTATATTAGGGTACTCTCACTTACCTTTAAAACTTTTACAATGAGTATACCTTTAACATGCATGCCTTTGCGTTGTAATGGCATACGTGGTAAAGGCATAGTTGTTGTAAAAGTTTGCGTTGTGATCATTTGCGGGGTGATTGTATTTGCGGTATAATATTTGCGGAGTGATGGTATGCGGGGTAATTGTTTGCAGGAAAACGTCACATATTCGTGGCACAGACCTGCCCATCCCCACAGGAACTACAAGGAAAACGTTATCCCTATACCCATTTAATAATTCATATCTAACGACAAGGGTAGTTTTTCAGTCAAAGCCATACTGAGATGGAATTACGTTCCAGACCAGATTCAGACTAGTACCAATCTGACAAACCTTAAGTGCCTGCTTAAGCGTCACATTTCTTAGTGTGCAGATTTATGTCAGTATCACCTAGAAACCCAATTATTGTATGTGTGTGATATGTAGGTGTATGCAGTCAATTAATTATTTAGAAATACCCATTTGAACCGGCAATCACACCAGTGGGGGACATTGGGCAAAGGATGTCAGTCTATTAGGGATATACCAATTGCAACCGACTGTGTCTTGATACCTGAGCAGATTCCTGGTTTGTAATGAATTATACTTTACCCAGATTGGTTGGGGCAGATGTTAACATGAAGTATGCACTGGGCAGTAAACAGGTCTATTGATCTCAAAACTACAACTTCGTGGCTGTAGCTCCACTAGAAGGATGGCAGAGCATGGAAAAAAGTATGGGGCCTATTCACGAATGTAACTTGGCATGTAGAAATCTTCTCATGTTGTACATCTATACCAACACCGGTGTGTAATGCCATCATGCATAGAGTTCGCGATTTCCATGGATAGATTACACCTAGACGTTGACCTAACAGTCTTCGCCCATTCAAATGAGAGAGGGAGAATCCTGTGACTGAATTTGAAAGGTTAACATTGCTATTAGCAACTTCTTGCCTTATGGTCATCTTTGCTACTTTGGTAGCAATCTCCTGGTAGCAAGTAATAGGGAATTTAAAGAAAATAATTGTAAATTAATAAAGGGAAATATTAATATTTTTTATTGAAAATAATGAAAACCCGTTTCCCTAACTCCAGTTCATCAATGGTTACCACAATGATTAGACTTAAATATCTACATTAAAATGAAACATAATAATACATTTTAAATTATTTTGAATTCTATTTAATTTGATTATTATAACATTGATTAAAATGCGAATGTTACTATTCTGACCCCTTACTGTATCATTTGGGGTAGATGTGTCACCATTTCTAATGCAAGTTATGTATTAATTTATTTCTAATTTAAAAAAACAAATCATTTACAATATAGTGCAAAAACATATTTTAAGTAGTTTAAAAACATTTAAAAAATATTACAAGTGAAATACATTTAAATAAAGTTGTATTTAAAATGTTAATTAATGTATTGTATTTAATATGTTTCTCTATTTGTTTGTGTTATGCCCTGCTGCTCTTGATTTATATGGGGTACAAAAGGGGGTGGTGATGGACAGAGCATCTGAAACTGACTGAAGACGGCTGTAATGCCAGAAACCGGTCCTAGGAAGCTTGTTTCCGGTCCAGGGAAGGCATGGCTTGGTAGTTCGTGCTGGACTGTTCCCATGAGGCACAGGGTCAGATCTGTTGACTGGGTGTGAGTGTTTGATTGGTTCAGATGCTCCGTCCATCACCACCCCCTTTTGTACCGCTTGATTTATATGGGAGCATGTTAAAGTACAAGTGCTTGCCCATGTGTGGTACTTGACTTACTCTAAGGCTGGATTGGAATACTTAAGCCTTTTTTGTCAGTAGTACTACTATAGTAGATTTAAATGTGTAAGTTGAAATTGTTTTACTCTTATATATTTGTGTGTTTTGTATTTGCCTGTCCCGCCCCATTTTTCCAGGATTCATATTTTTCCTCCCACACTTACTAATAAATGCTATACTTAGATCATTACTAGGGAAGAGAACTCTGTAAAGAAAAGATATGAGAGGAGGAGTCACAGGTCTTTGGCGGGAAGTTTGTCAGTTTCATTTCGGAGTATATGAAGCTGTGTAACTTTATTTACTACCAAATAACTTTTGGGATATGGGTCTATTATGTGTTATTACTATACATACACACAGTAGCTCTGAATGGGACTGTATGTAATAACAATATTGAATGTCATTGAAGAGTTTTCTAACCATATAGAGAACTGAGGCCACTGGCCACATTCATTTATGATGTCCAGGAAGTCAGCCGTAATGTAATATTGCTTTTAATGTACAATTCTGGGTATATTCTGGGTATTCTGGGTATATCAATTCTTATTATTCGTTTTCCTCCAGAAAGCTCACTGGTGGGTTAAGATATGATGTGGGCGTACAACATGCAGTTTTGCATAAATATTTGGAATTTTAGACTTAACAAATGCAAGACTATTAGTGCTAGAATGGAAAGGTAAGAGCAGGCCTGAATGTGTTATACACCCTTCGCAATTCTGCATTGTTCTTTTTAACAAAGGCCTACATATAGTCCTCTTGGCTGATTGGATATAAGAGGTGAAAAAACCATCAATAAGCGAGGTTCTTGGTGAAACTCGGACCCACCAACCAAATCAACTACAAAAGCGTGTATGTTATGTTATATGTGTTTGTACAGTGCTGTATGGCCTAATCCGAACCACCAAATCTCTGCCATTCCTGGCCTTCCATTACTGTCCTGTCGGGCATCAGACAACACAGCAGGACATCAGATAGATGTTTGAGGAGGAATCTAGCAATGCATTTGCCAGTGCTTTGAAAGTTGAGGAAAAGGAAGACTGACTGAGCTCTCTACTTTCACATGTGAGGGCTTGCAGGGGGATGATGGATAGCCATTGAACAAAGCTACATCGTGATGACATCACTACTCACTTGTAATACATTATTTTAAGTAATGACACTATTTTTATATTATAATTATACTCTGAATTCTGAATGAGCTTATTGTAGGAAAATAAACAGCAGTGTATGCAATAATGAATGTCTCCTTCTTATAATACAATAAATATGTTCAATATATTTCACCCACAAGACTCTAACTCCTTTTGAATCTCTTGTCCTTCTTTCTTGAATAGAATACTATTTCCTTAATCTGTCGGTCTCAGTTCAAAGTTTATTGTAACAGATGTTGTTATACTGCCCTATTGCCATCCTGGTAATCTGTGAGCTCTTCTTAAATATTACTTTAATTATGTGTTGTTCTCCTTAAGGATTTTTTAACAGTTTGTAACTTTCTACATAGATTTTAAAGCCAAATGTTACCTTTGCTTCTGTTTTCTCTTCTTTTTCACAACTTGTCAGCTTCCTTATTTATTGTCAGTCTCCTATTATCTTACTGAAGCAGTGAAAACTACTTGCAGTTTATGCTCCATAGACACATTAATCTTTCCCAGGATGGTACGACTATTATTCTTGTCTAAAAGGCAAGAGCACCATGATCAGAAATGGGATAACGAAAACATTAAGTGACATCCTTCTGAGATTTATTTGTATATTCTGAAAATGTGTTGCTAACTTCTTATTTTTTACACAATTATATAATGTTGTGGGTGCCAGTAAGAACAAGCATTTGCAATGCAATATGTCTTGCATTTGTGAGAGTTAGAGCTATTGGCATTCTAAATGACAATGTCTTTTGCCCTGGTGTTTTGGTTTCGAGTGGAGTGAATGTATGTGGTGTGGAGTTCAATTGTGTAGGTTGGATTAGAATTCTGAGTATTAGAATTGTGTGGTGTGAAGAGGATTCATGGTGTGCAGTGGAATTGTGTGGTTATAATTATGTGGTATTGAGTTTACTGGAATTTTGTGGACTGGGAATGTGTGTCATGGGGTGTAATTATATGCAATGGTATTTTGAGTTGTAGAGTGGTATGTAGTGGAGTTTAATTATGTGGTGTGCTGTTGAATTGTGTGGCATGTTGTTGTCATGCCTGTCGTGTAAGCGGAAAGCGTAACACTTGCTAATCCTATTTTATGAATCCGCTCTTTATTAGCGTCCTTACCGGCCAACTGCAGAGAAAGACGTGATTGGCAATGGTTGGCGAAATTACATACAGGGGCTTTGAAGCATGCGCAGTTACCGCGCATGCGCTAGGGAAATGTGTTACAGTTTTAAACCCGCCCCAAATGCTCAGGAAAAGCTTCGCGTTTAGCCAGCTGTTACTCAGCTCGTTCCGGGTCACGGTGACGGCGTCCGAGGAGCTAGTGGTTCGTAGTATGGAAGGAGCTTGTGTGTTCCCGCGTTTCTAAGCCTGTTTATCGTATTGTGAGTCCTAAGAAGCGTCTTGCTTCTTAGATATTGTTCATATTCTTTATTATTTGTACCGCTTTTTGACTATTGCGGTTTTGCAAGCCACTTTGGTATAAAGACTGCTAGGTGTGCACACCGCGTTTCTATTCACTCAGTTCTGAGTGGTGTTTATTTCGTATATTGCCCTACCGTGCCTTGTGAGCTTAACAAAGGTATTTGTTTACGGTATTTTGAGGCTATTCCAAGATTGAACTCTCAATTATTTGTGATTTCTGTTGCATTTGATGAACCATATCAAGGCTGATATTGGAGTTCAAGTTATTCTGCTTTATTTCCGTATCATCTCCCTCCATTGTCTAAAGGTACATCACATCACAATCCTTAATTTAGGAGCACCAAGGGGAGGGATTGTTGTCACTCATTTTTCTTGTATTTTACTACAGTGACATGTAAAGAAGATCGAGTATCCGCTGAGGTGGAGAAGACGGTGGAGTGTTGTTGTTCTTCCCCTTCCTACCCTTGTTTTGTTCCCCTGTTTTCCCCCTGGTTACCGTTTGGGTGTTATTTATTTCAATTTATATCGCGCATTATCACCCCAGGGTCTCTAAGCGCTTGTACAAAAAGAAACCAGTCACACTAATAACAAATATCAAGACTTACAACACACCCCAAGCATGTTAGTGCTATTCCTGACCCCCGGAAGGTGACAGGGAGAGGCAGGGTGTTTAGCATCGTGAATCCAGGACACTTCCGAGACAAAGAAGGTGCGTGCATGACAGTTGTGGAGTTTTGTGGTGTGGATTAGATGTACGTAGCGTGTTGTGTAAGTGTGTTAAGTTGAATTATGTTGTTTATTGTCAAATTATGTGGTGTGGAATGCAAATGTGTAGGTTGAACTGTGTGGCATGGAAGTGTGTGGTGTTGAGTGAACTTATGCAGATTGGAATTATGTGGCATGGTGTGGAGTGTATTTGTGTGGATTGTGTTGACAAGTTAAAAAAATTATGAAACATAATTACAAAGAAAGTTGGCCTTTAAATGTATGCAAATTCAAACATGTTGCTTCCAGCAAAAAATGTCTGAAACACACAAATGGCTCTTCAATTTCAGACCCAAGCAGGGAGGAGCTACAAGCAAAACATACACGTTCAACGTGAGCAGGGAACAAAGAAATTAGTTGCAAGACCAAACACTTCAACACACCAATGGAAATGTATTACAATTGTGCATTGTAATAGATCTAAAGGTATGAAAGGAGCACATTTTTTAAAGCTGGTTCGAGTAAGTCAGCAAGAAGAAGGAGGAGGTCTGCTTTGTGAAAGAAAGAAGATGGATCAAAAATAAACGCAAGCTAATGAAATCAGGTAGAGATGGCGGTGGGAAGGATACAGAGGAAGGATCAAAATGCAGAGAACAAGGGGAAAGGTAATCTTGTTTTTAGAGGTGTAAAACTGGAAGGAGTGGGCGTGCTGTATTTCTAACAGACCCCCAGTGTTACTAAGGGTGTACCCCAGGGCTCATATTTGAGCCCTACCTTATTTAACATTTATGTTACACCGCTTGCATCACTACTGAGAAACTTAGGGTTCATACCAATTTCCTACACTGACGACACACAGCATCTCCTTTTTTTTTTACATGAATAACAGTAACATTCAGGCTACCTTTTTGGAGGGCATGAAAACCATCACTTAATGGATGAGTAACAACTTCCTTCACCTGAATGCGTAGAAAACAGAGATCATGTTATTCAAAGAAGCAGTAACAAGGTGGTCACCCAACTGGTGGCCAGAAGATCTGGGCCCGTCCCCGTCCCCGAAACAAGTGTTTAAGAACTTAAGGGTCCAAATTGACCAGAAGTTAAGCTGGAGGAGCATGCTACCTCTACTGCTAGGACCTGCTTTCATATACTAAGCCTCCTTCGTAGAGTCATTCCCCTACTCCCTTTATCCACACAAAAACCCCTGATACAAGCATTGGTCCTAAGCCCGTCTGGACCACTACAATGCTCTGTTGATCTCAGCTAAGGAATCTTCCTTAAGCAGACTGCAGGTAGTCCAGAACACGGCAGCCCGCTTAGGGACCATCGCCTCTCCCAGAACATTTACACATCCCCTTCTCTGTAAACTGCACTGGCTGCCCATACGCAAAAGAATCAACTTCAAGATTTGCTGTATGGGGTTTAAAGCCCTAAACAACATGAGGCCTAGATATATGATGGACAAGTGGTTAGATACACTCCCCTAGGGCCCTCCGCTCAGGGTCCAAAGATCTCCACTTTTGTCTCTGCACCAACTAACTTTCCTTTGGAAAACTGTTAAAAACCTCACTGTTCTGATCTTCCTGTATTTGCTGTCTAAGGCTGTCCAGCGCGGAGATACCCCGGCTGGGGTGATACAAGCACTTTACAAATTATATAAATGAAACAAATAAATGAAGAAGAAATAGCAGAAAGTGACCAGCACAGAGTTCACAAGAAAGAGTAAGCAAAGGAAGCTTGTCAGCTCTCCGCTTTCTACTTACCCTAGAACTGCTAGTTGCTGCCATTTCGCAGTCTACTGAGATGAAGGTCATGGCACTTTTTGGCATCGAAAAGCTTTTGTGGGGGAGAGGCAAGATGGCGGTCGTCTAAGACCGTAGCAAAGCGCAGCTCAGCAGAGACCCAGAAACGGCGGGGCAGCAGCAAAGCCTCGGCTGGCCGGCCCGCCCACAGTGGTGGAACTATTGAGAGGTCCCGCAGGGAAAGCTGCTCCGGGACACAGCACGCTGAGTCAGAACAGTCCAAGCGGGCAGAGGCAGGATGGGGGCTCGGAGGAACAGGTAAACGAAGATGAAAACACCCCTATATGGATGCCGAACTTCAGCAGCTGAGGCAGCTGAATGGAAAGGTAGGCCGAGAGATAACCCCCCCTCTCCAAGTGACTAGGTATGGGGAGGGGGGAAACAATGTGTATGCCACGGACACTGGCTCAATCGAAGCAATAATGAGGAAAATGCAGGCGCGGTAAATGCGGGTGGGGCAAACCCCTTTCTCAGGCTGACGCCACAGTGACCCCAACTCAAAACCTTCAGGCATTAGCCAGTTGTAGTCCTCTAATTACAGCGTGTACTATCCAGATCGATGAGATTCAATGAGCTGGCTACGCTAACAGTGGAAATATGGAAGGGGTCTAGGAAAATAGGTCGACAAAGTGCCCAGTGATTATTTCTTCTCAGTATCAGATGGGGGCAGTGGTCAGAGGATATCTCAGCCACCTCCACAGATCAGTGCAACAGTGACTTGGATGAGGCTGATGATGGCAAAACAAAAACTGTCTTGAGGGGGAAAAAAAGAAAGCAGGGAGTAAAAGATCTCACTTGGGATTACAACCCCACAACACAATTTGCGAAATCAATATCCAATAGACAACCTATTTCAGACCTGGGTGTATCCACCCCGACGCCAGAAACAATTTTTTAAGCCATATCACTCTACCGAGACGAGACACGACAAGATGGATGCAAAGCCAAGGTGGCAATGCGAAAGGTCCAGGGAGTGGTTCGAAAATTGACCAAAACTTGCAGTATATTTGGAGAACGGCTCACTGACCTCGAATCAAGGTTTGTCTCAACAGATTCGGATCTAACTACCAACCAGGCATTAACAAAATCTCATGAATCTCAGCTGGTAGATATACAGTGGAAGCTAGAAGAGCATGAAAACGGCCAGAGGAGGAACAACCTGCGGGTGCATGGGGTTCCGTAGGGGCTTGAAGGGACAGACTTACGGACTGGAACTGGGCCCAAGAGGTGCTAAGTGCTCACCGCGTCCCCATTGTGCAGAAGCCGCCTACGAGGGCAGGAGCTTTACCACGAGCGATTCTGGTCTACTTTGGAAATTATTTGCTATGCCTTAGCCATTTTTGATAAGGTCATGCCAGAAGATAAGAGCACCAAGAATGAGGTTTCCTATTTTGTTTGGCTGGATTTTTGTCGCTCTACCATCGAAAGGCGGTGAAGGCTACGGCAGTTGAATAAACCATTCCAGGACAAAAATGCACAAGCCTTCTTTAATAATCCAACTAGGCTGAAAGTAATTTGGAGGGGGGAAACCCGATTTTTTTCTGTCAGAGATTAAAGCTAAGAAGTACTTGGACAACCGGACAGGTTAAGATACAGAGTAATGGCTAGTTCAGATTAGAATAGAGAATATAGATTACGGGTAATTGTAGGTACCATTTAAGAAATACACGTGAGATGCACTTGTACGGGGTGATTTGGAGGGAGCTTTGGGAGGGGTTTGGGGTTGTGGCTTTGGAATTGGAAAGTAGCACTTGTTTGATACTTAAGGGACACTTAGGGCTCTCGGGGTTGCGCAGTGCGTCCATTATGCACAGACCTAAGTAGGAGCCCCTTTCGTGGGGGTGCTGGGAGAAGGGATGTGAGGGGAGGAAGGATGGAGAGGTGGGGGGAAATGGGTGGGGGTGGTTGGGGGAACTTTTGGGGGAAAAACATATTCAGAACTGACAATGTAACTTGTCTATTATCAAAGATAAGGGATTGCAAACAGGTCATTTTACTAAAGGCGGAAGAAAAAAGAAAAATAAATAGAGGATTGTCGGAGGGATGGTCGGAAGCAGAAGCGAGGAGGCCGTATGGGGTCAATAATGAGTGCGTTATTAAGGTTTCAAAACAAAAACCAGGTAAGGAAGAGATAGTCCAGGTAAAGAAAAAGTTCGGTGATTAGAAGGGCAGTTCCTAATTCCTCTGCTGTCCGTAGGGATTTTCCCAGGTCCTAGTTGATCTGGATGATGTTTGCCTTGGTTATTCGGGAAACCTATTGCGGGTTTCCTCCACTGGATTGGGGTCCCGGGTTCGGCTCAAAAAGAAAAAACAAACAAAGAAAGCAGCGGTCAAAGCCTATTCCTTCTAAGGCGGTATACCGTCACCAAAACCACGTGATGGGGGGGTTTATCAGTGGCAGTCTTTGCTTGGTGCTCCGACAAAATAATTCTCACTGCAGGCAGGCAGGGAGGGGGGGTTTAGTGCACAAGGGTGAGGTTGTGGAAACCAAGTCAGGTCTCTAGGAAAAGCAATAAAAACACATTTCTACTGACCCGTGGTTTGACACTACCTCCCGCCACCCACTTCGCCTTCCCTCCCCCTCCCTAAGTCCCTTTGCCCGTTACGTACCGCAATGGGCCACAACTCTCCGGAGTTGTGGCGGCTTCTGTGTCTTCCGGGACTCACCACTCCTCGGTCTACGTTTTGGGCATTTCCTCTTCTGGTTCTCGGCGTCTGACGTCCTTGTAGTTCCTCTCCAGCTCTCGGGACTTCCAGGACTCTCCTTCGGATGACGCGCTGGCTGTCTTGTCCATTTCCTTTTTCTGTCGTTCTTGACCTCCTCCAGCGGCTCCTGATTTGTCGATGTCGTTTCCAGTCCCGCCTTTCAGCCCGACTGCATCCGGGGTAGTTTGAACATTCTGCGGGAGGAGGGAAGAGGCAGGCATTATCAGATTCAGTCCCACATTTTCGCGTTCTTCACTAAGATAAGGACTCCAGTCCAGGTTTTGTGGGGTTTTGTTGTCCTTAGCAAAATGCGTCCAGCGCATTCCTCACAAGGATTAATTGGAGTACTCAAATCTGAATATAGATGGGGAAGATAAGCGTTTATTCTATGAATATAGCAGGGCTGAACGATAGAGGGAAAAGGGCAAGCTTAGCGGAACTAGTAAGGACAAATGCTTTCGATGTCCTGTGTCTGCAAGACACCCATATTCCTTTGTGGAAAAAAGATTTGTTAGGTATTAGAGGATGTAACACACTAGCTTGTATATCCCAAACTTCAAACATTCGATGAGTGGCTATATTAGCTAGAACTACGTTGGTACTGGCTAAACGAAAGGCCGTGGATACATTGGTGATGTGGGCTATAATAGAATTGGGGAAGGAATCACCCTTTGTTCAATCTACGGCTCAAACCAGTATGATCCGCAGATATTTGAAGATTTGGAGCTGGAGCTCGCGACATGGCCCAACCCACTAATTTTGTGTGGTGATTTTATTATCTCACTTGATCCGGGGTCAAAGACAGTATGATCATGGGGGATATCATGGTCGGAAACCTACAGTGTACAGAGCATTAACCTCCCTTAATATCAGTCATGGCCTAGTGGATATCTGGGCACAGCACAATCCAAATAATGCTGGGTATACATATTATTCCTGTCCATACAAGAAATATGTAAGGATTGATAATTATTTTTGTACAAAGGATGTATCAAATCCAGTAGATATTAAAACACTCCCAAAGGTGATTTCCGATCACAATCCTCTGATTTTGGAGATTGAAATTTCAAACTTTGTGAGACCTCAAAGGAAATGGACGTTTGACAGGAACCTCCTAGTTAATTATGCATACATTGAACATATTAAGATTTGGTCACAAGAATACTTTGACATGAGCAGATATAGTGCTGGTAGGGGGACTGTGTGGACCTCCTTTAAGGCTGGCCTTAGAGCGGAGACTTTCAGATTTGTTGTAAGGGCTAGGACCTCGCATAAGAATAAGAATCAGCAATTAATGCGACAACTAGTGGAGGCTGCGGAAAATCATGTTGCTTTATGAGAAAAGGGGCAGGACGGTGGTCAAATCCAGTACAAAATGATTTTTCTGAAAGCGGAAATTAATAGCTGGTTAATGAAAAAATCTACAGAGGAATATCAATCACAGCGGAATAATTCCTATAAAACCGGTGAGCTAGTTGTGAGGAGGCTAGCTCTTCGTACTAGGCAGAAGACATCAGTGAATCTGATACCTTCTATTAAAGTGAATGGACTTACATTCACAGATCCAGATGATATCATCATGGGTTTAAGTATTATTATCAACAATTATATCAAGAGGTTAACGATAATAATAAGAATGCTGCCAAAGTATCACAGAATATTTCCTGTTTAGTGAGTAATGCCGGATTAGGAGGAAGATTAGATATTTTAATCAAAGAAGACCTAGAAAATGAAATTTAATTAGAGGAAGTCCAGACAGCACTACAAGGAATGGCATCAGGGAAAGCTGCTGGTCCTGACAAAGTTCCGCTAGAGTTATATAAGATATTAAGAGCAGTAATAACCCCTCTTTAATGGACCTGTTTAAGGGTGTAGTGTAGTTCCTATATTCCCAATAGGCTCTGCGCATTGTAATAACATATGCTATAGTTTAGACATAGGACTGAGGTCGACTAGGTCTCTATCGTATATATTAGACTTAATTGTGAGTAAAAGCTAGCTCAGAGGTCACTAGAAACTTTCTCGAATTCACAAGAAGGGATTAGTTTCTGACAACCGCATAAACATGACAACTTTGTTTCCCAAGAATAAGAAATCAATCTCTAGAGTCGTGGAAACAATAGTTAGCTATTTTACTCAGTCAATCGTGCATGCTTCATTTCACCAGAGGTGCTGAGAAAATAGAGAGACGGGCGTTTTCAATAAAAAGTATTTATTGAACAGTCTTCTTTCTCAAGCATAAGAAATGTACTGCTACAATCGTAATACTGGTTATAAAGTACAAGGCATATAATACGAAAAGTGTTATAAATTAGTACTGTAAAAGCATGATATGGTTTCTAAGCCATAAATTGCTTAAAACATATAAAATACATACAGTGATAAATTAATTACTAAAAGTACTCAACTGGTGCTTCTAAAATACGCCTACCCCGGTGTACCTAACCTAGGTCTAGTACAAGGGAAGAAGTAAGTGTGGAGTAGCTTAGGTTTAGTATTTAGTATTTCAATCCAAGAATTCTCTAAGGGTCTAATCAGCTCTGTACCTTGGTTTTAGAATGAAGGAGGTCTTGTATCTCTCTCTCAGGACTTGATTTCCCAGCAACCCGCAAGGGTAGCCTGGAAGCACTGGAGCTGGATTTCTCGGCAGGGGAAAAGACAGCGTCTCTTAGTGGGTCAGCTGGAGGGTCGGCTTCCTTCGGCACTTGCTGCTGCAGGGCGTCGGGCAAGTAGTTAGTTGATCTGCTCCAAACCACCGTGTGTTTGTCTGGGCAAATGTAGGCATATTTATACCTTGAAGGTGCCAAGTTTGACGTATGATTGGACATAATAACGTCACTCAAAGACTCAGTTCTTTGAAAACTCCATGATTTCCTAGATACATTAATATTCAGGCGAGGGGAAGTCCCTAGCTGCTGAAGGCGGGTTTTTCTAAGAAATCGTTGTTGATTCTTGGAACTTAGTGGAAGTAGCCATGCTGTATTTGGGCTGCATAGGCTTAGTCCAAATGTGGTAATGATTTCTATGCCTATATAAGGATCGGGTACTTTATACCTATATATGGGCATGAATCGGGAAAATTACACTAGGGTCCTAGATTCCTATACAACATGCACTCCACGATATAAAGTTCAATAAAACTAAATGTATAAGCACTGAACATATCTAAGGCAAGTGTTTACAATCCCACCCAAAATACAAAATTGCATTTGAAAGGTTTGTTCACATGAAATGAGTATAAACTAACCCTGGGCGAAGCACTACGCTACGCTCGCGGAGTTTACGCAGTTTCCGCAACTTCGCACTACGCGAGCTGCACGTAGCACAGTGCGAACATGCGTAGTGCAGCGTAGCGTAGTGCAGCGGTAATTTTTTGCTTGTTCGCGTTCCTGAACGTCATGTTCGCGACCGCGAGCAAGCAAAATGACATCCCGGCGAGATTCTCAACGCCAGGAGGTCAGGTTTCTCATTGTGAGTGGTTGCGCATGCTCGCGACCGCTCTCAATGAGAAACTACCTGTTCGCGTTGAGAAAGCTGCTGCTCGAGTAATAATCTACTCGAGCAGCAGAAAACTACAGCTCGCACTGTGCAAGATGCCGTTTTCAATGCTTGCACAGTGCCGGATGCTTGTCCGCACTGTGCAATCATTGAAAACGCATCTTGCACAGTGCGAACATGCTACTACGCAGCTCGCGTAGTGCTACGTGAAGTTCGCGTAGTGCGAAGTGCACTTCGCGTAGCTTCGTGTAGCGCTACTACGCGAACTACGCCCAGGGTTAGTATAAACTGTAAGAAAAAATAGGTCTCAACCAATATGAAGCATAGTATGAGAGAATACATTCTAACATTTATGAAAAACAAAATTACATTCATGGAATGTCTCTTTAAGGTACAGAAAAAAAGTCGAGACCATCCCATAGCATAATATTTAAATTGTTTAGTTTTTTAGGACAAGGCCAAATATTGTTATTTAGAAAGTTTTCAAAAGAAATCTTGTTCTCTAAGAATAGTTCTACTTTAAGCAGATTACTCTGTGCCAACAAGTTCTATTTTGGAAAAAGTTCAAATTTTGTTAGTTGGTTTGTTTTGAAAAAACGAAGGCCGAATTTCAGAGTTCAGAGAACGCTGTGTGAATTAATCAAAAGTTATTCTCGGTGTCAGGAGAAAACATCAGATCGTCTAGGCTGGCAAAGAAACCGTTTACCATAGTAGGCGAAAGTGGAACCACTTCAGTTAGTATGTCGAATGTGCATAGATGAGGATCATCGCCATCAGCGTTTGATGCATTAGCAATGTCCGCAATAGGTTGTATCTGTGTGCCTGTAGTGTCTTGTATCTCACCCTCAGTTAGACTTGCCGGTGAGACCTCAAAGAATGTCGTCATCAGAATGGGCAGCCGTTGGGGGCAACACGATGCATGAGTCGTTACCGGACCTAGCAAAGCGTCAACATCCGATGGCAGCACTGATGGAAGTGTAAGACAAATGTCCAACACGCATTCCTCTCCGCAAAGCAGGTATCGCAGAACAGGTAAGATGCAATCTTGCCAGGTTGGTCTGAACGAAAGGAACCAAGTTGTGTTCAGATCCCCTAAACGAGCCAAGCCAAGAATCTGTGTAATTCTCTCACGATACCTCATGGGAAGGAGGGCTCGTTCCATGGTAGTCTGGGTATCGCTGTTGACTGGACTTGCCATATCGGGGCAGAAGGAATAAAAAGAGAATTCCTGCTACGAGTCCCAAGATGAGAGGCAGGCTGCCGAACACAGAGTGCACAAAATTTGGAAAAATGCCGAGGACTGCTTCAAATGGTGCTAACAGTCCCGAAAACATCATCTTAAATACATGTGCGATGCCACTGGTATCAGACATATTTAAGATTTGACTTAAGATTTCTGCGAAATGTACTGGGTTGTTGATAATAATGCATGTATCTCTGCAGAAAAATTGGAAAAATGCCGAGGACTGCTTCAAATGGTGCTAACAGTCCCGTAAAAATCATCTTAAATACATGTGCGATGCCACTGGTATCAGACATATTTAAGATTTGACTTAAGATTTCTGCGAAATGTACTGGGTTGTTGATAATAATGCATGTATCTCTGCAGAAGTCGTTGCAACTTGCAGATCATACGTTTCTCTAGACGAGGTCAGTGGCACAGTTTTTTGTAAAAGAATGACTTTCATTCTGCTTAAAGTATCAATTCGTATAGAAGAGATATTCAGTGAAGGCCATAACGCCGTCTCCCTTTCTGTCTTTCTCTTTGGATACAATACTTGCATACAACAAGTGACCGTGGATTACACACTAACTAGATACGCTTTTCCTGGCAACATGCCACAGCAGCTGTGGTCATTGAGCATAACAAAGATGCCATTGGATAGCTGCCTGAAAATTGGTTCCGTCACTGTGGAGGGTGAACCGTGCAGGTGGCATGAGAGGGTATTTGCAGAACCTTCGCAGGCTCTGTGTAAATTAATACCTTGGCACAAAAGTGTACCGCTTAGTGAGTTCTTACAATTTTTACCACTAAGGAACACCTCTTTTCCCCCATTCCAACATTTGTGTGTGTAAGGTAAAGTCCAGGTCGACTTAATGTATTCTTTTCCCAACCTTTCATACAGGCCCGCTGGTATATGCTTTAGACAATACTGAAATTGGAAAATCGTCACTGGTATCGTGATGGTGCCATGTATTATCCATTCAATGACAGGCTTCTCAGAAACTGTCAATAGTAATCTTTCCAGTTTCTCAATGCTCAGCACCGTATAGTCTGCTCCTTTTTGTGCCAAAGAGATTTGTTTATCTGTAAGGTTAAACACAGTAAACAATGACGCGGTATTGATTAAACACCATGGCACGTAGCCTGAACTGAGATTTTGCAACATCCAGCCTAGCAGCATTATAGAACGTAATTGAGACTGGCCATGTTATAACATTAGCAAATCTTGCTCTATTATGTCAATTGCATATGATACGATGCTGTCCAAAGAATAAATTCTGGAGGACAGAGTTGTTAACCCATTGTCCACAACAGAGAGGCTTTTCTCTAAATTAATACGATCAATTTCTCGTATTCTTTCTGCAGTTTCTATTTGCGTTATTTTCCATGCTTCATTGTAAGCAGCGTATATACTGGCGTATTTGAAACGTTTTTGACGTGGTTTGCGAGGCCCCATTAAGAAATCTCACAAATCATTGCCTTCTTTAAGTAAAGATAAGTGTTGTTTGATTTCTGGAAGTGTAGATTTATGTAGCCACTCAAGGCATAGCTTTCCTACTCTGTAAGTAGTTACTATCCCTGGATGTTGTCTCTGGGAGTATCTTGGATCTGGCCTATTCACTGTGAATCCCTGTGTTTTGTTCAGGAATCTATGTTGACAGTTATTCCTGTCTGTGGGCCAGATTAACCATTTTTTCCAATCAGGATTAGTTCTGTTTTTAATTAAAATCTGTTTTACGTCTACCTCCTCATCAGCACAGTTATTGCTGTCAGATGAGGGTTTTGGTATGGACGGTTTGTTTAAATCTTTTATCTTAGCAAGGCCAAGACAAGAAGTTTGTTGAACGGTGTCATTTAAAAACATTATTTGTTCTGGTATAATGCAGGCTCTGAACAAGGCTTCTAAACCTTGCACCTGCCAATATTTTGTGCACCAGACTGTTTTCGTCTCAATGTTATCTTTCCAAAAGTCAAAACCTAATGTAGACAGCTGTGCATAAAAGTTTGTAGAATAAATTTGTTTAGTATTGGTCAGCATTGTTTTCATTCCTGTCTTATTCTCATTTTTAAAATAAAACGTTTCTGGATTTGTAACATTAAACCCTGAGAAGTACGGAAAGTTTTCATAAAATGGTTTATAGCTGCCCTTTGGCGGTGTTGGACAATGTTCCCATTGATTGAAAGTAAAAATATTTCTAGGGATGGCAGATTTATGCAAATAATGGTGACCATAAACAATACATTTGTTCATAATCTGATGAACCTTCTTGGTATTCATGTTCTGTAAATTTAGCTGACATTTCTAAATCTGTCATCATGTTATTAACAGTTTTAAAGTCCCAATCATCAGAAAATGTGCTGAATGAAACAAAGTCACTCAAAGAAACCTTAAACTGGTGTGGAATCTTCAACAGCTCCACCGGGCCATAAATGCCATAATCAGTTCTGTCCCATGCTATACCACCAGGTATAGGAACTCCTGTGATGTTCACTGATGAGAGGTCTCTTCGTTCACGATGAGATGATTTGTGAGGTTTCAGGAGCGAGTGGATTTTCTTACTTGCTGTGTCCATTGTACTGTGTATTCCATCTATCATCTTTCCCAAGCTTAAAACCAGAATGAGCCAGATCAGGAGGAACAGTACACCTAACACAATCCAAAATTCAATCCATGGTGAAACCAGATATGGTTTTTCAAGTTGATGAAAGAGTTCTGTTATTTTTTTCTTTGAAAGTTTTTATTTGCTGGCTTATCTTTAGGTTCACTGGGATCCTCAGAAAATGTATCAACGGTGATGAAATAGCCAGAGGCAGTTCTGTCAATAGTTGAAATTGCTTCAGGATTATTATTAATCTTTAGAGTTGCTTCTTCCTTTGTCATATTTGTATCGTCAGAGGCTACATCATTGTAGACAGGAGTTTATTGACGAACCATTATTTGGGTCTCAAGAGGCACAAGTTCCATTGCTTTGTTGCATAGTCCTTCTTTTCTTACTGCAGGTTTATCAAAGGTGATAAGTCTTTCAGTTTGGACCTCTTGGATTGTAGCAAGATTTGGTCGTCTGCTACATCTTGGGAGTCCACTGGGCCTACTACTTATTATCGGCCACATGATGTGGTTTGACCAGGTCG
Organism: Lissotriton helveticus; assembly: GCF_964261635.1. Taxonomy (NCBI): domain Eukaryota; kingdom Metazoa; phylum Chordata; class Amphibia; order Caudata; family Salamandridae; genus Lissotriton; species Lissotriton helveticus. Next base: position 2,072,143,675 of record NC_136057.1, on the reverse strand, counting down.
ATGGACACAACTCTGTTCTCCCTTTTACAAGCAAGGGGCGGTAGTACTACTGATCTGGTTCCTTGGATTGCCAAGACAGGTACTGCTTTCTGTAAGAAGGACCAAATTCCTTCTTTACCGCGATCTTTTCCCTGACTAGATCCCCAATCTTTGGAATCCAGACAGGTCTTGCTGGGACAGGTGGTTTTTCTTCAGTGGTTGTTGGCTTCTGTATCGTGTTACTCAGACGTCTTCTTGTTTCATTTAAGTCCTGTAAAACAGCCAAACGATCTTTGACATCAAAGGGTTTTTGTTCCACCACTGAAGTTTGACAATCGAGGTCTTCGATTATCATTCTAGTACCAAACAGTAATTCATATGGAGTGATTCCACCCAGAGAATTTCTTGGCAGATTGTTAAGACTACGTTGGACACTTAATAGATGTTTGACCCACCCGTCACCCGAACCTAATAACTTAGCTGTTATGGATTGCTTTATGTCACGGTTTTTTCTTTCCACTACCGCATTACCCTCAGGATGGAAGGGACCAGAATACCGCAATGCAACGCCCAAGCTAGCCATGGCCTCTTTGTAAGCTCGAGAGCTAAATGCAGAACCCTGGTCAGAATGTAGCGTGCCGATTGCGTATGTGCCGATAAAGACTCGTAAATCCTTTATAACAGTTCTGGCGTCAGCTGAGTGCTGGGACCACGTCCAAATAAATCTTGTCCTAGTAGTTGTGGGACCGCATTCGTCCATTATGACGTTTGCGTGTAGATAGTCTAATGCTGTCTAACAGTGGTGTCTGAACTGGGCTGGCTACACTGTAGTAAGGTATCTGGTGGTGTTCAAAACTATGATATCCGTAACAGGTATTGCAGTTGATTCCAAATTCGTAAACCTGGACACTCATCCCTGGCCACCAGTACATTTCTTCTAGTTGTATTAGAGATTCTAAGATCCCTTGATGTCTCAGACCCTCTCCCATATGTGCTTCCTGAACCAAAGCACCTCTCCGGTTCCTGTTTGGAATTACTCTGTCCCCCACTCCAGGGATTCGAGCAAAAGGAACAGAGTTTGCATAAATTATGTATGTATAAGTGAGTGGATAGTTTAGAGGTAGCGCTGCATTGCTGCCTTTCATTGAGGCTTTTACTGCTAGCAACGTTTCACCATCTATTACTCTTTTTGAGCGAGTGGTTGTAGCTATGGAAGCCGTTTGCACAGCTGCCTTCGCGGCTTCATCAGCCAATGAATTCCCTGCAGCGTGAACGCCATCACGTAGATGACTCAGTGTATGAATCATGTGAGTCTTTTGTAGTTCTTTAAGTAATATAACTACTTGTTCCCAAAGCATTTTATGCTTAATTGTGCCACCTTTTGCATTTCTGAAACCCTTTCGAAACCCAGTCCTGCAAGTGCTCGTTGTAAGATTCAACGCAGAAATATGAATCTCACACTATCAGTGTGGGGAATTCGCGATCAGTATTTTCAAGCGCCATCTTGAAAGCCTGTACAGTCTCCGAGTGATTGAGTTTTAGTGACCATAGGTCTAAATTTACCTTCACGCCAGCGACCCTTAACAATCGCGCACGCAGCACTATAGGCTTGTTTACCCCCAATTGCGGGCTGTGCTGATCCGTCTGTATAGATTATACATCCGTAATGTTCTAGAGGCAGAATCTCGGTCGGCAGAGGACATTCGTATTCGTATTGTAGGAATTCTTGTGTCTTCAAGTAGGGGTCAAAGACATATTCAACGTCTGTTGCAGCAAGAGAATTAACCCACTGTATCCATCTCGGATGTAAAGCTTTAGCATTGGGAATGCTTTCTTTCTTCACTGCCTCTAAGGCAGGTACAGGTGTAACGATCATTATGCGTTTACCCGGGGCGAGAGCTCTTTCTTTTGCTACAGCAGTCTGAACCGCTGTCAGTATCTTTTCTGTTGAAGTGAATTTCATTTCAGCTTGTGTGTACAAGTGTGACTTGTATGCTATTGGTACCGTCTCACCTTCGTTAAAGGTTAGGTATGTGAATCCGCATCTCCCTGGGATGATTCGGATCACTAGGTTGCGCACGTTGTCGCGTGTTTGTAACTGTGTTTTTGCTAACATGTCTGTTTGTACTGAACGCAACATTTCTGTGTGGTTTTGTGTCCAATTTGTTGGTTTGAAATCAGGTTTGATTAGTTCGTAGAGAGGTTTAACCATTTCTGCGTAATTCAGAACATAAGTTCTTCCAAAATTGAGGAAACCTAGAATTCATTGTAAGTTTTTCAGCGTCTTTGGAGGTTGGAGCAGCGCACATTTCTCTAGAAAGTTTGCTGCCAGGCTCTTGCCTTCACTTGATAACTCATATCCTAAGAATATGACGTTGAGGTGGGCAATTCGTGATTTCCTAAAATTAAATTTGTACCCTTCAGACGCGAACCCAAGTATTATGGTGTTCACTCTTTTCAAGTGCATGTCCAAATCATCGTCTGTAAGATAGATATCATCGACATAAGATAAGGCCTCATCATCGTACATTTGTAGTAATTCCGGTACTCTGGCTGAAAATAACCCTGGACTATTCTTGAATCCCTGGGGGAGATGGCAAAATTGTCGCTGTGTCCCTATGATTGAGAAAGGGGTCAAGTGCCTGCTTTCAGGTGCAATGTTTTGACAGAAAAACCAATTTGAAATATCTAATGTGGTTTTATATTTTTTACGCACTATGTTATTCATCAGTGCTGCACTGTGCACGTTTTGTACTGCAAAAGTTTTGCAACAGGAGTTTAAGTGTCTGTAATCCAAAACTAGACGATACGAATTGTCTGGTTTGGAGACAGGAAACAAAGGATTGTTCATTGACGAGGTGCATGTTTCAATCACCCCTTGGTATTCAAGTTGATTTAAGATCTCCCTGACTTGTTTTTTAGCTTCGGGCTTAAATGGATACTGCCTCTGTGCAGTAGGTTGATTTTTTAACTGGATTTTATGGTGAGGAGAGTCCTCATCCCATCCTAAATGATTTTTATATAATGCTGGAGCCTGAGCTACTGCCCATTTCCTGGCATATGTGTATTTTTTATGAATTGGAATGTGATTTGAGAAGGCTGGCATGATTATCTCTTCACCATGTGGGCACTCCCTGACAAATTCAGGTGGCCAGTCTTGTTCAGCTAGAAGAATATCATAACCCTTAGAAAGCTTCTCCCAAAAGAGTGCTTTTATTTTTCTAGGTATGTCCCCCTCCATCCGGAGTGTTATTTCATATAACTTGTGGGGTACACTATCCCTGGTGTCGGCAGTTTCAACTTCAATGCATTCATTCAAGTCCACTGTCTCCAGATGATCCTTCAGGATCTTGCGAACTATGGTTACTTCTGCTGCGCTGTCTAGCATTGTCTGGGCCCACTCCCCATTCCTGAGTTGTGTCCTCAAGATCCTCGGCATGTCTGATCTTTACACTTGCTACCTTCTTCTTGGTGAATTGATTTTCTTATTTTTAGGAACGTGCTGTTCGTCTTTGGACTTCAAGCGTTCTTCTTTTTGTTCTGATCGTCCTCTCCTCCCGGATTTCTGCGAGGAAGTCTGAAAGGTACAAGAGTAAGTGGTATCAGTATCTTGATATCTATCAGGTTTTCTTAGATTATCCCTGTTTCTAAGGTTATATCTTTTTTCAGAGGGCTCCCGTTGTGGAGACATACCTCCCCGTTGGGGAGATCTTCCTCTGGACTGAAAACGCTTCTCTTTAGGAAGTGTATGTTTAGTATTTTCCCACTTCTTTTTAGGAGTAGTTAGATTATTTTTAATAAAAACCTTTTCAGGATTTTCTGTTAGTTGGGGTTTTAATGGTTTCCCACCCAAACTATCTCTACCTAGTTCTTCATATGATTTTTCAATATTTCTAGCAAGCTCATATGGTTGGTCTGTTATATCTGTTTCTTTTAGCTTTTGGCGGATCGCCACTGATGCTGCTTCACCTTTAATGTTGGCTAATAGTACAGCCGAGACCTGTTTGAAATCTTTTAGTAATTTCATACCAAGATTTAAGGCCGATTCTGGACCATATTCATTTTGAATCTGTCTTAGAACATCTGGTATTACAGCCATAGACGGGACACCATGTGTTTTTGTGTAGATTGAAGCAAAGACTGTACCCCAAGTGTCACAGTCCTCCACGTGTGGTGCAATCCCCATTGGTAAACAGATTGTCAGAATTCTGTGTTTCTCATGAGGTGTACTATCAGGGAATACTGCCTCAATTTGAGTAATTTTTTGTGCTAACCAAAACGGAATTTGTTCCCTTTTGGCATGCAATTTACCAATGACTGATTGTATAGTCTGTGGTGTGATTTTGTTTGTGTTCCCCTGGTGAGGGGTGTGCTGTGGAATCCTTACAGTAGGTTGGACTGTTAAGGTCCGCATGACATATTGAACAAATTGTCTATGTATTTTAATTAACTGTTTCAGCTGAGCTAATAGTTCTCGACCTGTCATATTTTCTATGTCAGGATGTGGTGTATAGCTGGCTAGTACCGGCCATGTTGCTCCTGGTCTACCTAGTGGACCGAGACTGGTAATGTGATTTTGATGTTTTAGGGTGCCTTTAAACCAGAGCTGATGCTCTTGGTAAGTTAATAGAATTTCAATGTCCTCGTAAAGGAACGTATTCCATTGGAGGTTCCTCTACTTTGTAGTAGTGAAACTCGTGTGTTCCTCCATCTGCTGGAGGAAAGTGAATCCATGAATAGAATACCGTTGTCTGCTGATATTCATGTGCCTCTATAACAAAGATTACTTTACCACCTCATGATGATACTCCATTGTTTATGAGTTTGTAAGTTATAGTTTTTCTTACATTTACCAGGATGTTTATAACATCCGGGTCATTCTGTAGGAGATTTCTGTCATCTAGGACTGCTTGTGCTGCTACTGCAGTTAATTCTTCGTCAGAGATTATTATTTTACTGACTGAAGAGTTTGCAGAACAAGTTTCAAGAAAACAAAGATGAGGTGCACAATATTTTGGAACACTGTATCCTTCAACATTGAAAAAACCAAAAACTAATACATAGGATTTTCGTCCTACGCAGTTTTGGCGGATATTATCCTTTCACCCACTCCAGACGTCTTTTGGAGTTTTTTACAGGAAAAAGGGTCTGTGTGAAAAGCACGACTGAGTTACTCTAGTATCTACCGTTAAATTATCGCCTTACCAAACGTTGGGCGCCATGTAGTGTAGTTCCTATATTCTCAATAGGCTCTGCGCATTGGAATAACATATACTATAGTTTAGATGTAGGACTGAGGTCGACTAGGTCTCCATCGTATATATTAGACTTAATTGTGAGTGCCAGCTAGCTCAGAGGTCACTAGAAACTTTCTCGAATTCACAAGAAGGGATTGGTTTCTGACAACCGCATAAACATGACAACTTTGTTTCCCAAGAATAAGAAATCAATCTCTAGAGTCGTGGCAACAATAGATAGCTATTTTACTCAGTCAATCGTGCATGCTTCGTTTCACCAGAGATACTGAGAAAATAGAGAGACAGGCGTTTTCAATAAAAAGTATTTATTGAACAGTCTTCTTTCTCAAGCATAAGAAATGTACTGCTACAGTCGTAATACTGGTTATAAAGTACAAGGCATATAATACGAAAAGTATTATAAAGTAGTACTGTAAAAGCATGATATGGTTTCTAAGCCATAAATTGCTTAAAACATATAAAATACATACAGTGATAAAATAATGACTAAAAGTACTAAACTGGTGCTTCTAAAATACGCCTACCCCGGTGAACCTAACCTAGGTCTAGTACAAGGGAAGAAGTAAGTGAGGAGTAGCTTAGGTTTAGTATTTCTCTACCAAGAATCTATCCAAAAATAAGGGTCTAATCAGCTCTGTACCTTGGTTTTAAAATGAAGGAGATCTTGTATCTCTCTCTCAGGACTCGTTTTCCCAGCAACCCGCAAGGGTAGCCAGGAAAAACTGGAGCTGGATTTCTCTGCAGGAGAAAAGACAGCGTCTCTCAGTGCGTCAGCTGGAGGGTTGGCTTCCTTCTGCACTTGCTGCTGCAGGGCGTCGGGCAAGTAGTTAGTCAATCTGCTCCAAACCACCGTGTGTTTGTCTGGGCAAATGTAGGCATATTTATACCTTGAAGGTGCCGAGTTTGATGTATGATTGGACATAATAACGTCACTCAAAGACTCAGTCCTTTGAAAACTCCATGATTTCCTAGATAAATTAGTATTCAGGCGAGGGGAAGTCCCTAGCTGCTGAAGGCGGGTTTTTCTAAGAAATCGTTGTTGATTCTCGGAACTTAGTGGAAGTAGCCATGCCGTATTTGGGCTGCATAGGCTTAGTCCAAATATGGTATTGAGTTCTATGCCTATATAAGGATCAGATACTTTATACCTATATATGGGCATGAATCGGGAAAATTACACTAGGGTCCTAGATTCCTATACAACAAGGGTGTGCAATATAGTGGAAAACCCCTTGAATCATGGAGCGAGACTGATTTAATAATTTTCCCAAAGAAAGGGAAACCAATAGATAATCCATCACCCTATCATCCAATCTCTCTGATTAATTCAGGCACAAACATGTATTCAAAGGTATTGGCTAATTGGCTGGGGAGGGTTATAGGACATCTGGTTTCCCAATGGCAACATGGTTTTATTCCCGGAAACAACGGATCATATCCAAAGGGCTATTTCAGTATTTTATGCTATGACGGGGAATGGGGGCCAGATGGCTATGATCCTCCTCGACGCCAAGAAGGCATTTGATCAGGTGTCTTGGACGTTTTTATGGGGGGGTACTGGAGTTAAACGAGTTTGGACCACCATTTATTAGGGCAATTAAAGCTATGTACAGACAGCCAAAAGCCCCGCTACAAATAATAGGGAAGGAGTCTAGCAATATTGTAATAACTAAGGGGACCAGACAAGGCTGTCCCTGCTCCCCCTTTTCATTTGCTATGTATATTAATCCTCTTTTGGTTACATTTCTACAGTCTGAGAAGATTAAGTCAGTAATAACCGGGGAGTATGAGACCAAAGTCCTGGCTTATGCTGATGACGTTGCCATTTTAACTACGGATTCAGAGGCAATTATCCAAATAGCAGAAGGATTTGGGCTCCTCTCAGGCTACACTCTGAATAAAGGGAAAACTATTGTATGCACAGATAGTATTGATTTTAACGACCTTGGACGAGCAGACTCAGCAGTCTATCTGGGGGTTCGAGTTAGCGCAAAAATGGATGATATTGTTAAACTAAATTTTGACCCTGTGGCCAAATCAATAGCCATGGAGTTAAAGAGAGTTAATGGGCTCCATGTATCTATTATAGGGAGAGGGAATTATCTGCAAATGACAATACTGCCTGAAATACTTTATCTGTTCCGTTCAATTGGTCTCGCAGTGGATGATCATATTTTGGAAACTCTGGATTCTATGTTCTCTAATTTTATTAGGCAGTATGGTAAAGTGAGGAGGGCTCTAAAACATTTAACCTTTCCGCAAAACAGAGGAGGGCTTACAGTTCCTAATATTACTTTATATTACTGGGTGGCCCTTCTTCACCAGATGAGTTCTATGAATGAAAATAGGGATAGTGAGCCGGAGGGGGATCTGAGAGTACCCACAGTATATGAACTTGCCATATGGAAGGAAGCACAGGGGCTGTTATTGAGACAAACAGGGCCGAGCTATTACAAAAAAGTTTGCTTTAAAGTAATTTATAGCTCATGGAAGATCTGGAAATAGGTCTCTACATTTATGACGATTGTGAAAATCTGCAGATATACCCCCCTCTGGCGCTCCTCGCTACTCCCTCCTCAGGCAAACGACGTTATGGGGAAAAAATGGGAAGAGATGGGTGTGGGTACTATTGGAGATTTTCAAGGGGGGGGACAAGCGTTGCAATTTTCAAGGCTCCAGCATGAATTTGGAATCCCAGCAAATCAATATTTTAAATTTGTGCAGATAAGGAGCTTACTTACCATATGTATCCAACAATTAAAGTAGAAAGGATACCACTGCTGGAAGTTCTCACTAGGACAACAAATAGAATTAGGAATATCTATAGCTAATTACTTGAAAAACTACCAGATGATTGAAACTGGACAATGCAGAGGTGGATATATATGACCTTATTCTTGTCTGCTAAAATATTCTTATTGATAAATTTAAAAGCACAACTATATAAGACTATATTTAATTTATATTTTACACCCTCTAAATTATTCATGTGGGGAAAAAGGCAGGATGATAAATGTCCCAGATGTGGGGTAGGTCCTGCAACACTGATTCATATGTTTTATGACTGTGACAAATTATCTTTGTTAAAAAAGGGGTTGCTTGGCTTTTGGGAGAAATTGCTTGGCACTACACTTGAATTGACCCCCACATTGATGATTGTAGGTTGCAATAGTTCTTTGGCCCTCAATCCTGTGCAGGAATAGTGTATATTTCTGGGGACAGCGATACTGATAATAATGTTAGCCACCAGGTGCAAAGATGTAGAACCTCCAACATTTCAGATGTGGCAAAAGACATAAAATGACTACATCAGGTGTATTCAAGGGATTAAGAACTTTTTGGCTTAATTTTTTTAAAAACACTCAAATGGCTAAGATAAACACTCTTAGATTTGTTTCAGCAAACATATGCGGGCGGAATGAAGCTACAAAGAGAGAAAAAGTAGCGCAAGGCTTACGCTCTCTGGGGCCTGATATTGTCAGCCTTCAAGAAACTTACATAGAGGGCTCACAAAAGCATTTATTGAATTCACTAGGGTTTAAAGTTATAGGGGCTATCACACAGGGTGTGAGAATAAAAGGAGTAGGAGTTATGGCTGAAAGCAGACTACCCTTAAAATATCCCTGTGTTAAATCCGACTCATTGGGCAGATGGGTAATCGTGGAGTGCCACCTTCCCCCCAATCCTCCTTTTACCTTATGCTCAATTTATGGAAGCAACGCAGATGATCCAGGGATCATTAATTGGATTACTGTGGAGCTAGCCTACTGGCATACTCCAATAATTGTCTGTGGTGACCTTAATATCAATCTGCCCAGTAACTGGAAAATGGACGATAAATGGATGTACAACGAGTATCCTGTGCACACGTATATCTTAAAATCGGTTCTCAAGTAAGAACCCAAAATACTTGGTAGGCGTTCTATATATGATTTCAGAGTCCATCATTATAGAGTATGTATATTTAATGGTTCAGTGTTGAGCAGTACATACAAGAGCAAATAGCCGACACATGTTTCGTCACACAGTGTTGGGGTTGTGACTCTTCAGGGCTGTGTGATAAGGCATCTAGTATGTTTAGCGGCGCGCCAGCATTGGATGGGCCAGGGTTTGGCAGCGAACAAAGGAAAGTTCAGAACGGCGAGCCGTTAGTGATGGAAGGGCACGTCTCAGGACGGGTCTGTCATAAACAGCGTGCTGTCGGAGTAAGTTGCTTGCACGGGTATCATCACGGCAAGTATCATCAAGTATCATTAGCGGGTAGTGGTAGTGAACTTTCCTTTGTTCGCTGCCAGACCCTGGCCCATCCAATGCTATCTATTAGAATTCCCATCCCTCATTAATGAATATTATTCCCTAAAAGTTTTAAAACATTTGGTTGTAGTATAAATGTGTAGCACAATGTGCCCCCAGTGGCGGCTCGCAGAGGGAGTGCTGCAGGGTGGTGAGGTGGGGCAGGGGAGGGGAAGGGTGGGGGAATAACTAATTGCCCTGCACTCGCTGCATCGTCGAGTTGTCAATGCAGCGAGCGTAAGGCAAATAATTTTATTTATTTATTTACATACTTTACTCCTGGCCGTCTTATGTCTGACTCCACTACCCCCCATCCTGCCCCTCTGCCGCCCGACCCCACCGCCCGCAGCACTGTTTACCCCTTTCTCACTTGGTGCACAATTCCACATATGTAAAATATGGAGTATAAGAATGAAACCTTTCAACATCACAAGGAAATATCTCTAAATCATATTAGATTTCATTAAATCCTTCACCTACAACCTTATTTCGATAAGAAGGCTTAGAAACCTTATAACACCTAAATAAATCACATTTACCTTTTGAATGATACACATTGCATTAGCAACTGAAACGGGTTATCTATGAACCTGTATTATTTAATGTATGTGTTTCCATCTACCCTACAATTACCTGCATGCTTTTACGATGCAGTAACTGAGTCTTATTATTGAACTGTTTCTCATAATTCATCAACGTATAGTTAGCATAATTCGTGCATGTTTGTCATTTTTCTCTCAGATGTGTCATAATCGGTTTTATGTGACAGCTAAAGGGATTCAGCAGTTTATCTGCTTCATCAAAAAATTATGATAAAAGATTATTTTATGATTTTATGTCTGAAATGTTATGTCCCATTTGGTTTTATGTGTATTTAACTATATAATAACTTTTTTATTATCTACTTCATTAGTTTTAAAGTGAAGCAATATGCTGAATGTTGATCAAAGTGATTCCCTGTTATTGTGTTGTTGGAAATGTTTGGTATGTTATATGGGACCCAACCAATAAAATATGCTTTATCATTATTTTTAAGTGCTCTTGGCAATTTGCAAAATGATAATTTTTCATTGGGCATATCTTTTTTATTAAGCTGTTTCATATGGGGTGTTATTAAAGTGAAGACTAACCTCTCATCTGGAGACCACCGTTCCCAGTAGTAGGCAACCAATATCTAATGTAACATGCATCAGAGTTAGTGTTTTAATTCACTTTATCTATATCATTAAAACAGATTATGATAACATACAAAATAGGCATTACCTCATTAATCATGAAACTAAAATCTAAATTTTATCAGGGGTCAATAAATGTGCATATATGTTTCTTAAAGTACTGCTGGGGCGCATATGAAATATTATGAGGTATAAGAACTTAGAATGCCCAAAGACTACACAGTTCCTGAACATCTCAACATCTGTTTTTAAGTAATCGAGCAATACATCTCAAAACCTAATAAACTACAAAGTGTATTTTTGTATTCTTCTTTCATGCTGATGTTCTGCTAAAGTCAGATTGGGCACTGAAGAGAGTATTTATTTATTTTCACTGGATGACAAAATAAAGCAGAAGAAAGTTTGTTATTACTTGTTAGATCTGGGGTCTCTAGTTGGCAGAGGTAGGTACTAAAGTCCGAATAGAAACTCTTGCTTCTAGTCAGGGTAAGGGGGATACACTCTTTGGATAACCCCTGCTTAACCCCTTGGTTGCTTGGCACGAGCAGACAGGCTTATCAAAGGCAATATTTGAAGTATTTGTACCAACACTCACAGTAACACAGTAAAAACACCCCAAATGGACTCCACATCAGTTTAGAAAAATAAACTATCTTTATCTAAACGAAACAAGACCAAAATGAAAAAAATCCAACATACACAGTTCAAGAATATGATTTTAAAAGAGTTCTAGGGTTTGCGTAAAAATAATGCACAGTTGCGTCACTTTTAGCCCAATGTACCTGTAGATGGGACAAAAGTTCCTAGCGGCAACTGCAGCGTCGAAAAACAAGCGATGCGTCACTCCTGAGACCCTGGGGATGCGATGCGACAACCCAGCTGCGTGTTGCGACAAATCCAATCTGTATGGAGAGTGATGCGATACCTTGCGATACAGGCTACCTTGTGTGGTTTCCGGGGTGCAGGTTTTCCGGGAGAAGCGTCTCCCACAGGCACGGCGACTATCTTCAGTGCAGGTGCAATGTGCGGCAAAGAGTTGATCCTCTTCTGCCGTGGCCCCTCGATGTGTTGGCGTTGGACTCTGCGACGATGTTCGCAGTGACGGGAAGCGGTCCGCAAGCAAGCAATGCGACAGTCTTAAAGCGATGACAGGCTCTGTGATGATATGCGCAGCGACAGGAGTCTTCCCGCATTGGGGCGAAGCGCTCTGTAAGCGAATGATGCGTCGGTTTGCAGCGGCAGCAGGCACTGCAACAATCTTCGCGGCAACAGGAATTCTCTCGCACTGTCGACGATGCGCTCCGCAAGCGAGCAATGCGTGCAAATTGTAGATCTTCTTTTATTCTTTTCCAGCTTCCCAAACAGCAGGCAACAACCTCTAGAGGCCCCACAAATGGATCAAGCACTCTAGGCATGTGCTGACCAGACCTCGGTCCAGGTAGCACGTTCCCCGGCAGCTCACCAGCCAAGCAAAGCCTCTTCTGACCCCAGCAGTAGAGTTCGAGCCTCACGCCCAACTCTGCCTCAGGTTTTCGTGATCATCGTACTCACACGCTCCTGGCATCAGCGCTTGTGGGTTTTTATGTGTTGTGTTCTTAACTGTGTGTGCTCGTGCTTCTTTCTCCTTTTCACTTACAGGTTGTGCCCTCACCAATTTCAGCGCTGTATCGCCTTGCCGCCTCTCGCCATTAGCCCCGCCACCCACCCGACTCCCGCCCGCTTCTTCCTTGATCCCATTTTAAAAAATGGGGTATTCCCAAGGTTTGTCTTGGACCTGGGCACTACGTGATACAGAAGACAGTGGTCCGAGAACCTTATTCACAACAGCAATTTAGTCAGAGCACATAGTTAATTTAATTGTTACGTTCATAAAAAGGAGCCTAGAGCCAAAATTCGGGGCAAGCTCCTAACAAGGACTTAGGATCAATTTTTAAAAAACATCAGACTTTCTGAAGATAAACATACAACAACAGACCAAAATTGTGTCCACCAAGCAATTTAATGTACTTATTTCCAGGTGGAAACTCTTTACATATTCAAGGAGTAACAATTTAAAATGAGGTTGCTCCAAGAGGGAACGTGCTGGTAGGATGAAGGGTGCTCAGTGTAAAGGAAAGAGAAGGATTCAGTGGCATAGAATAGAGGAGAAAAACTACATATTATTTGAAGAAAGCAATATGAACGGTTATCATTCACCATCATATGCAGCCTAGATATACAAATGTAAATAAACAGTTTCATTTGCATGTGTGACTGCAGAAATGAATTCAACTTTTGCACGATAAGGGACAACAGAAAGGTAAGTCTAGGCCTTAATCAAGGGCGTCGACATTTCGATCCGACTTTGGGCACAAGGGAAGTTCACAGCCTCGGCCGTGCGGATCTTCGTCAGGACTGGGGTGGTGGGGGCAACCTGGAGGGAGGTGGCTAAGTCGCCCTCCGCATGGGGTTGAAAAACCACAAGTTGTGTTCATCCAGTCAATGGGTGTTCAATATGCACCTCCATGTTAGGGGCATCAAGCATTGTTTGCCACTCCGTATGTATCCAGGAATGGAGCCTGGGAGGGACGGGAGCCGTCACGGTCCGTGTATCAATCACGGTAAAAGATCGGCCGTCTGAAAATCTGTTAGGGATCTTCGCCGTACAGAGTTTCAGCCAGGAATGAAGTGTCATCCTTACCAGACTCAGCTTTCAAGAGGGAATGAAGAACGTCGCCATCTGGATGAAGGACAGCTGTCTTAAACTCAACTCTGAGAAGAATGAGGTTCTCATCTTCACACCCCACCCCACCGCATGGAACAACTCATGGTGGCCACCTGCCCTTGCCCCCCCCACACCCACGTACCACACACGTAACCTCAGCATAATCCTAGACTCCTCCCTCTCCATGAACTGCCAAATCAACGCCATCTCATCCACCTGTTGCAACTGCCTACGGACTCTACAGAAGACTTTCAAATGGATTCCCCCTGATTTTAGAAAGACAGTCACCCACGCTCTCATCACAAGCAGGCTAGACTAAGGAAATGCCCTCTACGCAGGAATCAACAAATCTCTACTACACAAACTCCAAACGATCCAGAACGCAGCCGCCAGGCTAATCTTAGGGACACCTCGCCATGATCACATGACCCCTCACCTGCGAGAACTCCACTGGCTCCCCGTCGAGAAGAGGGTCACCTACAAACTACTCACACACGTCTACAAGGCTCTCAACAACATCGGACCCAGCTACCTCAACGACAGAATAAGTTTCCACGCACCCACAAGGAACCTCCGTTCAGTGGACCTCGCCCTGGCAGAGGTCCCACGCATCCGCCGAGCCAGATCAGGAGGAAGAGCTTTCTCCTACACCGCTGCCACAGCTTGCAATTCTATCCCATTAGGAATACGGAGCTCTCCTAACCTGCACTCATTCAGACGAGATCTCTAGACCTGGCTCTTCGACTGTCCTGGAGCTGCCCTACACTCCCCTCAGAGCCTTGAGACCCTCACAGGTGAGTAGCGCACTTCACCAACCCCTGATTGACTGATAGGCAGGTCAGAACTCACACAGCAGAGTTCAGGGGGAAGCTTGGGGTGAAGTCCTTTTGTTCCTGGGACTTCTTAACAAGAGGCCAGCTCTTCTCAGGCCCTTGGAGATCTCTTCAAGCAGGGGACACAGCCACAGCAAAGTCCTTCCCCTCTCCATGGTAGAATAGCAACTGCAGGTCAGCCCACAACACACAGCAGGATAGTCCTTCCTCTTCAGTCTTCCAGCTTTTCTCCTTAGCAGAGGTTCCTTCTTGATTCCAGGATGATCCAAAGTCTTGGGGTCTGGGTCCCCTTTTTATACCAATATTCCCTTTTGTTCTCTGAAGGCAGAGAGTCCTTTGCCTTGTCCAAACCAGTTCTGGTCAGTCCTGGAACAATCTGTTTACATGCCTCCTTCTTTCCTTTGAGAGAGAGGGGCAGGGTCGTCAGCCAACCAGCAGGAGGTAGAGCCAGCATTGTGGAAGGCAGTCACAGCCCTATTCAGGCCCAGGTGCTATCCCCGCCCACCACTCAAGATTCAGATGAAGCTAATCAGCCTAGTGCTGACTCACCCAGCCTTCTGGAGCCACCCCAGGCCCTGTCACTCACAAACCAGACAGTCAATTCACAAACAGGCAAAGGCACACAGAAAGGTCAGACAAGAAAACAGCCACTTTCTAAAAGTGCTGTTTTCAAACACAGGATTTAAAAAACATGCTTCCTATACGATGGGTTATTAAATACTGAGTTCAGGGATACCAGACTTTAATTTTCTATCTTGCTCCTATGGGAAGATACGCAGATAATCATTATACACAGCATTCCCCATTCTTGCCTAGGGGCAAGATAGCCTTTCAATAGTGAAAAACGAAATTGGCAGTATTTCATTATCAGGGCATGTCACCCACACTAGTACATGCTCTATCTTTCACATTCACTGCACCCTGCCCAGAGGGGTACCTTGGGCCTTCCATAGGGGTGTTCAATGTGTACAGAAAGTTAAAGGGTAGGCCTGGCCAGTGGGGACACTGGTCAGGTCTCTATGGCAGTTAGCAACTGCACACAGGCACTGCAGTGGCAGGCCTGAGACACCATTTTAGGGCTATACATGTGGGTGGCAAAATCCGTGCTGCAGACCCACTACTAGCATTTGAGTCACCAGCCCTGGCACACTCAGTGCACTTTACTAGGGACCTACTGGTAAAACAAATATGCCAATCATTGATAACCAATCACAATAAGAATGTATACAGAGAGCATATGCACTTTAGCACTGATCAGCAGTGGTAAAGTGCCCAGAGTCCTATTGCCAACAACCACAGGTCAGGAAAAACAAGGGAGGAAGAAGCACAATGTTTGGGGATAACCCTGCAAAAAGGGCCATTTCCAACACAAACCCCTTCCATCCTAAAGCCAGGGTAGATCAAACAATACCTCAAAGGGATTCCCTGCTTGGGGCGATAGAACACAGAAAGTGTCCCAAACTGCAGGGGATTCTTCCTGTTCTATGCCTTCCTGAACCCAGTTGGATCCCTCTCTCTATACTCTCAGGACCCACCAGGATAACCAATGGTGGACCCTTCTCCTCACCTGGGGACCTCATCTGTGCAGCGCCTCGACTTACTTTGCTCACAGGTGGGTCCACACTGGTAGACTGTACCCAGATGGCCAACACAGAGGTGTGGTCTAGTCCACCCCCAGGGTGTGACTCCTGCCGCTCTCCCTGGGGCAACTCTGTCCACCAAGACAACCAGCCACAGTGGTCACTTACAGCTGTCAGTGATGAGAGCCATGCCTCATGTCTGTCAGGCCTCTCTAACCTCTGTGGTGTGAGAGAGTGGGGGGCCGTAGCCCCAGGTGCATGGCACCTTACCTACACTCTCCCTCCTGCCAAGTCAGGTAGGGCATCCTGACACTGGCTTGCCATCCTGGGGTCTGTACCCTCAGGCTGACTAGAGGTCATGGGCAAGGCTCTCCTCCCCCTACCTCTCCTTCTGGGGTCCTGACCCTTCCTCCCAGGAGAGTCCCCGTCAGAACACAACTCGCCCACCAGTTCAGGACCTCTCTCCAGCAACTGGTCTTCCAACCTAGGGTGTAAACCCTCAGGTTGCACCGGGATCGGAGGTGAGGACTCCGTCCCTCTGCACCCCCTTCCAGAGTACTGCACCCTTCCCAGTGGAGTGGTTCCCCTGGAAGCCAAACCTGTCAGGATGCTGGTTACAGATGTCCTTCCATCCTGGTCAGGCAAATCCTGAGCCTGGCCTCCCAACCCAGGGACTAAACCTGGCAGTTGAACACTTTCCTGCCACGCCAGGACTTCTGGAGACTCACACAGTATCTATCCCCGGAGGGTGACACATGACTCATGTGTCTCGTGACATTCTGCCTGGCGCAGATCTTCCGTTCCCTGTCTACCTGACAGTGCGCAAAGATCCCCTAGGACAGAAGTGGTGTCACCTGAGAGTCTCAGCCCTTCTGACTGGTCCCTGACCCACTGGTTCTCCCACTGGGGAACACATCCCCCTCTCACCCCTCAGTCTGGACTTCTGCACCGTCCCAACTGGAGCGGTACTGCCAGACACTAGAACCACTGGAGCTCTGGTTACAGACGCTCCTGGTTCTCCAAACACTAGGAGGTCCCCCTCAACTGGCCTGCAAGTACAGCCTAGGTCCCCAACCTGTTGTTCCTTTAAGGAAACCTCCAGGCCCTGAGACTGGGTTTCGGGCACCCTGGGACACACAGTCCCACACTCACTCCTTCTCCACTGAGACAGGACGTGAGCCCCTACACCCCTCCCACTACACTGGGACCTAACTGGGCTACACTGAACCACTTCACCTCACAGGTCTGGAAGATATCTGCGCCACTCCTTTTGGGATCACTCCCCAATGCCTCTTCAGACTCTCTGGAATCCACCAAGAGGTCTGTCTCCTGCGCAAGTTCCCTGGAATCAGAGAACTCACACTCCACCGGATGTTGGTATTGCTCTGGAAAACATGGACTTAAAATATGCTCTCCAACAAATGAATCACACAGCCCCCTACAAGGGTTAACCAAACCATCCTTCACCTCACCATCCAGTGCCCTGCACACGTACCCCATACCACTCTCCAGAAACTGGCAGGACAGTATCTGACTGTCTCTGTCACACAACCCACATTCTTCTGGGCGGTCTTTACACTCACACACCAAGGTTTCTACCATGGGGGAACCCCTCTCCCTGCACCTCTCATCTAGAGTCATTAGAGTGTCCCTCCCACCACTAGGAATATGGTCCCCTATGTCAGTCCCCCAATCTACTTCTGGGATACTGCACACCACCGGAACTATATCATAAACCTTAACCCCCTGGTGTATTTCAACCCCCTCCCTCAGGTCAGGCACCACATCTCTAGGTGCTTGTACCTCTCCCTCAGCACTAAATATCACAATCTTGCTGCCACCATCTGAGCTGGACCCCACCTCCAGCTCAGCAGAGCTCACTTCCTCAGCTAATCACTTTTCTTCATTCTGGGCTAAGGCCCACTGGATCTCAGCCTTCTTGATTTCCCAGTCTAATTCTCAGTTTCTTTGCTCAGCAGCAAGGAGCCACTCACTTTTCTCTCCCTCACTGTCAGAGAAGTCCTCCTCCTCAGAATCGTCAGTTAGTGTTGCTTCCCAAATTCTGGCCTCATAGGAATAAAGGTGTGCCTCAAGATCCCTCCTTGTGGACCCTTTCTCCATGGGCAGCCCTCTCTTTTCCGGAAACGCTTGTCTCTCCTCCACTATGTAGTTATACAGGTGGAACAAGTTGACTTCCATTTTGGCAAGACTTCACAGGTGCAACACTAGCCAGAGTCTCAGTATCCAAAAAATACTTCCAGAGGACACCGGGAAACAAAACAAACAGTATGTGGTTGCGTAGTGGTCTGCACTATTCTAGTGATGTACAGCAATCACTGTGGGTCCAGTACAAATACAAGTTCAAATCCTCACCGCTGCCCACCAAGGTTAGATCTGGGGGTCTCTAGTTGGAAGAGGTAGGTACCAATGTCCAAATAGGAACCCTTGCTTCTAGTAAGGGTAAGGGGGATACACTCTTTGGATAAACTCTGCTCACCCCCTTAGTAGCTTGGCACGTGCAGACAGGCTTATCAAAGGCAATTTGTAAAGTATTTGTACCAACACTCACAGTAACACAGTGAAAACACCACAAATGGACTCCACACCAGTTAGAAAAATAAAGTATCTTTGTCTAAACTACACAACACCAAAACGACAAAAAAACAACATACACAGTTCAAGAATATGATATTAAAAGCATTGTAGGGTTTGCGTCAAAATAATCAACAGTTGCGTCACTTTTAGCCCAAAGTACCTGTAGATGCGACAAAAGTTCCTAGCGGCAACGAAAAACAAGCGATGCGTCACTCCTGAGACCCTGGGGAGGTGATGCGACAACCCCGCTGCACGCAGCGGGTGTTTTGCGATGAATCCAATCTGTATGGGGAGCGATACGATACCTTGTGTGGATTGTGGCGTGCAGGTTCTCCGGTAGAAGCATCTCGCACAGGCACGGTGCAACAATCTTCGGGACGGCGATAATCTTCGGTGCAGCGACAATGCGCAGCGCAGCATTGATCCTCTTCTGCCGCGGCCCCTTGATGCGTGGGCATTGGAATCTGCGACGATGTTCGCAGCAATGGGATGCGGTCCGCATGCAAGCATAGCAATGGTCTTACAGTGTCGACAGGCTCTGTGACGATATTCGCAGCAACAGGAATCTTCCCGCACTGGGGCGATGTGCTCTACAAGTGAACGGTGTGTCGATTCTTGCAGCGGCAACAGGCACTGCACCGAACTTCGCAGCAACGGGAATTCTCTCGCACTGTCGACGATGGGCTCCGCAAGCGAGCGATGCGTGCAAAATGTAGAACTTCTTTTCTTCTTTTCCAGCTCCCCAAACAGCAGGAAACAACCTCCAGAGGCCCCACAAATGGATCAAGCACTCTAGGCAGGTCAGAACACACAAAGCAGAGTTCAGGGGGAAGCTGGGGGTGAAGTCATTTTGTTCCTGAGACTTCTTAACAGAAGGCCAGCTCTTCTCAGGCCCTTGGAGATCTCTATAAGCAGGGGACACAGCAACAGCAAAGTCTCTCCCCTCTCCTTGGCAGAATACAAACTGCAGGTCAGTCTACAACACACAGCAGGACAGTCCTTCCTCTTCAGTCTTCCAGCTTTTCTCCTTGGCAGAGGATCTTTCTTGATTCCAGGATGACCCAAAGTCTTGGGGTCTGGGTCCCCTTTTTATACCAATACTCCCTTTGTTCGCTGAAGGCAGAGAGACCTTTGCCTAGTCCAAACCAGTTCTAGTCAGTCCTGGAGCACTCTGTTTACATGACTCCTTCTTTCCTTTGAGAGAGAGGTGCAGGGTCATCAGTCGTCCAGCAGGAGGTGGAGCCAGCATTGTGGAAGGCAGGCACAGCCCTATTCAGGCCCAGGTGCTATGCCCTTCCACCACTCAAGATGCAGATGAAGCTATTCAGCCTAGTGCTGACTCACCCAGCCTCCTGGAGCCACCCCAGCCCCTGTCACTCACAAACCAGACAGTCAATTTACACACAGGCAAAGGCACACAGAAAGGTCAGACAAGAAAACAGCCACTTTCTAAAAGTGCTGTTTTCAAACACAGGATTTAAAAAACATCCTTCCTAAAAGATGGGTTATTGAATTCTGAGTTCAGGGATACCAGACTTTAATGTTCTATCTTGCTCCTATGGGAAGATATGCAGGTAAACATTATACACAGCATTCCCCATTCTAGCCCATGGGCAAGATATTCTTTCAATAGTGAAAAATGAAATTGGCAGTATTTTACTATCAGAGCATGTCATCCACACTAGTACATGCTCTACCTTTCACATACACTGCCCACTGTCCAAGGGGGTACCTTGGGCCTTCCATAGGGGTGTCCTATGTGTAAAGAAAGGGAAGGGTTAGGCCTGGCCAGTAGGGACACTGGTCAGGTCAGTATGGCAGTTAGCAACTGCACACATGCACTGCGGTGGCAGGCCTGAGACACCATTTTAGGGCTACTCATGTGGGTGGCACAATCGGTGCTGCAGGCACACTAGTAGCATTTGAATCACCAGTCCTGGCACACTCAGTGCACTTTACTAGGGACCTACTGGTAAAACAAATATGCCAATCATGGATAACCAATCACAATAACAATTTATACAGAGAGCATATGCACTTTAACACTGATCAGCAGTGGTAAAGTGCCCAGAGTCCTATTGCCAAAAACCACAGGTCAGGAAAAACAAGGGAGGAAGAAGCAAAACTGTTGGGATATCCCTGCAAAAAGGGCCATTTCCAACACGACTATTATAAATCTTAAACGTTATCTCCTTCAATGTGACCTATGTAGCTGTCATCAAACAAACAATCACTAAGATGTACAAAGTCTCATGCTGCAAATGAACCCGAATATCATTTTACACTTTTTTGCTGTTACCAAAATAGATGTAATAGTACACCTTGAAGCCATACCAGGTGCATCTGTCGATGCATACTACTGCATGTGTCATGTGACTTTTTGATGGCTGCTTCTTCCTCTCTGCTGAATCGTTTATCTCTTTAAATTCTACAGAGTGGTGGGCATAGCCAAGCCAAACGTGTAGAAGGAGGCAAAATCCAGGATCTCCCCTCCTTCATGGCCCAACGCATAGTCAAATCACCTCTTCTTGAAAGTAAAGCATAGGACGCACTTTCCCTGTTTGCGCAACGGTGCACCTTAAACCAGGTGCGCCAGGTGCAAACAGGGAAAGTGCACCCTATTACATTGAATGCGCTACCTCCAGGGCACCTGCAAACTCATGCTGCCCTGAGGGCAGTGCATTCAAGTGAACAATTGAGCAGCTAATAAGCAGCTGCTCTGTGTTTCACTGTCCATGCAACAACTAGCCTGCACATTTAAGAGGGAAAACAGATCCCCTTGCAGGCTGGTGCAGTGAGTGATTGCACCTGCCTTCAAGGGGATGTCTAGTAGGTCCATAGGACCCATTTCCCCCACTTCATAAGGCTGCACTGTCAGTGCACCTCCTGAAAGCTTCTTTCCTCTGTGCTTTTGTCTATAATACAGCACAGACACAGAGGCAAAGGGATTCCTTCAAAACAACAGCATTTAAAAATTAGCAGCGTTTCCTATTAACAGAGCTAAGCAGCGTCAAGCAGCCCACCGTAGGTTGAATGCTTCCTGTGTCTCTGTGCGGTCTAAGATTACCAACCGACACCGGTGTGGCCGGAGGACTTCGCTGCTGTCGGATCTCCGCTCGAAAGATAGTAAGTTTAGCACGAATTATGGCGTAGCATTAATAACGATAGTAAGTTTAACGCGAAGCAGGGTTAAGCATTAAAAATGGTCATTAGCCATCCTTTCTCAACTCGTCTTACCTGAACCATATGTAGCTATGTATTGCTTAACTAGGTTGTATGCTCTGTTAGAGGAGTTTCACTTCGGCCGGAGATGTGGCCAAACCGGTGTCGGTTGGTAATCTTAGACCGCATGAGACAGAGGAAGCATTCAAATTCGCTGATAAGACTCTGTTTACTAGTTAGAGCCACCGCCTTTCGTCTCTGTCACAGCTAAATAGACCAGATATGGCACATTTCTCACAGAAGCTCTAGCCTGGGGGCAAAAAAGAAAAAAAACATTACAGGCGATGTGAATCCATGTCAAAGAGTCACATTTTAACTCGACGTAGAATACAAGCTGGATCAACTTTCTCAACTCTCTGAAAAGGTATTATTTCTTGGTCCCTGACACAACCGTATTTCCTTTTACACTTGTTATATACTGACTTGAACTTCCTCACCTTTGTTATTCAGAAAAACCTTAAATAGTAACGGCCAATGACTGTATAATATTTACTGCAAGTCAAGTTGGAAATGCATTATGATGTAGCGATGTATGGCTTTGTTTGGTTTTTTTGTTTTCTTTTTTGGTAATCCTCATATATCATTGATTGGAACTCTTGATGGGCAACTGGCGCCTCAATGCACTTTGGTCATACTGATCCGGCCCTTGTTGTAATCGGCCAAAAGGAAGGTGGTAAACCTGCACCCTCAAGTAGCCACTACCTTCCCATCCATACTCCTTTTCACCAACCTGTGGGCGCCCATGCTACTTAGGAGTCCAGGGAACCAGCAGGGCTCCAGATAAATCATTGGAAAACCAATCATCGAAGTTGCCATGCCTCCCGGGCCACCCAGACATTGACCTGACTCGCGGGATCACAAGCCATGTCTGACTTACTAGTTATCATAATTTGCCGTAAGCAACTTGGGAAAGTGGGGGGGAATTGGGTCCTTCCAGGCTCAACAGATCTCACGCCTTGCGAGTAAAATAACATAAAAAACGAATTTTGTGGGGAGATCGTTTACCTTATAACCCGAAATAAGCCCTATTAATATAGTGAGGGTAGAGATTGTGATAGGCATAGAAAGAACATTTTCCAGAAATTCACTAATCTTGCCCCAATATTCTTTTAGTTCGGGACATTCAGCAAACATGTGGACGTCATCCGCTTTTGGATGGCCACATCTCTGGCAGTGGTAAGCTAAGTTGGAATATTTAGCCAGTTTCTTTGGAGTTATATACACCCTATACATTGTATACAAATGATTTCTTTTTAATGCTGCTGGCTTTATTATTGCGTTTAAAATGCTGAAAGAGTCGTACCAAAGACCCATAAAGGTCCCACTGTCCAATGTTAAAGCGTTGCACCACAATTTGTTTACCTCTGCTTCTGTCAATTCCTCGCCCTCTAGCAACGCTGGGTACCAAAACGATATTTGGCTCTTCCACCTGCCGCCTCTCATCACCTCATCAAATTTAGGATTTGGGATTTTACTATCTATGGGTCTTGTTGGCCTAGTTGCTCACCACCCAGATAATTGATAGTATTTGAATCTGGTGAGGGTTCCCCTTGTCAGATTGAAAAACCTATCCCAACTCAAAAGCCGTACTTCCTCCTGCAAATCCCCCCAACAGTTTAGCCCCCCCTGTTTTAATGGCAGTGACAAGTGGTCATTTAGGCATGCTGGAAGGCCTGGTGAATCCCATATCGGGGCCTGTGACGCATAGTAAGGGATATTCAACTTGTTCCTCTCAAATACCCGATTTTTCAGGGCTGTCCCCAGAATCTTCAGCCTTACTTTTAAAAAAAATTTCGGGTCCCCACTCTTAAAGAGAAAATAGTCTAATCCCTGTGGGACGTCCTGTAATAAGGCAGAAAATAGCAGACCCATAGATGATTGATCCGTTTGGCCTCCCATTAGTCTGAAATGTTTGAAATGGAACGCCTGGCAGTAATGAAGTAAGTCTGGAAAAGCCAGCCCTCCTGTTTTTAGGCTTCTTCTTAGTTTTTTCCAAGAGATTCGCGGGGCTTTGGAATTCCAAATAAATGATCCCAATTTCCCTTGCAGCTTTTTGATTAAAGATAATGGAAATGATAGAGGAATATAATTAAATAAGAATGTGATTTTGGGGAGGATAATCATCTTCAGAAGGTTCACCCTCCCATAGATATTTAAGGGGAGTGAGGACCATCGTTGTAGTAAGGCATTTGTGTCCTTAATAACTCTGTTTAAATTAATTTTTGGGATTTCTTCAATTTTTTTGGCTAGATGAACTCCTAAGTACCTCATTTTATTTTTACTCCCTAACATGTCTACCTGCTGATTCCATTCCATTATTTCTGTTTTCTCTTTCTTGATTGTATACCCGGAGATCTCGCCAAAGCCTTCTGCAAGATGTATAAGTCTAGGTATGGCTTCTTCCGGGTTTGAGGTATACATCAACAGATCGTCTGCATACAATGCAAATTTCAGCTCTAAATCCGCGATCTTAAAAGGTTTAATTAGGGAGTCTGATCTTAACATGCAAACAAAAGGCTCAATATATAAATTAAACAAAAGGGGCGACAGGGGCAGCCCTGTCGAGTGCCTCGTGCAATAAAGATCTGATCCGTGAGGGAGCCGTTTACTAGGATTTTTGCTGTTGGAACAGAGTATAGTGACTTGGTGGCTGTAATAAAGTTATTTGGGAGGCCGAATTTGGCCATAGCCATCCAGAGGTATTCCCAATCTACCTGATCGAAAGCCTTAGCGGCGTCGACTGCCACGATGGTCAGGGGTAGCTTTTTCTCTTGAGCAACATCTATTGCCGCAACTACCTGAAAAGTCAGTTCATTGAGTTGCCTATCTGGGATAAAACCCCTTTGGTCACAGTGTACGACAGATTTTACTACCTTGGCCAGTCTAGTCGTTAATACCCCCGCAAACACCTTATAATCGACATTTAATAGAGAGATGGATCTGTATGACTCTATCTTGCTTGGATCTTTATTCGGCTTCAGTAGTAGTGTGACTATGGCCTCAGCCCATGACCTTGGAGCCTGCCCCCCTTGAAGTAAGATTTCATTAAATAATAATGTCAAGACTATAGCTATTTGTTCCAATACAATCTTATAGAGCTCCACAGGAAGCCCATCCGGGCATGCGGCCTTGCCTTTAACCATTTTCGACAATTGAGTCCTCACCTCTCCTTCCCTTATCTCGGAGCTAAGGAAAGACCTTTCTGTGTCTGACAACTCAGGGAACTGCATATTATGTAACCAGATTTCTGCCTGCTCCCTGCTCAGGGAAGTATTAGAACCGTATAGGGACTGCATGTACCTCTTGGCCTCATTTCTGATGGAATCATCGTCATTCGTGGTTTCCCCCGAGCTTGACAATAATAGGTTATCGATCTGATTCCTCGTCCTGTCAGCTCGGGCTTTCCACGCGAGAAGGCGCCCACATTTCTCCCCATACGCAAACTGTTGTAATTTGCTCACATCCCATTTGTCCTTTAAGTCTTTATCTTGCTCTGCTTGATATTCTGCTCGCAGGATATCCAGTTCCCTTTGAAGGGGGAGCCTACTATGGGATTGCTCTGCTGATGCTCTCTGCAGTTCAAGTTCTTTTGCTTTAATTTTCAATAGACGTGCTTCCCTTTTCTTCCTCCCAGTCTGTTCTTCCTTATCATCAGGGTGGTCAGAAGACCTCGGGTGAAAGCTTTGTATGTTTCCCAAACAGTTTGTTTGCTTTCTGACCCATTGTTGACCCTAAAAAACTCCTCCGACTGAGTCACCAGGTCCTGTCTGACCTCCTCATCAAGTAATAGTGTCCGGTCTAAGGTCCACCTCCTTTGCTGTACTTTTTGCCTCAGATGAATCACCATTTCCACAACTGAATGATCAGACAAGATAGCTGGGATATAAGTTATGGAGTCCACTGCCGAGGAAAGAGTTTTGTCTAGTAGAAAAAAAATCTATTCTGGAGTGATGGCCGTACCTTCTGCTGTAAAAGGAGTAGTCCCTTTTCCCTGCGTTTTTAAGTCTCCAAATATCTATTAAGTTAAAATCCCGCATGATGTTCTTCAGCTCCAATCTAGTTTTTTTGGGGGGAGTGAATCTCACTCTAGAAGTACGATCCAGATCTTTATCAAAAATTAGGTTAAAATCGCCCACTAGAATTATAGGACCATCTGTCTCTATTAAGCTGCTTTTAAGTTTCAACAATGCCCCTGGAGCATTATGATTGGGACCATAGTAAACTGCACAGGTGAGAGGGGTGCGCCCAAATGTTAGAGATGTCACCAACCATCTCCCAGAGTGATCTGCCTCATGTTTCGTAAGCCTTATCCCTGTGTTCGCTCTAATTATTATAGCCACCCCTCTCGTACTACCACTTTGCTCTGAGCAAACAAGATCCTGGATCCACCTGCATTTTTTAGAAACTTGCTTACATTCCTCCTTCTCTAAATGAGTCTCCTCAAGTAGACAAATATGTGCTCCCGAGTTATACAGAAAATCAATTATCCTGCGAGCTTTCTTACTGTCCCTTAGCCCATTGACATTCCAACTGATGAGTTTTATTTTACATGTCATATTGGCCGAATTATGATGTATGCACAGAATGATTCATTAACCAGCTCCCAATTAGATGTCATTTTTTTATGTATATGTGGATTATTTTTTCCTGCTGTTGCCCCTGCCCCCCGCCCACCTACCCACCTCCCATGAGGAACCCCCCATTTTTCCTTCTGGCGATCTTGTCGCCAATTGAGAGCTCGCCGGAACCCTGGTCGGTGATCCCTTTATTGTGTACTAAACTAAATACAGGCGCCTAAACGCTATCCTTAAATCCTACCTATACACCCTAAAACTATTGGCTAATCCTAATACTTCTATGTGTGTATGTTCATGTGTTCAGGTATACCCAAGTGCGCTTTTTTTTTCTATTTTTATTTTGCCTACTTGTGTCGTTCTTTCCCCCTCCCATAGCATCCGACCGTGTAATTTAATTTATTCCGTTATTACCCCAAAAATATATATTTATTTATTTATTTATTTTTTTTATTTATTTATTTTTTTCCTTTTTTTTCTGTTGTGAGCTTTCTCAAAAAAAATCCTATACAGTCTTGAAATATATCTCTTAATGGT
Source organism: Lissotriton helveticus (assembly GCF_964261635.1). Classification (NCBI taxonomy): domain Eukaryota; kingdom Metazoa; phylum Chordata; class Amphibia; order Caudata; family Salamandridae; genus Lissotriton; species Lissotriton helveticus. The sequence goes on along the minus strand of NC_136057.1, from coordinate 2,072,116,925 downwards.
CTTACGCTATATTGATGGTTAACTGACTCCTGATGATATATTCAAATATATTTATATATATATTTTATTATAGTGCACTATCGCGCATTAGGGTGAGAAAAGCATCAACTTCTTGAGGTGAAGTGAAATTATGTGTTTTATTTCTCCACACCACTCTCAAAAAGGCTGGGAACTTCATTTGCACTTGTGCGCCCATGCTCTTTAAGTCTGGCATCCGGTTCCCCAGCTCCCACTGCCTCTGTGCTGTTACTTTCCCCACATCCGAGCGTATGAGATAATGAGCAGAGCCGATTTGTAAAGTTTTATCTTGCAGTGCCCTGCTCAAAATCAACTCTTTCACGGTGAAGGTGAGAAAGTTTACCAAAATCTTTCTTGGGCCTGACCTCCCCGCATGCAGCCTGTAGGGGTCCCAGTACGCTCTTTGAATCTCGGCCTCTAGATTAATATCTGGGCTATCTTTAAGGACTCCCTCTCTTAGGAGTTTACACATAAGGCCCTTGACGTCACCATTCTCTGCTCCCTTCAGGAATCTTCAAGAATTTTAAATTGTTTCTCCTTGAATGGATTTCTAATCTTTCGACGTCCATCTGCAGGGCTCTGTTCTGTACTCTAAGGGTTTCAATGTCTCTGTCATGCCTTTTTGAGGCCCCAGTAAGCAGGCTAACTTCCTCCTCCAAAACATCCGTGCGTTTACAAACATCGTCTAACTTCATTTCCAGATTGACACACTGCTCGTGAATGCTTCTTTGGTTTGCTTCGAATGTATCAAATTTTTTGTCTAGTTTTGACAAAAGGTCTTCCCTCAGGCTAAGAAGAAGAGTCTCTACCTGTGATATGCCTCCTTCTGCTGTTACTGGTGGAGTTGTTGTGGTTTTATCACTCCCGATTTCAACTGCTGGTTTAATTGCAGGAATAATAGGATCCACTTGATCTGCCTGCGAGGAGTTCTGACTTTGAAGCGCCCCATCTGTCCCTTCCATTTCTGTTTGTTCTGCCCGTTCCACCAACCCCTCTACGTTTTTTATTTCTGCCAGAACAGTGTATCTATTTTAAGAGGCACTGGGGGGGACATACTGGGCACACCAGGTACACTGGGTGAACTGTGGATAGGTGAACTTTGAACGCTAAGCGAATCTGTCACATTCGGACCATCAGCCGACTGGGGGCTGGAAATATTGATACTAAGAGTGCTTAGAGTACTAGGGACACTAGCCACAACTCCTTTGCCTATACTAGACTCCGAGGTCAGGGTAATTGACCCCCCCACCTTGGGACCAACCACCTTCTCCATGATTTTAAAATAGGATTTTAGAGAGGGTGTAGGCTTCGGAAGAGATGAGCGCACTTTCGGGAGCTTTGGCTTCTTAACCTCACCAGATCTTGCATTATTACCCCTTCTTTCTCTCCTCTTTTCTTTTGGGGTTAACGGTGTGGCTTCTACCCTCGAGGTACCCAGACTCCCAGTCCCAATCTTCTGGAGTTCTAATCTAGACCTTAGCTGGTATCTATTCCTGGTCTGGGGAGCGGGGGGCACGTGTGGAAGCTCCTTGTCCTTACTCTTGAAATTGCTCTCCTCCCCTCCCCCTCCCAGGCTACACTTAGAGGGGCTAGTCAAGGATGCTATGTCTGTTTCTATTGTATGAGGGGGGTACAAATGCACTGTGTCAGGGGTTGTACCTGGGTCCATGCCCTTACCCTGCGTCAGGGTTGAAATAGCAGGGGCACACTTCACAGATTCCACACAACCTACTATATCGGCCCTCGGTGACCCCTTTCCAAAGAACTCCAAGCCAGCTGCCCCTGCGGTTTGGCAATTCGATCCTAGAAACCCCCCCCCCCCGTGCCCCCTTGACTGACCGTGCTGAATGTAGAAATGAGCGGCTGCTGGTTAAAGGTGAGCTGAGGCTGACTCTTGCCAACAGCTGCCTCGAGCGCCACCAGATACTCGCCCGGTCCCCTATGTGCCTCGCTAATTCGCCGGTACGCCTGCTCCTTACTCCGACGAAGCAAACATCTGCTGCCTCTCCAGCCGCCTGATCCAGGTCCCGGTCCGCCGCACACCAGGAAGAACGTCCACACCAGCCCATAGCCCGGGTGCTTGCCTCGCTCGCTTGCCTCGCCCTGCTCGCCTCGTCAGCAGGGTCCTAGCGCTCGTTGAGTGCGAGGATGGCCAGGACGCGGCCGCGCTGCAGTTGACTCTCGCCGTAAAACTTTAAAGAAAATAATGGGGAAAGCTTATCAGAGCAGGCTCGCTATAGAAAATGAGCCTACATTTGCTCTCTCACCGTTTCAGTGCCTGTAACTCAGCCTCAAAGCGGGGAAAACACCTCCCGGTCCGGAGCTCACACGACAGACGTCAGCCTGCCGCCATGTTCCTCCCGCCGCGATGTATGGCTTTGAACTGACCGCAACCATACATTCTTTCCACAGATTTGTATGCATATCAACTGTACTGAGACTTTCACTGTTGAAAAAAGTATAAGAATGGTGTGATAAAACTGCCTAGGTATTGAATACTTCTCCTTTTCAGATAATCTCTTCCTTCCTTAGGACTTACCCTTTATCCCTCTTTGGTATCTCGTACTAAAGGCTGACTCTTCACTAACAGTCTTGATCGTGTAATAACAACCCGACGCACTCTCCCTTATGTATAGAAGCGTCTAAGATGGGAAACTTTACTCACCTACTATCAATAAATCCTATGGGAAGTGGATCTTTTACACTGGTTCTGTCATCACCTATCTCACTTTTTAGATATAGGTAGCCTTGTACTGTGTCCCGTAAATATACCATTTCGAGAAATCTTTTTGTAACTCCTTCTTGGAATTTTATAGTTGAAATTCAGAAATTGATTTTTCCTAAAGAATTTTTAAAACAAAAAAACGTTTTTCATGAGCTCGCTTACTTTCTAAGCACCCGTTTCTCACTCTTTGGGGTTAACTGTTCTGATGCTCATCACTTCTTACTGTGTATTTCTGTTACAGCCTTGAGAAAGCCCTGGCGCTACTCGCCATACAGGGTGCCACACATTTGTCGGCTGTCCTTTTTCCTTTGCTTAATAAAGTCTTGAAAACCTATAACAAGAATTAAATGGACACTTTAAGAAGATGAATGAATGTAATATGCAGTAATTGAGCTTGCCAATAAAATACAAAAGATTAAAAGGATTAATCCGTGCTATATGAAGAAACCAGTCATCTAAAACAAGGAACGTATGCTCACATCTAACCTCAATTACTTTGCAAGCTTTTATGGTCCAGAGCTTTGAGCAAAGTTCCTTCGCTATTTGAACTTTTAAAGAAGAAAGATATAGACCTGGGACCCCTGGACCGTCCACCCCTGTTGAAACTTGCCAACTTATCGTTGGCAAACCGCGCCTGCAAAAAACTCCACCAAACATCGGTTGGCAGAGTTGTTCCGAAACTCTGCGCTCCAAGCAGAGTGCAAAGGGGGCATAACTCTGCAATCTCTGCCGCAGGAGCAGAGTTTACTGCCCACTCTTACTAGTGAAGTGAAGACGGTAGGCAGAGACAACAACAACAGACAAGTACCTGTTATCACAAAATGATCCATTACTTTTTATTAGTCACTCTTTATGTTTTGGACATCTGAAGCATGCACCACTTGATGTGCTCCTCTTAGGGCCTTTAATGAGATTAAAACGTGTCAGAGTTTGTTTGTAAAAATGTCCATCTACGTTGGCCAGAATGTAACAGGAGGAAAAGATTAATAAAGTAAAAGTTTTAGAGCTGTGGAGTGCAATATGCAAGTTGGCACAAACAGTAAGAAAACACTATTCAAATGTTTTCAAAAGCACTCTCTGCTGAACACACAAAAGCTTATTGGTGTGACTGTAGCCAACTCCATTTTCTACCGTACTGCCAGTGGTTTTTGCATAAAGGGTCTTATCAAGGTTGCAGATTACCCACATCTTTAATGGGTGCTTTTCCATTCAAGCATTTGCTCTCGCATTTGTCACACACTTCAATGTGCACCTTTTTGTTTTTTTGTTAGAGTCCGATAGTTACTTCAGATGAACCCTTCTCTCAAGTTCAGTCTTTGTGTGGAGTATCAGGAAGAACAATCAGAAACTATACATTTCAAGGTATACATGAAAAAACAAAAATCTTATGCAGTTAGTTCAACATACATGTAAACCATTTTATGATTTGGGGAAAGGCATTGTATTATCTTTTGTTTTGATCATACTGCTGATATAATATTTCTAATTGTAATGGCTATTTTGATTCACATGCGGCACCCCAATATTTTTCCAGAACATTAATATGTGACACCCAGGTGAAACATATACCACCCTCTGCCCCTCCTCCCTAATCGGAACATAATAAATTGTACATTGTATTTTTTCTGAAGTTGTTTTTATTAATCTACAAAGACTACTTTGGTGTTTATTTTGTGTGTAGTGCCAAGACAGCTTCCTGGCACTTCAAACTTTTCTTTTCTTGTGCATCCCTTCTAACCGAGCCTGTCAAACGTATACAAACTCTTATTTTGCATACGCTTTTTAAGATGTCGGCGCTTTCATGAGGAAGCCAGTAAAAGTTACAATTCATCCGTGCAGAACTGCGATAAGAAAAATGCTAAGCCCTTCCTGTCAACCTTCGGTCACAGCTAGAATGTGAAATGCCGTGTTTGTAAGCAGCACTTCATAATTTCAGATGATGTACATAAATGTCAACATTTCCATAATACCGAGATTTAGAAAATTAAAGTATTCCGGGGTCACGCAGTGCAGACTCTGAAACCGCTCGTTTCCGAGCACGAGGCTATGGGGATGACACAGTGTCAAAGACACTCTGGTAAACTGCGTGGGAAAGTAATCATTGTGTTTATGTTAATAACAGATCGAAAAAGCACGGACGAATACAATTCTGTATTTATGTTTTGTCCCTGGCTATATAATCTCCCTCCCGTAGAGTTTATGTATGACATTCTTGACTCACTGCACAATCTAAGTTCTTCTAACAAAACACCCCATTTTTGAAGCGCAGTTGGTACCCTGCTGCACTTAAAGTATGGATGCTCTGAGAAGTAGCATTACTGTTTTACTGAGCCGGCCTTGGCTCTGCTGGTGACATTTTGGCGTTTCACAAGAGCCTGCGGATAGTGGATCTTTAGGCCTGGGGTGAATCATTCGCCTCAGGGCGATCCCCTCTTGTTCTTTCGCTTTTAATCTGCTTCAGCTCCAGTTGATGCTGTGGCCTGACCTTCCAGAGAAAATAGACTATTATAGCCCGGGAATGGTTTGTCTCTGCTTAGCGCAGGCTTTGGTGCCAGGTAGATTTTCAATTTGCCTCTCGTTTTAAAGGTTTTTTTTGCTATTTGTTGAAGAAATTATAGTTTAAAAAAAAAATAAAAAATTTATGAATTTATTTAAAACTGTACCATCACTTGACGAGTGGAGATGTCATACACTGGTACAAGTTGTTCTGTACATCATGCACTAGATGGATTAGATGATATAATAGGCAATGTGTACATAAATCAACTATGTTAATTCGCAATTGTATTAAAGGAAGTGGACGAAGAACCACAGGTACATGAATGCAATACAGCAGCAATCATGTACAATAAGGAAGCATTGTGGACACGTACCTCACCGCTAGAATATACACAAAAGTTAAAGAATAATTTGTAAATAATTACTATGTTAATTAACTGTATGTGATAATGTTGCTCAAATATGAATTTACCTTGAAAAAACAAAAAACAAGAGGAATTTTTCAAAAAATGAACAATTGGTTTATTTCAGCACTTCGGCCAAGAGCACAGTTACAGAAGTGGGTCTGAGGACTGTCTCAAAGTACAATCAATCTGAAGGAGTCTTTATACCAGTTTAGGGTGCCATAAAGTACTTCCGACAATCCATTTTTGGTAAAAGAATATGGACCTTGTCTGTGGAGTCACAAATAAGACCCCTGATAACAAATGCAGGTAGGCCTTGATTTTGCGTGGACACAATGGTGGTCAGTGTGTAATGTATCCAGATGTCCCACATGAGGGGTGCATGATCACTGCGTGTACAGTGTGTGATGTGTCCTGATTGGTTATGAGCTCCTAACTTCATGTGGCAACTGACTTTATGATGTTTTGGCAATACACGCAGCCCTCTGGCCATGTATTCTTTATTGGGGAAAATTTCCCTGGATCATTGTGATGTCGCTGCGCTTAAAGGGGGGTTGACCTGAGTTTCCTGATCACACGTTTGTCTGCCGACTACTTGCCACCCCACCTGTGATCTGTCAATCAGTAACCTCAGGCCTAGGTCGTAGAGCTGACCCAGTCTGTCTGAGTCGGGGTTGATGGAGAGTTCATGATGGGCAAGTTTTATAATAGTGATGCGATTTTGCATGTATATGCAAGTGTATCATTATAAACATTGGAAACAATTTTATCAATATTAACAATAGCTAACCCCTAACACCAAGTTTCAGGAGGTGAGTTTTGTGTTATTTTTTAAATGTGCTGGTGTTTGACTGGTCCTAATGGTCAATAGAAGGAAATTATATGGGATGGGTCTTAGAAGATAAATGTACCAAAATTTGGAGGGTCCACAATGTTGTTTAGGTGAGTTTAGGTTTTGATGAGCAGATCTTAGATTGGTAGGTAAATAGCAGGAAATGATGCTAGAAAAGCTGTCTGGGTATGTCCCATGACAGACTTTGAAAGATTATTGTTAGATTTTTGTCCTATGGGAGATCCAACCAGACTGATGTCGATAGCGGGGGATAGTGGTGTTCTAGGGAGATTGTCTAGTACTTGAGTGGAGTAGTTTAGAACATGTCAATAGAAATGACTGTATGATGTGACTGACGTACCAAAAGTCTATTTTCATCAGTGAGTTGGCCATTCCAAAGGGGAGGTGAGGAAGGTTTTGACAAATATATAGAATTTGAAATATTGTTCCATCTTTACCAGTGGAAATAAAAGAACTCAACCACACTACAGGGTTTGAAAAGTACACCAAGTGTTACTAACAAAAATCAATGTGTAAGGAGGGCAGTCAGTATAGCTAGGAGTGGAGAGTAGTTGCAGAATAGCCTAGGAATGTGAAGAACCTACATTTTAGGTGAGTGCAGCATGAGGGAATGAAGAACTGCCCACTGACGAATTGCAGTAAAGGAGCTGGACATACTTGAAACTAGAAATGGTGAAAACATTGAAAATGATTAATAGATGTGATGGTGTTAATACAACCACACCAAATGAAGATAGCTGGAGAGTTGCGAGATTAACAACATATTTAGTAATGATGCAGGCTTCAGTGTTAGCTGTGAAGTGTAGAGTGAAAATCCTTAGTGATGGTCGAACGTGTTCATGAAAAATTATTGGGTATTCCACAGGCACCAGTTTGAATAAGGGTCTTTAAGCTTTGATGCTTGTTTAAATTTAATTCAGGAGGGTATGGGGCATGGTTATAGAAGTAGTATGTCAGATGTATGCAAGTAATTGAGGTTGATTTACGAGAGGGTTGTTTTATGAGGTATGGCAATGAATATTGTGTGTAACTGAAGGCCACATATTTTAGCTGTGTGCAATATGAAGAAGGGGAATGGATGTAGTGAATGGTAGCAAAATGGCGCTTTGACTGTTTATCTGAGTTATTTGTCTTGAAAACAATCTATATAAGTGATATTGTATAGAAATCACATGGGGTTGTTATGAATTATTCATCTTTAATTGTATAGCAGTCACTCACATTAAGCATCAATTAGATATATTATGCTCTTGAAGAATAGCGAAGATCACATATCATGTCACAAAATGAGTTACATTATAATGAGTGGTGAATTGTGACTGCCAAACCTTTATTTGCAAAGACAAAATACAATTCCTGCATTGATGCCAACACATTGATTCAAGCACACAATATGCCAAAATGCGAACGGTGTGAAAACGGCTGCAGAGTTACAATTCAAAACACTGTAGGTTTTAGCACTTGGATTCCAATGGTATACCTTCTTTATATTTATTATTTTGCGCAGGGCGGGTGACCAGGTGCAGTGTCTGGATATTTTTTAAAAGGCACATTTTCATTGTATTTACCAAAAGCCAGAATTCAGCAAGGCAGAGTCATTTGTAGCAGGGCAATGGCACATTGTGTGTCGTTTTTGTTTCAACCAAAGACCAAACTGTTATTGGTCATTGATTAGTGTGTGCCAGAGCAAACCATGAAATATAAACCAGCAGACGATTAATCAAAACGAGCAAGGAAAAAACTGAAGCAATGAATTATGGCAAATTGTTATTGTTGTAGTCTTTTAAGCACCATATCAGAATACAACTTTACTAACACTTCAGCAACATGTGTATGTAGTACACAGAACTATGAGCAGTGCCCAAACCCCCAAAATATAGCTCTTTAAAAAAGAATGCTTGTAGATTATCAAAATCACCAATCCTAGCTCTGGGGCAAAATGTATGAGAACAGTATGGTACCAGACTGTTGAAGACAAAGGGCCATATGTATCAAGCTAATTAGCATTCGCAAAGGCCGAAATTCGCAGAATTTCGGCCTTTGCGAATGCTAAATAGCTAAATGGTATGTATGAAACATTTTCGCAGCAAAATAAGGAATCGCACATTTTGCTATTCCTTATTTTGCGAATGCACTTAAGGAATAGCAAAATCTGCGATTCCTTAAATGCAATGTATCAAAGATATATTTATGCAAAAATGCCAATAAGGATTCGTAGATTACCACTAACTTCTAGTTGGTGGTAAGTTGCGAAATCTTTCAAAAAAACAATGTATTTAAATTCTAAAGGTGCCATATGACGCTCATACATGCCCTTAGGGAATGTATGTGCGCCATATGCCCACACATGTCTTTTTCAGGGGTGCAGCAGGGTGTTCTTGTGACACCCCTGCACCCTTGAAAATAATCGCAATTTGCGATTAGCAAATTGCTAATCGCAAATACCCCCTTCATTCTTATCGGCCTCCTGGACCATAGAAATGAATGGGAAAATTGCGATTTGCAATTTGCTAATCGCAATTTAGGAATGATAAGGAATCGCTAAAAAGAAGCGATTTCCTACATACATACCGTTTTGCGATTTCTAAATAGCGATTCCTTAAAAATCGCTATTTAGGAATCGCTAAACGGTATGATGATACATATGGCCCTAAGTATTGTCTGACAGAAATATTGTGTTACAGAAATATCACCCCTTCAGATTTAGTAATAGAAATATACACCCAATGAGACACTATCTTTGGAAAAGATTTTTATCACACTGTGTGTATGTCAGACAATTTGTTGTCACTGATATTCTGGCATACAGCCCACAACACGTCATTCTGGCAAAGAGGCGCATTTCCTGTTAACTATCAAGGAAACCAATACTTTTCTGCTCCAGTATGCATAGACTCGCTGGACACAGCACCAGCAGGTTCTGGAATGAGAGGGGAATGCAGGCAGACAGCTCGGTGTACAGAGCAATAAAGTAGCAGTTACTGCAACGCTACACTTGTAAACATGGCTAAGTGTACATGAGGCGGTGTAAAACACTCAGGGTCTGATTCACAAAGAGCCCCTGCAGTCCTGTGGAGGCTCTGCAGTGCAGTTTCTCATTGTGGAGATTGCGCTAGGAGTGCGGAGACTTCGCCACGAATGCAAAGTCTTCACCACGAATGTGGAGGCTGTTTGTGAATCAAGGGCTCAGGCACTAAAATGCTAATTTCTCCCATGTACACCTTTTTTCAAGAGGCACACAACATTGTAATATCTCAGAGTGCACATATGGTACAACTTATTGTCCAGTAAAAATGCAGCTGGGCATTGCAATGGAATTGACAGTATTGCTCAATTGCTCACCAATAATCTCTCTAGTCACTTATGCTGATCCTCCTCATAAGAGTGTTTTCATTATGTGGGGGGTTCTTTGTATACACAGATAACCAAATATTTGTACCCTTTAGCCTTCAATGCTTTCTACAAACACATAAAAACCACAACATTCACACTGAAGACATGTTTCTAAGAGCCAAGCAGTACTACACCAGAAAACCAACTGCAGGTTGAAGGTGCAGGGAGGGCAGGACCCTCAATTGTGATGAGAAAGATTGTTGAGTAGTTACAGTGTAGAGTAATCAGAGCATTCCCAATTTACCTCATCCCCCTTCTCACATTATGACAATATACCAAGCACTGGCGATTCCTTGACTAATAATGTTTGTTAGTGGCCTAGAAGTTATGCACAATAAATGACCCTCATGAGGGTACATGTTCCGAAATAACACTAAAGAAAGAAAGTTAGTCATATGAACCATTCAACCAGTAGCTACTGGCTGTTGCCTCTTGCAGACTTTAGTTTTAGATCATGAATTAATTCCCTAGCAGGAATGCTGAATAACTAATATGTGAAAAACACTGTAGAACAAGAACACACACACACACACCAATGGTTGGACTCACCTTAATGCAAACACCAGGCATAACGTCATTCAACTTCAAAGAGTGATGATGCTTAAACTTTGTCCAATGGACCAAATGTGTCAAATGCGGATCTAACCAGAAAATGTGTTCAGTTAGCTTTTCAAATTTTCCGAGGTCAAAGCTCATTGAAAGGAAGGAGAGGGTAAAAAAAGGAGACAGTAGAGCAGCATTATTATTCCATTAGGATGCCACCATTTGGTGCTCTGGAACTTAAGAAAGTTACCATGGTTTAAACCCACAATCTTCACATGATAATATTCCATGGCATAGTTAATAACTGTTGAAGTTCAAGCGGTTAAGAAAATTAAGGAGAACCTAATAGCTATTAGTCTGTTTTTCTTATGGACAGCCACTAAAAAATTAAATAGTAAAAAAAAAAGACTGAACCCACCGCAGTATGGTGGGATTAGCCAAAGCATACCAACATGGATTAACTAACAGACAAGAAATAGTCTGAAACATCAAACTAAAGATTTGGACGTGAGCTGGGAGCCTATTTTAAGTGGGAAAAAAACCATGCCAGCAACATACCCAAAGAATAACCCTCCAGGTTCTCAAAGTCCTGATCATTAAATGGGATAGTCAAAAGACCCATGGAAGAAAGGAAAGGCGAAAAGTAAACCAACCTCAGTTGCCCAGGTGGTTCACAATGTTAATAACCAAAAACCCGCCTGACATAAATATAAATATGTTGCCATCCACTCCAATATATCTTTTACCAAAATGCTGTAGCCAAAATATGAGACATGTAAAAATATTGTGGCAGTATTGCCTAAGGTAAGTTTATAATTGTCATTTATTTTTGCAGAATATTGATGTTACAAATATTATAATGTGTAATATTCTTATACATAACATAACATCATTTTGTGTTTCTATGTGAGATGTCTAACATATATTTATAGATAAATATTTGTTAACCTTTAGTTCATAAATAATTAATTTTTAGTTTATTGTCTATGGTAATGTGCTTTAATGGGAGATCGGTTGGGATAGTGTATTAATTTAAAAATGTATTATTTTTTATGTGTGTCTTGCTTTGGAGGCTGGAGACAGATGTATCCTCAGCAGTGGATCTAAAGAGACTCCTCCCTAACTCCCTAAGGGACCATTGCTCACCAGTATATCAAACAGGATAGCTGAAGAACCCCTAAGGGTTAGGAAAACTGGTAGCAGTGATACTAAGGGATCTGAAACATATGGGAACAATTAGTAAAAGGCCTTATAGCACAATTTGAGTGTATGTTCTTGGTAATTAACCACCTGCCCACTGTCAACATATAAAGTGACCTACCTGATGCAAGATGCACTGCTGCTGCTAGGCTGGTTCATCAGCAGCAACTTCATAAGATTGTGATAGTTCCTTCTGGAGAAATGTTATAAGCTGGTGCACGTGCAAGCCAGTGTAATTTGTCAAAATGAACCCAAAGAATAATTTCATTGGATCAGCAATGGAAATGAGTCAATATAAGGTGGGCAGGAGAGGTGACCAGAGAATGAAGTAATAAGAATCAAGGAAAGTGTTCTTAAACGGGAAGTGAAGTAAGGTAGGAACTGAAAGAAGGTCCGTGCAAAGTCTAATGCCTAAACAGTAAAAGCAGTAAAGCAGAAACATGTCTGATCAACAGACCCAGTCCGAACAGGTCATCTCTACTATTGAGAAAGTTGCTGAAACACCCCCCTTACATTGCTGTGTATTTTTGTAGGACTGATTGTTAATTGGTTTCAGTTGTGGTGGCTGCATTGTGTGAGAGATGGTGGGGCCCCAATATAGTGAACTGCACTATAAAAACAGAGCCTGCCTGCCAGTGGCATCCAGCTCCCAGCATGGTGTTGATGTATCCTAGAGCCCTTTGAGTGAGTGCACAGTCACACACCTCCATGGCCACAGTTCCCATTGTGCTTTTCCTCTGTGCTGCTATCTTCAGATACCACTTCTTACCCCTTAAATGTACCTTGTAAATGATTGTTTATGTAGAACCAGTAATCAAGGGGTGGGGCGATGGTAGGTAGGAAAAGGACAATGGTGCTTAATATTAACAGTTTACTCCCCCTGGAAAAAAAACTAATTTACTAATGTAGCAATTCATATTTCTTTTTGGCAACTGAGGTCTGGGTATTCTTACCAACACCCATTCCAATCGGCCAAGATCCGCAGAACTCTGTCCTACTGTCTGGCCTCACTGATTCATTGGGCTTCATACTCATCATATGCTTGACTTGTACTGACAGGGGCTTGTCATGAATACGTGTAGAATGCTAAAGACTGGCTTCATAAGAGACACATAGAGAAACCAAGAGCACCTGAGGTATGAAGGTTAGACTTGAGGATTGAAGAGTCATTGTACTTTGTCACTGATCTATGTTTGTAGATTTTATCTTGTAGGATAACTTTAATTGTTTTAAATCAGCAGCTAACAAACACACAGATTGTCCAGGGATGTAAACAGGTGTATATTTTCTGCAAATGGTCAGAGAACCGTTTGGTGTCTTTATTAGACTTTTTTGTAATAACAAAGTCCTTTTCCTATTGCCATTCTTGAGGGATTAGGTAAAATCACTGGTGTCTAGAAAAAGGAGACAGCAAAGACAATGATACAGAGATCATAACTGAATTATAGGCTGAAGACCCAATGGAGGAAGATATTCTGATAGGTGAATGAGTAGTATTTATACACATACACTCAACTAATGTCAGTAAATCAACCCAATTCTGGTACTTTTGCTTCAATAATCAATGGCAATATTGCTCAATTTTCTGATTGTTTTTTTTTCTAATTGTACATCACTTTTGGTAATTATAAGCCAATACATAGCTGGATTGCCAACAAAATGTGGATCTATTACTGGAACCTAATGAAGATTTTATTTCTCAGTCCATTACATATCTTGTCAGATTTTTACAGCAGTTATATCAACTAATTATTTCACGATCCTACGTATACCAAAATGATCTCAACTTTATACACAGCATTTATGAAAGTAAACGATGGATTTGGGTAACATCATTGTTCAGAAAAGCTGGGCCATCAAATTTCTGAAAGGCTCCCGGAGTACGGTATAAAGGTATGAAAAGGGTTCTTTATAAAGGCTGAGAGCTCATCTGGTGAGTTGAATCAGATTCCTTTTATTTTGTCTTCTATTTTTCGATCTAGATGCATTAGTATTCTGTGAAGGTGGTTTAAAAGGGGCGGAAAGTCAAAGCAAGTAAAGAAGTTAATCCAATGAGTTTGTTGCTGAATGCATGCTCAGACTGTTTTAGGATGGGATGCACCATTCAGATAATTGCTCCATTCATAAATGCTTCTTTTATTGGTACCAGAGCTTTTTCAAGCATGGCATAGTTCTTGTTACAAATGGTGAATGTTTATGCTAGACAAACTGTGGGATGTAGGAGGTCTACGATCTGGTCCCATTATGAGAGGACTCTTCCAACTGTGCTACTGGCATAATCAGTTTAAACTCTATAGGCGTCTTCTGGGTCCTGGTTTCTTTAAAATGAGAGCTATTGTAAAGCTCTCTTTCACAGTTTAAAGACAGAGTGACTGGAAGAGATCCAGAGTTATATTTGATTCGTTTAATGAAGCTGAGCCAGTCCAAAAGTCAATAGAGACGAATTGGCTAAGAATCACTTTTAATAATTGGTGAAACGTAACAACACTGGAATGCTTCTACATTTAATGCAGAGGTGGGCAATCAATCCAGCCCATCTTTTACCTTTGTAGAGCCTATATCAGGCCCTTCTGGAGATAGAATGTACCCCACAAACATAACTCCCTTCTAATGAAACTCACCTCACACTTTGAGGAGTTGCTGTAACATTTCATCCTTTCCAAGACTTCCTTCACATGGGCCACATGATGTTGCAAAGAGAAAGAAAAAAATCTAAATATTCCCCAGCTGGGGCTTTTGTGCCAGAATTGGACCAGCAGGCCCTAAAAATTGCTCACTCTAATTAAATTGACTCACCATATGGAGTGGACAAGTAGATTTTCAAATATATATATATATAAATATATATAAATATATATATATATATATATATATATATATATATATATATATATATATATATAACACACTGTCGGTCGCCAGTAGGTAGTTATCGTTAGGACCAAGTTTCCATAGGAAGAGCATTTTTGTTTTTGCTTAAAACTTTAGAGTTGTTTGATGAATCTTCATGAAATTTTCAAAACAAATTCTTTGTACATAACAGATCCTATGTTGAAAGTTTGGAGGTGAATGGTAAAGGGGGGGCTGAGATAAAAGGGGGGTCCCAAAACGTGTTTTCTCCTAGTTAATTTCCATAGGAAACTTCAGACAAGGCTACAGGTCGAACGGGTGAACAGAATTACCCCAAATTTGGCAGGGAGAAGGGTCTTGGTCTAGAAAGCATGCTTTTCTTTATTTGGTATTAATCTGTTCAGTAGTTTTGGAGAGATATCAAAATTTACAGATTTCGATCTTTGGAAATTCTGATTGGCTGAGGCGTTATGGGCACGAGCTTGCTGCTTATTGATGGTGAGCGCTGCGAGCGGTTGCAACTAGGAAGTGTTGACCGCCATTTTGTGATTCCGTTGAAGCGAGTAAGGGGAAAAAAGGGTGAATAAAGTAGGAAAGGAAAGTAGGAGCACTGTAAGCTCTGAGGGGGGAGTGCGAAGCGAAGTAGTCACTCCTACCAGTCTGAAAGTGCGGTGTTGCTCAGAGTGACATGGTGGTGAGATGATATGCTGCTACACTTGGGCATGAAACCGAGAGCCTAAACCGTGCGCTCATTGCTGTAAAGTGATGTGCTCTGGTCTTTGTAGCATACGTGTGCAAGAAGTGTTAGTAGGCGTTTATACCATACAGGGAGTGGGAAGCGAACTACAGACCTCTATCGTGCGTTTATACAATAACGGAAGTGGGAAGTAAAGTACTCACGCCTACCCGTGTGAAGAATTGGGGATGAAACCGATCAGATTGCTGTAAAGTGATGGTCTCTGGGCGCTGTAGGATACTAGCCGCTGTAGTATAACTGTGTAAGTAGTGTTAGTATGCATTTATAGTATATAGGGAGTGGGTAGCAAACTACTTTCTCCTACTGTTCTGAATTCTTAGGGATTAAACCGTGAGCCTAAATCGAGAGCTCATTGCTGTAAAGTGATGTGCTCTGGGCGCTGTAGTATACCTGTGGAAGTTGTGTTAGTTTGCGTTTATATAATACAGGGAGTGGGAAGCGAACTACTCACTCCTACTGGTCGGAAGACTCCTGGATGAAACCATGAGTTCATTGCTGTAAAGCCATGTGCTCTGTGTAGTATTTCAATGTAAGACATAGTAGAATGTTAGTATGTAATTCTACTAGAATGTAAGTATTTATTGTTAGTTTGTAAGACTGTCATGAGGGGAACCTTGGGGAGTTTGTAAACGGTGCTGGATAAGACAGATGCCTTGCTGTCTGCTCCTGTTGGTGGGTGTTTAAGGTGTCTTGTTTTCCTGCAATAAATCAACTTATAGGATCCACTACTGTCTGCCTCTTCACTACATAAACTTGGTGACGAGCAGGAGAAGGCTAAAAGAAGGCAGCACTCACCAATATTTCAAAGTTGTTTGCATAGTGCTGAAGACCCGTTTTCTTTGTGTAACTGTTTCTACTCATCCCAGGGCTGCAGGCTCATTGAACTATGTCATCCGACCACTGGTAGGATTTATATTTTTAGATTTTGCACTTCCTCTGCCTCTTCACTACACTCAGGTGGCTGTACTATACGTATGTAAGTAGCGTTAGTATGCGTTTATACTAAACAATGCATCGTGGTCCTAGGGAGCGTGACCTACCAGGTGCAGCTCATACAATGTCCAGGGGTGTGCATCCACAGGACATTTATCTTTGCTATTAGAGGGCAGGTGCATGGCTTCCACTCTGTGATGTGATAGCAAATTCTTGTTTGACTAGTTGAAGCGAGGAGAGGAAAACCTCGTATCGCTTTAATAGAGCGGATCCGGATGGTAAAAATGGAGAGGAAAAAAAGCGGGGTCTCACTCGTTTATTTAAATGAGGCTCCTGGTGGGTAATGTTCTGTGGCTAATCCTCTTATTATATTGCGGGGTCTCTGTAGGACTGGGGATGTTAATGTCACATGTAAATTAGGCGCGCTCCACACGTGTCTGTAGGGTAGCGCTGCCCGCTGGTTCAGGCCTACAGTACGGTCCAGCAGGTCATTAAAATTAGACAGAGATGTGACTGAATGAGGTCAGATCACATCATTACGGACGGCCAAATCGCTTGTTCGTACTTGCGCACCCAGGCTGATGCACCTAACCCCTCCCGCAGTATAGCCAGAGATTAGATTATTATCTACGGGAACATCGCTTGCCTGCAACTGTGCACCCAGGCTGTAGCACCCCAGCCCCTTCCCCCACACTGTGCTCAATTGTAGGTCCTGAGCACCGAAGATTCACTGCTCACCTGCCACCATCGGTGTGTCCAATGACGTACCGGTGCAAGCTCCGAGTCTGGGATACTTTTGTAGGGTGGGAGAAAGGTCTCTGGTCGAGGACGGTGTCTTGATACCACCATGGAAGGCTCCAGAATGCCAAGGGCATCATTACGGGATGAGCACCCACTCTGCCCATTTTCGGTCAATTAATTCAGTGTCTGAAAAGGGAGAAATAATTTAATGGTGGAAACGTCTGGAGGTAAATGAAGGTTTATTTCAAGCTTAACAGAAAACACCAGTTGAGTGAATCCTTCGTTTTTTAAGTACGATCTACCAATTGTTAGTGGTAATTGTGGTTCAAAGAGGAGTTGGAGTGCACGACAATACACAAGGTTAATTAATAATACGTTATACCAAGGTTCACATACAAAGGAACAGAGTGCATGCTAGAAGCACAATGTGCGTGTGTAATGCAGTGGCGGAAGCCTGTGTGCATGTACACTTGTAATGAGCTCACTACAGTGCCCTAAAAGCCAACGCCACATGTCTGTAGGGCAGTGCTGCCCGCTGGCTCAGGCCTACAGTACGGTCCAGCAGGTCCTTGAGACAGAAATGTGACTCAATGAGGTCAGAGATCAATATCCTGCAACCATGATTCCCAGGCTTGGGGACCAAAAGTCTAATAATACAGTGTCTTTTACAGGTGTGCGATGGAGTGCTGACCTTTGATGTTGAAGATCAACATCAAAGGTCAGCACTTGATTAAGCACCTGTAAAAGACATTG
Organism: Lissotriton helveticus; assembly: GCF_964261635.1. Lineage (NCBI taxonomy): Eukaryota > Metazoa > Chordata > Amphibia > Caudata > Salamandridae > Lissotriton > Lissotriton helveticus. The sequence continues at coordinate 2,072,099,256 of NC_136057.1, read as the reverse complement.
TGAAGATGTTAAGAACACATGAAATTACACTACTAAGAAATTGTCATGATTGAAAAAATAGTGGAGCTGCTATGTGTGAAAGTCTGCATAATTACCATCTCTTTTGTAAAAGTAAGGTCACTATTGTTTTATTAACTAGTGCAATCTGGGTTTACCATACTGCTACAATCCTTTACACTCTTCTAAAGGAAGCAACCATGCAAAGCCTAACAGTCAAACAGCTTCAATTCATCAATCATGAAAGAAAGATACATGCATATATCTCATGAGAAACAAATTGTATGATGTGATGTGAGCATGCTTCTTATAGTAAGATTACATGCAATGTAATGTTTAAGGGCAGTACAGTAGCACAATTGACCCCCAGCCCAAATGATTATCCTGCTAGAGGAATAGCAACATGCCCCTTGTTCTATGCCTTTGTCCTGCTCAGGGAACATTTCTCACATCTTATCAATGGGTCTACACAGCTGTCAATTGACAAATGAAGCTCATGCAAATGGGCCACGAGAGGCTTTAGGCAGGGAAAACGTAACTTTCTAAGCATACCTTTTCCAAAACATTTATTAAAAATCTTACTACACCAGTGAATTGGGCTTTATTGTATATTTAATATATCTTTCAAAACGTCTAAGAATGAAATTTATAGTGTGTGTATTCTTAACAGTAGATAACATTCATTAAATGTAAAATTGTATCCCAGCGCTTTCCAATGGAACAGCCTTGCTAAGGTGAAATAGCTTTTGGGGCCTTTTCACTTCAAGGACAAGTGCAACATAACATTAAACAAGCACATATCCTAATTTTAAATGCCTGCACCCTTCCTCGTGGGTAATATGGTTGCTTAAGGGTGATTTATTAATATTTAAAAGTAAGGTTTTGGCCCATCAAAAGCGGTTGTTTTTTTCAGGTCAAATTTGCAGTTTAAAACGTCATAACCAGGCTATAAATGGTAGGCCTGCAGTCATGTTTGCACTGTCTTTGCAATGAGTGACACGATGGGTGCTGCAGTCTATTAGTGACATATAAATTGCAGGCCCTGGGTACACTTTGTACCAATATACTAGTAACTTACAGGTAAATTACATATACCAATCAGGGGTATGTCAATTTTTGAAAGGGGGAGTATAAGCACATTACCATTGGTTAGCAGCAGTAAAGTACACACAAGTCTACAGTCAAGGCAAAACTTTGGGGTACACCACTTAAAAAATGTAATTTCTAATGCTTTCAAATATTTGCTTTGGTATTTAAAAGGTCAAATAATATTTATCACAGGTTGCAACATAATTACTTTTAAATAATAATTATAAAATAAATGTCTAATTGAGACTTGGAAGCTCAGAAACATCCATAACCAGGAAAGTGAAAATGAACTGCAAGACCAGAATCCCATGCAATATACTGAGAGTCAAAGCCATCTAGATCCTTGTTTAACCCCTTCAGCGCTGATGACAAAGCCAGCTCGTCATGGTCGTTACCTGCGCTACGCGGATGACGAGCTGGCTTTGTCACAAACCGCGCATTTTTCAAATTCCAGCGCACAGCGGGAAAACGCGGTAGCGCGGTAGAGGTTAACCATAGGATTCAATTTCCAGAGAGCATGTCTGACACTGTGCCCATGAGTACCCCCTCTCATTACAAAGCAGATTTAAGCCAGAAAAAAGCAGGGAAGGAGGAACACAACCTAGGGCCATGCCTTCAACAAGCACAAAGAGATACTATCAGCAACTATGGCATCTACCTACTTTAGAGAAAAGGTGTGGAGTTGTTTTGCAAAGCGACAGCTCTCCCTGAAACCCACGGGATTCCACTGTAACTCTCACCAAACAGTACCTCGAATAGTAGTACTGTCAATAAAAGATAGGAGGCGAGCTGAAGGAAGAATTACATTTGTACAGTAATGTTATGTTTTCGTTTTTGTTTAACACAAGGCATGAAGGCTTTCTACAGTATGAAAGATTTGGCATATAGCTCCAAATGAGCTGCATCCCTCCAGAGTTTTACTCTAAACAAAGAATCATCTTTGTTAAGAACATCATGGGAAGGGAGGATATGGACAAGCACCTTACAGCACATGTCTTGTTTAAATATTGACACAACTAAAAAGTGTATAGTAATGGAGGACTTGAGCCTGATACAAACCCTACCAACCCAACTGGCATAGTACTGCAGAGAAAAGATCAGAGCATCACAGTGACCACTCAAAGCAAATGGCAGACCACCAGAATGTTACCGTCCAAGTATGTGCCTATCCTGATAAACAAAGAGACCATTTTGATTTCTGGATGGAAGCAAAAGGATGCTTCAGACAAACAAAATGGTAAAGCAGGAAAAGAAAGCAGACTTGGCTAGATACAGAACAACATTCAGCAGAGAAACAGGCAAACATAATCTCTGACTAAAAGGAAGGTATTTTAGACATCATTAACAAGGCACCTAGTCAATTAAGTCCGATAAACCTATGATTCTGGAAATATAATATGGTTACTTATTATCTTCATTATCAGATATCTAACGTTCTTCTATACACTTTGAACTTGAGGAAAGATGCTCATAGATGGATTCTTGACCTATTCATTAGTGTAATTTGTGATTCAGACATCAGAATTCACTACTGGAGAAGATCATCCCGACCCTTATTAGCTACTCAATATGTTGAAACACTATTGAATAAATGGAGCAATAATGGTCTTTGGACCTTTAACGTAACACTACCCATACATCCGTTGATTTAAGGCCCCCTGTAGAGTCGTGTGTGCACTGTATCATGAAATGTATGTTTGAAAAGTCTAGACAGCATTGCATTTTCAAACATTTCTCTGCAATGATTTCCTATTCCAATCAGTCAACACCTTCTAACCTTTGTATTTATACAGCAGGCTAAAGCTGTAGGTTAACTCTTCTACTGCTTCAGTCTTTTTTTTTACTGAAGAGTTATTATTGTGTATGCTTCTTTGGTTCAGTGGCAGAGTGTCTTTTCTTTCCCCAATTCTCATATAAAATTATTCCTTTCTGGGGAGCAACATCAGTGGAGAATTCTACCTCTTATTCTTGACCCTGCTCCTTGCTGGGACAGCAATTATTCCAGGGATGATCCTGATGGTCTTTGTGAACCAAACATGGAGATAACTGTTCTCTTTGGCAACAGGCTAGAACCATGACCATGCACATTGTGGGGAGTGCATCAGCTCCTCCCATCTAAGTTCACCATCACAGCCACTGCTCCCTCTCAGCAGTACTCTTAGAGAGGCATGCCCACGTGCATGGTGGATTTTCACTGGATTTGGCCATTCGGGGCATTACTTTTAACACTTTTTTTTTCTTAGAGCTGCCCAGGCCTAGGGACAGGAATAGCAACACTAACCTTGCCTTTATGTGTGTGTCCATTTTTAATGAACAGAACTAATATATTCAGTGGACAGAGCACTACCATGATGCATGATGTTCATGTTAGTTATGAATCACTGCTGGCTAAATAATTGTTCTGCCATACCTGCATCCTGCAAAGTGGTAGTTCTGGCACTTGAACGGAGACTGTGATGGTATATACCACCAAGAATTATAGCTGGGTAAAATCTGAAACCTGAATGGCCATTTTTACAATGACTAGTACATACCTCCCATTTTAGAGGCGAAAATACTACTGATTTTATGGAAAATACACTAGAAATAGCTGTGAAATGGTATGCATTTCCATTAACAGAAAGAAGAGGATTTCTAGTGCAAACATGCTGGTGTCATTTAAATAATTAGCACCTGAGTTGTTACTTTTTTAGCCAAGCAGGAGCTGTTTTTTAGATCACTGTCTATCTTGCAGCCTGCTTCAAGCAATGAAATTGCAAAACTAGTTAGTGGTCTCTTTGAACAGTAATTCCCTGTTAAGCTTCCCAGAGAAGAAAATGTATTATAGGCACTGTAAACCCTTCTACAACACAGAGAGTGGGATAGCGCACTCTCTGTCAAAGCATAAAGACATCCTGTGGCATCCACACAAAACCCAGCAAAAGGCAGAAGCGTTAAGCGAATTCACTCTGAGCAATGACTTATATTTTTTTATTTTCTCCAACTTCGCTCAATATGCTTACACTTTATATGGCAGTGCAATACCTTCAGGATGCTCCATCTTATTCCCCTCTTCAACTTTCACGAAACATATTTCCTATTATCTCACATCATGTATTATAAAATACTACAACCCTGAATATGTACCAGAAATTAATCTCAAGACATACAAACAAATAACTACTGCAGTATATATTATGCATAAAAAACATTTCCTCTATACTGATGTTCGGCTTATGCTTTGCATCCGCCCATCCTGAAACCTATTGAAGTAGATGTACTTGCAGAGTCATATGAACTCAATTATTTTTGCTGCTCATTTAAAAATCAGATTGTCCCCTTGTGCTTATACCCGTCCTTTGCTATGCAAACTTCACAGCATTAGTACAGCTCTTGGAAGCCAGTTTACATTAGGTTTACACTTGATAACCAACATTTGAAATAATATTTAAGATGAATGATAGGGGCCGAGGCATGCTGCTGACCATCAGATTATGACTTTAAAGTGGCCTGGCAGGTGGGCGGCATGGCGGTCCTGTGACGGTGCTTCTTTCAAAGGCAGCAGTGCCTTTGGAAAAGACACCACACTGGGACCGCAAAACTAGGTTCCTCCACCTCATGGATTGCAAGTCCATGCCGACCTGGAACCAGTGTGCATGCACACAGGGGGCAATGTTATAACTCCCTGTGGGTATCCACATGCAGTGGAGACTAAGTGGGCCCTGTAGGACCCCCCTTCTTTACTCTCCATCACGGTGTACATGGAGGTGGAACCTCTATGACACTGCCGGTGGAGAGGAAACTCGTAATATGCTTGACAGGACTGCAGAGGTCCCGGCAAGCACATTGCAGCCTCTGACCACCACAACAGTTGTTCCCTGGGAGCATCGGCGGTCCCAGGGAGGTCCGACCACCCAACCGGTAATGGAGCAGTCAGAGCGCTAGTGCTGCGATGGCTGGACTGCCATCGCCACACCCCCGTGAGTCACTCCAGACTCGTATTTGGGCCTTTAGTAAGTAGGCATATAGGGTCCTGTACAAAGAATCAGTTCAGTTAAAGTAGGTGCAAATTCCCCACCGACTTATATAGATTGTTTTTGATTTTGTGTACTGACCTATGTAGTAATAGGTCATTTCACAAAATAGAGAATCATAGTGGGTCGCAATTCAACCAACCTCATCAATGATCATGGGGAAAGTCAAATTGTGACCCACTACTAGTGGCCACAATCACAGGGATGGCTGGCTGCTGGGATTGACAGACCACCATGTCTGTAATTGCTAATGAAAAAGAAAATTAAAAGTTTCCCAGTCCTTTTTCAGCAGTAGACAGTAGTCTTGTGAACCACTTTCTACTCCTAATCAGCATTTTTGTCAACATTCACAAAGGTCCCGTTTGTGAACAGGTTACCACCTCCTTTGAGTTGGCAGTAAAATATGTATGTTCGTATTTTGCTCATAAAACATTAATACATACCATAAGGAATTGTTATTTGGAAGGGGCTCGCTAAGCACACCTCTTCCATCACTGTGCCTTTACTGTTTGCATTGAACTTTCTTTGCTAGATGTGTGAATTCAGTTTGCTTAGATGTAACGAGAGCTGAGCTGAGGCTTTCTGAACTACTTATTTGATATAGGGCAACTTCATTATACCCCACCTCAGTTCCAATCCTCTCAGACCTGATGGCATGGCAGCCGGTTAACCTCTGAAACAGATTACTGAATCGGTGTTTCTCACACAAACAGCCATCGGTCTGACACAGAAGGCCACTTGAATAATTTTTTGTAGATGGTTATTTCCCCTGGTTGGGGCAGTCAGAACTGTATCAACATATTTCTTTCAGCGACTCAGACAAAATATTTTGCGACAGGGTTTTATAGTTTTCATAGTCTAGCCTGTTATAAAAATTCTTTTAAAAATATTCTGTTATAAAATGTGGGTATAATTACAAGCTAAAAGTTAATCTCTGAATTCTTAACAACTCGTTGGAGAAGTAATTCTTCTGAAATTATTCGAATTTGACATCAGCTGCCTTTTTTTCTCCAGAATAATAGCCATTTAGCAAGAACTGTATTTTTTTCGTTTTAGGTGTGCTCAAAATTTTGCATGATGAATATTATTTTTTTTGTGTGTGGCATTGGGTCAATGTCATCATTTCAAGATTTATTTTAAGGGCACTGATGTAAAATGATAAGTAGTTTAATGATAACACTGAGTATGTAATAGTTGCTGGAAATACTGCTTGCCTTTCTGTTTGCAATATGCATTAATGCGCCTGTAAGGCCATGTATTACAATTTCTAAATTATACTCTGGACAGGTTGACATTGATGTTGCAGGCTGCAAGGCTGGGAGCTGATTGTTCCTAATCTCCATAGATCTGAGATGTCAGATTCTATTTGACTGAGAGGCTGATTCAGATATTTTTCTCCTCTTCCACCCCGTCCAAATCATAAATGAGCTTCATCTCATTGTGTCTGTGCGTATGCAAACAGATTCACCAGCACTTCTCTAGTTATTCATTCAGATTGGCGAGGCCGTGTCTGCCTTCTATGAAATGTGATTGCTGACTCATTACCACATGTTAATACTAATATTCAGATAGATAGCAAATGAAGACAATAATGTGGGAGGGATAGGGAATTATAGGTTTATGGTCACCTGAAGCAAGAAATAGCAAAGCGCATGGGCCAGAATGATGGTGCCACAGAGCATTTCAGGAATACTTGATCATTTTTTAATTGCTTGACATCAATATTATAGCTAAATCATTATTTCCTAGTATACAGTGCAGTATTTTCATCCACAATATTCTGCGTTCAAAGAGGGAGGATCACACACCCACAATACCTTACATTTAAATTGTAGCTCTGTTCATCACTCCTTATGGCCTTTGAAACAGGCTCAGTATCCCCAATATGTACAATAAAGCCTACTGCACCCCCATGTATTTGAACTATTTGTCCTGCAGACCAATTATCTCGAAGCTCATTATTTCATAAGATTTTTAGAGAATTTCTGTGTTTGTGCAACTGAAATAGGGTGTTAAGTGCTAAGCTGAGCTTTCCTGACCCTACTTTAGACTGTACATTACTGTGTATTACAGATGTAGGACAATGAGTGAGCATTATTTGGCAAATGGTGAGGTTACGCAGGTGTGTACATCAAAAAGGATACTTCTTTCTCTCTTCTCTGCTGCCTCTTCTTGCGCAGTTGCCCCCATTTTTTTATGTCCTCTTCTCACCCAGAAGCTTCTGAAGAGCTTAAAAATCCATCCATCTACGACTGGGCGCCCTATGACTTACTGCACTTGCTTAGGTCGTCCAGACAGTCCTCGATTTTTTGAGGGCTAGGTGTAATCATAGGACCATAGGAGGTGCCGACAAAGATTATATTAGTCCCAAATCTCTGCCCAAGCTCGAGAGCCAGTACTCTCACTTTGGAGGATGGGGATCTTTCCACTTCATGCATATCTCTATCCGGGCCAGTAGTATCATGTATAGAAGCAACACATTTTGAATTTGTGAAAGATTCAAAGTAGTAGATATGCCATCATTTCCAAAGAATACCAGTGATAGGTTGACCTCGATGTTTACTTTAAAGATGCCATGGAGAGTCTCCCCCACCCCTTCCGAGAAGGCTCTTAATTCGGGACACTCATAAAAGGTATGGATGTCGTTAGCGTTGAGTGCCTTACACCTAGGACATTTTGGGGTGGGCTGTGGGGCAAACTTGGCTATCTTAGCTGGTGTATAGTAGAGTCGATTGGTTACGAAAAAGTGATTTTTCTTCAGACTGGCTGGTTTAATAAATTTGTATAATAATTTCAGAGAGGGCTCGAGTAAATCTCCAGTGTAGGACTCAAAGGGTGATTGATTCCAGACTGAGGATTGTGGTGGAAGATCCAAGTCTTCTGCATCTAGAGACTTCTTGTACCAGAAAGAGATTTCTTTCTTTTTTGGCTGTGCAGATTGGAAAAGAATCTCCGTGTCCCAGTCGCCAGTTATTTCCCCCATTCCTACTTCATACCAAGATTTAATTTGTAGATACTTGAACTTGGAGAACCCAGGCCCTATTTTGACTCTTAGTAAATCCCAAGGCTGAATGCCATCTGTGTTTGCCAAGTCAGACCAGATGGTTATCACTGCTCTCCGACTGGGTACAGCCAGACTATCTTGAAGGCAGAGTGGTGACCCAGGGTAATCCCATATAGGTGCAAATTCCGAATAGTAACCAATTCCCCACCTTCTTCTCACTTTATACCATGTTTCCGGGGCGGCCCTAAGGACCTTCAAATGCACTTGTTTAAAGTACCTTGGGGCTCAAAACTTTAATAAAAAGCCTTCTCTGCCTCATCCGCCCTCCGTCATAGCCATTTTGCCCAACTGTCTCCCCCACAATGAATTCACCGGTTTAGAAAGTATCATCCGAATACCTTTAAACTGGAATGCCACGGAATACCATCTGATGTCCGGGAGAGCCAACCCTCCTTTAGTGAGCCTACGCCTCAACTTCTTCCAGGATAGCTTTACTCCTTTTTCTCCCCAAACAGAGCTCCCTATTTTACTTTGAATCTTAGCTGGGGAAGACCAAGGGGACTGTGGTAAACAGGTAAGTCAATTTGGGAAGGATGACCATCTTCACCAGGTTGACCTTCCTGTAGATTGTTAGGGAAGGTTCCTCCATCTATTAAAGAGACAATCAATTTCTTTCACGATTTTACTCAAATTCTTCTGAGGGATTTTATCTAATTCTTTTACTATGTAAATACCCAAGTATTTTATCACTTTACTGGTGGGACCCTCCGTTTTGGAAGAGTTAGCTAAATAGCCAGAGAGGGAGCCAAATTCTCCTAGGAGAGCTTCAACCCTCGGGATGGTCGCCCCGGTATTGCTAGTGTATATTATTACATCATCCGCATATAGGGCTAACTTACAATGATAGTTCTGGGATATAAAGGGATAAATTAAATCGTCCAGTCTGATGGGTTGCACCAACAGCTCTACATAGATATTAAATAACAGGGGTGAGATGGGACACCCCTGTCTTGTTCCCCTCTGGATATTGAAGCTGCTGTTTAATACAATCCTTGCAGATGCTCCCTGATAGCATTTTATCAGGGTCTGAATAAAAATGGGGCCAAAGCCCATGGTCCTAAGAACCTCCCAAAGATACACACAACAGACTCTGTCAAATGCCGATATTGCCTATCAGCAGCTGTGTCTGCTCCTGTATGTATCTCCCAGCTACAAAGCCCTTCTGGTCAATATTGACCTGATTGGGGACCAATTTAGCCAGTCTCTCTGCTAAAATACCCATAAAGATCTTGTAATCGGCATTCAGCAGGGAGATCGGACGATAAGAATCTGGTTTTAATGGGTCCTTACAGGGTTTAAGTATTTTTAGTACTATGGTTGCTTCCTTCCAGGATGAGGAGATCTGGCCTGCTAGGCTAAATACTGAGATAAACAAGGGGTCCAATACCGGTACTAGTTCTTCTGATAAGAGTTTATAAACTTCATTTGGCAATGCAAATGTTCCTGATGCTTTGTTATTTTTGGATTCCTTTATTTGATTTTTAATCTCTTCTAGAGTTATAGGGGCATCAAGGAGATTACGGCTTGCTTCTGTTAATACTGGCAAAGATTTACCTCTTAACCATGATTGTATTTGATCTGGAGAGGGGGCTAGTTTCTCTCTGTAGAGGTCTGAGAAGAGGGAAAGAAGACAGGTCTGCATGTCCTGTACTCTACTTGATTTTTCCCCATTGTCATTTATTATAAGCTCATTAATACTGTTTTTTGATCGATCAGTTCTTGCTTTCCAGGCAGGCAAAGCCCCCACCTTTTCCCGATACTCATAATTTTGCATGCTTTTAATAAGCCATTGCGCCCTACATTTCTCGTCCAATTTCCCCCTATACTCCTGCCTGACCCCCTCTAGGTCTCCCTGAACTTTTTCTAACCTTCCTGGGCTCCCCTGGCTCCACTGGCTGAGTCGATTTCTTTCTGTTTCTAATTGCTGGTTTCTCTTTTTTTTATTTTTTTTTATTAATTTATTCATGTAGATTATAATCCAGGTACGGTACATTACAGAACAGTTTACGATCAAGTACATCCATATGACAAATTTCCACAGACTCATATAGCAAACATTCCCAATTGAGCTTACGATTACAGAGCTTCTCAGTGAGTAACTAAGTCACACAGCTGTTGAGCCAACAACCCCTACGGGGCAGGCAGCGTCATCACTACTCTCTTTGCCTGATCCCTCTGTCCTCCCATCCCTATTCTATACTACCACCCCAACATTTTCCCTCCCCTCCCCGCTCTCCATCCCAGACACCCCATCTTAATATATCCTGTACAATCCCCAAAACATTTTTGGTCGGCTACGCGGAGGGAGCAGTTCGCTATAATTCTCCATCTGCGTACAGCAGTATAGCATGTCGTGTGACCATCTCTGCACTGTGGGCACTGGACCCTTTATCCAGCATCGCCCCACTACCCTTTTTGCTATTAAAAGTCCCATGTCTATAAGCCTACGTACAGCTTTTGGGATTGCTTTGGAAAGTCGCAGAAATGCTAACGCCGGGTCAGGGGACAGTTCCATTTCCACTATCCTCCCCAGTTCCCTTAAGACTTCTCCCCAAAATTTCTGGATTCCGGGACAGTACCATGCTAAATGTATGAAGTAAGCTGTCTGTGCACTGCACCTTTCACAAGTCGCTTCGTCTCTAAGGCCATATCTAAATAACCGCTCAGGTGTGTAGTATACTCTGTTGAGAAATTAAAAATGAATGAGCCTTTGCTTCCCGTGCAGTGATATACGTCGTGTGTTCGAGCAGCAGTACTGCCACATCTTGTCGTTGATTGCAATTTGCAGATCCCTCTGCCAGGCCAGCCTGGCTGCCATGCAGTCATGCACCCTATGTGACATTGCCATCCTATAAATATTTGTAACCAGCTTATGAGGGGAACTGGTTTTTACAACATATGCAAGTTCAGGGATCTCCAGGGGTTCCTGCATGTCCTCACCAAAGTGTTCCGCCATAGCCTGGTGTACCCTATAAAACTGGAAGTGTTGCAGCTGCGTTGTGGCTTCCGCCCCCTCCCGGACCTGTTCCTAGGTTTTGGCTGTTCCTTCATGAAAGAGATCTCCGCAGCATTCAAATGCTGCGACTGTAAAGCTCTAACCGCTCCTCTGTCCCTGCATGGCGCTAGCTAGCGGGTCGATTCTATGGGCATCGCCGGGGTGTATAGCAATACTCTCACCTGCTGCTGGAGCTAGGAAATGCCATGCGTGTCTGGTGGCATTTAACAACTCTAAACACCCTGTCCTATGGTCCGGAACCTCAAAAATTGTTGCCGGAGGCGAGTGTGGGGCAGCAAACAATTTTTCCATGCGCAAGTACGGTATACCCGGCTCCCCATGTATCCAAGCATGCAGGTGGGAGCACTGCGCCACCCTGTAGCACAATTCAAAGTCTTACACAACGAGGCCACCCATATTGTATTAGTACAAAAGGGGGTGGTGATGAACGGAGCATCTGAACCAATCAAACACTCACACCCAGTCAAAAGATCTGGGTTTAATCCATCACCGTTCTTTAGCCCACTCTGCCACCCCAGTTCCATATTGTATGGCAGCATCAGGATCCGCCACTTGACCCTTGCCTGTTTGTCCGCCCATGCCAGCTTTAGCATCAGCTGCATCAGTCTCTGGAAAAAGAAACGAGAGAAGACTATTGGTATATTGGTGAACAGAAACAGCATCCGCGGCAAAACTGCCATTTTCATAATTGATATCCTCCCCATGAGAGACAAGGGGAGCTTGCACCATGCCTCCACATCGTCCTCCAGTTTATCAATATCCCTGCCGTAGAATCAACTCTGAGTCTGTACGCAGGTTAATCCCTAAATCTCGTACAGAATCCGTAGTCCATTGCAATGGGTACTCCATCTCAAATTCCTTCGTGACCGGAAATTGCTGGATTCTCCCTTCCATATTACTTAGCTCCCGGGCTTCAGCCATGCCGTCTGCCCCTCAAGGTGGCCTTAAAGGCGTCCTAAACAAAATCCATAGTCGTAGAATTGATATTGAAAGCAAAGTATTCTAGAGAAGATAGTTTAGTAGCCTGAATCATTTTGGGGTCTAATAGCTTTGCTCTGTTGAGTGTCCATCTAGTTTGTAACGTGTTACTCTTCCTAAGATAAGAAAAAGATATTGGGGCGTGATCTGAAAGGTGACTTGGCAGTACTGAGACTCCCTTCAAACTGTACAAGGCATGCCTGTTTGATAGAATATAATCTATCCTGGATGAGTGATGATATTTTTTGGTATAAAAAGTAAACCCTTGGAGATCTCCCCTCTTTGCCCTCCAGACATCCACCAGATCTAAATCGTGCAATAGGTTTTTTCATTGCTCGACGGATCCGTGGGGGGCTCTGATTTGACCTGTCTTTCAAAGGGTTGAGGAGGACATTAAAGTCACCTCCAATTACCATAGATGGAGTTATCGTAATTAATTTGGATTGCAACTTACAAATAAAGGTTGGGTCGTCAACATTTGGACCATAAAAGGAGGCACAGACTAATTCTGACCCTCCAAAATCCAATTGCGCCACAATCCACCTCCCTGACTGATCTATCTGCATTGATTTAATGTAACAGGAAGCCCCTTGCTTTATCAGGATTGCTACTCTCCTGCTATTGATTGTGTGTTGTGAGACACAGAAACATTTCATCCAGGGGATTCTGGAGAATATTGAGCGACATTCTACGAAAGGCAGACCTGAGTTGGAGAAAGCTCTAATTACTTCAAGATCAGCATTTGCCTGCTTGGACATCTTAGCCCATTTATATTCCAAGAGGTAAAATTGACTTTACTGTCTTTTATGGGTATTCCTGGCATCAGCTTACAGCCCCTTGGTGTTGACTAAACAAGAGCTTCCTAAGCTTCATGTGAGACAAGGTATATTTTTTTAATTTTATCCACTGCTCCCCACCCAGTGCTCCCTGTCCTCCCTTCTCCCATGAGGAACCCTCCCTTCCAATAGGCTAAGTCTATTCTATCATCACTCCCTCAGACTACCTAGAAAAATACGTTGAATGCAATTAATTAAGACAGGGGAACCTTGATGTCGAGAGCCCCTCATATCTTCAATGATCTCCCTCTCTCCCCTTCGCCTCCGCTTTGATTCTAGCTATAATAGCGTCTGCCTCCTCGGTGGTGCAAAACAGGTGCATCTGGTTATCCCACATCACTGGCAATGAAGCAGGAAACCTCAACTGAGCTTCTGCCCGCAGACTTTTTAGGTCCTCGAGCCTCTTCCCCAACCGCCCACTGTCTTGTTGTGGTGATATGTGAGACATCTGATCTTATTATAAAGGAGAATAGAGATTGACCCGTGGATGTTGATATAGATGTTATAATACCTTTCTTGAGGGCAGAGGTTAGGATTAACTCCTTGATGGAGTATGACAAATAATTAACCAGTATCTTCCTTGGTCTTTGTCTGCCGGGATTCCTCTGAAAAGGGTTGCAATGTACTCTTTGGATCTCACATGAGAGATCTATACTAGGCGAGTTTTTAAGACTGTTCCCATTAACAGAGAGATCTGGTACCCCTTTATATCTGATCATTCGAGGGCTTCCGGGATATTTAAAAGCCTCAGATTGTTTTTCCTAGAATGATTTTCAAGGCGCTCAAGATTGTCTTTAAGTTCTTTATTTTGCGCCGTTAATTTGACCACATCCGGAGAGTTGGCATGTATAGCTTCCTTAAGTTTAGGGATCGCAGTCGCTATAGCCTCCGTCCTGGCTGTGACTTCTTCCAGTTTCTGGGTCAGCGCCTCGCATGATAGTTGAATAGCTGCTTGGTTGGCTTCAGAGACCAAGAACCTACTAGCCATCTCTGCCTGGTTTGCTGCAGAGACTGTAAACCTACCAGCCATCTCCTCTTTCATGGATAGTAATATATCCGCCAATGAGTGGGTTGCAGAATCTAAGACAGCATTGTGTGCTGTGGTAATATCGCTTGTAGATTTTGTAGGTTTTGTAGCCTTTGGCTGGTTTCGCATGCTGTCTTCCGTACCGTCTTCAATTCCCAAAACGGAGTACCTATTAGAGAGGCTCACTGTGGAGTGGATGGCAAGACTGCTTACGCTCTCGGCTTGCTTATTCGGGGAGGGCGACCTTTCTAGATTGCTCAGCTGGGTGGAATATACATCCTCTGGAGCTTCACTCTGCTGATCGGGGGTTTACCTACTTCCACATCTTTAGAGCACTGTGACCTATGTACATCCCCCTGGGGAGTAACCTGGTCTACACTCTTCATGCTTGTACTCTTTATGGGTGCACCGGTTATCGCTGTTACGGTTGACATAACTTTGTAATATGTTTTCAAGGATGGCGTGACTTTCATGTTTACCTCCCAAACCGCAGCAAATTTTGTGGCTCCCAGGTTTAGACTGGCGAGAATGGGAGGGAGATCCTTCTCCGTCCTAGGGCCCACTCTCTGGAATACACTCCTCCCTCTCATTCGCAAAGAAGAAAACTTTGCCAGTTTTAGGAAGAACGTAAAGGCCTGGCTTTTCCAGAAATAACCCTACTGATCAAGTTCATCCAATACTCCTGTACAGTGACATGTCATTGGCGCTGGGAAACCCTTTTTGGGTAGCTGTGCGCCATATAAGTGTAATAAATAAATAAATAGGGGCAATAATTTATTTCCCCTACCCCTACCTCTTTCCTTACCCTTGCCACCCTTTAATGGCAACGCCACATTCCATTGTATACTTTTTCTGCTTCTTTGCCTCCCTGATACTTTAACTTCTGATATGGGGGGAGACTCTGGGGGTTAAGATAGGCTGAGTGATATCTTTATTGAGGGAGTAGTGGGCCGCTCTTGCCCGTAGAGTATATCTGCTAATTTTGGGGGGAGAGGAGTCCGCTTTTGCCACTTTGCCTATCTCAATACAGTAATGGGGCTCCTCACTCCTCACTGGAGCCCTTAAGATGCTGGGTGATCTCTTGCAGAAAGAAGGATAGACACTACAGATATAACAACTAGAGAAGCTATCTGGAAATAGTATACGCTCCTTCTTACCTCCACTCAGCCCGATGGCACTTGCTTCCTTCGGAAAAATAGAGTTCCAATGCCCTACCTGAAAGCCGGCCTCAGAGCCTCCTGGAATCCGCTTGCAGCTCGATTCTTCCTCCGAAACCCCCAAAGAAGCCAGCGCTTGTACTGCCCCTCCCTCTGGTGATCCAGAGCAGACAAGACAAATATGACTCCAGGCCTACCACTGTTTAAAAACTGCAAACTCCTGTTAAAATAAACACTTTTGACAGGAGAAATCTTCCCTTTATAATATTAATGTAAACCCCCATGTAGGTCTCGAAGCCCATAATGCAGTGTGCATGGATATTAAAAGAAGCACATGTAGAAAGTTGCAGTTAACATGTTCTTACAGTAACTACCCCCTGAAACACATTGGCACTGTGGTAGGTTGGCCCATAGAGAAACTGTGAAAAACAATATTAAATATAATTCTACTATTTCAGGCTAAGGACCAGCTAGACAAATAATTCAAGCAGTGTTATTAATATTTATTATAATCCCAAGTCAATGGTAAAATGGGATGTTAAATACATATTAAGTAAAATTTTTGAATGTTACCTTTTCCCCACCTGTTGCTCCCGAACTGGCGAATCGCTCAAATTAATTGTGAAAATTGCTTCCAAAGCAAAGGCAATGGCCTGGGTGTGGAGAGGTGTTTTGTTCTTCTGGCAGGAAGACCAGTTGGGTAGTGGCCAGGAGATTAGTTCACATCATAGGGCCTCCCCTGTCACACACAACTGTAGCTCATTGCTGAACAGGCCCTCTCATGTGTCCTACTGGTCAGGCAGCTACTAACCCAGTGGGGATAAAACTGCCCCAGAACTGTTTTGCAGTGACCAAGGAGGAAAGGACTGCTCATTCTTCAGTTCCCACCTCAGGGTGGTACACAGGCTCTGATTAAGGGGAGAAGGGTTTCTCTATCTTCAATTTGGTGAGTGAGGAGCATTGTGAGGTTGTTTACAGTAGGGCATACAGGAAATTCTGCAAAAGTGAGGATGGTTGACCCGGAAACATTTACCCTATTGGTTAAAGAGGGGGCCAGGAGTCACCCAACCCACAAGCTAGTGCCAGTCATAAATATTGCACCAGAATACATCTTCTTCAGAACTACTGCACCGGTGGAAAAACAGAAAAAGAGTTGCACCTTCTCTTTGAGAACTGTAAGGAGACCTGAAGGGCTGGACCTGCTCCCACTTGTACCCAGGACAAAGATGTGAACTTCAAGGGTCACTTGGCAGACCTCTTGTATAAGCTACTGGGCCAGAACAAGCTGCAGGAGGTTATTTTACTGAAGAGACCAGCTGGCGAGTGACTACTGGACCTGACCTGGACCCTGCTGGAGTAAATCCTAATCACTGTTCCTGAGGTCCTGGGACCCTCGGCTGTGTCTAACCAACTTCTCTTATCACCTCTGAAAATCCTGGACTTCGAATCTTTTTGGACTTGAAGACCTCTAGAGAATCAGGCCAAACCTGTGAAGCCAATCCGCCCAAAGCTCATTCCTGTTTGGCTAACAAAACAGGTTACACCCACTCAGATCTTCAATACAGCAGCGAATTTGATTCAGCTGAACCTATCTGAGAAGGTTACCAGCTTGTGAAGCCCTCATTGGACTTAGTCACCAGCCTTGCCTTAGTGTAGTATTCTAGGTGCCTGAAAAATAAACTAAGTCTGAGGTTAAAAATCATGACTGGACGAAGGCCCTTAGGTATATGACTGGCGAGAGAACTTCCCTGGGTGCAAAATCTTTGTTTTCCAGCTCCAAGGGGTTTCCTTCATTGACCACAGCTTCACAGGACCACTTCCAATGACACAGTGGAGCCCTTCTCCGATATCGCCTGCTGCATAGGCCAGTTGAAGGCTTTTGACTTACAGGAAAAGACTAAATCCTAAGGTAAAACCTCTCACCTGCTCAAACCTGATTGATATATCTGACCCGTGCTCCATTGCAGTCACCCTGAAATCGCTTCCAGGTCAACAGGTCATTGGTCTCACATGACCAATTGACCTGTTTTTTGGCACTATTTGCATTCAAAACTTTTAAAAATGTATGTCTCTGGTTCTCATTAATCATATTTGTGTCATTTTGGTGTCACTTTGTTACCTACAATATTCTCTATTTCGATAAAGTCGAGTGGTGTTTTTTGTGTTGTGTTCTTGAGTTTTTTGGTATTACTGCACACATTTTCCTAAATTAGGCCTGTCAGCTCTGTTCCATAACCACCAGGTATTGAGCGAAGGTTTAAGTAACGGAAAACTGGACCTAAAATATAGTGGGGTTATTATGTTAAAAAAATCACCATTACAATTATACACTCAGTCATATAGTTACTTTCGCAATCACTGACTCTTACATATACTTATTTATATACACCAACTCTCCCATACAATGCCTTTTATTTTTTTACTTTGTTGATGATGTACAACTAAAACATATCTTCACTCACCTACACATAAATAAATACACTCAGTCACCCAAACAACTGTTTCCACTTGCACTCTTAAACCTATACACCTAGTCAATCAACCATTCACACATCTATGCATAGAGTAACACACACCCCACCCAACCACACACAAACTCAGTGTCCCATACAAATACTCACCCAACTAATCAATAACTAATATACACACTCATGTAGTTAGTGACCAACTGATGCAGCATGTTATACAACAACGTAGACAGTGATGCACACATTCACATAGTTTAGTTACTAATCCATGTATAAGTGGGACACTTTTAATTACTCACTTAAACAGACAGTCAGACAGCTACTAAATCCTCCATCCAGACAGTTATATATCCACTCAATCCTCAATACAGATTGGTATATATATAATACATATTTAAATTTCAAACAAAAACACATTTACTGGATGATGTCATCAGTGATGTCATTTGAGATGTCATCAGTGATGTCACCAGTGATGTCACTGACCATGACATTAATGATGTAATATGTGACATCATCAGCCGTGCATTGCGGGTGCGCGAAATATAGTTAGCAGAACTAACTATAATGAAGGAATTTCTATGGTTTTGTACGAGTGAAATGTCCAGCTAACTATAACACTCCTGCAACCTATGGGTTTTTTTCAGTGAATTTCTAAGGTTTTTTAAATGCTAATTTCTAACTATAACGTCTCTGAAACCTATGGTTTTTTCAGTGAATGTCAAAGCTTTTTTAAATGCTAATTTTTAAGAGTACTGATTTTCTACAGTTTTTTAACTGTTTATTTATAAATATTTTATTAATTAAATAACAATATATTTTTCTGAAAATTGCAAAAAATATTGTTTAGTTTTTTCGTTATATTTTTTTATTTTAATATATTTATATTATTTTCTTTTTTTCCTACATTTTTTCGGAGTCGCGCACCCAAAGCGTACACATCACGGTGGATGCGTGGATTTTAGCCGCCATTTTAGAAAAGTCATGCAGGATCCGCATACGGTGTTCGATGGCTGCGTGCTTTTCAGTTACATCATATACATTTAATATTACGTGATGTGCGCGATTGTTATGCGACCAGTCCGCGACTCCGGCTCCCGCGCATTTGCGACACATGTGCATTACGGTACGCGATGATAGCATGGTGGCGGGTCCCGCGGATGTCATATACGTGCTGGGACGTGCTGGGTGCGCGACTCCCGCAAAAAATGTTGATGTTCTAAAGTTATATACAAGTTTCTTTCATATACATATTAAGGCAAGAGATTATCTAAGATATTCCTAAAAATAATATATTTGAACTTATAATAAACGTATATTATTTTTAAATATATTTTCACGAAGTAGCGTAGGGTGCGTGCTTCATGAGTGCAGAGTGCGCGGATCCCATGTGACCTCAAAAAGAAAGATTTCATTGGTTCATAACATTTCCCACTGTAACTGTTGAAAGACCCCACCCATTTTAATCATTCTTGTTGGAGCATCTTTAGAGAGACATCTCTTTTCCTACAAGAACACTTTTTGCTTGTTTTTTTTGTTGTTTTTCAAAAAATATCAAACAAAATGGCATCTGGACAGCAACAGCAGCAGCAGGAGGAAGTATCTTCTGACGAAGAATTCTTGCAGGAGGCACCACATCCACAGAGGCCAGAATCTGTTGTGTGGAAATTCTTCACTTTTCCACCTGGAAAGAAGAAAGTAAATGCGAGAAAGGAGATATGCAAATTTGTGACCGAATGCTGTCAAGAGGCAATGAAAAAAAATACTCTTGTTGCACTGCTTCTATGTACAAGCATATCCGGACCACACATCCTCTCAATCTTGCTCGGAAGGAAATGAGGCGAGCTGCTTTGAACCCCTCACCTGCTGTGGCAAGTACGTCTGGAGAATCCTCACGAACACCTGCAATGGACATTAGGCCAGAATTTGCCTTTCTCGAGCAACACTGCGTGAAGTGTAAGAAATGTATATGCTTTGGTGAGTAGTCGGTGGTTGCGGTTTGTGCTGCGCAATGCAACCATCGTTGTTAATTTTTTGTTGTTGTTGTTTTTGGAATAAGTAATTCCAAAAGTTTACTGATTTATTCATTCTTTTTTTTGTTTATTTTTTGGAAAAACACCCAATAAAATAAAAAATTGTTAAAAAAATTCAAAAGAAAAAAGAAAAAAAATTCTTAGCAGAACTACCTTATCTGGTTAAAGAAAGAACTATAATTGCAAGGTAATGTGTGAAAGTTTGGTTGAATATATTTATACGGATGTATGTCATGACAACGTGGGCTTTACCCCGCGCTGCCATTACGACGCATCCTTTACAACGCAAGTCATTACAACGACTTGCGCTGTGGGCGCTGGATTGTGGAATAGTTTAATTTTCTAGTCCATCTCCAGCCCACGTTGCAGTAGGGAAGGTGTTGGAATAGAAAATTAAACTATTCCTTTACCAACAGCGCCCTCCAGCGCAAGTCTTTCTAACGACTTGCGTTGTAATAGCAGCGTCGTAATGGCAGCGCGGGGTTAAAGCCCGCGTTGTCATTGCTGCTTACCTATTTATACAGCATGATTGACTGAAATAATGCATTAGTAGTGTATGGTGAATTTATAGGTGAAGAGTTACTGCAGTGTAACACTGCAAGCTCTTTAGCTGCACTGCACTGTGGTACTTCCAAAGCACAGGGATGTGACATATGTACATGAATATGTTGCAACTCTGTGCTTCCCTTTGCACTGCTGCACAAACTGCAGCCATGCGGTGACACAGGCACCCTTGCACCATGGTGCAAGGACGTCTGTGTCGTGCGGAGATTGTTTTTGTGCAGGAAGGGACACCTTCCTGCACAAAAACAATCAGTAAAGGCATTTTCCTCTTTCAATGTATGCTGTGGAATGGAGCATGCATTGAAAGAGGAAAAGATGAGGAGAAATTAAAACAATTCTCCTTGTTGCGCCTTGCTACACCAACTCTAGGATGGCGCAGCATTCACACAAATCTAGTTTGTAGCTGGTTAGAGGTGTGCATGCATAGTGTACGAAATATTGTACCTGCGCTTGTGTTAGTGACTGCCATTCCTTTAATATACGACTAATAACTGGAGTAATTTCAGTGTTGCAAAGAAAGTGTGTGCTGAATTTTTAAGTGCTTAGGTATTGCTGGAGTGATAGGATACGTAGATGGATAGTGCTGGATGGGTGAATGGAGAAGTGCATGGAACAGACAGAAGGATTCCTAGACTGCATAGGTACTAACTGGGTGTTCAAAAGAGCGTATCAATTAAGCATGAGCGCAAAATCCGCTACGCTCGCGGATTTTGCGAATTTTCGGTAAATCCGCGATCCGCGAACTCTCACGAATTTACCGAAAATTCGCAATCTGCGAGCGGCGGATTCCGAGGCCAAAAGTTCAAGCCTTCCTGGCCTGTTGTTGTAACTAATTTACGATGGCGCCGGCAAGCTGCCAGCGCCATCGTAAAATAGTTACTAAATTAGCTTCAACAGGAAGCACTAATAGATAAAATCAAGCAGGCGCTCGTGCATCTGCTTTATTTTATCTATTCGAGCTTCCTGTTGAAGCTAATTTAGTAACTATTTTAGGATGGCGCTGGCAGCTTGCCGGCGCCATCGTAAAATAGTTAACAGGCCAGGCAGCTGTGCCCTCTTCCCAAATATACCATCGAAAATCAGCTGTGATGCTGGACAGAGGCCTTTGCATCCTTGACTTTCACGAGCGCAATCCTCGTGCTGTTCCTGTGGCCAGGAGCTTTTATAGCTCACTCAAGGGACCCCTGCGCCCTTCGGCGCAATTGCATAGTAACACACACCTGGTCGCTGTAGACAACTCTCTGGCACTTTAGGCAGCTGTAGTGTAGTGAAAGCACTATACATTTACCCAACGAGGTATGGCACAAAACGGTGGCGTCTTCTTGAATAAACATGAAGGGCAGGGTTCATTCTGGCACGATGGTCCTGGCACAAAAATTAAACCTCAACCGGAGGCACTTACAGATATCATTGAAGCATGTGCCCTAGTTGAAGCTTAAATTCAGTGACTCATTCATCGGCTCAAAAAACAATCGTGAGCGTTGTCAAGGCTGGGCAGCTGTGCCCTCTTCCCAAATATACCATCGCTAATCAGCTGTGATGCTGAACAGATGCCTTTGCATCCTTGACTTTCACGAGCGCAATCCTCGTGCTGTTCCTGTGGCCAGGAGCTTCTGTATCTTCATCCGCTGTCTGATCGGTCTCTGACCTTTTATACACACAAGAGGCATGTGCACTCGCATGGAAGCCCCGCCCCAAATCCGCAAATCCGTCAATCCGCAAATACGCGGATTTTGCGGATCCACGATCTGTGAATACGCAAATCCGTGAATCGTGGATCCGCAAAATCCGCCCATGCTTAGTATCAATAGTATGTAGCTGGTTAGAGGTCTGCATGCATGGTGCACAGAATATTGTATTGTAGCTGTACTAGTATTGGGGTGTCTATGGTTTCAAGAATGGTAGTCGGTATTTTAGGGTGTGAGAAGGTGCATCAGATGATCACATGGATGATGTCATCAGTGATGTCATTTGAGATGTCATCAGTGATGTCATGAGTGATGTCACTGACCATGTCATGAGTGATGTAATATGTGACGTCATCAGCAGTGCATTGCGGAGGCGTGAGTTATAATTAGCACAACTAACTATAACGGCCGAATTTCTCTTGTTTTGTATGAGTGAAATGTCGAACTAACTGTGACGTCCATGAAACCTGTGTTTTTTTTTCAGTGAATTTCAGAGGTTTTTTAAATGCTAATTTCTAACTATAATCTCCCTGAAACTTGTGTTTTTTTCAGCGATTTTTTATATATATATTTATCCTCCTCTCACTCTTACAAGAAAGCAATCAGAACTCAGGTTGTAGTTTGGAAGTATTGAATCTGCAAAGGATGTGATCCACGTGTTTTAGCTCGTCCGAACCTTGATGACGATACAAGACGTCATTGTAGCATCCTTATTTAAATGTACAAAAACCCTAAAGTTGACAACATTAACAAAGCACTACATATTACTTTAATCCAAAAAGCTGGTGGCCATATTGGCCTGGTCACGATGTGAAAATTCAGGAATTAATACAATAATGAAAAGAAAACAAGTGTTAATATGCACACAATGTCATTTCAGCATATCTTGCCCCGTGACTGCCATACCTGGCAACATGACTTATTCATAATAAACATACTTAGGATTGCAAACATCAACATAAACAATGGACTACACATTACTTTAAAGTAAAAGGCTTTTGGCCATATTAATCTGGGCACGTTGCATATTATAATGGTTCTTACACGAAAGAAAAGAAAAAAAAGGGGTGTTAATATACACACACTATCCCTAAATAAAGTTCTAGCGATTATAGTTCCATTCCATTCATAGCTCATTTGAGATGTCATGAGTGATATCATGACTGATGTGACTGACCATGTCGTGAATGATGTAATGTCTGAGGTCATTAGCAGTACATTGCGGGGGTGTAAGTTATAGTTAGCTCAGGTAACTATAACTGCTGAATTTCACTGGTTGTGTATGAGTGAAATCTGAGGCTAACTATACCGTCCCTGTAATCTTTGTTTTTTTCAGCAAATTTCTAGGTTTTTTAACATTTAGTAAGATACATATCACAATGGCTGGTGGGTGGTTGGAAGCAGGACCTGGCATTGTGCTGACCCCACCCAAGCTTGCTGCTCCTGCCTTCCCTCCTCCTAGCCATCCATTGTCCAAGTTCATGTCCCTGCTCCCTTATTACATCCCTGTGTGGCCGTTGTTCTGCCACTGGCCTTCCCTTCTTCTCTGAACAGTTAGCTTGCTGCCCTATCCACCTCCTCCCTATCCTCTGTTGTCTGAATCCATGGACTAGCCTCCTCCCTCCTGCCATGCATGGTCTGATGTGCTGCTGCCGCCCTCCATTTAGCATGATGTACCAGTCCACTCCTCCTATCCTCCATTGCCCAATTCTATGCCCCATCATTTACCTCCTCCTTAGCATCTGTGCTTAGCTTGCTGCCCCTATTCTCCTTCCCCCTACCCTCCGATATCTGTGTGCATGCCCCTGATGCATCCTTTTTGCCCACCATGTTCCATGGACCTGCCACTCCTATCTACTCTGAGTGTTCTGTTGAGCTGCCACTCCCCTCCCACCTGCCTAGCATTGTCAGATGGCTGTAACCTGTCCCTGCCACCTCTACCTGCCCGTCTACATTCCTTGTCGCTATCCCCTACCTCCCCTTCCTCCTGTCCTCCATGGTCCATTTTACTGCCACACCCTTCTGCCCTTCCTGGTCTGTTGTGCTGCAACTGCTCCTCCTGCCTTCCTCGCGTGGTCTGTTGTGAGGCTCCTTCCCCTGAATTCTTTTGTCTGTGCCCAGGTCCTGACCCTCCCTTCTATCCTCCATGGTCCTTTGTGCATGCCCCTGCACCCTCCTTCTTGCCCATCATAGCCATCGTGCTGCCACTAACCCTCCCGCTTGCCATGCATGGTCTTCTGTGCTGCCACGGCCCCTCCCAACCTCCCTGTGTGTTCATCCAGCTGCCCCTGACCCCCTCCCACCTTCCCTCCACGGTCTGTTTGTATGTCATTATAGTCTCACTGTTGCTCTCCATGGTGTGTCTTGCTTCTAGTGCCCATCCTGCCTGACCTCCATGGTTATCTTGCTGTTCCTGCCCTGCCTCCTTGCCCCCAGCCCTCTGTTTCCATGTGCAGACCCCTATTCCCTCCGTTCTGACTTGTCTGTTCCATTGTAATGCCCCTGATCCGTCCTTCTTGCTCTTTATGGTCCACTATGCTGCAGCTTTCTCTCCTGTCTGTCCATTATGGTCAGCTAGCTACCATTGGCTCTTTCCCGTCTCTTGTCTGTTGACCATGTGCATGGTCCTGTCCCCTCACCTATTGCTTTCTATGGAAAGTTGTGCAGCACTCCCATCCCGCATGCCCTGTGTGGTGTATTGTGCTGCTGCAAACCCTGATGACTGCCCTGTAGGGTCAGTTTGGTGCAGCTCTCCATGTCCCTCCTGTCCTCTGTTATCCGAGTAAATGTCCCTACCCCAATTCCTCCTGCCTTCCATGATCCATTGTTCCATACTTGCTAACATTGTGAACTTGGTAAGAGGGAGATTTTGAAAAAAACTGGGGTATTGATTTTTCCCTTTGACTTACATTGAAAAAGAGGAGATTGTAGACAGGAGATAGATCAAATAAAGCCCATTTGGGCTTAAAAACATTGGACGTTTCCTGGCTGAATCGAGTCTGTTGGCTGTACTACCACTGTCTCTTCCTTCTGCCCACAATGGTCTATCATATTGCCACAGCCTCGCTTGCCAGTCCTATGTTGTTGGTTTGTTGCCCCTGTCCCCCTTTCCACTGCCCCCATAGTCTGTTGTGCTGCCACTGCCCTTCCTGCCTGCCCAGTGTGGTCAAATGTTGCAGAAATCAACGAAAGACCATTATTTGCATGTAAAAGGGTCTCTAACTTAAAGAACAGGCTTGTTAGCACATATGAAGAACCTAAGCTCCCCACAATTCATTGAATGCTCCAACTTACCAGTGGTGGGACATTAAAAATTCAATAACTGCGTTGCATGTAGCACAACTCCAACAACAAAAAGTTTCAAGACTAATGGTCAATGTTTTCAAATCAGAAACTTCTCTAATTCCACCACAAATAATGTTATATACAGTATTGAATGCCCATATTTTTTACTTTATATTGGTAAACCAACCCAACAGTTATGGAAACGTATAGTCCAACACCAATCTAGAATTTGGTGCAAGATTTAACATGCCCCATTGGTTGCCCACTATAGACTAAAGAACCTTTCAGGAAAAGGAAGGAAGTAATGGGTTATTAATATGGTAAAACCATCACTAATGTCAGCAAACCTTGACCGTATGCTCACCATTAGAGAACACCACTGGATTTGTAGAACAGACAATGTACAAAAAGGTTTAAATGTTGCTGTTAAATGGCAAACATTATCCCTTGTCTGCTGAAGTTTTGGTTATATGTCCCTTAGACGCTATAGCTTTGTAAAGCAATGAACCCTTTTCTCCAATCATCGATCTAACTCAATGACAATATGATAAGTGATACAGACAATAGATTTTGTAGATTATTTTGTCCATCGTGTATATGTTACAGATGTTCTCTCTATGATAAATCTAACAATTGTGTTCAAAGTTTGTGAATATGATAATCAACATGAAGTTTGACATATTGTATGCTCATGTTTACAAACCATGCCTCAAATGTTCCTAATGCATATTACAAAACAACATCTAAAGACCCTGTTTGCCTTACATTCCTAATTGCTATCTTTACTAACACTGATAACAAATTGAAACACTGTATAGCTATTCTGTCTTTTACATATTTTCATCAACTTTAATCCTTTAATCAACATTTAATCCTTTCAAGAAAACATGATATTTGATGCTAAAAATATCTTGGTTGTATGACATAATGGCATTATTTTTGCTTATGAGCATTTTAAAATGGCAGATTACCTTTTTATATAGCTAACGTACCAACACAAGGTTCGTGGACAGTTGTGGTACTGGTTGTCTTACACAGTTAAAAATTAAAGATGTTTCATGAACATCCTTTAATTAAAAGCATTGATTCTGTAGGTTCTCAAATAGGATTGATGTATTTAGTGATTGCAATTCAAGTAAGTCTTGTTTCATGTATAGTTCACACATTCCAATATGACTGACAAAAAAGAAGTCTTGCAATTACCCTGTTCTATAAATACGCCTATTTCCGGTACCTATGATGGCTTATAATGTTTTTTCAAATACCGAGAGAGACAGTGTGACAGACGCCACTGCCTAGGTGCTAAGTACGTTTCTATCTTTGCATATTTATCTAAAAGTTAACAAGCCTATTGTCAAGATTTCAGTGGATCATTCTTAAGACTGCATTGTTAGTTGTCTGCGGTCAATATTCCATGGCATATCAAGCATTAACAATGACGTGATTACACCTATGTTAATATCTTATTGAGCAAGATTTTTAATTTAAGAAATCTGTTTTAACCAAGCAAGGTTCAGTTACGGTTTATATTTCCTTGTGATATTAAGCCTTTTTTTTTCTTTTTTTTTTTGGTCCTCATCTCACCTTTCAAGCCTCTGCGGGTCTTATGAAGCCGCCTTCATGATCTGTCGCCCCTACGGCTTACCGCACTCGCTTAGGTCATCCGACCAGTCCCATTGTTTTGTTAGGGACCCTGGTGTAATTATAAGACCAATGATGTTTACAGTAGTCTTAACTCCTTACCCCAGCACACGAGGGGGTGCCAAATGTTCGAAATCTTGTCCTGCATGCCCTCATACTCTAGTCGTGCCATAGAGAATGCTGCTTTAAGCCAGTCTTCCCTTTGCGGGGGCAGGGGGTCTTTCCTCCTCTTACACACTTCCATTCTAGCCAACAATATCAAATACAATAGTAGACCCCTATCTTTCTGCGAGAAGTTCTGGCAGAGGCGACCATCGTCTCCAAAGAGCACCAGTTGCATATTAATCTCTATGATGGTATTAAAAATGTCCCGTAAATTGTCACCCACATCAGTCCAGAATCTTGCAAGTGTTAAACACTCATAAAAAATATGTAGGTCATTGGCAAGAGGTGCCGCACACCGGGGGCATTTGGGGGCAGGGTCAGTGGCGAACTTTCTCAATTTTTACAGGGGTGTAGTAGAGTCTATTGATGACAAAGAAATGTTTTTTTTTAAACAGGCAGGCTTAACAGATCTGTACAGGGTCTTTAATGAAGATTCATACAGAAAGTCTGCTGATGGCCCAAGTGGGGTTTCCACCATACTGCGGCGAGGGCAGGTGTCTCGTGGTCCTCGACCTCCAACAAGCTGTTGTACCACACAGAAATTTCCTTGTTAAATGGGTATATCCCTTGCATCCGACCTGCAATCTCTCTTTTTCCGCTGGTCTCCCACTTTTCTGCCTCATACCATGATGTTAGCTGTATGTATTTAAATCTTGAGAGCTCCGGTCCGACCTTTGCCCTCAGGTACTCCCAGGGATATATCCCCCCAGAGTCTAACAATTCGGACCAGATTCTGATACCTGCCCTCTTTATCGGCAATGCCAAACTATCTTGCAAGCAGTCCGGTGTTCCTGGTGCATCCCACACAGGGGCATTTTCAGAGTAGTAACCAATGCCCAGCTACGCCTGAGCCTGCACCATAACTCCAAAGCTGCCCTTAAAACTTTCAGACGCACCCTCTTGAAGAACCTAGGTGACCCACACTTGTACAGAAACGCCTCGCCATCTCCTCCCCCTTCCGCCCGCACCATTTCGCCCAAAAGCCTCCCCCAGGCTGATTCCCCAGGTTTCACTAGCAGCATCCGTATGCTTTTAAACTGGAATGCTGCTGCGTACAGCCTAACATCTGGACGGGCTAACCCACCTTTTTTTAATCTGCGTCTGAGTTTTTTCCACGCCAGGCAAACCCCTTTATTGCCCCAGATGAAACTGCTGATCTTACTCTGTACTTTCATCAGACTTTTGCTAGGAAATGTTAATGGGATTGAGGAGAAGAGGTAGGACAACTTAGGAAGGATAACCATCTTTACTAAGTTGGTTTTCCCATAGATGGTCAGAGGGAGATTCCTCCATCTGCTAAATAGACTATCTATTTCCTTTACCACCCTCTTGAGGTTCAACTCGGGTATCTTTTCAACTTCCTTCACTACATAAATCCCCAAGTATCTCATCTCTTCACTTACTGTCCCTGGCCACTCCAGATTCCAACACATCACCTCTGTCTTAGTTTTATTAACAAGAAACCCGGAAAGCAATCCAAACTCACACATATACTCTTCCACCCTCGTGATAGCTGTATCTGGGTCACTTGTGTACAGTATTAAATCGTCGGCATACAGAGCTATTTTTGAGGTATATTGTTCTGATCTAAATGGATAGATAGTATCATCCAGTCTGAGCATCTGAGCCAATGGTTCCATGTACAAATTAAACAAAAGAGGCGATACCGGGCACCCCTGCCTAGTTCCTCTCTGAATGTTAAAACTCGCCGTAAGGAACCCATTTAGAAATATTCGGGCAGAGGAACCCTGATAACAGTTCTGCAAGGTTTGTATAAAAATTGGGCTAAAACCCATAGCCTTCAGCACCTCCCATAGATATACCCAGCAAACTCTATCGAAAGCCTTGGCCGCGTCGACAGCGACGACGGCCAAGGGTTCTGTCCTCTGGATGGCCAGATCGATGTTACCAATAAGGAGCTGTGTTTGTTCCTGGATATATCTACCAGCGACAAACCCTTTCTGATCTGGATGTATTAACTTTGGTATCAGTTTGGCCAATCTCCCTGCTAAGATGCCCATAAAGATCTTATAATCGGCATTTAACAGGGAGATTGGACGATAAGAGTCTGCCTTTTTTGGATCCTTGCCAGGTTTTAATATCAGAACTATTATTGCCTCTTTCCAAGTGTTAGGGACCTTTCCAGTTAAACTATATATTGAATTAAAGGTTTCTCCCAGTGCTTCTAAGAGCTCCCGTTTAAGATGTTTATATATTTCATTTGGGAGTGCATCTGAACCAGCAGCTTTTTTGTTCTTAGATTTATTTATCCGAGCTGCAATCTCCTCTGACGTAAAAGGGGCATCTAATTTGTTTTTGCTTTCTTCTGAAAGTGTGGGGAGTTGTTTATTGCTAAGGAATGACTGAATCAAACTTGGCAGGGGAACCAGGTCTTCTCTATATAGCTCTGAGAACATGGAAAGAAGACAGGTCTGTATATCTTCGGTCTTATTTGAAATGTGCCCGCTGGTATTAATTTTAAGTTCTTTTATATCATTCCTAGCTCGGTCAGACCTGGCTTTCCATGCTAATAAGGCGCCTGCCTTTTCCCCATATTCATAATTTTGCATTCTTCTGGTATCCCACTGCGCCCTACATTTAGCTTCTAGTCTCCCTCTATATTCTGATCTTGCCTCTTCCAACTTCCTCAAAATCTGTATGAGTTGCTCCCGGTCCCCGTTACCAACACTGTCTCTTTCTTTCTCCAAGCCACTTATCTTCCCTTCAATACCCTTTAGTGCTCCAGCTTCGATCTTATTTTTATAACAGATAATTCCGTGGAGTTTCCCCCTAAGCCAGGCCTTATAGGCGTCCCACACTATATCGGGTGTTGTAGAGCCTGAGTTCAGTAAGAAAAACTCCAAGGACGGGGCCTGCACAGCGGCAATCACCTCAGGGTCCAGCAACTTGGCCCTGTTAAGGGTCCACCTTGATGCTTGCCGCTGTACCTCCTTGATCTGATATACAATATGTAGGGGTGCGTGATCAGACAAGTGACTCGGAAGAACTGAAATCTCCCCTATATTGGCTAATGAGCCTCTATCTAAAAAATATAGTCAATCCTGGAGGAATGACAGTACTTTTTGCTATAGAAGGTAAAACCCTTCTCGTCGCCTTTTATTTCCCTCCATAGATCAACTAGGTCCATAACGTGGATCATGTTAACTAATGCCCGACGTACCTTCACTGCACCTTTGTAGTGACTTAAATTAGATCTATCCTTGAGGGGGTCTATCAGGACATTAAAATCTCCCCCATCACGTATGGTGGAGGCTCCAGCATCAGCACAGATTGTAGTTTGTGGATATAGGCTGGATCGTCCGAGTTTGGACCGTAAAAAGAGGCACAGACCATATCATGGTTTTCAAATGCTAATGTAACGGTCAACCATCTACCAGAGAAGTCTGACTGTGCTTTTTTTATATTGCAGGGCAACCCTTTTTTTAATTCATATGGCGACCCCTCTATTTTGGGCTGTTTGTTTTGAGGCACCAAAGCACTTTACCCACGTAGCCTTTGAGAAAATTGCGGTGCTTTCTTCATGGCTCAGGTGTGTCTCCTGTAACAGACATATTTGTGTAGTTGATAATTCTAAATGTTTATGGATAAGCCTCTGCCTCCGAGGGCACCTTAAACCATTAACGTTCCACGAGACAAATATTATCCCTCTATTTTTTAAAGTCGCACCTGCCATCATCCTCTTTTCCTATGTGTAAGCATCTACCCTTTTTTGAGGCAAGAATTGACAAAGATGTACAAAAGGTTTAGATGAGGTCGAAATTTTTTTCTTTTTTCCCACTGCACCCCCACCGCATGCCCCCCCTCCTACCCAAACCTCCCCCCCTGACCCCGTGCCCCCTCTACCCCTGAGGAACCCTCCCTACTAATAGGCAAAAGCCTATTTAGCCATCTGCCCCCCCCCCATGGAGCAACTGTATAATCACAGTTATATGTTTAGAAACAGTTCCTACTAATTACACATCGTTTTAGTTGAAGACCCACTTAATCTGTCTTAATCTATTTCGCTCCCTGCCCCTCTTTTCTGTCTCTAATCCTAGCTATAAGAGCGTCAGCTTCCTCTCCTGACCTGATCTGGTGCATGTGATTGTTCCACGTTACTCTCAACTGTGCCGGAAACTTTAACTGTGCCTTGGCTCCTAGGCTGTTCAACTCCTCCAGTCTTTTTCCCAACTCCCACTGCCTTGCTGCAGTAATGTGTGATATATCAGATCTTATATAGAAGGTAAAGGGGTTAGAGCTGTTGAAGTGTATGGAGCCTTCTTTTAATGCGGTGGAGAGAATCTGTTCTTTTATGGAGTATGTCAAAAAGTTAACCAGAATTTTTCTGGGTTTCGGCTTTGTGGGATTTCTCCTAAAAGGGTCACGATGTATGTCGTGCAACAGATCCACCTCTGGTATATGTTTTAATACTGTCCCCTTCAGTAAAGATATGACAAACCCCTTAATGTCACCCCCCTCCAAGGACTCCGGCACATTCAAGATTCTTAAGTTATTCCGACGCGAATAATTTTCCAGGAACTCAATGTCTTCCTTGAGTTCCTTATTCTGTGCAGACAGCTTAGTGACGTCTGCTTCGGTAGTGCTCATCGACTCCTTGATCTTAGGAAGCTCCAACTCCATTGCCTCAGTCCTGAGAGTAACTTCATCTACCCTCTTGGTCAGTTCCTCACATGAAGCCTTTATTGCTGCTTGGTTGGCCTCAGATACTATAAATCTGTTGGCCATCTCGGCTTGATTGGTTTCCGATACTGTAAACCTACTAGTGATTTCTTCCTTCATGGCCAATAGTATAGCGGCCAGCGTGCCTGCATTTGCATCTGGTTTATCTGTATGAAACTCAGCACCAGTACCTGAACTGTCAGAGGGGTCAGACTGATACTTTGAAGCATCTTGTGTTATGTTTGGCATATATATGCTTCTGGACGATACTATGACGTTCTGCGTGACGCTTGGGCCTTCCTCCTCTAGTGCCGAATATCGATTGGTTAAACCGATGTCTGGATGTACTATTACCTCCATATCTACTGGGGCAGAACAGTTGTCAGTGCTGTTCCCATCGGCACCTCCCTGTATCGATCCCCCTAAGGTGTTTATCTCTGGGAAAGCTGAGGTAGACTGGGAATACTGGGGGGGCTGGATACCTTGACTGTTCTGAGCAGGCTGAGTGTTAGATGTATGCTGGGCAGATCGAGCTTCCAAGGGGTGGCAGCTGGAAGCAGAGGTTGTAGTAACAGTGCTAGACATTACTTTATAATAAGTTTTAAGTGAGGGGGTAACTTTTATATTTGCCTCTGCCACTTTTGCTCCTTTATTTTTTCCCCTGCTTTTGGTGTTTTTAGGGCTTAAATACTCTTCAGAGGTGTTCAGCCTGGTTTTCCCCCTTCTTGCCCGTTCCTTTACATCCAAAATAGGGGGTGAAATGCGCAGTGGATAAACAGATTTTCCCTTGGATGAATTAAACACTGTTCTGGCTCTTAATGTGTACCTGTTTCTTTTCTCGGGGAACTGGCTTTCCTCAATGCTACTGGCTCCAATTGTACTCTCTTTGCCACCGGCGCCTTTGCCCTTGTCACAGCCACCCTCCACATCCATACACCTTACCGAATTACTCGTGAGGTATTAGCACCCGGTTGGAGAGGGTTAAATCCTCTGAGAGCGCTCCCTCGGCAGCTCTCTGCCTCACGATTTGCACAGCTTGCACTGCTTTGCTCCCATGTCAACACGCTACTTGCGGTTTTTGACGCTACTTCTCTCGCCGCCTCAACTCCGAAAAAACTCCCGCTGGCTCTGCCACCATTGATCCGGAACACCAACAGAGCGGAATAGTGCCTCCTCCGCAGCCTGGCCGCCTCTTCCCACAGCCAGTGCCGGTTCCCAGAGACGTCCTCGCCGACCCCCTCGCGCCGTTCGCGCTGGTCTCTGCTCCAGCCACGCATGTCCTCGCTGGCCTCTCGCCGCGGACCAACTGACGTATACCAAGATCCGGGGGCATACTCGACCAGCCAGCTACCGTTACGGTAAAGTCCGATAAGTTACATACAAGAGTTGATATAGGGAGAGATAAAAGTTATGCAGAGAGTGCAGGGTGTTGCAATACTGGTCTATAGATACTACATTCTTAATGCAGGTAAACTAGCTACTCCATGGGAAGAGGAAGGTGACTACGGCCGTTCAGCTAGCGGCCGCCATGTTCCTCCCAGTGCACACTCCCCCATCTCCCAGTGCACACTCCCCCATCATTGTGTATTAAGCCTGAATAATTATGTATTGCATTTATGTTGGCACCTGACCGAGCAAGACTTTCATTCTGGGAAATCCGCTTTAACCAATTGATGTAAAGTTACAAAAGTTACAATTACACTACTGTTTTTCTACTCATCAGTAATACGGGTAGCAACTTTTATAGTTACGGTTGTAAACATTAACGCTGCCACTATTTATGTCGATTAGACTCATTGTGTTAGAAAATATCTCACTCAACAGTTTATCAATTATACTGCTGTTTCTCTACTCATTAGAAATATTGGCAATACCCACTACAGCTACATTTCTTTTTTAAATATTAATTATGTCACACCTGTGGTTTACTGATTTTCCTGACCACTTGACAAAATGTGCATGTCGACTTGTGACATTTGTTCTAAAGCTATGAACTCCCAGGCAAGATAACAAATGTTTCAAACCAGTAGATCTATAGGACTGTACAACAGTGTGGTCGAAATACTTCTCCTGAAGGATTTACCTAAACTGCTGATACATATACTGTCTATCTTTTTAAAACTCGACAGTCACTATATTCATAAATAACATCCTGTGTATTCTTTACAGAAACTCGTATGTACTATAATTGAATTCTTCTATGGAAGGCCACTTCATCTCTATTTTAAGTATTGCAACCTCCATCAATAAATGAAATGTATCTTTACAGTAACAGGATTTCATCCCCGTTTGATTTTACAGGTCTACTTATATAAAATTTTAGGTGACCGTATTGAGATATTTTTGGGACCTTGAAATTATTGACCAGTAAGGCTCTGTTCATTTATTCAGAACTACTTTCTGAGGTTAGGTATAATCTTTATAAAAGTCTTAATATGATCTTGGTATATATATACCCACTTTTTGATACTGTCATTTTTTACCTCCCTCTTATTAACTAACAGCTGGTGCTTTAAAGTCTATCAAAATGAGTCCAACTTCCTATAGAATCTACTTTTGTCTCACTATTTTCCGGGTGTCTATCTGATAATTGATTATTCATTGGTGAGTTGTGTTCATTTGATAAGTTATCTTTTTAGAGAGGTCGAGGATTCTCACAAGATTTATTTTTGTTTTGTTCTGAAGATAGTATCCTGGATATACTACGATGAAGACCGAAACGTTGACGTATAACCCATTCTTCCCTTTAGTTACTGTTAAATGTATTGTTTTGGGCTTTAGATCCTATGTATAGTGATCCAGTGGGACACTAACCTGCGGCCAATATTCACTTAATACTCATTTGGGCCCATGAACTACACTCACTCATAATCAGGTCGATGAACCCCGCTGGGGATTAATTTTAGGGCTAATTCTTTATGTCCGTTTGCCTCTCAGTCTTGAGCCTGTTTAATACTTAGCCCTTTTCTTTACAAATGGATCAATTGTAGTTGATTTTATTTGGTAATTATGACAATGAAGCGTTTACCTATTCTGCTCATTAAACAACCACTGACTCGGATAAGGTTTAAAGGTTTATCTGGATTATGTCATGAGGATCAAAGACAAATTACAGTGTTAACTCCATCATTCTTAAGAGGTAATGTTCAATTTATCTAAGTCAAATTATCATTTTCAATGACAAGTACCTCAGGAAGCAGGATAGAGAGAAAAGTCACATTGACACAATACACAGATTTATATTTACCTAGGATGGTGCAAGATCTGTCCCCTCTGGCAAGAGTTATGGGCCCCTTAGGAAATTCAGGTAATAGGTTCAGGACAGGAATAGCACAGCACAGGTAGCCTCTTCTGGATTCGACGCCTGCGTCTCACCCCTCTCTGATGCTAATTTCCTCCTCGATTCCTCCGCGATCTTCTTTCTAATTCTATTACCTCCTCGATTCTTCCGCAATCTTCTTTCTAATTCTATTTGCTTGAAAAATTTCTAAGTCTGCTTCTTTTAGGTATTTCGATCAGCATTCGGACAGCATCTCTATCTCTCACGGTTCTGGCAGCGACTGCAGCAACTAATCTAACTAACTACCCAATTAAAACTTTTTAATGGCATGTTCCACCCCTAAATGTTTCAACCTTATGAAACTCCTAATTCTGATTGGACAAGCTGCGGGGATGCTAAGTTTAATACTTTTCTCAGGAGCATAGTCTTCTGTTCCCGCCCATTCATTTGTTTCTCCCAAGCTTTATTTCCCACCCATGTTCATAATGCATTAATAACAATGTATACAGTTTTCTACAGTTGTCCATTGAGTCTTCAGGATGTTCAGCTGGTTTCCAGGACATGTAGAAAGAGTGTACTTGGCCGGGTTCCAATACTTGAGCTCATGACTCCGGAGTTGTCTCTTCCGCGCAACGCGGGTGTCAGCCCTTAGCTCTCTTTAAGGCCCAAATACGAATTAATAGGTCAAAGAGACAAATTATTAGATTCAAATAAAATGATATCACTGTATACCACTTATCTCTACTATAATTCCATTTAATTATAAAGACTTTATGCATTAGCACTTAGTATATAACACAGTTTAGTTTCAGCTGAGCAGATGCCTAGCATGTGAGTTCTTAAGCAACCATTTTAGCTCTTACTGCGCAGAAGCAAAATGTTCCCTCTATACGTTAAGACATCATGTATCTGACGCATGCGCAGTTTAATTTCCCATGTTAGCAGCCATCTTTAATTCCACTCGGGGTTACTGGTTAGTAAAACACATAGGCAAGCTTCCCCCTTTTCTAGAAAGTATAAAATGTCATGTAAAATTAGTATTACGAACGTTCTTAATAATTTATCACATGGTTATATGAGAGGATTATATCCGAGCAAGTTGCTTATTTGCGAATCCTTCCTCCATCAATAGTACAGACTCAATTTCCGACTGTGTGTAGATGGGTAGTTATACATTGATGACTTGTGTACCTTCATCTTTGATTTATTTGTGATTTTGTTATATCAATGTATGTGAGAAGTTTTTGTTTTTGTTTTTGAAACCCTATATTTTTTGCATTTTATATAAACCAAACCACCATTGATACACCCGGATACTATAATTTATTTACCAAACAAACCTTAAAAAAATTAATTCAAATAAGTTACGGTGTCAATTGATGACATCCTATGGATGATGTATTTATTAAAATAAAATTAATGTTCCAAATAAGTCCCTTTTAGGCATCTTTATCTGTTTAACTTTATGTTTATGTTACAGGCCCCTATCACATATATTGTCTTAGTGGTAACATATTATTTTGCATTCTGTATAAGAATATTATTATTTTTTTAATATTTAGCTAGAAGCCTCATGAAGGTATTTGGATGCCATATTTTGAGAAACATTTAATTGGAAGAATGTGAGTTCCCAGTAATGACATAACATCAAGTGAATTAAACATCCCAGAATGTAACTATAGGCACACACACACACACACACACACACAAACACATATTTATGCCTAGCCCAAAGCTTTAGTACAAAGATAGTTGTTATTCAGATAGCACATGTTCAAAGGTCAGTTGGGGTAATAATGGAACTGCATTACATGGTTAGTCTGTCCAACCTTATATTAGGTATTGGTAAAAATGGAAAATGAGTTGAATAATCATAAATTATTATTAGGATAGAAATACTCCTTTTTATGTGTACTTAAGTATCTATTTAGTAGGACTGCAATAAAATATGAGAATGGACGTGGTGGGCTGGTGGTGCACAATTGGTCAGATAATAAACATAAAAGAGATTTTGTGGCTGAATTAATTTGAGTGACCCAAGCTTCAGAAGGGGCCAGGAGCAGGTCTGGTTGAAAGAAGCATTTTTTGAAGCAAATTTGTCCTGATGGAAATGCTGCAGAAGGAAATATATGTCTAATGTATCCATGAAACGCTGCTGAAGGTTTGATGCGCAGGATGTTTTTCTATTCATCAACATTCCCAGTGGTATGCCTGGAACGCAGCGCCTGGTGCAGGTTTCCATGTGTACTACTGTGTGTGTGTCATGTGACAATACCCACTGGTGAATATATGACGTTACTTGCAAGCAAATAGTACGCATGGCATTATTACGAAGTTTTTACTTCACAATGACCATTAATTCGAAAGTTTATACTGAGCAATCATTTACTTTGCAAATGCATTCAAATGTACTTAAGATGCGTTTTCACCGCATTTAATTTATACGCATACCATTTGAACTCCTTTGGTGCACGTAGTAAGTACAAAAAATCTCTAATACGAACCTATCTCCTTTAAAGGGATGACAGGAAATTATGTTTTTTGGGTGAGGGAGTATAGCAAATGTAATTAAAAACCACTTTAAATGTTTAAAAAGTCACGTAATCATTAATGTACTTTAATATTTTCAACATGCTTTTAATAAATTAAATATGTCTTTTGGGTGGGTGATGTCAACGTCGCCAGAAGCTTCGCGGAGACAGAATCGCTGCTAGTCCCAAGCACCCTCTCCCTGGTGTCGCAGCGTAAATCTACTAAACCAGTGAGGGGGGGAAAAGGGAAGTGGAGAGAGAGAAGAGAAACTCCGTTTGCTGGCACCCAGGCTCAATCAGGATTCTTCTAGGTCTTCTGACTGCCACTTGGGTATCTAATGCACACATAAAGGGGAAGGGGGGGGGGGATTTTGAGAACAATGCACTTACACCTCTATTCACTCTATACTCTAGTAGGCTCTAATCCTACCAGCTAGCTGCGGAGTCTTCACCTCTCTTCTATGTGTTTGAATTGTATCTGGAGATTCTTTCTAGAAGAGAAAGACTATATTATAGACATCTATTAACCTATGAAATCTTCGAGGAATACTCAATTCAGCTTCTTCCTACCTTTTGAATACTCCAGGAAACTGCCTTAGTATTTCTGTTCTTTATCAGCAGGTTTTAAGCTCCGGATATATATACAATGCAGCGTTGGCAGGGTATCCTTCATTTTTTTTTTTTTTTTTTTTTTTTTAAGACCAGCGGTCCCAAACTTTATTTAGTTTCACAGAGGAGTTAAGCAGTAGTCATACAATGTCATAACAATGAAGCATTACTACAAACGGCATTTGGCCAGCAGTACACAATGACATGTCAATCATATATGAGTGAAAATAAACAATAGCCAGTGGAGATGCATTAGTGCGCAAGTGGCAGTGCCAGGAAATGGCTCGTGCTGCAGTGCTCGCGGCTCGTAGCACTGCGTAAGGACCAGAGTGGTCATGAAATCCAACAGTCATTGTTTTAAGTTGTGTTCCCCGTTTAGCACAGTAGTGAGCAAGGGCAGGATCATAACCCCCGTCGTCACATGGGTCGCTGGATTTCCGCCTTCTGTACTTGGAAGCATTCAGCTGGCATTGCGTGCTACGGAAATGGGGAGGGGGGGATCAAGCATTGG
Source organism: Lissotriton helveticus (assembly GCF_964261635.1). NCBI lineage: Eukaryota > Metazoa > Chordata > Amphibia > Caudata > Salamandridae > Lissotriton > Lissotriton helveticus. Next base: position 2,072,060,624 of record NC_136057.1, on the reverse strand, counting down.
CGTGAGTACAGCAGCAACAATCTCTGCGTCAACCAAAAGATATAACTAGGAAGTAAAAGAAGAGGGGGAGGGAGAAACATTTCAACAACTGTTGGACTAGTGTTTGTGCGTGTGGGAGTGAATCTAGAACCCTAGCTATGAGTGGTGCACCCTATATGGGCTGCGTAGGAGCGGGGGTAATTGAGGATGTGGTGTCGCTGCGCCTGCAGGGCGGTGGAGGGGGGGGCGGTGGGGGGGAAGGGCCACGGCGAGGAGCGGCAGGGGACATCTCTCGTTGTGGAGGGTCACAGCAGTCGGGGCAGGTAGTGGGGGGGGAAGGAAGGGGGGGAGCACGGACAGCAATTAACTGGGCCCTCTCTAGTCCGCGTCGGGATGGTATTCTATACCGACCTGGGCGCACGCCCGGTGGTACGCGATCAGGGTAGCGTCCCAGTCTTGGGCGATCGGATATTTCCGTAGGCCAGCGGTCTCCTCTCTGTGTAGAGACACACTCTCCGCACAGGCCCAGTTGCCAAGAGAGCGATGCCAGTCCGCAGGGCGCGGTGGGGCGGCACTTTTCCACCGTTTCGTGATGAGGCGTTTAGCCGTAATGAGGCCTAAGTCCCAAAAGCGCGCCCGTAGCTTGGTCTGCTTGGCCCTCTTGTAGAGTCCCAGTAGGCATACTTCCCACGTCTTGGGGAGAGTTGCGCCCGTGGCTGCCGTCAGCGTGTCAGCGACCGCTGACCAGTACGGGGCGAGGTGGGCGCAACTCCAGAGTGCGTGCAGGAAGTCCGAGTCTAGGAGGCCGCATCGGGGACCCGCCGATGAAGTGAGTCCGAAATAGCGATTCAGCTTGTCAGGAGACAAATACGCGCGGTGGATGATATAATATTGGATGGTTTTAAACCGCGCGTTGCGGGGAATATTTCTAGCGCCCGCTAATATCGCGGCCCACTGCTTATCCGTCCAGTCGGAGCCCCGGTCGGTCGCCCACTTCTCCCTCAGTCTTTGGGAGGAGAATTGGGTATGGCTGTGCAGTGCCTGCGCCAGCCAGTGTACTATATGAGACCCATCGCCCATCACGTGTAGGTACTGGATGAGTAGATGGGTGGGCGGTTCTTGGCTCATGTCACCCCATGCCTTCGTCAGCTCATGGAGGAGTCTAGCGTGCGCCAGGAACTGACCCACTGGCAGCTCGGTATCCGCGGCCAGGGTCTCGAAGGGCAACAGCACTCCGTCGCTATATAGGCCACTCAGGTCGTCTAAGTCTGCCGCAGTCCAGCTGCGTAGCTCAGTCGAGGACAGAATGCCAGTGCCCAGGGGAGTCCCTAGTAGAGGTAGGTTCGGAGCATAGGGCACTGTATCCCTGGTGAGTCTGAGGGCCCGTGCAAAGCACCGCCTCGCGAGCGCCACATGGACTTGTGTGGGGCGTCGCCCCTGCGTTAGGGGGTGGAAGAGTGTCAGCACCTGTGCGAGGGACAGGGTGGTGTCGGCCGTGGCCGTGTCTATCAGGTTCCTGCCGCCCAGCCAGTAAGCGACCCATTGTAGCTGGGCTGCTAAGTAATATAGCTCCTGGTTGGGGACAGCCAGGCCTCCAGCGTCCGTGGCCGCGTATAGGGTCCTTAACGCTACCCGGGGTCTCCCTTTGTTCCAAATGAGGCGCCTGGTGAGAGTTTCCAGCTCTCTGAATATGCGCGTTGGCACATACACTGGCAGGTTGGCATAATAATAAAGGAGCCGGGGGAGCATTATCATTTTGGTTAGCGCCACTCTGGCCGGCACATTCAGTGGGAGGGAGTTCCAGAACGTGACCTGGGCCGTGAGCGAGGATATAGCCCTCACCAGGTTGCCCTCCAGGAGATCCACTGGGTCACGGTATATCAAGATCCCTAGGTACCTGAACACCGTCGGGTGCCACCGGAGCGTCACCCCCATCATGCGTACCTCACATTGCGGCATCTCGCTACTGAATGCGTAGGTTCCCGATTTGGCCCAGTTAACGTGGAGCCCCGACATGTCTCCGAACGTTCGGAAGATGTCTGTGATTGCCTCGGGTATGCGCGTGAGATCTCTGATGTACAGTAATAGATCGTCGGCATACAGAGACACCGAGTGTGTGCCGTCTGCCAGTGGTATGCCCCATGTGACGCCGGAGGTGCGGAGCAGTTCCGCCAACGGCTCCATTGCCAAGGCGAATATCATAGGGGAGAGGGGGCAGCCCTGTCTGGTACCCCGCCCTATGCGGATCCTGTCAGAGAACAACCGTCCAGTCCGGACGCGTACCTCGGGCGCTTGATAGAGGAGCCCCACCATCTGGATATAGGGTTCGCCTAGTTCATATTTCTCGAGGACTCGGAGGAGGTACGGCCATTCCATAGAGTCAAACGCCTTTTCAAGATCGAGCACGATACACCCCGACCGTGGCCAGGTGGGGGTCGCAGACCGTTGGATCTTAAAAAAACGGCGTAGATTGTAGGACGTGCTCCGGGTGGGCACAAAGCCATTTTGATCAGTGTGTACCAGTGTGGGGACCAGCGGTGCAAGCCTCCGAGCTAGCGTCGCTGCCAATATTTTGTAATCGGTGTTGAGAAGCGCCAGTGGTCTGTATGAGCCGAGTTCGTTCGCATCTCTACCCGGTTTCAGCAGAGAGACCACGTTAGCTTCGTTTAGGGACGCCGGGAGTTCAGCATCTTCCAATGCCGCCTTATACATTCTCAGCAGTTCCGGTATTAACACCAGTGAGTAGGCTTTATAGAACTCTGCCGGGAGTCCATCGGGGCCCGGTGCTTTGCTATTGGAGAGGGAGAAAATCACTTCCCGTAATTCCTCACCGGTGAGCGCAGCGCCCAGCTCAGTCTGGTGGGCAGCAGTAGCTGTTGGGAGCCGCAGAGTCGTCAGATAGTCCGTGATCTCCACCACAGTGGCCCGCAGCCGCGAGCTATACAGGGACCTGTAATGTGACGTAAACGCCTCATGGATCTGTGTCTGGGTGTAGACCTCGACACCCTGGGTCGTGCGGATCGACAGGACCGACGCGGAATGCGTGTCTTGTCGTATCAGCCAGGACAGCAGCCTGCCAGGTTTATCCCCCGCGCTGTGTGTGCGCGCGGAGTGCGCTGCGAAATTAACGTTCTTTAGGCGCTCCATCAATACAGCGTGATCCGCCCTGGCGGAAATCAGTTGGGAGTCATCGCCTCTCGTCGCCTCCCGCTCTTTATCTAGTAGCGCCTCCTCCGCTCTTACCAGATCCCTTTCCACCTGGCCTCGCAGGCCCGCCTGCACACCAAGGCAGTCTCCCCGGGTAACCGCCTTAAAGGCGTCCCACTCGGTCCTCGGGGAGGAGGTCGAGTCGTTGTTGTCTTCGAAATATTGTATGATTCTCCTGGACATCTCCTCCCGGAATGGTGTGTCGAGTAGGAGATCTGGTTGCAAGCGCCATGTGGGCACGGGTGGACGTGGGCGCTTCCTTCCATATACCAGTGTGTGCGGGTTATGGTCCGAGTGCGTCCGTCCCAGGTAGTCTGCGTCTGTCACGGAGGGAATCAGGTCGCGGGACAGCATGTATCTATCTAACCTGACATGTAGTGAGTGGGCTCCCGAGTAATAGGAATACACCCGGGCGGTGGGATTTCTGACTCGCCAGGCATCCTGTAAGTTCCATTGTGTTGCCCAATCAAGTAGGGCTCTGGAAGTTGCCTGCGCTGGAGCAATTGCTGCTGGGGGGGCCGAGCGGTCAAGGGAAACATCTAGTACGCAGTTGTAATCCCCACCCATCACCAATGGTACGTCCGGCCAGGGCGCAATTACTGCCGACAAGCGCGCGAAGAATTTCCCCTGCTCCACATTAGGTGCGTAAATGGAGGCTATGACAATCTGATGCCCGTCTAGTCTGCCCTGTATGAAGACATAGCGCCCCTCAGTGTCGATATTGCTATGTGTGAGTGCAAATGGAACCCCGGGCCTAACCCAGATCAGGGTCCCCCGTGCAAACGCTGAAAAGGTTGTGGCGAATATCTGCCCCCTCCACCTGCGGCGAAGTGCGGCTACCTCAGTGGCGACCAGGTGTGTCTCCTGTAGTAGTGCAATCTGGACCTGATGTCTCCTAAGGTATGAGTACACCTGGTATCTACGTGAGGGTGTGTGCATGCCCCTGACATTCCAGGTACAAAATTTAACCGTAGCCATCACAGTGTTCATTGCGCCCAAGCACCCGTCCCCCCCTCCCCGGTCCCCAGCCCGCCCCACCCACACACGTACAGCAGCCGCGAACAGTGACCATGTTTTCCCCTCGCCCTCTTCCACAGACCCAGGGATGCACGCTGTAACACTCCAGTGTCAACACTAGTCTCAAAAGGAAGAACTTTAACAGAAACTTAATACCAAAAGGGCAACAACAGAACAAGTCGTCACCCAAACGCTCTATCGAGCTTAATCAACCCGTTAGTTCAATGGGGGGATGACGAAGTTCAGCACTTGGGTGGAACAAGTTAGTTCAAATCGCCAAGAGAGCCGTGGCGGCTCCCCACCACGGGCATTGTTTCAAAGGGCACCAAAAAGTCAGTGGCAATGTCCGCAGACAGGTCAGAGTTCCCAATGTTACTGGTCTCGGATAGCCCGCCCCAGGGGGGGGGGGGGGATCCCATCAGTTATTCCCTCGGGGGGGCACTCACCTCTAGGGGTCCGTCCACCCCGCCAGATTTATTGTTCCCGGTGGTGTGCCAGTGGAACCGCTCCGGCTCCTCTCCCGGTGTCACGGCGGTTCCGTGACGGGCCGGCAGGCGAGGGGTTCGGGTGTAGAGCTTAGATCCCGGAGATGGGACTGGACGCAGCTGCCGGGGTCTCCAGAAGTGCCGATGTGGATCTCCGATTGGGTCAGCTTTGGAAGTGAAGAAACTGTTCCAAAATGCCAGTTGCAGTGGCCTAGCCAGGGCTAGGCCGATGAGGGTTGCTTATATTATCTGATCCGATGTTTGGGGTGTGACATCCGGTAGGCCCTCTGTATTCGGGTCATCTGGCAGTCCGTACATGAAGTCGTCGTCTTCGCTCCCGCGTGATCTTGGGCTTGCGTTGGAAATCAGGATGGGTGATTGTGACCCGCTGATCTCAGCTGCTATTCGGATGGCCTCTCGTTGTGCAGACTGCATTTGCTCTGGAGTGGGGCCAATTTCCGCGCCCGTGGTCGGCGACTCGACCCTCGAGGCGTGTCGTTGTCTCCGCCTGCGCGTACCTCGGTTTCGGCGTTGCTCCTTCGGCGCGGGTTCGTAGTTCGCATCTACTCCCGAATCCAGCCAGGCCGCCGCCGCCTCTGGAGTATCGAAGAAGTGGGTTTTGTCCTGTGCCACCACTCTGAGGCGTGCTGGGAACAGCAAGGAGTACTTGAGAGCCAGGCGTCTGAGCCGTTGTTTCACCTCGAGGAACGATTGACGTCGGCGTTGGACTTGTATGGTATAGTCAGGGAAGAACATCACCTTGGCGTTGTCTACCTGTACGTCCGACAGTTTCCGCGTCTCGCGGAGAATGGCATCCCGGTCACGGTAGTTCAACACCCGCATGAGCATTGGCCTCGGGTTGGAGCCCTCCGGGGGTGGACGGGATGGTACCCTGTGCGCTCTTTCCACCACAAAGTGTGGTGACAGTGTGCCTTCCGGCAGTAGCTCTCTGAGCCAGGTCTCCATATGTTCCGCTGTCTCCCTCCGTTCCCATCGTTCCGGCAGGCCTACTATGCGTACATTGTTTCTTCTGGCCCGTCCTTCTGCATCCTCTGCTCTATCCTCGAGGAACTCCACCCGGTTGAGCAAGTCACGGACGTGCTTATCCGTCTGCGCCAGCTTGGGTGTGGTCTCTGCCATCGTTTGTTCCAAGGTCGTGGTGCGGTCGGACAGTTTCTTGTGATCCGCTCGAAGGAGCGTCAGGTCCACAGCCACCTTATCGATCCTGTTCTCTAGTGACGTACGGGTTAGCTGCATGGACTCCTCCAGGCGTTCCATGGCCGCCAGCATAGTGTCCAGTTTGGAGGCGGTTTGGTCAGTCTCTGTGTTCTTCACCATCTTTCCTTTGCTCAGAGTCCCACCGGTGCCGGTCTTTGCTCTGGTCCCCCCTGACATGTGGGTGGTCGCACAGGTAGGTAGCCGAGTGGGCAGGCTCTCGCGATGAACACTGTTGGGGCCTGTGCGCGCTGGCCTCTTCTGGTCAGGCAGTCTGCTCCGCCCGTGCCGGGTGGCGTGTGGGCCGCGAGGCAGGAGGGGGGGACCACTGCACCGCAGGACTACAGGATTTGGTGCTACGGCACCGACTGGGGAGGACAAGACAGCAGTCCTTTGTCTGACACGAAAATCCCCAAGTGTATCAGCCGTCACTGCGAATGTCTCTAATGCAAAGGACCTCTCGGCCGCGCCTTGCGGTGGTTTTCCAGGTCGTGCCGTCTGGTCCCTCCGGTTGCGTCTGTCCTGCGGGCCTGGGAAGGCACGCTCCGCCTGGCGATCCCAGACGCCACCAAGCGTTGTGCGGGGGCACCGTAAAGTTCAGTACCGGGGTGGCTGAAGCGGAGTGTGCGGGGCTGCTCTGGGTTCTCACCCGCGTGGGCCCGGGAGGTCCCCCTAGTGTAGGGCCGATTGTCAGATGGGCCGCCTCAACGTGGCCGCAGTTTGCGCGTCGTGTGGGCCGGGCTCCTCGGTATTAGACGGGTCCGGCGTTGACCAGTGTCTATTCCTGGGCAGTGGGCGGGTACAGGTATCCTGGAGATAGGGCCTCACAGCCCCCGTTGCTGGTCGTTCAGGCCCAGAGGCGATGTCGACAGTGTGGGTCTCCACACAGTGGAGCACGATCGTCCTCCGGCGTCCGCCAGGTTTGGCGGGAAGTCTCCAGCGCCGGCAGGTGAGGTAGGTCAGTGGCACTGGGCGCTGTGGGCCAGTGTGGCGTGCCTGCTTGCAACCTCTGGGATCCCTGAGCAGAGGGTTCGCCGGGGGGTATCGGGCGTGGCGATGCGGTCTCCACCCCCTTGCTGGGCCTGTCTCTAGGCGGTGGGTGAGTGTGGGGGCCCGGGGGGCAGAGCGGGCCAGCCCTCGCTGTAGCCTGCCGGGAACCAGGGATAGCGCTGTCCGAGTGGGCCCCCAAACGGTCGAGTGCAATCCCTCTCCGGCGCTCACAGGGCCTGGCAGGATGTCCCCAGTTGCAGGTTGGCAGGGTGGGCCGATGTCGCAGCCCAATGCGAGCCAGGTCGTTATGCCTTACCGTCGTGTCTGGGGCCCCTGCGTAGCTGGAGCGCGGGGGGGCAGCCGGTGTTACGGCGCGATCTCCTTCCCCCACTTGATTGCGCCGGGGAGTGCACACGTGTTGCGGCCTACCTCGCTGGGCTGGATCCCCGGCCTCAGGTAGATGGGGTCGCCGACCGGAAGTGAGCCCTGGGCGGGCAGCTGCCGCGGCAGTCGACGGTCGGAGGGTCAGGTACTCCGATCCGTCTGAAAAGTGCTGTGGTGGCTGATCCGGTCCCCGGGTGCACTCGGTTCAAGTTTGGGCCCGGTGGCACAGGAAATGTAGGAGAAATAGCCCGTGGAAGGGGAGCTTCGCTTGGAGCTCAGCCCGGGCACGTCTTCTCACATCGCGTACTTGGCCACGCCCCCCGGCAGGGTATCCTTCATAAGCGCGCAAAAAGGGTAAAGGAAGGCAAAAGGGGGAGGAAGGACTAAGAATAGCGCAATGAAGGGAGGGGAAGCCAAAACGCAGTTAATGCCTTTGCACGCAGCAGTTGAAGTCTTACTGTCAATGCGTAGCTGCAGAATTCTCTGGTACTCCTTCGTAGGCTCAGACCTTGAAAGTTCTTCTTGCCTTGAGAGTCTCTTCAGGACCAGCTGACACGGCCAGAATGGGCTTGGGAAAATAACGAACTGCTGGAAAAGGTAGCGACTTGTCTCTGCCGCTTCTCAGTTGTCCCAGTCTACTCCCTCTGGATAGGGACAAGCGTAGGGAATTTCAGAAGCATTAACTACCTCAGGTGCAAGGCTCGAAAACTCCGACGCTCTTCAGCTGAAGCTGCCAGTTCCCGCTCAATAAAGACGAGCGCAGTGAACTTAGGCAGCGTAACTAATTTCCTCCTACTAACTCAGATACCGTTTACTCCCGCAACGAACATATGCGCGGAGAAACGGTTTTAACCTCCTCAACAATGAATATCCAAATTGAAGTGCGCAGCACAAAAGGCTCGCGCGCTTCATGTAAACTATACCGTAACCCACCAACCTCTAATCCCTAACTTGGCAACCTTGGTGGCCATCTTGGGAGGGAAGCTTCTTACTGAATATATTGCCACACATTGACAGTTTGGGGCTTGAACAGGAATCTGGAACGTGTAACTCCACCCACCTTGGTTAAAGCCGCCACCATATGATTCCTGACGATCCTGACAGTACACCCTCTCAACGACCGATTCATCGGTCCTGGCTTGGCTGGTTTCTGTGCATGAAAGCGTTTTAACAATAAAGGGGCATGGATATTGTCTGCTGGCTCCCAAGATCTATCTGCAGGACCATAACCCTTCCAGTCTATTAAATAAAATAATTTACCTCTGCGAATCTTGGAGTCTAAGATCTCTTTTACCTCATGTTCCGTATGACCAGAAACCAGCAAAGGATCAGGAGGTCTAGTCAGTCTCAAGTGAGGGGAAGTCTTCTTTAACAGAGAGACATGGAATACAGGGTGAATTCCTAAGTTGGCTGGTAACTTCAATCTAACATTGACAGGACCTACAACTTTTTCAATGACATAAGGACCTATAAATCTAGGTTGAAATTTCCTGTTTCCTTTTAAGTGCAAATTCTTTGAGGATAACCACACTCGATCCCCTACTTGGTACTGTGGCGCTGGTTTCCTACTCTTATCTGCCTCTTTCTTATAAGACTGCTTAGCTCGAATCAGATTGGTCTCAGCAGACTTGTGTATTGAATGTATATTTTTCAACAAAGTTCCAACAGCAGGTACTTCCAAATCCGCATCAATCAAAAATGGATTTGGATGACGACCAAAATTTAAATAAAACGGAGAATACCCAGTAGAGGCACTCTTCGCGTTATTATTTGCAAATTCCGCCATCCAAAGCATATCTGCCCAATCTCCTCCATTTTCCATCAAAAACAACCGTAAATATTGCTCTAATTCCTGATTAATGCGCTCTGTTTGCCCATCTGCTTCGGGATGATAACTAGAAGTCAGTCTTCTCTCAACTCCCAACCCCTTTAGGAAGGCCTTCCTAAAGTGCGAGACAAATTGGGGACCCCTATCAGAGACTACCACCTTGGGAATCCCATGAATCTTCACAATATGTTCACCAAACACTTTTGCTAATTCTGGGGCAGAAGGAGAGCCCTTTAAGGGAATACAATGGCTCATCTTTGAAAAAGTGTCCACCACCACCAAGACAGTATCATAACCTTTGCTTTTAGGGAGTTCCACAATTAAGTCCATGGAAATAGTATTCCACGGATGGGAAGGAGTAGGGAGGGGCTGCAACAGACCCTGCGGAGCCTGTCTGTTAGGTTTACTCCGCGCACATAACTCACAGGATTGAACGTAATCTTTAACATGAGAGGATAACTCAGGCCACCAAAAGTAACGCCGCACCAAATCCAATGTCTTTGTCATGCCTTTGTAACCAGCTAATGGATGATCATGACACTTTTGAAGCGCCTTTAATTGTAAGTCAGACGTTGGAAGATACAAAGCTTCTTTGTGATACGGCAGTTGTTGATAGAGTCTTCTATCGCTGTCTTGAGCTACCCATTCCTGAATTACCTCAACTGACAAACTCTTCCCAACTTCTTCTTGGAAATTGTCTATAGAAATTGTGCAGATAATCTTAGAAGCTGGGATAATTGGCTGAGCTTCTACCTCATGCTCACTTTCTTGGGTGTTGATTCGTGACAAGGCATCTGCTTTTCCATTCTTAGGACCAGGACGGTAAGTAATCACAAAGTCAAAATCAGCAAAATAAAGGGACCAACGTAGCTGTCGGGGAGTCAGAGTTTTGGCTGATTTTAAAAATTGCAAATTTTTGTGATCTGAGTATACTGTGACAGTGTGCCTTGCCCCTAGCAGATAGTGTCTCCAATCCTCAAAAGAATCCTTTACTGCCAACAACTCTTTTTCAGCTATTGTGTAATTAAGCTCTGATTGGCTTAACTTACGTGAGCGATAAGCCACAGGATGAAGCTGCCCGGTACTCCGATGTCTTTGAGAAAGTACTCCACCAATCGCTTGATCTGAAGCATCCGCCTCAACATAGAAAGGCTCAGAAGGATCCGCATGAAGAAGGATCGGAGCAGAGATGAATCTTTCCTTTAAAAGGCAGAAGGCTTGTTCTGCCTCTGCGGTCCACTCAAACTTCACCCCTTTCTTTAGTAAGTGCGTAATTGGCACAATGAGCTGTGAAAACCCTTGAATGAAGCGCCGATAGAAGTTGGCGAAACCTAGGAACCGTTGAATTTCTTTTACATCTTTCGGTGAGGGCCAACACTCCACGGCACGCACCTTTCCTGGATCCATTACCACACCTTGTGGGGAAAGAATAAATCCCAAGAATTCTACTCGGGTAGCACTGAAGACACACTTCTCCAATTTGACAAACAAACTATGCTTCTGTAGACGCTTCAACACTCTCCGTACATGTTCTGGATGATCTTGAGGATCTTTAGAGTATATCAGTATGTCATCCAAGTAGATGATGGCAATTTTATCAATGAGATCTCCCATCACATCATTGATAAAGTGTTGAAACACAGCTGGGGCGTTGCAAAGGCCAAAGGGCATTACCCTATATTCAAACAGGCCAAATTTTGTACGGAATGCAGTCTTCCTCTCCTGTCCCTCCTGCATCCTGACCAAATGGTAAGCCCCACGTAGGTCCAACTTTGCAAAGATCTGCGCCTCCTTTACTTGATCTAAAAGAACTGAAATCAAGGGTAAGGGATAGCGATTCTTAATAGTCACTTGATTTAAAGCACGATAGTCTATGCAAGTCCTTAAATTCCCCTCCTTCTTAGGAATGAAAAATAAAGGAGAGGACACTGGGGACTGTGAAGGTCGAATAAATCCGTTGGCCAGGTAACGATCCAAATATTCCTTCAAATGTTTGTTCTCTGCCTCAGTTAAGGCATAAATTCTGCTGCAAGGAAGATTAGCTCCGGGTTCTAACTCTATGGTACAATCGTACGGACGATGAGGAGGTAAATGCTCAACTTCCTGTTCACTAAAAACTTCTTTGAACTCTTGGTACTCCTCTGGAATATTCACAGTGTCAATCACTCCAATTGATTGCCCTCCAAAGGATAACAAACTGGCTTGTGATGGAACCTCATTTACTTCGGATTTTCGATAACAATGTTCCTGACAGTATAATGACTGCATCTTCACCGTCCGATTTTCCCAATCGATGGTAGGATTATGTTGAGCCAACTAAGGTAATCCTAAAATGAATTGGAATTGAGGGGCATCGATAAGGTTAAATTGCAGAATTTCACGATGTCCATCCGCTTGAATCAACTCCAAACATTCCGTGTGACTAACGATAGGACCTGACGACAAGTTGGTGCCGTCCACCGCCCTGACTGGTTCACTTCTTTCTTTACGGATTGCCTGAATTCCCATTTTTTGTGCGTACTTTATATCACAAAAATTGCCAGTGGCTCCTGAGTCCACCATGATGGCAACACTAAGAAATTCATGTTCTCGAAATCTCAGGGTCATATGAAGAATGACATGCGGTGACATAGATTGCAAGGTATTCATGATCGAATGAACTTCTGGAGTCGTCTTAGTTTCATTGACCACCAGAGCGACTCCGTCTACTGATGGCTGGAATCGTTTCCCTTCTTGGGAGTTTTAGGCCGCTTGGTGCATTCTCTTACAAAATGCCCAGAACCCCCACAGTACAAACATAATTTCTTCTGCCGTCTATTCTCTTTTTCCTCTTTACTTAAAGGACCACGGACCGCTCCAATCTGCATAGGTTCCGTTTCATTACTGCCCTTTCCATTATCAGATTTCATTCTATCAAACCTAGGAAAACTCATCCTCCAGTCCTTCTTCTTTTCTCCTTTTCGTTCAGAATTGCGAAAGTCTAATTCCAACACCAAATCCACTAGGGCTGAAAGTTCCTTTGGTCTGCTGGGAATCTGCGACAGGGTATCTTTGAGTTCATCTCTCAGTCCACGGTAGAACAAGGCAGCTCGTTTCTCCTCAGGCCAGTCCGTCTCGATAATCAATTTATTGAACTGAGTTAAATAAGTGAGCAAGTCTTTTGACCCTTGGCGCAACTCTAACAATTTGTTGTCGGTGGCCTGAGAAACCTGTCTCCTGTCAAAAATCCTCAAAAACTCCCTCTTAAAACGAGCAAAGTCATACAAGAAAGGATCATCCCTAGTAACCAAAGGCATGGCCCAGTTCGCAGCATCACCACCCAAATAAGAAAGAACAAACGCTACCTTAGACTGGGCATCGGGAAAGAGGGTAGGGCGACACATGAAATGTAAAGAACATTGAGTTAGAAATAACTGGGCCTTTTGTGGGTCTCCCTGAAACCTCTCTGGGGCAGCTAACGGAATAAGAGGTGAAACAGAATGAAGCACTTGAGCCACTGTCTTAGGGTCAGTACTTGGAGTGGGAACCTTGGTGGAAGTTGATCCCATTGCTGGATTTCCCATTGCCAACCCATCCACCTTCTGAGCCAAGACTTTAGTCTCTAATCTAGACGCCACTAATTCCTGCTTCAAAATCTTGTTTTCCTCACGGACTGCACCTATCTCATGTTGAATTCCTAACAACATTTCCCCCAAGGCCTTCAAATCAAACCCGTCAGCCATTCTGCCCGGGCGAAGCGTTATTCTTGGGCACTTCAATCTGTCAAAGTCGCCAGAAGCTTCGCGGAGACAGAATCGCTGCTAGTCCCAGCACCCTCTCCCTGGTGTCGCAGCGTAAATCTACTAAACCAGTGAGGGGGGGAAAGGGGAAGTGGAGAGAGAGAAGAGAAACTCCGTTTGCTGGCACCCAGGCTCAATCAGGATTCTTCTAGGTCTTCTGACTGCCACTTGGGTATCTAATGCACACATAAAGGGGAAGGGGGGGGGGATTTTGAGAACAATGCACTTACACCTCTATTCACTCTATACTCTACTAGGCTCTACTCCTACCAGCTAGCTGCGGAGTCTTCACCTCTCTTCTATGTGTTTGAATTGTATCTGGAGATTCTTTCTAGAAGAGAAAGACTGTATTATAGACATCTATTAACCTATGAAATCTTCGAGGAATACTCAATTCAGCTTCTTCCTACCTTTTGAATACTCCAGGAAACTGCCTTAGTATTTCTGTTCTTTATCAGCAGGTTTTAAGCTCCGGATATATATACAATGCAGCGTTGGCAGGGTATCCTTCATAAGCGCGCAAAAAGGGTAAAGGAAGGCAAAAGGGGGAGGAAGGACTAGGAATAGCGCAATGAAGGGAGGGGAAGCCAAAACGCAGTTAATGCCTTTGCACGCAGCAGTTGAAGTCTTACTGTCAATGCGTAGCTGCAGAATTCTCTGGTACTCCTTCGTAGGCTCAGACCTTGAAAGTTCTTCTTGCCTTGAGAGTCTCTTCAGGACCAGCTGACACGGCCAGAATGGGCTTGGGAAAATAACGAACTGCTGGAAAAGGTAGCGACTTGTCTCTGCCGCTTCTCAGTTGTCCCAGTCTACTCCCTCTGGATAGGGACAAGCGTAGGGAATTTCAGAAGCATTAACTACCTCAGGTGCAAGGCTCGAAAACTCCGACGCTCTTCAGCTGAAGCTGCCAGTTCCCGCTCAATAAAGACGAGCGCAGTGAACTTAGGCAGCGTAACTAATTTCCTCCTACTAACTCAGATACCGTTTTCTCCCGCAACGAACATATGCGCGGAGAAACGGTTTTAACCTCCTCAACGATGAATATCCAAATTGAAGTGCGCAGCACAAAAGGCTCGCGCGCTTCATGTAAAGTATACCGTAACCCACCAACCTCTAATCCCTAACTTGGCAACCTTGGCGGCCATCTTGGGAGGGAAGCTTCTTACTGAATATATTGCCACACATTAACAGTTTGGGGCTTGAACAGGAATCTGGAACGTGTAACTCCACCCACCTTGGTTAAAGCCGCCACCATATGATTCCTGACGATCCTGACAGGTGATTCCTTTCACTTTTTTTTAACCCATTCACATTTACAAATAGGAACACTACACAAATCCTCAAACACTATACTACCCTACACTACTCAAACACCCCTACACTACCCTAAACCCTAAATCACTACTCCCTAAACGTCCTTCCTCCTTCCCCAGTCCTGTCCGTACACTCTTACCCTACACTGCATGACTCCCCCGACACTAGCCTAAGCCCTAAAACTCTACCCTACACCACTCAAACACCTCTACACTACCCTAAACCCTAAATCACTAGCCCCTAAATGTCCTTCCCCTAGTCATGTCCCAACAGTCTTTCACTATACTGCATGACCCCCGACACTACCCTAAAGCCTAAAACTCTACCCTACACTAATCAAACTTCTCTACACTACCCGAAAACCTGAATCACTACCCCCTGCACATCCCTCCCCTGACCCCTTGTCCTGTCCCTACTCCGTAACACTAACCTTCATGACCCCGTACACTACTTTGAAATAAAAAGAATAAGTAAACACTACACAAACAAAACACTACAACCTAAAAGACTACCCCCTGCACAACCCCAATAAATACACAACCCACTTACCTCTCTCTCCTCGTGGTCCCTCACTTCCCCTTCATCCGTGGTTTCTCTCTTCTCTTGCTTAATGCATCGTCATAATTGCACGTTATTGTTTGGAAACGGAAGAGCCTCCTTTTCCAAACAGCGATGTAGATAGTCTGCAAAGTAAAGTACTTTGCGAAGTAACAGTAAATGCTAAGTAAAGGCAGGCTAAGTAAAAACATGGGTACCAAAAGATCATGCGCAGTTATAAATGCGTACTAATGGTAATGCGTACTAGTGCCCTCTAAGTAAAGGTAGATTACCCCCAATGGCACCTATTCCCACACAATGTAATTTCACATAGTGTATATATCTGTATGGAGGAATGCAGCTCCTTTTGCAAATGCAGGCTTTTTTCCCCAGTGGAAAGCTGCCTGTTCAGATTTATGTATCACATATTTGATATACACATTTAGAGCTATTCAAGGGAAGCTCTTTTTAAATGTTCTGAAAAGCAGCATTGAGTGCGGCAGAAAAATATAGGAAGAGTTTAAGAGTGAACTATGTACATTGTGTCATAATCTTCAATGTTTCATTCATCGATTCTGCAGACTGAACTTCTTTGATGATGTTAGATCAGTCCTGTAACAAAAACAGCAGAAGCAACATGATTACAATTCTGTCAAGAAGAAAAGAGGAGGGCATTCAGAAAAACATTGGGGCATATTCATAAGGATTTAACTCCAAATTATCCCCACTTTAACGCATCTAAAGTGGTGATAGAATTAGCACCCCATTCACAAGCTGGTGCAAACTGCAGACAACACTAGGATTCACGCGACAACTGCTCCCAAATTTATCTCCACAGTGGGCACCACCAACCAACACTATTGAGATGCAGAGTAGGTGTTCCTGTGCAAAAACACACAAGAAAACCACAACACCACATTCACAACGAACTGCCAGATCTGCGAAGCGAATGAAAAACAGGAGATAAACCGCGTTAGCACCAGGGATTTTACACCTGCCTTTTGCTGGTGTTAAGAAGGACGACTAACTGCAGCTTGGAAGGGAACACTGCCAGGAGCCTTTTAAGATGCAAGAATTCCAGAGGGAAGGTGTCTGCCTAAGAAAGCACCACTAAAATGACAGTATTTTTGTTTAAAATAAATGGTCAGACTTCGAGGAAGCTGATTGCCATGGTCATCATGCTGCCAGTCTCACAGTGACACTTGGCTTCCAGCAGGGGCAGTGTTGGGCCGGGAGCTAAAAGTAGTGATGATGGGACTTTGCAGCCGATTATCGGCCATTGACAATGTATCGCCAGCTAACGCAGGATTTCAATGCACCATCGCGATGATTAGTACGTGGGTTTTGACATCCCTTCCCTGTTAATATCGCCATGTACCACGGGCTTCAAAATACCCCGCTAACATGACAATATTAATCCGGGTTAGGCAGCGTTAACTATTCTGCCAATAAATTACCATAGCGATAGATATCGCTCGTTATTGTGATTATTGCCCATTGTGTGCTAATGCTTCAGAATGAACAAGAACAATGGGCTCTTGATTTGTGGGAGTCTGTCAATCTGATCCTCAGTAAAAAAGTGCTGAGACTTCCCAATTAATATTGATTTATCAATACAACGTATCCTCTATTGCACCACAGAACCACCGAAAATAAAAACTAACTGGTATCAAATGCTGTTGACCATAATGGTACAATGAAGATCAATTCTAAATGCTGAGGGCATGCCTTGGTAAGTAGATTTCAATAAATATTTGAACTTGGTATCCACCCTAATTCTTGGTATAGTCTTATTTTAATTACTTTTAAAAAAAAATAGTAATATATTCCTTCCAGAGAGTAAAAGGATCATGGCTGTCTTGGACCCTCTGAATAACATCCTTAATACATTATTGGAGAATTTGATTCAGTGGGTGATGTATGAAGGCAATATACCCCTCAATGAAAGAAAGTTCCACAGAGGTAGAGCCACAGTGCATAGTGTGATGACAACAGTGGTCAGAGTAAGTCTGGATGGATGAGTATTGTTCCTGCACTCTCCATTCGTGAACTCTTCCATGGTTTTCAAAACCATAGCTCATTGTAATCTCTGGGTGAAAATAGCATGTATAGGGACCCCAGGGAGCTGACTTTAATGATCAGTGCAATTTACTCAAACTGTGGTCAAACAACGCATCCGATACATACATTGGGGATGTGCACATGTTCAGTTTATATAATGCAGTCGAAAATTGCAGTCCGTCAATAGGTCATTTGTGTCCACAGAATGCAGGTGTCTGAAAGTATGTAATATCAGTCAAGCCAGTGATATTATAATATTGGATCCCCTAGTGCATGGATTAAAACAGGTGCAAAATGATCTCTCCAACCATATTAACACAGTTCACTGTTAATTTAGAGTTATCTGCTTTGACAAAGTAAATAAGTAGTATTGTTTGTATATTGATGAAGTTAAGTTGCAAAGGATGTCAAGCTAGAAATATCTTGGTATGCAAGTAAATTACCAATTAAAGTAACAGGCTGACTAACTTTAAAAAATATAGCATCATTTAAATTGGAAATCTGCTAAAGTATTTAATCACAGATATGGTGGATTGACATCAATCTTCATTATTCCTTATAAAAGTATACGAATCTAATGTGACTCCAGCTGTTTCTTATTGTGCCCCTGTATGCTTGCCTTATAGATAAAACACCATTGACACTCTGCGCGCATTCGTGCTTAGAAGGTATCTTTTTCTCTCATGCATTGATCCATTTGCAGCAGTCTTTATCGCTGCTTACCATCCAAGCCTGGAATTTCAAGGCCCCTAGAGCAGATGCAGAGCAGATTACATTGCTTGTCCTGTCTGTCCGAGAGATAAAACAGCGGTAGCTTAGAATGAATCATTTATATATTTGTGTAAACATTTGTTTAGACCACTGGTTCTTAACCTTTTGACTTCGGTGGACTTCCACTTAATCATCGCTTGAACACAGGGAACACCGTTGAATCCTTATTGGAAGCCTTTTCGATGATTTGAACCACAAAAGAATTCACAAAAAACAGCAACAAGCATTAATCAGAAAAATACACTAATGATTAAATATTTTATCTAATTTCCATACAAATATACATTTTTTTTAATTTTTAATAGGAAGGTTGAACCTTTTTTAAAATCAATTGAGGCCACCCATCGTCCTTACTATATATTTTGATTGATGCACTTTCACTACTCCTACAAATCAATCTGTGGATACTAACTTAACTTGTAGCCTCCAATTTCAAATTTCTTCACATTTACAGAACATTTTAAAATGTACATTTAGCTGAGTAGACTGCGCGAACCCTCTGGAGTCCCCAGACCACAAGATAAGAACCACTAGTTTAGAAAAGTAATGCTGTTCAATTTAAAGGAGTGGTCAAACTTGGTGAACAGGTAGACTATGAAGAATTATGTAACGCAATCTAATTTTCCTCCTACATGAATATTCTGGATAGGAGTTACTTACCAGGCTATTTATTAATAAACTTTGGCCCTGCTATGTGACTAGGTTATCCGTGATACCAGACCTTATTTGACAGGTAGGGAGATGGTCTGGTATTCCAGCAAATCAAAGAGTTGGTAGATTGTGTAATATGATTGTTGTGTAACCCAGCTGCACATGCTGGGACCTTTTCACAGCCACAGATCTCTGCACACAGATTTACATTTATGCCTGGATCTAATTCACCAACTTCGGCTGGAGATTTATACCTAGTAGTAGGAGTATATGAGCTCACTCCCTTAAATGAGGGAATGCTGGCGTATACAATGCAAAACACAAGTCTAGAATTACTACTTGTAACTACATGGGTGTATTTTAGAGACAACTCTGCCAAATTTAGTTTCACACAAAATAAGGAGTGATTCCGTTGCAGAATCTCTAAGTAGCAATATGTGATATGCAACTTGCTAAAAGGCTAACACAGATTTCCGCATTCCTTAGCTGTCATACTACAGGAGTATATGTGGGTGTAACTTTAGCGAACTGTTACTGACTTGTGATTTTGCAGGTGTTTTCTTGTATTTATATTTCCCTCCCGTGCCCCTCCTTAAATGTAGCTTTTTTCCTCAGCTGCATAGCAGATATTACTATTTCAAGACCACCCCTTTCCTACCTCCACATTCACGCCTAAAACTTAGGTATTTCTAAACACTCTTGGCAAAGAATTTATAGTGATTCCTACACATTCCTTAATTGCGACTCGCAAATTGTGAGTCGCAATTAAGGAATGGCTTTCCATTTATTCCTATGGGCATACAGGCTCATAGGAATAAATGACAAATTGCGCATGCAATTTCAAGGGTGCAAGGGTGTCAAAAGGACACCCTGTTTCACCCCTGAAATTGTGGTGTGCACCCATGTTGCGCACACACATGCCCCAAGGGCATGTGTGTGTGTAACCTGAAACTTTAGTGCAATTTTTCAAAGTTTTTGCAAATTACTCACCAGTTTAATTGCTCAGTAATTTGTGGCCCCAAATAGCTAAATCGCTAATTCTAAATGCTTCTTGGATTGCATTTAAAGAATCGCAAATTGCGGTTCCTTAATTGCAAATCCAACTTAGGAAATTGCAAAAAAATTGCGATTACCTAAATTGCGTGTGCCCAACACTTTCCTGCATCACAAAATGGCCTTTTGCGATTGCAAATGGACGATTTTTGTGAATCACACCGTTTGCGCTTGCAAAAACCTTTGATGCATGTGCCCCTTAGCACATAAGATATGGATCAGGGGTTGGCATAAGTCTGTGCCCTTACCTATCTGAATTACAGTTATTGAATGTGCGAATTAATACTGTAGGAGTCCTACTGCAAATACGTATAAATGCATTTGTGAGTGACTCCTGTTATATTTAGACCAGGGCCATTTTTTTACTTATGTGTAATCTCACATTGATCCTTAATTAGTGTGTTTTGTGAAATCCCAGTAATTTTTGTTTTGGTCTTAGATTTTTCCTGTGATTTATGACTTCAGTAGCCTGGATTGAATACAAAATATCACACAGGTGACTGCCCCATTGCAGCTTGAACATGTGGCTGTGTAGGCGAGGATACATCTGTGTAGCTGACATATAGTATAGTAGCATCATACATTATATTGTATAAGGTTTTCACAGTACATGTAATAGTTTTTAAATACATTTTGCTCTATATTTCCTGTAGTTTCATAGAAATTGTACACTAAGCATGCATTGTCTAAGACAGACATTGGCGATGGGGGCATTTAATATACCCAGTATGGTGTGTTTAATGTGTGACGAACTAACCACAGTATAATAGACGTATTGTTGCATTCTTTTTTATTAAACCAAAAAAAGAATTGTCCCTTGGAAAAATATTTATATTCTAAGTGTGAAGGTTAGATTTACAAAGGGTTTCATAAATCCGCACCAGTGAAAATACTCCTATTCTTTCATATAATTCATATAATATGCTCTTTTATCATCTTCCCAGATGTACTACTAAGTGAAAAACCTTTTTTAAAGATCACTATTTTTCCAGTGTGGAGTTGTGCGCAGGTTGTGCTTTGGAGAAAAGCAGCCTGCTTGTTATACCTGCTGCTCAGCCAGTGTGACTGTGGTGATAGAATGTTGGTGTGTGAGGTGGCAGTGGAATGTTGGTGTGGCAGTGGATTGTTGGTGAATGAGAGAGTCAGTTGGTGTACGGGCTGAGCAGCAGGAAGGCTACTCCTGGTGGGGCTCTTGTTAACATCTTATCTAATAAACCTACTTGTCTCATCTACCTGAAACTGGACCTGCCTTCCTCCACAACACTGCTGTACAATTGGACTTTTTTCATTTTTGGTTTTTTTCTCAATGAAACTAGCGTTTTCCCCCATAGAAAACGCCTTCCCTCAAACCCCTTAAAATGTGTGTCCATTCCCCTTTATAGCTTGAACAGAAATGTTCTTCAGGCCTTTGGCTGAATACAATTCAGACTACTTCCAGAGTGGGAAATGGTCAGAGAGGGGTTTGTGTATGTTCGCAAATATACACTTTGGTGATCATTGAGAAGCTTGCAAAGTAAATCACGCCTTGAACGAGCAACGCGCAGTTGTGGCCTATAATTACAGTTAGAAATGTATGCAAGCGAGGCATCCTTTTGATGAAATTTCACTGATTTAAATTAAGGCATTTTGGGGGATTAATGTGATGGCTTTTGGGCCCAGAGAGAGTGTTGCCTGTCTAGCACGGCGGCTAGAATTGCTGATGGATCATGCATATATATTTTAACACCTAGGGCTGAAAACACTCTTCAAACCTGAACGTTCATTGCCCAATCAAGCCCACAATGTCTAGGCTATATTACACATTCATTGAAAAAGGCATTGATATGCATATTATCTGTGAAACATGAGGTAACATGGCTTTCTTCTCATGGATTCAAATTTATATTTCATGAAACAATTTTTCCGAGACAGCGAATTAGAGCGATATGGCATCTGAATGGGCCAGACTTCAAATGCATGTAATATTTAATTTTTGATATTCATATGCTAATCCGATCTGCATAACTATGGATACATCCCTTTTCATGCCTTTGCTGCTTGCTTGACACCTCAAACTGGATGCAGTACCATTTCTGTATGATGCAATTGTCACCTGTGCCTTCATTACTCCAATTAGTCCCATCTGTGAGGGAGATACTTCTGAATTTGGACTAAATGACTTTTGAAATAGTAACTTACATGTGTTGTAAAAGATGCAATAGGTTACGGCTACTTGGCTAATGCTGATCAATGAAAGCAAAGTCTCCCTGTTTAGAGTGCGCAAGCACCCTCAAATGCATTGCCTCTTACATTATAGCGAACATTGTCAATCAGCCCAGTAGTGCTCATTTTAAATCCTTCTAAATCATTACTGGCTTAATTGACTTTGCTGGGATTTAAACTAGTAATGATCAGAAGCGAAAAGGCCAGAAATCTTGGATACTCTATGACTCTGAACTCTTGTTTATTTTCCAAATAACACATTTTTCAATGGCATGAAGCTCCAGCTCTCCATTTTGAGCAAACTCCTCCCACTTCTCAACCCTGAGCACTGGGTGAAGCTGATCAGTGTTCTTATCATGGAATTCCTCCATTACTCCAACGTCATCTACACAGATCTACACAAGCATATCATCGCCAGCCTCCGGAGGCTACAGAACCAAGTCACAAAACCCTGTACAATCATCCATAGGCACAATCACATTAAACCCACCTTGAAGGCCCTCCACTGGCTTACAGAAGAAGTGAGGAATACATTTATGGTCTTATGAGCCATTCACATGGCTTACAAAGGAAAGTGACCAGCATGTCTGCAAAAACAGACCTATCACTGACAAAAATCTGAGGGTAGAGTCCACCCACTTGATCCATCAATGGAGTGGGTCAAGACATTGGATACCTTAGCACTTGACCTAACATTTGAACCAAGTTGTTTACAATTCAGGCAAAACCATACCTTCTACACCAAATGCAATGTGTATAATTTCACCATTAATACAAGAGAGGCAATTTACAATGTTTTAAATCATCTTGCATCTTACATTACGAGTAGCGGCTGCTACTGAATGGGGTGGTGGGGGTCAGTAATGAAAAAAGAAAATAAATAAACTTACCTGGAACAGTCGACCGCTGCCTCCCCTCTGTCCTCATTCTGTCCAGCTTACTTCTTCCTGGCCTGCAGCAGAAAGCACCTCAGACACACAGGCTCCCCGGAGCCAATCACAACACTCTAAAGTAGTGTTGTGATTTGTCTGAGCGCTGTGGTTTGGTGCTCAGATGGGGACAGGAAGCCTGTGCTTGTTCCTCACCAGGCTGTGTAAGTACACATGACTGTTTGGCTGGCCCAAGCGGGCCAACCAAACAGTCATGAGCACTTAGGGAGCACAAAACACTCCTCCCCCTGCTCTAGCCAGCCCTGCCCGCCACAGACTGCAGTTGGAAAAATAAAATGATAATAATGTTACGATATCATAATTTTATTTTTCCTTTGGAACAGTGGGGCGACGCTGAACATTACATATCACATTACCCATGCCATTTTGACACTTTTAAAGTAAGTTTGTAATCTGTATAAATAGTATGAGGCCATAAGCAGTGCATTTGGAGTGTGAGTTATGGTTTGCATGGCTGTTGTCCAATTTTTGGATTGTGCTCCTAACCATAACATGCAAGCTTCAGTGGTTTTCAGTCATAACTACACTTTAACTGCATTTTTCTAGGTGAATTTCTGAGTTTTCTGTTTAAGTATGCATAAACAAAGCTAAACATGACTTCACCTCAACTTTTTTTTTAATGTATTTATTGATAACAACATGCATCGGTGCAAGGCATTATACAGTCATCTTTGGCAAGGCAAAACAAGATCTCAACATATTCAGGATCAGGAATACATAAATCCGCTATCTCCAGAGGTTGTCCCTTCCTCTATAGTTATAACAGTGTCGCCGGATCAAAAATAAAATATGAGAAAACCATTTGCAATAGTATCTTATTATTGGCTGCCCGGTGTGGAGGTTACCATAGTCTCACCCAATCTGTCCAACAGTGTTCGTCTCTCCCTCCTCAATTCCACCGTAGGAGAAATGCAAATGTCACCCCTATATTTGTTCCACTTTCCCCATTTGTGATCCCATTTCTGGGGGCATCCCCTCCCCTTAAACACCGTTTTTTCGGCAATTATGGCATAGTCCATATCATTCGCCCAGTCCCTTACACATGGCTGTGTGTCCGCTCCCCACTTTTGGGCAATATTGCGTTTGGCGATAGTCCAACCCATCGTGGCCCACGACAGCTCCGCCTGTGAAAGGTCAGTAGCCTCCCAGATATTGAGGAGACAAAGTTTGGGGGACGGTTAAAAGGGTTTGTCAAATGTCCTGGCTAGTTGTCAGGTGACGTCCTTCCAATACTGCTGTATGTGAGGGCAGTCCCAAAGGATATGTGTGAATGTGCCGGTCTGGTTGCATCGTCATAGGCAGAGCAGATCAGGTCTCCTACCCAACCTAAACAACAATTTGGCATCAAAATAGACCCTGTGGAGAACTTTGAATTGGACCAGTCGAAGTCGCATAGGGATCGCCACCTCTCGCGGAGAAGCGCGTTTATCTCTCTTCTCCTCGTCGTCTATTTCCCCAGATCAGTTTCCCAGCTCGACCGCAGTTTCAGCATTGGGTCAACTCGGTTATTTACTAATTTCTTATATGTGAGGGAAATGGCTTTGCGGTCCATTGGGTCTAACAAATAGTCTGGCTTCCAACGGGGAGGAATCTGTAAGGGGCTAATTTGGAGATATCGAAAAGTCTCCGAAGATGCAAGTTGATATTTAGCTTGAAGATCAGCCAATGTGGCCTCTTCCCCTTCACCCACATGTCCCCCACTGTGGAGATCCCAATCATGTCCCATTTATCAGAACTTGGTCAGGTGATGAGGCGACCCAAGATATCAGGTTCCCATAGAGGAGTTGCCTTTGTCAGGTGATTATGCCACCCCAGCTTACGCTGGATTCCATGCCACACTTCTACCGTGCGACCCATGGGGGCCAGACAATTGTAACTTCCGATAGTTTGCATAGAGTGCCCTATTGTAGCCCTCCTTCCCCATAAGCCAATGGTCCGTGCGAAAATTAGGATCATCATATGGTCCAAACACCCATCTGTTAATGGCCGTCAACTGCGAAGCTTGATAGTAGAGGCGCATGTCCGGCAACCCTATAACTCCGTCATACCATCACATGGTAAGTTTGTTTCTGGCAATTCGTGGAGATCGGCTCTCCCACAGCAATCCCCGCACCACTTCTTCAATTTGCATGAAGTAGGAATCAGGAACAGGATTGGGAGCGTTTTGCAGGGCGTAGAGAAAGCACGGGAGGGTGAGCATTTTAAACAGGGATGCTCGGCCCAAGAGGGTAAGGGGCAGCGATCGCCAATGCGTAACATCTAACCTCAACCGCTGTAGGGGCACTAGCAGCTTCCGTCCGAAGAAGAGTTTATCGTTGGATGTAATAAAAATGCCCAGGCATCGGAAACCCTGTCTCGCTACTCGAGCCTCGAGGACTATGTGGGGGCTCACCCCAGAGTCCATACATCTGGGATTTGGACCAATTTATCTGATACCCTGAATGCGCACCAAACATATGAAAGATGTACAACACCTGTCGCAGCGAGCATGCTGGAGAGGCCAGATAGAGCAAGATATCATCCGCATAGAGCGGTATTCGGTCCTCATGGTCACTGGTCCTTTTGATGCTCCTAATACCCGGATCTCCCCTGATCCAAACAGCAAGCGGCTCCAGTACCATTTCAAAGAGGAGCAGCAACAGCGGGCAACCTTGCCTCATGCCAAGACAGAGGGGAAAACAGGCAGATCGATGATTGTTTACCGTGATGTGCGCTGTGAGGTGCGTATATAATAGCCTGATCCATCTGATCAGTTTGGGTCCGAACCCCATGAGAGCTAGAACAGCAAAAAGATACTCTCATTCAATAGTATCAAATGCCATAGTGGCATCAAGAGACTTTAGGATTGCTTCCTCCACTAGGGTGTCTATTGGCTTCAGTGCCCCATGTACACGTCGTAGATTCCGAGCCATATTTCTACCCGGCATGAATCCTGATTGGTCTGAATGAATCAAATCATTAAGAAACTGGAGTAGTCGGTTGGCCAGGAGTTTGGCCAGGATTTTTGCTTCCACTGTAAGCAGCGAGATAGGGCTGTACGATTTGCAATCCTCCGCTGGCTTACTGGATTTTTGGATAACTACAATGGCAGCAGTGCGGATATCAGCCGGGAGAAGCACTGATTCATAGCATTCATTATTTAAGTTCCACAAGTGGGGCGCTAGCTTAGTTGCCATTGGTTTAAGAAGCTCGATAGGAAGTCTGTTAGGACCCATTGCTTTACCGGACCGAACATCTTGTATTGCCTTTTCGACCTTTGCTTCAGAGATGTCCACCTCCAATGCTTCTCTTTCCTGATGCGGGATGCATACTACCTCTATAGTGGCCAGGAGATCTGCTGCCATTAAGGCTTGTGAAGCCTGTGGGACCCTATACACTTCCTCAAACTGAGACGCAAAGACCTGAGGGTCAGTTATCAATACATCGTCAGGGCCCATAATTGCTCACACCCATCTCGCTGCCTGTCCCATGCATTCCAGCCATGCAAGGAGTTTACCCGTATGCTCGCCTTTTTCATAAATCAGGTGACGAGTAGCTAGGGAGCTCATAGTAGCCTCCTCCAGGTGGAGCTGTCTGTAATCCTGTCTTTTTATTTTAATACTGTGTTGAGTGTGAGGGTCAGAGGCCTGAGAGATGGCCTCCTTCATTTGAAAAATGACCCTTTCCAGTTCGACCACCCTCCTGTTATGCTTGATTCTGTGGCCCACCATCATAGACAATGCCCTGCCCTTAATCACCGCCCCATATGCTCCCCAAATTGTCACCGCCGACTTGACCGATCCCACATTTTCAGCAAAGTAATAGTCTGTATCTTGCCGAAGACTTTCCTTAATGTGGGGTATCTTCAATGTCCACGGCTGTATCATGATTGGGCCGGGATGCCTAGTGTGTTGTGTGCCAAAGACTGTCAAAACGAGGGAGTGATCTGATATTCCTCATGCCAGACAGGTTGAGTCAGTGAAAGCGTTTATGTCTTGGGCATGAGTAAACAGATAGTTGATACGTGATTGACTACCATGTACACCTGACTGAAACGTGAAGTGCTTGTAGTGAGGGTGCGACCACCTCCATACATCTACCATCCCCAGAGCATTGGTGAACTCCTGGAGTTGTGAGCCTTGTGCCGGGCCATGTCTAGGTGAAAGTCAGTTGTGTAGGCCGTCCATAGTCAAATTGAAGTCGCCCCTCAATACTATGGATCTCATGGGCAAGTCCAACATCAATGCCCCCACATCCTGCAATGCAAGACGTTGGAATTCTGTGGGGCGTACACTGAAACCACATTAATGGCCCTACCCTCCCACATGCCCATGCTTGCTGCGTATCTACCCTGTACATCTGTTGAGGTGTTATGTACCACATAGGGGGAGCCTTTGCGTAGGAGAACGCCAACCCCTCTAGAACCCGTGGTAAAACCAGAGTGTACTATCATTCAGTATCCCTTCCTGTTCAGGGCCATGCACAAGTTCCCTATTAAATGGGCGCCATCAGAATATGCTAACAGTGCAACTACTTCATTGGATAGACCGTCACTACCTGTCACCCCAGAGTCTTACTTCAGAGTGAAACCAAGGCTGCCAAATTGCATTCCGATGCTTTGAAACACAATACCAATATTAAACACTTTGATGTCAACTGAGGTGCTAACTGTCCAATAATCATCACTCACCGATGCAATTCTTTTAAAAAAAACAACAGATCCAACTCACACCCCAACCCCAAATTGAAATCCCCAACCCCTCCCTGCCTCCCTGCACAACGGTACTAGAACCGCCCGCCACCCCCAACATGCAAAGTGCCTATCGCTCACCCTTAAATAACTTAAGGGAATGTGAGCGACCCCACTCCCTAAAACAATTGTATAAAATACACAGTCTCCACCTCTGCCCCAGCACTCCCCGAGGTCAAACACAGATTGATGATCCCTCTGGGCTTACAAATCAACTATATAGCATACTTCTTGAACAGTCACCTGAACCCCTTGACTAACCCAGCTAAAATATAAGCTCGAGGTCAAATTCAAGTGAAGAACAGTACAGTTGTCATGGCATTAAATTACCCATTAGGGCACTGGGCCTACACATCAAATTTGTGCCCAATTCTTGAACAATCACCGGGACCCTTTCGCCCACCGAGCTAAAACATGAGCCCTAGGTAAAATTCAAATGAAGAACAGTACTTGTGCCATGGCACTAAATTACCAAAGAAGGCCCCCATAGTCTGGGGTGTGTCCAACAGAGTCTTCGGAAAAGGAACAAGGGAGTTAGAGGGTTTTTTAGCTAGGCTCGCCCTCCAGTCATTAAAGTCAGAAAAAAAGGTTTCTGTTTCCAGATACCTGAGAGCCTAGCTAAGGAAAGGACAGCCACTGCTCAATGTGGTTGGCTGTTGGAAGTAGTGTCTAGTGTATATCAAAGGAAAAATTGTTCCTTTTTTAGGTGTCCCCTCACTCACCGGGGTTGCCCCACGGTGACATGCTTCATCATTGGGGCCATCCCAGTCCTCTACGGGCTGGGGCGTGCTGCGACTTGCGAAATTACGTAGGAGCACTAAATGGACTATGTGTGGTGCATGTGTATTTGTGGGGAGTGGACTATGTGATGAAATTAAAAGTTACCTGCCCAGTAGGTTCCTAATAAACTTTATTCTGGCCTCTAGGTGGTAGTATTAAAAACGGGGTAGGGAGATAGGCTATCCTAAACTCAATGTGTCCAGATGTTCCTATCCACTCCTAAGTCGACATGTTTCGTGCATACCCCAAGCACTTCTTCGGGACTACACAGGGGCCAGCCCTGTGTTCGCCACTCCTTACTCTATCAATGAGATATTGGTAAAAAGTTATAAACTGCAACGAACTCTATTAAGTGCATGCATTTATACCTACGTATTTTGTTCCCAAAAACACGTGGTTCCTGAAAGATAGAAAACAACTTTAACATTCAAGGGGTAGTTGGCCCCATTAGTTAACACACACAGTTTTTCCAGAAGTGATGTATTTTGTGATTTTTTCGAACGCGAAGCACGAAGGAATGCCGTTTTGGAAACGGAGACACTGCCTAAGGAGCGGACTGTACTGGGGAACTTAACCACTCCATTTCTCTCTCATTAGAGTTGCGAGGATACCGATACCCCTCCGACTCCATGGGGCCCAGTTAGGTCTCAAAAGAAAGTATGTACGAGTGTGTGTGATTGTTGAATGTATGGGTGTGACACTATGAGAGGTGTTATGTTTTAAACCACGTTCGAAAATGCACGAAATCAATCACGTGTTTTGTGCATGAAAACACGGCCAATGAGTTCGCGTTCGAAAAAATCACAAAATACATCACTTCTGGAAAAACTGTGTGTGTTAATAAATGGGGCCAACTACCCCTTGAATGTTAAAGTTGTTTTCTATCTTTCAGGAACCACGTGTTTTTGGGAACAAAATACGTAGGTATAAATGCATGCACTTAATAGAGTTCGTTGCAGTTTATAACTTTTTACCAATATCTCATTGATAGAGTAAGGGCTGGCCCCTGTGTAATCCCGAAGAAGTGCTTGGGGTATGCACGAAACATGTCGACTTAGGAGTGGATAGGAACATCTGGACACATTGAGTTTAGGATAGCCTATCTCCCTACCCCGTTTTTAATACTACCACCTAGAGGCCAGAATAAAGTTTATTAGGAACCTACTGGGCAGGTAACTTTTAATTTCATCACATAGTCCACTCCCCACAAATACACATGCACCACACATAGTCCATTTAGTGCTCCTACGTAATTTCGCAAGTCGCAGCACGCCCCAGCCCGTAGAGGACTGGGATGGCCCCAATGATGAAGCATGTCACCGTGGGGCAACCCCGGTGAGTGAGGGGACACCTAAAAAAGGAACAATTTTTCCTTTGATATACACTAGACACTACTTCCAACAGCCAACCACATTGAGCAGTGGCTGTCCTTTCCTTAGCTAGGCTCTCAGGTATCTGGAAACAGAAACCTTTTTTTCCAACAGAGTCTTCCCAGACTTCGGATTCAGTGCCCTTCTGTGCGGCTCTGGGAATCTGAATCAGAATGCGGAGGGGAACGCCTCTGCTGGCACCAGTCTTCAGCTCCATCGGCAGCGGAGGGGACTTTTTGCGATTTCTTTCCGACTGTACGCCAGCATTCTAGCCAGTCCCAGTCATCCTCCGGCCTAGTGGAAAACCATAGCTTGCTGTTGGCTTCCAACCTAAGTTTGGCAGGGAACATCATAGCGTATTTAATATCTTGGTCCTAGAGGGCTCGTTTACCTCCAGGAAACTGCGCCATTGTTTCTGCATCCTCAAAGTAAACTTCGGAAAGAACGTGATGTTACTGCTCTCGAAGTTCAGTGGGGGCCCGCAGTCTGGAGGATAACATTGCGGTCTAGAAAATTAAACACCCAGGCAGGAGCGACAGCGAGGGCGCACCCGGCTTTGGACGCCCCCCTGGCACGCTCAATGGAAAAGCATTTGGAAAGTCCTTTTGGTTGCAGATGCTAAAGAACTAGTTCCTCCACGAAAAGATCAGTGGCCTGACCCTCTGCGCACTCCATCACATCCCGGACGTTGTTGCGCCGCATTCCTCCTTCGTAGTCATCCAGTTGCTGTTGCCTCATGAGAAGTACGCAATTCGGTCACCTGTTGTTTAAGAAGGGTGGTATCTGTGACTAGTTCCTTGGCGGTACTCTCCACTGTGCCCAGTCGCTCCGCCATTTTCCTCATATCTTCCCGAATCAGAGCCACCTCTGTTGCCACTGTATCTATCCTTTTCCTGAGGGAGGTCCTTACCATCGTGATAGCCTTGAGGATATCTTTGTTCGTGAGTTCCATGGCTTCACTCTGGGCTACCGGCTCCCCCGATCCTCACCTGTTACTTTTGCCAAGCAAATTTGTCCAATTTGTCCAATTTGCCTGTTTCGCCGTACGGTTGCTGCATCCAGACAACATGTTATATTCGTCCTGGTGGGTGCCACACAGAGTGGGAATGTGACTGTTACTCCGCGCCGCCTGCAGTGGACCCTTCCACTCGGCCTGTCAGTTTTAGCGAGGAGCACCCCGTCCGCAAGACACTGGCTCCACTTCACTGTGACCACCACCTCTCAGAGGAACCCACACTGTCCAGTTCCACCCTTTCTTTAACTGCCCTCAGGCTTAGCAGCACGACTTGAACGACTTGAACCAAGTGATGCCTCTGATCTGTCTAGCTGCCAAGGCACCCCCAGCAACCCACCCAGACTGGCTGCCTGGCGGGAGGGTCAGAATGCTCAACACATCTGCGAGGTCACACCAGTGCCACAAACCAGCTCTGTACACAGTAGTGGCAGAACACTCCTTCCCTCCATGCCTTGTGTGAGTGCCATCCTTGCCTGTCTAGCTTTCTCCAGTCAGGCCACACACTCCACTAGGCCCCTGCAGCGAAACACCTCTTCGACCCGACACTCAATTGGGAGCAAAACAGTGCAGCAGTGACTACCTCGGGTGCCCAGGGCCTTACATGGGGTGGCTCGCCCAGCGGAGTTGGTGCCTATGAAAGTCCAAGGCCTCAATTGCCCACAGCCTCCATGGCCCCCTGGATAGTCCCCTGTCCAATCATGCAGCATGTAGGATGACAATTACCCCGGGCACCAGGGCTGTGGGTAGCTCCCACCCAGGTACGCTTGCTCACGGTGGCGTGGACACACGGCCGCGGTGTGGGGCCTCCTGGATCATCGTTGCCACTCTGGCACCCCCGTCTCCGCAAGGCTGCTTATTTCACCCCACGAGCAGGTTTCAGGGCGGTGGGGCGTAGTCTGGGCGATGGGCTTGCACGATCTACTCTTCCGGCCTCCACGCGGGCCAGGCCTCAGCAGCGGTCTCGCATAGCTAGCCCACACTGCCTGGCCACACACCCACCGGCCAAGTCGTCTCCGGTGGATCCTTTGAGTGGAGCCCTCTCCGGACCACAGCCTCGAACTGCCCCAGATTTTGACCACATCTCTCGCGGTAGCCACTACTTACAGGGAGTCCCTCGGGCGAGGATTCAGCTGGGGGATATCAGATTAAACGGATGGTTCGGGAGCGGCACTCCGGAGCTCAGCTACCGAGCGACCATTCCCATCGGCGGTTAACCACGCCCCCCACCTTAGCTTTTTTAAGTCATATACCACATCCAGGAGTGCCCTTCACTTAACCGTACACAGGGGAGCCAATTCCTGCTGCACATGACCATTGGCGGTCTGGTGTCCTGGTGTCTTTTCAGGTCCTGCACCCAGTCCTCTATGGCAGCCAGGATCTGCTGCACATCAGAGGTTTGTCCTGAAACCAAGGGGCGTCTTTATGATAGTCATTCAGTGCAGCGTAGCAAGTCACCTTGCTGTGCTGCACTGCATGACAGGGAAAGGGCAGGAATGTGCTGTATTTAAGACAATACAGTGCATTCCTGTGTTTTCCTTTGAGATGACTCCCTTTTGTCTGCCTAGCACCAATTCAGCCACCCTTGCGTGGTGCAAGGTTGCCTGCTTTGCATGCATGATTTTTTTGTGCAGGAAGGGAAGCGTGCCTGCATTAAAACAATACTGAGAGCCATATTTCTCTATGTCTGCTGCAGGCGTGCTAACTTTCAAAAGCTGTCTGTGATCCGAAATAAATGTCTTAAGTATAGAATCCTCTGTGCAGAAGCATCTTCTTTCACTTCACTTCACTATCGAGCCCCGTATTGACTCAGAAAAACAATATTTGTGAAAGTGACCCTGTCAATGCTGCTGTGTTCGCAGGTCAGAGAAGATAAAGGCAAAAGGCACTTCATCAACAAATGTGACAAAAGCCTTGGAAAGAGCTCCGTGATCTGTTTGTGGACTGCAAGGGGACAGCAGCCCATCTAGATACACGAGTCCCCTCTCCTCCCATTGGTCGGGTTGGCGTTCTGGGCAAAGTTTAGCAGTCATTGTCACAGACATACTCAGCCTGTCAGTAATGGTGCAGCAAGATGTGAGAGGTAAACAGGTCCAGCCTGCCCAATCTTAAACTCTGCCATTTTTTCAGGGACATGCTTTTACAACAGGAAGTGTCAGGGTTGGACAGGGGCATAAAATATCCTGAGTACCAAAATAAAAGTAGAAGTGTTTTGCAAGGTTGAGCCTGCTTCAGGGAATCTTTGTTTTAATATCAGAGAAAGTAACAGTAAAAACTGGCCCTGCGGACCATAAAGCAAGCACCAAATTACCAAAACACTGGTCTACACAATGACCTGTGAGACCAGCCTATTGGGCACTGCCTGATAGCCCTATAAGTCAGGGCAACCCTTAGAAGGGTCGTCATGACATACAGGCCCCATTAACCTGATTCCAAATGCAGTATCCGGCAATGTGTGGTTTGACTTAAACATTTAGGATTTCAGTCTGGCCTTGAGGATCAAGGTGCATGGAGACCTCAACACAAGTAGGGACTTTAGAGAGACGCATTGTAAGACTTTGAACTCTGTATAATTTTTTATACAATGATTCATGCATGACCTCTGCCTTTTCTGAGCAATGTAAATAACATATATGACTATAACATAATTTGTGATGCTCAGTCTACTGACTTCGGAAGGACGAATATCTGTCTTGGCAGGATTTGATTTGAATTCACGAG
Source organism: Lissotriton helveticus (assembly GCF_964261635.1). Classification (NCBI taxonomy): domain Eukaryota; kingdom Metazoa; phylum Chordata; class Amphibia; order Caudata; family Salamandridae; genus Lissotriton; species Lissotriton helveticus. The sequence goes on along the minus strand of NC_136057.1, from coordinate 2,072,027,589 downwards.
CGCTGGTTCATTGCGTTAGCACGTAGTGAAGGATCAACTCACTAAGCCTTAAAGCATATTTCAAAGGACACATTTATTTAGTGACTGTGTCATTATCAAATACACTTGTTGAATGCTCCACAGTAACTGCATTAATTGTCCACAGAGAAATCCATTTAGTAAAGGTGCCTTTTAAAACTGCATTTGTTAAATGTTTCCGTGTGACTTCCTTTTAACAAATGCACAGTGGTGAATTGCATTTATTGCAGGCACCAATTATTCTACAGTAATGACTGCAACAGAATCCAGGACCCCATGAACTATTGACATGAAACAGATTCTCTCATACCGTAGATCTTGCCCTCCCTTAAACCAGACCATGAAAGTACTGGAATTCTTCATGAGTTCCTTTTAACAGTGCAGGATGTGCAATGTGCCAGTGTGAGTGCACTGAGAATATGTGAGCGCAAGGTGAGCAGTGTACTTGAATGAGTTCAGGCTGCGCAGTGTACCTGTGAGTGCAATGTTAGTGTTTTGTCTGTGAGAGAACAGAGTGAGCATTGTGCACTTGTGAGTACAGGGTGAATGGTGTGAACAATGTGTCTTTGTAAATGCAAGGAGAGCTGTGTCTGTGGGAGTACGGGATGAGATGTGTAAGTGTGAGAAGAGCAGTGCTGATGTATGAGAGCAAGGTGAGCTTTACACATGAGTGAGGGCAGAGAGAGCTGTGTGTCTGCCTGAGTGCAGGATGTGACTTGGGTCTGTGTGTGCAGTGTGGTGCATGCAGAAGGATAATATTTGCATCCTTTAAAAAAATGATTAGGCAATGTAGTAAGCAATTTAGAAAGGAAACAAAGTTGAGAAATAAAGCAAATCTTCTCTATTTGTATAGAAGTCTTCTGCCACGGGGCAGAGTAGTGCGTTCCTCGGGATCTCGATCAGAAATGGATGTAATGTAAAGACAATTTTGAAACCTTCCAGTGTTTGTCTGAGAGCAAACTCTCTTGACAACCGTCAACTAAGCCCCTAACTTGAGCTTCTAGACCAGGCCACCAGTAGTGTTATTCAATTTTCATGCACGTTTTAGTTACTCCTAAGTGACCTTCATGACCAATTTTAATGATAACTTTCCTCAGATTAGACAGAGGAACAAACTTTTCTCCTCTAAGAATAATACCATCCTTAACGGAAAGTTCGTCAGCAACCAGTGCAAAATTCATTAAATCACCAGACAGTTTTCTAATCTCAGGCCAATGACCACTACAGAATGTTAACACTTTTGAAAGAATCATATCCTCCAAATAAGCTTTCTTCCACTCTTCTTCTGAAATGAGTGCACCACAGTTCTCCACAGCATCCAACACCGCCACACATTCCACTTCATCTTCCTCAAAGTTTTCCTCGTCATCTTTTTCCATTAACATTCTAGACAAACAGTCTGCATGAAAATTCTTGCTTCCTTGAATGTATTTTATATCAAAATTGAACTCTTGCAACTTTGAAACTAACCGAGTCAATCTAGCTGACATGGAATTACTGTTGGACACCTTGTTAAAAATGTAAGAAAGAGGTACTGTTAACTCTAGATCATAAAGATGACCTTTGGGAGATCAAAGGTCCATTTTGTGATGCTTTGATTGATGGAAGTCAGACCAAAGTGATGGCAGACTCTGGGTCTCCAATAACTATCCTTCAAGATTCTTATTTTTCTAAAATTGGGGCAGGGAAATTCCTTTATCTCCTCCAGGCATTAATCCGAAGGCATTCGTAGAAAAGGACATTGACATGTTAGGGTTCTTTTTGGCCAAAGTAAAAGTTCCTGGTTGCAATATAATTACTAAGGTGTATGTAGCAATAAAGGGGAAGAACATTGTGGGCTGGAAGGATCTTGCAAAGATGGGGCTGTATTTGGTGCCAGGTGATGATAACCCCATTAAGGTGAGAGATGTTGGAGTACTCAATGTGGAGTCTGAAATTGATTTTAAGCACTTGCTTGAAGATTTCAAGGAAGTGTTTAACGATCAAGTGGGTTGTATTAAAAATCAGATCGGTTCCTAATGCTCAACCAGTCATGCATAAGGTTAGGCTTGTACCCTTAAGTGCTAGAGAAGAGTTAAAGAAGATGTTGAATGATTTGTGTGACCAGAAAATTATACAGCTCACAGAATCCTTTCAAGGGGTCGCCCCGATTGTCATAGATCGAAAAAAGTCGGGGGAAATTAGACTCTGTGCGGATTTGAGGGGTTTGAACAAAAATATCTTGGTTGTTTGTCACCCCCTCTCTAAAATACATTAACTTTTGGCAAATTCGGGGGGGGGGGGCTAAGTGGTTCTCCCTCATAGATTTAAAATCTGCATATCATCAAATTCTTCTGAATGTGGAGTCTCAGGAACTAACAACATTTGTTACACCTTTTGGTGCATATAAGTTCCTGAGACTTCCTTTCGGTCTGGCCTCTGCGGCCAGTATTTTTCAGAGAATAATGGATTGCATGTTCAAAGGTATGGTGGGAGTGCAAGTCTACTTAGATGACATCCTCGTTTTCACAAAAAGTTTTAATGAACATTCAATTTTGTTGAAAGAGGTTTTGACCACATTTGAAAATAATGGTATGACAATTAGAGCTGATAAGTGTAAATTTGGTGTACATGAGTTAGATTACCTTGGTCATATGATTTCTGATAAAGGCATCAAACCTAAGTTTTCAGTCCTCAGAGCACTTAAGGAGGCTAGACCACCTAATGATAAGGATGCTTTACGCTTCTTTTTAGGGCTAGTAGAATATTATGCTCGGTTTGTGAATAACTACGCTCAGGTGGTTGAACCCCTTCGCTCTTTGCTTAAAAAGGGGCAGAAATGTATTTGGTCTGATGAATTGAATGGTGTGTTTGAGAAGATAAAGGAATTGGTCATTTCTGCGAAAGCTCTACATGCCTTTTGTGACGATTGTGCTTCCATGATCACAGTAAATGCTAGTATGAATGGTCTTGGAGCTGTTCTTAGTCAGCATGTGAATGGGAAAGAACAGACGGTGGCTTTTGCTTCAAGATCTCTAAAAGGTTTTGAAGCACATATTCAGAACATTACATATTAAACATTCTTAAGCATTACATATTAAATATTCTTAAAACATCTTCAATATAGATCCACTACAGGCAAAATAAACAATTTGCATCCAGGTGAGAAAGCACCCCTCACACCTCCTCTTTCAACTCTGTCTTGCTTGCTGCATTAGCTAATGGGTTCTATTCAGGTCGAACTATTTCACCCAACACTGCAAATACCTGAAGACTTTGGTTCTTCCAAGAGGCTTGTCCCCCAGCATGAGCCTCTGAAACATTTTTGCTGTTTAAACAAAATGAACTTTGTCATTGTGGTGTTTATCGCAAGGCCTTGCACTCTGCAAAATTCCACAAAGCGTAGCAACACACGCTGCAACCTGCTAGAGGTTTTTTAAATTAGCCTAGTGTCATCCGCAGATATAAGTATAGGAATTTTCTAACTGGCCAGTGTTGGGGTTTCAGTGGGGAAGCACAAAAGAAACTGTACAATACAGTTGAGAAACACTAGAAATAACGTAGGGACCAAAACACACACTTGGCATACCCCTTTTTTGATAGAAAACTGATCAGGAAGTTCGCCCTGGGCACCCCATCACACCTGGGAAACATTGTCTTAATGCAGTGAAATTATCTAAGATAACAGGTCCGGGCACATGCCCAGTTTATGCAGTGCCAGTCAGAGCTTCTTGCAAGAGACCAAGTCAAAGGCGGACTTGATGTCAACAAAGACAGCATACATGCTGCCCTTAACAACAACTACTGTCCGCCAGTAGAGGATCAAAAATCAGAGACCTGATCAATTATACTAACTCACTTCAGAAGTCTGCCTGAAGAGGTGAGAGCATGTAATTATCTATAATCCATTCCAGGATGTTAGCCAATACAAATGGCAAAAAGAATTTGTACAGAGTTGTTCAAACTATTTGGCCTGCTGTTTCCCCAGCTGAGATCTGTCACCTTTTTTTTAATATGGGGATTGCCTTTGTGCCCCTCCAAGAGTCCGGCATTGAGGCAACGCAAGCTATGGCATTTGCCAATACTAGTTAGTATCTAGACCAATTTTCTATATTCTGCAAGAATACATCTGTGGGTATGCCGTCTGGGCCCAGTGCTTTGCCACTTGAGACTGAATCTAGTGCAGAAAGGACATTAGTTATCTCAAATGACAGTTCTAATGGGACAGGGGGGAATACCAATCAGGTCGTTTGTCTCATCCGCCCCAGAATATAAGAGTGAGCAGTGGTCACCTCATGTTTCAGGAGCAATAACGATTGGGAGAGGACACTTGCCCAACTCTGCCCCACTTTACTAAGGACCAAAAACGTATTGAGTCTTTGGCGAAGCCGGCTGTTTAAAGCTCTTGCCACCTCTCATCATCCCACATTCTTTTATATATTTATATATTTCAAACAAGGATATGTACAATGAAAGAAACATTTGTGCGTGGTGTCCCAAGTGAAAAAGGAACATAAAAATGTAGTGGAAGTTGTAAAAATGCTGCAACTTCCACTTCCTTTTTAGGTTCCTTTTTTCATTTGGTGTATGTGTACTCTTCCTACTCTGATATCACTCAAGTCCTCCATTGTGATTCCACATCCCATTATTAATATAAATAGTATTATTCCACAGGAATTAAAACATTTATGGGGCAACTTCTTGCCCACTGCCCATGTGTCCTGTGGGGTCAGGAAACCTGTATCTTGATGCCCTATGTGTTTTCACAGTTTATTCCCCCACCCCAGGGCCAAGCGACTAACCAACTTCTGACTGCAACTCTCCTTTCGAGCTGTGGCCAGCCAATCAGGGATTTGCTTTTCCTTCCTGTTCCGCGGTTACCATGGGTACAGATCCCCTGCGAATCCCCCCCATGGGTGGATCCATGAATGATCCTTGTCTTTAGATTTCTATAAAAAAAGTTTTTAATAACTTCCAAACTACTGAACACATTTTCACCAAAGTACAAAAAGTTCATTTTCTTCGACCAACATTTTATCTTTCTGCAAACATTTGCTGCAATTCTGATCAGCGGTTTGGGCTGTAGCTCTGTCTAAAAATTGCAAAATTCCTGTATACATTCCATGGGTAAAACGGATTTTGGGACCCCTCCCTTTTTTTCATCCCGCTTCACGAATCATGATGAACCTTTCCAGACAACACCTCAGCTAACTTGAGTACTAGTTTTTAAACTTTCTTGAAGATTGAGCCTGCTTCGCCCCCAGTTATGCGAACCTCGTCGGCTGGTGGGAGAAGCAGGACGCATAGGCAGAAAGCTGTGATCACTGATTAGAAAGAACAATCAGTTGGAGACGTTACATTGACAATCTCTTTTTGATCTGGCGAGGCACTAAGGAATCACCTATCCAGTATATTGTATATCTCAATAGGAATTATCTTAACCTTCAATTCACGAGTGACATTAGTCCGATAGAAGTCACCTATTTATACCTGAGAGTCTTTGTGGCAGATGGTAGAGTACAGACAGCTCTATTTCGAAAGCAGCAATGAAGGATTTTTTCGAAAAACTCAGTTAAAGTGAGGCGCTCTGCCTGGTGTATACATCAGGTATCTAAATGTTAAATGGTAGTGTGGTGCGTTCAGAGCGAGCGGAAAAAACCCTTAACCACTCAAAAATGAAAATCAAAGACTTTCACAGAAACTGAAAGACAGCAATGCTCTCGCACACAATAACACAGAGTTTACAACTGGTAGGCAATGGTAGTCAACACAAATTAAATACAGCACGAAAAGGACAGATGCAGATTCTTGGTTGTATGTCTTAAGGTGGGTTGTTTAATAGGTCCACAATCGGCCTTATAGATCCACAACCATCCGACACGTGTTTCGTCGTGTGGAAATTATTCACAACGACTCATCAGGGCTGGTGACAGAAAACAACAAAGTGTGTATAGAAATATGTTGGAAAATACAGCACATTTCCAAATCGAAATGGTGACTGAGTGTGGCTAGTAATACACCCATATTGTGCCGTTCGTCCCCATAAATCAAGGTTTGTGAAGGGGTACTGTGACTAGGGTGACTGGTTACAAGAGACATTTCAATTACATTAAAGTGTTTCATGTCAACATCTCCTATCTCTATATGACTATTTAAGTCAAGTAATTCTAAATAACGTGGACTTGCAAGTGCTGTATTAACAACAATCAATAGTTGGAAACATTAAATCGAATACAAAACATCTCAGAGTAAAAAGTGCTTGTTTGATTATTGAGTGGTTGCATGCAAATCCATGGTGCATGCTGAGGGATGAAGATAGGACATAAGGATAGAATATTGGTGAGCGGAAGAAAAAGCCTACCTTGTGGCAAGCCTGTGTGTAACCAGGACTTGAAGAATAAATGGTCAGAATAGACGTGAATCTATATAAATTAAAATTAAAAGAGAAACATAAGCAGAGGGCAAAAGTACTAAAAGTACAATCTCCACTGAGAGAGAGAATCGGAATTCTGCTTACCAGTAGTTGTAGAAAGATAATTGATAACGCGTAAGGTAAACCAAATTTCAACATTCAGGGAACCAGAGAACAAGAGTATATGCCTCTGTCCAGGGTGAGCATGCAGAGTTGTCGGTATTAATAAATTATGCTGTGTAAAGAAAACCAAGTGTTTGGTATTAATGGCGGAGTGCCACCAGTACATTATGTCACGTGAGACATTAAATTCTTAAGGGCTTCAAGGGCTACAAAAACCACACTGTACCTTAATACTTGTAGGTATTAGGCAGTTACCGGGAGGGGATCCACTTCAAATTCGTTCACTCAATCGGAAAATCTCTCGCAGTCTTTGTATTTAGTTCTGGTAGAGAAAAAGGAGGAAGGGGTCACTATGGTGACTTAATCAGCAGAAGTAATGCTTATTCCTTCTACAAAAGATCGTCTAAATGACCCTCTGTTATCAAAGTGAAAGAAAAAAACAAAACGCGTTCTTACCAGAATCGCGGTATCCCTCCTCCGAAGTTTCCCGGTCGCCGTTTACCAAAGAACGGACACGTGACCGGAAACAGGAAGTGTATTTGTGCAAAAGTTTGTCAGTAAACTAGACCGTGCAAGAAAAAACGTATCCACCATATTGGGTAGTTGCCTATTTAGGTATATGTCTATAAACAATCGTTCAGAGCATACAGGCCATTGTGTAATAATGCCCTCAGTGTGCGTAGAATAAATGGCTTTTGTCATTTTAGATCTTGGCAAGGACAGCACTGTACTAGTCCTATGCTTAAAGACTTTGGTGTGGAAATGGCAAAATACTTTGTCCTTTTCTATCTTGGCGTCGATGGCACTGTGCTAATCCTATACTTGAAGATTTTGATACAGAAGCAAACATTTCAGGTGAGCAGATCTAGAGTGTCACTGGTGTTGAGAGGGCTCTATACAGGAGCTGCTTTCCACCTAAATTTGAGAACTACCCAGAGTCCTCTGCTTCTTTTTTGCATAATGTATTCGGCACACTATGCCTGAAAGGGTATTTTTTTTACTTATACTGGGTGCTCCCTTGGCTCCCTTGTGTCTGGACAAAGCTATACCTCCCTGAAGAGCTCTAATTAGAACAAAACACTGTAAATGGGGTTGCATTTACTCCTTTCAGGTTGGCTTGGTTGGTATTTTACCAATTCAAAGCTGTAATACTGTGCCTGGAGTGGTAAATGGCTTTTGTCATTTTACAGCTCGGCAAGGACAGCACTGTGCTAGTCCTATGGTTAAAGACTTTGATAGAAAAGCAGACATTTGAGGTGAGCAGATCTAGAGTGTCGCTGGTGTTGAGAGTGTTCTATACAGGAGCTGCATTCCACCTAAATTTTAGAACTACCCAGAGTTCTCTGCTTCTTTTTTGCATAATTTATTCATCACTCTATGCCTGAAAGGGTATTTTTTTTTACTTATGCTGGGTGCTCCCTTGTGTGTGGACAAAGCTATACCTCTCTGAAGAGCTGCTTTCCACCCAGAGTTCTCTGCTTTTTTTTTGTATACATATATACATATATATATATATCTAACTATCCGACTTGTCTTCGATGTGCTTCGCTGCACCGGCAGGTATGAAGACTGCAAAAATACGCCAGAGTCAGTCTTCAGATTCCAACGTTTTATTTCATTGTGGTACAAGCCATCAGACACGTTTCGGACTTAACGTCCTTGCTCACTGATGGGGAGTGAATGAGCTACCGCTATGATATAGGATCTTCACACACAAAAGCGCGCCATTCCTTAACCTCAAATCAACAAAAAAAGAGGACTGTGATACCACATATAATACTTGGGGTAATGTTAATGGAGGCGCCATTTTGAAACATGCATTCGCCATGGTAAACAGTGTTAAACTTCAACTCTGACATTGGTACATGCCACATAAATGTGTCATGAGCAAAATTCCATTATGACCATATATACATGCCTAATACAAAACAAGCATTAGAAATGCAATCGGGCTCGGATTTATTTGAGTTTGAGCTAATGGCATTGTAAATGCCAATGTCTTTTTGCCATGTGTTATGGAGTGTGTGCATGTGGTGTGTAGTGGAAGTATGTTTGTTGAATTGTAATTTTACCAATGGTGGCATGCTGTGCTTTATATGAATATGTTTAAAAGTAAAGTGTACCATACTGCGATTGCTTGGTGGAAAAGTGCACTGCCGGCTGGAGGTGTGTGTGCCTGGTGGAAGGGTGCACTGACGGCTGGTGGGTGTGTGCTTGGTAAAAGCGTGCACAGATGGATGATGGTTGTTGGTGTTTGTGCATGGTGAAAGCATTCATTGACGGCTGGGGGTGTGTTGTTGTGTGTGTTGTTTTCTGTGTGCTGGTGAGTGTGTGGTGGTGAGTCTGTGGGGGTGAGCCTGGGGAGTGAGTGTGGTGGTGAGTGTGTTGTGTTGAGTGGTGACAAGTGTGTGGTGTTGAGAAACTGAGGTGTGTGGTTTGTGTGTGCGTTATGTGTTTGTGGTGTATGTGTGTGTGGTGTTTTCTGCACACTCACACACTGCCCCGTAACATTCACACACTGCTCACCCACACACTCCCAATGTCACCCTGCATAGTCACACACTGTTTACCCTGCACACTCATTCTGCACACTCACACAATGTGCACCCTGACACACTGTCTCTGCAGTCACTCTGCACTCACTGTCACTCTGCACTCACTGTCACTCTGCACTCACTGTCACTCTGCACTCACTGTCACTCTGCACTCACTGTCACTCTGCACTCACTGTCACTCTGCACTCTGCTGTCACTCTGCACTCTGCTGTCACTCTGCACTCTACAGTCACTCTGCACTCTACAGTCACTCTGCACTCACTGTCACTCTGCACTCACTGTCACTCTGCTGTCACTCTGCTGTCACTCTGCACTCACTGTCACTCTGCTGTCACTCTGCACTCACTGTCACTCTGCTGTCACTCTGCACTCACTGTCACTCTGCACTCACTGTCACTCTGCACTCACTGTCACTCTGCACTCACTGTCACTCTGCACTCACCGCCACTCTGCACCGCCACTCTGCACCGCCACTCTGCACCGCCACTCTGCACCGCCACTCTGCACCGCCACTTTGCACCGCCACTCTGCACTCTGCACCGCCACTCTGCACCGCCACTCTGCACTCTGCACCGCCACTCTGCACCGCCACTCTGCACCGCCACTCTGCACCGCCACTCTGCACTCTGCACCGCCACTCTGCACCGCCACTCTGCACCGCCGCACCGCCACTCTGCACCGCCACTCTGCACCGCCACTCTGCACCGCCACTCTGCACCGCCACTCTGCACCGCCACTCTGCACTCTGCACCGCCACTCTGCACCGCCACTTTGCACCGCCACTCTGCACCGCCACTCTGCACTCTGCACCGCCACTCTGCACCGTCACTCTGCACTCTGCACCGCCACTCTGCACCGCCACTCTGCACTCTGCACCGCCACTCTGCACCGCCACTTTGCACCGCCACTCTGCACTCTGCACCGCCACTCTGCACCGCCACTCTGCACTCTGCACCGCCACTCTGCACCGCCACTCTACACTCTGCACCGCCACTCTGCACCGCCACTCTGCACCGCCTCTCTGCACCGCCACTCTGCACTCTGCACCGCCACTCTGCACCGCCACTCTGCACCGCCGCAATGCCACTCTGCACCGCCGCAACGCCACTCTGCACCGCCACTCTGCACCGCCACTCTGCACCGCCACTCTGCAACACCACTTTGCACCGCCACTCTGCACCGCCACTCTGCACCGCTGCACCGCCACTCTGCACCGCCACTCTGCACCGCTGCACCGCCACTCTGCACTGCCACTCTGCACCGCCACTCTGCACCGCCACTCTGCACCGCCACTCTGCACCGCCACTCTGCACTCTGCACCGCCACTCTGCACCGCCGCACCGCCACTCTGCACCGCCACTCTGCACCGCCACTCTGCACCGCCACTCTGCGCCGCCACTCTGCACCGCCACTCTGCACCGCCACTCTGCACCGCCACTCTGCACCGCCACTCTGCACCGCCACTCTGCACTCTGCACCGCCACTCTGCACCGCTACTCTGCACTCTGCACCGCCACTCTGCACCGCCACTCTGCACCGCCACTCTGCACTCTGCACCGCCACTCTGCACTGCCACTCTGCACCGCCGCACCGCCACTCTGCACCGCCACTCTGCACCGCCACTCTGCACCGCCACTCTGCACCGCCACTCTGCACTCTGCACCGCCACTCTGCACCCCCACTCTGCACCGCCGCTCTGCACCGCCACTCTGCACCGCCACTCTGCACCGCCACTCTGCACCGCCACTCTGCACCGCCACTCTGCACTCTGCACCGCCACTCTGCACCGCCACTCTGCACTCTGCACCGCCACTCTGCACTGCCACTCTGCACTCTGCACCGCCACTCTGCACCGCCACTCTGCACCGCCACTCTGCACCGCCACTCTGCACCGCCACTCTGCACTGCCACTCTGCACTCTGCACCGCCACTCTGCACCGCCACTCTGCACCGCCACTCTGCACCGCCACTCTGCACCGCCACTCTGCACTCTGCACCGCCACTCTGCACCCCCACTCTGCACCCCCACTCTGCACTCTGCACTGCCACTCTGCACCGCCACTCTGCACTCTGCACCGCCACTCTGCACTCTGCACCGCCACTCTGCACCGCCACTCTGCACCGCCACTCTGCACCGCCACTCTGCACCGCCACTCTGCACTCTACACCGCCACTCTGCACCGCCACTCTGCACCGCCGGCCCGCCACTCTGCACCGCCACTCTGCACCGCCACTCTGCACCGCCACTCTGCACCGCCACTCTGCACTCTGCACCGCCACTCTGCACCGCCACTTTGCACCACCACTCTGCACCGCCACTCTGCACTCTGCACCGCCACTCTGCACCGCCACTCTGCACTCTGCACCGCCACTCTGCACTCTGCACCGCCACTCTGCACCGCCGCACCGCCACTCTGCACCGCCACTCTGCACCGCCACTCTGCACCGCCACTCTGCACCGCCACTCTGCACTCTGCACCGCCACTCTGCACCGCCACTCTGCACTCTGCACCGCCACTATGCACCGCCACTCTGCACCGCCACTCTGCACCGCCACTCTGCACCGCCACTCTGCGCCGCCACTCTGCACCGCCACTCTGCACCGCCACTCTGCACCGCCACTCTGCACCACCACTCTGCACCACCACTCTGCACCACCACTCTGCACCGCCACTCTGCACTCTGCACCGCCACTCTGCACCGCCACTCTGCACTCTGCACCGCCACTCTGCACCGCCACTCTGCACTCTGCACCGCCACTCTGCACCGCCACTCTGCACTCTGCACCGCCACTCTGCACCGCCACTCTGCACCGCCGCACCGCCACTCTGCACCGCCACTCTGCACCGCCACTCTGCACCGCCACTCTGCACCCCCACTCTGCACCGCCACTCTGCACCCCCACTCTGCACTCTGCACCGCCACTCTGCACCCCCACTCTGCACCGCCACTCTGCACTCTGCACCGCCACTCTGCACCGCCACTCTGCACCGCCACTCTGCACTCTGCACCGCCACTCTGCACCGCCACTCTGCACCGCCACTCTGCACCGCCACTCTGCACTCTGCACCGCCACTCTGCACCGCCACTCTGCACCGCCGCACCGCCACTCTGCACCGCCACTCTGCACCGCCACTCTGCACCGCCACTCTGCACCGCCACTCTGCACTCTGCACCGCCACTCTGCACCGCCACTCTGCACTCTGCACCGCCACTCTGCACCGCCACTCTGCACCGCCACTCTGCACCGCCACTCTGCACCGCCACTCTGCACTCTGCACCGCCACTCTGCACCGCCACTTTGCACCGCCACTCTGCACCGCCACTCTGCACTCTGTACCGCCACTCTGCACCGCCACTCTGCACTCTGCACCGCCACTCTGCACCGCCACTCTGCACTCTGCACCGCCACTCTGCACCGCCACTCTGCACCGCCACTCTGCACCGCCGCAACGCCACTCTGCACCGCCACTCTGCACCGCCGCAACGCCACTCTGCACCGCCACTCTGCACCGCCACTCTGCACCGCCACTCTGCACCGCCACTCTGCACCGCTGCACCGCCACTCTGCACCGCCACTCTGCACCGCCACTCTGCACCGCCACTCTGCACCGCCACTCTGCCCCGCCACTCTGCACCGCCGCACCGCCACTCTGCACCGCCACTCTGCACCGCCACTCTGCGCCGCCACTCTGCACCGCCACTCTGCACCGCCACTCTGCACCGCCACTCTGCACCGCCACTCTGCACCACCTCTCTGCACCGCCACTCTGCACCGCCACTCTGCACTCTGCACCGCCACTCTGCACCGCCACTCTGCACCGCCACTCTGCACCGCCACTCTGCACTCTGCACCGCCACTCTGCACCGCCACTCTGCACTCTGCACCGCCACTCTGCACCGCCACTCTGCACTCTGCACCGCCACTCTGCACCGCCACTCTGCACCGCCACTCTGCACCCCCACTCTGCACCCCCACTCTGCACCCCCACTCTGCACCCCCACTCTGCACCCCCACTCTGCACCCCCACTCTGCACCGCCACTCTGCACTCTGCACTGCCACTCCGCACTCTGCACCGCCACTCTGCACTCTCAAACTGCACTCTCAAACTGCACTCTCAACTCTCAATCTCCACTCTGCACTCTCAAACACCACTCTCAATCTGCACTCTCATACTGCACTCTCATACTGCACTCTCATACTGCACTCTCAAACTGCACTCTCAAACTTCACTCTCAAACTGCACTCTCAAACTGCACTCTCAAACTACACTCTCAAACTGCACTCTCAATCTGCACTCTCAATCTGCACTCTCAATCTGCACTCTCAACTCTCAATCTGCTCTCTCAACTCTCAAACTGCACTCTCACAATTGTCATATACACGTATGTGAGTGTGACAGGAGCAAGGCGGTCATGTTTTTTGCCCCCAAGACCACTGTAATCAGATGCTTTACTGTCTGCTAGAATAGTGCAACTACTCCATATAAACAGTCCTGAAGAATTCCAGTTAGACTTCTGAAAGCGGAAACCTGTTGACAGACAGCCTTTAGAGCGAAAGACAGTTCCCCCCAGCTTATCCCAGATTTGCTGCTTTTATGAACACTACACATAAACTTTGAGAATGCTATTAGGCTTTCAACGTCTTGCCCCTTATTAAAAAAATATTATAGTATGCCACTTGTAGTATGTCATTGCTCTGCATTGTGCTGCTTTGGCATTTCATCTTGAAAAAATACTTTTAGATTGTCTTAAGATATGTAAAAAAAAAATACACAAACCTTGAACACCTAAAGAGTGATATTTAAAGAGGAATGAAAGTGAATCTCTGAACTATATGAAACCAGTCAAAAGGTTCCTATCTCCCACTTCCGATAGATGCTTGCTTTTAGAAAAAAGATTTTGTAAAACATTGTCAGGAGTCTCAAACAGAAAGCAAACAGTTCTAAAAGGCGCTGCCTGCCAGCTTGCTATTCATTACCTCAGCTCCGAAAACAAAAGCTGCTGCAAAGAAACACATAATAAACTCGAGAGAACAATTCCATTCACACCGGCCACGGACCATTCCAGAAAAAAAATGAAACTGAGATTAAAAGAACAGCCCATGACAGAACGTCAGACTCTTGTTCTTGAACTAATGAAGCCCTTTCCCAGCCTGGCATGGAGCAGCTGCGCGCTGACCGCTGCTGAATGGTGAACGCGCCCGGCCATCTGGATTCACTTACGGAGGCACCCTGACAGCTACTAATTATAATTAATGTACTTCTTTGCGCGCACACGCACGAAAAATGCTACACATGCCCGACGAAAAAGACATTTAGCCTATCACTTCAAGGCTATTAAAACGACACCACAACGAAGACGAATCACTGGCCAGATGACATACCACACTAAGGAATGTGTGGAATGTGTCTCGCCAAAGCCCTAGGAGATACTTTTTTTTTTCCTTTAACATTAGGATCTCGAAACTCCGCCCACTTTCAGTGGGCGGAGGCCGAGCCCTAAAAAGTGCAGTGTGCATTACTTAATTTTAAAACAACCAATAAAAGTTCGAATTTCATACACTTGCGTGCATGTTAATGAATCGGACATGCAATACTTTTGTTCGACAACCTATTCTAATGAATAAACGTGAAATAAGTCCTTACTCTAGGGTTTAGGCTAGATAAGGTGCAATGAGGCATATATCGTAACCTGTACAAATACCATTAATAGACACGAACATAATGCGCATCAGTGCGACAATACATATCTAGCCACATTGATTGTAAACCCCTTAAGCTAATATCAAGTTTTATGCCTTATAGTAAACTTTGTCGTCCGATTAATATAGCCATGCACGTAAAAAATCATTTTACACCTATGCACTTGCACTATGATTAGTGTAATACCCTGGTAACAATTCATTCAGACAGCTGTCTGATGAAGGCATTGAATACAATACTGAGCGCAAATGCTCCAAAATAGAGTATCCTCTTATGTATTCCTGCTAATCCAGGCAAAATTGCAATGTGAGTGTGTTGGCGTGTTTCCAAAACGGTGCTCTAAAGTGATTGGGCAATAATAGTGACTCATTAACATCAACGAGAACCCTAAAAATAAGTGCAGAGTTTGTGATTCACAGTATTGTGAATAAGTGAATGAATGATAAATAAATACCTTTCTTTAAAAAGATTCTCAACTCTGATCTGCCTGAAAGTGTCAAGGTTAGTTTAAATGATATATTTCATTGCAAAAGACACTATAAATCGGAGCTGCTGTGTAGCCACTGATGTTGAGGAAGGAAGCTGCCTTTTCTGTCTGAAGGGGGTACAGAAAAATCATGTTTGCTATTATCGGACCAATCCGGTGGATTATTCAAGAGTCTTATTATAAAAAATTGTGAAGGTCCTCCCCCATATTCAGACCTCCCGGGGTCTTGCTGTTCAGAAGCACAATGTACTTGGATTCAAGCTGTCTGAGACGTTTTTAATTGTCTCCCCCTTTTTTACTTGGGATGACAGCATCGATCACAAAATACCTAAGGAGGTTCAGATTTTGCCCATGTACATTCTGGAAATGCCGTGCTACCGGGTAGCTTTGATCGGCATTCACTATTGCCCTCAGTTGCTGTAGGATGCGCAAGTGAACGGGTAATTTCGTACTGCCAACGTAGGTGAGTTCACAGCTACATTTCAATACGTATACCGCTAGTTCTGTGCGGCACGTATAATGTGCTCTCAAAGTAATGGGCATATTGTCAAATGGGGTTGGATAGGTGGTCATGTTTACGCCAAACTTGCGCGCCCTACATGAGCTGCAACGGAAAAAAAACCTTACGTGGAGACAGCCAATTGTCCTCTTTAAGTGTTTCTGGGCTGCTAGACACCAGGTTGTTGCGCATCGCATATGCACGTCTGTATGTGATAGTGGGAGTTTTAGGCATAACTTCCTTCAGTACGTAGTCTGTAGGGATTATGGGCCATTGCTGTTTAACCAGTTTGGTGATTTGCTGTGCTTGGCGGCTATATCCCGTAATGAGGCGTATGGTGTTGTTATTATTGCTCTCTTCTGGTGTTAATGGATTACTCCTAGTGGGGTCTAGCAGATCTTGACGGTTTATGCGGTTGGCTTTCGCCATACTCACATCTAATCTTTTCTCATTATAACCCCTGGCTATTAATCTTGTTTTACAGTCTTGTTGATGTTTGTCTCTGAGCTCAGGGGTGCTGCAAGACCTGTGGATCCTTAGAAATTCCCCATACGGGATAGCTGCGATGGTGTGTTGTGGGTGGAAACTCCTAGCGTGCAGAATAGTGTTGCCTGCAGTTAACTTCCTGAACAGGCTAGTAGTTATTCGATTCTCCACTATGTTAATCTGCACATCTAGGAAAGTTGCCTCATGGTCACTAATGCTGGCTGTGAATTTTAGATTCAATTGATTATCATTGATATATATATATTTACATATATTACCTACTGGCGGTCGCCAGTAGGTATATATAGTTAGGATTTTTTCTCTATGGGTTTTTTGAAAATTCTATGTCTAATAACTTTGGCGTTTGTGGACGGAATTGGCTGAAATTTTCAGGAAAATGGCACATTTTGTTTCTGAGCAGCCCTTGAAAATTTGGGGGGGGTTCGTCCAGGGGGGGCCGAGAAAAAAGGGGGGTCCCAAAACGTGTTTTTAACATTGAGTTTTCCATAGGGCGGTTGGCCTCACTTTTAGCCCGAACGGCTGAATGGATTTGCACGAAACTTGGCAAAATTGTAGGGACTGGTAGCCCGATGTGCCTTTTGTAGGTCTCAATATATGTGCTCCAGTGGATTTTGAGAAATTAACGTTCAAAAAAAGATATATATCTGTAACAGCGCTCCGCTTCGCGTAACGGAGGTTTGCGAAGCTGATTGGTCATTCTGTCACTGGGCTATAGTTGGGCTACATCTGGCTGATATTTGGGCTACATTTGTTTTTTTGTGTGTCTGGCGGCCATCTTTGGGCTACATTGGGCTACATTGGGCTTCATTGGGCTACATTCGGCTAATTAGCAAATAGCTCATCGCAAACTAGGAATGGTAAAGAATCGCTATTTATTCCTTAAAGTTCGCTATTTAGGAAATGCAAATAACTTTGATGATACATATGGCGGTTCATCTCTAACAAGATAAGAAGCATAGGGATAGATTTATGATGACTGGCGCATCACCAGGGATGTGTTAGTCATTCTGTGCCGCTGTTCCGTCACCTATGGTGTGCTGCATTTACAATGCGGCGCATCATGGGGCAAAAACAGCACAGATGCGTGATGTATCTGTGCCGTAAAGGTGGCGCATTGCTGGAGTTGTATCGCAAGTGTGATGAAGCTCCAGCAAGGGTCGGGGGTGCCCCTGTCGCAGGGTTTCTGTTCTCACACAGAACTGTGGACAGAGGATTGGAACCTCGGCGAATTAGGGTGTCCCAAAACTCACGTTAGTAATCAAAAACTATTTAGCAAGCTAGGTACAGTGTCACATTGGATATAACAAACTCTCAATGTTTAGACAATCCAGAATATGAACTTATAGTACCTCAGGATACGTGGAACTCATGAACAGTCGGTCGTTATAGATTTCTTAGAAACCAGAACATGGAGTTAAGAAGAACAGATGTGTATTTGAAATGTTTATTTACTAATGCCGTCTTCTCAGGCGTAGTACCTTAGATAATAAAAGTACACATATTATCAGTAGCAAAATTACCAGCATAGTTACTAGTACATAAAAAGTGAATGGTGATAGTATGTTAACATGCTGTAAATGAATAAGAGTTAGCAACACTTATAAGCAGCCGCGGGCCGTGGAGGGAGTTACGGTGAGGCAGGGAGGCGGGGAGGGGGAGAAGCAGGGTGGAGAATACAAGTACACATATTATCAGTAGCAAAATTACCAGCATAGTTACTAGTACATAAAAAGCGAATGGTGACAGTATGTTAACATGCTGTAAATGAATAAGAGTTAGCAACACTTATAAGCAGCCGCGGGCCGTGGAGGGAGTTACGGTGGGGCAGGGAGGCGGGGAGGGGGAGGGGCAAGGTAGAGAGGGCTCCACCCTGCTTCTCCCCCTCCCCGCCTCCCTGCCCCATCGTAACTCCCTCCACGGCCCGCGGCTGCTTATATCTCACCCTCCCTAATACACATATTATATTATTTGCTAAGAAGGTCTCTTTGTGTTGGTTTAGGGCGTGCCCATACTTTAGTGTCTTAGATTTGAAGGAATCACATCAGCATACACCAGCTCTCTCTTCATGTGAACCGCATCAACTGTTGTGTATGTGTGTTCGGCAAAGCAATATAAAACCCGCCTCATGCCCAGAATTGGCAGAAGTTGCACTTATGTTATGAGTATGAAGTCGTGGAGATCAGACCTCATAACAATTCTGTATCGTGTTGTTCTTGAAACTTTAGCACTCGCTGTACAGATATAGTTTAACAAGTAAAGCAGATAGTAGACCAATAACATATTATTCTCATGTAAACCACGATGAACTACTAGGTGGAAAGCTAAAGCAACAACTAAGTGTCGTGTGCAGAAGTTGCAAAAAAGGAAAAATGGCGTTTAAACCGGTAATGAGCCCATGCTAACTTAACACGGTGTAAAGATATCCAGGACCTAGATGACACCTCCTCATGATCCGGAAACGAACTGAATAAGATAATAGAAGTGCCATCTCATGAGAGCAGATTGCAAGTTTATATGTGGACGGTCCGCAAGGTAAAGCATTAAAAACTAGGAAAATTCAATGCTAAAGAAAAATAAAACAGCAAAGTACTTTATCGAGTCTTAAGCCAATAGGCAAGGTAAATAATAAAAACTTGACAAATAAGTCAATGAATTGTCAATGAAATGCTAGTACTCAGCATATCAAACATGAAAAAGGTCTATGACATAACTGTGTATGCAAAATAAGCTGCAACAGCCTCCAATAGGAAGTCACCGTCTTCATCCGAAAACAGTTCAGCCATCCAATTTAAAAGCGGAAAAGAACATACGTGCTCTCCCAGCACCGGATCCTCTATCACCATCAGAGGACAGCTCGGTGGGTTTTCAAGAAAGCTGTGTTCCAAGAAAGACTGTGCTGCCGCCAGTAAATTCCAGGGACCAAGTAGTCCATGCATCAATGCCACAGCCATAATCCTTTCGCCAGGACAAATCAACTCGTGAGTAATGATAGGAGTCATCAGCTGATTAAAGTCGACGTCAGGAGAAACCGGTCCGCAGAGACACAAATCAATGGCCCAATCGAAATCACAGGTCAGGCAGTGAAATACAGGCTGGACACAGGTGAAGTAGGAGAACCGAAAAGATAATCCATATGCCGTGCTTAATATCGCCAACGGCATTGTGCCATAATATTCTAGCATGCGATTGCGGAACAGTGTCAGCAGCTGCAGGGTCGGAGGTTGCATAGGAGGGACATCCATATTTAAAAATGTAAAAAAGCACAAGAGCGTCCGCTGGTAATGCAAGTAAAAATGCCAATCCATGAACCAGAGTGCAGAAAATACAATGAAAGGGAGCAGGGATGACTCCAAAGATTTTCTCAAATGAAGTCACGAGACCACTGGTAACAACTTTAAAAAAGTGTGCCAGGGATTTTGTGGAGGATGCGTTAAAGATAGTCGGAAACATGTTGCTGAAATTGAAAGGCAAACCTGTGTACGGGTGTTCGCTATGTGAAGTACGAAAGTTTCACGGGCCGAACTCAAGGCCACCTCTCTCTGAGACAAAAGAGCTCTTATTCTTGCCATGCCGTTGAAACGTGTCCCAAGGTTGGTATTTGTGGCCAGATTGAAAACTCCCTATGTTCATGTGTGGGAGGAAATAGAACATTTCTGCAGCAAATAACCCGTTCACTTACTGTTACGATAAAAGGAATACTTTTAATTAACTCAGAACAATCTTCATTATTGAGCATCAAATAACTACCATTTTCCAACAACTTGAACGTGGGGATGATAGCAGGAACTGGCGTGCCTTGCAACACGCAAGCCATATTTGGTCGGTGTTTGTTGCATGAATCGTGTAACTGTATGTGCCTACACATTAGTGAATGATCTGGCGTCTCAGTGCATTCCTCTCCATTCAGATAAACTTCTTGATCATCTTTGAAACATCTGTATGTGTATGGAAGCGACCAGACCTCATGAACAAAAGCACTACCTAAAGGTTCATAAAGACCTATTGGTATATATTTCATACAATTTGAAAACTTATATAAAGCAAAAGGCAGCGTTATTAAACCGTGGATAAGGCATGTTGCCAAAAAACCCGCAATCCTCTGCTGATGATGTCACTGAGCATGTCATGAATGATGTAATATGTGACATCATCAGCAGTGGATTATGGGTAATAGTATCTCTAGTTTACTCCCCTATAGCTGTCTTTCTTTTAACATAAGTGTGTGTTTCCTTCCCTTATACTTACTGTTTTTGGTTCGCTTCCAGTTCGCGTACCAGCGAGCGAACTAGGAAGCGAACTAAGAGAAATAGAGGTTGGCACAGTTCCAAATATTGTACCAATTTTTTAATAACGGGGAGGTAGTTCTGAAAAGAACTTTTTTTTTTATTTTTCTGAACATTTTTTTACTGTTTTTGAATTTTTCGGAACAGTTTTATATTTTTTTGGGTTTTTCTTGGAGGGGGCAATGAAAACGATTCATTGTAAAGGGCTCAACAGGAGCAACAAAACAAAAAAAAGAAGTATTTATTATTTTGGGCGTTTCGGACAAACTTGCATATGATAGTCAATAGCTCTGTTGATCAGAGTGATGCTTCTTTCTCCGTAGGAAATGAACCCATCGCAAAATACGCAGGTGTGTTTTACTTCACCAAATCTCATTTGTATATTTGGCACCATCTCCCTGCCCTCTGGTCCCGTTACTTCCGGTACAACAGATCTTCTGGCCATAATAGGGAGATTATCTAGGTCGTTCCGAAACTGTGCAGCACTGTAGTTGTTAGGATGCCACCTAGTCATATGGCGATGCATTGTGTAGTTTCCGAAACTGTATTTTTTGTCGGTCCCTCTGGACAGTCTATCTTGACATATAAGGCAAGTTACGTATCTTGCATTTACTTTTTTCTGACCTTTGGGAATTTTAAAAAATTGCCAAATGAAGTTTTCTTTCCGGTGAGACGTCTTGGGCTGCTCAGGCAAAAACTGCCTCTCTTCGTGCTCGTCCTCCTGTTCCTCTTCTTCTTCTTCTTGTTGAATTACAACTTGAGCAGGTGGTCCACTCTTCCTTGGATGTGGTGGAGGTGGTGGGGAAGCACCAGCTGAAGCTACTAAAGAAGCCATTGCTCAGTGATCACAAAGGGTCTTTCTCTCACAATGATGAAAGTCAGAGTGAGGAAAGAAGGAGGGATTTTCATCATTTGGGAAAAACAAGAGTTCTCAACCAATCAAAAGTGTTCATTTTAGATTATATGACCTAGTCTTACATCATTAGGAAACCAAAAGTGAAATGAACCAATGAAAAGTGTTATTACCAAGTCACATGACTTGCTGTGTTTACGTTAAGCGCTTTGCAGGGCCTCCCGGTTTGCTTCCAGAAACCTGCGCTTTGGCACTCGCTTCGCGTACCAGTTCGCTAACGTAGCACGTCATATGACGTATCACGCGACAACGTGAAACGTCATGCGGACGGGAGGCGTCACGATGTTGTTTTCTAACGCGGCACTTGCGGTAAAGAAACGTTTACCGGCTCGCGGTCTATTTCGCGGCATCAAGGTCAGCTAACGGGAAGCTTCCCGATTCGCGAAGCGGGAACGAAGAAAAAAAAATATTTAAAAAAAAAATTATTCATAAACATATAAAATATATTTTTGGATTTAAAGAAGAATACATTTTACAGCTACAGATATTAGCTGTTAAAAAACCAATGAAATTCACAGAAAAAACCATAGGTTATAGACCATATATAGTTAGGAATTAGCATTTACAAAACCTTGAAAATTCACTGAAAAAACCATAGGTTATAGACCATATATAGTTAGGAATTAGCATTTAGAAAACCTTATTTTACTCACACAAAACCATTGAAATTCCATATATAGTTAGTTGCACTAACTATATATCGCGCACCCGCAATCCACTGCTGATGATGTCACATATTACATCATTCATGACATGGTCAGTGACATCACTGATGACATCACTGATGACATCTCAAATGACATCACTGATGACAACATCCAGTGACTGTATGTTTCTGTAAAGTTAAAATATGTCTTAGATATTGAAGAATGAGTGGATGTATAAGTGTCTGGATGAAGGATTTAGTAGGTGCGTGACTGACTGTATGAGTGAGTGATTAAATGTGTCTCACTGAATGCATGGGTTAGTGACTAAACTGTCTTAATTTGTGCATCATTATGTCTGTTGTGATGTAAACTGCTGCATGTGTTGATCATTAGCTATACGAGAGGCTATATGTGTTATTAATTGGTTGCCCAAGTATTTCTATGGGAGATTGAGTTTGTGTGGGGGTGGCTGGGAGGTGTGTGACTCTGTGCATAGATGTGTGAGCAGTTGATTCACTAGGTGTATGAGTTCAAGAGTGCATGTGGAAAAAGCTACATGGGCGGTTGACTGTGTGCATGAGTGTATTGATGAGTGAATGGATATCTCAATGCTACATGTCATAGTAAGTACATATGTAAAACACAGTACATGTGAGAGTTGGCATATATAAATAACTGTGCATGAGAGCCACTGAATGTGTGAGTGGCTGTATGGATCATTGTGAACTTGTATCAGGGATTGTATAAGAGAGTAAATATGTGTTAGTATATGTTTGAATAAGTAAGGTGTGTATAACTGTATAGTTGAGGAAATGGAGGTGAGATTGTTTCTTTGCATGACTGACTAGGTGTGTGAGTAACTCCATGGATGAGTGACAGTGTGTGAGTGTCTGTATACACTGAGTGTATCTAAGGTTATATTAGAGTCTGAAGAGGTTTATCGTATTAGCACAAGAATGATGTCAAATGAGATGTCATCAGTGATGTCATCAGTGATGTCATTTGAGATGTCATCAGTGATGTCATCAGTGATGTCACTGACCATGTCATGAATGATGTAATATGTGACATCATCAGCAGTGGATTGCGGGTGCGCGATATATAGTTAGTGCAACTAACTATATATGGAATTTCAATGGTTTTGTGTGAGTAAAATAAGGTTTTCTAAATGCTAATTCCTAACTATATATGGTCTATAACCTATGGTTTTTTCAGTGAATTTTCAAGGTTTTGTAAATGCTAATTCCTAACTATATATGGTCTATAACCTATGGTTTTTTCTGTGAATATATATATATATATCATAACACACATCCGCAGATAGGTATTAATTGCCCAGCTGAAAGGACTCAACAGCATCCATGGCTCCACAACCAGAGCTGTAGATCTTGCAATAGACTAGCTTAGGTGTATGAAGCTTGCCCTGGTTTTGCATCACCCTACTACTGAAAGGTTTCCTGTGCCAGTAATCTCACTCTGGGTCTGTAGCACCAAAAGGTGTGACACTTGGAGCCACAAAAGATTTTTAAAATACTGGAATAATATCCGTTTTTAAATTTGTACTACAAGGGGTCCCCAGTGGGGCCCCCAACATGAGCCTGGGGGTCAGGGTGAGCTCACCTTGCCTCCTTTCATGCCCTCTCTTTTTTACCTTCAGGGTGAAAATACCAAGTCCCCACATCCTGTTAAGATGGCTGCAACATATTGAAGTTGTGCTCAGTCACACGGGTCATTACGAAACTGCAGTTTCTTCTTCAGATCTGCAGTACTGAAATGTTGGAAAGTAGGAAAAGTTCCCTCTGCCAATCAAATCTGAGTTAGTTTCTTTTTATTTTAGATTTACTTAAAATTCTCTGTGAATTAACGGGCTAGAAATCTCTAAAATTGTTCTTCTTCATGCACCAATTAAACACACTTTTAAATGCTAATCTGAAAAATACTGAACATGTATACACCACAGTCACAAAAGAAGGATTCGTTTGTAAAGTTTTTACTTCTTGCCAATTTGGGTGTAATTCTGTACAGTTGTTTTTTCTGTATCGAACAACATTGAATTCTATGGGCATTAAAATGGGAAATTGCACCTTTGGGGTCCCTGCCAAGGATCGGACACCTAAGAGCTTACCTTCATTGTAAGACTATGCTGCACAGGTCCAAGATGAGTTTGATGCAGGCCATTGCACTGGCCCCAGTTTTTTTTATAGCATTTGGACCGCCTTCATTTGGATCACTGCTGTATGTCTCCCTAATGAAGTCTCACTCACTTCAGTTTTTAATTATCTTGACCTGTCAAGGTTGACCTTTTAACATAAGATAGTTTGCCGTGTACGTCTCGAATGTACGGGATTCGGATGGTTGCACACACAACATGGGTTCACATGTGTGTGCAAACTTGTAGAGGTTAGGTGAAGGATACCTTATCTAACTCACTGGGGTATCTGTGCACAGATAGCACTGTTAGAGATTGGACCTAGAATAAAATTGTAATGGCCTACTACGGCATTATAATTCATTTAGGGATCCAAGAACAACTGTCTTGTGTTCTTAGATGAGGTGTAGAATCTGCTTTTACAATATGTTTAAATTGGGTCTAAAAGACATATTTTTATTGGACTGATATAGAAAACACATTGATATGCATTATCATTAGTACTGTTGTTCAATGGCATCTCTACAAGTGCAATGTTTTTCTCAATATTAGAGTTTTGCTCAGAGACAGTGTTATTTTTAATGTAAAGGTGCTACTCATTGCAAGTGATGCTGTTAAATGACAAGAATCGTGTCACCGTAGGTCAGTGGACTTCTCAGCAACAGTGTGCGGCTCTGTCCTTTTAGCACTGCTGTGTACCACCCTCATTTCTTTCGGCTGCAGTGCAATGCATTTTGAGGTCGGAGTCTGGGAAATTAAATGTGGGCAGCAGGAGGATATTTGAGGCTTGAATGATAGGAATTCTATTATGACTTGGGGCAGTTAAACAGACGTTCATGGAAGGAACTGTGCTCTAGATCAGTAGTAGAAATGTCCTTGTCATACGCTATTACTTTTCCAACAGACACATTAGGATGCCTTTATTCAGAAGCTGCTAACCTCATCCACCTAGGTGGCATGCTTCATAATAGGTTTCTGCCCCACTCTAGCCAGTTGGTGCACTATCTTGTCTATAAATCCCTACAGGATTGAATTTTATTTGGTGATAAAGATCTATGACAAGATAAAAAACTATAAGGACCAATTGAACTTTAAATATTCTGTGGTCCCTTTTTCCGATCGCAATGTTGCACGCTTGTCTGCCTGAATCAGTCAAGTGGGGTTTCTTCAGGACTTCTTCTCTATAACTATACTATTCAGGTCAGTGCCTAAATGTATGTAAATCTAATTACCCTTGTTACACTGAACAATGTGTGCAACATTTGTTGTGAATACCCCCTACGTTTGGTGACTCAGGTGCTCTGAAGTATGTGAACCTGTAGTAAAATGTAATAGCATATATGCATTATTAAGCATGTAGACATGTTGTATATGAACTACAATCTACTCACACAGTCAGCAACCACAGTGAGAGTGAGACAAATCATACTACTCATGGGATTCACTCAGGACTTCCGCAGAGTGTGCCTCAGTAAATAGTCTGTCAATATATCAAACTGTAATTGTCATTAAGGATGGTCAAGGGATT
Organism: Lissotriton helveticus; assembly: GCF_964261635.1. NCBI lineage: Eukaryota > Metazoa > Chordata > Amphibia > Caudata > Salamandridae > Lissotriton > Lissotriton helveticus. Next base: position 2,072,001,783 of record NC_136057.1, on the reverse strand, counting down.
GACTCCTATGTGATAAAAATTAGCAATGTGCCTGAAACAGTGAATGTACTTAAGGATAATTACAAATATATAGTTAAAGAGGAGCCTAGTCGGTGCTCTTACAATTTAATCTCCTTCCCTTGCCCCTTACTATGAAGTCCAGAATGCCTGCAGTATCACTCATCTTGAGTGCATAATTGCAGACTACTGTCTGTGTAACATTATAGAGAAGCGCATGGCCAAGTTTTCGTACTAGCCAGGTCTACACTTAAACTGCAGATCGCCATCTTTGAATGTAATATGGTGTTTGCTGAATATGTTGTTAAATTTGGGAGAATATCAATTGAGTGTGAGAGAGAGACATAGAAAACTAGCAAGACATCGAAAGCTCGTTTTAAAATTTGGAGGCGAGGATACTCAGTTGCAAATGCAATGGAGTACTCTCTCCACCAAACAGAAGGTATGCCTGTCTCATTTCGAGTCTAGCGTAAATTTAGTATGTCCACAGAGGGGAGTACTCTGTCTCTTGGGCCAATATACACCTCCACTGGCCATGCAGAGTAAGGATCGTTATAGGTTTGGCATTTGTCTGCCCGCCCAATTTAAATTGGGTGAACAACTGGCACGTTTTCACTGTCCACACCGCCAGGTAGAACCTTGGGCAAGGGGCACTGAAAACTGTATAGTGACACACCCCCATACAATGGGAGCAAACTTCTTTGGTGAGGAAGTCGTTGCTTTTTTTATTTCCTTTTTGAAAATAAAAAAAATATTTACAGTTTTCTGTCAAACTTGAAATGCAATGAAAGGGTCTGCTGTGATGGCAGTCCCTACCAATGAAAGAGACGTCTGCAGAGCAGGCGGAGAGCTCTAAATTTAATAGGTGACAGAGTACTTTATTCCATCGACCTGATGGAGTAATTTCCATCCGCCAAAAGTCAAAAGAAGTCCCTATATTTGCTTATGCAACTCGCCCCCTAGCTTAAATACCTTAATTCTTGTCACAATAAAGTTTGTGGAGAAAAATGTAATCCAACTGTTGTAGCTTATGCCGGGACATAACACTGCCTGCATCCATCTAGAAAAGATTGATATCATATTATGTCCTTTTTATGTAATAATGTAGGCAATATTTGTTCTTGAGATCTTATTTCCCTCTGGACATCATGGTTCACGAGATGTTAAATTTGTATTGAAATTAAAACTAAACTGGACACATATTTCCAGAGCAGCATCATGTTGTAATAGACTGGTCTATCTTGTTCGGTACAGAGTACTCTAACCCGACTGCTGAATCACGTAGCCGTAAAATTACTATTAAACTGTTTTGTTTGTGAATGTCGTAAAAGAGTAACTTTACACAAAAGTCTACATTTACATTTGTGAATTAGGCCCCTACTTTTTAAGAAGAAATAAAATCAGCACATCCTCCTAGAACATAAGACTTTAGACATTGTTCATTTCCCATATCATGTAAGTGTTGCAGTTGTTCACAACACATAATAAATCCATTTAGCCTTTTGGTGCTCTTGTAATATGGAATGGAGCAAACACCTTGTTCTCCAGTCCATAGTACATAATGTTTTTCCTCCCTTTTTTCCACTAGTACAAAGTTTCGGCTGTTTAGAGACTGAGGGGCTGTATAATGTTCTGTTAAATTTTTGTTTTCCACTCCCTCAAAACCTGCTTTAAGCAGTATATAGTTATTTGTAGGTCCCTGTAGCCCTCCAAGATTAAAAAACAACATGTAACCATGCATCATTTCTTGAGTGCAATCATATGATTTTAAACATCTCCGGATTTACTTATACCTGATCCAAGCTGTTCCTGCGACCTTCAGAAATTCTATGTTATTCCAACAACATGAGCTCTGTTCTGTCGGTTTAAGGTCTCTAACACAATGAGGGGCATATTATCAACAGATTGCGATAATTATCGCAAAGCGTGCTTAGCGCGTTTTTTTATTATTGCCAGCTATCGCTGGATTACATCGCCGTGTAAAGGGTGTATTAGCAACGCTTTGCTCAGAGGCGATGTAAAATCCAGCAATAGCGGTGAAAACCAGCACTAGCACGAGTAATACAGCAATATTTTTAAAGCGCTAATGTAAACCTTTCGAATAGGCAAGTGTGGATTTAACCTAACAATCCACCTCCCATTGACAAGATGGCTAAGTCAGGGTTTAATCAGGCGTTAAATACCAGCGATAACCGTGGTTAGCGCGACTTTTTTCATCGCATCGCGGGTCCGGGGCGCATTGATAATAGACGGAAGTTGTGTTTGCGACTGTTTTCATGTTGTTAAAGTGAGGAATGCCTACTCTGTATATCATATAAATATCGTTGACTTGCCAAGCGGCAATAAACCGGCTGCTATCTCAAGGAAATAAGCACTAACGCTTGTTAGCGAGTCCTTCTTGATAGTGCGATAGGAAAATCGCCACTTTTCTGGCAATGGGTGCTGGAAAAGCGGCGAAACTTTCTTGATAATAAGCCCCAGAGTCTCATTCGGGTACCAGTTGTCTCTATCTTAATTTATCTAACAATAAAATATAATTGCGTGCTTGCTGCGTAAGCATGCATTTTCATTGAATGTATATCTCAGAGAGCAGCAAGGTAGATTGTTTGCATTCATTATTTCCTTTGAAAATGGTCCCTGTACTTCTTTAATAACACTCCAATAATGTAATCCCTCTAGTAAGTTATCTAAGTAAATATTAAAGAAGTTTCGACTCAAAGGCGTCCATTCCACAAGTATTACAAAACGTCTCTACATCAACCACTTTGACAGTGCTTGTGAATGAGTCTCTTCAGTAATAATAATGGCTTTATTATTACACCAAATAAACTACATTTCTAATTCACACAATTAAATATATTCAGAAATCTACCAACAAAAATTAACCCAGTGTGGCTGTCTGAAATGGGTTCAGGACTTAGAAGGGCTGATGCTGATTTGAATTAGGGCATAGGAAGGAATTATTTGTCTTCATTCATTAGACAATGAGTTGCAAACGTTATAGTGAGTTGTTTTTATTTTGGTGTACAAAACCACTTGGGAACTGAGGAGTCAAAGGATTTTGCTTGTGCTTCAGCTGGCGGGTGATCAGGTAAGGAAGTAGATAGACTGAATACTCAAAAAAGAGAGAGCTACCCAGGTGAACCAGAAAGGACCGGGAATGACAAAGTAGTTCAAAAAAAATATTCCTTTCTGTGTTCTTCAATGCAAGTGTACCAACTGACATATAAACATACAATGAACCAAAGAAGTTATGTATTCACCATATAGCAACACGTGATTTCAATATTAGTGTTTATTTTTCTATATTCAAATAAAAATAGTACTTAGTGCAATTAAAACCATATATGATCACAAAACATTTCAGAACAGTCAATAATATTGAACAAAGAAATTTCTCAATAATATATAGTGTTTTCTTACACAAACGTTTTTATCAAATATAAAACCATTAGACAGAGACCATTTCATACAAATCTCATCAATTCATTATATAAATAAAACAGTGCAATTGAAAGCAATCTAACTAAATCCTTGTGTCGACGCGTTTAGGTGTATCTTGTTCTTTTTGAAAAACACCTTCCTCTGGACTTTATCATTAAAAACATTTCATCTTCATTGTGTCAAACAGTATATCTTTATAATGAGAACAGCATATATTATTTTCTTTCACTAAAAGGTAGTTGGGAACATGTTCTATTCCACAATGCCTCCATAGTTCCAAGGCCAGACGATATCTATATCAAAAGGTCTTGATTTGTCCCCTTCGGTTTTTATTTTGTGTTGGGGGATAATCTCTCACCGTATGAGTAAATTCGAGACAGATAGTGCGGGTAATCTGAGGTTGTACCCACTTGTTTGATGAATGAACGTGCTCCTTGATACTTCGCATTAGTATCTTTTCAGTTTATTTGTGCCGGAAGCACATTCAATATCCCGCCATATATCCTGAATCCTCCACTCTGTACAATTTTGGGGGATATTCACTCCTCGAAAGCCGCGTAGCGTCGGCCACCTCGGGGGTTCTGTAAAGTTAGAAATTAAAGCTGATTTGAATTAGGGCATAGGAAGGAATTATTTGTCTTCATTCATTAGACAATGAGTTGCAAACGTTATAGTGAGTAGTTTTTATTTTGGTGTAAAAAACCACTTGGGAACTGAGGAGTCATAGGATTTTGCTTGTGGTTCAGCTGGCGGGTGATCAGGTAAAGAAGTAAATAGACTGAAACCTGAAACTCTTATTGTATCAGCAACCTGTATGTCATCCGTGACTCTCCCTCAGCAAACGTGCACATCGGTGTGCTAAGCAGCAGGCCCAGCCGCAGGTGTCACTGCTCTACAGTGAGCTCCACATGCACCGTGGTCCCGTCGGGCTGGTTTTGCACGGCTCCACATGCACCGTGGTCCCGAGGCAGGACTCGATCTGCGCGGTCATGATTGATTTTCGTTTACCGCCATGCCTCCCAGAAACGTAACTGAAGGCTGGCAGCAGGACGTAACATCACGCATATGACGTCAAGCAGAATGTAATGTAGGGGGAGGTGGGAATCGATTGATAAATTGTAGCACTAGTAGCCGCAGCTTCAACCTCAGCCATCCCCCAAGCCCAGTACTGTGAGTAGCGCTACCAGCCACTTCAATTTAGTCATTATATCAGCCCTACCGGCTTAACAGCTGAGGCGCTATCTATGCCAATTATGCGTGACAATGCATTTCAGTGCGGTGATGCGGACCACCACTCTGAAATGTGTTAGTGTCCCACGTGTTGCGTGATACTTGGCAGGGCCATTTGTCATCTGTGGGAACTAAAACTTTGCAGTTTTTCTCAAAGTTTGCAAAGTTTCCTGTCCATGGAAAGCTTTGTTTGTAGATCAACTAAAAAAATGCAATAAGATTCTCTTGCTAAGGGGCATGGCCAGGTGCAATGCGGTAAAGACGCGTCTTTGTGAGCTTCCAGGCTGAGGCCCTTAGTATCCATTTAATTATCTGGCAGGCGGGCATATCTGTTGTTGCTACTTAATCCTTGGCCTGGGGACGGTGTGGGACCACTGCAAGGATGCTGTTTCACTCTAATCAGCTGTAGGATTGGAGATTGGAGAGTTGCGGCATCTGCGGCCAGGAGAGCGGAGGCTCGCTGGTGGGATTGCTGCACTTGATTTTGAATCTGAGGGCATCATGGATCGTGGATGATGCTTGTTGGGAGTGAGAGCTGCACTGGATGACTGCTGAAGCTCATGGCAGGGCTGCGTCATGCAGTAGGAAGTGTGTGAGAAGAAGGTGCCCCGATTCAAGGTGAATGCCGCATAGATGACCCTGCTGCAGACTTGAGCAAGGCACTGATAATGAGTGGAGGTCTGTGTATTGGAGCTGCCTGAGGGACAGCAGCTCCAAGAAGAGGCAAGTGTTGCCCCCATGAAAGCTGTTGAAAGACTGTTGGGGACAGAGCTGGGAATGTTGCTGTCTTTTGAGGGGACCTACCTGTGCGGATACCAGATGGCCAGATTCGACTTGTGCCACCCCCCCACGCTTGGAAACAGTGACTCTCTGTTGCACTCATCTGTGTGCTACCATTGTGAGACTGCAACATGGCCAGGCAACAATGCTTTGTGACCACACAGGCAAGTATGGACAAATACACCAAGATGTTTGCCCCGCTGGGCATGGACCCGCCTGCCGAGGAGCGGGCCCACGTGCTACCCACACTGACGGATATGCTTCAAGCTATAAAAGACAGAAGGGTGTCACAGGAAACAAAGGTGGACATGGTGATGGCGGACCTGGCATTAGTGTGGATGGACCTCTGTAAGTTTACAGACAGGGTCTCGCTATTGGAGGACAAAGCAGAAGAAAGCGCACAAGGGTCCTGGAGTCCAACGTTTAAAATGCCAAGGGTAGATCCCGCTGCAACAATGTTCAATTGGTGGGTCTCGCAGAGGGCATGAGGAGGGATTTTCCGGATCTCTACTTGGAGTACTGGATTAAAACAGTGATGAAGCTAATAGAATTGTTAAATTATTTCTCCATTTTGCACATGCCCCATGTTCCATCACGTCCGCCTACCCTGGGGTCCCCCAAGAGCTGTTAACATCTGACTTTTGAACTCTAGAGGAAGAGACGTAATATGGCAGGAGGTACACCGCCTAAAGGCTCTCTGCATAGAGGATGCAGAGATAATGTTGTTCCCCGATGACACTCTCCAGTTCCAAAAGATGAGGCGATATTTTGAGGCAGTGAAGCAATGTTGCCGCAATCAGCAGCTTAAGTACATGATGTTCTTCACAGCCAAGTTCATGATTGTGCATGATAATAGCTCATACTTTTTCATGAATCCGGCGCAAGCTTGGGACTGGTTAGACAAAATAGATGAGCGCTGTGGTAGAGGGCATCAAATGTCAGCTGACGTCTCGCCATGATCTCCAGATACTCGAGCGGCAGATGATTCCCCAGGTGCCAAAGTACGGTCCACTGACATTATTGTGCCCCCGATTGGGCCTTGGTATGGAAGGGCTCGCTCGACTGACTGCATTGAGGCCTGTCCTCCAGGTACCATCAGGGATACCTGTTGTGGATGCATCCTAGAGCTAGCCTTGTGAGTGAGATGTAAACTAGGGGTTTGGGTCGGCCTACACCGACCACTGGTAATGTATTCCACTGTTGTTGTAGGGGGGAATCACTAACAGCCTGATTCATGTACGGGCCGTTTTGCGTGTCCCTAATAGCGATTAATAGCGACTCGCTATTGAGGAAACGCAAAACGGCATTCATGTACATTTCGGAGAAAAAGTAGCGACTCGCACGCGGGCGCTAAATCCGATAGCGACCAACTAAAAACGCAGAAAAATCGCTAATCCCGGCTACCTGCGTCGGGATTGCGACTCGCAATCCCGTGCGATCGGAAATGCGACTCGCAATCCCGTGCGATCGGAAATGCGACTCGCAATCCCGTGCGATCGGGAATGCGACTCGCATTCTCGCGCGATCGGGAAAATGGGAAGTCGCTTTCCGAGCACAGTGATGACATCACAACCAGGAAGCAGGCAGTTCCCACCCCCAAACACCACAGCGAGGCAAACCTCCGAGGGAGCAAGTCGGAAAGCAGATGCTAAACCAGCGATAGCGACTTCTCTACCGACTGAAATAGCGACATATCTGCTGACATGTCTGAGGAACCTGTCCCTGGCCCCAGCAACAGCGCAGGACGAAAGCGAAAGCTCAAGTTCTCAGAGCAGGAGCTCGAGAACCTTATTGAAGGGGTGGTGGCCAACCATGACCGGCTCTTCGGGACCAACTCCAGAAAGGTCCCAGAGCAAGACAAGCGGAGGATCTGGCTGGGAATAGCCTCCAGCGTGAACTCGGTGGGTGTGGCCGATAGGTCATTGGAGGAGCTTAAGAAGCGCTGGTACGACCTCCGAGGTCGTGCCAAGGAGAGGGTGGCGGAGCGCCTCGGAGAGGCATCGGGCACTGGAGGTGGCGGACCGACAGTCCCACCCAACACACCCTTGGAGGACCAGGTCGAGGACACCCTTGAGAGGGAGGCGTGCGTTGGCGTGACCCCTCTGGACTCCTCCCGCCCCACCCAAGACACCCAAGGTAAGTGGCATGCGACTGCGACCCTGTCCCCTATGACCGTCCCTGACCAAATAGGCTCACTTATTGGCCCTTAGTCATGCCTTTGTTGCGCATCAGGGAATGCCCTGAAGCATTGTGGGAGATGTAGTATGTCCACAATGTAGTAGTACCCCAATGCAGCCAGACAGGTCCCAAAGTACGCAAATCCACAGCCATCCAGGGAATGTCACCCAGCATGCATGTAACATCAGCACGTCTGACAGTCACATGCAACTAATGAGTATCCACTTACCCTCACAGGTGGCGCAGACAGCAGTGACAGCGAGAGGCTGCAGATAGATGAGGAGGCCCAGGAGGAGGATTCACAACCAGAAACCCAGGCACCAGCCCCTGCCGCTGCAACAAAACCAGCAGCCAGGCCCCCCACCGCTGCTGCATCTGGATCTGCCGTCCCACCCGCAGCCAAGGCCAGGCCCCCCACCGTTGCTGCATCTGGATCTGCCGTCCCACCCGCAGCCAAGGTCAGGCCCCCCACCGTTGCTGCATCTGGATCTGCCGTCCCACCCGCAGCCAAGGCCAGGCCCCCCACCGTTGCTGCATCTGGATCTGCCGTCCCACCCGCAGCCAGAGCCAGGCATCCCACTAATGTGCCCCCAGTCCCTGCCGCACCAGCAACGCCTGCTGCAACACCACCTGCAGCTGGTGCCAAGAGATCTGGGCCTGCGACAGCGGCAACACAGCGGGCAATCAGCAGGAGGGGCAATGGACATCGCTATGCCTGCATGAGCGTAGAGAGACGCATGCTCCGGATCCACCAGCGCCAGTCACAGCAGCAAGGTGCCACCCAGCTCCAGCTGCACAAAATTGGGCGCAATGTGGCGGGAGTTGGAGACCGCATTGACCGCATGACGGCGGCCATGGGCCGCATGACTGCAGCCATGGAGGAGAACACTGCTGCGCTCATCAAGCACCGCAGTGTAGCGAGCCGGCGCCACCACCAGCTGATGAGCCGGCTGTCCGCCTATAGCAGGTCGAATTATGTGGCAGCAAATGCCACCACCCAGTTGTCGCGGCGCTCTCTCACACAGCAGCACCAACTAGTGCAGTGCTGTGAGGACATCACCAGGGTACTGGAGCACCTAACCACCGCGGTAACGGCACTACACACACCTGCGCTACCGGCCACTGTAGGGGGCGACGATGCCAGTGAGGGTGCCTCCAGCGTGAGCAGCCAATCGGCCACACTGGTCCCGCCACCTAGGCGCAGCACCAGGGCAACGGCTGGTACAGGTGCCCAGGAAGAGGAAGAGCCTCAGAGGCGCTTGGGCATTACGCGCAGGTGGCGCCATTGACACTGTCTGCATAACACTGGCACAGGCTGACGCTAAGCCTGCCATGTACATGCACACTGCAGTATGAAGCAATACTGTTATTTGTAAATAGTTGGACTGATTACCTTTTTCTTGTGAATGAAACAAATATATTTATTTTGCTGCACACATTAGCCTTGTGTAATCATTACATTTTGCATGCAATTGTGATATGTGGGGTGGGGGAAGAGGGTGGGCTAGAAATTGTTCAGTGTGATGTGGTTGCGACGTCTGTGGCCTTCAGCTGGGTTCTCCCCGCGTGCATGGTGTACATGTGCTGGTGGCCGGTCGTCCCCTTCAGATTCACTGCCTGAGATGTCAACAGGTATCCGGCGCTTGGTTGCAATGTTATGGAGCATTGCACAGACAGCCACAATGCGGCAGCACGCAGCAGGACTGTAATACATGGCCCCACCTGTCTTGTGCAGTATACGGAACCTGCTCTTGAGCAGGCCAAATGTCCTTTCTATACAGTTCCTTGTCCGGATGTGCGCAACATTGTAGCGCCGTTGCTGAGGTGTGGCAGGGTTGAGGTAAGGGGTCAGGAGGTATTCCCGTAGGGCGTAGCCACTGTCACCTGAATGAGAGGAGCAGATGTTGATTGCCTGTGCAGCGCAGTGACTTCATTGCAATGTGACATTGTAGACAAAGTGTACTTACCAAGTAGGTGTCCTTCCCCAAACTCTCCTCTGAGCAGTCGTGTGTGGAGTCCACTGTGCCTGAAGATAAAGGAATCATGGGTACTCCCTGGGTACTGTGCGACAATGTCAGTGATGATGGTCTTGGCATTGCAGACCATCTGTATGTTGAGGGAGTGGTAGGACTTCCGGTTGCGGTACATATACTCCGTGGCAGCTGGTGGGCAGATGGCGACGTGGGTACAGTCGATGCAGCCGAGGACATGGGGAAAATGGGCTACATTGTAAAATTGTAGTTTTGTCAGGTCCAATTCCTGTTGGCTCGTGGGAAATGTGATGTGGCGGTGGAGCTGGGTGAGCATGGCGTCAACGAAAGTGTGGAGGCAGCGTGACATGGTGGGCTGGGATATCCCCCCAGCAGCCGCTACTATGCCCTGGAAACTGCCGGAGGCCAGGAGGTGCAGGCTGCACAATACCTGCACATGTGTAGGCACAGAATTGTTTCGCCTTGTTGGGTGCTGCATGAGGGGGTCAAGTTCTTGTATCAGCCAGGTGATCATTTCCCCATTCAGCCTGTATTTGGCATAAATCTGTTCTCTGGTCTGGCCCAGCAAGGTGACCCGCTGCCGGTAAATCCTTTCCTGCCTCATGCGTCTCCTCCGTGCTGCTCGCTGTAGCCTTCGCCGCCTCACCACCATGTACATTCCTGGCATTGTGGAACGCCTAATGCTGCTGCTGAATGTCCTTATGTGTGATTGGTCAGGCCTGGACCTGTTGGTGATTGGCCAACTGTTTTTCAAATTTTACTTAATCATGGCTTTTATGGTTACCACCTGCTTTGAGTTGTCCTTAATTTGCGCCGCGCAAAACTGCGATTTTGGGGTTTTCCGCTATTGTATATTTTTCATGAATGCCGATTGAGAATAAATTGCGTTTCGCTATTCATTTCGCAGATTCCGTGGTTGGTCGCTATTTCCGTATCGCTAATGCGCGACTACCGGGACTCTGCGACTATTATAGCGTAATCGCTATTTTAATCGCTATTCTGTGTTTGCGAAATCGCTATTTTGTACTTGAATGCCGATTCCGTGTTTTGCACCCGCAATTGCATTTTCGCAGCCATTGCGGGCGCAATTTCGCTTCATGAATCAGGCTGTATATTCCTATGATCTACTGGTGTATATTGCAGACCTTTGGGTGGACTTTAGGTCTACTGCTGGATGAGCTGTCACATTTTGAGGACAGTCAGGGCTATGAGTGAACCCGTAAAAGTCTGTGCTGTATCCCCCTAGGCGCCTACAATTAATCCACTTCGTGACACTGCCGTGAAGGGCCATACCATGTTGTGTGGACCTATTCCGATATTTGGGAATTGAAATTACGCATGATGAACAGCAAAGGTTTGACCTCAATCCGATATGGTTATTGGCTGATTTCCATGGCATGCTGACTATTGGTTGTCGTTGCCCCTGTCAATGGCTGGCAGGACTCACAATTTGAAAATGGTGGGTTACTGCGTTGTTTGTATCTCTTTCAATGTTCCCTGTTTCCCATATCATGCAAGATTTTGAAACACTTGAGGTTGTTGTCGATAGCCATAGTTAGGGGGAAAAAGCATAGTAGTGTCAGTATGAACTCACTGGAAGGCACTTATGAGTTGTGAGGGCTTAGAGTACCTGATATGGAGGCCTACTATCAAGCAGTACAGCTTCAGTTTGCAGAAGGGTGGATTGATTTACAGAACTGCATGGATGAGAGACTGTTGGAGTGGACCTCGGTGATGAGCACACTCCCAAAGAGGCTGTATGCCGGGGGTATACAACAGTGGCATATAGTACAAATTAACCAGCCTGCATGGCAAATGTATCTGAACGGAGGGGTCAGAGAACTTCCATACGCTGGTGTTGTGCCATTATGTGACGTACTGGCATTTCTTTGCAGGGACAAGCTTATGGATAGGACAGCATGGAAGTCTGGAGGCTGTAGAATGGGTGGGAGGAAATCTCTATGAGGGTGGTTATTTTATCCCACTGAAGCAGACCATAGACCTGCTTGCTTTAGGGCAATGTCAACATGCTAGTACAATAATATGCAAATCGCAGCACAACTAAGAAAGTGTGGGGCACAGTACACCTCACTCCAGAGTGACCCATACGCTGGAGCTACTACTTCGCACAGATGGCAGTCGAGGAATTATAACTCAGATATATACAGACCTAAGGTAGGATATCCGGAACCCCCACCCCACTCAAGTCTAGAGCAAAATGGGAAGCAGATTGTGCCCAGGATTTTACTCACCCTTTCCTCCACATGGGGTCATTAATTTTTTACCTGACCCTTGCTAACAGTTTTTTCTGTTGGCGACGGGCAGGAATTCTTTTTTTTATCATCCGTCCTAAATAGGGTCAGCCTGGTAAATTCTTCTTCCAATGGTCCCAACCTTGTGATTAGGAAGTAGTTCATTGACTGAGCCAACAATCGCTCATCAATGGCATACTTAAGGTCTGTCCATCTCTAACTGAGGTGGGTAGAGTGACAGTTTGCTGGGCAGAGTACTCCGCTGTGTTACCACAGAGTACTCTGTCTGCCAAATTAGATCAGGCCCAAAGTGGTGGTGTTCCCATGCAGAAAACAGCTACCAACTGAAATTGCGCTTGCACTACCATCAAGGTGCACTTGTTATATACTGATTCGTTTAACAAAATACCCATGAGCGCTCTCTTACAGGCAACTTTGTAAGACTTCACAGAAGTGCTTCTGAAGGTTTATTCGAAGCACATGCACAATCCTGCTGTAATACATTTATGTATTTATTTTTAGGTCGAGCCTAGACAAAAGCAAATGCGAAGCATTTGCTGTCTGGATCGACAACTATAGTCAGCCGTCTCCTGGGAATCTGAGACAGGGGCCGGGCACAAGCGTCGACTTAACCTCTTAGGCGCGCACGCCCAGCCCCTGCCTCAGATTCACAGCAAGACAGGCTCTCGCCAGCGCGCACACACAGCCACACTCACGCATGCGCACACACATTCCCACGCGCACACACTCACCCCCCTCCCCCCCAACACGCAGGGGCTTACATACACACACAAACGCGCACACACACACCCTCCCAACCCCACTCACCGGGCACACGCAGGCCTTCCATCACTTGGGGGGCGGGCACCGTCAATGTGCCCCGACCCCCCCCTCACCGGGTCTGTTATACTCCTCTCGTCCTGTTCCTCCCTGTGTCCAGACTCCGCAGCCCGCTCCGTTGTTTCTCCACCCCTTCCGGACAGTTCGTGCGTGTCACACCTCTCCTTTCTCCAGCCCCGAAATCCGATTTGTGTGTCAGGCCTCGCTCTCGCTGTCATCTGCACTGTAGTGCATTCATCTTTTTTTATTTTTCAACAGTTATTTATTTCATCCCTGGATGTTTAACACGCCTTAAACTTAACGCGCTTTCAACTTTAACGTGGTCCGGGTATATTTGCAAGTATCGGTATGAGAGTCCAGCTGTGATTAATTTTGCACGTGAGTGCATAGATTAAACGTATTTTCGTGGTCCCCAGGCATAAACTTGTCATTCATTGAGTCGTAGCGCCGCCCGCACAATGCAGACCCGGTCAGGTGTTTGTTGACCTCTTTGTATACACACGCAGACATGGGACATTGAGCGTTTGTATCCCCGAGCCAGCACACAAAGAACTTCTCCACTAGGGTCTCCGCCAGTCTGGGTGCGAAGATGCGCTTCGGGAATTCATCAGGCGCTATAGTGCACCCGTCAGGATCTCAGCCCCGTCCCTTGTGATGACAACTGTGGGCTCACACTGCACCGTACTGCCAGAAATATTAAGAGTTAGCAGCGGGTAATGTCGACCTTTGCGGACCGAGTAATCTCCCCCCCACACACACACACACACTCACACACCGCTTCCCCCAAGCCCCCCTTTTATTGGCCACGGATACCGCTGTCCATTTATCTTTGAGAATATGGAACTTCGGGGACCCCGCCATTATTATGGTCTCTGAAAAAAACAAAGCTGTCACTGGCCAGGCAGAAGCAGCTGCCTTGCATGTGTGATGTCAACACAGACGTCCATAGCGCTGCGATGCCCTGCTTTCTAAACTGTGCGGGGACAAGCGCCTTTGACTTCTACTATCGGTTCTATCATTCTGCACAGCTACCAAAAGCGGCCTCCAGGAGCTGTGACCACAAACTCCCATCAGCACCCACCCCAGCCTCCGAGGTGTGTACAGGGCCCTTGTGATATTTTATGTGACCAGCAGTTTATTGTAAATATACTTAAATCACTTGAACAGTTCGTTCAATCGAAGTGTGCCCCTGTTGTTATTTTTAGTTATTCCCAAACGTAGATTCCCAGCATCAGATCCCAAAAGATGCAAAACACAGACACGTCTACTCTCAGTATTGGACCCAAATCATCCCTTCTTGCTAAATATGTTGTCCATCTGAGGAACTATTGTGCAATTCATATCCGCTAACCCTTCCCCCTCCCCTCCGATAAATCTCCACAATTCAGTCTGAGTTAACATCTTTATCGCTTGAGGAATGGTGAAAAAGACTACAGATTATTGCTATTGCACTCCAGACCCATTTCCCACTAACTGTGAGTCTGAAGTCATGAATATTACCACTTGTTTAAAACTTCTATTTACTATCAATATAACGAGGCATGAGGCAGCAGTTACATCAGAACATTCCGAGACCATTAGAGCTTTTGAATATGTTTGTTCACCCAGATATATTGCATCTCCCTTTCTTCTATAACATGCAGCTTAAATGGTCCTGACACGTGAACAATGCTTAAATAGGACCGTGACGAAATTAGCTTGAAGCCCTGATAGCTCCGTCGGTAGAGCATCAGACTTTTAAGCGAGGGGTCCAGTGTTCAATTCCCTGTTCGGGCGCATAGGATCTTATTCAACTTTTATCTGCTATTAACTATATTAGAAATGAAGATTTTTTTTTGCTTTTTACTCTCCTCTCTCTACCGAAAGGTGAGCTCCTAACGTGTTACTGGTAGCTCTTGCTCTGAAGAGGGACGAACAGAACTGTGAGTCTTAGAGGGCCGGGGCGAGGTCAGTCTCACCCCTGCTGGGGACCCCCCTTCCCTGTGGCACTGCTCGTTCTGTCCTGGCTCGTGCACCGCATGCAGCCTATAGAGAGTGTGGAGACACAAGCCAGGTGTAAAGTGAGTATACATCAGTGTCCCACCCTCTAGTTCGATGTGTCACTGGGAGCTCATACTGTGAGGAGAGATGCACAGAGCTGTAAGGTCTTACAGGAAGAAAGGAGAGTGCCATCCTGCCCTCCTGGACAGCAACACCACCCTGCCCTAAAATAAAATACTTTCTCCATCAAATATAATCCATGATATAAATATGGAAGATTACATTTTACCAAGTGAGGAAACTCCTTAGTAAAGCCGTTTTCATTTGCACTACGTTATCAAAACAAATTGCACTGTTTTCCCACCAAGATACAAAAACAAGCATTTGCAATGCAATAGGTCTCGCATTTACACGAGTTTAAGCTATTGGCATTGTAAATGTCAATGCCTTTTATTTATGTTTTTGGAACCAAAAACAGAAATAAAATACTTTGTTATTTGCAATGTCAATAGCTCAAACTCGCGTTGATGCGAGACCTACTGCATTGCAAATGCTTGTTGAGAATGGGTGTTATGAATTATCTCTGGGAGAAAATGTAACTTCTAGGTTCCTGGAAGAGGCTGAAATGCTTTCTATTGTGATCAAGAAATGAGCATTCCCCGATGCTGAACGAGAGGTCTTCAGCATTGCCCACCTCCCATACGTACTGCATTGAGAGACAGTTTTTTGCAGTACCGATTTTTTGTTTTTTTTTTCAAAATGTTGCAGATTTCAGTTTTTTGCTTATGATGAAATATTTCTCTGGTGGGCAGGTTTTTATACCAGACTGGGCATCATGAGTACTTGACAAGAGTCGCTGATGGTTACGCGCTTGCGGTAACATTGTGATGTTACATATTTTTTTTGTATCTGGGTGGTATTGGATATCGATCAAGCATCTTTTGTCAACGAGGGCCCCTGGGTTGATGTTATCAGTCAAATAACAACTACATCTCAGGGTATTGACAAAGCTTCCAGCAAAATCAATGCTATCTTAGCAAAGTGCAGAATGTTCATGCTAACAAGCACATTAAGCAAAACAAGAAGCACAGAGACTATGGATTTGTTCAACATCCTTTTGGAATTAGCAAGAAAATGTGCTGTCCAGCAAACCACGTGATGTCTTCAGCCCACATTTGTGTCCACGTTATTTTTCGTTAATGGCCAGCACTTAAGGAGACACAACAATACCCATTACTATCATGCTCATGTGAGTTTCAGACAGCTTATTTAATTAAAAAAAGTTATCTTATATTTCTAACAAAAGCTATGTGAACTAAACGAGTAAAAACATTATTAAATACAGGTGAATTTATGTAGCAAATATTGCAGCCCTTGAGCTTGGGACTGAAACAGAGATTGAGTGATTTTTTATTCCCCACCCCGGTTTCCATTTCATGAGAAAACTGGCTCAAGTATTCACTTTAGTACAACGCTACTATTGGTCAGTCATTTCTATAGTTTTCTAGGTTCGTGGATTACTTTTCCAGTAAAGCGCATGTGCAGTGAAACTAGAAAACACACCCTTCCCTTTTTAAGACGAAAGGTACAGCACATCTGCTCGTTGGTCTTGTTTTGAAATTCAGCAGCTCCTTGCTAACATACTCCTCTGTTCCTGGATAAGTGCATCCATGTGCTATAAAAACAAGCATTTGCAATGCAATAGGTCTTGCATTCACGCGAGTTTAAGCTATTGGCATTGTAAATGACAATGCCTTTTATTTATGTTTTAAAAACAAAAATAAAAAGCATTGTTATTTGCAATGTGAATAGCTCAAACTCGCGTAAATGCGAGACCTATTGCATTGCAAATGCTGGTTCATATTTGTATTGATTTATAAAACACATAAGTAAAAGGCATGCTCATTTACAATGCCAATAGCTTAAAATTCCGAAATTGGGCATCCTAGTGCATTAAAAATGCTTGTTTTATCGGATGTCATACCACAACCACTGTAATGCACAATGAACTGTCTTACAGTCAACAAGCAGCCTGGAAGCTTTAATGAGCAAGCACTGACAAAGAGCGTCTCCAAAAAAAATGGATGCAACAGGAAGGAAAACACTTTTTCCTGCACCCTTGTTTTGTTCAGATGGTTTTGTCTGTGTTCACCGCTTAGTACACATATAAGCATAAATAAGGCAAATGGCACACATAGAACCTTCTCAACTATTGGCTTTGCCAGTTCTTGTTTCAGCACCATGGAGAAGAGAAATGCAGACAGAGGACGGCGCGTTCTTAGACAGGCGTCAGGTTGCGTAATGTAAACAGGGCCACTCATGTCTCATATCACGGTTTATTCAGGGAGCCACTACGTCAAACTAAAGTCGGCCATTGAAAACCCTCCCCCGCCTCTACACATTCGTCCTGCAAGACCCCTTAAGGAACACCCCCAGAAATATCTCAGACCCCATTTTAGTGTGTTACGATGCTTGGCTTCCAAGCTGGGAGCAGGCTGCAAGGCTTTAGCCAGTATGTTACTGGGGTAAGTCCCTTCACAGTGATGCACAAGCGTCTCGATAGCTTAAAGTTTGGCGCATGAGCACCCGGTCTTAAGACCATTAGCATCTCCAGTAGAGCGGGGCCGTGGTGAAAGACTAGGTTTCCTAGTGCTGGCCATGGATAAGACTGACTCTTCCAGCCACAAATCTGTCACTAACCGGCTGAGCTATCTTTTCTACCTTATAACTGTCGTGAGATCGCAGTTCCAGGAGAGGATGTAAAACTTTAGGACCCCCAAATAAATGAAATCAAACTACTTACAATTAAAAACAAGCTGTCGTTGTGAGAGTGAAAGCGCTGGGGAGGAGATGTGCGTACATGTACACAACTCCTGTACAAGCTGTCGCCGTGAGAGTGAAACCGCGCCATATGTGCGTTCTGCTCAAACACCACGAGCGCAGACAGAAGACGTGCGTACGCATGCATAACTCCTGTCCTCTGCACGCGTGCATATGTCCGGTCCCCCTTCGGCAACCAAGTCGACAACAATAGATCTCGCCAAGGGGGACAGTACATGCGCTGCATTGCTAGGCGAGACCTAAAAACTATGAGCTTGTAATGTCGTGTTGAAAGATTTCAGGGGCAGGCTAACAACAGAGGGGCTTCTCATAAATGCAGGTCCAATAAAAGTCAAAGATGTTGGCTATCTGTGGCCCATTGTCTGGTTTTGTGCATCACTCTCACTTGTAGAGGGCAGGTTGCCTTTGCAGAGTCAGTGTTGTGTACCACTATTTATTGCTGTTGTCTGGCATTCTCACATGATGGCAACGCATCTGCTGCTACATGGCCATCTGGTTTAACGCTGCATAATTAAGCACACAGAACATTGTGGAGCATTGTTAGATTCGCCTCTTTGGGATGTGTTGTTAAAAAGAGCCATCTTCGAGTAATTGCTAAGGAATATAAAAAGCCTTCCCCTCATGTGGGAGCTCTTGCCTATTACTTAGGATGGAGATCATCCCTCATAGGTAGTCCGCTAATAAGGCCCGGGGAGACTCAGTATCCCCACGTTGTTTCCGTATATCCATGACAGTTACTTCTTATGGGACACATGCCGGATACACAATAGGAGGAGGAGAGGGTATCAAGAAGACAGACAGATTATACTTCCACAGGCCGAGTGCTGGCTGGTGATCTAAATCTTTTCACATACTAAATTATTTAACAAAGAAAGAAAATATAGAGTGAGTGGAGAGCATATGAAAAAACAATTCTATATTAGGTAAAGCACCGCCAAGAAAAAGCCTGTGTATGCTTTTCGTTATTATTCTCAGGTTCAATTTGAAGGTTAGGCCTAAAAATGTCGTGCAAAAGCCCTTTCACCATATGTAGTACGGAAGGGCTTACCATTCCTCAATTATACCAAGTTGAGGCCCGTAACATGGTGATTTCTCATAAACATTGCACACCTATACAAAAATGTCAGTCAATTAAATAAACAGTAGCCTTCAATCATAATCGACCATTTGAGTTAAAAATAAACCATGGTCACTGAAGTGTATGAGGGTGCATGTGTCACAAAATGATATTCAGGTTGTACTCTTTTTTATTCAGTCTGTTGATGCCTGGAAATTCAATGAATACATGTATGCAAATACACAGAGTGTGATGTGCGCTTTGTTAGCAATGTTAAGTGTGGAAAGGGAATGGTTCTGATATATGTCATAGCATATGACACTAGACATGTTTGTGCTATAATAGAGCATAGAAAGAGGCGAAGCCTCGAGTAAGTCATACTAACCCTCTTTTCCCTTGAGAGACAGCAGTCAAAGACACAATGTCAAACCTTTCAGATGCCACAAAATCTTGTGTTTAGGGTTCAAGTAAGCATACATCCATACTCACATCAGCAGCTTGACAAATTCTTTAAAACATTATTCAGAATCTGCAATGAACTTGTCACAGAGTAAGACTACCCTTGTTCCTCTCAAAACCTACAGAGATCAGCTGCGGAGTGCCCCAGGGCTCCTACCTTAGCTACACTCTCTCCAACGTCTACATGGCCCCCTCGCAGCCATCGTCAGCAACCACGGACCCAACATTGTCTCCTACGCTAACGGCACCCAACTGATCCTCTCCCTCACCAACTAACCCACATCTGCAAGAATCAAGTTTCACAGCGGAATGAAGGCCATTTCTAACTGGATGAACAGCTGCCTCAAGCTCAACTCAGACAAAACTGAAGTACTCTTCTTGGGACCCACCCCCTCAACCTGGGACGACTGCTGGCCTGGTGTCTCACCACAATAGGAACCCCTCTCACTCCTACGAACCACGCATGCAACCTCGGCATCATACTGGAGTCATCACTCACAATGAACTGCCAAATCAATGTAGTATCCTCATCCTGCTTCCACACGCTCAGCTTGCTTTGAAAGACATTCAGATGGATCTCCACGGAATCCAGAAAGAATGTTAACGATGCACTCATCACCAGCAGACTTGACTATGACAACACACTCTATGCCGACGTCACCCACAAATAGCTCAGGAAACTACAGAACGTCTAAAACGCTGCAGCCAGACATCCCCCACCACAGCCACATAACACAACACTTCCGACAACTCCACTGGCTCCCAATCAACAAGTGAATATCCTTCAAACACCTCACGCATGCCTACAAATCTCTCCATGACGAAGGACAAGAATATCTGAACCACTGCCTCGCATTCCAGAAACACGCCTGACAACTCCGCTCCGCCAAACTCACCATGGCCTCCATCCCACGGATCCACAAGACAAGAACTGGAGGAAGATCCCTCTCCTACCTTGCTGTCAAGACCTGGAACACCCTGCCCCTCCACATCAGGCAATCCGCGTTGTTGACCCAATTCCGGAAGGACCTCAAGATCTGGTTCTTTGACTGAAGCTCCACACCCAGACGGATCACCAGCCCTCCTCCTCAGCACCTTGAGTCCCTCACTGGCGAGTAGCTGTGCTATGCAAACTCCTGATAGATTGATTGATTGACCTTGGATCTCCCTATTCTCTGCAGTGTATGCCATTGATTTCTTATAGTGTTGTAACAACCCAATGTTAATTTCAGGCAAATCGGAACCCAAAAATATTTCACATTGCCACCCATTCTCTGCTGCAGACACTGTAACAAAGCTTAAATGCATGATCACCAACTGTTTGCAGTCCCCGGAGAATCAGAAGGACAGGTCTTGCATGAATAGCATCGCAAGAATAACAAGCAAATCCAATTAATTAAAAATATTGGTATTAGTAACCTCATGAAATTTCATGCAAGATTTGTTGATACGAATCCGACAATACTTTGGAATAAGGTACTAAGATATGAGATGCACACATAGTAACGTCCCGATCAGTATTCATGTCAATATCAATTAAAATCAAGACAAGCATCACTCACAAATTGACTAAATTGATTAAGGACGTAGAAAGACTTTTACAAAACTTTTACGAAGTCATCATTAACGAGTGGCTCAATAAGTTTACCACATGGCTTGAAAAAGTTAATATTTCAGCTGTGAGGCAAGAAATGGACAATATAAAATGGTTGTTCTTTTCCAAGACAAGAAAACCTGTCTTTAATACGGTGATAATAGTTGAATGAGTAAATGTTGTCCTGAAGAAGGTGACGATAATTCTAATTATTTGCACAAGCGTTTTAACTCATTCGATTATTGAATTGAATACAACTGTGATTATTATTCAATCAGTTTTTCTATCTATTTTTAAGCGTGATATAAAATAAAAAAGATTCACAAAGATATAGACATGTATACAACTGTTTTACTGCGTTCAATGGTTTTTCAAGCTTCTGAATGAGAAAGTTTCCTTAAATTCACATCCACTTTTTATTTTATGTTTGTTATTTTCACATGATTATTGAGATACATTTTTTCTAATTCCCTAAGGATTTTCATGTTTGTGACCTTTGATTACCAGCTGGGCTCCCACTTCTACTGGTCAGTAAAACATTTTTCTTAGGTGAAAAGGGAATTTTTTATTGTTGTTCGGATACAGACAACCTGTCCCATTTCTCTCTACTAGGGTGACTCCTTTGAGTTTTGTGAATAAACCAAAAAATACATTAAGGGGATCACGAGTTTTGGGATTTAAAGAAAACAGTAGAAGGGGCTCTAAGATGATATGGGACACTGGTAACTGGGTTCATGGGGGCTTTTTACGGCTGTCTGTGTTGGAGCAAGGGTTGAATAAATCTTGGATTTCACCCAAGTCTACAGTTGTATCATGGACTTACATTTGAATATGGAGGTCACAAACCTATAATGAGTCAATACAGGACTCTGTGATCAAGATTGGCTTCATGACGTTGAATTTGGGGGTTGCTGAGACCTTAAGCCTTGTTATAAAAAGCTTAGAGTGGGAAAAGCCTGAAGTAGATATTGTTGTTATTTCACAACTGAAGTCACTTTACAGTCTTTACTCACGCGTGATCGTAGGTTGGGACATAGTCACCTTTTCTTATAGCTTAAAACCCTGACTGCAACTGCTGGGCAACAATGGATACCTGGTTGCTAGGTTCCTACGGGAGATGCAAAAATTGCCTAGGTAAAGTTCAGTGGAACAAACCAGGAAGCTTGTCAAGGGGGGTGCATCTTCATTGGATCTTCATTACATCTCTGTGAAGCTTATCTTGGTCCTCTCAGAGTTTAACGTTCAATAGTAACACTTTTTCAGCTTATGATCTACTCCTGATCACACCTAAAAGTCCAGAAATTCCAAGGACCATTCCTAGGGTACCATGGTATGTATAGCAGTTGGAGACAGGCTCAATTAGTATTTTCAGCGAGGGCTACAGTTGAAGACCAATCTCAATTTCCTGCTGTTTTTTATTAAGGATCTCCTCTTTTCCATTGTCCCCCTGTGAACTTGAGGAGGTTGATGTTCCTGGCCCTTGACAATTGTGTTCATAATTTAGGTTCAAATGAACAGCTGTGGTTTGATTACCACATGGTAGGAGTGATAGACAACACAGGGCTTGTTGCTGGAAATGCATGAAACAGTCATTGTAATTTCCCACACATGCACATTCCTCACTGTTTAGTACTTCCTCTGCCTTATAGTCAGATCTTTCCCAAAACGTAATATTCCTAGTTATAGGTTGTTAGACCTGGCATCTTTGGCGTGGTTCCCCTGTCTTTTTGCCTCTACCTCCTGTATTTGTTATGCTGTGCTGGACTTCGTTTTTGCTGGTTTAGATGCTCTGGGCACTTTGCCACTGCTGATCAGTGTCAAAGTGCAAGTGCTCCCTGAGTACATTTTTATTGTTATTGGTTATCCATGATTGGCATATTTATATCACCAAGAAGTCCCTAGTAAAGTGCACTGAGTGTGCCAGGGCTGGTGATACAAATGCTGCTATTGGACCTGCAGCACTGATTGTGCCACCCTCATGAGTAGCCCTAAAATGGTGTCTCAGGCCTGCCACCGCAGTGCCTGTGTGCAGTCTGTGAACTGCCATGTCAACCTGGTCAGTGTCCCCACTGACCAGGCCTAACCCTTCCCTTTCTGTACACATTGGTCACCCCTATGGAAGGCCCAAGGTACCCCCTTGGGCAGGGTGCAGTGTATGTGAAAGGTAGAGCGTGTACTAGTGCAGGTGACATACTCTGGTAGTGAATTACAGCCATTTTCGTTTTTCACTATTATAAGGCTATCTTGCCCCTAGGCTATCATGGGGAATGCTGGCTACAGTGGCTACCTGCATATCTTCCCATAGGAGCAAGATAGGACATAAAAGTCTGGTATCCCTGAGCTCAGAATTTAATAACACATATTATAGGAAAGGTGTTTTTTAAATCCTGTATTTGAGAACAGCACTTTTAGAAAGTTGCTGTTCTCTTGTCTGACCTTTCTGTGTTCCTTGGCCTGTTTGTGAATTGACTATCTGGTTTGTGAGTGGCAGGGGCTGGGTGGCTCCCAGAGGCTGAGTGGGCCATCCCTGGGCTGAATAGCTCCATCTACATCTAGAGTTGTGGGAGGGGGTAGCACCTTGCCCTGAATAGGGCTGTGCCTGCCTTCCACAATGCTGGCTCCATCTCCTGCTGGGCACTGCCTGCTTGCGGACCGCATCACGTCGCTGCGAGAGTTGTCACAGAGCCATCACATCGAGGGGCCGCGAGAGGAGAAGAGAGGGGCCGCGAGAGGAGAAGATCGACGCTGCGCATCGTCGCTGCACCTGAGATCGTCGCCGTCCTGAAGATCGTTGCATTGTACCTTTGCAAGACGCTTCCCATGAAACCTACACACCGGAATACACACAAGGTATCGCATCCCTCCCCATACAGATCGGAGTCACTGCAACACGCCCGCTGCGTCCAGCGGGGTTGTTGCATCGCCTCCCCAGGGTCTCAGGGTGTTAGGACACTGCGGTTCAGTCCAGCAATCGGAGCGATCCGTTCTCCGAACTACAAATCCCGCGACGCCCTCCACGAGAACTACATTACCCAGGAGGGCACCGCGCGCGACGGAAGCTGGAGCCGCCTTAAAACAAACAGAGGTGGCGGGACGTGGCGTCGGATATTCGAGTTCCAGAGGCAGAACCCTTCCCGAGGGAGAGCACCAACGTTGACCCAAGGAGACGGACAGCAAGCAGCCAGTACGGGTAAGCCGTAAAGTATCCGCCGCTGTCCCTGGAGTCTCCCGTCCCAGCTCGAAAGAGCGTGAGCCACGAAACGCTCCACCTCCCTTATTTCCGTGCCCCAGTCCCCGCTCGAGGGTTATCGAGCGGAAAGGAAGCCGAGTGCTTCAGAGACTCTGTTGCAGTCCCCGCTCGAGGGTTTATCGAGCGAGCGATACGCCCAGGCTGCCCAGACATTTCCGCTGTCCCCGCTCGAGGGTTTATCGAGCGAGCGAGACACCTAGGCTGCCCAGACATTTCCGCTGTCCCCGCTCGAGGGTTATCAAGTGTGAGAGATGCTCAGGCAGCCAAGACTTTTCCGCTGTCCCCGCTCGAGGGTTTAATCGAGCGTGAGAGACGCTAAGGCTGAGAAGACATTGCCGCTGTCCCCGCTCGAGGGTTTATCGAGCGTGAGAGACGCTAAGGCTGAGAAGACATTGCCGCTGTCCCCGCTCGAGGGTTTATCGAGCGTGAGAGACGCTAAGGCTGCTCAAACATTGCCGCTGTCCCCGTGTAAGGGATTCGAGCGTGAGGAGACGGGTACCTCAAGAAGCCCTACACCTAAGCGTGCTTGCCCTCCGTTGGGGAGTGTCGGGACCGACACTCATGCGGAGGACGATCTGTGGAATTTCACCATCAGATTCTACTCGAGTGGCATTGTCGGCCACTGCTTAGCACGGGGTCCTCTGTTGGAGAATGTCGGGACCGGCATTCATGCAGAGGACGGTTGGAATCTAACACCATGTTAGGGCTGTTGTTTAGCCTTACAAGTTTGAGGGTTCTTACGCGTGTTTAGACACTTCTTGCTCAATAAAGCTACTTACGACAACATACCTCTCTGTCTTCTGTTGTGGGCACAGAAAAGGGTGAAGCCTAAGAGCTGCCCCAATCCTGAGGAAACCAGGGGATTACACAGGGGTGACGCATCACTTGTTTTTCAATGCTGCAGCTTTCACTTGGACTTTTGTCGCATCTAAAGGTACTGTTGGCTAAAACGTGATGCAACTGTGGATTATTTTAACGCAACCTTAAGAACTCTTTTGAAACCATATTCTTGAACTGTGTATGTTGGATTTTTGTTGTTTTGGTCTTGTCTAGTTCAGATTAAATACTTCTTCTTGTCTAAACTGGTGTGTAGTCCATTTGTGGTGTTTTCACTATGTTACTGTGACTGTTGGTACAAATATTTTACACATTGCCGTTGATAAGCCTATCTGCTCGTGCCAAGCTACCAAGGAGGTGAGCAGGGGTTATCTAAAGAGAGTATCCCCCTTACCCTGACTAGAGTCAAGGGTCCCTATTTGTCACAAGTACCTACCTGTGCCAACTGGAGACCCCGAAATCTAACATAGGGTCAGCAGGAAGTGTGGACATGTCAGTACTGGTTTCGGGACTACCAGGGTTAAGGCAGAAATAATCAACCTTTCCAGAAATTATATATGTAAGGAACATTTGTAAAGAAAATCTAAATTTAGTAATATAGTAGTTTTTTCAACTTTAACATGTATAGGCTCTTATTAAGATAAATCACCAAAATGAGTTTTTCAGCGTGTTGCAGGTTTTGAGTTTGGCAAAACGACCATACATATGTTATATGTACGTTAACATTCTTTTGAATAGTCAAATATGCATTGTGTGGGTCAAGGCACATTTTAGTGCTAACTCATTTGATCTGAGAGATATTTATATATATACAGCCCTCCAGTGCCCATAAATAGGAATGTGCCATCAGTTCATTGTGAAAAACTAAAAATACATTCGGAGGCACCGTGAGAAAATGTGTACTCTCACAATGTCGCTGTACTTCCGTGGTCCTGTCTGCAATCAATTACCTCTGCTGTTACTGACCTTTGGTTCAATCATAGAAAACTGCCTATGAGAATGTGCAGCAAATAAAATGAAATAAAGATTTGGTGGATGCTTCTCTACACATGGAGGGGCAAGAAAAAAGAATCACTGCAGTATTTTCCTAGGTATGGTATTAACCCACTCTCCTACCTATGCAGCTCTAATTATGATATCAATCCATTATCAGGTGCAATGTGTAATTCGGGAGAGAGAATGACTTTGATTAATGATTCTGCCGGACTAGTTATTACATTTTAAAGGAATAGATGTCACACCCGATGAATGGACTGATGGAGTCCGGTCAATGAGTGACCTGTGAAAATCTATTTTGTGCTGTAAGATTTGACAAAAATGCCAGTGTGGCACGAGACAGCCAAGCATTTGATAAGGCCTTTCATGTTTTTGCCTACTCAGCCTATCCTGTAGGCATCGAAAAATGCGTATACCATTTGTGGAACCCATTATCTACTGCCAGACACGAATGCACCATCTGTCATCAAACTGTAAAGCAAAGCAATTTTTGCAGTATTGCAACTCAAATGCAAATAAAGAAAACAGATTTTCCCAAACAAATTAAAATATCACAATAATGGCGAATAGTGCTCCAGGCACATCATTATAGTTTGTCAAAAATGCAATTGTTGGTACTTCACGTTTAAATGTGACTGCTAATGAAGCTGCAGAGTATTAAAAATATCATCAGAAAAGGATCATATAGTGTCTTCTGATGGGCACCTGGCAGACAATGACATCTCAACAGATATCCTGTCAGAGAGTTTAGAAAGGGAGACACAAATTAAAAAGTCCTGTTACCCTCTGCAATTTCAATTGTGTAAAATTGGCCAACAGTCCTCAAGAGAAGAGTTTTATCAGCCAAAAGTATTCATCATGTAAACGGTCCTGTAGTGTCAAGGAAACCAGTGATTCAAAGAATATGGGTCTGATGTAAAATTTGGAGGCAGGAGTAAGGCCTATCAGGACGACAGAGTGAAGCACTTCGTGGCCCTAACTGACATCCCACCCCTAAAACTAGAGATTTGTACCAACCCCACAGACATCTTCTAACTTTGGCCAGAAAGGCTGGCACAATAGTTCTTGTCATAACTGTAAAAGTTTGAAGAGCTCCATCAAACTGAGAAGGCCGCCCATCAAACTTTCTCACAGTTTTTCATTGTTCAAAAACAAACTCTCAAAGCAGGAGTTTGTTTTTGCAAAATGAAAAGCTTATGACTGCAACCCCATAGGAGTGTTTCGCATTATTTTTTTCTCTAGTTTTTACTTTCTTTAACCTCCCCACCATATAACACCAGACGGCAAAAAAATTCCATCCGATGTCCCACTCAAGATTCAGCAGCGCTGTTGGAGACGTATTTTGGCAACACAGCCACAGTAGACTATGGTCTCAATATCCTTTCGGTTTGCCCACGGAGAAGGTATTCCATCACCATTGTGATGGAGTTCCCTCTCTGTCAAACTATAAACCAGCCCCTATAGACTGTCATCAAAAATAACCTTAGGCACTTCATTTACAGTTTTGCAGCGGGAAATACACCTGTTCCACCTAAACGTAAGTTTCTGTTGCCATGAGTATCCTGTATTTATGTGCACTATATCAATAACTCACCATGTCATATCATTATGTCAGTGCCACTGTGTTTTGCAGTGGAGAACCAAAGGTACATTTTGAACTCCTCAGCTTATTCTTGATTGGGGTGAAATAATCCTGGGCAAATTTCTTGTGTGATTTTAGAAAAATATAGTGTTACATGGACACGATGCAGTAGGTTAACTTTCTATTGCCACATTTGTTTTGTTTTAACACCTTGAGTTTCAATTCCAAGATTTTTGTAAAGTGCTGGTGAAAAAACGAATTAACAAATTAAACATGTGTTTGACATCATTTTCATTTTGCTAACTGTAGGCCTTTAAAACATGCACAAAAATAAGTGTGCACAAGTTTCTTTACATGTATAATAGAAACATATCTTGAATTTTTTTTACATCTGTTGAAAAGATTACATGAATAATGAATGCTTGTAGAGCATTATATTGATGTATTTATGTATTTTAAGATTTTATATGGCGCTGGCTAGACCTGGAGGTATAAGAGCGCTTTGCATGAGTATCAGACAATAATTGCAGGTTACATCTTTACAAAGGTTACACAGTTATTAGAGCATGGCAACATAGTGACAAGTAAGGTTGAGACAAACAAAAAGCAACATATAGATAAGGGCAAAAGTAGGCAAGGGAAGATATTCCGGGGAGTGGGGGGGTAAGAGCAGGGGAAGTAGACAGAGAATGCAGGAGGGAAAGAGGAGGGGAGGGTTAGAGACACGGCATGTCAAGAGGAGGGGGAGGGTGATGGGGACACAAACCAATAGACGAGTCAAAGCTGTGCCCAGAGTCCAGTAGCTGTGATCCCAGGGGGAGTGGTTTCATTTCCCCATCTCTGTTGCGAGAGGCTCCCTAAGCACAGTGGACTCTCTCAGAGGGGTCTCTGATACTCCAAGGCCTACTTACTGGATCCTTCCCCAAAAAAGGGGAGAGGGAGTGCTTTGGCAAGGGGTGCCATACCATACCTCAATTGTGAGTGGCTCCCTTGGCGCTGTGGACTCTCTCAGCAGGTACGCTGAGACTCCAGCGTATATATCTTGGATTTCTCCCCAACAAGGGTAGAAGGAGTGCTTAGTCAAAGGGCACAAAAGGACAGGGGGCTAGGCGGTATAGCGGGTAAGGGTAAAGATTCAGGTGAGAGGGGATAGGAGCAAAGGAAGTAGACAAAGAATGAAAGAAAGCTGAATGGGAACAGATAGATAGATAGGAGACAAGGAAAAAGCAGAGTAACAGAAATACGATGGGGGGGGGGGGGGGGCGAGACAGGGAGACCTGGAGAAAAACTGTGCCCAAAGTCCGGCTGGGTAGGTGACGGTAAGGGGATGAACCAAGGCCAATCTCCTCAATAGCTGAGCACAGCAGCTCCACCGGGCGTCAGACATAGTGCTCAGACTCCACTGTCAGGATGGAGATCAGGAGTACGCTCAGAGATTGTCATTGTGCGTTGATTTGGTGGTGGTCGCTTCCACCCCTCGTTCACCTCTGCTGCCTCCTTGGTCTGTTTACTCTGCACCAGGGTCCCAACAGGCGCTCCGGTCCCAGGCGCATTCTCTACCTAGTGACGATAGCAGCGACGAATTGCAGGACCTTGTTATTTGAGGCTCTTTTGGGTGGCATAAGGTAAGAGCCGTCCGGTCAGCCACAGGCCGCCCTTCGTTCTTCGTGTATCGAAGGCGCTTTCTCATCTGCAGATGCCCAGAGGGGCAAATTAGGAGGAGGAGGGAGGAAAGGACATGAGGTCGTCTACCTGGCCGCTCTGATTGACATCTTATGGTCCGCGGAAGGGCACAAGCTCGGTTTAATAAGTGGCAGCAGCAGTGTATCGGCTGGGGGCAATTTGCACTGCTTGTGGTCGGCAGGTACTCCCCTACCGACCGCGGCTGCAAAACAGTATAAATAGACTCCGGTTATTATCAGATCTTCTTTCCTCTTTTGAGCCCTTTTTGCTAGGGTACTTCATTTAAACTCTTTTCAGATCATTTTGCACATTTGCTTTATTGATGCCAGAAGCTCAAGTTATACCCTTAGAATTTTCTTACTTGGCACAGTGGCACTGTTGGCTTATTTTGAATTATTATCAGGTTTTTTCGATGTGTACATATTTACAGCCTTTCTTTTTCTCATTCAGGGCATTTTGTTACTTACTCCAGATTAATCGACTATTTATGTATTTTTATTCTGCTTTATTAATTATTTTCTTGTATAATTATTATGCGGTGTGCATACCACTTAATTTCTGTTTTGTACTATTTTTGTTGGCTAACTTACTAATGTAATTTCAACTATATCTACTGAATAAACCCAATGATAAAAAGACCATTGGGGCATATCAGCAAGAACCTCGTTAAAATTATCGCTGTTTTAGCGGCAGGAAACTGCCGCTAAAACGGCGATAATGGGCTTGCTAATATGCGTTATAGAATTCCAATAGAAGCCCAGGTTAGATGTGCAATTAGCAAGCCCATTATCGCCGTTTTAGCGGCAGTTTCCTGCAGCTAAAACAGCGATAATTTTAACATGGTTCTTGCTAATATGGCCCTTAGTGTTACTCTTTTGATAAATTATTCATGACCCGGTTTTGAATCTGCCCTGTTTCCCACTGATCCTGCAGTGGATAGAAGGAAAGTATCAACACTAGCTTGAAAGTGAACACACTTGTGATGGCCGACAATTTGTGACACTGACTACAACTGTAGAAGGGAAACATTGTTTTATGAAAACAAGAGGGAAAAAGCTCGAAATAGGAACGACAGAGCGAAAAAAAGGGAACATTGCCATCCTCGGTAAGATGAAAAACATATTGTCTGCTTTTTTTTTAAGTGATAATTCATTTCGTTTTAGTTTGTCCACAAAATGCCTACGAAAGAAAGTCAGTCACCCAATTGTTATACCATCAAACTAGAGAAGATGTGGCCAGAATGATCACTGAGCGATCACAAACTGTAGCATAAAAAGTGGTAAATAGAAAGTAAACACCAGGAATGAACTGAAGACTAAGAAAATGAGTAAAAGAAAAAAAATCTAAAAAACCTGAATTGTGCCATCCAGTGCTGTAAGTAAAAATGTCTAATATCAAATGTTCAAAACACAGGAAAAGAAGAAGAAGCAGAATGTGTAACCAGGTAATGCTCAAAATTCAGCTCTTATCTCTCTAAAATTGCAGTAGGCGAATACTGTTGTTCAACAATGCTCATTATTTATAACATGAGTTGGAATTCATCAGGTGTGATAAATACCGCGCACTTATGAGATGTTGGTGAATAACCTATGGAGTTTGATGTTTAACCTCCAAACATCTGCATATATTTATGTTTAAACGGGCATTTACCCCTTATAAATGTCTGCATGTTTGACCTACCCATATTTGTCACAAATCTCATAATTGAGAGATATGCTGTAACTGCAGTTACTCCATACACCACAATTAACAGGACAGCTTTTAAAGAGGACATAACTTTGTGAAATATCATGTCATATAAATGTACTTTAGACATTGCAAGTGCTCATAACAATGTCTATTGGCTCTGCTCAGAGCCAGCACAACCGATCATGATACAGCCCCTATGTCCTATTATAAGTAATTTTTATTATATATGTGTGTTAAAATATTTTGATTGCGATATTGCTAAATTCCTTACGCTCCTATCATTAAATTATAATGGTTTCCTAATACGCTTAACATATTTGATGTGAGTTATTGCAGGAAAATCTAGCTCACACAGAGCAGTATCTAGTTGAACAGGACTTTCTAACCATTAGGTGAGGTGGAGGAAGTGTTCACATCCGTCACGCTACCTCCGCATTGTGGATCATATGAATGGTTCATTTACCACAGAGGGGGAGATGAGAAGGTTTCCTTTCAACAGAAGAATTTATAGTGGAAGCTGAGAGCTTCACTCATATTCTGAAGCAGTTTTTGGCGATCAACACACCCCGTTAGGCACTGACTGCTTTCAGTGTGATCAGCCTCTATGAGAACAATTAACCCCCTTTAATACTGATCCAAGTTGTGAAGGTACAGCTGGAAAGGGGGCAATGTTTACTTTCCAATTGCACCACTCCAAAGTGGATCTCTGCATGGGTATCTGTGCTGGAGGGTAATCCTCAATGCAGTGTTTGCCTCACTCTCCCAGTCGGCCATTTGTGATAGGAGCAGCCTCTTTTGGCATGGGCTGGTGTCCCCCCCAAACATATACATACTTGAGGGGTGTTTGGAGAGCTACCAACTACCCCTTAAAAGGGGGGAGAGGGGTGGTGAAAGTCCATTAGTACTAAGGATATTATTTACCAGGCTTTGGACAGTGCTCCCACTCAATAACGGAACACAGAGTTTTTCTGTTTCCCCAGAGTGAGGGTAGAATTTTCATTTCTATCAGCAATCTCCCCTCCCCCAAGGAGTAGAGAAAGACTGCTGGCCACCTGAGAAAATTGTAAAGAAAGAAGCGGTGGCTGCAGCATGCCCCATCACAT
The DNA here is from genome assembly GCF_964261635.1 of Lissotriton helveticus. Classification (NCBI taxonomy): domain Eukaryota; kingdom Metazoa; phylum Chordata; class Amphibia; order Caudata; family Salamandridae; genus Lissotriton; species Lissotriton helveticus. Next base: position 2,071,970,000 of record NC_136057.1, on the reverse strand, counting down.
AACTGCCTCACCAGTCTTTCTGCGCACTGGGGCACATATTTGGGGTGTACCCCCCAATCTGTCCCTTGGGAAAGAAAGCCCTCTACAAACCAGAGAAAATAAACTTTAGAGAGGGTAGCAGTGGCTGCCCAAACATTAGGCCATGCCCTTACCAAGAAATTGCCTTTGAAGTCTTTATGCTGCTTATGGGGCAGATTTTAGGTTGTTACCCCCAATATGACCTTCCGAGGAGGGGTTGCAAAAGGCACACTAGTCAAGAGGGAATATTTGTTAAAAAAAGGGAGGTGGAGGAGCCTAACCTGGCCTCAAGCATGCCCAGATTGGAGGGTATACCCCAAGGAGGCTATGAATACAAGGGTTCAAGTTTTGTAGAGCCAAATAATATTTAGAGCAGGCAACTGACACAGGCATTGGGCCTCACCACACTATAAAACATCAAACTGTTTACCTTCAGTCTGCTGCCTATAGGGCACAAAGCCTACTACACACACACACACACATACAAGGGTTTAACAAAAACAACCCTGGGGGTCTGGTTTACATCTGCCATATCCCCCACCTCTAAATCCCCAGAAGTTGTTTTACGCCCCTTGGGGGAAACATTGGATTATTTTATCCAAATCTGTACTGGGGCCAGAAAGGCCATTGCACTCACGGATATTTATGAATAAGATTGGGTGGAGGCTGGTCTAGCCAGACATCAGCCCCAACAGTCTTTCTGCCCTGCCCCTCCCCGGCGGCCTACAGCATTGTCATTACCAAGGCAAGCAAGAGGAAATTTGGATTCTTTTGGATGTAGTTTTGACATATGAGCCAGCAGAGTGAAGGTAAATCTCAGTTTCCTCTCACTTGTCATGGTGTCTACACTGTTCAGGTCCTGGTTCAGCTAGCAACCCAGGGACACTCAGAATCCTGATGACCTAGTCCAAGCCAGGGTGGTGTGACTTGCATGAATACCACTAGGTTGCCTTACCTAGGATATCCAACAAACATCCAACCGGCAAATCAAGTCTGGCATTTTCTTCATATTTCTGTGAGGAAAAGTTCCAGAATCTGCAGAGATCCACAAAACCCCCACCACCAAGCATTTAAACACAAATCCTGATAAAAACAGTATCCCACATGTGAGGTTGAGCCTATTAGCTGAGACAAGAACTGATTAACCCATGCACCACGTGAAGACCAGAATGATAGTACAATGACTTCATATGGTGAGTTTTTATTTTTATTTCTTCCTTTTCGTATGTTCCTGTCCTGATGGGCAAACTTAAGAGCAAAGTGCAATAAACATCCAAACAACTGCCCAGCAGTGGAGGTGAAACAACCTCGTCAGCTTAACGGCTAGAGTGGCCGACCTTGAAGCTGGGAACCTGGTTCAAGTCTAGCGGGAGGCTTAAACATCTTGTGATTCCGAGCAAATCACTTAATATCCCTGTGCCCACAAAACTAATGTGTCCATCTGTAAAGCAACTTGTGCTCATGTAAAACACTCTGATACCTTCAGGTTGAGTTTGCACTATATAAAACTGCAACAACAAAAAATCTATGAAGAAACAGCACCATAACAGACGTTTTTCCAAAGGCAGAAGAAAATTAAACCGTTTATCACTCATCTGCAGCTGATTTATAACTAAGCCAATTTGGAAACAGTGAAGGTCAACAATACAATGAAAGTTGATATTTAATTTAATTCTTATAAAAATAGTGGATTAGCACAGTAGGAGAACAAATCATGGGTAAATTAAACAGTTACTGCAACATTAATTACATCCCTTGTTAGAAAAATATATTAACAGCAGAAATGGTTGTTTCTAAAATGTCAAGTCTGATTAAAAGTGGATCCCCTGAAGTATCATATTTTCAGTGAGAAAATGTGTATGCAAAGCAAATGAATTGTATGTGAGACTTTCTTTGTGCCACTGAGTATCACTGCAAATACTAAAAATAATTTGGCAGTACAGAACCCCCGATGGTTGATGATATTACATTGCCTGGCATTCAAAGGATCCCCCAAAGCCTCTCCTTTCTGGGGGTGATGGGCCCCAAGATGTCTTAACCCCTTCAGCGCTAATGACAAGGGTAACTCGTCATGGACTTTCCATTGATTTCAATGGAAAGTCAATGGAGCTCATCCAACACCCTTAGCAGCCAAGTGGTTAAAGAGCCATGTTGTTGCCGGCATGTTGTAAAAATCAATTAGAATGGTATTTGCTCCACTCTTAGCACTAATGCCAATTAAAAACTAAGTGCAAATTTCACTTGCCTCCTCTTTTAGACAGCGAGTTATCAATAGCTGATAGCAGATCTTAATAGCTCTTGCAAAATGTTTGGAATGTGGCCATAATGTTTCACAAAAGGTGCAAACACTGTTTTGAATCTGAGAGTTCCATTACTTAACATCAATGTATCAGCTTTGTGTAAAACCACATTTGATTTCTAGTGTTTCTGGACATAATTTATGGGTTTTTAGGGGTTGAAGCTGCGACCCCTGACTTGTCTTTTGCGATCCCTGGCACTGCTTTTGCGACCCCGACTCCAGAGATGGCAAAATCAATGCCATCAAAGATTGCTGTCAGTTTTAAATATACCTATAGTGAGCAAGCATTTGCAATGCAATCGGTCTCACATTTGCGAGAGTTTAAGCTACTGGCATTGTAAATGTCAATGTGTTTTTTTATGTGTTTTGAAAACCAACACATAATTAAAAGGCATTGTCATTTATATTGGCAATAGCTCAAACTATCGCAAATGCGTGACCACTTTAATAGTGGCCACGCCCCTTTCTTAAAATGCGGCTCACTGTATTCAGCTTACAGGGAACCGCAAACAAATGTTATTTTTTTTGTAAATGTGGCCGTGCTTTCACTTTAATGGTCGCTGCCCCCCTTTCTTTAGACGTGGCCCCCCCCTTTCTTTAGACGTGGCTCACTGTAAGCTGAATATGGTGAGCAGCATCTAAAGAAAGGGGCACGTCCACCATTAAAGTAAAAGCACTGTATGAGGTGCTTTCACCCCCCCAAAAAAATCAAAGGTTCGGGAGCGTGGTCGCTATAGTAAAAGCAGACCGCGTTGACAAATAAAATAAATTAAGCAGTGCGGCCGCTATAAATAAAGCAGACCACGCTGGCAAATAAAATATATAAAGAGGCTTGACTGCTATAGTTAAAGCAGGATGGCCACCATTACTAATAAAAAAATATTAAAGCGAGCTGCATGCTGCGTTGTAGGAAAGCACGTTGTGGACGGAAAAGGGGAAAAATAATAAAGAAGCTAGTGTTCACAGACTGTAGATAAAGCAGACTATGTAACAACACAAGTACAAACTCCTGTCCTCATGGGAGGCTACAAATGCAGACAAGGTGGTATTAAGAATACTCCTAAGCCTATTCATGAATAAAAAGCAACAGGGGGGCGTGGCTTGGATGCCGAGGCAGAGAGCAGCGTGAGCTCCGAGCTCCGCTAAGGAACCCCGCATTTATCCTGTTAAATTACCCCCTAGACCCCCCACGCACCAATTGGGGACGGGGAAACGGAGGGGAGCTGGCCCGGAGTGTTTTCGCCTCATAAGACGGCGTAATCCGGGATATCGGAGCGGTCCCCCGGGCCGCGCTGGTCGCTATCGGTGGCCTCAAAATGGCGGCGCCGCATATTTGGAAGGCTCCTGGACCGCACCACGGGTGAAGCGAGCTGCCGCTTTGGACTGAGTTGCAGGGCGCCTCGCCTCACGGGGCAGAACGGCACAAGCAACACGGGGCGGAGAACCGCTGTGGCAGCGGAGAAGATCCGCATTGATTGGAGATCCGGGACCGCCAAGTTGAGATCTGCTGCCCCGGCCTGTGTCATGGAGTGGTACAGCCCCGGGCAGGAGACGGCGTCGGGGGCGCAGCGGGCCCGGCGGCTGTGGTGCGGGATGCAGCCCGCGTCGGCGCCTCTTCAGAGCCGGCCGTGGTTGCGACCGCGCCGCGAGGGCTCGGACTGCTAATATGGAGGGAGGCCCCGGCCCCCTCCCTGAGATCAGTCCAGAGTACCGGAGGCCATTGAAGTGGCAGCTGGGACCCGGGGGCAGGCCACAGAGCGAGACCTGGCTGGCCCTGGCCTGGATAGTGCAGGAAGCAGGCTACTGGGGCTGCGGGCCGAGTAGGCGGCTGGGCGGCCCTGGGGCGTCGCTACCTGGGAACCGGAGGACAGTGACTGGTAGCTGGACCCCCTGCTGACCGCCACAGAGTGGCGAGGGCGGTTTAACCCAGAGACATTAAGGTGAGCCTCAAGGAGGCAGAGACGACTTGGGTGGCATGAGGTGTTGACGGCGGGGAGGCCCATACCCGGGTGGAACTGGACTCCATTCCATTGTGCGGATCCACGCTTGGAGCACATTGTCGAAACCGGGAACCTCGCTGGGAGCTGCGACGACGCACCCTGGCGGCTCTGCAGCGAGCTGGCTTTTGGACCACTACGACAATGGGGGTCTGTTGTGGAACCGTGAGTTGCTGTCCTTTGAGTTGATGAGAGAGGCGCAGCCTGCATGCTCGGGAGGCCTTTGGATTGAGTGGGCCTGCTGCTGTTGCTCTGCTGGGACTTACCCAGATGGCGCAGTGAGATGGAGGCGCTGGCTGGTGGAGCGGATAGGAGCGATATTAGCGAGGGACGGGTTGAGCAGCGGAGGGACGCTTCTTTGAATCCCCTTGCCTGAGAACTGGCCCTCACACCCGCCTGCGATATTTTGGGTACTCCAAGATTGCGGGCCCTTCGAGTGGGTTCTAGCAGTCGACGCTATGGGCAAGCCCCGAGGGAGAAAGGAGGAGGACCCCCAACCCTCAGACGCCAAGTCCCCACCCCAAGCTGAGCAGGAAACGCATGGATTATCTCAAGAGCCGGGGCTGCAGCAACAACTCAATAAGATCCTGCCTGCCATTGCGGACTCTCACACTGCCCTACAACAGGACATTGCGCAGGTGGCGACGGGGCTGGGCCTTCTGTGAGCTGATCACTCGAAATTATCGGACAGGGTGAAACACGTGGAGGAAGCGGTCCAGGAGGTTGCACCTGCACAGACCGCACTGGCTGCAATGATGGCAGGTGCCTTGGACCGGATCGCAGTGATGGAAAAGGGCGCTGAGGATGCGGAAAGGAGGGATAGGCGGAACAACATCCGAGTGGTGGGCTTACTGGAAAAGACAGAGGGGTCAGACATGGTGAGCTACCTGGAAGACTGGCTGAGAACGGTGGTGGCCCCCGAGGGTTTATCTGCCTTCTACACTCTGGAACGCGCGCACTTTGTCCCTGCAAGACCTCCGCAGCAGGGGCACCCCCCCCCCGGCCGGTGGTGGCACGCCTGTTGCATTTCAGGGACAGAGACTTGCTTCTCCAGAAGGCTCGTACGGACGGCCCATTCCAGGACGCTAATAGCAAGGTCACTCTGTTCCCAGACTACTCCTTGGAAACTCAGCGGCACCGCGCGTCCTTCCAGGCAGTCAAGAAAGAACTGCGAGCAGAGGGGATCCAATGCTCCCTGTTCTTTCTGGCCAAACTGCGTAAAGTCCTGGATGGGAAAACCTACTTTCAAGACACGCCGGAGGATGCGTGGGTCTGGCTGGAGTCCTACAGAGCTGGCAAAGATGGAGCTGAGCGGGAGGCACGGGAATTGGCTGCAGACTCCCAGCCCCGTAGGTCACAGCGAATAAGGCGCCGGCGGCGGGGATTGCGGAAACCGTCGACCTCATAAACAGAGTTGGAGCGCAGAGGGGCACTAGAAGCGGTAACAGTAATATCCGGAGACTTGCTGATGACTTCGCTGAGAGGCTCAGACCTAGAGACTGACAAGGGTCAATTGGAGGCGGACTCTTCGGCATCAGACAGTGTACTTCTGCCGCTGGTTACACCAGGAACGGCGGATGGACTGCTGGATGAGTAAACTCTGTGTCCTACGTAGGAGGGGGTGTTTGCTATGACTGAATGTGGAAAAGTGAATATTGGGGTGGGCTCCCTGTGAAGCTGTCTAGATCTTTTTTTTGAGGTTACGGATGTACCAGTGCAATGCCTAAGTGGACGGGGAACGTGGAATTATGTGGGGGGGTAGTGGGATGGTTATGGTTCTTGGGGGGTTTCTGGGGCGGTAATTGGGTGCTGCGTTGACTATTTATGGGTTACTTGCTAGGCTCTATCCAGCCCCCACCGGATGGTTCCCAGTTAGATAGCCTTAGCACCGTTTGAGGCGATTGTTGGGTTGGTTTGGATTGGAATCACTACGTTAGTGCCTGTTCTTGGGGGGAGGGCGATATTGCGGGTGGGGTGGGATTGTTGGGGGAAGGGACTGGTTTGAATGGGGGGAGGCTCCTGCCGGCGCGTCTAGGGGGAAATGAAGAGTTGCTGTGTTTTTTGTGCCTGTACTATGGGTCCATTACCTGATGTGAAATGTGTGACTTGGAACGTGCAGGGATTGCATTCCATGCAGCGCAGATGTAAAGTCCATTCCTACTTGGTGCGCAGGGGCGCGCAGATAGTACTTCTACAAGAAACACACTTGACTAGGGCAGAGGGGCTGGCGATGCAGCACAGGTGGCGGGGGCAGCTTTATTACACCACTTATTCAGCTTTCGCGCGAGGGGTGTTAATCTGGGTTAGGGCTGGGGTCCCCTTTCAGATGACTGTTCAGCTAATAGACTCAGAGGGCTGCTATGTGGCGGTTAAGGGGCGCCTACATGGACGGGAGGTGAACCTCTGCAGTATTTATGCCCCTAATGTGGAGCAGGCACCCTTCTTTGAGCACTTATCTGACGCCCTGGCGGTTTACTTCACAAGCTTGGTATTGATGGGTGGAGACTTTAATTCCATTGTGGATGTGGTCATGGATAGATTCCACCCCCGTTACCGGGTGCCCCGATTCATAAGCTAGCAAAGATTAGGGCCCAATGGCAGGATCATTGGGGTTTTGTGGATGTTTGGCGAGCACAACACCTGGTTGAACGGGATTACTCTTACTTCTCCGCCTTACACGATCTACATGTGCGGCTTGACGCGGTTTTGTGTAGCCCCAGCCTGGCTGCTATGGTAGCTAATAGCGAGTATTTATCACGCACCATGGTTGGCCAACCCCCTCCCTAGATGCATCCCTGTTCTAGCGCTGACCTCCGCATTGGCGAGACTGGAATATACGCAACATCAAATAAATGACTTATATACGAGCCACTTGCAAACCGGGGAGAGGGAAATACAGGCGTTCTTGGGGGACTTGGAGCTGCCTGCCGTGGAGGCAGAACAGGCACATTCCCTCGGACAGTATATCTCGATTGCTGAAATTTGTTGCGCCATTAAACATTTGGCGCGCAACAAAACTCCGGGTAGTGATGGGCTACCCATTGAGTTCTATTCAGCTTATATTGATGTCCTGGCTCCTAGATTGCTGTTGATGTATAAAGAGGCCAAGCAATTGGGAGTGCTGCCGGCCTCGACTAGGGAGGCCATTATTATTCCCCTCCTTAAATCGGGGAAGGACCCTACGGACCCGGCAGCGTATCGGCCGTTATCTATGCTCACCACTGATTATAAGATTTTGAATCGGGTGCTAGCTACTCGACTCCTCCCCCTTATGACGCGGTTGGTTCACCCTGATCAGGCTGGCTTAATTCCTACTCACCACACTGCTGGCAGCGTACGCAGGCTGATACGTATATTGAGCGGGGACTATGGCGAGGAAGGTCAAGCAATAGTCCTCTCGGTGGACATCGCAAAAGCATTTGACAGCTTGGAGTGGCCTTATTTGTTTTCCGTCATGAGAGCCTTCGAACTCAGGGAGGGATATGTCCGCTGGACTGAAATTTTGTATGCCTTGGCGAGCGCCAGGGTAAGAGTGGATAGGGTTGTTTCCTCCTCGTACCAAGTAGGGCGTTGCACCAGGCAGGGCTGCCCCCTTTCCACGTTGTTATTTGCCCTTGCCATCAAACCTCTGGCGACACGAGCCAGAATGGGGAGGGAGTTCCAAGGCTTGAGGCTTTGCCGCCGGACACACTATATCTTGCTGTACGTGGATGAACTTTTGCTCTTCTTGAAAGATGCTGGAGGGGCGCTGGAAGGAGCGCGGGGCCTGCTCCGCCGATTAAGAGATATCTCAGGCTTGCGAGTCAACTGGGCAAAGACTAGTGTGTTTCCGGTAACCAGAGCATGTGCCCAACCTGCACATCTGGCTGACGTAGTGTGGGAGCCCAAATGCCTCCCCTATTTGGGGACGCATGTATATCATACCCAGGAGGACCTACTTGAGGGTAATATAGGCAGAGCAATAAGGGGTCTTAAGAGCAGTATGCAGTTCTGGGGAACCTTGCCATTGTCGGTGGCGGGTAGGGTGGCACTGCTGAAAAGGGTGGCACTTCCTCGGCTGCTATATTTTTTCCAGACCCTACCTATACGGAAACCTGTTGCACTATTTCGGCAACTCTGCTCGGCGGTGGGAGAGTTCATCTGGGGGATGGGAAGACGCAGAGTAGCATTGGATACTCTGATACGGCCAAGAGCTGAGGGGGGCCTCACTGTCCCCGACTTTGAGCTATATTATCTGGCTGCACAGTTCCAGGGCCTCACTCAGGCAGTGGCACAGGAATTTCGAGGACCGGAACGGGAATTCGAACCAGATGTGCCGCGGCACGAATTATCATATGTGGTATTACAACAAAATCTACGGGCTGACAAACTATCGGTTGAGGAAAGCGCTTTGAGACATTGTTGGAAGCGATACCACAATAGAATTGGTGTGCAACGCCCCTACGCCCAGAGATACCACTTGGAATGTGTACGGCCCTACCGCACGGGGGGGGACTGGTCAGTCCTTGCGGAGTGGGAGATGTTAGGGTTACAGATGGTAGGGGACTTGTTTGGAGATGGAGTACTATTGCCCTATGGCGCGTTGCAGGAGAGTTTTGGGCTTCCAAGGGGCCATTTCTTAATACATGCGGCCCTAGTGGCTGCCATCCAAAAACACTGGAGCACTGGCCTTTCGGAGCCGCCAGTAAGCGAGGCATGCCAATATGTAGTGATGGCAGCGGGCACTTATAAGGCGGTCACCTGCTTATATAGGCGCATGCTTGGGGAGGGGCTGACGCTTGGTGGAGAAGCGTGGCTCAGTGGTTAGAGGCGGCAGACCCGGATGCTGAGATCGGCCGTGGACCAGGGTTCGATTCCCCGCCTCGGCGGGTCTCGGGCTCAAAAATTCCACGGACTCGACAATTCTCGCTCCGGTGCCTACTCGACTCACGGGGTCACACTCTGCGACTCTGGGCAATAGCTTGCTTAATCTCCACTACGGCCCCTCGCGGCGGGATGCCTGGCTTTCACCTTGTGGATACCCTGCCGGGGTATCTCACAGGGGAATACCAGGACGGGTTCCCTAAGCAAGCGCCTTGATACCTTCGGGTGATACGTGCGCTATATAAGTCGCAATACATATAAGTCACAATACAATACATTACAGTAGCTGCAAGCGCAGTGGGCGGCGGATATAGATAAAGTGATACCCGACTCGGCCTGGTCGCACATCCTTAAGAGGGCGTGGAAGGGCACTAGAAACGCCAGATTCCAATTGATTACATTTTTTATTTTGCACAGAGCATATCTTACACCGGCAAAAATCAACCAATATTTCCAGGTAGATGCTGCACAATGCCACCGATGTAAGTTGAGGAACACGGACCTGATACACATGCTGTGGGATTGCCCACAATTGGGCACATACTGGGAGGAGCTGATCGATTTGCTTTTTAGGGTGACGGAGCAACAGGTTACTCTGGATAAGGGGACCTGCTTGCTACATTACATTGGTTTCCGCATACTAGCAAAACAAAAATGACAACTACATTCTTGGACATAGGTTTGCTGCTTGCCAAGAGAGATATTACGTCCCACTGAAAAGCCGCAGCGGGGCCCAGCTACCTCAGATGGAGGGCTGCATTGCTCACGTGGGCGAGCAGCGAGGGCACAGTTCGTCTACAGCAGGCACATAGGTCCCACAATGACAAAGCACTAGAGGCGGCACGAGCGTGGGAGGCCCTTGTTACCGAGCTGAAGGTGGCGGATATAGAATCTGAGTCAGAGATGAGTGTTCTAACTGGGGATGAGGACTAGTAGAATAATTATCTAGATGACAATGGGAAGCGCGTATAGCATCTCCATGCTTCCATAACAGTCATTATACTTAATAACGATATAAAACTGATGACAGGTATGGACCCCATCATTGAATGGACTTGGTATTCTATCACACTAAGCCTCATAGTTGATGCGACAGCAGGAGTGAGGGCACAGGGAGGGGGAGTTGGGGGTGGGAATGTGAATGGATCTAATGCATGGAACATTATGACAGGGATATATGACTTTATGTTATTGTCCTGTAACTGCTCTGGTCGCTGATTCTAGTAGGAGACTCTGGGACACTTGGGATGGTTTCTGATAGTTAACTCTCCTGGGCAGTAGGAACAATGTCATGTAATTCCTTGACTGTATTGGAGAACTTGGTTTATGTAGACATGATCAGTCATTCTCGTGTTTGTTGTTTGTGTTGGAAAACAATAAAAAGATTTTTTTTTTAAATAAATAAATAAAAAGCAACAATTTAGAAAGGACAGTAACAGAAGCCAATTGAAAAGATGAGCAGAAAATGGGCAGAGCTTCAAGTGTATACCTGAATACAGCATGCCCCTCCAGGCTAGACCTAAAAAATGACCTATTAGTCACTACTAGCGTACAAAATCAGTGCCATGAAAACCGGGATGGCTCACCCTTATGGGCATCAGAAATGTCTTCCCATTTCAATTATGCTAATAGTGAATAATAACCTTTTATTCACTAATATAGTACCACAAAATAGAGCAGCAAGGGCTGGGATAGGAAATTTGCTGCCAGTTCAGGTAGGTAACAAAATGTTCTTAAATATATTCTGGACACGTGCTAGAGGATTGAAGAGTTTGAGGGAGATTGTGTGTATGTGTCAGCATGTGTGAGTGTGAGTGAGTGACGATAAGTGAGCCAGAGTGTGTCAGAATGAGTGCCAGTAAATGAGTATGAGTTAGTCAGAGTCTGTGTGAAAGAGTGAATGTGAAAGAATGAGTGAGAGTAAGAGTTAGGAAGTATAAGGCAGTAGGAATACGAGTGAATGTGATTGAGTGTGAATGAATACATGAATGAGAATAAGAGAGTCAGAGTGAGTGAGTGAGAATAAGTGATACTGAAAATGAGGAATGAGAGTAAGAGTGAGTCACAGTAAGAATGAGTGAGTGCAAACGAGTGAGTAAGAATGAATAAGGAGTGACTATGAATGAATGCAAGTAAGTGAGAATGACTCAGTGAGAGTGAATGTGAGCGACAACATGAGAATGAGTTGAAAGTGAGTGAGAAGAGTTAAGTGAACATGAGTGAGAACTCATGCTCCTTTGGCCTGAGCATTCCGAAGGTAAATCAGTATGCATTTGACCCTGACATACTGAAGGTAATTCTTGGCTTATAAAGGGACACATGGCAAAACACTGGCACTGGCATTCTGGAGGGCAATCCCTATCAAGGAAGGCACCTATGGCAAAATTGTGGCCCTGTAATTCAAAAGGTAATACTGGGGCAAAGCACTGGTGCGAGCGTGCTGGAGGTAATTCTAGGGCTGGGCCATCCACGGGAAAATACTGGTACTTACATACAAGAGGTACTTCTAGGCATATGGGTAACCTATGGTAAAAGGCTGGTGCTGGCATACTTTAGCAAATTCTTGGCAATGAGGGTCCCTTTGGGGGAAATGCTGGTGCTAGCACACTTGAGGTAATTCTTTGCATAATAAAGGACAATAGTGTCATATTTGGGGACCATGACAAAATGCTGGCAATGACATACTGAAGGTACATTTTAAAGTAATGGCCTCCTATGGTTTATGGATGGCATTAATAGCCAAATTCTAACACTGGCATATTGTATGTTATTTTTGTCATAATAGGTTGTCCATGTCAAAATGCTTCCTCAGGCACAATGAAGATACATTCAGATAATTAGGGGCATACATAGCAGAGTTTGAAAAATGGGGTCAACTCCTGGGGCCTTATTATGGAATGCGTCACATTTTCCTTGTCAACGCCGGGTGAGCCCTGCACAAACAAGGAGAGTGCTCCATATTACATTGAATGCGCTTCCCCCAAGGGTATCCGTGAACTTGTGCTGCCTCCAAGTGAAATATCGAGCAGCTTTATGGCAGCCACTCTGTGTTTCACTGTGCAGGAGGCAACCCACCTGCATTTTTAAGGGGGATTGGAGATCGCCTTGCAGGCAGGTGCAGTGAGTGACTGCACCTGCCTGCAAGGGGCTGTCTGAGGGGTCCATGGGTTCCGCTTTCCCCCTTCAAAAGGGCTGCTATCAGGGGGCGCACTAATAGGGTGGCACGTTTCAGGTGGCACCCTGTCAGTGTGCCTCGTGACAGCTTCTTTACCTCTGCACCCACGTCGGTAATACTGGGCAGGAGCAGAGGCAAAGGGATTCCCTCATTTTCATGGGAGATGCTCCCATGCAAATGAGGGAACACTCTCTGGTGAAAGCGCTGATGCTATATGTACCCCAGCGCTACCTGTATTACAGAAAGGGACGCACAAGCATCTACAGCCCCCTCTGTAATACCAAAGTGCCCAGGGGAGCACAAAGTGGGCGCACATGCCTGTTGTGCCCCCAGGGAACTTTATATATTACTGGCCCTGGACAGCATCAGGTTTCATTGCAGTGGCACACCATGAAAGGATTTGAATATTTAAAAAGTACCTATTGAGAGCCCCTGGCTTGCTTTGTAAATGTATCTGGATTTTTTTTTATTCTTGTGGAGGAAACCCCAAAATCCTTAAAAGAGCTCTGTCTCAGTTTCTTAGTTCAATTACTATAATTCAAGACAAGCACCACCACTTTCAAAGATCATGTCAGCACCCTACTGTAGGCAATATCGGAAACAGACCTTTGTGTTGTTATAATAACCATGCAGTTATTATGGAACTTCAGCTGTAAATTATTGTCATGTCATCAGGCTGAAGGCCATGTGAAATTACATCCCGATAAGATTCAGGGTCAAATGTCTGAAGATTTCATTTTCTGTGATGCCATTAAGGTCAAAGCCTGTGTGATTTAATTTCCACTACCTCTGTTATTTTGGTGATCAAAATACATGTGTGTGCAAGGATACCCCCAAAACAGACTGCGGTCTCCAGTTTTTTGAAAATTGCCAAAATTCATGTGTTTTGGTGGGATGTGTAAAAAGAAATACCACAATGGTCATTGGTGATTCCCAACATCTTTTGTTTTTTAATAACATGCATACTTCCCATCTATATATTTATTTCAGAATTCCTTATTTGATGCTCTGTGAATTGTTGTGTTTATCCTGATGATGACCATACCAAATTCCATTTGGTCGCAACGCCGTCAACGCTTATCTTTGGCACCTATTGAAGCGGATGCATTAATTGCCACTCCTGGTTTTGTGTTTTTTCCAATCAGTGTTTATTATTAATGTGTCTTCCTCTGCTATGGTTTTCTGTCTACACCAGTAATTGAGTTTACTGATTTTGGTTTTGTGTAATTGTGTGAGCACCGTTATTTGAAGATTGTATTGTATTTTTGTACTCTGGTCTTAGTAAAAAGTATATATATTTTGTATGGGTATCTATGTTTTCTGTGATATCATTTTCTTCACTGTATTTCATTTTTGCATTACATTTTGTATAATTATGTACTTGAAACTTTGTTACTATTATAAGGTTGAAACTTGTGGCCTGCAAATCAACACATATATAAGTAGTTGAGTGTTCATCTCAGTGAGCAATCGTATCTGCTTTCTAAGGCCACCTGAAGAGAGAGACCTTTCTAATAAATCTTAGAGTCTATCAGCCATTTTACAGGGAGTAGATTGTTGTTTTCATTTCCACTAAAGTTCTGTCTCAAGGATCCTAGCTTCTTCACTACTTCTGTATCTAACTGATTGGATCATAGGGCTAATTTTGAAGCTAAGGAGTTTTTTGTTCCTTAGTGAGAGGGTGATTGCCTATCCCAGCCACTAATGCGTCTTTTCTGTCACCTCATGCTATGCCATGATGTCTCAGGAAAGCTGAAATGTTAAACCAAAGGGGATACATCTAGGCAAGGAGGAGGAAAGAGGAGTCCACGCGAAATGGGATCATTAGGGCTATGGACATAGTTCACAAAGAAAATATAAGGAACACCAGGAACTATGAAGGCAATTCTAATGGGGACATCAAGGGTTGAGTGAAAGGTATGAACCTATAAAGAGCAGACTGATGATGGCAGGGCAAAATTGAACGAAGTGAGCACTGGAGCATAGAGAGCTAGACATGAAAGCTGGAGGTAGACATTCAGTGACACACAAAGAAAAGGGAGTCCTAAAGGAGCTGGTCTTGAGGCCTAGGCATAAGATAGGTAAAGGTACATTGAGTTCATTTGTGTAGCAGAGATCAGGATTAGTCAATGTGGCTTTAGGGATTCCACAACAAGGTTCATTATCATGTGGTCCCCAGTGTACATATTCTTGGCTAGTGTCATGCCAGGATAGTGGAAGGGAATCATGTAGGCAGATGAGAGGAGCGAATCAAGGATCTGGGAATGAGAACAAAAGTCAGAACAAGAAGTGTCACCATGGTAAGCGCCTGGCAAAAGTGGACAATCAGCGACGGTGAAAGAAAGGGATGTAGGACTGCACCAGCTAGGTGAATGGTAAGCAAAGTAAAGGTAGTGGTGAGAGTTAAAGCAAAGAAAAGGAGTCCCAGTTATTTGTCTCAGATCAGCAAATCCTGGACAATAGCCGAAGAGGAGCCTGAGGGTGACATCAAAGAATGGTGGGAAAAAGTCGACCCCTCAAGGATCATACCCATCATTAGCAGGAGTAAGATGCAGAAATGGATTTCCAAAATGTTATCGCGTTTTGCTTTAATCACCATTCTAAACATGTAGTCACACAATAAAAAAAATCTACCAATGCTGAGTGCAATTTGTTCTCAAGTCATTTTTGTACATTTAGAAAGCGATACAGTAAAGTCCATTATTTTCAATCATGACTGAATCACGAATGTATATTGTGCACTTACAGCCTGGGAAATTCAACACATTTGCAACCACCCACACACAATTCAATAGTGTCACTGCAATTTTGCACCACTCCTGAAGAACCTTTAAGAACATTCCCTCGCAAGCTATTGCAGCAAAGATGCGATCTATTTTCAGAAAACCGTTTTCAAGAATATGTTTTCCTATTTTAATTGGCCCATAAGACAATGAAAAATTGTAAACTGAAGAAAAACATGACAAGGGAGGACGTGTGGCGGGCTTTGAACCACAATTAGGTTCGTGATAGAAACAAAACCTGCATCTAATAATCGGAAATGCCCAGGAGGCCCCGTAGTTTACTGATTACACGCTAACTATTGATTAGCTGATCAATAGCAACGTGTTATGTGCCTGTTCACCTCTTCCCTCTGGTGGTTTTCTTGGAAGTGATTAGAAAAAATAATGCTTTTTTGATTTTATGGTTCTCTGCATTGCTGCATTGTTATGTTTCGTTTAGATTGTGACAACAAAGTCATAGGTAAAGGAAAATAATTATTTTTCTTAAAACCCGCTGTAAGCAAGCTGGATATACCAATTAACACCGCTGTATGAAGACGGTTGCTTTTATGCAGCGCTCAGATCACCTGCGAAAGGTAACACATTGATTTCAAAGTACTGAGCTAGATATATTACAACAGGGCTATGTAATAGGAATGTAAACGATCCCCAGGGTTTCGAAAAAAAAATTAATGAAACGAGGGACCCTTTTGAGGTACTTGGATAGAATTTTATGGGCGACAGAATGCAGGAGAAGGGATCACATTTGCGGGTGTCGGTATTGAGATTTGTGGCTGTGTTCTGTAACAACTGAAGACGTCTTGCAAGTTTTTTCAGGAGTCCTAGGAAGCTTCACCCACCATTATCTACTCTGCAGTGTACTAATGAGACAACCACTGGGATGTGATAGTCTGCGTTAACAAAAAAGTATACGTTTTTCATAAGTTCAATTTGCTGCGCAAACAAGATGATTACAACTTTAGAAGCCTGAGGCATAAGAGAAAGGTAAGACTCAGTATGATAGACCTCAGGGTGGGAAGGTTTTTAGAGGGCAGTGTTCGCGCCCGCATGGTCTCGGGACAGGAGACAGGGTTCTAGGTGTTAGAGGACTGGTTCGTAAATTTAATGAGGTGCTTTCTTTCGGTTGGATAACTTCGATTACGTTTTTTTATTTTATTATTGCAGCCATTCAGTATCGTAAATCTGTACGACCACAATTAAGGCAGTTGCAAACAGCAGCAGATATGGAAGTTAACGGCTTGGTGGTGAAAAACTCAAATATCAACAATTTGTCATCAGCCTATGTGTAAAATTGGGCACCCAGAGTCTAAAGGGCACGTGTCAGATATAACTTGAAGATGTTAAATTAGAGAGGAGATATCACTCAAGACGGAGGGATACCACAGTTAATAACTCTTGCTTCTGATTTACTAGGAGGAAAGTAGAGTAGTAGTGGTTGTGGCTGATCGGGGAAAGACCTAATCCACTTGAAACTTCATATAATCTAAACCGAGCCATGCAACCTTTTAAAAACAATACTGGCGTGTTCTTTGCCAACATGTTATGCCATAGACCGAGACCAGCAAGCTACTTTGATGTGTTTTATTCCTTATGTGCATTTTTATAGCAAACAAAATCAAATCAACACTTGAAGATAGTGCTGGTCATATCAGAACATGCCAAGGACCTCCAGTAGGATGCTCCTCTGGGTTGTTGTTCTCTTTAGATAGCCAATTACTTTTTTTAACTTCTGAGTCAACTATGTTATGAGTTTTACCATTTTTATATCTGGCACAATACAGTGTTGAGTCTGTCTGCCAGCCTAACGCATGTACACAAAAGAAACACTTGGACCTCAATTCTCGGTGAGGAGGAATTACATTCAGTGGTCCGTTTGACAGGAATGTCCATAACCTGCAGAAATGAAGGCTTACTGGGAAATGGTACCCAACTTTCCTTATGTTTATGCTATCTTTGCTCTCTTTCTCCCCTGCTTGTTTACCTGCTCGGCCTTGTGCTAGAGCTCTGGTACAAGTGAAATGCAATGTAAGAATAAGTATAAGCACATAATATAAAGCAAATCGACCCAAAACAAAACATGTGAGGTACCCAAAATGTAGTCCACCGCTGGCTGCTTCTTTTATCCCCGTACCTTCTGCCTACCGCCCATTTGCCTGGCAAATATAACATACACAACAGTAACAAAGGGAAAAGAAAAGGGGGGAAAAAGAAGAGAGATGGTAAAAGATACTTATAAGAACTACAAGTGGAGATACATCTACATTATTAGAGAATCTCATGACCATCGATGAGAGTAGTACATTTTACGCCAGAACCAATGTACTGAAAGTTAAAACACCCTATGTAATCCGTACCCCCATATGTACCAGTAATTTGAGGTACGGATATAAGTGCAGAGTAATTCTCTGATCCCGTCATCAACCTCCCCATCTCAAACTCCATCAAAACAATGCCAAGTTCCGGCAAGACATTACCCATCTAGCCAGGAGGTGTTAAATAGTAAATAGTAAACAATGAACAAAACGTATAACTTATTACTGGGAGCATTATGAGGCCAAAGGTTGTATAGCTCTGGCACTAATAAAAGTCTTGATAATTGTGGCAATGTACTGAACTTTTGACTGTTCAGCACCGACACAAGGACCAGAAGTGATTTCCTTCCAGGTGATCCAGCTTCCCTTACCCCTTTTTTCAGAAATGCACTATAAATTCACTTAGATTGTGGCAGCCTATTATTTAGTTTGCCTATCATCCTCTCGAACTCGGTCATCTCATGCATATCATACAACCAGTTTCTCAATGTAGGTACTGCGAATGCGTACAGTGCCGTAAAATCCCAATCTTTGCTACCGCCATTGCTGTGAAAAGGCAACATTTTGAAAGGTGTGCTAAAGGTGGGATATCTAAAGTGTCATAAAGAAGTACCAGGCCCCTTATCCCCTTCAATTCTGCCTTCATCATTTCCCACATTTGTGGCCAATAGGCCCATAGTTTAAAACATTCCCAGAAAATAAGTATACTATGACTCCCTTCTACTCTGTATCTTAAACCGTGGGGTGTGCAGTAAATTTGGCTCTGAAAAGATGGGTAAGAGCCGAATACCATCTATGTAAGATCATAAAATAGCTGTATTATAAGCAGTCTTTTCTCAACCCTCTGCCATTATCGTCATCCATCAATGCTATCCGGTGTTCATCTGAAAATTGCATTTATCAACCCCCAAGTAACATAAGGTATTGGAAGTCCTGTGTGAGAATATCAGAACAACATGCTCTAAGTAAATAGCAGAAATCTTGCCCCAAAGTCCTTCCTTGTTTTGAATTCTTGTACAATGGGGGATTTGATCAGAGAGTACAGGATAGGTCCCATGGAGAATGTCAGTGCATGCTTTGGTTGGACATATCTCCTGTATTGCGGGGATAGTAAACTATACTCCTTGCTCAGTTCCAGAAATTATTTAACTGAGTCTATTTTAACTAGGTCATCAATATGGTATATCTTGTGGCCCCGCCATAGGGACCAACTGATTTTGTCTCTCCTCTTTGTAATGTCTTCATTTCTCCATTTGAGGGCTTTATAGTTTATAAGGGCGGCAGTGCATATGAGTTTATGAATGTCCTGCCATGCATTTTGAGACATGTGTATGATGGCGTTGTCAGTAGTTTATTGAGTGTGGTTGGCTAGAGTAATATATGGCATGCTCACCTATCGAATTCAGCAGACCTTTCACTTCTCAATATATGGCCACATGGGTATTTCCCTATGTGTCTTGACCATATTGACAGAGAGGACTAATGAGGGGTGAACCAATAATATTCCATGTGCAGCAGTCTGGGTCATCACACGTTTGTAATTTCATGTAATGTGGAACTGCACAAACATGATTTGATGACCCTACAGGCTAAATTTCCTGATGTCACGCTGTCTTTCCCACAAGAGGGCTTTAGGGATCATCAAGGATTGCATCATAAGAAGATATTTGCCCCGTGGAGCAATGTTAATTTTAATGTTTCTGTTCGCTCCACCATAGGGACAAATTCAAGTGGCATCATCTAATGAAATCTGACTTGACTTCAGCTGTTCAAGGTAAACGAATATCGCGCACCATGGATTTGAGTCTCTGATTGAGTAATATTCCAAAATATTTCATTTGTTAGGTTTTTACATGTAGGCAGACATCAAGAGTGTGGTAAGCCTTCACATTTTGATAAGTTGATTTTATATTCTGAAAATGTTGGGATCAAGTTAATCAGGTCTATCAGAGCTAATACTGGGATTGGGGGTGTGAAATTAATAATGATATATTATCTGCAG
Organism: Lissotriton helveticus; assembly: GCF_964261635.1. NCBI lineage: Eukaryota > Metazoa > Chordata > Amphibia > Caudata > Salamandridae > Lissotriton > Lissotriton helveticus. The sequence continues at coordinate 2,071,950,551 of NC_136057.1, read as the reverse complement.
TGTAAAGGGCCTTGAGCTCTCCTGTCAGCATCGTTATCCCTGTAATTTCATCTGAAATTACGAATTGCAATGGCTAATGGTTCAAGAGCTAGGAAAAACAACAAGGGTGATACTGGGCAATCCTGTCTAGTGCCGTCATGTATTCGATAAGACTGACCTAATCCCCCACAGGGGACCAAGGCTGTTGGATTGTGATACATACTTTTGATCCATGTAATATAATTATGACCTATGCCTATTCTTTTCATAGTTCAAAATTGGTATGACCATTCCACTCTGTCAAAAACCTTTCTAGCTTCTAATAACTGTAGCTCCTTTTTTGTCAATATCATCTTTCACTTGCAAGATCATAGGTGTTTGCCTTCTCAGGTGTCTAGAAGACAAAAGGTCGGCAACAAATCCCACTTGCTTGGATGTACCAGAAAGGGTATATATTTCTACAGATGGGTTACCAGTATTTTTGCTAATATCATGATATCAACACCAATAAGTGATATGGGTCTATAATTTGAGCATTCTAATGAGTCAAGTCCTGGTTTGGATATCAGGTATATATTAACCCTATTGAAATCTGGTGGTAAGTGACCAGTTTCCATAGTTTTCTGGTAAGCAGCGACCAATAATGGGACTATCAACAGTTTAGTGATGTTATAGAATTCTATAGGTAACCTTTCTTCCACTAGGACCTTAATATTCTTTAAGTCATCAATAAGTTTCACCACCACTTCTTCTGAAATGTTTTAATCTAAGATTTGCCTTAAAGTCAGTTTCTGCTGTAAGATCATCTTATTTGTCGGACATATGTAATGTTTCATATGTGCAGAATTCAGACACAATACCCATTGGGTCCGTCACCAGCTTTGCTTTTCCCTTACGTATAGCCGGGATTGCCCTAGCTGATTCTAGCTGTTAGAGTTGTGCAGCGTAGAATCTCCCCACTTTTTCCCACCGTTCATAGTGTCTTTGGCAAAGTTTAAAGTGAGTTATCTGCTTGTGCAAGGTATAAGGCATTCAGATCACATGTGGTTCTTGTCAGTGCCCTTAAATGTTAGTATATTGTGTGAAAATGCCCTTGATTTTACCTTCAATATGTAGTGTAACCGATTTTGCAGACCTTTTCATTTTACAATTTGTTTTGTTTTGGTTCTTTAAGTATTCATTTAAAATTAAACATTTAGTACTTATTTTAAAATGGTGTAATTGTTTTTAGATTTGTTTTGTAGCTAAGGAAATGAAAGTTATTATCAACCTATTTTATTTTCAATTTTTCTAATTTAAAAAAATGTTTTGTCATGATGTAGTATGTATTCGTTTTCTGCGATATATATATATATATATTTAAATATTGAGATATTCATAACAAATAATTAGAGTTGAATTCTTATATGTAATCCCTACAAAGTCTGTACTTTCCACCTCCTGTTCCTTTGACTTGATGGATAATAGTAAATCCGACATTTACCCAGTCTAACACTTTCCGTACTTTTTCTTAGACTAGAGTGGGAATAGTAAATCTGACTACTCAATAGGCAAACACTTTCCTTACTGATTCTTTGTCTGCCACCTACAGGAAACGCTATTTGTGAAGGCACAATATTAAATCTGTATCTGTCAGCTGTTTTTCGAGTTAAATTACTCGTTTTATTCATGTTTTTAAAACTGAACTTTTTCACTCTGTATTTGCAGACAGCATACCCCTAGGCCACCTGCTTACATTTTCGCCAACATTTGACGGCTTTAGCTGCCGTTTTTTTAGCTTAATTGGGGTTAGGGAGATCATCCTACGGCGGCCATCTTTAGTGTGCCCAGAGCGGTGTGAGCGCTCTAGTGGTACATATAAAAGGAGCCTTGTGACAGCGCTCGCGAGATTCTTTGTCTGCCACCTACAGGAAACGCTATTTGTGAAGGCACAATATTAAATCTGTATCTGTCAGCTGTTTTTCGAGTTAAATTACTCGTTTTATTCGTGTTTTTAAAACTGAACTTTTTCCCTCTGTATTTGCAGACAGCATACCCCTAGGCCACCTGCTTACATTTTCGCCAACATTTGACGGCTTTAGCTGCCATTTTTTTAGCTTAGTTGGGGTTGGGGAGATCATCCCACGGCGGCCATCTTTAGTGTGCCCAGAGCGGTGTGAGCGCTCTAGTGGTACATATAAAAGGAGCCTTGTGACAGCGCTCGCGAGATTCTTTGTCTGCCACCTACAGGAAACGCTATTTGTGAAGGCACAATATTAAATCTGTATCTGTCAGCTGTTTTTCGAGTTAAATTACTCGTTTTATTCGTGTTTTTAAAACTGAACTTTTTCACTCTGTATTTGCAGACAGCATACCCCTAGGCCACCTGCTTACATTTTCACCAACATTTGACGGCTTTAGCTGCCGTTTTTTTAGCTTAATTGGGGTTAGGGAGATCATCCCACGGCGGCCATCTTTAGTGTGCCCAGAGCGGTGTGAGCGCTCTAGTGGTACATATAAAAGGAAACGGCCACCCCATCGCGCTAGCGGTCGCGTTTGCGGCAGCGCCGTCCCTAGCGCCGGAGTCTCGCCTGAGTCAGCCCGTCTGCGCTCGTCCGCGCTCTGACGGGCTTGGGCTCTGGCAAGTACTCTATAGGTACTCTACATTTCATCTGTGAGTAACTTATTGTTCTGATTTACTGCATAGCATTATGATCCTCTCCTATTCTGCTGAGGATCTATATTTATGGCGCCGCTTCGCTAGCAAGAACTGCTCTGTATGTACATTGCCCTTCCCCAAATATAAATGTCACCAATGCGGATTTGCTCTCGGAATGCCAGCGAGTTGCAGATCGCTTAAGCGTTATGGCAGACGTAGTAGGCCTGTTAAGCCTAAAACTGGCCTTTCATACTCCTTATTACATTTCTGGAGTATTAATTGTAGATCTCTTCCACAACACAAATACAACATCTTTGATTTCATCACTGATGAGCAACCGGATGCGGTGTTTCTCACGGAAACCTGGCTACATGACAGTTCTGGCCCTGATATTGCCGCTGCAATTCCCCCAAATTATGTCATCGCAAGAAAGGACAGAGTTACAGGTAAAGGGGGGGGGGATAGCCATGATCTTCAAATCTAAGTACACCTGTAAATTCGAAGACATTCATCTCAAAGGTTGTGAGGCAGCCCTGTTTAGGCTAACTATTAACCCTCAGTTTACAATGACAGGTCTATTAATCTACCGCCCTCCTGGGAATGCTAATCCCTGGGTTTCTTCTTTGCCAGATTCCCTGGCCCCCTTACTTCTTAGAGCTGCCAACTTTACGATTCTCGGGGATCTAAATATCCATCTTGAAGATTTCGATTGTACGTCCACTAAACAGCTCACTTCTATTCTCGAAGTTTTTAACATTCAACTATTGAATTCTGCCCCTACACATCATGCTGGTCACTTATTAGATCCCATCTTGTCAAATCTACAGCTGGACTGCTCTCAGAAAGCACGCCCAATAGAATGGTCCGACCACTTTGCTGTTCCTTTTTCATTGGATACTACCAGGACAGCAGCACAGATCGGAAAGGAAATAGATAAACGGACACGCAGTTGGGGAAAAATTAACATGCCAGAACTTAATAAACAATTGCTGAGGACACTTCCTAACACTGACCTACCTATCTCCGCACTAAATTGTGCAGTTGGTCAGTGGTTAAATAATGCTGTTAATTCCACGCTTCCTTTGACATCTAAGAAAAATATGCCTCATCATCCCCCTGCACCATGGTTTTCCGACAACCTGAAGTGCCTTCGCACTCAATGTAAGATTCTAGAAAGGAAATGGATGCGCAATTATTCTCCTACATGCAAAGTAGCTTATAGAGAAGCTCTGAAGGGCTATCATAACAGCTGCAAAACAGCCAGAGCAGACTTTACAAAAAAAATAGTCTCAGAAGCACAAAACTGCCCTAAGGTGCTCTTTTCAGTTGTAAAAAAACGGACAGGAGCGGACTCAATTCCTATGCCCCCCATGCTTGACATGGTTCAATGCCAATCCTTAGCTGACTTTTTTTGTTAAAAAAGTCGACTTGATCTATGATCTTTTTACCCTGTCACCGGTGGTAACACCTCCTGCATCTGGCGCTGTGCAGTCATCTGCTAATGTTGATGACGCAGCCAAACTCTCTGTATGGCAGCCACTAGACAATGTTTCTTTCTCTTCTTGTCTAAATAGTGTGCGCTCTGGTTCTCCGTGCGATGCACTTCCGGCTAAAATACTTAAACAATTGGATTCCTCGACCCATCAGATTTTTGTAAAATTGGTAAACGCTTCACTCACTGAGGCATATGTACCCCAGCCATGGAAACACGCTATGGTAGTGCCCTTGTTAAAAAAGTCTGGTGCTGATATCTCGAATCCTGCTAATTTTCGTCCAATATCCTTGCTACCCATCTTCTCTAAAGTGTTAGAGAGACACATTAATACCCAGCTCACTGAACTGGTGGAAAGCTCTGGTTTCTTACATTCCTCCCAGTCGGGTTTCCGATCCCGCCATTCGACCGAGACAGCCCTTCTTGGGGTGACAGAGAGCCTCCGACACGGTGTCGATCAGGGTGAAACTATGGCGCTCATCCTGTTGGATTTGAGTGCAGCTTTCGACACCGTGTCACATTCCATCCTTCTCGACTCTCTGCGGTCTCTTGGTGTGACTGGCATGGCCTTAGCCTGGGTGGCCTCCTTTCTTGGTGAGCAAACCTTTCAAGTTTTCTCCCCTAAGGCGGCATCAGCGGTCTGTCCCTCAGCGCGGGGTGTCCCCCAAGGGTCCATACTCAGCCCCTTATTGTTCAATATTTATGTAAAACCCTTGGCTAACATCGTAGAGCAGGCGGGGCTGACCCTGTTCTCTTACGCTGATGACACCCAGGTTGTCTTCTCTCTATCAGGGCGAGACGAGAATAACCCCTCTGCACTAAAGTCGGGCCTCACTCTTGTGGCTGACTGGATGCAGAGGAACTGTCTCAAACTGAATGGGGAGAAGACAGAGGTGGTCATTCTGGGGAAAAATAAGAACCTCTGGGGCCCTCAGCATTGGCCAAATGAGATGGGCTCACTCCCTGTACCCACACATGCTGTACGCAACTTGGGCGTCCAAATTGACGACAAGTTAACAATGAAGCAGCAGGCCACTAAGGTTGCAGCAACCTGTTTTTCTACTCTTAGGTGGCTACAAAAGATCTTATGGATGCTTCCTATTCCATCCCGTAGAACGGTTGTCCAGGCATTGATAACATCTCGCCTGGACTACGGCAATATATTATATCTGGGTGCTGATGTAGCCACTGTTAAAGTATTACAGGTTGTACAAAATGCTGCCGCGCGACTCTTGAAGAACGTTCCTAGAAGAATCTCGGCATTATCTGCCTTGTATGATCTTCACTGGTTGAAGATCTCCAGCCGCATAAAGTTTAAGACATTATGCTACATGTTTAGAATCAAGCAAGGCATCGCACCTACTTACTTACAAAAGCTTGTGCAACCTTACAGGCCCACACGTACCTTACGATCCTCGGAAATTGGCAATTTTTCTATACCGAGATTTAAGCTGGCAAGGATGGGTGGACGTTCCTTCTCCTATCTTGGTCCCAAATATTGGAATGCCCTGCCCACAGCCCTTAAATTAGAGACGAGTCTTCTTCGTTTTCATAGAGCTCTGAAAACGCTGTTGTTTACATAAGTAATTGGTACCTGCAGGCTGGCTATCTGACATCTTCTTCTTCAGTCTATCCCTAGCGCCGGGAAACCCACTGTGGGTAGCTGTGCGCGGTAAAAGTTCAAATAAATAAATAAATAAATACTGCTGCTTCAACTGGAGTGGGAATAGTCAATGTTACCCCCCTGAAGTGCAACACTTTCCCCTACTGTTGCTTTGACTGGATTGTGAATAGTAAATCTGACGTTTCCAAACCTTAACACGTTCTCTACTGTTGCTATGACTAGAGTCAGAATAGTAAACCTAACCCTTCTGAAGTCCACCAATTTCTAATCTGTTGCTTAGACTGTTGGTGAAATTGTATTATTAATATTTTCTTCTTTTCCTCTTCTTCTTTTTCTTCTTCTTAGTATTATTATTATTATTATTATTATTAGTAGTAGTAGTAGTTGTATTTTAATATTTTTTGTTTTTAATTTTAATTAATATTTTGGGAATGGTTTTTTTCAATACACTTTTTGGGGGGAGGTTTAATGGTGCACTTTTTAATATATTGATAAAAACAAATCAAGCATTTTGCAATAGAAGTGTTACTTTTTATATTATGTTTTGTATTTTCCTGTAACTATACATATATTGTATATAGCATATATTTATGTTTTTTATTTAATTTTCAATTTGTTTCTTTCATTTAAAATTGTAAATAACATCATTATTTTGTATGTTTACATAAATATCTAACTTGAGGGATATTTGTTGTTTGTGTTTTCGTTTTCATCTTAAAACATTTGTAATACCTTAAGTTGTTTTTAAATTAAATGCATTAAAAAAATTATATTACCTTTTTCCTTTTTAAAGTATACACAAAAACATACACACACACACACATACACACACATATATATATGCGGTGTTGGGGTCACAAAATTTCACGCTGGGCGAGGCATGAATCCCATCCTTGCCCCCGCTTAGACGACACCAGGACTATGGAGGTTGAAACGGTCTGGGGACTGGAGGAGACGGTGCATTCCTATGGCATCGGGTTTTGAGGGTTCCCTAGCAGCACAGCTCTATTCCACCCCGTGCAGTATCCACCAGGCAAGACTGAAAACATTGCATCCTGGAACTGGTAGTTGCCGTGCATTAAGCAACTAGCCAAGGACATCTGCTTTTGGTACTTACCTGTAGGGGCGGAGCAGAGCTTAAACCTATTAGGTGGGGCGTGACATTACATCTGTGAAAATTGCCGCCACCTAACTTGCACACACCCGTGGCGCTGAGGAAGGCTATACAGAAGCTGAAATGCATTCGCCTAATAACGGATGATGTGAACTTTCCTTACCTGCTGTAAAGGAATAAAGGTGTTTCCTCTTACTCCCCTGGTGTGGCCTCTTCACTCTCGTCGTTGGAGGAGGTGATTTGGATATATATATATATATATATATATATATATATATATAGGTAGTTATAGTTAGGACCTAGTTTCCATAGGAAATCCGCAACATTCCATTGGGAATAACTTTGGCGTTGATGGACGGAATTGGCTGAATTTCTCCAAGAAGATGGCTCGCTCCGCTCCGCTCCTTCCCTGAAAGTTTGGGGGGGGATTCGTCAAGTGGGGGCCGAGATAAAAGGGGGGTCCCAAAACGTGTTTTCCCCATGTTAATTTCCATAGGGCGGTTGGACTCACTTTTAGCCCGAACGGCTGAATGGATTTCCACCAAACTTGGCAAAATTGTAGGGACTGGTAGCCCGATGTGCCTTTGCTATGTCTCAAGATATGTGCTCCAGTGGATTTTGAGTAATTTAGGTTCAAAAAAATATATATATCTATAAGCGCGCCCCGGTACGCGCACAGGGGCGCGTACCAGCGCGCTACGGGAATTCGCGAGCGGAAAGCTGATTGGCTCTCGGGTGTCTGTGAACATTCCAAACAGTCCAGAGCGGCCGCCATCTTTTTTTTCGATTTTCCCGGGGGGAGCGCCCTGTACGCGCACCGGGGAGCGTACCATGGAAAAAAAAGAATGACAGATTTTTTTTAAACTGTAGCATTTTTTTATAAATTGGAGGTAGTTCTTAAAAGGACTGTTTTTTTTAATTCTTTATGTTGTTTTATAGTGTTTCTATAGTTTTTTTGAATTTTTTTAACTTTTTTTGGCTTTTATGAACAATTTTATATTTTTTTTGTATTTTTTATGGGGACAAACAAATAACAGGGAATTGTAAACGGCTCAACTGTAGCAAAAAAAATCAGGAAAAAATTAAGGTTTCTTTTTGCACTTGTGGTTGTCTCCAGCATGGTTGATGAGTTTGATGCTTTGCTCACCATAAGAAATTGTAGTCCCGCAAAATATACAAATTATTTTGTAATCTCCGAACTGGCGTTGTATATTTGGGACCATCTCCCTTGTCTCTGGACCCGATGGAGTGGGTTGATTTGTTTTGGAGGTGCTAGGAGAAGATTGCCGAGGGTTTTTGGTCAGTTCTCTGACCTCTGCTGCAGCATAGTTGTTAGGGTGCCTGCGTTGCATGTGGCAAAGCATTGTATGGTTCCCAAATGAATATTTTTTGGCAGGGTTCCCCCTGGAAAGTACAGTGCCACAGATGAGACATGTCACCTTTGGCGCATTGACTTTCTTTTGGTCCTTTGGGATTTTAAAAAACTCCCACACAAAGTGCTCCTTAGGTTTATAGGTGGTATTATCTTCAGGCAGGAACTGCCTCTCCTCCTCCTCCTCCTCCTCCTCCTCTTCTTCTTCACCACCAATGTGGTGTTGTGGTGGTCCTTGTGGTGGTGGTGGTGGTGGTGGTGGTGGTGCAGATGCTCCTGCTGCTGCTACTGTAGCCATTTCTCAATGAACAGAAACAGGTCTTCCTCACTCAAAGAACAATGAGAATGAGGAAAAAAGGTGGGGGCTTTCATCATTTGGAAAACAAAACTGTTCTGAACCAATGAAAAGTGTTATTTTCAGGTCACATGACGCTACGCGCCAGGGGGCGCGCACCGGGGCGCGCCCCAGGGCGCATAGCGTAAGCGCGTCGGGGCGCGCCCGGGGGCGCTTACGCCGTGCGTCATAAGACGCATCACGCGGCTACGCGATACGTCACAATGTTGTTTTCGTTCGCGGAAATAGCGCTAATGGGACGCTCACCGGTACGCGCACCGGGGCGCGCCGCAAGATTGCGCTTACCGGTGCGCTCACCGGTACGCGCACCGGGAGCGCTTTCGGGCAAAAAATAAAAAAATAAATAAACATGAACAATATACATAAAAAGATAGTATTACATAAATATACAATATAGGATTCATTATAAAAAATATTATATTTCATAGCTATAGAAATTAGCTATTAAAAAACCTATGAAATTCACTGAAAAAAACATAGGTTTCACACCAGTTATAGTTAGGAATTAGCATTTAAAAAACCTATTAAATTCACTGAGATGTCATCAGTGATGTCATCAGTGATGTCATTTGAGATGTCATCAGTGATGTCATCAGTGATGTCACTAACCATGTCATGAATGATGTAATATGTGACATCATCAGCAGTGCATTGCGGGCGCGCAAGTTATAGTGAGTCCAACTAACTATAACGTGGGAATTTCAATGGTTTTATGTCAGTAAAATTTCCAGCTAACTATAACTGGTGTCAAACCTATGGTTTTTTCAGTGAATATATATATACATATATATATATCTATATATATATATAAATAGCACTGTGCTAATCATATGCTTAAAAACTTTGATAGAAAAACAGACATTTGAGGTGAGCAGATCTAGAGTGTCGCTGGTGTTGAGAGTGCTCTAACAGGGGCTGCTTTCCACCTAAACTTGAGAGCTACCCAGAGTTCTCTCCTTCTTTTTGCATATAAATATATATATATATATATATATGTATTTTTTTTTCACAAAGCATCCTGCATTTGAAAACGCACCCCAGACTGGATAATTAAGAAGCAACCGGCATTCCTCCTTCATTAAAATTTCAACAGCCTTACGCGTTTCGAAGTTACATCTTCTTGTTCACTTGCATCTCTGAGACTGCGCAGCGTTGCAAGCAAGAACACTCCCCTTTTATGCTGCATTTTATTCTTATTGCCCTCAGGTGGGTCTGTAAGTGAAACATATATATATTACCTATTTTCCATAGGAAATTCACAACATTCTATTTCCAATAACTTTGGCGTCGGTTGATGAATCTTAGCGAAATTTTCAAAACATGTGGGGCGCTCCGGTCCGCTCCTATCCTGAAAGTGTTGAGGTGAATCGGCAAGCGGGGACTGAGAAAAAAGGGCGGTCCCAAAACGTGTTTTCCCCATGCAATTTTCATAAGAAACTTTAGACACTGCTACAGCCCGAACTGCTGAACGGAATTACCCCAAAATTGGCAAAGAGATAGCCTTTGGTTCAGAAAGAGGCCTTTTGTTAAATGGTGTAAATCCGTTAAGTAGTTGCTGAGAAAATCAAAAGTAAAAACACATATATATCTATGGCAGCGCAGGATCCACGCACCCACACGATCACAAGCTTTATGCTAATTGGCTGTCGACACTCCAAACCCAGCAGTGGCTTTTTTCAAAAACAAGTCTTTTATCAATGTGTCGTATTTTGTAAAAATGCCTGACCTTCCCAGAGCCAGGAGAGTTTCCTTAGTTTATCCAAACCAAGGGATGTTAAAAACGTGATCAAGTGAGAGGCAATCCAATATTACTCCTTGATTAAAAGATGCGTCCTCATTAGACCAGACATTCACCCAACTCAACAAAGGCTTAACTGCAACTAAATCAGCAACGTACTCAGTCCCAAGTTCCTCATGTACAGAGTAAGCAGGGGTTCCCTGGGGGTTTTCAAAATCTGTCTTAGAAATTTATTTTGCGTCCTCTGTAATTTGAATGCTGCCACATACCCCCAGATCTCACTCCCGTAAAAGACCTTGGAGATGAAAAAGGACTGATATAATTTTAAAATCACCATGTGCCATGTGCCCAATTTATATGCATAATTTGAAATAGCTCCCAATGATTTTTTCAGGTCTCCTAGCTTCTCCTCCTTCAGATTGTTCCAGTTTAGTTTGGCATCAAATAAGACACCAAAATATGTAGAAGCCGGGACCTTGGCTAGGCTAAGAGTGCCTGCCTTGTAAGTTTTTAGTGTAGCCCCTCGACAACCTAACTCCTTCACAAATGATTTGGTAAAATTAGGGGACAAATCCAACCCGTTCATAAAAGAAACCCATTTATTAAAACTTGCAGCACCTTGGGAGTACGTGCTATAAGCACAGCTTCATCTGTGTACAGCAGAACTGGCACTAATCATCTACTGCCTTTTCTTAGGGTATCAGCCTGGAGAGATATCAAAGGAGATTATAGTCCATTAATCTATAAAGTAAATATAAAAGAGGCGGGGATACACACTTGATGCACTCCTCTCAAACATTTAAAATGATCAGATGAGTCCCCCTACTTGTGTAAATCTAACTGCTGCTGTTGTGTGGGCGTAAAGAGTCATTAAAACATTTAATATTGCTCATTCAACTCCTAACTCGTCTAATAGCTGCCACAATTTATACCGGTTCACTGTGTCGAATGCTGCAGTTAGGTCCATGAAACCTAAGTAGAGAGGGCCCGCTTTGGCAATCGTATATTTGGATATCAAAAGATAAAGGTGCAAACAATGGTCTACTGTGGATTTACTGACAGATGCATTTCCACTCCTGAGGCGGAAGCCGGGAGGTCTCTATTGCCGATCTCTGGCACCCTTTTTAATTGTACCTGCACGTTTTTAAAATTAGAGCTCTCGGCTTGATTGGAGAAGCCTGGAGATTTCCTGCTGCACCCTTTGTGTCCCCTATTTCTTTCCCCACTCCCTCCGCCCGCGGACGGCTCTCGGCTGAGCATTGATGCCGAGAGTCGGTCTCCCGGGTTCTGGTGGCCATATTGAGGGTGGGCCGGGCGGGTGACGCGCTCTAGTAGCGCTCATAAGGAGCCTGTTCGCCGGCGCGAGTGCTTACTGACAGATGCATTTCCCCTCCTGAGGCGGAAGCCGGGAGGTCTCTATTGCCGATCTCTGGCACTCTTTTTAATTGTACCTGCACGTTTTTAAAATTAGAGCTCTCGGCTTGATTGGAGAAGCCTGGAGATTTCCTGCTGCACCCTTTGTGTCCCCTATTTCTTTCCCCACTCCCCATTCCCTCCGCCCTCGGACCGCTCTCGGCTGAGCATTGACGCCGAGAGTCGGTCTCCCGGGTTCTGGCGGCCATATTGAGTGTGGGCCGGGCGGGTGACGCGCTCTAGTAGTGCTCATAAGGAGCCTGTTCGCCGGCGCGAGTGCTTACTGACAGATGCATTTCCCCTCCTGAGGCGGAAGCCGGGAGGTCTCTATTGCTGATCTCTGGCACTCTTTTTCATTGTACCTGCACGTTTTTAAAATTAGAGCTCTCGGCTTGATTGGAGAAGCCTGGAGATTTCCTGCTGCACCCTTTGTGTCCCCTATTTCTTTCCCCACTCCCTCCGCCCGCGGACCGCTCTCGGCTGAGCATTGACGCCGAGAGTCGGTCTCCCGGGCTCTGGCGGCCATATTGAGTGTGGGCCGGGCGGGTGACGCGCTCTAGTAGCGCTCATAAGGAGCCTGTTCGCCGGCGCGAGTGCTTACTGACAGATGCATTTACCCTCCTGAGGCGGAAGCCGGGAGGTCTCTATTGCTGATCTCTGGCACTCTTTTTCATTGTACCTGCACGTTTTTAAAATTAGAGCTCTCGGCTTGATTGGAGAAGCCTGGAGATTTCCTGCTGCACCCTTTGTGTCCCCTATTTCTTTCCCCACTCCCTCCGCCCGCGGACCGCTCTCGGCTGAGCATTGACGCCGAGAGTCGGTCTCCCGGGCTCTGGCGGCCATATTGAGTGTGGGCCGGGCGGGTGACGCGCTCTAGTAGCGCTCATAAGGAGCCTGTTCGCCGGCGCGAGTGCTTACTGACAGATGCATTTACCCTCCTGAGGCGGAAGCCGGGAGGTCTCTATTGCCGATCTCTGGCACTCTTTTTAATTGTACCTGCACGTTTTTAAAATTAGAGCTCTCGGCTTGATTGGAGAAGCCTGGAGATTTCCTGCTGCACCCTTTGTGTACCCTATTTCTTTCCCCACTCCCTCCGCCCGCGGACCGCTCTCGGCTGAGCATTGACGCCGAGAGTCGGTCTCCCAGGTTCTGGCAGCCATATTGAGTGTGGGCCGGGCGGGTGACGCGCTCTAGTAGCGCTCATAAGGAAAGGACCAGGACTCCGCGCAGCGGACGCGTACAGCGGACGTGCCGGACCTGCGCCGGAGTCGTGCCAGAGTCCTGCCCATCTGCGCGCGCCCGCGCACGACCGGGCCTAGGGACCAGGACTCTTGGTAGGCGGTTGTCATACTCAGCAAGTGAGTTACTTCTATTAGACCTAGGTGGGCAGTCTCTAAATCCTACGACGTTGACCACATTAAAGGAAACTAACATCCTACGATCCCCTAGCTGTAGGGTCCCTACCCGCCCGCCCTCTCTGAAGCTCGCTAGCCTGAATACAAGGTCACTTCAGAAACATCACCTTGACATTTTTACTCTTCTTCAAGATGAGACCATAGATGTATTAACCCTTACTGAAACGTGGCTGGGCGACAATTCCTCCCCTGATATTATAGCCGCCCTCCTAAATAGATACGACATTGCCTGACACAACCGTCCGGACAATGTTCGAGGTGGGGGTGTAGCAATTATTTTTAAAAAACATCTAACAGGGGTTAAAGTCTTAGCAGAAACAGTAAATTCTGCGGACATATTTGGGGTAAAATTCATCCTGAATAATACATGTTTTATTGTCCTTACTGTCTATCGTCCACCACAATGCACTTTAGAGTTCAATTAACAATTTTCCCCTATCATGTCTGATATTTGTAATCGATATAAAAAAGTCTTGGTGACAGGAGATTTTAACGTCCACTGGGACAGGGCAGATAAAGATCTACCAACTCGTCTGCTAGAGACCTCTATGACCTCGCTTGGTCTAAAACAGCTTGTGGAAGCCCCAACGCATATTAAGGGTCACACCCTCGACCTAATCTGGACTTCTGATCCAGAGGTGGTCCTTACGAGCATCATACCCTGTATTTGGTCTGACCATACATACTCCTGTGCGATATTCCTATGGATAGTGTTCCGGTCAAACCACCTTTAAAAACCAAAAAAGTGCGTCAATGGAAAAACGTCGACTCTAAATCCTTAACTGACGCCCTTTCTAAATATATACAATCAGTAGTCCCCCATGGTGATCTAGACCAGGAATATAACACCATAGTGGCAAACCTCAGACAGGCCATCGATCAGATAGCTCCTGAACGGGTACAGAAAATAAAGGGTGCCTAAAAAGGGGCCCCTTGGTTTACCCTGCTCCTGAGGGATCATAAAAGAAAGCTTCGCCATCTTGAGAGATGTTGGAGGAAGACAAAAGATTGTACAGATCGAGTCCGGTATAAAATATCTTTGAATTTATACAAAAAACCTATTATGTCAGCTAAAGGGGACTACTACGAAACTCGTATAAACAACGCTGCTAATGTACAGAAAGAAACTTTTAAAATTTTAAAAGAACTGAGTAAAAAAGATGAAAAGGTTGAAATAACGATAGATTGTAATACTTTTCAATGTTACTTTCTTGAGAAAGTGGCAACCATTTTGTCAGATATTAAGAAGGCTACTTCTAATATCTCCTCCACATTACAGGTTCCCCAAGTCCCTCCGAGATTCACCATTATTAGGTTTCCAGATATGGATTCTACAAGCCTTGGGCAGCTTATGAATACAACCAAGTCAGGCTCCCCTGCAGATCCTTGCCCTCCCGGAATTTTTTGTCTGGCGCTCCCTATTCTAGAGGATCATATAATCTCCCTCTTAAACAACTCGCTAGACACCGGCCTTTTACCAGCTAGCTTTAAAGAAGCATGCGTCAAGCCCCTGATAAAAAAGCCGGGGGCGGACCCGGCTAATTTGAAAAACTATAGGCCAATATCACAGCTGCCTTTTCTGTCCAAGATCTTGGAACAACATGTGCTAAAATCCCTGTCTTCGTTCCTGGAGTCACATCATCTACTCCAGGAGCATCAAGCGGGTTTTCGTGCACATCACAGTACCGAGTTAGTAATGCTCTCGGTGCTGGAGGAGCTCAAATGCATGGCTGACAGTAAAAAACCAAGTGCCCTGATACTTTTAGATCTTTCAGCGGCGTTTGATACTGTCAGCCATGCCCTGCTCCTGGACAGACTGGCCGCGTTCGGGATAAAGGATCTAGCACTTCAATGGTTAAAATCCTTTCTGTTAGAGAGGACCCAGAGGATTCAATTAGCGGATTGTATATCCGAGGTAGGTGTTCTTGAGTGTGGAGTCCCGCAGGGCTCTGCACTGTCACCACTCTTATTTAACCTCTATTTACAACCACTGATAGACTCCCTGGTAAGCATGGGCTGTAGAATTTTTAACTATGCCGATGACACTCAGCTGTTGCTGAGTATTGACAACACGACATCGGCACAGACCCAGGCCCAGAATATACTCAGGTTTACGGTGAGCTGGATGACGGCAAATTTGCTGAAAATAAATCCTGAAAAAATGGAGGTCCTGGTGGTTTCAACTGCTGCCTCGCCCTGGGGCGATTTGTTCTGGCCCCAAGAGCTTGGCCCTACCCCGAAACCATGCTCTACCGTAAAAAGCCTTGGTATTAAGATCGACCATGAGCTGACAATGGCTAGCCAAGTATCTTCTGTTGTTGGAACCTGTACCAATTTAATCAGGCAGCTGCGCAAGCTAGTTCCCCTACTCTCCCTAAATATGCTCCGAACTATTGTCTCGGCAACAATAATCTCAAGGATTGATTATGGGAACGCACTCTATCTAGGCTTGCCCAAAAATTTGATCAACCACCTGCAGG
This sequence comes from Lissotriton helveticus, assembly GCF_964261635.1. Lineage (NCBI taxonomy): Eukaryota > Metazoa > Chordata > Amphibia > Caudata > Salamandridae > Lissotriton > Lissotriton helveticus. Next base: position 2,071,934,931 of record NC_136057.1, on the reverse strand, counting down.
TTACTTTGAACGATGCAGCGCGATTACTTTTTAGATCACCCAGACAGACCCATGCCTCCCCATTACTGCACAAGCTACATTGGCTCCCCATAAAGCAAAGGGTGGAATTTAAAAGCTTATGCATTGCCAACAGGGCAATCTACGGACATGCGCCTGCCTATATAAAAAAACGGCTTGAGGTCTATAACCCCAATCGAGCATTGAGGTCTTCCAACTCCCAACTGTTGTCCTGTCCGCGTTTCAAAATGGCAACTAGGGGGAGGGAGATCCTTTTCGGTCCAAGTCCCACAGATGTGGAACAAACTACCAGAGCCCCTCCGCAAAGAAACTAATCTCCTCCACTTCAGGAAGTCATTGAAAACGCTCTTGTTTAAGGAAGCTTTCTGTTCCATTTGAGCAAGGTTGTTACATCTGTACCTTTTGCTCATTCATCTAATTGTTTGTTACTACATCTGTCAGAAGCACCTAGAGACCTGTCGGTGAGTTGGCGCTATACAAACTCCAGATAACAATAACAATAACAACAATTTACCTATATGGAAACCATATTATATCTCTGAGATGAATTGATTTTTATCTTCCCACTCAGAAAACCTATTTAATAGATCCCGACCCAAAACCTTAACAGTCGATCAGGGATATAGGCAGTAGCAAGGAGGATTATTCCTGTCTCCCTTCTTGAAGAACGTGACAATAATGATCGTAGACCATTTAGGAGGCAAAGATGATGATACTGCGGCATTTAATACCCTGGTCAGGACCGGTGCCCATACATCTATATTGTTCTGATACAACACCGGGGGATCCCGTCAGGACCTGAGGCCTTGTTCTGGGACAGACCATCAATGCTAATCCTATCCTCCTCAAGGAGAAAGTAAATTGGCGCCTCACATGGGAGGAGATCTAATTTATTATGACCTCGTTCTTCCTCACCATGTTTATAACCCTTCTGGAAATTAGCCTTCCATTGATCAGGAGTGATATGGTGACATAAATTCAGCTTTTCTGGGTCGGAAAATCAAGGACTATTGATGACCTTCCAGGAATGGGTACTATCTTTTAATTCACTTGCTTGCATCCCAGGCTTGTTTTTGTAATAGGGACCTCCAATCCTTTATAGCCCTCTTATAGTTATTACTGCATTACGGGGAGTCTCTTTCAAAGCCATGAAAAGCTTCCTAAGCACCATGGAGCACCAAGCATCAAACCATCTTGGACTGTCTGCACAGGGATTTGCTACTGGGATGATTAACAAACTAGCAACTGATTGGGTGATGCGAATAAATGAACTATCTATGTCCTCTTCTGTGGTTGACATTTCTAAGCACTTTAAAATCTCCTTTTGCCTCAATTTCAAAAGGGAATGATTGAAAGCATTGGTATGCACCTGCAACCACCGCAGGGGCCACCCCATATCTGTTGCCAGTGTTGTACCCACATTCCTACTACCTGCAGTAACTGAACACCTTGTAGCTCAAGCCCCAAATTCAGAGGGTTGTGGTCACTATAGGGACTATCCAAATTTTTTACAAAAGGATAAAATACAACCCAGATATGATGAGAAAAAATAAAATTAATGGTTGTAGCACATCCCCTACCTTTATAAGATGGCGGGTAAAAACAGTTAGGGGAACCTTATCTAATGTAAATATTAGGTCATAAGTATTTAGAAGGGTATTTAGTTCACTGCCATCTGGGGAATGCTACATGTGTCATTCCTCTGACACCAAGCATGTGGAGAGGTCTCCTGAGCTCTGTCCGATATTAGGGCATAAATGACAATTGAAATCTCCTAACATAACAAGGCTCTCCCGAGGGAGATCATAGCCCTGCAGCGATTCAAGAAGCCCAGTTAGCTCCGACATACTGGAGGGGCCCTGTTTCTTGCTTTTTGCATTTGAAGCCTTGTGCCACTTTGGAGGCCCAATTCAATCGTTTCACAGATGCGCAGAGCCTAAGAGCTATAAAAACAAGCATTTACAATGAAATGGTCTCGGCATTATTATTGAAGGTGAATAAAACTTGCCATATGAATAGGAACATTAAAAAAATAGGTAATAAAAAATGCATATCACTATAAGTAATTATTTGTTTTTATTTTGTAATGTTTTCAAGTATGAACACCATACCATTGGTTGACGAAGTGCTCAAAACATGCAGTAAACCACACAATACGAGACTGCAACGATTATAAAGGGCACCAATATATTATGCAATATGATTTAATGATGCCTACATAACCCATGTGCTCTTCCCTCCATCTCTCTTGACTTCTGGAATTCCCACAGAGAACCCGAGAAACCGCACCTCTCAGAGAGGAAGTGTGCTCTTCAGAGGCGTACCCGGTTCAAACAGTGCTTCATAAAGTGAAGTTTCAGAGACCCTTGAAAACATGGAGGAGTCAGGTATCGCGAAGGGGGGTTACATGGCACTGTCAAACCCCACCCTGGTACAAATATCAGACCAGTAAATTACATTAATAAACAACCTTGTACTTTAATGCATGACATTTGTCTTTCAAGAAAAAAAAAAACTGACAGTGGCCAGTACGGGGATCGAACCCGCGACCTTGGCGCTATTAGCACCACGCTCTAACCAACTGAGCTAACCGGCCCTGAAGGTAACAGTGCAAAGGAATGTTTTCATTATATAGCACTGGGTCACAAATAGAGCATTCTATGTTATCATAGGTGCAGAATCAACACATTGAGGCGCTCCGACAGTTCTGGGTTGACTCATTTGCACATACAATGAAAGAGCACGTACATTAAATCACGAATGGTACTGAAGGCGCTTCAATAATAACACTGACACGATTAGCAACTCCAGGTAAAGATAGACCGAAGACCAGTATCACTCCACAACTCCCCGCCCCCTCCCACGTACTTTAGAAAAGGACTGGTCTCTGCTAAGCAGCACCGCGCATGCTCAATGTTCTTCGAGTCCTCCTCCCACCGAAAACACGGCATACCACACACTACCACAAACTGGCCTCTATGTCCCTAACCCTTCACTTTCTGTACCCTTTTTTCGGTACCACTTTCCCAATCCCTCCCCGACCACCACACTTTCAAATACCTCGCTCACTTGATATAATTTTTTCTATGATCCCCTCGAGTACACAACTTGTACTTTCCAAACGGATAGAGGGCTGTTAATCCATCATTTTATTCCCTACTCTTCATAGAATGTCACATTTTTCCAAAGATGTGAGTACACCACCATACAACCTCTAAACTAGCACAATACACCTGCACGTGCTCAAAAATAGTAAGACACTAACTGAAAGTAACTTCGTGAGTGCCCGGCTTGCGTAGATTTGTCGGTCCCGTGCGCCTGGACTAGACAACATAAAATCTCGGACTCCGCCCACTTCGTGGGACGCTAGTCCGAGACCTAAAAAAGTGGCCGGGAAATGTCAACAGGTCGGGTTAAAAGGAGGACGAGTTTTCAAGATGCCATTACCCGCTTAATATTTAATAAACTCTGAAAGAAGAAAATGGTGAAAGGCGGAGTCCACCCAGCTGGGACCTGTATTATACATGAACATCTCCACAGTAGATGCTTCAACCCCCTGAGCTATCGTGGAGCATATGGCTGTGTGTGGAGGGGTGGGGGTGTGCTTTGAAACTGGAAGTCGCATCTTTAACAAATCTCTGTCTTGCTGTGTTTCCAAGAACCGAGCCGAGAGCGGGGGTTTCCGCCCTGTCCTCATTATAGTATAAAGGCGGAATTATGTCATGGCTCGCGCGGCGTCTCTCTCCCAGCAGCATCACTTACACCGAGGCTGCCCTGCGGTTCACTCCGCAGCCCCAGCTTGTTTTTACGTCTAGGATTCTGGGAGGAATAAGAGGCAGATCCGTAAACTTCTGATAGTGCGCTAATCGCAGGTTCACCCACGAGTCAGCCAGGGAAAGCTGGCTGTATCAGAAGGTAAACACTGGGCCACCCTCCCGGGGCTGCTTATGGCCACTCTCGGATTAACCGGCAGCTCCCAGTCAGCCACCGGCCCGGTGCCATGCAGGGCTACCCACAGGGGCGGGCGCGGTGCCACGGGGGACCTTGTTGTGGGGAAGCTGTGTGGAGGTCCATTTACCGGATAGGGTGGAGTGTAATGGACAACGCACATGGGCACCTTTATTGGTGCCATATTTGATGCCATGAGCGGCTTGCTTCTGAAATTCTAGTCTGCACAGCAATTTCTCGTAAAAAAAGCAGGTGCCATGGCAAGGCGTCCACATTTTATACCAGGATTTTTTGTCAGATAAGTTCGCGATTCTTGTTTGTAAAGTATGTTAAAGTGTAACGTACACTAATAACTTAGAAAACGATTAATTGTTTTAAGGGGCATACCATGACCTTGCCCATTTCACATCATATTAGTAACTGCTTTCGTTCTTTTATTTTACACCATGTCCAAACTCACCAGGACAACAATGGTGTATTCGGGCCACTAATTACGTACAAGCAGCCCCACCGCCGTCTTTCTACACAATAATGATAATTAACAAAACAAAATGGCGGCCACGCCCTGTTCTCTAGTCGACGCCAGACACGGGGAGTCAGTAATTTTAAACAAGCAACTAGAATTACCGGCACTGCAGAGTTTTGGGAAATCCTGTCAAAGTGGCAAATCCCGCTGGGACGTAGTCGGGTGCCATAATGTGATCAAAGAAAATGGCTACCGTGCTGTCCTGTTATTGAGTATACTCGGCGAGAGGTCTGGATCCAGGTGCTGGAGAGAAGCACTTCCGGGTCGCCACGGGCAGCGCGGCGGCCCCTTCAGGTCACTGCAGGCGGTGCGTCACAGCGCTTCACAATAGGAACAGAAATGATCCATGAGACGAGTGAGCAGTTACAAAAGCAGACGTTAAGTTACATTAGGCAAAAGTGACAATTGTGAGCAAACAAAATACAAGAGGTAGCAAAGGGTACATTACAGGAGAAATGGACTGGGACCTCGGTGAGAGGGGGGTGTAACGCCCATCACTATAAAAGGGGCGGGGCTTAAAAAAAGAGACAAAAACGCCCCCGATTCGCGTCAGGGCGGGGCATGAACTGAGTGACGCCCCTCTCCTCCAATGGCTGGCCAGCATTTACGAGGCCAGCCAATGGAGAAGAGGGGCGTGTTCAAGCCCCTATACTAGACAACATAAAATCTCGGACTTCGCCCACTTCGTGGGACGCTAGTCCGAGACCTAAAAACTAGTCCACCCTTTGCTCTCCCAGAGGTAGAACTCTCAGCTGGGAGTAAGAATGTCTTATATCCTTCCATAAAGAATTTGTTTTCCACCGCCCAGGTCTCCTGAATACAAATAATATTGAATGATCTTATGAATTGAATCCACCTGACGTCTTCAAATTTAGACGTTAGGCCTACCACATTCCAGGATATCAAGCTAACATCTCCCTTGAGTTCCAAACTAAAGGGTGTATAAGAGGCTAATGTTTCCCCGTAGGCGTCTATTTGGCAGATTGAATTTGAGCAACTCAGAAAATGGCTATCCTTCCTGCTTGGCCAGGATTCACCTGGCTTACTTTCCTGCAATGGTATTTCAGTCATTGTTACAAGCGATAAATTATGGTCTGTGCCCTCTGTTTGTAAATCTAAACCATTAAGATCTGACAGGGGATAGACACTAGTTGTCACCTCTAGTCCCTCCCAAAATGCCATCACCCCCTGCCGGCCTAAAACATGGCTGTTTGTTAAAGTATTATAAGTAGGTTTGTAAAGAAATCCTAATGGGAGTGGTTTGATGTTAGAGGTGCAGAAAGGGAACTCAGAAGAATGTCTCAAAATTTTGCCTGCAAGTACTGGGAATCTAAATGTGACTATCACAATATCACCCTCCATTGTTTTCTTGGTCCGTCCAATCCAAGAGACCCTTCTAGCCATCAGAATGTGGTTAATATCTGCCACATTGAGTGCTCTATGTATTCCTAGCGAATGCACCATTTTGTTGATCAACTTATCTGTGGATTCCTTACTATGCGTTCCCAAGCCTGTTACCCCAACCAAAACTACAATATAAGTACAACAGGCCAGAGGAAGATCAATTACTGGTAAACTCTCTCTATTTATAGTATTTGGGCCATCCATAGCTTTCTCCCTAGCTTTCTCAAGCTCACTTAAAACAAGACTCTTCTTCCCATCACCCCTGTTCACACCACATGCTTGGGAGTTAGACACTCTATAGGGAGCCTCTCCCTGATCCGTTTCATATATCATAGACCCGTTCTCTGCCAGGTGATTATTTGATGGTGGATACATTTTAAATTGTTATGCACAGGCAAGCAAGATCGTATTGCCTGTATATGGGGATTTGGTGGGGGGTGGGCACCTTAATAAGTGTGTCCAACATACTCTCCACTTTACCAAGTGTGTCTCTAGAGTCTGACAGTACTTTATCAAGTTTGTCCCAAAGCTGCAATTGCAGAGCCGACATTAAATCACTAAAATTTTTCATTAGGGAGTTCCAAAATTCCCCCAGATCTGTCATGCTAATCAATTTTGCTGGTTCCTTCCCTTTCCCCTGGGGCTTCATTCTCTTCTTAGCTTTCCGCGACCTCTTGGGTGCTGGCAACCTCTCTAGTTCCAATCCCTCTTTAGGGGCTATGGTCACCCTACAACCATATCCCATTGAGTCTGCAGAGGGAGTACTAAGACTCTCATCTACCACAGTGGACATTGAGGAACCTATAGCGAAACCCTGTGGGTTCTTGAAATTAGTTACTTTAGGATTTAAAGCTACTGTGTCTGAGGTTTTGCCAGGCTAGAGTACTGAAGTGCCAGCAGCACCCAAATAAAGTCTCTTCTCTGCTTTATCAATCTCCTTTGAGATAGCCCCCACCACTTTCACCAGGAAGGAGTCAATGGTAGCCCTCTTATTATTGTTAGTGTTTTCAGTATGAGCAGCCTTCCTCTTTCCCATAGTGGTTGACTAAAGAGGAACTCCTCCAACTAAAATATGAAATGCCACAAATATCAGGATAAAACAAGCCACCGTCAAGATAGTACTCCCAATAAATGTAAGGCCTTTGCGTGTTCTTCAAAATCCAACACTGGCAATGTAGGTACTCCTCCCCGATTGAAGAAAGTGTATGCCTTACCTTACATCTGCTCCAATGTCCTCCAGCAAAGAGAATGGCCCCAGCATTGATTGGCCGTGGATTGGCGCAGACGGGAATGTGCACATCCCGCGCAGCTGGAGCCCAATGATGCAGATAAGCTCCTCCAGGCATGAGTGTGACGAGTTGCAGCTGCAGGCGTGAGTGATTCTAGTGCCTGTAGGCTCCTTGCTCCCTGATGCTGGTTTCGGGAGTCCCTCATTGCGGGGTCCCAACGCTGAAGATAAGCGCATCCAGGCGTGAGCTTGACAAATTGTGGCTGCAACCGCGAGTGATTCTGGGGCCTGTAGGCTCATCGCCCACCTGGTACTGGTTTTGAGTGTCCCACGCTGCGGGAGCCCAATGCTGCAGATGAGTATCTCCAGGTGTGAGTGTGACGAGTTGCGGCAGAAGGTGCGAATAATTCTTGGGCCTGTTGGCTGCTTGCCTCCCTGGTGCTAGCGTTTATATATATATTTTTTTTTAAAGTCTATGTACATTTATACATTTAAAAAACCTTTTACATGTTTTGGAATGATATTTACATTCAAAATATTTTTGACTCTATTTTGTCATTACATTTTAGATATGGGAACACAATATATGGTGGTGAACTTTACTTTTGACACAATAGTTTTGTCAACTATACTTTGTATCATGTTATTGTCAGTGAACCAGCAGTACTAAACAAAAACAACAAATCTAGGAATAAGCAGTAACTCAATCATTTGCATTGCGCTAATCTATGGGCGAACCTACGTACTGCACTATGCAGCATCTGGATATATCAATGTACCACAATATACTGCATCTTTTCTAAACTAACCAACATCATCACGCTGCACACTAGAAACTCTAAGAAAGCCACCACATGGTATCACTCCCTAGAGGCCCTACCTCACTATACTGTGTTGTATCTAACCAACCAACAGCATACAAGGTGAAGTAACCGAAGCTACTCTCAGGTATTCATGGGGCACACCCTGCACAGTATCCTACTGTCCCTCAGGTTTTCACCCCTGATGAGCTAAGCCACGTTCATGCAATTGCTTTACTCCAATGCACAAGTCCTCAGAAGTTCTGAAGATAAGGCTTGCCCTAGCGCTTAATTACAGGCCACAGAGACATATAAAATGGCATATGGTACAAACACGCAAAACTGCACAGTTTGCTCATTTCTTTTTTGCCTAAACGCAACAAACATGCTGCATGCTAGTCGCCAGCTTCAAACTTGTTTAATAGTACTCTAATTTAGAAAATGTTCTACAATTAAGAATATTTAACAAACCAGTATATGAAGCCTTCTTAGTAAAATCCCCTCTGTCTCGGTATAATATGATTAAAATTAAAACAAACTGTCTGGCACCACAGGTTAAACCTAAAAATGTGTACATCAGAGAAACTTTTTTTACACTAGGTTTGAATACAACAGTATGTCTGCTACTATACACTGAACTGCAGCAGTAGGAAAACATAAATATCAAATGTTTATAAAATGCACACTATCCTTTGGTCACATTTATTTTTTTGTGTACAAAGAATGTATGTAAAAATTAAAATGATTAATACTACGCCCTTCACAGCTTGAACGTCCTGACTTTGTCAATGCTAGTTGGATGATTACAGTAATTTTAGGATTAACTGTGTTGGAAATTGCCCTTTTTGCAGGGTTATCCCCAAACTTTTTGCTTCTTCCTCCCTTGTTTTTCCTGACCTGTGGTTGTTGGCAATAGGACTCTGGGCACTTTACCACTGCTGATTAGTGCTAAAGTGCATATGCTCTCTGTGTAAATTGTTATTGTGATTGGTTATCCATGATTGGCATATTTGTATTACCAAAACGTCCCTAGTAAAGTGCACTAAGTGTGCCAGGGCTGGTGATTCAAATGCTACTAGTGGGCCTGCAACACTGATTGTGCCACCCACCTTAGTAGCCCTAAACTGGTGTCTCATGCCTGTCACCGCAGTGCCTGTGTGCTGTCTATGAACTGCCATGTCCTCCTGGTCAGTGTCCCCACTGACCAGGCCTAACCCTTCCCTTTCTGTACTCATTGGTCACCCCTATGGAAGGCCCAAGGTACCCCCTTGGGCAGGGTGCAGTGTATGTGAAAGGGAGAGCATGTACCAGTGCAGGTGACATGCTCTGGTAGTGAATGACAGCCATTTTCTTTTTACCTTGCCTATATGCTATCATGGGGAATGCTGGCTACAGTGGCTACCAGCATATCTTCCCATAGGAGCAAGGTAGGACATAAAAGTCTGGTATCCCTGAACTCAGAATTTAATAACACATCTTTTAGGAAGGATGGTTTATAAATCCTGTGTTTGAAAGCAGCACTTTTAGAAAGTGGCTGCTTTCTTGTCTGACCTGTATGGTTGCCTTTGGCTGTTTGTGAACTGACTGTCTGGTTTGTAAGTGACAGGGCTGGGGAATTCCAGGAGACAAAATGAGTCCGCCCAGTGGTGAATAGAGAGATCTGCATCTAGATGGGAGGGAGGAGTTGCACCTGGGACCTGAATAGGACTGTGCCTGCCCCCCACAGTGCTGACCCCACCCCCTGTGGTGCATCTGATGTCTCTGCCCTGTGAAAGGAGAGAAGGAATCATTTTAACAAAGTGCTCCAGGGCTGTGCTTTCCCTCCACAATGCTGGCTCCACCTACTGTGGGGCGTCTGATGTTTCTGCTCTGCACTGTGAAAGGAAAGAAGGAGTCTTGTGAACAGAATGCTCCAGAACTGGTTTGGACCGGGCTTAGAGCACTCATGCACAAAGGGAACAAAGAATGTTTGAGGTATAAGTACAGGACCCCAGACTACAGAAAATTATATCATCCTGGAATCAAGAAGGAACCTCTGCCAAGGAGAAAGTTGGAAGACTGAAGAAGGAAGACTGTCCTGCTGTTGCTTTGCTGGACTGACCTGTAGTTGCTTTGCTGCCAAGGAGAGGGGAAGGACTTTGCTTTGTGCTGTGTCCCCTTGCTTGAAGCAATCTCCAAGGGCCTGAAGAAGAGCTGGCTCCCCGTTAAGAAGTCCCAGGAACAAAATGACTTCACCCCCAGCTTCCCTGAACTCTGATGAGAGAGTTCTGTCCTTCCTAGAGTGCTTGGGCCAGTTGTGGTGCCTCTGGAAGTTGTACCTGTGTTGGGAAGCTGGAAACCAAGATGTAAATAACTTTCTGCAAAGTTTATCGCAACGCTTGCTTGCAGAGTGCATCCCTATCAGTGCGAGGAAATTTCCGCCGCTACGAAGGCCGAGATCGTTGCAGTGCCTATTTGCCGCTGCCAGAGTCATTGCATCCTTCATTTGCGGGATGCACCAGTCCGGTGCAGGAAGATTACCATTGCTGCGAGCATCGTCGCCGAGCCTGTCATCACTGAGTGAGATCGTCGCACCGCTTGCTTGCGGACCGCTTCACGTCACTGCAAGAGTCATCGCAGAGCCATCGCATCAAGGGGCCGCGAGATTTGAAGATCGATGCTGAGCCGCGCATCGTCGCCGCACCGGAGATCGTCGCCGCCCCGAAAATCGTCGCATCTTACCTTTTGCGAGCTGCTTCCACCGAAACCTGTGCACCGGAATCCTCGCAAGGTATCGCATCCCTCCCCGTACAGACCAGAGTCATCACAACACGCTCGCTACGTCCAGCGAAGTTGTCGCATCGCCTCCCCAGGGTCTCAGGAGTGACGCGTTGCTTGCTTTTCAACACTGCATCTTTCACTTGAAACTTTTTTCGCTTCTAAAGGTACTGTTAGTTAAAACGTGGTGCAACTGTGGATTATTTGAACGCAACCTTAAGAACTCTTTTGAAACCATATTCTTGAACTGTGTATGTTGGATTTTTGTTGTTTTTGTCTTGTGTAGTTTAGATTAAAATACCTTTATTTTTCTAAACTGTTGTGTAGTTTGTGGTGTTTTCTCTGTGTTACTAAGTATGGGCCAAAAATCCGTTCCGCTCGAGAAATTTTCGGATTTTCGGCAATTTTGCGATACGCGAATCTCGTGAATTTGCTGCAAAATTTGCAAATTCGCTCGCAGATGGATTTATTTTTTTTTGGGTGGCCAGCTCACTCAAGGGACCAAAGTTACAGGCACACACGGTCACTGGAGGCAAATCTTCTGGCACTTTACGCAGCTGCAGTGTAGGAAAAGCACTATGGGGCAGATTTATGTTAACTGGCGAATCCCCAGGGATGCGCCAGTTAGTGTGCGCCACAGTGCGCCACAGCTCCGCCACCCATGGTGCGCCGCATTTACAATGCGGCGCACCATGGGGCAAAAACTGCACAGATGCGTGACGCATCTGTGCCGTAAAGGCGGCGCATTGCTGGAGTTACGTCGCAAGCGCGACGCAGCTCCAGCAAGGCTCGGGGGTGCCCTATCTGACCAATGCTGCATCAAGACGCCTGCTTCAAGCAGGCGCAGGCTTTTGACGCAGCATTGGCCTGAAAGTGACTGAGTGAAATCTTATAGATTTCCCTCAGCCACTTTTGCGAGGCGCACCTGCCCCGGAACGCCCACCCTGCGCTGGAACGCCCACAAGCGGCGCAGGGCTTTACAACGTGACGCATCTGCCTAGATGCGTCACGTTGTAAATCGTTCCTAGGAATGCGCCACGTTTACGCCGCCTTGCGTGACGCAACAGCGGCGTAAACGTGGGGCAGGGCCTCATAAATCTGCCCCTATATATTTACCCAATGAGGTAGCACTTACTGATTGATTGGCCAGTAGAAAGTACTCCAGTTGAGTAGAGGTATTGCACAAAATGGTGGCATCTTCGTGGATAACTATGCAGGGCAGTATTCATTCTGGCTCGAGGTTCCTGTCACAAAAAGGAAGCACATACAGATATAAATAAAGCAGGTGCCCGAGTTGAAGCTCAAATTCAGTAACGTTTTAATCAGCCCAAAACATTAGTGAGCACGGTCAAGGCTGGGCAAGTGTGCTACCCCATATCTGCAGTCGAATATTAGCTGTAATACTCGAGGGAGGTCTTGAATCCATGAGTTTCTCGTGCGCAACCCCCGTGTAGTTCCTGTGACCAGGAGGCTGCTTTCTCCTCACCTGTTGCCCTGCTCGCTCTCTGACCCTTTATACACAAGAGGCATATTGACACGCATAGAAGCCCCGCTCGTTTGGCCCCGCACCACAGACTAGCAGTATCAAACGTCGTCCAGCCCTTTCCCAACTATGATGAACAGCTCACTCAAGGGACCTCGGCGCCTTTTGGCACGGTGGCAAAGTTACCAGCACACATGGGCAGTGGAGACAAATCTTCTGGCCCTTTACGCAGCTGCAGTGTAGGAAAAGCACTATACATTTACCCAACGAGGTAGCACTTACTGGAAGCACTTACTGGATTAGCCAGTAGAAAGTACTACAGTGCAAATCGCAAAAAAATCCGCGAGTTCGTGGATTTTTTTGCGATTTCGCGCGAATATGCGGACTGCAGACCTGCAAAATTTGCCAATACTTATGTATTACTGTGAGTGTTGGTACAAATACTTTGCACATTGCCTTCAATAAGCCTGACTGCTCGTGCCAAGCTACCAAGGGGGTGAGCAGGGGTTATCTGAAGAGTATATCCTTCTTACCCTGACTTGAAGCAAGGGTCCCTATTTGGACAGTGGTACCTACCTCTGCCAACTAGAGACCCCCAGATCTAACAAACTGCATCTTGAATTACAATTATAAATGATCTATTATTGTCTTTCTGACCACTAGGATACACCAAAATATAATTACTATGAGATAGGAACACATCTGCGCTGGCACCAATAAAGAAAGTATTTCCTGAAATGGTGCCATAACATGGAGGCTTACAATCTGCAACGAGCTTCAACTTCCTTAGGTTACCAGTGGCTTGCCAGCATTTGGAAACAAAGCCACAGAAATATGACGTCAAGTCAGCAGACTGGAGCGTTTAGAAGAGATAAGAATAGTTTTGTAACAAATTAGAAATTAAACTGTGTTTGTTTAGTTCTGCATGTAGCACTTATGCCCTTTATAAGCACGGTACGTAACAGGTTTTAACATGACCCAGTTTAATGACACCGAACTTATTGACCTCGGAAAGATTAAAGGCTGATTGCACATTGTTTGGGTACGAACTTGGGAAGTGCATATCACTAGACCAGCGAGCGTTTAATAATCTGCTGGCTAAATTTACAAACTTAGGGGCATATTATCAAGAACTGCAATAAAATTATTGCCGCTTTAGCAGCAGGAAACTGCTGCTAAAACGGCGATAATGGGCTTGATAATATGCCCTTGTGAATTCCCATAGCAGCCCAGGTTAACACCAGAACCTGGGCTGCTATGGGAATTCACAAGGACAAATTATAAAGCCCATTATCGCCGTTTTAGCGGCAGTTTCGGCGGCGATAATTTTATCGCCATTCTTGATTATATGCCCCTCAATAAGTATTCATGATCATTAAGGGATACGGCACGTTTCTTGTGCGCCAGCACTGCTGTTATAGTACAAGAGACAAACCTTAACCCCTTGCATGCGCAGCAAATTTTCACGCTGTGCGGCTGTTGTAAAGAGTAGGCGGGATCATGACGGCCCCCAGCCGTCATCAGCACACGCCCATCGTGATGCATGACGGACGGGGGCCGTCATCAGCATGGAAAGGGGTTAAATGTGCAAACTAGTGCAGGGTGAATCATTTCTGTAAACCTCAGAACTTTATGAATGTCCAACCTTTCAGCATTTCAGAAACTTTGGTACAAAGTATCTAATGAAAAAAATGTCCAAGCGGCTGTAGTGTTTCAGTGCCCGGAGTGTTTCCATTTAGAAAAACTAAAATGGAGTTATTACAGGAAAGATGATGGGGCGTGTCTTATTTTGTTGAGAAGCTGTCGCCATGAGCCAAAATATACGTAGTCGATATATTTAATAGAGCTGTACTTGACATATAGGTTGTAAAAATGAAGTGGACTATTTATAGAGAGTCTGGAATTATTTGTGTAAGGCAAACCAAACTCAGGAGAATGATGGGAAACTCCAACTTAATTTAAACAATGGAGTTCTTCTAATTGTTAGAGAGTATCAGAGTAACATTAGTGAACTCAGAGCGCCCAAAAACAAAGCAAAAACAATTGTTTTTTAACCACAGGGTTAGGTTATGTTTGCATGGTGGCATCATTCATAGAAAGCTTCATATACCTGAACATCTGTTCAGAACTAAGGACATATTCATTTTCCAAATAGAGTAATCAATATAATGTGATGTATTTTGCCTCAGTGTTATTAAAAAACACACATTGGTGTATACAGAGATTGAAGGGTGGCCTGTCATATTTAAACACAGACCCTGAAACTGCTTCTGCGGATATAGTGGGAGAAGTTATGGAGAAAATTGATAATGTCTGATGTCCTGCATGCATGGCAGCATAAAAAGGGTCTAAACATTTCTCCTAACATGATTCAAACAATAGACCCTCAAATTGGAGATTTGTTTTGGAAAAATACAAAAATGATTGACCCTGATATACTGACTTTCTCCAAGAGGATGGGTATATTGAAATGAAGATGGTGTTGAATTTATCAATGCTGTCTGTGCTAAACATGCTTTGTAGGGAAGATAGAGCACATCCACTCCCACTGAGGAACTTCTGTTTGAAAGAGAGGATGTAAGAAATGCTTTAAAGCCTCCCCAAAAAATAAAACGCCAGTGGCCCTCACTGGAACACAACGTGTTCTTACTCGATATGGGTAATTGAAAGGATATCATTTTTATAGTGATAGCATTTCAAAATATTATTAGGATCCATGGGATCCTGCTGACAAGGAAGAATAAGTCTGATCCACAAGGAAAGGCCACTGAATAATTCTGCTGAATTTAGGATGGTCTCTCTTTTGGCCACAGAGGGAACAATCTTTATTCAGAACTGGCTAGAGAATGCACAAATATTTGACTCCACATATATTCTGGCCACGTATAAGCCTTTGAGATTGTTTGGTAGAGCTTAGCATATATCAAAATTATGTTTTGTTGGAGCAATGTCAGATGACGGTAAAGTGCAGAATGGTTCGGAGGCAACTCATGACCATTAGACTTGGGCCAATTAGATTATTCCAGCAGTCAACATATTGGCAGATCATGCATCACACATCCCTCCATAGCTTGTGGATAGAAATCCAAACAATAGCGTATGATTTTACTTTTTTCCACCTGAGACATAGAGCTCAGATTAATGATAACACGTGTTGACAGAAAGAACTACAGCCTTATTTTTCCTGGTTACAATGTAGTTAGATTCTTTGATCGGTGAGCTTATTTGAGAACAATCATGGTATCGAGTGATTAATGATAATTGTAGATTCTGTTATGAAGAAATAGTGACATGAGCGTACCTTGAGAAAACCCTTGTGATATTTTGGACTTCTTTGTCCCTCTGGATTTTAAATCGAAAATATATATGTGATTTATATTAATCAAAATAGTGTAATATCTTAAACCTGAGCAATATTTGACCTTGGCATAAGGAAAATGCTCCTACTACTAGTCACATGCGAAACATAATTCCCACTTTTGACTCTAGGCATTTGACAAGAACTTAATTACCCAGGGTGACAAATACTTCACACAAAGCAAGGCACATGGATGTTGAAGACGTTCCAAAACCACCAACGAGACGGGGCATATCCCATTCTCACTGTAGTTAGATTGCAGATGAGCAGTTATCAGCATTTGTCTGGTATTAGATAAAGCCAGTGGTGGTTAAGAAGAACAGGCCTTATGGAAGACCAAGTGCACCTGACGGGTGGCTGCAGCTCCTGACCCCAAATCACCTACAGCTGCCCAACGCCCCTCTGCACACGGTTTTCAGCAGTGTGCAGCAGTGCGATGGCCCTGCACCCATCCCCCTGCTGATGGCCAACCCCCACTGAGCACGGTCTGTAACCTTCACAATGTCATTTAGCAACGTGGTTAGGTATATGACCATATACTTGTATTATATTTTTTTATACCAGAAAAGGTATTTTTTGTTTTGCTAATAATGTTATAATGTTGCCTTCATTTCAAGAAACTTTACATAACTTTCCCAAAAAAGGTTTATCCGCTTTGGCTTCTTCATGGAAAGTTTTGCGCTGATCAGTCATGCATAGGGAACATAGCTCTTCAATACAGAAAAAAAACTGCTTAACTGAATTACACCAAATCTGCCAAAAGGTTAGATCTATACTCAGAAAGGGGGTTATCTGTGATTAAGTGCAAATAGAGAAATGTTGTTGTCATTTGAAATGCCAACAATAATGTCATCAAATGATATGATGTATAATGTTAGGTCATAAGCAGTGCCTGGCAAGGGCACAAGTTATGGTTAGCTTAATAAAAAAAATGATGGATTTCAGTGGTTTTTGTTCATTAAAAATTAGATTTTGTGTTATTTCAACACCTAATTATAGCTTCACTTTAACATTTGTTTTTTTCACTGAATTTCTAGGGTTTTTTAAACATAAGCTACGGTCTTATTACCATACATAACTGTAATATCACTTTAACCTTTGTTTCTTTATAGTGCATTTCTGAGTTTTTTTAAACATAAATTAAGATCTTATTAAACCACACATAACGATAACACAACTTTAAACTTTGTTTTTTCACAGAGAATGCCAGTTTTTTTTTTTTTTTAAACCTTTATTAAGTCAAACAGAGCAATACAGGCGCAGGCCTACAACCGCAGGGGCCGGCCGCAAAATCAGGAGATAAGGACAGGGCATTGTAAACGTGTACGATAAAAGGAGGAATCACGTTATAGTCGTAGTACGTGGTCGTAGCACAGCGAAGCACAAGGATAAGAGAGGTTTAATTTTTATAATATTAAGAAGGAGGCAGCGGCTATATCAACAGAGGCATCACACTACACAATAAACAAGAAGAGACGGGAGGGGTGTACCCCTCCATGCAATCAGAAATCGATGATAAGCAATAGGGCCGAAAACACCCTACGCCCGCCGAAGGCAGGCCAGGAGTAAAGGTCAAACAATGGCTAGCAATTTAGCAAGAACATCGTGTGGAAAACCCACCCGTACAAAACAGAAAGAAGAGACAAGTGCAGATGCCTAACAGGAAAAGGATGTAAGAAGAAGATATAGCCAACCCCCTTGAGAAGAAAGAGAGAAAAGGACCATAGAACAAAACAAACTAAAATAACAAAACCCCTCCAACACCCGCCACCCTACATCACCGTAATGGCTATGGCCTACCCCACTAACAGCGTGCCTGTCGCCCCAGAGTCACCCTAAAGAAAGGAAATAAAGAGAGAAAGAAGAAGACAATAAAGAAAAAGAATGAGGAGAGGAGCCGGCGATGCAGATACCCGGCCCCCCCCACCCCCGCAACTAAAATCGTAGAGACAGAGGCCATAGAAAGTACAAAGATCAGCGAGCGCACAAAACGCAATCAGTAACAGCCCCACAAGACGTGTCCTTGAATCACCATTAACCAGCAAGAAGTCCCTCCAAGACCCAAGCAAGGTCACCCCTGGCCACTTCTGTGAATAGTAGAACTGCTAAACAGCCTTGCAGTCAGGAGACAGGTCGATACAAAAAGTTCAATCCTTCCAAGCGAAGTAGGCAGCGCCATCGCACAACATCGTCCCAGCCACCAAGAAACAACCGACGATTCACGGCGGCGGCCAGAATGCAACAATACTCCGACCACCAACAAGTCCAAGTCCAAAAACCGGTCTGCCAAGCACGGAAAGGATAGCACAGGATGCGGGAAGCACCGCAGCACAGGAGCCAGATCCATTCGCACCCTCAAAACTGTAGACTCATCCGGGGAACCTGGCACAGCGACCGAAGGAGATTCAGCGCCACCAACTCGGGGGAAAGCCACTACGCCACAAAATGGCGGATCAGCAATGGCAGAGATCCGTACCTCCAAGTCCCGGGAGTTCCGGAGCAGAGCAATCCGCAGGGTAACCAGTGCAACCAGCACGTGACTACGCGTAAGCGTTTCCCCACGTAGCCGAAGTCCGGGAGTCTCAATTTCAGCGGTATCTCCGTCCCCGGGAGGGGTGCACTCCAAGGCACCATCCGCCATCTTAGCCACTTCGTTCTCCGCCACTTCCCCTCCACCTCCGAGTCCAGTCCGACCACCAGAGGCAACAGGTCTCACGGCTGATCGTCGGCAGTCGACGCCTGGTGCGGAAAGGAGAGTCACCGAAAGGCCGGGTGCGCTCCCTGCAGCTCTCCGGGAGCCAACCGCCGGTTCCCGGACGGGACTATTAACATGGGCGGGCATCACACTCAAGGGGAACCAGGCGTCACGGCTTCTCTCCGGCTCGTCGACAGCTCAGGCATACGGGGCAGCCCACTATTGGGAGGGGGTCAGCACCAACTCTCCCGGCTCGTGGCTCTCAGGCTCCCACTGACCGGTTTCTCATCCAAACCAGGGCCGCCAACACTACGAACACTGCCGGGCAACCTCTGCACTCGAGGCCCCGGCGTCAGCGCCACGAAGGCCAGCAAGCAGACGAGGGCAGTTCATCGGATCTACTGCACGGTGGAGCCCCAAAAATAGATGGTAAGTGAGCGCTTCTCTCTAACAACGTAAATCAAAAAGCCTCGCTCAGGATTATCAACAGGATAGGCGTGCGGGAAGGAAGGGACCTCAGAGCGAAGCGTTCATGCGACTGTTCCGATCGCCATCTTGGCTCCTCCGAGAATGCCAGTTTTTTAAATCATTTTCAGTCGTTTCCCCCACTGAGCACGATTTTCAGCCGAGCGCAGAAAAGGGATGGAAGAAGGTCATGGGCCTGTTCCCATCCCAGTCGCTGGTGGCCAACCCCCTGCTGCACACATCCAAAGGGAGTCAACACCACGGTTTTGGCCACTGGGCTGAGAATTTGGCCGAGCCCTGCGGCCAACCCAAATAGTCGTGCACAACTGGCTGTTGATTCCAGGCACTGGCCAGGCACCGGCACAAATAACCCTGCTGTAGGCCGTCAATACCAGCTGCGCATGACCGTCAACCGTGCGCAACAGGGGAATGGCCATTGGGCCTTGCCTCTGGGCAGGCAGTATGGTCAACCCCATGCTGCAGGTGGCCAACCACCCACTGCACATGGCTTTTGGTTGTGTACAGCGGGTAGTTGTCCACAAGGTCTGGCCTATGCAGACACCTGTCCCCCCACTGACCACCAAACCACATTTATTCATTTGTTTTGGGGCAGTATTGCAGCATTTCCTTAAAATAATAGTGCTCAAGCTTTTACCTCATTGTGCCCAACCTCCCCGGGCAGTCAAGCCCCCCCCACTCTCCACCATGCACAGACACAGAGGTAGGTTGTGCCTGGGTAAGGAAGGGTTGACTGCAGAGCCAGGCCAGGCCCTTTGCCCAACCCCACAGCCTGTGGCTAATGCCCTTGCAGGCAGCCTAGACAATGCTGCACATTGCCTTCATCTGTGGACAGCAGGATGTTTTTTGCAGCACCTGGCCTCTGTTCAGGCCCTGTACTCAGCCTCTCAGGATGCCAATTGCCCACAAAGACCTTCCTACCCCATACCTTTTTTAAAAACAAAATACATTGTCGTACCTGTGAGAGGGTCACGCTTGTTCCAGCAGTATTGTGGTACAGGCGACATGAACAATGTATTTTTATTTTTGCTCCTTGGGGGGTTACCTCTAACTCCCCACATCAGTGCCAGGAGGTCAAGGTGTCCCTACCCCCTTATTTCTTTTTTATGACCATTAGGACACAGGGACCAAGTCTGGTAATGGCAGCATCAATATTTTTCTCCCCGTCGCAACCAACCAATTATTTATTAGTTATGTAAGGCCAAAAAGGCCTACAGGACCAAAACTCACTAGGCCAATCAGAGGGCCCAATTTTTCAATTTTCAGAACTGAGGGACTCCAGCAACGCTCCAACAGGACCAACCTCCCAGATACACTTAAATAGTTAACCCCTCCAGGACCACCCAGAATAGCTTGAACACAATTTAAAAAAATTAGAGTGCTCTGATTGGCCTAAGGGGCTTTCTTTCCTTTCGGCCAACTCACACTCCTGCTGGAGCGAGCACTGTGATTGACTAGCCACAACAGTAGAGAAAATGTTGCAGACAGCCATTACAGGACCCGGGAACTTAGTACACAGTGTTGAGTAAGTTAAAAAAAAAAGATATAAGGGGTCAAGGGTCAGGGTAGGGATACTCCACCCCCATAACTATCACTGTTTACTTTTTAGTTTTGGGGGCATGAGTGTGACCCCAAACCAGTTTTGGGTCCCAGGGATCCCATTTTCTGGGGCCAATTACATGTTAAAGGGGAGGGGATCTGTTAAGGCCTTGGGTACCGCATCTCCCAGGCCAAATATTTGCAAAAACAGGAAGGGGGAAGGGGGTCCTCCCTGAGTCATTTTCAGCCCCAGACACCCCAACCCCTGGGGTGAGAAAAAATGATTGAAAAAAATGTGAAGGGGAGTGCATCTCCCCTCCCCAAGCCTCCTAAGGTGCCAGGAAAGCCAGCCCAACGCCCCCCCCCTCCCAGGCCACTAAGTGAAAAAAGGGGTGGGGCAGGCAGCCCTTTTCCCTGTGGCATTTTCCTTTCTTTCCCTGGGGATGGGGTGCTGGGCGGCATGCCACCCTCCTCCACAAGCCTGTTAAGGCCCCAGAAACTCCATCCCTCAAGCTGGGTCAATCACTGTGTCCAGGGGAGCCCACTCCCAACAGCACGGACAGGGAAAATGTGATGTGCGTTCAGTCGGCAGGAGCGCAAAGTTGCTCCTACCAGTTGGGAGCACAAAACGTTTTCCCTGCCTGCGTTCCTTGGCAGGGACAAAGACAGAGTTGCTCCTGCCTGGTCTCGTAATTTGCTTGGCGGGGCCACAGCGGACCCGCCAAGCATATTGCGGCCTCAAGAACGCCTCACCACTTCCCTGGTCATTGCAGTGGTCCCACAGTAGCCCGACCGTCCGGGTCCTAACAGGGCAGTCGGAAGACCGCCAGCACCGCACCCGCCAAGTCTTGTGGTTTGTGGACTGCTAGACTTGTAATAAGCCCCTTAGTGATCTCTAAATAAATTCTGAGGAGGATCATATAAAATCTCTTGGTATCCTTCTTTAACTCTTTCATTAATGTCAATGGAGCTTGTTACTGTGTATTTTTGGATGTGATGCAAAGTGAGGAGCAGGGACCCCCACCTTGTCTTGAATCTGCTATGTGCTGGAGCTAAATGTATGCCAAAGTGCTGTACTTCCTGATGACATTGACATGAACGCAGTCCGACAGAGAAGAGAGGTTGCATCTAGGAGTTCAACTTCCTCTAAATCTATCACTGTAATTTATACCCATGCCATTCATTGTAGCCTATATCTCATTGACTGAGACTTCAATGGTAACTACATGGGTGGGGCTAGAGCCCATCAGCAAAATTCCCAAAGTTCAGTTTGGTGCACTGTTCTAGACCCCTAGCCCTCCAAGCTGCTTACTTTACCACAGAAAAAGCTCTGCTTGTTTTCAATTGAAAACAAAACAGTTCTTTGCAGTATGGTTTTTTAGCTTATTTCATCCCTTCTCGTCTTTAAGAAATTCTAATTAAACCATGCCTCTAAAAACCTATAATTAATTGTTTAATAGCCTATTAAAATTAAATGCAAGCGTGTCTTGTATAATGATTAGGCCATTTAGATATTACCATATCTGTGCTCAGACCTGTGCTGAGAGCCAACCAGGGATTACAGGTGTTCAGAAGAAGAAGGAGTGCTCCTTGTTCTGGTAAGCAGCATACTGTTGAATATTATTCTCAGCAAGTGGTTGAGCATCCTCGCTGCAATAAATCCGGAGCGGGCCCCTTCTGTGTACCTTGCAGGGGGTGCCCTTCAACTTTCATTACGCCACTGTGGACAGCATTCTCATCTCCATACTCACTGTCACCTAAAGGGGTGCTTTATGAGCTACATGGAGAATCAGGCATTAAGGGTGGTGACTGCTAAATTCAGCACTGAGAATAAGGATGTCAAACTTGGGTTTCATCTTCTTGTGTAAAAAGAGTTTTGGCAAAGCACCTCGAATGAACCTTATAATCTGCTCTTTTCATTATGGAGGTGTGTCCATGGGATTCCATCAGATGTTCCAAATCAAAGATGAAATAGAATATTTACCTGTGAAATAAATTCCTATTTGAATTATAGCTATTGTGAATGTGATAGAAACACTAGTCCATTGTTCAGTTTATTTATTTGCCTGCTGCAACAGCACAGACAATTTTCTGGCTCATGAAAGGATTGGGTCAGAACAGCTTGGCAGGATTGTGGATCTGTATTAGCTTGTGAGAACTGCCTGTTGGTTACAAACCTTAAAATTGCTCTGTTCTTGCTTACGAATGCTCGGAATAAATGAATTCCTAGGGATTATAATCTATATGTTGAGGAGTATATCACATAAATGCCAGACGGTTTGGTGTGAATGTGACATTGCTAGCTCAATTTGCCATACTCTTCACTTTATTCTGCACTCCTCAGGAAAACTCACTGGGGAGATCCCTGACATCCATGTTTGGATTCCTTTCCTATCCCACTCCCCTGTTCTACTGTGCAACCTGAACTGGCCTTCGATCATGCCTGTGTAATGGCATCCCTTCATGATTTGTATCTCAAAGCCTACCAGACAGCACAGCAAAGACATGTTGGGGACAGGATGTAAGCTTACCTTGGAGTGAATTCTAACCATTGCATACCATTGGATTTTTGTTTTGTCACTGCCATGTATTGACTCTGATTGGCTCCATAAATTCTTCCACTGTGCACTGGCGAACTTCTCGTGAATACATAGGATTACATACTGCTCTGTGTCTACCGTGTGATAGAAGTACCGCCGTTCTAAGAGTACACTGATGGGACCACACAGGTAGCAGAGACTGCACCACCCTCAGTGCACCAGAAATTCACACTGCTGCCTCTTCACAAAGCCTATCCTTTCTAACCGTGTGGAAAAGATATCCATTTCAAGGTTTTCTGTGACTGCTGCAGTTAAATGCTTGCCTAACCAACCCAGGAGGTCCCAGAGGAAGCTGTCCTACAATCTACTTTATTGCACCCTGTGCTGAATAGCTTTCTCTATTGCATCGCTGGGGAAGAACGGTTGTATTGTCTCCCTCATTGCTTTATTGCTTTATTGCTTTTCTATGTTGTCTGAGCTTGGATGTTCCGGCATAACTCAACGACTTCAAAGACCTCAGTAACGCCTTCTCCGTACCTGTGATTTGTTGTAGCACTCAATGCAGTCTTTATTGGGCTTCTACAACGGAGAGAAGAGAGCCCTTGTAAGAGAGAGTGTGTGCACCAGTACTACGTGCAAGGGTCTACGTACTGAAGTATCCACAGAACCATGTGCAAAATGGTAGGCTCTGCCACAGGAAAGGTATATTTTACAGCGCTACAGAGATGCAGGCCTATGTAACAGGCACTGTCTGTAAACATTTTAATATCATTATCATTAGGTAGTGCACATTGCCGGGCAGTACTGATTCACCCTGGCTCTAATTTCAGCCCACACCAAAGCTGGTACAAAGGCCACACGTGTAGGAGATGGTGCAATTATAAACTCATCAGGCATGATGATATACACCCACTAAGCAAACCAATGCCCTATGTAAAACCTTCATCTAGCAGGGCTGTGCATGCTGAGACTTGTAACTACGATCCCTTTGCATGCCAAGACTTGTAGTTCCAGGTATAAAACAAGAAAATCAAGACTACAAGTTCCAAAATGCGCATTGTTGTTGACAGATCTCCAGCTCCCCAGGTCCATGAATGAGTGTTTCTTCCAGTTCAGTATTTTTATGCATTTTTGGGACTTTTGGTCCTGTTAAGTCTATTGTACCATCAGGTAAACAAGAGACACTTGAGCATGGATCTGTAAAATCTCTGTAGGAGTCGTGGGTGAAGCAATAACCTAGGCTAGTTGCAGGACAAGCAGGAGATCAGTATTAAAGACCACGAATTTGGGGTCTCGATACTAAACTGGCACCTCATCTGACAGAGAGGTCTGCTGCCACACTTATATCTTGTGTGGTGGTTTGGATTATCTGGCCTTTTTAGACCACCGCAAAAAGAACTATTGATGGACAGAATGCAGAACAATGTCATACATTCACTCCAGTACAGAGAGATGGGCCTAAATCCATCGTTTTTATGCTCACCATGCCATTCTAGTTTGGACCCAGCCATATGCAAGTCAGTCTTGACCCTGCGCCCAATGCGAACAGTCCAGCCGAACTGCCAGGCCAGGTCCTCCCTGGACTTGAAACAAGCATCCTAGGTCTGGCTTCGGGGTTTCACCCCTCTTCAGCCAGGATAGCTTGATTCCAGTGGCATGGAGAGCACGGGACTCACGTCTGAGCATACCCGTCCCACTCGGGGTGACAAATGCAAAAAGAACTACTGATGGACAGAATGCAGAACAATGTCATACATTCACCCCAGTACAGATATCTGGGTCTAAATCCATTGTGTTTTTGCTCACCATGCCATTCCAGTTTGGACCCAGCCAAGCCAGAGGTTTCACCCCTCTTCAGCCAGGACAGCTTGATTCCAGTGGCATGGAGAGCATGGGTGGCATGGTGAGCATGGTGAGCAAAAAAATGATGGATTTAACCCAGATCTCATGACTGGGGGTGAATGTTTTGATTTGTTCTTCCTTCCGTCCAACAATTGTGTGTCTTTTGCTTTCTCGCCCTAAGTGTGCCAGGTATGCCCAGACGTGGGTCCTGGGCTCACTGTGCCACTGGAATCAAGCTATCCTAGCTGAAGTGGGGTGAAACCCCGAAACAGGTCATAGAATGCTTGTTTCTGGTCCAGGGAGGACCTGGCTTGGCAGTTCGGACTGGACTGTTCCCATGAGGCACAGGTACAAGACTGATTTGCATATGGCGCCATGTCTAAACTGGGGTGGCATGGTGAGCAAAAGAATGATGGATTTAACCCAGATCTCTTGACTGGGGTGATTGTTTTGATTTGTTCTGCACTCCGTCCATCAATTGTGTGTCTTTTGCTTTTTAGACCACCAGCGTCACTGCCCCAATAGTACACGTGTCTACACGATCAGCATCAGCATTTGGGAGTCAAGAAGTTAGATTTGAGAACATGGCGAATTTTACCCTTGAAATATGGTGGTGCGGCAAAGAAGAAGTTTGCGCCCCTCAAGTCTGTGCAGCATAGCCTAAAATTAAATGCGAGACCAGTTGGCTTTGCCAGTGCTTGTACCTCTATTCCTGGTGTACCTTATTCCATCATCCTCAGAGCCCCAAGCCTCCGTGTCACACTGTGTTCGCATAAAACTATCTTTTTGTATACTTTGTTAATCCTTATGCCCTGTCATTATGCGCTTCGTTTCCATATTTCATTCTGCTGAGTTTTCTGTTACTCACCACATTGTAACTTTACACCCTACCCTACAGGGAAACACTGTGAATGAGGAGCAAACTGCTATTCAGGTGTGAAAGAGAGAAAGGTGTCCAAGGAGATTCAGGTCCATGGTGCAGCTCTCTGTGGCTTCGTTGTGGTCATTAAATGCTGAGAGCATTACTGTGTGCCTATTCCTTTTTATTTTGTAATTACATTTTACAATTAAGAGCGGGCACAATAAAAATGTTGCCAGCGAATTTTGGAAACTTTACCATGTGCCAAAACGGACAGTGTTTTGAATTGATCAGACCTGTACCTCTAGTAGATGGAAGTCTCAACCAAGCAGTAGCTGCTGCTACCAGCCAGGTGTGGTGGGGCAGGGATGGGGGGGCGGTGAATGAAAACTATTTTTTTTTAAACCACACTTACCTGGCTGCAGCTGGTCGGCCAGCCGCTGCCTCTCCTCTGTACTCTTCATATTCCTCGAGTCCAGAAGCAGGAAACACCCGGGCTCTCGGGCTCCCCATATCCAATCACAAAGCTGCAGTGGTTCAGCTCTTAGACAGGAAGTGGGAGCCTCAGCATGTTCTCCACCCAGGCTGTAGTGCAGCGTGGGTGGAGAGCAAGCAAAGTGTGCATGATGGGTTGGCCTGCCCAAGACAGCCGGCTAAACCGTCATGCGCACTTACAGAGTGCCCACCACTCGACCCCTTGCAATGCTCTGGTATCATGAAGCCCAGCCCCGCCCACATATAAGTAACTGAGCCACTGCAGTAGGAAAAATAAAATGATATTAACTCTGCATTATTATCATTTCATTTTTCCTTTTTGAACTGCTCGGAGAGCAGTGGGGCGACGCTCCTCCACCTGAGTGGAGAAGCCGGCGCTGCAGCCAAGGTGGACAGGGCTATAAGCTGAAGGTAATTGCTTGGTGGGTTCTCCTGCTGTCAATCATAGTAGCAGTTTCACTTAGTGGCAGCAGAAAAAACACATAACTTTCATTGCCCACTGTTACAAGTCGCTCTTTAGGATGGAGGCAATGGGAAATGGTGTGCATGTTGCTCAGGAGTGGAATGTTAGCAACAGGTGAGCGCTGACATCAGGCTTGCAGCTTGCAGTTCCCACGATCACCAAGGGCCCCATTTACCAGCGTTTGCAGCTTCAAAATTTGCTTTTCTGACAAAGTTGTTTGAACAATGGCAAAACTGGGAGACAACTTTATGCAACTTCGTACACCCTACATTTTAGGGTATAACAGACTAGAGTTACAACTAGAGCATATTTTGTAATGTTTATGTGGTATTGCTTGTGGGAGATAGCAAACTAATTGCAATGGGGCAAATGAGACAGGATGTATCTTTATTGTTTAAGTTAATTAAAACTGTAACAATTCCAATAAAATTAATCAGTCTGCAGAGGAGCATATACTGTACATATTAAAACCATTAATTATCATTAATAGAATTTACAGCTTTTGATGATACCGTATCAGGACGTTTTAGCACTAGTATATATACCTATTACACTTACTGGTTGACTGCTGCAGAAACCAGTTCCAATTTTATAAAACAATAATTGAGTCATGTATCAAAAGTTTCTTCTCTTTA
Source organism: Lissotriton helveticus (assembly GCF_964261635.1). Taxonomy (NCBI): domain Eukaryota; kingdom Metazoa; phylum Chordata; class Amphibia; order Caudata; family Salamandridae; genus Lissotriton; species Lissotriton helveticus. The sequence goes on along the minus strand of NC_136057.1, from coordinate 2,071,907,858 downwards.
GTAAAGGACCATTTAAGATGCTAGGTAAAATCAATTTTTCATATAAGAGTAAAAACTTTACCAATCTACAGTTAAGTTGCGGGTCATGTGGATCAAGACACTTTAATAAAGCAGATCTGCAGGTGTGTATGCCCCTATCTTTAAAAGGATTTTTAACAATAAAAGGCGATTTAGTTTTAAAACGGGACATATACAGATCAGGTGAACAAAGTCCTGCTTCGGAGCACGACATAATGAACATGACAGCGGACGACTATATTTCCAGAGGGGTTGATCAGCATTAGTTGGTAGTGCCCCAAGGCGTATTGCTAGCAATTTCCTTTTTAGATGAACAGAATATGTTATGTCTAAATAAGCCGCTGGTTGTAAAATCGTATAGGATTGCAGTACCATCCAGGCATGGGAGCGCTTACTAAATATAAATGTGTCCTCCGTTAACAAGTGTATTTTTGCTGCTTTATTTATTATTCGCCGAAATGTTGTGAATGGTAAATTCAAGTTCCATATCTCGATTTTATTCAATTTGATTTTGATATTTATAAAGCGCGCGGTTGCCCGTGGGCGTCTTGGTGCTACGTGGCATAGTAGACTAGTTAGCTTCTATTTAGGGTTTAAAAACTTGCAGAAAATAACCAAGATTGTATCTCTTTTCTGAAAGAGAGCAAAAAGGGTCTGTTTTTGATTGTCGTTGGGAGCATGTTCCACTGGCACCTTCGTTAATTTTATTGATAGCTGCAAATATTTGTGATAAGCTGATCATGGATTACTCGCTTGAGCTTCCCAAATGGCGCTATTAAGCGGATTCTGGCAGCTTGACCGAATTTTATACAACAGTTTTATTGTCGCGTACATTCTTGCTAGACGTTGCTGCAGTAGGCCAAACTCTAGGCGAATCTGCGCAGGGGAAGAATTTCTCGGTAGAGCAAATACAGTTCTATATGCCTTCATTTGCATTCTTTCAAGAACTGCTACTTCCTTGCCATGTTGAACTTCAGTGGCATAGGCTAAAGTCGGCAAGAGCTTTGCTTTGACAACAGCCAGTAATGGTTTGAACGATGGACCGCTTAATCTCTTCACTATAGAGCAAAAGGCATATATCAATCCATTTCCTTTCTTCATTAAACCATCATTATGTGTTTTAAAGTTAAATCTGCTATCAATACTTAGGCCAAGGTATTTATAATTTGTGACTCCCTCCAAATTCACTTTGCCTAATTTGAATTGTTGTCGTGCCTGCAGGCGGTTACTTATTGTCATGACCTTGGTTTTCGCTTTATTTATTTCTAATAGGTTATCCTTTGCAAAATTGCTCAATATGTCAATCCCTCTTTGAAGCCCTACTTTCATTTGACTTAGCAACACTATATCATCCGCATAGGATAGATGCGTTATTTGCAGGAGGCCTAGCCTTGGCGGATGCAAGTTTGCCTGGTCCAGCTTGGGGGAAAGATCAGCCATAAATAAGTTAAACAGGTGAGGGGCTAAAACGCAACCTTGTTTCAGGCCATGTTCTGTTTGTATTTTCCTCGTAAGACTAGAGCCATCTGCTAATTTAACTTCCATCCAAGTGTTTGTTTACAACTGCATTATGGCTCATAGGATGTGGGTTGGAAGCCCCCACTGCCTCAATTTGCTCCATAGAATACCTCTATCTACACGATCGTATGCAGCTTTGAAGTCTACAAAGCATACATGTATGCTTTTCCGCTGTTGTATGATCTTATCTGCTATTAACCCCTTTAGTGCTGCGTTCGGCCAACGGTCGTCGCGAGCACTACCTTGCCAGTGCTGCTCACGTCCGTTGGCCGACGCGGCCGCACCCGTTTCTTCGAATGTTCAGCACTGGCGCAGAACGTTCGAAGCAACAAACGGGTTAAGCCTAGGGCTAGAATGTTTGTAATTGTGCCCGAACCCTTACGAAATCCAAACTGATTTATGGGTATTATGTTATTTGTTTCTGACCAATGTACCAAATCACTGAGAATTAGAGAGGCATAATATTTAGCTTCTGAGTCCATTAGAGAAATCAATCTAATTTGCTGGATCTTCCAAATTACCTCCTTTATGTACAGGGTTGATTATAGTGCCCCTCCAGCTTTCTGGTAAAATACCAGAGCTGCTCACCTCATTGAACAAATGCATCATAGGTGCAGCCCAAAGATCCGGGTCCAATTTAAAAATTGCCTGTGGGATGCCATCAGGTCCAGGGGCACCATCCATTCTACCTGCCCTTATTGTTTTAAGAACGTCATCTTTCGTGAATTGCAACATGGAGTTTTCAATCATGCTGTCTGCTGTTGTGTTTACATCATAGAATATTCCCGATGTCTTACCAGCAATATAAGATGATTTAATCGGCACAGTTTGACTATGTAAAAGTAGTTGGATAGTGTCCCTTGGCATTTTAAAATTGCGTTGTCATCCTTTGTTGGCAGATGTCTAAGGATGTTTGTAGCTTCTTTTCTCATTGTATCTACCTTACCAAAGGTACTTATTAAATATTGCATCCAAACCTGTTCTGAGTGGCAAGGAGTGTTAAGTATTTTTGTAGGTCTCACGAAGCAATTAACCTGTTCCCAGAATGCTTTTACATTTGACTGTTTTGCATTAAAAAGCAGCTTGGACCAGAAATTATCTGTTTGTATCATTCTGTTCTCCCAAATTTCCTTTTTATACTGTTTTTTAAGAGATTTTATTTTTTCCCAGGGACTGTTAGAGACAGTGTTTCCCATTGTAGATTTTACCAATGCTTTCAATTCTTTCTTTGTATTCCAAGCTTTATTTCTCATACAATTAAGAGGCATCTGCCGCGCTTTCTTGTCCCAATTTCTTGTAGGAGCATCTTTTAGCAAATTTTTTGAAAAGTTTCCCAGTGAGCTACAAAAGACTCTTCCCTGGAATGGTGTGTTGTCACCAACTCCTTTGCTTTGACAGCTATATCAGGGAGGGCATTGGTCATCCATCTTCTGCACTTCAGGTTAATTGTTGATATTTCTCCTATTGACGGCAAGGCTTCCATAAGCCTTTGTGGGGAAATTAATAATTCAAGTCGCTGATGTGAATGATCACTTTTGACCGTATATTTGATGGAAAAATCCTTTACTAATGCAAGCAGTGGCAGGGTAAGTATTTTAAAGTCTATAGTAGATCGTGCCTTCACCCAATAATATGTAAAGTTTGGAGGAATATCACTCTGAGTTCTTCCATTAATTACTCTCAAACCAAGGTGTTCCAAGGTTGTCACCAGATTCTGCCCTTGCTGATCGATTCTCCCAAGGTATGGTGCAGCTTGTGTTTTCACAGCCCAGATTTCATTTTCCGCATCTAAATGAACATCTGTATCTGGGGTAAATATTAAGTTGGAGTGAAAGTCACCTGTAATGATTATTTCCCACGTAGGGTTCTTGAACCTTATTTCAGATATTACCCTGACTAATTTGCTGAATAGCTCCTTTTTCCTCTTATTGCTTGGGTGTGCATACAGGTTTATAAGAATGATGGTACTTACTACATTGCACTGCCCCCCATGTCATTCTCTTCACCTAGCCATTCTAGATCCGTCATTTGCGACTTCAATTTTGCTTTGTGATTCTATCGCATTGCCTCTCGAGTCGCCTCTTGCAGTTTTTTAATATAGAATAAACTGAGGTCACACTTTGTGTATGAACACGATTATTAGGTGCACATAACAGAGGTAAAGGATAACATCTCTTTGGAGGTTTGGAGAGTGTTATGCCCCAGTCCTTAAACTGCTGTTCTGCTTTCAAGATTAATGAGACTGACTCGGATGACTTCCATGTGGAGAGAGTTTGCTCAGTTTTGTTCATTATTCCCTGGTTGATGAACTCAATAGAAAAAAGATGTGTTGTATTAAGGTGGTTTAATGATGGAATGGCTGCCATTAAGCTCAAAATATTGCCTCTGTTTAAACAATCCTAAGGACCATGTGATATGTATTATGGAGTGAATATGATCTGATTATTTACATTCTGTATTTGCTCATGATTGCTTTAGTGAGGTGCGTGATGTATGGACTGATCCAGATTCATTTGGTGTATCCTGTTGATTGGTGCAACCTGATACTATTGGATGGAATTATTTAGTATCTGTTCGTTTGAATCCCACTTGATTGTGTTGCATTATATAATACTACTTCTTTTTTGTTATACATAACATTTATTATTTGATTTGTGGGTTGGGGCTACGTCCAATTTTTCTCGTCATTCTTGTCTTCAACAACTGCGGGCACTATCTGTTGACCAATTACAGGTGGACCTGCAAGGGTTATGAGCTGATTACTATCTTCGATGTTACCTTCCATTAAAATTGCTGATACAGTACTTAGTTTGTCCACTATTGGGCCACAAACACAACAGCCCTCTATAGTATTTGTAGCCACTTTGCCTTTCTGCAGTATAATATCCGTCAGCATTCCGACCTTTAAATTTATATCAGCTATATGGCCTGCTATTAGATCCATTAAAGTAATCTGGATGTCCAGTTTGTCCGACTGCATATTCAGAACACTGACTGAAGTTTGCAGAGAGTTTAACAGTATAGTATGTATTTTTAAAAAATCTTCCATTTTTATTTTTGAATCTTCATCTTTAATATCTTTTTCATTTATCGTTATTAAAGGGGTTGTTTCACTTTGCCTTTTTATCTCCTTTGGTGGTGTTCTACTAGCCAAAAAGCAATCGCTGTCTTCTATATCCCCCAGGTTTATTATCTGGTCGTCACTATTTGCTTGAGCTAAAAGACTTGAGATTTCAATTATTGCTTGTTTTTCCATTTCCGTTTGACCTTTTGCTGTATTATACTGGTATTTAGTATCCAGAATTGTTTTTAATTGAGGCTTCTGAGGCTTGGGTTATTCCATCATTGTTTGGTGGTACGATCAATTCATGCCATAGATCATTTGATTCATTTGCTTTATTCAGACTCTACATCAGATTTAGGTTATCCTGTTGTGCAATGCTTGTCGAGTGCTTCAAACATGGGGTAGACTGAGTTAAATTTGTGGTATGAACTTGAGCATATGTCATGTGGCTGTTTTGTTTAGGAATTGTTACTGAAGTCATTGCTGATTAATTCCTCCAGCTGGATTTTGGCCATTATTGGGGCAAATTATGCGTGCAATGTTTTGGTACAGTTACATATATTCAGTATGTTTTACCTTTCGTTCTTCTTTTCCCTCTCCATAAACTTGCTATCTACTTCACAACTCCATTTACCACTTCATCTGTTCTCCTCTCCCTTCTCTTAACTTTGTCTTCTTTCATCTCTTTCTCCTTCGTTGCAGCCACCAACCCGCTTATTTTTTCGTTCTTTCCTGTCTTCACCTCTCTTTCCATCTCTTTCTCATTTTGTTTGTTTCTTGTTTCTATGTCTTTGAGCCTCTTTTTTTATCATGACTGTAATTATCAGCGATATTTTTGCATAGTGCTATTAAATATTCAATGAATGTGTATGATTAGTTAAAAAATATTTTTGAGCCTCTAAAAAAATTCATATACTTCCACTGTTCTGTAAGCGTATAATTTGGAGTTTAAAAGTTTCGGTTCATCATTATAAGCTTTGTGATAATTATGTTTAATTATAACTTCTGCATGTATAATGAATGCGATACATATTAGCATGAAATTAGTCACATATAAAACATTTTGTTTTATTTTCAAATCATTTAACTAAGTGAAGGCATTGAGAAATTCAAACAGTAGTCTTGTTGTGCACCAGACCAGCACTGACAGAGAACATTGCTTATTATTCACTGCTCTTCTCGTGAATGGTTCCCCCTATCATGTCTGTCATCCAAATCTTGTTTTTTTCTCTTCTGTCATTATCATAGGCTGTTAGTTTCTACAGGTTTCAGAACAAGGACAAGGCACCCCGTGCTCCATAGAGACTTTATGGAACAATAAATTGTTGTATTTTTAAAAAATCTACTCAAAAGCCGCTAATCCATGCCAGTACAGAGACTTGATTAATTGTTATTTTCAATCTTTTGGAGCATGTCATGATTAATAGTTGTTGACAAATGTGTCTGTAACATCATCATTCTTGGACTGTCATGTTCATATTGACTGGAGATTTAACAATATTGCCATTCAAAAATATGCATCATAATTTGATGTGTAGTACCTCGGGTATCATGAAGAAAGATGAAGATGTATGAGAAAATTAACTAGACTTTCTGAATTAATGACCACAGAATAAACAGTGATTAGAAGTTATTTATGTTGCCTTCTCTTAAATTGGGTAAAAGCCTTACACCTAAATCTGTCCTCCTCACCATAGCCATAGCTCATGAGGTCACTTCCCCTCTTGACAGGGTATTGCTACCTAAGCTTTCCTTTATTTCCATTAAAAAAGAGCCCACCAATAGGGCACCTCCCCCTAACCACTTCCTGTCCCCTTGTCTTTCAGGACGGATAACACTACCATATTGAGCATACAGGTAAGCTGTATTTCTTTATGGTTTTAAATGTTATGTTCATGCGGTTTCTTACCGTTGGGTGCCATTGACAGGACCTTCGCTCCTTGCTCACAAGCTTGAGCTGGGGTGAGGAGGCTTTTTTGATATCATGTTTGTCATTAGAGCGTGTGTACAGTTCTATGTTGAACTCATACTTACTGTTCTCAGTACCCACGTATGAGCGCACATAGATCACTAACGCATAAGCGCACTAGTGCCTTTACTTGGGAATCTAATTTTGCGAGCTGTAATTTGATAGCTAGCAACCTATTTAAGCAGGAAGACTCTGCTATAGCTCATCTTCCTGAAGCAATGGAGCCGATTCTTAGTACTTCTGCTGATCAGTCTGTAGAGGAAGAAGTCTTGTCAGTCTCTCGCTCTGAGTTACAAACTTTAATTGATAAAGCTGTTGCCTCATCAATGGCTCAGTCAGCACCCAAAAAGCATAAACTGTCTCAGGAGGATGAGAAGGATTTAGAAGTGGGTCACAGAGGCAGATATGTGCAGGGCTCTCGGATTGTGGGCATTTTGAAACATATGAGAGAGTTGTTATGCTTCCAGGAGAAGCAACTGGGAGAGGATGAATTCCTCTCATCATACAGAACCTCAGCAGTGGATGACTTACCCATTCATGAGGGCATTGAAGGAGTCTTTCTAAAAGAATGGAAATAAATTGATAAGACCTGTGTTCCATGCTTCCGGGCAAAGAGATATGTGCTTCAGTCATTTGAGAAGAAGTTTCCACTGCAGGCTAAAGTTAATTCAGTTTTGGCCAGTTAGGTTTCTTCTTTGTCTTTGGCCTCTGAAGAGACGTCTTTGGTTGATGATGTTAATAAGAAAGTGAAATCCTCATTGAAAAGGGAATATACAGCCTCTAATTTTTCAAATTGAAATGAAAGTAAATGAAATGAAAAGACCATTTATTAAGCGCGAGAGCTACTCTAAGGCGTCCTAGCGCTACGGACTACGCGTGCAGGCGGACAGTTAGAGACTATTCAAATTTATTGAAGAGCAGAGTTTTTAAAAGCTTATGGAATGAGTGCAAATTTGGGTCTGTCCTCAGATGGAGGGGGAGAGAGTTCCAGAGTTTGGCTGAGTTATAAGAAAAGGAAAGGCCACCATATCTGGCTCTTTTTATCCTGGGTACAATGGCAAGGAAGGAAGATGCTGATCTAAGCTGTCTATTTGGGTGGTAGGGGGTAATCAATGATTGATTAATGGCAGAGCCTGTCTTCCACAAGACCCTGTGGGCAATGCACATGGCCTTAAATTCAATTCTTTCCCTAACTGGGAGCCAGTGGAGATTCTTTAATCCAGGATTGATTGGGAGTCGACGGGGGATCTGAAGGAGTGTTCAGGCTGCGCAATTTAAGATGACCTGGAGCTTGCGCAAGGTGGACTGAGGGGCCCCTAAATAGAGGGCATTCCCAAAGTCCAGGTGTGAAAAGATGAGACCCTGGACCATGATCAGTTTCGCCTGGAAAGGAAGCAGGGGAAGAAATTTTCGGAGTAGCCTGAGTAGACCGTAAAAGGTGGTTGCAAGTTTAGCTGCTTGATTGTTAAAGTTAAGGAAGTTATCCAGCCAGATACCCAAGCTTTTGATTGTGTCCTTTGGCGGTGGGGCCGGGCAAAGGCAGATGGGCCACAGTGAGTTAAAAGTGAGCTTGGGAGTGTTACCTAAGAGCATAAGCTCAGTTTTGTCGCCGTTCAACTTTAGACAGGAGAGTGTTATCCATTTGGCCACCTGCTCCAAGCATCCACTCAGGTTGCTATGGGCGGTGTTTGGCTGGTTAATGGCCACCACTAGCTGAGTGTCGTCGGCATAAGTGAATATTTTTATGCCGAAAGGACGGACAATCTCAGCTGCTACCTATGCAGTATATTCTTATTGTTCTTCAACATTGCTAAAGGATGTCCAACTTTTGTTTGATGTCCTTCAGGAACACTACTGACATTTTAGCTAATATGGAAATGTTAGCACAGTTTTAGTCAGATTCCTCATTTGACTTTTCATGGTCTTCTGCTACTGCAGCTGGAGCTTCTAATGCTGCTCGTTTTCATCTATGGGTTAAAATGCAGAAACTAGATCAATCCCAAAAAGCACTTATCCCATGGCTTCTTTTAACAGAGGATACATTGTTTTCCACTCAGCTGGAGAATTTGGTAAAGAAGGCAGCTGAGGAGAAAAAGGTTCTTCAGCCTTTTCGTACTTACCAATGGGAAAAGCCTTTTGTTCAAAAGAAATACAATTAGGCTCTTCAGAATAGACAGCCCTTTCATGGTCAGGCTCGGGGTGCGGCAGTGGGTGGAAAATATGGAATGCAGCCGCAATGCCAACAGCAGCTTCAATTAAACAAATGACAATCAATGCAATATGGGGGAGGAAGAATAGCCCGCTTTTTTCCAAACTGTCAAGGCATAATTTCAGACAAAAGGGTGCTCAATGTTGCCCAGATTGTTTTCCACACTCCCCCTGCTGAACCTTTATTTGTTCAGACTCAATTGCCAAAAAATCACATGAAACTTCAGACAATTCACCTGGGAATACAGAACCTGCTTTGAAAGGGAGCAATTATTCCAGTGCCTCTCACCAACATCGATAAGGATTTTATTCCACTCTTTTTGATGCCGAAACAAGACTGAACTTTCTGACCTAGCCTGGATTTGAAAAACCTCAACATTGTTATATAATACCTTCCATTCAAAATGGTGACGCTGCAACAGATCATCCTAGCAATTTTAAAATGGGATTGGATGCCAACCATAGACTTACAGGATACTTATTTTCAGATTCCTGTTAATCCAAGCTCACAGCAGTAGCTTTGTTTCACGATGGCAGATGATAATTTTCAGTTCAGAGTGTTACCTTTCGGTCTGTCCCCCTCACCAAGAATCTTCATGAAGGTGCTAGCTCCAGTGGGCACTCATTTGCATTTGGTTGGGATTGCATTGTTTCCATATTTAGATGATTGGTTAACTGTGGCATCTTCTTTTCCCAGTTCTCAGGAAGATGTTTACAGACCACAATTGCTGTTATCTCTGGGACTGATTCTGAATCTGGCGAAATCGAATCTACTCGCAGTACGACAGAGACAATTCATCAGGGCATTGTTTGTTTCAGAGTAGGCAAGAGTTTTTCTGCTGGAAGACAGGATGGAGACTCTCCAGTCCAAACACCTTCACTTGTTGTGCAGACAACAGCTACAGCCAGGCAATAGTTACAACTCCAGGGTCTCTTGTCAGCTTGTACAGCAGTTGTTCCTTGGTCACATCTTCATCTCAAACCATTGGTACAGCATGTTCTGGCTCACTGGTCTCTGTCCTCCCTAGATTACAATGTTCTAATCCCGCCATCATCCTAGATCATCATGGCTGTCTCCACAGAACCCTCTTCAAGGGACTCCCCATGTCAGATTCCCTTCCCCTGCTCATGACAACAGACACCAGTCAATAGGGTTAGGCGGGCAACTCTATGGTCTCAGGAGGTACGAGGGAGATGGTTGCAGTCAGAAAGCCTCAATTCCTCAGGAATAGAAAGAGCATTGTTAGCCTTTGTGAATTTTCTGAAGAGGCAGCCTGTCTTAGTCAGGACAGACACCCAGGTGGCATAGGCATATATAAACAGATAGGGGAGGACAAAGTGTCCGGTTCTTGCTTATTTGGCCCAGGAAATCCTACTAGAATCTACTTGATCAAAGCACTATATATTCTAGGGTCATCCAATGTCTAGGCAGAAAGTTTCAGCCAGAATATTCCAAACTCCATAGAATTCCATCTCTCTTGCCAAACTTTCCAGCTGGTGACAAAGCAGTTTGGTCTTCCCATTCTGGACCTCTCTGCATTGCCCGAAAATGCTCTTCTCTGTTTATTCTGCACAGAGATTCCATGCCCGCAGACTTGGGGCACACTTGCTCTGACTTTCCTGTGGCCATAGGATTTGCTGTGCATTTTACTCCTTTTCCTCTCCTTTCGAAGCTGCTTCAGAGGATTTGGAGGGAGACGGTTGCTATTCTTCTTGTGGTTCCATTGTGTCCACGACATCCATGGCTTCCAATTCTGATGCAACTGGCTCTCAAACCCTGTCTTCCCCTTCCTTTCTCTCCAAGTCCTCTTCAATTCCCGTATCTAATATTAACTCAAATCCAGCAAATTTGTTTGACAGCTTGGAAGTTGAGAATTGTGTGTTGTAAAACCTAAGCTGCTCTAGAGCAGTTGCATTTGATATCCAGTGGGCAAACAGAGATTCCACGCTTAAATCCTATGCAAAGCACTTCAAATTTGTTTCTTCCTGGTGCTCAGTGATAGATCTAGATCTAGTGTCAGGGGATCATTTTATGGACTTTCTTAGGGATGGGTTTGCTAAAGGCCTGTCTCCTTCAACCTTGGCCTTCCAGTGAGCAGCTATTAAATTGTGTTGAGGTTCTAGGGAAAATCTTATAGATATTCTCACTCTGGTTCAGAAGCTTCTTACAAGTTTCTGAGTGAAAACACCTGTCAAATCCCCTCCTCTGTCATCCTTGGATCTTTCAGTGGTTTTGGAAAGGGTACAGAAAGCACCTTTTGAGCCATTAGACCAAGCAGACCTGCCTTGGTTAACTGCAAAAGTGGCTTTTTTATGGGCTATTACTTCTGCTAGGAGGTTGGGTGAGTTGTCAGCCCTTATCGTTACTTACCCATACTTTCCGGACAAGGTTGTTTTATGTCCAGATCGAACTTTTAAGCCAAAAGTCATATCAGTTTTTCACACAGATCAGGAAATATTTCTTTTAGTCTTCTGATCAGGATGTTCCATCTTCTATGGATGTGAAAAGGGCCTTGCTCATTTATCTGGGGCCTTGCTAATTTATCTGGATATGAGTAAGCATTCCTGATCCGCCAATTCTCTATTTGTCTGTTATGGGTTGGCTTCCGAAGGAAAAAAGGCTTCTTCCACTACTATTAGCAGGTGGATCCTTCAGGCTATACCAATGGCCTATGATACACTGGGTCTAACATTACATGGAGATGTTGCTCCATGGTGGATGGAAGGGGGGACACGCCCTTTGCGAAGTCACATATGCGCTTTTGCTGACTCCGTCCTTCGTGCCCCGATGGAGCAACATCTGTCTCCTTAAAAAGTTATAGGCAACAGTTGTACCTATAACACATATAGGAAGTTGAGTGAGTGAGCTCACTGATGAAGAGGGGTAAGTTATTTGCTTACTCCCTAAAAGCGACCTAAAAAGTAGCCAGCTTCACTTTGGGCCTGAAGAAGGCCCATAGACCTGTCAGGGCATCTGACGTCCGAAACATGTCGACCCACCATGACCTAGTACCAGGTGAGGGGAAAGAGATACCCTTGCAGGTGAATGCTGTGAGGAACAGCACCTGCCTGCAAGGGGATGTTTGGGGGGTTCCATAGAACCCCCTTGACGCCCTCCAGAGGGCTGAAATCCGGGGGTGCACTGACAGTGCACCACCTTTTTGTGGGTCATTTTCAGTGCACCTCCTGACAGTTTCTTTATCTCTATGCCCACATACACAGTGGTAAACAGATTCTGTCATTGGCTTGGGACCACGCCCCCCCATGCAAATGAGGGGGCACCCTCTTGAGATACTGCTGGTGCAACATGTGAGCAAGTGCCATCTGTATTACAGAAGGAGCTACACTACTGTCTGAGGCCCCTTCTATTATACAAAGTGCCACGAGGTACACAAAGTGGGCGCAAACACCCATTGTGCCCCCGTGGCAGTTCTGCAATATGGGCCTAGATTGTTAGATATGTTATTTTGCCATTATTCTGACATAGTTTATATAGGGCAGGATTATCAAAAATATTTTCAAAAAATGCTTCACGATCATACTTCGCAAACACTAATCAGAAGATTTAGAAACCCCCCTTATTGTCACCCGAAGAATGATAAGTAATGAATATCCAAATGCATTGCCTCTCGTTCGTTCTAATCAGCGGTATATTCGATAATTATTCAATAATGATTTATTACTCCCCTGAACACCTGCACAACATGACACTAGAAAGTAACCTGTGTACAAGATGTGTTAAAGCTTTGGAGACTTCGAAGGACATGTTAGGGGAGTACTCAAAATACATTCGGATGTATTAGCATCACTAGAGCAGGCATTGTACTTATTTTCTGATCCAGGAACATAACCTGGGAGGTGTCAAAAGAGCAGGAATATTCTGGCTAGTGAGAACTCACTTTGGCTCATAGAGAGATGCTTAGAAACGTAGGTCAACATTAGTAAAAGGAAGATTATGCAGTTGGAGAAAATATTTTTTGTGAACTGGGCTACAATTGGGATATAGGAAAATTCGGACATGTTTGAGTCCTGTCTAATGTGTTTGCAATAGAATGGAAGGAGTAGAAAAAAAGAAAAAAACATTAGAAACAAAGGAAAACATTATGGTCTAATTTACTACAATAAATTTAATCGGTTTGCAATATTGATATGTTTTTGAGTTCTGAAATTTATTTCTCCTTGCATCAAATCAGACTAGGCCAGATGTGCTATTTGCAATTGCTAACAAGGCATATGCAGTTTGCACACTGACCTAAATGTAAACTGTCAATCCGCAGGGGGTCTTGAAACAATGAAATCTCCTGTGATTAGCTGTGAATTGAGAGGTAAGAGCCTGCAAAAGACAGCATATCTAATTCCCTGCATTTACTTTCAAAAATGTCTTTTTTTAACAGCATGTGGGCAATAAAGGATATTAAAAAAAAATTGTTCCCATTTAAGAAAGATATTGAGGAGGAACCAGTGGTCATCTGGGGGACTACTACCTGGCTCCTCTACCCCAAGGTTGCCAATACAGTTCTGAATGGGGAAGTTGTTCCAGGGAACAGCTTTGCCATTGTAAATCAGTACCACTCCAATTCGAGTTCAGTAACTGATCAATAGTTTGCTACTCAAATTGCATTCACAAATCATTTACACGAGCCTTTCTGATTCCAACATAGGATGGATCCACCTCTTACATGCCAACTTCTATTTATGATAACGAAAGGGTTTCATGCATCAGAAATATTGTTATGACGCTTTGGAGGACTTTTGAGCATTTTAAAAAGCTACTTTTTCAGTCTTAAACCTCAACATTTTGCAGATTACAGGGCCTGGGACCACAAATGTTTTTTTGTTTTATTTTGTTTGGAAAGCTTTATTAAAACAGATAAAGAAAACATGGTACAGAATTATAATAAAGAACAGAAAATACAAATACAAAGGATATCGAAGAGTAAAAAAGAGAAACAAATGGTGAAAAACCTGTTACATCACACATTGTCAGGATTAAAACCAATATTAAGATTGAAATAAAATCAAAGCGTACCATAAACAAATTAGCATTTTTGCTTTTGAGTTTTAAAAATCAAAGAAGGGGTAAAAAAAGAAAGGAGGAGGAAAGAAAAGGAAAGGAGATAAAAGAAAAAAGGTATCAGCAAACCTATCATATAATCTGGTAACATTTTCCAATAACAAATAAAAGAGAATTGCAAATTGTAATATATACACAACAAAAGTTTTTTTTTTTATGTTTGAAAGCTTTATTGAAATACAAATTGTGAATACAGTAAGGTGACATCAGCAAAACAAAATGCAAAAGGGGCATTCATGGGAGAAATATAACAGAGTCAGCTGGTGGCACAATGAAAAAATCAAAGCATTTTTAAAGAATTTTGGGGGGGAGGGAGGAGAGGGAGGGAAGGGGATAAGATACAATGCTAATATAATTAAGAATAAAATAGAAAGAAGCATGTTAATTGGTGGTAATAAAGTACAGTAAATGCACAAATACTTAGAAGATATATGGAATAAGAACACTATCAAAACAGGAGTAAAGAAAAGAAACTACATTAGTGAAATCTAAAAAACCTGAAACTACAGGCAGGAGTACAACTGCTCAAGGAGGTTTAAAATTGTCAGAGGAGAGCGGGGTGTATGTCTTTTTGGCGAATTGATCTAAATATAGGGTAAGAGGCAACCAATAGAGTTCAACATTGCGAGAAGGTTTGCAGCTGGAGGCAAATGCAACATCCAATCTATGAGAGTGACATAGGAGGTTCCACCAGCAAATTATGGAGAGTTTGGTCAAAGACTTCCAATTGGGGGCAATGTGTTGGAGTGCAAGAGCTAGCATAAGGTCGAGAAGACCATGTGAGTGTGGGGGAAGGTCAAAAGACTCTGAAAGGCTACCCAAAAACACCAAAGAAGTAGAAAAAGAAATAGAAAGATTAAAAATACGGGAAATGCGAGACCATACCTGTGTCCAGAAAAGTCGAACTGAAGAACAGAGAAAGAAAAGATGAAAAAGGTCAGCGTTGGGAGCATTACAGGTCCAGCAGTTAGCAGTAGAAGAAGAAAGAAAACGAGAAAGAGAGAGGGGAGAGAGGTATAATCTGTGATAGAAGAAAAATAAGGATTGAGTGAGAGATGCCGTACGGGAAGTCTTCAAAGGTTTTAGCCCAGAGTTTGTCCCAAAGAGAGGTCGGCCACGAGCAACCGAAGTCCGTTTCCCAAGAGAGTTCCAATTTTGATTTGGGACGAGCAAGATCGGGAGCTGAGAAATATCGATAAATAAGAGAAGCTTTAGGAATAGTAGAGAGAATGGTAAGTAGAGAGGAAGGTGAGGTGGGTATTACATCTGAAGGTAGAGAATAGTATCGATCAAGAACGATTTCCATAAGGATGTAGTATTTCTTTGCAAACGAGGGAGGGCATCGAAATTGGGATTGAAATTGAGGAAAGGAACAAGGAGAGGACCCGTCAAAGAGATGGTGAACCCAGACGATACCTTTCGATCTCCATGAAGCCCAAGCAATAGGTCTATTTCGTATTAGAATGAGTGAATTATACCAAATGGGGGATAATAAAAAGGATTCGCGAGAGACAGAGACTGCAGTTACCAAGGACCGCAAAAGAGAAGAAGTGTGTTTGAATAATCAATCAGGTCATTTATATAGCGCACTACTCACCCGTAGGGTCTCAAGGCGCTGGGTGGGAGGGGGGTGCCGTTACTGCTCGAACAGCCAGGTCTTGAGCTTCTTCCTGAAGGAGAGGTGGTCTTGGGTCAGGCGCAGGTCGGTCGGGAGTGAGTTCCAGGTCTTGGCGGCCAGGAATCAATCATGGGGGAGTAAGACATGGGGCTTTAGCAGTGAAGCAAAATACATCTTGAAAAGAATAAGGTAACAATAAGTCACGTTCAACAGAGAGCCAAAGGGGAGAAAAAGGGGCTATGTCAAGCGATAACCAGCGGGAAGCTTGACGAAGAGAGAAAGACTTATGGTAGAGTCGAAAATCTGGAAAATTAACCCCACCATTAGATTTAGGTTGACGAAGGGCTGAAAGAGAAATACAAGCCTTCTTCTGCCTCCAGAGAAACTTAGACAAAACAGAGTCAATACGACGGAAGTAGAGAGCTGGGATATGGATTGGAAGCATGGAAAGTAAATAAATCAAGATCGGAGCAATCATCATCTTGATCGAGTCAAGACGACCCCACCAGGAAAGGTATAGGGGGTTCCAAGAAGAGAGCAAAGAGTCAATTCTAGAGATGACTGCAGACATGTTGAGTTGGATAGAGGATGAAAGAGAATTAGAGAAGAGAACGCCAAGATATTTTATTTTCTTACTATTCCAAGCAAAGCCAGTGGAAGCAAAGAAATGTGGAAGGCAAAATTTAGTTATAGGAAGAATCTCCGTTTTATCCGAATTTATTTTATATCCTGACACCAGGGAAAATTTCTCAAATTCATCCAATAAGGAAGGAACAGAGGTAACTGGGTCTGAAATGAATAAAAGTATGTTATCTGCGTAGGCAGATAGTTTAAGCTGATGAGCACCGTACGGAAAACCAGAAATGGAAGAATTGTTACGAATAGAGGATATGAAGGGTTCAAGTGCTAAAATAAAAAGAAGGGGGGAAAGAGGGCAGCCCTGACGCACACCACCTTTATGTGTGAAAGGGGAGGTAAGTTGACCGTTGACGAGAACTGATGCTTTGGGCATAGAGTAAATTAAAGAAATGTAAGAAATAAATTTCGGACCAAAGCCATGCCATTTCAGTGAAGCTATCAGAAAGGACCAATCAACCCGATCGAAGGCTTTTTCAGCATCAACCGAGATAGCCGCAAGGGGAATAGAAAGAGAGGAGGCCTTATTTAGAACATTGAGGAGAAGTCTGGAGTTATCTGAAGTAAGACGACCCTTAACAAAACCACATTGTTCTTTCCCAATGAGATGTGGCATGAGTGGATCAAGACGAAGAGCCAATAATTTTCCCAAAATTTTATAATCCACATTAACTAAAGATATTGGCCGATAATTCTTACAGAATTTGGGATCTCGTCCCTCTTTAGGGATGAGGCATATGGTAGCATCTTGAAAGGAACCTTGAGCCAGACCAGCGGAACAGAAAGACTGAAAAAGAAAAAGAAGTTTGGGTAAGAGAAGATCGGAAAAATGTAAGTAAAATTCAACTGGAAATCCGTCAGGCCCTGGAGTCTTACCCTTGGTTAGAGAAGACAGAGCAGTGGATAATTCAGAAAGGGTAAGATCTGAATCAATGTTCAAGAGATTAAGATGGGAGGTGTCTGGTTTAGGCAAATTCTCAAAATATGTTTGGAGGAGGTCTGGGGTAGGGGGGTTCTCAGGGGAGTACAAAGACTCATAAAAGGATTGAAATTGCTCCAAAATGTCTTTATCTGTGTGTAAGAGGACATTAGTCGGAGAATAGATAGAGTCAATGAGAGTTCGCTCTTTACGCGATTTTAGATAGTTAGCAAGCAATTTGCCCGATTTGTTACGTCCTCCATAGTACCGTGCACTACCCCGAAGAAGGAAGGAAGAGGCTGAGTCCGTAGTAAGTTTGTTAAATGCAATTTTCGCTTGAAGAAGTTCAGGGGACATATGGTTCGGAGAGGAGGTATAAAATTGGTGTTCTAAGGACTTAATATGTGCAAGAGCAACCTTACGTTTGTGGATAAACTTTTTCTTTTTTTTGGAGACAAAGTCAATAATAAATCCGCGAGCTGTGGCCTTGAAAGAATCCCAAAGAACATGGGGAGGAGTATCAGGAGCAGAGTTAATTTGGAAGAATTCAGAGGTGAAAGAGCGAAAAGAGGAAGAGACGAGAGGATCTGTGAGAAGAGAAGAGTTAAAGCGCCAGCGAGATGATTTAGGAAGAGGAGGAAGAAGATCAAAATCAGTGATTATAGGGGCATGATCAGAGATGACAATAGGTTCAATAGAAGAAGATATAAGGGTTTGAGATAAAGAGGGAGAAAGAAAGATATTGTCTAAACGAGAAAAAGAGGCATGAGGAGGAGAGAAAAAGGAAAAATCTACAGTGTCCGGGTGTGTAAGCCTCCATGAATCCACAAGATGAGCCTGTGTAATAGTATCAAGAAACAGTTTGTGAGGTTTGTGAGGGGTAAAACGAACAGAGGATTTACGATCTAAAAAGGGATCAATGATCTGATTACAATCTCCACCCAATAGGAAGGAATCATCTTTATGTTGAATACATTTTGTAGTAATCGAGGGCCAGAAAGAGGAATCAAAACATGTAGGACCATAAACATTGAACAAAGTAATTGGGATGGCATTAAGAAGTAACTTGGCAAGAATCCAACGACCTTCATCATCCTTTTCCTCAAGAATTACCTTACATTTGAGTCGTTTGTGGATCAAAATGGCAACACCATTCTTTTTATGAGAGGCCGGAGAAAACAAGACAGTGCCAACCCACAATCTTTTTAGTTTCAAAGATTCAATATCTGAAAGATGGGTTTCCTGAATGAGAACAATATCAGGATTATAAGAGGAGAGGTGGGAAAGTACTCTCTGCCGCCTAATCGGATGATTAAATCCTTTCACATTCCATGAAACAACTTTGAAGATCAAAACATATTAAACTGTTCAAAATTGAAAAGTGCAAAAACATACTGTACAAGCAATAAGCCAAACCTTAAAGAATTAGAAAAAAAACAACCATTAAAAGAGTAGAAGGAAGAATAGTGGAAAAGAGAAGAAGAAAAGGAGAAAGGAGAAGGAATAGGAAAAAGGGAAGGAAAGAGAATAAAGGAAAAGGAAAAGGTTCTTCAAAGGGAAGAGGAGGAAGAAAAGGGAGAATGCATAGAAGACAGTACAAATCCATAAGGATGACTGCAAAAAACATACCTGAAGGGGAAGATACACAAAGGGAGATGGGGAAGTGGTGATGCGGAACAAGACGGGTAGACTAGGATCAGAAGCACAATCGCACCGAAACCTCACAGAATTACAAAGGATGATACATGGTGAAGGGGTTAACCAAGACACATCTGTATAAGGGAAGAAAGAAAACAATTACTTAGGAGCACATGACATATCTGCTAGTTACTATAAGACAGGACATAAGTATTGCAAGAATCAAATATCGAAAGGTCAATTGAGAACCTGTTTCAATAACAGAGAGGGAACAAAGAAAGAGAGAGAAAAGCCAAGTTAACTATGGGAAGCAGTGACAAGAAACAAGAAAAAGTAAGAACAAACAGATCAATACAACAATGCATACATCGAAAGACCATTCCAAGATGAAACAATAACAGTTACTCAAGAGTTAGAACAACATTTATCAGCCACTATGTGAAGGCGAAGAATCCATTCCATCGTTGTTGTGCAGAAGAAGGAAATTACCGAGTTCGCCAGGTTCTTGAAAGGACCAAGACTTGTTTTGACTCTGAAGGTACATGGGTGGAACAAGCCATATCGGGCCCCAAGAGAGCGCAAAGAGGGGCGAAGAGCCAGGAATTCCTTACGCACGGAAGCAGTGGCATTAGAAACATCCTGGGATATATAAATACGTTGACCCTGCCAAGATAATTGTCGTTTGGCTCTAGCTGCAGAAAGAATGGACAACAGATCCGTGAATCTCAAAAAAAGGATGATAACACCACGAGGCTTCGTAGAGGTTGACAAACGTGACCCAAGTCTGTGTGCCCTTTGAATGCTGAGGGACGTGGAAGATGGCATGTCCAATAGTTTCGGAAGGAAAGAGGAAAAGAAAGTGACTGGGTCATCCCCCTCAAGAGTTTCCGGCAATCCATAAATACGTAGGTTGCTCCTTCTATTTCGATTTTCCAAATCCTCTGTGTGGCGTTGTAAAGAGAGAACAGTCTTTTCTAAAGAGTCAATGCGTCGTGTGTTTGAGTGAACCTCAGGAATCTGTTGTTCTATGGAGGAGATTCGAGTATCCATGACCTCCCACTTGTCTTTCAAGAGTTGCATATCCCTGCTCGTTTCCTCAATGAAAGGGCGCAACGCGCGGATTTCTTCTAAAATTAAATCAATGGAAGGCGAAGGAGGAGAGTCTGGTGTAGGAGAGTTCTGCTTCAGCCTTTTGGTAGACGATGCAGAAGGTGATGTACTTATTGATGGCGGGTGACCTGAAGAGGAGCGCTGAGAAGAAGAGGTCGCCATCTCGACAGACCGTGAGGAGGCACCCAATTTTGAGGAACTCACAGGAATATCAGTAGAGTGCGTAAACACAAATTTGGGCTTGCGCAGATTCACCATAGGAGAAAGCAGGTCAATATTAGCACTGTTGGCAAAGGTATATGTGTAGAATTGTACGCAGTGAAGATTAGAGAGCTCGAGTCACTTGGAAAGTAATTGTTCTGGTGACGCTGAGTGGTCTACCTAGAATGTTCTGCACATCGCTTTGAAAAAGTCACTACAAGTCACTGCAATTGCGACTGGAATTTGGTATGACGGTATCACGATTGTGTGATCACTTCATGCTGTTGTGTGTGATTTTATTAAATTAACATTCCATAAATACCAGATTGAGGGATGCTGTACCATGCCACGCAAATGGCAATATCACACATTAATACCAGGAGTAGGACCGTGTCGATGGCTTCGATAGTGGTACCGTGTTGACAAGTTTATGTCAGAGCCCACAGACGAGTATACAGTCACTGTAATTGAAAAAATGGCCCTTGAAGAAGAAGTGTCATATCCTGAAATGGCTGCACCACAGCTGTGTCATAGAGATAACGTTCTCATGCGTCAGAAGCACACACCATATAGAGTAACATGTGGTAATCATGCATATCAGAGGTAAATATCAGAGTGAGGCAGGAGGCGTTAGGCAGGATAAGAACATTGCAGTAGACAGTAGGTTGTGAAAAACAGGAACCGCGGCGCCGAAATCAGCCGCGGTGATCGTAAAATGGCGGCTGCATAGTAAGCAGACAGAAATACGACCTGAGGTGAAAGTAGGGTCCAAAGAGTCGTGAAATAGCCCCCAAAGCTCACCTCCAAGGTCCGAGGGCGAAGGATAGAAGGTGGTGTGAGGGAAACGTCAGCAAGAAGCGGAAGGGCAAAAGTCCGGTGAAGAAACCGCCAGTGCTGAGGCGAGTCGCAAAATGGCGGGTCCCGGCAGCTCGATGCACACAGCCAAAAGAAAGGCTCCGGAAATGTTAGGTAAAAGCCATAAAGACGCACCCTCTGCTCACGGCATGCTCCGGTTCCGAAATCCGGTGTTTTCCTGCAAAAACGGTCCCCGTTACATCAGGAAACCATACGGAGATGCTTCGGCACCGAGGAGCTCCTCGCCTAGCCGTCCATCTTGCACGGCACCGAAGCCACGCCCCCAACAAAAGGGTTTTTTAACTCTGGAAGTTGCTATTAGAACCAAAGGTTATGTAAGAACACTCACCAATTAATTGCTGTAGGCATCAAATAGAAAATCATGGTTTAATGACACCTGCAAAGAATATGATAGTGTCAATTTGATGCTCAAAAAGTTACATTGTTTGGCAACAAATAGAAAAAGCTTTATTAATCTTTTGTCCAGTCACACAAATAGTGTCATATACCATCAATAACAAGAATGGTACATGTGAAAGTCTTTGATAGATCACGTTTATATACACATTTCATAACACAATTCCTGTGACAAATTAAATTGGCATTCACACTTTCTTGCACCTCTGGCCTCGATCATACCGCAGTTTGGGTTCTCTGTCATCTCTTACGCAGGCGACACCCAGTTGGTGGTGTCAGTCTCAAGCAATCTGGAGGAGACCGCCGACCGATTTAAGAGTTGTATGTCATAGGTCAACCAAAGGATGCAGTCTAACTGCTTGTAATTGAATGGTGGAAAGACCGAAGTCTTGCTGCTGGGCGCTGACACAACCTTCCGGCCGCCCAGGTGGTTTCCTGTCAATTTGGGAGATTGCCGTACCCCAGTGCCCTGCGTCAAAAATCTTGGAGTCATCTTTGATGACAAACTAACATTCAGTAATCAGATCAATAAGCTCTCCTTCACCAACTGGTTTATTCCAAAAAAAGATTAGAAAAATCTGCCCATTTATCCCTCCGGATGCAATTAAAATTCTTGTCACAGCATTGGCCCTTTCGCAATTGGACTATGGGAATGCACTATACTTGGGAATTCAATCCCTGCAGCTAGATTGGTACTAGACATCCCAAGGTTCAAATCAGTCTCTCACAGTTTAAGAGCCCTCCATTGGCTCCCGATTAAAAAAAGGATTGAGTTTAAATCCCAATGTCTGGCCTTCAAAGCTTTACATGGCTTAAGGCCGCACTTTCTGAGGATGCCCGTGAAATGGTATGTGCCAGCCAGAAGCTTAAGACCAGCCCACACAAAACATTTTCAGGCACCTAGGTATAAGAAGGCCCGCTAGGGGGGGGCAGAAGTTTTCTGTTGGGGACAGTTAAGATCTGCAACCAGCTCCCCATCTCCATAAAGAGCAGCCCATCACTTTTGTTCTCCAGAAAGGCATTAAAAACCTGGCTCTTTAATAATTGATTCTTCCTGGATTACGTCCAGTACATGAAACATGCCAGACACTAAAAGACAGCCTATACAACATTACATATTAATGTGACAGTTCCCCTTTTTTCTCAAGGAGCTATAGGGTATATAGGGTATCTTTTTTTGATTATTATAAAGGAAGTAGGCTCACCCACTGACTTTCCTGATTCTATCATTTTCTATTATCATTAATGAATCCATTGTGAGGTTAGATATTGTCACCTCCTTCTATTTCTAGCCAGAGGGAAGAATTTAAAGCACAAGGTAAAGTAGCAGCCTTAATGAACCCCCTGGATGCAGCACCAACCCATAGGAAAGGGCTAAAATAATTGCCTTTCTATGTGCTGGAGAACAATAAATAACCACATTTTAAATCTTCAGGGAGTGCCGACGATTCTCTCAGCATTCTTGCTACCAATACTTGTTGTTGTATGAAGACAGTTGACACAGGCAGAACTGACACAACACAGTGATGAAACTAACCCAAATTAAAAATGTATGGATACTCATGAAGAAAAGAGGTAGCTGCTCTGTCCTATAAAACCCTAATCCAGAATCAGATTGTCTGCAAATGAATTAGCACACAAACATGCAGTGCACTAGGAGAGATAAAGGTGGGCTCCTTCCAGTCACTTACTGGTTAGCTTTATACACCAGCCCAGAGTTGGGCTATCCCACACCACCAACTGAGAATCCACAGCATTGCAGAACTTTTATGGTTTATGGGTCATTCTGATTAAGCATTGCTAGACTTGGCTTTTTCAGCGGGTTCACCCCCAGACTTTTTTCTTTTTGGCCTCCTGTTTTTGACCCTGTTTATGTTGGATTTAGGACTCTGGACACTTTACCAACTGCTATTCAGTGTAAATGTGCATATGCTCTCCATGTAAATTGTATTTATGATTGGTGTTTCCATGACTGGCTTTTTTGATTTACCACTAAGTCCCCAGTGCTGTGCACAGGTGCGCCCAGGGCCTGTAAATCAAATGCTACTAGTGGGTCTGCAGCTCTGTTTGTGCCACCCACAGAAGAAGCCCTGTAAGTGTATCTCAGACCTGCCACTGCAGTTTCTGCACACCGCTTGGAACTGCCATGTCGACCTTGCAAGTGCACCCACTTGCCAGGCCCCTAACCTTCCCTTTTCTTACATGTAAGGCACCCCTCAGGTAGGCCCAGGGTACCCCCATAGGCAGGGTGCAGTGTATATGTAAGGTCGGACATGTACTAGCGTATGTGACATGTCCTGATAGTGAAATAGAGTGTACTTCGTTTTTTCACTATTGAAAGGCTATCTGTCCTATAGGATGGAATGGGAGATACTTTGAAATATCTTACAAGTATAACTTTTTTATGGGACAAGGTAGGAAAATTGAGTTTAGTATGACTAATCTCAGAATTTAAAAATATATATTTTAGTAAAGATGGTTTTTAAATTGTGTGTTTGAAAATGGCACTTTTATAGAGTAGGTATTTTCTTGCTTAATTATCCTGTGTGCTTCTGCTGGGGTGTGGATTGACTGTCTGGCTTTGGAGTGACATGGGAGAAGGATTTGCATTCACTATAATCATCCACTGGGGGTGGTTAAGGTGTGTCCTACCATTCCTGGATGAGTCAGAGCTGGGCTGAGTGGGCCTTGGCTGCATTTAGAGTAGTGGGAGGAGATTTCTTTGGACCTGAATAGGCCTGGTCTGCCTTACACAATGCTGTCTCCACCTCCTGCTAGGAAGCTAGACCAGAGAGGACATAATTGATTTGGGATAAGCACAGATACTCTCTGCCACAGGAGAACAAAAGGAAATGTGTTATAAACATTGGGGCTCAGACCCAGGACTTTAGAACTGTTTTGGACCAAGGAGACTGTGAAGAAGAAGAGCTGGAGAAGCTGTGCGGAGGAACTACCTCTTTGCTGTTTGCTTTTCTGTATCTGCTTCTGTCTTGAGTAGAGAAAGGACTGAACTGAACTTTCTGCAACTTCTTTGTTTTGAGTTTCTCCAAGGGCTTGATGTAGAGCTAGCCTCTTGTTGGAAGTCTCAGGGAAATCAAAGATTTCAACTCCTTCTGGGTACCGGCTCCTGGAACTGGATGTTTCAGTTGCCACAGAGCATAAAGATAACCCGACACCGTCAACAACACCACTGCTGGCTCTGTGACCTGAAGGCGATGCAAGGAGCACCGCTAAACTTCGCACCACAACTCTGGTCTGACCGACGATGCCGTCCTATGCCACCATCGAGCCGCTGCTTGCACCTTGACCCATGGGCCCCGCACTCCACACCATCTCACTTCACACCGCCACCTTGGTATCACGGATGATGTCACACTGCAGCCTTGGGTCTACCAATGACAGTGCTTTACCAACAACAAAGCAGCTGCTTGCACCGTGACCTGCCAGCACTGCAACACTTAGCAGTGCATCCCTGGTCTCACTGATGCCACTGGACGGCCATCACTGAGCTGCTGCATGCACCCCAACCTGAGGGCACAGCAGGCGGCACCGCTGTACTCCGCACCACAGCCCCAACGCCTACCGACAACAGCACTCCCAACTTCAACCAAGAGGAGTTTGATCTGCAATGTGCATGACTTCAAGGGTCCAACAACTCCTGCACCGACCTCTGGAACCGATGGCTGGCTATACCAGCTCTTTGAAGTACATCGCAAGGTCACTGATGCCGTGCGTTTCTAAAAGTACTGTTTTGCAGGTTTTTCCGACACCATAGCTGGCCCGCAATGCTGCTGTCACCCAGAACTGTTTGGATTTGTTGTTCATGACACTGTGATAGCCCCAGACAGAGCTATTAACTATTTTCAGTCTATTTTTGTTTATTGATATTTCTGAGAACTGTATAGTGGATTTTTATTGTTTTCGGTCTTGTTTTGAGCGGATAAAATATTGGATATTTTTCTAAAACTGGTGTGGTGTCCTTTTGTAGTGTTTTCCTTGTATAACTGTTGGTTATGTGCAAATGCTTTACACACTGCCTCTGAGATAAGCCTGACTGAATGTGCCAAGCTACCAAGGGGGTGAGCAGAGAATATTTTAGAAGTGTATCCCCGTTTAACCCCTTCGACGCTCATGACGAGCTGGGCTCGTCATGCAGTAGCCTCCTGCTACGCTGATGACGAGCCCAGCTCGTCATGTAAAGTGGTATCTGTAGGATCCCAGCACAGGAGAAAAATCCCCATAGCGTTCAAGGTGTTAATTAGGAAAAAGGACTCCTACTTGGACAGGGTAACAAAATGGCAACTATAGACCCAGACCCCCATTTCTAACAAGCATTTAACCATAACCTCAGGAACAGAAGCTTTGCCCAATTGGCCCCTCAGCCAAGCACACAGGCAAAGCATCTTAATGTGTTGTTTTCCTTATAATAAGCAAAATCACCACAGTAAAAATGCATGATAACTAGGGCAAATAATCTGTCTGATGAAGATCTAAACTGAGCTCAAATTCCCTATTAGTGAGTAAACAACCCAACTCTTGATGAATTCTGCGTCACAATAATAGGAGGAACCCACATCAAAACAAATCCAGAATTTAATTTTTTATAATATTAGGTTTACGTTTTTGTACCTGATGCATATTTCTCTGGAGGGTTCAAACATGTGCCTCACCTGCTTTTACAAACTGAGCAACTTAGTATCATTAAGTATGTTTTTTATTGTGATTTTCTGTAATAAATCCATCCATAAGTTGGGTCAGAATTCTAGTTTAATCAGATGTTCGATACCTCCTGTTACGTTTCTTTTCCCTGTCTCCCTCTTTTCTGACAATGCCCCTGCCCTTTTGTGTGTCTCTGTTCTGCGCCTATGTTCTGGATGGCTTTGTTTGTGCCCCCATATGTATTCTTCTTCTCTGTGTCTTCCACCAATGCTCCAAATTTGCTGAATATATTTTACAAGTACCTTCTCTATCATCCTCATAAGTATTTCTCAAATGTGCCACTGATGTGTACCCCCTTTTGTGTCTCTCCTGTCTGAGAGGGTGAGTGAGTGATTAGTACATCTCTAAATGCCTTTCTAGCACTTAATGTATCTGGTCTTAGTGATTCCTTTTACCTAAGAGTAACGCTTCTATGTGTATTCTTACTCTGTGTTTGCCCTTTTGTATTTTTCCTGTTTGTGCATCTCTTTTATATTTACTACCTCTTTATGTCCCACTTCAATGTGTCTCAACTGTGACTCCCCTTTGCATACTTTTCCATTGTGTGTTTTTCTTCAGTGTCCTAGTTGACGATTACCCTTATTATGTATGTTTCATCTCTGGGTATAGATTCTCTATATAAGTTGTGGCATCACTGGGATGACACAAATTTCTTACCATCCAGCCTTCCCCCAAGTCTCCCGATAAAAATAGTGCCTCACTCGTGTGGGAGGCGCATGTACCCGCGACAGGCAAGGGCCCAAAACATTTTGCGATAGGCAATTTTGATTTCACCGCAATAAGCAGGGAAAAAGCCAGACGCTTTCATCTGTAGCACTTTTTTCCCATTTTTCAAACAATTTCCTGAACCCCTCCAGGGGTATCCACAAACCCTGGGTACCTTTAAAATCCCCATGATTTGGGGGGAAAAAGGATGCAAATTTGGCATGGACACTTTATGTGGTCAAAAAGTTACAGGGGCCTAAGCGCAAACGACCCCAAATAGCTGAAAAATGGCTTAGCACAGTTGGGGAAAAGGCCTACCAACGAAGGGGTTAAGAGCAAACAGGGAAATGAAGGCTAGGCCTACCAAAATCAGCTAACATAGGAACAGTGCACACGTTCTAAAAAGAAGCATATATGAATCATTAGTATACACACATTATATGAGTCTTTATGTGAAAAGTTAATTAGTCATGAATACACTTCACATGTATATGAGTCATCTAAATATGTACATTTACTATGTCAATTCTTTGAGCCCTACTGTTAGTACGACAGCAGATTACATGTTGATGCAGACTAACCATGATTGTAATGCACCTCTACAAATGGAAGAGCAACGCTGCGCTCTATAAGCTATTGTCAACTAGTAAGAATCCCTGTGTGCAGTGCACACCTCCTTGGGCCATGTATTTCAATCCAATGTGGCGTAGGTAGTTGGAAAATTGGTGTGTCGGTAAGACATCTACTTATATGAGCTTTGAGTGGATTTTGCTATATTTAATATCAATTAGTTCACATTGAGAACAGCTTGTAGATCCGTGCCTATTTGTCCATTACCTTTTAAAATTGTGCTCTACATTGCACCGGTTTCGGTCACACTTAAAAAGAAAACTAATTTGGGAGATTCTGGAGAGAACTTTTGTGATAAAGTCTGCTTACTAACAAGGTGCAATTTGAGGCTTGTTTTCGATGCTTTTTGACGGGGGTGATTTTGGTTGTCAGTCTGACCTTGACAAACCAATTGCAACCAAGTACTTCCAGTTCCTTGTGACAAATTTCAGTCCTAAAATCCTACTGCAACAACCTTCCATTTTATTAAATGAGCAGCAGGACAGCATCTCTTTGTAAGTGATTTACAGTTTATTTTCACGCATCAGCCCAAAAACACGCGCAGGTCCCTATTCAGTAACTCCAATTACTGTTCAAGGAAAAAATTATGTACATTTTCCAGGAAGAAGACATGTTTTCAACATTTTCCTTTCAACAAACCCAGCATGCTGCTTTGCATTTTGCTTTCAAAGCCCAGTTTTAATTCAGTGAAAATAAATAGCCGTCTCTTTTGTACTTAATCTTAGGCAGGCATAATAGATTGTTTTCCTGGAGCAAATACATTAGAGCAGCTCTGGCATTTATGTTCCCAGCTCTGATGGATGAACAGTTTTAATGGACCTAAATCAATCGGCAGCCATAATAATTATCTATGTTTCTCCCACTTCTCAGAACAATGAAAACTTTAAAACATTTCATTATTCACATTCACCATTCCTTTCATGTATAGCGTATTTTCTCGCATATTTCACCCTGTTGCTGTCACTAAAAATATTTAGTAATATACTGCATACCGACTTGGCGTTTAGATTTCGATCTAAAGAACACCTAGATGCTCCTAATAAACCCTAATAGAGCATATCCAATTTAAGTAGAAATATTTAAGCCACTAGCCAATAGCGAAAGAGAGACACTAATCAAAGAGGCAGTGGAGTAGCTATAGGGTGCAGAGGGGATCCATCCTGGGGGTCACATGTTTTGAGGGCGGCAGCCTCCTGCTGCTCCTACCCAGGGCCGGATAACTGCTGTTAGCGGGGTGGCAATCACTGACCACCCCCTCCCCCCCCTTCAATCGGCCTCCGAGGGGCGGAAAATGGAAAAAAAATCCCGCCAGCATATTTACCTTTCCTACAAGTCCCTAAAATATGGAGTTGAAATGCGCCCAGGGCCTGGAAGTTAAATGGCATCTGTGGACTGTAGAATCTATTGCTTCATCCACAGAGTTGATACAAACAAGGTGGTCCCAGAAACTAGAACGGATAAACCATAACTGAACAACTAAAATAAATTAAAAGAAATTATAACAACATTGTTTTTATTCACAACGTGTACCATAAAAATTAATCATAAAATACATACATAATTGTTCACATTTGATGCCCCTAAAGAGATGGACAGGGAAGGGTAGTGTTTGGATAGTGAAGGTACTGAATGGGTAATAGAACAGTGGTCATTATGACCTCAATAAACCAGAAATAATGATTAATTAACACACTGAAGAATATAATTCATGAGTAAATTAGAACAAACTCATGCCTCAAAAAACAAAATCACAAATGATAAATCAGGAAAGAGGCTGAAAATAAGGAGTGTCGACGTTTCGACCCAATCTGATGCAGGCATAGAGTGAAACCTTGCTAGACGGTCTTCATCAGGACATGGGCACGGAGGGGGGCAGTGAATCTGGTCTGGAAGACGTAATCAGAGATGAAAAGAGGATCCGTCGCATGGATCAAGGTACTGAGATTATTATAGAGGCTGTTATGGGAAAAACCAAGGGGGGTGGTCCGTCCCGTCCTCCTCAGGCTTTGCCCGGCGCCACCCGCGCGCGTCCCTCCGGGACACCCAGGTCAGTTCAGTTTGCCCCCCACTCCCCTGGGGCTCTGGCTGGACTTAAGAGCACCTCCGGGGGCGGGACAGGGCGTGCGCGACTTCCGGTCACGTTGGGCTCTGGGAAATGTAGTCAGGTGGCTGGAAATCAGGAAGGCTGGTGGTCCCCGCTGAAGCAGCACGGGAAAGCTGGGGTGCTCCTAGCACCCTCCGGGACACTCAGGTCAGTTCAGTGTGCCTAATTGACAAAGGTAAAGTTTACACTTGTGTGTAAGTTAACGATTATTTGCGATACACAAAGGCATTTACGAGTAGTATCTTTATGAGTGCGGAGTCTCCCCAAATAAAATGACTTCTCTTTTTATGTGCAGAGACTCCGCATTCATAAAGGCACTACTCGTAAATCCCTTTGTGAATAGCAAACAATCGTAAAACCACACAAAGTTGCTAGTTTACCTTTCTGAATCAGGCCCTGAGTGAGGGGCCAAGTGTACTCACTGCAGCCAGACTGGTACTTTACCCTCCATCAGGCCCATACAATTGGATTCTTCAAGGCCAACTCCATACTTAAGTAGTCATGCAGGTGCCGTGTGCGCAGTTCTATAAAAGTGCATATTTGGTGGAGTCCTTCTTGTTTCACTGCTTCCTTATCTTGGCTATGACCGTGAGTTGGCCTCCTGCCCAGCCTCGATGTGGAAGTGTGAGGTGTTAGAATGACTGGTGGCCCAAACTATATAAACACATGTAACAGTATTGTCCCTATTGATAGGAATTTCAATGTTCTGCTTGAAACCATAAATACATTATTTTAACCCACATGCTCTGGCACCAAGCAATGTCATTCCAATTCATTTTCATTAATTTTTTTTTTTTATGAAACAATAGTAACGACACCAGGGAATCATTCAAGTTTACCTAAGCTATGATTACTCCATGATCTCTCTCTGATAGTCTTGCTGTCCATTTCAGCTCTGAACATTAGTTATTATTTCCATGGTCTTCCACAATCTACTTTGTTTCATGCAAGGTATCATTATTTTCTTTTTCATTTTTTACCTCCTATCACCATTTGTCCCCATACCTCATTATAAAGGGTGGCAGAAATAGCATATTTGTTTCCATTGAAATTTTAGCAAGTTACATTAACATTTTGCAAAATTACACTTTTAGAGCAGAATGTGGTTTGCTGGTTTCTCCCATAATATGTTTCATGCTAACACGGACTTCAGGTAAAAACAAAATTCTTCAAGATACTGGAAGCTAATATTTTCAAGCAGAAAAATGCTTGAACTAGTTAGTATGTATGACCAAGCCTTTTGCATGCAAAAAATGTGAAGAAATACGTAACACAAAATGTTAAGTATTTTGAGGAGCATCACATATCATGAGATGTGGGAATTATGCAAATTTCACCAATGTAATTATACATTCTTCCAGGCCTACTCCTTATTTAAGTTGTCATGCAGGTGCAGTGTGTACAGTTCTATAAAAGGAAATATTTGGTGGAGTTCTTGTTTCAGATACCCTGCTACTCATTCTACTCATGACTTCAAGAGTTCATGGAAAATGAGTTAGTTTCTTCTTCCCTGTAGCTTCATGTTTGTTCCATGATTTCAGGTGAGCCTGACAACAGTTGTATTTGTCATTGTTGCCAATACATATATGCAAATCTGCCAAAACTTACCACACACTTTTAGAGTTTGTACCAATACCTCAGTTCTAAAGTTCTCCAGCTAGGCAGCGAATTATTAAGTGATTGTGAAGCACCCTGTTGGTGTGTGAAACCTTCAGAGCCAATATGTGAATCTGTCTGAGCAAACACAAGGAGATGATTGATGGAGCACTGAAACTCCCAGTCACAGATCTCGATTGAATCCATCATCATTCTTTAGCTCACTTCGCCATCCCTGTTCAGACCCAGCCATATGCAAATCAGACTTGACCCTGTTCCTCATGGAAACAGTCCAGCCCGAACTGCCAAGCCAGGTCTTTCCTGTACTGGAAACAAGCATCCTGGGACCGGTTTCAGGGTAAAACTCCTCATCAGCCAGGCTAGCTTGAATCCAGTGGTTTAGTGAGCAAGGGACCCACGTCTGGTTATACCCTGCCAACTTAGGGCAAACAAAGCAAACACAAGGAGATGATGGTCGGAGTGCAGAAACTATTCAGACACACATCCCCAGTCACGGATCTTTGTTGAATCCAGCATCGTATTTAGCTTACTTCGCCACAGCAGTTCATACCCAGCCATATGCAAAACAGTCTTGGCCCTGTTCCTCATGGGAATAGTGCAGCCCGAACTGTCAAGCCAGGTCTTCCCTGGACTGGAAACAAGCATTCTCGGACTAGTTTCGGGCTAACCCCCTCATCACCCAGGCTAACTTGAATCCAGTGGCCAAGTGAGCAAGGGACGCACGGCTGGGCATACCCTGCCAACTTAGTGCAAACAAAGCAAGCACAATAAGATGATGGATGGAGTTCTGAAACTTTTCAGACACTCGCCCGCAGTCACAGATCTGGGTTGAATCCATCATTGTTCTTTAGGTCACTGCACCACCCTAGTTGCAGAGCCTTGTATTGTGCTGTTGTGTGCTTACCTCACACTAACCGGGTAGGACACAAGGATGTTTCACGGTACCTCCTCCCTAGAGCTTGCCTTTGGTCAATGGATTTACATTTTTTGATTTTAAAGCACTCAGATGGCAGATTTATCTAAAAACAGTGCATTAACCAAAGTTGCTGGGCTGCATTGTACACAACCACTGTGACATTAATTACATAATTCATATGACAGTATCAAGGTGTCAAAAAGATTTTGACACATTGACACTGTCATATGAATTATCTAATTAATTGTGCTATGGTGTTTGTCTTTTAAATGTCACAGTGTTTGTGTTGCACTTGATGTTTGTCTTTTCTTAAAGATAATATATTAAAGATTTCTTGTCCGGATGGACAACTTAATATAGATCTCATTGTATTTCTATATTGACCCTTTTTCCTAATCCTTAATGTGAGGGTCCACTGTTTGTATAAAATACATGTACCCAAGGTCCCTAACCTATCTAATTGAGTTCCGTTGTTTACATATAGCAAGGCCACTAGCAGCATTTGGTTTACAGGCTCTGGCACACACAGTGCACTATACTTCGGACTTAAGAGTAAAGCAATTAAGCCACTTATGGAAACACTAATCCATGACAACAATTTACAGAGAGAGTATATGCACTTTAGCACTGATCGGCAGTGGTAAAGTACCCAGGGTCATAAAACCAACAAAAAAGGGTTCAAAACAGGAGGCCAAAAAGCAAGAAGTCTGGGGATAGACCCACTGGAAAAGCCATGTCTAACAACCAGGGATCAGGAATTAATGAATGTTGCACCTTCGTATGAGGCTTGACAGAGGTAAATGATCAACCCAAGGGCCTCCTTTAAAATGAAGCAAAACGGATTAAAATAGTTCTGGCAAGGAGGAAGCTGTGAGCCAGGAGTTTGAGAGCAGTGGAATTCTCTACAGATTAGAGTGATTCACAGTGGAGGGAGTCTGCCATCAGGTAAAGGGAATTGGCTGGCTGGGGGGGCATAGGCTTGATTGGTAGAATTCAACAGAGATCGGTAACTGCACAATAGTAACATGGTATAGCAGGACAGGGTGGGAGAGACTGAGCCATGGGCAATATTGAGTAAATGCAGGTGTCACAGACAAGGAGTTTTAAGGAAGCAGCAATTCAAATTGACAAATCTGGTGGACAAAAACACCGTACAAGTGAAAATGATGTTGGTACACAGACAAAGTGTAGCTGAACATCACTGTTTGTTCGCTATGAAAAAGTTACCCAGTTGTAACAAGGGCACTAGAAGAATGGATTGGATATAATGCTCAAGAAGCATGATTACTTGCAGCTGCAAAACATGTATTTGATGGTCCTATAGAAAGAAACACTCAATATGAGGAGTGTAGCTATCAAATGACAGGCAATGAACATATCCTTGGACAAGGTACAGCTAAGCTACCAAGCAGAAGCATTTTGGAAGACAAAATCCGGTCCAGGGCACTATCCACAATAGGGGGGATAGAGAAATGAGGGAGGTGGACAATCCATGCAAGACATCCAAGGATCATGAACACAACAATCTAACGATACCCAAGAGCCCATGTTGTAGATGAAGGTAGAAATGATTTGGATGATCGGAATTCTGGTTGTGAAAATGGTTCAACGGTTTTGGGAGAATCATTACAAAACAAAAAAGCAAGAGCTAAATCTAGCTTCACTTAAAGAAAAATGCAATCTTTGGCAGGAAGGCAAATTAAAAATCCCCCACAGATCCAATGTATTGTGCCGCTGCTAATGTCTCCTGGACAAAAGTTACAGAAACATGGGATTAATAAATACATGAATCATATTAGTGGTTTTCCCGAAAACTGCAGAAAGGCATTGTCAGGAGGACCAACATGGTGAAAACGGGCAAATCTCTGACTGGCTCCTTTTTTGGTGATGTGATTATCACTGCCAGAGTGAAGTGCAACTCTATAAATTATATCACAGGTACTGCCCACATAACAAGCCTGCTAGAAGAGACGGTCAAACTTCAAAACAGCAAAGAGGATTGTAATGTAATTACATTTATATAGCGCTTACTACGCCTGACGAGGCGTCAAAGTGTTTTTCGGTGAGTCGCACACTACTCCGGAACCCAGAAAGGATTAGTGGTGAATTAGTATAGTGCAATAAGAAAATAATTTGAGTGGTGGATATGTTATTCCATTATTTGAATTGAGAAGGATAGTGGAGGGATAGAAGAGGGAAAAAGATTTGCATTTATATAGCACTTGCTACCCCTGATCGGGTGTTGAAGCACTTTTTCGTCGAGTTGCACATTACTACAGAACTCAAAATGGATTAGTGGTGAATTAGTATAGTAAATTATGAAAGTAATTTGAGTGGTGGATTTGTTCATCAGTTATTTGGATTTAGAAGGATAGTGGAGGGATAGAAGAGGAAAAAGGTTCACATTTATATAGCACTTGCTACCCCTGATGGGTTGTTTTAGTGCTTTTTAAGGTGAGTAGCACACTACTCTGTAACCCATAAAGTATTAATGTTGAATTAGTATAGAGACACATGAAAGTAATTTGACTGGTGGATATGTTAGTCAGTTATTTGGATTGAGAAGGATAGTGGAGGGATAGAAGAGGGGAAAAGGTTTGCATTTATATAGCATTTGCTACCCCTGATGAAGTGTTGAAGAGCTTTTTCAAGCGAGTAACTCGCTACTCCGGAATCTGTAAAGGACTAGTAAAAGATGTGTAAAAGGGAGGTGGAGGGGGAAGAGTCAGAGTGAAGGGTTTAGAAAGGCTTGTTTTGGGGGATGGTAATCATAAAAGAGGTATGAGATAATGCAAGGAGGAGTAGAGTACGGCAGAGTCTAGACAGGGTTGTTTTGGTGATCATAGTTGTGGTATGGGATATACTGATAGAGGTAAAGGGTGAGAAATAGGGTAGTGCATTGGAAAGAGTAGTAGAAAGAGGTTTGAGATGAGTCAGAGAGTTGAGGTAGAGGATATATTAAGAGCAGTATAGGGTGAGGAATAGGGCAGGGCATTGGATATGCTGTGTTAGAAGAAAAGTAATAAATATATAGATCCACAAGTACGTGGACGGTATATAGATGCATAAAGGAAGGTAGTAAAAATAGATAAAAGATTAATTAAATAAACTCAGACTTTGAAGAGTTGTGCTTCCAAACTGCTGCTGCACCATGCCATTCCACTTTCTTTGGTGCTGGTGCCTGCAACGGCGGCAGCTACCATCAACATCTAATTCGAAATGCAATTCCTGGAGATCCAGAAGATACAAAGCAGCACGCCTGAGGACAGCACAATAATCTTTATTGTGCAAAAATAAACAACGTGTTTCGCGAAGCCTTTCTAAAGTTGAGAAAGGCTTCGCCGAAACGCATCATTTGTTCATAGTAACAAAGCGTCATCTTCCTAGTTTGTCCACTTGGGCATTCATTGATAGCTTGGAGTCCATGGTCATTCCGAGCTTTCTTACTTTTCTTCAATACTTTAGGTGATGTTCCCAGATCACAGGGCGATTGGGTCATAATGTTTCCAATCGCCACACGTGAGTATTTCGATTTTCAAAGCATTCAATTAGAGATGGCTCCATGTCATCTATTGATCCACGGATGTGAGACAACTGAAAATTGGAGAGTTTCCAATGTCTTTGGGGTGTTCCAGTTGAAGGAGTATTTGCGTGCCATCTGCATAGTAAATTGATCGATCAGTGCTGGTAATGACTTCATGAAGATGTTGAAAAGCATGGTGGAGATGATAGTTCCTGGAGGAACCCCTGGTTTTGTTTAGTACGGTTTGGACGGGAAAGGTGGGGTATGTATGGCATTGGTACTGTTGTGAAGGTAGTATCCGATCCATTCTAGAGCAGTCCCCTATATGCCGACTTTGTAGAGTCTTTGTATTAGAGTGTCATGGTCATCCATGTCAAAAGCAGCTGAGAGGTTTAAGAGAAGTAGTGCAGCAACCCTGTTGCGGTCAAGTGTTTTTTCCTTAGGTCATCCCAGATGGCAAGGGGGGCATATTCTGTGCCTCTTCCTGAACGGAATCCCATTTGGAAGTCTGAAAATTAGGCACTATGTTCAATAAATTGTGACATCTGGGCAAATGCTGCTCTTTGTATCAGTTTGCCCAGGAAAGGTCCATTTGCAATCAATCTATAGTTGCCAGGGTTCAGTAGGTCCAAGTTTGTTTTCTTCAGTAATGGGTGTATGTATGATTTTTGAGTTCTTCTGGAAATATTCCGATAGTTATGTTGATAATTCTTCATACTGGAGTGGCAGCAGATGTTGTTGGAAGTATTGTCTTGAAATTTGCTGTGGACAGGGGTAAGAATAACTGCTGGCAGGCCTGCTCGCTTTGACTAGGTCCATAGATTCATCGTGTGAAATGTGTTGGAAGGAACAGAAAGGCTTAGATATAATATTATTGAATTGTTGTTTTGTACAAGAGTCGGAGCTGGTGCATTGTCTTTATGTATGAGTCCAATGTGTCTGCCATGGTCGTGTAATGATTTGCCAGTTTGTCTGTGAAATCTTGAGTAACGGGATGAGCTCCTCCTTGGCAATTTGGTTTTCGAAATTCATTGAGTATTTTATAGAATTCTTTATTTGCAGATTTAGCATTTTTAATTCTGTCTGAATAGTATCTTCACTTCAATTTTTTGCTAGCTGACTGGTATAATCCTAATTATTTGTAGGCAAAGTTTGTCTTGATTGGCTTTTATTTTGAGCCAGGAACATTGCAGCTTTCTAATTTGTTGTTTTATCTCTTTTATCTCTGTGTTTCTCCAAGATGCTTGTTTTCTTTTGTTTTGTTGTGTAGTTTGTAGTGGTACCAGGATGTCAAAAGCTTCCTGTAGCCATTCATATAGTTTTGAAACAAAAATGATTGTTTTAAGATCTCTAATGGATGTTAGTTCTATTTCTAAGTGTTCGAAATTGAGTTTGTGCCATGGTTGGTAGGTGGATGCACATAAGGTGGTTTTAGGTGCATTGTTTAGTGTTGTCTTATGTTGGAAAGCAAGCAAATGGTGGTCTGACCATATGACCGGAGTTTTTGTTTGAAAGGTAACTAGTTCTGTCTTAGCAAAAATGACATTTTGGATGTGTACAGTGACTTGTGGGGTTTTGTGAATGATTTGATTCAGGTTCAGTGCATCTAGGCCAGCTATTATTGTTTTTTGATGGGGCATATTGGGATTGTCAAACCAAATGTTGACGACACCTAGAACGCATAGGTTGGAGTGTAGTCTTACCACATTTGAAACTGTGTCTAGAAGTGTATCTGGGAATGTTGCATTGCTAGGTGGAGGTTTATAAAGGAGCAGGAAGTTACAGGAGGAAGTTGGTGTAGGATGGCATCTGGTGAAAAGGGCAATACAAAAGGGGATGATGGACGGAGCGTTTGAGCAAATCAAACACTCACCCCCAGTCAACTGATCTGGGTTTAATCCATCACCATTCTTTAGCCCACTTAGCCACCCCATTTCAGACATTTGATTTGCTCAAACGCTCCGTCCATCATCCCCTTTTGTATCGATCTGGTGAAAAGGGCCTCACAATATTTTTATGGAGTCAGCTTAGCCACCTCCTTTTTTTTGACTATACGCTTTTGGGTGATTGTTTAGAGGAACAGCTTCATGCAGGACTGGAGCCATATCATCATCTAAACATGATTCAGTTATGAATAGTATATCTGGTTTTGCGTCAGTGAGAAGGTCGTAGATGTGATGTTTGTTTTAGAGGAGAATGTGCTTTGGTGATTGCGAGACTTTGTTTTGTAGAAGAGTGAGCAGTGGTTTGTGGGCTTGCAGCAGGTATGTCCTTAGTGTTGATATTAGCTGTATGACGATATCAATCGTATAGCTCCTCTGTATCGTGTTTCTCATCCAGAAGGCTAAGAAGGTATTTTGATGGATCTGCTTGTGTAGATGGTGAAGATGGTGTTTGAGAGTAAGTTGCTGTGCTGTGTTGTTTTTGTGGTGTAACCTTGTTGTGCAGTAGACATAGAGAAGCGAAGTTGGGAGGTGTGGCACATTGCTTATTTTGTTTGTGTATGTTTAGGGCAGAAGGTGTATGTGTTAGGG
This sequence comes from Lissotriton helveticus, assembly GCF_964261635.1. Lineage (NCBI taxonomy): Eukaryota > Metazoa > Chordata > Amphibia > Caudata > Salamandridae > Lissotriton > Lissotriton helveticus. The sequence continues at coordinate 2,071,869,865 of NC_136057.1, read as the reverse complement.
TTGGTGGTGCAGCAAGGGTTGGTCATATAGTAAGGTTCTAAATTGTCCAATGGATGAGAGGTGGTTAAAAGAGAGTTGCTGTGTTGCTGTATATGTGTTAGGTGTGGTGGAAGAGAGAAAGCTTGGCAATGGCGTTTGTTCATTTGTTTAGTTTGAAGGTGTGTGTATGTTTTTAGTTTGTGATGGTAAGTATTATGAGGTGTTATGATGGAGAGATTTTGTTGTGCTGGTGTGCGTGATATGTTTTGTTTTGGAGGAGTATTGAAAGGAGGTGCTGGTGTATTTGTTTTCTGAGATGGATTTGTTTGTATAGTATTGTTTTTGAGTGGAAGTTGTAAAGTAAAGGATGTGGTGATATTTTTGTGAGTAGAGTGTATGTTGTGTGTAAGAGGGAATGAACTAGAGTTAAGAGTGTTTGTGTTAGATTTGATTGCTGCAAGAGGTAATATGTGTGGTGCAGTGGAGTATGAGTATTGAGCGGTTGTGTTATTGTGGTAGAAAGAAGACGATGGTGTTGGTTGGGGAAATGATGGACTGCTGAGCATAGGTTTGTTAGTGACAAAAAAGGGATATGTTAGGAGTAATTAGAGGAGGGAGTGTGTGTCTGGAAAGAATATAGTTAAGTATGGTGTGGATTTGGGTTGTGTTAGTGATGAGTTGGTTGGTTACTGGTATAAGACAGAGTTATGCACTGTTTGTAGGTGGTGGTGGAAATGTGCAGTAGATTGCATATATATAAATAGACAGAAGGTTGCATAGGTGTGGTTTGTGGGGTCTTGTAGTGGGTACTGAGACATTGGATTTGTCCTGGGCCAATGTGTAGTAAAGGAGTAAAGTGCATGTGCTGTGAGTATGTTATTCTGCTTGTGGATGGGGTAGGGTGGGTGCTGGTGAATTAAAATTTGGGCAGCATTTCTGACCCTAGTCCCAACCAATCTCAAACAGGCTCAAACAGGCAATTGCCTTTGCTCTCTCTGCCCTTAACCTCTGCGACTAGGTTGAGATGCCTTGGATCCCCACCTCATATAGTCTTAGTCATCAGGTGACCCCATTGGACCAATGAGAACCCTAGCCCTAACCCTGACCAATCACAACACTAGACCTAGGCCCTAGAACCAATAGGACACCAGCCTCTTACAGCCAAGCACAACCCTAGTCTCAGCAGCCAGTCAGGTAGGAAACCCTATGTCCGACGTCCAATAGAAACTCTAACCCTAGTCACAACCCTAGTCCTGGCAGCCAAGTAGGCAGGAAACAATAAGCCCTAGGTCCAATAGAAAATCTAACCCCAACCCTATTCACCACCCTAGTGCCAGCTGCCAAACAGGCAGGAAACCATAAGCCCTACATCCAATAGCAAGGCTAACCCCAGCCCTACTCACAACCTTAGTCCCAGCTGCCAATCATGCAGGAAACCCTAAACCCTAAGTCCAATAGAAAGCCCAGCAACTTTCTTCACTTACAACCAGTTGTTACCAGGGCTATGCCCTGGTCCAACTAGAACAAGTCCATGCCAACCTTTGACAGGCATACCGAGTCTTCCTCAAAATACCCCTTGGTGTTGGAATCTATTAGTCAGTGTCTTATAAAGCCAAAACTCATCTGCTCTATGAAATTGCCCATGGTGCTGTTTACCCTTCTGCAGGAATGTTTGATGGCCTCTCCCGACCTGGCCCTGTGGCAGACTTTCCGTGGGGTGATTTCTGACCACCATAACTTGCATTGGCCCATGCATTTGCTAGTCTCGCCCATCGTGGGTTTTGAACTGTTCAAAAAGAATCTAGCAATAGGAAGGACAAATGCAAGACTCAAATGTGAACAGACTCCCCAAGAGTAGAAGGCAAAGCAATGAAAATTGCAATTCACATATAAGGCAACGCGATGAGCTCTTGAAATATGTGACCACTGAACATTTTGCACCCAGTAGAGTTAAAAATGAAGTTCATATAGCTTATGGCCTCCATAAAGATGATAATTTTATTACTCACAAACCCTCTCCTCAGGAGCCCACACTGGTACATTTATAAGGCTAACTAGGCACAGAAACCAGGGCCTGCTCCTCCATTTTAGCCGAGGAGTGTCGACCCACTCACGTGACCCCCCCCAACGCCCCAGTGATAAAAAATAAAACGGGTCCTGCTGAGTGAGCAGGGAGGAGTGGTGGGCAGAAGGATGCATTTGCACTTGTTTAAAGTGCACATGTGTCTTTGGCCAGCCACACATGCGCACTTTAAACCTCTTAACCGAGCTGTCTGAAGACAGCGGGGTTGAGAGCAAGTGCAGGCATCCAGTGCCTTCGGGAGTGCCGAGAGAGACTGCTCCACCAACCAATAAGGCCACTGATTAGCACGTGAGCAGGCCTGCATTGGTCGAAGGAGTTTGCTGGGACCTGCACTGCAGTCCCAACAGACGAAGTCAGAGAGAGGAGGATGTCGTCAGCACCCGTTAAGAGATTTTCTTTATTTTCTTTTTGTTTACCCGCCTCCCCCTTCAGTAGATGCTAGCCTCCACTAAGGAAGAAAAAAGATTCTTACGTAATAAAATATCTATAGTATCAGATCTTGGAATGTGGCAGGAATCACAAAGACGACAAGTGACTCAGAATTGCTGAAATTTATTTCAATAATTTAATCATGACATTTCAATATGCACGAGAAATAATAACAGGCTACCTTGATTTTATGAAAAGTGGATCACTAGCTGCAGATGCATGAAACACAAAGGGGGTGGCAAATATCTTGAAAGTTGATATTTACCATACAGCAACAAACAAAGAAACACATCTCTGAAATGTAAATGTTGGACATATTTGATATCTCCATACTGCGACTCATAATCATTTACACATAAACTAGTTGGGTGTCTGAATTTGAAAAATATTTTAAACAATAGTGAACAGATTAAACATCCTAGATTAATAGCAAAGAAATCATTTCTAATTATTAGGGGAAACGTTATTGCACAGTTGGGCAAAATACAATCTTTGGCAGTAGGGCGAGTTAAAAAGGCATTCATGGGCCCCATGTATGAACCGAAAGTGGCAAAGAACTTGCCCCTTAGTATCTATGCCTAAACCAAGGAAGATACATGAGTTAGGAGGTTTAACATTTTTTTCCCAAATATGATGCTTTCATCCATATGTAATTCGAGACGAGCAAATTCATACTAAACTTCTTTGTGCTACGAACAGTAGAATGGATCTGTTATGAGAAGCTTCCCGTTCCAATGAAGCGTTGGGAATGATCATAAACCAATCCCGTTTGCGATAACAGAGTACAGGGCCGGTAGCTTCTCTCCAGTAATCAGCCTCAACAATGAATGAATCAACTAAAGGTTCGGTGAGGAGCTGTCCCAACGTGCAAAGTATGTAAATGGCTGCAGGATGAAGATGTATGGGCTTGGAAATAATCAGAGTCACTTTGTGCATGGAGCTGGGAATAAAAATGTAGAATGTATAAGGAAGAAATGAAGGGCCCAATTTACAGAACAATTTTGCAGGTGCAAAGCCTGTAATTTGAAAACTTACAAAGTTTGCAACCATAAAAATGTGTTTTGAAATGTACAGAACCCATTTTTCAAATGTGTAAAGACTCATTATATGGGTCGGTAAAAATCAGTACTCCCTCCTATTTGAGAGGGCTGTATCTCGGTAGGAAATATTAAAACAGCAGGTTCACAATACACTAGTTTGCCATTATGCTTTGTGCTCCCTTGCCAAACAGAACATCTATGCGGTGGATAGGCTCTGAGCTCTGCTCTCCTAAGAGGTTTCTTCAGCTCAGAATTCGAAGCACTTTCATTTAAAGGTATTTATATGAGTTTCAATGTACGGAAAGGAGTTAGGTTCATACAGAATTCTTTGAAAGATACCAGCAGTTGAGTATTTTAGTCCCGGGTAAATAACTTTTTGTTTTCCCAAAATTAGATCTTTCACAGATTCACATTCTTGAATTCTCACTATCCAGCCTCTTAAAGAGGATATCAGAAGCTGTATTTGTGGCTCACTTTAATTGGTTAATTGAAAAGGTTCTGTGACATGAGTACTTTGGTCTTTCTTGGTCAGTTTCAAACAGTGTCTATAATATAATATTTCAAAACAAACAAGCAACACTTTCAGAAAAATTATATCTTCTGGAGAACAGAACCTAGTGCGTCACTAGGATTAAATCCACAACAATGACCTTCTATCTTGCGGCTAGGTAGGAGCCCGGCCCTTAGCTATTACCTGCCAAATTTGAGGCAACCTCTTATATTGTCATGTTGTTTTTCATTGGCAAAATAAATCATTTACTCTTACCAGCAAAATACACATGGGGCATATTCTCAAGGACTTATCGCCGAGTTATCGGCACTTTATCGCAGCCAAAGTCGTGATAAATTCATCACCCCATGCACAAGCTGGTGATAACAGCCAATATCACCAGTTTACCTGCGATAGCAGCCACAGATGACCCCGGCAACCATCGCTAATGGGATGCAGAGTAGGCGTTCCTGTGAAAAAAAACGCGACAACACCACTCCCCAACATTCTCAATGGCCAGCCAGATCGGCGATAAGATCACAAAGCAGGCAATAAGGCGCGTTAGCTGCAGGAAACTAACACCTGCTCCTACCTGGTGCAAAGTCAGACCACAGCCTGCACCACAAAAGGGAGCCCAGCCCAAAGCCACACCCGAAGAACAACAGATGCCATGGAGCCACTGATTATGCAGGGCGGATGCCCAAGAGGGCAACAACACCCACTGCCACCACCCCCCGGACCACCCCCTCACTGGGCCCCACCCCGGGCACACCCCACCGCCACCGGACCAAGACACTGTACATCAATGGCCTAAAAACAAGGAAAAAAGCACCCACCTGATGTCGCACAATTGCATCATGCAACACACATGTGAGTACAGAAATCCTGAGTCATTAATGCACCATTAAAATACCAAACAAAATGTCACATACTAACTCATCTCCAAACAACTATTGTGAAGAGTCATGGCGGGGCATCCCTGGACAATCGGTGAGTCACAGCCTGCAGGACAATATCCAAGATAAGAAGGTGTATCAGGCACTCAGCAAAGGACAGAGAGAGAGTGAAAGAGAGAGACTAAACAAGGAGCGCAATGCCAATCGTGCACTTTGCTCATGCAAACATGCCAACAGATGTGTGTGTCTCGAAACTCATGCACCCCAAATCACAGGCCTGGCATCAAAGTCAGCGTGAAGGCCACATCACATCTCCAAAATGCAAGCAGTAGTCAGACTAAAATTAGGAATGAAAGCTCCTTTGTCCCTACACACAAGGCGAAAGGCCAACCGACCCTCCGACCTCGGTCCTGAATGTGGCTGGCACACCCTGCGTGAGATACCAAAACAGCCTCCGACGACTCCCACACCACGAACAGTGCTAATGAAAAACCAACAAGCCCACACCCCACTCACACTTGTCACAGTACGACCCACACTAGCAAGGGATGCCCTTGAGACGTTGGCCAAACACTACTCATACGTCCAAACATTGCACACAGATACGACTCATTGCCCAGACCTGTGGCATATTGTCCACAGAACTGCTGCTGGTCTGAGGAGTGCTGGTGCTACGAGACCAACAACCGCAATGGCAGGCATTCCCGGGCACATGCACAACCCCTGTCAAGTGGAACTGTACCGGGCACGAATGCTGCATCTGTTGGGATCACTGCCAATGGCAGTGTGCGAATCAGTTACCGTCAGAGTTTCTGTCTTGCCTACGTCACCTGCGTCCAGCCCTGGTTCCTTTATAAAATATAAATATATTTTTATTACGGATTTTACCCTCTTTTTTACCCTTGCAGGGCATAGTACAATCTTAAACAAGAAATGACATACATATAAATGATAACCAATAAATCATGTTATAAATTACATTATGACATGTAAAAAGAATAACTTTGAGACACAGCATAACAAGTCCTTGTGCATCCTAAGAGAAGACAAAGACAAAGAGAAGAATCGTAAACACAAAAGAGAGGGGGTTTATAAATAAGAAATAACAAATTGATAGGGGAACATGCCTACGTACTAATCTCCTATCTGTCTTTCCAATTATTCAGGGGTTCCCATATTTGCAAGCCAAGTCTTCTTCCCCTTCTACCCTCCCTTGCATATATCTCCCTCTCTAGGTTATAGATGGAGAGAAGTCTGGCCAGCCATTGGTGAAATGTAGGGGGCATTGGATCCAGCCATGCTGAGGCAACACAGAGACGTAACACTGCCATTGCGACAAATATAAAGTAACGTTCTGGGTTAGCAGTACCTTCCCCATCTACTCCTTAGATAACCCTTGATGGTGTAAGAGCATTGTTAACTCCCAGGGATCTTTCAAAGAAGGATTCTATTGCCTTGTGCAATGGCTGTAGGCTAGGGCAGGTAGCAAAGATGTGTACTATCCCAGCGTCTGTGCTACTACACCGAGGGCATGTAGTTCCAGATATGGCACCCCATTGTGCGATCCTAGCAGGCGTGTAGTATAGTGAATAAATAGTTTTGTAGTGTTGTGCCTATAGTGCAGCAGAACAGAGAATATTCCTTTCCAGTTGTAATGAGAGATGAAAACTGTCCTGCCCAACACTAAGTCTCTCGACCCACTTGTTTTCGTATTTTCCTAAATCGTCCTCTTTACTTGCTATTAGTTCTGAATATATTCGTTTAATTGTGCAGTTCCCTCTGCCTGCGAATAATTCCATGATTGGATTTTTGCCAAAACCAGCAGGGCCCCCTTTTTTAGACATCAAAAAGCTCCTGACTTGCAAATATTTAAAAAACTCTTTGTCTCAACACCATACGACTGCTGAATGTCCGAGAACTGACAGATTCCATGCGGGCCCATGAGGTCCCCGATTTTCACCACTCCGTGCCGCCCCCAATCTAAAAAGACAGAGTCTGCGAAGATTTCTGTAGGAAGGGAATTGTTTCCATACAGTCGTGTATACGCATTGTATCTCCCAAGTCCACACTTGTTCCTAAATGCTGCCCATATTTTATATGCAGCCATCAGGGTCTTACATTTGGTTCTCTTGAAATAGCTAGGGTCTGTGTATTTCAGAAAAGCATTGAGTGCCTCCCCTCTAGCAGTAATGAGTATATAGTAGTAGAACCTGAAGTGTCCTCTGCTTCTGATGAACCTCCCTCTATAAGCCCAGACATATATTGCAAGGCTGCTGCCCAGTGGTACATTTTAAAATCGGGGACAGCCCAACCACCTCGGTCTCTAGGAAGTGACATATACCGTAGAGCACGCCTCGTCTTGCCATTTGCCCATATGAATCTATTTGTCATCTGTTCTAATGTAGTGTACCACCTTGCCTCAAAAGTTAGTGGGATTGCCCTGAATATGTATAGAAACTTTGGCAGCAGGGTCATTTTTAGCCCGTCCCACTATAGAGAGGTGAAGGTTGTGCAGTCTATCAAGGTCTTTTTTTGCTTTGTTGATTATCGGCTCAATATTCCTAGCCACTACATTATCCAAATATGCTGATATATTTATCCCCAGATATACTCCCGAGTCCACTACGTGGGTGTCAGCGCAAACCACCTTTTTGTTTTTAATTATTTGTGTTTTAGGTCCATTAAGGGCATATCCAGAGACTCGGCCAAACTCTACCGCCTATCCCTCGATTTCCCTTATAGCCTCTGTAGGGGCCGGAGTGATGATCACTACGTCGTCAGCATACACGAGTACTTTACTTTCACCACCCATGGTCTTTACAGGTAGGATGCTCCTATAAGCTTCAAGTCTACGCAGCAGGGGGTCCATATACAGCGCAAATAGCAGTGGGGAACACGGGCAGCCCTGCCTCGTGCCTCGCTTAATTTCTAAAGTCTTCGTGTATTCAGCATTTACATGGACTCGCGCTGTGGGCTCTAAATATAACACCTGTATGGCCTTTATGTAATCATTGCCGATACCTGCCCATCTTAGTGAAGACCAAAGATAGTCCCAGGAGACCCGGTCGAATGCTTTCTCATCATCCAGCAGCATGACAGACCTCGTATCTCCTGAGACCTCTGAGGCATCAAATAAGGTGATGACTCTATGAATGTGTTGTGTCGTCCCTCTTCCTTGAATTAATCCATGCTGTGTTTTGCTAACTAGCGTGCCGATCACCTTTGAAAGCCTAGAGGCCAGAACTTTAGAAAAGATCTTTGCATCTGCATTCAATAATGTTATTGGGCTATAAGACCCAGGGTCTGTCGTTGGTTTCCCTTTTTTAAGAATGATATGGATTTCGGCACCCGCCCAAGACTTTGGAGTAGAACAGCCCCTTTGTGCCTGCTTTAATGTTTCAATCAGATCCTTAGAGATTTCTGCCTGGAAGGTTTTATAGAACTCAATGGGAATTTGGTCCAGATCTGCGGCTTTACCTGCTGGCAAGCTCGCCAGGGCGGCCATGATTTCTGCCTCCACCATATGTGAGTCAAGCTCTTCTCTGCACTCCTGCGTAAGAAATGGGGGAGTTATATCCGCCAGGTAAGCTTGGATTTGCAAGGGGTCCCTTGTTTGTTCTTCACTATATAATTTGGTGTAAAATTGTCTGAACACCTCGCAGATCCCACATTATCAAGTGTCCAGTACTATCCAAAATTCCCTTGATCTCGCCCAGCGCAGCCTTTTGCCTTGTTCGAACTGCTAAGGTGTGGCCGACCCGTTCACTACATTCATGGCAGTGCTCCTTCCTTGCTATGTACGCGGTTGCTGCCTTAGCAATATTTTCCTCTGCCGCCGACTTTGCCCTCGCCAACTTGATCAGAGTTTCATCTAGGGGCGCGCCTGCTGAGGACAATGCTGCCAACTCCTCCTCAAGGTCCACTAAAGTTTTAGTCAACTCTATTGACCTTGTCTGCTCCTGCCTATGTCTAAATAGGCTAAAACTCAAGGTTTCGCCACGGACTCCTGCCTTAAAAGCGTCCCAATTAAAACCTGAGGCAGTACTGCCCCTATTAATATCCCAGTAACTTTTAATCCATTTTTTCATATGGAGGACATAGCTACTGTCTTTTAAGAGTCCACGCTCAAAAGTCCACTTGCGCGTAGACCTAGTTCTTATTGCAGAATCTAAGGAGAAAACTAAAGGGTTGTGGTCTGATGTGATACGGGGCAGTTTTTCTATCTGAGAGTTTGCTACCAACCTATTAGAGATCAAAAAATAATCTAATCTAACGCAGATTTTATGGGGAGCCGAAAAGTAGGTTGTCCCGTCATCTTGCGGCTTAAGTTTGCACCATGCATTTACTAATGCATTATTTCTTGCCAGGCTTAAAATTGCCTGACAGACCTTTTTCTTGCACCCCTGATATTTGTCTGTCGGCTCCAAGCCGAGACCACCTATACCATTAATGTTAAAATCACTAAGGGGGCCCATGCCGATAGCTCTAAGTCTAAAAAGGAGAAAATCTCAGGATCATCCTCCGTAGAGCAGTAGATCGATCCTAGCGTGACCCACCCACCATTAATCATGCATTCTATTAAGACCCACCTTCCCCGCAGGTCCTCAAGTTTCTTCCTAACTGGGACATGCTTGTCTTTGGAGAGTATTGCCACTCCTCTAGTTTTGGTCCCTTGCTTTGAATGAGCCAGAACGTGGTGATAGCCTAATTGCTCCAGCAGAAACCCCATGTTTCCTTCAATGTGTGTCTCCTGTAGGCAAATAAAGTCAGTCCTCCAGGCTCTCAGCATCGCTGCCACTCGCTACCTTTTAATTCGATCAGTCAATCCGCACACGTTAATAGTATTTATTTGAGTATTCATCAAGCTACATCTGGGGATTGTCCTAACCATTCCTTCCATCCAGCATTGCTCAGATTTCTACTATTGCCTTCCATGCCTACAGTATCCCCTGCTACCTCCTTGATCTGTATGTTCCTTAGTGTGTCGTGTCTGTATGCAGACAACTGCCCTACTGTGCTGTGCCCTGCGATCCTCTCCCTCCCCAACCCCCACCTAGCCCCCCTCCCTCAGAAGCCCCCCCTTTACAGGCAAATAGGTCAACCATGACCTATGTGCAGCAGCTGAATGCCCGCAGGATGTCGCACCCTCCCCCCCTCCTCTTTATATACAGCCCTGGTTCCACTGTCGATCATGCACATTTGAGTGCCCCATTGAGGTCTGCCTATCCAACGCAACAGTAGCTGAATTGGATTATGACCTGACAGTGTGCCCCCTGTTGGCCCACGAACAGGAGTGCCACCAGGATAGCCGTCCATGTGATGCACTGATCTTTGGCGTATGTGCTGGCAGTTGTGCATGAGAGTTCGCATTCCTCGTGTGCAATTACTGTGTTACTCTGCATCGGAAAAAGCTGAAAAAAGTCAGAGAATGATGTGATTTAAGTAATTTAGGTATTAAATTACTACCTTTCTTCAGGACCTCACTTTTGCTCCTTCCTGGTATCTCGGGTGTTTCCTTGATCCTTACTAAATATTTCACTCTTTCTAAACAGTCTTAATCATGTAGGGATTTTTATATCTGTGCACAAACTGGATCACATGCACTATCCGGTATGTACAGAGGTATCATAATGAGGAAACTTAGAATTATCTCACCATTCAATAAGTCTATGGGAATAGCATCCATTTTACTGGTACTGTTATCACCTCCTTTTCACTGCTTCAATTAAATTGATATAGCGGTACACTATGACCTGTGTTCTCATCCCTGTCAAAGAACCTTTTAATCTTTGGAAATTTTCCTTCTAAATCTTTTTAAAAAATTAGACTTCCCTTTAGTCACCTCAACACACATTAATTAACACTCACTGAATCCTTAAGCACCCTATTTTTCACTCTATTTTCTGGGGTCAATTGTTCTAAATGTATATTATTTCTGACAATGTACCCTGCTTTTCTTACAGCCTTGAGAAAGCCCTGGCGCTATTCGCCACATAGGGTGAAACACGTGTCGGCTGTTCTGTTCTTTGTTCAATAAAACTTTGAACCTCTGGTGTCACATGTGATGTAGAACACCACTTCTAGGCTGCTAACAATTTGGTCATTCCTACATACACCCCTAATCAATACAGGGACGTGTGCCTACGTTGAGGGGTTGCGAGATTGTCGTTAATGTGCAATGAGGCCACAGCTAGTACTCACCTTCACAGATATCCAACTGGGTGGAACATGCACTTTGATGTAATATACAATGGTGTACCTTCTTGTGCAATCATTGTTCATACATACATACATATGTTCACACTTGAGTGCACATAGTCATGACACATCTGTGTGATTCCGAATGTTTTATTCACATTCTGGTGCATTCCGGAGCTGGAGCTGTACATGGCCATGCCAAGCCCACATTATATGGGAGCCCAGTGTTGGGCCAATGAGAGTCCTCTGGAGATTGGTAAGTGAATTGGGAGAGGGAGAGTGCAGTCTGCTGCAGGATTGTTGTGTTATTGTCAACCAGAAGATATGCCAGTCCATGTCGGAGTCCAGGTGTATGTCGCAGAGTGTTCTGGGGGTCAGTGGGAGGTGTTGTCCCAGGGCATGATGCATAGGGCAGATCAAGGCAGGGACAGGTCACATGGCGGGGATGGATGCTACTACCTCCTTCCTCACATTGTATTTACCATCTACATCTTAGTCCTCTGATACTTCCTCAGTGTCTGGTGTGTCCGCTGTGTGTGGTGGGGTAATGGATGAATCATTGAGTGCCACTCACAGATCAGGGTTTGGAGAGGTGTGTTTCGCATTTCCCGTTACAGTCATCTGGGACCGGCTCGCTGGCAGCAATGGCAGGACGATGAACTGCAAGCATGGAAGATCCCAGCTACATATCGCTGGTGTTCAGCCATGGCAGCCATACTTCCAGCCTGCATCTGCTCCATGGTCTCAATTGTCCTGTGCATCTGTGCCAACTCTGTGCTGTCATCACTGGTTCTTGCCTGACTTGACAGTTCTTGTGTTCAAGAGATGGCCCCAGCGATGTCAGCCAAGGATTGTCGTGGAGCATGGTGTGGACAGTGTGCTTCCATTAGGGACTGTAAGTGGTCCCTGATGGGAGTCAGACACCGATGTATTGCATCGAGTTTGGCTGCCACAGGCTCGAAACCCACCGGCAGCTGATCAGCCAACTCCACCTGGCAACACAACACACGACGTTGGAATTCCATGTGTTGTTTGTGGGGATCCTGGGAGACAGCTGTGGTGTTGTGTGTTTCCTGCTGTGTAGTGTGTGCAGGTGGTGGGGTCACCTCGAGGCAGCGGGGCTGCCCTGCTCCTGGGGGTGGGGTGTGGAGGCTGTCCGTTAGCCATTGGAGGGTGTTTGAGCATATGGGCAGGTTGTCCTCTTCATCATCACTTATGGGATTTGTAGTCTGCTCTGCAGTAAGTGTTGTTTGTCCCCCTGCAATGTTAAGGGGAGATGCATGTTAACAGAGGTTTCCATGTATGCTAACACTTTGCAGATGTTTACATGCAGACTGAATGACAATGCACATTGTGACTGTTTTGGTGGAGCTGGCTATTTGATGGCAGACAGTGTTTTTTTAGTACATGATGGGTGTGTGGTAGTACCCGTACAGTGTCATCACACAGTGTCAGGCAATGCCAGATGTGAGTGGCCAGTTACTAGGCACAAGCGGAACCTGTTGTGTCCTCTGTCCTGTGGTGTAGGTGTTGCACTTTGTCCCGCATTGCCGTCATTGGTGATGTTTTGTGGTTGCTATGTGTGTGCTGCATTGAGGGGGAGTCGACCCTGCAGCTCTGAATTCGTGGAGCCATGTCCCTTTGAGGGGTTGTGCCTTTGAAATATGTGCTTTTCAGGGGCTGGGGTTATTGCTACTTGGGTCATTTGTGCTCTTGCACAGATTTTGTGGCCTTGTGCATTGTTTGTCTGCTGCGAGTATTGGATGGCATGGGTTGTAAGTGCACGTGGATGTGTCAGAGTGCGACCTGCTCCTTTACGGACGTGATCCACACTGGGCCACCTCCATGTCAATTCGTGCACAATGTCTTTTATTTAGGCTGCTGCCATGCTATCGGTCATGCAGTGTCACGTGCTCAGTCAGTGTGGCTCACACAGCCGCAGCTTTTCTGGTTTCATCACATGTGCATGGGTTGATTGTGTTGTTGGTTATTCAGAGGTGGCCGATATGTGCACATTGTGGACAGGGGCCTACTTGGTGTTTGTATGTGTGCTGCAGTGTGCCAAGGGCATCGGGGACATGTTCCACTGTCTTGTGCGTGTGCGGTTTGCTACACATGGTTGTGCATGTGTGCCATTGTGCCCATCTCCCCCGCCCCCTTAGTCCCTGGTCGTCACTCACCCTGTTGGGTCGGGTTGTATCCTGCTCTATCCAGTCCCCAACTCCTGCCACTGTCTCCACACTGATGACTGTGGCCACCATTTCCTCCAGCTCATCCAGCTCCTCCTGTGGCGCAGGACTCCCAACTCCAGTCGCCATTGCTGCCTTCCTGTTGGCGGCGAGTTTCTGTTTTGTCTGGCTTTGCACATCATGCAGCGCCACTTGATCTCGTCCATTGTCCTCCTTGCCACTCTGACTAAATTGACATTGGTGACGATGGTCTGCCATATTTCCGTTTGGGTTGCCAATGCCGCAGTGGAGGTGACGAGCAGTTGTTTGTAGTGTCCTATCTCCTCCGTGACAATGATCCGGTCTTCCTGCAGACTGAGCCCCTTCTTCCTCTTCTCCTTGTCCTTCCCCGAACACGGGGTTCCATGTTGGTCCTCCTTGGGGATTGTGGGGTTCGGCTTCTCCTCTGTAAATGTAAATGTAGTTGAGCTTATATAGCGCACAGCTACCCGCAGTGGGTGTCCCGGCGCTTGCTTAGGGAACCCTTCCTGGTATTCCCCTGTGAGATAGCAGGGTATCCACAAGGTGAAAGTCAGGCATCCCGCCGCAAGGGGCCGTTGTGGAGATTAAGCAAGCTATTGCCCAGAGTCGCAGAGTGTGAACCCGTGAGTAGAGGAGGCACCGGAGCGAGAATTATCGAGTCCGTGAAATTTTTTGCCCAAGACCCGCCGAGGCTGGGAATTGAACCCTGGTCCAGGACCGATCTCAGCTTCCGGGTCTGCTGCCTCTAACCCCTGAGCCACACTTCTCCACACGAACTCTGAACTCGGTCCGGGTGCATCCATGGTGCTATGCAGTTTGAATTGGTTTTGGTGTGTTTTTTTGTTTTGGCTTTTGTTACAAAGACGCTTGGAACAGGTAGGTGAAATTAAGTCTTTTTATTCTGTCCTCCACTGTAGCCTCTAACGCTCAGCGCACAGGTGAAGCGACCAACAACTCTGCCAGTCAGGCTGCTCTCTCAACATTCCAAGGCAGCTTCTGGCTCAACTGTCGGAACATTACAAAGGGCATAAGGAGGGAGGGGGGCAGAGAGAGAGGGAGAGACCATAACATGTATGTAAAAATACCATACGCAAACTTAGTCTTATAACAGCTTTCATAGTGCATTCTGTAGTAGGGGATCTCTGTGTATAGTCATAATCTAGTGAATAGTCCCGCCCATGTGCGTGGACCCCGGAGCAATCAAAAATAATCTCTTAAGGTGTCGAAAAATGCAGAACTGCACAGACACTTAAGAGAGAATTTAAAGACAGATAATGCAGCCTATATCCACAGGCTACACTGTCCAGTACTTCAACTAGAAATTCCACCAAAATCCACAAACAGCAAAGCCTGTCCAGATTTCCCTTGCTTTAACAGCAAAACCCCTCTGGAATGATAGAGAGAAAGACCTGGACAGACAAGCCTCATAGGCTGCCATTATGTGGCTCAAAACAGGATACTGTGCCTTTAAGAGAACCTTCCAGAACTTCACAGTATCCCAGAATGCACTGCAGGTCACTTTTACTTTCAGTTCTTTTTTCCGGCTCCTGCTAGCAGGACCCTGGAGCATTGAGCTCTCCCTTTTGGGATTTGTTTTTGTGATTTTCTCACTTTTTCAAGTGTTTTTTGGTACTTTGTTCAAAGTACTTTGGTTATTTCTTCTTTGGTGTGCTTTTGGGGCAGTCTTTTTGTCGAATATGCCAGCATTATTTGACAAATGCCCGTAGTGTTCCAGGAAGAAGGCCAAGACTGACCGACATGAAGTGTGTATCCTCTGCCTTCCCTCCTCTCATAAACCTGATGAGTGTGAGATTTGCCAGGGATTTACCACCAGGACCCTGAGAGACAGAAAGAAGATCAGGCTCCAAGGCATGGAGGAGAGAAGACTGCAAGCACGAGGTGGGTCTGGGCAGGTTCCATCTGCCAGTGCTGAGGCCTCTGGGGGGCTCCACAGAGGCAGGAAGTCCAGCAAGCATCCCCATTCTCCGTCGGCGTCGATTGCACCGACTACGGCGTCGAGAGGGATGACTACAGTCTGTTCCCCGTCTCCCTAGGGCTCTGGGTCAAAGCGGCGCCGACGTTCGACGTCGAGGGATCTGAACAGACCGTCGTCGAGATCACCGGTGACGGTTTCGTCGGCGGCATCGAGGACTCGATGTTGATGGGTGGCCCGGCGTCGGCGCTCGCCGTCGTGGCGACACCGCCGTTCGCCTTCGGCGAAAAGGAGAAGGTCGTCGTCGAGGGGATCCTCGGCGTCGACGGGGCGATCGCCGTCGAGGCGCAAGAGATCGCCGCCGAGGCACAAGAGATCGCCGTCGAGGAAGAGATCGCCGTCGAGGCACAGGAAGCCATCGAGGCGAAGGCGATCAACGTTGAGGTGATGGAGGTCGCTGTCTAGGCGGAAGCGTTCGCCGTCGAGGGACAGGCGTTCGCCGTTGAGGAAGCGCAGTTCGACGTTGAGGGGCCGACGCTCGCCATCGGGTCGCCGTTCTTCGACGCAGTAACAGCGCAGAAGGAGTTTGGACGCCAGGAGTCAGTCTGGCAGGCGTCAAGTGCCTAGGAGAGACTCTCC
The DNA here is from genome assembly GCF_964261635.1 of Lissotriton helveticus. Classification (NCBI taxonomy): domain Eukaryota; kingdom Metazoa; phylum Chordata; class Amphibia; order Caudata; family Salamandridae; genus Lissotriton; species Lissotriton helveticus. The sequence goes on along the minus strand of NC_136057.1, from coordinate 2,071,853,968 downwards.
CACATCCCAGCCTGATAGGGAGGGCGGGTCACCGGGCTCGGTGTACTCCGGTGTGTATACCCCTCCTAAGCCGGGGACAGTGACGCCTCCTCCTCCACCTCCTTTGCCGAGAGGACTTCCTCCGCGGGTCCCTACCCCGCCTCCTCTTCCACCTCTACCACCTTGGCCTCAGCCCCAGCCTCAGCCTCAACCTCAGCTGCCGGTTGACAAGCCTCCCCCTCTTCCTCCGAGGTCGGTTTCCCTGCCCAGGTACCCGACTCCTCCGAAGGGGACCCCTCGGCCGAGGGGCCCACCCAATCCACAGTCTCCTGTCCCAGTGGAACCAGCAGGGCGACGAAAGCCACGGAAGTTGCGATCCCGCTCCGGACGGAGAGGGAGGTCGCGCAGTCGTCACAGATCCTCGACGAGGTCAGGACGGCGCCACAGGAGGCGCGGATCAAGGTCCCGCACAGGCTCTTCCAGGACAAGGTCCTACTCCCCGACCTTGTCAGACTCCCCGGGGACTAGGGTGTCTCCCGTGGATGACATCAGCACGTTCCAGGATGTTCTCCTGAGGGGTGCAGCGAAATTAGGAATCACGGTGACGGCTCCCACACCTACGACGTCCGTGATCTTTGAGACACTTCACAAGAAACATTTGTCTCGCCCTCTATTACCGCTCGTGCCAGACTTGGTAGAGCCAGCGGAGGAGCTGTTCCTTATGCCTGCAGTGACTAGAGCTGCTCCATCCCGTCTGCTGAAGAAGTAGAGGGCTCCAGATTCCGACCCGGCTTTTCTAAGGACTGACCCTGTTCCGGACTCTGTTATAGTGACGGCAGCCAGAAAACAATATTCTACCTCTCCGTCTTCTACCGTGCATCCGGATAAGAAGAGCCGATGGATCGACTCTAATGGCAGGAAGGCCTGTGGGACGGCGGCTACGGCCATGAAGACCGCTAGCGATACGACTCTGCTGGGACGGTATGATCGTTCCCTGTGGGAATCTCTCCAGCAGTTCACGGAACTCCTGCCACGAGACAAGAGGGAGGAATTCCTAGAAATCCTGAAGGAAGGGATGCTGGTTTTGAACCAGGTTATCAGCGCGGCGGCGGATGGTTCCCTGTTGGCGGCCCATGGTTACTGTCATGGGATCAACCAGCGACGCCATGCTTGGCTCAGGCTCACATCACTCAAGCCGGATGCCCAGCAGCGATTCTGCCCTTCTCGGGGGAGACCCTGTTCGGAAAACATGCGGATGATGAGATGGCTCGCATGAAGGCGGAAGCAGAGACTCTGACGGCTGTGGGCTTGGAGAATCCCAAAGAAAAGAAAGCCTACCGCCCGTTCCAGAGACGGTTCGGGGCGCAGGGCCGAGGGCGAGGACAGGCTTCGGGACAGCATCAGCAACAACAGCAGCAGTTCCGGAGGCCCTTCCAGAAACACCAGAAGGGTAGAGGAGGTCAGCAGTCCTCTACAGTGAACAAGGACACGGCCGGGTCTCGACCCTGAGCTGTTACTTCCCCTACATCCGTTACCCGCTCCGGTGGGAGGAAGCGTCCAATTTTTTCTGGCAGAGTGGAGAAAAATTACTCAGGACAAGTGGGTGCTGAATAGTGTTTGCAATGGATACAGTCTTCGGTCACCAGCCCGCCTCCATCGATTCCTCCGGTCAGCTCGCAGTTTCAGCTGCGCGAGCTCCAGGCGGAGGCCGATATCCTGTTGAGGAAAAGGGCGATAGAAGACGTACCTCTGTCTCAAAGAGGAAGAGGTCTGTACTCCCGGTTCTTTCTGGTCCGCAAGGAGGACAAGAACGAGTTCAGGCCCATTCTGGATTTGCGACAAGCAAACAAGTGGATTCGCAGAGAGAAGTTTCGCATGCTGTCGTTGCATCAGATTTATCCTCAGCTGCAACAGGGAGACTGGCTGTGTGCCATAGATCTACAGGATGCATACTTCCATGTGCCCATTGCACACAAACACAGGAAGTTCCTGCGATTCCAAGTCGGCGCCAATCATTATCAGTACACAGTACTGCCATTCGGACTGAAGTCTGCGCCCAGGACGTTCTCGAAGTGCATGGCAGTGGTAGCCGCACACCTAAGGAAGAACAAGGTGTTTCTCTACCCGTACCTGAACGATTGGTTGATCAAGGCTTCCTCCTTCTCGGAAGCTCAGGCGCACTTCCGGAAGACGTGGGTTATCTTGAACAAGCTGGGGTTGCACATCAACATGTCCAAGTCTGTCCCGACTCCGGTCCAGTGCATACAGTACTTGGGAGCCTCCATCAATACGCTGTCAGCAAGCGTGTCTCCTTCGGAGGACATACAATTATCACTCCTTCGGAAGGCTCAGGCTCTTATGACCGCTCCATCTACAACAGTGAGGATGGTGTCTTCTCTACTGGGGTCGATGGCCTCTTGTATCTTCCTCACGCCACACGCACGGCTGCACATGAGACCATTGCAGGAGTGCTTGGAGGATCAGTGGGATCAGAGGAAAGGATCTTGGGACGACAAGATACGACTGTCTCTGCATGCTCTTCAGTCTCTGAAGTGGTGGTGTTCAGCGGAGAATCTCCTGAGAGGGGTTCCCTTCCACAAGGACATTCCCACGCAGACTATTGTGACGGATGCGTCTCTCCACGGCTGGGGGGCGCACTCCGGGGACCTACAGATTCAAGGGACGTGGTCCCAGATGGAGCCACGTACCACATAAATTTCCTGGAACTCAGAGCTGTTCACTTGGCACTGAAGGCCTTTCTTCCGTCCTTCCGGACAACTCTTTGCTTGTTCAGACAGACAATACGACCACGATGTATTACCTCAACAAGCAGGGGGGGTCAAGATCGCACACTCTGTCGCAGGAGGCGCAGGCGATCTGGCACTGGCTTCTGGCCAGAGGACTGACGATAACGGCCACCCATCTTCCAGGTGTGCAGAATGTTCAGGCAGACGCACTGAGCAGACTGATTCAGGAAAACCACGAATGGGTCATAAACGACGAAGTACTAGGAGAAGTCTTCGCAAGGTGGGGGACTCCAGACGTAGATCTGTTCGCCACCGCCGAAAACAGCAAATGCAGAGACTTCGCCTCCAGGTACTACCAACCAGGGAAGCTGGGGAATGCGCTATGGATCAACTGGTCGAACAGCTTTCTGTACTCTTTTCCACCCATTCCCCTGATTCCGGCGGTGCTCATCAAACTGTCCCAGACCAGGGCGCGGATGATCCTGATTGCCCCGGAATGGCCCAGACAGTGGTGGTTCACGGACCTGCTTCACCGCTCACTCCTTCCTCACATATGGCTGCCGTGCAGGCCGGACCTTCTCACGAAGTTCGGGCGGCAGATGTTGCACCCCAACCTCTCGTCTTTGAGTTTGGCGGCATGGCTCCTGAGATAGTGCAATATGGCCATCTGAATCTACCAGAAGATTGCATGGACATACTGAAGGAGGCTAAGCGACCTTCCACTAGGACTTCTTATGCTTACAAGTGGAAGAGGTTTTGCATCTGGTGCAAGTCCAAGAACTATGACCCGACGACATGTAAAGAAGATGTCATCCTTCCATATCTTCTACATCTGGCGCAGTCTGGCCTTAATGTCCATTCCATTAAGGTTCATGTGGCTGCTTTGACTGCCTACAGGAAATGCCCTTCACAGACTTCCTTCTTTCAGATCCCTGTGATCAAAGATTTTTTGGAAGGCTTGAAGAAAGTGTTCCCTCCTGTCCGGCTTCCTTCGCCTTCATGGGAACTGAATGTGGTGCTGTCCAGATTGATGAAGGAGCCTTTTGAACCTATTCATAAGGCTTCGTTGCAGCTCCTGTCCTGGAAGGCAGCGTTCCTCGTGGCCATTACATCGGCCCGCAGGGAGAGTGAAATTCAGACGTTGTGTTGCCAAGAACCTTATACTGTGTTTCATGCTGCTAATGTTGTTATGCGTACTCACCCTAAATTTCTTCCTAAAGTTATATCTGACTTTCATGTTAACCAGACCATAACTTTGCCTACGTTGTTTCAGAATCCTTCCTCTCCAGCAGAAAGGTCCCTGCATTCCCTGGATGTCAGGAGGGTGTTGAAATTTTATCTGGATAAAACCAAGGATATTCGTAGGTCAGACCAATTGTTTATCAATTATGGATCAGTCAGGACAGGTCTTGCTACCTCTAAACAGTCCATTTCTAGGTGGATTGTGTCCTGTATACAGTTGTGTTACCAAAAAGCTGGTAAGACCTTAGGGCAGTGTTTCCCAAACTGTGGTCCGCGGACCCCCAGGGGTCCCTGACACATTCCCAGGGGGTCCGCAGGCAGCAAACAAAACATCCCTCTGGAGCTGCAAGCCGCGCCTACGGGTGCGCACAAGATGGAGACAGGGTGCTCGGCTCCCCCAGCCAACGTTTGCGGTGTGTAGAACGTACGACTGGGGAAGATCACTGGTGATCGTTGCCTGAGTGTTCCCCCAACGTTAAATGCGGACAACTGTAGATACCACGGACCCTGCGAGGACTTGGTGGTGAGGCTGGCACGAGCGGCGGGACGCTGCAGCCTGTGGCCCATGAGGTGCGGACCTGCGGCCTCGAGACCGTCCGATGATCTGAAATCAATCAGCTGACTGCGGGGCCCCCCTATCCTGAAAACCCGAGTTCTCCTCCGCTGTACCTGCTGCACCTGGGAGCCGCCATGCAGGTGCGGGAAGGGCATCGCTGAAGCGGCCTGGCAGGCCCCGGGAAGAGTACCGAGCAAACAGTGACTGTGCCGCGGAGCTACTGACAGCAATCGCCGCAAGTGCAAGAAGGTGAGCGGCCTGCCCCCGCCTGGTTTTCTTCCTGCTTGCAAACTCATTACCAGGGGAGATACCTGCCCTTGCACCCTGAACAGTACTTAGGCCGCTGGCCGTTGCGGCGAAGCGTTAATACTGTCAACCCTGCAGAGGCCCAGCGGAGACGCACACCAGCCCGTGGAAGTTCTGAGACCTGTGAGTGCGGCCCACGTGGTGGGGCCAACACCTTTCAGATCCCCGAACCCAGTGTAAGGCGCTGCCACACCGCCAGATCCCTCTCTGGCTCAGTACATTACACGTCCCCTGTAAGACACGTGACAGTGAACATCTGCCATTGCTGTGCGCCTAGATCATGCGAGCGCCACTGCGACAGGGATGCACCTAAAGAGGCTCAATCACTCCGAGAGAACACGCCAGCGCCCCTGGAACTGCGCAGAGGAGCCATAATATGAGGCTGCTGCACGAGAACAAAGGCAGGTGTACAGCACACCGAGGGTTAATATGCCAACTGCAAAGAATGTGTGCCATGCATTTTAAAAAACAGAATTTTATATGCATAGGTCACTGGGTTACTGCTTTTGTCAGAGAGATTCTTTTGCTAAAGTGCAGTTCATAAGTGACAATCGTAATCTAGCACAGTGACCTATAAACTGTCATCAAACAGCTGCTTGCAAACTGCAAGGTACAAGTTTGTGACATATGTTTTTCCCAGTCTTTCATTATCCTGGTGCTGCTAAAAAGGTTTATTTGGGTGGAAATACATTTTTATTGTTAATGTCAATGCTAACCACTGTGTTATGTTCTGAATCCTGAGTTTGTGCTTCTCCAGACCAAGCACTCTTTAAACATGCCTAAACGAACGGATGACATGTGAGTTCCACACCTTGTACTCCCCTTTGCCTTATGTAACATTTATTTTCTATACACTGATTACATGTATGATTCACTGTCTCTATATGTGATGTAAATTGCTCTGACATTCTACAATGGTATGAGAGATGCTATAAAAAATGAAATACACATGACAGAGGAGCTATAGAGCGATGAGAGGCACTGTTGGAGGGTGATCGTGAGGGAATCATTGAAGAACCCCCAGAAAGATTTTCGTATTCTGGTGCATAGTCAGGTCTTCATTTACTATTCTTTAAAAGCTAATACAATTCAATATATAATGATAAATGTGTTGTAGACTGCACCATTGTTCCCTAAATTTCTTAGGAGGAAAGCCTCCCAAAGCCCCCTGTGTAGTGGTCAGGCTTACTCACTGCACTTGGTGTGCACCATACGGGGACTGGTCTGAAATCATTTGCCAGGGCTGCTTTGGGTTTCCAGTCTGCCCTGGCAGAAGCAGGAGCCTGGTACTGCGAAATAAAACCAACCACTGAAAGTTAGTCACGGAGATGCTGCACCAACCTTCCCATTAACCTTTTTTCGTTTTCTTGCAAATTCTTTCAATATAAAATACAACAGAAGTGGCGGAGAGTGTCGTTAGCCTCCTTGGCTTAACAACACACTCCGCCACTTCAGAAACGCAGGGCTGCACCATATGTACAAGAATATGGTGCAGCCCTGTGTTTCCCCTGCGCTGGCGCTTCACTTAACAGGGGAAGATTGTTTAGGTCCCCCTTCCTGCACATAAACCATCTTGAAATGTCAATTTGTCACTTCTATGTGTGCTGCTTAATGTTGCACACATGGAAGTTACAAAATTTCTTTTTTTTTTTAAAGATTGTTGATGTGCAGGAAGGGTCGCCTTCCTGAACATAAACCATCCAAGACGTTTTGCAAAAATGAGGAGAAATGAAGCATTTCACCTTGTTTTGCCAAGTTAGGACCAGGTTTTCCCTGGCCTTACTTTTGGCGCTGCCTCCTATTTACGCTGCCCTTGTAAATAGGCGGCAGAGTCAAAATCAATTGGCGGTGCAGGGGAAACGCCCACCGCAACAACCACTGTCCACCCCTTTCACTCTAAGCACTGGGTGAAAGGGGGTCTTATTTACAAGGCAACGTTAAGCCACGTTAAGTGGCTTAACGTTGCCTTGTAAATAAGATGAAGCCTCTGTCGCCACAGGAAAGTCTCAAAAAGTGATGTTCCCATGGGAATAGGGGCTTGTAAATATGCCCCTGAAATCTTTAGTAATTAGAGTATTTGTGTGCACACGTGTTAATTTTTTTCGAATTACTGTTTTAATGTTTGAAATTCAAATCTTACAAATTTCTTTGGTTGTCCCCGGCTTCCAGTGGTGACACAATGGAGGTCCTCAGGAGTGAAAAGTTTGGGAACCACTGCCTTAGGGGGTAAACCTAAGGCTCATTCCACCAGGGGCAAAGCTGCCACGACTGCTTTGCTCCGTAATGTTCCAATTGCAGAAATCTGCAAGGCGGCCACTTGGAAGTCGGTCCATACCTTTGCTAAGCAATACTGCCTGGACACTGATGCCAGGGCAGACGCTCAGATTGGGCAGGCTTCGCTGCAAAATCTGTTCGCACAATAGTGGTGTTATTTCTCTTTTCTCCACCGCCGCTTTGGTGTGGGGATGGGCTTGCCATTCTATTCACTAGATTATGACTATACACAGAGATCCCCTACTACAGAAGGAGTAGTTTCTGTCCTGTAACTCCAGTTCTGTAGTAGGGGTATCTCTGTTATAGTCATAAGCGCCCGCCCTCCTCCCCGGTGGAGAGAGATATTCATGTAAGGAATGCTACAGGTCTGGCAAAAAGAACTGAAAGTAAAAGGGACCTGCAGTGCATTCTGGGATACTGTGAAGTTCTGGAAGGTTCTCTTAAAGGCACAGTATCCTGTTTTGAGCCACATAATGGCAGCCTATGGGGCTTGTCTGTCCAGGTCTTTCTCTCTATCATTCCAGAGGGTTTTTGCTGTTAAAGCAAGGGAAATCTGGACATGCTTTGCTGTTTGTGGATTTTTGGTGGAATTTCGAGTTGAAGTACTGGACAGTGTAGCCTGTGGATATAAGCTGCATTATCTGTCTTTAAATTCTCTCTTAAGTGTCTGTGCAGTTCTGCATTTTTCGACACCTTAAGAGATTATTTTTCATTGCTCCGGGGTCCACGCACATGGGCGGGACTATTCACTAGATTATGACTATAACAGAGATACCCCTACTACAGAACTGGAGTTACAGGACAGAAACTACTCATTTTCCTGCATGACGCGTGGGTACCACAGGGCTGTCGCTAGTTATTGATGATTTTGGTATCGCGATTTGGGGCATCGCAACTATTTTGGCGTTCGTGTTTCGCTTTTTTTGTTCGTCGAGTTGACTTTTGCGCAGTCATGTGGCGTATAATCATGCTGCTATCGCATGGTGCCACCGGGTTGGTAATAGGATGTTAAGACAGTATTATTTTGTCACGATAGACTGTGATATGCACAGTTGCGTAAAGTTACTTTTGCGATGGTTGTCACACGTTCTTATAATATGCCCCTTTGTGGCAAAGTTCAGTGAGATGTTCCCAATGAATTTGCAACAGAAATACTTCTTTACTATTAAAATTTTTTTTCAGATTAGTCATCCATTTCTTCATTCATACGTCAACGTAAAGCTTTTTTTGTTACGTTTTATGTGCTTGGTTCTTTTAGTCAACGTTAGTATTTGTCTTTCGAACCATTGTATCACATGTTTTACCTGGTAGTTTATCAATCATTTATATCTGGAGTGTTCATGTGTGAATATCAAATTGTTCATCATGGACCTATAGTGACACAATTTCAAAATGACTCTAGTTTAAGAAGACTTTGAGCAGGGAACATAGGGGTAAATTACCAACGGCCATTATCGCCGCTTTAGCGGGACTTTTTCCCGCTAATGCGGCGATAATGATATCGCGCTATTACCAAGCTGTTGCTAACACCAGTTAGCGACACCTTGTAGGCGATAGCGGGCATTTAGGGGCCCACTTTGCATGTCAGCGATAATTATCGCTAATGACATGCAAAGTGGGCGTGCCAAAATGTCAGCGACTGAAAACAGTCGCTGCAATCGCTATCGCCTATGATCAACACAGGCGTAGTTTTGGAAATATTCGCGCTAAGCGCGAATATCTCCAAAAGCTAACGCCTGCCCTGACCAGTTGTTAGCCATGTTATCCAATGAGAGGTGGATAACATGGCTAAGAGCATTGTCACGGTAATGCCTGAATATCGCTGTATTGACAGCGATATTCAAGAATTTCATCTGTTTTTTATCGCTCCTGAGATAAACCTTGCTAATAGCAAGGTATCTCAGCGATAAAAACAGGTGAAGGGCGGCGATGGAAATATTTCCGCTAAGCCAATTTAGCGATAATTATCGCTAGTTGTTGGTAATATGCCCCATACTTCGTTTGGGTCACTGGGAAAATAGCGTTCTCAAGGGATATCAGGAAGCACAGGTTCGCTTTTCATATGGGGCTTGCAGAGCTCTGATTTCGCCAGAGAATTTCAGTTTGGTACACCTTAAGTCTATTTTCCTTTTACGGAAGGGCAGTAAAATCATCATCAAAAATGTAATAAAAGCTTACAGAAGCAATCAATTTTAAAATCACATGCTTTACTTCCATTAAATGTGCTTTACGAAATATAATTGATTCATTTGTTCAGTATCAAAAGCTGACGCGAATGATGGTCCCTGGATTTCCCTCGTGATCCAAAGTTAATTCAAATTAAGCAGACTGCTTGATTTAGCACGGAAACATAGTTCTATAATTACATTCTCAAAAGTGTTCCATAATTGTGCGAAATTTAAATGGCGCTGTAGAAATTCACTATTTTCACATTACACAAAATTCGAGACGTTTCCAGAAATTCTGCATTATGCAGTTTCATGTCATTTTAATAGTGAATGATTGGTTTGTTGAGAAATGACATTTCCTTTTCAAATGAGTCCCCTGCAGGTATCATGCACACGTTTTACAGTTTTAGAGTTTTGGGGGAAATGACAATATATTTTGTCTTACTATGTTTTTGGTATTTTTATTTACAATACAAATGTTTTAAACAGGAATTACTCAACAACGGAAATGCCTTTAAATAGTTAAAATTTTTAGGTGTCTGCTACAAACAGCTTTAGCTGCCTGAATAAAAGGCCTAATCTTTCCAATGCATATGATATATTTAATGTGAACTTTGGTAAGCCCTGGGTCAACATTGGATAGCTTAGCCAGCTGCTTTCGTCTCTGTTTCTGGTTTCTTGTCCTTCTCAAGAGCATTTCTCACTGTGGCTTGATTGGACGATGTATTCTTCTTATCTGTGGTTTGATTGGTCGATATATTCACAGTGGTGGCCGGCACGGCGCGTGGGTGGTGAGGCGGGCATGGGAACACAGGGGGCACAATGTAAAACATTTAAAATAAACACTCACATTGCCGGGTCCCGCATCTCTGCTCCTACTCTCCTCTACTGGACTCCGGAAACAGGAAGCACAGCCCGGCTCCCCTGACCAATCACAATGCTTCAAATGCAGACCTCGCAAGATGCCTGCCACCTAGTGCATGCAAATGGAGGGGGTTACCATGAGTACCCCCCATGTGCACCCCCACCCACCCCACCTCACCCTGGGCCCGCATAGGGCTCCCATAGAACATCCCCGCCATCCTTTCCAAGCCGCCATGGAAAGGCCTTCACAACACTCCATTCTAATATGGATGGCAGTGCCTGCTAGGCACCACCACCATATTAGGGGTCAATTCTGCCCGCCCGGCAGAAAAGCGGCGGACGCATTTTGCGTCCGCCTCAAAACCCCCCACCATTGTAATATGAAGGGGGGTTTCACTTGTTACGATGTTGTGGCGGTCGCCTCCGCCTAATCGGCTGCGGCGAATGTCACAACATCATAATGAGCCCCAAAATGCGTTAGAGATGACCACTGTGATGTGAATTTTACCTTGGCCTCAATATTTAGTGCATTTAGTTATGTTTTAGGAACCGGTTCAAAGAGTGCTGCAGCAGATGGACTCTTGTTCGAGTTGGCTAGCTTCGAAAACAAAAAGCATTGTCAAAGTCACTTTAATCATATATCTGCTGAATGAAACTCCACATTTATGATTTAATCTGGTACAACTTCTGACATCTAGCATTCATTATATTGATGAGTGAATACAACCCTATATGACAAAAATGATGTTGTGGAGCTCACACCGATCTACATAAATTAAACTAAAGCACCTATGGATTTGTATACACATGTGATGCAGAAATGATAATTTCATATGGCAAAGAGACATCAAATGCAGATTAAATAAGCATTTATTATATTGATGAGTGAATACAACCCTATATGACAAAAATGATGTTGTGGAGCTCACACCGATCTACATAAATTAAACTAAAGCACCTATGGATTTGTATACACATGTGATGCAGAAATGATAATTTCATATGGCAAAGAGACATCAAATGCAGATTAAATAATCATTTGCAATGCCATTGGTTTTGCATTTGTCAGAGTCAGAGCTATTTGCTTTGTAAATGACAATGTCTTATCTATGCGTTTTGGTTTGGAGTGTTGTGGATGTAGGAACAGAGACACAGCTGCAGCACTGCCTAGAGGACTTAGAATGAGGAATTACCGATTAGACCAGAGATGTAGGTAGCAGCACTGTCTAGAGGATTTAGAATGAGGAATTACAGATGAGACCAGAGAAGCAGGTAGCAGCCAGCACTGTCTAGAGGACTTAGAATGAAGAATTACCGACTGGACCAGTCCAGCTAGCACCACTGCCTAGAGTGCTAAGAATGAGGAATTACCGACAGGACCAGAGAAGCAGCTAGCAACACTGCCTTGAGGACTAAGATTAAGGAATTACCACTGTGACCAGAGACACAGCTGCAGCTCTGCCTAGAGGATTTAGAATAGGGGAGTTACTGATGGGACCAGAGAAGCAGCTAGAAGTACTGCCTAAAGGGCTAAAAATAAGCAATTACCACTGGGATCAGAAACACAGCTGCAGCACTACCTAGAGGACTTGAAATGTGGGAATTTCCTGTGGGACAAGAGTAGCAGCTACAAATTCCTTTACCATAACATAATCTCTAACTATAGACAGTGGAGTAATTAACAATAAATATATCCAACAAAGTACAACGCAAGCCAAGCAATATCCACGCACACCGCCAGCTAAGCACCACCCATGCATTCCGCCATCCAAGCACTATCCCCGCCTACTGCCAACCAAGCAGCGCCGGACTGGTAACAGCAACTAACCCCGGCAGATTGCTGCCTGACCGGCCCTGGGCGAAGGGGGAAGAGGTGGAATGCTAGTAAAAAGCACTTCTCACCCTTTTGATACTGGGGCCCGATATTGCAGCCCTGCTGCAAAACCAGCTCTCAGTGACAAAACTGCACCCCACAGCCAGAAAACCGCCCCACCAGGGAAACGCCTTGTGCCCGCTATGGCCAGTCCGGCCCTGCAGCCGAGCACCATTCATGCACACAGCCAGCAGAGCACCAGTCCATGTACACCAACAGTCAAGCGCCTCTCCACACACAACACCAGGCAAGCGCCAATCTACACACACCATCATCAAGCATGAGTCCACCCACACCATCAGCCAAGTGCAGGTCCCCACACACCCCCAGCAAAGTGCCAGCAAAAGGTGAGTACATGCAGAATGTCACCCAACCTCCAGTTTACATACACACAACCTCTCCCTCGTTTATAGCGGTTTTCTGCCCCTGCTTGCGTGCAGATGAGAATAAAATTATCACTGAAACAGCCAAAAGGTGCCTACTGGGCTTTGGGGGGCAGATAAAGGGCTATTGTTCCGATCTGCATTCCTGGGGTGCTGGTGGGGGCAGTAGCTTGCCCATTCTCGGCAGCCCTCACTCCTATGTATGTAAAAAAAAAAAATCCCTGGTGCCTAGTGGGCTTTCTGCCCTCCCAGCAGATTGGGGACTATTGCCACAATCTACCTCCTGGGGGGGGGTAGATTTTTCTGGGGGGTGTGGGGACATTGGCATGGCCATTTTGGGCAACCCCCACCCCTATGTATAACATAAAAACAATCCCTGGTGCCCCGGGGGCAATTCAGGGGCTATTTCCCCCATCTGCCTCCGGTGGGGCAGAAAGACTGCAGAATTTGTTTTGAGGGAGGGGGCATTGGCATGCCCATTTTGGGCAGCCCTCTTGCCTAAAATTCTTTTTTTTTTAAATAATCCCCAGCATCTAGTGTGCTTTCTGCCCTGGGGAGGACAGATTGGGGGCTACTGCCCCCATCTGTTTCCCATGGGGGGCAGAAAGACACATTTTTTTGTAAATTCCATGACAAAAAAAATCCCTGGCATCTAGTGGGCTTTCTGCCCCCCGGGGGGCAGAAAGACTGTCATTTTGTGGGGGTGGTGGGGGCATTGGCATGTCCATCTTGGGCAGCCCGACTCCTAAATTCCTTGAAAAACAAATCCCTGGCATCTAATGGACTTTGTGCCCATTAGATACTGCCCCTTTCCGCCTCCCAAGGGGGGCAGAAAGACTGATTTTATTGAATTAATTTTGGGGGGAGCAAAGGCCCTGCCCAAGGGCTAGTGGTGGCTAGTGGGTGGATCCCTGCTTGGGGATCGCCCTCCTGGGGTGATGCCCAAGCAGGGACCCACTAGAGAGGGCTACCATTGGAAAGGGGAGATTCTCCCCGTTCTAATGATAACTGACTTTCTACGTGCTCAGGGGACTGAGATAGCCCCCTGAGTACGTAGAAAGGAAACTAAAATGAGCCTATCAGCTCATTTCAGTTTCTGTTTCACTGAAATAACGTCAGCGCGTCGTTCGCGCTGATCGTTATTTCAGGGAAACCACATATACAGTCTTAGGAGCAGTGAAAGTCTTTCCCAGCTCCCGTGGCTGTTGGGGTGTAAAAGAAATCCCTCTGTTACCCGCACCAGAGGGATTTCAAATGTCATGTGCTAGGACGGCCGGAAGCAGTCCTGCGCACACGAGCACCATGGTGCTGGACGACTCCGGGCCATCCTGCGTTTGGAAAGGGTTAATCAAAGAACAGTAAAACGTTATTCTTAGGTGGATGACTCGGCTCATTTACATATTGGGCAGTCATGCTGATATGTATGACCATCTTACCGTTTTTACATTTTTGATTCGCTTCACTGCCTTGGCTTGTACTCTGCAAAGATAAACTTATACAACTTCTCCCTAATAAAGGGGGCACATTTTCGCCGTAAATATTTCTATACTAAGTGACTTTTCTATCAGACGCCGGCTGTGTTACATAATATCAATCCTCTGATACTGACAAATTGTTTTAGGTGTTCAATGGAGCCTATTGGGTGGGAACTGGGCTCAGATTATTTGACAGTGTCCAAAGATAAGGCTAACTGTAAACATTGGCTCTCCAAATGATGCTCTGCTAGTATTGGTGATCTACTTACCTGACGTGAAGTTAAATTCCGATCATAGGAGAAAACATTTTTTGATTTCTTTTATTGTGAGGTCAATCATTTTGCAAAACTGGAAAACTGGCCTAGTACTCTTGACTCACTTGAGGGAAATGAGAAATGTGTTTGTCGTGATGTTTTAAATTATCCTGTTCACTGCTCTGAAATAGAAATGTTGTACAGGAACTTGCTGCTGTGCTGTAAAATGAACGTAAATCTATTCTTTCTTTCTATGTAAACTCTTCCAATGAAAAGTAAATTAAAAAAAAAAGCTTTCATGTTTTAGTAGATATAGATAATCTGTGCTAGTGTATTAAAATTGATCACTTCTGTAAACCTTTTAAATTTTATTAGAGCATGTTTGTTTGTCAAAAAATTTATTCTTAAGTGCACTTCAAAAATATATTATTCAAGTATCTATTGCATTGCTGCATTTTTTGGAGCGCATTCCAATTGCTTAAGGGTTAAGTGCCATAAGTCTGCTATGTTTGCTTACCGAATGAAAACCCATTTTGTCCCCTCCTTTCTAAGAAGTATTTTTCCATACACGCTTTACCAGCATCGAGTACATTTTAAAACACCTTTCACTTATTATCCTTTTCGGTTTCTTTATACCCCGTGGATGCATACAGAAGGAAGGAACACTTCAAAATTGCTAGTTTCAATCACGCAGCACTTGGCCACCTCACACAGAGAAGTTCAATTGTCGCTATTATTGAGCCTTTAGCTTCTTCCATGTTCCAGCATGTTTTCGGCTTCTGAAAACGTTCTAAAATACTGTATTTCTAATAGTTCACGAGGAAATGTACTTTTATTAAGGCTTGAATTGATGTTTTTTTATCCTGCTGGCTACAGTATTCACTAAGCCCACTCTGCAGGGAAGCTTTAATCATTTATGTGTTTTGGAATTCCCATTTTTGTCATAAGAAGCTTAGAGCATGAATCATATGCCATCCTATAAATAGCAAAATACAGCTCTTTGTGAGCTCCTTGGGTTGCTACTGGGGTTCTGCTGATGTGATAGCAAAATGCCATTGGAAAAGTTTAAGGTACCCACAGAGACCCTTCAGTTATTTTACAGTACTAGTTACTTCCCATGCTGGTCTAACAGCTCGAAGTTTCCATGTTTCAGGCATGATAAATGTTCTGTTTTTTTACAGAGGTGCGATAGTCTGTATGACCTAGAGTGAGAATTATAATCGATAACTCAGGCCAGATCAGTTAAGATTGGGGGAATGTGATTTCAGTGTATACTATGACATATGCAGGGCCGACAATGGCAATGCCAATAAATGCAATGTCGATGTATGCCATAAAATATGCCCTCATAACAGTGTTGATAACAGTAGAAACAATGTCAATGTACGCCATAATCTAGGCATGCATAATATTGTAAATATTAGTAAAGACAATATCGATGTACACTATGACAACTGAATGCACACTACTGAGGATGTCGGTAAAGATTATATCAATGACCCGCACATTATTTATGGAAGTTCTAACAAACTCGTATCATTGCTGTCAGATTCATTCAAGGTGACATTCCCATCAACCCGGAGTCAGAGCTAGTTGGTTAGAGAGGCCCTGTGACCTCGACTCACGCTTATCGGGTGACAGATCACAGGTGGGATCTCACTTAGCCCAAAGACATCCACCCACCCAGGGAAACCCTGATTGAATCCACAGATAAATAGTCACCCCACATACAGGACCTAGGAGATTGGCCCCAGTAAAACACTTTTGGCCAAAGGTGTGTGTTCCCAACATATCACAAATGTTGGATGCCACATGTAGTTAGGAACACTCCCGACACAACATGCACACATGCACAAGGTGATCACATGCTCACCACACCAGGCATCTGCACATGCACACACTGGCCCACACTAGCTCTCCCTGAGGAACAGAGCCACCAGTGTCCCCTTTATCGCATGTTGTTTCTGGGTATGTACGACTATGATGCCTTTCAAGGAATGTCAAGGTATTTTATTTGACTCCCGAAAAATATATATATGTGCGGCCCAAACCTTTGCACTTTGAGAGTGTCTTCAGCCGCGCCTTTGTCGATACTCTCCAGCCACTGCATTTAATTAAACCAACTTCAATCAATCAATCAATCATAGCATTTGTAATGCACACTACATACCTGTGAGGGTCTCAAGGCACTAGGGGGGGACGCTGCTACAGTTCGAAGAACCAGGTCTTGAGGAGTCTCCTGAAGGTTAGAAGGTTTTCGGTCTGCCGTAGGCGGATGGGGAAGGTGTTCCACATCTTGGAGGCGAGGTGGGAGAATGATCTGCCGGCGGCGGTCACTCTTTGGATGAAGGGGACAGTGTCGAGGGCGCGGTCTGCAGAGCGGAACTGGCGGGATGGGGTGTAGAGGTTGAGTCGGCTGTTGAGGTATGCTGGTCCGGTGTTGTGGAGTGCCTTGTGTGCCTGGGTGAGAAGCTTGAAGGTTATCCTCGTGTTGATGGGGAGCCAGTGCAGGTCTCTCATGTGGGGTGTGATGTGGCTGCAGCACGGGATGTCGAGAATCAGGCGTGCTGAGGCGTTCTGGATGCGTTGGAGCCATTTTAGGAGTTTGGCCGAGGCTCCTGCGTAGAGTGCGTTGCCGTAGTCCAGTCTACTGCTGATGAGGGCCTGGGTGACCGTCCTTCTAGTTGTGGTGGGGATCCACTTGAAGATCTTGTGAAGCATGCGGAGAGTGTTTAAGAAGGAGGAGGAGATGGTGTTGACCTGCTTCGTCATGGGAGGGTGGAGTCGAGGATGACCCCCAGGTTTTGTGCGTGGTCAGTAGGTGTAGAGGGTGCTCCTAGTGCCGTCGGCTACCAGGAGTCTTCCCAGGCGGAGGGGGGGAACGGAAGATGAGGACCTCCGTCTTGTCCGAGTTCAGCTTCAAATGGCTGTTCCTCATCCAGTCGGCGACGGCATTCATTCCTTCGTGGAGGTTGGTTTTAGCGGTATGGTGTTCCTTGGTGAGCGAGAGGATCAGCTGGGTGTCGTCAGTTTAGGAAATGATGTTTAGGTAGTGTCGTTGGGTGACGTGGGCGAGCGGTGCCATGTATACGTTGAACAACGTTGGGCTGAGGGATGATCCTTGGGGGATGCCACAGATGATCTCGGTGGCTTTGGAGCGGAAGGGGTGGAGGAGGACGCTCTGGGTTCTCCTCGAGAGGAAGGAGGTGGTCCAGTCCAGAGCCTTCTCTTGGATTTTGGCGTCGTGGAGGCATACTTTTAGTGTGCAGTGCAGACTGTGTTGAAAGCAGCTGACAGGTCCAGGAGGATGAGGGCCACAGTTTCTCCGTTGTCGAGCAGGATCCTGATGTCATCTGTGGCAGCGATGAGGGCAGTTTCGGTGCTGTGGTTGCTACGGAACTCGGACTGGGGTGGGTCCAGGATGTTGTTCTCTTCGAGAAAGCTGGTCAGTTGTTTGTTGACGGCCTTTTTGATGACCTTCGCCGGGAACAGGAGCAGGGAGATGGGTCGGAAGTACTTTAGGCCTTTGGGGTCCGCCTTGGGTTTCTTGAGTAAGGCATTGATCTCTGCCTTCCTCCAGCTCTCCGGGAAGGTCGCTGTCTCGAATGAGATGTTGATGGTCTTCCGTAGGTGGGGTGCAATGGTGCTGCTGGCTTTGTTGAAGATGTGGTGTGGGAAGGGGTCTTTCGGGGATCTATAGTGGACGGTGTTCATGATCTTGATGGTGTCGTCGTCGTTGATGTTGGTCCAGGCGAGCAGGCAGTTGGTGCGGGTGGTGGTCGTGGGAGCAGGGGTGCCGGTGTTTGCTGGGATGATGACGGCATCGAAGCTGTCGTGGATATCTGCGTTCTTGCGATAGAAGAAGGTGGCCAGCGAGTCGCACAGGTCTTGTGACGGTGGGATGTCATTGGTGTTGGAACTGGGGTTGGAGACTTCCTTCACGATGCTGAAGAGCTCTTTGCTGTTGTGTGCGTTGTTGTCTATGCGGTCTCTGAAGGTGGTCCTTTTGACGGATCTGATGAGTTGGTGGTGTCGGCGGGTGGCGTTCCTGTGGGCTGTGTCTCCTTCCAGTGTTCTTTCGCGGGTCCAGTTCTTTTCCAGTTTTTGGCAGTTTTGCTTGTAGGCCTGGAGGTGTTTGGTGAACCAGCTGGCTCTTTTGCTGGTTTAGGTGTTGGGGGGTTTCTTTTTTTTTTTTTTTTTTAAACCTTTATTGCGCAGTACCATAAAACAAATACGGGCCTACAACCATCCGGCCGGCCTAGACATCTTGATGAGCATTGTAGCAAGCTATACCGCAACTCAGTAGCACAGAGTACAAAAGAATAATCAACCAGAGTTACATTAGATATGCAGGTACTACCGAGAATACAGGAGAATTTAAGGTTCATTTTTAAAAGTTTTTGTAATTAAATTTATAGGAAAGCATACTAAACGAGAAGGATCAGAGTACATACAGTCCACCGAAGACATAAATGGGCAGCGTTTACCAGAAGAATTCCGAGCAAGCAGTAGGACATAATCAAAATGGCGGCATAAGAACAGAACAAAAGGATAAACAGGCACAAAACACGTTGCACGCCAATCGCTACCCACCTAATCCCAACCGATCCCACTGACCCAGGAAAAAGGAAGAGAGAAAAAGATAAGCACGTAAAGAGAAATAAGGCCCATAGAAACAAAAACGGACAAAATAAAGCCCTTCCCCTACCCCCCACCCTACACACATGCAGAGGCTATGGCCTACCCCCCCCCCCTAACAGTGTGTCTGTCGCCCCAAAAAGAATACCCGAAATATAGAAGAAAAATAAAGAAAGAAGAAAAAGAGGAATGATATTGAACCGGAGGAGGGCCAAACGCATATATTCAGAGCAATCAACATGTGCAATCACGGCCGCCATCCCCGGACCCCCAAACCGACATAGAATCAACGTGTAGCTACCCCGTGTGTACATCATAGTCCCAGCAATGTGAGCGTCAGCAATCAAAAGGAGAAAACTTCTTCAACCTTGCCCCTTACGGTCCGATGTGTCGACAAAGTCCAGCCGGATAGTGGCCATCATGAACGGAGCGGGCAGACAGGATGACCACAGCAGAGTAGGAGACCGTCCACCAAAGTTTGTACAACTCGAAACCAAGTGTGCTACGTTAACACAAAAGGAAACAACACATAGTAACAATCCTACGAGATAGGCCCGCCAAAGCAGTAATAGCAGTCCCAGGAGAAGATAGTGAGTCACGCCAACAGACCACAAAGGAGCTGCCGGACATGATGTCCGGAGACGATTCCCCAGCCAATGCAGAAATCCACGAACATTAGGGCTCTCCCCAACCACTACAGTTAATTCCGCGGCAGAATCAGGATCCTGAACCTTCAGTGCCTCCGTGTACATCTGGGTATGCAATCCACGGCAGTCGATTACAGGGTGTGGCACAGCGTCCCGCACTCGAAAGCAGACGTGGCCAGTCGAGGGCATAGTGGACAGAAGGGCATCCAATCGGTTCCCCAGCTCTCGGGTATTATCACGTAAGACAGCTCGCAATTCACCTAAAGCCCCCAAAACATCGCCAATCCGCAATGGTACCTCGGGAAAAGGGGATGCAGCAGCTCCCTGCACGCCAGGCACACAGACATGGAGGAAACCTCGAGACTGGCCGCCGACATCCCCTGCGGACAGCCGATCAACTCGCCGCCACTCCGTACAGTAGAGCCGGGCCGGGGGCACAGGGGCAGCACACTCCATGCCAACACCCACACGAGTCCAGTGTAGCGACGGGGTCCGCTCGTATACTCGGGAACAGCCCGGGGTCGCCAATTTCAAAATGTCGAGTGTTCGATACAAAATGGCACCCACCACAGCGCTGGGCATCGAGAAAGCTGGGAAAATCTCCTACGAGCTGGGGAAAGGATACTGTGTATCACTCACAGCCGCATTGACCTCGGAGCGTGAAGAATTGCGGAGCAGACGAGATAACCGCGGCGGAAAGCACAGTGCAGCAGCTACTATCCACCGGTCCGCTCCGACCCATTTGCAATGGCCGCTGGTGTTGTAATCAGGGTCGACCGTCTCCGAGGAAGAGAGACCCGGTCGCCGCCATTGAACACAAAAGAGGAAGCAAGGGCGCCGCTTCGCTTCCCCCGCTGGGAGCACACCGGGAAGCACAGCGTTGAAATCGGAGTCACCTCCCGGATCCGAAAAATCGATTGAGGAGCAGGATGGCTTGCAGGATGAGTAGCGACACGGGAGGAAAGCGAGAGGGTCGGCGGAGCCGAGGGTTCAGGCGGCCATCATGGTTGCGGGCTAGGCTCCTCCCGTTGGGGGGTTTCTTGAGTGGGGCGAGGGTGTTGGCGCGGTCGTCGATCCATTGTCTGAGGTTGCGGGCTGCAGTGTTGGGGTCGGTCAAGTCTGTGGGTGGGCTCCGGGCGAGGGCGGTGGTTAGTTGGTCCTTGGTGATCTTGCCCCAGCTTCAGCGAGGCATCAGCTGGGTGCGGTGGTGAGTTTCCGGAAGGTGAAGTGGATCCAGTGGTGGTCGGTCCATTGGAGTTTGGTGGTGCGTCGAAGGAGACGTGAGTGCTTGCTGAGAAGATGGGGTCATGTGTGTGGCCGGCGGAGTCAGTGGGTGTTGTGACAAGTTTTCTGAGTCCAAGGTTGCTGAGGTTGTTGATCAGGGTGGAGGTGTTGGAGTCTTTGTTCTCGCTGTGGAAGTTCAGGTCCCCGAGGAGGATGTAGTCCGCGGAGGCGAGGGCGTGTGTGCTGATGAAGTCGGCAATGGAGTCGCTGAACTGCGGTCGTGTTCCGGGGGGTCTGCAGATGAGGGTGCCTCTGAGGGTGGTGTTGGGGTCGGTGTGAATCTGGAGGTTCAGGTGTTCGGCGGTGCTGAGGGTGTCGTCGGCGTCTGTCGAGATTTTGAGGGTGTTTCTGTGGACGATGGCAATTCCTCCACCTACTCCATTGGTGTGGTCCTTGCGGGTGATCTTGTAGCCTGCAGGGATGGCTATGGCGATGTTGGGTGCCGAGAAGGGGGTCAGCCAGGTCTCCTTTGGGAAGGCGACGTCTGGGGCGTTGATGTCACGGCATGTTTGCCAGCGAGCAGGTGTTGAGCAGGATGCATCTGAGGAAGTTGGGTTCTTCAGTGGGTGGGTTGGCGGACCCGATGCTGGTGAAGCTGCAGCTCCGGCAGGAGAAGGGTCCTTGGGTGCGCTTTGGGGTGGCCAGGCAGCAGGTGCTTGACCGTCTGGCGTTGAGTGCGTGGAGGGTGCTGGAGTCGTAGCGGGGCAGGCGTCGTGGTGAGTGCGGGGGCTAAGGGTCCTGGGGCTGGGCGCGGTCCAGGCAGTAAAATGGCATAGGGTGTGTTGGAAATGGCCCTTTTTGCAGTGCGGACACATCTGTGAGCAAAGTAAGTTTAAGTGCTGCACAGATGGGTCCCCAGGTGAAGAGAAGGGTCCCCCATGGGTTAGCCCGGTGGGCCCTGAGAGTATGGATAGTGGTATCCAACTGTGTTCAGGAAGGCGTAGAACAGGAATAGTCTGCTGCTGTTTGGGCCAGTTTCTGTGTTCTATCGCCCCAAGCAGGCAATCCCATCGAGGTATCGTTTGGTCTACCCTGGCTTTAGGCTGGAAGGGGGTTGTGTTGGAAATGGCCCTTTTTGCTGAGTTATTCCCAAACATTTTGCTTCTTCCTCCTTTGTCTTTCCTGACCTGTGGTTGTTGGCTATAGGACTCTGGGCCCTTTACCACTGCTGATCAGTGCTAAGGTGCATGTGCTCCCCCTGTAAATTATCATTGTGATTGGTTGTCCATGATTGCCATATTTGTTTTACCAGTAGGTCCATAGTAAAGTGCACTGAGTGTGCCAGGGCTGGTAATTCAAATGCTACTAGTGGGCCTGCAGCACTGATTATGTCACCCACAGGAGTAGCCCTAAAATAGTGTTCAGGCCTTCCACCGTAGTGCCTGTGGGCAGATGCTAACTGCCATGTTGTCCTGGCCAGTGTACTCTCTTGCCAGGCCTGACCCTTCTCTTTTCTTACACATTAGACACCCCTATGGTAGGTCCAAGGTACCCCCCTGGGAATGGTGCAGTGTAGGGTGAAAGGTAGGATATGTACTAGTGTGGGTAGCATGTCCTGATAATGAAATACAGCCATTTTCGTTTTTTACTATTGAAAGGCTATCTTGCCCGTAGGTTAGAATGGGGATTGCTGTGTATTGTATTTACCTGCATATCGTCCCATAGGAGCAAGAGAGAAAATTGGAGTGTGGTATCCCTGAACTCAGTTTAATAACACATCTTTTAAGAAAGATTTTTTTTTTAATTCAGTGTTTGAAAATAGCACTTTTAGAAAGTGGCAATTTTCCTGTTCAACCTTTCTGTATGCCTCTGCCAGTTTGTGGATTGACTGTCTGGTTTGTGAGTGACAAGGACTGGGGTGGCTCCAGGAGACTTGGGGAGTCAGCACTAGGCTGAATAGACCCATCTGCATGTAGAGTGGTGGGAAGGAGTAGCATCAGGGTCTGAATAAGCTTTGCCTGACTGGCACACTGCTGGCTCCACCTCCTGCTGTGCGTCTGATGGCCCTAGCCCACACTCACAAAGGAAGAAGATCTGCACTTGCAGAGTATACCCAGAACTGGTTTGCACTGGGTCCAGGGCCCCTCACAGAAGAAGAACAGCCAGGAAGACTGAGGAAAAGTGCTGCCATTGCTGTGTGTCTGGGAGCTGACCTGCACTTGCTTTTATTGCTGAGGAAGAGGACTAAGGGACTTCCTGTTGAGTGCTGTGTCCCCTTTGCTTTAAGAGTAGCTGTGCTGTGTGCTTTGTCCCCTCTGAAGTGAACCTGTCTCCAAAAGTCTGAGAAGACCTTGCCTCCTGTTTCTGAAGCCCTGTCACAAAAGCATGTCGCAAGGCTGTCGCATTGCTGAAGAAGCGCACCGCAGCTGATGATCGCTGCAACACTGGAGGAGCTTGTCGCCGTCACAAGGGTGTAGTCGCATCACCGGAGAAACGTGCTGCAGGGCCTGTCGCCTAAACTGAGAAAAATCCTAACTTTAAGACTTTCGGTATTCACAGAAGGCATTTAGGAGCCCTACAATTAGGAGTCCTAACTTTACTACTGCTAAACTGAGAAAAATCCTAACTTTAAGACTTTCGGTATTCACAGAAGGCATTTAGGAGTCCTAAAGTTAGGACTCCTAACTTCTGTGAATACCAAAATGAGTAAGTGCCTTCTGTGAATACCAAAATGGTAGTAAGTTTAGGATTTTGTCTTAAGTTAGTTCTGTGAATCGGGCCCGTAGAGTGGTGCAGAGTATTTTGGCAAAGAGAGCAGTGGCATAGAGTACAGTGTTAAAGAGTAGATTAGAGCGGCATAGAGTGCAGTGACATAGAGTACAATGGTGCAGAGGGCAGTGGCGTAAAGTGTTACAGAGTAGAGTATAGCGACATGGAATGCAGAAGAGCAGAGTACATTGGCATAGAGTGCATTGTTTTTGGGCTAAGTGTTGTAGAGTGCATTAGCATAGAGTGCAGTGGTTAGAGTGGAGTGGTGCTGAGTGCAGTTGCAGAGTACATTGTTTCAGAGTAGAGGGGAGTGGTGCATAATAGAGTAGCATAGAGTGCAGAGTAGATTAGAGTGATACAGAAAAGGGGGTGGTGATGAACAGAGTGTCTGAATTAAGCAGACCACTCTTACCCAGTCCAAAGATCAGGGCTTGATCCATCACCGTTATTTATCTCACTGCCCCATCCCAGCTCAGAACCTGGCTATATGCAAATTAGTCTGTCCCTGGCCCAGTGCATCATGGGAACAGGGCAGACCAAACTACCAAGCCAATTCTTCACCAGAAAGGAGACAAGCTACCGGGGACCGGTTTCTGGCATTTCAGCCTCTTCGGCCCGGCTTGCTTGAATCCTGTTGGAGCAGTGAGAAAGGGACTCATGTCTGAGTATACCCTGCCACACCTATAGTGGCCAAAAACGATACAGAAAAGGGGGTGGTGATGAACAGAGTGTCTGAATTAAGCAGACCACTCTTACCCAGTCCAAAGATCAGGGCTTGATCCATCACCGTTATTTATCTCACTGCCCCATCCCAGCTCAGAACCTGGCTATATGCAAATTAGTCTGTCCCTGGCCCAGTGCATCATGGGAACAGGGCAGACCAAACTACCAAGCCAATTCTTCACCAGAAAGGAGACAAGCTACCGGGGACCGGTTTCTGGCATTTCAGCCTCTTCGGCCCGGCTTGCTTGAATCCTGATGGAGCAGTGAGAAAGGGACTCATGTCTGAGTATACCCTGCCACACCTATAGTCGCCAAAAACGATACAGAAAAGGGGGTGGTGATGAACAGAGTGTCTGAATTAAGCAGACCACTCTTACCCAGTCCAAAGATCAGGGCTTGATCCATCACCGTTATTTATCTCACTGCCCCATCCCAGCTCAGAACCTGGCTATATGCAAATTAGTCTGTCCCTGGCCCAGTGCATCATGGGAACAGGGCAGACCAAACTACCAAGCCAATTCTTCACCAGAAAGGAGACAAGCTACCGGGGACCGGTTTCTGGCATTTCAGCCTCTTCGGCCCGGCTTGCTTGAATCCTGATGGAGCAGTGAGAAAGGGACTCATGTCTGAGTATACCCTGCCACACCTATAGTGGCCAAAAACGATACAGAAAAGGGGGTGGTGATGAACAGAGTGTCTGAATTAAGCAGACCACTCTTACCCAGTCCAAAGATCAGGGCTTGATCCATCACCGTTATTTATCTCACTGCCCCATCCCAGCTCAGAACCTGGCTATATGCAAATTAGTCTGTCCCTGGCCCAGTGCATCATGGGAACAGGGCAGACCAAACTACCAAGCCAATTCTTCACCAGAAAGGAGACAAGCTACCGGGGACCGGTTTCTGGCATTTCAGCCTCTTCGGCCCGGCTTGCTTGAATCCTGATGGAGCAGTGAGAAAGGGACTCATGTCTGAGTATACCCTGCCACACCTATAGTGGCCAAAAACGATACAGAAAAGGGGGTGGTGATGAACAGAGTGTCTGAATTAAGCAGACCACTCTTACCCAGTCCAAAGATCAGGGCTTGATCCATCACCGTTATTTATCTCACTGCCCCATCCCAGCTCAGAACCTGGCTATATGCAAATTAGTCTGTCCCTGGCCCAGTGCATCATGGGAACAGGGCAGACCAAACTACCAAGCCAATTCTTCACCAGAAAGGAGACAAGCTACCGGGGACCGGTTTCTGGCATTTCAGCCTCTTCGGCCCGGCTTGCTTGAATCCTGATGGAGCAGTGAGAAAGGGACTCATGTCTGAGTATACCCTGCCATACCTATAGTGGCCAAAAACGATACAGAAAAGGGGGTGGTGATGAACAGAGTGTCTGAATTAAGCAGACCACTCTTACCCAGTCCAAAGATCAGGGCTTGATCCATCACCGTTATTTATCTCACTGCCCCATCCCAGCTCAGAACCTGGCTATATGCAAATTAGTCTGTCCCTGGCCCAGTGCATCATGGGAACAGGGCAGACCAAACTACCAAGCCAATTCTTCACCAGAAAGGAGACAAGCTACCGGGGACCGGTTTCTGGCATTTCAGCCTCTTCGGCCCGGCTTGCTTGAATCCTGATGGAGCAGTGAGAAAGGGACTCATGTCTGAGTATACCCTGCCACACCTATAGTGGCCAAAAACGATACAGAAAAGGGGGTGGTGATGAACAGAGTGTCTGAATTAAGCAGACCACTCTTACCCAGTCCAAAGATCAGGGCTTGATCCATCACCGTTATTTATCTCACTGCCCCATCCCAGCTCAGAACCTGGCTATATGCAAATTAGTCTGTCCCTGGCCCAGTGCATCATGGGAACAGGGCAGACCAAACTACCAAGCCAATTCTTCACCAGAAAGGAGACAAGCTACCGGGGACCGGTTTCTGGCATTTCAGCCTCTTCGGCCCGGCTTGCTTGAATCCTGATGGAGCAGTGAGAAAGTGACTCATGTCTGAGTATACCCTGCCACACCTATAGTGGCCAAAAACGATACAGAAAAGGGGGTGGTGATGAACAGAGTGTCTGAATTAAGCAGACCACTCTTACCCAGTCCAAAGATCAGGGCTTGATCCATCACCGTTATTTATCTCACTGCCCCATCCCAGCTCAGAACCTGGCTATATGCAAATTAGTCTGTCCCTGGCCCAGTGCATCATGGGAACAGGGCAGACCAAACTACCAAGCAAATTCTTCACCAGAAAGGAGACAAGCTACCGGGGACCGGTTTCTGGCATTTCAGCCTCTTTGGCCCGGCTTGCTTGAATCCTGATGGAGCAGTGAGAAAGGGACTCATGTCTGAGTATACCCTGCCACACCTATAGTGGCCAAAAACGATACAGAAAAGGGGGTGGTGATGAACAGAGTGTCTGAATTAAGCAGACCACTCTTACCCAGTCCAAAGATCAGGGCTTGATCCATCACCGTTATTTATCTCACTGCCCCATCCCAGCTCAGAACCTGGCTATATGCAAATTAGTCTGTCCCTGGCCCAGTGCATCATGGGAACAGGGCAGACCAAACTACCAAGCCAATTCTTCACCAGAAAGGAGACAAGCTACCGGGGACCGGTTTCTGGCATTTCAGCCTCTTCGGCCCGGCTTGCTTGAATCCTGATGGAGCAGTGAGAAAGGGACTCATGTCTGAGTATACCCTGCCACACCTATAGTGGCCAAAAACGATACAGAAAAGGGGGTGGTGATGAACAGAGTGTCTGAATTAAGCAGACCACTCTTACCCAGTCCAAAGATCAGGGCTTGATCCATCACCGTTATTTATCTCACTGCCCCATCCCAGCTCAGAACCTGGCTATATGCAAATTAGTCTGTCCCTGGCCCAGTGCATCATGGGAACAGGGCAGACCAAACTACCAAGCCAATTCTTCACCAGAAAGGAGACAAGCTACCGGGGACCGGTTTCTGGCATTTCAGCCTCTTCGGCCCGGCTTGCTTGAATCCTGATGGAGCAGTGAGAAAGGGACTCATGTCTGAGTATACCCTGCCACACCTATAGTGGCCAAAAACGATACAGAAAAGGAGGATAGCCCTGATCTCTTGACTGGGTGAGCGTACTCTGCTTAATTCAGAGACTCTGTCCATCACCGCCCCTTGTTGTAAATTATTTTGTCCACCCTAAGCGTGGAAGGGTATACTCAGATGTGAGTCCCTTGCTCATTGCACCATCAGGATTCAAGCAAGCCGGGCCGAAGACGCCTGAAATGGCAGAAACCGGTCCCCGGAAGCTTGTTTCCTTCCCAGTGTAAGAATTGAAAAAAAAAAAAAAAAAAGCTTTTGTAGTCTGGTCTGCCCTGTTCCCATGATGCACTGGGCCAGGGACAGACTAATTTGCATACAGCCAGGTTCTGAAACTGGGATGGTGCAATGAGCTAAAAAAAACGGTGTTGGATCTAGCCCTGATCTCTTGACTGGGTGAGAGTACTCTGCTTAATTCAGAGACTCTGTCCATCACCACCCCTTGTTGTAAATTATTTTGTCCACCCTAAGCGTGGAAGGGTATACTCAGATGTGAGTCCCTTGCTCATTGCACCATCAGGATTCAAGCAAGCCGGGCCGAAGACGCCTGAAATGGCAGAAACCGGTCCCCGGAAGCTTGTTTCCTTCCCAGTGTAAGAATTGAAAAATGCTTTTGTAGTCTGGTCTGCCCTGTTCCCATGATGCACTGGGCCAGGGACAGACTAATTTGCATACAGCCAGGTTCTGAAACTGGGATGGTGCAATGAGCTAAAAAACGGTGTTGGATCTAGCCCTGATCTCTTGACTGGGTGAGAGTACTCTGCTTAATTCAGAGACTCTGTCCATCACCACCCCTTGTTGTAAATGAGTAGATTAGAGTGGCATGAGTGGATAGGCAGGGTGCACTGGCTTAGAGCAGAGTGGTGTAGAAAAGAGTGCATGGGAGTAGAGCGCAGTGTTGCAGAGTACAGTGGCATAAAGAGGTGTGGTGCAGAGTGGCGTGGTGCTTGAGTAAAGCTGTGTGAGGTTAATTTGTTTTTTTAGCACACAATTGTTTTTTAATATCTGTAAATAATCTGTGCAGATATTTCAGGATATCTCAGAATTAGAAAAGCACAAATCAAACCCACTATTTGGTAATTCTGAAGTGTAGGGGAAACGCAATTTTTAATATAATCAAATCAAATACACTAAGTGATGACATTTACACACATTATCATTTGTGCGCTGTATATCTGTATCCGTAAAACTGGTTGTCTGTACAAATGTAATGTTCATTTCAATTTAAGATGTGTTGTCTGTGGATATTCCACTGCACACTACGGCACTCCACTCTACTCTGCCTCACTCCACTTTATGCCTCTCTACTCTACACCACCCTACTCTGTGCAAATGCACTCTACCCCTCACTACTCTACTATATCCTACTATGCACCACTGCACTCTTCGCCACTGTAGTCTACACTGCTGGAGTTTAAAGGACGCCTGAGATTGCGCCCTCTGTGTGTGTAAAATAAACACCCCTACACTGGGGCAACCATAATGAATCCTTCAGAGGGAGGGTGGTAATATCATACACATGAAATGCCATTAGCATATGGTGATGGATTTTGTTGGTGATATATAACCTCACCATTCTGAAAGTAACGCTTGACAATGGGGGTGACAATGTGTTTTGCACAGAGGTATGAAGTCAAAATGGCAGTTTTTAACAAACAAATTCCGCCTAGTTTTACCTGGGGAAAATTGTGAATGAAAAAACCTGCGAGTGTAATAATGACAGCAAATACTAATTATTACTGTTGGGGTGCAAATTGCCATTTGCGCCCAAATATGGATTTATGGGCCACTCAGAATGGGTCCATAAAGCCCCTCTACTGCTAATTTTGAGAAACTAGTAAGAAAACCACAGTGAAAGGTTTAATTGTGCAGAAATCAAGTTATAGCTTGTAGTAGTAATCCCTCGGCACAGTTTACCTATTTATGGTTTGCTCAGTTTATTCATTAAAGTATAGTTTGAGTCCTTTTGGTAATCAAGCATTAATGTCTGTGTATGCCTTTCAGAGGTAGGGAGGCTCAATAGACATCACTAAAATATAACTTTTGACTGGGTTCTTAAGTTGGGAGCATGATCGCATGTTTCTGGACAGTTCAGGGCGTGATAAAACCGAGTAATGAGTTGATAATAATGGTAATGGCCATTTGAGGGATAAGGCACATGTAATGTCTTTGAGCCAGACTTGCACAAAATCATTGATTTTTGCAGACAAACGTTAGGCATTGTGATGGAGTAATGGTTTGCTTCCAAGACACCTCGTGTTAAAATCCCTCATATCAGAACATATGCATGATACCTTATACAGATGTATGATCAGTAGATGCGGCGAGCAAGTGGAACGGATGTCGATTAAACACAGCAAACCTATTAACAAGCGCTCAAAAATAGTCATCAAAGCCTTGCTCAGTAAACACAGTGTTATTTCAAACAAATTGCTGCTTATGCTATGCTACATGGGGTGAATTAGGGTTTGGTAGGTGTTCAAGAACAAGACAAATGTGCTCTATCCTCTTCATTCTCAGACCAGCAGTGCTATGTACCTCATCCCTCCACACAACTTTGTGCACCATTTGGAGCCTCACTCACTTCATCTGTCTCTACCTATCGGGTCAATTTTCCAGCTACTTCAATGACACTATTCCTCCCACGCATTTGCATTTGGACTCTAGGTCATAGGCGATCAATAAAGAGATGTAGGTACTAGCCTGCAACCATTCGGAGAGAGCATTTATGCCCCTTTAGACAACCAAATTGACAACTATGGATAGAGCGCTGTAAGACCACACTAGTGGTCAAAGAGCACTGTGGAAAAGTCGAGTGACAGCACCAAAACTGTCTTCCCCTGGATCTTGTGTGTGTCAATATGCCAGGCATGTGTAGGTGTCATGGGATTGGTGTGTGTGCACACACAATAAACTGTATGCAAGACTGGTGCCCTTTTCCAGGTGACCAACGAGAAAAATTGTTATGATGGATATCGTCCCGGCTCCTGGGTCTTTACTGCAGGGATAACAAACAAAGGGCTACCTCCAGCTTCCTTGACCTGGGCTTACTGTTAGCCAAACATCTCAATACTTGGTGATGAAAGCTACATGAGCCCCCTAACCTTGTAGCCTGGATACAATCCATTACCACTTTGGCCTAAGCAGAGAGTGTCGTCCTGCATAGGGAAGACAATTTGGGGCTATGCAAACATCCAATAGCAGTCAAATGGGGCACGATCCTGACTGATCTTCAGACTGGCATACAATGCACTAATGATACCCCAGTTTACTCTTTGGAGCACAGAATGGGGGCAGAACAAGAATAATGGATCCTTTAGCCACATGCCATTTAATTACACAATCAATCAATCTTCACTTGATAAAGCACACAGATGCTTCAAGCAGAAGTGCCCTGGCGCTCCAACAGGCAGCATAGGCCAACCGGTGTAACAAAGAAGCTAATCACTGTCAAATAACCAGGGTCTGAGTTGTTTTCTGAAGGATGTCAGAGACTCAGCCTGATGCAGGTTAGGAGGGAGACTGTTTCATAGTTTAGCAGTGAGAACAGTAGAGGAGCTGCCTCCAGGGCGGGACTTCAAGAATCTAGGGATCCGAAGGAAGCTGCTGTTGTTGGATTTGAGTACCCTCTATTGAGTGTAAGGAGACGGCCCATAAGACAGGTAGCAGGGAGCCTTACAGAGGAAAGCTCTGAAGGCTAGCACCTTAAATGTAATGCGCTGTTCAACTGGGAGCCAGTGCAGATGTCTCATATGAGGAGAGATATGATGGCAACCTGGGAATATCCTAATTAATCTCGCTGCAGTGTTCTATATTAACTGGAGTCCGCGTATCAATCAATTAATCTGGATTTTGTAGAGCGCACTATTCACCGTAACAGACACGTCGGGAGACCAAGACTGTTTGACTAGTCTAGGTGACCGGTGACTGGGGCCCGAACTACTGTTTTTTGTGTCTCCTCAGATACAGATTAAGAAACATCTTAAAGACTTTCAGCTTTAAGTAACAGACCGACGAGATTTGCTTAATCTGAGTAGTAAAGGAGAGTGAGGAATCAAAGATGATGACAAGATTTCTAGCCGAAGAGGTTGGAATGAGCGAAGCATTCACCCCTTACGATATACACCAGGACTTAGAACTGATGCTTTGCCTTGCGTAATCATGTGATCTCCTGACTGATTACCATGCATGTAGTTGCGTATGGTGGGGATGTGGGTCTGGGTTTCTTCAATTGTGATTTTTTACTCAAAATCAGAATTGTCTGTTTATTTCTCGATTCATATGTCGTTGAACTCCTAACTCACTTTGTATGTTCGAATGAAATCTTATCTCCTTTGTGGTAATTTACAGTTTGACTACCAAATGAATACGGATGTATAGTAGCTGAGTCTGGTGGCTCAGTGGACTAATGCATCCACTGCAGGGGACTGTGTTTGACCTTATGGTCACAGTTTCAAATCCCGGCGGGTCCACTCAGTCTTTCATCCATCTGAGGTTGATAAAATGAGTACTATTGAGTTGGGTAACATCAAACATCTGTTATTCAGCGACAAGATACCCGTAGTGGTGAACGTACGCTTTCAAATACACGTTATGTTATGTTATATAGATATCCACTGGGTACCACTGTACACTGTCCGCTTCTGCATTTAACAACTAATACCCGTAGTGGTGAACGTGCGCTTTCAAATACACGTTATGTTATGTTATATAGATATCCACTGGGTACCACTGTACACTGTCCGCTTCTGCATTTAACAACTATGTAACTGTTATATGTCTTTTTGTTGAGGCGACTAACTAAAATCTGAAAAAAACAATAAACAGATTCAACAAAAAATTATGGATATCGTCCCCTTTGACTGTGAACAAACAATTTTTTGAAAAATATTTGCATGCACCCAAAGCAATTTATCGCTGAGAAGCTGGTTTTCCACAGCCAGGCCAAAAGATGTGCATAAAATGTCAATTTTCAGCATATCAAAGCAAAAAGACGGCAGTATATTCAGTCTCCCTCGCAAACCATTGTCTGTTTTACCATCAAATTCCTTATTGGGGGGATTTCTGGCATGCCTAGTCATGCATACGATTTCTTATTCCACTTGCACATTATCAATGCCATTCCTTATCATTCTTGTGTCACTATGTTTTTTCAAAGCATTTGTAGTATGGAAAACAGCCTTTGACTCATAGGAAAATGTGATAAACTTTATACTTGACAATTATTCATACCCTGAGGAGCATATTGGTAAATTGTACACCTCCCTCTATCCGCCGGGGCAGCCAGGAAACCTAATTTACTTGCAACACAAAATATTTTGGTAACAGCATGCGTGGTCATATCACAATGAATGTAGCAGCTTCACACATCGGGGCTGGTAAAGACACCGACCTAATTACTGGTTGTGGGACAAAAGAGGGAGGCAAAAACTTTGAAACCATATAGTCCAAAATTACAGGCTTCATGTTGAGAACAAAATCAACATCCCACCACTATCTGAGGCGGGAGTTGTACCAACCAATCACAGCAGTCAAGCAATCCTAATTATGGCGATATTGCTAGCTGTGCTGCACTACTGTGGCGCCATGGATACTTCCAGGATATTACCTGCAGAATATTGCAGCACTAGATGTCATCTGAAACATACAGTGTACACATATCACAAAACTCCGAGGAGATGTCAAATCAAAGATATTTGGCAATATACCATCTGTAAACCGCAATGGCCAAAAGGCATTTAACACCATATCCCAGTTTCTCAACATAAGATGTGGAACACATTGCAGCTATATCCGGTTGATACATGTTGGTCATATTAGGAAGAAGCACATGGTCTGCAATGTTGGACTATAGTTTAAACTTGTGTGCTCTTGTCTCGATTTTTGCTCAGGGTTCATCCATTGTGATCAATACTTGCTTTCCCAGCATGATTAGGAGACATGATTGGCATAAGACACAGCTTCTGATTTGTTGCTTATAGATTACTTTGATTCTGGTTGGGAAAAGTATTGCATATGTAAGACCCACTGCGCGTAGCTGGCATTGGACTGCTTAGGAAGAGCAACTCTGGCACTGGACTACTAACGTGTAGTCGGGTAACAGAGAGATTCATGTATTTTCCATTGTGATGGCCACTGTTTCTCATGCGAGATGGAGGAGGAGCACATCCCGGTCTTTGAAGCTGAGTATTTGGTCCACAAAAGGACACAATGGTGTGCCCGGAGGGGGCTTCTTTGTTGGCACCTTGTGTACTCTTTCAACATTGAACATGTCCAATAAGTCAATCAGTACCACCGTGTTTCGGCGCCAGTCCTCCACATATTGAGTGGCGTTGTGGCCTTCTGTACCCTCTGGCATTCCAATGATCATGACATAATTTCAGTGGGCCCGCCCTTCAGCAACTTCCACCTGCTTCTGAAGTAGGTCAACATGCTTACGGAGTTAGACAGCAGTGGCTGTTTGATCTGTCTGCGTTGGCATTAGTGTGGAGAAGGTAATCTCATTGGTTTTCACTCTGTTGTTCTATTTCGCGTGGCCATCTTTGAGGAGATTGACATCCATGGTGAGTGCACCCAGCCATTGCTCAATGGCCATTCTGGAGTCATGTATGTCCTGTAGAATAATGTCTAGTTTATCCAGTGAGGGGTTAGTCATGGTGCGAGGGAATGTAGTCATCATGCGCCAGCACTGAAGAACGTCACAAGGAGTAAACTCAGAGAGAGGGTAACCAGTAGGTTTGGTGGATGGCTCTTGTATGGCCCATGTTGTGCACCATGCTAAGATATAAGGGGGAAAGGAAAGGAGTTGTCAGCAAAGCACTGTTTATGGACACAGTGTAGTCTACTATACAAGTAGAATATATAGTTCAGAGTCAGCTAGCACCAGCTGGGCATATGTTAGCACTTCACGGCAGTCTGTAGGATGGGTTAGGCAGCGCCAGGTGAGACTAGCCGAGCTTGGCCTCTGAATCATCCACAAAGAGCGCAGAGCTCGACAAGGTGTTGCTGTTAGCTTAGCCCCAGTTCTCTGGTATCCAGTGAGGATGCAGCGAAGGGAAGAGCAGTGGTGGGGGGCGGTCTGTCAGGAGTGTACTAGTGCGCACCCTGGGGGAACTGAAAGGACGTATATCTTCAGTGCAGCACATCAAGGTAAGGGTCCCAGGCCAAGGAGCACCACCAGGCATGCCCTGCGCTTGCGAACCAAACAAGTCACACAATAAATCACCTGTTCAGTGCCCTAGGCTCATGCTTCTATGCGCCGTTCACCCAAGCCACAGCCTCAGGCTATCCCAGGTGATTCTGTGCAGGCCTCCCCAGTTTTAACTAATATATGTGGGGAAGAAGGGAAATGGTAGCACCAGCTCTATGCACCCAGCAGATGAATGGCATGATCTTCGTCCAACACCTCTGTTCCTCACAGGTAGCAACAAGGGGCCAGTGCAGCCAAGACACAGTGTGCCACACTGTCAACAGGCTCTCTTTCTCAACAGGACTGCACCAATTGACCACAGCACACCGACCTCCTTCAAGCTCATCCTGGGCCGTGACCCGGCACAGCTATGGCACACTCAATCTCATTTAGTCATTATGCAGCCGGTCGCTGCCGCACTCTCCCCGGTGCCCTATGGCTCACAGTAATGGTATGTAGCTATGGGGCCTGTGGGGCAACTCGGAAAGGGCTCACCTAGTACTTCTGAGGGTTGGCCCGCAGTTGTCATGTGGCCAGTCGGAGCCACAACCCACAGGTGCTCCATTGAAAACTGATGCCCATTGATGGGGGCGCTTGTATCTATGGCCCTAGCAGGTTCACAATAGTATGTTTAGTATGTTTGGGGGGCTGTTAGGCAAGCTGCAACCCCAAACTGCATGCCGATCACTACATCTGCGTTGTTTAATTGCGGAAACCAGGTGGCTGCTTTCACCTCTAGACCCTGGCCAGTGACTGCAACTTCCTCACTGTTCTGTGGCCCTCTCAGCAGCAGGATGGGTGTCAGGTGTTGGGTGTCCCTTAGGTGTTGTCCACCAGGCTGGATGCTCCCTTTTATTGCTAAGCAAACCTGGATATTAGGGCCTGGGTCGGGGAGCCGCATCTTTGGCAGTTAGCCACACCCCCCTCACTGTTTTCAAATATATATGAAAAATCTGTTTTTTATTCTCTTAAGCCGCAGATTAACTGATTCTGCCTTCAACTGCAAAGACAGAAATTAGAGTGCCACAGTTTGCTCCCCTGCACTCTGCCTCCCCATCTGACTAACGTAACCATAGGAACCTCAAAGAGGGTACATTCGTAGTGTAAATGAAAGGAAGTTAGGTTTTGAAGTGAAATTTCACAGGGATTTATCATGACCCTATTAGCTAGCCAAGGGCTTCCTCTCTGATGTTTTGAGACAAACTCAAATTTATTTAAGCCAAATATAACCCTGCAAATTTGGGATCTGTTATAGCACATTTAATTATTTTGTAGGGACGCTTAAATAAATGGAATTCCAAAAATACCTGCTCAAATGCATTCATTATTAACATTTTGTGTAGAAAGCTGAAAGTATCCTCAGCCGTAAGGAACATTTAATAACAATTATGGCTCATTACCTTTCTTTTTCCTGTGTGGTGTATAGTGCTTGAGGGGGCTTTCTTGTACAATACAATATTGTCCTTCAACTCACAATTACGCCTGGGCGTGAAATTCTGCTCAGCTTGCGGAGTTTGCAAAGTTTTTTCCAATCTGCGCTCCGCATGGAATGCGGAGTTCCGAAAATCTCCACTCAGCAGAGCTGAGTTTTTTCCTCACCTGCCAATTTTAAGTTGACGATCACAGAAAGTCTTACTCCAGAATATCTCCAGGTGAGATTTAACAACACAGGCGGATGCAGATGGCTGTAACCTCTCCCATTGCGGAATCTTCCTTTCACGCTGAGGAAGCTGCCACTCTAGTAGAAGATCTACTCAAGTGGCAGAAAATAGCAGCGCCCTCTTGCACTGCACGTGGTGTCCTTCGCGCTGATTTACCTTTGTGGAACAAACACCCGGCACTAAAAATCAGCATGAACGGCGCAACCTCACACAGTCGACTGCTTGCAGAATTCTGTGTAGAGCCGCAGATTTTTGGTCACTGGAATTCCACAAACTCCGCCCAGGGCTATTCATAATTGTAGACTAGTATTGTAACAACTCTATGGAGCCTTCCTACATCTATGAAGGCTTCAAATTACTTTCTGGTTGGTCATTTAAGGAGCTGACCGCGCCCTTATTCTAAATTCATCAAGTTTCACTCTATTGTAATACTGCAATTGGGAATTCTAATGACACAGGTTTTGGCAATTTCTCAATGCTGTACTACACAGTTCCAAATTGTAACTTAGGTAATGAGGAACTACTGTTAAAATGTGCTTCCTTGCTTTTTCACACAGATTTCTAAATGTAACTTCCACATCCTGGACCATTTTTTGGTGATATATTCCACCTGGTGTTACGTGGCAAACATCTTCAGAAAATCTACAGTGTGCACTAGATTGCATTCCATATTTCATCACATCTGCTAATTCCGATTCAGCCAATTACTCCTGCTACTGGCTAAGTATGAAATTCTGCGAAGACTAGAATGAAACATATTGTATGTTGTTTGTGGTCAATGCAAGAAGTATTTTGTTGACTTAATTGGTCTGCCCTAACCAAGTT
The DNA here is from genome assembly GCF_964261635.1 of Lissotriton helveticus. Classification (NCBI taxonomy): domain Eukaryota; kingdom Metazoa; phylum Chordata; class Amphibia; order Caudata; family Salamandridae; genus Lissotriton; species Lissotriton helveticus. The sequence continues at coordinate 2,071,817,091 of NC_136057.1, read as the reverse complement.
CTGGTGTACTTATAGCTGTGCTTAGACCTGATGTGAATCAGATGAAAGGGGAAAGTGCAAAGTAACTTTTGCATGCTTCAATTGCCATTCACATGCCCAAACCAAATTTAAATCATTATATATTAAAGGTCGGAGGTGAAAATATAGCCATATTATAGATTTGTAGCCATTCTATCTTGATCACATCTACATTTTTTAAGTTTAAGTTTGCTTTATTGCCATTCAACATCATGTCCTTTCCCAAACTGAGGTATTTTCCTGTTTAATGTTTAGCTCTCCTCTTGCAGTAAACATCTCATATATATCTAGGTTTTTTCTTGTCTTGCCTGTCCAATAGGTGTTCTTTCAGAACTTGAGAGTTGAGCAGGGTTTTTTAGCTTACAACTTCAGTATCATCTTTCTTCGAATATTCAATAGTTAGAGTATCTGATTTCGGTTTGAGTGTTTCTTTCATTCCTGTGTATTATTCCCACACTCCTTTAAAAGCATATCTGATTAAGGACTCAGCTATTAGATTAAATGGAAATTGCAGGAAGGTATGTAATGGAGTTTGGTAAAATGGGGTCAGCATACCAAACCTAGATATTCTATGTAGAAAGTCAAGATGACCCTTATTGGCTTACAGGGCTTAAATTAATATTCACAAATGCTCTCTTTTGTGGTAGTGTGGGCAAGCAAATAGGCTTATGAGAGCTAGTGCTAATGCACTTTTTTTTAACACACACAGATCAATAAATAAGACACACACTAAAAAAAAACAAGAGACCAATTTAGAAAAATAACAAGTATGTTTATATTTTAATGCCAAGAACATCGTAAATGGGTCAGTAACCTTTCGTAAAAGCAATATTTGGCAGGTAAGGTCAATTGTCACTTAAATGCGTTTTTATGCAGTAATGCTTTCCTATGAAGAAAAAGGCCTATACTGCTTACGATTATTTGCAAATAGTTCTCAGGGATCCCCTGTTGGAATTAAGTTGCCAGGAGTTTTAGTTTACCTGCCCTGGAGTGTCTGGGTGCAGTGGTGTGTGATGGATTGGTAGCCTTGTGCGCTACACAGTAGTCAAGGAGGGTGATCACCTAGAAATTGGCTGAAGAGGGGGACTTGAGGACAAGTGCAGGAGCTCCCAATGGGGATCTTGGCTTGTAGTGGTCTTGGGAGCAGGAGAGCACTGTTGGTTGTCGTGGACCGGGGCCAGGTAGCTCAGGTGTAGAAGGTTTTTGGTTGACTAATGCCTTGGGTCATAGGCACCCAGATTTGCGGTTAGACTTGCAAAGGGGGACGAATCAGGACTGCTGGGCCACTCTCAGTGCTGGCCTCTGTGATTCTGACATCTCTTGTCGGCTGTTCGGTCTCTGAGGCGTTGGAGTCTGGATTGGAATGAAACAAGAGGTCCGGTACCCCTGGAATTGGTGAAGGGCAGCTCTGGTTGGTTCTGGTATCTTGTCACTTGGGTAGCTACTGCATTGGTGGGCCCAGTGAACAGCAGAATGGTGAACCAGACCTTGCAGTCGGTGCCTGCAGGCTGCAGGGAAGTGATTCTCCCTCTTCAAGGGAGATGCTGATGGAAGTCTTGGAGACCCACCAAGGCTTTTGGAGGATCCACAGCTGCAGGTCCTGACAAGGTGTCACAATTGTTGGGACAGGAGTGGAGTAGACAGGCAGGGTATGGTGCCTAATTTCACCCGCACACCACATTTCCTGGTTCTTCAGCTCTTCTTTGTCCTATTCTTTCATCAATCAGACCAATCTAAGGTTCTGGTGTGAGGGGGTCACCTAAATACTCAATTTACGGGCATTAAGGGTAGTGTAAGGTAGTAACCAATGGGCTACCAACCCCTGGGGTGTCAACACCCCCTACATCACCACTTCCTTTGGGTAGTAGGTATAACCCTGACTCAGAGTTGCTAGTTTCACCAACACAAGATGTTGAAACCCTTCTTTGACTGTCAACCTTAGGGGTGTGTTCAACTTGCAAATGTGATATGCCTTCTTACTAGGTAATTTCCCACCAGTCCTGGTGCCAAATGGCCTCAGGGCAGGAGATGGCATCCTCTAGGTCTGGGAGCAGCTAAGGGTGCATATTAAAGGTGACACAGACTTCATTCATTCCCTAGCCATCCCCCTGAAGGAGGAGTGAACACCTTCCTCTAGAGAAGGCATTGTTACTGATCTCTGAAAGCAGGGGTCCTCACATCCAGGTGGTCAGAAACGCGTCTGTGATGCCAGACTGGCCAATACTAGTCAGCCAGCACATAAGAGGACTGGTAGGTGCCCTCTGAGTGTATGTCATAATAAATTCATCACTAGCATCAGTGTGGATTTATTAAGACGAGGCATTTGATACCAAACTCCATTATTTTCAGTGAAGCCATGCTGTAACTGCGGAACTTGTGATGACCAGTGCCCAGTACATATACCTAAGATGGCTTCTCTGTTCACTTGCAATGTCTAGTAAGTAACTGAACTAGATATCACAGTGGCATATCTGCTCATGCAGATATGTCCTCACATATGCACCCTGCACCCTGCCGTAGGGCTCTTAAGACCTGCTGTAGGGGTGACTTACATGTAGTGCATGTACTGTATTAGCAGTGCACACAGTGTGTAATGTTGTGTTTTCATAAGGGATTGCACCCTTTCACTTATCCTGCAATGGCAGTTTGAATGTAGGTTTTATGGGGGTTCCTTTGGGTGGCACAAGACGTGCTGTAGCCCATCGGTACCCTCTTTGGTACACATGCCCTGGGTACCAGAGGTACACTTTACCAGTGACTTACAAGGGTGCTGAAGTTCTTGAAATTAGGTTATAATTAGATATTTCTTTTTCAGGAAAAAGAACACTGGCATTGGAGCCTGGTTAGCAAGCTTCAGTGCACTGTCGGAGTCGAAAACCCCGCATTCAGTTGTTCAAATGGGGGCAAAAAGTGGGGGAACGTCTACAAAGAAGTCCAGCTTCCTACAATGGGATATACAGGGAACTGACTAATCCTTTTACAGCAACTCACAACTGTTCAAATCTTAAATATATTGTGCTGCAAATATTTTCTCAGGTTGTGTATTAAGCAAACATCACAGGGGCTTGGAAAGATCTAGATGATATGGACTTTCTACAGGTGCAATCCCTAATATGTTTTTGAATATGCTAATTGTGATTGCTGTCTTCAGTTTTGATTAATATTTTTCAGAGTAGTCTTCGACGACCTTGGCCATAGCCTTCTAGTCGTCTTTACTTTCTGGGACTCCAAAATCAGGACTGATTTTACAATCTTTAACAATTAAAATAAAGGTTAAAAATCTATTTCTCAGTGGTTCTTATATACATAATAATTTCAAATGAGTGGTTTACAAATATGCAGCAGTCCAATTTAGTGCTGTAATCTAAATTTACCTAACTGTGTCATCAGACTGCTTTAGAGAGCTGGGTAGTCATGCAGGCGTGCACGTCTCTGGGTCTGTAGAGTTGTTGCATTTCTTTTCTTGAAAATGTAGAAAGGAACTAGAGGGGAAAGAATACAGCCATCCCATACACAAGGAGTGCAGTCATAAAGCTGTTATTGTTACCTCAGCAAATAATGCCACTGAGTACTGAAGCTAAAAATGAGAATGGTCTGATTCCAATTTCCTCTGCTCAACAACATAGTGGTCTGGTACCAATAATTAAGTAAAATGGACAAATATGTTTTAAATAACCATCCACAAACCAATCTTAAAAAAGAAAGAGAAATTATTTGGTCAACGTTTGGCTAATGTATGTGAAAAATGACCTGATATTTGATACTGTGTGGGGAAGTACTGCTGATGGCATGGCATAATTTACACAATGTTCTAAATGAGGGCTTTGGGGACCACTGGGGGTCCTTGATGCCTTCTCAGGTTGTCTGCACCTTTGTAGAAAATGTAACAATATTAACAGATTTAAAAAAGAATATAAATAATGAAACAAAATGTAAATGTGAAGGAATTAGAAATTGGAGAACATAAATTAAGCTGTATCCTCAGATTGATTTGTGGGAGTAGTACAAGTGCATCAAACAGAACATAGTTTGGGGGATGGGTGACCGTAATTGAATTTATGAAAGCTCTAACCTACTAATTAAAAATGTAAATAAGAAATTCCGATGTCTTTATATTTGTTTTGGATTAAATTAAATGTTTGAAAAATTGTGTATTTGATGAATTTTTGTTTCTGTATTTTTGTATATTGCTTTGCGGTTCGAATCATCGTAGTTGCTCATGCTGGGGCCCCAATATTCCAATATTGACTTACTGTGGGTGCCCTGATTCCAATAATTATTTACTGGAGGTCCCTGGTTTCCAGAAATTAATTGGTGGTCCACAGAAGTCAAAAGCTTAAGTGCATCTGCCCAACATGATAGAATGAAAAGGGGCCTTAAAACAGCACAACATGCATATTATAACCTTGATTTAAAAATGTCAATAATGTAATTGTCAAAATAAACTACTGGTTTGTATTAGATAGCTAGCAAATTGTTTAAGTGGATCTTATTGAGAGGATAAACTAAATAGCTAACTAGACATAAAACAGATTATGGTCATTCTGCCTTTGAAGTCAGTAATCAATATACTCAGCATTCATGCTGATTTACACATAAGGCCTCATTTAGAAGTTGTTGATGCAGGGCAGCACAGTAAGTCACTTTGCTGCGCTGCCTTGTGTCAAAAGGAAAGGAAAGGAATGTGCCTTATTTAGAAAAAACAGCACAACCCTGTCCTTTCCTACTGTGCTGGTGCTGTTTTGGCTCCCTTGCGCCAATGCAGGCCCCCTTGTACCATGGTGCAAGGGTGTCTGCATTGTAGGAATGATTGTTTTTGTGCAGAATGGGGCACTGTCCTGTATAAAACCAATCAATGGACGTGTTTTCCTCCATTTATGTCTGCTGCAGATTAAAGCACACAAAGAAAGAGGAAAAATGAGGAGAAATAGTTATTTCTCCTCATTATGTCTCCCCGGGGGAGGGGGAGACTTTTGACGCTGCCCCAGGTTTACGTGATTTTGTAAATCTGGGCCAGCGTCAAACTCTATGGCTTTTGTGTGGGAACACCCACCTCAAACCTCATGGAACACCTCCTTGATGCAGAGTAAGCCAACTCAGTGCATGGCATTGTGCTACCTTGCCTTACTCCATATCTATGAGACCATGCAACACCACACAGAGACACTTTGCATTCACGCATATATATGAATGAGATTCCTACCCACCGGAATTTCGAAAAAAGTAATGCTCCATGGGCGCAGGCCTCTTGTAAATGAGGCCCATAGTTTAGTGATGAAACATGTAAAGAAGGTGCAGATGTAGAACCAATACATATTGGATAGGGAGTACCCTGGGCCTCATTACTAGGACCCTGGAATTCACGATGGGCCCAGGAATACTTTTGCAGACAGCCTCTGGAATGACAAGATCCACAGAACTCCTTTGTCAGCATTGTACAACTTCTTGGAATGGAAGCAGAAAAGTTAACTAAATGTTGACTGCCCTCAGAAATCACAAATGGTAGTTGGATGTTTAATATGGATTTGCTTTGCTGTAGGCTATAGTCTTTTTGAAGTTTTGCTAGAATGTCATGTATATGAAGTGGGTTTAAATTGTACAGTAACGGATGATGAAAGGCTTGGAGATTATTTCAGTGGGAGATCAGGAAGCAGATAGAGGTAAGGAGCTGTTTGCGTCCTTCATTCAATGTCCTCAGATGATTTTGATGTTTAATAAGTGTGGACCATCTGCAATATGGAGTTGTGGAATAGATAGGCTGGGATACGCACAGAGCGGTAAACAGCGTTTACAACGCAACTTTTACCACGCAACTTTTACAACGCAATTTGTTACAACGAATTGCGCTGGGGGGCGCTGTACGATAGGTAATAGTTACATTTACTATCCAACACCTTCCCTACTATCCACGGGGACTGAGTTGGAATAGTAAATTAAACTATTCACTATCCAGTGCCCCCCAACGCAAGTCGTTGTAACGACTTGCGTTGTAAAACCTGCGTTGTAAAGGCATGCGTGGAAAAATCATGCGTTGTAACGACATACATCCACACAGAGCAGATCTGGCGGACTAACAGTGCCTGGAAGGATTTATTTTACATCATGCTTACAGAAACCCTTTGTGGAGCCATAATGAGGAAGAGTATATTGTATACAACATAATTCTTGAGAAAAATGTTAGAGGATAGACTACCTTGGTGATTTGTTGTTTATTCAAAAACTCCTTTCTATATTAATCTGAATATAATGTTGTAGAATCTGAGACAATTTTGAGCATTGATGAATATTTCTAAAGGCATACAAAAGGATATGTCCTAATAATTTGTTATGCAAATAGTAGAGATAGTAGAGAAAACAACTGGATTTTAAATCAGGGTACTCTTTTCAAACTGCCCTGGTGGCCTTTAATATTAATGAAGAATGGGAACACAAACTTACCAGGAATTTCAAAGGAATGCAATATAGAATTATAGATGGGTAATAGTGAGCAACTGGAATGTTTGTCACTGAGAGATTGTGAGTGACATCTCATATACAGGGCCAGACTGGCCGCAGCGGGCACCAGGCATTTTCCATAGCTGTAATATCTGCCCCCTGTAACAAAAGCAGCTGCAGTGTTTTACACCCCCCCCCCAAACTCCCCCCCACACGGCCAGCCCAAATCAATTACCAGGGCTGGTATGTGTTCCCAGTCCGGCCCTGCTCATAGACAATGAGAGTGAAGCTCGAGTTGTCTAAGATGTCAATCAGACCCTAAGGCAAAACCTGTTTCATGGCAATTTGCTATTTTAAGTGGAAGCATGGAGTTGATTTTCCCTGAAGAAAGTATGCCATTTTCAAATAGTGTGTGTCCTTTATCTGTATTGATACTAAATCTTGACAAAACCTAGTGTAAATATAAAATTTCAAGACAAAAATGTTCAGAATCCATTTTGTTTGAAATTGAGTAATGAAGCAGATTATGAAAAGGAAATCTACACGTGGAAGGGGATGTGTTATGAAGGGCCTAAATGATTCATCCAACAGTGAAAAGCATTTTGTATTAGGAGGACCTGAATTTTTATTCAATTGCAACAAAAGTAAACGTTGGGGTGGAGGCTTGTTATTTGTGGTCTTTGTGGTGGTCTTTGCAAATAATAATGAAATCATTGTGGACAGACTGAATAGAAGGCAATCTAAATGCTTAAATGTTGTGTAACAGAGATCAGACTTGTAATAATAGATCAAATAAAATAATGTAGAGCATTACTAAGAGAAATAATGAACTGGTTTGAAAGGACATGTTGGAAATTATAAATCCTGGGGATGATAACGAATTACGGAGGGCAGAGTGAGATGCAAAAAATGAGAGAGAACAGAGGTATATCAAATTACTATGGAAAAGTGTTTCTCTGTATATATACGAGCACAGAATGGTAGCTTATGTACACAAAAGAGAATAAATAAAGTTCCAGATCAGAAGGTATTTACAGTATAAATTAAGAGGTTAAAACACAATATAATATAGAATCAAAAGTAGTCAAACGATTCAGTCAGTATTGAGTTAATAAACTCAGGACCAGTCTTTACTGCAAGTATTGGGAGAAGTAACAGACCTACAGTATAGAAGGGGAGTATTGTAGAATCGTTAATAAAGGATTGCCTAAACAAAGATCAGAACACTCATAGGTTGAGTTTCAGTCTGATCATCGTTGCTTTTAAATAGATGGTTAATTCTGCAGCAGGGTGCTAGAAACAGCTCCTCACTTTAATGAATTTTGCTTAGTGCTGAAGAGCATATTCATAGGTAGAGAAAAAGCACAATCAAATAAGTATAGCATTTGGAGGAACAATGTATTGTTTTACTTGGGTTTTTATGGATTATGGAGAAATGATGCAAGGAACTTTCTTTGTTAAAGTGAAATGCATAAGTGGCAATAAAAGTAAAGGGACATAATATCTTAAGAAAAGTAATTGTGGTCAATAGTATTTTTAATTGAAAGTGGGGGCTTAAATGTTGAATTAAATTTATTATGACCATCATAGGTTGTCTATCCTGATTCAAGGATGGCTTAGTGACCCTCACAGTGAATGTCAGTTCTAGTCTAGTTGTGGCCTGCTTCTTCTTTTATTTTCTTGTCATTCTGTGGCCTGTTGCTTCTCTTTGCCTTTCTACTCCTAATATTCTGAAAACATACTGTAACATATTTGGTTATTTGTTGCAAAAGGTGTGGGTTCTTCTCATGTGATCAATCCGAAATTGTCTCTCTACTGAGAACCAAGTACTCCATTTTAGCACCTGGCTCTCTCAGGGTATTGAGATAGTGAAGTACAAGGTCCAATAGGCAGAGGTGTTGTGGGGTAGTAATACTAGCTCGCTGATACAGAACTAAACCTAAAACATCATTGCCCAGTCAGTGTATTTTATTTCAAAAATTTTAAGTACTTTAATTACACACACTACTAAATACTCTGCATTAAATTACAAATATCTTCATCAGGTTGATGGAAATTCCTTTGGTGACACCCGCACATCAGGCAACATGCCTAGTGGGTCCTGAACCATATAGTCACATTTTGTAGGGGCAAATTTGCAATATAAGAGGGTGTTTTCATCAATAAGGCAAGCCTACTGGCTTTTTCAGGGTGTCACTACATCAGTATATCAGCAACATGAGATAATTAGTCAGTGGCCCACCACTGAAGTCAGTGAAAAGATTGCTAATATGCAATGCATATTATGATCAACCATTGGAATCAATGGGGGTAATACCAATACTCAATACACTGTTAAGACGTGAATTGTTAAGCATCAACATGAACAATAAAGCATGGAATTGAATTACATGTATTATGGATTTTTTTAACTTTGATTAGACTGCTGCTGTAGCCATAGGACCAATTAACAGAGACCCCTGCATTCCAGAACCCAAGAACGAAAGCTCTTGCTCCAAGTATTCTTTGAATATAAGGCTAATCTCTCCATGGTCATGGATTCAATGGATTCAATCTCCTCTGTAAGGTATAGGGAGTTTTATAAAAACATTCTGGGGGCTGCTGCACTCCGTGCAACCCCCCACAACACAGTTATAAACCGTTGGCCTTGCCTATCCTGTGGCAACCACAAGTAAAACATCCACATTTCTTTTCCCTCAGAGGGGACTTTGGGACATGGGGCTTGTATATTTTATTAACACTGCTCTCCTTCTGTGTCATGCAGCATGTCACACTTTTCTTTTTTTGTTGTTCATTTTTGTACCCCCATGGACATGGATGGGGCACCCATGGACTTAGTTGTCATTGCTGGATGTGTGACCCCTGTGGTCCCCGTTGTCTCCCTGCCAGCACTCGCACCTCTTTAGTGGCAGGTGAAAGCCGGCACATCTCTTGTTCTGCTGCCACCAGCCAAGAGCAGTTTCTCTTGTGTTCCTGCCTGCAAGCTGCATAAGTGCACATCTCCTGTCTGTACTCTTCGTGCACAGATAGATGAGAGGCTGGCACGCCCAGTCCCCCCAGACACAGACACAACAGCAGGCAACACCCAGCACTGAAATTCCTCTCCGTCACCTAGGATGTGGTCCCCGAGAACTCAAAACAAATGCGTTGGGGCATGGGGAGTGGGGTTGCTGGGGCCACATTTTGGGCCTCATTTTTGACACAGGGCAGCACAGTAAGCATGCATCAAAAGGAAATGGCAGGAATGTGTTGCATTTATGATATACTGTGCATTCCTGTCCTTTCCCACTGTGCTAGCGCCATTTTGGCTGCTTGCGCCAACATAGGCGTGCTTGGCACCATACAAATGGGGATCTGTGCACATGCCTAATTCAATGTGACCTCAATGTCACCATTCATTTAAACACAAAACCAACGCAAACAATGAATTAATTGCACATGTAGTCTTGAGTGATGATTTTCTTCACGTATTCTTTTAATCTCAACGCCCAGCCAACACGTGTTTCGTCAGGGCATTTAGCCCACGACTTCATCAGGGCTCCAATCGGGCCGACTTTGCCACTTAACGTACTGCAAGATATTAATGTGCTCTCCGCCGGTTATAATTCCGTCCCGGCTACCGGGAAAAGATATATGCGGCGCTGCTGTTTGACCAGTGCAGGGGTATACTGGTAAGTACCAGTAATTCAGACAGAACACCAAATACGTATTCTGACTCCAGGCACGAAAAGTGTTCTCTACCTCTGTGGCGTCCGCGTGTGTAGACTTCCAGATACACACGCGGACTGTGTGGATCTAGGTCCCAATTGGAGGTGTTGGGTTTTTCCTCCTATCTGTAGCACCGTCACAGATAGAAGAAACAGATTTGTTACGTGACATACTGCGGGCACCATAACTGATTGACCACAAAGAAAAGCCCAGTCCGGTGATTATAATGCTTGGCACCATGGTGCTGTAGAATGCAGCAAAAAAAGAAAGAGGTAAAAAGCAATATGGAATAACGTTATTTCTCCTTTTTTGACCTCTCCTGGGGAGGAGTAGCCTTTTGATACATTTCCAGGTTTACAAGTTCTTGTAAATCTGGGAATGCTTCAAGATCCATGGGTTAAGGATGGGAACACCCATCGCAATCCCCATGGAATGCCTCTTTGATGCAGAGTAAGGCAGTGCAGCGACTTGAGCTGCATTGCCTTATTCCATATCTACATGGCCATGATAACATGCTTTGCGTGGCCTCATAGATATGGGTCTGCATTGCCAGTGCATAAAAAAAGCAGCGCATCGTCGGCGCAATGGGCTTGTAAAAGCCCCTTGATTTGGGGAGGGGCTTTCAAACATGCCTCCTCTCCATTAACATATTAATTAAGGATGCATTGACACCCAAGGTGTTTATTGTATTTTTCTGCAGCACGTTATGTGTTTTATTCTCTCCCCTGTCCCTCATGGAGGGGCAACTACATCCACCAGGAGCATTTTCTTAAGGCCTTCTGGGCTTTAAAGGGCACTTTTTGTCGGTAGCAGCTTTTCTGGCTCCATTCTCCAGTGCTATCCTCTGCCTCTGCTTCTGAGGGCTAAAATGGGAGCCAACACCAGTGGCCCTAGAGACACCCTCTTTAGTCATGGGGGTCAGCTAATGTTAACGTCCTCCAGCTAATTCTTGCAGTGGCATCAAGTGGCTTCTCCTTTCAGCCTGGCATTCTGTCACTGTTGTTGCTCCCAAGTCTGTTTCTTATCCTTGATCCCTTTCTCTCCCTTGTGCAGAGGATTTTAAGTGGGGTAGAAAGCTCTAGAAGCCAGGCAACCCTGGCCAATACTAGGAAACCACATCAGAACTCCACCCCTGTCCAACCCTTCTGTACAGCATTCAGGGACCATCCAATATGGCTACTTGAAGTTGTTTTAGATAGAGCTCTCATGAGAACCGACGCTCTGCCCCTATCTGTCACAGATGCCTGATCTGTTCCTGACAAAACTTCAAAGGCGAACCTCTTGTGTGTTGGCTCCAGAGGTCTGACCCTCTTCCTTTATTTCTGTGATCCTGACCTGTCCCAGCCAAGGTGCTGTGAGTCAAGGAAATGAACAGACAAACCCCTTCCCTTCTTAAAACTTTATTTGAATTGGAAAAAGGTTTGTTATAGTCATTTGTAATCTGGCATTAGTTATGACAATTTGAATATACTAAATACTATGTATAATATACTTATAGGTGCTTTTAGCCAGCTCTCTTCGTGCATTGGTCTGCTGTTGTCTCATTCACATTTTTCTTCAGCTCATCCCATTTCAGGCATTAGCTGAGCCCACTGTGAATGATAGCATTTTGCCTTTTCAGCACAAAGTAAATGCACTGAGTGTCAATGACTATTTGTACAAATCAATACAAAAAACATTGGGACAGCCAATGGCAGAGCTAGTGACATTGCCAGTGCTTGTTTGAAATGATGGTGGTGGCAACATATTTTAATCCAGCTCTTAATAATTCTCTCTTGCTAATGCTCTACTCAGTTAACAGCAATTTAGCACAAGCTAGAATCATATCTGTCTTTGTGTACAAAAATAATCACATAGGCTGCTTCCATTTACAGTAATTTTGAAAGCCATTACAAAATTTCACAAAAGCAGACACTCATTTCATAGATCTGAACGTTCCTGTGTCACTGCACTTTTCTGTCTGACAGGAATTGTCATCTCAATCTCTCTGCTGAGCAGTGCTTTTAGATCCCCTCAGATGAACTCTCCATGCCGTGGGAGGCTCTTTGCAACAAGACATTTTGGCAGAAACTTGGCCTCAGAGATTGCAGGCTGTATGTAGATTGTGTGGCATACTTGGGTAACCAGATGATCTCATATCACAGGTTATCACGCTTTTTTTGTCTGATATTGATATAGCTAGAGTTTTTCTTTACTTAACTGGTTGGATTAGAGTACCTGAAAGCAGTAACCTTTTAAAAGAAAGTTTGATTTTGAAGCACACTACGTGACCACTTTCCATGTATTGGATCTGTTATATGTAAATGCTTTCTAAATCACTTTCACAAAGTCACCTACAGCCAGTGATTTACGTATATAGTTATGCTGCAAAGTCGAAAAGAATGAGTTTTCGAAATAGAGAGCAAGAAAGGACTGAAAGTAAAGAGAGGGAAAGAGGGAAGACAGAAGAAGAAGAAACGTCATAAGACAAATTGTAAAAATAAGAGATAGACTTAAGTAAAAATATAGCTAATACTAAAAGCATTGTTATAATTTTTTAGGGTGTTTGTATTAAGAGGCATTCCAGCTTTCTTATCCTTTGTGAGTGTTTTTTGGTGTGTGTTCAATCTGTAATCCTACAAGAAACCGGAATGAAGAAAAAAAATAAAAAATAAAGATGGCCGGTGGTTGCTGAAATCTCCATACCATTCCATGCCCTTTCTGTCCTAATGCGGTATTGGCTGCTTGTCTCAGCTCCAAAATACTCCACAGACTTATGAGATACTAGACTGTTTTGAACTAGGAGACTGTAATGTAAATTGGCGACCCCCAGCAACTTAGGACGGCTGCTGTGCAACCTGGCATGGCCTGCAGCAAGATCTATAGGTCATAGATCCCCATGTGAGACCCTCCCCTGTCTAATGCAGCAAATGGGACTTCACCCTTGGAGCTGCGTAATTGCTACAGGTTACCTGGCTCACCTCTACACCCACTAATGGAAGCATTGGGGAGATGACTCAGAACAGCAATCCCTACCTGGAGACATTACCACCTTGTGACTGGCTGTCCAGGATTGTATATGGCCTCATTGCCCTCCATGCCACTAGAATAAATCAAAATCTGCTATCCTGCTGATCGCTCATTGGGATCCTCAAAGGAAAGGACAGTTGCTGGGGAGGAGTTCTCTACCATGTGGCCAAACATGTGAGAGAGCAAGAAAAGATTGGTTAATTTCACGAGAATCTTATGAAAGCCGTCGACGGGGGAAGCAAAATGGCGACCGCCTAGAGGTCGACTGTAGCACTGGCAAGCTGGGCTAGGTCGTGAATAGAAAAAAACCCTACAGGACTACCAAATACAACAAATCAGCGAACTAGCAACTATGCAAGGAATTGGGAAAGGAAAATACCCCACACTTCTATGTTGGGGCCACGGAGGTTCCATTACAGGCTCTGGGCGACTCTAACAAAGATCGCTCTACGCATATTAGAGCGTTCCATTTGGAAGTATCTGCCTCACCTGGTGAACCTGTGGAGTGGAGGAGGAATGGCTCCGATGCTGACAGCGAACGCCGCTGGATCCAAGGCGGCTACGACAGCCCGAAAACTGCGTGGTGAGGCTGTCCCGGGCTCGGCTCGACATTTAATATGGGCTTCAATTGGAATTCCATAGAGCATATTATCAAACCCATTATCGCTGTTTTAGCCGTAGTTTTCTGCCGCTAAAACAGCGATAATTTTATTGCCTGTCTTGATAATATGCCCCCATGCATTTAAAACGAAAAAACATGGGAGCATATTAGCAAGAACCTTGTTAAAATTATCGCCGTTTCAGCGGCAAGAAACTGCCACTAAAACGGCGATAATGGGCTTGCTAATATGCGTTATGGAATTCCAATAGAAGTCTCGGTTAGATGTGCAGGCCATCTAACCTGGGCTTCTATGTGGAGAAGTGTGGCTCAATGGTTAGAGCAGGCAGACCTCGATGCAGAGCTCTGGCCAGGGACCAGGGTTCGATTCCCGCGTCGGCGGGTCTCCGGCTCATTAATTCCCCTGACTGGATATTCTCGCCTCAGTGCCTGTTCTCATCATGGGTCCCACGTTGCAACTCTGGGCAATAGCTTGCTTAGTCTCCACAACGGCCCCAAAAGCGCTGGGATGCCTGACTGCACCTGGGGGGTGCCCAGGAGTGGACATTTCCCAGGAAAGCCAGGAAGGGTTCCTAAGCGGTATACGGACAGCGCTGGGACACCTCCGGTGGAGGTAGCTGTGCGCTTTACAAATTCCTACATTTACATTCTATAATGCATATTAGCAAGCCCATTATCGCCGTTTTAGCAGCAGTTTTCTGCCGCTAAAAGGGCGATAATTTTAACGAGGTTCTTGCTAATATGCCCCATAGTGCGCCTGAAATGTGCAACAAAAAATGGTTTGTATTGTAAATATTTGCAATTAAAATGTGTCCCGTACGCAGACGTTGGGTAAAAAAAGAAAGCATCTTGCTTTCTGCAGTATGAACTTTCTGCAGTTTGAAGCAAACACTAACAAAAATATAATTAGTTTAATTAAAAAGACACCATATGTCCTATCAACGGAGTAAGCAAAGCGTAGGCAACAATTAGAAGGTAGAACATGAAAAATCGAATTTTAATCAAAGGTATGGCAGTAGCTTTTTAAAACAGAAATTGCCAATGTCTTCGCATTACTTCTGTCACTCAGACTTAGTAAACAAAAAATTGCTGAGACACCTATCTAAGTATGCCCCCTCTAAGTGCAGGCAAAATTTACAATGGCTGCATAGATCAAACATTTTATAAGTGAAAGAGATTATGACACCTTAAGGAATGAGTGGAGTAATAAGTAACTAGATAATGTACCAATAGTAGGGCAGGCAAAATTTACAGGAAGCACACAAACACCTTTTTCTGACATAGTGTTGCCAACTTAGATGCTTTGGACAGTTTACCACTGCTAAACGTGTCAAAGTGTAAGTGTTCCCTGTATAATGTAATGGTAATTGGTTGTCCATGATTGGTATGTTTTCCTTACTAAGTGAAGTCCCTAGTAAAGTGCACTATGTCATGCAACTAACACGGGCTTCGATAGGAATTCTATAGAGCATATTATCAAGCCCATTATCGCCGTTTTATTGGCAGTTTCCTGCCGATAAAAGCGGCGATAATGTATCGCCCGTCCTTGATAATATGCCCCTAGTTATAATCAGGTGAATGCTTCCCCCTATCTTGCCTTTTGTCATAATTCATAAGGTTCACGCAGAAGCACCGTTTTTCAATTATAGATTGCTTTATCCAGCCTGCATACATGATCAACAGCTTTCAGCCACTCTTTCACTGATGTGGTTCCGCTTGTATTCATCTTTTGCAAATTTCTCTTCTTACCAACAAGACCAGGTAAAAAACAGTGCTCTGTGCTGAGGGCCTTCCCACCTAAACCACTTTTATCTATTCCGAATAGTATCAAAATGGGGCTTACCTGTAGACCATCATTAATTATGTAGTTTAACACCTTGCCCAGCTCTTGCCAAAAAGGAATCAAACCTGGACAGTCCGTGAACATATGCACATCATTGGACCCCTTCTGCCCACGTCTTGTGCATCCGTACTCTCTTATATTCTTATGTTTTTCCAATTTTGCATGCGTCCAGTAGCACCTATAAAGAGTAAAAAGATGGTTTATTCTTAATGGTGCAGATTTAACCATAGCATACAACTATTTCAAGTGATGCTCCCATATTCCATACAGCAACTTTGCCTTTGTGTCTCAGCGGCCATCGCCGTATTCCAGTACCGTAAGGAGACTTCCGTGTTCTTGGGTCGGTTGTCCTGCAGACTCTCTTCCATCTGGGAAATATCAGCATGTAACTCCATATGCCACTTAACTCACTGAGTTATATGAATGTACATGAACCATGACAGGTGCCCAGACATTCTTTCTCCCATTTACCCCAGGACAGCAGTTTCCCTTCACTTAGCAGGTCTCCCTAATTCTCGTCTCTTCTAATAGTGCTACACAGCTTATCAGTAAAACACTCAGGAGTCCCTGGCCAGTCCCATATTGGTGCTCATGGGCTACAATACTAAATAACCATGAATTATCTTATGTCATGTCACAGCCTGGCAATTGCTTGTGGGAGCTTAAGTCTGATTATTTAAAAAAAAATTCAGGGACCCAAATTTAGACATAAACATTGTTTTTGTTTTGCCTACCAAGAGGCTCTTCCATAGTCTCCCTATTGTACTTAGGTCTGGTGTTCCCATCAATCTTCTGCATTTCCTTGATCGAAAGGCCCAACAGTATAACTGTAAATCAGGTACACACAGTCCCCCTTTAAGCCGCTATTCCTACACCTCTGGGACTCTAAATGAAACTGCTAATTTCCCCCTGAACATCTTCTTGTCTGAGGCTAATGGAATATTGTCAAACAGGAACTTAGGTAGGACCATCACCTTAATCACATTAGCATTGCCATACATTTCCAGGGTTCGATTTTTCCATCAGAGAACAAGCTTTTACACTCTCTAATGGCCCACTTAAGTTGGCCTCTTCCAAGATCTCTAGATCTTTTACCACCTTGATACTTAAGTATTTAATAGCCTCCTTTCCCTCTCATCCTTCCCAGTTAAGATTAAACAGCATTATCTCTGTTTTATCTTTTTTCACTTTGGGGCATATTTTTAAGCCCCTAACACCACCACAGCATCACTTGACCCTCCAGTGGCATAAAAAAAATTTACAAGCTGGTGCTAAGCCGCTAACGTGTCTTAAAACTACCTTTTAAATATGCCTTTTTCTGCTGCAGTCCTCTGTGGCAAAGGTGCATGTAATCGGTGTTGCTGTGAGCATTCCACCGCAACACCCATTCTTTTTTGATGCTGCCCCAGATTAACAAAGAGGTGTAAGTTTGTGGCAGCGCCAAAAACTAACACTATGCAAAGATAGGTGTTAGATTGGCGCACAAGGAGAAATGCTTATATTTATCCTTGTTTTTGCTTTTTCTATGTGTGATGCATTCTACAGCACACATAGAAAGAGCAAAAACGAATAATGATTCTTTATTTGCAGTAAGGGACACCTTCCCACACATAAACAATCATTAAATAATGATGATTTGCTACTTCTGGGTGTGCTGCAGTCTGCCATTTTGGATTTGTTATGAGCAGGAACACCTTCCTGACGATAATCAATTATTCCTTGCAACACAGACACCATTGCACTATGGTGCTAAGATGCCTGTGTTGGCACTAGGCAGCTAATTTTAGCGCCAGCACAGGGGAAAACACAGGGGTGCGCCATATTGCAGTAAATATGATGCAGCCCTGTGTTTTGAAAATGTTGTAGCATGGTGTTGCCAGATTTGGCACGGCTCAGCCCTCTGATTTTTTCTAGTAAATATGCCCCTTAGTATCCTGAGAGTTGACCAAAGACTGCAACATTTTTTTGTATTTGAATGTATCTTTTACTGGGCTCTAATGTATATTAAGATCAGGCCATCTGCATACAAGTCTACCTTATTTGTGAGCCACCCAGGGCTACAAAAGAGAGCAATGCCCCTATTTAATCTGAGACTTTGTGCAAATGGATCCATACATAAATTAAGTAAGTAGGGGCAGCAGCCACCCTTCTCTTGTCCCCCTCATACTCAGCACATGATCAGATAGACTCTAGTTAACCAATATCCTTGCCCTCGGAGAACTATACATCACCTTTAACACCCTACAAAAGGTTTGTCCCAATGCTAGGTATTCCAATACCTCTGCTAAGTAAGTCCGATTAGTCAAACATTTCTGCAGAGTCTAGCATCATAATGTCGAACGGTGCCAGGTCTATCATTCTCAAAAAAGAGTGGGTAAATAAATGCAAGTGCTTTCCAAGCATAAAACACTTCTGGTCCTCATTAGCCAATCTCTTTGCAATGATCACTTCAAATGAATTTGTCCTGTATGACTCAGATCTATTGTGGGGTTTGTTGGGTTTCAGAATCAGACTACTAGAAGAGTTCTGCCAGGATATAGGGGGCATAGATTCCTCCAATTATATTTTATTAGAGACTTCCACACTGGCACTTTTACTTCCTTCAGTTTCACACAAAACCTATCAGGGAGATCATCTGGCCCTGGGACTTTCACTTTCTTACATTTACCCAATACTGCCTCTATTTCTTCTACTTAGATATTGCTACTTAGCACTGCCTGGTCTTCATCATTCAGTGTGCTCAGTTTCCTTACTTCCTAATCAGCACTTCAACGCAACAATATCAGCATTATTATTCTCCTGATACGAATAGCAAAAAAAGTTGTGGAATGCTCTCTCAATGTCCTGAGACAACTTCAGGACCCTGATAATGTGGCTCTCCACAATTTCAGCAATGACATTCCTGCGGCAGTCTGCCATGCATTTTCACGCCAGCATTTTCGCGCTATTCTTACTGGATTCGAAGGAGTGGACCATACTAGTTTCCCACCTCATCAACACTTGTTTTTCCAAGTGGGCTTCTAATGACACTTGCATCTTCTGCATATTGTGACATTTGACCCTCCTATTCTCCTCCTTCTGTACCGGGTCACTCAGCTCTCTCTGTAAACCAATGATTTTACCTTCTGACTCCCAACTTTCCTCTTTACTCTTTCTACTTTCCTGAGAGTTCAAATGTATCAGTTGCCCCCTTAGGTATGCCTTGTAGGCATCTCATACTACCCGCACCTCAGATGAGCTCATGTTTGTGATAAAGAATTCTTCAGACCATTTTTTAGTTCTTGTGTTATTTCTTCATCAATCAACATTTTCCTGTATAGCATCCATCTACGTTCCATTTTCTGCCACATGAGCTCATGCTCTAGATACACCACAGTGTGATTGGATATATGAATAGGGCGATAAGGTATCTTCCCCAAATTTTCCAGCTCCCTCTTTTCCAGTAAGACTAACCTCTAGAAATGATTATACTTCTTACAATGAATTGCAGACCCCCTCTGTCCCTCTGATTGATTCCTCCAAACATCACACAGCTCTAATTCGCACTTCATAAACTTTAGATATACGTGGGTTTTAGGAGAACTCACAATACTGCACCTGGTAGATCTATCTGATGTGTTATTTGAGAGGACATTGAAGTCTCTGCCCATAAATATCGGGCAGTTGCATTCCAGCAAGTGCTGAAAGATGCCCTTTGGTGGTTCTGAGTCATCATTATTTGGATCATAATGCCCTACACAGGTAAAAACCC
Source organism: Lissotriton helveticus (assembly GCF_964261635.1). NCBI lineage: Eukaryota > Metazoa > Chordata > Amphibia > Caudata > Salamandridae > Lissotriton > Lissotriton helveticus. Next base: position 2,071,797,708 of record NC_136057.1, on the reverse strand, counting down.
TGTCTTCTAATCTTAACCAGGCAATCACCCATCTGCCCCTGGTATCAGCTGTGTCATCCACAACCTCTACCCCTGCTTTCTTTTCTTATCAAGATAGCAATTCCCTTTGTACAACACATCTGATTGGTGCCCACACCTTGCTCAATCCACTACATCTTCCTACAAAGTTATGTAAGTTCCTCCCTCAATAAATGTGTCTCTTGAAGAATAATTATAGACGCACCATGATTATTCCTTCCTCTAAGCCCATTGACATTCCAAGTCATTACTGACATTAAGTCTATACAAGCACTCCAGACTCTTCCAACAGGCTTACGACAAAAGAATGTACATCCTGACCTTCTGATCCTTCTGTAATATCAATGATTCTTAAGTTGTTCCTCCTAGTGTTATTTTACCATACCACCATTCTCTATTTCCTGAACTGCCTTTTCAAGGGCTTCTGTGCACTCAGCCAGGGAGTCTAACTTCTTCTTGAATGCTGCACATGCCTGTACACTGAATACTTCTCTGATTCACTGATTATATGACCATACACCATGTACTATTGTCAGCTGAAAATCGATGCTCCTCCCTACCTGTTTGTCAGAACCGCAGTACTGGCAGCAATGTTCTTCGTGCCGCCAATCCAGCCGCCACTTCACCATCACTATTCACAGAACTCCTATGCCCTTCTCTGGTTTTGGTGCTCCTACCTGTACTCAAGCTGTACCTTCTTTCTCTAATAAAGTCAGTCTTTCTCCTCACATGCTTGCTCTCCAGATGCACTTACTGGCTGCTTTAAACAAGATGGCACCTTCTCCTGACCTACCGTCACAGAAGCCCCAAATGCAAACAGCACTCCTTTCTGCTCAATTAACTCCTCGCTTGGGGCATGGGAGCTACATGCCTCAAAGCTCCCAGCTCACCCAACACTTTCATATAGGTATGTGCTCAGTGGCGGCTGACTCGGTTCGCAGGTAGCGGAGTGGGCGAGAGGGGGCACAGGTAGCACACAAGTACAATGTTACATTTAAAAAAAATGCACTTTCCTTGGCGACAAGCCCCTTGTCTCCTCTCCTGCACTTCTCCATTTGGGACTCCAGGAAACACAGCCAGGCTCCCCTGACCAATCACAATGCTGCATTGCTGCCCTGTGATAGGTCTTAGCGCAGTGGTTCGACTCTCGGCTAGGGAATGGGGACCTGGGCAAGTTCTACATGCAGGCTGTAATGCAGCCTGCATGGAGAATAGGAAAAGTGTGCATGACTGTTTGGGCCGACTAAACAGTAATTGCGCACTTAGGAGGATTCTACCGTTCCTCCCCTGCTCTTTAGCCCTGCACCCTCATGCAAAGCTGCCGCAGCAGAAGGACAAAATAAAATGATATTAACATTACGCTATTATCATTTAATTTTTCCTTTTTTTTACTGCTTTAAGGAAGTGGGACGACGCTCCTCCGCCTTAGCAGAGGAGCCGCCCCTGTATGTGCCTGCCCAGTGCGCTGCACTCGATGCCAGCTCATTCTCCACAATGAGGTATAGCTTCCTTCCCCTGCTGACTTCCGACCTTGCCCCAGGAGACATTCTGCTGCTGCACAGCCCTACCTCTCCATAACTCCCCAGCAGCAAAAAAGCAGGTCGTGACCAACTCCCCAGGCTATTGCATTGGTAAGTGCAATCTTTAAAAGAATCCGCTAGGGAGCAACTGCAACTTCACATGGTCACTTACTGAAGGTAGGCTCGTTTTCCGTTCTCAGGACCTACAAGACATAGGCTCCAGACCGCTTACCCGTGACTGGACGCCATGTTCACCTGTGTCAATGGGAATGGCTTACTCTAGTGGGTGGGTCAGTTAGTAGAACTCAGTAAGTGCAGGAAAACTGTACAGAAACAGAAATGCACATTTTTCATAGAAATCATGGGGAAAAGAGAAAAATTGAAAAAATATAATTAGGCTCCCTTTTGATAACATGCAATGCACCACTACAACCAAATTTTCTTTGCAGTTTTGCACAAGCGGGTATTCCTAGGGCAGATCCACCCCTAATAATATTGGTCTGCTGCTGCTGTCATTTTCTGGTTTTGAGCTATAAAAGGATGCCTTGATTAGCTCACAGCCTGACAGATGCGCGGTCTCGATTGTATAATAAACATACCCTTCTAGTACAAACTCCCATGTCTAGACAGCCATAGAAGTACTGAATGTATGTTTGTGTCTGTTTGTGTGTTTTTTGATTGGAGAAGTTAAAACATTTGCTATTGTTAGCACCTGCTTCAAGGAAGTGTTATATTTTTCAAGGAAACCTGGGCTGTCTAGCTTTGTAGATCATGCTATGTATCAAAACATATGTGTGATCCACTAAAGTAATGCTCCAGCAACGCCTCCTTATCACAAAGTAGTCAAAAGTTATTTACACTGACAAAAGGGCACCTTTCCAGAGCAATATGCCTTTTGCACTGGAAAGTAAATCCATGTGGCATGATTCGTCTGTTTGTGTCACATTGCACTGGTTGCCTTATTTCACTGAGCAACCCATCAGAAGAGCAGTCAAATGTAATGAAAACTGTCCATGATGCACACAATGTAAAACAAAACAACAACATTCTACAGAAACAGAACATAGGAATACATTTGTAAAATGTGAAGTACACCCCAGGATTAATATGGATTTAATTATTTTAATGAGAGCAACCTTAAATCAACCTGACTGGCCCTTTGCACCACGATTATTGATGCATTTTGCAATTCAAACAGCAGCCAGGGAGCTCGTTTTCTTCCTTGCATTAGCACCCGTGACACACTGGCTACGCTACTGAAAACAACATGCTACTGAAAACAAGCGAAGAATGACTGAAACTAACCTATCCAGGGAAACAATTTTGCCGACCTAACAATACCTTTGGCCATATTTATGTAAAAGTAGAGAATGCAGAGCAGAAAGCCACCTTGGTGTGCTGTGCTACATTACAGGGAAAGGGCAGGATTGAGCCTCATTTATTACAATACGGCATACTCCTGTCCATTCCCCTGCGCTGGTGCGCAATGGTCTGCCTAGCGCCAGCGCAGGTGCCCTTTCACCATTGAGCCAGGGCGTCTACGTTGCATGCAGGATTCTTTTTGTGCAAGAAGGGGCAACTTCCTGAAACGATCCTGAGGCATATTCCTCTATCAATGTGTGCTGCATTCAAGCCACACAGGGCCACGCAAAGTGGCCTTGCGTGACTTGATAAATTGCATTTAAGGGATTGCGTCGCACATGCACCACGTTGCGTGGCGCATGCCAGCGTGACGCAAACCCATGATAAATATTCCCTCTCATTTGTATAATGCCTCCCACAGCATATGGAAGTGTTCTAAGTAAAAAGTAATGTAAGGACAGCACTAAGTGCGAATTTTATAGAGGCAGGTATAATGAGAAGGCTGCTGGAGCTCCTTTCTTTTAAAAGTAATACAAAGGCATTATAAACGTTTTTGTACGTAATTCATCAAGGGCGTTTTTGATTTTTGTTTAACATTACACGATAGTATGGACGCTGTTTCTGGTATTTCAGAAGCAAAGGTCATAGTCTGAAAGTGCCCGAACACAACAATAACCAAAGACATTCATCTGGTAGTTTAAAATGAAGACAATTAGCATTCGTCAGACTGATAAGGTTGGCTTCAGCTTAGGGAGGCCATGGCAGACGTTTGGGACGTGAGCATCAAATTAAATTAAGGTAAATTAAATTAAGACAGTTGCTGATGGTGACTGACTGGCTTGCCCTATAGACACTTTATTAGTTTAACAACCACCTTGTTGCACTAAATACTGAAGGGAAACGATTTTTGTTAGGTTAGGCGAATGTCAATATTCTGAAGAAGCAGAGTGCAGCCAATTGCAGAATTGAGGTGACCCAATTGCTCCATACTGTTTGCTACTGTTTGTGAATGGAGATTGTGAATGGCAATTTAACCAATGGATGAAGAGCGCTGACCAAATGTTTTGCACAAAACAATAGTCTTGGGAGGCAGCTAAAACTGTGCCAAAGGTCAGCTCTACAAACAGTCATTAAGGAAAGACTGAAGTGTATATCAGTTGTACAAGAGTGGACATTTGTGCTTGATCATCAGGAAAGATTACCACTTCGATAATGAGAACAGGCAATTGCCGCAATGCCTTAAATAGGAAAGGAGGGGGCTGTGGGTGCCATATAGCTCTCAGTTTTGGCAGAAGAACAATCTTTGCCCAAGTTTCATCCAGTGGTGGTGGTCCCTCTACTAAGGCGAAGAAGCGTCGCCCCACAGCTCTCTGAGCAGGAAACATAAAATGATAATAACATCATTATTATCATTTTATTTTTCGTAGGATTGGGGCTGGGTTAGGGGAGGCGGGCTGTTGACAAAAGGGGAGGAGTGGTTTTCACACTCCAAGTGTGCTTGTTGGTTAAGCCGGCCGTCTTGAGCTGGCCAAACAGTCATGCACACTTTGCATGTTCCCCACCAGGATGTAATGCACAGCCTGGTGAGGAACATGATGAGGCCCCCACTGCCTGTCAGAGCGCTGAACTCAGACCAATCACAACACTGCATAGCAGCATTGTGATTTGCTTAGGGGAGCCTGGGTGTGCTTCCTGGTTTCGTCCGGAGAGACGCGGTGAAGAGATGTGTTTTAAAAAAAAATATATATATATATTTTGTAACCTCTTGCCACCCCTCCAACCTCGTTCCCTGCCAGCCGCTACTGACTTAATCTCATCTCCTGTTTAACATTGGCTGAGACCGAAATTCACTCTAAGGGGCAGTGCGACCTCAGCATAGAACAGGCAGCATGTGTAATGCAATAAAGCGACAATCTTCATGATATGCAGTACCAATCAGTAACCCTTCACAGACACCTTATGATGCTGATGGTGGTGTTCATCCTCCGTGGATCATATCTCTCTACTCAAAGCAAGGTTTAGATACCCAGGACCTGAAATAATAAGATTAGATGAAGCTCCAGTCCTGTCCTGATTTATTCCGTATATAACACAACAAGTCTGATTTCCCTATTGTGTCTACTTATCCAACAAATAATTTTAATAGAGCGTGTTTATCAGTGTGCTCTCCCAATTATGTTAAACTAAATATGAAAAATATGATTTAGTAGTTTTTTGGGGGTAAATGATAACAATAGCCAGAATGTGGTGAGACATGTGTAGAGTGGGACAAAAAAATGAATGAGGAAATATTCGTAATAGAGCAAGAGGTTATTTCTCATTTTCTGCTCAGTTAGTATAATGAGGAATATCCATCAGATTCAGATCTGGTATTACTGATTCCCTCTGTACTTTCTCCTTTCTCAGTGGATACTCAGGATCCCACTTGTAATCACCCGTAACTACACACACCCACACTTACTACTACAGCGATAACTGTAACTCTGAGAGGAGGAGGTACCGAATTCCTTTGTAGAGCTGTGTCTATGTAGCCTCACATTCTTTTTTTACAACAGATTTTATTGAGTTTTTCAATGTACCACAAGGCCGAAGCCCAGCGAGCAGCATACAATCAGAATGTAAAATAATGAGTCCTTGTTTACCATATAACTCCCACCCCAGAGGTCTGCCAAACATCAGACCACAGAAAGGAACCCTTGAGTGCACCATACAGACTTAGATAACGTTGCATACACAAACCAGAAAAGATAACGTTCAAGTCTTCTTATCACCAACACTTTATACAGGTGAATCACTCTCCACGAGTCATTCAATTGGATCCCTGGTGACTGGCTGGGACATTAGGGACAAGTCAATACCCCTATACTTGGCCCACCTAGACCAAATCTTCCCATGCTTCTGGGGACACCCCATCACTTGGAACACTGTAACCTCCCGCTGACATACACCTATCGAGGGCCTTTTTCCAATTGGCTGTGCCTGGTGGGGACAAGTCCTTCCAGTGCTGCGCTATGTCCCGTTTAGCCAGAGTGAGTCCCAAAAACAGCAAGTGTCTTTTATACCTCTTCCCCCGATATCTTCCTTGCTGTGTAGGAGCGCCCACTGAGGGTGTGTCGGGACATCCCACGCTAGCACCTGCCCCATGCAAGATATCACCCCAGACCAAAAGTGCTGCAGTGTGCCGCTGCTCCACACCGTGTGAATGAACGATCCCTCTTCCACACCACACCTGAGGCAGGTAGGAGATCCAATCGCCCCCATTTTCCACAGGCGGAGACGAGTGTAATAGACCCCGTGGAGGTATTTGAATTGGATAAGTCTGTATCTAGTGGAGACAGTCGTGCACCGAGGGCTAGCCAGCGACTCTGCCCAATCGTCATCTATCAGAGCTGGCAAACCAGCCTCCCACGCCATCCAAGTTCGATGAATAGTAGTCTTGGAGTGTGTAGTGAGGGTTTGGTAAATTTGTTGGATCTTGTGGGCCCCCAAGTCTCCCATAAGTAAGCGACCTTCTAGTGGGTGGAACTCTGGGAGCAACTCTAGTCACCGAATCAGAGGGGTCAGTGCGTGACGTAACTGCAAATAGCAATGAAACTGTGACGTATGTAGGTCATAGTCCATCTGTAGCCTTTGAAAGGATTTAAGGGTAGTCCCCTGCATAATATCACTAAGCTTGGAGATGCTGTTATCACCCCATCTACGAAAAACCACCAGCGACGAGACCTTCCCCACCATCCTGTGGACCTAACCACGTGTCTCCAAGTTCAAAGCACTATCCGGCAAGCCAGAGGAGGGTGCCTCCAGGGGGGAGTTACTGTAAAGGAGACAGAGCATGGGGTGCCTGCCATGGCCGACCGCTCCACAGCGTAGGGCGGGTCCGTCTGGGAACCATACCACCACTCATTAATCACCAGGAGAAGCGAAGCCCAATAGTAAGCACGGACATCCGCCGCTGTAATTCCACCACAATATGTGCACTGAATGCACGTTGCGAGTGCGACATGAATTGCACCCCCTTGCCATAGGAATTGATAAACGAGTGCATTAATTTGGCAGACCCACGATGGAGGGATAGGGCACTGGTAGTTCTGGAGCCTGTATAGTAAGCGTGGCAAAGTCACCATCTTAAAAATTGCGGACCTGCCGTATAACGATAAAGGCAGTTGAGACCATATCGTCGTCTCATGCCGAACGGCGGGGAGTAGCGGCGTTATGTTAATGCGTCCAGGCTTCACCACACGACCGTGTTATGTAGACCCCTAGATACTTCAGATGCTCGCCCGCAATGATAAGAGACGACGCCCAGGCCTGGCTGCGCATGAAGCCTCAAATTCTGTACCTTAGGGAATATCATTTTACTTGTACTTTAGTCTAAGTCCACTATGGGCCCGACTACAAGAGGAACAGATGAGGTAGAGGTATTTACTGCAACAGACAAATCCCATTACCTCAGGGATTAGGGTTAACTGTGTATTGAAAATACATTTTATTTCACATTTATCAACTATAATTAGGCATAACATGGAGAATCATGATTTAAAACACCAAGCTCTGCATGTTTTTCTTTTCCTCTGGGCCTTTTTCACCAGCACATTTTGGTAGGTTTGAATTGCAGACACCTGTAAGGGGAAATTGTGCTCAGGGCCTTTACATTTATACTCTTAATTCTGAATGGGGGAAAAGGCTAGGGTATTTATCAATCTCGTTAAATGTATATCAATTTAGTGTGATAAATGCCTTTTTATTTCAGGTTTTCAACTTGGAAATGAGGCATAACAAGCAGAATTCATATTTAACGCACCAAAATCAGTATGCTTTGCCTTTCAACAGTTTTGACCTGTCAGAGTATATCAGGGAAAATCCTCTAACGTGTGATGATTATTGCACAGCCAGTTGGGAATGAAAGTTACCCCTGACCTTTCACTTGGGAACTATATTTAAAAATGTCGTACTATCTGCGTCTGATTGAGTGCTGCAGAGGGGTATTTATTTATATATTGCACACAATAAAATCAGATACCTGCAGTGATCAGAAGTTTTGGGGTGCAATATATAGCATCAATCCCAGTAATGGAAAATAGCATGCAGATTTTGGAGAGTATTCACCCAGCTCATAATACCGACCCCTGCACAAACAGATATTTGCCTGGGGTCCTAATTATGAGTACTGCAATATTTACCACATCAAGTACTGATCATGGCTTGGGTTTTTACTACTGATGTTAATTGCCACACCTCACACAATGTTACCCTGCTAAATTTCAAACTTGTCAAACTTTATTTAGAGTAAATGTCCAGGAAATAAGTAAATCATGCACAATTTGGTGCAGTAAATACAGCTTCCAAGTGTTTTTCCTCATTTCCAGAGCCACACCTTAGGATGTAATGTATTTAATAAAAGCAGGATATCGCAATTTAGAACATGTTGTAATACCGTATTACATTCTGGTACAGTCATAACCAGGGCCATAGGATATGCTGCTGACTGTAGAGTTAGAAAGATGCTATTTTATCAAAAATATCGTGTTTGAAAAGCAGTGCTATTTCCTTCCACCAGAATAGTAATTATCTTTTAAAGTACTGCAGCTTGAAGTTGTTTGCTTTATTGTGATGCAGCAGTGAATAATAATCTTCCCAGCAAAGCAACCTGGTTAACAGAGGATATCTCTTTATAGCATATCCTTGATCTGAATCGTGTCTTGTAAAATATGTGCTTATATTCAAAATCAACAATTCCTTGACTTTGCGAAATGGTTTGACAAACTTTTATTATCATACATACAATCAATGCATGCATCTCTCTGTCCAATTAAGAATGTTACCGCAGCAAAGTAACAAAAGCCTTAATATATGTTTTTTCAAGTATTACACTTTGAAGGATAGGTATTTTATCAAATAAATCTTAAAGGTCTCAATGGCTCAATGGAAACAATCAGCAGACAAAGACGTGAGCCTGGAGAGATCAGGTCTGGTCTGTCCAACATGTATTTACTGTTATTCCACAGATTTCAAAGGAAACTGAGATCAAAAGTATAGAGGCATGTGCCACAGCTTAACAGCCTACAACCTTAAAATAATTTTCTTTTTTCATTAAAGTATCAAATTGTTTGTGAGAGAGGGAAACAACTAGTGATTAAAAGAAGTATCAGAATCTGTCATTGAGTAATTGAAGGTCAGTGTCAGCCAGTCAAAGGCACCTATTAATTGACCTCATTTTTTTTATCATGTAATGAAATTTAGTTCAATTTATGATTCGGAAGAACTTGGGCATATGACACAGTCTGGACCATTATGAAATAATGACTGAAGACATGAAAAGGGAAAACTCCAGGATAATTTCCAAAGGAAGACATTAGCGATGGCTTAAAAAAATACAAAGTGCATTTACACAAAGTAGGAGTAATTATGCTATGTTTTAGGTGTATGTTGTCAAACAGATATCATTTTAAACTCTTTGCTGAGACTCTGCTTGCTTATCTAGTCATGCCCACCCGCATGTGTTGGTTATAATTAAAAAAACTCATCAATAACCGTGCGCAGGTCACAAGCCCATCAGCCAATGGTCTCCCAATAGGCTAACAAAAATGTAACAAAAAAGGTAAATGAAAAATGAGAGGTGGGTAAGAAAGTGCCTCACGTAAGCACCATCCATGGAGCTACTGGTTGGTACTCACCAGTTTGCTCACTCTTTCATTATCTGCACTTTCTTGACAGAAAACAGAATATAACCTAATTCTTCAGTAATATAAACAATTAAGAAATGAAAGATTGAGGGGTATAAGTGAAGGTGACATCTATCTACCATCTATGCCCCGTAATGTGAACAGAGTAAACTGAACTCTCCATATGTTAAAATAGAGTTGAGAACATCTATCACACCTATTTTTTTATTTTTACTAGTGTTCACACTCAATTAGAAATATGGCATGTTTAGACCATTTTAACCTGAACAGCCATGTTTAATTGCCATAAAAAAAATTGTGATAATTTCATCAGGGCACAGGGACACATCCCCACCTCCAGAATATACTGGACTGAGTGGTTGCCAGGTGGACTCCTACCAGCAACTCACCGGGAATGTTCACCATGAGCACCCAACTTGGCAGTGTGTGTTCTTGGCTGCATTGAGTTATGGGGGGTAGTCACCCTCTGGGTTCACTCCCGGTGAGTTGCTTTTAGAAGTGTGAACACAAACAAAAATCAAAAAAGTAATAAGTTGTAATTTCTGATTACAAATGAGTAGCTACATTGTGTTTCATATCTTTAGAATGGTAATGATAAATCCTCTTTAGTGAAAAAGTTGGATTTTACATTACTATTTTAGAAATTCCAATTTTAGAAAGTGGACATTTCTCTGCTCTTAACTTTGCTCTGTGTGCCTCCAGCCTGTCTCCAATATAGGCGTGGGCTGGCTGACAGCTACACTTTGTGCATTTTCTCTAGACAACTACAAACACATGACGGGTGGATGTGGACAGGGGATTCATCTGCATTCTGATAGCCTTCCTGGGCTGGAAGGAGAGAGGGAGCTGACACTTATGTTTGAATAAGCTGTGTCCAGTCCCGAAAAAACATAATTGATTACCCCCACAGAATGAAAGGGTACCTATGCACTTCAAGGAGCTACATTAAAGACACCCCCCCACTTCAAAGGCACATTTTGGTATCCGGTAGTGTACCGTATCAAATGAGTACACTACTGGACCTGGGTTGAACACTTCTGGAGTCAAGACTTCTGTGCTGTATTTCCACATTGACATGGCTGACTGTTCTGAGGAACTGCTTCTCTGCTTTGCTGAGCTGCCCTGCTGCCTTCTGATCTTCACCCTGTTGAGACCCATCTCGCTTGAACCCAAAGTGACTCCAAGGACTTGCTGGCTTGCCTCCTGTTTTCTGAAATCTCAGGGACATATAAGACTTACTATGATCCTTCTAGTGCTGCTGAACTCTGCCATCTGTGAGTCCTACCCTTCCCCGAGGTTTCTCCTCCATGTTTTAGCCTCAAAAGTGGATTCTGCAGTATTTGTTTTACAAAACTGACACATTGTTACCTTTTTCTTGTTGCCAGCCAGCCCTTCATCTCAGTCGGACTGAACTTTGGATTTACCATGGGCTCTCACGACCTTAAATAACCTTTGAGCGCAATTGACTTTAAAGCACTGTTTTTGCATTTATTCTTTAGATATTCAGATCTCAACTTCTACTGACTGGATTTTTTTTTTTGGTCTTGTTTTACTCAGACAAATATTTTCTTTGTTTCTAAACCTGTGTGTGTAAATGTTGTGGTAGATTCATTGTGTTACTGTGACTGTGTGTGTGTGTGTTGCACAAATACATTGCCTCAACAATTCAGATCCTTCTATTCTTTCAAAATATAGACCCATATCATTATTTTATGTTTGGGCAAGCTGCTGGAAGGCCAAATTAACAAACAATTGATGGAATTTCTTGAAGTGAATAAAATCTTAGATCCTTCTCAATCAGGTTTTAGAGCAGAGCATGGTACTGAATCAGCCTTGGTGGCCGTTACTGACATAATTAGGTGCTTGCTGGATGTTGGTACATCTGCCATGTTCTTAGACCTAACAGCAGAATTTGATACTGTTCCCGATACTTGGCTACTACAAAGATTACAAAAGGTTGGGATCCTTGGGTCTTCTCGGGCTTGATTCCAGGACGTCATGAAGGATAGAATGCAGGCTGCCTCACTGGGAGCTGTCCAAGCCAAACCCAGGTTGGTCGATAAGGTAGTCCCGCTAGGGTCATGTTTGAGCCCTTCTCTATTTAATATTTATGTGTCAGCCCTTGCTAAAGGCATCAGAGAATATGGGTTTGATATCATATCATAAGCAGAAAATACTCAGCTGGTCTTGTCTTTAGAAGAAGATATCGACAAAGAAAAGTATTGCTTTTCGAGTGGTATGAAGGAGATTCTTGAGTGGATGGCAGATAACTTTGTTAAGTGGATGGTAGACAACTTCTTGCAGCTAAACGCAGGGAAAAAAATGTGTTCTGTTGGGGAAGGCCCAAACCCGGTGGTCTCCAGATTTGTGGTCACCTGAATTTGGCAAGGCCCCATCCCTAGCAAGGTAGTAAAAAATCTAGGAGTCAATATAGATCAGGAACTAAAAATTAAAGATCAAGTTCTGTCTAGTAAGGTCACGTGTTTCCACATACTACACTTACTAAAGAAGAAAGTGCAATGTCTTTCACTATCTGCCAGGAAAATCTTGGTGCAAGCTCTTGCAGTCAGCCGACTGCATTATGGCAATGTACTATTGGCTTCTGCCAATAAGTCACTATTGTCAAAACTGCAGGATGTGCAAAATCCAGCAGCTCGGCTGGTTTGCAACCAGCCTCCTTAGAATGGCCCCTGTTCCCCTTCCAAAACCAATTCACTGGTTGACAGAAAAAAAAGTATAACATTCAAAATGTGCTGCTTAACCTACAAAGCCTGGCTGTGTAAAGGTCCTGGGCATTTATGCCAGAGGCTCAAACGTTATCTCCCTGCTAGGAATCTGCTTTCCAGTGACAAAGAGCTACCGTCTGTCCCCTTCATTCGTCGATCTAGATGTGGTGGAAGGTCCATTTATTATTTGGCCCACACCCTGTGGAACAAACGGCCATTTTCTGTCAGATCCTGTCAAGACTATAAAGTACATTTAGGAAAGCACTAAAAATGGCAATGTTTTACATTTGATTTGACATCTCTGTACTGATGGCGCACCAAGATACCCCACAAGCAAATTAAATAATTAATTCATTCTTTAGATAAGCCTGACTGCTACCAGAGGGTGATCACAAGTTATCTTTTAGGCAGTAAAGATCGCAATTCTAGTCAGGGTAAGCTTTACCCGGACTAGAATTACGGTCTTTACTTGGACAGGGTGCATACGTCTCCCAGCTAGAGACCCAATTTCTAGCATTGGTGATCAGCAGTGAGGAGAGGCTGTGTGTTTGTGCAAAACCACATATTAATTCAGTGTTGTCTGCAACTCTATACTTAAGACCCATTTGAATATCATTCAATTATCCCTGATTGACATCTTTGATTTTTCACCCAAAAAAAATTGCCCCATGCTTATTTCCTCTACAATATCTGTTGTCCTATCTGGCAATATGGAATTCCATTTGGCCAACTTGAAGGCATATACAGTAGCCCAGCTCAATGAGTTCTACCAGGAGAGAAGAGTGTTCCATAATGGAAGTGCCAGGAAGCTTGAAAAAAGCCTTAAGAGCATGGGCAGCAGCTCACCCAGAAGGTGAGGTGGGTGAGGTGGAGGGGCCAGAGCCTGTAGAGGAAGGATTGGAGCAGGACCAGGATGGAGGTCTTATGTTGCAGCCTGCTGATATGTTAGGTAACATCCTTCCAGGACTGGAATGTCCACAGCAGACCAGGCAGCGTGTTTCATTAAGGAAACTGTCCCAATGGGATCTAGCAGACAGGAGGGAGGAGATGAAAAAAATTGGATCTTGCCAAATTAGACAAAGAGTATGCCCTTGTTAAATTGGAAACGGAGCAGGCTCTTGAAGAGGAAAGGCTAGTTATGGAGGAAAAAAAATTGGCCCATGATCTCAACAGGAGAGGGCTGACATCAGGGCCCTGAGCGAGGGGTCCAACATCAGCAATGGTGGTAGCATACCTACAGTGTCCACTGGTGAGTCCAGAGTCAGGATCCCAAAGGATTTGGTGCCCAGTTATGTGATGGGGATGACATAGACAAATGGATTGCCACGTAAGAAGTGGTTCTGAGAGTGCAGAAGTTCCCAGAGGAGTTCTGGGGAGCAGTGGCGGCTCCTCCGCTATGGCAGGGAGCGCATCATCCCACTGCTTTCAAGCAGTGCAAGAAGAGGAAACATAACATAACTTTCAGTAATAACTTTCAGTTATTATCATGTAATGATTCCTTTGCGAGCAGGAGTGTTAGTGGGGCTGCTCTGCTCATGGAGATGTCATCACAAACATGGGTGGATTTCTTGGATTATATGAGCAAGGCACTGAAGGGCTGGATGACGGGCAGCAGGATTGATGATTGTGCAGAGCTGTGCAACTTGAATTTGAAGGAGAACATGATTGAAATTTGTTTTCCAGAGCTGCGCCAACACCTAGTTGATAGCAAGTTAACTAACCCCAGGAATCTTAATGCCTTAACCGCTGCAGTTTTTCCGCCGTGGTGCGGGGGTTCCTCAGCGTGGGCGGGGCTCCGTGGGCCGTTGGCCAACGGCAGCACCCGCGAGCTAGTGCTCCCGTCGGCCAACGGCCAACAGGAGCACGGAACGGGTTAATGATGAGGCAGACATCTGGGTCAGCACAAAAGTGTCCAAGAAGGCACCTGGGGGGGGGGGGCAGGACTTCCAAAAGGGTGGACTAGGTTTTCACCAGAAGAAGGAGGGGGAGATAAAAATACAGAATTCACTAAAGGCCGCCAAAACAACTCATAGGTGAAAGGGTCTAGTACTAAATTCCAATATGGCCACAGATGAATAAATGCCCTGAAAAAGGTAAGCAGCCAAAGCCCATCAAGTGCTATGAGGGCTATAAGTATTGACACTACAATGGGGATCACAAGTGTACAAAAAGAGTGGCACCTCCCATTGGAGGAAAGAATCCAGGCGTGGCTAGTGTAGTGCTGAGAGAGGAGTTTTTCCCAGTAAATGGAGGGGAGTTTATTGGGGATACCCTAGTGTCTCTGGGTGATAGTGAAATGGTTCCTAAGATCCACGAGGCCTCAAATACTACTAAGTATAGGCATTATATCACCATCAATGTGCAATGTGTTAAGGCTCTGAGGGATACAGGAGCCATCATGACTATGGTAAGGAGTCAGCTGGTGTTTACAGATCAGGTAAGTCCAAATGCATTCCACCAAATTGTGGTGGCAGACAACAAAGAGAGTCACTATCCAGTGGCTATTGTTCCTCTTGAGTGTGGGGGTTATAGGTCTTCTGACAGTGGCTGTGAGCCCTGCCATTCATGTGCACTGTTTGTTGGGTAATGACCTAGAGCCTACTATCTAGTAGGAAGTGGACTTTGAGGCTCATGTGGAGATTTTCGGGGTTGTCTGCTTGGACCAGTGCAAAACAAGGTCCATGGCTGCCCTGGATGGGAGTCAAAAGAGACTGGAGCCTGGAAGTTTGTTCTCAGTGGTGTAGCTAGGCAGGTGGCTGCCAGTGGCGGTCCCTGCAGTTGCCGCGCTGAAAAGCGGGGGGTGCTGGAGAGATTTTCTGCATTTTCTGCCCTCACGCCACTGTTTGTTCCAGGCTCTAAAAGGAGTGAAAGGCAGAGGTGTGGTAAACCAGCCCCTTAGTGTCTTGAGTGTCTTATGAATGAGGTGGATGGGGGACCTTCCCTGGCCATCTCAGAGCACACTGTGGAGAGCACTGCTTCCCTTGGTGACATTCCTACACTTGCTGGATGGCATGTAGAAGAAGGACTCACCAAGGAAAAGTTCTGTAGGGCACAGAAGAAGCGTCTAATCCATGAGGTTGAGGAGAGAGGCTGCAGCCCAAGAGGCAGTTTATGCCTCTGGTAATTATCACATTTACTGGGTTGACAGCCTCATTTACAGTGAGAATAAGGCTCTTGTGTAGGGGAAAGCAAGAGCCCTGATGCTCCCCCCAAATGATACAGGGCGTTTGTGCTGGAGCTGGTTCATGAGATTCCCTAGGCAGGACACTTGGGCAAAGAGAAGACCTTTGAAAGGCTTGTCCCACACATTTTGTGGCCCAAGATCAAGACATCCCGAGATGCATTCTGCAGGACCTGTATAACCTGCCACAGTAGTGGGAAGACAGGGAACGGCTTCCCTTAACCCACTGCCAGTCATTGGCACACCATTTGAGAAGATGGGCATTGACATTGTAGGGACTATGGATCCTCAGACTGCTTCAGGCAACATGTTAATTCTGATTCTGGTGCATCATCCCACTCGGTACCCAGAGGCAATCCATTTGAGGTCCATGACTGCACCTGTAGTGTGCAAAAGCCCTGATGGGGATTTTTACCCAACTGGGTTTCCCCAAGTAAGTTGTATATGACAGGGGCACAAACATCAAGTCAACTTATATGCAATGTGGAAGAAATGTGTAAATACATACACATTCTCTACACTCCTTACCATCCACAAACCAATGGGCTTGTTGAAAGATTCAACAAGACCCTGAAAGGATGGATTAGGGCCTACCTGAGGCCCAGATGAATACGTGGGACATCCTCTTACCATGCCTGTTGTTTGCCTACAAAGAGGTGCCACAGATGAAAGTGGGTTTCAGCCCCTTTAAGTGTCTGTATGGGCACCCTGATAGAGAACCTCTGAGTGTGGTGAAGGAAGGGAGGGAGCAAGGTCCCAGGAAGACTACCCAGGTTGTAGTAAGCTACATTTTGGCCTTCAGAAACCAGATGGCTAAGATGTGGAGGCAAGATTCTGACAACTTCTTGGAAGCTAGTCAGGATGTGATGAAAGAGTGATATGACCAACATTATACCACTTTGGAATTACAGCCTGGGTAGAAAGTGTGGGTGATGGGAGCTGCGGAACCAAGGGCCATCTAGGACCATTGGACTGGGCCCTATGAGGTGATTGAAAAAAGGCTAAGGCTACGTACATCGTGGACCTTAAGACTCTCAGGAAACCCCACAGGGTGCTTCACATCAATCACCTCAAACTCCATTTTGAGAGGTCTGAGATCACCATGCTATTGGTGACAGATGGAGAAGAGAAAGAGGAGAGTGAACCTCTTCCTGACCTCTTGAAATCCAAGGAGAAAGATGGGTCTGTGGAAGGAATACTCCTTCCCCCCACTCTACCTCTCGAGCAGCAGGTGGTACAGTACTCTTCTCTGTTCACCCTTATTCATGGGACTACCCACCTGTGCACCCATGATGTTGACAGAGGAGACAACCTCCCAATTAAGACTACATCTTACAAATTAGACAAGGTCAGAGCATTCTTGGGTCTCACTGGGTTCTACAGGAGGTTTGTCAAGTGATATTTCACCATTGTTGACCCCTTTACAGAGCTGACATCTCAGAAGCAGTCCAGAATCGTATTCACCCAAGGAAATTTGTGGCAACATGTCGAGCAACCTCAGAGCATTTCTCTACTGATGACGGGATAATCCAGAAACACATATGTCTAGAGATCTGGAAATGACTTCACCCGCTTTGGTAAAAACTATGATGAACTGTGATGCAATTGTGAAATCTTGTACTACACTAACAAGGATGCAAAGGGGTAATGGTGCTGGGATTTTAGACCATTTGCTCCTACCTCCCTTTAATGTTTAAAAAGGCTCCTGTGAGACTACAAGCTGCAAGCTTCAAAGCTCCTGGATGCCCGGAGGGGTATTGACCCAGGGTGATTTATGGCAGCATGTCCAGAAACCCCAGAACAATTCTCTACTGATGACGGTATAATCCAGAAAAACATGTGCCTAAAGATACGGCAATCACTGCACCAGCTTTAGTAAAAATATTGATGAACTTTGATACAAGCACAAAATCCTTTACTATACTAACCAGGATGCAAAGGAGTAATAGTGCTGGGATGTAAGGCAGTTTGCTCCTATCTCCTCTTAATGACAGCCATATTGGATGAGGCAAATCTCCCAAGAGTTGATGAGGATGTAAGGGCCCTACTGAATTTTCCCCTCGACAAGACAGATATAAGGTGGGCCATCAAACACATGAACGCTGGGAAAACACCAGGTACCAATGGCCTCAGGTTTGAGTTCTACCAGACATCTGCGGATATACTATGGGTACCTTTACTAGCCAAGTATACAGAGGCATTGGATACAGGGACACTAACGGCATCCCCCAGGGAGAATGATATTGTAGTCCTGCCTAAACTGAGCAGGGACCTGACTGATTGTGAATCTTACTGTCCCCTATCAATGATAAATATTGATGCAAAGATCCTCTGAAAAATAAGGGTGCAAAGATTATCAAAGGGGCGAGGGGGATTATAAATGTAGATCAGGTGGGGTTTGTGGGAGGGCGTACCACTTCCACTACCAACTGGAAGGCGTTCTGTTTTATGGAGCAGTCTGTGAAGGGGGAGGAGTCATGTACGATTGCCAGTCAGGATACCCACAAGGCTTCCGACCCTGTTAACTGGACATTCATGACTAAGGTGCTCCAATGGTACGCTTTGGGCACAGATTACTTGCGATGGGTGAAATTGCTTTATACAGACAGCAGAGCGAGAGAGAAGGTGGCCCATAGAGTTTCAGACAGTTGGCCAGTGGAGAGGGGGATCTTTCAGGGGTGACCCCTCATGCCATTGATAGTCAACGTTAGCTCAAGTCATACGTTCTAGACATGGGGACACCATCATTAGGGGAGGGGGCAATTGGGTAGCCATTTCTCTATATGCCAACGACATCTTGTTGATCCTGAGGAGCTCGATGGACACATGGCATGCAGTGTATGGTACATTGGTGGAGGTGGGGGTTCACTTTAGGTTACAACTGAATGCTGACAAATTAGTGTTGTACCCTGTACGGGCGACTCTTATTGCGGACACAAACCTACCCAATATAAAAATTCAGACAACTCTGGTTAATTAGTTGGGGGTGTATCTAAGCTCAGACATGGCTGAGACCTGTGACTGGAGCAGAGTGTGCGCAAATGGCTGTGATTATGATGTCCCTCATCGGCCACATACCCTTCAGTAAAATGGTAATGCTACCTCAGGCACTGTATATGTTACATGCTGGTGTGCATACCAGGGCTCTGCTTTCAGTGATTGGAAGAGATACTTAGGCTGCTATACTGGGGGCATGACACGGATCAGCCTGGAGGTCTTAAAACTCCATGGGACAGTGGAGGCCTAAAGGCTCTGATTTTTAGGGCCTATTATTGCGCGGCTCATCTCCAACACACAGTACCGTGGTTTCAGGTGGGGAATACTGACCCTGTTGCCATGATCCCGGCCTGTCTGATTCCCCCTTAATGGCTCTTGGCATTACCTCTTGTCCCGCGTTTTGCTAGAACAGATCAGGAGTGGACCCTGTTAGATATATGCGAACGGACAACAAAAAGAGATGGTGAGGAGTAGATCTACCTGCAAAATCTCGTTCCCTGGTCTACTTGGGTCAGCCCCACACTATCCTTGTTCCTAAGATGCAATGGGGTGGGAGATGCCATACACTGTATGGGGGACCTCTACGAGGATGACCTAATAGTGGAGTACTCCAATTTCTGCACTAAATGAGGGTGTCACAGGCAATTGTTTTCTTTCATATGATAGTCTAGCTGCAGTTATACGGAAGGCCTGGGAGGGGTTCCTGTAGGAGCCTGAGATGCATGTTTTAAATCAGACACTGCCAGACATGGGGGGAGAACACAAGCCCATGACACGGCTTTATAGCATACTGCTACCACACACAGACCCCTGCATCATGACAGTGAAGTCACAATGAGAAGGTGATATATATAGGAGAAGAGCTGCATGAGCATGAATGGTCATCCACCCTGGGCAATAGTAGATGAGTGACCAGAAAGGCACGTCTGAAACTAATACTATACGTTCATATGGATTATGTCACACCGCAATGACCGCATGGTAGCTAATGTCTTTGTTCAAGGACGGCTAGATTAAGGCAACTTTGCCATTCTGAGCTTGCCCCAGAACTCACTAAAAGGATTACAGAAAGCAGTGGTTAGAGGCATTTTCAATCATAAACAATTCGACTCTGTCTCTGACCAGTTGAAACAGCTTCAGTGGTCCTACTGTGAAAACGGATTAAATTTAAAGCTGTAAGTATCATGTTTAAATAGTTCAGGACATTCAAAAAATGTATTCCCACAATATCTTTGGACTCCTCTACTAAAACATCTTTGAAATACCCTTTTTAAAAATCTGAAATGGGGGTGCATGTTATCTAGGCACCAGGTAGCTAAACTCTCCTTAAATCAGAGCTCAGTCTACTGTCTGATCCTTTAGGAAAGGATTAAAAACGTGGATTTTCACTTCATGATCTCCTGCGTATCACTGTCTTGGGATATAGCTTGTCACTTCTCCTCAGAGAGCATCTGAGCTTTATCAAAAGAAATAAATAAATGCAAATTATAAATAAATTAACCCCTGCTAGTTATTTAGTTGAGTTTTCGCTCCAGTTTAAGTAATGGGGAATAACGGAGCAAATGTTTTTCTCACGTTTTTTGCTCATGTTATTTGCAATTGGCTTGTACAAGGTATTCCCCATGCAGTTACAACCAGGAAACCAAAACAAGTTCGATTTGCTCTAAGCTTCTAAAGGGAGAAAGAGCTGAACTTCCAGGTAATGCTTTTGCATCCATGTTAAAACGTTTGATATAAATGACCACGCTAATATTTTTGAAGGGGAATTTAGCAGAAAACATAGACAGCAAATAAAAATGTTGAGTCGCAAAAAAACTGCAATACACGCTGGGTTTCAGCAAGACACTACTTTCGAAATTGACAATATGTGAGAAAATTATCATCTTTATATAATTTCAGTAGAGAACTGATTGCAGCACAGTGAAGTCAGTATAAAATATTTCATCCATCCTTTTTCACTGTAGAACGTTTTCTGATGTGCTAAATTCACAAGAAAAAGTTGCTCACAACCTTTTTAAGAAAAATATTGTTTTCAGCATGGTACAACAAAGGGAAAATGTTGGTTTAGTAGAACACTGTTTCTGCTATGGGAAACGCTTCATGAAAATGATCATGCAAGACTACCACAAAGATGGACATGTTTTCGGCAGTAGCAAACATACAACAAAGTACACATTTGATTGATCTTGGAAAAAAACAAGTAAAATGTACACACTAGAAAACAGGCAGGAATCTAAATATTTGTAGAAAAATGATATGCAAACCTTAGATTGCAATCCCCTGGGAATTATTGCATGGAACGGGAATCTGCATTTACAAAAAATAGTGCTGCAAAGAGACAACATGATGAAGATACACTAGAGAAGAGTACAAACGCTTTCAAGCCAGTATCTTGGGGTGAAAACAGGTAAACGCCCTGAACAGCTACCGACTGTGAAGCTCTTATCTGTCTGTCACACGCTTATAAAAGGCAGTTCATTGTCTATTATTCCAACACTAATGAAATTCACGTCAGTAACATTTATCTAATGACTTTGATTTAATGAAAGATACCCATTATACAGCAGACAGGCTCAAGCATTGTGGGAATTCGGTTATAAATATATATTGAATCCAGGATACTTTGTAAACAAAGGAGTAACAAAAATCTGACAGTATTACTTGTGTTTACATTGTAAATAGCCTAGTTGTTTTGCCTTTGTAAGAAATGACATACCTCACTGTGAATAGCGTGGAGATAAATATTGAAGTTGCAGGCATAGAGCACAGCAAATGAATATCCTCCATCTGTTTTGACTTAGTGACCAAGGATAGTAGGAAATGCAAGATTGGTGAGGTGAGATGAGAGAATGCCCTTTTGATTTGTTCATGCTTAACAAAGAGACAGGGCAGGCGCTGGTGTAAGTGATTGTTTTTCACCTGTCACTAACAAAAATTGCAAATCTCACAAGGGTATTGATGGTCACTGTGACTGATGGGGTCGATTGTCCCAAGGGAATGCCTTACAATGATACATGTGGGAAGAATCTGATAAGGAGTGACACCTTGATTCTTTTTTCACTTCTCATCAGTCTGTTGAGAATTGTATAGCTGCAAGGCAGACACAACCCTAAAAGCAGTACTTTCTGCATGATGTAGGACAATTTATCCCAGCAATTCAAGTCAACATACTCTATCATTTATCTAGGATTGAGACTGAAAGATATCAATTAAGACTGGGGTGACCGAAATCTAGGAATTACTGACCTAGTGAATAATACATTCACCTCAGGAAATTCACCAAATTCCCTGCAGTGAAACAATCCCAGTGACAGGGAAAACTGAAGGGTAGGATACACTCTACAACCACTACCACTTCTGAGGGTGCCCTGTGTTAAATTATGGGCAAGGGGGGTGGGCAATGGAGGCAACAGGTTGGTAAGCTTGCTGGCCAAAGAATTGCTGGATATCAGTCCATCCCTCTTTGCAGTGGTGCTAAATTTACTGCATCCATCTGGCAGTATTTCCTGGAGCAACTAGTATAGATGAGAGGGATATTAGGATTTCCCTTTGTTAATTGTACCTGGACCTTGCTGACATGACCTTGCAACTCTAAAAATAAGGCGATTGGTAAAAACAGACCTGTCTAAAAGTTTGGATTCATAAATCACTTTTGTTGTTATTATATGCCTATGCTACATGTTATTCTAGTCTTTAAAACACACATTACAACATAGCACAGCCATCATTTGATTCCCCACATACCACTACATGAGACAGGAACGTTTTTCATTTGCTATTGGAGACGATGCATCCTGTCTCATATTGGAACACTGTGAGAACTCTGGTTCGGGAGGTCCAGAGGCAACCAGAAGTGACTTGACACCAATAGTGCTAATGGGGTCTTTACTTTTCGGTGTAGGTGGGCCTCCATGTGGAAGTGCCTCTAAATACCTCTTTTAGCACTTTTGTCTCAGGGTGGAAAGACACAGAAATCCAAGATTGATTCAGGGAAGTTTTGTGGACTACAAG
This sequence comes from Lissotriton helveticus, assembly GCF_964261635.1. Taxonomy (NCBI): domain Eukaryota; kingdom Metazoa; phylum Chordata; class Amphibia; order Caudata; family Salamandridae; genus Lissotriton; species Lissotriton helveticus. The sequence continues at coordinate 2,071,775,210 of NC_136057.1, read as the reverse complement.
GTTAGAACTCAGAAACATCAATAAATGATTGTGTAGGAAGCGCATTTTCTTTAAACAAGTAAAATACTTTATTGGATACATAACAACATACTGCACACAACATTATAAATATTGAAAGATTTGTAGGTTGAAATATTCACTGAAACCACTTCTAAGTGGACCTCACAGATAACCAAGGTGTAAATCACTTGCCCTAAGGAATGGTCTGAGAAAGTAGCTAACACCCTAAATCCAGTTATTTTCTAATATCATCAAAGTATCCTGTGACAATTTGCACATCCGCAAGCCCTAAACCTAGACCGAGTTATACCCATTTACATACTGAAGGTATTTACAATTATTATAATGGACTTACAGTGTTTGTCAATGCATGTTTCATAAAAATAGTGTCATATGAAACCTTTGCCTTTACATTATGTAAGTCAAACTTATTGCTTTAACATAGATCTTTACTTATAACACCTAAGAACTAGAGTCTTTAAAACAAGCATTTCCTTTTCTAAAACAGATTGCCTAGCAAACACTTCTTAGTCCAGAACACAAAGGATCAGCATCCCCAAAGACTTCCAACAATCCCTAGATATCTTTTATGGGTGGATTACTTGCCTTTTCCGTGCACCCAATTCTCCCACCTGGGCAACCTACAGATTTTCTCCTTGCTCTCAGTATTGTGTGGGAGCATACTGCTGTTCCATGCAGCCCCCTTTAAGGTATTCCTGTTACTGAGCTGGTGCAGCTGATCTCTGGTGGTTGACTGCATTCAGTATAAAAATTGATCCCCGGCAAGGGCTTATGGGGAGGCCTTGCCTCTAAGGCAAGGATTAGCCCTCTCCCACTGCAGCCTCTTTTTTACCAACAGGAGCCATTGCCACTCCATGGGCTCCTCAAGCCCATATCCCTGCTGGCTCCCCTAACAGCTGTCTCTCTTTCTGGAGGCCAGGCATCAAAACCTTCTGCTTCCTGCACTTCCCACTTCTCTCTTTAATGTGGGTTATAAAAAGGGGGTGCAGTTGTCAGTCTTTGTTTTGTCCAGGGTTGAAATGTCGTTTTTCTCATAGGGCAATGTTATTATGATCTTCCTTCTAACCTCACCGGTTGCGTGAGCCATCACCTCCTCCACGGGGTAATGTAAAAACACAGCACCACAGCCCCTGGGGGGATTCAACTCCAAATGGGCTCCCCGGAAGGGATCTGCAAATTGGAGATGCCCCTAACTCCAGAGCAACAGCGACGGTGCTGCATATGAGCCTCAGGATGGTTCTGCCATATTTTTAGCCCTACTGGACAGATTCCAGTGGTATTCTCAGAGTTTGGCGAGCCCTGGGTGGTGTACTAAATTCAGTAGGGACATGCACCAGAGGGCTCCTGAATCATAGGTTTTACTGTGAGGACACAGAAACGTATATGTTTTTATTGATGATTCTACCACTGTTCAATAAGATTTGGTTAAAACATAACCTCTGACATGGGATATTTTGAGTTGTGAGTATTTCACCATCTCCTTCAAACTTAGTAGAGAGATACTAGGGTACATCAGGCAACAGATTCCTACACTCACACACATGTGTCTACACATAGTCAAGTCAGTCGCAGCCGGAATGTCTCGCGGGTGGTGGGGGCGGGGGGTCACTCGGGAAAGAGAGGGTTAATACAAAAAAATTAAACTTATCTTCGCCTCCGGTCCTGCGTTGCGTCTCCTCTCTCTGCTCCTCACAGGAAGCAGGCAGCCTCCCTCACCTCCCCTAAGCCAATCACAACACTGCAATGGCAGCCTTGTGATTGGCTGAGGTGCTGACCGCACAGACAACTATAGGGAGGCCGTTTTCTCCATGCGGGCTGCGTGCAGGCTGCATGGAAAAAACGGGAGAGTGCCTATGACTAGTTTGGTTGGCCCTTGGGCCGACCAAACAGTCAGCACCCACAACAGTGGGCAAGCCACTCCTCCTCTTCCTGGAGCAGGACCGCCTACCCGCCCTCTTCAAACCAAACCCTTCTGCTTTCTCGCAGTGCGAGAAGCAGAAACTGAAAATGGTATTCACGTTTTATGTTTCTGCTTCTCGCACTGCGAGAAAGCATTGGGGCGACGTTCCTCCGCCCACATGGAGGAGCTGCCCCTGATTCAAATGCAACCTGCTGAGTGCCCTTTGCCCAAACTTCACAGTAACTAACTTTATTTAAAAATGTTGTATTCGAGGTTACAGCTAAAAAATATTTTTACAAAAGCATATTAGTGTCTGAAGCTCCCATGAAACAGCAGCTTTCCAAAACCCCCAAAAGTTAAAAAAAAACTATGGGTTTTCACACATTACAACCCACCTTTTTACAACATGGATTCTAACGTGCCAACATGTTCGGTTAACTAACTAGTATGTTTCTGATCGTTTTAGTCAACTGCCAAATGAAATGGAATTTAAAATGTCCACATGGAGACCATGTGTGCTGTCATGTGGCCAAATTGGTCTGAAATTGTCCACAACATGGTTAAGTCTTCCAAATGTATTCTTCCTTATAACATATCCGAAGAGCTGGACATGTTACAATCCAGACAATTGGACAGCTTGTTTTTCAAGACGAATGCATTTAAAATAGTAGCACTCCTATCTCACGCAAATACACATTTGATAATGATTGTACTTAGTCACTAAGTTCAATTTTAAATTGGGATAGGAGGGAGGGGACACACCATTACCATAACAACAATGCACAAGTCATACAAATGCCTCAGATGAAACAGAAAAAATGTGTGTGAAATCGATGCAAGAGACATGAAGATTCAGCAAGGGACAAGAACTCATAGAAATTATGGTAATGCAACTCCGCGGGGCTATAGCCCGAAAAGATACTGACGGAGGCGCCAATGTCAAATTCAGAGTGGGTGAACAACTTTAAATGAATTTCTAATGAGAAGTCCAGACAAGATGAGATAAAAGCAAAAAAGTAGGCTCCCAGTGGACGGAATTAGCACTCGATTGAGAGACACAGAATGAACATATTGCCCTTCAATTGTTGGCATTGAAAAAGCTCCATGGTTTTATATATGCAAATTTTCTTTGAATGCCCTAATCGTACCATTTTATGGAATAATATATGGGATGAAATTAAAAGTATCAATTGTATTTTCTTGCACTACAAATGGTTTGCTCTATGACGCAGTGGTGTAGTCTTTTTTAGAAACATTTATGTTTGTTGAATACATAATGCAATACAACCTTGAATAATATCTTACAAGAGAAATTACCACTTTTTATTCATAGGGTTCGCTTTTATAACGCACATATGGTACAATTAACCTTTTTATTATGCCTTTGCCGACTGCTTGATAAGATCATCAGTAAAAATATGTATCAAAAAAGAAAACATTGACTTTAATCTTCATTGTTCAGTGAAGAATCTACAAAAAAGCCACCGAGTGTCAGGCTAATGTCAATACTTTAATGATTTCACTGATTGGTGGACTCCATTGCTGGCGGATTGCATCGAGATGTTTGCAAACAATCTGCAGTTCCCTAAATTCATGTTTCATCTTTTATTCGGCTGCACAAAAATGTCACAAAGAACTTAGTTAAATTGGAAAGACCAAGTAATTTAACAGATATGAACTCTAAACACTCTTTGAAAATGTTATTCACAGTCATATAGAATTGTATAAAGAGCAAGATAAATATGTGCCTTAACACTAAGCAGCTTTCATTATGGGGACTTAAATATTTGTCATGTATACAAATGTTTCATGCTATTATCAGACCTTTTGAAACCTCTACCTTCTGGCAGGTAGTGGCAGCTTGCATGTACCAAGTGTGGTATGGCGGGTAGCACAGAAGTTTTTTTTTTTTTTAATAAAATGCATTTACCTTTCTGCACGACACAACGTCCTCCTTGATTGGTCTTCTCTCTCGAGGCAGGCTCCAACGTGGGACCCAGTCAACTCCCCTAATCAATCCTGGTGCTGCTCTCATGCTGGTAACAAGCATGAGAGAAGCACCATGATTGGAAGGAGCGGCCTCTCTTAGCTCTCTTAAGAGCACTGGAGGCCTGCACTTTCTCTAACCTAGCTGTATTAGACAGCTGGGTTAAATAGGTTTAAAATATGCATGTCTGGCTGGTCATCGCAAGATGGCCAGCCAAAGAGACATGCACATTTTAAACCTAAACAGATAGCTCCCTGCTGCCACTCAGCAGCAATGACCCCACCCTGTCCTGACACTCCGTTCAGGGTGGGTTAGTTGCTGAAAAATTTAAATGGCAATTAATAAACGTGGTTTCCATTTTTTTCAGCTCTAGCCTGGGGCTTTTCTTTGTGGGGCAACACTCCTACAATCAAATGGAGGAACTGTCCCTGCTGGCAAGTAAGAGTATCCTAGAATGGAAAGATGAGCCAAACATTTACCATCTAAAGGAGGGGGAGGGGTCAAAGAAGATGCCCATTAGCGTTTGTCTCTTTGCATATCAATGATATGCATTCGTATCTCTAAAAGGTAGCTCAACTTGCTCCTCCTGTGGATGTCTTTCATGTACCCTTATCACTTAATGCTGATGAGTCCTAAGTAATAACTTCCCAAATTACTGAAACATTAAGCTGTGATAGGACAAGAGTGTTGAGATGATAGAAAACATCTTTACATGATATGACGTTTACAGAGACTTTGTGCCGACTCTTGTGCCATGCAAAGTGAAGCAAATACGTTCATAATATTTACTATGCAGTGCAAATGCAGTCTTAAGCTAGAATGATGAACTTCTCATTGTGTCAATCCACTTCATGCCACTTTGTGTCGAGGTAAAGCTATTGAGGCATGGTCAGATCAATACAGTCATAGTTTTGCACAGCTTCTTGAAGCATGCACCAAAACGAGGAAATGTGCTCATTTCTCCTTAAAAAGTTGCATTGCATATGTGTTGCAGTGCAGAACACACATCCAGTCCAAAACATGGAAATATTATGAGTTTGCCTAGACATATGGATTTGTATTGCTCCCATAACAATCCTGTTCTAACAGTGTACACTCTCTTCCTCACCATGGTCGTGTGTTGCACAAGACAGCCTCCAGAGTGACCCCTTTTTATAATTAAATACATAGTGAAAACCAAACGGTCAACATAAGGTGAGCAACAATGTTACATTTGCTCAACAAATCATACCACAATACTAATACATCATCTAATAACATCCCCTAACTCCTCCTAGCACCATCCACTAAATGCATATTGATTTGTTCCTTTCTGACCTAATTGTATCTATTGTGACAGTGCAGATCTAGTTACAAAAAAGAAAACAGACTCAAAGACAGAATATGCTCACTGAAACACGGCCAGTAAACGCTTTGAATAGTTACAATGTATAACATAACTTCCTCCATAGCTCACCAAGAACAGCATGTCTTGACAAAGCATTAGTGAACATTTTGTGGCATACAGTGTCAGCGCGAAAGAAAAACATGCCCCTGTTTGAAATTCAAGATAGAATCTGGGCCTAGTCCCGGCTAGACTGGCCAATGTCAGGTAATCATACTTCTATAAAATGCAGTGTTGTCATTTTTAATGGAAAGCATTTAAGATAATTACCAATCCTTATTTATTCATCAAAACATCCCTCACACTGGTTTCCTCCTTCTATGGCCAGATTCCTTATCTACAGTCTTCTTAGCATAACGTTTTTAGGCTGGCTTAGGCACAGGTGCAGATAGCTAAAATACTCTCACAGATCAAATGTGCCACGCAATGCAATCTTCCTTTACCCCTTCTGTAAAAAGCCTCTGTGTGTGTGTGTGGCAGACCCACCTACACATGTTTAATCTTTGTCCCCAGGTTGCTCCAGACATTTCACTTACTGGTGACCAGTTTGGGCTGTGTGGTGAGCGTGGTCCGGGTTCTGGTACCCTTGCTCGGCACAGGCTTATTGAATCAATTTTTGAGGTTGATCTGCACAGCAGCACTAATTTTCAGCATGGATATGAGATGCCAGTGTAAGGTTATAGATTTCACATAACAGTGGAATTTTACATAAAAGGAGCCAATAGGCTGTCCTTAATACAGAGAACAAAGCAGATGGTGCACTGCCACCAACCCACTATTTAATGCAACCGTGGCATTGACAGTAGTCTTTTAGCAATATGAGGGTATGGTCAGTGCACTCCTGCAGGTCACAGAACATGCTCTGCATGTTGCACAACCCGGAACAGGCCTAGTCCTCTGCTTACAGTCTAGTTTAGTGTGCCACCCAGGGGCGGCTCCTCAGTAATGGCGGAGGTGCGCTGCTCCCTGCTAGAAGATGAAAAATTAAATGATAATAAAGCATTTTATTATTGCCTGTCTGAAATCCCAGGTGAGTCTTCAGCAGGGCGGGGCCAGGCAATCCTGTCTAACAGGAATGGCAGGAGGAGGAGTGGTGGACACTTTTAAGTTTGCATGTCAGTTTGGCCGGCCATCTTAGACCGACCAATTTGACATGCGCACTAAGGTTTCTCCAACCCAGCTGTGTTGCACAGCCAGGTTGGAGAAATTCGACAGAGTCCCAGGCACTGTTTGAGTAGTAAACGATGACGCTCAGACCAATCCCAGTAATTCTTTCATGCTGGGAATAGTATTTCCAGCCTTAGATAACTACCTGGATTGGCATCTGGGAATCTGCACAGTGCGCAGCTGAGTCGAGAATCAGATGAGAGGAGCAAGGCGGCAGCAGTCGAAGCGGCCAGTAAGTGCAGATTTATTGTTTTAATTGCTTTGCTTCAACCCTTCCAACCCCACCACCCCCTGCTTCCTCACCACTAAACATTGCAAGCAGCCGCCACTATGCTACCTAGGTCAAACTAAAACTCAGGATACCAGTTGACAAGCATTCAGAGCATGGTACTCACCGGTTCCTAAGGAAGGGGCCATTCCTGTTCCAACATACCACAATTAGATGGCTGTCTTAATACCGGATGATGGGGTAGAGGAACTCACTTTCCTTGTTTGCATTAGATCCTGTGACACCCTTTCTACACCACTGGTGTACATCTGTCTAACTTTTCAAGATTGGTCCAATGATGTAAATCTGTTGTCAGTGGGAATTAAACGTAACAACCACCTTCTGAGATAGATTGCTAGTGCCACAAATCTATGACCTTTCCCCACATAAACGCAAACATATTATTAGTTGTACTATTTATATAAAGTATCTATCGCCCACATACATATAAAATATAAATGTCTATGTTCCAGTCCTCGGAAAATTATATTTTAAACATGTGCAAAATTAGACAAGTACTTAGTGAGAAAGAGCGTTCCTCTGAAATCAGTAGAATAAAGCACCCTAACCATCCACTGAAGCTTGCGATGCACTTTGAAGCTGTTTCAAGACAGCGATCAAAGGATGAATCATCGGTTTGAAGTTGAGACTGATTCTGAAGGCGCTTGTCAGCTTGAAAAGTAATCACGAAACTATTAGCAAAAAATGCAAGATGACCATCCTCAAGCTCTTGACACCTGAGGCAGCCTTTCCCCAGCTTCTTTCAAAACAAGAGCGCTATTAGGTGAATTAGTGTGTTCCATCTATGCGGAAATATTCCATCAAAGCATCTTGCGTCATTTATTCTATGTTGCCGCATTGCAATGAACAGATTTCGGAAATGTACCGTTTATTTCAATGAACCAATATGAATGTTTTGATAAAAGACAGCAGGAGAAAACCCCTGCGGTCATGATTGTCACAAAATGAGTCGCGCCACATTTAAGTTGCATCTGAAATTATTACCAGGTATCCTTCAGTCAGTGACAAATAGAAGCTCTCCACGGTGGGGCATTCTAATGCCAGCGCGTACAATGCGGTCCCATGGCGAACTTTGCTAAATATTCTACACTTAATTGTAGCGAGCAGGAGGATAATTGCTTCCCAATGCAGATATTTGTGCCAGGACATTGGTGCAAAGAACTGGGCTTCGATTCAGAGCAGTATTCAACACCTTTGAGAGCTCCCCCGTCGTCCAATGCACATTAACGGATGGAATGAACAGCAAATGACACTTATTAAGGATATATTCAGAAAGAATACTCAAGGAATTGGAGGGAGGCCATGGCAAGCCTGAAAGAGCTGTGAATGAACTAGAAATTGTAAAACTGGAAGATATGTAGTGTGCTGCAGAATGCAGAGCACAACAATATATTTTCCAAACGTTGATGAAAGAAGGATACCAATGACCCCATTAACGCATAAAGATTCAGGCATGATTTAGCCTTTGCTGCCATATACGACCCCCGGCCCAGTGGTTGTCACTACATTGAAAAAAATCTTCATACCAGAAGTTTGTTTGTACTCAGTGCTTAAAGTGGGGCGGGTCTCACCGGTGCTTAGCATCAGCACTTTTTTAAAGGAGCACTCGAAACGGGTCTCTATCGGGCTCTGTTTTGTGCCCTGGCACAGTCGGTCCGTTTTTTTCCAGGCTGCAGTGACAGCAGGCACATCATGTCCACTGCTCACACTGCTCACTTCTCACTAGTGGAGAGGTTTCGGCATGATGTCATGCCAGGAGAGCGTTGTAGGGGGAAGGGAATCCTTTAAAGGGAGTCATTTTGTCTTTGGATTTACCTTCTCTTTTTGAAACTCAGGAGCAGCAACATTGTCATGGTGTCACCAGGGCTTTAAGTGGAAACTTTTTCAATATTATATACAAGCCATAGTTGCTGCTTATTTATCTTATGCAACTAACAGCCATTGACAAAGCCAATACTCCTGACTTGTAGGCATGATGTTACTTGTTGTATCACTTATCTGGATGCAATGACAGAAACAGCAAAATACAAGTCGGGCGGCACACTATGGTAAGCACAGATTTTTAGCTTACGTGTTTTTAAGCCATGCCCTTAATTACATTGACCACGCCCCTTTGAGAGACCCCCCAGTTTTTTCATTCCACTTCAAGCCCCTTTTGTACTAAACGTTTGGTGGACTTCCAGACATCAAGCGTTTGTCTTTTTTGTTCTTCTGAAACAATCTTCCAATCTGGGAGTTTGTCCCTGAAAAATAAAAACCTAATGGCGTCTACACCCTAGAAATACTCCCCCAGGGTGTGGAGATCATTGCTGTTTTTTTCCAGTCCCTCACTGCCAGGTTGCCGGGACAGACAGAAAACTCCTATGGCCCTTACTCGGTCTTATGGTGGAAGGAAGTATCACGTTGAGGGAGCCAACATCAACTTTGTTAACTAAAAGCTTACGGTCTGCCTTATCTAAATAAGGCAAACCAAAGGGTTGTCAGACACAGTGCTCCTGACCCCAAACTCTAAATCGGGCCCTTAATTAATCATCTAATGTGTTAATTTAGCTTCACAGTGATACTAAGCAGTTCTTTCTAGTGGCATGCCGAGATATACCATAGTCTCAGCATATAAATCATAATTTGAATTTAGTCACCTGGATACTTGTTTGCACATCAATAACAAACATTTGCAGACAAGTAAAATACTGTAAATAAAAGAGGAAATTAAGTTACAATGCTTTTATAGTTTGGGAATTTCTGGTATTCCTTCCCATTCAGTTTGCCTTTACTTACTCTTTTAGTACTCCTGAATTCCAGAAATGAGCCGGAGCAATATAATAGTATGTCATACTTACTCCTAAACCAATCTTTGTGATTCATACCTAAGCATTTGTATTGCATAAACAGCATAACTAATTGAACAATAGGGAAAGCAAGTAAATATTCGGAGACCAAGATAAAACACTAAAGTGACAATACTATAGAATAATATATTTAGAAATACTCTTCATGCAAGATAAGCATTGTTCGAGAACATCACAGATCTTAAAGATCAATATACGGCATAGTATGGCTTTTGACCAGGGCCACTGGAAATTTGAGGCAGAGTAGGACAAATTATGTGGCAGAGTTGACCTATTTATGTGACAAGAAAAGGCAAATTATGCAGCATAACGTGGCATATTTTGTGATAGTACTATTTCATTATTTTATACTTGCTAATACAGCACCAGTTTAACAACTAAGTATAGCAATATGCAACAAAAAGGTGACCAATCAGCCTTTCCAAATACACTTCCATTGCGTTGCAACACGTGTCACTGCGTTTTTAGTAACTTTAGAACCGTTTCAGCTAGAAACAATATTTCTTTTGTTAAAATCAACTGATTATATATCAGATGATGGATTACAGTGCAAGCACAGCACATCTATATTATTTAAGTGAAAAACAACATCCCTCTTAATCACATAATGCCTGTGGCATGGCTTATGACACAGTGCAAGTATGAGTAGTTTACATTTTCGATTGATTTATACTAAGGATACATTTACAAAACGAGTGATAGAGAGACATGAGCAGCACTGGGTACTATTCTTTGGTGCTGGCCTGCTCACTTTGCAGTCCTGGTGCGCAATGAGGCTGTCTAACGCCATACCAACACCTTTCACCATAGTGCAAAGATGTCTGCACAATGTCTAGCATAGGTTTTGTACTGAAATGGTACACTTACAGCACAAAAAACTATGTTTAAACAAACTGTAAATGTTTCCTACCTTTTATGTGTGCTGTACAGTGCATCACACATCCAAAGTCTGTAAAGATTGGGCCAAAAAAACATTTCTTCTTATTAATGCCAGCTGCAATGAGGCATTATGACCTGTCCGTCGATTGTTAGAGCTCTGCATTAACCATGTATGGTTATGTAGAATTTGCCATGTACCACTGTGGAATACCTCTTGTTGGAAAGTAATGTAAAGCACTACTTTGCTGAAATTTCAAGCACTGGAAAGTTATATCCAAATGTTAATTTGTCATAACTTTTGTGACACAAACCAAGCGCAACATGTTAGTAAATGTGGCCCTTTGTTTATTGAGTAACTACTTGTATCAAACATATGTTTTAATATGAACAGAAGCTGTGAGGAAGTTAGTGAAAGTATAGAGTCAGATGAGAAACGGGTGCCTAAATGCATCGTTGCCAGCATCCAGATCCATCCACTGGCAAGCAGAGAATATACTTTACCAATCCGTTCACTAGCTTGTTGGGCTGGGGCTGATTTGCCAGTATGTAAGTGGCTCAAGTGAAGACTTTCCCAGGCTTTCTGTGAGCATGCATGATGTTCAGTGGTTGAATGAAAACATTGAACTGAAGTTTAACAGAACTAAAATATTCTGCAGCAGAACCATAAACACTTTTACATTTTCTGTAGCCGATAAACATCCATATAGCAACTAAACAGTCAAGCAAAATGTTTGCGTCCCTGATTATGTGTGCCCTGAAGTAAGGTGAGATAAATAGCTGTGTTCATCACTGATAGATATTTATTTTGTTTATTGCTTTACAGTGTTGCCCCTGAAGAAGGGACAATAAATGTCCCGAAATGCATTGGGCTACAGATATCTACATTGTTTAACCCCTTGGATGCGTCCGACGTCCCCCGGCTGTCCGACGTTACGGTGGGCGTGTGCGGAGGACGGCCAGGGGCCGTCCGAACCACGCCCACCTTTTATTTCGCCCGCACTGCGGCGGAATTTCCGCCGCGGTTAAAGGGTTAAACAAGAAGCTGTAATAATTGCATATGTTTATAGAATGTTAATATTTTGAGTTGAGTTCTATATATATCAAGTAATTGATGTTTCATGATCTTTTTGAAAAAATCCTTTTAGAAACATATGTTTCCGATTAATGATTAAAGAATAGAAAATATAAGTTAGATTACGTTATTGTTGATTTTGGTAAACAGTTGTATATCATTTATAGTTGTGCGTGCCTGAGCCAGCAGGCAGTGTAGCAGGCTGGCCACCCCCTTCACCTCCACTTTAAAGGCACAATTGGGTATACGTACTGGGCCTCTGACCCCAACAGATCAGACACTACTGGACCTGTGTAGTAACTCTGCTATTGCTACAAGGACTGCCAGTCTGCTGAACTGCTGCTATGTTAAAACTGCTTTTATGCTGAACTGCCTCCTACACTCTGCCCTACTGAGGAAGAACTGGACTCTTGCTTCAACCCAGAGTGATATCCTAAGGACATGCTGGCATACCTCCTGTTCTAAAACTCAGGGATACATCTATAATAAATTACCAAATTAAACTATTAAAAAAAAATTGAACTCAAATTCCCCAATACAATAATTGCATTTACTATTCCAACTCCAATGATTGCAACAATAGGGAAAGTGTTGGATAGCAGAGGGGTAACATTACTATTCCCACTCCAGTGATAGCAACAGTAGGGAAATTGTTGGATAGCGAAGGGAAAAAATTACTATTCCCACTCCAAAGAGTGCAACAGTAGGGAAATTATTGGCTAGCGGAGGGGTACAAATTATTATTCCCACTCCAGTGAGTGCAAAAGTACGGGAAGTATTGAATAGCGGGGGAATTAAATTTACTATTCCAACTCCAGTGAGTGCAACAGAAGGGAAAATGTTGGATAGGGGAGAGGTAAAAATGACTACTCCCATTCCAATGAGTGTAGTAGTACGGAAAAATATATCCATATATATATTCACTGAAAAAACCATAGGTTATAGACCATATATAGTTAGGAATTAGCATTTACAAAACCTTGAAAATTCACTGAAAAAACCATAGGTTAGAAACCATATATAGTTAGCTGGACATTTTATTGACATAAAACCAATGAAATTCCATATATAGTTAGTTGCACTAACTATATATCGCGCACCCGCAATCCACTGCTGATGATGTCACATATTACATCATTCATGACATGGTCAGTGACATCACTGATGACATCACTGATGACATCTCAAATGACATTGTTGCACCCCCTCCCCTTTTTGACTGATAGTTCAAACCACCGATCCTTTCCTTTGCCCTTTTACCAGAACTTTGGACTGCCTCCCCCTCTTTTACATTTTCTAGAGAAAACAAAACATTAACCACTACATTAGCATAGCAGTTGACACCAGAACTGTTTTCAAATAGAAAACCAACAACATCTTCAACAGAATCCTTTTTGTTTCTGCTGTGACCCTGCTACAGCACAGGCATTGTCCCCAGCAGTAATTCTGCAATGCCGGTAAGAATACCTGTGGTGCCTACTGGACTCACTCACCCCCGCGGCGCCCCACGCCGTTATTTGCTGGGCGGCAACTTACTAGACATCACCTTTGTGCCATCTAGATTTCAGCGCGTTCTGCTGCCTTGGAACTATTCGCACAACAGACTGCTACTGACGACCCACCCCCAGGCAACATCTTCTGAATTTTCATAATTTGAAAGAACTAGTAACATGTCCTCATCAGGAATTTCCTCATGAAAAGTCTGCAATGATGATTCTTGTAACTCTATGGTCTCCAAACATTCGATAAATTCGCCATCAAGAGATTGATCAAAAAAATCATTCAAGTCATCTCCTCCTTGTGAGAAAATTTCATTATTGGTGCTGTCAATTTCAATAAATGTATTGGATAATTCAAAAGAAATTGCCACGGTCTCTTCGTTGTTTAAATGTTTTTACTGTTTTTGTTTTGTTGTATATATTTATAAGTAATTAAATAATCCTACTACTTTGTTGGAGTGCTATATATTTTTAATGTGACACATAAATGTAAAAACTTTGATGTACAAAGAGTCATCCCTGGAATCTTCCGCTTCAGGCTCGGTCCCCTCCCCAATCACAATACAGGATGGTTTTCAGATAGTAGGAACACGTGTGGTGTGACGGATCTCATCGGGTGTGGGCCTTGATCTACTATAACTCCTTTGAAGAGGGGTGATTCTTTACAGCTGGGGCCATAAACTACATCTGCAGGGCTAGCTGATAGCCTGGACAATCGGACACAGAGGAAGAGGAGTGTCAGAGGTTGCGGTAGTGAATAGGGCGAAAGGGAGGTGTCGGGCGGGCACAGAGTGTGATTCTCAGGGAAGAGCAGCGCAGATGGGGAGAGGTTTATTGGCCATGCATAACACAGAGAGCGGGGGTGACCAGTGCCTGGGGAAGATGCTTGCGAGGGTGGGGAGCCATGCTACGAATCGACAGCGTGCAGAGAGTGGGTCTGGTCAAGGCATCTAAAATGGCTGCCGTGCACGACAAAAGTGTGGCATTTCAAAAAAGGCAAGATGGCGCAAACAATGTTTTTCAACACTTCCTCATTTCCTTCGAATCGAACGTTAACAGACGTTGGTGCATATTACCAAAGTTAAGCGATATTTATCGCTAACGATGCTTACCAACGAATTTTTTACCGCTAAGCATCGTCAGAAATTATCGAAGATAAACCTTGCTATTATCAAGGTTTATCGCAAATGCGATAAAAAACGACCGCAATGCATTAATATCGCTGAAAACTCAGCGATATTCATGCATTACCGAGCTAATGCTCTTAGCCATGTTATCCACCTCCCATTGGATAACATGGCTAAGAACTGCTCAGGGCAGGTGTTAGTTTTTGGAGATATTCGCGCTTAGCGCGAATATCTCCAAAAGTTGGTAATAGGAGATATATATCTTGCATGTTGTAATGCAAATTATTGTGGTATATGGAACTCATACCATAATCTCTCAGGAAAGCAGAAACTGATCCTTTTGGGACCGCCTGAGAAGGCCTAGGGGGTGAGGGGTACTCTACTTTGCCCCCTTTTCACGTTCCGAACTATTTTATTTTACTCTCTTCTGTAATTACACAAAATAGCAGCGATAAGATGCATCAGAGACACACAGTGAGAGAAAGGAGGCCGGAGATGAAGAAGAGATGTCAAATACACATTGGAGATAATATAGTGGGAGAAGGGAAGTAAATATGAGTAAACTTACCATGTAACATAAAAATGTTGCACTCTATACTATAAGTCTCATTTTATACTACAATCACTTCGCTACAACCTCATAAATTAAAAATAAAAATGAATAATGTCTCAAACAATTTTTGATTTCTAAATATAAATGTATTCTTCTGAATTTTCTAAATTTGAAAGAACTAGTAACATGTCCTCATCAGTAATTTCCTCTTCAATCATCTCATCTGGAATCTCCTCATTAAAAGTCTGCAATGATGATTCTTGTAACTCTATGGTCTCCAAACATTCGATAAATTCGCCATCAACAGATTGATCCAAAAAATCATTCAAGTCATCTCCTCCTTGTGACAATATTTCATTATTGGTGCTGTCAATTTCAATCAATGTAGTGGAATCATTCAAGTCATCTCCTCCTTGTGACAATATTTTATTATTGGTGCTGTCAATTTCAATCAATGTAGTGGACAATTCAAAAGAAATTGCCACGGTCTCTTCATTGTGAGCCATTTTATTTTGAAATTGCTTGCTGTAAATTGCAGAAAAAAATAATCACTTTCATTTATCGTTTTTAGTAATACATAATATAAAACTAACTTTATCAAGTATTTAGTATAACAGAAGGACTGCAAATAAATAACAGAAAACATTTTTCAAATTATCTTCAAGTGTACAACATAGTTCCCCTTACAAATTAACAACTCACCTTTTTAAAAGTAGGAGAAGTGTTAGTACTGTGTAAATCAAACACCAGAAATTTACCACCAAAAATTCCTCACAAATGTACCTCAGACAGTAGTATCACAAAATGGCTGTGGTTTCCTCTCATTTGAGATATATACATAACCAATTAACTTTCATCACACACAAATACAAAACCAAAGTAACATTTTAATTGGTTCTAAATTTCAACACTTTCAAATGTGTTTTCCCCATGCAATTTTCCATAGGACATTTACATACGTCTACAGCCTGAATGGCTGAACGGAATTACACCAAACTTGGCAAAATGGTACATCAAACCTAAGAGGTCAGGAAGGATCTACTATGCCCCCTTATGGTCATTTGCCCCTTCGCTTTGGCCTCCTCTTGTCTCTCGATCCTACCGAGAGACAAGATGGCGGCCGCTACGGACTGTTTGGAATGTTTACAGACGCCGGAGAACCAATCAGCTTCGCAAAGCTCCGTAACGCGAAAAGTACGCGAAGCGGAGCACTGTTACAGATATATATCTTTTTTTGAACGTTAATTTCTCAAAATCCACTGGAGCACATATATTGAGACCTAGCAAAGGCACATCGGGCTACCAGTCCCTAATATTTTGCCAAGTTTCGTGCAAATCCATTCAGCCGTTCGATTATTATTATTATTTTTTTTTTTTGCCCCGCGGGGCCCTTTTAAAACCTCCACATCAAACCTAGGGGGTCAGCGAGGATCTACTATGCCCCCTTATGGTCATTTGCCCCTTCGCTTTGGCCTCCTCTTGTCTCTCGATCCTACCGAGAGACAAGATGGCGGCCGCTACGGACTGTTTGGAATGTTCACAGACGCCGGAGAACCAATCAGCATCGCTTCACAAAGCTCCGTACCGCGAAAAGTCCGCGAACCGGAGCGCTGCCCGGTCCGCTGTTACAGATATATATCCTTTTTTTAACGTTAATTTCTCAAAATCCACTGAAGCACATATATTGAGACCTAGCAAAGGCACATCGGGCTACCAGTCCCTACAATTTTGCCAAGTTTCGTGCAAATCCATTCAGCCGTTCGGGCTAAAAGTGAGGCCAACCGCCCTATGGGAAACTCAATGTTAAAAACACGTTTTGGGACCCCCCTTTTTTCTCGGCCCCCCCTTGACGAACCCCCCCCAAATTTTCAAGGGCTACTCAGAAACAAAATGTGCCATTTTCCTGAAAATTTCAGCCAATTCCGTCCACAAACGGCAAAGTTATTAGACATAGAATTTTCAAAAATCCCATAGAGAAAAAATCCTAACTATATATACCTACTGGCGACCGCCAGTAGGTAATATATATATATATGCAGAAAACTCCTCCACGCCACAATCCAGCCGGACCAGCGAAGCGTTACACAGGAGACGGACCACAGGATCGGTTACAGGTATTCTTTATTCAGATACAGCTGGGAGAAGGTGCATAACGCGTTTCGGACTGTGTAAGCCCTTGCTCACATATATATATATATCCATAATTTAAAATAAAGAACATTCTATAATAAATAACCAAATTAAACTATTAAAAAAAATTAAACTTAAATTCCCCAATACAATAAGTGCATTTACTATTGCAACTCCAACAGTAGGGAAAGTGTTGGATAGCAGAGGGGTAAAATTACTATTCCCACTCCAGTGATAGCAACAGTAGGGAAAGTGTTGGATAGCAGAGGGGAAAAATTACTATTCCCACTCAAGTGACTGCAAAAGTAGAGTTAGTGTTGGATAGCGGAGGAATTCAATTTACTATTCCATCTCCTGTGAGTGCAACAGTAGGGAAAATGTTAAATAGCAGAGGGGTCAAAATTACTATTCCCACTCCAATGAGTGCAACAGGAGGGAAAGTGTTGGATAGTGGAGGGACAAGAATTACTATTCCCACTCCAAAGAGTACAACAGTAGGGAAAGTGTTAGATAGCGGAGGGGTGAAATGACTATTCCCACTGCAGTGAGTGCAAATGTAGGGTAAATGTTGGATAGCGGAGGAATTAAATTTACTATTCCAACTCCAGTGAGTGAAACAGTAGGGGAAATACTGGATAGCTGAGGGTAAAAATTACTATTCCCACTCCAGTGAGTGCAACAGTAGGGAAAGGATTGGATAGCGGGGGGGGGGCAAACATTACTATTCCCACTCAAGTGAGTGCAACAGTAGGGAAAGTTTTGGATAGCGGATGGGTAAAAAAATTAATTACTATTCTCACTCCAGTGAGGGCAACTGTAGGGAAAGTGTTGGATAGTGGAGGGGTAAAAATGACTATTCCCACTCAAGTGAGTACAACAGTAGTGAAAATGCTGAATAGAGGAGGGGTAAAAGTTAATGTTTTCACTCAATGGAAAGCAACATTAGGGAAAGTGCTGAATAGCAGAGTAACAAAAAATTACTAATAACACTTAAACAATTGAAATAAAATAAAATATCTTACAACTTTTTAAAAATCATAAAAATAAAGGAACAGTATTTTTAAAGAAAGTATAAAATTAAATATATAAAATGAACAATTATTATAATATTAATTACATATAACAAATACCTACAAGTAATATATACAATAAATTAATAAATACATGTATAAACAGTAACTATTTAAAAGTAGTCAATATTAACAAACAAAAAAATTAATTAAAACATAAATATGTTTATTTTATTTCCTACCCTATAACACCACACCAATAACAAAACACTTCAACATTTTTAATTAAATGTAGTTCCATGATTTCCATAATTAATAATTAATCAAACGCATCTGATTAATAAAAAATAAACATTCATTGAGTACACATGCATTAACACTATACTATCCAAAACATACCTAAGTTAAACTATAACATTATAAAAAACAATTAAGTATTATTTTTAAAAGAAAAAAAATTGCTATAAACAACTAATTTAATTATTGAATATTTAAAAATGTATTTAATACCTACCTTTTACCCCTTTAAATATAAAAACAACACACAAAATGTTAAAAATTACTCAAAATAACTATCAATAATTAACAACAATAAAATAATTAAACAAAATACTCACCACCTTTACTCCTATAAGCACCACAACACACACCTAAAATTAATTACACAATTACCATATTTAATTACTAATAATTAATTAAAATGACGAACTGATTAATAATTCATTAATTAAAAATACATTACTTCCCACTCTTTACACCTATAAACACCACAACACACACCTAAAGTTTATTATATGATTACCATAATTAATTACCAATTAACTAATTAAAATTAATTAACTGCCAATTATTTCTTAATTAATAATAAATGATGTTACCCATTTAACACTATAGCATCTCAATTAAACAAATAATAATACATAAAAAATATTCAATACATTTAAATTACTTGCCACCCTATTCACCTATAAACCCACAACCCGCTTCTGAACTAAAAACACAAAATTCAAATGAAAAATATTTATAAGTACTAAAAATAATCAATACATTTTATATAATTAAATTACTTAGCACCCTATTCCCCTATAAACTCACAACCCACTACTGAACTAAAAGCACAAAAATCCAATAAAAAATATTTAATAACTACTAAAAATGTAACACATATATTAAAAATACAAACAAATCGTATACAAAAACATACAACACATACATATAAAATATATACTAAAATACATAACATTAATAAAAAATCGATATTTTTAACAACTATAAATTTGCAAACTATATTTTACAGTTTTATATTTTTAACATCGATATTACTTACCTAAATTCGATATTCTTGACCACAAGAATTTGTCTGTCGATATTTCTGACCCACAATATTTTCCACTCGATATTTATGGAAATCGATATTTTAGATACGATATTCTGTCTCTGCACCTATTGTTCCAGTGGAACTGATGCACCATCTGCTGTGGGTGGCAGAATTGATGCATCACTGCAGTTGCTGGAACTGAACCAGCGCATTGTACTTGGAACCAGGGCAGTGCCATTGGAACTAACGCATCCGAAACACCGCATTGCCACCGCTGCAGCAGAGGTGATTGGTGAAACCCCTTGACTTTCTGGAGCAACCGGTTGCATTGCACTCGGAACCAACCCATCTTGGTACTGGCGCTTCGTCTTTAGAATGGTGCATCACCATTGTTGCATGAAGAAAATCGAAGCATTACCTCAACTGCGTTATTGACACCGACGCATTGCTCGGCAGCACCCCGCATCTCGATGTTGCAACTAGGATCAAGGTACTGGAAGAATTGCACAGGCGGTTGCCAAAAGAGGGAAGGGCAAGGGGCATGGGAAGCCAGCCCCTGAATGTTTCGCAGCTGAGGCAGATAGGGTACCAGTGGAGGCCAACCGGAACCAGCTGAAGAGGACATTTCCTCCCTTGGTGACCTGCCTGAACTTGCTGGATGGCAAGTAGAGAGGGACCAACAAGCAGGAGTTTGGCAAAGCACAGAAAGAGTGTCCTACCCTGGAGAGCCTGAGGCAATAGATTGAGGAAATAAAATTGACAATTGTTCCCCATCATTTCCCTGTTTCTGCCTGGTAGCCATTTTTTTATTCAGACAAGCACCCATTTTATGTGTGACATCCATTTTGTCTTCAGACCCACAAGCAAGACACCCTGCCTCTGGCACCCCCGTTCATTGACCACACATTTTTGTGGTTCTGCCATTTCTGGGAACCAGCAGCAGATAGTTCCTATTTTAAGAAATAGTTCCTGTTCTTGACTGTAAGACACCCTGCACCTGGCATCTTAGTTCATTGACCACACATTTCTGTGGTTCTGCCAATTCTGGGAACCAGCAGCAGATAGTTCCTGTTTTAAAAGATAGTTCCTGTTCTTGACTCTAAGCCGAGAGATAACCCCCTTCCCCGGATGAGGAAGGGCCTTCAACTGAAATGAGCACATTTCGACATATGGCATGCACTCTCACGAGACACAAGACACGCCCATACCTTGACACATCTTGTTGGAAATTACTGCTTGTCACTTCCCTGTTTTTGCCTACTGACTGAATCTGTATAAAATTCTGCTGTGTGAATAAAGCATCAGACCACTTCTGAACCCGCTTGGTGAAGGAGCTCTTCCTTAACTCGAGTTATTGAATAAACCCTTCTTTACTGGAATACCACGGACTCCTCTCTTTACTTAATTTAAAGTATTTACTAATATAGAAATTCTAAGATAAGGTAATATTAATTATTTACCACAAGATAATACCTCTGAGAATCAGCGCATTTACTGGGAAGGAACATCCTATATAGTGAGCCTAAGGCACCTGTCCATGGGGCCACAAGGGAACTGATCATTCACAAATTCTACAAGGCTTTCCTACTGGAGCTGGCTCTTGAGATACCCCTGGTAGGAGATCTGGGGCAGGACAAGAACTTTGCCATGCTTGTCCCCAATTTATATTGACCCCAAATTAAGATTTTATAAAATACTTTCTGTAGGACTTGTTTGACCTGCCAGGTCAGTGGATGGACAGGGAAGAGGCAGAAAGACCCCTTAATCCCTTTTCTGTCGCTGGCACTCCCTTTTAAACAGTGAGCATTGACAGTGTAGGGCCAGTGGAAACCCAGACAGCTTCTGGCAACAGGTTCATCCTGGTACTACTGAACCATACCAGAAGATACTCAAAGGCCATATCTCAGAGGACTGCACCTGCAGTGGCTAAGCCCCCAATGGGGATTTTTACCAGCGGGGGTTTCCTCAAGGAAGTAGTGTCCGACAGGGGCACCAACTTCATGTCTGTTTATGTGCAGTCAATTCCCCCCCTACCATCCACAAACCAAAGGGCTTGTTGAGAGATTCAACAAGGTCCTCAAAGGCATGATCAAGGACCTGCCATGATCAAGGACCTGGGGAGTATGTAGGGTGTCCTCTTGTAATGCCTTCTCTTTGCTTAAATAGAGGTACCACATGGGAAGTTGGATTTAGCCCTTTGAGCTTCTGTATGGAGCAGCGCCCCACTGCTTTCTTGCACAGTTTACGGTGGGGGGGTTTGATTCCAACATGTTTGATCATCGCGTAATTACGCGGTGCCCCTCTCTATGGTTGATGGCTGCTTCACTGACAACCCGGGAGAATGGACTACATAGGCTGCAGGGGTATACTGCTCATGCTGGGGCACCCTCTCACTTAGAACCAAGCACCCTGCCTTCAGGATTGCAAAGGCCTGCTGTAGGGGTGATTTATAGGTTTTAAGTGCACGGAACTTATAGTAAACTTATATCTTTAGTAAGTGGTGCATGCACCAACTTACACGGGCCTCAATGGCAGGCCTTTACTTCCATTTTGCAGGGTGTCTCATAGGTGACATAATGAATGCTTCAGCCCATGTGATATCTCTGGGAATCCTATGCCTTGGGTACTTGGGTACCATATACAAGGGACTTATAAGGGGGCCCCAGTATCCAATATGGCATGTTCCTAAGTACGCAACACAACAATTTAGGGAGAAAGCAGATAGACTGGGGTCCTGATTAGCAGGATCCCAGTCAGACTAGTCATAATTAAGGCTCCCTGTTTTCCGTTTTTACGGATTTTTACAGATAAATACAGACAGAAAACAATGGGGGTCATTAGGATGGCGGGCGGACTTTGCCCGCCGGCCATCCTCACAGGGATTGGGACCGCCCGCCATAAGGGCAGGGGTCCAGTGTGGGGTATTAGGATGTGCCCGCCACAGTGGCGGGCACATCCTGCATTGTTAGCATTGTGGCGGGCGGTGCTCTCAGCAACGCCTGCCACAATGCTAACAATGCATTAATGCATTTGCATAGACAAAGCGGCAGGCACCGCGTGGTGCCTTCCGCTTTGTCTATGCAAATGCAGAGCGGTACCACAGGTACCCCCCGTGTGCAGCCCCCACCTCTCCTTCTCTCTGGGGGCCCGCAGGGGGCCCCCAGAGTGAAGACCGCATGCCTTTCCATGGCGGCATTGCCGCCGCGGAAACGCATCTAAAGCAGCCCACCATAATATGGCTGGCGGTGTGTATTAGACACCGCTACCATATTGAACCTTGCGACCGGGGCGGAAAAGCGGCGGACGGTCTTTCCGTCTGCCGCGGTCCCCCCCGCCATCCTAATATGGCGGGGGGGAATATAGGTGCAGATGGCGGGTGGATTGCCCCCGCCAGGCTGGCGGTAGCTACCGCCAGCCTGGCGGGGGCAATCCGCCTGCCATCCTAATGGGCCCCAATGTGTTTTCTGATAAATACAGAAAATGGTGCTGCTTTTATGTGACTCTCCGTGCAGTCTTTCATGAATTATAGCCCAACAGTTGAGCAGATGGACAGCATGGGAAATTAAAAACCAGGATGAAATTACTTTAAACAACAGATGTGTCAATATACATTTTTGGTATAATGCTAGTATTTACCAGTGGCTATATTGTTATATAACATTTGGCAACTTAAACAGCTAAAACACGACAGCCATTAAAGTATACGTGCGCATCAAATAAATATGGAAATGTACAGTTTTACACCTTCATTTATACGCAACTCACAAAATAAATATGGATAAATACAGATAAAATGGACAAAAGATAAATATGGATAAATACAGATGGAAATGTTAAAAAAATAAATACCGTAAAACCGGGAACCCTATTCATAATACAGCTTACCACAAGGCAAAACGTGGGGGTAACCATATAAGTAGATCCTACTTTGCTACTCAGGGGTTGTATAATGCCTTGTGCTGTAACAATGTTAATGAGATAAGAGGCCATGTATGTATATTGTGCAATGCAACTGTTTAGTAACTTTGTCTCATCAAAAAATGGAGCAGTTTTTGCAAATTAGTTGATATGCAATTACCATATAATGGTTTGTGAGCTTAGTACCGCAGATCAGACTCTTAGAGCCTCTTCAAAACAAAGTTTGCCAGCTCGTTTAAAAAATGTCTTCATTTCACTTTTGGTCAAATTACAATACAAACTATTTCTTTCAATGCCAAAGTTAGCAATTTAGCCATTGGTTTTAGATATTAGGAAATACCCATTGAAAAACTGGTCATAATATCTTGTGCTAAACCATATAATAAGGAATTTGCATCAACCAACCTAATAGACCACCACATTATCAGAAAAAATATTACAATCTTAAAATATAATGTGACTAATCCCAACTCAACTCCAAAAAGGACTAACACTTACCAAAATGTGCAGGTTTGGACAGTCCAGCTTTACCATGTATCGGGGTATCCCAGGAAATGCTGCTACTCTTAATGTCCAAAATTAAATTGGTCTAGCGTTAAAAGCAGCAAGCAGCGAGGCAAAACTAAAGCCACCAAAGCAATGATCAAAGCTTAATAAAACTTTACAGATGCTGTGACCTGACAGTAACCTTCTTACAATGAGGGACCACAGGTATCACGATCATGTGAATCCTCATCTGCAACACATATTTAAGTCGTATGTACTCAAATGTATCTGAATAGTACGTTTGCAATTAACTTTTTTTAAGCAAAATTATTTTTTTTCATTTTAGAATAATTTAGTATACACCTGTTTGCCCTGGATCAGACAAATAAAACCAGGAACAGGAATTGCATCTAATGCAAATAGGAGAAACACCCTTCCCAGCTTTAAGATTGGGTAGTAAAAGATACTCTCAGACCCTTAGTCAGTGTTTCTGCTGCAGTATTTAGAGAGGCATGCAGAGGAATTATGTAGTTTCAGCTAAAATGGGCCAAGATAGGCTAAAATAACAGTATTATCTGCATATGTCAGACCTGCTAATTGCACAGAGGGTAACTTTGGGAGAAAATATTGTTTTTGACTTTCTTCACTTGACAGCATACTCCACAACTATGCAACATATAACCAATCTTAAATGACTCCCTAAGATTTTTACCTTAGTTCTCATTTGGGCGGAACTCATAAAACCCAGATTTTAACATCTTAAAATCAGTTTTTCATTTTAGATCAATTGTTCTAACATCACTACACATATCTTTTGAGTCCTTGCAAATTAGGATTTTGCACATATTAGTCCAAGGCCGCTAGATATTTCCTATAGTCCTAGGGAAGAATATTTCCGGTCTGCTACCAAATAAGCTCTAGCAAATCAAATACTACCCTTAAAGTTAGTCTGCTTTTATATCCAAATGCATGAAGTGTGACAGTATATAAAAAGACTAAACTGTGCACTGATGTTGTGTTACCAGGGTAGTTGACAGTTTTTTGTTGACTGTTGTCAGAAACTGAAATCAATGGAATAATCATTACAAACAGATGTTAGGTTGCCAACAAATTACACTTTCATCATGTGAATGTGTCTCTGGAAGTGCCAAGAATTTTTTCCAAATAAACCTTTCACTGTTGAATGGTTTGCACAGGTTACATCTCTTCATTAAGATGAAGTATACATTTGCTGAAGAAATACTTGTTTGGAAACCCAACTTTTTCTCGCAAAAAGCCATCACCAGCCATTTTCAAGATTAGCTGATGGTCCCTAGAATTTACGTTGTAAATGTTCCTCATTGAAACACAGTGACACTATACAAATAATGCATATGATAGAAAATATAAAACGATTTTAGCTAAGCTAAAAGGACTGTTCACCGGGTTGCCCTTCATAATTGTGAAACCTGCACTAAACAGATGCTTCTTTAATATCTTGTTGCAGGACAATGATATTTTGTTATTCAATATTATTGCTCATTAAGAATTTTTGTGAAGACTTTTGATACCATATGATTTGTGTTAAATGTGGCACAAGTGCATCTGGTTTGACATACACATTGTTTTGGGCAGAGCAGTGATAAACTCATGCGATGGTTATTGTAAGAGTCCTTACTAGAGGTTACCTGTAAAGCGTATGCAAAGTTTGGAGGGCACACAGCAGGGCCCTCATGGGCCCTCATGGGTGTGAGGCTGTTGATCCTTGCACCCGGTGACAGGCACCTTAGGGTGCTGGCCACAGGGTGCAGGGATGAACTGAAACCCTGCATTTCACAATGGAGGCATGAATTCCGCTCGGAATGCATGCTCCCATTGTGAAGTATACGAGTGAGACCAAACAGGGTTTGGTCGCATCGTACTTGCAGGGTCGTAACCGACCACAGCAGGTCGGTCGGTTACGGCTCCTGACCGATGTCGGACGGACTCAGGTCCATCCGACATTGGAATAGACCCCCATGTATTGTAAAGAACAAGATACCCTTTACTGTACATTTAAAAGATATTGCTCGTCACTAAGAACTGTCATGCTGCTAAGTGACTTGCAAAAGCTTATTAAGGAGTGGTTGAAGTCCTTTTATTACGTGTCTAATTAAGCACCAGCTCACTTAATAAGGTGGTTTGACTCATGGTTGCCAAATAGGACTACATGGTCACTAAAGAAACATCTCCTGGTTTTACTCACATTTGAGAGAGAGACCAGGGAAAGGTGAAGCTTTTCCTAGTTGTTTAACATTTGGAATACTATGCTGATAATATCAGCCACAAATCGCTAGACAAACTCGCATGGTGGGCATCTTATAAACTTATGTAGGGGAAACGAAAGATTGCACCTTTAATAGGATTAACTGCTGAAATGGAATATGTGCTTCAGATCAATCACTGTTAATATCTGCATACATGCATTTAATGTGCTCAAGTATCTGTAAAATGCTTTAAATAAGACAAAATGAGCAGTAGAGTCAACTATGTTTTTATCTTTTTTTTTATAGCGACGGCCATGTGCTGCTTTGACTTTGATCTCAGCTTTGGTCTTACTTGTGGTCTTTCATCTCAAAAGTGAAGAGTTTGAAGGCAATATTCTTGGTCTTCTGAACCATTTGGGATGGTCCAGCACAAAAGGATTCCCATTCTTTGAACAAACACGGCATCCCACTCACCACAAAGGATACATCAACGTAAAGACACATGAGGTAAGGACTTCAGAAGACCATGTTATTTACTGAAAGCACTGCACATGAGGGCGTAATTTATGGCAATTCAGCGTTAGGGCAGTGCACCATATTTCTGCCTGCGACGGCGAAGTTTTGGCAGCCTAGAGCCAACATAGGCATCCTTGCACCCTTGTGTAAGGGTGCCTCCATTACAGGCAGGACTTTTTACTGCAGGAAAAGGCACCATCCTGCACAAAAAAAATCCTATGAGGCATTTCCCTTTTTCTATGTGTGCTGCAGAATAGAACACACATAGAAAGAAAAAAAAACAAGGGGAAATTACCATATGTCCCCTCCTTACACCTTACCTCGAGAGGCTTATGACTCTGATGCTCTCCAGTCTCACATCGCTTTGTAAATCT
Organism: Lissotriton helveticus; assembly: GCF_964261635.1. NCBI lineage: Eukaryota > Metazoa > Chordata > Amphibia > Caudata > Salamandridae > Lissotriton > Lissotriton helveticus. The sequence continues at coordinate 2,071,748,506 of NC_136057.1, read as the reverse complement.
GGGGCAGCGTCAAATTCCATGGGTGTTGCGTCGAAAAACCCACCACAATGCCCATAGAACGCCTCCCGAGCGCAGAGTAAGGCAATTCATTCATTTTCTCTGTGTCCCTTACCCATAATTTATGAGGCCACTCAAAGCTGTGCAGTGTTGCTACATTAATCCTTATGAGAGCCCTGCGTCATGCATGTACCACTTTACGTGCTGCAAATGTGCTGCAGGGCTCTCATAAATTAGCTCTGCGATGTAATCCACATTATACAAGGTTTGATGTAGAAAGCAAACGCTAGAAGTCATACAATAAGTCTCTTCAAGTTCACACATAACACCTGTTTCTGTTTTGGGAATATATATAATATGCACTCTCAATGACTGCACATCACTGTGGCATTCACAAGTGTTAGAATATTATGTGAGAGGCCAACTCTTGTTGTTGTGCCATTTGAAGTACAATCAATATACACAAGATAAACCATGAGCCCTAAGAGAGGACTCCAATTAAGAAACTGCCCACAATATTTTCCCTAGCTGTCAAAGTTGTCAAAATGTGATGCTACTTCCTGTGGCAAGGAGACAACCAATTCCAATTATTATTAATGAAGGAAAAATACAGCAAACCTTTTTCAGATTTCGTTTTTTGTGTGGTTGTATAGAACGTGGTATGTTAAACATTACATTGTACTAGAACGTTTGAACATTGACAACCCTATGTGGTTATAAATGCTGCTATAAGACCACTGCCATCAACATTATAATGCCCTTATCCAAAGCCTCTGACCCTTGTTCTCTGAAGACTCTTATTAGGATATATGGAACTTTGCAGGGAAATGAGGGAGATAGATGGGTTTTCCCAGAGCGAAGTTTTTCCCTTTCCTCATCCTATGGATCACAGTTTCAGTACTAGAGTAATGCATGAACTACAAGAGGAGCAGAAAGCCACCAAAGCTATTTATTTGTCATCTTACATACTGCAACAAGATCAAAATGAGTCTCTCCTGTTCAACTGAAACAGAATTAGCAAAGCCAAAATTTTCACCTCTTTTTAATTAGTGTGTTTTGTCCTCATAAAGGGGAAAGTCCTAATAGCGTAGAGCTCAGGTCATTACACCTGGAAAGGGCTTTTAAAGGCAGGCGTCAGCTGCAGTAGTTGGTTGTAAGTTTATGATCATATTCCTATTCACAGATGTTTTTTTGCCATGTAAATCACAAAGCCACAGAGTTTAGGGCAAGATGTACAAAGCATTTTTGGGCCGTTGCTACCACAATAATCTATTTTATAATGTACAAGCCAGAAATTTTAATTCTGTAAAAAGTTTAGAGTTAGAAATTTGGGTTTGAGAATTAATACCAATTCAGTATTTGGAAGTTCTTATTTAGGACGTCCATTCCAAATACCGAATTAGATGTGTATGTATTAATGTTTTGTGATTGAATTCTGGTCCCAAAGCATTCATATGTTAACACTACTCAAAGGATGTGGTAAGCCACGCCCAGGCAAAATGGGTCCCCAGGGGACACCTTCCCCTTGTGAATGTTGAAAAAAAATGTTTTAGAGTAGGCTGTGGTCCTCTGGACCACAGCCTACAGTTAAAAAACGAAAATGATATTTTTCATTTTTTTTTGTTTAAATACATTCTGTTTTCCTTTAAGAAAAAGTGATTGAATTTAGAGAAAACAAATATTTTATTTGAAATCAATCCCAGACATAGTGCCCTGCTGACCCCAGAAGGCCTCCATTGCTGCAATGACTGTGACTCCAAGTGTGTCACAATTTGGGAACTAACATCACTAATATTCATGAAGTAGGTTAAATTGTGACTCACTGTGAAATGGTAATTTGCAAACTGACCTATTAATTAGGCCAGGGTGGTAAATTCCGTTCCGTTCGCGGAATTTGCGGAATTTGGGTAATTTCGCGTTTCACGGAGAATGCGAAATTGCCCAAAATTCTGCATTCCGCCACTTTGCAAAATTTTTTGCTTGTTCGGGTGCACAAAATGCGGGCTTACGAGATATTTCCCCCCGAGCACGCAAACAATGATTGCGAACAGTGAAAAAGCTTTGCGAACAAGCAATTCCGCATGTTCGTGGAATTTCTGCGTGTTCGCGGAGATTTTTTACCATTTTGCGGAGATTTGCATAACGCAATTACGCAAATTCCGCCCACCCCTACTATTAATGCATAGATTGCTTCGCAAATTACCACACTGGTCGCAAAACGTCTGGGCACAAATTGCAACCAGTACATTGCGGCCAGTTGTATGTATATATTTCATATAATGCTTCACCAGATGCAAAGGTCATTGTGAGGAATTTATAAGCATAATGGGCCAGATGTACAAACCTTTTTTTCATTTGCAGATGGCTCAATTTGCAACATTGGACCGTTTTCAAACACAAAAAGGCATTTTTTAATGTACAATGGCGCACTTTGCAATTTGGCGACCGACTACCAAATTGCAAATTGGGTTTGCGATTTGGTATTAGGAAGGGGTGTGTTTAGGCCATCCATTCCTAATACCAAATCTCAGCGGTCTGTGTGTATATTTTGTGACCAAAACGCAATTGCAAAACATTCACATTTTACTGCCTACTTCAAGAAGGCAGTAACCCATTCACAAATAGGAAGTAGTCCCTAAGGGACCCTTCCCCTTTGAGACTGTTAGTAAAAACATTTTTTGAGAGCAGGCAGTGGTTCCATGGACCACTGCCTACTCCCCAAAAATTTAAGAAAACTTTTATTTTTTATTTTTGACCCACATCCCGTTTTCCTTCAAGGAAAACGGGCAGCATTTTTTATTTAAATAAATGTCTTTATTTAAAAGTAAACACAGACATTGTGGTCTACTGACCCCAGCAGGCCACTATCCCTGTGATTGTTGTGATTCCCAATGGGTCGCAAAACAAGACCCACCTCATGAATATTAATGATGTAGCTCTATTTGCGACCCAGTGAGAATCACAAAGGGCCATATGTATCAAGGTACCAATTAGCGATTCTGTAATAGCGATTTTTAAGAAATCGCTATTTCAGAATTGCTAATTGGTATGTATCAAGAAAATTGCAATTTTTTAGCGATTTCTTGATATTTCTTAATTGCGAATTCGCAAATTGCGAATTCGCAATTAAGGAATACTTTCCCATTCATTTCTATGGGCCAGGAGACCCATAGGAACAAATGAGAAGTTATTCTCAATTTGCGATTCGCAATTTGCTAATCGCAAATTGAGAATAATGTCAAGGGTGCAAAGGTGTCCAAAGGACACCCTGTTGCACCCCTGAAATATGTATGGGTGCACATGTGGCGCACATACATGCCCTAAGGGCATGTATGTGCGTCACATGGCACTTTGAAAAATGCAAAAATTTGCATTTTTCAAGGAATTCGCAACTTACCACCAACTAGAAGTTGGTGGTAATTTGCGATTCCTTAAGGCCATTTAGCAACATTTTTTGACTTCTTACATTGCATTTAAGGAATCGCAAAATTTGTGATTCCGTAAATGCAATTGCAAAATAAGGAATCGCAACTTTTGCGATTCCTTATTTTGCATGCAGATTTGGGTGATACATACCATTTTGCGAAAATGTGTTTGCAAACACCGAAATTCTGTGAATTTCGGCGTTTGCGAACACATTTGGGCATGATACATATGGCCCTATATGTGTTAAACACACATTTGTGCATGGGTGTTTACGTTTACCAGATAGCGAATCACAAACACTTACCTATGTACATCTGGCCAAATAATTCCTATAATGTTCTTTGTGGTATATATTATTTGATAGGCAGCGGTGTCTGCCGCACTAGGGCTTGACAAGCAGAACCCCATCAATTTTGTAGCGCCCACTCACATGCAACAATAAGGCAAATAGAGGGCATGATCTCAGGTCCTCTACTTAGATCCAGATTTCAATGCACATGTGCAGTAGATGGAGTGTCAGCTGAGCCATCGCCATATTTTCACAAGCAACGTATAAGTGGAAATAGCCTTACATGCATAAAGTGCAGGGTGTACCCATTCCTCTCTCAGGCAAACAAATGCCCCAGATTTCTCTGTCCATTACCTAAAATGGCTTGTCATTCTCAGAGCTGAACCGGCGAGTCAGGGACATGAGGTAGTAAAGCACAAGTTGTAAATCATAGCAGCTTCTCCCATCTTTGCTGCTCCACTCTTCTTTCTATTTCCACAACTAATACGATTAAGCTTGAGTAAAGAGTTAAAGTGAAGGCCAACCTGCAGTAGTACAGTGTTGGTAAGTAATTTGGGGGCAAAATGCTGAAGACTTATATGTGCTTGTGTGCACATGTTTGTATGTGTGCATATGTGTACAAATTAATGTATGCAAGCATGTGTTCGTTTAAGTGATAGGATGCAAACAGGTATGTACCTGTAATATTTGTGTGTATTCCTGGGTGTTCCTGTGACGTAATGGTAACCCTGCAATATTTTACACTCAAATTGTCATTTTATACGTTTTATTTATCATGTACAAATGTATGACTTCGTGTAGAATATGCCCCGCGATAATTAGATCTATATTTCACATCTTGTGGACATTTTTGATATGATTGTAGCAATGTTGGACTGTAGTGAAGGCTCTGACACAATTGTGCCATCCTTGACGTATTGTGTGCATTCTTGAAATATTTCGGTTTATTCATTGTGTAATTTTGGCCTAGGCAGTCTCACTCTTTGACATACTAATGATTATCCACTACATAATGTTTAACTGGCTTGGTGGTGTCACACCTTGACATCTGGATTCTTTCCATTATTGTGGTTGTTTTTTATGCTAAGGTGGCCATGGCAAAACAGTGCCCATTTTTTATGTAATGTAGAAGAAACTGCATAATAATGGTGACCTGTGGCATAATGTTGTCCCTTACATAATCATGTATGTAGTGGGCATTCTTCACATAATTGTGGCTGTCCCCATCACATCAATGGCCTTGACATAACGGTGCCCATCTCTGACAATTTCTATATGTTAGACATCTTGACATTAAATAATTATCCATGATGCAGTAATGGTAGAAATCCCTGCTATATCTTGTCCACCGTGGTAATAGATGATGACGATTTTTAAAGGTATTATATGTCAATGTGTGGGTTGATACATGTGTTAAACAGATCTAACTTAATTGTTTTCGAATTCTGATTTGGGGGGGGCCTTGATGCGTTCTCACGTCTTTTAAATATGCCAAGTTGTTCCCTTCTGAAAACTCTGTCTTTTTTCTTAAAACACTTTCTGCATTGTCTTTTTTGATTTGTGACTTTTTTGGTTTGATAAAAACTGAATAAAGTTTTATTTGATGATGATGACATGTGAGACTGATGACAATAATAGGCTGATGTGTGAGGTCAAACATATAAACATGTTGTTTTGGACCCCAAAACCTTTTTTTTTTATTAAAATGGCAACCTTCAGTCTGGGCGACTTTTACTTATTTATCCAAAACAAAAGATTTGTATTTTGGTAAATATGTACGTATTTTCTAAAACTAACCAGACGTATTTGGGACCAAACATTTGCATTTCAGCAACATTTTAAAAGCTGATATTTACGAGTGTAGGGGAGGGAGTCTGCAATTTTTGACACCCCAAAACGTTACCTCAACAGAACCCCCAATTCATTCAATCAGAGATTATATTAAACCTCAATTGCATGAGGTAATGTGTCCCTGAGATGAGGCACCTTTAAAACTATCAGAAAACAGTCAACTAAGTAAAATGACCCACTTAATAACTGACTTTTATATCAGCAGAGTAATTTACAGGCTGTATTCCAAAAATTCAAAAGAAATGAGGTATGGAATGATTGCCATGAAGATTCTCAGCAAATAGATCATAATAGCACAAAAAGGTTCTCTGATTCAACCTTCAATCAAGTGATTATATAAAGTATATTTGCATGTAAAATTACTAAAACTAGAGATTCATTGCGGTATTATCAAATGTGTTTTATTCCCAGCAGATCAGAGCACAGTCTCAATAAGCATTATTTTGCCTTAAATTATGCCCGCTCTATGCTAATGCTGTCCAATATGGTGAAACAAACTAGCTATATGAACAGCAGCAAACAATAATAAATGAATTGGGTACACAGTGAGCTAGCAGAATGACCTTGAAGCAATTGTTCTAGTTGTGTGACTTAGCCAGAAAAGATTTATCCAGAACAGCAGATTACACAGGTTAAATACAGCCTACACATCCCCCTTCCAGACTACAGGACCATTCACCTATTTTGGTAAACCGTTTCCCGATTCCTCTAACCCAGAAACCTACTCTTTCCACGAACAGTGCTCTTCTAAAGCTTGGACTCCACATATACATTAATAACCCTACTGTTATCGTGTGTGAAGGTGAAATGTTGCCTGACTTTCAAAACCATACATATATTGCCTTGCTCTGCAAGGAAGATATCTAGCACTAAGCTTTTCTGCAAAATCATTGCCGGCATTGCAAGTAGTTCAAAATTAATCTGCGGTACAGCACCAGCAATAATAGAAGCAAGCCAGTCCACAAGCCTATCCAACCATCTAAACTTCTCATCGTTCATAGTCACTCCTATAGAGGGAATCACAGCTCCTAATATATCTAATACTATCTAACCAAAACCATGTTTCACTCCATTCAAACCATCATCATCATTATTTCTACTCACATGATAAACTCTAGGAAATAGGAAAGCAAGATAGCACAAACACCACAAATTAAGAGGCAAGTTCAAATAAGGAGCCTTAGCACACACACAATAAAATCTTCTTGAAAATTTCCAACATAACTTCTCTCACTGCACTTTCAACAACATCTTCAATTGACCGTACTACTTTAAGTTCATGACGCACTACACATAACTCGCCCTTTCTCTTATGCTCCAAACGTTTTGGATGCAAATTTGAAAAGATAAATTCTTCATCACCCTTAGTCTGCTCTCTTATCTTCTTCTCATCAATCCAATCCCCCACAGTCTTCATTCTTCTCTCATTATATCCTCTAACAAACTCAAATTCTTCTTTACTTAGACTGCACACATAGGGGTCCATTAGGATGTAGGGCGCATCGGCACTGCCCGCATGACAGTGGCGATCCGCCCTACATCCTTCCCCGCCTGCCACCCATTTCCCCCCGCCATATTAGTATGGTGGGGGGTAACGCGGCGGATGGGAAGACCGTCCACCGCTTTTCCGCCTGGTCGACAAGTCGACTGGGTGGCAAAGGGTTTAACATGCTGGTGGTGTCTGCTAGACACCGCCATCCATATTAGCATGGGTGCGTAAACATGCCTTTCCGCCGCCACGGAAAGGCATGCGGAATTCTCTTATGGGGCCCATTGCGGGCCCCCAGGGTTTTAGGGGGGTGGGGGGTGCACATGGGGGGTATCTATGGTACGCCCCTGCATTGTCATGGACATGGTGGCAGGCACCTCGCGGTGCCTGTCACCTTGTGCTAGACAATGCTGGGAATTGATGATGCCACTGCCACGGTGGCATCCTAATCGCTAATGCGGGACCGCCGCACCGCTGGCGGCTGGTCCCAGCACTGCTAGGGTGGCGGATGGACAGAAGTCAGGGCCGGACTGGCTACCGGGCGATTTGGCATGCTGCCGAGCTGGGGGCTGGTTTCATTGATGGGGACCTGCGTGTGCTGAACGAAATTTGTTTAGCTTTGTTTATTTTGAAGCACACGCAGGTCTCCATCAACGAAATTAGTCCCCACCGCAGTGACATCAGCCCCCAGCTCAGCAGCATGCCAAAATGCCCGGTAGCCGGTCCGGCCCTGACAGAAGTCCACCTGCCATCCTAATTGGCCCCATACTCTCAAGTTTTATTAGTAGTATGATTCATTTGTGCAACTGTTGAGAGAAGGGTAGAGGAGTTGACCTAATGGCTAGGGTGGTCGAACTCAAATCTGGGGAACTGGGTTAGAGTCTCGGCAACAATGCTGAACATCCTCTGATTCTGGGCAAATCACTTCATCTCCTCGTGCCTAAAAAAAAAAAAATTGCAAAAAAAATGAATTTGTCCTCATGTAACGCAACTGCTGCTATGTAAAGAGCTCTGATGCCCGATACTTTCGGGTCAATATTGCGCTATCTAAAAAACTGTATTCTGAAATATACCATATTTTAACCCATCTTTAGCATCGTATGAAAAAGAAGGCCTTCTAACAAGACATTAAAATGCGACATATAAGGCAAAAGAAACTCATGTTTATTAAAAATACTAACAAAAACATTAAAAATTAGACCATAGGATAGTGGAAGCTGGATCAAGTTGCTCTTTCACCTGCAGAAGAAGGGGGATAAGTACTCACAATCCTTGACCGTCATAATATCCACATACTCATCCAATATTTTAGTATAAATACTAACATGAAATCCGTGCACTAAACTATTACCTATGTGTCAATGTATTAGAACCAAGATCTATATGTACTGTAGTTAATTCAACATGTGTGGAGATATATTCCACCAGTGAAAGGAGGAACAACGATGAAGCAACTAAGACTATTAGTATCATTTTTAAGTAGAATATGCTAATAGGTTTCCAGCATTTGCTTTAGCACCAGCTCAACACACAACACATGCTCTAAACTTAACCTAATCATATCCATAGAAGGTGCATTGAGAGTAGACTCATTCACACCCAATAACTGGTCTGATAATTACTCAATCTTGTTCCACCTATTTATGCGCACATCAACTCCCAAAAGGCAAGAAACCAAATAAAACGAGTGGGCCAGAGACACCAAAAACATGGACAAGGTCAAACTGACCGCATTGTGCAAAAAAACCTCACTCTTCCATCAACAACCCAGAATGCGCTCAAATTAACCAAACACTACAACCGAACAATATCAAATACAATGGAGGCAGTAGGCCCTCCGAGACTCAAGAAAAAAAGAATCAAACACTCCTAACTTTGGTACAATCAAGATATAGATGAGGAAAAGAGAAGTCTTAGACATGCATAGTGAAGGTGGAGATAAGAACCCTCAACATTTCTTCTAATCAAACTAGGTGAACGATGAAGCTGCTACCAAAAACTTATCTGGGATGCCAAAGCATCGTACTTCAGAACCCAAATAGGCAATGCAAGAAATCGCCCAAGATGACTTTTTGAAATTGTCAATCACAAACTGGGGCAGACAATGCAACTGAGCTCAGTTATAACATAGTGGAAAAATGGGAAGCGCTCTCTTCATTTTTCAATGAAAACATTGTAGAAATTAAAAAGGAAATTACAACCGACAAGCATAGTTCACAAGACATTGTAGTCAATGATTGCTATTCCGTCGATAACCCTACATTCCATGTGGTGGTGCCAATGAAGAAATACCCTTCCAAGACCATAAATGAGGCTGCCTGGAGTGAGATCAAAACACTAACTGAAGAAGAGGTCCACAAGATCGTAGTATCTTTGAATCCAACTCCACATTTCAACGACCCCTCCACAACACTAAAGGAATTCAGTCACCTTTTCTCACCTATACTAACAAAGATAGTAAAGTCATCTCTAAAACAAGGAAGTATCCCAGATTGCCTGAAGTCTGGGCAAGTGACGCCCCTCTTGAAAAAAGTTGGTACTGACTCTTTAATACTGAGCAACTTTTGTCCGGTGTCTAATATCACCTTTCCATCAGAATTGCTGGAAAAATATGTGCACACACAACTGAGCCAAACCAAAGGGGATGATGGACGGAGGTTTGAACATTGCAAGCACTCACCCCCAGTCAACTGATCTGGGTTTATTACATCATCATTCTTTAGCTCACTCTGCCACCCCAGTTCAAACAACTGAGCCAGCACATTGACCACTTTAACCTACTCAACACATGTCAGGATTTAGAACAGGGCGCGGCACTGAATCAGCCATTGAACACATAATGGATGACACCCTTAAGATACTAGACCACAGCGACTCTTGCCTTCTCGTCCTCCTAGACCTCTCATCGGCCTTTGACACGATCAATCACAACACCCTACTAAAAGTTCTAGAAAAGAGAATGGGGTTGTCTTGGAAAGTGGTCTCATGGTCTGCATCCTTTCTGCAGAATTGCTCACGACGTATCAAAATAGGCAACTCATTCTTTGATTCATCAAAGTAAAGTACGGAGTCTCTCAAGGGTTGACCTTTTACCCCACACTTTTTAACCTATATACGGAACGACTAACCGAAATCCTCAAATAATCAAACATTGCATACCACATGTCCGCATACGATCCACAATTATACTTAAAGAAATCCTCCCTAGATTACATCATTTCACTAAATAACAAAATCAGACCTAACTTTCTCAAAACAACCTCAAGCTGAACATTCTGAAAACAGAATTCAATCTTTTCTCCCCTCAAAGCAGCTCAACACTCACCCAAGATTGGTTCAAGCACCTAGATGCCCTCAACTTCAAACCTACCATTATTAACTCCACTAAATCCCTTGAAATAACACTAGAAAATAATGTAAACATAATAGCTCACATCAGTGCTACCACAGGCTGTACGTCATTCCAAATCAGAGTACTGAAGAAATTGAAAACATTTCTGCCACCTCCAGACTTCAAACAAGCAGCATAATCATTAGTGGTCTCCAGACAAGAACACGAATCAGTGACCCTGTCAGGTCTGTCTAAAGCAAGAATAGCTCCACTCAAAAAAAAAAACCTTGCAGTAGTGAGATTGGAAACAGGCACTAGATGCTTTGAGCACATCACTCCATCACTTAGGTATCCACACTGGCTTCCCCTCGAGGCCAGAACCCAACTGAAAATTGCTTGGCTCACACACAAAGTATTACATTTTAACAAACTAAGTTACCTGGCAGAAAATATTCGCATCTCAGGTGGCAGCCAACCTAAGAAGTGCAAATTCTCTCACGCTTGAACTCCCTAGAGTCAGGAAACAAAAAACCTGCACTCACTCCTTCTCAGGATCGGTACCAAGGATCTGGAACTCCTTATTACCCAAGGTGTGTTCAAACCCATCAACAGACTTTTTAAAAAAAGAGATGAAAACGATCCTAATGCATAGATTCCTTTCATAGACTTTCGGGGAGCCTCTTCCCAGGGCACAAAATATGTTGCAATGTAAGGAATATATAGATTGGTCAAGCACTTCCTTTAAAGGAGAAACCCCCCTCAAACATTGCACCCCTAGGTACCAGGATCATGTACAGCATAGCAGCAGAATACCCATGACGAAGAATCCAGACCAGCGCCTAATAATAGAATGGCAGATGTCTATTTTGATATCTGTTTCAACAGCCCATTGTGTCTTTTACTTTTGATGTACTTGTCCATGTTTATTTTTTGTTCAGTCAATCTTATATACAGTGCACTGTTATCCCTGGTTAATGTTCACACCTTATAAAACACTCTAAATAAAATAAAAAATGAAATACACTCTTCTATTGATATCAGAAACCAAAACGAAAATCAACAATTTTCTTTAAAATCTTAGCAAAACTTTCCTCCTTATTTATTTCTTTATCATTAAAAGTAATACTCAAATATTAAGATCAAAATATAGACTTCAAAGCTCTATTATTTTATTAGTTGTTTTTGTTCAGTTCAGTTTTATTCATTTTACAAAAGTACCCCTTAGTAATAGACTCAGTCCACTGAATCTGGTAGACTGACTGATACCCACTGATACTCAGCAGGATATAACCCGTGAAGAATATCCCAATCTAGAGGAAAAAGGGTGTGGGGATCCATCCCAATATTTAACTCTAAATAATGATCTTTTAACAGAATTTCAGGATTGTTTAATAACTTTCTTAAAGTTTTTACCTTAATTTATATTTTTAGCTACTTTTAATTTTAAAGAACTTTTTACTTGTCAAAATGAATGTGCTTTTTGCATTCCTATAATATTTGGATACCAAGGCCTCCACAAGATTTGACTGTATTTTGTTGAGATATGTATTGTTTGTATATGTTTATGTGCTTTTATGGCTGTAAGAGCCGAAATAAAGATACTAATGAATGAATGAAAAGGCAAATTAATTTCACCACTGTCAGTCTTTTTTTTTCAAAGTGGCTCTTATTCTTATATTTCATTTAAAAAAATTAATTGGCACAGTTTAATGAACTGCCGATCCCTGTATCTTACTCTTCTTCTTCATAAGACACAGATGCAAAATATGCCCATTCAGGTCTAGCATACTTTTTGTTTAGAACTCTCATTTTTGCTGGTCTTTTGGCAACTGGTGACTCACTGTCACTGTTACCTGAACCCATTTTCATAGGTTTGTGGATCATCTTCAGTCATACAATCCACAAGTGGTTAGAAGAGGCAGGGAACAAGCTAGCTCCCAAACAATGCTTGGGCCTCCACAGGCAACCGCCTTCCTCACCGTGGTACTCACAGGAGCTTATGGACCAAAAACTAGTCTTCAAGAACCTGGAAAGAAGCTGGAGGAAGGAATACAAGGATGAGGATAAAAAGGAATACAAATTGAGCCTTGCTCAATACAAACTGTTGCTACAGAATACCAAACAAAAGTACCACATCAAAAAAAAACATGATGCCAAAAACTCACCCAAAGAGCTGTTCAAAACAGTTAACGCCCATCCTTGCTCCCCATCTATCCCAGTGAGTCAAGAGCTATGTAACAAAATAGACAAATTATTTTTAATAAGGTTTATGCCATTTTTATCACCTTCTTGGACTCCTCAACTAGAAAATTACTCAACTTAACCACCTGGTAAAAAAGAGAGAATTAAAAGATAATATCAAATTGGACAGCTTCAGCCCTCTCACAGAATTAGATACTTACAAAGTAAAGTCAGGCCCTTGCCCGATAGAAACAGTAAAAATAGCATTGAAGACAGTGGCAGGTAAATTAACATCTATCTTCAACTCGTCAACATGCAATTGGCCCGCCACCTGGAAGACAACAACATCTTATACCCGTCCCAGTCCGGATTCAGACAAAACCACAGCACCAAGACAGCCCTCATTGCCGCCACAATATCATAGAAGGGGGTTCCCCATGGGATACACGATAAAAGGCAGGGAGGGGGGGGTTAGAGCTATGTCAAAAGAAAAAGAGAACCCCTGCCATTAATTATAATGTCCTAAAACAGGATCTGGGATAGTTTTATACCTTCGGTACCCAAGGGCAATAACCATTCAAAGAACAGTGAACAAAAAGATTTTTTGTATATACATTCTTTTATTTATACATTTCATTCATTCTTTTCTATTTTGTGATTCTTAAAAAAATTTTTTTTAATGCATATGCTCAATTTCTCATCAATGGATGTAAATATTTAGAAATACAAAATTACAATCAATAAAGTTTTATAATAAGCAGTGTGGTCCCAAAACACCAGGTATAAAAGGTAGAACTAACACTCACTAACATTCATACAATCACAATCATTCTTAGGACTATTTTATATCCCCCTTTTTTAACCGACTTAAATCTAGATGTCCTCTCAATGAAATCTTGCCTATCTATCTTTAAGAGGCTTCTGCCCCTAGGAAGCGTCTAAAGCATTTACATTTGATTAATAACTCTGACTCAAGAAGAACTAGTTCTTCTCGAGTGCATTCCCCGCCTTTCTTTGACCGGTGATCGGCTGTTTTAGATCTTGCTAGAAAACTATCTTAGTCTGTCCTCACTGTTTACCCGATCCCTAACTCTCCGAAGGGAATTTTCCCTACCAGTCCGCTCTCTACCTTTAATGTTATCCAGCTGAATCGGTTTTCAGTAACCGGTTAAAAGCAGCAGAGACGAGGAAAATAAATCAGACCGCCAAGGACGGCTACACGGCAAGACGACCGGATTCCCGGGATATTTCCATACCAACAGGTAAAACCCCTCTACCAAAGACAGGGCGCCCATCGGGTCTTCAACCTTTATCCTCCGCTAACCCAGACAGCGTACCCTACCTCTTCACGCCCCCCGCGCGATATACTAATGAGGCTGAAGGACTCCCTGCTAAAATGCCTCTTGATCCTTTTCTTCCCGCCTGTCTAGATCGAATTCCCGAGAGTTGGATCCAGCGTTGATCTGGGCACCTCGACTCTATATACCCATGGATGACCGATATAACTGATATGGCTTCATAAATTACAGGTTAATGAGTGTGCCCCCTTCGCATAATCTTGAGTTGTGATAATCTCCCCATTTGCGCATTCACCTATACTATGAGGATATCGTAACATAATTACCTCAATGCATTACTAGGGTGCCGTGTGTCCTTGAACGAAAGACAGACGACTGTTTTCCATTCTCTGAGATAGTTTGCTTTCCCTTGTTTACCTAATCAGGATATTCTACATCCTCCCTTTGGACGGAAATTGTGAAGCGAGTCCTCTACACTACAAAGACTACAACTTTCCCGCGAAATCCACAGGTAAGCTAGCGTACCTCGAGGGGCTAGCTTGCACTAATTCCAGAACTAGGGAAGTAGCTACTCAAAACCGTGTGTACAGATATATATATAAAAAATCCTTTTTTGCTCCTAGATACGTTCGTTTTACTAGCTGACACGATGATGAATCGTGCAAAGCGCCTAACTTTAAATATCCCTGCCTGAAAGAGAAACCAGCCGCCAACTCGCTACTTACGAGAAGGACGAATTTAGACACCTACTGGATCTGACTGTGCCCAGGTAAACTCGATCGACTAGTAATAGAGAACCCGTACTTGACCCCTAGAGGGTCCAACGGGCTTTAGTCTTAATCTCCACTGTAGCGAACAGCACTCAGATCTCTGTATGTTTCCTCTAAATATAGGACATCTACCCTGTGTACAACTCGGGAGATTCTGAAATAGCTGATTGTTCCCATCGATCTCCTAAGTGCCGTAAAAACAGAAATGTATAAATAAAAGAATGTATATACAAAAAATCTTTTTGTTCACTGTTCTTTGAATGGTTATTGCCCTTGGGTACCGAAGGTATAAAACTATCCCAGATCCTGTTTTAGGACATTATAATTAATGGCAGGGGTTCTCTTTTTCTTTTGACATAGCTCATAGCCGCCACAGACGACATCAGGCACCAAGTAGACAGCGGCGAAACATCAGCCCTCATCCTCCTGGACCTGTCAGCCGCCTTCGACACGGTCTGCCATCGCACTCTAAAGACACGCCTCCTAGAAGCCGGAATCCAAGAGAAGGCCCTTGACTGGACCACGTCCCTCCTCTCCGGCAGATCCCAGAGCGTCGTCCTCCTACCCTTCCGATCCGAAGCCACAGACATCATCTGCGGCATCCCCCAGGGCTCATCTCTCAGCCCGACGCTGTTCAACGTCTACATGGCCCCCCTCGCACAAGTGGCCTGCCATCACAACCTCAACATCATCTCCTACGCCGACGACACCCAGCTCATCCTCTCTCTCACCAAGGACCCGCACACCGCCAAAACCAACCTCCATGAGGGAATGAAGGCCGTCGCTGACTGGATGAGGAGCAGTCGTCTGAAGCTGAACTCGGACAAGACGGAGGTCCTCATCCTCCGACCCACCCCCTCAGACTGGGATGACTCCTGGTGGCCGACCACACTGAGAACAGCACCAACACCCACTGACCATGCACGCAACCTAAGATTCATCCTCGACTCCTCCCTCTACATGTCTAAGCAGGTCAATGCCATCTCCTCCTCCTGCTACAACACCCTCCGCATGCTCCGCAGGATCTACAAGTGTATCCCGACCGATACAAGAAGAACGGTGACACAGGTCCTCGTCAGCACAAGACTGGACTACGGCAACGCACTCTACGCAGGAATCCCAGCCAAACTCTACGACGACTACAACTCATCCAAAACACCTCCGCCCGACTGATCGTCAATGTCCCAAGCCGCAGCCACATCACCCCCACCTGAGAGACCTACACTTTCTCCCCGTCGACAAGAGGATCCCCTTCAAGCTCCTCACCCACGCACACAAAGCACTCCACAATGCCGGACCAGCCTACCTGAACAGCAAACTCAGCTTCTACACCCCCACCCGCCAGCTCCGCTCCGCCAGCCTCGCCCTCGCCGCTGTCCCCTGCATCCAACGTACGACCTCCAGCGGCAGAATCTTCTCCTACCTCGCCGCCAAGACCTGGAACACCCTCCCTACCCACATACGGCAGACCCAAGACCTACTCGTCTTCAGAAGACTCCTCAAGACCTGGCTCTTCGAGCAGTAGCAGCACCCCCCCTCCCCATAGCGCCTTGAGACCCTCACAGGTAAGTAGCGCGCTTTACAAGTACTCTGATTGATTGATAGAAGGATACTTCCAGAGAGGCTGGAAACAGGCTTCCATTTTGCCACTACTGAAGAAACCTAGTCTAGATGCCAAAGATCCAAATGATTTTAGACCCATCTCCAGACTACCACTATCAGCAAAAATCATTGAAAGAAATATGAACGCCCAATTCAACCAGTTTCTAAAACTATTTCAGCGTTGAACCCTACTCAATATGGCTTTAGAGAGGGTCACAGCACAGAAACGGCGCTCATTGGGTCCACAGAAGAGATTAGGACCATTCTCGATCAAGGAGGTAGGGCCGCTCTGATTATGCTGGACCCATCGGCGGCATTTGACACAGTCCATCATGCCCTGTTGGTGGAAGAGATAGGAGTTAAGGGCACTGCCCAAAAACTTCTTGAATCCTTTCTGTCAGAAAGAACACAAACGTCAACCTGGACAAATTTGAGGCAGAAGCGTTCTCCTTACCCTGTGAAGTTCCGCAGAGATCTTCATTAAGTCTGACGCTTTTTAACATTTATGTGTCCACTCTGCCCCCCCCTTATTGAATCCTTCAGCTTTAGTTTGACATCCTACATGGGTGACACCCACATCATGGTGGCAATTTGACCTGAGCTGTTACAGGGCACCACATCCAGACAGCAGGACTGCATGAACGCAGTGGGAGCTTAGATGGCACAGAATCCGTTTAAAACTAAACTCCAGCAAAAAGGAAGTTGCGCTTTTCGGCAACAATCCTATCTTCTGGACCCTGGACTGTTGGCCCAACTCCTTAGGACCACTGCCTTCACTGACTAGAAAGTTGAAGAACCTGGGAGTTTGGATCGATGAAACACTCAGTTTCAAGGACCAATTGGACACCATGGCATCAACAACCTCGTACATCCTCAGATCGTGTAAAAAAATAATGCCACTACTACCTAAAAACACACAACAAATGGTGGTCACTGGGTTAATAATGTCCAGACTGGACTATTGTAACAGTCTTTACCTCAAGTTACATGAAGGATCTATAAATAAAGTACAAATTCTGCAGAAGGCAGCGGCCAGACTCCTTACGGGCACTCCAAAATATATATAGGTCACAGCCATGATAAAAAAACTTTGCTGGCTGCCTTTCAGGAAGCTCACCAAAGCTCTATGTTTGGTCTTTAAAGCTCTTCAGGGAACGGGGCTAGATTTTTTAAACAGAATGTTCGCTAGTACTCACCAAAAAGAGCACTTTGGTCATCAGATGCTAAAATGGTGCTAATGCCCTTGGTGAAAAAAGCCAACTGGGGTGGCAGACGTTTTATTGCCAATGCGGCTAAGGCTTGGAATACCCTCCCAATACATCTGAGGCACATGACCATTCTAATGGCCTTCAGGAAAGCATTACAAACTTGGCTTTTCACAAATCAGGTTGCCCTATACCCCAAATGCTTAATCCCCCAGTGGTTCTTCACAAAGCGCCAGGACACCATTGGGTAACAGTTGCGCTCTACAAATGCAATCAACATTAACATTAACATTTTGCAGGTTGTCTCTGCTGCCTTTGGCATCTCGACTCTTGCATCTTCACTGGTGACTACTGATAAATCTTCTCCACTCACTGATGAACTTGTGCTATGATTATCATCTGCAACTCAACTCACTGTAATTAGTTTCTCCATCTAGGCATCATCAAGACTTGAACTTTCAGCTGGAGTCTTTTACTGTTCGGATCAGAGGCTATTTCTTCTTGTTGCCACTCGTGTCTTTGCAGCAGCTATTCACCCTGGCTCTCAAATTAAAACTGGACACAGCTCCTAGTACCTTCACCAGGATCTTCACCTTCATCAGCAGCTTCACTTTTATCAGCAGCTTCACTAATGCCATCAGTTTCAACATTTTCATAACCCTCCTCTGGACCCACGCTGCAAACTTGAGCTTGACTTTGTAAATTAGTGGCTGTTGTCACCACCTCATCATCTGATGCCTTCAACCTTCTTGTGTGAGTTGTGTGAATCCACTGTGTGACTTGAACAAACATCACAGCAGTGTTAGTCATTAGCACGGATCACTGACATAATATCGATTACAAAAATATCCCCATACATAAATATCGACACATAAATATCGGTGTAAAAAATATCGACATCCTATCTTTATAATGTAAAGTACAAACATTGAGAAAAAATAATATTGATGTCAAACATATGGATGTACAAAATATAGTTTTTTATATAAAAAATAATGTTAAATACATTAATTAATGAAAATAACTTTAAAATAATTATTTAGATGTAATGTACATTTTAACTCATATAATAAATAAATGTAATTTAAAAATGTAAACATACATATATAAAATGTAATATGTATAATATGTATATTTACTTTAAAACAATGAATAAAGTTATACTTTTCATTCACTTTAAAATGTTATAAATATATAACAGTTCATAAATACATATATATATATGTACATACACCTATAACATAAATCTAATAAAAACATTGTATTATAAATTAAAACATTACAATATTTAATAATTTTTAAACTTACATTTTGCACTCCATTGAGTGCAACAGCAGGGAAACTGTTGGATAGGGTAGGGGTATAAATGACTATTCCCACTCCAATTACTGCAACAGTAGGGAAAGTGTTGGCTAGCGGATAGGTAAAAATTACTATTCCCACTCCAGTGAGTGCAACAGTAGGGAATGTTTTGGATAGCGGAGGGGTAAAAATTACTATTCCCACTCAAGTGAGTGCAACAGAAGGTAAAGTGTTGGATAGCTGAGGGGAAAAAATTACTATTCCCACTCCAGTGAGTGCAACAGTAAGGAAAGTGTTGGATAGTGGAGGGGTAAAAATTACTATTTCCATTCCAGTGAGTGCAACAGTAGGGAAAATGTTGGATAGCGGAAAGGTAAAAATTACTATTCCGACTCCAATTACTGCAACAGTAGGGAAAGTGTTGGATAGCAGAAGGGTAAAAATACCTTGTCCCACTCCAATGAGTGCTACAGTAGGGAAAGTGTTGGATAGCGGAGGGGTAAATATTACTATTCCCACTCTAGTGAGGTCAACAGTGAGGAAAGTCTTGGATATCGGAGGGGCAAAACATACTATGCCCAATCCAGCGAATGCAACAGTAGGGGAAATGTTGGATAGAGGAGGGGTACAAATTACTATTCCCACTCCAGTGAGTGCAACAGCAGGGAAAGTGTTGGATAGCAGAGAGGTACAAATTATCAATCCCATTCCACTGAGTGCAACAGTAGGGAAAGTGTTGGATAGCAGTGGGGTAAAAATGTATATTCCCACTGAAGTCAATTAAAAATTAAAAACAAGCAAAATATCAACTTCAATACAAAAGATCTCACAAAACAAAAAAAACATATAAAAATATTTAAAATTATAAGATAGAAACATTTTGTAATTAAAAAAAAGAAATTACACAAACATTACTTTATGATTATTTTTTTACAAACATATACCTATATTTAATAGAAATTAATTATAAACAAAAAACATTAATTGTTTCATAGATGTAATACTTTTTATTTGCTACCCTATAACACCACATAATTGACAACACACTTCTAAATTCCTAAAAAATGGTGCCTCCATACTTAACATAATGAATTATCAAATAAACAAATATTATTAATAAAAAAACAAATTAAAACAGATAAAAATTAATTTACTCACCAAATGTTGCCCCTATAAAACCAACAACCACACTTGAAATAAAAATAAACAATTACAATAAATTTCCACCCTCTACCCAATAAACACCACAACACACACCTAAAAATCATTACACAATTTCCATAACTAATTTTACATTATTACATTAATATCACTTAACAACGTATTAATTAATTCAAAAGAATTTACTTCCCAACCTTTACCACTATAATCCCCACAATCCACATCTCAAATTAATTACAACATTGGCATATTTAGTGTTTTTATTAAGTAATTACAATTAATTAACAATGAATTATGAATACATTTCTTCCCACCCTATTCCCCAATAAACCCACAAGCCGCTCCTACAAAAATGACACAACTAACATAATTACCAATGAATTAATAATAATTAACAACCATTTAATGAATATGTAATATTAAACTAATTCCCACAATTCACATTATAAAGTATAAATCAAATAAATATTAATAATTGACATTATTAATAATTTGATATATAAGTAAATTACTTCCCACCCTATTCCCCTATAAACCCACAACCCATTCCTAAAACAAAAAAATTAACATAATTACCAATTAATTATTTTATAAAAATTAACAACAAATTAATAATTAACTAATAATAAATATATTCTCACACTTAATACTATAAAATCTAAATTCAAGGAATACTAATAAATACAAAATATTATTTAATTGATTATAATTAAATTACTTTCCATCCTATTCTTCTGTAAACCCACTCCTAAAAAAACCTTAACATAATTACAGATTAATTAATTAATAGAAATGAACAACCAATTAATAATTAACTAATAATTATTTTGTTCCCACAATTAACACTATACAATCTACATTAAATAAATACTAATAAATAAAAAAATATTAATTTTTTATAATTTAATTACTTCCTACACTATTCCCCTATACACCAACAGCTACAGAACTCAAAACTGCAACATTTAATTAACTTACATTTTTTTCACTGCTGTTGACAAATTTACCTGATGAGAGTCAGATTTCACCATATCATCCAGATATGGTGGGAATGTTTTGGATAGCGGAGGGGTAAAAATTACTATTCCCACTCAAGTGAGTGCAACAGAAGGTAAAGTGTTGGATAGCTGAGGGGAAAAAATTACTATTCCCACTCCAGTGAGTGCAACAGTAAGGAAAGTGTTGGATAGTGGAGGGGTAAAAATTACTATTTCCATTCCAGTGAGTGCAACAGTAGGGAAAATGTTGGATAGCGGAAAGGTAAAAATTACTATTCCGACTCCAATTACTGCAACAGTAGGGAAAGTGTTGGATAGCAGAAGGGTAAAAATACCTTGTCCCACTCCAATGAGTGCTACAGTAGGGAAAGTGTTGGATAGCGGAGGGGTAAATATTACTATTCCCACTCTAGTGAGGTCAACAGTGAGGAAAGTCTTGGATATCGGAGGGGCAAAACATACTATGCCCAATCCAGCGAATGCAACAGTAGGGGAAATGTTGGATAGAGGAGGGGTACAAATTACTATTCCCACTCCAGTGAGTGCAACAGCAGGGAAAGTGTTGGATAGCAGAGAGGTACAAATTATCAATCCCATTCCACTGAGTGCAACAGTAGGGAAAGTGTTGGATAGCAGTGGGGTAAAAATGTATATTCCCACTGAAGTCAATTAAAAATTAAAAACAAGCAAAATATCAACTTCAATACAAAAGATCTCACAAAACAAAAAAAACATATAAAAATATTTAAAATTATAAGATAGAAACATTTTGTAATTAAAAAAAAGAAATTACACAAACATTACTTTATGATTATTTTTTTACAAACATATACCTATATTTAATAGAAATTAATTATAAACAAAAAACATTAATTGTTTCATAGATGTAATACTTTTTATTTGCTACCCTATAACACCACATAATTGACAACACACTTCTAAATTCCTAAAAAATGGTGCCTCCATACTTAACATAATGAATTATCAAATAAACAAATATTATTAATAAAAAAACAAATTAAAACAGATAAAAATTAATTTACTCACCAAATGTTGCCCCTATAAAACCAACAACCACACTTGAAATAAAAATAAACAATTACAATAAATTTCCACCCTCTACCCAATAAACACCACAACACACACCTAAAAATCATTACACAATTTCCATAACTAATTTTACATTATTACATTAATATCACTTAACAACGTATTAATTAATTCAAAAGAATTTACTTCCCAACCTTTACCACTATAAACCCCACAATCCACATCTCAAATTAATTACAACATTGGCATATTTAGTGTTTTTATTAAGTAATTACAATTAATTAACAATGAATTATGAATACATTTCTTCCCACCCTATTCCCCAATAAACCCACAAGCCGCTCCTACAAAAATGACACAACTAACATAATTACCAATTAATTAATAATAATTAACAACCAATTAATGAATATGTAATATTAAACTAATTCCCACAATTCACATTATAAAGTATAAATCAAATAAATATTAATAATTGACATTATTAATAATTTGATATATAAGTAAATTACTTCCCACCCTATTCCCCTATAAACCCACAACCCATTCCTAAAACAAAAAAAATTAACATAATTACCAATTAATTATTTTATAAAAATTAACAACAAATTAATAATTAACTAATAATAAATATATTCTCACACTTAATGCTATAAAATCTAAATTCAAGGAATACTAATAAATACAAAATATTATTTAATTGATTATAATTAAATTACTTTCCATCCTATTCTTCTGTAAACCCACTCCTAAAAAAACCTTAACATAATTACAGATTAATTAATTAATAGAAATGAACAACCAATTAATAATTAACTAATAATTATTTTGTTCCCACAATTACTACTATACAATCTACATTAAATAAATACTAATAAATACAAAAATATTAATTTTTTATAATTTAATTACTTCCTACACTATTCCCCTATACACCAACAGCTACAGAACTCAAAACTGCAACATTTAATTAACTTACATTTTTTTCACTGCTGTTGACAAATTTACCTGATGAGAGTCAGATTTCACCATATCATCCAGACCTTTGTAATAATCTAGAACAATGACATCAGTCATTGAACCAAGTGTAGTTAAAGGAATGTATGCCAATCTCATTGTGCTGCACATTTGCACTTCACGGAGCGAGAGACTATACTTTATATATGAGGTACTTGTAATACTCATCAGGACATGAGGAAGAGGGTCAGGCTACTTCAGACTAGTGGACGCACATACATTAGCCAATTTGGTTTTGATGATCCCATTTATCCTTTCCTCAATGCATTGAGATTGAGGATGATAACTAAAATGTAACATTTGATCAATCGGGAGAGCTGTACAAAAGATTTTCAAAATTCTATTTCTAAAATGGGAGCCACGATCTTTCTCAATAGAGATCAGCAGTCCAAAACTGGGTATTAATTCCCCCCGGAAAAGCTTTGCAACTGCCATGCTCTCTTATCTCCTGGTGCCATAGACATCAACCCAGTTAGAAAATAAGCAGGCAATCACAGGAATGTACTTATAGCCATTATAAACTGGTAGCTCAATGAAATTGCTTAAAGTTAGGCCCTCTGATTTTCCAATTTGATTCAGAACAGTAGTTCTTTTTCCCTGAATATTGAAAGGAAACATCTCTGACACTATTCCTCTGCAACAATCTCCAGTGCACTCTACTCAACGCACAATCGCTCGGCAAACAGGCCACAGAGATCTGATACACACTCTCATCTATCACCCGGATGTTATTTTCCTCACAGAGACCTAGCTTAACCCAGCCTCTGCAACAAACATTGCCGTCGCCACCCCCAAAGGCTACAAAATAACACACCAGGACCAAACTATCAAACACAGAATTGGAATTGACATCAGCTGCTGCATGACCTCCTTAGACGACCCAACCCTGATAATGGAACTTCTTAACTTTCAATTCCATACAGATGGTAAAAGCACCATCAGGGGCACCCTCGCATTCAGATCACCAGGACCACGCTACAGATTCTGCAATGCCATCCCTGACCTCATTGCCCCAATCACCATGGTGGAAAGCATGAGCAACATCAGCCTCAAGCAACTTGTCACCGATCATACCCACATTGCAGGACACATGCTCAACCTCATTTTCCGGTACAGTCACAGAGTCAAGTACAGTCACTTCTCACATCTCACCTGGACCGACCACTACAACATCCACTTCTCGATCTCAGGACTTACCAACGCTTGCACCATGTCCCGCTGCTCCACGTGCAAAAACTGGAAAAAGATATCATAAGACTAGTGGAACAAAGCTCTGAACTCCCACCTCCCAGATACAACATCCAACCCAGAACAGGCTGAGAAAGAACTTCTCCCAGCTGATCACAGAATGCGCTGACACAATAGCTCAAGCCAAGCCAGCTAAATGCAAAGAACCTGCCAGAAAATCCAGCTGGTATACCGCAGAGCTGAAACACGTCAAATGAAACTGCCGGCCACAATAAAGGAAGTGGCACACCGGCAAAGAAACAGATGACCATACCTTCTTCCAGACCGCATTAAAGTACCACCGCCTCCTGAAAGAAAAAAAGAAGAATGCCCTAGCAGACTGCATAAAAACCAAGAACAAATCCCTGCAAGGAGCTCTTCACCCTCATGAAGGAGGTCTCCAACCCTGCAGCTGCCGAGAACTACATTGCCCCTTCTCAAGAACTGTTTGACAACCTGGTGGGCTTCTTCCAGGACAAATCTCAGTTATCTATGAAAACTTAAAACCCCAACCCCCACCACTGACAGTCTCAGCCTGCTCACAACCATAAACACAAACCCTGAGCACCTGCTCACCCATTGGGTTCAACTCACTACTCATGTCATAATCTCTGTTATGAACTCTGTGCATTCAGGAGGACTCATGGACCCCTATCCCCTCCACATCGTCATCGTCTGGAGCAAGATGATTTGTGAAAATCTCAACAAAATCCTGAATACCTTCATCACCTTAGCCTCCTTTCAGGAAGCCTGAAACATGTTGTATTGAGCTTACTCCTGAAGAAACTATCCACCGACCCAGCAGAACCAAAGAACTACTGGCCCATCTCCCTGCTCCCTTTTCCAGCAAAGGTTCTTAAGAAGGCAGTCAACCAACAACTCACAGAAAACCTGGAGCACAACAACCTCAATATGGATTTCGAACCAACCACCACACATCACAGCCCTGATCACAGCCACTGACCACATCTGAGCCCTCTTAGGTCATGGTGAAATGGGAGCCCTCTTCCTCCTGGACCTATC
The DNA here is from genome assembly GCF_964261635.1 of Lissotriton helveticus. Classification (NCBI taxonomy): domain Eukaryota; kingdom Metazoa; phylum Chordata; class Amphibia; order Caudata; family Salamandridae; genus Lissotriton; species Lissotriton helveticus. The sequence goes on along the minus strand of NC_136057.1, from coordinate 2,071,723,289 downwards.
ACCCCCCTTCAACACTATCTTCCATCACATCTTGCTAAACACACTCCACTACATCGGAATCAAGAAGGATGCCCTCAAATGGATCACCTCATATATCACTGGAGGATCCCAAGATCAACCTTCCACCATTCACATCGGAATGCAAGAAAATCATATATGGTGTCCCCCAAGGATCGTCCCTCAGGCCCACCCTCTTAAACACATACATGACCCCACTGGCCAACACCATCAGACCACAGGGACTCATCTTCATCTCCTACGCCAATGACACCCAGCTCATCCTCTCGCTGTCAGAAGACCCCTCCGCCACCAGAACAAACTTAATGAACGTCGCTGACTGGATGAAGGACAACCGTCTCAAGCTCAGCTTATGACATTCATGGTCTCTGGGTACTTTGGTGGTACTGTTTAAGGGGGTAAATTATCTGTGAGCTTACTTTATTTTTTTTTAGCCACCAATGACCAATGTGATCAATCTATGATTTTCCATTTAAAACCAACAAAGATCTTTCCTTACTTTGCTCAACCTTACAGGGTATGAGCTATTCTTCTGGTTGTACAGTCTAATATGGACTAGTTAAATTGTCTGTATGTAGCTGCCAGAACACTCCCTATGACTCCTTTCCAAAGACTGGCATGGCATAGCAGATCTCTCTGTAAAGGCTTTTGATGCATAATGAGGTACAGTTTATGGTACCCTGAATTTCACAACACTGTGGCCCAAGAGTGCCATAAAACCAAACGAACACATTATGCATCATTGATACTGAATTCTACTTAAGATGTAGGATGCCAAAGGTCTCTCACAGACTAAGAATTGGTGAACCGCCACTGACAGGCCGCCAGTGGAGGTCCGATTGACATCTAAGATAGCGTCCAACCACTGGATTATGATGCAGGTGGTTGGAGTGTATCGGGCAGGGGGAGAGACCACCACCTCTGACAGGCTCATGGAGCCTGTGAGGGCAGCGGTCGGAGCCTAATGTCTACAATGGAGGTGGTGTTCGTGGAGGTACCGATTTAGGGATTAGGATGTCAGTTTCCCACAGCCGTACCATGGCAGTCCCACCACCATGAAAAAGCTGTCAGAAAGTGAGTTTGGGGGGCCCTAGCAGGGTCCATATCACCCGTTGGGCTCTGCTATATGCCCAGGCGGGCACATGTGGTGCCCCTCCAAACATCCATGCACCGTGGTGCCTAGCACACAGTGCATGGATGTTTAAAACATCCCTTTTTATATTGCGTCATGTGCTGTGGCCCTTTTCCAGGCTGCAGCTCAAGCTACAATAGAAAAATTGATGTTTTTGACTGCCTGGTGCCACTATGCCACTGGATTCAAGATAGCCTGGCGATTGAAGGGTGACATAGCCTGAAACTGGTCCCAGGATGCTTGTTTCCAGTCCAGGGAGGACCTGGCTTGGCAGTTCGGTCTGGACTGTACTCATGGGGCACAGGGTCAAGACTGATTTGATTCTGGCTGGGTCCAAACTGGGATGGCGCAGTGGGCAAAAGAACGATGGATTTAACACTTATCTTTAGACTGGGGGAGAATGTTTGAATCATTCAGCATTCCGTCCATCATTTGTTGCAGTAACACCGCCTTGTATCCTAATCTGCCAGGTGGGACCTCCAAGTACATGTTGGGCGGTCCCACTCCTACTGTGATGCACCTTCATAATAAAGGCCCATGTCTTTGCTCAGAAAGCCTCACTATGGAGCATAGTTCCCACAGTAAAAACACATAAACCCATCACATAATGCATTGTCTCCCACCATACTGGAACTGGCATGATGTTAGCATAGTGCTTTAGATTATGTGCTAAAAGAAGCCCAGATTATACTACAACATTTTTAACAGCTTTTATGAACGAGTGGAAATTAGAAATGATAATAAATCACACATTAAAAGGAATGAAAGACTTGAAGTCAATGTATATTTCAGTAAGATAACGCCGAAGGCTAATATATCTGTTGCAGACATTTGTGTGTAACCTAAAGGTCACAGGTTCGAATCAAATTGGTTCAACTCAATCCTTCATTCTTCGAAAGTCAATAAAAATAGTCTCAGGTTTGTGATAATTAGCACCCAATATCAACATCAGTAAATCAATTACGATTATTATTGTATTTATTATTATTATTATTATAATTATTACACCATGTAGATGTTAAAAAAACAGAGAAACCAAATTCATGATGCATGTGATCAAATATATACCTGAGAGCAGAAGATAGCTTTAAGGCTTAGAAAGCTTGATGCTGGGAAATATGTATAACTCAAAGAAAGAGAGCAGAATATTACACAATGACTTCTACGCATTCCTTTGCTACAAAGAACGAACACTTAAATTGCTTAGGTTAACGATCCATTTAGAAGTGTTGCCTACATTTCAAGAGACAGAGCCATTGCCTTACCCAGCATTTCAAAGCACAGAGGGGAAAAATGCAAAAAGATACATTTCTGCATGCCAGTGACATGGAATGTTTCTAGTACACTTAGAAGCATTATTTATTTGATTGGGAGTCATTATCACTTTGACAGATGGCTTCGACGGAGATTGCAGTGCGCAGAAAGCAAACTGGCGTAATTGAACAGTCAAACAGAAGCACAAAGGGTATCAAGTAAAGGCTGAATAGAGCACCATTAGGAAGCAACAGTGTGAACACCACTTAACACGACTTCATCAGTGAAAAGACTCAATTTAAGCAGAAATAAAGGCCAGATTGTTTCACTTTTCATGTATTCTAATTAGACCACGTAGAGGTTGTAGATTGTTGTGCTTACTGAATTGGTAATTTCCCATGTTAGGGCCCGATTGCAAGTGTAGGTGCCTTTTATCGCACCAGGTAAATACCGAATCAATGTGGATCGTTATTTATTGGGTTCAATGAGTTTCTGGGGAATAACATGCAGATGTTTGTTATTAATGCATCAAAGTCTGCATAATACGGTAATTACCATATGGTTTTCCTATGTTAAATTTTAGCAGGTTTCACCTGATGAAAATTAACGAAAATAGAGGTATTTGACGCATCTGACAATTATCGGATCCATTAAATAACACTCAACTCGTAATTCCGAACGATGTGTAAACAGGGGTTTACACATGGATTGGAATTTAACAAGTAACTCGTAATAAGGGCCTTAGTGTTTCTAACTATTTAAAACTTACCTGGAAGTTTGCAAGCACAATAAAAGATGGACTATTCTAAGCACAGGAGCGCTACCAAGAAATTCAAAGTCTCATCCAATCATCACGACTACATGCATTTGTTTTGAAATACAATATAATTGATAGAACATATGTGTGCTTTTTTCAGATTCTTTACATGTGCCGCCAAATCTCTTTTATTATTTTGATAAGGTGTTAACAGGGGCTGCAAGAAGTTTATTTGTGTGGCATATCTCAAAATGCCATCCCTACTGAATATCAAAACTGTACTTGTGCCACTGTACACCATAAATCACATAATGGAATTAATACATTCCACATTGAACGCATTATAATCCTAAGCGTTTGCCTATAATAACTCCATCTTCCATTTAGTGAGTGTTGGAGTTTTGAAGAAATAAATAGAATTACTATAACATTCCCAAACACCTCCATCTCACTTCCTGTAATATTGTATTCTCAGCTACTATTATATTGGTTTCCCCAAACAATATCTCATTAGCACATGTATGAATTGAATGAGAATTTGATGGAGAAAAATGTTCAATTTTGTAAACTAGAGTTCAATAGGATTTAAACAACTTCGATATTGGACAAACCTCCAGAGAAATGGCACTTTTCCTGTCTGTAACGCAGCATCTAAAATGGTACTCATGCCACCAGGAATCCACCTCTGTGGGTTCTGCTGAGATTTGTTTTTAACATTGCCGAACATGAGGCACTTTACAACACAATTTTGAGTGACTGCTCCACACTTATGTCAGACAAAGATAACTGTTGGAAATACTGCTGTGAAAATGGTGGTGTCTTTAAATGGGAACACAATTATGGGTTCCTTCGTAGGGGACGAACTCCTTCTCCACCCTGTAAGGAATTGGGCTGTTAGTTGAGAGGGGTAGAAACCCCACTCAGAGAGCAAACAAAATAGTATTGAGGGTGGACTACAAAAGTCACTAAATAAAGCTGTGCTTAACCCTCTGGTAGCTTGGCACAAAAACAGTCAGGCTTAACTTAGGTAATATGCAAGATATTTTTGCAGCACAAATCAGTAATAAAGTGAAAACAGAACACAACCGTAGCGGCCCGTAGTGGGATTGCTGCTGGGCGCTGACGTGAGGCAGAGGAGGGGCAGGGTGAGGGGTACTGAACTATGGATTACAGCCGATTAGAGGTAAGTAAACATATAAATAAATAAAACAAATTTTGTTGCGTGTGCAACAAAATTAGTTTTATTTATTTATGTTTACTTACCTCTAATCAGCCTTAATCCATAGTTTACTACCCCACCCTGACCCTCCCCCGCCACAAGTCAGCGCCCAGCAGCACTCCCACTACGGGCAGTTACTGCAATACAAGATAAATGCCAAACCAAACTAGAACAAGAGAATGAATTGTAATTAATATAATTATACCAGAACAACAATGATCCAATTGCTAGAGCTGGAGATATTGGATTTTAAAGATGTTAGTGAAAATAGCGCCAAGAAGCATAAAGGGCCACTCGCAGTTATCTAGTTAAGCTAAACTGGGGTTAAGTCATAAAGTTAGGCTGACCACAATTGTGGAGCATGAATCCCCATGCTGGTGGATCATCGCAGATGGTCACTGTCAGCTTGAAGTGCAGGTTGTAAACAACAACTGAGATAATTTCTGAGATAATTGCACACTATTCGTATATACAACTTGTATACATACTAATACTTCAGCATTACTGTGTGACTTTTGCTATCCTGAGTGACAGGTTAGCCACAGATCTTATTCGCTAATGGAACTGTGTTTTTGAATGACTACTCAATAGGATGGGTGAAGGGGCATCCGTGGGCCTTTAATATTTTAATATATTAATATATTAACATCTGAACACGTTTGCATAATTGATTCGTCCTTTAACCACCAGATGAGCAGTGTTCCTTTAAGGTTTTTTCTACACACTTCTTTTTGCTTTTCTTAATACATCCGATTGTTTCGATATGTCTCGGGATCAACATTTATTTAGGCTTAAAATAGCCTGCAGCAATAGACCAATTCCCCCTAAAAATAAAATAAACTGTGGGTTACTGAATCGGCTTACATCGCTCAGTCTAGCCTGGGAGCAGTCTGTTTACTACCTCTAATGAGGCTTCGGAGATATGCTCCACCTCCCATAACCAACCAGGAAGTTCACTAGGCTCCGTAATTGTGGCGGTGACTTGAACACGTCGAGCTGTGGGATTAAATTCCAAGAAAATCCATATTTTAAAGGTAAGCGTCCCTCCGTTTTCTTGTTTTGGGTTCTGGGACATAAAAACGTGCGGTACATAAAAACACGAACCCACCGGCATTTCATTACATTACAGAGAGACGAACCTGCCGTATAGGATTCAATCTGCTATTACATTGAAGCATGTGAGGTAAGCCTCATATTATATAACGTGCGATTTCAACAGACTACGTTGAAAACAATGGCTTCAATGCTAACTGCCCCTCTCCTCATTTTAAGGCAGAAGCAATATGGAATGAGTGAATGTTTTCCGGTGAGACGCCTCCGGAACCCTTCTGTGTTCAGAGGTATGTCTTTGTTTTAGAGGGAGCCTTTAATAATATGAAATAATGCACTTTAGCGAAAGCACGATTTTCCTACTTTGTCCTCATTACACAGGCGTATTTCCAGACATCACGAATCGATAATACGAACCTACGAACCTACGATAAATACTGCAGATGGAATATACGTGCACCCTGGCAACCTACTAGTGCACGTGAGGTATGTCTCTCTACAGCCCACGTGAATAGACCCCGTTATAAGCTAGAATGGTTGAATATGTAACTATACATGACTTAGGCAGCACAATAATGTGTATTTTCTTTCCCTAATAAAACCCTGAATAATTTTTGGAGATCTTGACACCTATGGGTTCCAATTACTAATCTGGGATGGATCCGGTTTCTCGATTCCCTGATATATACTTGATTAGAGTCCAGTGACAAGAGGTCTATAGGTGTGTCTGTTTGCTTTTTTCTAAAAAGTTGTTAAATACTGACATGAAACCGGATGAGTTTTGACCTCTCGGGAGGATAGGATTTGACACTGTCTTTCCTTGCTATTTTCAGTTGTTAACTCTATAACGTGGCCTGGGAGACATCAGCCCCCGGTGATTCTGTTCCTCCCTTTTGGGTAGGTGAGCAAGTACCCAATCATATGTATCTGAAATACAATCCCTCACTATGTGGTTTGAGTCTTTTGTAAGTTGACAACACGTTTTTAACTGATATTTTTCTCTAAACCGCCTTCCTTGTATTATTTAACAGGATGGGTGTGTGTTAATTATTTCTCATTTTAACTGCCCCTAGGAGGTCGCCCACTCACAACTGCTTTGTCCTGAAGAAGACCCGTTCTGTAAGGATCACTTTCCTACATGTATTTTGGGTCGAAACGTAGACCATACAACAATCACCAACTCCTTCCCCAAGCAAGACGTTTAGCGGCTGAATTGGAGTTTGGTTGTCTGCATCAGTTGTCTTTGGACTCTTTATGAGCCTTATGGTGTGGCCTTTGGTTAAAGGAACCACATGTAATTCGTTTTTTTTGAATTGTGAATAATACCTGTCACTGAATGATTCAGGTTATTTCTTTATCCTACCCTATCTTTGACACTTCCCTCACTTCACCCCTTCCCCGTTGTGAATGTGGGCACATAAAAATCAATTTTGCTACTTTTGAAAAAATGTGTTATGTGTTCTAACCAATGAAAGGTAACATGTGCAAACCTGAATTAAACTTGTTTGCATCTAAATGATTTTGTTTTTGAAATAATTGTAAAATTTCTAGTCAAGTCATATGTTTGATTCATTTGTTCTCTGTCCGGGACCCTTTTTCCTTTGTACTGTAGCTTGAAGTGCAGGTCATCCCAGGGGGCAGAGTTTGGGCTCAAACTTCAGGAGTTTCACCTTATTCTTATGGAGGAGGTCACACTGATGACAGCAAAGTATCCAGAACCTGAGCGGTACCTCTTGGTGATCAGGACTCACTCCTGCTGAGGCCAGCATTAGGGCTCAGGCACGTCTAACTGTGGTAAATCCTGAGAAGATGTACAGTAACACATCTGGCCAGTATATCTGAAAGGGCAAGTTTGAATACTCCTGTTTTAATGTTGGGCCAAAAGAGTGTATTGTTTCAGAAAGCACATTTTTCTTAGTAATTTAAAGTTGAAAAGCAAGGTCATAATTAGGGGCCAATTAGGATCTCGTTAGGAAACTCTTCTGACCAAATCTGTTTCAGAATAGTTTCCTAATTAATCAGGTTCTGCAAGTACGACTGAAAGACCGATTACAATGCATCTGGATGCTTCTGCATACAATTCGGTTGGACTCCCATTGACTTCAAGGGGAACCTGTTTTCCAAACGAGAACATAGGATCCCTTTGGCAAAAGGGGTTGTTGGGGAAAACCATGCTCCCTGTGACGGGCACCCCATGGTGTCTGCCACACTGTGTATGGCTGTAAAGAAGTGTCCCATGGGCACCCCCCGGACCCCACCCGGAGAACTCCGGGTGAAGGGGGAGCTGATACGGGCCCCCAAAAACAGAATCCGGCAGCCATTTCGTGTTGGGCAAACTGAATCAGAGCGGCTGTCCGAATCGGTCATCATAATCTCTCGTTCGGAAACAGTGTCCATAGAGCTGTACAAATCGGCTCTGAATGACTCGGTCTTTCTGAATGCCATTTGGACAGCCAAAACGGTTTCCTTGCATCGTAATCGGTCATCCAGAAATGTTTCCCATTCGGTCGGAAACATAGGTTCTGAATTGGATTCGCTAAATCAGAATCCCTTTAGTAGCCTTTCCGGATGGCATCGTAATCGGTTCCTTAGTCTCATACCACAATAATACATTTAGTGTCACATGTAAAATTATGGTGTTTTGACAATGTATGGGATTAGAAATATCGAGTTGCAGAAATAACAGAGAAAAAATACAATACAAACATATCATGATGCAGAAATATCGTTGTGAAAAATATTGAGTTTATCGTGATACAAATATATAATAATGCAGAAATATCAAAGCCAAGAATATTGAGTTATCAGGAAATATTTTTCAATTATATTGTTGTTATTATGGTTTTCCATAATATAGTTGCAAAAATATTGTTTTTTTATTTATCTTTGTTTGTTAGTTCATACAATAATACTAGGTTTTATTATTGTTTGTATAATTGTTAATAATATTTTTAACTATGGTTTATAATTTAGTAGTGAGTAGTAATTTATATTGTCATAGCAGGTTGCTAGGTATATAGGGGTTTAGGGTGGAAAGTTAATTAAATGTAATGAAATAGTAATTCATTGTTAATTTATTATTTATTTATCTGTTTATTAACTATATAAATTGTGTATTAACTGCAGTTTTTTGCTATATATTAAGTGCAGGCTGCTCGATTTGTTAGGGTATACGGTGGAAAGTTAATTAAGTCATAATTTTCAATAAATTAATAATGTATTAATCAATTGATTATTAATTCTGTAAAATGTGTAATAATTGGATGTTTAGTTATATATTAGGTGTGGGCTGCTGGAATTGTAGGGAAGTTAAATAATAATTAACAATTAATAATTAATGTATAAATTATTTAATTGTCTAATAAATATTTAAATTGTGTAATATATTTTTTAATTTATATATTAGGTGTGGGCTGTTAGGTTTGTAGTTTTTTTTTACAAATATTGATAAATTCATGATTTTTTTTAAATGTAATATTTAATTGGTTAGAAATATATACATTGTATAATACATGTGGGCTGCTGGCTTTGTAGGGGTACAGAGTGGGAAGTTAGTTATTATTTACTTAATTTGTAATTATTAATTGATATTTAATTGATTGTTAATTGTGTAACATTTATTTTAGTTCTATTTTAAGTGCGGGCTGGTAAGGTGGCGCGGGAACGAGTGGTAATTTAATAAAGTAATAATAACAGCTGTTTAAACTGATAATTAATTATGAATTTATTTACTAATCATGTTTTATTTTTTATTTTTATATATATTTTTGGTTAATTGATAAATTTTATATTAACAGTAATATATTTGTTTTAAAATATTTAGCTTATGTTTCATAAATGTTATGAGTTTGAAGTGAAGTACTTTCCCTATTGTTACACAGACTGGAGTGCGAATGGTTATTGTTACCCATCCGAAGTCCAAGAATTTCCATGCTGCTGCATAGACTGGAGTGGGAATAGTACATTTAACCCCTCCCGAGTCCAACGCTTTCCCTACTGTTGCACAGAATGGAGGGAGAATAGTAAATTTGACTCCTCTGAAGTCCAATGCTTTTGCTACTGTTGCACAGACTGGAGTGGGAATAGTAAATGTTACCCTCTGGAGTCCAACACTTTCCCTACTATTGCACAGACTGCAGTGGGAATAGTAAATGTAACCCCTCTTGAGTCCAATGCTTTCCCTACTGTTGCAAAGCCTGGAGTTGCAATAGTAAATGTTACCCCTTGACATCCAACGCCTTCCTTACTGTTGCACAGACTGGAGTGGGTATAGTATATGCATTATTCCCATATTTTATAGGCTCTTGACAATGTATTGCCTTGGGGATCTTTTTCTGGATTTAAACTGAGAACTGCGTATTTTGCACATTCGCAATTTTTTGCACAAAACGTAATTTGCCCCAGTTAAAATGTATTCTGTACTGTAAGCCAGCAATCAGCTTTGATAGCAATTTTATGAATATTACGTTATGCACTTTATTTGTGTATTTTGCACAAATCTGCTAAGTTTGCACACTGAAAATGAGTCTTTTAAATGCAAGGTCATCTTGAGTCTGACGGGTACCATGACTCTGGCATAACTATAGTATTCTGTACTAGTTATGATCTTTAAATTCAAATGTATATTTGTCATTTTTGTCTTACATACAAAGCCAAAAGTATGCCAGTCATGAAAAGGATATTTAAAATACTGAGTTTTCCTTAAAAAACAGTGGTAGATGCATGCCAAGTGTTTTAATGCCAGGTTGTGGGAGCACAGCAAGCAGATAAAAATAAAAAAGAACTGAATTACAGCAACTGGAGTTCGTGTGTCTTTCCATCGCCGTTTGGAGCTTGGGGAGTCTTTGGATTTTGTTATATATATATATATATATATATATATATATATATATATATATATATTATATATATATATATATATATATATATATATATATTATATTTATATGTATACTTTTGTATAATGTTGTTTTCTAAAATTGTCAGTAAATGGTTTTGTATATTTATTTTATTTTGCAATTTATTTAGGGCCTAATTTGGATGTTGGTCCGTAAGCTTCTGACCGCTCGTCGGAGGCTTTCTGACCGACATGAGTTTGTAATATAACCCTTAAGGCACGGGACGTGAGGGAGTTAGGGGTTATGGGCGGGGAACTGCATTAATACACAGGCATTAATTTAATGCCTAATTAATTTATTAAGAGAATTAATTAAAATATTTCCATAGTTAAAAAACTGTATTTATATTATAAATGGGTTTGTATCATAACTGTTTAGGCACAGGATGGGAGGGATTTAGGGGTTATGGGTAGGGATGTGTAATATTACCCAGGTATTTATTTTAACACCTGAGTATTAGTTGAATTAGAGAATTAATTAAAATGTTTTAAGAGATAAAAATATAAATGTATATAATGCAAGGGTTTTCAACATAACCATTTAAGCACTGGATGTGAGGGATTTAGGGACAATGGGTGGGGAAGTGTATTCATACTCTGGTATTAATTTTAACACCTGAACATTAGTTTAATTAGAGAATTAAATACAATATTGTAATAGTGAAAAATACAAATATATATTTGGCATGGCTTAGTAACATAACCCATTAGGCACGGGATGTGAGGGATTTAGGGGTTATGGGTGGGAACATGTATTAATGCTCAGGTATTAATTTTAACACCTGAGTTTTAATTTATTTAGAGAATTAATTAAAAGAATTCAATAAATAAAATAAAGTAAGTTACATTATGCATTGGTCTGTAACACAGCCCTTTAGGCATGGTATGCAAGGTATTTAGGGGTTATGGGTGGGGAAGATTATGAATACTCGAATATTAATTTTAATACCTGAGTATTCATCTATAAAAATGTATTCTTTAAACTGAAAAAATTTATAATATTAAATATTTTAAATGTAGAGTTGTAGGTAGATACATTAGTTGTACGGTAAGAGGAGGGAGGTAGTTATTTGGTGGTTAGTGTAAAACACGATGGTCTTTATGTTTTAACCCATTTTTCATCCTATGCAGGTAGCTGTTGTAGGCCTACATCAGAACGATTACGGTTATTGCAAGATAAGTTTTAAAAAGTATATCTAATACACAGTAGAATATGTTTTTTGTTTTTGCTTTGGGATTGTGTTGCTTTTTTAAACCAACTAATATGTTGTTGGTACTGGTGTATATGCTAGCCTGTGTTTTCATTTTTGATTCTGGCCATCCGGAAAATTAATTGATGTATGCTTAAAGCATATTGATTACTGGAGTTCAGGTGACTTTTGGTGACAGGATGAATCGAAAAATCACCAAAAGTTGAAGAAAGAAGACTTCTGCAGGTAGGATTTCTGACATTCCTAATCAATTTACTGGAACCATCCCATGAATAGATGTGCATAGCTGGGGGCAAAGCAGGTGCCCATTGCCGTACCTTGTGTCTGCCTGTACAGTTTGTCATCAAAACAGAAAAAGGACGACGACACGGTTAAGCTAAGCAAAGTGGAAGCAGCTGCCCGACAGAGAGCTAAAACTCGTCTCGCTCTGGCTATGGCTAAAAAAGCTGCACGGAAAGCGGCTTGTGAGAAAAATAAAGACACCAATAGGGAGGGTGCCTTGTAACAGATGATACATCACCCGAATCTACAGACGATGAGTCGCCCTCCTCCTCCATCCCCTTACAGCACAACGAACAGCAAGAAGCGTTAGTGGAGGGAGAGAAGATGAGTGATATCAATACAGCTGTTGTATTGTCACAGTCGCAGGTGGAAATGGAAATTCATCCTCCAACTCTTGATCTTGATCCCACACCAGTATCGGTAACAACAGCACCTCATGTGGAAGAAGAGAGGGGAAACAGTGGGACGGGAGGAAGGGAGGTGAGAGATTTTCCACTGTTTACAAAAAGAACAACTCCAAAATCTCCCCTTCTTAATACATCACAACTTCTTCCGGTCTCTCCTGCTTTGGATCCCCCAGCCTCTAATGTACTATCTAAGGGCCCAGATATGTCAGCATCTCCACCTCAAACTCAGCTCTCTATAGTAAATGCAGCAAATAAAGCGTCACAAGATGGGGTGGGTTTATATGATACAACCCCCGGGAGCGAAGGAATTTTAGGACTAGATTCTAGTCCTATCGACAAGGAGGCAAGATCTGAGGTGAAATTCCAGCTAGATTTTCGTGAGATGCTCAATCTAATTCTTGATGAGATCCGTGAAATCAAAAATAATCAGCGCACGGAACTTGCTGCTATTCACGCTAGAATAGATAAGCTGGAGGAATTAACACTGGCGCTCCCCAACAGGGTCTCGGAAGCAGAGTCAAGGATTGCCGTCCTTGAAGATCAGATGAATCTGGTCTCAGGAGAGACTAAAGAGGCCACAAAAAAGAGGATCATAATGGAGAACAAACTTGAGGAGTTGGAGAACCACTCCCGTCGATCCAACCTGAGAATAGTAGGGGTTCCTGAAGGAACAGAAGGATCCGATACAGTACAATGGGTTAACTCTTTTATACAGAAAGTAGTTTTGCCAGATTTTGAAGGAGACCTGACGATAACAAGAGCCCACAGAGTACCGGCTCAGCGTTTTGCGAATTCTTCGTTTCCTAGAACTATTCTACTTAATTTTGCGGATTTTAGAATCAAGGAACGGATACTCTCTGAGGCATATCAACAACGCCAGTTTACTGTTTCCGAAACTATAAAATGCAGGATCTTTTCGGATATGACGGCAACTGCAGCTAAAAGAAGGAAAGAGTTTGTAAAGTTGTTACAGTTGTTCAAAGCTAATGGTGCCCAGGCCTCGATTGCACAGCAATCTGAACTGAAGGTTCTCGTTAAGGGAAAAAAAAATGTATTTACTGATTTAGAAGAGGCTCAGACCCTTCTTAACGAGATATCAACAAGGGCCTAGGCACAATGGCTCGGTTTAATTGAATGTCGAATACGAGGATTCTAATGCCATAATTTGATCTATAATCAGGTGGAAAAATCGAGGCGGGTGTTCCTGGGTCAAGGGTCACACCAGGGTGTAACAAGAAGACACCCGAAGTAGAAGAAGGGGTGGGATGTGGGTAGTGTGGATAGGATTGGGGGTCCCGCATCCCTGGGGGGGGTTTTGGGGGGGGGGTGAAAGCAGTAAAAAAATACAAGATCAGTAGGTTTTTTTTCTTTAACATTTGTTGGTACAGAAGTGGTTTAGAATTTTATAGCCTTGTCAATGAGATTTGACTTATGTAATATCCTGTCCATTAACGCAAATGGGTTGCTAAATAAACAGAAATACGGAGCACTGTTGAAATGGGCAATAGCTTTTAAACCCCACGTGGTCTTCCTCCAGGAGACGCACTTGAAATCAAACTCCCCAAAGTTGTTACTTCCTAGATACTTCTCCCATGGGTTTTTTTCCTCAGCTGGGGTTGCCCAGAGGGGTGTTGCTATTTATTTCTCAAGGAATTTACCCTGGGAGATCATGCAATTGCAAAGAGATTCTAAAGGGAGATGGCTTTGGGTTGTAGTGAAATTGTTGGGAAAGGTATTTAATTTTGTAAATTATTATGGCCCAATTTTTGATGACACCTCGGCCCTGACTGAAATTAGTGAAAAACTAAGGGGTACTGCAGGGCAAATTATAGTAGGAGGTGATTTTAATTATATTCAGGATTTAAAGAAGGACACCTCTAATAAGAACAAGAAACAACTAAAACCAAAGACTAAATTGCGTGACTCCTGGCGTTCCCTAAACCCCAACCTAGAATCTTACACGTGCTATTCTAATAGGTTTCATACAGCCTCTAGAATAGATTTCTTTTTATCCTCAAGATCGCTTCACATCTCTAATGCATTGATAGGCTGCAATCCATTTTCAGATCATGGAAGGATTGAGGTTGAATTAATATTGGAGGGCACGATAGGGGAGCGACCTAGGTGGCAGCTGGATCGCACCCTTCTACAGAATATGACTTGGGTTGAGGGTTTCAAAGATTGGATAAGGGAATTTTTTCTAGAAAATAAGGACTCTGCAGAGCCTTTCGCAGTATGGGGGGCATTCAAAGCAGCAGCCCGGGGACAGATTATAGCATTTTCTTGTAACAAAGCTAATGATCGCAAAAGAAAAATATCTGCCCTTCAGCGCGCTGCAGAAAATGAGTATACTTTGAAACTGAACCAAAAACCAAACAACTGGGAACAAGCTAAAGCATTGCTTAGGGACTTCTTCATCTTGGAAGAGATAAATAGCTCAAAAGCCTTCCAACAAAAGCTATATGAAGATAGTCAACTCATGGGTAAGCTGCTGGCAAATTCGATCAGGAAAAAACAAGAGTCTTCCATAATTTTAAAAATCCAAGATCCATCAGGTGGAATAGATACTAGAAGCGAGGGAATTGGGAAAATATTCCTTGATCATTATGAGAGAATTTACTCTACGGATATTCAAGTAGAGGAAACATTGATCAGGGAATATTTTGACAACTTGAATATCCCCAAATTTTCAAATCCAGATTTAATCAAATAGGCTGTGATATAAGTCATCTGGAAATTCAGAACAGTATAAAAGCCACAGCGGGAGCAAAGGCTTCAGGGATTGATGGATTCCCTATCGAATTCTACAAGGTTTTTTTGAAGGAGTTAGAGGATCCCTTGAAACATTTATTTAATTATATCAGATTAGGTGGTATGATTCCCTCTGAGTTTAAAGAGTCCACAATTATTAGTTTTGTTAAGAAAGGAAAGAACCCGGAAGACGTAAATTCCTATAGACCAATTAGTCTATTAAATTCTGACTACAAGGTTTTTATGAAAATTTGGGCTCAAAGATTCGTGTTGGCCGCCCAGGAGGTGATACACCATGATCAAACGGGTTTCATAGCCGGACGCTATATGGCTGCCAACACAGAATATTTATTACAGGCACTAGATTATTTTAATATTAATTCAATTTCTGCATGCATTCATATGATTGATGCAGAAAAAGCATTTGATTTTGTCAACTGGTCAACGTTATTTTGTTCCTTGAGTTATTTTGGATTCCCCGCTCCTATTATTAATATGTTACAAAATATTTACGAGGGAGCATCAGCCCAGGTGATAATAAATGCCAAGCAAGCAGGGAAGATTAAAATAAATCGAGGCACTAGGCAAGGTTGCCCCCTATCCCCCCTGCTATTCACCTTTTTTATCGAACCCCTGGTAATAAAAATAAGAAATAATGATGCAATATCTTCTCCAATGGTTGGAATGTCGAAGTTAAAACTATTTGCCGACGACATTATCCTCTACATGGCTCCTGATAAAGAAAATATTTTACATCTTATGAAAGAGTTTAAGGAATATGAGAAGATAGGGGGCTACAAAATTAACGAAAAGAAAACAGAAGTTCTTATTTTAAATTCGAATTTAGACTTCCTTCGGCCAGATCTTCAGTCCCAAGCAGAAAAGGGGGACCCAATAAGGTATCTAGGGATTTATGTGACCAGAGACTACCAAGAACTTTTTCAATTGAATTATATAAAAACAAGGAATAAAATCAAGAGCCTTTTAGAACAATGGGATATACTCCCCTTATCTTTGATTGGCAGAGTGGCTTTGATAAAGATGAATATATTACCTCTGCTTTTTTTTTTGTTTAGCAATATCCCAATTAAAGTTAATTTGGCCTTTTTTAATGAATTAGATTCCATGATAAGAAGATTCATTTGGAACAAAAAGGCCAATAGAGTCAAACTCGCGGTAATACAACTTCCTGTTAACCAAGGCGGACTTGCTCTTCCCCATTTTTATTCATATTACGAGGCAGCTTTTTTCGATATAATGGCGGGATTATTAAAGGCTAGGCAGACAAGAGACAATTTTTTTTAAAATAGAATGCTTGAGGAATCTGGTTCTCAAATTTTTATTTTCTTAAATACTGCAAAACTTCCAAAAAGAATACGATATAAGACACTCGTGGGGTATTCATCAAGATTACGGCTTCTATTTGAAAAGCATGGCTCAGATGGATCTATTTATTTAAAACTTTCAGAATGTGTTAAAATGGGTCTTAGGATTTCTTCAAGCCATCTGACAGAATGGGAATCGGCCGGATTCTGTGAAATAAGGCATCTTCTCTTTCAAAATTCGATAATCAGCTGGCAAACGGTTAGAGACAGATCACATCCGAGGCGGCTCATGTTTTTTCAATACTTGCAATTGAGTTATTTTATAAGAAAAGTTGTAGGAAGTTTCGATACAACACCCAATGCTTGGTTATCAGCGTTATATGGGGAGAAACATAAGGGTATAGGATTTTGGTATAAAAAGCTACCCCCCCGATCTAGAACATCTAATATAATAAGCAAACATTTGGAGAAAATAAGTCTCACATTGCAGTGTGTATTGTCAGACAAAGATTGGGAGACAATTTGTTATTTAGGAAACAGGGCACTCCGAGCAGCTAATTATAAAAGAATGTCTTTTCTTTGTCGCTGGTTGGCATATTATACCCCGCAAGCCCTACAAAGAATGTTCCCTGAACACGAGAATAAATGTTTTAGATGTAAAACCAGGGGACAGGGTGGGTGGCATCATATTTTCTTCTCATGTCCAAAGCTAGAACCCTTCTGGAGGGAGATTTTCGCAGACTTGGAGATGGCAACTGGGAAAATTCTTCTTCCAGAAGTGGAAGTGGCCCTTTTTGGCATTAGTAAGGACAGGAACATGTTCAATGAATCAGAAGAATTGTTTATTTTTGTTTCTACTGCCGTGGCACGGTCCCTGATTCTGCAAAATTGGAAATCCACGGCGTGTCCTTGCCATGTTAAGTGGGTCAATAAAATGCGAAGAACATATAATTTTGAGAAAGCCTATGCAGGTAGAGTGGGTGCGGTTGCAAGATTTGAAAGGAATTTGAAATTTTTTAACCAGCTTGAACTATTAAAAGGAAAGTGATTGTTATATTTTAGCTATCTGTAAATTGGTATGACATCTTCATTTGAGGAAAGATTAGTATCCATCTGCCATGCTATATCAAATTGCTAAGCATTTTTATTACGAATGTATTTTTTTTTTATGTTATCGTATTTTTAATATTATGAAATGTATTATTATCTGTTGTATTAGATATAGGCACTTTATTGCACTTGTCACTTTATATAGGTCTAAAAATTTTGCACATAATAATATTAGCAATTTTAAGCGTTAGTCTTTCTACTCTTTGCTTAAGCACTTTATTGAATAGTATAGTATTATTATTGTGTTACTATACATTGGCACTTTATTACATTAGTCACTTTATATAGGCCAGATTTTGCACATAATGGTACCTTCAAGCGTTGGTCTTTTTTCTCTTGCATTAGCACTTTATGAACGACATAATAATACTATTCTTGATGCTGCCCAACCAACAGCTGTTTATATGTTGGGCAATCTAATAAGTTTTGGAGCTATTATTTTGAGTATGGTAATGATAATGATATTTCTTTCTTTATATTAATATTGTATTGTATCAATAGGTTTAAATTTTGAAGTATAATACTGGTTATTTTCTTATTATTGCTGTGGCATTCTATTGTCTAGGGTTATCTCTTGGATTTTGTAATTTTCTGGGTTAATGTATGTCTAATTATGAAGAATTGAATGTACCAATGTATTTTTCTTACCTACGGCTTGTAATAAAAAAAATAAATAAATAAAAAAAAACAGAAAAAATTATTAGCAAAACTTGCTCATATCGATCAGCATTTCAGTATGCAGGGCATTTCAGTATGCAGCAAAAGTGAGATTGGTCTTGCCCTTAAGAAGTGACCTATTACCTGGATGTAATTTGAGATGTCATGAGTGATGTCACGAGTGATGTCATTGACCATGTCATGAGTGTTGTAATATGTGATGTCATCAACATTGCATTGCGGGCCCGCGAGTTATAGTTAGCTGAACTAACTATAACGGGGGAATTTCACTGGTTTTTTACGAGTGCAATGTCCAACTAACTATAACGCCTCTAAAACCTATAGTTTTTTCAGTGAATTTTTTCGTTTTTTTAAATGCTAATTTCTAACTATAACATGCCTGAAACCTATGGTTTTTTCAGTGAATTTCTAAGGTGTAAAAAGGGGTGTGGCCTCTGAACACCTCTCTGCAACGCAGCTCCCTGGCGCATACTGGAGGTACCTGGTGGGCCACTTGGCCCTCAGGGACCCTCAGTATTCAAGGGGAATTAATTCCCCAACTTACAACTTGCCAGGGGGCGCGTTTGCACAATGGTGAAGAAAGGGGGCGGGGCCTCGCAGCTCCGTGTCGCTTACTGGAGGTACCGGGGTGGGCTAGTTGGCCCCCATAGGACCTCAGATAGAAGAGGAATTAATTCCCCAACTTAAAACGTGCCACAGAGCATGTTTGCACACATGTCACCTCAGGCCCGTCCCCTCCCTTCACCACTGTGCAAACGCTCCCCGTGGCACGTTTTAAGTTGGCGGATTAACTCCCCTTGAATCCTGAGGGTCCCTGGGGTGCAACTAGCCCACCAGGTACCTCCATTAAGCGCCAGGGAGCTGCCTTGCAGAGAGGTGTAAAAAGGGGCGTGGCCTCTGAACACCTCTCTGCAACGCAGCTCCCTGGCGCATACTGGAGGTTCCTTGTGGGCTAGTTGGCACCCAGGGACCCCCAGTTTTCAAGGGGAATTAGTTCCCCATCTGCAAGCTCGCCAGGAAGACGCGTTGCAGAGTGCTTCAGGGAGGGGGCGTAGCCATCGACGCAATGCCGGTTTAAAAAAAAAAAAAATTAAGAAGGGGTTTGTGTGGCCACCCATCTTTTCCTATTTTATTGACCCTGGGGACCCCATCCCCCAGAGCCTGACTCCTATTTTATTTTTTTTCTTTAAAAAATTGGAAGGAAGCCGCATGGCCCCCCTCCTGAGGCCATAATCAGCCCAGGGGACCCCATCCCCTGGAGTATGGCCATTTTTTTTATTTGGAGGGGGCTGTGTTGCCCCCCCTCCTCATGCCATTTATGGCCCTGGAGACCCCATCCCCCAGGGTTGCCCTTTGTTTTTTTTTCTTTTAAATATTTTTGAGGAGGTGCTGCATGGCCCCCCTCCCTGGCCACTTTTAGCCCTGGGGACTCCATCCCCCGGGGCTGGCCCTCTCCATTGGGGACCTTGGAGGGGTCCACCATCGCCCACAGTCCCGCCGGCTTCCCGCCTCCTGCGGGAGCCTGCACTGCTTTTCCACATAGGGAGCTGCTAAGATGCAGCTCTCCTCGTGGAAAAGTAATCAGATTTCGTTTTTGGAAGAGAGAGCAGGTTTCCTGCTCTCTCTTCCAAAAATGAAACCAGAGTTTGCTATGGCAGGGCGGGAGGCACGACGGTTCACGGGACACTACAGGAGCCGGTGCTTGGGACTGGTGGTCCCCAGGGCCATCGAGGGCTCCAGGAGGGGGGCCGCGTCGCCCCCTCCCATCATTTGCAAAGCCCTGGGGGATGGTGGTCTCCGGGGTTTGGGGGTCCATCATGGACCCCCAATTTAAATAATTAGGGCCCCAGGGAGATGGCAGTCTCCAGGGCGTGTGGGGGGTTCGAGCCCCCACCACACGGGTAGTTAATTATTTTTTAAAACAAGCCCCGGGGGTGGTGGTCCCCAGGCTGCGGGGGCCATGTGCCCCGGGGGTGGCGGTCCCCAGGGCTTGGGGGGCCTTTCAGCCCCCCACCCATTTATTATACAAGCCCGGGAGTGGTGGTCCCCGGGGCTGCAGGGGGGGCCATGAGCCCCCGCAAATACTTTTGAAAAGCCCAGGGGGGTGGCAGTCTCTGAGGCTGGGGTGCCCCTTTGGGCCCCCTATCTCAATATAAACATTGCCCCCGGGACTTGGCCCACCCGGGGGCTAATTAATAAGTAAGCCCGCGCTTCGTTTTCTTTATTTGGGTGTCCGGATCCACGAATCTGTTGCCCATTTTGCTGTTTTAAAAAAAAATAATGTTTCTTTTTGGCCCTGGGTGTCCTTGTGGGACCCCCTAAGCAGGCCTAGGGGGTCAGGGTGTTTCTACCCTGGTTTGGAGTGTTGACAGCCAATTAGCATGAAGCTCGTGATCGGGACGGTGCACGGATCCTGCGTGCCTCTAGATATCAATATTTTTTAAATTTTTTATTTCTCAGCAACGACTGAACAGATTTATACGATTTAACAAAAAGTGTTCGTTCTGAACCAAGGGCTACCTTTTTGCCGAATTTGGTGTAATTCCTTTCAACAGTTCGGGCTGTAGCCGCGGCTAAAGTTTCCAATGGGAAATTGCATGGGAAAAACATGTTTTAGGACCCCCCCTTTTTCTCAGCCCCCGCTTGCTGAATAACCCCAAAACTTTCAAGACAGGAGCGTACCGGAGCAGGCTATAAGTTTTACAAATTTTGCAAAGATTCGTCAATCAGCGCCAAAGTTATTGGGAATAGAATATTGCGATTTTCCTATGGTAACTAAGTCCTAACTATAACTATATATATATATATATATATGCACCCACATGTATGCATTTGTGTGTGTATGTTTAAATATTTATGTTTTTAAATGATATTAGTGTAAAACTATTTCTTTCTCTATATTGTTGTACTTTCCATTATAAGTATAAGGAAACAATATTTTGTGATAAATATTTTTTACTTGATATTTATGTCCCTCTATATGTTTGCAATCCATATTCTCGCAGAGATCCCAAAATTACAACCTAGTTATACTCTCCTGATGTTCTGTGCATCATGACATATCTGAACATTCGAAAGTAAAGCATAATGCATCAAATCCTCTTCTTGACAACAAGTAATCACCTGTTCCAATCTCCAAAAATTCTAAACATTGTAATAAGTAAATAATAAGTAAATTCATGTTATGGACAAAGGATAGAAGCCATTCCACTACCTTCTTCCTCTGAAAGAAAGAATAGGTTGCCATGAAGTAGGAATGAACCAGAACCCATCAAGTAATAAAGTGAAATAAAGTACAATTGAAATGTAAGCTATGATATGTGGGAGGCAAGATGGCGATCTGGCCGTAGATCGCGTTAGCAGCGTTTACCTGAGCTCCGTGAGAACGTAATTGCAAGGAGCAGCTAAATGGAGAAAACGAAATCGGACGAGCAAAAATAAGGAAAGGAAAGGATTAAATGCCGAAATATAAGACCGCTAGAGCATAGATTTCTACCTGCTTAAAAGGAGAGATTAACAAGCGGACTTAAAATCGAAAGCAGGGAAACGAAAGCAAGAAAGTGAGAGTTCGGAACTGACTACGGAGGAAAGCGGAAAAAAATATATTATGAGCTCTCACTCAAATATTTTACCTTTCTCTCTCGAGTTTGAATCACCGGCGCTTGATGAGACGACCCGCGGAGAGCTGCTGATTCTTCTGAGCTGGGCTGCCACAGAGGTAACGCCTTCAATCTCTCGGCATCTGAGGCTGTGCTTGAGGGAGCAATTGCATTGGCAGGCTGACTCCGTTGACTCAGCAGAGCAACGGGCGGAGTTCGCAGCGGAGCCCACAGCAGACAACTCAACGGAGCAAAACGGAGAGGGAGAGTGGGAGACCTGTACCGAAGGCACATTGAGAAAACCAGCGCTGCATAGCAAGTATTTAGAGCGTGTAGATCTGCACAAGGTCAGTCTTGGCTGTAACAACAAGGAAGCTTGTATCAAAAATCTCTGCTTACAGCTGGGTGAGCTAATTGCAGAGCTAGTAGAAGTGTCCTCCCTGTTATTGACTGATCGCTGTTTTCAATTGAGCTCTGCTGGGGAAATGCCTTCCAAATCAGCGTCATCAGCAGCAGCAAGGGCAAGACTTGCGAAAGCAGCAAGAGCACTACGAGAGGCGGAGCTGGAGGAGCAGCAGCTACAACTGTCTGTTAGCAATCAGAGTGGTGAAATATCCATGGCACCTAAAAGCAGTGTTCGTACAAGAAAACAAAACCAGAAGACGGCAACTACATGTTTGCCACGCCAGGAGGTCGTAGCCACTAAACGGAGGATTAACAATACTCACGAGATGGCGAGCCCAGGCAATACAGTTATCGACTTGCTTAGGAGAAAACAAACAGCTTCAACAAATCTGGATATAGAGGATATCCGAGTGCAATCGTTGTGCTCACCAGACACAAGGGGGACCCCTGAGATATTACCGCCTTCACAGCAGCCTATGCAGCAACCAGAGAGAGATGGCTCTACCTCTGCCCCAGGTACATCGAGTCTGGAGACTGGCCAGGAGGGGGAGAATGCAACTGTGAGTACTGTGAGTACTATAAGATTAACCAAAGAGGGTACTTGTACTGATACTGGTACGGGTGCTAGTAATAGTAATAGTAACTTTATAGATACTACTATCACCCTAATCGCTTCTCCCTCCTCCCCCAACAACTTAATTACTGTCTTTACTAATTCACTAACAGATACAACTGATAAACCTTCAATGTCATTCTGTGGGTCTGGTGAAAACATTGTGGGGGTAGTTGAAGATACGCTACCTAAGAATCGCTTGACTGAAGGCTTCTCTTTAATAAACACGATGAACGTGATGGAGGAAACATCTCTAAGAGATTGCATCTTAACTCATGGCCAAGTGAACGCTGACTCCCAGCCGTTGATAGACAGTAATATAGACAGTAATTTACCGGACAGAGGGGAGCTGAGAACTCAAGGATCCTCCCATCCTGAAAAAGAAGGGAATGTATTCTATTCCTTTTCGGATGAAACAGGAGCAGAGGCAGAGATTGAGGATGACGAATTGGATCCTGATAACTCTAGCAATGAATGTGATGAGAGTGATGTGGAATACGACGAAAATGGCGAGTCCCTTCTGTTTACAACCTCACCTGAAGAAAGCATAGAGGATGAAGATCAATCAAATACAATTAAATCTAAACCTAAACATGTATCCAGGGATAAACAAAGAGAACCTTACAGTTCAGACCCGTTGAGACAAGACACAATCCCCTCTACTGCAGTAGAAGCAATTTTACAGGCCATCGCATCCCATAGAGAACAGACAGAGGCAGACAGCAAAAGATCAAGGCTAGCTCTAACCAAGATACAGGGGGTGGTAAAAAATTTGACTAAAACCTGTAAATCAATTGCTGAAAGGGTTACCGAAATGGAGGCAAGAGTAATGACCACTGAAAATGAGACTCAAGTTAATGAAGAAAAGATCAAACTTCAAGAAGCTGAATTGATGGATATGAAATGGAAATTGGAGGATTTCGAAAATAGGCAGCGTCGAAACAATTTACGCTTACTGGGAGTACCAGAAAAAATCGAGGGAGAGGATGTACGGGCATTTGTAATCAAACTGTTCAAGGACTCTATGCCAGACTTAAAAAATTGGAACTGGGAATTTGAGATCCAGCGAGCCCATAGGATACCATTCAACCCTCCTGCTAAACCTGGTCCGTATCCTCGGGCTATTCTTGTCTACTTTGGAAACTTTCTATTGAGACAGTCAGTGGCCGAAAAGGCTAGACCTGATCATAAAATCACTTGTAATGAGGTTTCTTTTTTTACCAGGCCGGATTTTTGCCATGCTACAGTGGAGAGGCGCTGGCGGCTAAGGTCTTTAATTAAACCCTTTCAAGAGAAAGGAGCCCAGGCGTATTTAAACAATCCTGCAAAGTTAAAGGTTGTAAGGGCAGGTCAGGCGAAATTTTTTACCTCTGAAATTAAAGCGAAGGCTTATCTTGAGGAGATCAACAAATAGTGGTTTATAATGCTGTATAGTGAATGGAATTCAGAGCCTTTAATATAACTGATATCATTGATTGATTATTAGTACCTGACAATGTTTGATATTTATGTTTTCTCTGCTCTATTTTTTTTTCTTTTTCCGTTTAAGAAAGCATCCTTTAGGATATATTGTGTAACCTTCTGCGTCTTGTATTCTAAACTATAATATATTGTTTAATGAACACAGTAGTTCGGGTGTAACACTGCTAGCATTACTAGGACTCTGGTAGAGTCCGATTGCCCACTAATGGTGGGGGGGGGTCCCGAGAGGGGGAGGGACCTGCAGGGGTGGGTGGGGCTTTGGGGGGAGGGGTGGGCGGGGAAAAAACCAGGGAAAAAAAAAACTTGATCCAAAAGGTAATATTTTTTGTGTAAAGTCCAAATACTGTAAGATTAAAGGAAGTAGAGGTACGGCTAAGAAGATAAAGATCATTGACAAGTATAATGAGAGAATTAAAGAGTTTCTTATATATGTTGACACATTAGCTAATGGCTAGACTTAGAATTCAAACATGGAATATTGGGGGTTTATTAAATAGGGAAAAACAACGCCGGTTGTCCGAATTAATCAAACTTAATCCAGTAGACATTTTATGTCTACAAGAGACACACATACCATGGACAAAAAGAGCGCAACTGAGGGTTAGAGGATATAATCTGATAGCCGCTTCTACCCAAACATCAAATATAAGAGGGGTAGCAATACTCGCAAAAACCTATCTTGGGCAACCTATTCGGGCTGCTTCGGATCCACATGGTAGATGGGCAATGGCGAAACTAGCAAATGGTTTGGTTATCTCCTCAATTTATGGCTCCAATCAAGATGATCCTACTATATTTTCACTACTGGAAGCTGAGCTTGCAACCTGGCAAGGTTCGTTAGTATTCTGTGGAGACTTTAATATTTCTTTAAAAACACACTTATTTAATGGTCAAAATAATTATAATCAGCAGAATTATGTAGGACGTAAACCTAAAGTGTATAAGGCTATCAGGAGATTAACATACAGTCATGGACTAGTGGATATATGGGGTGTAAAAAATCAACAAGATTCAGGTTGTACATACTTTTCCCATCCACACCAAAAACATGTCCGGATAGATTACTTTTTTGTAACAAGGGATTTAGTGTCTAATGCAGTAATAACGAAATATCCCTAGATCATATCGGATCACAATCCCCTTGTTCTTACAGTAATAGTTGGCGAAAGAAAACAACATAGACAATGGTCATTTGATCGGAAACTGCTAGTTGACAATGAATATATCAGTTATATTAAGAAATGGACGGAGGAATATTTTGACATTAATCGCTTTAGTGCCCCCAGAAACACTGTATGGGACTCTTATAAATCAGCTCTTAGGGGGGAGACTATTAGCTATCAAGCAAGAGTAAGAGAATTAAATAAGAACGAGTTTAATATTAGGGTATTAGCCTTGGCTAAGGCAGAGGAGGAACATACCACAGCTATTTCTCAGGGGTTAGAGGCTACCCAGTTAATGTACTTAGTTACTTTATTACGAAATGAGCTAAACAACAACCTTAGCCAAAAAGCAGCTCAAACGTATACTGCTCATAGAAGAGATACTTATGAGAATGGAGAAAAAGTGGGGAGACAGTTGGCGTTATACACTAGACAAAGGAATGTTTCTAATCAGATTAAGTCAATAATGGTGAATGGTAAATCACATTCACAATCAGACGAGATCATTGCTCTATTCCATCAGTATTACCAAAATCTCTATACGGAGGATTCTATTCCATCGCCAAGTACAGAATATGAGTTTTTGAACAACTTTATTAATAATACCGAAGGCCTAAAAAAATTAGACGATACCACACGTCAGGATCTGGAAGGTGAGATCACCTTAGATGAAGTTATATTATCACTAACCGCACTAGCTTCAGGTAAAGCAGCAGGCCCTGACAAACTACCTATAGATCTATATAAAATTCTAAGCTTTCAATTGGGTCCAATACTGCATGATCTCTTTTTAGGTATCCAGTGGAACGGGATAACCCCGGATTCCTGGAATAACACTAATATAATTGTCTTTCCAAAAAAAGGAAAATCACCAGAACAATTAACATCATATCGACCCATATCGTTAATCAATGCGGACTCCAAATTGTATGCCAAGGTGTTAGCCATGAGACTTAGCAGGGTCATTGAGCAACTCGTCTCCCCGTGGCAGCATGGCTTCGTACCAGGTAAAGGAACAACAGATCATACTTCCAGGGCAATAGCCTTGTTTGATGCCATGACTGTCACGGGGGGGCGAATGTCAATGATACTACTAGACTCTGAAAAGGCGTTCGATCGCGTCTCGTGGAATTTCCTGTGGGCGACTATGAAGCTCAATAATTTCGGCCCCAAATTTATTAAAGCAATACGATCTATCTACCTGTCTCCTAAAGCTAAAATACAACTGATGGGCTCCGAATCTGATAATATTAATATAACTAGAGGCACGAGGCAAGGTTGTCCCTGTTCCCCCCTATTATTTGCCTTATATATTAACCCTTTGATTTTAAAAATAATTGAGAGCCCCTCTATCACTCCAATTGTTCTTGGCTCTTACTCCACTAAGGTACTAGCATATGCTGATGATATCGCGGTTGTAACATCAAACCCGGTTGAAGCTATGGGGGAAATTGAAGCCATAACCACAGAATTTGGCATCTATTCTGGATATTCCTTGAATAAGACAAAGACAATTGTACTATGTACGGACAACATTGACTATAACGATCAAAGAAAAGCAGTAAGTGCTACATATTTAGGAACTGTTATCACTCCCGCTATTAAATCTTTAATTAACTATAACTATAACCCTTTACTCCAATGTATAAAAAAAGATCTGGATAGAGTAAATGGACTTCATCTGACCATTATAGGACGAGCTAATTTTCTAAAGATGAATATACTCCCTAAATGCCTCTACTTGTTTAGAGCAATACCATTGGCTATCGACCTTAAGATTCTGAAAACTCTTGAATCCCTTATGATTAAGTTTATCTGGCAACATGGCAAAATTCGAAGGTCTTATAAATTAATGTTGCTTCCTAGTGAAAGGGGGGGGATGGCAATACCCAATATTAGTATGTATTATTGGGCTGCACACCTTAAACAAATGACCCCATTGATTAGCTTTAATTTACAAACAACACCCTTTATGAATAATAATACTCCACCCTCAATTTATGAGTTATTATTGGGAAATGTGGCCAATGGATTGCTTTTACAACAGAAGGAGGCACAAGGCTATTCACATGATCGAAAATATGAAGTTATAAACGGTGCACTTAAGGTTTGGGGCAAAGTTGCTAAACATTTGCATATTAGTAATGTGAATAGATACACCTCCTTATGGCATATGAAAGCGTTCTCAGCATTTTCGAACGATACCATAGCAAGAAAATGGCAGAGACTTGGGATCCTGCGTGTCAAAGACTTTTTGATACATGGCTTAGAAACCACTTTTTCACATGTAAAGGATAAATATCATCTTTCCAATGGTGACTATATTAAATATATTCAATTATATACAAACCTTAAGGCGAAAAGATCTACCCTTGGGCTAGGAAAAATAGACTTGTTGGAGGTCATTAATAGGCCTAGCACACGAATTGGGGCTATATATAACCTTCTTCTTGTAAATCTGCAAGATGATCTGGAAAAGATTGAATCTAATTGGGCTATTAAATTTAGCAATCCAAATGTTGATATCTATAAAAGTATTGAGCTGAGCCAACGACTGTTTAGGGCCAGTAACCTTAAAGCTCAAACATACAAAACTATTTTTGACCTCTACTATACACCCGCTAAATTATACTCCTGGGGTAAAAGAGAGAACAATTTCTGTCCAAGATGTTCACAAGGACCAGCCAATTTAATACATATGCTAAGCAGCTGCCCCAAGCTTAGTCAAGTTAAACAAATGATTGCTAATTTTTGGGAGGTGCTGTTCGGCCATAATCTTCCAGAGACAGATTCATTGTTTATTCTTGGATATGATTCTTCAATCGCCCTATCAAAAAGTGAGCAAAATCTATTATTTATAGGCACAGCGGTGCTTAGAATTATTCTGTCGGCTCGATGGAAAGAAGCTGAACCACCAAGCTTTCAGATGTGGCTAGCTCGGTTTTTAGCTGTTTTTAGTTTCGAAAGAGCCATATATTCAACAAGAGGAAGTAAATGGAAAAAGCTGGGCGAATCAATCTGGTCTCCAGTTCTGAGGTGGAAATTAGGATTAAATCCACCCATTTAGATTGATTTTTTTTTTTTTTTTTTTTTTTTGGATCTTGACTTATTGCTCCTTTTTCTTTCTTAGTGAATGTGAAAGAAGGAAGAAGAAAAAGAGAGGAAAGAAGGGGAGAGGGAGGAGGGAGGAGGGGAAAGGAAGGGAAGGAAGGGAAAAAAGAAAAAAAGAAGAAAAAGTTTTTTGAATATGCTAAATTCCTTTGATCATGAGTACTGTGTCTTAAGATTTTGAATTTAATATGTATTTTATTCATCATGTTTTTGTTCCTATGATCAGTTTGTAATACCATTTTGCTATGTACCTGTTTGGATTGAGTTAAAAAAAAAAAAAAAAATGAAATGTAAGCTATGAATTAAACTGATGCTGAGAGGGTTGCTGCATTAACATATGAAAATGTTACATTGCCACTTTCAAACATGTATCTTGGATCTTTATTTGCTCCCTGAGTCTTACAGCCCTTAACATATAGTTTTTTTTTTTTTTTTACAATATGCGTTGTTGTCTTTGTATTTTTATCAATAAAAACCAATATCAGATAAAAACCCAACTTCAGTTACATTGGTTCCCCATGTTCAACCTTGCAGAGAAGAAAAATATCCTTTCCATTTCCTCCTCCCTGGTTTTCAAGGTTTGTTTAATCGATCTCCCCTATCCGGTATCTCCTTCCTCTCTAATATGTTTTTTTCTTTGTTACAGAACTTAATATCCCGTTATCTTTCTATTCCAACAGATATACATGTTCTTCTATAACATCTATGGTCCCACATTTTAATCTGGTGGAATGGCAGGGTGAGAATAAGAAAATACTTTGTGAATCTTATTAGTATTCCTGATGTATTGGTCTATTAATCATGAATATTGAAATATGCCCTATCAACACCGGTTTGCAATTGGGCCTAATTGCCAAAGATCATATTGCATTCCATATCCGTGTCTTTAAATGTATAGTATTCCTGACTTTGCATGGCTTTAGGTGCCTACCTTCAAGCCTCAGACCTAGTTCTGCCCCTATGACCCAAGAAGGCTGACCATACATGCATAAAAACCTGTATTTTATTCTGCAAACAGTAGATTAGTCGCCCATACAATGCCATCCTCTACATCTCAATCGTCCATTCTACACACGTTGGAACAGTAGATGCTCACCAGTGCCTCAAGGTACACAGACAATTGATAAGCTTGATGGCAGCCAGCATCTGTGATGCAAGGTCATGATCACCATGTTATCATGTGGTAATGCCAGCTTAGCTGTGCAATTGATGGGGTACTCTAAACTATCTTGCAAAGTATGCAAGACTGCTACCCAGTATGACTGGATTGACTAGCACCTACAAGGATATGGTTTATATTGCAGTCTTTTGGTATCTTCACAAACTAGGTATCTGGTCAGCCCTGTCTTGTCAAGCTTGTATGAAGAGGAGAACCAATGCTCTATAATCCTAAAATAACTAAGGGCCCATTTACGATGTTGGGCAGAAAGCCACCTCCTTACATTCGGAATTTCCTTGAATGTGTCGTAACTCTTCGGACGGACACAGTCGTTTTACAATCCGTCCGACTGGTTACGATGTTAGCAGTCGGATTGTAAACTGCACGGTCTTTCCTGAATAGGTTCCGAACGGCTCTCAGAGCATTCGTGTCAGAACCACTTTGTAGAGACATATGGACAGTGATTCGGACTGAGCGATTATGTTTCCAACAGCCTTTCCGAGTTGGGCTGTCTGACATAAAAGGCTGTCAGAAACTGACTTTATGGGACCCTAGCAGGCCTCCTTCACCCTGCGGCCATCAAATACAAAGTGTTCAACAACAAGTAATTAAAGTGCCTTCCGGGGCTGCATGTTAAGTAGACATCCTCGTATAGGGTGAATTTCCAAGTGTTTTGTGGTTCCACCCAAACTCCTCCTAGAAGGTATGATTTAAATTCATCATCCATTTTCAGATGTTCTATGGCAGTATTTCTCAAGCTGTGGGTCACATCCCACTTGGGGGTTGCGAGGCAATATTGGGTGGGCCAGGAAAATGTGAGCAATAAATAAAGATGCTATAAATTATGTGTTTTTCTTTTATCATTTGCAGTGCCTCCACTGCAGAGGTCATATGTCAGGCTATGTCTTCTGACAAGTTGCTGCTTATTATTTTAACATGGGATATGTGTTTACTTTTCTTTAGTTTTTTTTGTAACACAAAATGTAAATTAACTGAATGCATTTTATAGTTAGGAAAGCAAAAATGAAGCATGTTTTTTGAAATTCTGAAGTGTGCTGGAAAAAAGAATCAAAATAAATAAAACCACTTTTGTTAGTGATGCACAAATGATAACCATTCACACATTACCATTTGAGTGTTGTATGCTATGTAGTTTAATCAGTAAAATTCTATGGGCCTCATTACGATGTCGATCGGTCTTGCCTCCAAAAAACACTGTCACGGTCTTGGGACCGACTGACCTACAGTCGACAGTTCAGAGCGCTTTTATACGTTCCCATTACTCTATGGAAGCTTGTGTACGTCAGTAATGGGGGGTGTGGAAAACCCTGCACCCTGTGGCAGGCAGCCCATGGTGCCAGCCACGCAGTGCAGGGATTTTCAGGGGGGCACACACGGTATCCCCTCGGCCAACAACCATAGCCTGCAGAGGCAAGGATGCCCTGGTAGGGGCCCCCAAAGTCACTTTCCGATAGTCTTTCCATGTCGGAAAGACCCACACGGAAAGGCTGTCGGAAGCCGACATCCTAATCCCGATGGTGGAAACACCGTCCATAGGGGATTATGGTGCGATTCTGACCGGCCAGAAGACTCCGAGAGCGGCAAGGAAAGCCGGTTTACTGACCCCCGAATCGTAATTTGCAGATCGTACCGCAAACCAACAGTATTGGTAGAAAGCCTTCGAAGGCTTTACGACCGACATCGTATTCGCCCCTATCTCTGTGCAAAGTTAGAGGCCATTTATTAGGAAAATGTCTGTTCTTTAAAGGGCAGTTCTCTATCACATGATGCTTTAGTTACTTTCAAAAATTACCCCTCCTCATTTCCATTACCCACCTTCTTCCAATGCCTCTCTTCCACTCACTACTTGCTTGATCTTTACTTTATTCTTTCCTTTTTTAATTCCCCATTTTGTACAGCATGGATAAAACTGTAACCTGGTCCTGAACATGACCTTGACTTACTACAGGTCGAAACGCCGTTGACTTCCCAGCGCAACACTTGCCGCAATTCTATGGTTCACAAAGTTGCCAATTCCTTGTAAATTAATTTCTGTAACAAACCACTAATTAACAGAAAAGTGTCTTGCAAATATTGTTATTATTGTCTGCCCTGCGCCGTTCTCCATTGTTTCACTTGTCACTTTAGCAGTTCACCTTGTGTTTCACGAGCATAAATGTGCACACGTTTTTGGGGAGGTTATGCTCACATCCAATGTGAACAGTGCTGATACTGTTCCCTTGTTCATACCTATTCTAAATACAGAAGGCTCCTTGCATCTCATTACATTTTCATTACAATACCAAAGACACCAAACATGAACTGTTTACATGTTCTCATTTGAAAATTGCAGATTATTAAAAATAATTAGGTAACTTCAATGTTATCCTGTGGGAGAGGTAGGCCTTGTAGTAGTGAAAAACATGTAATATTTTTTCACTACCAGGACAATAAAACCTAAAATTACATTTCCATCTTTTTAAATACATTGCACCCTGCCAGGTGGGCTGTGTAGTGCCTACCCTGTAGGTGACTTATATGTATTAAAAAGGAAGGTTTGGGCTTGACAAAAAGGTTTATTTTGCCAGGTCAAAATGGGAGTTTGAATTTGCTCCCAGAGGCTGCACAGGCAGACCTGAGGCATGTTTGAAGGGCTACTTAAGTGGGTGGCTCAATAAGTGCTGCAGGCCCACTGGTAGCATTTAATTTACAGGCCCTGGGTACATGTAGTACCATTTTACAAGGGAGTTATCAGTAAATTTGATTTTATAATATAAGTAGATTAAAATTTTCAGTTGAGGATAAGGCAATGTTACCATGTTTTAAGGATTGAGCACATTTACTCTAGCACTGGTGAGCAGTAGTAAAGTGCACAGAGAACTAAAGCCAGCCAAAAAGAGATCAGCAAAAATGGGGAAGGAAGGCAAAATGCTTGGGGGAAGACCACCCTAAGGCTGACAGGTCTAACAGAAGTGAATGAATTTACTAAAATGAAAGCTTTGAAAATATATATAGCAGAAACATCCAGTGCCACCAGTCTTCCTCCTTTACCTTTGCAGATTGATATATGACAGAATTGAATTAATCATCTTAAGTGTTAGCTCTTAGCTGCACGTTTTCCAGGTACATGTGTGATGTACTTCTCTAGTCTAGGGTTTGTTTTGTAATTCTAGGAGCTTTAGTCCTGTTTTATAATAGAATCAAATCGACTAGAAGTCCCAGCATGAAAAGAAACATGGACTGAAGCAACACATCACACATGCACCCAGGAAACTTGGCAGTACTGATTGCTGCTCGCAAAGTAGAGCAGTTACAATGAAGGGATATGGTTTTTGGCTAAGTTGTCAACTGTGTAATCACAATTCCTCACATCTAACCCTTTCTACTTTGCTTAACCAAATGTAATCCTGGTCATATCACTATATTACTTTGTGCCTCAGTTTTATTTTGGTAGAATATCCTGATTGTTAACAGATACACAAACCATTAGTTTTCATAAACATTTTTAAAGTAAGGTTTTACATTTTGTGAATGAATAAGTCCATGCATTGGGGGATACTTTCCATGCCCTCAACTGTTCAAGATTTCCACCTTCAGACCTACAGCCTGATTTATAGTTGTCAAAGAGAGCAATGGCAACAGAGTGCCCCCTCCGCAGAACAGAATGCTAATGGTAAAGACTACTCTAAGATACACCTCTGCCAGAGTAGAGGCCATCAGATGTTTGCCCATTTTTATGCCCACCCGATTTAGAGTTGTCAGAAAAATGGCCAGTTTTCATGGGTGTGTCACTGCCAAGTAAAACATATCAGTAAGGGACAGTGCAATCTATAAAAATACCCCATACCTTGATGATGGGGTCGGTTTTTTAAATTCTTTTTTTTTAAATCCGGCTTTAGGAATTTATTTTTGAAAATTAAAAAAAAATGTACAATTTTGAAAGTGCTGCATGGCTCCATCATGTTGATGGAGCTATCCATCAAACTGTCAATGCATTTACAGGAACCACTAGGATGGTGGTTACTTTAAATTCAAGAAATGCCAATTGTGTGTGTGTTCATCAAAAAATTTGGCAGGAGGGTACTCCGTCAAGTCAACAGAGTAAAGTACTTCCTAAGATACTTGATTCCATCACCCTCACAGAGTAAATTTATGGAGCTGAAAGTTCTTAAGCAGGGCAAGCCTGAATCAGTATCTGATCGAAATCAGACGCCCTTGCCATGCGGTCCCCTGATGCTCCCAATATTTAAGAGTTTCTGGAGCAGCTCCTCTTGGCCACGATGGCTCCCAGGACATCATGGACAGCTCTTAGGGTTGAGGACTCACACGAGAAGAAGCCAAGTTCTAGCTACCACAGGCCAGCTAGGCACTTCAGGAAAAAGGCCTCTTGCAGCTTGTTGTGTCCCAGTAGTCACACAGGTAGTCATCAAACAGACATTTCAATCAATCAATCAATCAATGGCAACCCTACCCACTTTCATAGCATATCCTATTTGAAATTTGTCACTGCTTGTGATTGACCCGCTTTATTTCGATAGCGCAACAGGACACTGACAGCCTATTGCTGGGTGTACTCTATTCAACTGTCACGCCACCATAATTGATGAGTGAGGATTGGATCCCAATTTCTTATATATCGTTGGTACCAATTGGAAGGGTTCCAGCTAGCCTTGTGAGAGCGGAATTGACACCGCTTCTTATATGGTTTGAATTATATCGTCTGAAGAATTCTTCGATTTTCCTTTCTTTTATGGAAAGAGTCCCTGAAAGATTGTTATGATGCTCAGTGATTTACCTGGTCCTGATGATTACCGTACAATTGATTAGCGGTTGAAACGCCGTCGATGCATATGTGGCTTTTAAAGCTTTGGGAGGACACATGATTTCTGTTTATGTTGTGCCCCAATTTTTTCAACATAATTCATTGTTATTCTTTTTCTGAGCTTGTATATTTATAATAAATTTGAAATATATTTTTTATACATTGGTTGTTAATTGAATTGACTTATGTATCTTCCCTTTGTTTCTTCCCCCCCCCCTTTTTTCTTGCATTTCTCTTTCTTTTGTCACTTTTTTTCTCACTTTGTGCCACTAATGTTAATTTATTTACAATAAGTTATTTAATGTTTGTTTTTTGCCAATTGTCTCCTGAACTGTTGTTAGGATTACTTATCTGCTACCCCTGGTTCAGGTGGGTGGGTTGCCCCTGTAGTTGTTAGTGAGATGCAATAAATCGGCAGATTTAAAACAGACCCCATAATACATAATGCAGTGTATAAGGCACACTAATCTCAAAGTTCTTTGTGCTTCAGGAGAATTTCATGCAACACTAGAGACATCTCGACTATTTTAGATTATACTAAATATAACATAGAAATCAGTCAAGAGAACTCCTCCTGCAGATTCAGACTAGAAATCTCGGGATGCAGTTTGTTGGTGTTACTCAGATCTTGAAGTTCAATGTGCACCAGGAAAATACATTATTTTACAGCGAGCGAATGCTCGGTTTGATATAAAAAAAAATAAGACAACCTTATGTTTGCCAGGCGTGGAAGAGTTGTTTTTGGCGCGCTCGTGGCAGATTGGAATATACTCCAGCGCGGAGGTGATGTTTATCAACTGAGATTTTCATGAAGGAGATATTATCAGTCACTGAATGGCACTGTAAAGAATCATAAGCTGTCAGCAAGAGGTTTCTGGGACTAATTAATAGGCCAAGGAAAGCTAACAGAATTTTTTCAACCAGCATTGAACAGGCTTCGTTGTAGTTTATTGTTTTGGACTCGTATAATATACACACCAGTCGAAGTCTATGAACTATTATTTCAGCTCGCTTAATAGTCTGCATAGTATAAATATATTTCTAGAAAGCATTATTTGATTGATATTTTTGTATATTGACACATACCGCAGTCCACTATGGGGGTCAAAGGAAGTGGGTTTTAATGTATAAAGTGCACGTAGTGATTAGGTGACAAACTAATTGGAATGTTTAAGTAAGATGTTTTAGACATTAGTTTCTTTTTTTTAAATGCCCTGACCTTGTTGTTTAGTCCTGCAGCTGCTACCATTATTAGGCCCAGATGAAGAGATAAGGCGCAAAAGGCATGCGGGCTTTACAAAGAAATCAATTCAAATCTATGGCTAATAGGGAGAATTAAATCATTAATCCTGTGTTAAACGAAGAATGATCCACGATGAATGATGAGACAAAGGGATGTTAACAAATATTGTTTGATTAAAGTTATGTAATAGCTTTCACAGAACTGGACTGAAGTACATTTACTAGAAACATATTATAATGAGGTGGTGCCAAGAGGGTGGCAATGATGGATAGAGCCACATGTTTTATTCTAAATAAACCACCCAATGTTATTCATGAAATACTTCCATAGGATCCACAAAGTTCATCAGGATTGAAATAGACGAACTATACTTGCTTTTAATGACTCATTGCTGGAATACATACATTTTCATTAGCAAGCATATGGAGCGTTTGAAGAAGCTGGAGCTAATGTTTACAGCACCATATAAAAATGTAAAGGAATATCTGAGAAGGAATATTGAAGCTGAACAGATATAAACTCTCTACCATGGAGAGGACTGTGATTTCCCCAAGCATGCTATGTCAGTCAAGTTGTTATTAAAGCTTGCATACATTTCGAGAGGATTAGGTCCAAACTTCACTCAAAAGGTATGATGATACTATTACAGATCCTTACATTATCTCTTCAAAACTAAGTACTTCCATACAACTGAAACTATGACGAGCAAATAATTGCCATATCTATCATTTATGGCTTTTCTCAATCTGTCCTATCTTGATGATGGGGCGGTAGGATAAGAAAGTGTCCTTGAATTCCACCAACTACGCCTTTCTGACAGAAGTAGTTGTATGGATGAGGTACATCAGAACTCTCTGGTAATGTGGGGGTGTGAACAGGAGCTATTCAATTCCTCTGTATCTCATATGATGCAGATGAGAATACTCAATGATAAGACACAGAAATTAAGATTCTATTGCAATAGTTGTCTAAAACCTTTAGTATAACCAATAGACCTGACATTGTTTCTAAACAAAATACGTGTTAACGTTCAGTTTGAAGAATTAGTCTTCTTGAAGCTCCTTCTTCACTGCTCTCCTGTGTGATTGATGCTCAACTCTCCAACTCATTATCACAAATTATTTTACCGCCATTCAAAGCAAATTTTCTAGGCTGACCATCTAAACCCTGCCAAATTACTGAATGGAATATCTGAAAGTAACCACTGCCAAACCTAAACTTGTAAGGATCTATGATGCTTGCCAAAGCACTTTGTTCAAACAGCACCACATAAATCCAATGTGACCTCGCTAACAACAGACCTTTGGTACAACCTACACATTCTAGAAACAATTCTGTATTCAAAATCAGGCAGTAATCATAAAGATATACAGTTTTGCTCCTTGCGTGTCTACTCATGATGTTATGTTATGTTATGTTATTTTATTTTATATAGCGCACAGATGCCGCAGCCAAGTGGCGTCCCGGCGCTTATGGAGATGGTAAAACACAACACAGCAGAAAATAACCAGGTGGGAAAAGGACTAAACTGTAGAAAATAGGAAGGTTTTTAAAGCCTTCCTGAAAGGAAGCAGATCAGGGATAGAGCGGAGAGGGGCAGGCAGAGAGTTCCAGAGAGTTGCCGCCAACACTGAAAAAGAACGTCCACCCATTCTAGCTCTTTTAAAGCGTGGCACCATGGCAAGATTTAACCCTAAGGATCGAAGGGCTCTGGAAGGAACATAATGGAGGATAGTCTGCGAAAGGATAGGAGGGGAAGCTGACTTAAGAATTTTAAAAACTAAACAAAGAGCTTTAAATTTAATTCTTTGCCCAACAGGCAACCAATGAAGATCTTGGATAGTACGGCGGGCAGATACAAACTTCGGAAGGCCAACCACCATCCTGGCCGCCGCATTTTGCACCCTCTGAAGGCGAGCTAGTTCAGCCTGATTCACACCCAGGAGCAGAGAGCTGGCATAGTCCAATCTGGTAAGAACCAGAGCTTGGACAATGATCTGTCTGGTGTCCGCATCAAAAAACTTGAAGATGGGTCGAAGACACTGCAAAGCACCAAAACAAGTACCAGCTACACGTTTAGTATGGGGGGTAAAGGATAGTTTATCATCCAGCCAAACCCCAAGGTTTCTGACTTCGGCCACCGGAGTGGGAACGGGGCCCAATTCAGAAGGCCACCATTGATCGCCCCAGAGCCCGCTATCCCTACCAAAAATAATAACCTCAGTCTTAGAGGCATTAAGTTGAAGCTGATTGTTCGTCATCCAGCCTGCCACCGCTTTAAGAGCGGACTGAAAGGTAGGAGCATCCATGTTGGAGTCGCCATTAAGTGACACCGCCAGCTGTGTATCATCGGCGTATGACACCATGGTGAGACCGAAACTATGGGCAACCTCCGCCAACGGCTGAACATACAAATTAAATAAGGTAGGGCTAAGGGCCGATCCCTGCGGGACACCCTGAGGAATGGGACGAGGAGCAGAAACGAAGGGAGGTGTGGATACTTTGAAGGTTCGATCTGTAAGAAAAGATCGAAACCACTCAAGTGCTATCTCTCCAACTCCAACCTCCTTGAGACGGTGCAAAAGGATCTGGTGGGACACCGTGTCAAAGGCGGCACTGAGATCCAGTAGGATCAGTGCCGCCGTTTGATCCTGATCCAGTATCTTCCTGATGTGCTCCACCACAGCCAGGAGGGCAGTCTCGGTACTGTGGCCCGCCCGAAACCCATTCTGAGAGTTATCCAATATATTAGCTGCCTGCAGATGAGATGATAAAATATGATTAGCATGCGATTCTGCTAATTTAGCCAGCCAAGGGAGCAGGGAAATAGGCCGATAGTGTTCCGATTTGGTGGGATCAAGGGCAGGCTTTTTAAGGATCGGAATGATGGTAGCCTGCTTCCATGCGCTGGGAACACTGCCAGTGTTAAAGGACAGCTCGATAAGACTGTGCATGGCAGGATAGCAGCACTCGGCTAGTTCCCGAAATTGAATGGGTCTCATAGGGTCATCCGGTGAGCCAGATTTAACTTTCGTTGTCAAGGCTTTAAACTCCTCCAGAGTGGGACTGGGGATAGTCAACAGTGATGTAGAGACCGTTGGTGCAATAGTATTCTCCCTGATAGAAGGCTGAGAGAATGACCTATAGATGGCCTCGACCTTTCCCACGAAAAACGAAGCCAGATCCTCACAGTGAGCCAAAGAGGCTTCAAGAGTAGTAGTATTGTTCTTTTTACTTGTGAGGTCCTTGCATACCCTGAAGATCACCTTGGTGGGGTTCGTGCTGTTCTTTATCTCCTGAGAGTAGAAGGCAGCTCTGGCTGAGCATATAGCCCGATGGTACACTCTAGTACAGGCCCTATAGGCCGACTTGAGGTCAACATCATAAGTTTTGCGCCATGCGCGTTCCGCTTTTTTGCAGGAAGATTTGAGCGTTTTAAGGGATTCGTTGTACCAGGGACTGGAAGGACTTGATCTAGTCTTACTCCACCTAGCCGGTATAAGAGTGTCTAATGAGTGCTTTAACCACTCACAGAAGCTGTCATAACCGAGAGAGACTTCAGTGGGGGGTTGAGGATGATCGATTTGGATAATGGGAGGTCAACCTCTAAAAGCTGGCTACACCACACTGCTTTTCACTCTCACTGTGTCCAATCAATTGTGTTTGTGGAAAGGAGGACAGAATGGCTCCACAGTATAGCATGTGCTTACACCGATGTTCACCTTCAGATCACTTGCTTGCATGAATATCGCTAACATATGTTCAAAATCCATCACCTTTAAGAAATGTACTATTTAATCACTGTAGAATGTGTCTGCGACTCTAATTAATTTCCAAATAAAGATAGAATTAAAATTGGAACAGTTTGGTATTCTTATGTTGCACCCTCCCCATAAGAGTCGAGTATTGAAACAACTTGGAGTTTTATCTTTAACCTCGACGAAAGAGAAGCTATAATGACACTGTCTGGATTCTTGACTTTCTGTTGATCATAGCAGTACCCGCTGAGTTATATCCAAGACCGGCAGTATCAGGACATGACTTTGTGTAGATTGTTGCAGTTCTGGGTGAGTTTTATCTAGGACCCTGCACTAGCATGCAATATCCTCAAGTGGCGTCAGTGGATTTGATATGTACCATATGAAGTGTTATTTGTGGAACATGCCAGTCTATTGCAATTCTATCTCCCTTTGGATTTCATCTCTTTCTATGAGCCAGTTGTGGTCATGAGAAACAAACTTCTCATAATTCTTTATGAGCACTAATTCCATAATTCTTGTATGCATGTTTAAGGTGGTTCTTTGGGACCTTCTAGGTTTTATAATTGATTGTTAATTCTGTATCAATCAATCAATCAATCAATCAGATTTATAAAGCGCGCTACTCACCCGCTAGGGTCTCAAGGCGCTGGGAGGGGAGGGGTCCGTTACTGCTCGAAAAGCCAGGTCTTGAGTTGCTTCCTGAAGGAGGGATGGTCTTGGGTCAGCCGTAGGTGGGAGGGGAGGGAGTTCCAAGTCTTGGCTGACCAGGTAGGAGAAGGATCGTCCTCCGATGGTGGCTCTGCAAATGCGTGGGACGGTGGGGAGGGCGAGGCTGGTCGAGCGGACTGGCGGGTGGGCGTGTAGAAAGTGAGGCGATTGTTGAGGTACTTGGGGCCCAGGTCATGGAGAGCCTTGTGTGCGTGGGTGAGGAGTCTGAACGTGATCCTCTTGCTGACGGGGAGCCAATGCAGGTCTCTCAGGTGGGCGGAGATGTGGTTGTGGCGGGGGATGTCCAGGATGAGTCATGCGGAGGCGTTCTGTTTGCGCTGGAGTCTTTTCTGTAGTTTGGCTGTGGTTCCCGCGTAGAGGGTGTTCCCGTAGTCCAATCGGCTGGTGATGAGTGCCTGGGTGACCTTCTTCCTGGTTTCGGTGGGGATCCACCGGAAGATCTTTCGGAGCAT
This sequence comes from Lissotriton helveticus, assembly GCF_964261635.1. Lineage (NCBI taxonomy): Eukaryota > Metazoa > Chordata > Amphibia > Caudata > Salamandridae > Lissotriton > Lissotriton helveticus. The sequence goes on along the minus strand of NC_136057.1, from coordinate 2,071,682,659 downwards.
GCGCAGGGTATTGAAACAGGATGATGAGACGGCGTTGACTTGTTTGGTCATCGAGAGGGAGGAGTCCAGGATGAAACCCAGGTTTCGTGCGTGGTCCGTTGGCTTGGGGGTGGTGCCCAGGGCCGGGGGCCACCAGGAGTCATCCCAGGCGGAGGGGGATGATCCCAGGATGAGGACTTCCGTCTTGTCTGAGTTCAGTTTCAGGCGGCTGTTCTTCATCCACTCGGCAACGTCTTTCATTCCTTCGTGAAGGCTGGCTCTGGCGGTGGCGGGGTCGTTAGTAAGGGAGAGGATCAGCTGGGTGTCGTCGGCATTGGAAATGATGTTCAGGTTGTGTGTGCGTGCGATGGCAGCGAGGGGGCTCATGTAGACGTTGGAGAGGGTGGGGCTGAGCGAGGATCCTTGGGGTACGCCGCAGATGACTTCGGTGGCCTCGGATCTGAACGGGGGGAGGGGGAATCTCTGGGTTCTTCTGGCGAGGAACGAGATGATCCACTCCAGAGCCTTCTCTTGGATTCCGGTGTTGCTGAGGCGCTGTATTAGTGTGCGGTGGCATACTGTGTTGAATGCTGCGGAGAGGTCCAGAGGATGAGGGCAGCTGTTTCCTCGTTGTCAAGCAGGGATCTGATGTCGTCGGTGGCTGTGATGATGGCGTTCTCGGTGCTGTGGTTAGCTCGAAAACTGGACTGGGAGGGGTCGAGGGATCTGTTTGTCTCGAGGAAGGCGGCGAGCTGTATGTTGACGGTCTTCTCGATGACTTTGGCAGGAAAAGGGAGGAGCGAGATGGGGCGGAAATTCTTGAGGTCGGTGGGGTCCGCTGTTGGTTTCTTCAGGAGGGCGCTGAGCTCGGCGTGCTTCCAGCTCTCCGGGAAGGTCGCAGTGGTGAAAGAGATATTGATGATGTCCCGGAGTTGGGGTGCAATGATGGAGGTGGCCTTGTTGAAGACATGGTGGGGGCAGGGGGCGGTTGGGGAGCCGGAATGGATGGTGTTCATCGTGCGGGTGGTGTCTTCGGTGCTGACCGGGGTCCAGTTGCAGAGGGTGGTGGTGGGGGGCTTTGGTTCGGTGGTTGGGTGCGTGGTCTGTGCGCTGAAGCTGTTGTGTATGTCAGCGATCTTGTGGTGGAAGAACTAGGTGAGTGAGTCGCAGAGGTCTTGCGAGGGTGTGATGTCGTTGTTTCCGGCGCTGGGGTTGGAGAGCTCTTAGACGATGCTGAAGAGTTCCTTGCTGTTGTGGGTGTTGTTGTCCAGTCGTTCTTTGAATGTTGTCCTTTTGGTGGTGCGGATCAGCTGGTGGCGTTTTTGAGGGCCGTCATGTTTTCTGTAGTCTGGTCGTGGCGCCAAGCTTTCTCGAGGGTGCGGCAGTTTTTCTTGGAGGTTTTGAGTTTGTTGGTGAACCACAAGGCTTTCTTGCCGCCGGGTCTGCTGGCCGGGTTTTTCAGAGGTGCGAGGTTGTCGCGCAGTTGGTGAGCCACTGTGTGAAGTTGCGGGTTGCTTCGTTGGGGTCCGTTGTGTTGGCGGGAGGGTTCTGGCTGACGGAGGTGGTGAGCTGTTCGGCGGTGATCTTGCTCCAGCTCCTGCGGGGAACCTGTTGCGGGTGGTGGTGGGTCGTGGTTCTCCTGAAGTTGAAGTGGACGCAGCTGTGATCAGTCCAGTGAAGTCCGGTGGAGTGGCTGAAGGAGATGTGCTTGCTGGAAGAGAAGACAGGGTCAAGCGTGGGGCCGGTGTAGTGGGTGGGGGTGTTCACCAGTCGGAGGTTGGCGAGGTTGTCCAGCAGGGCGGCGGTGTTGCTGTCATTGTTGTTCTCCAGGTGGAAGTTGAGGTCCCCTAGGAGGATGTAGTCTGAGGAGGTGAGGGCGTGCGGGCTGATGAAGTCTGCGATGGCTTTGCTGAATTGTGTGCGTGGTCCCGGGGGTCTGTAGATGAGGGTGCCTCTGACGGTTGTCTTGGGGTCGGTGTGTATCTGGAAGTGAAGGTGCTCGGCGGTGGTGAGGGTGTCGTCAGAGTTGGTCGTGATGCGGATGGTGTTTCTGTGGGCGATGGCGATGCCCCCTCCGGTTTGGTTGGTACGGTCCCTCCGGGTGATCTTGTAGACTTCCGGGATGGCTATGGCGATGTCGGGGGCTGAGGAGGCGTTCATCCAGGTTTCTGTGAGGAAGGCGACGTCTGGTGATGTTGTGTTGAGGAGGTTCCACAGTTCGACAGCGTATTTGTGGGCGGAGCGGGTGTTGAGCAGGATGCACTTGAGGTGATTGTTGCAGGTGCCTGGCCTTTCGGGTGTGGTGCAGGACCGGAGGCAGGTGTAATTGCAGGCTTGGCAGGGGAAGGGTCCATAGGTGCGTTTCGGGGTGGCTCGGTAGCAGGCGGGGTTCCGGCCAGGATTGAGAGCATTGAGGGTGGCGGCGTCGTAAGTCCGTCGGGTGGGCTGGCATCTTCGGGGGCCAGGGGTCCTGGCGCTGGGCGCGGTCCAGGCGCGGACGGGCGCAGACGGGCTTGCCAGTGGCGCGCCCGCTGCACGCGTCCGCTTTGCGGTCGCTGCGTGGCCTGCATAAGTGTGCTGACGGGAGGGAGGAGCAACTGGGTGGCGGGAGCGGGGCGGCGAATGGGGATGCCAGGGGTTCCGGGGGGTGGGGCTGCAGGGAGCAGCGGTGGGAAAAGCGATCAGCAAGGCTGGCAGCGGGCACCAGGGAGGGCAGGCAGCAGCGGCATGGGGGCGACCTAACCTGTAGACAGGGTCAGAGGTCGCTCCCTGCACCGCACCGTTGCCTCCTTAAGTTTGCTGACGGGATGGAGCAGCAGCTGGGTGGCGGGAGCGTGTATGATCCCTCTTACACGTTCTACACATGCATAAAGATATTGCAGAGTTAGTCATGCTACTTAATTAGCAGTTAGCAGTTAGCAATTAGCAGTTAATAATTAGCAGTTAATAATCTGTTAATAGCATAGCATTCAGAAATATCTTCAGGCAGAAGTGGTATAAAGGCCTAGGACACCCTGCTCTCTAGGCAAACACCTTTATGTTGTCTTTTAATAGAGATAAAGGTGTGTAATCTGACATCAGAGATTAAACGAACAAGATATAATATTTATATATTAATAATAACAACAACAAATTAATTTACTGATGATTATTTCACAACTCTTAACCAAGTTTATCTCTTGCAGCAACATAACTCATCTTTTTCCACTGCTGCCTGCATGCCATAGTAATTTCTCTCATAGTATTTGCTATTATTTTCTGATGTTGGTGGGCAACATAGGGCATGAGGGAGAGGAAGAAAGACAGAAAATGAGAAAGAAGGAAGGAAAACATGAAAACAATGGCAAAGTCAAAGAGCATGGAGGAAGGTGAAGCTGTATGAGCTAGGTACAGTGACAGGAAGTGTACGATAGAGGTAGAAAGAGGCTTGAGATGGTATCATGATGAGGCAACCTAGATATTCTTCAGCAGTCTGCGTTAAAAAAATATGGGCGTCAAACCTGGGCATAGTCGAATGCAGCTCTATATTACTAACTCCGAAAGTCCCTATAGCTATATATTATTCGGCTTTACTAGCATCTTTAGTTGGATTGTGTCGGGTCTTTTCACAGATTTAATGGCGACCATTTTAGTACTACATACAAAGAAATGATCGTTGAACACTTAGGTTGCAAACATCCGTGGCATGATACCATTGCCAATGACGCATGACGATAATGCACTTAGAGGTAATCTAGATGTCTGTTTTTGTGGAGAGTTACATTTTCGATGGCAACTGCAAGCAAATGCACTGTAATTGTGTTCTTGGAATAGATAGCTGGGCTGCATTATTTAAAATGTGTAACTTCAACCATTCCGCCTAATGTATGTTACTTTTCTGACAGTGGACTCCTTTTTATGAAATTTAAATTTTTACTCAAAACTGAAAGCAATAATACTTGTATTGGATTTATGTGTGTGACGAGAAGGGAATGCTACTTCCACAATCTCTGATATTGATCGAACGTGTCAGACGGGCAACATATGAAAGATGCTCACTACATTTTACTACCCTAAACGGAAAGCCCTTAACAGTGGTTTTCATGAATTCAAAAAAGTTCTTCTATCAATATTTGTGGTTTTCATAAATTTAAAACGATTCTTACATCAATATTTGTTGTTATTGCTGTTCTTCAGTTCTTCACTTCCAGGCCTTTTCCCTGCCCTGTGCTAAGCCTTTTTTTGGCTATTTAGGGTAGTTTGCGCTTAGGCCCCATACATTTTTTGTCCACATGACGTATCCATTCGCAATTTGCTTCCATTTTTTCTAACATCCTGGGGATTCTAAAGGTACCCAGGGTTTGTGGATTCCCCCGTAGGGGACCTAGAAATTAACCCAAATACAGCTAAATTACTCTTTTGCTGCAGAAGAAAGCGTCAGTTTTTTTCCCTGCAAATGGCGTCAAGGAAGGGTTTGCATTGGTAAAATCACCATCTTCCTAGCTTTAAGTTTTGGCATTTTACTGGGACATAGCACATTTTTCTAATTTTTGTGTGTGTTCAACCTCCTTCCAGTTAGTGATAGAATTGGGCGTGAAACCCATGGTGGATTCCAGAAAGCTATACATTCCTGAAAAGTAGACAAAATTCTGAATTTATTAAGGGGTCGTATGTGTAGATCCTTTAAGGTCGCTTGGCAGGACTGGAGCTCTCAACCCAGGACCATCCGGAGCCCTGGCCCCATTCTGTGCTTCTGAACTCAGCCAAGCCTCTCCAGCCCCGTGGGACCACCCCCATGCCCTTTGCGAGGTGGCCACCCCTTGTTGTTAAATATGTTGTCCACCCTAAGCGTGGAAGGGTATACTCAGATGTGAGTCCCTTGCTCATTGCACCATCAGGATTCAAGCAAGCCGGGCCGACGAAGGCTGAAATGCCAGAAACCGGTCCCCGGAAGCTTGTTTCCTTCCCAGTGTAAGAATTGGCTTGGTAGTTTGGTTTGCCCTGTTCCCATCATGCACTGGGACAGTAACAGACTAATTTGCATATAGCCAGGTTCTGAACTGGGATGGTGCAGTGAGCTAAAAAACGGTGTTGGATCTAGCCCTGATCTCTTGACTGGGTGAGAGTATTCTGCTTAATTCAGAAACTCTGTCCATCACCACCCCTTGTTGTTAAATATTTTGTCCACCCTAAGCGTGGAAGGGTATACTCAGATGTGAGTCCCTTGCTCATTGCACCATCAGGATTCAAGCAAGCCGGGCCGACGAAGGCTGAAATGCCAGAAACCCGTCCCCGGAAGCTTGTTTCCTTCCCAGTGTAAGAATTGGCTTGGTAGTTTGGTTTGCCCTGTTCCCATCATGCACTGGGACAGTAACAGACTAATTTGCATATAGCCAGGTTCTGAACTGGGATGGTGCAGTGAGCTAAAAAACGGTGTCGGATCTAGCCCTGATCTCTTGACTGGGTGAGAGTATTCTGCTTAATTCAGAAACTCTGTCCATCACCACCCCTTGTTGTTAAATAGGCTGGAAAAGGGAGCCCCCGACCAGGGGCTCATGGCCCAGCAGGGGTCACGGGCCGCAGTAAAATTCTCTGAAACCAACTACGCATGGGCAGCATCTCCTTTATGACACCGCGGACCGGAGAAGAGAAACTAGGGCCCTGGTGGGCTCTCTGAAGCAGGCCTGCTGGCTCACAGACCCTGTGGGACCCTGTCCTGTGGCTCAAAAGCCCTCACTGGCCAGGTGTTTCCAACCAAGTAGCCCACAGTCGCCAAATTGGCCCAACTATGCCCGATCGATGAGAGTCCAGTCTGGACCTACACCAGGCAGCCCCTGTCTAAGACCGCAGAGCCCATTTTACCCCTGCTGCACGCTTGGTGGCATAGAGGGCCAGCTCATGAAGCTCAGCCCCTGACGGAGGACTGACCGAGGGCACAACCATGGACTTCCCTCTCTGCTGGAAAAGGGGGGAGGGTTTCCTGGGCCTCTCCTTTGCCAGGCCCTGCTCATTCTTAGCAGAACGTTAAGCCTTGCACAGGGGGTGCTGACGGTACCTCTAGGGTTACACGGGACATCAACAGTTGCTGATATCCAAGATTGGGCCAAGGTGTCTGCTGATGACTTCTCAGAGCTCTTCTGGGCTCGTGTTCCAGTTCAGCAGCATGGGTGGAGGGGGCTGGGCCTTCATGCCCTAAACCCAATACAAGAGCAAGAAAGTCTTTACCAGGCCTGCAGGCACCCCGCCCTGGGTACTGTCACTTACATACCGTGGGCTCAGGGTGCTGCCTTGCGTGGGTGCCTTCCACCTGCATGGAGCCCGGGGAGCTAAGGAGGTTTAAGCCCAGGCCAAACCCTCTCGTCGCGGGCCTGACTGGGGTGCCCATTTTCCTCTTCCCATTTACAGAACCCTGGGGGGAGGACCACAGTTGGAGTTTTCCCGGCCAGTTGGCTGGCCGGCCATCTTGTTGAAGAAGATTGCGACCAGATAGCAAAAAACAAGCTAGGGACCAGATCTCCCAAGACAACCAGACGCAGGACCCAGTCACACGGCAATCCATCTATAACAGGTGTAGCTATGCACTCTGAGGCCAGTGCTCTGGAGGCTCCTTCTGGGCTGCTTGCATCCCAGTGACTTGTACAGGGGGTCCGGCCATCTAGTCACCTTGCAAGAGAACCATCCCCTATCCCAGCACCCAGTGGCAGAGGGACAGGAGGAAGAGGCCCCTTGTGCCAGTCAGCATGTGGTGAAGATAGCATACCACATGACCACATTTCCCCCTCTACCTCCATCTCGCTGGCCTGGTGGTAGAGGGACCCACCCCCATGTGGTGGAGGGTCCAGCAGGCACCCACAGACAGAGACAAAAGCATGGCTCAAATTACGAATCAGGTAATCTATTAATTATTTAGCACCGAATGAAGGCAGACTCAATGGAAAGGCTCATTGGACAGGTCTGGGAGGCAGTCGTCGACCTGGACCCCTGGGTACCCCTAGCAGGCTGGCCCTGGTAGCACCTGGCTTAGAACCGCTAGACCACTAGAGGTTCTGGAATACACTGTTCCTAATAATCCAGATGAAGGGTATGACCTTACTTGTATTCCATGTGCATCGAGGGACAGAGGGAACAACCAACACAAATGCTCTAACACTTTCTGGGCTTAGAGAAGCAACTGAGCCCTCATCAGGAATTCAAGGACAGCTGAGATGTCCACTTCATGTCTCTGCCTGTTCTCAAAGAAGTCAGGCTCAGAGGAAAGGCTCATCAGGCAGGGCTGGGATGCTGCAGCAGACCCTGGCCACTGGAGGACATGATGGGCGGGCCCTGGCCCTGGATTCACCCAGCTCAGAATCAAAGGACCACAAGGGGGTCCAAGGTACTCTCTCCCTAGTAATCCAGAGACAAAAAACCTTTCTTGTCATTCGTGCGCACTGAGTGACAAAGAGGCCCGAAGGTGTGAACGCATCTGGCCTCCTGGAGCCCTGACTGGGATTGAGGAAGCAAATGAGCCCCCATCGGGACATCCAGGGCAGCCCAGCCATCTGGTAGCACCATTGGAGAGCTTTGCGCACCAACAGATGGCCATGGGGCTCAACGCAATCAGATGGCCCGGTTCGAAGGATGGCCATCAGGTCGTGCTATGTCTCAACAAAAAGGCATCTGCTTGTTCCTGGAGGAGACTGGAACTCTGCAGCCCGGGGGCTCAAAACCCCTACCTGGGCTTAAGGTACGGGGCTTCGAGGGGGCCCCTGACTTAGCGCTGACTTGTGGTTCACAGGCACCTTAACATGTAGGTGAAAGGGATAACGTTGCCCCGGGCCCAATAGACCCCCATCCCAGGCCCTTGGCAGTGTTGCAGGCTGGAGGACGGGGCCCAGGGCGGGAACGCCTTTCCTGGGGCCCAGTTAGAGTTCCTGGACACATACAAGCAAGGGTAGGCTCCCTGGGGGCCTTCCTTGGTAGGGTGGCAGGCGGGAGGTCAGAGCTCTGGGTTGGGGCATCCATCATGGGGCCCAGCATGGCTTGGGGGCCTGGTCGGAGCTCTTGGACAAGGCTAGCTGGGGAGGCCTTCCTGGGCCAGCGGGAACCCGTCCCGGGGGCATGGCCATGTCAGAGCCCAGAATGGGTGGTGCCACCTCTTGGCCCACTGGAGCCCCGGTCATAGTTTCTAAACCTTGCCAAGCAAGGGAAGCCTCCCCGGGCCGATCAACCCTGTACTGGGTTTTTGGCAGAGCAGCAGGCCAGAAAACAGAGCCCAGGGCAGGGGTGTCCGCCCTGGGGCCTGGCAGGCACCCAGGACCCAGTCTGAGCTCCTGCACTGGGTCATGCTGAGGGGGACTCCCTTGGCCTGCGTGAGCCCCTCCCAGGGCCTTGGCCATGAGCCAGGAGCCCAGGCTAGAGGGCCCACAGCCCGAAGCCTGCCTGGCCCCTAGTCAGAGCTTGTGAACCAGGCCAAGCAGGGGAAGGATCCCTGGGCCTGATGGACCCACGCCGGGTCATTTAAAGGGTGCAAGGCTGGAGGATGGAGCCCAGGGTGGGAGGGCCCACGCCCCAGGGCCTGGTTAGAGGTCTAAGACCCAGGCAAGCAGTGGAGGCCTTCACTGGCCTGCAGGAGCTCGTGCCAGGGGCTTGGCCATGCAGTTGGCCAGAAGACAGGTCCAAAGTGGGGGCTATCCGCCCTGATTCCTTCTGGGACCTTGGTTGGAACTTTTGAACCAGGCCAAGCAGGGGAAGCCTCCCCTGGCCCGATGGACCCCCATCCCAATGCAACAGGTGAAGGACAGTGCCCAGGGCAGGAGTGTTCGCCCTAGGGCCTGGCGGGACCCAGGGCCCGGTCAGAGCTATTGGGACCTGGCTGAGCAGAGGAGGCCATTTCAGGCATGCAGGAGTCCTTCCAGTGGTTTGGCCATGCGATGAGCCAGAAGGCAGAGCCCAGGATGGGGGACACACAAAAGGGAAGCCTCCCTGGGCCCGATGGACCTCTTTCACAGGCACTTGGGAAGGTGGCAGACTGGAGGACAGAGACCAGGGCAGAGGTATTTGCCCTGGGACCTGGCTGGGTCTGGTGAGAGCTCCTGGCCCTGACCACGTCGGGGAGACCTCCCTGGGACCACATTGTAGGCCAGAAATTCAGAGCCCTGGATGAGGGTCTCCCACCCCGGAGCCTGCTGTGGCCCCACTCAGAGCTTCAAAATCAAGCCAAGCAGGGGAAGCCCCCTGGTTCTGATGGACACCCATCCCAGGCACTAGGCAGTGGGGCAGGTCAGAGGATGGAGCCCAGGTTAGGAGCACCTGCCCCGGAGCTTGGTGGGCCTCGGTTGGAATTCCTGGACTGGAGCACACAGGGGAGTCCTTGATGGGCCTGTGGGATGTCGTCCCAGGCTCTCAACCACGCGACAGGCCTGAGAACAGCAATCAGGATGAAGGGCCCCAACCCTAGAGCCCACCAGGGCCGGGTCCTGGGCCATCTGGTTGCTGTCTGAGAACCACCAGACCACAAGTGGGTTCTGGGTACCCTGTCCTTAGTAATCTGCAGGAAGACTAACCTCCTTTCTTCTAATCTCTGAGCACCAAGTAACAGAGGGGACCAAAGGCACACATGCAGCCGGGCTTATGGAGCCCTTTCTGGGGTCAAGGAAGAAAATGATCTCTGAATGGGTTTTCCAGGGCAGCCCAGCCCTCTGGTCCCCCCCAGTGGAAAGCATGGTGTGCGATCAAATGGCCAGACTCAGGGGACCCTGCAGCCTGGATGCTCGAAGCCCTAGCTGGGCCTCTCGCAAGGGGCTGCGAGGAGGGCCCTGACAGAGCTCTGACCCGGGTCCTGCATGCATATTAACATGCAGGCAAAGTGGGGGAGGCTTCCCCGGGCCTGATGGAACCCAGTCCTGGGCCCTTGGTTGTGCAGCAGGCTGGAGGATGGAGCCCAGGGTACCTTGGGCCCGGTCGGAGCTCCTGGACCCAGCCTCACAGGTGAAGGCTCTCCGTGCCCAGAAAAATTATAATCACACTTGTTCAACCATTTTTGTTTCAATTTGTTAAGACAGACTTAAGACAAAATCCTAACTTAAGTCTGTCTTAAGACTGTCTTAAGTCTGTCTTAAGTCTGTATTAAGTCTGTCTTAAGTTTGTCGTAAGAAAACTTAAGACAAAATCCTAACTTCTGTGACTACCAAAAGTAGTAATTTTAGGATTTTGTCTTAAGTTAGTTCTGTGAATCGGGCCCCTAGATTTTGGACCCTAGCCAGCACCCAGGGAAACCTAGCCAAACTAGGCCTATCCAGGGTGGGTTGACTTGTGTGGCTCTCGCCATGTTTTATTACAAAGAATGCCTTGCAAACCTCTAACTTTGACTATAAAAAATTCATTTTCCTAACATTTCTGTGATGGAAAGTTGTGGAGTCTACAGGGAGCCACTAAATTCTTTCCAACGAGCATTTCCGCAGGTCTCCCGACACAAATGGCAAGGGAAGCACTTCCCCTGCTCCTGAGGCTGAAAAATGTAAAAGGAAAATGAAATCCCACTGATGGACACAGAAAGGGCTAGATACACTCTACACCTCTATGTCTCATGCTCTATCCCTCTAGCTCAATTTCTTCTCTCCCTCATGCACGCACACACACCAACATGCTCGCTCTCAATTCATTTCTTCATTGTTTCATTCATGGTCATTGATTCCCCAAAATCCCAGCGGTAGCAAACGTGACATCACATGACCACATTTTGACCTAATGACTAAACAGGAAGTAACACCATATAATCGTTGACACCAAATCCTCCCAGAAAGGAATGTTGCATGATCGTAATCCTGATGGCACCACACTAACACTGCTGAAGTTAACAGGCTCTTGCTCTTAAGTGCACAGTTATATAATAACACAGTACATACTAAGATAGATAAATGTACTTTTTTATACCACCATTTTAAATAGGGTGGTGACATGGTAGTGGCATTCCAAATTTCTCTTTTTTATTGTGTGAAAAATAAGGTGTTTGTTGGAAGAGTAGAATACAGTACTACAATAAACACAGCAAAAACAAGATGATAGACGGAGCACTGAAACATTTCAGACACTCATCCCCAGTCACAGAACTGTGTGAATCCATCATCATTATATAGCTCACTTTGCCACCCCAGTTCAAGCCCAGCCATATGCAAATCAGTCTTGACCCTGTATCTCATGGGAACAGTCCACCCCAAAACTGGCAAGCCAAGTCTTCCATGGACCAGGCACAAACATCCTGGGACCGGTTTCGAGACATTCACCCCAATCACAGATCTGGGTTGAATGCATAAATATATCTACAATAAACACAATGATAAAAAATAGGCAACATCTTGGCTAAAAAGTTAACTTTTATTTTATTGTTTAACCATATTTAGAAGATCATCCATTGTACTGTTGCAGTTTTTTACAGAACAACGAGCTTAATGGCTCTGGTCACTTTGGAGATACAGAATGTACACAGCGCACATTCACATTTTCCTGGCTGCTCTTGGCATTGCCTTTGCCACTATTGAGGACAGGGTTGCAAAGGCAGTGCCAGGGTATTGCCAGGGGCAAACCGGGAATGTCATTCATGTTTTCATTGCTTCCTTCTTTCCTTCAATGGGAGCTGACATTCGAGAGCGTTTCTTTGAGTCTGATGTCCAGCTATGGAGATACATTATGTCATACCTCAGGTGTCACTTCAGACCCTTTGGTCCTAACGTGCAAATATTCACCCTATTTCATAGGGGTCCCATTGTACTATTGTCACTAAATGGCCTAAAATAGTTTTATGTTCGACTTTACACGTCACCCATCTAGAGTGCTGTGAGGGATTTTTCTGTAAAGAACATTTTGGAAAAGAAAAACATAAACATGGGGTGTAACAACTGTATAAATTGTTTTGCCATGCAGCTTGGGATAAATTAAATTTAAATCAGTGGAGTCAAAATATCACACCTGGGGCCTGGTTACATGTGTCCCGGTGTAGGATGTAATTTTATTGCAGCTGATAAAATGTGTCACTTAGGTTTTTGGAATATATTGAGTGCAAAAAGTATTGTTCCTATTTCTAAAAATGAGGCATAACATACAGAATTTTTGGGGTTTACTGCATGTCCCACTATTTAAGATTACATAAAAGGTAAACTAAAAAGTACTGGGACCTGGGTATTCAATGTTACCGGGAAAGTGGTCCCATTATGTATATTTCAATGAACACAAACAATATTTTATACTTAATCTAAAGTGTAAACAATTACACAATTGAAAATAAGATGTTATTTAATCACATCCTCATCAAGGCATATGTATGACAAAGCGTTATTACAGAATATACAATGTACCCAGTAGGAAGGGGGAAGTGGGGTTGGTGAGTGGTTTATGTGAGGATTGGGGTTTTGTGGAAGGTATTAAAGATCCAGTGAGGTCACAGAATACATTTGTTGACACCACAAAAGCATGTTTACTAAGCCTCACCTAGGCCATACATTGAAACACAGTAATCATAATCTGTTGTGTATGGACAGGTAAAGATGTAAGAGTACAAAGTGCATATTTACACACCGTTTGCAAGTTTTCAAAACACATAAATAAAAGGCGTTTTCATTTAAAATGCCAATAGCTCAAACTCTTGCAAATGCGAGACCTATTGCATTGCAAATGCTTATTTAACCAGCACTCAGATGAAGTGTCTCTTCAACCAGGATTTAAGTGTATTCTACTGTTACATCAATTAAATAAGACATTTTTTGTCTGCACTTCTACATAGCTCACGGCAGCATCTTGAATTAAATCATCTCCCAGGGACTTGATTTTAAGAATATTTTTCTAATTTACAGTTCAGTGTTTAAGAGTCTACGAATGGTGCGCTCCATGCAATTTCACATTTTTAAAAACCCAAAGAATTAGGTCATAGTTTTGTCCTACACACTGCTCCTCCATTTATCAAAATCTGTAAGAACGATGATCATTTTACTCACCAGTGATGGACTTGCACTGGCTGCCTTCTATGTCCACATTCTCTTAAAACCTGCTTGTTGAACCCAGTACCAACTTGCACAACAGCCTATTTGCCCGAAAAACTAAGAACCTCAAGAGGCCAGTACACTATAAGAAGCTTAGACATTGTCAGAGTCAAACTCAAGATATTCAAGAAAGAAAAAAGGGTAGTAATCATTTTTGATTTATGCACGCCAAATCTGGAACAATTCCTTCCTCATATCAGGCTTTTAATAAAATCATTGGCTTCAGAAAGGACCTAAAGGCTCATGACATCAACGATGCAGTTTGTCAGTTATCAGAAAAGACTATCAGCTCATCTACCCTATATCCCCCTACATCATAGACATGCTCTCCCTCCTTCTCGTTGTACTCAATCCAGAATAATTCCACACAGCCGCTCATACCACCTACATTTTTTCTTCCACTTCTAACACCCTCTGTTGCTTCTTATGTACTCTTGCCGTTTCTAAGCATCAAAAGGCACATTTTTACCTATAGAAAGTCAGTTAGATTTATGTTAAACAGCCAATATTTGCCTCCGATATTGATATTAAAACAAATGTGGGACAACAGTACTGTTCAATGATTGGAAACACATCACGTGACCATCAATGTGTCCTAGCTGATGAGGAATATGGACATTAAGGATGTATCTAGAGAAAACTCTAAAAAAGTTAAATAAATGTTTAGTAGCACAGCATTTTGTACCTTTTCTTCGCCAGCAGTCTTTGTCGTTAACACTGTAACCTACTAAAGTAAATACTACAGCTGAATAAAAATGTTCTTTTATCATACAATGACAATTACGTTGTCTGTCCAGTTCTAATTGACAGCTTAAGCGCAAAAGTTGCATTATTTATGTTTTTCTGATTCAAAATGCAGGCAAGGTGGACTCAGACAATCAAACTGCGGAGTTTATTCAAAGAAGGACCAACTCAAATTTGAAACAAACATATGAGCACAAACTCAACCATGATTCATTACTTTCTTCGATTGCTAACAAGCAGATCATGCATTTTATTTGGACGATTTAAAAAAGTTAGCCAAAAAAGTATTTCACAACCTACTTACGCAAATCCGGACATGGATCAAGATGTCGTGCATGCAAATATTGTCGTAATTCAAGACATTTTAAAATAGTTTTTGTCCTCTTTGCACTTTCAGTTGTTAAGAATGACACATGTACCTATACCAAGATGGCTAATCTGTACGGGTGTCTTTTTCCTTGCATATTTTTTCTCTTAATTTGCAGGGCTAAATTTGAAATAGGTTTTAAGGTATATTTCACAGTAGTTTTTAGAAACTCAGAGGCATCGAGTACACTCGGGGGTAATAGATGAGAACATGTTTTTTCTAAAAGCAACATATTTGTTCTGCACAATGCAAAATTAAGGCTGAAGCCACTTAGTGCAAAACATGCACAGCCCAATTGTGCAAATGCATTTGCAAATGTTAACCAGTGTAACAAGTAGAAAAACGAAATGAATTAAACCGTGACATGAAGAAATGGTTCACAATCTCTCTTTCCTTCTTTCATTTAGTTGCTTCCCTGTGAAATGGATCCAAAAAAAGAGAACAAGCCCCGAGTGGTGCGCGTGTGACACAGCGAGAAATGTGGCTTCAATTATCGCGCCCGTGTCTGGGCCCGATAATTGAAACCACATGACGGCGGTGTGGGTAACCAACACCAATAGGCTATGGGCGGAGCAATGAACCCCGCCTTTGGCCTATTGCATGCTGTCTCTGTTAAAAAGACGTACGCAAAGGCCAATAGCATGGGCCAAAAGGAAAAGTACACGCACAAACGTGTGTGATTCCTAGGTTTGTTTTGAAACCCCCTACAAGAAGTCTCTCACGGCGCGGTCAGTGCTGCGCACTGCATCGTTAGGCGCGAGACCTAAAAACAAGGTATAAGAGGTTCATGCTTCATACTTGTGACTATCAATTTATACATAGATGCTAGCGACTGTGGTACTGAGCCAAATAGCTTTATCCCTGATTATCACCAGTTTGAGCAAAATCTTTTTTGTAGAAAGAAAAAGTCTCCCAGAACATTTGTTGGAAGGTAACAGTTACAAATTACAATTACAGCTCATTATTTGGGGTTGTATTTTTCTGTCAAGTAAGATGTTGTTTCGAGAATGTAAACACAAATTCAAGTGCTCACCAAAGGAAACTTCAGCAGGAATGCAAAAAACGATTTGTAGAAGCAGCTGACATTTTTTATGAGTAGGGAGCTTCTACAGCATTGTACTGATCATGGAGTGCTCTCAAATCGAAAGTCATTATACAGAAATTAACAAATTGTATTACTTTTCAAGTAATAATAATATGTACAGTACAAATATAGGTATAAAACATTCATCAAACAATGCATACATATTCATAAAAGTGTTATTAATTTTAACAACAGACAGCTAAAACATCTGCTTTGATGTCCCTGCACATTAGCGGACTGCATCCATTTCTAACAGAACAGACTCTTAAGAAGAGGTTCTGGATTTGTGATATAAAAGTGCAGGGCCCTATAAACAAACTGCCTTTTGTAGTACATAAAATACAATTCACAAACCTGAGAGTGTAAATCTCCACCTTCACTTGTCCTATGCTATCTATGGGGAGATCTCCATACATGTACGCTTATTACAATGGGCCTCATTATGATGTCAGTTGAAATTGCCTCCGACCGACATCTCTGCAGTTGAGAAACTGACAGACCTCCTGCTGGCGGTTCATAAACTGCAATTATGATTAGACTGCACACGATGCGGTGGCAAACTCCCATTTCTCTCTCGGAGCTTGTGCGGCAGGTAGCTGGTGGTGAAGTACTGGTGTCCCTGTGACTTCAGACAGGAGGCAAGCTCAGCTTCAAGCTCTAGGAGATCTTCCTCAAGATGATAAAGTACACAAAGTTCATTTTTCCCTTTTTTTGGAATTGAGTAACCACTGCAGGCCTACCCCAGACAGCAACCGGTACGGGGCAGTCTCCTCCTTTAGCTTCCTCGGTTTCTCTCCTTGACAAAGGTCTGTCTTGATTCTTAGAAGTGATCTAAAGTTCTGGGGTCTGGGCCCCAATATTTATACTGCAAAATCCTTTGTCCTCTGAAGGCAGAGGGTGTCTGTGCCCAGCCAAAACCAGTTCTGTCCTCCTGGGTGCAGCTTCCTGCAGGAGGCGGAGACAGCATTGTTTGAGAGCACACCTGGCCCAGGTAGCTGAAAGGAAATCTCCTCCCCCTACTCTCTATTCTATGAGGGCTCAGGTCAGTGAAAAGAAATCTCCGCCCCCAACTCTCTATTCTATGCAGGTCCTATTCAACCCAGCCCTGACCCATCCGACAACTGGAGCCAAGGTCCTCTCCAGCCCCCAGTCACTTACAAACCAGACATGGAATACACAAACCCAGCAGAGACAACTGGGTGGTTAGGCAAGAAAATACCTACTTTTTAAAAGTGGTATTTTCAAACACAGACACAATCACCCTCACTAAGAGATGTATTTTAACATTCTGAGTCCTGGCATACTAAATCTGAATTTCTACCTTGTTCCCTGGGTCAGTTAGGATTATAAGTAGTTATAATCAAACTGCCCATTCTGGCCTATGGGAACAGGTAGCCTTGCAATAGTGAAAAACAACATTGGCTGTAAATTCACTATTAGGACATGCCACACACATCAGGACATGTCCTACCTTTTACATACATGCACCCTGCCCATGGGGGTAACTTGGGCCTACCTTAAAGGTGACTAATATGTAGAAAAGAGAAGGTTTGGGACTGGAAAGTGTGTTCACTTGCCAAGTCGACATGGCAGTCCCAGACTGCACACAGGCTGTACAATGGCCGGCCTGGGCCACATTTTACAAGCTGCTCCTGTGGGTGGCACAGCCAGTGCTGCAAGCCCACCAGCAGCATTTGATTTAGAGGTCCAGGGCACACATGGTGCACTTTACTAGGGTTTGACAATTAAATCAAATAGCCAATCCTGGAGTCACTAATCCATCACAACAATTTACACAGGGAGCATATGCACTTTAGCACTGATTAGCAGTGGTAAAGTGCCCAGAGTCATAAAACCACCAAAACAGGTCAGACAAAATACAGGAGGAAGGCAAAAAGTTCAAGGATGATCCTGCAAAAAGAAAAGGACCAACTCCAACAGGTGTTTTAAATGTATTTGACCATGTATTCTTCACAGTCAGGATTGGCAATAGGAATAATCTTATCATCAGAGCAAGCTAATTACTTATTAAAAATGTAAATCTAGAAATCAACAGTGAAAAGTTGGAGGGGTAATGTCTGCAGAGCTAAGAAGTTGCATTGAATTTCACATGCACTTTTGTGTACCTTCTAATTTTTTTGATTGAGAGGGAACATATATCATTTGACTTAAATTATCAGGTTAGTCTGCAGGTAGTGGACTCTGTAGAAAAATAGGCAAATCCCAAACCATGCAGAATTTCTTTAACAAATGCAAAATGGCATAATTCCAGCTGCTGTGCATATAACTTCCAAAGATCACATTGCATTGTTGTAAGTCCTAACCTGTTCTCTCTAAAATGTATGATATAATATTTCCTTTCAACATTTACCATGCACCAAATCAGTACAAATCTGAGAAAACCTATGGTGCCAGTGAATAGAGGTTCAGGTTAAAGTGAAGGGAGTCCAGATTTCTTTCCAGCTAATTGTTCCGTAACCCTACCACTGAACTCACTATCATTTTGATAATTTAAGATCCCCTTTACAGAAGGAAAGTTGTAACTAGATATACGAGTTTCCATCCTACTTTTCATTAATATATATTCAGTAGTGTAACACTATTACCATGCTACATGTATAGTTAGCTAAATTCTTTGAAAGTATTTTGTAAGGTCAGACAGGCCACACCACCCTCAGACCCCAGTAGTGTTACCATGTCTTTTGAGTGTTTTAACTTGTTTACCCTACAAATGAACGGCATATGTTCTTCTATAATCAATCGAACTGCCCCCCTTGCAAAAAGACAGTGAGAAGGTGGATATCTTTGATTTGACCCATGTCTCAATATTGTCAACTTTTTGAGTTAGCCATTACTCACACAGTTATCATATCAGGAACCTCGTTTGGAAGTAAGTGCCTTATAATATTTGGATGTGTAGTAAATTATTAGAGGTGGGCAGCAATTCTGCTCCGCCGGCAGAGTTTGCAGAGTTTTGCTACTCTGTGCTCCACTTGGTGTGCGGCAAAAACTGCGTAATCTGCTGCGTACTGGAATTTAACGCCCAGCTTGTTCCTTAATGTTTGGGAAAACAGGATAATTAGAGCCATTTTCCCAATTCAATGAAGGCCCTGGAGCGCTCAGCCTGCCCAGGTCCAAACACCATAGCCTCTTGTTCTCCTTGAAGCTGCAATGGATCTGAGCTGCAGCTCCACTATTAACAGGCCCAGGCGTAGGGAGCTGTGGTCCACGGAGGGGGCAACACTAATGGCAGCTGCCATGACTAAGCAGAACTACTGGTGAGTGCCCCGGAGAGTGGAAGTTGTGGGCTAAACACTCCCAAAGGCCAATCGGGCATGGGGCACAGTGGCCAACTTGCATATGGAGGAAGATGTCAGGGGCCAGATCGGTAGTGCTGTGAAGGGGTGGGAAGAGTGTTATAAATTACACTGATCTAATGATGCTCCTTTTATTTGGAGCTTGTTTTACCTGTAAAATAAAATAAGAAAAGATTGCATGACTAAATAATTAGTAGGCTTCTTTAGTAATAATTGGTGGCACAGTCACGTATGGGGGTGTTTAAATTGAAAACAAACTACAGTGATGGTGGCTATGCCTCCTGCCTCTGAAGCAGTACAGAGGTGATAGTGCCATTGTGGTCACGCGATGCACTCGAACATTATGGTATGTTCACAATGTCACCTTTGTTTTTGACCGCATGCACCTCTCTTTGAGTATGGATGGCACTTCTATCAAATTTTAACAATCGTGAAACTGCAAACAGAAGGGTAGATATGAACTTAAGATCTGCATGAACACAACTTTGAGGTGCTGAAGTTCTGCTGTATTCCGTTTGAGAGAACATAAACAAAGATTGCGCTGTAAAGTGAAGTCATCAAGCTAGATAGCTTCATATGGCCTAGCAACCTTTGACAGTAACTTATTTTTAAATGTTGCTCAGCAGCACCTGGTCGATATTTTTCATAGTTGCCTTGTCTCCGTGCGTCTCTATGTTCTCTCGCTTGTCTATAGGCAGGTCCACTGAATTCTGCGGCTGTGGCAATGTTTACAAATTTGCGGCAATTAACACCTAATACATCATCTGCTGCATAATCTGCAATTTTAACCCCTCAAAAATATGTTGTAGCTAATACGGTTCAAAGGTTACTAAAAACACAGCGACACATGTTGGGATGCAGAAGAAGGTTCTTTCTAAATGTTCACTGATTACCTTTCTGTAGCTTATTGCTGTGTTTGGGTATTACACTGATACAAATAAGTTGTAACTAATGCCCAGACAGTCTTAACAAGTCCAAAAATGACACAAATAATACATACCAAAATGAACCACATAATACTGCATAATTTTCCTTTTCTTGCCACATAATTTTCTCAGTCCGTCCTGCTGCATAATTTGGCCCTCACCTGCCGCATAATTTCAGTGACCCTGTCAATAGGGAATTTGAGGCCTTGGAAAAGATTGAGCTGCTAATTTTCATTTGAAAATCAAGAAATCAATCTGCAAAATGGGTTTGGGGCCAGAAAATAAAGCACTACGCGCTCTATGGTAAATGAATCAGTGAAACATGTGACAACAACATTTAGCGCTACAATAGCCGATAAGGAAACACAAACTATTAGGCAGCCTAATTCGAAGCAAGTGAGCACTACAGCGTCACCTTATTTGAAGAATTGCTTGTCTTCTACTAAGTGGTGTTTTTGGCTTTCTGGTTGCTTCTGTACTATTTTGGGGCTACAAAAAGAGAAGGACCAGAAGACAGCCAGTCAATAGGTTTGAGGTGTGGTTGACTATAGAGACCAACTGTGATTTTGGAGTGTGTCTGTCTGGTCTTTCAGGGAGCCCGCCAGGGGTTTTACAACTCATTTTCGTTAGTGAAGCCTTGGCATTGAATGTAGAAACTCATAACATGTATATTACACTAACACGCTTCCGTCAGACTGCTATGAAATTAATTGTGAGTCGAGTGAGTGGAATGAAACTCCGTGGAATCTCTCTGACTTTTTTATGAAAATCTGTGTAATTCTACAGAGCACAACTCCGTGTGCCCCACCCACCCCGGCGGGTTGAGAAAGCTCACGCGCTGCTATTCCTCGCCACTATAAAAGGGGTTGAAAGAAAATCAGCTCTATGTTGCAACTCATTCAGAATGTCTTCTATTTTCTGAGAACTAAGAACTCTTCTGACCAGCCGTGGTCGCTGCAGGTAAGAGCGGTGGGGCCAGTTGGGGCCAGGTGATTTATTTTCCCTTGTGGTTGTCTCTAGAAATCCCCCCTCATCTGGCCCCATGCCCACTGCTCTTACCCGCAGCGGCAGCAGCTGCTTCTGACACTCCTGAAGTGCTCTCAGTGCTTAATTTGTAAAATATGAAGTCCAGGTGCTCAAACGTTTGTCAGAGGCCACACCCATTTCCCCCAGCTCCACCCACTTCCTTCACTAGCTCCACCCACTTCCTCTATTGGCTCTACCCACACCCTCAACTGGCACGCAAGCCATAAACTGTGAAAATGTCACACATGTCCGCAGATTTTTGTTGGGTTAGGGAGCACTCCGTTCTCCTGTTTTGCCTGTTGTACACAATGGTGCTGCGGTTATTGGGTTTGTCAGTCCCTTATGAATGTAGCCTGTTTATGTTGGGTGGTAGGCCCAACCAACCGTGCACTGTTCACTTGGTGCTACGCACCTTAACTTATTTCATTTTTTCAACAAATAATAAACCTTATTTAGTCTCTCTTTTTTCTTTTTATTTATCTTTATCATATGTGTCAATAACCACCTTATTGTTATTTCTGCTGTTATTCACATTCCATGTGTTTTTCAAAAATGACAGTCAAAATAACATTAACATTGATATTCATGTAATGATTTACAGTGCCTTTAGATATACAATATGTAAAAAAGGCCCAATGCATTTCGGCACTACCAATGTGCCTTCATCAGGGGCGAACCTGAAAAAAATAAATAAAATAATGACGATGTGATTGCGATTATTGGGTGCCCATGTATATGTTCAGATATATACTGTGATTATTCTCATACCTTGATGCGTTGTGCTCAATGTTCTAACCTGTGTAAGCAAAATATAATATATATTGAACTCTCCATATATATTTGTTCCCAACTATTGATACCTACTATCAAAAAACCAATCCAAATAAGAATATAATCAATCCGCTTACCGCTAATATTGTAGCTTCAAACAAAACTCCCTAAGTAATAAACGAGAAACATAATGAATGTTCTGCCTGCTTTTACTCGTTTAATTATTCGCATTTCAAATTCGTTTTGGAAATGTGCATACCTGATTATCCAGCACTATTTCTTTCTGAAAAATAAACAAACCGCAAATCCAACATTAAACACTCTGACCTCATGAACCGCTGAACAAGAGTTGCCTTCTTTAGAAAAACGCTCCCGCATACCTGTTTACTCCAACTGTCACGCTGTTCTCTCTGCAAAGTTCACAAAGACAAAACCACTTTCATTATCTCATGTAACTGCCACTTGTCCTATCAACAATATGTTTGATGCTACCATCCAAGCTTACCTAGATTGCTACTCTTCCTCTCCGAATTGCAACCTGCTTAAACTCCCGTTACGATTACAACCATTACCGCCGATGCCTCTATAACAAACAAAGCTCCCGTGATTCAGCTTAAGATCACTACGACTGAAAACGGACTGCTGTACTCTATACCGCGATTTTGCATGCGCCATCTTGGAACGGTATCCGCCTTCTCGATCTTCATCCTCATCAATGAAAACAAACGCTAAACGCGTGTTTAACACTATTCTTCAATGTTTAGTGTGATGTAGAAATAATTAGTGAATGCCCCGTTATAGTGTGATGTTCATGCTTTTCGGAAATAGCAAAAAGTAAAAAGAATTTTGATTAATCATATAAAATTGTTACAGCGTGATCTGAGTGTTATTTTGAATATAATACAACATCATATATATTTTCTCAGTTAACAATTGCTAAATAATCACGATATTGTGCTGCTGATAAAAAACCATTTTTATGCTGTAGCTCACCATGTAATTAGTTATTAACTACCCTTTTGAATCCAATGTTCTTAATGTGTGGGACTAAATAGTTATTTCTACTCCACACAAAGGAATGAGCAAATGTATGAACTGTACAAACTGTAATAATGTAATAACAGGTAACACCATCACTCATCCTACCACAGGAAAAGTTATAAACTTGAGACACAACAGTGACTGCAACACAACAAATGTAGTATATGGCATAAAATGCCCATGCGGGAAACTGTATATAGGCAAGACGGAACGCAAGATCAAGGTTCGTATTACAGAACATAAGAGCAGGATTCGTAACCAGAACATGACATCACCATTAGCAGCACACTGGAAGGACAATTCGCATACCATTGCTCAACTACGATTTTATGTGATAGAACAAGTAGTAATTAAGCAAGGAATCAACAATCAACAAAGACTATTGCAGAGAGAATTATTTTGGATCAAATATCTGCAAACACTAATTCCAACTGGCCTCAATGACAAATATGATTTATCATGTTACTTATGAGCAAAACTCTAAGCATCCCACAACGTGCAGCACAACTAGATATTTAGCCACAAAGACCTCAACAAATAGATAACAGTGAGACCAAGAAAGCAGCAATAAGACACATCCAGATGGAGTAGAAATAACTATTTAGTCCCACACATTAAGAACATTGGATTCAAAAGGGTAGTTAATAACTAATTACATGGTGAGCTACAGCATAAAAATGTTTTTTTATCAGCAGCACAATATCGTGATTATTTAGCAATTGTTAACTGAGAAAATATATATGATGTTGTATTATATTCAAAATAACACTCAGATCACGCTGTAACAATTTTATATGATTAATCAAAATTCTTTTTACTTTTTGCTATTTACGAAAAGCATGAACATCACACTATAACGGGGCATTCACTAATTATTTCTACATCACACTAAACATTGAAGAATAGTGTTAAACACGCGTTTAGCGTTTGTTTTCATTGATGAGGATGAAGATCGAGAAGGCGGATACCGTTCCAAGATGGCGCATGCAAAATCGCGGTATAGAGTACAGCAGTCCGTTTTCAGTCATAGTGATCTTAAGCTGAATCACGGGAGCTTTGTTTGTTATAGAGGCATCGGCGGTAATGGTTGTAATCGTAACGGGAGTTTAAGCAGGTTGCAATTCGGAGAGGAAGAGTAGCAATCTAGGTAAGCTTGGATAGTAGCATCAAAACATATTGTTGATAGGACAAGTGGCAGTTACATGAGATACTGAAAGTGGTTTTGTCTTTGTGAACTTTGCAGAGAGAACAGCGTGACAGTTGGAGTAAACAGGTATGCGGGAGCGTTTTTCTAAAGAAGGCAACTCTTGTTCAGCGGTTCATGAGGTCAGAGTGTTTAATGTTGGATTTGCAGTTTGTTTATTTTTCAGAAAGAAATAGTGCTGGATAATCAGGTATGCACATTTCCAAAACGAATTTGAAATGCGAATAATTAAACGAGTAAAAGCAGGCAGAACATTCATTATGTTTCTCGTTTATTACTTAGGGAGTTTTGTTTGAAGCTACAATATTAGCGGTAAGCGGATTGATTATATTCTTATTTGGATTGGTTTTTTGATAGTAGGTATCAATAGTTGGGAACAAATATATATGGAGAGTTCAATATATATTATATTTTGCTTACACAGGTTAGAACATTGAGCACAACGCATCAAGGTATGAGAATAATCACAGTATATATCTGAACATATACATGGGCACCCAATAATCGCATTCACATCGTCAATATTTTATTTATTTTTTTCAGGTTCGCCCCTGATGAAGGCACATTGGTAGTGCCGAAATGCATTGGGCCTTTTTTACATATTGTATATCTAATGGCACTGTAAATCATTACATGAATATCAATGTTAATGTTATTTTGACTGTCATTTTTTAAAAACACATGGAATGTGAATAACAGCAGAAATAACAATAAGGTGGTTATTGACACATATGATAAAGATAAATAAAAAGAAAAAAGAGAGACTAAATAAGGTTTATTATTTGTTGAAAAAATGAAATAAGTTTAGGTGCGTAGCACCAAGTGAACAGTGCACGGTTGGTTGGGCCTACCACCCAACATAAACAGGACACATGTCCGCAGGCCAGAACGCATGGAAATGTTACACATAAGCATCCATGCCATAAACCATGGAAATGTCACACATAAGCAAGCACCCAAGCCATAAACTGTGGAAATGTCACACTTAAGCCCTCAGACCAGAAAGCATGGAAATGTCACACATAAGCCCCCAGGCCAGAAAGCATGCCATAATCCGTCACACATAAGCAACAAGGACAGGGCTAGGCTAAAAAACGTGGAAATGTCACACATAAACATCCATGATCCAGGCCATAAACCATTGAAATGTCACATATAGGCATCCAGCCCGGGTGTGTTGTTAACTTCCAGCCACAGTAAACCAGTGAAGGTGCCAGGACCCTTTTCGGGAGGCCATTGCAGCTTGCACCACGCATTTTCCCTCCCTGGCAGTACTGCTAATACCAGTACCAACACAACTAGTACACATCACTCACCTAGAAGTGTGACAATTCAGACTATTTCAAGTCACTTTAAGCTATAAAAATGGTGTGAGCAGTAGATATTATTCATATGTAATGTATATTAAATTATCAATCATCTGTTGCTGTGCTTAACTCAAAATTAGACATACAGCGCCACCAGGTGCCAGACTGTCATAGATACCGGAATACAGGTGTTGAGAATTAGGTGCCACTACAGAGCACCGGAAAACACCAGCTGAAATTAAGTGCTTGGTGCTGCCCTTACTGCACTGCTTAATTTGTGCCAGTTGTTGCAGGTGGTGGTAACAAGCCCTCGTTTTTGAAGACCTGGACTTATTGTTAACATCAGACTAACTTTGAGTCAGAGCAGGAGAGAGAAAGGTGAAAAAGATTGAATGGCAGAAGAGAAGGGTAGGGAAACAGAGACACAGGGAGAAAGCCGGCTTGAAAAAGAAAACACAAGAGAGAAAATAGTGCAGAGTGAAGAAAGATCCAAGATGAGGTGGAATAAAGACCAGAGAGCCTCCGTAGTTTGCAACACTTTCATTCAGAAGTTCTCCCAACGGACTCGAAAGACAAACTTTGCGCCCCTGCATTTCTTTTTTTCACACATTAAGCCCTAACCGGCAACAAGGCCTCATGCTCAAACTTGCAGGTTCCCATCACCAGCTGAGCATGGGACCAGAATACAAGAGGGTTCAATAGGTCAAGGACATTGTGCTCAATTTTTAAGGTCATTAATGAGACACTTCTCCTGACATATAAACAGTGGTTGGGATCGGCAGGGCACAGTGTGCCCCTACTTCTTCAATTCCAAGGATTCAGTTCCCCAACTTTTTTATTTTGAAAATGTGTCCCAGGTTGCAAGAAATCACCATCGCCTATAAATAAAGCTCGGCATTCCTGGTGTTCGAGGATGGGCGGAAGAGAAGTAACAGGACTCTGTTGTATCCTTCTTGCCCAGAGAAGAAAAATACAGTGTCCACTTCTGCTCTGACACTTCAGCTGCCCCTCCCCCCCACTATTTCCTTCTTCCCTCTCTTTCTGTCTAGCAGTTCTCCTCTTACTGAAAACCATGACTTCAAGACAGGGTTCTCACTTTCTTTCCTCTCCTTTCTTTTATTTGCTCCCCAGTGAAATGGATCCAAAAAAGAAAAACATTTTTTCTGGAAATGTCGTATTTTTCTGACATTTTAATTCCAAAGTGCAGCATCTGGAATCTAAGGTTAAAAATATGAATAATAACTAAATAAAGTAAGACAGAGTGGTAGCAAACTGGCCAGATTTATTTTATTCACATCCAAACACATTAGAGCCACTTTTACAGAGTTTGCCAGTGAAGCGCTATTTTTGTTTTCTTGTCTTTGTTTTCCCTGGGCTTGCAACTAGTGCACCAGTCCTGGAGTTATTGAAATGTGTGGATTGGAAAACAAAATGTGTACTGCGGCTCCGCGTTCAGGAATGTGGTCTTTTTACCATACTGCTTACGTTTTGTAAGGATATAAGCAATGGACATTAAAATGGGTCCATTCAGGGCCCTGTAGTCATGTCCTTAACTTTTCAGGCAAAAGCACTCAAGGGTTTCTGAATAGTGAGTGTAAAGCGTTAAGGGAAAGATGTTGTTCCTGCTTACATTTCACATGGTTTGCTAAATTTTGCATTCCCTATGAGTGTTTGCTTTTTCCAGATTGTTGTTACTTTTTTTTGTAGGGTGCATATTGCTTTTGTCTAGTGCGTAATTTAAATTGAGCCGCTTCCAGGTGTTTATAGCCGGCAGCAATTGGGTTGTAGTTGAAGGCAGTGTGAGTTTTTCTCAGTGGGGCAGTATGGTGTTCAGTAGGGGAGAGGATGTGGCACTATGACCAGAGCTGCTGAATTTGGAACTGGGGAACCAGGTTCAGCCTTAATAACCAGTCCACCAGACCACTCTCCTGAGAGAGCACAATCCCATGCTAGACCTTAGAAGGCTTCACAAGACCTTAGAAGCCCTGATGTCTTATAACCAGCAGGTGGACCCTACCATGACAAGTGTAGGTTAACCTTAAAGGCTTGTCCACCACAATCCATACTGAAGTTCACCTCCAGTCTTGCGGGCAGGCCCATGAAGCAGCACAGCCTAGTGTGGTCCCAGGACCCTTGAGAAGGGCCAGTTCTAGGGCAGTGCAACCAGTATGACCGCACCAAGTGCTGACTTTGGGTGGAGGCATTATGTTTGCAAGTATATTAAGGTTTTAAAAGTGCTTGCTGCCTCCTTCCTGGCCTCCAGCAATTTTTGGCAACAATACAAATGTCATGACGACTCTGGTGTTTAATGTTCCGCCTAGAGAGAGATCATTTTGTCTCGTGGTAGTTTTGATTCATGGAAAGGTAGCTCAGAGGGTTAATGTGCCTGCTGCAAAGAACATGTATCATGCAGATCACAAAGTGCACATAATGTAAATAGGTCAGTGTGTTGCTGCTTTTTGTCAGAGAGATCCTTTTGTTACTTGCAGTTTATAAGTTAAAATCCTAACATTGAACAGCGAGCTATTAACTTTCATCTAAGAGCTGCATACAAATTGCAAGGTATAAATTAGAGCCTTATGTTTTTTCCCCAGCCTTTGATTATCCTAATGTTGCAAAAAGTGTTCTTTTGGACAGAAATCATTTCTGATTATTAAAGAGAACCCCCAACCATGGTATTACGTTTCAAATTCTGAGTTTGTGTTTCTCCAGACTAATCACAATTAAACTATGCGGCCTTTTTATAGTATGGTTGTCATGTGACTCCTACACCCTGTAGTCCTTAGTCTTATGCACCATTTTCTATACAGTGATTTACACACATATTGATTGTCTCTGAGTAATGTGTGTAATGTAAAGTGCTCTGACACCTACACTGGTATGAGTGGCATTGTAAATCAAATTAAATGCATCTAAGAGAGAATGTGGTTATGGAGACCTGAGGGGCACTGAGAAGGGTGGTAGTGAGGGAACCCATGGCAGGGGTGGTCATTGGGGGGCAATAACAAACATTAATGCACAGGGCCCCACCAGTGCTAAGGCTGGCCATGCCCTTGAGGCCAGTCTGCCTCACCCATAGGTACCTCCATTGGCCTTGTTTTAGAAGTAGTAGCTGCAACTCACCAGGGATTGGCAATGCAGGATTTGCACGCATACCAAACTAAGGGGCATATTATCAAGAACAGGCGATAAAATTATCAACGCTTTATCGGCAGGAAACTGCCGTTAAAGCGGTGATAATGGGCTTGATAATATGTCCTTGTGAATTCCCATACCAGCCCAGGTTAACACCAGAACCTGGGCTGCTATGGGAATTCACAAGGGCCTCTTTTCAAGCCCATTATCACCGCTTTAATGGCAGTTTCGTGCCGTTAAAGTGGCGATAATTTTATCGCGTCTTCTTGATAATATGCCCCTAAGTTCGCAAACTTCACAGTCTCTCTGCTTCATTCACAAGCATTTTTAACATGTGCTGCTTTCTGTGGGGCCCCTGGAATTAATTATGCAGCAAAGGAGGGCAAAATGATGCCGCAGTGTTGATTAAATTATGCATTAAAAAAAAGGCTGCAGCGTAATGCAGTATATTTTCTGATATTTTAATAATTTGACATGTGTACACATGCTAACAGTCTCTGGAAAGATTTTGCCTTATTAGTACCAGTGTAATATACAAATGAAACAGTGAGAAAGGTGATCAGTCAACCTTTGCAATAAGCCAGCCACTCCACAGCAATACAAGTCACATTTTTTATTAACTTTTGATACATTTGAGTTAGAAACAATTTATTAGTTGAAATAGTCAGATCATGCAGCAGATCTCGCATTATGAGGCAAATATGGCAGGGCCATAATTATATAGAAAACATTTGCAAACTAGGATATTTTTCCATTCATGTTTGAACTGCTGTTGTGGAAAAAGGGAGAAGTGCTGATGACAAACTGGATCGGCGACTAATGGTTTGTGCTTCCACATATTTATCCTATTTGGGCATTCTGTGATTAGAAGCATATCCAACTTTGTGAATGTGTTTTAATGTCAGTAACTCATTATAACCTTAAATAATCATTTGTATCCATTGGTTGATTAAACTGGGCAGTGAAATGCCAAACAAATACTAAAAATTGGGATGTTTGTGCATTCTGGCCACACCTCTGGCTCCGCCCACTGATCCAATCTTTGGGTTATTCCCGCCCTCTGATTCTCCGCCCACATTTTCCCTACTTTTCTTCCCCCCACTTCGACCACTGCATATAAACGATTTTTACAGTTCTTCTGAAGCGGGAAAGAAATCTGGGCCTCGTAGGTCAGTCTGGCAAAGAGGGCTCTTGGCTGAAAGCATTCCTAGTGGGCAACGCTTCAGTGTGTTTTTTGGAATTGATCGAAGTTTAGCAAGGCATGAAATGTGTGAGGCCTCGAAGTGTAAGTGAAATTAGAGTCACACTTGCGCCTGTCTCGTGCCATCAGATAAATAGATAACATTAGTCTCTATGGTTGGCATTCACTGTGTTCATCCACTTTACAGAACCGATAAACTAAAACTGAAGTGAGGTTTAAAACGGAACTGCTACACACTAATTTACAGAACCACTTTATCCACCTCTGAGTCTTAACCCACAAGACTCATGCATGTCAAGGGAGACCGGGTAACGGATTTGGCACAGTGCACAACAAACCTTAATGAGCCGAGATCAACTTGGTGTCAAGCTGCATAACTATCACAGACACAGCACAAATCGCAGGTGCATCAATCTTTATAAAAAACAGCTGCAAACCATCTTTGCAGTCTTACCTGTACCCTGTAGTTTTAAGCTGAAGCCTGTAGTTTCGGCCCACTATGGCTAGAACTGGTCGATGACTGCTGTCTTTTACCTTCTGCCTCCACACCGCCTGCCAGAGCCCCACAGCCTATCACCTGGCAGAGCCCTCTGTGCATAGCTGCCAAGGTTTTAGATTGCTATGTGTGACTTTCCTATAGTTTCAGAACAACTATGAGTGGCATTTCAAAGACTATGATTGACAGTTTCTTGTTAGAAAAATAAAGCAATGTCGGCGAGGGAAACATATAAACATCAGAAATTGCACCCATTTGCGCAACAAGAATCTCTAGGAATCCGTTATTAGCATTACGTTAAAAGGATAATTATTATTATATGTGGCCTCCTGCTGGAATCACTTTTGAATTCACCACACAGAGGCTGCTCACTTCCACCTAGCCTTTCAGCCTCTGCTTTGATTTATTTGTGTAGTGTATACAAACGCACAGGCTACCAACACACAGTGGAAGCTTGTTTTACAATCACAGCTTCCTTTAAAAATCTCTGGAATTTGATAATCACCCTACTCCAGTCCAGGTCGATTTCCAGCAGTGGGTTCACCGTCCTGCGTGAACTGAGGGGAGGTCTGTGCTGTTGTGGTCAACGCTTCAGGAGGTCTGAGCTGAGACGCTGCTGGTGTTGTGCTTCTCTCGGTTTCTGGGTAGTGGGCCTCCTGGCGCTGAGACACTAACAGTCAGACTCAGTGCAATGGTGTCGGTTAAAGACAGTGCTCAGGAGCGCCACCCGAGCCACCGGGCAAGTGTCCCCCTTGCTCGAATAACTCAATGCCTTTTTTGTACCACCTTTTTAGTGTATATGCCACAAACATTTCCAACTGAAACACGGCAGTGCTCTAAGAAACACCAGAGCATGTATGCCCTACGTCATTGGCAGCAGAGTGAGTCAAGTGAGAGGAGATGAGTGCCAATGATTGGAGGACAATACAGTGACAGTTACGCACATTTATAATATTTCTATCTGCTTAGTTAAATAAATATATCAACATAACTATTACCCCCAGAGTAGTTGGCAAGGGGACAAGCTACGGTAACTGCCACCAGTGTCATGAGGCTGCACTGGCACCATACTCTCGCTGCAGCCGCGGTCCTTCCAGACTCATGCAGCAGGAATCATGAGAGGCAGTAAGGGCACCAAACTCTCCGGTGCCCCGCTCTAGACCCAGTCAAGCCGCGTGGCATAATCTGATGCAGGCAGTGGCACTGTAGAAGGCGTTACAACAAGCAGCCAAACTTCACAATTATCCACCCGCTCTCACATTTGGCGCATATAGTCCTAGCTCAGCATTCCGATTGGGCAAATCATGGGACACGCATCCTGGAGGGTAATTGTTAACGACGTCTTGCAGGGATTGACACTTCAAACTTCTAGAAACCTTTTCTCCCCTGTCCCACGGTGTGAACCCAGATGGACCCCCCAATAGCAGTCACCCACGATTACCACTTTCCCAGGCTCGGCATGGCCATAATTCAATTTCCGCGGGTGGTGGCCATAGTTACAGACACAGCACGGGCGAGCAGCAGACAGCACTGTGAGGCTAGAGCGGCTCACCTGAGTCCCTTGAACCAGTAGCCAGAGTTAAGTTAATGGCCCTGGTAAGACTCGTGGAGGGTGACGTCCGTCCCCCCCGCGGCACCGCAGGCAGACTTTGCATTACATCCTGCCTCCGCGGCGCTGCGGGGCAGGCATCAGAATAGGGTAAATTGTAGCAGCTGTGCAGCACACTCAGCCTGATAGATGCCCAAAACTCAGCTGCAATCACCACAATTCTGCAGAAGCAGTGTGTGCAGGCCACAGCCTTGATTGAAGTGACCTGTAATTTACGACGAGGCAGGGGCCCTGGCAGTTTCAATCTGTGTGTGACAACGTGCCGCATAAAGCGGGATGCTGCTGCCGCATCCAATTTGTACTATTTTAAGCAAAATTGCGTGCAATATCAGCTCTTCACCGGGGAGACCGTTGTGAATTTAGTGAACAGCCGATATGGCGGGTAGACCCGGCCCTGAAAATTAAGTGCCGGTGCTTAGCACCGGAAAGCACCGGCACAAATTAAGGACTGAGTGCTCTGGCCACACCCACTCCTTGGCTGTCGAGTGTCTGGCCTTTTCTGCAGGTCTTCAGTGCTATGTTCTTTCCATCTTGGTTTTTTTTCCCCACAGAAAGGAGCCCTTCCCTAGAGACGCTTGCTTTTGTCAGGTATCATTTAATTTGTGGCAAGACGAAGTGGCTACAGAAGGGATTCGTCTATCTTTGAGCTAGCTTGTAGATTCTCAATGTTTTGGACATTCTCTTTGCCCTGCTCTTGACAATATCTCAGGGCCTGAAAATGTAAAAGATTATTTTATTGAAAACCCATTACACTGGCAAATTTGAATACCTATTATTTTCATTGCTGAGAAACATCTCAAAATAAATTGAGAAGAGTTAAGTAATAAACTTTTTTTTTATATGTTCCTGAAGCAAACTTATACCTCTCTTGAATGTCCCAGCCCCCACTTTGTGTTTAAGCTGGCATGCACATGAATACTGTGTTTCATTGTTTGATTCTGGTAATGCCTTTTTGACATTTTAAAAAGCAATAGCTTAAACGTATATTCATCAGGAACATAATTTGTGTGTAATAATTCTAACAAGCATGCATGGATGTGGATTGGTGACATTAAAGTATGACATTTCAATATTGCGGTTACCTTCCAACTACTCATAATTTTCCTCCTTGGATGCTATTCAGTAATGTCATGTAAATCATATTAAATCGAATGAAACAGAAAGCACTAGTTAATATACAATAAAGAGAAAAAAATGTGAAAATGTTTTGATTGATGGTGCGTAGCATCAACCCACTATTTTCACAAAAATAACATTTCATGTAGGTCACGGTTGCTTTTAAAAAAATCTCTTTTCACTGTAGATTTCTGGCAAATGCCATCTACTGCCTGCCTCACCAAACTAAAATATTGCCTGCGCTGCACAGAAACACGGCTATTTTTCCCCCGTTTTCTTTTAGCTATGGTCCAGTTCTGAATATTTCTAAATTTCTACTCCCATCCAATAAAAGTTCACACGTAGTGCAGGCTGCGACAGAAAGAACTATGATAATGTAATACTAAAGGAGTCCGTAAAAAAGAAATATATATATACAGGACTTGGGACTTTGAAGTATTGCGAAGCTTTCTTTCCTGCAATGTTGCCACAACCTCCATTAAAATTTGTGGTAATTCTTACTCCTGTGTGGGGCTTCCATGTTGGGCGAACTATGATGTGGATAGTAGCGGCCATGCCTGGGCCGCGGAAAGTGCCCCGCTGTGAATGCAGCCCTGCTGTGACGGTAAACGCTGCAGCGCCAAGGATGGGAGCCGGTAATGGGGGTTATGAAGTGTGGTGCACTGCAGGACTGGAACAGCGCAGACCCACTTGGGATTTATTTTTGAGACACTAGTGCTGTGAAGCGGCGACTCACTGAAGGGAAATACAGGCACTACAAGGACCACAAGGCCATGGGGTGGCCACGCCCATCAGGGCGGTGACTGTGATTTATACCGAGCTGCCTGAATAATCTGCCGGCTTATCACGAGCATTTTACCGACCCCTGCAACCCATGATGAAGTGCTCTTAAGCACGAAACGCGTCGGGGTTTGGGACTTTGAAGTATTGCGAAGCTTTCTTTCCTGCAATTTTGCCACAACCTCCATTAAAATTTGTGGTAATTCTTACTCCTGTGTGGGTCTTTCCATGTTGGGCGAACTATGATGTGGATAAATATATATATATATATACTGAAATAGTAATACGTTTAGTAAATACACATAAACAGAATGCTTATTATCTATAACATTTCCCAGTATTTCTGATCTTAAGGACTTTAATTTAATGTTCCATATTAGTGCTAATAAATTATGTTCCATTCACAGTGAGAGACTCAAGTTGGTCAAAGTCCTCTTTCAGTCAGACTGTACAAAAGAACGCCTATATCATGATAATGTGCAGACTTGGCAAGATGTCTGCCCTGCTCTTACATTGTACATGTGAATACAGAGGGGAAAAGGACTGCAGGAGTGGCACGCGAAGGCTCGAAGGCTCCTCTCTGCCCAAACCAGCAGGGAGATTACTTGTCCTTTTCCAAAGTGCCCCTATCTAAAATGACACCACGGTGCTTCGTTTATCATTAGGTACTGTTACTCCCCGGAAGACCAATTCATATCTCTTTGTGTTTCGCGGTGTTACCTCATATGAGGATTTAATAACCCTCAAGCTGCGCTACGAATTCATAAACAGGCTTGAAGGAGAAAAACCACAAAAGCAGCCTATTAATTTTCCGTCTCCCCTTCATATACTAACGATCTACACAGGTTCGGTGTGGATCTTGGGAGAGTTTTAGAAGTTGATTTTCATAAAATCTGCTTTATACCGGATGTATGTCAGTACAACGTGATCTTTTAGATCGCGGTACTTAACAACGTGATTATTACAACGCAAGTTGTTACAACAACTTGCGTTGGAGGGCGTGGATTGAGGAATATTATAATTTTATATTCCAACACCAGTCCACGTAACAGTAGGGAAGGTGTTGGAATATAAAATTACAATATTCCTTAACGAACAGCGCCATCCAACGCAAGTCGTAGTAACGACTTGCGTTGTAATGGTAGCGTGGTAAAGGTCGTGCGGTGTAAACACCGCGTTGTAAACAACGTTTACCTTTATACCTGCTCAGGATTTCCTGTGATATCTAAATTTGTTGATTGAGCAATTTTACATTTGGATTTTTTTTACTAGCATGTTTGAATGGAAACATTTTCCATTGTCATTAGCAATACATATAATAACTCAGCAGAGTACAGTTAACCTCAAACTGAACCGAAACTTTCTTACCTGGAAATCTTTTTGTCTACTAAGTAAGAAGGTATCTATCAGTCTACTGCAAGCACATCACAGTATCAGTACATTCCAGCCTTTGAATCAGCCTGCTCGGCCAAGTTAACAACCCTAATACCCAGATGTAAATTCCAATGCCTCCCCACACAATACGACCATTATTAGGCAGTATTTAGAACTGCTCCCAGGAGATTAGTTTTCTGATGAGCAGTGTTTGGAGTGCTTCCTTTGTAGAATTTACGAGCCAGTGGGTTGTGGCAACCCCTGAACACTCAATTCCAAATGAGAGAAAAATTTCCAAGGGCAATTCTTCCTAATTTTGGATCACATCCTATTTGCCATACTGCAAATTATCTCACAGGGCACTATTCTCAAGCAAATCCAACATAGCTGGGTCTTTCTTGCCCTGAAGTGAGCCCAGTATTGTATTTAGGAAAATGAGCCGTTCCCTCCTCCTCAGATACACAAAACGGGTTCTTGGGTCAGCTCCCTCTACCACTGGACTGGCATTGAGAGCCTCAAGAACAAAAATCTCCTTTTCCCCTTTACTCTTAACTATAAATGGACAGGACTCTTGTATAGGAACTCTAAGTCCCTTTTAAGTTAGTTAAGTTCCTGAATGTTATATGTTCCTACTTTAGGGAAAGGGGTGATAAGGGACTAAGGGCCATATGCATCAACACATTTTCCCATAGACACAGGATGGGCAAAACCCTTTGCTGCATCTGGCCCTTAGAATTCCTATACAAGCAAGACACCAGAAAGCCTGTAGCTAGTGATGGGGCACTTGGTCGCGCCTAGTTTGTTTTATTTTGCCGGATGTAATCAAGATATCTTACATTTCCCGATTTTCTCAAAAAAGGAGAAGATAATAAACACAAAAGACTCTGGGGTCTAACTTCTGCTGGATGGGAAAGGGAAAACACAAAAGACTCTGGGGCGCAGCTCCTGCTGGATGGAAAAGGGAAAGCACAAACGTCTCTGGGTCCAGCTTCTGTTGTGCAAGCCTCCTCGTCAGGGCCCCGTCAGGTAGGAAGCCTTCTAGGACCCATTCGTTTTCATACAGCACTCAGGTTGCCAAAAAATAAAACAAAGACAAATAACTGTTCAGTCCTTCTGTTTAGCCTGTTACTGATACACCCTTCACCTGTGCTGGGCTGTCACCAGTCTGTAAGGGAAAAAGGGGTGAGGAATTACTCATTGACCGTGTCCCCAGTCATGCCGTGTCTCCCTTTAACCCCCTTCCTTTCAATCTCTTCCTATAATGTAGAAAAGGCACTTGCCTGGAGCTACAGTCCTCCGGGACTGCAGCAAGGGGTATCACAACATCCTGGCTTCCTGCTGGACGACCGGATACACAGGCGCTCTGCCATCGAGAAGTTTAGGACCCATTTCTCGACCGGTTCTCCTCTCTGTTTATTTTCTGCTCCACAGGACCGTCTTCCTCCTTGGCTTTCTGGTCCTCCGGGGTCGTGGTCTCCGGTGCTCCTCACTCCAACGACGACACCCTCCCTGTACGCCGTCTTCCTTTTCTTGCTAAACGCTGCTTCTCTGGTTGATGTAATCGCTTGGCGGCCTCTCTCAAACGCCGGCTTCCTCATTTAGCGGTTGAGGGCTGGGGGCCATCTTGGAGTTCCCAGCTGCTGGGCGCTCCATATCACACTGAACTCTCCCCAGATGCCCTTCCTGAGTTAATATCTGTCACATATCTCACACTCAGGTTTTCCTATGAAAAGGCCTAAGCCAATGTTTCTGCTCTGGGAACAGTTTTCACACCTCAATCAGTGGAAGCCCTGGCCACTCTATCTGCCAGCATACTAATGCTAATAGCTCACTAGTGACACCGGCAGGTAAAGTTCAACTTTTTTTATAGTCTCTTTAACTAATTAGTTATTAAATAAGCAACTTCACCAATAAATTGGACTTTTAATGCAAAAAAGTATTTTAATCACCTCTGTAGCTTATCCTAATCCAATGTTAGCAGAATTCTAATTTAATGTTACACTTTAATGTCTCATAGAGCAGCTACCACCCTTTATTCGGAAAATAGCTTCTGTTGGCTGCATGATGACATTCAATGTTTGCATATACCAATGTTGAATCCTAGCACCCTACCTTGTGGGTTACAAGATCTGCTTAGGGGTAACTTATTTAATATTTAGGAGCAGTGATCTCTAAGAAAGTGGTTTATTAGTTTTACATTATATCATTCCTTCAAAAACAATACATTTGAATCCTTCTGTCTACTGGAGACCATTTCTCTTCTCAGGGGAGGTGGTGTAGGTTAGTACCCCAATCTGCTGGCACACAACTAACATCATCCAATAAACAATTTTCCAGTCAGTGCGTTTTCTTATAAAAAAAGAAAAAGGACATTATTATGCCCCCACTAATCAATGATATGCTTTAATTTACAAATACATTAATGATGGCAGATGGAAATAACAATAGTGAAACCCTCATAAGGTTTCACAACCTTAGTGTGACCGGAACAATACAAACATGATAACCCCACATATACTAGACACAATATGGGGGGCAGTTTTTAAATGGTAGGACTTCTTTCTTTGCAAAATAACAGAAGAAGACTGGACTTGCTGTTTGAGACGTATGTGGAGACCTGAATGGCTGTTCTTGCTCCCACAGGACTGATACGTGTACTCTAATGGTCAGTAGGCTGGCCTCCTGCGTGGTTGCAAAGAAACAGCAAGCTGTAAGAAAACTTTTTCTGAACAGTAGCAACTGGAACTAGACTGGACCTGTCTGGTGACCTCTACTGGAGTGGGATGTGGCCCCTTAATGCTATCCCTGGGGTCCTGGGAACCTTAGATGTGACTAAGAGGAGCTTCTGCAATTTAACTTTAACTTAGAAAACGTTTGGACTTCTAAGACTTCCAGGGGCATTAGCAGGGCCTTGCATAAAATGTTCTAATTTTACTAAGCTAAATACTTGAGTGTACGTTGGTGAACCAACACCTTGGATGTAATATTTGCTTCCCCTAAACGTATCACCGATACAGGACTCTTGCCTGTTATCTTTAGCAACCACCAGACCTCAGCCAGAGACAGACATTTGATGAAAGTCAACATTTTACCACTAAACCCTTATCTCTGAATTATATCACCTTCAAACCAAAGAACAGCATGGAATCAGCTCCATTGTAGTTCTAGAAAGACTTTGATTTACTCTTTTCTCCAAATGAATTCATTCATCCAGACCATCAATCTGATATCCCTTGGTTCAACGAAAATATAAAGATGATAAAAATAGAAATCACAGCAATTCAGTGCCAATAGAAAACACTCAGCAATCATCACAACTTAAACATCTCAACATGATCAATAAGTATGCCATACAGAAGGCAGAAAGACAACTACGTTTCAACCAGATCTCCAATTTCAAACACCCTGCCAAAGAACTTCATATCAATTTCACTGAATTCAGTAAACTAGAGATGACCTTCCTAAAGTTTCTGCAGTCTCAGGATTTCTGTGATATCATTGTTGACTACCAGAAAGAAAAAGAAAAGATAGTAAAATAACACCCTAAGAGCAAACCATTTCGAAATCATCTTACTAAACTACATTAGCCAAAAGACACCGAACCCTAGTCTTTAAGCTGTCAGTTCTAAAATTTGATAGAGACAAGCATCACTGCCAACTCACCATTACACACCTATTTGCTCAAACATTAAAGAACCTCTTACTTACCATGAATAGCACCTGTCCTGCTATGACTTTCACAACTAACTCCCTTTCATAATGCATTTCCCCTCAGCACTCAACAGCACCAACATTGGTCCCCTTTTCAAAAAGATTAATCAAACCAGAGAATATTTTCAAATAGTATGTTCTTAAGAGAAATGTTCAACATAGAGGCATTTATGCATAACTGTGACTTTCTGGAAGACAATAACCTACTTTTAGACTAAGAAATATAAAGATGCCCCAAATTTGCTATGATGCTCGTCTTGAGTGACCTAAAAGCTACCTTAGACAGGAATGAAGTCCTGTGTCTCTACTATAGGACCTATATGCCTTATTTCACACACTCCAACACCATTACTTTTCACAAGGACTAGCTGAACTAGGCAACTATGGAAGCATACTTGACTGGATCCAGCATCACATTGCTTCCCCAATGCTCTTTGCCACTTGTGCTACAGGTTCAGTATCATATTGGTTCCCCAATGCACTTCACTACTTTTCATACACTGATACTGGTATTGACTAGTTTATTTCCACCAAAGCCATATAAGAAAAATTTAAATTGTTTGCCAGATAATGCTACAAAGATATGCACAGACACCTCAACAGCAGGTGTGCACACCAATTGACCATCTCTCCACTAAAAGACAAAAATGAGAGAGTGCATGTTGATATTTCTGAGCACATGAAATTGGCAACATTGCTCAGAATGGTATGATTTTCTGTTAAGTGTCATAGACTGGATTCAGAGCTCCAGGTCCTACATTTATTTGACAGCCTAGCCACTGGACCAAACTTCTTCAAAATTTAAATAAGTGTGGAATTTGACATATGATGCAACATGGAGGCTTCAAACAGACCAGTTAAATTAATATGATGGACCCTTTTTCCTTGTGGACATGCAGTAGAAAAGTTGAAAACATTTCAAAGCTGCTGCAACTTTAAATAGTAATTTGGATGAGTTCCACTGCATCCACTCTCGACATCTTTCGAGTATAACTTCCTGTTGGCCTCAGAAAGTTTTCTGCTTTATCAACTTCTTTTGGGAACAGATGTGAGTGGCCTATCAATTAATTTATATCTATATCACTGATTCTGGTTGGCAACATATAGGGCCATATGTAGGTAAACTACATTTACCGATTCTAAAATACCGAATTTTACGATTCGTATTTTAGAATCGGTAAATGCAATGTAGGTAAAAATTCAGTAAATATTACCGAATCGGTACGATTCGGTATTTAACAAATTGGAATGAATGGGAATTACCGAATCGGTACCGAATCGGTAAATACCGATTCGGTAAAAGGGGGAACACATTAAAGGGTGGCAGGGTGTCCCTTTCACACCCTGTTGCACCCCTCAATAGTGCATGGGTGCACATGTGGCACACATACAATCCCTAAGGGCATGTATGTCTGCCACATGTCACTGTTTTAAATTGCAAAAAATTGCTTCTTTTAGGATTTTCAATATTTACCACCAACTTATAGTTGGTGGTAAATAACGAATCCTAAAATGGGAAAAACACTCATTTGAGTGCTCCCTACATTACAGATTCAGTAATTTACCGAATCGGTATGTTAAGAATTTGGTAATTTACCGATTCCTTAAGTTACCGATTCGGTAAAATACCGAATCCTACAATCATGCCACTACATCTCAAAAGCCTATACCGGTCGGTAACGGCCGAAATTCGGTAATTTCGGCCATTATCGACCGGTATTAGGCTACCTACATCTGGCCCTTAGTGTTTTTTCTTTGAGCTTTTGCTCATTGTAGTGAGCATTTCAATGTAACTCTATCAGGTTGACACTCAGGGCAATCCTCTTGTTGTGGAATGCATTCTACTCTGGATCTGGGGCACAGTCAGGCAATGCCATGCCAGGAGCCACCTTGATGTCCCTGTAGGTTCATGTGTTGGTTTCATGTCTGTTCTGCATTACAATGGGCCTATGTGCCTTCCTGAAGCAGTATTTTTGATAGCCAACCTGTTCTGTCTCCTGAAATAGGAGAACATGTTCAATTCTTGATTCAGCTTGCAATGTGGGATGGAAGATGCACTATTTGATGCAGCTTGCAATGTGGGATGGAAGATGCACTAGTGGTCTTTTTTTGGTCGGTGTTGGCGATCCTCATTGCCCAGTATCCTTTCCTTTCTCATGGAGTTGATATAATGGCTTTACTGCTCACTCCATCTCCCTGTCACTACCAGAAATGTAGGCCATGACCAATCGATTAGACTTGGGATCTCTGCAAATTCATTCCTCTAGTAAGTCTGGCCCTAAATGGGCACACATGGATAATGAGGTTGAGAGGAGGACTTGTGGCTAATATGCACATGGCATCCATATGATAGAGGTTCTCCAGCATGCCTGAGAAAATGTTGCTTTCCCTACTAAAAAGGCTGGTGACCTTTATGATATCTTTTGTATCAGTTACCAGAGTCATAGTGTCTGCTGGTGCACCAGGCAGTCCATAGCACCCTTGTAAAGAATGTAGAAGCATTTTAAAAACATGTCTAGTCCAGTTTCCTGACCAGGTAGAAATTCAAATTCTCTTTCATGGAGGTTCTTTCTTTTACAAAGGTGGAAAGTCTTTTGCCCAACTCTTGCTGCAACTCGGGCCTGCAAAAAGGATATAACCTCCAGTGGTATAGTGGTACAGAATAAACATCGCACTCATCGCGCACTATTATATGAGGTCACATCTGTTAGGAATAACATCCTCAACAGGAAGATCATAGCCTCTATATTTTCTATTTATAATAAAACGTCCCAGCATCATGTAGTGGAATAGTTCAGGTATTTATATCGCTGACATTATATTCACAAAATACCAGGCGTTCTTCCAAAATGGGCTTGATCACTATTCTTCCCATAATGAACTCACTTCATAAGCACCTAGAAGGAGGAAGGTGCTATACCAAGCAAGGTATCTTATAAGCTTCCGAGTGACAAACCTCACAGTATTTAGGATCAGTACTCAGTTTAATATGAGGCTAATATTAACCGCATCGTTGCGGAGCATTTTCCCCTGCTGCGCTGAGTTTTTTAAAAACCCATTATTCATGACGAGCTGGGCTCGTCATGAGCGTGCGAGGAGGCTACCTCATGACGAGCCCAGCTCGTCATGAGCGTCGAAGGGGTTAAGCTGACCTCATTGCAATTACCACACTTATCGTATTCAGTTTAAACTACTGCTGTCTTATGGGATACGCAAAGATTGTAACTCAAATCCAATCCAATCCAAAAATTCTTTATTTCGGCCATATAGACCATAAAAGATACATACAAGACATAACATACATTTAAAATACATTTTAAAATACATAGTATACAAAAGCTCTCTCATCCAGCGAGGAAGAAATTATAATAACGTTAAAAAAATTCAGGGGGCTTTTTTCTTTCTGATCAGCCACATTGCCATTAGAAATTTGGATACAGCAAACACAATGTGGCCCAAGGTGCTGGTTTTCATGATTCTGTATGCCTGCGCATACTCTCTGAACCCTAGGTTCCTACAAAGCGGCGCTATCCAATAATTTCTGGGCCTTTGGTATGCAGGGCACACAAACACTGATTGTAACTACATTTCCGATGACTCTCAGCATTGTCGTGGTAGCTGCATGACGTCATGGACTCATGACGTGTTATGTGATGCTTGGAATTGCCGGCCGCCGAGTGATGTCAGGAGAATGCACCCGACAACCATAAATAACACAAGAGAAAGGCACTTATGTGTGCAGTCAGGAACTCAGTGTAATGGCTTGTCCCCCCTTCCTTCCTATGGAGTAGCACCCATGACAAGACCAGAGTGAGCTACTTTTAGATCCATCACTACCTTATTATTATTCACTATCATTTTGTGTGTTGTGGAGTGTGCCGCAAAGAGTGATTGCATTATATTTGTGATTTGTAAATCATTGTCATTGTCTTTAAAATGCAGATGGCCTCCTGTATCGTATGATATCACCTGCACATGTATTGCATACTTGTATGCAGTGGGTAGGTGATGATTTCATAACAATGAAAGCCATCACATATTTTAGGTACTGAAAAAAAACGTAAAGGAAAGGAACCAATGAAGACATTTATGTTTGCTTTGTTTGGGTCACTAATATCTGCATCAGTTGTGCTGCAAGTGTGCCTTCATGCTTTATGTATTTATTTATTTATTTATATTCTTGTATAGCGCAGGACTCGACCCCCGAAGGCGTATCTCCGCGCTTGTGCTTTACTACAGATGTTCAAGTGGTTTATGACCTGAGAGGTGTCTAGCAATTAGGAGGTTGAATATAGATGAGTTTTAAGAAGCTTCCTAAAAGATTGGAAGTTGGAATTTTGTTTTAGGGTAAGTGGAAGTGAGTTCCAGAGAGTGGGGCCTTTGTAGGAGAGAGCTTGGCCTCCCTGCCTAACCCTCCTTATCCTAGGGACCTGGAGCAGCTGTTGATTACTGGAGCGCAGAAGGCGTCCAGGGCTGTAAGGAGTGAACTTGTCAATTAAATATTTAGGGCCTGAACCAAAAAGACATTTGTGTATAGTACAGCAAATTTTAAATTTAACACGCTGCCAAACAGGCAGCCAATGGAGTCTGTCCAGAAGGGGACGTGAGGGAGTCCTGGGCAAAGCGTTGAGAACCAGTCTCGCCGCAGTATTCTGGACCACTTGTAATCTATTAAGTTGTTCTTCATTGGCCGAGATGAGCAGGCCGTTACAGTAGTCCAGTCTACTGACTACAAGGGTCTAGACAAGAGTTTTTCTGTGACAGTCAGGCAGAAATGGAAAGACACGCCGCAATAGTCCAATGGTATGAGAGCACGATCCGGCAACTTGGCTGGTATGTTCTTTGAGCAAAAGTGCCTGATCTAGTCGCACACCAAGATTCTTCACAGTCTGTTTTGGGCTTGGTACTGGCCCTAGGTCCAAGGGCCACCATTCTGGGGACCACAGAAGGAGGGCCTCCCCGAATAACATCACCTCTGTTTTGCCTACGTTGCACTGGAGGCAATTTGTGGCCATCCAGTTTGATACTGCTCTCATACCATCCGCAAAAGATTTCTTTATTGCGGGCGTGAGAGACTGAAAGGGGAACCAAAGCTGGGTGTCGTCAGCGTACGACACCGGGGTGAACCCATATTCTCTCACAATGTCAGCCAGGGGGGCCACATACACATTAAAAAGTGTAGGGCTTAGACATGAGCCTTGTGGCACTCACTTGGTGAGCTCCCTTGAGATGGAATGAAGGGAGCCCAATCTGACTCCTTGTGAGCGGTTTGAGAGAAAAGTCTCCAACCAGGACAGAGTCGCGCCTTCTATACCCACCTCCCTCAGACGACCGAGAAGAATCTCATGTGATACCGTGTCAAAGGCAGCGGACAGATCTAACAGCACCAGAATCATCGAGCCCCCCCATCCAGTGTCATCTTGATGGTATCGGTCACTGAGAGGAGGGCGGATTCGGTGCTGTGATGGGGTCTAAACCCTAATCGAGAATAGTCTAGACCCCCGCTGCCTCGATGTATTTAGACAGCTGGGTATTCACATGTTTCTCGGTCATCTTGCTACGGTATGGCAGGAGGGAGACGGGTAGGAGGTTGGAGAGGTCTGTCCACGGATGTGCCACGTTCTTTCGAATAGGGTTCACCACCGCTTTTTTCCACTCCATAGGCACCTGCCCTTCACTGAGAGAAAGATTTAATACTGACTGGATCTCTGGTCCAATCAGAGTACTCAGGGAAGCGATCATTTTGGCGGGCAGAAAATCATCAGGGGACCCTGATTTTATGTGACTGATAAGGGAAGGGAGATCAGAGTCATTAATTGGCGGAAAGATAGTAAGTGAGTAGTCTCCGAGTGTTGACAATTTTGAAGGGACCGGGATGTTGTTCCTTTGACTGGAGGATTTCCAGGAGATTTCATCACAAAGGGAATGGGAAAACTCACCCGAGCTTTCACAGGCTACCGGCTTTACAAAGGCCTGTAATATTTTATACAGTTCCTTAGAGGAATTTCCTGCCTCTTCAAGTTGCTGGTTGAGACTGTTCTTCCTTGCCAGTCTAATGTTCTTATAATAGTTGGATTGGGCATTCTGGTGTGCTTTCTTACTTTCCTCATTTCGGGTTCTCCTCCATATCTTTTCAATCTTTCTACATCCCTGTTTCTCTACTCTAAGTGCCTCTGTATACCATACTTCTTGCTCAGAGGTGGGATGTTGTTTATGCAGCTTCAGTGGGGCCAGTATATCGACTGCCTCTATAAGGGATGTATTAAATTTAACAAGAGCCAACTCTACGCTATCTATCTCAGTGAAGATGGGCCTCTTCCACACCCTCTGCAGCTCATCCACTGTTATTTTGTGCCACTGTCGTCGCCAAATTGGCGGGAGAGGTGGTCTTTGGATAGCAAAGAGAATTCGACTAAATAGTGATCGGACCAATTTACCTGGGTTGTGGAGTGACACCGTATTTTGGGACAGTTAGAAAAGAGTATGTCCAAAGTGTGACCCCCCTATATGTGTGGGGCCTCTATTTTGCATTTCTAGACCTAAGGTGGATAGATCAGCAAGCAATGTTAGGGTTTCTGGGTGCGTGGGAATGTCTACATGAATATTAAAATTACCCAAAATAATGAAATTCTCCTTTGCTTTAAAGTGCGGTGCCAGCAGTTCCAGAAGGGATAGAGTAAAGCCCGAAATGGGTCCCGGAGGGCGATAAACTAAGGCTCCTTTCCAAAACGTTTTTGCGGCTGAGCTTATCTTGAAGATCATAATTTCCATTGATGGACAGTATGTTT
Source organism: Lissotriton helveticus (assembly GCF_964261635.1). Taxonomy (NCBI): domain Eukaryota; kingdom Metazoa; phylum Chordata; class Amphibia; order Caudata; family Salamandridae; genus Lissotriton; species Lissotriton helveticus. The sequence goes on along the minus strand of NC_136057.1, from coordinate 2,071,637,691 downwards.
GTTCTAATATAGAGACCTTCAGGTCCTCCTTATATAGAATGGCTAAACCACCCCCAATTTTATTAGGACGGTCAAGATTCAGGAACTTGTAGCCTGAGGGGACCCCTAACATTTTTTTTATTGTATAGTCTTATAAAAGTGAGTCTGACTGACAGGGCTAGGACAATCATTATCTAAAACATTTCCAGGACAGGGCTAGAATCTGTCCTGATGAAAGCCCTGGACCCATGAAACATGTTGGTGATTATTTGAGAGGGTGTAATGACACTCATGTCAATAGGGAAGCCTGCTATCTTATCTCTCAACCTTATCGAAACACCCAATAATATAGGGAAACAGGGGTGGTCCTAAGGCATTTTTATCCTAGAGACCCAGTCAGGTGTTATCCAAGGGCATGGTTGAACCCATCTTGGTTTAGAGGGGTCAGGGTGAGAGCTGATAATGAGGCATGCCACTAATTAAGTGAGTTTAGGGTCTAGAAAACACAAAATATTGATTTTCTTCCATGGGTTCTTTCCACTTTAATTTTCTAAAGTTTCCTTAACTTTTTAATACAATGTGGGCTATAAGATACCTGTCCATAGTCACACTTCTGCCATCTGCAGTAGCACAATCAGGGAATACCTATTTGTTCATTGGCACATTTTACAGCCTGTATTTAAACCAGCAACATCTAGACTCAATATATTCAGGAAGGCATTGGCCCTCAAAATATGTAATATTGTAAGTCACCCTTAAGGCGCTGTTGATAAGTGATAAATACGCCCATAATTCAGATCTGAGAGAAAGACAACCTCCTTTTGACAGAAAAATTGGCTTATGGCAATAACGTAATGATTTTTCGTCTGGTCTCTGTACAGGGAGTTGGGAAATATTTCCTTATTTTAATCAGCAGTGTGTGGATGCAGAGCTGCGAGAAATTCTGCTACTTCCACATCTGCCTGCCCCAGATTAAAAAATTGGAGGAATTGAGGAATAATGACCTGCACAACAACAATACCTAGTTCCATGCACTGAGAAACACACAGAATGAGGATTTGTTTGTGCTGCCGAACACTGCATTAAGTTAATTACAATGACCGTCCACTGACTGCGCTCCACAGAGAAACTTTCACAGGAGAGGAACGTGTGTGGCACCTGCCTGCCAAGAAGACACCGTAAATAATATAAACCACAAATGTAACCTATAGACCAATGCTGGATGTGGGAACTACAATATGTAGCAACGATGTCCAGCAAGGTATAATTTCAAGATAATCAAGAGCAGTTAGTTTCAGGAAACAAATTTGGGGCCTGATTCACAAACTACACTTTGAAGTGCTCTTTCTATGATCTTTGTGACGATTTTGCGTGCTGTACCCAGTGTTAATGTCATTTTTCAGGACATTTAAGGCAATCAGATCACAGTTTATGTTTTCTTTCAGATCAGGATTCTCCAAAGTCAGTCCGGAGGGCCGGATCCAAGCCAGATTTTGAGCATAGCCCCATGCAGATACATAAGGTTATCTTAAAAAGATGGCATGGATCCAGCCCTCCAGGACCTCCTTTGGAGAACCCTGTTTCAGATCAATACCCAGCCAAACATCCAGAACGTTTATCCGTGCTGATATGCAGATGGCGTCGCTCTAACAGAGAGCAATATTTCTATTCAAATTAACATTAAACTTTCCAAATGGCCCAGCAGGCCATGTAATATTTACTCAGAAATTAGATTCCATGCTGCATGTTCATTAAATTTTCATTATTTTGAACGCTTTCTTTTAGAAAAACTCTGATCCTGAGGCAATGCACGGTAATTCACTTGTCCTTCATTACATGCTGCAGCAGCTTGTCCAGTCTGAACCATATCCTAAAGCTATAACCGGCCTTTTCCCTCCTGATGCTTCACAGTGCTGGTCATGCCAACAAAAATAAACTATTTAGCTAGTAAGCAAGCATGTATTTCCTAATGCAATTGAAGGAGCATTTTACTACCATAATATACATTTTCCCAAGCCATACATAACCCATAGCTAATAAACACGTTGTAAAACGAATGTTTGCAAGGAGATGCTTCCTGACTGACTGCACAGCAATTGTGTGGAAGATATATTGCTGACCCATTTCCAAACACATATTAAGAGCTCCCTGGGCATCAATAGTGGTATACTTTGTATATAAAGCACTGCAAATATGTATCTTTTTTATAAACGCTTGACAGTGAAACAACTGAAACACAGAGTTGTGGAGGAACCACATTATCATAAAAAAAACTGGGTCACAGTACCAAAGTTACCAAGCTCGCATGTGGCATACGTGAACTGTGTAGTTAGAACATAAATGAACAACCTGAACAATCATATAGATATGCCTTACATTATGTTTCTGCCGAGGAGGAACACATATTTCCATATCTATAGAGCACATGTGCCTAATTAACATACTTGAAAGCATTAGGAGTGGCACATCTAGACCTGGTTTTAATTTAACTAGCATATAAAGTGAGGACCTACATTCATTATGGATGGAATACGATGTTGGTATGTTTTTGTAAAGTTTCCTTAGAAGACCTCAGACATCAAATAGGCAAGATCACTTGTTGAGAAACATATGCTCCCGTGATAGAAATGCCTTACTGTTGCAACCACAAATAATGAAGGGCCTCTGGAGACAGCAAATAGACAAGCAAGAAGAAGGCTAACAGGTCCACTTCCGGTGCTAACTTTTCCATTAGGGCGTTGGAGTCTCACCTATCCTTTCAATCGGAAAATTAGAATATACTGCTTGAGTCTTACCACTATTGCTAATAGTAACAGGCTTCCGAACCCTCGTTTTGAGTATGGCTCTGAGACCACGTGTTGACTGGCACCCAACTGCCTATGTGAGTTTACTGTATCACAGCCCTTACACCTCATAGAAAAGGAATTGCAGCTGTGACAAGGCCCAGTGCTGGGGAGATTTGGGCCTAGATGTAGGTAATTCCCATTTACAGACTCTAAGGGCTAGATGTAGGTAAAGCATATTTACCGACCCTTAAATACCGAATTTTACCGATTCGGTATTTAAAAGTCGGTAAATATGAAGGGGGGAGATGTAGGGAAATCCAGATGTTTATTTACCGAATCGGTAAAAGTCGGTATTTACCGATTCGGTAAATACCGACCTGTAATGCTCCATTCATTCCTATGGGCTTTGAAGCCCATAGGAATGAATGGGGCATTACAGGTCGGTATTTACCGATCGGTAAATACAGATTTTTGGCAAGGGTGCAGGGGGTGTCACTTTAACACCCTCTAGCACCCCCAAAAAAGGTTCGGGGGCCATATGGCAGGCATACCTGCCCTAAGGGCAGGTCTGCCTGTCATATGGCACAGGTGTGCATGCGCACATTTGCATGCACACCTGAATCGGTATTTCACCATCAAATTGAATTTGATGGTAAAATACCGATTTCTAAGGCCTTGTGGGACTCATAAGAGTCCCACCTACATATCGATTTTACAGATTCTGTAAATATACCGGTCAGTAAATTTACCGACCGGTATATTTACAGATTCTGTAAAATTACCTATCGGTAAATTTACAGAACGGTAAATTTACCGATTCTGCCCCCTACATCTCAAATGCCTTTTACCGGTCGGTAACGGCCGAATTCGGCCGTTACCGACCGGTAAAAGCCTACCTACATCTGGCCCTTAAATACCGAATTTTACCGATTCGGTATTTAAGAGTCTGTAAATGTGAAGGGGGCAGATGTAGGTAATTCCAAATTCAGGAATACTGAATCTGTAAGATTCGGTATTTACCGATTCGGTAAATACCGAATCGGTATTGCCCATTGATTCCTATGGGCCTTGAAGCCCATAGGAATCAATGGGCAATACCGAATCGGTATTTACCGAATCAGTAAATACCGAATCCTGCAAGGGTGCAGGGGGTGTCACTTTGACACCCTCTAGCACCCCAAGTACAGGCTTGTGTGACATGTATGTATGTATGTATGTTTGGATTTATATAGCGCTTATAACCCAGGGGTCTCTAAGCGCTTTGCCTTGGGAACCCGTCCTGGCTTTTCCCTGTGAGATAGCCCCTACAGGGCATCCCCAAGGTGAAAGCCAGGCATCCCGCCGCGGGGGGCCGTTGTGGAGATTAAGCAAGCTATTGCCCAGAGTTGCAGAGTGTGAACCCATGATTAGGTCAGGCACCGAAGCGAGAATTATCGGGTCCGTGGACATTTGAGCTCGAGACCCTGCCGCGTCGGGAATTGAACCCTGGTCCCGGGTCTGACCTCTGCTTCAGGGTCTGCCTGCTCTAACCAGTGAGCCACACTTCTCCTAAGGGCATGTCTGTGTGTCACATGGCACAGGTGTGCATGCACAGATGTGCATGCACACCTGAATTCGGTATTTTACCACACAATAGGATTGTGTGGTAAAATACCAACTCTTAAGGGCCTGTGGCACTCTTTGAAGTGCTAGCTACATCTAGACATCTACATCTAAATATACCGATTCTGTAATTTTAAGCTCCCTACATTGCAAAACCCAAATACCGGTCGTTAACGGCCGAAATCGGCCGTTACCGACCGGTATTTGGGCTCCTACATCCGGCCCTTGGTCTCATGGGTCTATGCGTACTGAAGCCCTGTGTGATGTTGTCAGCCCATCATGTCAATTGTTAACATTAGTACTACATTTCCGGCAGTCTGTCTTCAATGTTTACATGAACACACTGTCTACCAGTGACTGGAAATGAGTGTGTAGTGGCCTCAACGATGTGTGTGGGTGAGTCATGAAGCTTTAAGATTTATGATGACTAGATGTAGTCATAACATATTATCTCCAAATACATGCAGCTAATATAAATTATCAGATGTCCAGCATTTCATTTGGTTAAGCCTTTTTAGAAAGGAAAGCTGTCAGTGCCTTAAATAAATGTTATGTAGTCACAAACTTTATTTAAATTATTTCATTATGTTGCATTAGTGATTGTATTTCTCTTGGCAGTTCGCAACAAATAATGTCTTTTTATTGCCATGGAACACTCTCATATGCCATTTTTTGGAAAGTTCGATCTAATTTTTCACTGATAGAATTTCAGTCCCATGTTACATTGTATGTTCAGCAATTTTTCAGTTAGTGAAGGATTCATGAGCATATGCTTGAAAGGAAAGCTTGTGCAGGTTCACTATTTATTCTCTGTGATTTATACACCATGCAAACCAATTATTTAAACTTGCGTATCCAACATTTAGCTCATGTGGGGTCAAGGCACAGAATCAACCCTTATGGACTGAAGACAGAGGTGGCAGTAGTGTGGCAGGTGGCAGCGGGCCACAAAGTGGATGATTTTCTTTTTCTTTGGATAGAACGCTGCCTTATCCCAAATGGGAGAGATGGACTGTCTCACTTTGTTTGTTTCCTTTGTACTATTCACAATGAATATTTCTACCACACTGCATAAAAATGTCACCATGCCACTGCATTTGATCGTGTGGTCTAGCTCATAATACATACACTGTCTCTACATGGATTGTTTACAGCTCACTGTCTCTGAAATAAGGTGCTGAAGCTGCATTGAGCATCTTCCCACGTTCTTAATTCATGGCACCTTTAGAATGACGTAAGGTATGATGGCACTATCTAATGTGTAAATTACCGATTGCATTGTGCATTCCATTGGTAGGTTACTGAGCACTGGGGTTGTTGTCCGTAGTATGTCTACACAGTTGAGAGGCTGCTGAGGCTCTATATTAAATAGCCTGTGTGTAGAAGATACAAGAAATTTGAGAAACTCACTCAGATTCTCTGGATGCGCTTCCAGCTAACTCCTGAAAGGAAATACAGTTGATATATTTGTTCTTAACCTGTTCAATAGTAGTCGGAAGATTAAATAAGCCATGCTGTCATCAATAGGACCACCATTGAATTATTTAAATGATGTGTTCAGTCAAGGTAAGGCCTAGGAGCAGGAGTGAGGCAAGAAGGTGGCAGCGTGCCGGCCAGAGCAGCTGTTACCTCTCCCAACGCTGGAGGCTGATGTGGAGTGCAGATCTGTTGGCTTTTGCTGGTGTGGCGGTGCAAAGCTCTTTGGGCCCTCCAATGCTATCTCGACGAGTATGTCTTTGCATTGTGGCCTAGTAATTTGTGAGCGGAGACCACATTGGTGGGAAGGGGGACTGAGGCTGTCCCCCTTCCCCCAAGGACTTGCACCCGGTACGAGCGCTGTGGGTGCAAGCAGCATTCTGCACTCGCACTGCACTCTAGTAAGCCAGGCAGAGGCAGAGCAGTCTCTGGATTTTTATAAGCTGACTACAGTTTATGACACCTAAGATGGTACAGGGCGTCAAAGCACTGGTTAGAGTACCTGCCTCCTACACTAAAACGATAGCCAGACAAAGTGAGGCTCTCAATAAGCTACCTGATGGGACTGGTGCCTTGAACACAGTGGAACTGGATTCGGGTAGTGATGACGCGAGATTACCAGTTCAGGATATTTTCTATTACCATACTCACCTGGGCCCATAAACGTACACACCTTAAACCGGTAATCTATTTCCCTGCCTATCAGTGGTTTATATTTTGTCCCTGAATACCACAATTTACCAAGTCCTTGTCATCTTTTCTTTATTCTAATTACTTAGGTGAATAGATCTGGCAGTTAAAATAATAGGTAGTATAATAATTCACTTTTATCATAAAATAACCACTAACTCAGGAAGTTGTATCTATGCAATATTTTGTGAGTCAGGCACCAGTACAATGCAGTTAAAAACTTTTCAAGTAGAAAAATAATGATGAAAGAATAAAACATGAAAGACTTAATGAAATTTCTAGACATTGGTACCTGGGAAGGGTGAGAAAGGGAAACAGTACAAGGACATACCACACAGATTTATATTTACCTAGAATGGTGCGAGGACCAACCCCTGGCTAAGGGCTGGAAAGAAAGGGCTCCCGACTAATCAGGAGACAACAGGTCAGGACAGATGCAGGACAGGACAGGTAACCTCCGCTAAGTGCAACACCAGCGTCACACCCCTTTCTGCAGCTACTCTCGTTTCCCTTCTCTAGGACCGAGTCTTCTCCCAAATCTTCTTTCTGAGTGCTCGACTAGCTCTCTGGGGTCTGTGGCATTCACAAATCTTCTTCAGCATACGTTGGGTCAGTGAAAGGTCTGTGACAAGTTGGACAAACAAACTGACTAAGCCTACCTCAGTTATACCAATTTCCAGGCCATGTACCAATGGTGCAAATTTGTGTATTCCCTTTATTTGATTGGTCAGAAAGATGGGGAGAGATTATCACACCATACCAGTATGAAGTCATTTTCTCTTATATTAATTAAGCTAGATTCCCGCCCATAATTTTATTTTATCATGTCTTTTATTCCACCCAGCAACATTTATTTCATTTAATATACAATGTTTAATACATTTGCAGATCGTCTTCCCCTCTCTGGGTCAATGGGTGAGTTTCTCAAGCGCATCGTGGGTAAGACAGGACTTGGCAGTAGTTCAATGCCACTGTTGAGGTCCTTCAGTGCTCCAAGCACATGCACAGAGGGATTTCAAAATGGCGATTCAAGTCACCCTTCAGGCCCAAATACGAGCTATAATTGAAATAAAAGAAGCATACATTAAATTGCGGAAATAAATAAATGCACTGTATACCACTTATTTCTACTCGAATCCCATTACTTTACTTTAACTTTAGTATTAATAATTTAGCAGAACACACAAGGTTTAGTTTATGCAAAAGTATATGCATTAGCATGTGAGGTTTAAAGCGGCCATATTAGGTGCTACTGTGCAGCTGCAAAGAATTCCCACCAAAAGCAAAGTACTTCATACTACGTAGATGCAGTAGACGCATGCGCAGAAGAGTTCCCGCGTTTTCAGCGGCCATATTAAGACACTCGGGTTACTTGTTAGTAAAGCACAAAGTAAAGCTTTCTCTAGATACTGAAATGTTGTGTGGTGCAATTATTAGTATTTACAAAACATGTTGGGTAATTCGTTACATGTTATTTCGAGAGGATTGAATTCAAGCAAGTTTTTTTATGTATGAAACCTTGCTCCATCAGTAGCTTAAGAAAAAAAAGCACAGTGACAGTTTCGGAGTTTACAAAAAATAAATTGGGGGGCTGAGCCCAACACTATTAGGAAAGAGACCCCTGGGAGCACCCTGCAACAACATCCTGCAGGTGCACATTAATAAACTGGTGATGAAACCCAGACACCGGATTTATCCCAGTCCGGACAGCTAGTCACTTTGGACCAGAGAGCTGAAATCAGCCTAAACAAAACTGGGAGAACTGAGAGTATAGAAGGAAACTTTAACATTGAGAAATGTATATCTGGGGGAGTCAGCCTCAACTGCTCACAACTTAAGGCCTTTTAGGAAGTTACTGAACCAACTATAAGTAATGATGGGAAGCAGCATATGTCAACTCAGGGGAACAGTAATCACTCCCGGGCTTGGTCTGATGCTGATGTAGCAGAATTTTTTTCTTCCCTCTCTGACCATTTTGATGGAAACGAGGAAGACCTAGAGTCACTTGGCATTTGTTCTTCCAGAAGGAACTTTCAAGAATCACATGAGATCATACTCAGCAATGAAAGATCACTGCCAGGTAAAGGTAGATCTGCTGACAGTGAGAAAGAGACCACCTCGGGAGCTTCAGTGGGACTATACCAATATTCCAGGTCTAGGAGAAGGTAACCCACCTGGGAAGGATCCAGGGTGATCCAGGGGGATCAGGATATTCAGATACTCCTACATTGGACATAATCTACCAGAGCAGTATGGTGCACCATGAGGAGACACACTCAGAGAGTCGGAAAAACTAGATGGCGAACAGGAAGATATTGGCAGCTATAAGAAAGGTTGCAAAGACCTGCTCGCAATTTACAGAGCGGATGGCGGAAATAGAAACAAGGAAATGGCCCTTGAGAGTGAAGTTGATAACAGTAAGACAACTAGGAACTCCCTGGAAGGCCAGATGACAGAAACCCAGTGGAAGCTGGAAGACTTAGAGAACAGGCTGAGAAGGAACAATCTTAGATTATTGGGGGTACCTTGAGTAGCAGAGGGGGGGTCACAAAAGATTATTATTGAGCTGTTTAAAGGGACCTTTCCGGAATTGCATGCTTCGCTTTGGGAAAATATAATTCAGAGAGCCCACAGGCTCCCCTTCAAGCAACAAATCCGTCCTTTGCAAGAAGGGGGCAAACCAAGGGCTAGACTGCGTTAATCGATATTCAAAGCTGCACATCCAGATCAGAAATGCACATTTAATATTTGCTCTTATTTTGTGTGCATTCTGTCCATCAATTGTTATTTTTGCATTTGTCACCACTAGTGGGTTGGGTATGCCCAGAAGTGGGTCCAGTGCTCTCCATGCCACTGGAGTCAAACTATGCTGGCTGATGAGGGGTGAAACCCTGAAACTGGTTCTAGGATGCTTATTTCCAGTCCAGGGAGGACCTGGCCTGGCAGGTCGGGCTAGAAAGTTCCCATTGGGTGCAGAGTCAAGACTGTTTTGCATGTGGCTGCGTTCAAACTGGAATGCCATGGGGAGCAAAAAAATTATGAATTTAGGCCACCTAGAACTGGGGTGAATGTATGACATTGTTCTGCATTCTGTCCATCAATTGTTCTTTTTACATGTGTCACCCCGAGTGGGATGGGTATGCCCAAACGTGGATCCTGTGCTCTCCATGCCACTGGAGTCAAACTATCCTGCCTGAAGAGGGCCAAAACCCCAAACTCAATCCTAGGATGCTTGTTTCCAGTCCCAGAAGAACCTGGCCTGGCAGTTCGGGCTCGACTGTTCCCATTGGGCACAGGGTTAAGACTGATTTGCATATGGCTAGGTTCAAACTGGAATGGCATGGTGAGCAAAAAAACTATGGATTTTGGCCCAAATCTTTGTACTGGGGTGAATGTATGACATTGTTTCAAATTCAATCCATCAACTGTTCTTTTTGCATTTGTCATCCTGAGTGGGACACATATTGCCAGCTGTGGGTCCCGTGCTCTCCATGTCACTGGAGTCAAATTATCCTGGCTGATGAGGGGTGAGGTCTGACTTCTGTCACATCACGTTGAAGCGTAGATGGCGGTTAAGACAGATGATCCAACCCTTTCAAAATAAGGGCGTTCAGGCCTTCTTATTGAACCCAGCTAAATGGAATGTGTTAACACAAGACAGAACCTATTATTTCATGTCAGAAATTAAGGCTGAATAAATTCTTGAGACCCTTAAATGAATGGGGTTATCCAGAAAACTTTGGAACTAATGATTTAAATGGGGGTCTCTGGTTAGTGATCTCCCTCCAAGTATAAAGTATAAATTCTGTTAGATCAGTTCTTAGGTTTGGAACCCAGGGGTCTTTTTCTTTTTTCTCCAGGCTTGTTAGGATAGGTATGGCTTTTTTATTGGTTGGGCGTTGGCGGAGTTGAGGGGACAGCACCACTCATCTGTGGACCAGGCTGGTCCAAATGCCTTTTTTGGGCGGTGGGGTTAGTAAGGGGGAAGTGGGATGAGGGCAGGGAGGAGAGTTGGGTTGGATTGGGGGTGGGAAAGGGAGCATTAATTCAGAGGCCAGCAAACAGAATCTTGTATCATTTAAGGAGTTATTAAGATCCTTTTTTTCAATGGAGCTGCTCAGGCAGAGTCTGACAGGAATTTTGGTGAATAATGAAATGGCAAACACAAAAGATGGAGTCTCAGAGAGTAACTTGGGACATTCAAAGTTGCATTATGCCTCAAGCAGGGTTATGCTGGGTAGGAATTTAGAAATTCGATATGGGGGAGGATCAATAGCCACAAAAAAAGGTCTAGGAGCAGATCATTGGTGATAGAGAAGAAGTCATCCTAAGTTTGTGGAGAGATTTAGAGCCCACTACGTTGATGATGTAAGTACTGATTGCTACTTTTCCTTACAGCTATAGGAGCAACCAGAATAAATAAGCAAATGTAAGGCAACCTGTCCCATCAAGCCTTTATTGTACATTGTCCTGAGATAAAGTACCCCCAATTTATTTCGCAGGATATATTGCTGTACAAAAGTGTGATCAATCCAGTTTTCATGAAGAGTGAAAAGCATACTAAAGTCTTTCATTCTGGGGCTCCTCATAAATGCCTCAGCAAATGTTAATAGTGGGTGTTAGCATTAAGGATTCTGTTCATGTACAGATGTTTTTGTAGGAACTCACTATTAAGTAATACATCTCATTTTTATCCTATCAGGAGAGTAAATAAAAATGAGGCGGTTAGATAGCTCATATAAGTAAGGATTAGACTAGACTAGCGAAATATGTATCCGTAATTCCAATATGAGATACTAGGCCACCTGAAAATGCGTAACCTACATTAGCTCTCTAACAGGCGCATGCATCAATATTGCTTTTTGCTATTCCCTAATTGCGAAAAATAAGGAATCGCAATTAAGGATTCGCAAAATGCAATGCATCAAGAAATCGCTAAAAAAATTGCGATTTCTTAATATTCCTTAATTGCGACTCGCAAATTGCGAGTCGCAATTAAGGAATACCTCCCCATTTATTCCTATGGGCCTAGAGGTCCATAGGAATGAATGGGAAGACATTCTCAATTTGCGATTAGCAATTAGCGAATTGCAAATTGAGAATGCGATTTCAAGGGTGCAGGGGTGTCCAAAGGACACCCTGTTGCACCCCTAAAATCAATCTGTGCACATATGTTGTGTGCACAACATGAAACTTTGAAAAATGCACAAAAGTGAATTTTTCTAAGTTTTCGCAAATTACCATGAGGTTCAACCTCATGGTAATTTGCTCCCCCTAATTGCGAAATCGCATTTTTTTAAAGTTTCATGCATTGCATTTAAGGAATTGCAAAATGCGATTCCTTAAATGCAATCGCAATTTGAGAATTCGCAAATATTTGCGAATTCTCAAATTGCGAGGGCCTTCACCCTTCATGCTTTGCAAAAGCAGATTTTGCGATCGCAAACGGCCGATTTTTGCGATTCGCACCGTTTGCGATCGCAAAATCCTTTGATGCATGTACCTGTATGTAAAACACAGTTGTGTGGTGCCCGCACAATTACAAAATGTTAGGGTGTTGCCACTAGTTCAAAAGTTATATGACACAATATTTAAAATGTTCAAATCTGCATCTTCCCAGATTCTGCTGCCAGTGCATTCCTGTCGAAAATGGTGTTCAACCATGTTCCTCTTCAACTCAAATAAAAAAGTGGTTGGATCTGAGAAGAATTTTTCACTTTGCTTTTGATTTTTCATCATGTTTATCACCCAAATTAGAGATTTTTGACTCTGAATGGTGATCTTTTTTTCTGAAACTTTGTTTTCTTGTCGGACTCCTCAGCCTGAAAGATTATATTAGGTTCTTTTTTTGCTTAATTTCCCAACCCTTCATCTTAAATCAAGAACTATCATATTGACAAGAGTTTTTCTCCCCTCTCCTTTGTGTTTTTTTCCTCCAAATTTGGACCCTCTTAAGGAGACAAGTGACTCCTTTCATGCGTATGTTCAGTGCAGAGTGGGAGCATAGCTACTGGGTTGAGTCACCATTTCTTCTGCAGTCACTGTGTCCAACCTGGACAGATTATGACACCATTGGCTCTGTAGGTCTGCTCTAGAATGCCATGGGGAGCAAAAAAATTATGAATTTAGGCCACCTAGAACTGGGGTGAATGTATGACATTGTTCTGCATTCTGTCCATCAATTGTTCTTTTTACATGTGTCACCCCGAGTGGGATGGGTATGCCCAAACGTGGATCCTGTGCTCTCCATGCCACTGGAGTCAAACTATCCACCATTTCTTCTGCAGTCACTGTGTCCAACCTGGACAGATTATGACACCATTGGCTCTGTAGGTCTGCTCTAGACTTGGATCTATCTCTGGACCTTTTCAAAAGTTACTATAAATCCCTCCTGAGAATACTGTTTTGAAACAGGCTTTAGTATTTATGTTTACAGTTAGCCTACTAAAACATTCTGGTGCCCCATATTTTTCCGGGCATCACATTTTGGATCACCTAAGAGTTCATTTTGTTTCTCACACTGCACAATGTTCCCATATTCAAGCACAAGGACATTGAATTAACAGTCATTATGGGACTTCTTGGGCTGCACCTTTAGCATTTGTTTCTGATCTGTGACTCCCTTTCTATTTGCCTTCAATAAGATGTTTCAATATCCTGATATTAGGTGTTCCTATGAGGAGGTTCTTTGTAATATTCACTAAGAAAAATATGGATGTTCTGACTTTTGTCACTTGTTTTCACTAATTGGTTGCTGAGGCTATTTGAGCTGAGAAGACTTAAATGCCATTATTTTATATAAATTAATTACAAATGTGTTCATTTTAATTATACTACTGGATTTTCTAAAATTATAGACATATAATTGAATATATCCTTTGAGAGAGACATGCTGAAAAAAGAAGCTTTGAGTACGCGTTTCAAATTCTCCAAGAGTCTACCAATTTTGAAAAGTAGAAAACAACAGTTACTTTACCCTCCAAGATAACCTATGCAAGTGGAGATGTGAGGGGCCATTTAATAGAGAAGGAAAATTAAGAATGTTGAGATATAGGTTTCATGACATTCGATCTATGCTTTCCTTAAATGTTCTGAAAAGGATTTAGACAAGGCCCTGACCTCTGTCCTGATATTGGATTCCAAGTGAGTGGCTCAGATAATTGTTTTTTTCTGTTGCAAAATCCGTTGAGAATTAAACAGAAGGAAATTTGAAGTTCTGCGCTGTGGGACCACGGAGCGTGAGGGATATTTATCAAACATGATTGGGTGATTAGGAATAACTTTAAGTGAGCTACTAAGGTACCTTAAATAGTCCAGACTGTCGATGGAATGCTGTTGGCTTCAGGGCATGTTAGGGAAACTTCCCTTCCACTCCAGGTCTAATTTGGTCACTGAGAAAATTCTATTTTTTGATTTAATAGCTTCTCCAAACTATGCTAAGAGTTTTGGACTTCCATGGCTTAAGATACATATTTCTTATTTTAACTTGGCTATCAGAAACATATATCTGAATATGTTTCCCGTGCAACATCCCTTATCATGCATACGCTACAGATTCTAATATGCCTGAAGTTTGTTCTCTTCTCCAACATCAGGAGTATGATTGCACTATACTCATTGAATCAGGTGCTGTTGTCCTCTTTTGGTGCATTTATTCATTGTTTGAAGCTGAGGAGGGGTGTTTAAGGCCTGATTGCAAGAGAATTTACTGAATGAAATGACTGTAATAATTCAAATTTAAAAAAAGATTTGTTCCATGGACATCATTTGGGAGTAGTCAGGGTTGCAGCTGTGGCCTCTGGCTTGCTCCCAGCTACTCCTGGCACTTCCCTTGCAACCCCTGGCCTTAGAGAGGGCAACACTGTTGACTCCCCTGCAGGCAGTGGTCAGAGAGGAAGTGCCTGGAATAGTAGGGAGCAACCTAGTGGCCACAGCTCTGGCACCTGATGACTCCCAAATGACATCCATGTTGTTATCCATTACTTTTTTTTATTAAATACACTCTTATGATCTGTGAGAGGAGTACCAAGGTTGGCCAAACTTGATTTGCAGGGTTCTTACCATCTCATGCATTTAAAATAGGGTGTTGAATGGAACTGAACTCTCGTATCCCAATTGGGCATTTTAAATATATTGAGTAATGCCATTCTAGTTTTGCAATGCTTCTATAATTTTCAGTGCCTTATGGAATCATTTTGTTCGGATGTCTTGAATCATTTTGTGCTGACATACGTGAGACATTTTATTGTTTTCTGAATCCCTTATTCAGTGTCTAGAATATGTGGCAATTATGTTATCCAGGACTCAGCAACACAATAGATTAGCAAAGCTGTGAAATATGGATTTTAGAAGGAATAGTCTAAATATTATGGGTTTAAATTAAATGCCTATGGTTTACCAATGGATGTTAGGCATCCTTCAATGGGTCTCTCTTATGAATGCGAAGGAAACCCAAAGTCTTATTGGATTGTCAAATTTCATCAACAGTTTATTAAGAGTTTATTAAGAATGTTATCCATCTTCCTGAATTTGATACTGCTGTCATAAAAAATATGAAAATAGGTTTTCTTTGGAACTATTGAGTTGAAGAAGCTTTAATAGAATCCTTACTCAACTTCCTATTCTATGCCATACTGATGTCACAAAGATATCTATAGTGAAGATTGAAACTTCTGAGAAGGCAGTGGGATCTGTTCTGTTTCAAGACGAATATGGACACCATCCTGTTTATTATCTGTCATATCTTTTCAAAATGTGAACAAACTATTCAGTTTTGAAAATACTATAAAGAAGGCATGTGCAGAATGGAGACATTTGTTGATGTGTACCAAGATACCTTCTGGAATTTGAACTGATCATAGGATACACTGTCTACATGCAGTGTAAGAGTAATCAACAAGCTAGGTTCACAATTGTGTTTCCCTATGTAAATATCTATGTTATTGTATGCTATGTTATGTCAATTTGTATACTGTACTAATCACCTGGGAGGGTATTCATAGTATCATGTTTCAAATAATCTTTTGACAGATGCTCTGCCTCATAGTTATCTTCAATCATCACTTACTTATTAGCAACTAATTATACTTTGCATCATAGGTTGGCATTGTTCAAAATTTCTTGTAAAAAGTTAGTGGTTGAAGAAAGACTTGATCATAAGGAGTTTGAAGATCTTCACCCCAAGACCCCCCTTATGAGATATAAGGATTTGTATTTCAATCACTAGGTTATATTAATCACTAACAATTAATTACTGTCTGATGTGATGCATGTGTGCTATGATTTAATTATTACAGTCCAAAGAGATGTCAAAATGATGTTGGATCTTGTTCACAATCTGTTTTGGCATTCATTTCTTTTTGATGACCAGAAACATGCTGTCTTCTGTTTGTTCTCAAAACTTGTCTTTTCATTCCAGACATTGTGGACAACTGCAAACTTTACCTGTAGCTGTTAGTGGTTAAACGTTTTAAAAGTATTCCTCCCATCAACATTCCTGTGATTGAAGTAGCACCCTAAGTGGCCAAGGAAATGGCCAAAGGTGGATCCCTTGCTCATTGTGCCATAGGATCAATTCTAGACCTCACTGACAAGGCCTAATAAAGCTGAAACCAATCTAGGGTTTCTTGTGTTCCCTTCTGGAGAGGGCTTTGCCTGCAGTTTGGAAAGGTTATCCCCAGGAGCAGCAGGGTCAGTACTGATTTTCTTAAGGTGGGCCTTTCTTTAGAGTGGCACAGTGGGTGAAAAATGATGGGTTGGAATGCTACCCCTATCAATTACCAGTGATTAGACTAATTGCAAGCATTCCTCCCATAACCTTTTATGTGCAGGTTAAAAAGCTTTCAGGCAGAGTTGGGTGTGTCATGAAAGCAACAGAGGATTTATGCTTTTAAGTACACATATGTTGCAGTCACAATCTGTTGAACAGTGACATCTAATTGTTCAAAGGGCAAACTTATCAGCTCCAGGTACAGTTTGACAAATGCAGAGAATACAATTGAACCCTGAGAAGCCCCACTGGTCACTACAGATTTCCCCAAGATGTGACTCTATATCTTTACCACTTGATAATAGTTTGTGAGAAAGGAGGAAAAGCAGCTTTCCATGAAGACTGATGCAGTGTTCATGTGTAAGAATCAGCTTGTTTTGATCAATTTGTAAGCCAAAGTCTTATTTATTCAATATGTGATAGACATTCATGAGTTTTTAGATGGCCTTTTTATGGTCACACACATGTGCACGAAATTGGTAATCAGAGAACAGCTGTTCCTTATCCTTGAATGAGTTCAGTTGAGATCTCTCCATGATTTTCCCTTTCCATAAGACATTTTCTACGGGAATACATTTAGAAAGTATCTTTGGATTAGGTTTGTTTTTTGTGTATTGTAGATAAGCACCCACATTTTAATGTGATGGGAAATTTCCTTAGTTTAGAATTTGTTTTATTAATGAGCACAAAGTGGATTTTAACATATCAGGGGAAATTGTATTTAGTGATAACTGTCTTCTACGACAGAGCTCTAAATGCAGTGTATAGGGGTGGAAGTACGCTGAGCAAACATCACTGTCCCATGAGCTCTTGAGGTTCTGAGATGCATTATCAACACTGGGAGCATTCAATATGATAACACCTGTGCTTGCATTATTATCTTTGAAGCACTTGAGGAAGGGCAGCACACAGTTGTCACTGATGCATTTAAACTGTCCCAAGCTTTTACTATATTGTTAATCTGTAACAGTCATAAACTCTGCTTGAAATCAGCACACCAACCATACAAGAGACATTCTAAAGTTGCTAACAAATTCTCAGTCCCCCTGACTAAAAGAAGGAATAGAAATGGAATTAGTTTTTAGACATTTATAAAACACTCAACATGTCCAAGACAATAGAATGAGGCCCTTCTACCCTCTGCTCACCTCTGACAATACTGATGTTTGGTTATTACTCACAAAACAAGTAGTGCCAGTAGTTTACAACATTCAGGAGCAGGAATCTCATAAACATAACAAGATTGTTTCAGCCCAGAGTATGTCAGAGAGGAGGCACTTACGGTCACATAGGACCAAAGAATGCAGTAAAGTCTGTGAACTAATTGTCCAGTCCCCTGAACTAAAGTTTGAATGTGCTCTTAAAGGTGAAAAATTACAAAATTAGTTCTATAAGCGTTGACCTTAAAAAAATGTCTGTTTCTGAGATATGGAGAAAAAAGTTAAAAAAAGGGCGCAGGTTAATAGATTTGGAAAATATGGTTGAAAAGCACTTCTGCAACCTGTGTGAAATATAATAATGTTAGGAGATCATAAAACCTCAAAATACAATGCTTATTTAAAAAAAGACCTGTAAATAAGATTGGGAAGAATAATATCGGATTTAGCTTTTACCCTGGAGAACAAAAAAAATAAATAAAAAATAAATATATATATATATATATATATTCACTGAAAAAACCATAGGTTATAGACCATATATAGTTAGGAATTAGCATTTACAAAACCTTGAAAATTCACTGAAAAAACCATAGGTTATAGACCATATATAGTTAGGAATTAGCATTTACAAAACCTTGAAAATTCACTGCAAAAACCATAGGTTAGAGACCATATATAGTTAGCTGGACATTTTATTGACATAAAACCAATGAAATTCCATATATAGTTAGTAGCACTAACTATATATCGCGCACCCGCAATCCACTGCTGATGATGTCACATATTACATCATTCATGACATGGTCAGTGACATCACTGATGACATCACTGATGACATCTCAAATGACATCACTGATGACATCATCCAGTGACTGTGTGTTTCTGAAAAGTTTAAATATGTTTTACATATTGAAGAATGAGTAGATGTAGAAGTGTCTGGATGAAGGATTTAGTAGGTGCGTGACTGACTGTATGAGTGAGTGATTAAATGTGTCTCACTGAGTGCATGGGTTAGTGACTAAACTGTCTTAATTTGTGCATCATTATGTCTGTTGTTCTGTAAACTGCTGCATGTGTTGATCAGTAGCTATATGAGTAACTATATGGGTTATTGATTGATTGCCCAAGTATTTGTATGGGAGACTGAGTGTGTGTGTGGCTAGCTGGGAGGTGTGTGACTCTGTGCAGATCAATCTGTACTTGTATCAATGATTGTATAAGAAGGTAAGTATGTGTTAGTATATGTTTGAAAATGTAAGGTGCTCTATGTTTAACTGTATAGACAAGAAAATGGAAGTGTCATTGATTCTTTACAGGACTGACTAGGTGTGTGAGTAACTCCATGGATGAGTGGCAGACTGTGAGTGTCTGTATAGGTGTATGAGTGCATATGATAGTGTTGTAAAGATGAGTGATTGTATGTATGAATGATTGTATGGGTGAATGAGTGAAGGTGTGTGTAGACGTAGCAATCAGTGAGTGCGTATGTAGTAACTAGTATTGGTGTGTCAATGGTTTCAAAAATTATACTTTCTTTTTAACACTGGGTGAAACAGAGGTTATATTAAAATGTGAGGAGATGCATTGTATTGTCACATGAATGATATCATCAGTGATGTGGTCATTGATGTCAAATGAGATGTCATCAGTGATGTCATCAGTGATGTCATTTGAGATGTCATCAGTGATGTCATCAGTGATGTCACTGACCATGTCATGAATGATGTAATATGTGACATCATCAGCAGTGGATTGCGGGTGCGCGATATATAGTTATTGCAACTAACTATATATGGAATTTCATTGGTTTTATGTCAATAAAATGTCCAGCTAACTATATATGGTCTCTAACCTATGGTTTTTGCAGTGAATTTTCAAGGTTTTGTAAATGCTAATTCCTAACTATATATGGTCTATAACCTATGGTTTTCTCAGTGAATTTTCAAGGTTTTGTAAATGCTAATTCCTAACTATATATGGTCTATAACCTATGGTTTTTTCAGTGAATTTCAATGGTTTTTTAATAGCAAATATCATAAGCTGTCGAATGTCAAGTACGTGGTAAGTAAAAACATTTTCGTGTTTATGCACACTGATCTGCTTTGAATGCTGCCCCCCACCCCTCATTTCTATTAGGAGTACTCTCTCTTTGCAGATAGTGAAGGGTAGTTAACGCAGCCCTTTGCCCCCTTTGTAATCCGTCGTGCCTGCTTCTCTCTCCATTTGATTGATTGTTCTCTTTGGTTCATTCTCTATTTACAAACAAGCACAGAGTCGCAATACTCTGTTTAGTCTTTGCAGATAGCGAAAAATCGTGTAAAAAAACAAAAGGAATCGAGCAAAATCAGTAGGCCACTAATGGGATCTCTTTTTGACCTCGCTAAAATAGAAACAGTAGGAACAACCTGTTGAAAATAGCAATGCGTATGTACATAAGCGGCGTTCATTTGTGTTCACAGTACCCCTTGTTGATTGTTTGAATCGAGCATTGAATTGTTCGAAGTTGGTTCTCTTAAGGATCTTCTCTGCCTGCAAACGAGGAAGAATAGGAATATTCTCTCTCCCTTTGCAGATAGTGAAGGGTAGGTAACGCAAGCCTTTAACACGTCGTACCTATTTCATTCCTCATTGATTGATTGATTGTCCGAACATTGACTGTTTGGGAATTAGTTCTTTTTGGAGGTATTCCCTGTTTGCAAATAAACGTAGGAAAATCTTTGCAAGTAGTGAAAGGGTACGTAATGAGGACCTTTCTCCCCCGTTGTAATCTGTCATGCCTATCTACTCCCCACTGATTGATGCACCTGTTTCACCCGGACCATTTACTAGAGATACGTCATCTGGCCCGACCAGAGAGCACCCCTAGTGAAAAGGACATATGCAATAATAACGAAGTGATCACTGTATCCTGTTAACAGAAACTTTAGCATGAAACAACCTGGAAAGAAAAGAATAGGAAAACGAAAATCAGTAGGCCACTGATGAACATGAACTTTTATTAAACAACGATAAAGAAACGATAACATAACGTAATGATAAAACCTATTAATGTCCTAGAAACAAGAAAACGTTAAAATATGCCAGTGGTGAGAGACCAGAAAAACAGTAAGAGAAACCAAATCACCCCTCGCTGTCCCACCGCCTGCCACGCCCAAAAAATCGATAGACTAGGGAAAATGCAAGTCAGTAGAACATCCGCCCCCACTCTGGAAACTTCCAAGGTGGGTCAGGGTTGCGGCTACGCCCAGCCGGGAGCAGCCCATATAAGGCAGGTCCTGCTGCCACGCCTCGGCCAGGAGATCCTAACGTAGGGTGTAGCCGGAGGAGAGGCCGAGGCCAGCGGGACCCGGCCAGGGGATTGCCTTTACAACGCTGAACAGTTGCAGGGGGGGGGAATGTCTCCTCGACCCTCCCCTCTCTCTCCCAGTCCGGCCGCGGTGGCCCTTGAGAGTTGCAGGTACTCCCGCCACATGCTCTTCCGGTCCGGCCACCAACGGTCGGGGGGCCGAGGCCGACGGGATCCGGCTGCAGCCGACAAACCAAGAAACCCGTTCATGGGGCCAGAGCCAGGGGCGTCCGGCCGACATCTACCGGAAGCCCGGCCCGAAGACGGACGGGACACTTCTTCTTTCATGAATAATGGCTGCGACAACACTGGGGGGGGATGTCTTGCACATGCCTCCGACCCCCTCCCCCCTCGTCCTCATCGCCTGGTCCGGCCATAACAAATCTCAAGCGAGACGCCGTGGGGTGCACTGGGAGGGAGAGACGGTGCGAACAGGCCTCTCCCGCCTCCCCAGGTGGAGGCTTCCCAGCTGCACCCTCAGCGCTCCAGGCGCCCGGAAAAGGGTTCTTCCACTGTGGCCATGCTGCAACGTCTCGCCCGGCAGGGTGGAGCCCGTCCGCTCATTTGACCCCGCGATCGCCAGTAGCTACCGAACTCTCAAAATGGCGGTCGACCTGGCAAGAGCGGGCCCAGCATAAAGAAATGGCCCGGTCACTGGTTGATTCCACCACCGTACTCCTCCACGACCTTGAAGATTCTAGAGGAGCCGCGGGAGTCTCCGACCCCCGATGGGGAATGACTGCCATGATCGCCCGTGGAGTGACAAAACTGTATCCGCGGGACGTCGGCGCTCCCTTGCTGGCGCCAGCCTCACTTTGAATTACTAGAATCCTGCAGACCTCAGTTCCGGTGAAAGCACAGTGTGACCCGGTAGGAAAAATTGTTGCACCCCCTCCCCTTTTTGACTGATAGTTCAAACCACCGATCCTTTCCTTTGCCCTTTTAACGGAACTTTGGACTGCCTCCCCCTCTTTTACATTTTCTAGAGAAAACAAAACATTACCCACTACATTAGCATAGCAGTTGACACCAGAACTGTTTTCAAATTTAAAACCAACAACATCTTCAACAGAATCCTTTTTGTTTCTGCTGTGACCCTGCTACAGCACAGGCATTGTCCCCAGCAGTAATTCTGCAATGCCGGTAAGAATAGCTGTGGTGCCTACTGGACTCACTCACCCCCGCGGCGCCCCACGCCCTTATTTGCTGGGCGGCAACTTACTAGACATCACTTTCGTGCCATCTAGATTTCAGCGCGTTCTGCTGCCTTGGAACTATTCGCACAACAGACCGCTACTGACAAGAATATTTCATTATTGGTGCTGTCAATTTCAATAAATCTATTGGATAATTCAAAAGAAATTGCCACGGTCTCTTCGTTGTTTAAATGTTTTTACTGTTTTTGTTTTGTTGTATATATTTATATGTTATTAAAGTTTTATATTCCTACTACTTTGTTGGAGTGCTATATATTTTTAATGTGACACATAATTGTAAAAACTTTGATGTACAAAGAGTCATTCCTGGAATCTTCCGCTTCAGGCTCGGTCCCCTCCCCAATCACAATACAGGATGGTTTTCAGATAGTAGGAACACGTGTGGTGTGACGGATCTCATCGGGTGTGGGCCTTGATCTACTATAACTCCTTTGAAGAGGGGTGATTCTTTACAGCTGGGGCCATAAACTACATCTGCAGGGCTAGGTGATAGCCTGGACAATCGGACACAGAGGAAGAGGAGTGTCAGAGGGTGCGGTAGTGAATAGGGCGAAAGGGAGGTGTCGGGCGGGCACAGAGTGTGATTCTCAGGGAAGAGCAGCGCAGATGGGGGGAGGTTTATTGCCCATGCATAAGACAGAGAGCGGGGGTGACCAGTGCCTGGGGAAGATGCTTGCGAGGGTGAGGAGCCATGCTACGAATCGACAGCGTGCAGAGAGTGGGTCTGGTCAAGGCATCTAAAATGGCTGCCGTGCACGACAAAAGTGTGGCATTTCAAAAAAGGCAAGATGGCGCAGACAATGTTTTTCAACACTTCCTCATTTCCTTCGAATCGAACGTTAACAGACGTTGGGGCATATTACCAAAGTTAAGCGATATTTATCGCTAACGATGCTTACCAACGAATTTTTTACCGCTAAGCATCGTCAGAAATTATCGAAGATAAACCTTGCTATTATCAAGGTTTATCGCAAATGCGATAATAAACGGCCGCAATGCATGAATATCGCTAAAAACTCAGCGATATTCATGCATTACCGAGCTAATGCTCTTAGCCATGTTATCCACCTCCCATTGGATAACATGGCTAAGAACTGCTCAGGGCAGGTGTTACTTTTTGGAGATATTCGCGCTTAGCGCGAATATCTCCAAAAGTTGGTAATAGGAGATAGATATCTTGCATGTTGTAATGCAAGTTATTGTGGTATATGGAACTCATACCATAATCTCTCAGGAAAGCAGAAACTGATCCTTTTGGGACCGCCTAAAAAGGCCTAGGGGGTGAGGAGTACTCTACTTTGCCCCCTTTTCACGTTCCGAACTATTTTATTTTACTCTCTTCTGTAATTACACAAAATAGCAGCGATAAGATGCATCGGAGACACACAGTGAGAGAAAGGAGGCCGGAGATGAAGAAGAGATGTCAAATACACATTGGAGATAATATAGTGGCAGAAGGGAAGTAAATATGAGTAAACTTACCATGTAACATAAAAATGTTGCACTCTATACTATAAGTCTCATTTTATACTACAATCACTTCGCTACAACCTCATAAATTAAAAATAAAAATGAATAATGTCTCAAACAATTTTTGATTTCTAAATATAAATGTATTCTTCAGAATTTTCTAAATTTGAAAGAACTAGTAACATGTCCTCATCAGCAATTTCCTCATGAAAAGTCTGCAATGATGATTCTTCTAACTCTATGGTCTCCAAACATTCGATAAATTCGCCATCAACAGATTGATCAAAAAAATCATTCAAGTCATCTCCTCCTTGTGACAATATTTCATTATTGGTGCTGTCAATTTCAATCAATGTAGTGGAATCATTCAAGTCATCTCCTCGTGACAATATTTCATTATTGGTGCTCTCAATTTTAATCAATGTAGTGGAATCATTCAAGTCATCTCCTCCTTGTGACAATATTTCATTATTGGTGCTGTCCATTTCAATCAATCTAATGGAATCATACAAGTCATCTCCTCCTTGTGACAATATTTCATTATTGGTGCTCTCAATTTCAATCAATGTAGTGGAATCATTCAAGTCATCTCCTTGTGACAATATTTCATTATTGGTGCTGTCCATTTCAATCAATCTAATGGAATCATACAAGTCATCTCCTCCTTGTGACAATATTTCATTATTGGTGCTCTCAATTTCAATCAATGTAGTGGACAATTCAAAAGAAATTGCCACGGTCTCTTCATTGTGAGCCATTTTATTTTGAAATTGCTTGCTGTAAATTGCAGAAAAAAATAATCACTTTCATTTATCGTTTTTAGTAATACATAATATAAAACTAACTTTATCAAGTATTTAGTATAACAGAAGGACTGCAAATAAATAACAGAAAACATTTTTCAAATTATCTTCAAGTGTACAACATAGTTCCCCTTACAAATTAACAACTCACCTTTTTAAAAGTAGGAGAAGTGTTAGTACTGTGTAAATCAAACACCAGAAATTCACCACCAAAAATTCCTCACAAATGTACCTCAGACAGTAGTATCACAAAATGGCTGTGGTTTCCTCTCATTTGACATATATACATAACCAATTAACTTTCATCACACACAAATACAAAACCAAACTAACATTTTAATTGGTTCTAAATTTCAACACTTTCAAATGTGTTTTCCCCATGCAATTTTCCATAGGACATTTACATACGTCTACAGCCTGAATGGCTGAACGGAATTACACCAAACTTGGCAAAATGGTACATCAAACCTAAGAGGTCAGGAAGGATCTACTATGCCCCCTTATGGTCATTTCCCCCTTCGCTTTGGCCTCCTCTTGTCTCTCAATCCTGCCGAGGGACAAGATGGCGGCCGCTACGGACTGTTTGGAATGTTGACAGACGCCGGAGAACCAATCAGCTTCGCAAAGCTCCGTAACGCGAAAAGTACGCGAACCGGAGCGCTGTTACAGATATATATCTTTTTTTGAACGTTAATTTCTCAAAATCCACTGGAGCACATATATTGAGACCTAGCAAAGGCACATCGGGCTACCAGTCCCTAATATTTTGCCAAGTTTCGTGCAAATCCATTCATCCGTTCGATTATTATTATTATTATTTTTTTTTGCCCCGCGGGGCCTTTTTAAAACCTCCACATCAAACGTAGGGGGTCAGCGAGGATCTACTATTCCCCCTTATGGTCATTTGCCCCTTCGCTTTGGCCTCCTCTTGTCTCTCGATCCTACCGAGAGACAAGATGGCGGCCGCTACGGACTGTTTGGAATGTTTACAGACGCCGGAGAACCAATCAGCTTCGCTTCACAAAGCTCCGTTGCGCGAAAAGTACGCGTACTGGAGCGCTGCCCGGTCCGCTGTTACAGATATATATCTTTTTTTAAACGTTAATTTCTCAAAATCCACTGGAGCACATATATTGAGACCTACAAAAGGCACATCGGGCTACCAGTCCCTACAATTTTGCCAAGTTTCGTGCAAATCCATTCAGCCGTTCGGGCTAAAAGTGAGGCCAACCGCCCTATGGAATTGCGATATTGCTCCTTGAATTTATATGGGCAATACACATTGTTAACCTTTACAATATGGCGACCGCCAATTTATGTTTGAATCATCTTTTAAGGTTAGTCCTACCTTTATGTTAATTACCCGTTCAACGCGGGAGTTTAAATACAAACGACTGTTGATTTTCAGCGTCTCATACCTGACGAAGGCCGAGTGCCGAAAGCGCTTGTGTGAACGAGATTAAAATCTTTGCATCTATCTTTGGAGTGCTGCCTCCTATTCCCTGGATTTTGGGGAGGGATTGTTGGAGCTGACATATATATATATATATATATATATATATATATATATATATATATATATATATATATATATTCCTCCAACACATTCGCTCGTTTTGACGAAAGTAGACGGCACTCATGAGCTGTGATTTAAAAAGTGATTTTTAATGGCAGACCCCCTGCCCCCACGACAACAGACGCGTTTCACCAGTAAGGCTTCTTCAGTGTCAACCCGTGAATTTGAAAAAACACCATTATATCCCCACCTCTATGTCAACATAGACAGAGGACTAGAGTGCCTGATTCTGAATGGCAGCCATCTTTCAATATGCAAAACATTGTAAGCAATAAACTTTTAGTTTAGTATACACGGGGAATGGTGTGAAGAAAGTGCATGTGTAGTTAAAAACAAGATGTCGCACCACCATGGATATACAATACATTACATGTAAAACGCATGGCAACCCATAATTTATATAACAGAGGTAGCTAAGGAGGTAATCATTAAAATTATGACATCAATGTCCGTCTTTAGACATTAAATTCTGGAACAGTATGTTATACATAATCAGTTTATGTGATTATAATCAAAAATAAATTCATTGCTCTAATGATTTTATCACATTATTGTTCCTATTACAAAAGCCCAATTGATCTTTACGGGACCTCATTGTAAAGATGCTACCTCTATTGTCAAAGATTTCTCGAGGGGTGACCTGCCATCGTTAAAATGCACTACATGCGCAATGGTGGTGGTACAGTTTAGTATTCATTTCAATAGTATTATTGAACAATTTTCATCGTAACCCTTTTGTTTCTTTCGATTCATTCTTTTGTTATTTCGCCCTGTATGGGCAAGGATGTTAACATAACCATATGTAAACGTGCCAAACAACTGGATAACAGAGAGACTTACAGATGTTAGTGGTCTTTCTCTTTCAAAGGTACATTTCCTTAAATATCTTATTTCATCTTATTTCTCCTGCACATTGTTTTGTGATGTTGTAAGCTGTCACTAGAAGGCCTCATTATTCCAGAATTTGGACCATGTTGTTAATCAAGATGTACCCACAGTTCTTCATCATTATTCAATCCCCTAGGCTGCATAGTTTGGAGATCGATTTGGACTCTAGTGCCCTTAGGGATCTGATTTTATCTCCACCTCGTTCCTTGTTCTCAAGTTGGTCAATGAGAAAGAAGGTTGATAGGTCCCTGTTGCTTCTGTGATGGATTTGGAAGTGGCGTGAAAAAAAATATATATATATATTACCTACTGGCGGTCACCAGTAGGTAGTTATAGTTAGGATCGTTTTCCATAGGAAATCCGCAACATTCTATTGGGAATAACTTTGACGCCGAATGAGGGATCTGCCTGTAATTTGCCTTAACTTTGCCTCGCTGCGCTCCGCTCCTTCCCTGAAAGTTTCGGGGGGATCTGTCAAGCGGGGGACGAGATAAAAGGGGGGTCCCAAAACGTGTTTTCCCCATGTTAATTTCCATAGGGCAGTTGGACTCACTTTTAGCCCGAACGGCTGAATGGATTTCCACCAAACTTGGCAAAATTGTAGGGACTGGTACCCTGATTTGCCTTTGCTATGTCTCAAGATATATGCTCCAGTGGTTTTTACGAAAATTAACTTTGAAAAAATATATATTGGGCTACATTGGGCTATATATATGTTAGAGCCCAAATGTAGCCCAATGTAGCCCAAAGATGGCAACCAGAGACAAAAAAAACAAATGTAGCCCAAATATCAGCCAGATGTAGCCCAACTATTACCCAATGACAGAATGTCCCAGAGTGTTCTAAAGAACAACTAGAGCGCTAACAGTCTTACTTATGACAAAAGTATGGCACACCTGAAGTATTCTTGATTGGAATAAAGTGTTAACACTTAAAACATTTAATTTGCAAAGGAACAAAATGAGGGGGTTCATTTTGCCATAGAAATTATGATTAGTGCTGAAGAAAGAAAAATTAGGGCACATTTTGTGTGACTTCTCAAATCCTCTTATATTTCATTAAACAAAATTCTGATATGCAGTCTCCCAAGATGGCCAACAGAGACAAAAGAGCCCAAATGTAGCCCAAATATCGGCCAGATGTAGCCCAACTATAGCCCAATGACAGAATGTCCCAGAGTGTTCTATAGAACAACTAGAACGCTAACAGTCTTACTTATGAAAAAAGTATGGCACACCTGAAGTAATCTTGATTGGAATAAAGTGGTAACACTTAATACATTTAATTTGAAAAGGAATAAAATGAGGGGTTTCATTTTGCCATAGAAATTTTATATATATATATATATATATATATATATATATATATAGATAGATATATATTCACTGAAAAAATCATAGGTTTCACACCAGTTATAGTTAGGAATTAGCATTTAAAAAACCTATTAAATTCACTGAAAAAACCATAGGTTTCACACCAGTTATAGTTAGGTGGAAATTTTACTCGCATAAAACCATTAAAATTCGCACGTTATAGTTAGTTGGACTCACTATAACTTGCGCGTGCAATGCACTGCTGATGACGTCACATATTACATCACTCATGACATGGCCAGTGACATCACTCATGACATCACTGATGACATCTCAAATGACATCACTGATGACATCATCCAGTGAATGTGTATCTATCTGAAAAATAAATATTTTTTATATATGTATATCTAAAGGTTGATGGAAGAATAAATGGGTAAATAAATGTCTAAATGGATGTTTTTTTGTGTAAAATTGATTGGTTAACTGACTTATTAAATGTATCTTAGTGAATACATATATTAGCGAGTAATGTTTAAATATTTAAATATCTGTATCTGTGTCTCACTTTGTGTATAAGTGGCTGCAAGGGTTGGTGAGTAGCTACATGAGTGTGTATATGGGTTATTAGTTGTTTTTTTGAGTATCAGTATCAGTGTCTGTATGGTTCGGTGGGGGATATTACTTAGAGCACAGATGCATGAATGAGTGACTCACTATTTGTATGTATTTTGAAGACAGCATGTGTGCAAGACTGTATGGGTGGATGATTGTGTGTATGGGTGGGTTAGTGAGTATGTGTTTTTATAATTGATTGTTTAAGAGAGTAAATATGTTTCCGTTTCTGTAGAAGTATGTGTAGTGGTGTGTATATAGCAGTATAATCAAGTAAATGTTTTTTGATAGTTTATTTGCATGCGTGAATTTGTGTGTGAGTAACTATATGGATGAGTATTAGTAACAGGATGTATAGGTGTATGAGTACATATGATGAGTAAGTACATGCATGAGTGACTATATAGAACTGTTGGTGAATGAGTGGATGTGTATGTAGATGTTGGAATTACCTAATAAGTTGTTGTAATTGGTATTGGTTTCTCCTTTTTTAAGAAAATGTTAGTTTCTATTTTTGAATGTGTGTGTCAAAGGTTATTTTATGCTGATAGGAAGTCTGCCACTTTGTCACAAGGATGTTGTCATCAGTGATGTCATTTGAGATGTCATCAGTGATGTCATGAGTGATGTCACTGACCATGTCATGAGTGATGTAATATGTGACGTCATCAGCAGTGCATTGCACGCGCAAGTTATAGTGAGTCTAACTAACTATAACGTGGGAATTTCAATGGTTTTATGCGAGTAAAATTTCCACCTAACTATAACTGGTGTGAAACCTATGGTTTTTTCAGTGAATATATATATATAGGATTCCCTGTCAGTGTTATATCCCACAGGAAAGACGAGACTCGCACTCCACGCTGCTGAGTAATAAAGTTAGTTTATTTTGGCTGACGCGTTTCGAGCGAAAGCTCTTTGTCACAAGCCAAGGATTCACCCCCAGTGATCACCAATATAAACAAAGTATATACAA
The DNA here is from genome assembly GCF_964261635.1 of Lissotriton helveticus. Taxonomy (NCBI): domain Eukaryota; kingdom Metazoa; phylum Chordata; class Amphibia; order Caudata; family Salamandridae; genus Lissotriton; species Lissotriton helveticus. Next base: position 2,071,608,025 of record NC_136057.1, on the reverse strand, counting down.
AACATATAAGTAGGACCATTCCTCGCGATTAACATGAAAAAAAGACTTATAAGATTCTTATTAAGGAAACAGACTCGATGCCATTATTTGCATGGACAGTGTGAAAAGGTTAATGTACACGTTACATGTAAACACAAATTCAATCTATACATTGGTACATGATATTATGGGTAATTTCAGATAATTTTAAATAATCTCATAACAAAACCCCTTATGGTAAAAACATAATGCTCATATTTTATTGTGCACAATAGTGGCCAAGTGGCCCTTTCATTGTGACTTTAAAGCAGGAATGGTATGAAATCATGTGCTATTTACAGAGGTGAAAAGTAAAAAGTTAAATAAAACAGAACAGAGAAAAAGGTTCATAACGTGTTCTGTCCCCCATGAAACAAGACAGTGCTGATGCTTTAGGAGGGGAGGGGTGGAAGGGTAGGTGACGGCAAGTGCTCGTCGTGTGGGGTGGGTGGAGGTGCAGGGGTTATTTACAAAAAAGAAGAAAAAAGGAAAGTTTATTTACAAGTAGATGCAGGCTAGGTTAGGTTGCTGAGACGGGCGGTTACATAACTACAGAAGGTAAGATGACCTAATCCTAAAGGGCTCAAAAAAGGGGGGATCTACCCATGCTGTGGAGGTCAGGACGACTTACATGGCCTTACGTACATGGCCTTACGTGAAACTTTCCAACCTGCTGACACTGTGTTGCGGTGGAGAGCCCTCCCCGCCACACAGTATGTAAGAGAAATCAAGTATCAGTCATAAAAGGCAAAAACAGAGTCCAAAATTCTAAGTTGTACTCATCCAATGTGGACTGAGAGTTCCTCGTCCTCATTAAGGCCGAAGGGGTTCTTGGTGTCGAGGAGCAAGATGTACTTGGACTCCAGCACTCGCAGTTGTTTCTCTCTGTTCCCCCCTCGGGGATTCGCTGCCACTCTGTCTACACCAAAGAAAGATAGGTTATTAGCATTTTTGGCATGATGTTTCAACCAATGTTTAGCAGTGGAGTAGCTCAGATCACAGTTTTTGATTTCCCTGATGTGTTCTAGGATTCTCTTTTTCACAGGAAAAATCGTGCTACCCACCTACATTTTTACACACACACAATGGCATATACACAGTAGTCAGAGTTGCAATTTATAAATCTGGAAATGTCACCTGTCTTGTCCGTAGGTAAAGGATACGTTTTCTTGTTTTTGCTAGTGCTACATGCCTTGCACCTCCCGCACTTAAAAAAAACCTTCTGTTGCTGTATCCAACTCTGTTGCTTACTCCCGCCCATGTAGCTGTTAACTAACATGTCTTTCAGGGATCTAGATTTCCTATAGGTCACCAATGGGAATTTACTCACTGTATTTCCTATCACTGGGTCGTTCTTGACAATGTGCCAATGTTTCTTCAGAGTTTCACGGACCCTGTCTGATTCCACGTTGTATTCTGTTATCAGGCGGATCTCGCTCCCCCCTCTTTGGTTCCTGGTCTTTTAACCAGCAGGGAAGCCCTATCTCTAGATTCAACTTTTTTGGTCGCTGCACTGAACACTCTGTCTGGATAGCCTTGCTGTCTGAATCTCTGGGTCATAACCTTTCTTTCTATTTCATAGCTGTTCTCGGTGTTACAGTTGCGTTTGGCCCTAATCAGCTCTCCATAGGGGATACTCCATTTTAGTTTGGGTGGGTGGTGGCTGTTGACATGGAGGAGACTATTCCCTGCTGTTGCTTTCCTGTGCAAGGAGGTGAAGAGGTTCCCGTTCTCTACCTTCACATGTACATCTAGAAAATCCATTTCCCCTTTGTCAATTTTATGGGTGAAGCGTAGGTTCACTTTGTTGGAGTTCAAACCTGTGAGGAACTGGTCTAGATCAGATTCACCCCCATCCCCCCAGATCATAAAAACATCATCTTTAAAACGGGTCCAGAAGACCACATGTTGCGTCAGGAACTCATTCGTATCACTCCACACAATCTGTTCCTCCCACCATCCCATCATCATGCATGCGTGGCTCGGCGCAAAGCAACTTGCCATGGCGGTACCAACCACCTGTTTGTACCACTTGTCATCAAACAAAAAGAAGTTATTATTCAGGCACACGGCCAACATTTCAATTAACATATTGGTCTGGTCATAGACAAAGATAGACCTGTCTCTGAAAAAATATTTGCACGGATTAATATCATCTACATGTTTTAGACAGTTGTAGTGGGACACTGCGTCAATTGTCACTAGTATAAAATCTTTCTGCCAAGTGATGCCTTTAAATTCTGTTCATAAAGTCTGCGCTGTCCCTGCAATATGATGGGAGTCTTAACACGTAGGGAAACAGAAATGAGTCTAAGAAAATAGAGGCATTCTCCAGCAGACTGCCATTATATATATATATATATATATATATATATATATATATATATATATATATATATATATATATATATATATATATATATATATATATATATATATATATATATATATATATATATATATATAAATACTCATAGAAGAAACCCTTCAACAAATTTTGGACCAACTGGGCAGCCCCCGTAAAAAGCTCAATTGCACATATAGAGTGTCTACAGAGCAGCACCAACATGGCCAACCAGGTCTTCCCGAGCAACACATTCATAAGGTTTAATACACTCATAAACTACCATCGTCCTGCTATTTCCCTGCTATTTCAAAGACCAGTAGAAGCTTGAGTCTTATCAGGTGTTCCAAAATACATTGAATGCACCTGTCAGACAGCACATTTGAGGTAGGGAAACCAGACATAACATCATGCAGACCTGGCAAAATACGGCGAGTGAAAGTGGCAGAGACATTCTTAGCAGCAAAAGATGGTGTTTCTGCTTCAGGTATTGGCCAAGGACACTAACGAAAGTGTGCTGAGCTGCTGGAAAACAAGTAGGGTTACACAGTGTGCTCTATGACTTCCCACAAACAGAGATAAGTTCATGTTTCCTAACAATGATCTGTAAGAGGTGTGCCACTTTGATACCATGCACTGGGGGGTTGGGGCATGGCAGAAAACCTGGATTCAAAATGTAAGAGGCAAAAGACCATGCCATTGTCACATGGATATGGTTGATCCTGGTACACAAACTAGTTTTCTATACGGTTCTCAAACTGTCAAAATGTGGTTATTGAATGAATTATTTTGCGATTGAGAATATAACATATAGTAAAGGTTTGTTTATCAATTTAGGTCACAACCAAATTAGTGAATTGCAGTGTAAGAGTGTCTGGACTTTTTGAGAGGAGTTGTGATTTGGTTTTTGGACAGCAAGAAAACTATTAAACCATGTATGATGGTTAAGCTAAACTAGATTGGTGGAAAATACATTCCCTGCCCAAAATATGTTAGATATTTTGAGCCGATTGGTAGATGCGTTTGGTGACATTTGTTTTTAGCAAGAAGCACATCAGCTTTAGAGGGGCCACTACAGAAGTAAGCTTAAGAAATACTCCAGAAGTCCTGGCCTCAGAACATGTTAAGATAAGGGATGTGAGGCTATAGCAGTTCTATGTATTTTTTATGTTTACACCAAACAGCATGCAGAGCAACAGAGAAGTGAGAACCATTGTCCCAAACAGGACTCACAGACATAATAGACTGACCATGATTCCAAAAACATTTGGTGAAAATTACACGATTTCAACATGGTGCCAACATGACATGACAGGAGGAACAGAAAAGATGTCTCATAAAGAGTGTTTGAGGCCATATACAAAGCATATTGATGATGTTTCAATGTGATGGCACAGATGTCCCATTTTTTTCTCCATTGGGGCCTTTGGAATGGAGGACCAACCCATTCAACTGGATTCTGGTTATCATCCCACTGCTCTGTTTATGTTTTTATTTTTTAATTTTGCATTTGCTGGGACTCGGAAATTACTGTAAGATGGCAATCAGTGGTTTACAATACAACTTGATGAATTCATAAATCACTGTCTCACCCGTGTGGGGAAGGAGGAACTGGTTTAAAGCACAAAATACAGTCACATGCTCATCATGTGGGCGGCTAGGGATGCGGTCTCCTCTTGGACCAAAGGCTGCAAGGACTGGCAGCACAAGGCTTAACGCACTTGAAACTATAACAATACTATATACGCTAACAGCCCCATCCTAGGAAAAGGAACTGCAGCACCACAAACAGCCTCCACTACAACTGGTGAGTGGAGGATGGCATTACCGCCCCTTAGATTATCTTTACGAAGATGAAGTCCACAGGTAACCTATTAAACGACTGGGGGTACAGTACTTCCTTCAGTGCTGTTACGGTTGTCCAATATTCTCTTGCCACTGCTTGCTGGGCCAGAGCTTTTTAAATAACTGATCCATGACTGAACGTCTCACTGAGGCTATGAAAATGATCTTGACATCAGAGCAAGGTGGCACTTGTAAAGCAATGGGGCTTAAAATTAAACCTGCTCTTTGCATGCCAAGGATCAAGCTGGTGCCCAGAACCAAGTAGTGAAGCATAGTCATCGAGTGTTCTGTGTCATGCAAGTTCACCTCTTTCAATGATATTGAAAATGTTTGTGTTGTACTGCAGCTTATCTATTATGCTATACTGCAGCTAATCTATCCTGTGATGTTGTTGTGCTGTAGAATCTATGGTCTCCTAGCAACTGCATTGAGATAGTACAATCTTGTTGGAGCGGTTGGCTGAGCTGGTCCTCCTGGCTCTGCTATCCATGTAGCCAATAAATAACCAGCTTTCTACTTCCTGCATCAGCCTGGTTACTTCAAAATTATGGCCACAAGGATGGGATCCCATTATCCCGCTATTAACGTCATGTGTAATTACTGCAAAAAGATGGGGCATTTTGCCAAAGTTTGTTTAAAGAAAAAGAGTGTTAGGGAACCAATTGTTTGTAGTGTGGAATCTGATTACGAGTCTGGCCTGGAAGTTATTTCAGTTATCAGAAGAGCAGATAAACTAGATTCTGTCAAACCTGCTTCCTCCCAAGATGTTGTCACGGGTGATCCCTCTTTGTGTATTGATCCTATGGTGGATATTAAGTTTGGGGATCGCACTGTGAAACTCTTGGTTGACTCAGTGGCAACATCACAATGACCACTCAGAAATTGTTTAAAGAAACCTGGAATGGTTCTCAATCTCTATCTCCACCTGATCGCTCTCTTGTCTCGTATGAGGGGCGGAGAATAGATTTATTAGGTTATTTTGAAGATGAAATGCAATTCAAAGGTAGGACAATAAAGGGAAAGATATACGTTGCTGTTAATGGACTCAACATATTGGATTAATTTCACCAGGGCCTGTTTGGCATGATACTCAAACCTGAAGCAAAGGAGCAAGTGTTGGTTATTGGTTGCGAAGATGTTAGTCTTGTGTGGCAGAACAAATACCCTGATGTTTTTAGTAAGGAGTTGGGAAAAATTAATAGATTCAGGTACAAGATAATCGTTAAGGATGGTGCTCTTCCCACTAAACACAAACTTAGAGAAATTCTGTTCAGTGTGAGGGAGGATTTAGAAAAGACAGACACTTCATTATGGCTTTCTCCCTTAGTCGAGTCAGGAAAAGAGGAGGAGATCTTCGTGTTTGTGTCGATTTGAGATCCCTGAATAAGGAGATATGGGTAGATTCACATCCCTTACCAAAGATTAATGACCTATTCTCATTCACCTAAGGAGCACGTTATTTCACTAAGCTCAACTTAGCTATTTCTTACCACCAGATGCAACTTGATCCTGAATCACGCCATCTAACAGTATTTGTGTCACCCTGGGAACATTTCGCTACTGTTGCATGCCTATTGGGCTTGCATCAGCGGCGTCTGTTTTCCAGAGGATAATGAGCAAAATGCTCAGGGATGTTGATGGGGTTCTAATGTTTCAGGATAATGTTCTCATTTTTGGTAAGGATCTTGCTTCTCATAACCTTGTTTTGGAAAAAGTGTTAACTCTGTTTAAAAAACATGGTGTAGTGTTTAAGTAGGAAAAGTGTCAATTTTATGCTCCAAAGTTGAATACTTAGGACATGTTATATCTCATGATGGAGTCAGTCCACAACCAGGACTGCTTCAAGCCATAATTGATGCACCTGATCCAGAAGACAAAGTAGGTGTCAAGTCATTATTGGGGCTGTGTGAGTACTACTCACAGTTCATACCAAACTTAGCATCCATTGTATATCTCATAAGCAATCTTCTAAAAAAAAGCAGTCAAGTTTGAATGGTGCAATGATTGTGTAGTGGCCCTCAAGTTTGTGAAGTCTGCCTTAAGTGATTGTCCTGCTCTTAAACCTTTTGACGCAAGTTTACCTTGTTGCGTCACTGTCGACGCAAGTCAAGTAGGTATTGGTGCCACCTTAACTTAAATAGACAACAATTGCAAGAACACTATATGCTTTGCGTCAAGGGTGCTGAGAACTCCTGAGCTCCAGTATTTGCTCATTGAAAAGGAGCTTCTGGCATGTGCATGCACCATTGAGAAGTTCCGACCTTATATCTGGGGTAAGCACTTCATGCTTTTGACTGATCACAAGCCCTTAGTAAACATCGTGGGGGGTAGTGTGAGTAAATGCTGTTCTCCCAGAATCATGCGCATGGTGACAAAACTGCTTCAGTATCAGTTTGGGGTACAACATATTTCCGGTGGTAAGAATGGAAGGCCAGATTTGTTATCCCTTTTTTCCCATAAAGTCGAGTGAACTTGACAATGTCAATCTGGAGGAATTTTCAAGTGAAGATTGTGATGATTGTCTGGTTGCTGTGCTCGACCTTCCTGATCTGAGTCTGGGCTCTGAGACTGATTGGGTGCAAGCGTTGGAATCTGATTGTGTGATACGTGAAGTTTGTGTTTTCGTCAGGAATGGGTGGGCCAGAGAGAAGGTCTTCCTGCTCCTCTTCAACCTTTCTGGAAGGTTGAAGGTGAACTTTCTATTGAAGATGAGTTGCTGTTCAGGGCAGACAAATTTGTACCCCCTGATCTTGTCGGCAAAACCATCATTGAAAGAGCTCTCGATGGTCATCTGCGTTCCACACTCACTAAGTAGCGCATCCGAGACATTTATTGGTGGCTAGGGATGAATGCTGAGATTGATTCTGTGGTTGTCAATTACTGTGTCTGCGGTGCAGCTGACAAAAGTTTAAAAGTGTCTGTTTCACCATTGATGCCTATTGAGTAACCCAAAGGTCCTTGGTTAAAACTGGGCATTAATGTCATGGGGCCCTATGAGGTTCTTCCAGGTGGATTTCGTTTTATCCTGGTTCTTATGGACTATGCGTCAAAGTGGCCAGTGATTAAGCTGGTGAAAGAAGCCAACACTAAGACTGTTGCGGAGTTTCTGAAGAACGTGTGGCTGAGAGAGGGTTTTCCTGAGACTTTGGATTCAGATAATGGAAAGCAGTTTTATTAGAACCGAATTTGAGTCATTCCTCCGTGAATCTGGTGTAAAATACTACAAGAGTTCACTTTATCACCCACAAAGTAATGGTATGGTTGAAAGAATGAATCGGGTGGGGGCGGAGTGTGTTAAGTGGGACAGAGCCGGTAGTCATGATATTTGCAAAGCACTAAGGGGCATATTTACAAGGGCATTATCGCCGCTTTAGCTGCAATTTTTGCTGCTAAAGCGCCGATAATTTCATCGCCCTATTAACAAGGCGGCGCTAACATGCATTAGCGCATGTTAGCTGCCGTTTTTGTAACGCCACGCATCTTAGAGATATACATCGCTAATGAGATGCAAAGTAGGTGTACCTTCCTGTAACACCATGACAAAAGGTCGCGAACAGGACATCGCGTTATTTACACATGGCCCCGGAATCACGAAGTGATGATGAAAGCCGCGCTAACTGTGGTTTCGCAGGATCCTTAACGCCTAGTCAAAACTTGACTTAGGCTTGTTTTGAAAGAGAGGTGGATTGTTTGGTTACGTCCACACTCACCTGTCATCAAGCTTTTCATTAGCGTGTGAAATCATTGCTTGATTTCACACACTAATGATGAATATCGCCGCTATCGCAGTTTTGTACATCGCCTGTGAGAAAGGCGTTGTAAGTGCACTGCTAACACGGCAATGTAAACCAGCGATCGGTAGCAATATTCAAAATCGCAATAAGCATGATTTGCAATGTTTAACGCGAAGCGTTGATAATATCCCCCTTAATGCTATGATTTGGTTCTATAGAACTACACCCCATTCTGCCACTAAAATTTCACCTTTTGAATTGTTGAGGGGACGGAAGCCAAACACTAGTTTCAGATCTCGTTGGATGAGCAAATGGGTCAGATCTGAATCCTATGTTGCTCATTTAATGTCTTTGGTGAGTGAGAATATGTCTGCTTTCCAATCTAAACAGAGGCTGTGGTTTGACTCCCGCAGAGGTATGAAAGTGGCTCCGCTGGAAGTGGGGGACATAATTAAAATAAAGAGTGGTGTACATGCTAAGAAAGGTGACAGCAACCTGTCAAAGTTTGCAAGAATCTTGGAAATGCAGTAATGGTTGATGGAGGTCATTGGTGGAACCTCAACAGGGTGGTGAAGGTTTGTGTAAGAGATGCCGTCCCACCTTCAAGGGAAGGGCATCCTCCTCGTATTGACCAAGCATATCCCAAGAAAAGTTCTAGAAATATTGTTAGGCCTGCCAGTTACAGGTTGTAATTCTGTTTTTGTGTTATTCTTATTTTATGGGTTTTTTAATTTTTAAAAAAATTTTAATTTTAGTTTTTTTGTGAGAAGAGAAGATATGTTGTACTGCAGCTTATCTATTATGCTATACTGCAGCTTATTTATCATGTGATGTTGTTGTGCTCTAGAATCTATGGTCTCCTAGCAACTGCATTTAGATAGTACATTCTTGTTGGAGCTGTTGGCAGAGATGGTCCTCCTGGCTCTGCTATCCATGTAGCCAATACATAACCAGCTTTCTACTTCCTGTGTCAGCCTGGTTACTACAGTTTGCTTCACCAAATTCACCAATATCTAAAAGCTTAATATATTTTGAAGTTATGCTTTTCCCCAAGAACTGCCATAGCCCTTTATGTGGTGCCATAGAATCTGCATCCCAGAGCGACTGACTTTGGTGGAGGAGGATTTATTTCTCACAGTACATGGGTGGGACATACTTTTTCAAAACGTAGGCCACATTCTCCAGCTCTGCTCTCAATAGATGGGCTTAAATATTGGATTCCTCAATCACAAATCTGTATGTACCGGGATCAGTCACATAAGAATCTATCTATCATATAACAAAAGCACTGAATAGCAAATGGATCACCCTGTGACACCGGATGTTAGATAAGGGCATCAGTCCTGTAACTTAGACATAGTCATGAAATTCTTCTTACATAAATTCAAAAGCTCTGGAATTCGAGTGTGTCATTATGAAATTAATTACCTGGGAACCTACCCTATAGGCTCCAGTTCATAGCACTATATATCTTATCAGTGTAATAGCTATAATCCAGTACATAGTTGGTTGGAAGTCGATATCTTTCTACCTAGTGCAAGATGCTGAGCAGGAAGAAAATGTTACATTTTAAGAGCTGCAGTGGAATAGTGGCAAATCTACCCTTCACCACAGTCGCTAGTCATACAAGCTTAAAAACCCCTCTGAACTGCAATTCTCCTAAAAAACTAACTCCAATTCTAACTAAGCAATGTGAAATACTATAATGCACCAATTTGGGACACTTTTCTTTCGGCATCCTGGCCTACTTTTGATTCAAATACATCCCTGGTGTTAACGTACCAAAGTTAGAAGCAATCATCCCGATCCTGAGTTGGATTCAGAAACCAATCCTTATGTGAATAAAACATTTTTAACAGGATTTCTTGAACCATGGTAAGAAGGACATTGCTGTTTCAGTCAATTAAAAATTGTGTTTGGCTTTTCATTACATGTGTTGTCCTTTAATTGTTGTGTTTTTTTACATAGTGAATACGAATTTTCAGTTATTGTGAAAAATTATGGGCAGGCAGCTGTTTGTAGATGAGCCGATGTGTGATGCCATAAAGGGAAAGTAAGTTACTTTGCAAAAGGGCATATATATATTAGGACTACAAACCCTACCTCGTATCTGAAAGATAGGCAAAGTGTATGGGGTTGCCTGCGAATTGCTGGAGCTTTTAGGCTGCAATATGAATTACTAAGACAGTTTTAGTTTTGTATTATTTGCATTCTAGTACTGCTAGTAAACGTGGCCAACCAAGCAAATCAATAGGGTGATTTAAATTGAAATTTGTCCCAAGATGCATGTTCTATTTGTTATGCGCACTAGCTTTGAGGAAAGGGATTTTTTATCAGAACATGTGGAAATACTTCATTTAGACATTTTCCAACACACTCCATGCCAAACTACCAGTCTTCTTGGAGTGCTTGAAAAAAATGGACTTTGTTTGCAAATATTTGTTCAATAACTTCACACACATTTTAAGTCTCTTATGGTTTCCTACATATATTTAATAAAAGCAGAAAATGATTGAGAGATGTCCACATACATATTAAACGTCCCCATTTAGAAGCTTTGACCTCTAGAACTCTTAGCTTTACATTTTTACATTGGTCTGGTCTTTTTAAGGGTAGAACCGAATTGCAGAAAATGTTATATAAAATTAGGTGACTGCATATCATTCTAGCACCCGTTTCAAAGGCTGATAAATAGATGAATGAGAAGAAAGCCCTTCTTCCCCGCCCCACTGCTCCTACCTGCACTGTCCACAACTGCCATGCACTACCCATGGTATATGCCCCGGGGCGCTAAGTAATGCAAAGTAGCGCGTGCTGATTTGTGTTACTTATAAGTTATTTGCCAGTATAAAACATTTTACACTGGAAAGTAAATAGGTGGGAAAAGATTTAGCTTCGTTTTGCATCACTTTTCTGACACAAACACGGTGGTAAATCTTAGTAAACAGACCCCTAACTGTCCAATATTGGCTTAAAAGAAGCTACTTAAGGATGCAGGCAGAGGGACAATGCTCCAAATCAGCGCTTAAATTCCATTTTAAAGCTTATCTTATTCCGAAGCTCCTTCAAGGCAATGCAAATTATACATGGTGAACACAGAGTAAACGGAGAAGGATAGGGGGGCGTGGTTTCGGCGCCGACCGGGATGGCAGCGTGAGCGAGTTGCTCCGCGCCGAGTCCCGTCCTTACTCCTGATTTACCTTGCCCCATGCCACCTGGCAGCCACAAATGAGGCCTTGGCGGGTCGCTGACCTGGTGGGGACCGTCTAATCCCCGTCGGGACCCTGGAAGCCACGTGGACCGGACCTGGAGATCGGCCCGGCTGGCAGGACAAAGGAATCAAGATGGCGGCGCCGTCGGAGTGAAGCTCCGGAACCTGTGTGAGGAGCGGTGCGGGGCCGTCTGGAGGTGCCTGGAGGTCCGTCGCGAGGCGGAGAACTGAGGGAAGGACAGCGGGTGCGGACCCGGTGCGGCGGCGGAGAGCAGTGCGGAGGACTGACGGTAGCGGCACCCCCTCCCCCACCGGCTCCTCCGGCCGACTGGAGCGCTGGGGCTGGACTCGAGCAACGCGGCCGGAGATCCCACGGATGAGAAGGGCCGCCCGGCTGCTGTGTGTGCTGCAGTGGGGGCCGCCGAAATACTGCAGCGAGCGGAGACTCATCAGGGCGCTGGTGGAGCAGCGGAGCACGGCGCTTGCACGCCCCGGAGGGTGAGCGGGCTGAGTGGCAGCTGGAGGGTCGATCGCCCTGCTTGGTGACCAGCGTGGGAGCACAGGCTTGGAACTGTGGGGTGCACTGTGACCGGGGTGGCCGGCGCACTCCGGCCCACATAGGGGCGTCTCAGGGCACTGCCAGGGGGGCTGCATCTGGGCCTGGCGTGCTGGAAGTGATTGCTGGTAGCCCCTTTGGAGTTGGGCAAAAGCACCATGGGGAGACTGCCGTTTCTGCCCGGCACATGGCCAATGGAATGACCTGCTTGCTGGGGGAGGAGGCTGCCGGTCCCTGCCTGGCACCTAGATTGGGGCGCCCCCCGCGGCCCTGACTTGATCCTCTCCGCACCAGGGGCAGTGTGTTGCCCGCTTGCTACTGGCTGAGACAGCGGGGTACCGTGAGGCCCAACCGCACACGGCGGAGAAGCTTGGTCGCCCTGGCTGCGATGCACAGTGTCTGAAACTACTAGGAGCAGAGGGCTTGCTCAGCCCGGGACAACGGACTCACGGCTGCCGGCCTGATCGGTGGGGCTTACGCCTTCTGGGCCAGAGGTTGGCGACGGGGCGAGGGCGTGGGACAGCTGGCTCCACATAACCACGCTAGCCCGGGGATAAGTGATCTGCGCCTACTTGGCTGTCTCGTCGTTGGTGCTGAGCGGGCCCGGGATTGGTACTTTCGGTGGATCTGTCGTCACCGGCCACCTTTGGAGGAGGCTGCACGAGAGGCAGGCGTCCCGCGCTCGAGATGGCCGCGCAGGGGACTGGAGCCGCCGCGACACAGGCGCACAGGGAAAGGAGATCGGAGGAAGCTGAGGACGGTTTCACGACGGAGCCCTCGTCGCAAGAGCAAAGGTTGAATCTCCGCCTCGATGCGATATTGGCCGCGATTACTGCCACGAAGGACGAACTGCACCAGGACATAGCGCAGGTGGCGACGGGGCTTGGCCTGCTGAGAGCGGACCACGCTAAGCTCTCTGATAGAGTGAAATCCAACGAACAATTGCTCCAGGAGCTGAAACCGGCCGTGGTCACCGCGGAGCATAAACTCGAGGACGTGGTTCGTCGCCTGGCACTCCTGGAGCGTAGGGCAGAGGATGCGGAAGGACGCAACCGCCGGAACAATGTGCGGGTGGTGGGGCTCCCGGAGAAAATCGAGAAGGGTGACGCAGTGGCCTACATGGAGGACTGGTTTCGGACAGTGGTGGCGCCGGAGGGTCTGTCACCATTCTTCTCGCTGGAACGAGCGCACAGAGTGCCCGCCAAACCGCCCCTGGAGGGCAGACCGCCCCGACCGATGGTGGTCAAACTGCTGCACTACAAAGACCGGGATCTGCTGATCCAAAGGGCGAGATCCCAAGGGCCCTTCCAGGTGGAAAACAGCAAGGTGACGATTTTTCCGGACTACACGCAGGAAGTGCAGCGGGGCAGGGCTTCCTTTCTGTCGGTGAAGAAAGAGCTGAGGGAGGAAGGGATTCAATACTCCCTGCTTTTTCCAGCCAAGCTGCGGATTGTCGTGGATGACAGAACCCACTTTTTCCAGACACCGGATGAAGCATGGTCCTGGCTGGAACTGTATCGTGCGGGGACGGATCGTGCACACAGGCCCGCCAGGGATCGCGCGCAGCCGGTCAGGGTCAGGAAGTCGCAGCGCATCCGCTCCCGGAATAGGCGCCAACGGGCCGAGCGAGAGGCGCAAATGCTGGCCGATAGACAGAGTGCGTTGGAGGCCACGGCGAACATCACGGGCTCGCAACGAGAAGACACCTCCAGGGGTTCGGCTTCGGAAGGGGAAGGGGAGAAGACCGGTGATGAAGACTCGGAGGTGGGGGGAGCGCAGGGGCCGGAGGTCACCCCACAAACTTCAGATGGTATATTTAATGGGTGAAGCTCGTGGCCGCTGAACTGCTTGTAAGGCCTGGACGCTCCTGACTCCTATTGGACTGCCAGGTATGGGGCTGCTTTAGCAGTATGGGGCTATGGGCGCGGGGTGGTCGCTCTGTCGTCCTGGTTTGGGGCTCCATAGTCCTCATCAGACCCTTAAGGTCTTCTGTGGTGTCGACTACAGACTAGTGTGATGTGTTGGGTGTTTGCGGTTTGGAACGGGGCTGAAGCTGGGTTACTAGGCCCTGTCCTGGGGAGGGGGTGGATGGGAGTTAAGGGGTGTGTTTTGAAGGGGTTGTACAATTGCTGCGATGCGGGTCACATTTATTGGCGTGCGCCACTGTTGGGGGTGATGCTCTATGGGGACGTTACCTAACTTGAAATGTGTCACATGGAATGTCCGGGGTATTCGAACTATGGTTAAGCGCCACAAGGTACATGCCTACTTGGTGAGGCGGGGCATTCAGATAGCGATGCTTCAGGAGACTCACTTGACTCAGCAGGAATGTGGGGCGTTACAGAGGAGGTGGCGGGGTCAGGTGTTTGGCACGACCTACTCAGCATTTGCCAGAGGGGTGTTAATATGGATCAGAGCGGGCACGCCTTTCCAAGTCACGAGCCAGAAAATAGATCCGGAGGGCCGTTATGTGGTGGTGGAAGGACGGCTGTGTGGTAGGGAGGTGGTCCTGTGTAACATTTATGCCCCCAACGCTGATCAAGCGCACTTCTTTGAGGGTTTGTCGCGCTCACTGGCGTATTATTTGGCGGGCCCTATATTGCTGGCGGGGGATTTTAACTCCATTTCAGATGTGCTGTTGGACAGGTCACACCCGCCTTTGGTGGACTCCCCAGTGCGCAGACTCGCGACCCATAGGCGGGATTGGCAGGAGAGGTGGGGCTTGGTGGATGTCTGGAGGGTGCAGCACCCCGAAACCCGTGATTACTCCTACTTCTCAGCACTGCATGATCTGCATGTTAGACTGGATTCGGTGCTGTGTTGCGAGTCTCTGGCGAATGTGGTGATTCACTCTGAGTATTTGTCTAGGACCATTTCGGATCATAACCCACTGCTGATTTCTGTGCAATGGCAGCGGGCGAGATCGGCGGTCCCTACATGGAGACTTCGTCCGGAGACGCTGGATGACCCGGCGTTCTGTGACACGGTCCGACAGGGCATAGACGACTACTTCACGGTCAATGATGGGTCAACAGCGACTAGAGCGAATGAATGGGATGCGATGAAAGTGGTGGTGAGGGGGATATGTATGGGACGGTTTCTGACTGTGAGAGGGACTGTGCTGAATGACCTCGCGAAGGCGGAGGAAGTGCTGAGAGGGGTGGAACAGCAGCGACCCGAGAAGCCGGAGCTGCAAGACAGCTTGTTGCGTGCTAAGGAGGCGGTGGCAACTGAGAGGGAGAGATTGCGGTGCTATGATTATAAGTTGTATGCGGTGAAAGTGCATGAGGAGCGAGACAAAGTGGGCACGCTCCTTGCGAAGTTGGCTGATCCGAACCCTAGAGGATGTCCGGTTATGAGTGTGCGGCAGGAAGACGGGGAGGTGGTTTATTCGCAGTCAACGGTCCTGGGGCGCTTTCAGTCCTACTACACGGGTCTGTACGCCAGCCACCTCGAAGTGGGGGCCACGGACATTGGTAATTACTTAGATCAGGTCCCTTTGCCGGTATTGGATGAGGAGGAAGCCCGGGATCTGGGGGGCCCCGTCACCCTAGCGGAAATAAGAGGGGCGATTAGTCATATGGCGCGGAACAAAACTCCTGGGGTGGATGGATTGCCGATCGAGTTCTACGTCAAATTCATGGAAGTGTTGGCGCCCAGACTGCAGGTTGTGTATGCGGAGGCGAAACAATTAGGGCGGTTGCCTGACTCTATGACGGAGGCGCTGGTTGTGCCCCTGCTGAAGCCGGGCAGAGATGCTTTGGATGTCTCTTCTTTTCATCCGTTGTCTATGCTGACTGTAGATTACAAGATTTTGAGCCGAATCCTAGCCACCAGGCTCCTACCACTAATGACCTCTTTAGTGCATAAGGATCAAGCGGGATTCATCCCCTCTAGGAGCACTTCGATGAATGTCCGTCGGCTGATTGGGGTCATTGATAGTGCTGCCACAGCGGAACCAGGCCCAGTAGTGCTGACGGTTGATATTGAAAAGGCGTTTGATAGCTTAGAATGGGATTTTCTAGATGGCGTGCTGTTGAAGTTCGGGGTTGGGGAGGGGTTCCGGGGCTGGACGATAGTGCTCTATTCTTCGGCTAAGGCGCGGGTGCGGCTGGGGACCTTGGTCTCCTCGGTTTATCCGGTCTGTAGGGGCACGAGGCAAGGCTGTTCGCTATCCCCTCTGCTCTTTGCCCTCGCAATGGAACCGCTAGCGGCGCAGGCGAGAACAGGAGTTGTTTTCGACGGGATTGCGCAGGGACCTGACTCGCATTACATTTCATTGTATGCCGACGACTTGTTACTGTACCTGGCGGATTCTGGAAGGGCTCTAGAAGGCGCAGTGGACATGTTGGGCAGGTTCGGGAGGCTTTCAGGCCTCAGAGTGAACTGGACTAAGACCTGTGTGTTTCCGTTGCGGCAGACCACGCTCTGCCCGCAGCTCACGAGGCCGGTAGTGTGGGAACCCTCTTGTTTTGTTTACCTGGGAGTGCGCATCTACCATGCGGCGGCGGACCTCCTTGAGGGGAATGTGGGGCGCTGTATTCGAGCACTGAGAGGCAGTGTGGACTTCTGGGCATCTCTCCCGCTGTCTGTACTAGGCCGTGTGGCACTGTTGAAAATGGTGGCACTCCCGAGGCTCCTGTATTATTTTAGAACGTTGCCGGTGTGGATCCCGCAGGGTATTTTTCGAGAGCTAAGGACGTTGGTGACTGGCTTTCTCTGGGGCCACGGTCGCCGACGGGTGGCATTAGCCACCTTGATGCGACCCAAGTGTGAAGGAGGGATGGCTGTCCCCGACTATGAGCTATACTATCTGGCAGCGCAGCTCCAGGTCCTGACGCAGAACGTGGCCAGGGAATTCAGAGGACCTAAGGACGGCCGGGGGATCGGCGTTCAGAGGCATGTCTTGTCGTCGATCGTGATGCAACAGAGACTGGTTAGTAGGGACCTCACGATGGAGGAAAGGACGCTTAGATTGTGTTGGAACAGGAACCTGAGGAGGGCTGGGAAGCGCCGGCCATATGCACCGGAGATCCCGCTGGGAATGCTCACTGCCTTACCGCACGGAGGTGATTGGTCCCAATTGTTAGAGTGGGAGGACCTAGGTTTGCAGATGGTAGGAGACCTCTATGTGGACGGGACGCTGGCCCCGTTCCAGACCTTACAAGGTCAATTCGGCCTGCCAAGTGGTTCCTTCCTGTTGCATGCGGCGGTTGTTGCGGCCGTGCAGAGGCACTGGGGGGGCGGACTGGCTGAACCGGAGATGACGATGGTGTGCCAATATGTGGTGATGGCAGCGGGCACCGTCAAGGCGGTGACCTGCCTCCACAATAGGATGTTAAATGAAGGTCTGGCCCCGTTGGTTGAGTTGAAGTCGCGTTGGGAGGCCAGCGTCGGTAAACAGATCCCGGACTCCATTTGGGGTCAGGTGCTACATAGGACCTGGAAAGGAACGAGGAATGCGAGATTCCAACAGGTGAATTTTTTCGTGCTCCATAGGGCGTATTTGACCCCGGAGAGGTTGCGCCGACACTTCCAGGTGCTTGATGCCATGTGCCCACGTTGTCTAGAACCTGAGGTGGATCTTGACCACATGCTGTGGGGCTGTCCGAAATTGGGGAACTATTGGTCTGAGGTAGGGGACCTCTTGAATGCTGTCACGGATCGGGAGGTAGACTTTGACATGGCCGCTTGCCTGCTTCTTTGGTTCCCGCACACCAAAAAGACTAAGGTGACAAGCAAATTCATTGGGTTGGGATTGATACTGGCACAGCGTGAAATCACTTGGCACTGGAAGTCCAAAGAGGGGCCGTCAGTACGGAGGTGGAGGAATGAACTGGTGAAGTGGTCGGGTTGTGAGAGTGTGTCACGAATGCGCCAGGCGACTAGAACTGGTAACGAAAAGAGTTTGGACCTGGCAAGGTCCTGGGAACTGGTGGTACAAGCATTAAGGGACTACCTAACTGAAGGCGAAGAAGCTGATCAGGTATAGGGAGGGATTCCGTGTGACTACTTGCTTGTCGACTCTTCCTGATAGTTGTCACCTTAGAGCTAGAAAGGGATGGTAGAACCCGCATTAGCAGCAGTTGAAGGGGAGGGCACTGGGAGGGAGTCGTGGGAGGGGGTGGTTTGCCGGCTAGCGGCAACCTCCCGGAACCGGATGGCCCAGGGAGGTAATTGTGATGTTTCAGTGTCGTGGCGTTGGAGTGGCCAAGGACTAGATGGAGAGGGTGGGTTGGTTGTTTTGGGATAAAAGCAGAAACGAGGTGCTGCATTTGACCTGTGCCCCGGATGGAGCACGCACCGAGATACCCCCAGTGTACTAAGTCATTGAAGCGCCGCCCAGCCTCCGGGATGTGGGCTAATCGGCTGTGTATTGTGTTACTATCGCACTGTATGCTGGGTACCATTGGGATCTAGGTTGGCTTGTTGGATATGTTTATTTCTGATTCTGCAATAAAAACATATTTCAAAAAAAAAAAACGGAGAAGGATAAAAGTTTGGGCACTGCAAATGCAAACTTCGTCTGACTGCCCATCCAGGCCGAGGTCACGTGGCATCCTTGTAGGTTTATTTTGACCTTTTCTATTTCTAGTTCTTTTATTATTTAATGGTCTGACCTTCGTTTCTGCAGAAGCACGTTTGTGATAAATGCACAGATTTAATAACTCCAACTCACTGACAAGTGACCTTTCTTACACAGCCTTTTTATCTTAGGCACAAAACTGTGCTGTTTTGAAAACTTTAATTCGCAGCTTTTAATTATCGCCTCTTTTGTCTGCGAGCTCACGCCGCCGAATGGAAAGGTCAAGCTTTTCGTTTATTCATTTCATTAAAAATTCCTGTGTGCATCATTCGTATCTTAGTATCATTCATCTGCGGACGTGGCAATTTATCAGGTTCTGAATTAGGGGAAGAGATGTACATTTTAGCAGTAAGCCCAATGAATTATATAAATTGTTTGTCATCAGTCCTCGGAGTGTGATAAGCCTGTGTGCCCCTCACACCATATAAATTAAGTGCAGTGCAGCAGAATCAGTTGTTAGCGAGCTTGGAGGAGCTCATGCAAAAAGACGTAAATTAATCTCACGGGATTTTTAAACTCGTCTCTTGTAAGTATGTGCTTATATTTATGGATTCGTTTGTTTTCTATGTATTTTACGTGACGGCATTTTAGTGAGAATTCTGCGGCGCGGTGGTGAATAGAAACACTTCTCTGTTTGGTCTCCCCTCCTGGGGCCCCACTAAGCTGAAAGAGAATTGTGAAAGACAGCTGCAGTGGGGACGTAAACTTGCTTTTGTTTTGAAATAACATATATGAGTTTCAACTTCATGGGCAAACATTGTGAAGCATGTAATGTTGGCATAGCTGCCAAGGTTTCAGATTGCTATGTGTGACATTTTTATAATTTCAGTGTAATTATGAGTGACATTTTAACTACTATGAGTGACACTTTCTCACGAGCAAAAGCAGGCAGTA
Source organism: Lissotriton helveticus (assembly GCF_964261635.1). Taxonomy (NCBI): domain Eukaryota; kingdom Metazoa; phylum Chordata; class Amphibia; order Caudata; family Salamandridae; genus Lissotriton; species Lissotriton helveticus. Next base: position 2,071,588,837 of record NC_136057.1, on the reverse strand, counting down.
AAGATGAGGGAAACATGTACATTTCAGAAATGACACTCATTTGAGCAAGAAGAAACTAAGAAAATCTTAAAACTGCTACAAATCACAGATCGTAAACTGATCGTAATTTGGGAAATATGCAATGTATCATTGGTACATTCAAGTCTTTTAACAAGGTTATAGGACATCTCTGCTGTTATAGGACATCTCTGCTGTTATAAATCCCTGTGGTAGCAATTATTTAATAACGACTTACATTTTCTCTAGTAATGTCATAACACTACACTGCACAACCTAGGTAAGGGAAAAAGAGAAGTTTGTCTCTCTGTGTGTTACACTCATTGGCTCAGCCGGCAGCATGCACTCTCAGCTGCTGTACAGTATAAAAGTCAGTCTCTCCCTAGTCGCAACGCTTTTGAAGACCTCTGAATGCAAAACTGGTCAGTGGCATGCATATTTGTATTTTGTGTAATTATTAGAACCTTTTTGTGAATTAGCGAACTTCAAACCTGTATGGATTGTGTTAAAAATTGGCAGATTCGCAGTCCCTTCTTAGCCGTGTTTGTGAGGCGGGCCTGACCTAAACATCACCTGCTCAGCCTCTCTCGGACACAGAGGACGTGTTGAAGGAGATTTTTAGCATTGCCAGGCGACTGCAACAATTATTGGGGGCCCGGGCTGGGGCACAGGCTGAGGGAGGAAAGAAACATCGGAAAGCAGCAGAAATGAAAGTGCACATAGCTCACGAGTGGATAGCAACTTATATGTAATTGATGATTTTTAGTTAATACATTACCTGCTTTTCTCAGGCACTGATCATCATGTTACTTGGCAGCTGATCCCGGCTGGTGGCGACGCGGCCGAGTGGGCTGGGTCCCGGTCGCGTGACGACTGATGCCCCATCTGTATGCCAGTGCCCGTCCCTCCAAATGAATATACAGTGGACGTCAAGTGCCCCTCTCTGCGATCCCTGCTCCTAGGTGTCCATCTGAAGGCCGCCCTTCCCCTCATTTTATCACATTGCACTCTGTCCAAGGATTAAGCACACTGACTCACTCACTTTTTTTTGCGAGTGGAGCATCAATTCGATTTCGGCCGCCTCGTGGCCGCAACGACTCCCGCATCCAAAACCAGCTGAGCCGCCCGGGCATGATTCAGACCGACTCTCAGTCTGAGCAGTAGATGAAGGTTCCAGGCAGCGGCCACTGCGGTCTGTGGGGTTCTGCCGGTCGCGGTGGCGGGGATTTGCCTTTATTTCAATTAAATGATTGACCTCTGAGATGCGCACTGCCATTACCAGTGCTGTGCAGCCTTCCCCCCACAACCACTCGCACGAGAGTGAGGCCGATCTCATCAACGTCATCTGATCTATCAGGAATCCCGCGCTGAGCGGGGAATATACCATTGTACGGCTGCACGCACGCACGTGCGTCCTATAAGGACCAATTGCCGGGGGAGGTTGGCAGGTCAGTCTACCTACTAGGTAATACATCAAAACACCGTCCAATCAGGATGAACCATCAAAATATAGCAGACTTCGCATAGGCTGCTGTGCCCAGTCTGCTTTGTGTTTGTGTAACCTAACTAATATCAGACTCTACAAACCACAAATACCGGTAATACGCTCAGCTTTTAAGTACCCTGATTTGCGTGACAATCATTTCACATGCAGGAATGCGGTAATGAAACTTAAAATGCGTTAGTGTCACACTGGATGTGTGACACTTGGCAGGGCTGTGTTGGGGGCCCTGGGCCCTCATTGCTGGAAGAGACTGACACAGACACCGTGAGCTACATGGTAGAACTGGCCCAGAGCACATGGGCTCGGCCCCTTTTATTAAAGCTGTGTCACCTGACCAGTGACATCAGTGGTGGGTGGGTGTTTAGTGCAGGGCATACAAAACACTAGACTGCTGACTGTGACTCTGGGTCACTACATCCCTCCCAAACTTGGGGGAAAATGAAAACAAAAGAAAGTCCAACCTGCGGAAGAAAAAGTGCAGTTCGCAAAACCCCACGACAAAGTTCAAACCTGTGGGAAAGAAAATGTACATACAATATAACACTGGACTCTATGAGTTGAAACGAGTCTCTTTGGCGGATTGCAGGTCGCAGATGGTGTGGTTGCTGCATCCAGGACTCATGAGTCACTGTGGCATGGTTTGCCATTATTCGGCGGGTCCTATCTTCTGTCTGCGCCGCCTGGACGTTGTTCTCGGTCTTGCTTTTGCTTGGCACCACTGGTGACGGTTGGTGGTTAGAGAGAAGGGTGACATGATCTGAGTATTGTTTGTCTTCTCGGTTCTCCTCTTCAGTCCTGGTCCTTGGTGATGTCTCTGGGCAGGCTTCAAAGTATTTCTGGGCAGATGAAAGGAGTAGGTGCATACATCCCTCTCACTAGGATGCCCCTCTCGCCGGTATTCCTCTCTCACAAGATGTCCGGGAGGACCTCTTTACCAGGTTTCCACTGGACTGGTGTTGTCGGTCATGTTGCTTCACCATAGCCTTCGGGCCGGGAGCGGGGCGCTCCACGATCTTCAGCGTTGTGTCCTAGTTCCAACTGAAGGTTACGCTGTTGATTCTTTTCTTGCACGTGAAGCTTTCCTCTCCGTGGGTCTTGCAGACGCACCGTTGTAGACCTGTCTCTCTTGTGGGACTTGCTGCCACGAGAGTCCCTTGAGGCCTTTGCTTCTTGGGCTGCCACGGGTTGGTGTGGAGTGGTCAATTCCTCAGCCGGATGTGTGAGCACTCTCGCCAACCAATCTTCCGTTCAACCCCAAAGGTAGATTGTTGTCAACAGTCCAAACTTGCCCTCTTCTGCGATCACCACCTGGATGGATGGCTCGTAGGTGGATATATTTGACTTGTGCCGCCTGTGTTCATGCCAGGCCTTGTTCTCCGCTGCACTCCGGTGTTCTGGTGCATGTCACCATCTTCTTCTGTCGGGTGTGTGAGTTGACTGGTCACACCCCTTCTCTTCTTGTGATCTTCCAGTGGCACCATGGCACTCACTTCCCTTCTTCTCCTCCTTTCCTTTCACGACGTGGTCGGTCCCTTTTTCTTTTCTTCAACCATCCAGGCCATCTCCGTGTGGCGTGCACTCCACACGAATCTCCCTGGTTGCGTCCTACCCTTAGGACACGCCTCCTCTTCTTCCGATGGCCAAACCAGGCATCGCACCTTTCTTCCTGTCGCTCCTTCTTTACTTCGGGTCGGTGTCATCAGACCTCTTCTGGGTCCCGTCCATGGACCTCTTCTTGATCTATTCAGTTACTATGCCTTTGATCTTCTGGCATGTCTTCGCAGTTGTGATCTTCTGACTGTCAGCTTCTCCTTTCTTTTTCTGGGCGACCATCTGACTGGTCATCTTCTCCTTTTCTTTCCGGGCGACCAACTGACTGGTCATCTTCTCCTTTTCTTTCCGGGCGACCAACTGACTGGTCACCTTCTCCTTTTCTTTCCGGGTGACCAACTGACTGGTCATCTTCTCCTTTTCTTTCCGGGTAACCAACAGCCTGGTCATCTTCTCCTTTTCTTTCCAGGTGACCAACTGACTGGTCATCTTCTCCTTTTCTTTTCCGGGCGACCAATTGACTGGTCCGCATCTGGCGGTGACTTTTTGGCAAGTCATTTAAAGTGACCTACTGACAGGTCTCCGAGGACGCGATCCCTGCGTCACTCAGTCGTGGTGGCGTGGAGTTACTTCACTTCCTGCTCATTCCTGCGCAATGCTGTGCTGTTCTGAGGTGTGGAGTTCCTTCACTCCTTGCGCGGTCCTGCGCAATGCTGTGCTGTTCGGTCCTGAGGTGTGGAGTTGCTTCACTCCTTGCGCTGTCCTGTGCAACGCTTTGCTTCTGGTGCGTCCCGGCGCCGTCTCCTTGCGTGTTCCTGGAATTTCCGGCGCATTGTCCCACATTGTCACTGACTTCCTTTTACAGTTACTTGGTCACAAAAGCTGAAGACACCAGCCTTGGCGAGTTGGTAGCCAAGATCACCAGACCACCACTGACTGGCGAAGTACAGTATGGGAGACTGAGGGCCTGATTTACATCTCTGCGGATGGGTTACTCTGTCTAAATGGTGAAGGATATACCGTTCACAAAAATAGAAATCCCATTATGTCCTATGGGATTTATGTTTTGGTGGACTGGATATCCATCACCTTTGTGATAGAGTAACCTGTCTGCCGAGATATAAATCAGGCCCTGGCTCCCAAGCCTATAAAGTTCCACCCTAGTCTACTGGACCTCTGAGAGATGTTGGAGAGCAGTTTGCTCACCCAGCAAGAACCTATTCACCAGTTAAAGGGAACCTCTGCTTTCTCTGTAACTGCAGACATGTTGACCAGTAGTAGCAACTGTTTTTAGGTCGAGCTGGCGTTGGAGCGCGAAGCGCTCCCGCCAGCGAGTTCTATAGTCGCCGTGTTCACTGGCAAGGGAGTCTAGAGCTGTGCACGAGCCGCTACTGGCCTGTGCACGAGCCGACTCAGCTCTGTGGACGCGCACGTCTCCGGAAGACGTGCTGCGCCCGAGCCGCCTCCCGCTAGTTCTTTCAGCAAATATTCTCGGAGCCGTAGGGCAAAGTTACCGAACAGCACAACAGGTAGGCTTTTTACATTTATGAAGACAGTATGATAGGCCTCGTACACACACCTCCCCTTCCAGTGCCATACTAAATCAATCTAGCAGTGTACCCTAGGTATTGTTGGGTACAGAGTATTTGAGATCTTGCTGTTGGCTATGGGCTATTAACGATGAAAGTATTCTCAAGCTTTGTCTGCGCAATTACATATTTTGTGATGATCATCGTGATTTCCTGTTTGGGTTTTTCGGATCCAAGAGAGGTGTTAACAGTCGATAAAGTTGATTGTTAGAAGCGGTTGTCTCTAGTTGGCAGAGGTATACACTTCTGACAAATAGGGACACACCTTTTCTAGTCAGGGCAAGGGGATCACACACTTAGATAACCCCTGCTCACCCCCTTGGTAGCTTGGCAAAGCAGACAGGCTTATCTCAGAGGCAGTGCGTTAATCATTTATGACCACATACGGTAATAAAGTGAATACACTACAAATGGACACGACACAGTAGTATTATAAAAATAAGGATTTTTATATAAGGCTTAGCACAAGACCAAATAACGACAAAAATATACCACAATCTTAATAAATACTCTTGGAAGGAAAAATAATAGTTCAAGTACGGTTTCTTCTTAGCACAAAGTCTTTAGTATCAAAAGCAACTCTTCTTCTTTAAAACACAGTTCTTGGCAACAATGTAACCCACACGGGAGTCACACGACGTCGAGGCAAAGTTAATCCAAAGGTTCGGCGTCGACCGCGAGGAGCGCTACGTCGAGCCCGGAGTCGCACAGACCCCCACAACACAGTACCTTGGAAAAGTGAAGCACTCGATGATCAGCGGCGTCGAGATGTCCGGCGTCGCGTCTTCGGCGTCGATGGGGCCTCGGAGTCGGGGTGATCTGCAGCGGCGTCGACCGAAGTCAGGCAGGAGCAGCGCTCACGAGGTGAAGCAGGATACGCATCGTCGATGTCGATGTTGCAAGAGTGAGCAGCGCTCACGGCGTCGAGAGGGCTCGAAGTCGATGCGATCAGCAACGGTGCCGACACGAGGTCACTTGGAGCTGGAGCCGAACTCACTACTCACTGGCGTTGTTGCTGGCGTCGATCGGGCCCGGCGGCCGGCGTCGAGGAAGCGGGACTCTTGAGCCGTTACTCACGATGTCGAGCTGGATTCGGCGGCGTCCGTCGGCGTCGAGATTGCTGGATTCTTTCAGAGGTGCTGGAGTCACAAGTTCCAGCAAACAGCACTTTAAGCAGATGAAGTCCTTTAGCCCTGTGACTTCAACAGGAGACTGGCACTCTTCCAGCCCTTGGAGATTTTCTTAGCAAAGATTGAGAGTACACACACAGTTCCTCTCTCCTGGTTCCTTGGCAAAAATAAAGAAGCAATGCAGGATTCCCCCAACAAACAGCACTCTGGCAGAAGGGGTAGGCAGTCCTTAGATCAGCAGGCTTCTTGTCCTTGGTTCAGGTTTCCTTGTCAGAAGTGATCTAAATTCTTGGTTCAGGGGTCCTTCTCTTATACCCCTTTTTGGCTTTGATCCCTTTGTCCATGCAGGGGAATTCCCCCCATCTTGGGTTTGTTGTGGGTGTTGCCAGGCCGAAGCACCTGGCCTATTCACTGTGCAGGGCAGAGTCTTCAGCCGCCCAGCAGGAGCGGATCCAGCATTGTCACTGGCAGGGGCAGGGCCATCAGTTGCCCGGCAGGAGGTGGGCCAGGAAAGTCCCAGGCAGGCACAGAGTCATCAGTCGCCTGGCAGGGGGGCGGAGCCATCATTGTATCAGGCAGGGCAGGCTATCAGGAGCTACTCTTCCCCTACTCTCAATGCAAATGCCCCACTCACCCCACACTGACTCATTCAGACCTCTGGAGCCACCCAGCTCCTGTCACATGCACACCAGAACCAGCAGAGACCGGTAGACAGTTAGACAAGAAAATAGCTACTTTCTAAAAGTGCTATTTTCAAACACAGAGTCCAAAAACCATCCACACAAACGGATGCGTTATTAAACCCTGAGTTCAGGGATACCAAACTCGACATTGCACCATGCTCCCCGAGCCCGCTAGGATTATAGCATTAATAATCCTGGCAGCCCATTCTAACTGATGGAGAGCAGGTTACCTTACACTAGTGAAAAACGAATATGGCTGTAATTCACTATTAGGACATGCCAACCTTGTCAGGCTTGTCCTACCTTATGCTTACAATGCACCCTGCCCGTGGGCCTACCATAGGGGTGACTAACATGAAGTTAAGGGAAGGTTTAGGGACTGGCAAGTAGGTGTACTTGCGCAGTCTGCGTGACAGTACCAGACTGCACGTGGTCCAGCAATGGTAGACCTTCAGACATACTTTTACTAGGCCGCTCTTGTGGGTGGCACAACACGTGCTGCAGGCCCACTAGCAGCATTTGTATTTACAAGCCCTGGCACTCCTGGTGCACTCTACTAGGGACTGACAGTAAACCAAATAAGCCAAACATGGAATTCAATCAATACAGCAATTTCACATAGGGAGCACTTGCACTGTGGCACTGATCAGCAGTGGCACAGTGCCCAAAGCATTTACCAGCAAAAACATCGTAAACAGAGGAGGCAAACAGAAAAAATGGAGGGGAGACTCATGCCAATGATGCCAGGTCTAACATTGATGTTTATAAAACTGTAATAAAGCGTCCTGTCTCTTTTTTGTGTTAAGCTTTTTTTTGTTTTCTACACGTAGTATATATATATATATCTATATATATATATAGTCCAGGGCAGAAAACCAAAGGAAGAAAATAATTTCACGAAAGACGTGTATTGTATTGTAGCTGAATGTATATAGTGCTTCTTACCTCTGAGGAAGTGCACTAGAAGAGGGGTAAGCACACTTACAGAGTGCAGTTTCAGAGTGCAGTTTCAGAGTGCAGTTTCAGAGTGCAGATTGAGAGTGCAGATTGAGACTGAAGATTGAGAGTGCAGATTGAGAGTGCAGATTGAGAGTGCAGATTGCAGTGAGTGCAGATTGTGAGTGCAGATTGTGAGTGCAGATTGTGAGGGCAGATTGTGAGTGCAGATTGAGAGTGCATATTCAGAGTGCAGATTGTGAGTGCAGATTGTGAGTGCAGATTGTGAGTGCAGATTGTGAGTGCAGATTCAGAGTGCAGATTCAGTGTGCAGATTCAGAGTGCAGATTCAGAGTGCAGATTCAGAGTGCAGATTCAGAGTGCAGATTGTGAGTGCAGAATGCAGATTGTGAGTGCAGATTGTGAGTGCAGATTGTGAGTGTAGATTGTGAGTGCAGTTTGTGAGTGCAGATTCAGAGTGCAGATTCAGAGTGCAGATTCAGAGTGCAGATTCAGAGTGCAGATTGTGAGTGCAGATTGTGAGTGCAGAGTGCAGATTCAGAGTGTAGATTCAGAGTGCAGATTGTGAGTGCAGATTGTGAGTGCAGATTCAGAGTGCAGATTGTGAGTGCAGATTGTGAGTGCAGATTGTGAGTGCAGATTGTGAGTGCAGAGTGTGAGTGCAGAGTGTGAGTGCAAAGTGTGAGTGCAGATTGTGAGTGCAGATTGTGAGTGCAGATTGTGAGTACAGAGTGCAGATTCAGAGTGCAGATTCAGAGTGCAGATTCAGAGTACAGATTCAGAGTGCAGATTGTGAGTGCAGATTGTGAGTGCAGATTGTGAGTGCAGAGTGTGAGTGCAGAGTGTGAGTGCAGATTGTGAGTGCAGATTCAGAGTGCAGATTCAGAGTGCAGATTGTGAGTGCAGATTGTGAGTGCAGATTCAGAGTGCAGATTCAGAGTGCAGATTCAGAGTGCAGATTGTGAGTGCAGATTGTAAGTGCAGATTGTGAGTGCAGATTGTGAGTGCAGATTGAGAGTGCATATTCAGAGTGCAGATTCAGAGTGCAGATTGTGAGTGCAGATTGTAAGTGCAGATTGTGAGTGCAGATTGTGAGTGCAGATTGAGAGTGCATATTCAGAGTGCAGATTGTGAGTGCAGATTGTGAGTGCAGATTGTGAGTGCAGATTCAGAGTGCAGATTCAGAGTGCAGATTCAGAGTGCAGATTCAGAGTGCAGATTCAGAGTGAAGATTCAGAGTGCAGATTGTGAGTGCAGATTGTGAGTGCAGATTGTGAGTGCAGATTCAGAGTGCAGATTCAGAGTGCAGATTCAGAGTGCAGATTGTGAGTGCAGATTGTGAGTGCAGATTCAGAGTGCAGATTCAGAGTGCAGATTCAGAGTGCAGATTGTGAGTGCAGATTGTAAGTGCAGATTGTGAGTGCAGATTGTGAGTGCAGATTGAGAGTGCATATTCAGAGTGCAGATTGTGAGTGCAGATTGTGAGTGCAGATTGTGAGTGCAGATTCAGAGTGCAGATTCAGAGTGCAGATTCAGAGTGCAGATTCAGAGTGCAGATTCAGAGTGAAGATTCAGAGTGCAGATTGTGAGTGCAGATTGTGAGTGCAGATTGTGAGTGCAGATTCAGAGTGCAGATTCAGAGTGCAGATTCAGAGTGCAGATTGTGAGTGCAGATTGTGAGTGCAGATTCAGAGTGCAGATTCAGAGTGCAGATTCAGAAAGCAGATTCAGAGCGCAGATTCAGAGCGCAGATTCACGAAAGACGTGTATTGTATTGTAGCTGAATGTATATAGTGCTTCTTACCTCTGAGGAAGTGCACTAGAAGAGGGGTAAGCACACTTACAGAGTGCAGTTTCAGAGTGCAGTTTCAGAGTGCAATTTCAGAGTGCAGATTGAGAGTGCAGATTGAGACTGAAGATTGAGAGTGCAGATTGAGAGTGCAGATTGCAGTGAGTGCAGATTGTGAGTGCAGATTGTGAGTGCAGATTGTGAGGGCAGATTGTGAGTGCAGATTGAGAGTGCATATTCAGAGTGCAGATTGTGAGTGCAGATTGTGAGTGCAAATTGTGAGTGCAGATTGTGAGTGCAGATTCAGAGTGCAGATTCAGAGTGCAGATTCAGAGTGCAGATTCAGAGTGCAGATTCAGAGTGCAGATTGTGAGTGCAGATTGTGAGTGCAGATTGTGAGTGCAGATTGTGAGTGCAGATTGTGAGTGCATATTCAGAGTGCAGATTGTGAGTGCAGATTGTGAGTGCAGATTGTGAGTGCAGATTGTGAGTGCAGATTCAGAGTGCAGATTGTGAGTGCAGATTGTGAGTGCAGATTGTGAGTGCAGATTCAGAGTGCAGATTCAGAGTGCAGATTCAGAGTGCAGATTCAGAGTGAAGATTCAGAGTGCAGATTGTGAGTGCAGATTGTGAGTGCAGATTCAGAGTGCAGATTCAGAGTGCAGATTCAGAAAGCAGATTCAGAGCGCAGATTCAGAGCGCAGATTCAGAGTGCAGATTGTGAGTGCAGATTGTGAGTGCAGATTGTGAGTGCAGATTGTGAGTGCATATTCAGAGTGCAGATTGTGAGTGCAGATTGTGAGTGCAGATTGTGAGTGCAGATTGTGAGTGCAGATTCAGAGTGCAGATTCAGAGTGCAGATTCAGAGTGCAGATTGTGAGTGCAGAATGCAGATTGTGAGTGCAGATTGTGAGTGCAGAATGTGAGTGCAGATTGTGAGTGCAGATTGTGAGTGCAGATTGTGAGTGCAGATTGTGAGTGCAGATTCAGAGTGCAGATTCAGAGTGCAGATTCAGAGTGCAGATTCAGAGTGCAGATTGTGAGTGCAGAGTGCAGATTCAGAGTGCAGATTCAGAGTGCAGATTGTGAGTGCAGATTGTGAGTGCAGATTGTGAGTGCAGATTCAGAGTGCAGATTCAGAGTGCAGATTCAGAGTGCAGATTGTGAGTGCAGAATGCAGATTGTGAGTGCAGATTGTGAGTGCAGAATGTGAGTGCAGATTGTGAGTGCAGATTGTGAGTGCAGATTGTGAGTGCAGATTGTGAGTGCAGATTCAGAGTGCAGATTCAGAGTGCAGATTCAGAGTGCAGATTGTGAGTGCAGAGTGCAGATTCAGAGTGCAGATTCAGAGTGCAGATTGTGAGTGCAGATTGTGAGTGCAGATTGTGAGTGCAGATTCAGAGTGCAGATTGTGAGTGCAGATTGTGAGTGCAGATTGTGAGTGCAGATTGTGAGTGCAGATTCAGAGTGCAGATTGTGAGTGCAGATTGTGAGTGCAGATTGTGAGTGCAGATTGTGAGTGCAGATTCAGAGTGCAGATTGTGAGTGCAGATTGTGAGTGCAAATTGTGAGTGCCGATTGTGAGTGCAGAGTGCAGATTGTGAGTGCAGATTGTGAGTGCAGATTGTGAGTGCAGAGTGCAGATTCAGAGTGCAGATTCAGAGTGCAGATTGTGAGTGCAGATTGTGAGTGCAGAGTGTGAGTGCAGAGTGTGAGTGCAGAGTGTGAGTGCAGATTGTGAGTGCAGATTGTGAGTGCAGAGTGCAGATTCAGAATGCAGATTCGGAGTGCAGATTCAGAGTGCAGATTCAGAGTGCAGATTGTGAGTGCAGTTTCAGAGTGCAGATTCAGAGTGCAGATTCAGAGTGCAGATTCAGAGTGCAGATTCAGAGTGCAGATTGTGAGTGCAGATTGTGAGTGCAGATTGTGAGTGCAGATTGAGAGTGCAGATTGAGAGTGCAGATTGTGAGTGCAGATTGTGAGTGCAGATTGTGAGTGCAGATTGTTAGTGCAGATTGTGAGTGCAGATTCAGAGTGCAGATTCAGAGTGCAGATTCAGAGTGCAGATTGTGAGTGCAGATTGTGAGTGCAGATTGTTAGTGCAGATTGTGAGTGCAGAGTGTGAGTGCAGAGTGTGAATGCAGAGTGTGAGTGCAGATTGAGAGTGCAGATTGAGAGTGCAGATTGAGAGTGCAGATTGAGAGTGCAGATTGAGAGTGCATATTGTGGGTGCATATTCAGAGTGCAGATTGTGAGTGCAAATTTTGAGTGCAGATTGTGACTGCAGATTCAGAGTGCAGATTCAGAGTGCAGATTCAGAGTGCAGATTCAGAGTGCAGATTCAGAGTGCAGATTGTGAGTACAGATTGTGAGTGCAGAGTGCAGATTGTGAGTGCAGATTCAGAGTGCAGATTCAGAGTGCAGATTCAGAGTGCAGATTGTGAGTGCAGATTGTGAGTGCAGATTCAGAGTGCAGATTCAGAGTGCAGATTCAGAGTGCAGATTCAGAGTGCAGATTCAGAGCGCAGATTCAGAGCGCAGATTGTGAGTGCAGATTGTGAGTGCAGATTGTGAGTGCAGATTCAGAGTGCAGATTGTGAGTGCAGATTGTGAGTGCAGATTATGAGTGCAGATTCAGAGTGCAGATTCAGAGTGCAGATTCAGAGTGCAGATGCCTAGTGCAGATTGTGAGTGCAGATTGTGAGTGCAGATTGTGAGTGCAGATACAGAGTGCAGATTCAGAGTGCAGATTCAGAGTGCAGATTCAGAGTGCAGATTGTGAGTGCAGATTGTGAGTGCAGAGTGCAGATTCAGAGTGCAGATTCAGAGTGCAGATTGTGATTGCAGATTGTGAGTGCAGATTGTGAGTGCAGATTCAGAGTGCAGATTGTGAGTGCAGATTGTGAGTGCAGATTGTGAGTGCAGATTGTTAGTGCAGATTGTGAGTGCAGAGTGTGAGTGCAGAGTGTGAATGCAGAGTGTGAGTGCAGATTGAGAGTGCAGATTGAGAGTGCAGATTGAGAGTGCAGATTGAGAGTGCATATTGTGGGTGCATATTCAGAGTGCAGATTGTGAGTGCAGATTTTGAGTGCAGATTGTGACTGCAGATTCAGAGTGCAGATTCAGAGTGCAGATTCAGAGTGCAGATTCAGAGTGCAGATTGTGAGTACAGATTGTGAGTGCAGAGTGCAGATTGTGAGTGCAGATTCAGAGTGCAGATTCAGAGTGCAGATTCAGAGTGCAGATTGTGAGTGCAGATTGTGAGTGCAGATTCAGAGTGCAGATTCAGAGTGCAGATTCAGAGTGCAGATTCAGAGCGCAGATTCAGAGCGCAGATTCAGAGCGCAGATTGTGAGTGCAGATTGTGAGTGCAGATTGTGAGTGCAGATTCAGAGTGCAGATTGTGAGTGCAGATTGTGAGTGCAGATTATGAGTGCAGATTCAGAGTGCAGATTCAGAGTGCAGATTCGGAGTGCAGATGCCTAGTGCAGATTGTGAGTGCAGATTGTGAGTGCAGATACAGAGTGCAGATTCAGAGTGCAGATTCAGAGTGCAGATTCAGAGTGCAGATTGTGAGTGCAGATTGTGAGTGCAGAGTGCAGATTCAGAGTGCAGATTCAGAGTGCAGATTGTGATTGCAGATTGTGAGTGCAGATTGTGAGTGCAGATTCAGAGTGCAGATTGTGAGTGCAGATTGTGAGTGCAGATTGTGAGTGCAGATTCAGAGTGCAGATTGTGAGTGCACATTTAGAGTGCAGATTGTGAGTGCAGATTGTGAGTGCAGAGTGCAGATTGTGAGTGCAGATTGTGAGTGCAGATTGTGAGTGCAGAGTGCAGATTCAGAGTGCAGATTCAGAGTGCAGATTCAGAGTGCAGATTCAGAGTGCAGATTGTGAGTGCAGATTGTGAGTGCAGAGTGTGAGTGCAGAGTGTGAGTGCAGAGTGTGAGTGCAGATTGTGAGTGCAGATTGTGAGTGCAGAGTGCAGATTCAGAGTGCAGATTCAGAGTGCAGATTCAGAGTGCAGATTCAGAGTGCAGATTGTGAGTGCAGTTTCAGAGTGCAGATTCAGAGTGCAGATTCAGAGTGCAGATTGTGAGTGCAGATTGTGAGTGCAGATTGTGAGTGCAGATTGTGAGTGCAGATTGTGAGTGCAGATTCAGAGTGCAGATCGTGAGTGCAGATTGTGAGTGCAGATTGTGAGTGCAGATTGTGAGTGCAGATTGTGAGTGCAGATTGTGAGTGCAGATTGTGAGTGCAGAGTGTGAGTGCAGATTGAGCGTGCAGATTGAGAGTGCAGATTGAGAGTGCAGATTGAGAGTGCAGATTGAGAGTGCAGATTGAGAGTGCAGATTGTGAGTGCAGATTGTGAGTGCAGATTGTGAGTGCAGATTGTGAGTGCAGATTCAGAGTGCAGATTCAGAGTGCAGATTGAGAGTGCAGATTGAGAGTGCAGATTGAAAGTGCAGATTGAGAGTGCAGATTGAGAGTGCAGATTGTGAGTGCAGATTGAGAGTGCAGATTGTGAGTGCAGATTGTGAGTGCAGATTGTGAGTGCAGATTGTGAGTGCAGATTGAGAGTGCAGATTGTGAGTGCAGATTGAGAGTGCAGAGTGCAGATTGTGAGTGCAGATTGTGAGTGCAGATTGAGAGTGCAGATTGAGAGTGCAGATTGAGAGTGCAAATTGTGAGTGCAGAATGTGAGTGCAGATTGAGAGTGCAGATTGAGAGTGCAGATTGTGAGTGCAGATTGTGAGTGCAGATTGTGAGTGCAGATTGTGAGTGCAGATTGAGAGTGCAGATTGAGAGTGCAGATTGAGAGTGCAGATTGAGAGTGCAGATTGAGAGTGCAAATTGTGAGTGCAGAATGTGAGTGCAGATTGAGAGTGCAGATTGAGAGTGCAGATTGAGAGTGCAGATTGAGAGTGCAGATTGAGAGTGCAGATTGTGAGTGCAGATTGTGAGTGCAGATTGTGAGTGCAGATTGTGAGTGCAGATTCAGAGTGCAGATTCAGAGTGCAGATTCAGAGTGCAGATTGAGAGTGCAGATTGAGAGTGCAGATTGAGAGTGCAGATTGAGAGTGCAGATTGAGAGTGCAGATTGTGAGTGCAGATTGTGAGTGCAGATTGTGAGTGCATATTGAGAGTGCAGATTGTGAGTGCAGAGTGCAGATTCAGAGTGCAGATTGTGAGTGCAGATTGTGAGTGCAGATTGAGAGTGCAGATTGAGACTGCAGATTCAGAGTGCAGATTCAGAGTGCAGATTCAGAGTGCAGATTCAGAGTGCAGATTCAGAGTGCAGATTGTGAGTGCAGATTCAGAGTGCAGATTCAGAGTGCAGATTGTGAGTGCAGATTCAGAGTGCAGATTCAGAGTGCAGATTGTGAGTGCAGATTCAGAGTGCAGATTCAGAGTGCAGATTCAGAGTGCAGATTCAGAGTGCAGATTGTGAGTGCAGATTGTGAGTGCAGATTGAGAGTGCAGATTGTGAGTGCAGATTGTGAGTGCAGATTGAGAGTGCAGATTGAGAGTGCAGATTGAGATTGCAGATTGAGAGTGCAGATTGAGAGTGCAGATTGAGAGTGCAAATTGTGAGTGCAGATTGTGAGTGCAGATTGTGAGTGCAGATTGTGAGTGCAGATTGTGAGTGCAGATTGAGAGTGCAGATTGTGAGTGCAGAGTGCAGATTCAGAGTGCAGATTGTGAGTGCAGATTGTGAGTGCAGATTGAGAGTGCAGATTGAGAGTGCAGATTCAGAGTGCAGATTCAGAGTGCAGATTCAGAGTGCAGATTCAGAGTGCAGATTGTGAGTGCAGATTCAGAGTGCAGATTCAGAGTGCAGATTGTGAGTGCAGATTCAGAGTGCAGATTGAGAGTGCAGATTGTGAGTGCAGATTCAGAGTGCAGATTCAGAGTGCAGATTCAGAGTGCAGATTCAGAGTGCAGATTGAGAGTGCAGATTGTGAGTGCAGATTGTGAGTGCAGATTGAGAGTGCAGATTGAGAGTGCAGATTGAGAGTGCAGATTGAGAGTGCAGATTGAGAGTGCAAATTGTGAGTGCAGATTGTGAGTGCAGATTGTGAGTGCAGATTGTGAGTGCAGATTGTGAGTTCAGATTGAGAGTGCAGAGTGCAGATTCGGAGTGCAGATTGTGAGTGCAGATTGTGAGTGCAGATTGAGAGTGCAGATTGAGAGTGCAGATTGTGAGTGCAGATTGTGAGTGCAGATTCAGAGTGCAGATTGTGAGTGCACATTTAGAGTGCAGATTGTGAGTACAGATTGTGAGTGCAGATTGTGAGTGCAGAGTGCAGATTGTGAGTGCAGATTGTGAGTGCAGATTGTGAGTGCAGAGTGCAGATTCAGAGTGCAGATTCAGAGTGCAGATTCAGAGTGCAGATTCAGAGTGCAGATTGTGAGTGCAGATTGTGAGTGCAGAGTGTGAGTGCAGAGTGTGAGTGCAGAGTGTGAGTGCAGATTGTGAGTGCAGATTGTGAGTGCAGAGTGCAGATTCAGAGTGCAGATTCAGAGTGCAGATTGTGAGTGCAGTTTCAGAGTGCAGATTCAGAGTGCAGATTGTGAGTGCAGATTGTGAGTGCAGATTGTGAGTGCAGATTGTGAGTGCAGATTGTGAGTGCAGATTGTGAGTGCAGATTCAGAGTGCAGATCGTGAGTGCAGATTGTGAGTGCAGATTGTGAGTGCAGATTGTGAGTGCAGATTGTGAGTGCAGATTCAGAGTGCAGATTCAGAGTGCAGATTGTGAGTGCAGATTGTGAGTGCAGAGTGTGAGTGCAGAGTGTGAGTGCAGATTGAGAGTGCAGATTGAGAGTGCAGATTGAGAGTGCAGATTGAGAGTGCAGATTGAGAGTGCAGATTGTGAGTGCAGATTGTGAGTGCAGATTCAGAGTGCAGATTGAGAGTGCAGATTGAGAGTGCAGATTGAGAGTGCAGATTGAGAGTGCAGATTGTGAGTGCAGATTGAAAGTGCAGATTGTGAGTGCAGATTGTGAGTGCAGATTGTGAGTGCAGATTGAGAGTGCAGATTGTGAGTGCAGATTGAGAGTGCAGAGTGCAGATTGTGAGTGCAGATTGTGAGTGCAGATTGAGAGTGCAGATTGAGAGTGCAGATTGAGAGTGCAAATTGTGAGTGCAGAATGTGAGTGCAGATTGAGAGTGCAGATTGAGAGTGCAGATTGAGAGTGCAGATTGAGAGTGCAGATTGTGAGTGCAGATTGTGAGTGCAGATTGTGAGTGCAGATTGTGAGTGCAGATTGAGAGTGCAGATTGAGAGTGCAGATTGAGAGTGCAGATTGAGAGTGCAGATTGAGAGTGCAGATTGAGAGTGCAAATTTTGAGTGCAGAATGTGAGTGCAGATTGAGAGTGCAGATTGAGAGTGCAGATTGAGAGTGCAGATTGAGAGTGCAGATTGTGAGTGCAGATTGTGAGTGCAGATTGTGAGTGCAGATTCAGAGTGCAGATTGAGAGTGCAGATTGAGAGTGCAGATTGAGAGTGCAGATTGAGAGTGCAGATTGAGAGTGCAGATTGTGAGTGCAGATTGAGAGTGCAGATTGTGAGTGCAGATTGTGAGTGCAGATTGTGAGTGCAGATTGAGAGTGCAGATTGTGAGTGCAGATTGAGAGTGCAGAGTGCAGATTGTGAGTGCAGATTGTGAGTGCAGATTGAGAGTGCAGATTGTGAGTGCAGAGTGCAGATTCAGAGTGCAGATTGTGAGTGCAGATTGTGAGTGCAGATTGTGAGTGCAGATTGAGAGTGCAGATTCAGAGTGCAGATTCAGAGTGCAGATTCAGTGTGCAGATTCAGAGTGCAGATTCAGAGTGCAGATTCAGAGTGCAGATTGTGAGTGCAGATTCAGAGTGCAGATTCAGAGTGCAGATTGTGAGTGCAGATTCAGAGTGCAGATTCAGAGTGCAGATTGTGAGTGCAGATTCAGAGTGCAGATTCAGAGTGCAGATTCAGAGTGCAGATTCAGAGTGCAGATTGTGAGTGCGGATTGTGAGTGCAGATTGAGAGTGCAGATTGTGAGTGCAGATTGTGAGTGCAGATTGAGAGTGCAGATTGAGAGTGCAGATTGAGAGTGCAGATTGAGAGTGCATATTGAGAGTGCAAATTGTGAGTGCAGATTGTGAGTGCAGATTGTGCGTGCAGATTGTGAGTGCAGATTGTGAGTGCAGAGTGCAGATTCGGAGTGCAGATTGTGAGTGCAGATTGTGAGTGCAGATTGAGAGTGCAGATTGAGAGTGCAGATTCAGAGTGCAGATTCAGAGTGCAGATTTTGAGTGCAGATTCAGAGTGCAGATTCAGAGTGCAGATTCAGAGTGCAGATATTGAGTGCAGATTGTGAGTGCAGATTGTGAGTGCAGAGTGCAGATTCAGAGTGCAGATTGTGAGTGCAGATTGTGAGTGCAGATTGTGAGTGCAGATTGTGAGTGCAGATTGTGAGTGCAGATTCAGAGTGCAGATTCAGAGTGCAGATTCAGAGTGCAGATTCAGAGTGCAGATACAGAGTGCAGATTCAGAGTGCAGATTCAGAGTGCAGATTCAAAGTGCAGATTCAGAGTGCAGATTCAGAGTGTAGATTCAGAGTGCAGATTCAGAGTGCAGATTCAGAGTGCAGATTCAGAGTGCAGATTCAGAGTGCAGATTGTGAGTGCAGAGTGCAGATTCAGAGTGCAGATTCAGAGTGCAGATTCAGAGTGCAGATTCAGATTCAGAGTGCAGAGTGTGAGTGCAGCGTGCAGATTCAGAGTGCAGAGTGTGAGTGCAGCGTGCAGATTCAGAGTGCAGAGTGTGAGTGCAGCGTGCAGATTCAAGATTCAGAGTGCAGAGTGCAGATTTAGAGTGCAGATGCAGAGTGCAGTTAAAATGTTGCTAGGCTAGGGCTTTAAAGACACCCCAAACGTGGAAAAGACTGCTGTTTTTCTTTGGTTTTGTCCAATCTTGTCCAGACGGTCACGCCTAGTATTGTTTTTGCAACTATCTTTTCTCCTAAAACATTAATATGCAGGATTGCTGAGGGGTCTCCCCTGTCAGTCCTCGTGGTTGTTTTTTGTGAAGCCCCTGCAAGAAATGGCCATAAAACAATTGGCTGTTTCAGTTGTCTAGAAACGCCACAGATTCTGCTTGACCTGGGCGTGCTCCATGACTTGCAAGTGGAACTTCACAGACAACTACATAAAAAAAGCATTTGCAATGCAATATGTCTCGCATTTGCGAGAGTTTAACCTATTGGCATTGTAAATGACAATGCCTTTTATTTATGTTTTAAAAACCAACACATAAATAAAAGACATTGCCATTTACAATGCCAATAGCTCAAACTCTAACAACTGCGAGACCTATTGCATTGTAAATGCTTGTTTTATTCTGGATTTCACACACTTCAATGGACTTTTACCCCTGTAGACACACCTACCACACATAAAGATCAATAAGCCAGCAGATTCCCTTACATTCACCAGTCCTCGCAAAAGGGTTAATAGCCTTCACTCCAGACAAGGACAGTAAGAGGTTGGGGGCAGTGGGTAAAAATATAGAGAGGGCAGAAACAACATAATGAAGAATAGCCAACTCCAATGTATTACTAAGTGTGGCTCATAGCAGTGGAAAACAATGGAAATGAACATGCAAACCTGATACATGAATTCAAGAAAAGAGAAAAGTTGGTCACATTAGAGGGGAGCACTATTATATTTCCTAAAGTCCTCTCTGGATGCGGATGACACAGCAAGCAGACAGTTGTGTACAGGCACATTTGTCAGAGGCATACCTAGCTTTGGCTAGCTGGCTTTACAACCAGTGGTCCAGGCTACAGTCATAAACACATTTCAAACACACTCTCCATCAGATTAGTTTAAGCCACAAGTGCCACATAACCATCTTTTTTTCAAAAACATCACAAACATTCTTATTGTTTTACAGAGCTGTGTATTACAAATAAACAAATGTAAAACCTTTAATAATACAAATAAGTAATTAAGTTTTAATATAACATTACAAACTCTTATAATTAATGTTTTATAAAACAAATAACCACCAAAAATGTCAGACATTTAAACCTACAAGTTAGTAAATACTGGGACGTAACAATTTATTATGTTGATCTTATCAAATAACTCATAAATTGTGCAATGATAAAATCAACAGCATTGAGAAATGTGAATTGTATTAAGAAAGTCTTATTGACTTGCATGTTTGGAACAATTAGCCATTCATTGTTCACTCTCTGTAATGTCCTATTACTTACCGGTAATCTTCATTACTCCGGGTCCCGTAGTCCTCGACACCTTCATAATAACAAGTGGAGATAACCATCTCCCAACAGAAAAAAAGAACAGAGGCATGCTGGGATCCTAATACTGCCCCTCCCACCGGGAGTACATAAGCAGTACTTACCCAGCATCCCGTCTGTACAACCAAGCCCAGACAGGAAGGCCGGCCGCCCGGGAGGGAGGGAGGGGTGTATGAAGGTGTCGAGGACTACGGGACCCGGAGTAATGAAGATTACCGGTAAGTAATAGGACATTACCCCCAGGTCCCTCCGTCCTCGACACCTTCATAATAACAAGTTGAGAATACCAAAGCAGAAAACCCGGCCTTCCGCACGCACAAGCACACCCAGGAAACCACAACAAAAGCAGCCACCCAAGGGAGCACCGAGAAGGAGGAAAGGAAGACCGCAGGAAACACCTGGCCCGCAACCCAGAACAGGACAACAGGGACAAGGATCGGAGACAAAGAAAAAGTCCAGGGCGGCAAGAAAAGGAGGCTGTCAACCCTAAAAACAGCAACCGGGACCCAGACCAGGACACCAACACCAGCCAAAACAACCCACCGGAGAAGACCGCCAAGGCCAGAACCAGCAGGAAGGGACACAGGACCAGGCAGACCCACCAGGAAGACGAGACAACCTGGAAGAAGCCAAAGAAAGAAAAGGCCAACAGAGCGCAGGCACAAGCACCCAGCCCAAAAGGAAGGAGAAGCACAGGCCAGAAACACGGCCAAACTCCCAAAAAGAAAGGACTCAAGCCCAAAAGAGCCGAGGAGGAAGCCCGGCCGAAAAGGCCCAGGAAGCAACAAGCACCCAGGAGCCAAACAGGACCGAGAACCTGGCCCAAAAGACAGGGACGGGGAAGAACCCCACAACCCAGTCAAAAGCCCACCAAACAAGGAGAGGCCAACAAGACCGGAAACCAGCAACAAAGAAAACAAAACCAAGTCGGGAACAGAGAAACGACCACAAGCCCAGAAAACCCAACCCCAAAGGGAGGGAACACAAGGCAGGTGGGGAGCACCGAGCAACCGGGAAACCCCAGCAGCCGCCCAACGAGGCACAGAGAGCAGCACAAAGAAGGCGCCCAGAAGACACAGGACCGCCCAGGAACCACACACCCAGGCCAGACCAGCAGCAAGGGCAGGAGCAGCAGGAAAAAGAAAGCCCAGGGAGCACATCACCCAGACCATCACCACAAGGCCCCAACCCAGCAACGCCGGAGAGGAGCCAAGCAAACCGCAAAACGAGGGCAACGAACGGCAACAGAACCGGGAAGCCAGGACCAGAGCCAAGCAACCCAACCACGCAGGAGGACCCACATGGACAATAAAAACCCAGGAACGAGCCCACACAGCGCCCACGGCACACCAAAGGGCAGGGAGGAACCAGGAACCCCCAGCACACCACCGCCAGAACCACACAGAAGGGCGGAGAACAGAGAAAACCGCCAAAGCGGAAGCCAGAGGAAGCAGAGGGCCAACAAGCAGAAGACCCCAGACAACCCGCAGCCAGGATGGAGAACCCCACTGAGGCAAGAGCACCACGGAACCACACCCCACCCAGAGGGGGGGGGAGGGCACCCAACAGCCCCACAACAGGGACCAAGGCCGGAGAAACAAGGGAGGCAGAAGCCAACCAGGACACCAAAACCAGGAAACGCACAGCAGCACATCCCCAGAGCAGGTAAAAACAGTCAGGAAGCCCAGGAGGCCCAGACCGAGGACAACCAGAACAAGCAGGAAGCCCGCAGACCCCCAGAGTCAAAGGACCCCACAAACGCCCCAACACAGGCGAAAGAAGACCGCCAAGAACCGCCAGCAGGAAAAAAAGCCCCGAAGGACCCACCAAGGCGCGGCCACAACAGCAGAGCGCCCCGCCAGGACACAAAGAGAGCCCAGGCAAGGACGCAGAGCCCAAAAAAGGACCAACACGTAAGAGCAGAGAGCCCCAGCAGACACCCAGCCAGCGCAGAAAAGCCAACACGGCACCAGGCCACCACCCGGGAGAACAGGAGACCCAGAGAGGGGAAAACAGGAGCCCCGCCAAGGGCGCGGCACCAGCAAAAGACAGCCAGGCCCAAACAGCAGAGGCAGGAACACCAGAGCCCAGAAGGGAAAACACCACCGGAAAAACAACCCGGGGGGAGGAAGCACCAGGGCAAGCAGAGCATGCTCCCAACAAGCCCCGACAGAGAAGCCAAACCCACAGGAGGCCCCCAACCGGGAACAAACCCGGCAGGAACCCAGGCAGCACCAGGAGGAGCAGGCAGGAAAACACCCAAAGCAAGACAAAAAGCAAGCACAGGGAAAGCCCGGGCAGGAGCAAGGAACAGAAGCAGCCAGACCCCAGAAGCAACCAAGACCAGAAAAGGTCCCGGGGCAACACCCTAAGGCACACGCCAACCAAGCCGAAGCCAGGAAGCGTAGGCGCACCGCAAGCGGAGCACAGACCACAACACAACAGGCAGTCCGCAGCGGAGGCAAGGCCACCCGGAAAAAAAGGGGGCAGAAGCAGCACAACCAACGCCAAGACACGACAGCCACCCAGGAAGAAAGAAAGCGGAAAAAACCCTCTGCAGGCAAACAGGACCCCCCCCCCCAGCCAAAACACCGACCCACCACCAACCGGGGGCCGGGAGCGGCAAAGGAACCTGAAGAAAGGGAAACAGAAGCGAAACCCCAACAGACTGCCGTTCGGAGGAAACGAAAGGCGAGCCCCGTCCAAGAGCAGCAGAGAAGTAAGAAATTGTAAGGGGTTCTGCCCATTTAACCCTCCCGTACCTGAGCAGGAGACATCCAAGGATGAAGAAGTAGAAACAAGGGGGTACTGAAGGGATTAATCCTTTTTTAATTTTTCAGCAAGAAACATCTAATTATCTTGTGAAACACAAATAAAGCATTATACACATATGTAAGAAAATTCATATACACACATATGAGCGGACATCTAGGGAAGCACGACAATCAACAATCTATCTACAAATTATCACATATACATTATGTACACATATGAAAGACATATACAATCTCAAAAAACATTTATCTGTACCCTAAATTCAACAGATATATACAAATATATATACACTGATTTAAGTAAATGCCTCCTCCTGATTTACAAAGGAGTGCACAACAAAGTGGAAGTCCCAAAAGAAAAGCACCAGGGGGTTAGACCATTAACTCAATCTCAAATTGTATAGGTGCACAACAGAAACAAATCAAATCTTTTTAAGTTATAACAAGGGACTCCATTCAAAAGGTGTCGACGCAGTCGCGGTCGCGTTTCAGCCAGATGATGTAGGCTTCATCAGGACATGGGTACTAATCATGAAGGTCCTGGCCACGCCTAGGTCCCGTATATCAGATGATCTCACAAAGCCACCTACACGGGTGGGGTGGGGACCACTGTCTTAAATCAGGTACTGTCAATAATACCTTATATATAAAATATGTTCGCTTGGCAAAAAAGGTAGGTTCTCAGCATTCGTGGCTAAAGTCACACGGTCTCTCTGCCGTCATACTCAATTATATCGGAGTCACGACCAAATCGAGTCCGCCTCGGCGTTGTATATTTTCCCGCGAAAAAGGCAAGGCCACCCGGAAAAAAAGGGGGCAGAAGCAGCACAACCAACGCCAAGACACGACAGCCACCCAGGAGACACCCCAAGACGGAGGAGCAGAGGGGCAGAAAGAAAGCGGAAAAAACCCGGTGCAGGCAAACAGGAACCCGGGGAAGGCAACAGGACCCCCCCCAGCCAAAACACCGACCCACCACCAACCGGGGGCCGGGAGCGGCAAAGGAACCTGAAGAAGGGGAAACAGAATCGAAACCCCAACAGACTGCCGTTCGGAGGAAACGAAAGGTGAGCCCCGTCCAAGAGCAGCAGAGGGCAAGGGGAAGCAAGCAGGCAGGAGAAACCCCACAACACAGGGAACCCCAGGAGCAAGCAAAACATCGCCAGGAGCAGGGACACCACCAGAAGGCAGCGAACCAAGGGGAGAAGCCCGGAGGCAGAAACCCCCACCATGGTGACCAAGGGCGAGGAACACACAAAGGAGGAACCACAGAAGGGAACCAAACCCAGGTGAAGGAAGCCAGCTCCAAAACCAAAAGGCAACAGAGGGGCAGAGCAGACAAAGGGCACTAAACCCCAAAACAGGCCAGCACCCTGAAGCAGAAGCCCCCCGTGCGAAGCAAGGAGCAGGGGCAGGCAGCAGCAGAGTAACCCCCCCCCCAGCCCCCGACCCACAAAAAGAGGAGCCAGGGAAGAGGCAGTGGCGGGCGGGAGAAAAAGAGCCCCGGAGAACTCCAAAGAGGCACCCAGCAGCCGGCACATCCACCAACACACCCCATCCCCGGGAGCGCGACACAGCAGGGCGTCCCGGAGGAGGAGAAAAGCAGCCCGGAGGACCCCAAACCAAGGCGAACCAGGGCCAGAAGCAAGAAGCACAGCGGGGAGGGAGACCAGGAGGACCCACAGGCGCAGCAGGCCACCGGCGAGGAGCACCACACAGAACAACCACTCCGCGAGGAAGACCAACCCCGGGCAACAGGGCACCCCGCCAGCATGGAGAGCAACAGCCATGCAAGAACGAGGCCACAGAAGCAAACCCCCGGAAGACAAACCCCGAGGCCCAGCCAAACCACAGCCAAGACCAGGAACGAGGGGAGGGGCAGGAGAAGAGAGCCAGCCCACGAGGAAGAAACCAACGCTCCAGAACAGCGCCGAAAGGAAGAGACCCCAGAAGGCTCAGCCAAACAGCAGAAGAAGCCCACAAGAGCAGGCGCCGGAGACCAAATGGCCACCCGGACGGCACAGGGCGAGCACAGGCCCGACACATATGTCGCACCCAACGCAGCAGTACAAACAGCCAGCACAGAAACAGCCGCAGACGCCATGAACAAGCATCGCCCAAACCCGGAGCACACAGGACCGCAGAAGAGCGCCCCACACACACACAGAGAGCAGGCCCCCATGTAGAGGCAAGCGGGACACCCCCGAAGGAGGGGGGCCAACCCCAGGAACAAAGCCCCCCCCCCAACGCACAGGACACCAGGGGACTGAAAAAACGGGTCATCAGGAGGCAGAGGAACCACCCGCAGAAAACCCAGCACCCAAACAGCAACATCGGCAGCCAGCAGCCCAAAAAGAGCCGAAGGAAAAACTAGCCAAGCACAGGGTGCAGGACGAGCAGGAAAGGCGGCCACAAACCCCCGTCACCCGCATCATGGTCCCACGCTCCATCCATCAGCCCCCAAGGGCTCCCCGAACTAGAGACACCACAGCCCTGGGGACACGTCCAAGCTCAGGCGGGGACGGATCACGGCAGAGCAGCCTCAGGGCGCTTGAAGCTAGAAGGGTCGGACAGCACCACACCCCCAGCACGCACCCGCCGCCCCCCAGCAACCCACAGGACGAGGACGCGGCACAGAGGCACGACCCCCGGCACCCAGCACCAGCGCCGGGCGTGCAACGGGGACCACAGCACAAAGCAGCAAAGAAGGTAGAAAAAAAGACCGCTATGCGGAACTCACCCGGGAGGAAGGCCCAACCCACGAACCAGGGCCCCCCCCCCTCACCAGCCACAAGCGTACAGCAGGAACCACGCCAGGGCCGGGAAGGCAGCCGGAGGAAACACAACGCGACTTCCATGCAGCCAGGATCCAGGAAGACGGGCCCCACCGACCCGGAAGAGAACCAGAGACAGGCGCACCAGCCGCAAAGGGCCGGCAAACTCCAGAACACCGGCCAGGAAGAAGCCATGCCTCCCAGCAAGCCAGGCAGGCCGGGAGGCAGACACAGTAGGAAACAGCACCCCTGCCCGCGAAGCCAGGCTGCCGGGCAGGGGGAGCAGAGAAGAATCAGCACGCCACCCCAGCCCAGCAGGAGCAGCAAACATCACAGCACACCATCAGTCTATTCTGTCGAAGACAGAAAAAAAGAACAGACGGGATGCTGGGTAAGTACTGCTTATGTACTCCCGGTGGGAGGGGCAGTATTAGGGTCCCAGCATCCCTCTGTTCTTTTTTTCTGTTGGGAGATGGTTATCTCCGCTTGTTATTATGAAGGTGTTGAGGACGGAGGGACCTGGGGGTAATGAGATATTCTTCACAAAAAATATCTGATTCTTGCATCCTGCTATTATGGACTACGATCATTTGTATTCTGTTTATTGATCTCAACTTCAGTGTCCATAAATTAGGCAGCAAACGAGCAAGAGGGGTTTCAAAACAGCATTTGGTGTTCTACACCAAAGATTTAGCAGTATAAAATAGAAGTGGGATTTTTGCGCTCTAAAAATTGATACGGCATCCTTTGCTTCTTAGAGAATTCGCTGTAGTGGATGGGGAGGGAAGGAATTCCTCCTTCACTCTTGTGTTGTTGCAGGTTTTCTCATTAGTTGTTCCTCTTTGTCAAACTTTACTTGACTGGTTAAATGATTTTAAAGTTTGGCTACAAGTTTCCCCTCCATAGCACTTCCTTCTCCAGTTTTTATATAGACTATTTATATTTGCAGTATCAAAGCCTTTGGTAAAGTCGAGGAACCATTCTCATTGTCCCAATCCTTGTGGTCTTCTTTTTGTATCTCCATGCCTTGGGACATAATTATTCTTTACGCACATAGATGAATCTAGATCCATAAAAAATCTTAACCGGTTACTCAGGCTCTGATTGTTATTTTAGCAGCAATGTTTGATTAGCATGTTGCTTGGCCATGGGCAACCAAGGATCACAGTTTCATCTAACTTTTATTGTTCCTTTAACCTTAAATATGCCCTCTTTTATTTTGGAGAATTGTTTTATGTGTGTTTCACCACAGCTACATTTCTTTGACAGGAACATCATTATGGAGGAAACCATCCAAGATTTCTAAGTTTAGCCGAACCAAATTTCAGTTGGATTTTTGCTCAGTTAATTATAACGCTTGATTGCAAGCAGTGGAGAAAATACCAATTTCTGAGCAAATGTTCTTTATGAAAACTTCACCCCTGCGATACTTCCCTGACAACCGTGAACCAAAAAATCTGGTGATATTTATTGGAGGAAAACTGCTGAAAATTAAGACAAAGATATCAGTAATTTCTGTTGTAAACAAAAATTTAACAACTTATGTCTCTTTTCCACCTGAAAAACTTAAAATTGGATGTATTCATTGCACCCAGTAAATACCCTACTTCCGGTTATTTTTATATACTGGGTGAGATAAGCCACTCTGTTCCCTACTACCTGCAATAAAAGCATTTGTAATATGGAGGTCCAAATATGTGCTGTTTCTAAAGTCACCAATTCAGGAACCCAGGACACCTAATACTCTGTAAACAGCTTTGCAAACTTGCACTGCTTCCTCAAAAAACCATGTATCACTTTATGAAACACACGTTCAATAAAATTGTGATGGAATCATCCAAGCAATTACAATAGGATTACCAATATACCACTTTCATAAAGTCTACTGGGTTGTAAACACTGCCACTTTACAAAAATATTAAGTAGATACTCTAAAAAGAAGGATGAAAAAACAAATAGTAAACACAAAGATGATATAACTGCTTTCATATTGTTTGTTGTAAAAAGTGAAATGTTTTATTACTTGTGTGCTGATTCTATTATAGAATTGTTTCATAGGAATCCTTTGGGTTCTCTAAAAATACTGCCATGCAGCAGATTAGCAGGTCTGACACCATGGTTTCATAACTTGGTGTTAATATTTCTAAGAGGGGGTGTTTTGATTGGTTGGGTATTGTACGTGGACCTAGCTTCTCACTCTTCTCTTACTCTGTGATCTCAATTTTTATGAAATTATGGGTTTGTATCACCAAAAACGTTTATTTCGGGTTGTCAACCCATAAAGCACCTGAATTAAAACAACATGTATTACACTTAAAAACATTTAAAACATATGTACACATTGCCATAAAAAGCTTACATTGATTGCATAACCTCTTTCTAAAGCTCACAAACAACCTGCATGCTTTTTTCAAAATCCAAATCAAGTGTACATAAATATGCTTGCTGCTGTTGGATCTATAAAAATTTGTAGTGCAACTTGATTCGCTCTTATACCAAGACTCAAGCATACATGATGAATTCATTAACACCTAGAATTAGGATAGACTGGGAAACAAATTAGAACATGTTCAATATTCTCAATGATAGAACAATAATTACAAGTGGAAGTATCATCTGAACGGGAATGCCATTTGGAAGAGAAGCATTCATGTGTAAAATAACACGTCTAAATTTAACATAGAGTCATTTTGCAGAAGGAGGATAGACATCGTTCTAGTAAGATTCAAATTTAGGTGTAAGTTGGTGGCACAGATACTGGTCAGAGAGATTGGCACTTTCAGTTTGACAAAGTTCCAGTAAGTTTTATTTAATATCATTTTCATTGATTTAGTAATAGATACAGGATCTTACGATAACATCTGCAAACCTAATCTGTGGAGCCAGGATTTCACATACAACCACCTTATATGTGGATTCATTGAGTTCCACAATCTCTAGCAGTTTTGTTCTACAGAATTCCAACTCACAGTGGGATCACAGTCTTACCCAAAGGAGAATAGGCCTCAAGGTTGTAATATGGTCAATGCTATTAATTTCAGCATAAAAATATCAAAAGTAAATCAGAGCTTTGGGGGAAATTTAATAGGGATTTTATGAAAATGTTCAACTTTGAGTTCAAGCTTCTCATGTTAGTCGCTCCACAATTTTCAGCTTCATATAATGCTGTGGAGACAGGAAACAAGGGAACCCTACTCACAGAGGACCCAGGGTATATATTTTATACTAAGAACAGTGGTTCCAGTGGAATAATACATGTACTTTATCATAAATACAATGCGTAATAGCAATGTCAGCTGAGGGTTACGGGGACACCAGAGAGAGAAGTAAACCTCATGACAACAGGATTCATATCCAAATTGAATTTGTATTATTTACAATGAAGTAATACTTGACATATAAACTGTGCATTTGAATATTAAAAAAACAGTGTAGTGTGTCCCAAGTGTATTTAAAGAACCAAGGAAACAGTTGAGTGACATACAGTGAAAAATATTTACAAGGGTTCAGTGGAATAGTTGTTCAAAAAAATGAAATGCGACCAGAAATCAATAATAATGCATTGTTACAGCGACACTATCTATTCATAGGTGCTGTCTGCGTGGTTCGCTTTCTCAATACACTTGGGACACACTACTCTGTTTTTTTGTTATTCAAATGCACAGTTTATATGTCAAGTATTCCTTCATTGTAAATAATACAAATTCAATTTGGATATGAATCCTGTTGTCATGAGCTTTACTTCTCTCTCTGGCGTCCCCGTAACCCTCAGCTCATATAATGCTGTGTCTTGCGCCTTAGGATTATAAACATACAGGACAGCACCAGGATGCAGCCCTGGTGCACCCCCTCTCCGGATTTGATTAGGGCTGGTTATTTCTTCCAACCTACCCCATCTAACGTGGGCTTAATTAGAGTGATGGAGCCTAATTAAGGTGTCCAATATATGAGAAGGTTCACCCATTGTTCCAAAGACCAACCACTATGTGGTTCTAGCAACCAGGTCGAAGACAGCTGTCAATCAATGAAGGCCACATGCAAGTGATCTTTAAACAGTGCAATGTATTTCCATGTTAAAAGTGAGAAACAAAAGAGTTGATCAATATTGCTAAACTTTGCATGGAAACCAGCCTGAAAAGGGGGTACAATATGAGCTTCATCCATCCAGCCCTAAGGATTATTCAAAGTTTCTTGCATAAAACCTTCTGCAAGTTATGATGGAGGCTTTTAGGTCTATAGTTTCCAGGGTCTCAGCTGTCACCCTTTTTAAAGATCAATATAATATGTGCCCCAGTCAAAGTGCCTGTTAGGTGTGCTCCCTCCAATATAGCATTAGATAATAAATGAATGAAGGGAGCCCAGACTTTGATCTCTGATCTTTTTAGCTTGCCAGGGATCATATCAGGACCTGGAGCTTTACCTTGGCACAGGGACTCTATAGCTCTGGTAGTGTCTAAAACTGAAAAAGCAATGCAGTCATCAACAGGAAATTTTCTCAGTGACAGGATCTTTCCAGAGTCAGATGGTTCGACAATATTGGTATACCAAGTAAAATAAAGGTCAAAACAATGTTTAACCTAAAGATTAGCTTGTATGTAGTGTTCGGTGGGAGTGCTACCAACCGGATTACCATGGGCTATTATGTGCCTGAATGCAACTTTGTTATTCCAAGTTGCCTGAAGTAGGTCCTGGCCATTACCTTTCATCCCATACTCATTTCCTTTCATCCAAAATGTGCCTAGAAAATTATCTGGCATCCCCCTATAGCTGTTCGGTAATGCTAATGACTTGATTGAGTTGCAATTTAGCCTTTCTACAATCACTGCAGTATCGTGTACAAATTAATTTTTCTGTTTAGCTGTCAAAGTATTATACTTGGAAAGATACTTTTTAGAGAGATAAATTCGTATGAAGCCTAATGATCAGTATATAGCTCCTAGATAGATTTTCCATGGGAGCTAATACGGTGTTAAATGTATCAAAGATACTTCATAATGTGACATGATTCATTTATATGCTTGGCCATTTTACTCCATTTCTTCTATTAGAAATATTGGGCTTCGGAAAATTAAATGGGTAGGGCTTGGCTAAAAGTCTTGAAATATGCCTGCATTAAAGATTAGATCAAGATCATTGTGATCATAATCCAACCTAGTCATATTCTTGAAGTTGGCCAGCTTCCCCCATAACCTAGTACCAATTATAAAATAATGAATTCTGCTTTTTTAATTGCCTATAACAAAAGTTTGTAATCTTGTCTTATCTGAGGTGGACCTTCCATTGCAAGGCTGCAGGTCATAGGACCAGGTTAATAAAGCTAGTCATTATGCTGCTGCTGACCACATTTTAATTAGTTCAGTCTCCTGGGCCATGATCCCTAAAATATCATCTTCCCTTTGTGTTAGGTTACTCATACAATGGAGTGGTTCATAGGTAGCATTAACCAGCAACGATTATTACGGGCCAATTGATGGCATGAAGTGAGTGATCATCAAGTATTTTTAAAAGGGTGATTCTTTATGCTTAGAAAGAGAACAATTGTAGATATTATATAGATCACCCGATGGTCTACCAGAAATAGATGGCCTGGCATCTATAATATAGGTCACATAACCTGGCCACGGAGCTGAGTCCTCTCCTATGATTCCTGTAACATGCAAACATGATATAAATCCATAAATATATTCCAAGCAGGAGCAGGGTCAACTAATTTGTGGTGTATCCCAGCTACATTCCACAATACAAATCGAATATCAGAAGAACATTTTTCAGCTGCTCCATTTGTAGAGCCATTGGAAATGCTCAGCTTGCTAATGATGCATTTGTGCTACTGTAGAAAGTACACTTTGCTTACATATCAAAATACTGGATTAGTCCTTTTATTTAACACATAGCCCATCTCCATCGACAGTATATCTAATATTGCTTTGCACCGTCAGTACTGGTAGTCAATTACCCTTGCTGAATCTGGTGCCACATTGGAGTTGCAGGTCTCTATTATTCCTTTCCAGATGACGTGTGCTACAATCTATGTTCTCATGTTCCGCGAGGGCAGTATATTTGTTGTTGAGTTGGATTGAGATAATTGAGGAGGATAATGGACAAATTTTGATTAGGTTCTGTAAAACAAACTATAGGAAGTCTTTAGCACACCACAGCCCCATCAAACAGAATGAATCCTAGTAAATATGTTTCTCATAATGGCTTCATGTCTAAAGTTAATGACAATGTCATCAATGGCATCCTATTTGGGATCATTTTCAAGCCATGCTATTCACCTGACCTTTATTTTCCATTTAGTGTGCTTCTATCATCCAATTGCCAATTAAACGAGTGGGTACCTTTATTCATGAGATGGTCGTGACTTTCTGCCACTTCTGATCTGAAAAGGGCAACACACTTCATAACAATTGTATCTGGGTAGTTTGAAGCGGAAGATGTAACACCAGGGTCCCCCACTCGCAACGAAAATGTGGCACATTCAGGTTTTACTCCCATTGGGGTGGAACCGGAGCAGAATTTGAATTATGCAGGGACAAAGATGTAGCCTTTTCAGTGGATACTGAGGCAACAATACCTTAATTATAAATAAACCAGTTCTCCAGGGTTCATGCCGTTGCATCCTTCTTTACTGAACTAACCTGTTATCCTGCACTTGGATTTTGTCCCATGATCTATTGTTCAATCTCAATATTGCTATGACAGAGTCCATGAAAGTTATCATACACCCTTCTAATTGTTCCTGCATAAAGCAAGTAGAGGGAAGTCCATTTTGCCCCTTCTCCCCCTTAACAAGCATGTTAAAGCCATGAGAGATATGATTCTGTGGGAAAATTGACCTTGTTTACCTTTGTGGAGTAATTCACATTTAGCTCACTTTATTCCTTTTAGCTTGGAGTGATGTGTACGGCAAATCAATGTTCGACATGCAGTCTGAGTTTTCTTCTAGCTCTATGAGTAAAGGTCCATGAAAGACACAAGGGTTAGCCCTTATTACATTTACCAAGATTTGCCAGCATAAGGTTTGGAAGAGAGCAGTGTACTGCCAGAGTTACAGTTAGAATTCTGAACAGCTTTTTCAATACTAGGTTCTCTTTTTGCCCCTTTAGTATTATTAACTGATCCACAACCATATCTATTTCAAGATCAATTGCCCCTATAGCATTAGAAAGGCATCTTGTAAATAAAGGCGAAAGAAAACGTTCATTACTTGACATTAGCATGCCTTTCCTTTTTACTCATCGTGCCTGTAAGTTAATACAATATGGTATGGCTGATTTCTTATGGTCAAGGGCCAAGGGATGTAGCCCGGCCCAGCCTCAGACGGGCACAAACGAGTCCTCTCTTGGCCCGGTCATCGCTTGGGCCACGCCTTGCAGTTATATTGCTTCCCCACAGTCTCTTCTTCTCTGGTCAAGGGGAATTGTGGGCGAGAGAGTCCAGCCAGTCACTAGTGTGTCCAACAGCACGTTAAGCCGCCTTGCACTTATAGCACTCCCCCATGGCGCCTCCTTCCCCTCTGGTCGTGCAGGATTGTGACGAGAAATTCTGGGCCATGAAGTGTGTATTCCACGACACAGGAAGGAGTTTTGAGTTTATAGGTCTCCCCCACAACCCTCATTCTATTCCTGTTGTGCGGGACTACGGGCAAGAGACTCCAACCCGTCACGAGTATGTCTGCGGCATGGGAAGCAACCTTGCGCTTATAGCACTCCTCCGCAGCTGCTCCTTCTGATCGTGCGGAATTGTGGGTGAGAGAGTTCAAACCATCACCTGTGTGTCAAGGCTTGGTACTTGTGGTTAGATAGGCACTTAACAATATATGCAAAATGTCATTATCATGATCTGTAAGACAACTGTGGTGGCAACAAACATTTAGCTGCCACATACAAAAGAATGGGTATAGTACACATTTTGCCTCATATATAAACTAGCATGTAGGGCTAAACTGCACTGCTACGTTTTCTCAATTTCATGCCCCGAAGCAATGGGAAAGTGAATAAGTCTGGCTTTTCTGGTCAACACTGATACCAATAACAGAGATAGAGTTTCCACATAGGGGCCACAAACATAAAGCCTACACCATCCAGTCGCCAGCTTCCATGAAGAGAAGGATAGATAATGTCATTACAAGCAGGAAAAAATGGTTATGTGAACACTGTATAAATCATTTTTGAGGCGAAAAAGATAATATTCAATTAGAGATAGCCCAAACTCCAAAAGATTCAAGGTTTGTATTGACACACATAGTTAATTCTTTATAGTTTGAAAGGAAGGGGAAGAGAGACCAGGGGCAATAAAATACCACAGGAAGTAAATAAAGTACAGGAAAAAGCCAAAAAAGTGAACGTTTTTGTTCAGGTCATGGCATCTAGGGATGCTCAACATTAATATAGGGAAGTTCTTCACGTGAATGGGTTCAGAGAGGTACACTGCGGTGTAATCACAGTATATGTCAAAGCAAAGTAACAGCGTAGTAGGAGGGTCCTTATCTGCTTTAGTACCTCTGTTTATGGGCATCAATGACAAATGAAAAGGAAAAATTGCGAGATTTACTGCTTACTGGCCACAAAAACTGGTCACAATTTGAAACCAGTATTTTTGCGACCACTAACACATTTTAAGAACCGACCTATGTGATTAAATCTCTTTTTCTTTTTCTATAGTTTTTCAAGAGTTGGCAGTGTTCTTCAAAACAGTTTTCAAATTCACAAAGCGGAAGGGCCTCCAAGGGGACCCCTTCCCTTTCGTGAATGCATTACCAACTCATTCATGTAGGTAAAATTGTAATGTTTTGCGACTGAATTTTAGTCACAAGACATTGCTACATTTTGAACTGATTTGGTATTTGGAAAGGATGTCTACAGCACGCCCCTTCCAGAAAGCGAATCGATATCCATTTGAAATCCCATTTTTGGAGTAAAAAAGAATAGTCCATAGAAAAAAGTCATTTTAACACTTGCAAACCCTAAATTAGAGTCACAGTTATAATGCTTACTACGTCTCGTCCTAGCATTTGACGAGCTGCCGTTCTGACTCTCTAATTATTGTCCTATTCAAATATTGAACATGAAATAGTCATTAATTTTTGTGAGCCCATAATGACCATTTGAATCATGTGTGGTGCACGGTTCAAGAAATGAAATTTTGTGTGAAACAATCTAGAATGAACACTGCATTAGCATGAAAATTATTATGAAAGCGAAATAAAATGAATATAAATTGGCTGTCAGTGAATTCTCAGTAGGTTGAGTTTGGAGATTTGAAGCATAGCCAGAAACCTTCAAACCAGGCAGTCGTTCAATCATCCGGTCAAAGGGGAATATTGCTAATATGAACGAAAATTGGTTAAACTCAGTGTTCGAGCTTCACAAGCAGAGTACTGCAGTTGTTTTGGATGACGGATTAATGCGCACATCAGAATTCTCGATATAAAACAAGTAACTCATGAAATATGAATATATTAATGAAAATATAATTACATCATTGAATATTTTATCAGTATGCTTGTAGGCATTTATTCAAAGACACATTGGGCGTTTGCACGGATATTTCGAATTCCCTTAACTGCATGACCAACCTGAAGCGGATCCAGGCAGGCCCTCCTGGAAGTTTGAAGTTTTTACTAAGTTTTAGTTTGACATCTCAAGGTCTTATAACTCAGTTTAGCAGTTTTTAATGGTGTTGCAGTTTCCCTGGAATGTACAGTCACTTTTAGAGTATATCACAAAAATGACCGAAAACACTGGTAAAGCAAAACAAAGTTACGCCTTGATAGTGTCTCACAGAAATGTACAATCTGATGGCGAGCACAGTGGTAAGTGTAGTTTCCTGCAACACCGTTCCTATACGCATTGGTGTGCTTACCAACATATGTGTGTTACGGGGGCGTGGCTAGGCACGCAATGCCGGCAGCAGCGCCCGAGTAGAGCTCCGTGTAGAGCTTCCCCTTCCCCGGGCTAATTATCCGGTAACTATCCTCGGACTGGCCTGAAAACACAGGCGAACCTCCAGCGACCTGTTCTCGGCACACTGGCCGACTTTCGAACTTTGAGCACCGCAGTAAAATCCCCGACCTTTCCTGGGGTTCCCTGGCAGGACTGGCTGGCACCTGCACGGCGAGGAGGACAACGCGAGGCCGTGGACTAGGCCAACCAACTAGGCCCCACCACACGGCCTACACTCCGGAATTGCCTGCGTGTACACTCGCAGAGGCTCGAGCCTCGGGACCCCCCCCCGACACACTGATCCCTGTACTCCCCCCCCCCCCCCCCGCCGCTGGAGAAGAGTAACTCGCACCTGCCTGGCGAGCTGCGGAGGGATTGAGGGTGAGCGGGGAGCACTGCGCAAGCGGAGACCCAGGCCGGTGGTGTGCATGCCGGACTGCCTACCTGTACTCCGGACGGCAGAGCGGCCCGGGAGGGACCTGTGCCCAGCTGGTCAACGAAGTAAGCTGCAGTGGTTTGAGGCTGGGACCCGCTGCCTGGGCCCTGCGACGCGACATGAGATGCCTGCTGCGCATGGGATTCTGGACCCGGGGGCCGATGAGACTTGCTGATCGGTGCCTCTCTCTCATCGCGGCGGTGG
The DNA here is from genome assembly GCF_964261635.1 of Lissotriton helveticus. NCBI lineage: Eukaryota > Metazoa > Chordata > Amphibia > Caudata > Salamandridae > Lissotriton > Lissotriton helveticus. The sequence goes on along the minus strand of NC_136057.1, from coordinate 2,071,553,194 downwards.
GGACGGGGGAGACCTGGACCAGCAGCAACTAGCGAACCACTGGCAAGAAACAGACGTCGCCTGGACGTAGGTCACGGTCACCGGCCCGCCTGTCCGAGTACCGGTGGAGACACAGCCGACGCCTGCGGAGGAGACCGTGAGTAGCGGTGAGAGGGCCTTACTAGCCTGGTGTAGCGAGGCAGCAGTGACCTCACCCCCCCCCCCACTGCCGGGTCTCCCACCCCTGGCACACGCGGTGAAACTGTGTGGGGCGGACGTTAACGGAGGACAGTGTATACCACCTGCACCCGCGGGTTGACGGCACCGAGCCCTCACCAGACCCGGGGACCCTTTGCGAGTTGGGTTGTGCGAGGAAAAGAGGCTCCTGGACTCGGACCCCTTGCTCTCCCCCTGGACCCCCAGGTAACACACCAGCCAGTGCGACATAGAGGCGGCTGGCTCCCGGAGTACGTGACGCAACCCCAACCCTGAGTGGCCGCGAGCCTACGTGGGACAGAGGACAGACGCGGTGGGCCCGGAGTGGAGGCCCAACCAATCACTCCTTTGGAAACTCCATGCCACGGCTACAACACTACGCAAAACTCGATTGGGAAGTGAACATTCGCAGCAGTCTGCTAACCCCAAATTCTCCGGCAACCACGGTCAGAAGACCGACCCCCCCCACTGGACTGGGGGCCGACCTGTGGACCTTGCACCTGCGAGATCCGACCCAACTGAAGGCTCGCCTGGATGTTGGAATCGTGAGCCACCTGGGGCACGAGTCCGCGACTTGCCCCAACACACTACTACACGGACCCACCGCCTGCGCTGGAGGCGCTCGGGAGTCCGGCTGCTCTGCCCCGAGACAACGACCATCGGAAACGCCTCCCAGCAGACTGACACCACTGCCGGACCAGGAGACGACGTTCGCCTCGCCCTGGGGCTCAGCGGGACAGCACCGTTAATCGAGTCGCCTCGCACATGTCCCGAGGGGTGAGAACCCGCACTGGAACCGGAGGGGTCCCGTCGAAAGGAAGATCTGACAAGTCACTCCACAAGATGGCGGCCGACCAAGTAGCCTCACGCCTCGATAACATGCTTGCCGCTATGGAACGATTGGAGCAGTCGCTCCAACAGACCAGAACATCTCTGGAATCCAAAATAGATAGTGTCGCCATAGACCTCACCCACCTAAGGGACGACCACAAGAAACTGGCCGATAGAACGAAAACACTGGAGGGAACAGTAAACGACCTTGGCCCCGCAGTCTCGCAAACCGACAAACAAGTACAGGATCTCCTGAACAGGGTGGAGTATCTGGAGGACCGCGCGGAAGATGCAGAAGGGAGAGCGAGACGCAATAACATCAGACTCGTCGGGGTCCCGGAAAAATGGGAAGGCGCCCGACCAACCCAACGTGTGGAAGACTGGCTGCGCGAGCTACTACCGGAGGATACACTCTCGCCGCAGTTCGTGGTGGAAAGAGCACATCGCGTACCCACGAGACCTTACACTACAGGATCCAACCCGAGGCCGCTGCTTTTCAGGGTCCTGAACTACCGTGACAGAGACACTATCCTGAGGGAAACCAGGCGGCTTGGGGAAGTCCGAATCGACAACACTACAGTGATGTTCTTCCCAGACTACACCATACAGGTACAACGTCAGCGCCATGATTTCCTGGAAGTGAAACGCCGACTGCGAGAGGCAGGCCTCAAGTACTCCCTACTCTTCCCCGCAAAGCTGAGAGTGGTGGCGAGAGACAAAACCTACTTCTTTAACAACCCTGTGGAGGTGAGCGACTGGCTTGATAGTGGAACGGACACGATGCCCAGAACCGGACTGACTCCTGACCCAAGACCTCGGAGCCGTGGGCCGCGGCGCCGGCGTAGGAACAAAGACCACAAATCCAGCCGCCCGGACAACGCGGCTCACCACTCCCCACCGCTGGACCAAATACTCCAAGAACAACAAGACGCGCTCCGGAGGGTCTCTCAAATCAGCACTTCACCGACCTCGGAAATTGATCAAGCTACGAGCCCGCAGATGGCTCAAAGTGACGACGAGGCTATCTACGGGTTACCAGACTCTCAAATATCGGTGGAACTCCCGGATGTCACGCCACAGACGGCCGACATGCCCCATTGAAACACAACGCATGCTCTTGTCGGATAATGCCGGGGCGGTGTAGATGGGACTAGCGGACTGACAACACCTGAGCCGCCTCAACCAGGGCTGCATCTGCTGATATCCCTCGCCGCCTTGGTAGCAGACGGAGAGACCCTGCCGCAGTGAGTACACGCCGAGAGGTTTGGACGCTGTGAGAGCGACATGCGGGTGGGATTGTACACATGTCATGACAATAGCCTGTTTCGCAGGGAAACACTCTTACTCCGTGAAATTGGGAAATACATTTTGCCTCTCCCCATAGTACCCACATGGTTCACATGACGGCCACACAGTTGGCGACGACTCTAACTCCATGTGAGCCACGTTTGAATGCTTGGTAGGAATGCCTAGTAGTCCGGGGAAGGGCTACAGATTGATTTCACTTGATTGGACATTGAAGAACTGCCTCATTGATTCCTAGCTCAAGCTGCCCCCAGACTTGAATACTAACATTTCGCCTTCTTGGCGTGTTTGGACGGCGACATGTTCCGTTGCCGACCTTTTGGTATTTGCTGCTACTTAGCACTGTTAGTACACCCTGTTACACTTCCCACTTCCCACCTCAGAGAATTGCCTATACTGTTGATTGAAATGTCGGACTTTATGCCTGCAGAGAGAGGAGGGAGGGGGGGACGGGCTTTGTGGAGACGGTCGCATGGGGGATGGGGGACGGAGGAGGCGGGTGTCTTCTACAAGGACAGTTGTAATGGCTGAAATTAAGATTTGCACGTGGAATGTGAGGGGAATGCACACACCATCAAAACGCTACCAAATATACTCATACCTACGTGGCCATAAGTTTCATGTCGTCTTACTACAGGAAACACATCTAAATACAGCTGAGGTACACGCGCTGCGCAAACGATGGCGCGGGCAGATCTATGCAACGGAGTATTCCTCCTATGCCCGCGGGGCACTCATATGGATACGACCGGGCACTCCTTGGGCAGTCATGGATATACAGATAGACACAGGGGGTCGATATGTAATAGCGAGAGGCAGGCTTGATGGACATCCTGTAGTTCTTGCCTCCTTGTACTCCCCTAACACTGATCAGGGAGGCTTCCTTGGATGCCTCTCCGCGGCGCTGGCGCCCTGGCATGGGCTCCCATGGATCCCCGGGGGCGACTACAATTGCGTCTTAGATGTACACTTAGACAGATCCACTGCACCCCCGCCTAACGCTCCGGCACATAACACCACGAAGGCTCTCCTCAACTGGGCTCAGCAATACGTATGGAGGGCTCGCAACCCAGCGACACGCACGTACTCATACTGGTCAGGCGCGCTTGCACTACATGTCCGCTTGGACAGGTACATGGTTTCCCCTGATCTTCTCCCAATGGTCCTAGACACCCAATACATGGGCCGTACCCACTCAGATCACAATCCGCACACACTGGTCATTGCCTGGGACGTCCCACACCCTCCCATTCCCACATGGCGCCTCCAACCTGACCTCTTACTTGACGCGACCTTCCGCGACTCCATACCTTACACAATCGGCTCAATACTTTGAACTCAATGCTGGCACAGCATCCTCTCACCGGACTGAATGGGATGCTTTCAAAGTGGTGACCCGGGGGCTCTGCCTGGGGACGCAGGGACACATGAGACGCCAAATTGAACGAGACCTGACACGACTGGAATCGGAACTACTAGACCTCGAGTGCCCTGCGGGGGAGGAAGCACACGCCCGCCTGACGGCAGCTAAGGCGAAACATGACCGCCTACTAGACCGTCTACGAAGTATCAACTTCGCGGCACACTCCGCCCGGGTCCATAGACAAGGAGATAGACCAGGCAAACTGTTGACCTGGCTGATCGAGTGGGAAGACCGATCTGCCCCAATATCGGCCATTCAGGCTGGAGATGGCGCATTACTATACTCCCAGCGCCAAATACACGAGGCATTCACGAGCCATTACACAGGCCTGTATGGCTCCCGATTACGCGTACCACAGATTGCCATCACGGAATATCTCTCTGACATACCTTTACCTACCCTAACACCGACACAGCAGGATGACCTCAGGGCACCGTTGGATCCTGAGGAACTCCGCGACACCATCTTTAATCTCTCGAATGGCAAGACTCCGGGACCGGATGGCTTGCCAGCCGAGTTCTACAAAGCTGCCTCAGACATTCTGATCCCACACCTAGTGAAGATGTACTCTGCGGCGGTAGATGATTTTGCATTGCCCCCGACACTCAACGAGGCAGCCCTTGTCTCCTTACTTAAACCTGGCAAAGATAGCACACAGATGGGCTCTTATCGTCCTCTCGCCCTCCTGAATACAGATTACAAAATACTCGCCTCCGCGCTTGCTCGCAGGCTGGCCCCTATGGTTCCTGCGCTGGTACACCAAGACCAAAATGGGTTCGTTCCGAAGAGACACACATCTCACAACATCCGCCGGCTATTCCGACTGCAGGAATACGCCACTAAACAGTGGCCACGCGCAGGGTGCCTCGTACTTGACCTAGAGAAGGCGTTCGACTCGGTTGAGTGGCCCTACCTGCGAGCGGTTATGGAGAAGTTCGAGCTTGGAGATGACTATCTGACTCTAGTCGGACTCTTATACCGCGAACCCACGGTCCGAGTCCGCACTGGTGCGTTACTCTCTGACCCCATTCGTGTGAGGAGAGGCACCAGACAGGGTTGCCCATTGTCGCCCTTACTGTTCTCCTTAGCAGTGGAACCTCTGGCTGCGACACTCCGGTCACAGGGAGATGGCTGGGGCATACCCTTGGCAGACGGACTACATGTGGTGTCATTGTATGCCGATGACCTTCTCTTGTACGTTAGGGACCTGAACGACGTCCCGGAGTCCCTCACTACCATCTTCGCCACCTTTGAGGAAATGTCGGGATTGCGAGTAAACTGGGCCAAATCGGGGATATACTCCTTCAGTCCGAACGTTCCTGAATGTGACGTACATTTCGGGGGTGAGAGGTTGCAGTGGTACCCCGACACGTTCAGATATCTCGGGATACACATCTATCGAGACCCCACAGACATCTTGGAAGGGAACCTGATGAGGGCGATAGCTTCTACCCGAGCGCAGGTGGGGTTCTGGAACACATTACCGCTGAATGTCCCAAGTCGCATAGCCTTGGCAAAAATGATAGTCCTGCCACGACTGTTATATTATTTCGCGAATCTACCAACATATGTACCCACCCGGGTGTTCCGAGATCTCGAGATCCTGCAGAGAGAACTAATATGGAACAAGGGCCGGCCTCGAGTTGCGTTGACGAAGCTCTATATGCCCACTGAGGAGGGAGGACTAGCAGTTCCCAACATGGAGCTTTATTATCTAGCGGCGCAAATGCAGTGGGTGTCAGGCTGGCTGGGTGGTAGGGGCCTGGGAGACACAGCCACGGACACCACTGCCTGGTCCCTACTCCAAATCCACGTACTGTTCCATCCGCTGACGCGGACTCCCCGACCACCGCAACTGCTACTCGCTGTGGCGCGCAGATGCTTCCTCCGCTGCTTGCGTCTAACACGGGCCAATATTGCCGATATTGGGAACTCCGACAGCGGCGGGGACCCTGACCACCGGGAGGCTGGAAAGCTGGAACACTGCAGAGGTGGAAACGTTGGGCGACCTTTACTCTGACAGCGCCCTCCTCCCCTTTGAAACCCTTGCGAGAGACACATCCCTCCCGGCCGGACAATTCCTGACTCATGCATCCCTCGTTCATGCTTTAACTACCGCTTGGGGAGACATGTCGAGTGAGCCACCAACACATCACTTCCTGCAGTACCTTCATGTCATGAGCAACGGCACGCACATTATTCATTGGTTAACGCAAGCACTCCTTTTGCACACACACCCGACAACCACACATCTGAGGGAAAAATGGGCGACTGACAGGGGGAGAGACTGGACGAATAAGGAGTGGGCAATGATCCTAGCTAGCCCAGTGAATGTCCCCCGCAGCCCTCGCTTCAAAATCATACAGTTTTACATATTGCACCGCGCGTACCTCACCCCGGGCAAAATAAATAAGTATTTTTCAGTCACAGACACTGCATGCGGCCGCTGCTCCCTTCTAGGCGCAGACCTCCTCCACATGCTCTGGCTCTGCCCCGCCCTTCAGCAGTACTGGGACGGAGTGACCAAGTTACTAAATCATTGTACCAAGGAGCGGGTGCCGCACACGTGGGAGGCCTGTTTATTGGGTTTGTACAAACGCACGAGACTAAATAAAGTCCAGACTAGATACTGGGATCTTGGGCTTATCACAGCTAAAAGACTGCTTACCAAGCGGTGGAAAGCGGACACGCCCCTACATCTCCGACACTGGTGTCTGTCGCTTACTAACTGGGCGAGGGCTGAGAGCACTGTCCTGAAGCGGGAAGAGACAGCAGGGCTCAGAAAGTTCCCCATCGCACAACAATGGGAAGACATACTACATTCTTTCCACCAGCGATGTGTGGAACAAGGACTTATGTGAGATATTATGTACCACCTCCCCCCACTCTCTAATGCGCAACCCTGCAAATCATGCATGACGTACCGTGCGCCACCCAGCTGACCAGTAAGCAGCACACACTGTTTGCTTGTGACATACGGTTACACACTGAAGACTACCTACCTCACTCACGAAGGAGCGCTACCGTAAGAGACGCTGCAGCGGGAGCACAGATACTACTCCGGACTGACACGCCTGACGAACGCTTGGAGGCTCCCCCCCCCTAATAACACACTGCCTCATGAACAGCCTGCACTGACCCGCCCCCCCCCTCCCGATCTCCTGCCTATATACCTTGTGAGATACGACTGACACGCTGATTCCGATCCTCCCCTCTCGACACTATGGCGCATTCTACCCACACTTACCCCTACCAGACTCCTAAATGGCCCACGTTCCTGTTTTGTAGTTCGCTATAGGTATAGTTTTATCCCCCTTTTAGACCATATCCGTACACATACAACTCCACGTCACATACCATTTGAACATCATGGCACCCTTGGAGGTGACAGCTAGGTGTTAGACATCTCACCTGGGCGCTGAGATACAGTGCGCCTATTTCCGCGGGAATGGGCAATCGAGGCGGCTATGCGCCCCAAACACGCTTGGACGCTGCACACCCTCATCACTCGATCATATGACACCGTGCCCGTCTGACTGTCGACCCACACAGGGACACTTACCAATGACACGTGTGGGATATACAGGGTTCGGAAGTTGCAACTGCTATTGATGAGGGTTGGCTCAAAACAGCTCCTCTGGTCTGCTGACTAAGTAAGGAAAACCCATAGGCCACACACTTACATGACAACGAATACATGCATGATTACAGTGTTATGTGATGTACTGATATACGCTGCCGGACCCCAGGGTTGTCGGCCTTGACGCTGTGTTCATTTATTCCACTCATAATTATGTCCTTTAACTGCGGCTGGCCCGGTTGGGTTGTAAGCTACAACGCTGTGTATGCTGTATGTCGGACAATAAAGGTCTTTAAAAAAAAAAAAAAAAAAAAAAAAAAAACATATGTGTGTTACGGCCACGTGTACTAACGGTTTTAGCATTGGCAAACTCTCTGATTCGGACAATCAGAAGGTTTGTGATTGCTACAATCATTTGTAAAATGTTAACATGTACACAACCATATACCAATTAACACCAGGTTTTCTGAATCGTTAAGTGGGTTTAGGATTAGGAAACCACTATGAATTGATACTTGGAAGGGGCGATTTAAAGGTGTGTCTACAAAGACCCTCTCTTTGTGCTAATGTTTTAAGTCTCAGAACATTAGTACATAACATAAGGAAACAGTCTTTGGAAATGGGTCACTACCTAATTTGAGTTTCTCGATTGGAACCAATGCATGTAGGAACGATGTTCCTCAAGGGACTGCTTCCACATTGCAAAAGTAAAAAAAAAAACACTTTTTAGGAGTAGGCAGCTATCCACTGGATTACTGCTTACCAAGAAAACATGTCTGTAAAACATTTCATTTTTCTTTTAAATGCATTCCACTTAGGAAAACAGACTGCTTTAAAAATAAAAAAATAAAGATTGCTTTATTGAATAGTCATTAAAGACATGGTGGTCTGCTGACCCCAGCAGACCATCCTGCCTGTAATTGTACCCATTTGAAGTAGGCCGCAATATGTGACCCCTATTAATACATGGGTCAGGTCACCAAATATACATCCATTCAGTAAACATGTTGGTGAGCAAAATGCAGCCACTTTTACCAAATATGTTTTTAGTACTTGAGGCCCTAAGTTGTGAAATTCCCTTATGCCAAAGAAAACTCATTACGTTATGAGGGTATGACTGGAAACCAAAAGCAGCCCTAGTAAATTTTGTCAGACCATACTCCATGTAATGCGCAAAAACACTGAGGAAGTCTGACCACTGCAAGGGGAGTAGGCAGACTTTTCCCCCCAAAACAATTCTTTAAAAGAATTGCAAATATGGTGTCTCCTACATGATAATTTTTATTACCAAGGCTTGTCCAATCCTTGGATGGATGGAGATGGAGACAGGGCTGCTTGGCTCATTGATTGAATAGTTGGAATGTGGGGAGTGGATGGATGAATTACTTCAAGAAAGGATGACAATACATAAATATGTTTAGCCATGTGGAGCAAATGTTCTCAGTTCACTGTTTGAGTGCTCTTGTTTTCATTTTAGATTCCACATTACAAAATCACCTTCCCCAAACACTAATACCACTAGTCATTATAAAACAGTCATAGTATGACTATGTTAACACAGTGCATTGATTTTGCTCCTCAAAGACTAAAACAGAAAGCATTAAGCTTTTTCACAGTGCCTCCTTTTCCTTCATCATCATATAAGCATCTTAAAATATTGGGTACTGTACAAAAGCAAAGGGCTATGATGTTACCCATCTATAGTGACACCCTAGGCCTCCTACAGGGGACAAAAGACAGCTTTGCTCTCGGTTTACTGATAGATAGGATTTTCATCATGGTGGTGGTGAAGGCATGAATGTTTCTAAATTGATGATTAGAATCTGTAACTTCTAACAACTGCCACTCTATGCAATGGTATTGTTAGACCTGGGATCCCTGATTGGCTGAGGTAGGTACCTTAAGCCATGTAGGGACCGGCGTTCCAACATCAGGGAAAGGAAGGTCACCTTCTTAGATAGCCCGGCTCACCCCCTCGGTAGCTTGGCACGAGCAGCCAGGCTTATCTTCAAGGCAAATGTGTAAAGCATTCGCAACCACGCTCACAATAATCCAATGATGACACCACACATAGACTCCACACAAGTTTTATAAAACGAGTATAAACTTTATGTAAAAAGATATACGATAAGACCACGTCATATAAAACTAACATATGAGGTTGTGTAATATTTCTCCTGGCCGGTTGTTAGGCCAGCCAGCCCTTGTAACTTCTGGTGATGTCAATGAGCACTTCTAAACATTCTCCTGTACTCCTAATCACGTCATACAGTTCGTAATGCTAGAATCAGGTACTTTTGCAATGTAAAAATTCTCTAATGTGTAACATAACAATCAGACACTCTGCAATGAAAAGAATGCAATGTGTAATGGAACAACCAGGCACTTTTCTAAGGTAAAACAATGCAATGCGTAATCCAACCGCCATATATGTCGGTCTGGAATAATAAGGCAATGTGTAAACACTAATCAGGTAATTCGTAATGCAGGAATAATGCAATGCGCAATACGCCAATTAGGTAGTTTGTTATGCACAAGCAAGGCAATGCATAATACAACAATCAAGTAGTCCGTTATACAGAAATGTTGCAATGTGTAATACAGTCAGGTACTCTGCTCTCAGAAACGGAATGTACGTAGTACACTCAGGCCCCAATCACCGGGCCTTAGGTGGTCTCTCCGCCTCCTCTCCTGACCTTTAGTCAGTCTCTCACAGTTGCCCCAACACAGTACAATATAATTCCTAAGTGGAGCTTCGTACTACGGCCCCTGTACCGCCACTTCCTATGGCAATACGGGCTGTGACACGAGCCAAAGCAGAAGGTCGTGCTGCCAACACGAGAGAGAGGCCGTGAATGTATCCCTCCTAGCCCGCGCCCCACCCCAGTAGTCGACACACGTTACCTGGGGGTCGCAAACCCACTCTCCTCTCTTTGTCCAGCAGGTGGGCCTCCAAGCAGCTTTGTGAAATGGCAACGGTGGCTCGGGTCGGCAACACAACTCCTTCGGGACTGCCGGTCCAGGCCGCTTCACTTACTAAGATCTCAGACTGCCACAAAGCACATGCACACAGCATCGCTGAGTCTTCCTTCACTCCGGGTGCACGATCACTGGGCACTCCACACACAGGTCTCAGGCTGCACGAATACCAATCATGGACAACCAATTACCATTACTTTGTACAGGGAACACATACACTTTGACACTGTTTAGCAGTGGCAAACAAATCGTCCGTTACCGACCGGTATTTAAGAATTGGCATGTAGGGGCATAATTTTACAGAATCAGTATTTTTACCAATTTGGTAAATCCCAGATGTAGGTGGGACTCTTCTGAGTCCCAAAGGCCCTACAAATTCGGTATTTTACCACCCAATCCAATTGGGTGTTAAAATACCGAATCCAGGTGTGCATGCACATGTGTGCATGCACACCTAGCCATGTGACAGACAGACATGCCCTTAGGGCATGTCTGTGTGCCACATGGCACACATGCCTATTTTTGGGGTGCCAGAGGGTGTCAAAGTGACACCCCCTGCACCCTTGCTGGAATCGGTATTTACCGATTCGGTCATTACCGAATCGGTATTTCCCATTGATTCCTATGGGCTTCACAGCCCATAGGAATCAATAGGAAATACCAATTCGGTATTTACCGAATCGGTAAATACCGAATATTAATGATTCGGTATTTCAACATCTGGAAATACCTACATCTCCCCCCTTCATATTTACCGATTCATAAATACCGAATCGGTAAAAATCGGTATTTATGAATCGGTAAATAACATTTACCTACATCTAGCCCTAAGTTGGCAACACTAGGTCAGAAAAAGGTCTAGGGGGAAAGCAAAAAGTTTAGGGACTTTAGCCAAAAAGGGCCGAGTCCTACAGCTATAATTTAATATATTCAACTGAAATGCTTGCAAAGATCACATTATAAATAAATATACTGTTTGGAATGTTGATAAGCCTTTATCATAAATGTATTAGACTCTCTGGGCCAAACAACAGCAGGACCCTCACACACCTCATCCCATAGCTCTGAATCGCAGAACTGTTTGTGGCAACCCTATCATAATAAATGTTCTATTCCAGTGCAACCGCAATCTGGTGCCTGCCATGGCGTGGCAGAAGCACATTAGTGACCAGTGGACTAGCTGTTTGAAGCCTTTGGTCCACCTTTCACTATGCAGAAGGCAACCTGGCCTGATGTTTTAATGAGCAGAGATTCTCCTACAAGCAGGTGCATTGAATTACTGCACCTGCCTGCAAGGACGTGTCAGAGGGTAGACCTCTAAGTGGCACTCAGTCACTGCACAATCTCACGGCATTTTTACCTCTACACCTGTGTCTGTAATACAGAATGCCTACAGGGGCATAGTGTTAACTCATTCACATGGGCCATGCCACCATTCAAATTTGGGAATGTCTCCATGGAATCTCACACTTGGAATTTCACCAGTGCTACATATGTGTAGCATGTTCTGGACTACAGAAGGGGTTGCAGAAGTATCTTTGTGCCTTTCCATGGGGGCACAATAAGTGGACAGATATACCTGTTGTATCCCGGTGCACTTTTGATAATATGGTCCAAGGAGTCTTTATAGTTTTGTTGCTCATAGGACCCATTTGGAGATTAAACAAAGATGGCGACATTGAAAAAACTGACAACTAATTCCTAAATAGCTCTCCATTCGTGGTTAGCTGGTGAACGATTTGCCACAAGATAAAAGAAGCATTTTGGAAGTACATCATTGAACATCACCAGTCTTGTCTGAATCATGCTGCAAACCACTGGATCTGTGTTCCACTAATCCTGAGATCCTATCTGGTTCTTGACATATATTTGTAACTGCAGTAAAAGGTTATAGCCTGCTTTGGGAATCAAAGGTAAGAATGCTATGTTAGTATTGATTCAGTAGTTGTAAGGGCTGAAATAGGTGGGCACCATCTTTGCTATCAACATGGCTATCACTATTTGGGCCGTAGCATGATATGCTGGCTCGAGATAATATTGTATGGTAGCAGTTAAATTGTTAGATACACCCACACAGGCATGGCGGCCTCCAAGAAATCCATGCTATCCTTCACTCACGTAACTGTGGAGCCCACAGAGAACTCCCAACATCTGTGTCACAAAGTTATCATAGATAGCAGTTCCTCTCAGAGAGCCAGGATTAGCCAACAGAACCCCAGGTGGTAGAATGGCAAACCTGCCTCAGGAAGTGTCATTAAAATCTCAGACCCATTTTAAGGCCCAAAGCTGTACCTGCCTCTCCTACCATGAAATGCTGCCGTAAAATGGTTAGGACTGTACTCGTCAGCAGGTTAGGCCTGTGCAGTATGATAGGTTAGGGAATACAGAGTGATGCAGCACTGCAGCTTACCATTCAGCAGCCTATTTCCAGTAGAGCACGGCAGTGGTCACTGCCTCCAGTGCATCCTAAGTCCCCGGTATGCCAGCAGTAGTGTGGAGATGAGGGTGGGTTACTGGGAGCCTCCAAGCTCTATGAATATGTCCTCAATCCCTAATCTACCTTCTTAGTAACCCTGAGAAATGAACTCCGCTTTGCTATCGTAGTTTGTTAACTACACATTCCATTAAAAACACAAATTCAGGCAAAAAATCTGCTCCTCTATGTAGCGGAGTCAGCTACTAAACTGCACCCACAAATGCTTTGATAAAGCAACTTTACATGCTAAAAAGCATATAACCATTTCACAAAAGTAAACTTTGAAATTGATAAATATCAGGCAATGAGAGAGGTGATGATTTCGGGGTCCCTCCTAACCTAGGGGGAGGACCAAGCAGATGCCTTGAACACAAAGAAAATATCATGCTGAACGATTCAGTGGTGGTCCCATCCTCTTAGGACCACCCCAAGCACAGTTAGTATGGGCAAAAATACAATCCCAACCAAAGGCCCTGCAAAGCATTCTGGAATGAGATTAGCAGTGGGCAGTGAATATTATAGTATCCATTATCAAAATGATTCTGCAAAGAGCTGCAGTTCAACTCGTCGTTACTAGGTGTCCCTCACGAGTCAAATGCAAATGCATTGAATCAAGCTGCAGTTCCACTAGTCGTTACTAGATGTCCCTCACGAGTGTGGAAAATTAGTACGGTTTGGTAAACATTATCTGCGCCATCTTGCCTTTCCCCCGATGCCACACTTTTTGTCGTGGGCACCCGCCATTTTAGGTGCCTCGATCAGAACCACTCTCTGCACGCCACTGGCCCCCAGCACAGCCCTTCGCCCTCACAAGCCCCCCACGCACCCCCCCCCGCTCTCACATGCCTTGGGTCATAAACCCCTCTTCAGCGCAGCTCTGCCTCAGAACCCCATCCTGTTCCCAGCGCGACACCTCCCTTCGTTCCTTTCATGGTCCCAGACCCTTCGATACAAACCCCCTTTTCCTGTGTGCCCGTTTGTCTTCCCCGTTCCCAGGCCGCCACCTGACCCTGCGGATACTGTTTATTACCCCCCCGTACAGTAGGAAGCTTCCCCCATTAAAGGACCCTCGAATTGATCAAAGCCCCCACCCTATGATATCCGATCAACTCCACACATTCCGTGAATCGGCGAAATGTCCAGCTGCGCGATAATCAACACCTATTGTGACCGGGGTGGGGACTTCAACTGTAAATGTGTGTGGGAACAGGCCTGAAGGGGAGATTCCGAGGATGTCCTTTCATACTTCAAAGCATTGCAAGAATGTGTTACCTGCAATAAAGATCATAAAACTGTGTATAAGAGGCCAGGCCTCAGAGATGCGGTTAGAGCACCTCGTGACGATACTGGCTGTCCGAACTGATGTGTTCTCCTCCGGAGAGAATAAACCTTGTTTCCTGCCTTCCAGTCTCCAGCGCCTGCCTCTTCATTGATTAAGATTTGTGGGTTAAAGAGGCGATACCGCCGGGCAAATATTGGTTGTCCTTGACCTGTTTTTAACAATTGGCGTCCCAAGCGTGGGGCCCATCAGCGACACGTGGATCCAGTGGGAGAGGTCCTGACGACAGAGTGAACGACTGCAACGATCGGGAGAGCTCTTGCCCAATAGACCCTCGTCTGGCAGCCGATCATCCGAACTTCACTGGTTCCGAAAAGACCTCTCTCGAGTGATCTACGGTCCTGACTGGGAACCATCAGGAGTGCCGCGAGGAATACGAGAAAAAGAGGACGATCGGGCGCTGGATTCGGAAGATAAGAAACTGTCCATACGGTCCGGGTAAGGTCGTGTAAACACGACGAATCGCAAAATGATTGTTTAATTGATCGGAAAATACTAGTATTACTCTTTGTTGATTTGTTTGGAGATTCACTGTCTGCAAACGGAGAAACGATAGGCTCTCTCTCTTTGCAAACAGTGAAGGATAGGTAACGCAGCCATCGTGCCTATCTTTCTCCCCCACTGATTGATTGTTTTGAACTCTCGGGAGATTTCCTTCTCCCACACTGATTAATTATTTTTGACCCCGAACTACTGTTCGCGGATTGTTTTCTGGAGATTCTCTGTCTGCAAACAGGAAAGAACAGGTTCCTCTTTGCAGATAGTGAAAGGGTAGAGGACGCAGACCTTTTTGCGGGCCTACTTATTCTCCCCACTGATTGTTTATTGACTTTTTGGTTCATGAGGTATTCACTGCCTGCAAACAACGTAGAATAGAAATATTCTGTCTAGTCTTTGCACGCAGTGATAAGATAGGCAGTGCTGACTTTTTGTCCTCGTTGTGAGCCGTCATGTCTGTCTTCTCCCCACTGATTGGTAGTTGGTTCAGCCCGGACCGTTTATTAGAGGTGGACCATCTAGCTCCGCTGGAAGGCACCCCTAATAAAGACATGTTCACAAAGTATGGATTAGTTACCATAGCCTATAGTAAGCTGTGGCACAGGTATACCAAAGAAAATCAAGAGAAACAGTGGCCACTGATAGGATCCTTCGATCTTGATAAAATAGAAACGTTAGAAATAGCCCTTTGTAGTAATAAGACAACGCCTATTATGCTCGACAGTCTCGGTATGTGGCGCAAAGAAGCAATGCAACGAAAGAAAAGAGACGAAGTCAGAGTAGGTAAAGGAATATATCGACAGGACAACCCCAAGACACAACGACCCAAAAGTAATCCCCCGACACTACGCACAGGACGACCAGACCTAGGGCAAAACCAATGTGCTTTTTGTAAATTTTCCGGACACTGGAAAGCCCAATGCCCGACTCTACTGAATGTGGGTAAGAGCAGAGGGCCGACAGAAATAACAGGCCGGCAGAAAGGGAAAAGGCGTGAGACAAAGATAAATCAGACTGACGCGGACAGGCCAGATAGAACCACCACGTTTGATTATGCCCGATGGCACAGATTTCGCCAGACCGATTTCAGCGACATGTTTGAGTCCTCATAGATCGAACAACGCTAAGACGGGAAACCCAGTCTAGCTCTAAGTTACCCGGTGACGAACCCCGTACTACCGCTACTGTTCCCTAACACAAAAAAAGCCACCCTTTTCGGATAACCTACAGAAACAATACACAGAGTAGTCTCGGACAGATTAGTATACATTCCATTAATGAACTCAAATTTCGAGTGCAATGGGATTGATTACTCTCTGCTGCCCCCCCCCACTCTGTAAAAAAAAAAAAAAAAAGGAGCAATTACAGGCCTGCATAGACAACCCCCATTACCCAGACATGCCTGTCCAAACAAAATACCTACCCCCACTCCGGAAGTTCCCGAAATGCCGCAGGTCACCGGTCACGCCCATCCGGAAGGTGAACCACACAGCACGTGTGGGGCGGAGCCTGCTGACAGCCATCGATCGAAAAGATCGCCAGTGGGATGTCCAGGGGGCACCACGGGCCCAGCATGAAATGGCCGTCCCTTCCTCTTCTTCGTGGGGTGGCATCCCCCGGACCACGAGTAGGGAGGGGGCGGGTGCAGATGACCCCCTCCCTCGTATCTCCCGGTCCGGCCATCACAAATACCTCTGCTGAAAATTGGTACAGGGTGGGCTGGGAGGGAGAGGCGACGCGGACGAGCCTCTCCCACCTCCCCGGATAGGAGGTTTCCCAGCCCCCGGCCCGGCGCCGAAATCCTCCAGCCGGGTGGTGCCCATACTTGCGCAGCACCGAACATGCAACGGCGCCCATACTTGCGCAGCACCGAACATGCAACGGCGCCTATACTTGCGCAGCACCGGACATGCAACGGCGACCATACTTGCGCAGCACGAGACATACGATGGCCCTCAAGAGTACTTGTGGAGCACGGGAGATGGAGTGGCCATCATGTATGCCCGTGAGAAGGGGCGGCGTGGGGTGCACTGGGAGAGGGAGACGGCGCGAACGAGTCTCCTTCGCCCCCCAGGTGGGGGCACCACAGCTGCACCCTAGCCGAATGTCCTGCTCCTACGGCACGGTGTTCCATTTCTTTCACCCCAAAGGGCCTCTTCCACTCTTGCAGACTCGACGAAGGGCGGCTGCTGTGGGGCCTCAAAATGGCGTCTGGGCCCCCTGGAAGGCGGGTCTAGGCCGCTAAAGTAACTCTGACCAGCAGTGTAACCCGGACGCTTGCCCACCGGGGCACGAGCCCCCACCTCCGACAGCATCCCCACAGCCTTGAAGATTCTACAAAAGTCCCAGGAGCCCTTGGCCCCTACAGGCTTCCGATGAGGAACAACTGCCTTGATCGCTAACGAATTAACCACGACATAGCCACCCCTTCTGTTAGCACGAGTTTTTTTGAACTGCCGAAAAGGACTCTGGTCCAACCGCCGGTTGTGGGAAACATTTTGTCCCTGATGCTACTTCCGGACTAACCCGGCCCCGCCCAAAATGGCGCCGGTGTCAATAAGAACTTACGAACACCTCGTGGTGTTTTTAACTAATAAGACTTGATGTTCTGAGATATGTATATGATCTTTTGTACACTTGACAACAAAGAGGGAGGGTTCACTCGACGAACATGTAAAAGGACCCTGTTAAAAAAATGTTGGTTTCAATGTACGATTTATTATGATATTATTATTATAACTGATACATAACCTCGCTTGTGACACACGCCCACGGTATGCATTTAGGAAATTTGATTACAACTAGTCTGACTGTGCTTCCAATTATGAAATGAATGCCCCTTGATCCCTCACCTATTGATAGACCTTTTTAGTTTCCTGCAAATGAATAAATAAACCCTTTTAAATGTTTTTAATGCTGCAAAATACCCCCCTTACTGTACGTGCTTCAGCCATCGCCGTGTCCGGCCAAATACGATTGCACTCTCATATCTACATGCTGAACGATTGTGCAAATAAAGGTTTTCCAAACTATGAACAGGTATTGCATGCTTTTCTTTAAATATGGGAACAGCGGGAGAGTTTTTCTGTGCACCCTGCTTTGCTCTCTTTTTAAGGTTATTAGAAAATGGTTGCTCAGCCCCGGATGGAGGATCGAATCTAAGACACGATACTCTGCCTCCAAGTATGCGACTGGCTCAGGAACTAACGCATGGAGAAGGACCTCGACTTCTGAGGACGGGTAAAGTGAAGCGGTGTAAATGATAGAATGTTATAAAGGTACGGCACTCAAAGGTACTAGGGAACAGAGTTGGCCGAAGAGCTGATATGCCTTAGAACATCACAGCGTTGAAAAAGATTTAAGGACCCCGACAGCTAGATACATCTACCAACTAGATACCTCGCACTAAGTGCCTCTGATTTTTTTAACGTTTCCCTACACACGGCCTATAAGGACACACTGCCCCCCCCCCCCTGGCTTCAGAAACCAAGACCCCAGAGATTCTACCCCGAGGAGATAAGACGAGTATGTGGTAAGTAAAGGACTTTCGTGCCCATGCATTTGATATGCTCGAATGTTGTCCCCTCCTTTCCCCTCTTTTCCTCCCTCTACAGGTTACATTGGAATCACGACTGAGGTATGGTGAAGATCTGAAGCCTCGCCATGTCTGAAACATGAAGCGGACTAACGCTGCAAGGTGGCACCTAAACACGCCCACAAACTGCTCTTGTAACGAAAGAGCCAATAGGTTGTATGATATGATGAAACACGATCACCCCTAATCCGTGTTGCGTGAATGGGCACATGTCACGTATGTCTGAGACTATGAGAAAACGTTTTTATGCGACTGAGGCGTTGACTTAACTAGTCAAAGGACCGAGAGTGCGAGAAGTGCGACACAATGGTGCCTTTTACTCAATGCATGTCCCCTGTACCCGGCCTAATGCTCGTCCGTCCCAAACTGCATGCTTTCAAAATTCTAACACAGACCCGTAATGTCTCATGTTGTGTAATGCGCTGAATAGCCTATCTTAATACACGGCCACTCCCCATGTCGCACGTGTACTATTTAGCCTATTGTTGCACATCTCTCTCTCTCTCTCTCTCTCTCTCTCACTCTCTCTCTCTCTCTCTCTCTCTCTCTCTCTCTCTCTCTCTCTCTCTCTCTCTCTCTCTCTCTCTCTCTCTCTCTCTCCTCCACCCTCTCACTCTCCTGAACGACTAGCACCTAATTGGCAAAACCGCCACCCCTGGTGCACCACCCAATTGGCTCCAGCTACCGCAAGTATTTGCGAAAATTTGTCTTAAATAAAAATCACCTTGATGCCGTGTCACTACCTCTCCTTTCTGCTAAATATTGATGAAACCTAGAATTGGCCAAAAAGGAAAGGACAGGTAAGACGACTGAGGTTCCCGAATCTGACCCGTCATAAGGGAACTACATGTCAGTGGCTTCTATGATAAACAAAAATGCCTCAGGTAACGCGACCTTCCCCGTCCCGAATTGTCTCAATACCCAAGCAGTAAAAGTGACCGAAGCATCCCCATCTTTCCAGAACGCCCTCGGTTTTGTATCAGCTGCCCCGGACGAGAGTTTTTAAAATGTCCCTCACCCCCGGTTGTAAGAGATGGGTCGACTTACGACTAACACAGGCCAGCCGTTGTTCCTAGAAATGATTTGTTGATGAGCAAGCTACAGAGTTTAGAATTCGAGAAATGTCACTGAACGCTTACCAACTGAACTGTGGCCTTCTGCTAGATAACGCCCTCATGACACAAAGCAAGACGATAGTCCCTCACCACAGGTTGCTATGTTCCTAGTTGTTTTCCATAAGACCTCGGTTTTTTAATGAAGTAGTCAGGTTGTAAGAGACCATGTAGGAATTAGAATGATGTTTGCAAAGTTAAGATTAGACCAAAATGAAGAAATTGTTGCAATAAACCCTGTTAGAAGTAAAATGTTTAGCTGAGAGGTAGGATGCATTGATCGAATGGAAAATTGTTTAGCCTATGTTCGTTCCTCAGAAAGAAACCTATCAGACCATGGTGGTAGCAAGTTGCACTTTTTCGTAAAATATAAAGCCCTGAAGAACGGTATAGCTTCGTAAGGCTCGTACTAGGAAAGTGGGTCTCTGCCAGAAGAACTGATGTGACTGTAATAAACAAAATGCAATAAATAGGTACCAGATCTCGTGCCACGACAATGAAGGTAACACCAACAAACACCACAGAAATAGTTACGAAAGAAAGTTATAGGAAATCCTGCAAGCCCATCATCAATTATTTATATGTTGGTTGTGAACCCCAATGTAACGGATGTTTCTCATTTGCTTGGAGCTGGGAGAGAAATAGACTTATGTGATTACCTTCCTCTGCCAATTCTCTAAAGACTGTCTTTTCAAACTCATTTAAGGGTACCACTGTCGGAGGAAAGAGAGAGACCGGATGTGGGAGCACGCGGCCTGACTACAGATCGTGGAACATCTGCGATATTGGCCAAGACGAGACCGCAACAGTAAGGAGTCGCAGGACGAGGCACTGTTTCCGACAAAATGAAAGGAAAGGGCTGACCTGATGCCCCTGCTCGATGATCAACGAGTGCCGAAAAGTCCCCACTCTCTGAACCCGGTCATGGGCCCACCTACCTAAACTTTTCCGTCCCCCTGGTCTGTTCCCGATCTGGCCCTGCTCCATCCCCCTTTTCCTCCGACCTACCCTAAGGACTACTCACACACCCCCCCCTTCTTCCACATGAACTCTTTGACAATCGACTCAAAAGGACACAGGGCGAAAAGGACCTTTTTGACCAGGAAAGCGAGGAAAAGGTCATGCCCTGCAACGCGGGACCTAGAATAGAGCTGGACACGTAGCTCCACCGCCGGTGCTCCACAGTGCCAACAGAAGACGACAAAGAATGCTGAGAACTCACTAATAATGGTCCATGACAATAGAACTTCCCCTTCGAACAATGACACCCCTGATTATCGTTTTTACTACGTCTCATTTCTCTCCCAGCCACCATTGTATTGATTACGCTCCAACCGAATACGAAAAGAACTTACATATGTAATAACCTATCAGTTCATATTCCGAATGACTATAAGCAGCTATGAAATGTACTCAACACTCTCGCTATAGAATCGTTTTTGTCCGATATTGCATTACTATGACTTTCCTGCAAACAAGCTTATCGATAGGCCCGCCTCCTAAGACGAAAGATTTTAAATGTAATGTTTTTAGCTCCTTCACCTGGGTTCCTACTTCTTTACTTATGACCGCCACAGTAGACATGGATAGGAAATAGGCCAGCAAGATGTCTTGGGAATGTTAAAGGGGGGACTGTGGAAAATTAGTACGGTTTGGTAAACATTATCTGCGCCATCTTGCCTTTCCCCCGATGCCACACTTTTTGTCGTGCGCACCCGCCATTTTAGGTGCCTCGATCAGAACCACTCTCTGCACGCCACTGGCCCCCAGCACAGCCCTTCGCCCTCACAAGCCCCCCACGCACCCCCCCCCGCTCTCACATGCCTTGGGTCATAATGCCGTCTTCAACGCAGCTCTGCCTCAGAACCCCATCCTGTTCCCAGCGCGACACCTCCCTTCGTTCCTTTCATGGTCCCAGACCCTTCGATACAAACCCCCTTTTCCTGTGTGCCCGTTTGTCTTCCCCGTTCCCAGGCCGCCACCTGACCCTGCGGATACTGTTTATTACCCCCCGTACAGTAGGAAGCTTCCCCCATTAAAGGACCCTCGAATTGATCAAAGCCCCCACCCTATGATATCCGATCAACTCCACACATTCCGTGAATCGGCGGAATGTCCAGCTGCGCGATAATCAACACCTATTGTGACCGGGGTGGGGACTTCAACTGTAAATGTGTGTGGGAACAGGCCTGAAGGGGAGATTCCGAGGATGTCCTTTCATACTTCAAAGCATTGCAAGAATGTGTTACCTGCAATAAAGATCATAAAACTGTGTATAAGAGGCCAGGCCTCAGAGATGCGGTTAGAGCACCTCGTGACGATACTGGCTGTCCGAACTGATGTGTTCTCCTCCGGAGAGAATAAACCTTGTTTCCTGCCTTCCAGTCTCCAGCGCCTGCCTCTTCATTGATTAAGATTTTGTGGGTTAAAGAGGCGATACCGCCGGGCAAATATTGGTTGTCCTTGACCTGTTTTTAACACGAGTCAAAAGCAAAAGCACCTCGGCAAGTGTAGGACTCACAGATGGCAGAGTCCAGCAGAACCAGCAGACTTGCAAGAAGTCTTTTATGACCCTGAGACTTCAGAAAACAGGACGCAAGCCAGCAAACACTTGAAGTCACTCTGGGTTCTAGTGAGATGGGTCCAGTCCTTTTCCTCAGCAGGGCAGAGATCAGCAGTCAGCAGGGGATGCTCAGCACAGCAGTAAAACAATTCTTAATACTAGGGGTGGGCCATGAATTCTGCTTCACTGGGGTAGTTCGCAGAGTTTTGCCCACTCGCACTCTGTGCGGAGCGTGGAGTTCCAAATAAACTCTACAAAGTGATGCAGAGTTTTTTTCTCTTGAGCAGCTCATGCTTGCGAGAAAAAATCATGCGCTAGACCTCCTCCAGATGAGATTTCTCAATGTGGGCAGTCGCGGCATGTCACAACTGCTCACATTGAGAAATCTACCACTCTTGTTGAGGAAGCTGCTTGAGTAGAATCTCTACAGCAGCAGCAGCACCCTTTGGTGCAATGCATATTGCCATTCTGTACAATTTAACAATTCAGGACCAACTTTTGGCGCTAAAAGTCAGTGCGAGCAGAGCAACTTAACAGACTGCCACCACCAGAACTCCATGGAGCTTGGCAGAGCCAGAGTTCCGTGTAGTACAATTCCGTGAATCCTGCCCAGGCTTACTTTAAACAGTCAGTCAAGCACTGTGACAATCATTTTTGCAGAGCAAAACTCACTTCTGGCAGAGTTTTTCACAGGTCAGACTCCCTAGAACCAAATGTGCCTTTGAAGTGGGGGGTGACTTAAAGCAGCCCCTTGAAATGCACAGGTCGCCTTTCAACTCAGCCCTGTCTGCCAGTCTATCTGTGGAGAGCAATCAGCCCTTTGTGTGGGACTCAGGACACTACCTATTCAGATTTTTCAGCTTTATCTCCCCTTCCTGCCCAGGAAGCCAACCACAATGCAGATGAATCCTCAGTCAAACCCACCCTTCCTGTGTGTGTGGCTGTCTAGAAGGAATGCACAGTGTGAAACTGTCAGTCAGGCCAGACGTGTATTGGAGACAGGCTGCAGGCACACAGAGCTAGGCTAAAAGCAGAGAAATGTCCACTTTCTGAAATAGTAATGTCAAATCCAATTTTACCACTTAAGTAGATTGATCATTACAAATCCAAAAATATTAAACATGATGCAGCTACTCCTTTCTAATCAGGAATTACAGCTTAAAAGTGTTTTATGGGGTGCCGCAGCGCATGAGGTGTTCGTGGTGTGTTCACTGCTCTAACTGCCCTGTGTTTTCACGCTGGTGAAAGAATTCGCGAGAGGCTCTCGTCATCCAGAGTGCCCTGACTCAGAGAGGTGTTGCTTTGTTCATCTCACCTGGTGCTACGTGCTGGAAGTTTGGAGGGACTGCAAGTCCCAGGACGCTTTGCTGCGCACACCTGGGCCGGAGACCAGACACGCCCTTAGCCCCAGGCGCTCAGAAAAGACCTCGCTGCAGCGCATGAGGTGTTCGTGGTGTGTTCACTGCTCTAACTGCCCTGGGTTTTCCCGCTGGTGAAAGAATTTGCAGGAGGCTCTCGTCATCCACAGTGCCCTGACTTAGAGAGGTGTTGCTTTGTTCCTCTCACCTGGTGCTACGTGCTGGAAGTTTGGAGGGACTGCAAGTCCCAGGACGCTTTGCTGCGCATATCTGGGCCGGAGACCAGACACGCCCTTAGCCCCAGGCGCTCAGAAAAGACCTCGCCGCACCCGCTATCACGGGTGCCGCAGCGCATGAGGTGTTCGTGGTGTGTTCACTGCTCTAACTGCCCTGGGTTTTTCCGCTGGTGAAAGAATTTGCGGGAGGCTCTCGTCATCCACAGTGCCCTAACTCAGAGAGGTGTTGCTTTGTTCCTCTCACCTGGTGCTACGTGCTGGAAGATTGGAGGGACTGCAAGTCCCAGGACGCTTTGCTGCGCACACCTGGGCCGGAGACCAGACACGCCCTTAGCCCCAGGCGAGATATTACCAACCACCTATCCCCGCGGCGCGGGAGCGTCCCGGGAGAAGCCCGGGACAAGGGCGGGACAGTCTGTGACAGTCCGGGACTGGACGTGACTGGGCTGGGCCAGGGACCCTGATTTTTGTTTGCCGCTGGACTTCCGTGACCCTTATACAGTGAGATTATATTGTACTCAAATTTACTCCTCTTGGTTACTTCGAGTTCCTAGTGTTTATCTTAGGTGACTTGCTCTATCCTGTGTAATTTGGTAAAGTTTCAGATTGTTTTTTCAAATATCACCGTTGGGTATGTCTAAACAAAAGGGTTCCCTGGTGCCTAACTCCTTGGATAATTACTTAGTGAAGGTTGTAAGCAAAATTAACAGTGAAAGACGGCAGTCATTAGGTTTAAGTTCTCCCCTACACCACCCACTGCGGAACCTTCACCAGTATTACCGGCACAGGATGACAGCAGTGATATCGTTAATTTTGATTTCTCTGCCAGCGACATGCCTGAGTATAACACTGCCCCCACAGTTGATCTAGAAGTATCCTCGGATACGACGGTACAGAATCTACCGACTCCTGTGCCTAGAGCAGTCAGAGCGTGCAGGAAAGTAGAGACTAAACGTGGGGGGTCACGTTCTGCTAGAAGAAGAATAGTTTCTCCACACAAAATCCTAGATAATGATAATGTTATTACGGGGAAAGATGATACTGTGAAACTAGAGGATGAACAAATTAAAAAATTAGTAAGTATGATCAATTTAAAGATCAAGGGTATTGTCAAACCCCTTGTGGCAAAATCAACCAGCTTACTGCAGAGGTCAATAGACTAGGAGGACTCCTCAATAAGACCACGGAGGAAGTGGTTAGTCTATCAGTTTTGGTATCAAGCAGATGTGAAACCCAGGAGGTACACCCTGGTAGAGGGGTAGGTGGTAGCGAGAATGTTGTACAGCAACCCCCACTACCCAGCTCTCAGTAGGCGAGCATTGCCAAACTGTAGCTATAGAGGCTCCCCTAATAACATCTACAGAACCGCGCCAAGAGCGCGATTTATTCCAATTTGTTGTGGAAGCTTCTCCCCTAGTTTTAGTCCTGGCAAACGACCCCCTTTGGCCCCTGGTCAGGTGGAGTCAACAACCTCTCTGATCGATAAAGCGCTGCATTGGTTGACGAAAAACATGAAGATGTCTCCCTGGGGTAAACAGCAGTTAGCAGGGGAAATTATTATGGCCAGAAGGGTAACCTGGCTCGGGGATTACTCAAAAAAATTTAAGGGAGACTGTATAGCCTTGAATTTTTCCAGACCCGAGGTACTCCCAAACATACTGGCAAATTTATTCCCCCCACAACGCAGGGATTCTGCTATGATCCCACTAACACTTGAATTTTTCTACAGTAGGAGATGGATTGTAGCGAATTTTAGTAGACCATGGCCGAAACGGACCCCTGTGTTAAGTACACTGGGGAGGGGTGCCCAAGCAAGGGATGGAGGTATCAGCTTGGAAAATCGGTTTGGGGTTTTGTCTCATTTGAATGAATGTGATTGACTCCTTAGGACTAAAAGATCTGTAGATATGAAAGCAACAGAGCTTGGCAGAATGTATGGTCCTAAGGATTGGAGCATGGTACAAACTAACAAGGCCCCTACACCTCGAATAATCCCACTGGAGGGATCCCACCTTACAGGGCAGCCCTTAGAGAGTAGGGAACTCGGACAATTAACTTGCTTGGACCCATTTGGGGAATATGACTGCCCAGAATCAGATAGGCTCCCTCCAGAGATGTACTGCCACATGCCCACTAATATAGAATATCAATCAGTAACTGAGGGCGTGACCCCAGTAGCTAAAATCCCGCAGGATCCATGTTGCATCTTACAAGGTGAGGCAGGGTTGGCTTTCCTTTCATGGATAATAAATACAAACATGTATGGAGGGTCAAGGGGAATATTTACCGACCTGTCTGCTCACTCCCCTATTGTCAATACAAAAACGCACAACAGAGCAGAACAGGTCTAAAGGATGGTGTGCAACTATACCTGTGACTATGAAACAGTAGGACGTGTATGCGAGCCAATGCTGTTAGATATTATTGGTAACGCAAGGCTAGAAAAATTCCCATCAGACCACCCTCATGGTGGAGTTAACGTCACGTGGGAATTACTGATAAATCCATACCCCATCCGACCATATAGTGCCGGTGTGAAAAATGGATGTCAGAGATCTAGCCATGGTGTTTCCCATAAAGTGGACTAGATAATGTGCAGTGCTCAAGTGATGGTGAAAATTAAAATTGACTACACTGATTCTAACAAAGCGTACATGAGGAAGTCTGTGTGTCAAAGGTTAAAAAACGCCCGGTAGCGAGACTACCCTGTGGCGCTGTGCAGGACGGTCGACATGTTTCAGCCAATAGGGCATTTCCCTGGCTTTCTTCAGGACCTAAGATATAAAACAGCTACTGCACCCCTAACTACAAGTGATGTGTAAGATAAAGAAATAACAATAAGTTTACTAATAGACAAATACATATCTACCAGGAACTTTAATGCTTAGACGTCCACTGGCGGGAGAGAAGCTTGTCTTCTTCCTATCAACAAATAAAGATTATTTGTAAAACAACACTAAATTCACAATCACATCCGCCTGAATACAGAGAGACCGCATAGAACAAACACACCTGCATGAATAATTGACATTCTGCATATATGGAAAAAAGCATAGTAGCTCAATCACCAAGAGGCATTTCCTCTCAGTGATACTCACCCAGCCTTGTGTGGGTGACGACCTCACCTCACCCGGCAACCGCTCGGGAGTATGAGGCCCCGCCCTGTGGTGTAGAAAAGGGACACAGTCAGCACACTACTCTACAGTGCCCAAGCCAATTGCTCTACACTCTTAACCCAACGAACGTGCGATAGGTACCCGACTGCCACGCCAGAGTTATGGAGTACTATTAGCGACTCCTACCAACTATTACTGGTCTTACTTTGAAAGATTATCAGAGGCACATTTTGTGCTCTCCTCTCCGTGAGTACCCTTATGTGGAGACAATGCCCTCGACAGACTTTATACTTAGAGTACAGTTAATAGATATTTTTCACCTTGCATCACGCACTATATTCACTGTAACTGTCTTCACAGTGCAAGTGCTCATAACTTTCGGCATCTATGTCTTACAATTGATGGTAAGATCGCAGTGATCTTAATTGTCACAGCGTACATCGATGGTATTCCGATTGGGAGATACACGTTAGGAATATCGGCTACATAGATTTTCTCATATTTTAAGCCTTGTTTAGAGCTATAGGTCGGGCGCATGCCCAAGGGACCAGTGTTTCCTAGCTCTTTATTTTCATTTGTATTTGCGCGCGTAGTCAGAGACAGTCATTGATCTAATTACAGCTTGATAAGAGGCAAATAAACGTTACAGAAATAGCGACTAGCATAGCAACCTCCTAAATGCACGAAGCAATCTTTTCCATAAATGAATAAAACCGCTGCCTCCGTTTTTTCAACCTTCTGCGCATGCGCAAAGGAGCAGTGTTTTCTCCACACAGTTGCGCTATGTTGTATGCCCCAGACGCCCGATTATCTACTGTCTTGGCGGTTATTTTAGGGCAATGGACGTCTTTGCAAACACCTCCACTTCCGCTCGATGTATGGATGGGGGCACCGACGGATAGGTGAGTGTTCTATTGTACTCTTCTTTTCTCAGCTAGCCTCTACAGATGAGAGAGTTTTTCCGCTGACTAAACGAGATTGGCAGTAGTTTGAATGGTCCTCACTTTCCACATGACGGTTTTTGTCAAAAAGAGAAATTCTTCTTTCTTGATATAGCAAGGGGTCTTCGTTGTGGGCCGCTTTGTTGGTCACTTTTGGGCTTATTAGCTCCTCCTACTACCAAACTGGGTTTTACATCAGGCTTCCAGTTTATGTAAATTGTATGAAGGGTTAAGGAAGTGTCAATAGACTGTCAGGAGTAATATTTATAGGCACATACTATGTTTTGCAACAGGAGGTATGTTGCACTATATGTGTCATATGGGATGCAGCGTGGGGGCTCTGGCGTGGCAGTCGGGTACCTATCGCACGTTCGTTGGGTTAAGAGTGTAGAGCAATTGGCTTGGGCACTGTAGAGTAGTGTGCTGACTGTGTCCCTTTTCTACACCACAGAGCGGGGCCTCATACTCCCGAGCGGTTGCCGGGTGAGGTGAGGTCGTCACCCACACAAGGCTGGGTGAGTATCACTAAGAGGAAATGCCTCTTGGTGATTGAGCTACTATGCTTTTTTCCATATATGCAGAATGTCAATTATTCATGCAGGTGTGTTTGTTCTATGCGGTCTCTCTGTATTCAGGCGGATGTGATTGTGAATTTAGTGTTGTTTTACAAATAATCTTTATTTGTTGATAGGAAGAAGACAAGCTTCTCTCCCGCCAGTGGACGTCTAAGCATTAAAGTTCCTGGTAGATATGTATTTGTCTATTAGTAAACTTATTGTTATTTCTTTATCTTACACATCACTTGTAGTTAGGGGTGCAGTAGCTGTTTTATATCTTAGGTCCTGAAGAAAGCCAGGGAAATGCCCTATTGGCTGAAACATGTCGACCGTCCTGCACAGCGCCACAGGGTAGTCTCTCTACCGGGTGTTTTTTAACCTTTGACACACAGACTTCCTCATGTACGCTTTGTTAGAATCAGTGTAGTCAATTTTAATTTTCACCATCACTTGAGCACTGCACATTATCTAGTCCACTTTATGGGAAACACCATGGCTAGATCTCTGACATCCATTTTTCACACCGGCACTATATGGTCGGATGGGGTATGGATTGATCAGTAATTCCCACGTGACGTTAACTCCACCATGAGGGTGGTCTGATGGGAATTTTTCTAGCCTTGCATTACCAATAATATCTAACAGCATTGGCTCGCATGCACGTCCTACTGTTTCATAGTCACAGGTATAGTTGCACACCATCCTTTAGACCTGTTCTGCTCTGTTGTGCGTTTTTGTATTTCCTTTCATGGAACCTTGCTGGAATTGACAATAAGATAACATCTCCAGAATGGTGTAGTTTTGTTGACCAGTATGACATCATCCTCTTCCAGGAATCCTGGTCAATAGTTCCAGTTCATCGCTTGGGGTTCCTTAATTTTCACGCCCCTGCCACCAAGAAATCTAAAGGTCAACCTGCTGGAGGTTTGATAACTTGGGTCCGCCAATCCTTATGCTGTAAGGTGCAACAAATTAGTCCCCCATCGAACGACATCCTGTCAGTAAAAATCACATGGGCAAATGGACAGGGGGTGGCTATTTACAATATTTATGCAAGGGGGACAACAGGGGGACAAACATCTGAGGTAATCTCTGCTCTTGACCACCAGCGTGAGGCCCTCCCAACACAGTTGTCTATTATAGTAGGTGGAGATTTTAATACTACTTTTGAACCTCTTGGGCAAGAGGATCAGTTTCTTGCTGCTGAGGAGGACAGTAAATGGGGTGTCCCCCAGCTCGAATTACCTGCCGTGAGAAGATGGACAGCCGTAGCGATACAGCTTAAGGCCTTATGCTTAGTGAGAGGGCTTAGAACAGCAAATGGGCGTACTCCGTCCGACCGCCTGGGAGAAAATACATTTGACAATGGCAGGCATTCTAGTCGCATAGATTACTTTCTGGTGGATATAAGAGGATGGCACAGTCTGGTAGACATGACTGTTAATAATAGGATGGAAAGTGACCACAATCCACTTTGCATGGAATACCAGGCACAGAAGGGGACTAGAGAACAGAAACCGGGGTGTGGAAAAGTCAGCCTGGATATCGTTGCCTCCAACAACATGCGTCACATTAAATGGGGTAGTTTTATAGAGAACCCTGAGAAATTGGAGGTCCTTAAAAACATGGTTGTCGAAGAAGTGGTTAATTTAAATACTCACATTAGTAAGCTAGACTTTCCCCAAATAATGTTTAAGGCCCATATCCACTTTTTCGCAAAACTCCAATTGATTTTTAGGAAAACCATAAAACTGGACAGGGGAAACAAAAAACAACCCAAGGAGGGGTGGTATAACAACGCCTGTAAATTAGCCACTCAAAACTTGAGTGCAGAAATAAGGTGTAGGAATCCCTCAGGAGTGAGAAAGGCAAGGGAGACTTATAGGCTAGCCCAGAAAGTAGCAAAAAAACAGTGGGATGAGGAACAATGGCGTGATCTGAAATCAGCCTGTGGAGCAAAGGATTCAAAACAATTTTGGGCCATTGTGAAGTGGGATAGAGAAGGTGTAGCTGAACCCCCCCAAAACAATGTTGCCAAACAACAATGGGTAGATTTCTTCAGACCACAATACGCTCGTAACCGAGCTGAAGAAGACTGTCCACTACCCCCAACTATTTTTTTATCAAAGTCAGCTTTTTACAACTAAAGATGTCAGTGTAGCGTTAGACTGCGTGACCGGGGGAAGAGCCCAGGCATGGATGGCATCCCCGCTGATGTGTTTTAAAGTGATAGATCATCTTGGTGCCAGTACTTCGAGTGTTTAGCTAACTCTGTGGCTAGGGGTGCGGCAATCCCACCTTCATGGAAAGGCGCTGAAATAATTCCGGTTTTTAAAAAGGGTGACAAATCTCTACCCAGTAACTATAGACCCATCAGTCTTATAGACTCAGCCCAAAAACTTGTAGGTCGTCTAGTGCAAAACAAATTGCATGTACTAGTTCAATTGACCAGGTATTTTACTTTATAGCACTTTACTGGAGGAATGTGGCCTTAACCAAGGGGTCAAAAATGGAGAAAGTGGAGATTCCACTTGCAAGTGGAGTTGTGCACAATGTTATCCTGACCCTGATGGTCTCATATTAATGTTTACATCTTTTTATGAAAAAACTTTTTCACCTTTTGTTAGAAATTTCACATCATTTCTTTTTATTTTCATTTTCATCATCTTGCAAAGTCAATTGAATTACTCCATTCATTAATGACATATGAAGGTTTTAACATTTAACTTCTACCCAATGCATTTCGGGTCGAGGTTGACCCTTCCTCGGGGGTCTGTGAGGGAAACAAGGAGTTATATGAGCATTACAGCGATTACATATACCTTTTTCAGTAATCAGTGTATAACTGTTCAATCCATTCATATCAGCGAGCGTATCAAATAATATATCAGCAATAGTATCAGTAAAAATATCAAATCAAGAGCATTCTACCACATTTAACATTATGTTCGAGTGCATACCATAATGTGTCCACTATTGTCGGTGAACTCCCCAAACATTCAAACTAAACAATAAAAATATGTGCAACACATAAAGTTAAGTGTACCCTGACTGAAACGAACGTTGCAATCTTATTCGCATCAAAATAACCTAAAGCAATTTTACCGCGATTGAGACAAACATTTCGATGTTGCTCACAGTTAAATGCCAAGAGTTACGCGCCGTTTCCGCTCAACCAATCGTTGTGCGTGTCACACAACCATGTCTGATATTACCAGTTAGAGCCTCCGTGATTGGTTCCTATCGCGATCACATGATCGCTACTCAGTTCTGTGCATTTTGTGCTGATGGGCTACGAATATTATATGAAAACCACAAGAAATGTGATATAACATACCAGCTTAATGAAAAACGATAGTGATTATGTGACCTCCTATTTACATAAAATAATTCTAAAATTATTGACCATTTAAACGATCAAAAAGTAAAATTAAAATAAACATAAAAAATAAAAAATACAAACAATTCAATATATCCTGAGTGCATGTGAAGAAATACAAACCAAAAAGTGATTTATATATCTAAACAATGTAAACAAAGGAAAGATTAAACATTTAGGAAATGTGGCAGCCATAATAGAGATGCCTTAACCAAGGGGACACTTTATGTGGTCTTCGTAGACCTGAAATCGGCTTTCAATTTAGTCCCCCGTTCCAAACTCTGGAGGGTTCTCGCTGAGGCAGGGATGTCCCCGGAACTATTGACTCTCCTTGTCCGCCTGCATGAGAACAACTACGCCAGAATCAGATGGGGGGCACAGGGTGAGGTGACTGACTCATTTCCTGTCGAGCATGGTGTTCGGCTGGGGTGTGTACTGGCACCCACGCTGTTTTCTTTATACATCAACGGCATTGTGGATCATCTTAACCGTTCCCCCACTGATGCCCCCGTTCTAGCTGGGGCCCGCGTGCCATTTCTCATGTTTGTGGACGACATGTTGATTGTTTCCCGGACCCCGAGTGTGCTCCAGAAAGCTGTGAATGCGTTTGGAAAATTTTGTCAACTGCGTGGACTTGAGATAAACACCTCAAAAACCAAGTTCATGTCCCTGAATCAGCGTAAAACCTTCAAAGGTACAATTAATTTTAATGGAACTCCACTAGAGCAGGTAGAGGCATTTACGTATCTAGGAATATCTCTCCAGAGTAACATGGGCTGGAAAAGTCATATTGACATGGCTGTTCTAATATTTCACCAGCTTGCGGGTGCCTTAGCCACAAAGCATAAAGCTTCTTTCACCAAGCCAAATACACCTGCCCTAGAGATTTACAACATGAAGTTTATAAGTGCCTCTTTGTATGGTTCAGAACTTTGGGGATTTAATTATTTGAACCAACTAACAATTGCGGAGAATAAATTTCTACGCTGTTTAGTCGGGGTCCCCCAAAGTACTCCCACCATTCCGCTTTTATATAATCTTGGCAGGAAAAAATTGAGGACATAGCACGGTTACGGCCTCTACTATATTGGAGGCGTATCTGGACAACTCCAGAATTAGCTCACTATGCCCTTGCACTAAAGGATATCATTAGGGCAGATCGCTTTCATTCTATCCAATGGCTTATAGAGATAAGGGGCCTATTAAGAAAGTTGGAGCTTGACCACCTATGGGAAGATGCAGACGTCTCAAGGTTCCCATCAAAAGTAATTCTGAAAAGAAAGTATTGGGAAATGATTTGGATGTCCGCCCATAGTACCTGTGCAAATACTAATCTAACAGGACGCTTCCTTGATTTTAAACTTCGCCCACTCTGTGAGGCTTATTGGGATAATGTAGAGGGTCCGTTTGACCGAAAGCTGTATTTCCAGTTTAGAACTGGAACTCTAGCTGTAAAAGCTTTCAGCTATAAATGGTCTGTAATCCGGGATGACAAATACCATAACTGTAAAGATTTGATTGAGAATATAGCCCATATGTTGTTTGTATGTCCCCTTTACACAAGCCCTCGTCGTAAGTGGCTAAAACCAACGTGTATCAACTTGGGCACCCGGAGGTATATTGAGGCTCTAAGAATATTAGAGACAGACTGTTCACCCTGTATAGCGATTGCCGTTGCTAAATTTCCAAGGTGGGCTTGGATCATACGCACTTGCACTTCAAACTCTCTAGACGTTAGCTAAAGAACTCTAAGACATCTAAAAACATATGATTGATCTCGTTTTAGGTATAATTTTTGCTGTTTTAAAATACTTAAAAAAAAAATGTAACTCTATGAATGACAGCTATAAAGATTGAATAACTTTTTAACATTGTAATTTTTTTGCTATGTAGTATTTATAATGTTTGTGATAGGATGTTTGTTCTACTTTTATGACATGCTGTCGAATAAAGCTTTGAAATTGAATTGGAATTCCCAAAGCAAACTATGAGAAGTGTAGGTCTCTCAGTAGTAAAAAATTAATTTAGCTGGTTGTCACTACCAGGACATGTAAAACTTAAAAGTATATGTCCTACCTTTCAGGGGTGACTTATGTATAATAAAAGGCACATTTAAGGGATTACAAGTGGTTTCAGATTCCAAGTCGAAGTGACAGTAAACCGCACATGGTAGGCCTGAGACAGGTTTGAAAGGGAACTGGTGTAGGTGGCACAACCTGTGTTGTGGGACCACTAGTAGAATATATAGTACAGGCCCTGGGTATATGGTATACCACCTACAATGGACTTATAAGTAAAATAAATATGCTAATCAGGTATATACCAATGTCACCATGTTTAGGGTAGAAGCACATGCACTTTTGCACCTGTTAGTTGTAGTAAAGTGCTCAGAGTGGGGGAAGACCACCCTATAGATGACAGGGCTAACACCCAACACAATAAGCAAAAGATCTTAAATTAAAAGAGGGTATCAAAGGACTGCCTGATTTATTCTCATCATTGATTATATTGTTGGGTTTTCAGTGGTGGTTTATGCTGGTTCCATGATCAGGTATATAGACGAGATGGTCTATATTGAGATTGAAGAAACAATGTTTGTTATAAATATCATCATTGAGCTGCATGCAGTGTTACTTGTTAAATGATGTTCTTGAATGTGATGCAGAGAGCTTAGTGCCTCATCTCTCGCACAAACTAAGCTTGTAAACTGGTGTCCCTGTTCATATGTTTAGTGAATTCCCCAAATGTAACTGTTTTAATTATTATAGTAATAAAGGGGTATAGTGACAGCAAATCTTCTTCTCTGGATGCCCTCCTGCCTATTACACCTTCATTCCTATGTCAGATTGACAAACACTAATTGGTGTTAGTGAATGAGAAATACTGTTTTGATCCAAGTAATCTTCAAAATCGTTTCTGATAAAGATTTATACCCTGAAAAAGTGTATACTTTAAGAAGGACACGTTGCCCAGAGCATGCTGGTAATCATGCATTTGAGTGCTTGTTTAAAAGAAATCCCTGAACATAATTCCAATGTTTACATTGCTAAAAAGGTTTAGAACTGGCAATATTAGAGAATAATTGTGGGAAAGAATCTGCATTAATTCTAGAATTGTTTACAGGGGGTTGGGCATGTCCATAAATAGTTTGAGGACCACTGATCTAATAGATCCTATGATGGTCAATGAAATCAGAAACATGTAAGGCAACTTTATATTTTCCTATGCTGTAATAACTCTTCCCATTCATTGAAGTATCTGTTGTACGTGGGTGAAATGCATATTTTTGAGGATGTTTGCTAACATTGCTGTTGCACAAATCCTGTACATGCATATACTGCAAGAACATCAGTGGACATTTGTGTAGGGCTTTGCTCCCATCTCAACATTACTTCTCTGAAATGCGGCATGTTGGTGAATGTATTTAGGGAATTATATTTGCATTCTGCATTGCACATTGGAAACATCCGTGGCAGAGAAGTAAAATAAAAGCAGCTGTTTAGTATGGCACCAGAATATTTAATTTCTAAGTATTTTACTACAAAAATATTGTAGCAAAACATCAACAAACAAAAGATCTACAAGTTAATTATCTGTATGAGTATTGATTTAATACATTTAATTACACATAGATGTACCTTGAAAAAGGTATGTTGATGTCAAGTAGATAAATATATTTTTATATTTAGCTCCATGACAGTCTGTTTGTCAATATTGTTACTATGATACTTTTGTACCACAAATTTCTGTGGTCAATATTCTGACATCCAAACAGCAGTTTTACTAATGAGCAGTTTATTTGCTTGTGTACATCCCACTTTGTCATATAAATGTGTTAATTTTGAGAAGTGTTGTGACTATGTGCTGCTCGTATCCTCAGATCTGTTCAGAGCTGTGGCCAACTAATTTGTTCTTGAATTGATCCACCTCAACCTCAAACCTTTCTCTTTAATTAGTGATTTACATTTTCTAGGTGCTTTCGTTGTTGCCCTTAATTGTTAAAAATTCACATTTTCAAATCCCTTTAGCCTATGTATCTAGTTTTCTAAATTGGTTTGGAAATGTTATTGAATTGTGTTCTTTACTTTAAAATGATTGGTTCCTCCTAAACGTACACGCCTATCTGGTACTTGTCTGATGCTTGCATATTAACTACCAGGGGTTGAGTAGAGGTTCTCTCTGAAGTGTGTTCTGACCTTTTCAGAGTGAATTTATGAAGATGGTAGGGGTACCACCCCCACAAATAATTAACCCATTCCGAAAAAGCACCTTTGAAGATTACCTGTATTTTCATGTCCACCTATGTATCATTGCCCAGATCTCTGTACTGGGGTGAATGTATGACATTGTTCTGCATTCTGTCCATCAACTGTTGCTTTTGCACCTATGTATCATTGTCATTCTTCACCTTCTCATTTTCGCAAGCATGACATGCTAATAAGACCCTGCTTGTAATATGAAGGATGGAATCTTTGTTGTGTTACTTTTTTTTAAAACATTTTATTAGCTTGGAAAAATTATTTATGAAGGTATAACCATGATGTTTTTGTCCAGCAATATTACATTCAGTGTCAATCTTTCCTATTAGGTGTAACAGCAGGTCCTAAATCATTATTACATTTTACCCACAGTGGGGTGATGCATTACAACAGAAAAAAGCGCTCTGAATGTGGACAGATTATCATATGCAAGGACAGAAACACAAACAACCCTAACAAGAACTCAGCAATACTGCTGGGAAGAACACCACTAAACATAGAACTAGGAGGAACACGATAAGCGCAATGTTGGCAAGTGTTGTGTGCACCCTAGCAGCATCCCTCGAATTTAGTAGCGTGGGGCATGCTAATCCGGCTGTGCACACTGTACAACCTTTCCCATTGGGTGCTCCCCCTCTTGTGCTTCTGAAGAAAATATGTGAGGGCTTTCAGAGCCATATCCCATCCCATCTATAGATGGGTCCCCCTTTCACCACTCAATCTCGGCAAATAGCCCTCCTTGCTGTTCCTCCTGAGCTTGTCGTGTGCGCACTGTGTTCTTCCAGTGAAGGGTCTATTCCCAGCAACCTTTCAGGGCAGCATTGCTGTGGGCCTGTCCACAGGCTACACCTATCAAATTCACTAAGCCACGCTAAACCAGGTAGTTTAGCATTTAATCGTGGCCCAGCTGCCCTGTGCACATGTTTTTGCATGTGTCCAGTCTGGTATTCTTACTTAATATGTGGCCCCTATGTTTCTCTCTTCTTTTGTTAGGGGCCAGTTTATGCCTGCCCCCCACTTTGTGGGGATCAGTGCAGCCAGCTGAGCTATTTTCTGGCACCTGCTCGAGGAGATCATGCACCATCCAACTCCTCCTCAACCACCCAGAGGACCCCAGTAAACACACATAAAGGGTACAATGCCCCCATATGAATAGCGATACCAAAGGGGATGAATGACGGAGTGTTTGAGCAAATCAAACACTTAACCCCAGTCAACTGATCTGGGTTTAATCCATCACCATTCTTTAGCTCACTCCACCACCCCAGTTCAGACATGGCCATATGCAAATCAGTCTGACCCTGTTCCTCATGGGAACCGTCCAGCCCGAACTGCCAAGCCATGTCTTCCCTGGCCCGGAAACAAGCATCCTGGGACCGGTTTCAGATTCATAATCCTCATCGGCCAGGATATCTTGAATCTAGTGGTAGAGTGAGCAAGGGAGCCACGTCTGGGCATACCCTGCCAACTCAGGGCGAACAAAGCAATACCAAAGGGGATGATGGACGGAGTGTTTGAGCAAATCAAACACTCACCCCCAGTCAACTAATCTGGATTTAATCCATCATCATTCTTTAGCTCTTGCAGTCTTGCAGAGAAGAACAACACGTATTGGAGTCCAAGGATGTGCAGTCTCTTTTTCACAGCTTGGTAGGGTGCTCTAAACCACAGAGTTGAAGTCCCGGAATATAGATACTTTTGCATTGTCTATTTGGTAGGGGACTGCGGCACGTGCCCTACAGCAAGATATATTCATGGTCCCTGTAGTATAGTAGTCTGGTGACCACCAGTAGCAGCAGCACACTGTGCCTTATGGACGAGATGGCACTTTTCGAGCTCTCTTGCGTTTTTATAATCTGGAGTGGCTCTCTGGGGTCACAGTCTACTGCAGCCAGTCTTCAAAAAAGGATATCATAGAGGACCCTTCAATCTTTTCAGGCAGACACACCACACGGATATTGTTCCACTGTGCTTTTCCCTCTTGGTCTTCTATCCTGCCCCCACCTCCTGTACCATGTTCGCTATGACAGTGATGCATTGCTTGAGCTCGGCCATCTCAGGAGCCCATTCCACAGTGTGGTCTATACCTTGTGCAGTCGCTCATTAATTTTCTTATGCATCACCCACAACAGATCAACTTTTAAAGTATCTATTTTACTGTCCAGTAAGTCACGAGTAGAGTCAATTGCCTCCAATTTGTCAGTCTTGAGTGGCATCTGTAGAGGCAGGTGGTCTCCCCCCAGATAACATGACAGACCCAGTGTTGGGTCCGGTCATGTCCTTTTCCCTGTGCTCTGGCTCCTGCCTATTACAGAGATAGAATGCAGTTGATTTAACAGTAGTGGGGTATAGAGTTTAAAGCTACATCCTCCAACTTGTGCTTCTGAGTTCAAAGCACTGGGGCCAATTGCGACTAGATTCATCACCCCACGAATGGATACCTCCCTGCACAATAAGTGAGCTCACTCTGTGTCCAGGGTGACACCAACTTGATAGGTTCCAAGTGTACTCCGACCCTTTCTGCCTTTATACCCCCTATAGGACTCATAGGGCCTCTGATGCATTGCATAGTGGCGGGCTGCATGTCACACACCAGCTCCAGGGCCCCACTGCCCAATGGCACATTGCGGTCAGCTCCATAAAGATAAAAATACTATCCACAGGACCCTCAATCAGTAGTGTATGCCCACCAAGCTATTAGGAGTCACACTGGTGCAACAAAACTTGTGGGGGTCCCCTTGGAAGGTACGGGGAGGGGCCCCATCCGGACTAAATCAGGAGCTCTCCCACCAGAGTTTTGTGCTGAGGGGGCCCCTGGAGTTTGGGGCTCCCCCTGCACCGCAGGGGGTGCGGGGACCTGTGTTACGCCACTGGTGAGTCAGAGAAACCCCTATAAACCAGTGGGTCCCCAAGTAGCCGGAGGCCAGATGCCGCAATCCCTCTCGCCATGTAAGGTGCTGGGTACTTTCCCAAGAATCAAAGCAGCCAAGGTCCACCGCTTCGCACTAGTACCGCAAAGAGGGGTCACTAACTAGTTAACCTTGCAAAACAACAAGTCCCAAGGCCTCGTGGACTCCCCAGTGGACCTCTCTGGGAGTGTGCAGCTACCACAGCAGCAGCCAAAGGCACTCGCTCCATTGTAGGCAAAGTGTTGCCATCTTGGAGTGCAGTAGTGCATAAGCCCGACCTGAGGATTCCAGCACACTGCTCGGCTATCTGTAGCCAGAGCTAGGTGGCAGGATAAGGCGGGATGTCTCAGGGCAGCCAGGGCAGCCCACTCAGGCTGCATCCTACTCCACTGCAGCCAGACGTTGTCATTACTTAATGTGAGAACTGTCTCTGCGCAGGGTTTCAGTGTTCTATCAATTTCAGACTGTAGGTGTGAGTTGTGGTACCTAATTCGGTGTGTTTGCCCCTTTTTAGGGCTCGGGCGCAGCGAGAGTCCTTTTCACGGCGTTTTGAAAATGGACCTGGAAATTCCACGCAGCTCGTGCGTGTTATTTCCAAGGTCCATTTTCATTGGCCTTCGCTTGCTTGCTGTTTTTTAACAGAACACGCAATAGGCCATAGGTTGCGTAGCTCCACCTATGGCCTATTGGTGTCTGTTACGCGCACCAGAGGCCATATGTCTTCAATTATCGCGGCTTGACAGCCACAATAATTGAAGACATATGCTCGCAGTGGGGCACGCGCGCACCACTCGCGGGTTTCTTTTTTTTGTAGTTCGCGATCGCTTTCAATCGCTTTCATTTCTCGCAGATTCGTCTTGAGCTAATTGCTACTCTCTGAACTGCAGAAGTATTATGGATGACCAGTAAATGAGAAAGGCAACGGCCCATGAATATTATGTAGGCAGAATATATTTTTAGGATTGAGTGTTTAGCTTCTCAAATTTAGCATATTTACTTGTAAATATATGCTGATAAAAAAGAAGACCAATTCCACTTATTGAACAGCGTGAATGGACCGGCGAAGCTTTGTGGTGTAGAGGATTGTGAGATTTGGGAGTGGCCCAAAATCTTACCTAATTTGTAAGCAGTATGAAACGGTTCCGTCTTCAGGTCTACCTATAATACACTGGTTAGATTGGATGTCGGTGGATGATAGCCTTAACCCCCCAAAATCAGTGCAAAACGAAATTACATCTTCTGTTTTTTCGAGAATTGATTTTGCTTCAAGTACTCCCTAACCAATGAACATGTTCTAAAAAACAACTTTTTAATCGGTTTAATTCAGTTCCGTACGTTTGTGAAAAGACTCTGGTGGTTAACCCGCTCTGGGCTCGCGCACATTTCTTAGGAGCAGGGGCGTGTTTATTCAGATATTTGAGCCGAAAGTGAGGCGGGCGAGAGATGCGGAGGCAGGATGTTCCTGTGATGTTCTGCTGCTGGTGCAGTTTTTGTCCTTGGCCCGAAGGGTGTTCCCGGCAGACCCTCT
Source organism: Lissotriton helveticus (assembly GCF_964261635.1). NCBI lineage: Eukaryota > Metazoa > Chordata > Amphibia > Caudata > Salamandridae > Lissotriton > Lissotriton helveticus. The sequence continues at coordinate 2,071,513,015 of NC_136057.1, read as the reverse complement.
GTGCCAGAGCAGAGGTGCTAGGGACCCCAGCAGCATCTGTTGGATACCCCCCTTTCTCACAGGTCCTATCTCAACCATATACAGCGCCATCCTGGCCCCTCCCTCCGTGTCCTGGCCCCTCCCTCCGTGCCTACTTCTAGTCTGACGCTGACCTTGGCACTTAAACTGGCTTCCCCTTCTCCGTTCCCGCCTCCACTGCTGTCACTGCGTGTGTACCCACAGTGCTGCTTCCATACTGTGTACTGCAAACCTAGGGTACCCAGATAAAAAAAAATCAGTGCACCGACTATACCCAATGCAACGGGACCGAGCAGCTGCCGCCGACGGGAAGGGTTCCAGAGAGCACCTAAGCGCGGTCTTTCCGTTCCGGAGTGCACAGAAGGTGCCCGGATTAACGGGGCAGGATTTTCGAGTCAGAGCCGGGCAGTGCTAAGCCCCTCGGAATGGCTTGGAAATCCACCTGCGTAACAGCTCCCACCACCGAGGCTGTGCCAGGCCACACCGGCAGCTACAGCACGTTGTCTGCTTTCCACTCCTAGCAGCAACGTGCAGGCAGCGAGGGGGCTTTTTTTCACCTCCGTCTAAAGTTACGTTCACTCTCGGCCTGATATATACACAGTACATAGAAACAGGCAACACAAGCAGGAGTGTGCAGGGTGAGCAGTATGTGAGTGTGCAGGGTGAGCAGTGTGTGAGTGTGCAGGTGAGCAGTGTGTGAGTGTGCAGGGTGAGAATTATGTGAGTGTCCAGGGCCAGCAGAGTGTGAGTGTGTAGGGTGAGCAATGTGTCAGTGTGCAGGGTGAGCAGTGTGTGGGTGTGTAGGGTGAGCAGTGTGTGAGTGTGTAGGGTGAGCAGTGTGTGAGTGTGCAGGGTGAGCAGTGTGTGAGTGTGCAGGGTGTACGTTGTGTGAGTGTGCAGGGTGAGCAGTGTGTGAATGTGCAGGGTGAGCAGTGTGTGAGTGTGCAGGGTGAACGTTGTGTGAGTGTGTAGGGTGAGCAGTGTGTGAGTGTGTAGGGTGAGCAGTTTGTGAGTGTGCAGGGTGAGCAGTGTGTGAGTATGCAGGGTGAGCATTATGTGAGTGTCCAGGGCCAGCAGTGTGTGAGTGTGTAGGGTGAGCAGTGTGTGAGTGTGTAGGGTGAGCAGTGTGTGAGTGTGCAGGGTGAGCACAAATGACGTGCTTTGGTGCCAGTGATGTCCAGTGCTTTCACTAGGCACCTAGAAGACCTGGCACATGTTACTTGAGGAACACTGGTGTGGTGGTGTTAAAGACAGGGGCACTGCTTTCAGAGTCTTTGACTCCTAAGAGGGACCCCAATCACCTGCCAGCTCTTTCACAGGAGCGCAACATTTCCATGCTCCTTCATTTGACCAAAGCTACCATTCCAGACAACAGACTCCAGTGTCTCACAGAGGATCACACAACACCACACAGACACACACCACACACACACACACCACACACACACACAACACCACACACACACACAACACCACACACACACACAACACCACACACACACACAACACCACACACATAACACTACATACATAAGACCACACACACACCACAAACACACCACACACACACACAACACCACATACATAACACTACATACATAAGACCACAAACATAACACCACACATACACCACACACACACCACACACACAACACCACACACATGCACACAACACCACACAACACCACACACACACCACCACCCACACAACACCACACACACACACACACACACTCACCACCACACTTTCACCAGGCGCACACACACACCACCAGCCGTCGGTGCACACTTTCAACAGGCACACACAACACCAGCCGTCATTGCACGCTTTCACCAGGGACATACACACACCACCAGCCGTCAGTGCACGCTTTCACCAGGCACATACAACACCAGCCGTCATTGCACGCTTTCACTAGGCACACACACCACCAGCCATCTGTGCATGCTTTCACCAGGCACACACACCACCAGCCGTCTGTTGCACGCTTTCACCAGGCACCAACACCACCAGTTGTCAGTGCACACTTCCACCAGGCACACACACCTCCAGCCGGCAGTGCATGCTTTCACCATGCACACAAACCACCAGCCATCAGTGCACAATTTCTACAGGCACACACACCACCAGCCATCTGTACACACATCAATTGTTAACGCACCCACAATTAACTATTGTAGAAATCACAGTATGGCACACTTTACTTTTAAACATATTCATCTAAAGCGCAGCATGCCACCATTGCTACAATTCAAATCCAACCCACATAATTCCACTACACACCACATGCGTACATTCTATAACACATGGCGAAAAAACATTGCCATTTACAATGCAATTAGCTCAAACTCAAATAAATCCGAGACCTATTGCATTTCCAATGCTTGTTCAGTTTGCCACTTTCAATGTCTGGCATACATTTTATACCAGACAACGAAGGTTGTTTTAGGGACGAACTTACTTTAGCATATTGTTTCTGGAATGAATCTATAATAACTATGATGCCATACATCAATAATATTTATCTAAGAGGCCCTATCTGCCACTCACACGATGCTGAGCCCCACATGCTTTTCTCTCCATCGCACTCAACTTCTTTTAAAATAGAATGAAGATACAGATATAGTGACCTCGTCTGCTAAGGGGCTCGCAACAAATACCATTTTACTTTCATCACACAGTTGTCATTGAAGAGGCTTTAAATTTAAGCAGGATTGCACACCTACTGCATTTTATATGCAATATTTCAGAAGCGATGGCCGTGGAAAATTGAAGAAAAGTAGGAAAAAAAACAAGTAGGAAAAAAATCAACGGCTTTTTAAACCACTGAGTGGATGATAAAAGTCAATGATAGCAATAGATTCCCTAATACGAGGTGAAATAATTCTATTGGAAAATCCGAGCAACAGAAACACGAGCGCAACTCCCGGCACATAGTGCGGGGACAGGAAAGATGCCTGTTTTTAAATTTTAAATAGATCTTGTCTAAATCATCTGTACTTTCAAATGTTCTTTCATGCAGTGCATCCCTGTTTTTCTTGCCATCTTCAATACAATTTACAATGCTATGTGAAATTGATTTTTGTAACTAGCTTTCTCGCAGCATTTATAATATGATGGGTTGATTTCTAAAGTGATTCAGATGGTCTCCATTAAGTTTCTTAACAATATTCATTTTCAGACATTTTGTGACGCAAATAATAATTTAGAACATTTTTCAAGTACTGTATCTTTTTACTTCTTTTGCATACAAAACGCAAAGAAAGCGGCAGAAGGAAAGTTATAGGCAATGGTTCATACATAGGTGGCTGGGAAACTCTGAAACTGATGAGGCATAAACTCTGGAGCATAGCAACGACAAAGCTTTGTTACCAAATTTATTGGGGGATCACATCCCGCATCATTTTTTTAACAAATGGGTGTTACGGCGGGATTTCTGATCTATTGCTATAGATCTAGATCCCAACTCAGGTCGACTGAACCGTTGATACCTGTCATAGAGTAAAAGGCAATCCACTACTAGGTCAATCAGTTAAGGACTTTCACCACTCTAAAGAACCACTTACTACGAATAAGTTTTAAAAGTTGTATTATAAAGCCAAAGTTAACTGGAGATACAAACATCTCAAAATAAGGTTCAAAAGATATACTGGTATCAATACAAACATGAATTTTCTAAATGCTCTTAGTCGGCAGAAGAATATCACCAAAACCAATTCAAAAATCATCAGAGTTGCAAGAATAGACACAAGCTGTAACTTGTGAGTCATTTACAGAAAGGAAGAAAATCCAAATTAGACTGTCCCTACACTAGACTAAGTGACATCCCTACTTAGTAAAATCTTAACCAAAAAAGGTGTCAGCCGTGGTGACTTCCAAAGAAGATCACTCACTTCCCTTAGTCTTCGTTGTGAATCGGTGTCTCGCAGTTACCCTATCTGCCTACCCATCCGCTCTCTTAGGTTCCTCAGACCATCTGCCCTAACTCCACCCAGGGGTGCTGTCCCTAATACAAAAATCACATTTACAATAGAAACGCCCTTTAGAGACGCCCCTCACGTGGTGTCGGTTCTGGCATTTTCCATGCTGATACTCCTCTGGGCCCATCGTTAGCGTTGACCTTGCTTCTCAGGCTCTTCTCCGGCAGGACGGTACCCCCCAGGAAATTCCTGAAGCCTCCTCCAGGCCTGTGCCTGGCTCCCTGAACAAAACTCTATTCATCACTCTCTTGATTGGAACCTCCTCGCACCTGCAAACAGACACTTGTACAGTGGGCCCCAAATTCCGGCCTCCACCGTATCTTCTAAGTCGTAAACCTTCGAGCAGGCTCCGCAATTTATGCTTAACATGACCTTCCTCTAACTAACACATGCAGATCAAAAGAAATGACCTTATCTATTCAGGCCTATTAGAATTACATGAAACGGGCCTGTGCACTCTGTAAACCTTTAATTTCTTAGTCTAAACAGTATTCTAACTTATTACACACAATGGTTATATGAAACACTTCTATAAAACATATATTTCAGTTCTATGATCAATAATACTTTGAACTACAACAGCATTAAAAAAACATATCATGTGAGAGTGTAACAGCACCTTTCATTCTCTGTGAACTGCCATGTGGCCTACACATTTCTACGTTTAGCAGTATTACATTCTCCTCTACAACAGCCACATAACATGGGATTTCAACATCATTCTAACATCTCTACACACTTCTACATTAGCTTTTCACACTGATATATGCATTCTATTTTAATTAAACACTCTTATGTATTTTCTCTCTATAAATTCGACACTCTTATGTAATCTTTACTAAACTGATGCAACGTGCTTGTAAATATGGTGCACTTCTATTTTTTCTCAATTTGCGCTCTCTCAGTTCCCCCCTTTGATGACTTTTAGTAGTCATCACCATCACAACACCATCCCTGAGGTATGAACTGAATCAGACAGAACTCGTTGCAGTACTCTCTCGTTTCATCATCTCTAGAGCCCTCAGACTCCTGTACTGATTATCCTGCATCACAGCTAATCTCCTCTCCTGCTCTCTCATGGATCTTTGCAACCTATTTGATCTATACCGTTGGTACAGCCGCACCAATCCCCACAAGGTGATTATACAAATCACTATTATGATGATAGGTTTCAGTATGTACCAAATGAAACCCTTTCCTAGGTTGGCAAACCAACCTCCAACTTTACCCATTCCATGACCTACTTTTTCCCACACATTTACCTGTGTCAAATCCTCAATCTCATGATGAATTTCAGTGATGTTCCGTATATACTTTTCTAGAGGTTTTGAATTGTCTGGAATGTAAGTACAACATTCCTGAACCTTCAAAGCCTTACAGACTCCTCCCTCTTTGGCTAACAGAACGTCTAGAGCAAGTCGGTTCTGAAGAACCATTGCCCTTATCGATTGCATCTCTCCCTCCACCAGCATTAATGATCTAGCAGTACTGGCGGACAACCTATCTACAACTGTTGCCAATCTTCTAATCTTGACATCATTCAGTACTATCCCTAAAAGAGGAAACATAGCACCAAATACATCTCCAACTACCTCCTCATCGCTTACATCCCTTCTTCCTCTAGCTTGTGTTCCTCCCTCTATAATTTCTAGATCCTTAGCATGGTATATTTTGGGGGAGACAATTGCTAAATAACATGATCCATACCAATTATCCGGTAGTTTCACGTATGCATTTCTTCCACAAACAAAATATACATTCGGGATCACCTGCATTCCCTTCAAGAAATCCTTTGTATAATATTCTAATGGGAAAGCATGTTCACAATTTACTTCTCCCACAAACACATTCTCATAATAGGTTTTACCCCTATATATACACAGTTTCCCTTTTTGCTCTCGATCTAAAGCTATTGGACCATTACTACCCTTTCTTTTGTGTGACCTTTCTTCCTCGGTCCAATCTGTTTTCCATTGTCCTGAAGCCTTTAAGATCTTCTGTCTCCTATACCGATCATCCACCTGTCCTATAAACCTTTTCTCAACTTCTGACACCTTACAAGTCAAATTATTTCTTCGGGCATGTGAAGTATCCAACGTTTTCCAAGGAATGAAAAATTTCTTTAATCTATCTTCACTCTTATAATAATCCCACTTGTTCATGTGCTTGTAGTTTGGAACTTTTGGTAAAACAGCATCAAAATTTGAAAAATAATACTCAAAACCATCACGTTCATAAAATATACCAAGCAACAAACTACATGTGATTCCATAAGTCAATGGAAGATGATGATATCTAATACCTTCGTCTACAGAGGCTGGCAATTGCATGCACACATAGCAATCCTTTGCCTCCATAGCATCAATATCTTCATAAAGCAATTTAGCATATGCATTTGATTTGAAATTTCCCTGTGATTCATCCACATGCAACCTACGAGTCTCTGCTGCTAGTAAAGCTTTATCTTTCTCTGTATTGTCCCCCCTTTGACCAGCAGTAGTAGGTTTCTGTATCGATACAATTTTTGCTTCCTTTGTTGCCTTCTCTTCATTTTCATGTCCCACTACATATGATATAGTAACTACTAAAACTATAAGAAAAATTACTCCCACTAAAAGTGTGCCTACTATGCATTTTGTCTTGCGATTTGGGTTGTCGGCCTCCATGATCTCAAGACAGTGTAGTTCTGATTTTCTTTCACAACACAAAGTCTCTTTTCTCTGCTTATTCAGCCTTTCCGAACCACACCTGGAAGCTGATAATCCCTTCTGCAAGATCAGTCTTTGAGTTCTATAGCAACAAACAACCCTAGCCCTTCTCCGTCCACTAAATGGGAAGTCCCTAAATTTCTTCTTCTTCCACTTGGCGCTAGGTTATCTTTCAATCTGTTTTATTTACAAAGTCTTTAGCAATCTGGAATCATACGTGTTCCAGCGGCTCTAATCACGTATTCTAATATTTCTAAACGAAGAATGATCTCCTCGAGTGTTGGCATCGTTGAACAAAAAGTCGGAAACTCTATTCTGTTTAAAACCAGTTCTCTTATCCTGCTCAGATAAGGAGGATTGGGGATAGTGAGTGTCAGCAACCCTTCGACCTCCACTCCTGGTACCAACAACACTACTTCCAATGTTATGATTGGGTCAGTACTGGTCACCGTCACTTCCCTCACCCTCCCGGATCTCCGTGCACTGGACATCTGCTACTAGGTAGGTCCACTCAGGAGTAGCGTATCTTCTGCAGGGCACTCGCACCCTCCTCGATCTTCTCGGACCTTCCTGTTCCTGTCTTTGTGCACCTTCGTCCAAATCCGAGTCTTCAGATATAGGAGCAAGAGTTCTCTCTGGAGTTGGCTTCAAGCTCGGCCTCTTCTTTGTTTCAGGCCAACTTGCTTCTCCCCGCCTTGTTCACCTATTTCTTGTCCTCACACTCGGTTCTTGATCACTCTTGTCCTGTTCCGTGTCTGAGCCGTATTCACAGCAACTTTCTCCTTCAGTGGCAACTTCAGTTTCACTGTCGTCCTGTCTTTCTTCTGCTGGATCTGTAGCACTCCCAACTTCTTTCGACACCCCCACAGCTTGACTGATCCCCTCTAGTGGTTCGCCGTCCACAGCTGGATTTTCATCTGTGAGAGGAGCTGTTTCTTCTAAGGGTGCTGGAACCCTTCGAGTATGGGAAGCATGAATCCAGTTTGGCAGCCCTCCACACTTTCAGCAGTATTCGTTGTCAGGATTATTTGGTAGGGCCCCTTCCAACGCACGTCTAGGCAGTTCTTCCGGACGTGTTTTTTCACAAGCACCCAATCACCAGGGCACAAGTCGTGACATAGGTCTCTTGAAGATGGAACCTCAGCAGCCTGCACCTGAAGAGACACAGAATGAATGACATCAGAAAGTCCCTTGCAGTAATCCAGGATCAGGTCATCTGTAATATTCAACAAAGCTGTAGTTGGAACAGACGGAAGTCTCATTGCCCTCCCCATTAAAACCTCATGTGGAGAGAGACCTGTCCTCCTGTCTGGTGTGCTACGCATACTCATGAGTACCAAGGGCAGAGCATCAGGCCAGCTTAAGGACGTCGATGAACATACTTTGGCTATTCGGGACTTTAGAGTTCCGTTTATCTGCTCCACGATACCTGAAGCCTCTGGTCGATAGCTACAGTGCAACTTCTGATCAATGTTTAATGCAGAGCAAAGCATCTTCACAACTTCACTGTTGAAATGAGTTCCTCTGTCTGATTCCAAGGAGGTCGGCACCCCAAAGCGCGGGATCAACTCTCTAAGCAACAACTTTGCTACTGTGAGTGTATCGCACCTGCGTGTAGGGTATGCTTCGACCCATCTGGAAAATATGCATACAACCACCAGAACATACCTGAGGCGGTTGATTTTTGGCATCTCAATAAAATCTAATTGCATTCGGTTGAAAGGCCCCCCATACCTCCCAATGTGACTCATTGTAACTGGTGTTCTTTTCCCTACGTTCAATTGCTGACATATGACACATCTTTGACACACTGCTTCTGCTGCAATCCTAAACTTTGGGTTATACCAAGTCTGCCTAAATAACCTCAGCATGGCATCTCTTCCTAAGTGTACTGGACCATGTATCTGTCGTGCCATTGGACTCACTAATTCATCAGGTAATACTGCCCTTCCATCTGCTGAAACCCACAAATCCATTTCACTTTTCACACAACCTGCTGTTTCCCATGCCTTTTTCTGAGAATCAGGTGCGTTCTCTTGCATGTCTTTTAAATCCTCCCAAGTATCAACTGTTTCTAGCATCATGTTTAACTCTGTCTTTTCCTGAGTCCCACCTACTTCCACTTCCGTGAAAGAATATCCTTGCTCCGCACAATATCGAGCAACTTCGTCTGCATAACGATTACCTTGCGACACAAAATCTGTATTTTTGGTGTGGGCTACACATTTAACAATCGCAATTGCTGCTGGACCTTGTAATGCTTCTAACAACAGTCGCACAAATTCCCCATTTCGAATAGGCGAACCAGAGGAGGTCATGTAACCTCTCTGAGACCACAATTGCCCAAAATCATGAACTACACCGAAACCATATTGGCTATCGGTATAAATGGTGACTCTAATTTTGCTACCTGCTAAACAGGCATGTGTCAATGCAATGATTTCGGCTACCTGAGCGGAGTGTACTCCTTCCAGGCAAGCGGCTTCCACAACTCCAGTAATGGTACAAACAGCATAAGCTGCTCTCAACCGACCAGTATCGTCTCTTAAACATGAGCCATCAACAAAGAAAATTTCATCAGGGTCAGTCAACGGCTCATCCACTATATCTGGTCTTGGCTTGGTGCATAGTTCAGTCACATCAAGGCAATCGTGATCTTCACATTCTTCGCCTTCTATATCATTAGGAAGTGGCATCAATGTAGCAGGATTCAAAACAGAGCACCTCTTAAGGGTCACGTTCTCCGCAGCAAGAATAACTTGCTCGTAGCGCGTGAGCCTATTATTGGTTAAGTGCTGTGTCTTGGTCCTGGTCATTAACAGTTCTACAGAATGAGGTACATACACCACTAATTGGTGTCCCATTACTATATTTTCACACCTTTCAATGCTGACACCTGTTGCAGCAACGGATTTGAGACATCCGGGCAACGCTGTGGCTACCGGATCTAAAGTAGCCGAAAAGTATGCAACTGGTCTACGGGCATTTCCATGAGTTTGTACTAAAACTGACAAAGCACAACCCTCTCTTTCGCAGCAGTAAAGTGAAAATGGTTTTTCGTAATCAGGCATCCCCAAAGCTGGAGCACGGCACAAGTCCTCTCTCAGCTGTAGGAACGACATCAAACAATCCTTGTCCCATGGTACCGGATCACTCACCTCCTTGTGCGTCAGTTTTTGTAAGGGTTTTGCCTTCAGGGAAAAGTTAGCTATCCACTGTCGGCAATAACCGACCATTCCTAGGAACATCCTGACTTCTCTCTGTGTCGTAGGCGAGTTCATCTTCATTATCGCCTCTATCCTATCTGGTGACACCTTGCGCTTTCCTTTTTCTATCCGGTGACCCAAGTACTGTACTTCTGTCAGACAGTACTGCAATTTGCTCGGAGATACCTTATGCCCATTTTCAGCTAAATGGTTCAGCAAGGCGATGGTATCTATCTTACAAGCTTCTTCCGTTCCTGATGCAACAAGTAGGTCGTCTATGTACTGGACCAGAACCGAGTTCTGTGGCAGTACTAGACTTTCAAGATTTTTCTTCAATAGCTGGTTGAAAATTTATGGGCTTTCTGTATACCCCTGTGGGATACGACACCATGTTAGGACACGATTTTCCAGCTTAAAAGCGAAAAGAAACTGGCTCTCCTCATCTAATGGAATTGAGAAGAAAGCCTGACAAAGATCTATCACTGTGAACCACTCAGCTTGGAATGGTATCTGAAACAATATCACTGATGGATTCGGTACCACTGGACAACATGAAACAACTATGTTATTAATCCTTCGAAGATCTTGTACTATTCTAAATTTCCCACTAGGTTTCTGCAAACCCATAATCGGGGAGTTGCATGGACTACCCACGATTTCCTTCAGTATTCCCTGTTGAATCATAGAGTCGATTACGGGTTTTATTCCTGCAATCGTCTCCGGGGTCAATTTGTATTGAGGCGTTCTTGGATATTCAACATTTGGTTTTACCATGATCTTCACTGGTTCTACTCCTTTCATCAATCCTATCTCTTCTCCAGTATAATCCCATACCTCTGATGACACTGTATCTCGTAAGTCCCAAGGAAGCTCCTCCACAGTCAGGGTAGGATACAGTTCTACGCATACTCTCGAATTTGCAACTTTAAAGGTAGCATCATCGTCTGTAGTCTGTACCTCCACTCCCTGAGGTGTGCAGTATATTGTGCAGTTCAGTTTGCACAATAAGTCTCTTCCTAACAGACACACAGGACTAGAATCACATACTACAAACTGATGTTCATCGGTGTAGTTTCCTATTCTCACTGGCACTGGTTCCGTCAAAGGGTTAGTCATTCTCCTATTTGTGACTCCTACCACTTGAATTGTTTCCCCCGACATTGGTAGATCTGGAACCACTGCCGATCTCAAAGTTGATCGAGTAGCTCCGGTATCTACTAAGAATGTTGTAGGACACCCTGCCACTTCAGCCTCAACAAACGGTCCTCTTTGATCCACCTCTAGAACTGCCCTGAGGGTACAGTCCTCCTCTCTACTTACACGTCGTCCCGTCAATGGATCAACGTAGTAACACTCTTCTTCGTCTATAAAAGGAGGCATTTGTCTATAGATCTTTCCCCCTGTCGTAATCTTTGGTGGCTGCGGGAACTGAGCTCGTGGAGCCGAAGTCCCCCCTTTGGCCACCTTACTCCTGGGCACTGTCACCCCTTGAACTGGAACTTCTTGAACTTCCTCCTCCTCTACTTCTAGTTCTCCGTTTTCAGGGTTATAGGGACACTCGCGTTTCCAATGTCCCACCTGGTGACACTGGTGACACTTTGTCGTTTTTTTCAATGTAGCAACGTCTATTCTAGGTCTCGGGTTTTCCTCGTTGTCCTTATTCTGACTATTTGATTTCCGTCCCATCGTCCCTGTTCCCTGTTGCTGCTGTCCACCCTTTCCAGCCGACTGCATCTGCACCATCATCAGTTTCTCCTTTAGTTCCTTTGCTTTGGAATCTATTTCATCACTGCAATACCTTGCGTATCTCAAAATTTCATCCAATGGTTTGTTTTGCCAACAAATTAAATGTTGCTGAATCATCAAACAAATATCAGGTCTCAACCCCAAAACGAACTTCGATACAAACTGTCCTATCTCTTTGGGATCCATTACATCTAATCCACTGTATTGTTTGAACGTTTTCAGCAATCGCTCATAAAACTCATGAACTGTCTCCTTGGGTTCCTGTCTTGTTCGGTCTATTTTTACCCAATCTATATCTTGTGGTGGCACCTTCTCCTTCAGCCATGTCATCACCTTTTCATATTATAACATTACTCTTTCTGACGGTCCATTAGTACGAGCATCCCTTTCTGGTTCTGCAGTTGGCCATTCGACACTAACCTTGCATGCTATCCACAAGTCTCCTGGGACCACAATGTCGAATAAGGTGTTCAAATCAATCCACAATACCTTTGAAATCTTGACAAACCTCTCTACCTGCTTGTACCACTCTACGGGACTTTCCCTTAACTTCGGAAATGAGTTGGTAAATGCAGCCAAATCTCCCCTACTCCAGGGCACGTGTACATAACTCCCATTCGCTATTTCTCGCAAAGGGAATGCCTCCATCGGCAGTAGCCTTCCCTCCGGAGACATCACATTCGCGCTCCGCCTAACAGTTCCCTTTTTGGACCACCTCTCTTCCCATTTGTCCAGATCTCTCCATGCTCTTATTCCTGTGATCAGTTCCCTTATGTGTGTTTTTATTCCAGTTGTCCTCCTCTCTTCTAAGTCCTGATCTGAATAATGCAACCTATGGTTACCCTGCAATGCATTTGTTCTGGACAAATCTACCATATACTTGTCTGCCAGTTCAGACAGTTTCTCATGAGTTGCTCTTGCCTTTCGAGTAATATCTTTTGCTATAAACAGCAGCTCATCTTGTTCGTACATGTCAATCCTTTCTAAAGGCAACGCACCATCTATTATCTCGTCCAGGTCAGATTTTAAGCTGGTCACATCGAGTCTTTTGGCTTTTATTACAGCTTTCAGTATGCTATCTCTAGAGAGTCCATTTACATCTCTCCCATCACAGCTCTGAGTCCTACATCTGGGCTCAGGCGTGTTATGGGGAGTCCTCCCATGCTCCCATCTCTCCAGGTCCCATGTAGTTCCATCCTCTCTGGGTGTATAGTGAAACACTTCTCTATTTCCCATAGTCCCACATTTCCCATTCTGCCTGGTTTCTCTAGGTGCATGGTAAGACATTCCATTATTCCCCATGCCTTCGCAATTTGCCTGTGATCTCTGATCACTCGACGCATGGCAAGATCCTTCGCGGTTCCCCATGTTCCCACGGTTCCAGTGCTGTACATTATTATCAGGTGCGTGGAGAGTGCACTTAAACCTATCCCTGTACTCTTGTGTCCTTTGGTCTCCCTCACTTTGAATGAGACGAGACGTCTCTCCACACTCCGTACTTCTACCTTTTCGCTCCTGCCCATTTCCACCGTCAATATGACGTGTAACTCCTCTACTCTCCTGACTTTTACCGTCCCACTCCTGACTGCTTTCGCTAGCCCCGCAGTGAGATAATGTCCCGTTGCCTCGACTTCCCCATTCAGCTTCTGCTCTTGACCTGTTGCTCTGTGCTTCTGTGGACCTATCCCATTCCTTCAAGTCAGCCCTCAACTCTTTATAGGATTTCGGCCGTGGTCCCCTCAGGTCCATCGGTCCTCTCTGACCCCCCTGTTCTGTTACGGGATCCACTGCTGAATCCAATGGGGTGCTCCACGTTATCGGTCCTGGCAATTGCCTCCAGGCATTTGTCGTGTTATTCCTTCTTTCCATCTCAACTCTTTCTCTGTCTAGCCGTACCTGTTCTTCCTCTCTCCCTTTCTCTGGGTGATAAACCGACACTATAGGACCTATGGTAACGGGTACTTGAAGAGCATCTGGCAATCCATAAGACTCAACCCTCTCTGTTGCTGGCATCTTCTGCACCACAACCCTTCCGACTACTCTCTGTACAGGACTATGTTGAGGTGTCTCCTCACCTTTGGTAGGTACCCAATTCGTTATAGGGAGTGGCCTATTCCCTTCTATGTCAACCCTATCTTCCCTTGGGAGCTCAGTACCTTCTATCTCCCTATTGTCCGGAGGCGGTCTATCTATCAACAACCTATTTATTAGGCCATCCTCCGACTCGCTCTCGTCATCCTCTTCTATGGGTCTCTTTTCTCCTGTAACCTCTCTCACTGGGTACAACTTATCCACTTCAATCGTCTGTACCCTCCATTTCTTGGCTTCCGCATCCCATTTGGCATCTTGCACTGCCCTTACTGATCGCCTTACCCTTTCTTGGCGTCTGTTCTGATTCCTGTCGTGCGCCGCCCTAATCCACGCATTAAGGGCCTCAAACTGTGTTGGTCTAGGCAAAGGTCTCAATGAGGACATAACTGCTTTCAGCTGATGCAACACTTCTAGTCTAAACGTTCCATATTTCGGAAAAGTCAGTTCCTCATTCCCTTCTGTAATCTTACTCCAAGTATCAAGCCACAGTATAGTATGTGTTAGATCTGGGGGTCTCTAGTTGGCAGAGGTAGGTACCACTGTCCAAATAGGGACCCTTGCTTCTAGTCAGGGCAAGGAGATAACCTTCTGAGATAACCCCTGCTCACCCTCTAGGTAGCTTGGCACGAGCAGTCTAGGCTAACCAGAGGCAATGCGTAAAGTATTTGTACCAACACTCACAGTAACACAGTGAAAACACCACAAACTGACTCCACAACAGTTTAGAAAAATAAAGGTATTTTTAATCTAAACTACACAAGACCAAAACGACAAAAATCCAACATACACAGTTCAAGAATATGGTTTCAAAAAGAGTTCTTAAGGTTGCGTTAAAGTTCTTCAAGTTGCGGTAAAATAAACCACAGATGCGTGAAAAGTTCACAGTTGCGTCACGTTTACTCACAGTACCTTTAGTTGCAACAAAGTTCCAAAAGCAGAAGCTGGTGCGGTGGAAAACAAGCAATGCGTTGCTCCTGAGACCCTGGGGAGGCGATGCAACAGCCCCGCTGCAGCAGCGGGCGTGTTGCGACGAATCCGGCCTGTATGGGGAGGAAGGCCACTTGTATGGATTCCGGTGCGTAGGTTCCGTAGGAAGTCTGTTCTCGCAAAGGCATGATGCGACGATCTCGTAGGGGCTGCGACGATCTCCGGGGCGACGATGCGCGGTCCAGCGGGGATCCTCTCTCTCGCAGCTCCTCGATGCGTTGATTCTGCAATGACACTCGCAGTGACGTGATGCGACCCGCAAGCAAGCGGTGTGGCGATCTCACCCAGCGACGACAGGCTCTGCGACGATACTCGCAGCGATGTTCAATTCTCCCGCACCGGTCTGGTGCGTCCCGCAAACGAAGGATGCGACGGCTCTGGCAGCGGCGTCAGGCGCTGCGACGATCTCGACCTCCGTAGCGGCGGGAAACTTCTCGCACTGTCGGGGATGCGCTCCGCAAGCTAGCGATGTGACACTTTTCAAGTTCAAAAGTCACTCAAGCTCAGTTTCAAGCTTCCCAGCTCAGGTACAACTTCCAGAGGCCCCACAACTGGATCAAGCACTCTAGGAAGGACAGAACTCTCTCAGCAGAGTTCAGGGAAGCTGGGGGTGAAGTCCTTTTGTTCCTGGGACTTCAAAACAGGGAGCCAGCTCTTCTCAGGCCCTTGGAGATTCCTTCAAGACAGGGGACACAGCTCAGCAGCAAAGTCCTTCCCCTCTCCTTGGCAGCAAAGCAACAGGTCAGTCCAGCAGAGCAACAGCAGGACAATCTTCCTTCTTCAGTTTCAGCTTTCTCCTTGGCAGAGGTTCCTTCTTGATTTCCAGGATGATCTAATTTTCTGTTGTCAGGGGTCCTGTACTTATACCCCTAAAGTCTTTGTTCTCTTGGTGCATGTGGGCCCTGAGCCCGGTCTGAACCAGTTCTGGGTGGATCCTGAGCACTTTGTTTTGCTGGCTGCATCTTTCCTTTCAGAGTGAGGGGCAGGGTCCTCAGCCGCCCAGCAGGGGGGTGGAGCCAGCATTGTGGAAGGCAGGCACAGCCCTATTCAGCCCAGGTGCTAACTCCTCCCACCACTCCAGTTGCAACTGCAGTCATTCAGCCTAGTGCTGACTCATCCATCCTGCTGGGGAATTCCCCAGCCCCTGTCACTCACAAACCAGACAGTCAATACACAAACAGGCCCAGGCACACAGAAGGGTTAGACAAGAGAACAGCAACTTTCTAATAGTGCTGTTCTCAAACCCAGGATTTAAAAACAACCTTTCCTAAAAGATGTGTTATTAAAATCTGAGTTCAGGGATACTAGATACTTATGTCCTATCTTGTTCCTATGGGAAGAAATGCTGTTAACCACTGTAGCCAGCATCCCCCATGTTAATCTATGGAGCAAGAGAGCCTTACAATAGTGAAAAACGAAAATGGCTGTAATTCACTACCAGAACATGTTACCTGCACCAGTACATGCTCTACCTTTCGCATACACTGCACCCTGCCCAGGGGGGTACCTTGGGTCTTCCATAGGGGTGGCTGATGTGCACAAAAAGAGAAGGGTTAGGCCTGGTCAGTGGGGACACTGGCCAGGAGGACATGGCAGTTCTAAACTGCCCATAGGCACTGCAGTGGCAGACCTGAGACACCATTTTAGAGCTACTCCTGTGGGTGGCACAATCAGTGCTGCAGGCCCACTAGTAGCATTTGTCATCACCAGCCCTGGCACACCCAGTGCACTTTACATGGGACTTCATAGTGATACAAACATGCCAAACATGTATATCCAATCAGAATAACAATTTACACAGGGAGCACTTACACTCTGGCACTGATCAGCAGTGGCAGAGTGTCCAAAGCATCTAAACCAGCAAAACGAAATCCAGCACAGCATCAAAAATACACGAGGTAGAGGCAAAAAGATAGGGGGAAACCACGCCAAAGATGCCAGGTCTAACAGTATGCAACCCAACATTCGTTGCCATATAGTGAGCTGGTGTACCCTCTGGCGGTGCCTCTTCCCCGTAATAAGATTCTCTTCTTTTTCTCTTAAAGATCGCCCTCAAACATTTAAAACACTTCATGTTCAAAATCTACAAAATTTCTATTTTCTCCGCGTTCGTTTACTTCCTGATGACAATCCACCAATCCCAGCGCGGTTCTCGCTAACCGGCCTATCACAGCGCGGCTTCACACCAACCGGCCTATCACAGCACGGCTTCACACCAACCGGCCTATCACAGCGCGGCTCTCGCTGACGTCACTCGTCTCCCCTTCGCAGCAGTTCCCCTCCTTTCTCAGCTCGTCTCCCGGTCATGCATGCGTCCCATTCATACTCTGAAAAATGATTACTTCCGACCAAGCGATCACTTCCCTTGACTGTACGCCCACAGTCTAACTGTAATTGTCACCTTAACTGACGAAATGTCTTTCCGTGTCCAGACAATCGCCTTAACTGATAGGTTTCTTACACACGGTAACTTTCGACCTGCGTCCGTTACCCACACACTCACTCTTGCGTTCCCCCTATCTCGGTCCTGCGGGCGATCAATGGTACCTCATGACCCCCTTTACTTTGGTCGACAACTACTCTGGATGTTCGATACACCCGAACCACTTAAGCTCTTCTCCGAACTTAAGATTTTCACCCAGGTTGCGCGCGCTCACAACCCTCTCACAATCACACTACAGTCATTCAACTCCGCATGACATTACAATACAGATACAACACAAAACACCGCAATCTGTTAACGCATGACCCTTGTTATACTCACTCTCGTCCGACCCTGCTGCTTTTCTCTCGCACCGTCAGCACCTTCTTCGGCAGGCGATTCTTCCGCTGCTCATCTCTCGATCTCTAGGGACCTTGGGGTAATCTTAACCTAGTCTAGATCACCTTCCTCTAGAAGGTAACCATCCGTCTCTGCTACCAACTGTTACGGCGGGATTTCTGATCTATTGCTATAGATCTAGATCCCAACTCAGGTCGACTGAACCGTTGATACCTGTCATAGAGTAAAAGGCAATCCACTACTAGGTCAATCAGTTAAGGACTTTCACCACTCTAAAGAACCACTTACTACGAATAAGTTTTAAAAGTTTATTATAAAGCCAAAGTTAACTGGAGATACAAACATCTCAAAATAAGGTTCAAAAGATATACTGGTATCAATACAAACATACATTTTCTAAATGCTCTTAGTCGGCAGAAGAATATCACCAAAACCAATTCAAAAATCATCAGAGTTGCAAGAATAGACACAAGCTGTAACTTGTGAGTCATTTACAGAAAGGAAGAAAATCCAGATTAGACTGTCCCTACACTAGACTAAGTGACATCCCTACTTAGTAAAATCTTAACCAAAAAAGGTGTCAGCCGTGGTGACTTCCAAAGAAGATCACTCACTTCCCTTAGTCTTCGTTGTGAATCGGTGTCTCGCAGTTACCCTATCTGCCTACCCATCCGCTCTCTTAGGTTCCTCAGACCATCTGCCCTAACTCCACCCAGGGGTGCTGTCCCTAATACAAAAATCACATTTACAATAGAAACGCCCTTTAGAGACGCCCCTCACGTGGTGTCGGTTCTGGCATTTTCCATGCTGATACTCCTCTGGGCCCATCGTTAGCGTTGACCTTGCTTCTCAGGCTCTTCTCCGGCAGGACGGTACCCCCCAGGAAATTCCTGAAGCCTCCTCCAGGCCTGTGCCTGGCTCCCTGAACAAAACTCTATTCATCACTCTCTTGATTGGAACCTCCTCGCACCTGCAAACAGACACTTGTACAGTGGGCCCCAAATTCCGGCCTCCACCGTACCTTCTAAGTCGTAAACCTTCGAGCAGGCTCCGCAATTTATGCTTAACGTGACCTTCCTCTAACTAACACATGCAGATCAAAAGAAATGACCTTATCTATTCAGACCTATTAGAATTACATGAAACGGGCCTGTGCACTCAGTAAACCTTTAATTTCTTAGTCTAAACAGTATTCTAACTTATTACACACAATGGTTATATGAAACACTTCTATAAAACATATATTTCAGTTCTATGATCAATAATACTTTGAACTACAACAACATTAAAAAAACCATATCATGTGAGAGTGTAACAGCACCTTTCATTCTCTGTGAACTGCCATGTGGCCTACACATTTCTACGTTTAGCAGTATTACATTCTCCTCTACAACAGCCACATAACATGGGATTTCAACATCATTCTAACATCTCTACACACTTTTACATGAGCTTTTCACACTGATATATGCATTCTATTTTAATTAAACACTCTTATGTATTTTCTCTCTATAAATTCAACACTCTTATGTAATCTTTACTAAACTGATGCAACGTGCTTGTAAATATGGTGCACTTCTATTTTTTCTCAATTTGCGCTCTCTCATGGGCATCACGTGATACCTTATCCCAAATTATGGTGCCTAGCTGTACAAATATATTGCCTAAAAGTTGTAGACTTTACAGGCAGTTCGGTAGGGGATGTTAGAAAATGTTCTAAATCTTGAGGGTTTTGTACTCTACCCTGGAGCACTTGATATCTGAAAATGTCCCCCCAATAGGAAACCTGGGAGCACACTAGAAACATAGCAGAGCTTCAATGAAGTAATGTTTGGTGCAGAGTGTCCTCCACCAGACAATATACAAAACGTCAATGCTTTGGTAATTATTAATGCTTGTATCGTTTTTGGTAATATTTTAAATGTATGTATTTGTCATGCATTTCAAGATGTCTGCTTAGTTTCTGTGAATTCTTTTATGCCTCGATCCGAGACACCAATAAAGATTGACTTGGTCTGATCTGATATAAAGGTCATCTTTATTTCTGGGCCAATACATATTGCAACAAAAACCAGGTGTCCAAATATAAAATACCATCTGAATTCCTGCTACTGCATACTGTGTTTCAGAGTACTTTAATTTTTTTATTGAGCAGAAAGGGAGGGACACAACATCTATATGAAACATAATACATAAATATTCCTAAATCCATTTCATGGCATCACAAACAACTTACAACAATGGCACCTTCACTTAAAATATAGTACGAACCAGGAAGTTAAAACAAAAACCTGCTAAAATGAGCACAGTTGTTCCAATAAGATGTTCATGATAACATTTCATGGTTGAATTTAATAAAGTGGATATCATAGCAGTAACATTTTCTTCTTAATCACATCATACTACTAGTAAAGTGCTAGCAGTGTTACACAAGTATATTATATATATTATATATTATATTATATATATATATTAAAGTGCACTAGAATGCCTAAAATGAACTAACTGTTAAAATTAGTAACTCATTCTTAAAAAAAAGCATAAATTACAGCAAAATGAATATCGCAGTGAATAACACATTTTACTCTTTTTTTTCGTTAGTTAAAGTAAAAAAATTGACCATTAAATCATAATATTCATAAAGTGCTTCTTTTCCAAATACAAAGTTGAATGAATTAAAGTGCAGATGTGCAGCAAAATTTAGTTATGAATAACATTTCTTACTTCATTTCAGAGGATAATTATTTAGCTCTGATCCCTCATGTACTTAATAGCTTCTTTTCGAGAAAGTATCTCGTCAAACTAATTAATTAACAGTCCAAAAATGTCCAAATTGCTGAAAACTTAGATAAATTCTTAGTTCGTTGTGAATATGCATATTCAATCATTTGAATGTTATTCATTTTCATAAACCACTGTTCAAAAGTGAACAGGACGTTGTGTAACATACTGTTGTAGGAAATTCTGAGGTAGATCGATAGCTGTCACATTAAACTATAAAAGCTCCGTCTTTCAGTGATTGATATTATTGCCCATCAGTGAGGTATATTTCTAATTCTCATTTAAACCCTTTGAATATTGTCAATCAATCAATCAATAAGCTTTATTCGAATTGTGAAGACAGATTCATAAAAGCACACAAGAAATTACACATTTAAAAAAAAAAAGATAATTAGTACCAATGCGTGTTGATAGACTGCGATTACAAAACATTGTTAAAAATGTTTAAAACTAATAAAAACATTAAAATCACAAGGGATATCATAGTATAAAACAGCAAAACAATAGGAAAATTCATTTTGGTTGTTGCACATTCCGCGAGCTAGGAACATTCCAATCCATATTTGATTACATCGTATTCCTAAATCTTACGATTGCCTTCAAAAAGGAAGATACAATTCCGATGGTGCGTTCATTTTCTAAGGATTTTAATCTGTCATATGCTCCTCTACAAGTACGCAGGCCCCATGATACAAGTAAGGGTTTTAACAGTTTTTTCCTCGGTTGGCTATAAAAAGTGCAGAAAAATATGCAATGGAGGTTAGACTGGTAAGAAACATCATCACAGGGGCAGATTATTTTCTCTCTCGACCAGTCATTGCACTGAGGAAAACTTGTTAATCTATAAAAAGAATCTAAGCGGAAGCGAGTCAGGAGCATACGGTTAAAAGGGGTTCGTTCAATCAAAAGATACAACTGAACCCCCTCAGTAACAGTAATCAGGTGATAATCCATGACAGTCCTCTTGCGATTTTCAACCCACCATCTTTTTCTCGCCAGATGCTGTAAGAGGAGTTTTTTAAGGGCGCTTCTAGGCACATTCACCATGCTGTCTGGGTTGACAAAGTATTCAGGATGCCCGATTTCCTTCAATAGGTCTTTAACGTAGTTAAACCATTTGATGTTACCACCTCCATCTAATACCAGACAATCCTTTATTACCTCTCTGTTCAGTGAGGTTTCTGGATTTACCCACACGTTATGCCATAACAAGACTGGGGAGTATTTAATAATGTCTGTGATATATGGCAAAGCTACTTCCATATGAGCCACATATGTTGCGGTGCTCTTTGGGATGGCCAGTAGATAGCATAGAAAGCAATTTTCAACGCGTTGGATAATATCCACCGACTCAATCCCCCAGACACCAGCCCCATATGTTATAAGCAAAAAGAATACTAAGTTCCCCGGAGATAGGAAGGAGGTATGGGAATGTGGAGACAAAACCAAAAACAAAGTCAGGGAACAGGGTGTTCCCTTGTTGGAACTAGCCCCATATGTGCCTGTAGGAATGCATTTGGCCTTAAAAATCTGGAGAAGTTCTCTGACTGGTCTTCCGCCTAGGTTTTTGGCAAAGTTAACCAAGGCGCCAGTGGCTCTAGTAATCGCGAAGCCCCTAGCAATTACAGCGGGTTTCCAGGAGACCTTTCTATCAAAATTTATGCCAAGATAACAGAATCTATCAGTAAGCTCTACCTGTTTGCCATCCAGGGAGATTGAGCAGGGTGGCCTTCTATTTTTAGTTCCACATGGCATGGTGTACGTTTTAGAGACATTCACGCGGAGGCCTCTATTTTTCATAAACTCTGAAAATTTTGACAACGCCTTTTGTAGGCCAACCCTAGTCTGGGACATTATTGCAGCGTCGTCCGCGTAAAGGAGTATTGGAATGGGTGTCCCATTTACTATGGGGTAGTCGTGGTAAAATTCAGACAGAACGGATCCTACCTTATTAATGTATAGGGTAAAAAACAGGGGTGCTAGAATTCACCCCTGTCTTACTCCTCTGTGGATCCGAAACATGTCAGAGCACTCACCCATCCTGCTGAATCTGACACGTGCACCTGCCCCGTTATAAGGTTCTTTAATAAACACAAGTATTTGATTGTCTAGACCAATATCGGATATTGTTTGCCAAAGCATCTCATGGTCAACACAATCAAATGCAGAGCTAAGGTCCACGTAGGTTACATAGAGATTCCTTTTTTTGGCATGAATATACCTAGCTGTTATTATTGCTAGGTTGAGTCCCTGTTCAATTGTTCCTTTGCCGGCCCTGAACCCATATTGCAAGTTAGAGACGACTTCTTGCTCTTCCAGCCAATCCTGCATTCTGTTTAGAATAATCCTGCCTTCGACCTTCATTAGACCATCAAGTAAAGAAATTGGTCGGTAGCATGCAGGATCATTCCTATCCCCCTTTTTGAAGATCCGAACTACAATGGCCTCCGGCCAGGTTGTAATGAACCCTACTCTATTTGCGCAGTTGAGCACATTGGTCAGCAGGGGTGCCCAAAGGTCAGGCATGTTCTTAAAAACGTCTATTGGGACGCAATCCGGCCCAGGCGCCTTCCCCGCCGGGCTTTCTATGAGTGCCTTAATCACTTCGTCTAGATGAAACTGAATGCCCAGTGCGAAGGATCTTCTCAAGTTCTGGGTCTCCGAGCCCTCCGGCTCTTTGGGCATTATTCCTATGGGGTCTATTTTATTGTACAGGCCTTCAAAATGTATAACACATGATTCTGCTGAGATGGCCTGATCTATTTGGGGACCCTGGCGCTCTTGTAGGAACGGAGCATTGACTGCCTTCCAGAAGGCAGTATTGTCCTTCAGTTCACAAGCTTCGTGGAGAGCTGACCACACCAGCTTTTTTAGCTCCTTTTTCCTATTTATTATGGCAGCCCGATAGGTACGCCGGGCTGTCTGAATATTTTCCCTTGACCTAGGGGAGGAATGAAGTGCTTTCTTTATAGCGACAAGTGCCTTGGTACAACTTCCATTAAACCATCCCTTGGTCTCCTTTGGGGGGTTGCGGGGTACTCTGGTCAATGAGTGTTTTATTTCTGAACAGATATTTACAAATGAACCAACAATATTTTGAGCATCGCCTTCATTGGACAGGCAGATTATAAAGTCCTCATAGGTGCTCCTTACGAGTGTCTGAATAAAAGTCGTAGGCACCACCTTGTCCCATTTAATGCGAAACCCATTTCTACTTGCTAATGTTGGAATAGGATTATATATAATATTGTTCTTTTGATTCAGAGCACAATCCCTAGCCTTCAGAGTTACAGAAATGGGATAATGATCGCTGAGGGCAATGTCGATGGTGTCCCAGTTAAGCACAACCCCTGCGTATCTAGATGATAAAAGTGTAAAATCAATGATCGAATTGCATCCCCTCCCATTAAAAGTTGGTCTGAATGATTTGACGGGGGTGCAGAGTTCATTGACGAATGACAAAGAAAAATGAGCTAATATAGAGTTAAACAGATCCCCTAGTTTTGAGTGGGAGAAATGGCTCAGGGCCCCTTTATTTTCATCCCGCGTCCCGCACACACCCGCCACTCCTCGGACACAAAGAGGGCAATTAAAGTCCCCTACCCATAGCAAAGCCGTATCTCCTGGCATATGATCCTCGATTCTAGTAAGATCAGTCAATAAGTTGTTAATGGCATATTCTATTAATGCAGGAGGAATATTATTATAAAAGTTCACCAGCACCATATTTGGTAAATGTCCCCAAGATGTGACTATGATTTGATAATATTCATCAGTAGAGAACTTGACATTTGGGGGTCCCATAGTGGTAGAAATATAAGTGCACAAACCGCCCTTATGTCTGCCCCTTTGACTGGGGGTAGCTGGGGTGAAAAATGTTTTATAACCCATAATGTGAAGTTCCGTGGTGGCCCAGGTTTCTTGAACACATATAATGCCATGATTTAATACCGCAGATCGCCACGTTGGGTTGTTGATTTTGTCAAACAAGCCCGCCACATTCCAGCTTATTAGTTGGTGCGGGCTCTATGATGGAGACATAGTTTGTAACCCCAAGAGTGGGAATTTCTACGCTTCCCTCGGGGGGCGCAGTACAGATGAGCAATTTACGCCCCTCCGAATTAGCTAAGAGGATGTTTATTGATTGTTTTAGTAAGTGTGGGTTAGTTCCCACTGCGGGACTGGCAAATTCAACAGGGTTGTTTGAATCCGTACGTGTCGACCCAGGATATATAGGGCCCACATCATTAATTATAGGGAAACTGTTTGAAAAACTACTAGCCTGTTTTAGGTGGCTTATGCACTTATTATTCACATTAGATGGAAGTTTTGGGATGCTATTGTCTGGGCTTCCATCCACAAGGGACACCATGGTGGTGAACTGGGCAATATTGGCTACATAGTTTGCCTCCCAATCCTCCCCACACACTCGCTTCTTAGGTTATCCTGTGTTGGGGGCTTTATATTAGAGGTACAAATTCTAATACCCACCCTTGAGTGTGAGGCGATGGGTGGATGGCCTCTAGAGGCATTGGGCAGTTCGATATAGTTAGGTACACAGGGGGCCGTACGGATTTCACTATTGAGTCAATCTACCCCCTCCAATCCTGTGAATTGCGCAAAGTAATTTGAAGTGGGGATGTTAAAGATTGAGCCCCCCATGGGATTCTGATAAAGATTCATTTGCCTTGGTTGTTGGGGTAATAAAGACCTAGGATAGAAATAGCTCAGATCATATGTCTGAATCCCCACCCCTCCGCTTTCATGGTACCAGTCGTTTAGATAGGGAATGACCCTGCGGTCCCTAAAATTGATTATTATGACATCGCCCTCAATGTCTTTGGGCCTCTGTCCTACCCATCTGAGCCTTCTCACGTGCAGGATTTCCCCATTGATGTTAGGGGGTAGTGGTCTGTTGTTCCTTATCCAATAAATAACTTTATTTTTGAGTTCAAGGTATCCTTCTGTTTTCCCTGTTTTTAGTTCAGGGACCCTAGTCAGTACCGCGACATAAGGGACCGCTTCTGGTGGCAGGTCCATTTGTAAATTGGGGCCATTATTTATCCTAATATTTGGATTTACTCCACCAGTGTTTCCCTGTATTACCTCTAGTCTATTATCGTATTCCACGAGTCCATCTGTCCTAGATGTTTATGGGCCACTGCTTATCTTCAGAGGAATCGATGTTTTATCGGGTTATGTATATGTGGGGTCTAGTGTTTTATTAGCCTTGCTTGCATCATTCGTCAAAGGATCAACTGTTGGAATTTTTATACTTTTATCAGCTGTTAAGTCCTTTAGAAAAACTGTATTTGATTTGATAGCAGCTTCTATTGTCCCCAGATGGTCGGCTATCGTTTTAACTCTTTCGACCAATGGAAGGAGTAATGACTTCACTAACACTTCGATGTTTCCCATTAACTCTTTGGTTGGGGGAAAGGGTGCAGGAGTCTGAACTGAAGGTGTTTTCCCCGTCCCTGTAACGTGATTTGTTAGTGGGTACGGGGAAGTCTTAGACGGTTTAGCCTGTCTACCCCTTTGTCTGTTCCCCCCTCTTTTTCTCTTTAAAGTATAACCTTTAGGTTGTATTGGGGCCCGCTGTTTATTTATTGCATTGGACTTTAACGAATTCTGTACCAAGGATTCTTCCGAAATTATTTCAAGTACAGGATCTATGCTGGAATCCTTGTATCTATGTGACCTGCTAGACTCAGATAACGTTGTAGTGTTTTTAAACAGGGAGGGGGTACTAATATCACTGTGTAGGGATCTTTCGTTACCAGGAATCGACGTAGGGGTGGTCTCTAGTAGGATGGGACCCAATGATGAGCTTTTGTTCTGAAATTCAGTTGAAAGGCGGCGCTCAGTGATGTCAATCTCGTGCTCCAGCATATAGGCCGCCCTGGTGATGAACTGATCAAGGGTCCCCCTCACTGACCCACCCACTAGGGATTTCCTACCCCTGGCAGCCCTTGGTGACATGCTCCGCAAATCTGTGTGCTCGATTACAATGTGGCCTTGAGTGGAATAATAAATAGGACAACACCAAAGGCAATGGGGCAATAGGCCAATTAGTTATTGAACTGAAGATCGCGATACCTTTAGATACAAAGTCCCAAGTTGCTTGTAGAGGGAGAAAGGGATGTTGCCCAGCCCAGCCTCTTCTGGCCTCCGAGGGCCACAGAGGGCCCGCCCTTTGCCCGGGCTTAGCCCGGCTGGTCCCGCGTGCTTCCCGCGACGCGGAGTAAGCGACGATGATTTTAGTGCCTCCGGGCGCGGAAGTGGGCGTGGGTGGGCGGGGCCGAGTCACCAGGAATTCTGGGATCTGTAGTCCCCCCGCTCTGCGGCCGCTTAAGGAGACTGGCGGCGGCGGGGGGGAACAACAGTCACAGTCACCACGTGCTCACAGCGCAAAAAACAAACAGTATCTGAGGGACTTCGGGTGCAACATGGCTCCAACAACTCCGGCGTGAGTAGACTGCTGTCTGGAAAGGGATCCCCTTTGAATATTGTCTTTTTCTGCTGTTTAACAAAAAAAAACATTGGCGAAGAGTTTAATTCTTGCCATCCCCTCTAGTGGTGGGACAGTTGACTCTTCATTTTGAATTTTAAGCGCCAAAGGTTCAATAAAAAATGTAAAGAGAAATAGTGACTGTTAGACCTGGCATCCTGAGGATGGTCTTCCCCCATACATTTTCCCTTTTACCTCATGTTGCTTCTGATTCCTTTTGTTGACAATAGGACTTTGAGCACTGTACCACTGCTAAATTGTAATAAAGTACATGCAATTCTTCCCTAAACATGATGACTTTGAGGTATGCCTTATTGGCATGTCTGATGTACTGGTAAGACCATTGTAAAGTGGTATACCATGTACCCAGCGCCTATACTAGTGGGCCTGTGGCACTAATTGTTCCACCCACATAATTAGACTTTCAAACCTGTCGCGGACATTCCACTACAGTGTCCGTGTTTGCAATTTACTGCCACTTCAAATTGACATTTAAAACTACTTGCCAGGCCTTAAACCCCTCCTACCCGTTTAATACATATAAGTCACTCCTAAGGTAGGCCCTAAGTAACCCTAAGGGCAGGGTGCTATATAAGTAACAATTTTGGGCATGTGTTTAACCTCTACATGTCATGGAAGTGAAATAAACACCCAAATTAATTTTTTACTGCTGAAGTTAGCCTGGTATATGATGTCCACGCATTAAAGTGGGCACCTTGCACCAGATAACCTTTAGAAAGCTATCCTAGTGGTAGCTATGGAGAGCAGCCTTCAGGCTTGATCCTGAAGGAATGTAGAGCAGCTGGTTTTTCCAAAATATCACCTTCTGAATTAATCAAATGAAAGGAGAACCATACAGTAGTTATATAAAAATATGTATTTATTACTATAACACTCTCTACCATCATCTACATGAGGACAGAACACAAGCACACAGTAGAACAGTTGTAAGTAGCATAATACACAGTGGGCTCCAGGGGGAGACCAAACCATATACTAAAATTGTGGTATAACAATCAAAACTTGAGTCGAGACAAGGTCTGGAGCATGTACAATCACTGGGACCCCAAGGAATCTTTTTTCCTATATATTATGGCAGCCCGATAGGTACGCCGGGCTGTCTGAATATTTTCCCTTGACCTAGGGGAGGAATGAAGTGCTTTCTTTATAGCGACAAGTGCCTTGGTACAACTTCCATTAAACCATCCCTTGGTCTCCTTTGGGGGGTTGCGGGGTACTCTGGTCAATGAGTGTTTTATTTCTGAACAGATATTTACAAATGAACCAACAATATTTTGAGCATCGCCTTCATTGGACAGGCAGATTATAAAGTCCTCATAGGTGCTCCTTACGAGTGTCTGAATAAAAGTCGTAGGCACCACCTTGTCCCATTTAATGCGAAACCCATTTCTACTTGCTAATGTTGGAATAGGATTATATATAATATTGTTCTTTTGATTCAGAGCACAATCCCTAGCCTTCAGGGTTACAGAAATGGGATAATGATCGCTGAGGGCAATGTCGATGGTGTCCCAGTTAAGCACAACCCCTGCGTATCTAGATGATAAAAGTGTAAAATCAATGATCGAATTGCATTCCCTCCCATTAAAAGTTGGTCTGAATGATTTGACGGGGGTGCAGAGTTCATTGACGAATGACAAAGAAAAATGAGCTAATATAGAGTTAAACAGATCCCCTAGTTTTGAGTGGGAGAAATGGCTCAGGGCCCCTTCATTTTCATCCCGCGTCCCGCACACACCCGCCACTCCTCGGGCACAAAGAGGGCAATTAAAGTCCCCTACCCATAGCAAAGCCGTATCTCCTGGCATATGATCCTCGATTCTAGTAAGATCAGTCAATAAGTTGTTAATGGCATATTCTATTAATGCAGGAGGAATATTATTATAAAAGTTCACCAGCACCATATTTGGTAAATGTCCCCAAGATGTGACTATGATTTGATAATATTCATCAGTAGAGAACTTGACATTTGGGGGTCCCATAGTGGTAGAAATATAAGTGCACAAACCGCCCTTATGTCTGCCCCTTTGACTGGGGGTAGCTGGGGTGAAAAATGTTTTATAACCCATAATGTGAAGTTCCGTGGTGGCCCAGGTTTCTTGAACACATATAATGCCATGATTTAATACCGCAGATCGCCACGTTGGGTTGTTGATTTTGTCAAACAAGCCCGCCACATTCCAGCTTATTAGTTGGTGCGGGCTCTATGATGGAGCCATAGTTTGTAACCCCAAGAGTGGGAATTTCTACGCTTCCCTCGGGGGGCGCAGTACAGATGAGCAATTTGCGCCCCTCCGAATTAGCTAAGAGGATGTTTATTGATTGTTTTAGTAAGTGTGGGTTAGTTCCCACTGCGGGACTGGCAAATTCAACAGGGTTGTTTGAATCCGTACGTGTCGACCCAGGATATATAGGGCCCACATCATTAATTATAGGGAAACTGTTTGAAAAACTACTAGCCTGTTTTAGGTGGCTTATGCACTTATTATTCACATTAGATGGAAGTTTTGGGATGCTATTGTCTGGGCTTCCATCCACAAGGGACACCATGGTGGTGAACTGGGCGATATTGGCTACATAGTTTGCCTCCCAATCCTCCCCACACACTCGCTTCTTAGGTTATCCTGTGTTGGGGGCTTTATATTAGAGGTACAAATTCTAATACCCACCCTTGAGTGTGAGGCGATGGGTGGATGGCCTCTAGAGGCATTGGGCAGTTCGATATAGTTAGGTACACAGGGGGCCGTACGGATTTCACTATTGAGTCAATCTACCCCCTCCAATCCTGTTAATGCAGCAAATCAATTTGAAGTGGGGATGTTAAAGATTGAGCCCCCCATGGGATTCTGATAAAGATTCATTTGCCTGGGTTGTTGGGGTAATAAAGACCTAGGATAGAAATAGCTCAGATCATATGTCTGAATCCCCACCCCTCCGCTTTCATGGTACCAGTCGTTTAGATATGGAATGACCCTGCGGTCCCTAAAATTGATTATTATGACATCGCCCTCAATGTCTTTGGGCCTCTGTCCTACCCATCTGAGCCTTCTCACGTGCAGGATTTCCCCATTGATGTTAGGGGGTAGTGGTCTGTTGTTCCTTATCCAATAAATAACTTTATTTTTGAGTTCAAGGTATCCTTCTGTTTTCCCTGTTTTTAGTTCAGGGACCCTAGTCAGTACCGCGACATAAGGGACCGCTTCTGGTGGCAGGTCCATTTGTAAATTGGGGCCATTATTTATCCTAATATTTGGATTTACTCCACCAGTGTTTCCCTGTATTACCTCTAGTCTATTATCGTATTCCACGAGTCCATCTGTCCTAGATGTTTATGGGCCACTGCTTATCTTCAGAGGAATCGATGTTTTATCGGGTAATGTATATGTGGGGTCTAGTGTTTTATTACCCTTGCTTGCATCATTCGTCAAAGGATCAACTGTTGGAATTTTTATACTTTTATCAGCTGTTAAGTCCTTTAGAAAAACTGTATTTGATTTGATAGCAGCTTCTATTGTCCCCAGATGGTCGGCTATCCTTTTAACTCTTTCGACCAATGGAAGGAGTAATGACTTCACTAACACTTCGATGTTTCCCATTAACTCTTTGGTTGGGGGAAAGGGTGCAGGAGTCTGAACTGAAGGTGTTTTCCCCGTCCCTGTAACGTGATTTGTTAGTGGGTACGGGGAAGTCTTAGACGGTTTAGCCTGTCTACCCCTTTGTCTGTTCCCCCCTCTTTTTCTCTTTAAAGTATAACCTTTAGGTTGTATTGGGGCCCGCTGTTTATTTATTGCATTGGACTTTAACGAATTCTGTACCAAGGATTCTTCCGAAATTATTTCAAGTACAGGATCTATGCTGGAATCCTTGTAGCTATGTGACCTGCTAGACTCAGATGACGTTGTAGTGTTTTTAAACAGGGAGGGGGTACTAATATCACTGTGTAGGGATCTTTCGTTACCAGGAATCGACGTAGGGGTGGTCTCTAGTAGGATGGGACCCAATGATGAGCTTTTGTTCTGAAATTCAGTTGAAAGGCGGCGCTCAGTGATGTCAATCTCGTGCTCCAGCATACAGGCCGCCCTGGTGATGAACTGATCAAGGGTCCCCCTCACTGACCCACCCACTAGGGATTTCCTACCCCTGGCAGCCCTTGGTGACATGCTCCGCAAATCTGTGTGCTCGATTACAATGTGGCCTTGAGTGGAATAATAAATAGGACAACACCAAAGGCAATGGGGCAATAGGCCAATTAGTTATTGAACTGAAGATCGCGATACCTTTAGATACAAAGTCCCAAGTTGCTTGTAGAGGGAGAAAGGGATGTTGCCCAGCCCAGCCTCTTCTGGCCTCCGAGGGCCACAGAGGGCCCGCCCTTTGCCCGGGCTTAGCCCGGCTGGTCCCGCGTGCTTCCCGCGACGCGGAGTAAGCGACGATGATTTTAGTGCCTCCGGGCGCGGAAGTGGGCGTGGGTGGGCGGGGCCGAGTCACCAGGAATTCTGGGATCTGTAGTCCCCCCGCTCTGCGGCCGCTTAAGGAGACTGGCGGCGGCGGGGGGGAACAACAGTCACAGTCACCACGTGCTCACAGTGCGAAAAGCAAACAGTATCTGAGGGACTTTGGGTGCAACAGGGCTCCAACAACTCCGGCGTGAGTAGACTGCTGTCTGGAAAGGGATCCCCTTTGAATATTGTCTTTTTCTGCTGTTTAACAAAAAAAAACATTGGCGAAGAGTTTAATTCTTGCCATCCCCTCTAGTGGTTGGACAGTTGACTCTTCATTTTGAATTTTAAGCGCCAAAGGTTCAATAAAAAATTTAAAGAGAATTAGTGACTGTTAGACCTGGCATCCTGAGGATGGTCTTCCCCCATACATTTTCCCTTTTACCTCATGTTGCTGCTGATTCCTTTTGTTGACAATAGGACTTTGAGCACTGTACCACTGCTAAATTGTAATAAAGTACATGCAATTCTTCCCTAAACATGATGACTTTGAGGTATGCCTTATTGGCATGTCTGATGTACTGGTAAGACCATTGTAAAGTGGTATACCATGTACCGAGCGCCTATACTAGTGGGCCCGTGGCACTAATTGTGCCACCCACATAATTAGACTTTCAAACCTGTCGCGGACATTCCACTACAGTGTCCGTGTTTGCAATTTACTGCCACTTCAAATTGACATTTAAAACTACTTGCCAGGCCTTAAACCCCTCCTACCCGTTTAATACATATAAGTCACTCCTATGGTAGGCCCTAAGTAACCCTAAGGGCAGGGTGCTATATAAGTAAAAGGTTGGGCATGTGTTTAACCTCTTCATGTCATGGAAGTGAAATAAACACCCAAATTAATTTTTTACTGCTGAAGTTAGCCTGGTATATGATGTCCACGCATTAAAGTGGGCACCTTGCACCAGATAACCTTTAGAAAGCTATCCTAGTGGTAGCTATGGAGAGCAGCCTTCAGGCTTGATCCTGAAGGAATGTAGAGCAGCTGGTTTTTCCAGAATATTACCTTCTGAATTAATCAAATGAAAGGAGAACCATACAGTAGTTATATAAAAATATGTATTTATTACTATAACACTCTCTACCATCATCTACATGAGGATAGAACACAAGCACACAGTAGAACAGTTGTAAGTAGCATAATACACAGTGGGCTCCAGGGGGAGACCAAACCATATACTAAAATTGTGGTATAACAATCAAAACTTGAGTCGAGACAAGGTCTGGAGCATGTACAATCACTGGGACCCCAAGGAATCACACAAGGTGAGTAGATAGGGATCCCACGGAGGACAGGTGTAGTGTGCTAACACCACCGTGGGCTCAGTACAATTCTATGGGGAAGTTGCGGTTGCAAATTTACAGTTTAAGGACCCTTCTAGAAGGACTTTGAGGAAACCCTTTTGGAAATTAGGAGGTTAAGAGCTACCACACCTGTTGATACAGTAGTACCTGAGTTACCTATCCCAGAGGAGCCAGGTGCAGAGGTCTGGATTGGTGTCGGAAAGCGCTGTCTTTCTCAATAGAGGTCTGTGAAGAAGTACTGCTGGTGTGAAGGTGAAAAGGGTCAGGTGGAATCTAAGCCTCGATTCTGGAAGGGAGGAACCTGAAAGCACAGGGGACAGAGTCAGGGTCACTTCAAAGCGCCCAGGGGCTCGGTAGACAAATGCCCACCAATGTCGGGTGCGAAGAAGGGATGCTTGACTCTGCAGCCACGAGGACCAGGAGACTTCAACAATGACAAGGAGCCAGATACGAGCTGTCCCATGAAGGATGTCAAGTGCTAAGGGGTCACTGTCCTACTGGACCATCCACAAGCCTTGGCAAAAGCAACCCACGCCAGAAGGTCAAGCAGGTTACGGTGTGGACCAGTAATATCCAGGAGACTCACCAAGCAATAGGGAGTCAGGGCACACCTGGAGCAACCAGGAAAGCCCTACAGAAATCAACATGACCCTCAGGAGGACCCATAGGCCAAATGATCAGGAGTCGAAAGGGGACCTAGAGGAAGATTGCACAGTACAAGCCCACGGAGCACTGGGTGCAAGGAGGCTACAGTTCTTTGGTGCAAATACTGCTCAGGGTCAGGACTACATAGAGTCCAGTGCACAAACTCGGGAATCACCAACAAGCATATGCAGCTGCAAATGGACTCGGTGCACAGGGGTTTCGCTTATGCAGTCCAACAAGGGATACTGGCCTCAAACTTGCTGAGAGGGCAGACCAACCTCAGGGACCTTTGTATCCCACCTCCTGTGTTGCTGACATCTTCAGAGTCCGCAGGAGCTCAGGAGCAGCAGACCAGTCAGTTACATTGACTCCTTCACCCCAAGGGAGATTCTTCAGTTGTCCTTAGTGCACCACAGGACCTGCACAAAGCCTGTATGGAGCAAGGGCATAGACAAAGCTTTGGATGGAGAGGGAGATGAAGTCAGGCCCAGTCGAAGTCCAGCAAAGTCCAGAGTGTCCAGACAGTCATAGGTCAGTTGTTTCTTCTTGTAGAATCTTGTCCACGTAAAATCTAAAGTTTTACAGCCAGGTAAGCCCTATGTACCCACTGGAGAGGGTTGGACAGATTCAGGGGACCCTCCTAGGGGAGGGGCAGGACAGAGGGAAGGTTACTCCCATGTCCTTTGTCCTGTTGCACACCAGAGCAGGAGCTAATGGCTCCCAGAACTGGTTTGAACTGGACTATGCACAGGGGCACCAAATGTGCCCCAGGTGAAGACTTTCAGGCACTCTCAGAGTGCTGTGACAGGATGCCTATAGTGCTACCTTCCTCTGCTCAAGCTTGGCTCAGCAGCAGGAGGGCAGAAATGTGTTTCTGGTCGGCAGCACCCATTTTGTGCTGTCCGGGTCGAGAAGGCTTGCACCGGATAGACCAGTGACCCCACGAACCTCTCTTCATTAGGGTAGAATCATACCTCCACACCTGGTACCGGTGTAGAGGTATGATTCCAAGGTGTTTGATTCCAAACACGATATGTTTCTATGCAGCCATTTTCGAGATAGCATTTACCGTGTGTTAGACCTGGCATCTTTGGCGTGGTTTCCCCTGACTTTTTGCCTCTACCTCCTGTATTTTTGACGCGGTGCTGGATTTAGTTTTTGCTGGTTTAGATGCTTTGGGCACTTTGCCACTGCTGATCAGTGTCAAAGTGCTAGTGCTCCCTGAGTAAATTGTTATTGTAATTGGTTATCCATGATTTGCATATTTGTATCACCAAGAAGTCCCTAGTAAAGTGCACTGAGTGTGCCAGGGCTGGCGATTCAAATGCTACTAGTGGGCCTGCAGCACTGATTGTGCCACCCACATGAGTAGCCCTAAAATGGTGTCTCAGGCCTGCCACCGCCGTGCCTGTGTGCAGTCTGTGAACTGCGATGTCCACCTGGCCAGTGTCCCCACTGACCAGGCCTAGCCCTTCCCTTTCAGTACACATTGGATACCCCTATGGAAGGCCCAAGGTACCCCCCTGGGCAGGGTGCAGTGTATGTGAAAGGTAGAGCATGTGCTAGTGCAGGTGACATGCTCTGGTAGTGAATTACAGCCATTTTTGTTTTTCACTATTGTAAGGCTATCTTGCCCATAGTCTATCATGGGGAATGCTGTGTACAGTGGTTACCTGCATATATTCCCATAGGAGCACGATAGGACATAAAAGTCTGGTATCCCTGAACTCAGAATTTAATAACACATCTTTTAGGAAAGGTGGTTTTTAAATCCTGTGTTTGAGAACAGCACTTTTAGCAAGTGGCTGTTCTCTAGTCTGACCTTTCTGTGTGCCTTGGCCTCTTTGTGAGTTGACTGTCTGGTTTGTGAGTGGCAGGGGTTGGGTGGCTCCCAGAGGCTGAGTGGGCCATCCCTGGGCTGAATAGCTCCATCTGCATCTAGAGTGGTGGGAGGGGGTAGCACCTGGGCCTGAATAGGGCTGTGCCTGCCTTCCACAATGCTGGCTCTACCTCATGCTGGGCGGCTGATGACCCTGCCCCTCTCTCTGAAAGGAAAGGAGAGGCCAGGAAAACAAAGTGCTCAAGGAACACCCAGAACTGGTTCAGACCGGGCCCAGAGCTCTCCTGCACAAAGTGAATAAAGATTTTTAGGAGTATGAGTACAGGACCCCAGGGGGGGCGTGGCTGAACACGCAATGGCAGAGGTCGCAACAGGGTAGAGCTCCGCACTGAGCTCCCCTTCCCTGGGCCGATTCTCCGCCATAATTGCTTGCAGCCGGCCGAAATTGAAAGCGGACCTTCGAGGCACAGTGTTCGGCATTCTCGCCGACTTTGACTCCGAAGCCCCTAAGCGGCGAGCACCGGCCTCCCCTAAGGCCCACCTGCGGGCTCTTGCGATTCCTGCGCGGCAGGCGCATTCACGCGAGGCCGCAGATCGGGCCCAGCTGGCAGGCCGCATCCAGATTGCGCGCCCGAACGGACACAGCCAACCGGCCGGCCGGCGCCAGCCTACGAGGGGCCTCTAGCGGTCCTGTGCCCCTCTCCTCCACGATGCCAACCACCAACGGAGAGCCCGACGCTAGAAGACACGCTGCTGTTGCCCGGGCGGGGGACGCGGCTGTCTGGTCCTCCGACGCAGCGACCAAGGACGGAGCAGCTCCTGGGCCGACGACACACCGGCGGAACGGTAGGGCCGGATGGTGGACCCCCCCCCTCTGAACATTGCCTGGATATTGGACCTGACTGGTGGGACCCCCTTCCTGAGAATTCGAGCTGCTGCGGCGAGTGCTCCTGGAGACATGTTGCTAGCACGGGCATATAGCGCGGAGTGCTCGCTCGCCACCCGCTGGCATCGTTGACCCATCTCTTGCCTCCCACCCAGCCTGCGGCGGCGCTGCTCGGACAGAAGTACTGACTGGCCCCCGGGCACAAGTGGCAAATTGGCCGCTCCTCGCGCTGAAGATCTGCGGAGTCCCTCTCTGCACCAGACCCTCCTGCGCGCCATCCACGGCCCTGACTGCCACCTGCCCGACGACGCACGGCGGCCATAGCCGCGGGTCGGACCTGATGCCTGGGACCTCGGCTGAGACCCACTGACGACGTTGCCCTGCCTCCTTGCCTCCCTGCCTTTTCACACGCGGGCCCAGAGAGATTGCATGCTGTTTTGACCCGAGTGCCCTGCCACAGCCCAAGCAACGCGGAGGCCCTGCGCTGAAGAGAGACGGGGTCCTACCTGGCGGCCTTCACTAGCCACGCTGACGGTGGGTACTACTGCTCCGCCGCACCTACAGACCGGGAACGCGCAGCGCAGGTGGCGCGAGTTGGCAGTTGGCGTTGGACCTGGAGATACCGAGGGCGGACCTATTGATTGAAGCCATAGCCTGCATAGCCAGTTGGTTGCTACGTTCCCCAACCACTGCGTGGATTATACTGTCCATTGGGCGACCCCGCACATGTCCGGAGGGGTACGAACTCGTACTGGGACTGGCGGAGCCCCACCGAACGGTAAATCAGAAAAATCGAAGGGCAAGATGGCGGCCGATCAAGTAGCCGCGAGATTGGACAGTGTACTGGCAGCCATGGAACGCATGGAGCAATCTCTCCAGCTAACAAGAACATCGTTGGAGTCCAAAATAGACAGCGTCGCCATCGATCTCACTCATCTACGAGACGACCACAAGAAGCTGGCTGATCGAACTAAGTCGTTGGAGGGGGCAGTCAAAGACCTTGAACCCGCAGTCACCCGGACGGATAAACAGGTACAAGACCTCCTGAGCAGAGTTGAATTCCTGGAGGACCGAGCTGAGGATGCGGAAGGGAGGGCGAGACGCAACAACATCAGACTCGTGGGAGTTCCGACAAAATGGGAAGGGAATCATCCTGCCCAACATGTGGAGGACTGGCTCAGAACCTTGCTGCCTGAAGGCACGCTTTCGCCGTACTTTGTGGTGGAGAGGGCACACCGAGTTCCCACGAGACCCCGCGCCACGGGCGCCAACCCACGGCCACTCCTTTTCCGGATATTGAACTACAGAGACAGGGACACGGTGTTGCGGGAAACTAGACGGCTTGGAGAAATCCGCATAGACAATGCTACTATAATGTTCTTTCCGGACTACACCGTTCAAGTGCAACGTCAAAGACACGACTTCTTGGAGGTGAAACGACGTCTCCGCACCGCTGGCCTGAAATATTCGCTTCTCTTTCCTGCGAAATTGAGAGTGGTGGCACGGGACAAAACCTATTTCTTCGACACCCCCGAGGAAGTCAGCGAGTGGCTTGACAGCGGCACGGACACGACGCCCAGGCAGGTGCAAGGGAGCGAGACGCAGCCGCGCACAAGAGGGCCGCGCCGCCGCCGCAGACACAGAGGCCAACAAACTCGCCGCCCGGAGGACGGGTCAAGACACTCCCCACCAGCGGGACGCACTCCGGAGGGTCACGCAGCTGAGCAATTCGCCCTCGTCCGACACTATACTAGAAGACGGTCCACAGACGATCCCCAGCGATGATGACGCCATCGATGGCCTGCCAGACTCCCAAGCATCGGTGGAACTGCCTGACGTCACACCACAAACGGCGGACATGCTGCATTGAAGACATTTCAACGTCGAGACCGGACCCTGCCGAACTGCAGGGGATGGAACTGAAGACGCGATGACTGTTGGACACTGTGGCTGCTGGCTGCCACACTAGAAGACACACCCTGCTCTGGTACTAGATGGAGAGACCTTCCTATAGTGAGTATACCTCCTGGACTAGTAGACACAGAACAGGTAAGGAGGAGGTGCAGATATGCTCTATCATATTTTCCCTCCCCGTCCCACTTCCGTGATTCCTGCCCTTCCCGTCTCAGGACTGGTCCCTGCTGGCCGGGTGGGGACGGGGGAATGCTTGCACTCCTCCTACATTGTTGGCCCAGCGGAGGTCCGAGCGCTACGGAGACACCAATGGCTCTCCAGACACTGAATCTACGCACGGGACAAACTTGACATAGGGCCCAGGGAAGGGCCACCATCCCTCATTCTATACTTTTGTTCATTACACCGCAGATACTGTGATCAGC
This sequence comes from Lissotriton helveticus, assembly GCF_964261635.1. Lineage (NCBI taxonomy): Eukaryota > Metazoa > Chordata > Amphibia > Caudata > Salamandridae > Lissotriton > Lissotriton helveticus. Next base: position 2,071,474,663 of record NC_136057.1, on the reverse strand, counting down.
ACATGACACCCCCTAGACTTGATTGTTGAACTTTTACCCTCTTGGTGTGTTTGGACGGCGACATGTTCCGTGGCCGACCTTATGGTATTTGTTGTAGTTTTACATTGTTTGAATATTCTGTATTTTTCCCCACCCTTGCCCTCGGAAGCTTACCCCCCCTGTTCCTTAATGAATGGGTGCCAGTGTTTGGAGTGAGTGAGGGGGGAGGGCTGGGAGATCCAGGGGGTTGCGCGCCTGAGGGGTGGAGGGCGGCTGGGGCGGACGCCTCCTGTCTACACTGCGATTATGGCTGAAATCAAGATCTGCACCTGGAACTTTAGGGGCATGCACACGCCGTCAAGGCGCTACCAGATTTATTCCTACTTGAGACGTCACAAGTTTCAGGTGGCGTTACTACAAGAAACCCATTTAAACACACCAGAAATACTTGCACTGCGCCGCAGATGGCGTGGGCAACTTTACGCTACTGGGTATTCCTCCTTTGCTAGAGGGACGCTCATATGGGTTCGGCCAGGCACCCCGTGGGCGGTTATGGACACACAGATTGACACAGAGGGCAGATACGTGATAGTTAGGGGCAGACTAGACGGGCGCCCAATTGTAATCGCCTCTATATACTCCCCAAACATTGAACAGGGTAAATTCTTGGATAGCCTCTCCCTGAAACTGGCGCCTTGGCATGGGGTCCCGTGGATACTTGGGGGTGACTATAACAACGTCCTAGATGTTAATCTGGACAGATCCACCGCGCCCACGGCCACAGCACTGACACATACCACCATGAAAGCACTCCTCACCTGGGCCATGCAATGGGACCTCCGCGACGTTTGGAGAGCTCGCAACCCCACTACGCGGACGTACTCCTACTGGTCTGGGGCCCACGCGCTACATGTCAGGTTAGACAGGTACATGATCTCTACTGAACTTCTCCCACTGGTCACAGATACCCAGTATATGGGCCGAACACACTCGGACCACAACCCACATACACTAGCGATAGCCTGGGAGAACCCACGCCCACCTGTCCCCACATGGCGCCTGCAACCAGACCTCTTACTAGACTCACCCTTTCGCGAATCCCTACTCGCACAAATAGCCCAATACTTTGAATTTAATGCTGACACAGCGTCCTCCCCCCAGATTGAGTGGGACGCCTTCAAGGTAGTGACCCGAGGAAACTGCTTGGGTACACAGGGACACATTAAGAGACAACTGGAAGCCGAACTGACGCGTATCGAGACGGAATCGCTAGCCCTTGAGAAAGCAACAGGGGGGACGCAGACGCCAGACTGACAGAGGCCAGGACGGACCATGATCAACACCTGGAACGATTGCGCACCATTAACTTTGCGGCACATTCTGCCCGAATGCATCGCCAGGGTGACAGGCCTGGTAAATTGCTGACCTGGCTGATCGCGCAGGAGGCCCGCTCGTCTCCCATCTCGGCAATACGGGCGGAAGGAGGCGACTTACTCTACACCCAACGTCACATACATGAGGCGTTCACCAGTCATTACTCGGGACTGTATCGGTCCCGACTGCGCGCCTCGATGACTGACATAATTGAATATCTCCTACCGATACCTCTGCCCGCGTTAACAGCAACGCTGCGAGATGACCTAGGGGGGTCCTTAGACCCAGAGGTACTCCGAGACACCATATATCACCTTTCGAATGGCAAGTCTCCGGGGCCAGATGGCTTGCCGCCCGAATTTTACAAGGCTGCTTCGGACATACTTATTCCCCAGCTGGCGAAGATGTACACGGCAGCGACGGACGATTTACGCCTGCCCCCGACTCTAAACGAGGCCACTCTGGTGTCCCTGCTTAAGCCTGGCAAGGACGGTGAGCTGATGGGATCCTACCGCCCCCTAGCCCTCCTGAACACGGACTATAAAATACTCGCCTCCTCGCTCGCTCCCAGACTGGCCCCTTTCGTGCCCACGCTGGTACATCAAGACCAGAACGGGTTTGTACCGACACGACATACCTCCCACAATATCCGTCGGTTTTTCCGACTTCAGGAATATGCTCCACGACAATGGCCACGCGCTGGTTGTCTAGTGCTAGATTTGGAAAAGGCGTTTGATTTTGTGGAATGGCCCTACCTCCGAGCGGTCATGGATAAATTCGAACTAGGCGACGACTTTCTGACCATGGTGGGCCTCTTGTACCGAGAGCCCACTGTTAGAGTCCGCACTGGTGCTCTCCTTTCTGACCCGATCCCTGTGCGGAGAGGCACCAGGCAGGGCTGCCCACTGTCGCCCCTGCTATTCTCATTAGCGGTGGAACCCCTGGCCGAAATTCTTAGATCCCATGGGGAGAGATGGGGAATTCCGATGGCAGATGGCCTTCATGTGATGTCGCTATATGCCGACGACCTTCTCCTTTATGTAAAAGACCTTAGTGATGTCCCTTACTGGCATCTTTGACACCTTTGAGGCGATGTCGGGCTTGAGAGTTAACTGGGCTAAATCAGGAGCCTACTCCTTTGATCCAAACACACCGGAGAATGAGATAACCATCAGCGGTGTGACCCTACAGTGGTATCCCACGACGTTCCGGTACCTGGGGATACATATCTACCGGGAACCCGCAGATATCCTAGACGGGAATCTGCTGCGGGCGGTCGCATCCATCCGCTCGCAGATTGGATTCTGGAAAACGCTGCCGCTGAATGTTCCCAGTCGTGTAGCCCTGATGAAAATGATCGTGCTGCCGCGCCTTCTGTACTACTTTGCAAATATTCCCACATACGTCCCTAACCGGGTATTTCGGGACCTAGAGGCATTATTGCGGGACCTACTTTGGAACAAGGGCCGCCCATGCATCGCACTGGCGAACCTATACATGCCAACTGAAGCGGGAGGCCTGGCTGTCCCCCATCTGGAGCTGTACTACGTGGCAGCGCAAATGCAGTGGGTGTCGGGATGGCTGGGAGGGAGGGACCTGGGAGACACGGCCACGGATGTTATGATCTGGACTCAGTTGCAGGTCCAGGTACTCTTCCACCCTCTGACCAAAACACCACGTCCGTCGCAGCTGCATTTCGCGACGGCGCGCAGGTGCTTCCTCCGCTGTTTGCGCCTAACGCGGGCGACCACACCATATGCTCCGGTGCTCCCCTTACTGGGCACCCCGACTGCAACGGGGGCACTCACAGCCGCACAGCTTGATAGCTGGACCGCAGCAGGAGTGGAAACACTGGGGGACCTTTACTCCGATGGCGCTCTCCTCCCCTTCGCCACCCTTGCCGATGACACATCTTTACCGGCTGGACAGTTCCTATTACACGCGACCCTCACATACACGCTGACCACGGCCTGGGGCGACGTCGCTGATGAATTACCCACCCATAACTTCCTACAATACCTACATGTCATGAGTAATGGCACACACATAATACACTGGCTAGCACAAGCTCTCCTCCTCCATACGCATCCAGCCACGGCTCAATTGAGGGGAAAATGGGCAACTGACCGAGGACGGGACTGGACAGATAAGGAGTGGGCAATGATTTTAGCTGGTCCGATTAATGTCCCCCGCAACCCCCGCTTTAAAATTATGCAACTATACATACTGCACCGTGCCTACCTCACCCCGGACAAGATTAACAGGTACTTCTCAGTCGGAGACGCGGCCTGCAACCGATGTTCCCACATTGGAGCGGACCTTTTACACATGCTCTGGCATTGCCCTACCCTTCAACAGTATTGGGACGGGGTGACCACGATGCTGACGCATTGCACAGACGAACGAATACCGAAAACGTGGGAGGCCTGCTTGCTGGGGTTGTACAAACGCACACACCTTAATAAAGTTCAGGCCCGGTACTGGGACCTTGGACTCATCACGGCAAAACGGCTACTCACCAAGCGGTGGAAAGCCGATACGCCTCCGCACATCCGGCACTGGAGCCTTTCACTGGCGAACTGGGCCCGGGCGGAGAGCACAGCGCTCCGACGCGAGGAAACAGCTGGCCTACGAAATTTCCCTATTGCACAACACTGGGACACTATCCTCCAGTCCTTCCAGCAGAAATGTATAGAACAAGGGATCACATGACGGACTATGGACCACCCCACCATCCCTGCGCAGCGTTGAACAACACGAGCTGTGCTCACTTCTAGGGAGCCATTTCCGTGTGCCTATTCCCTTCCTCCAGGTCCTGCTGTGATACTGAGGTATGACTACTGCTACAACGCTCACCACTCCCCTAGGGATCCTAGGTCATACTTACTACACGCTATGCGCGCGACTGCCCTGTATTGCCGAGCACGCAGTCTTTTCCACACCAGAGCCCACACACACGCTACCACAGATGGTGGTCTTCCTGCCGCATACGAGCGGAACAATAGTACCCGGAAGTGGCTGCCCTCACAGATCTGACGCGCAAACGAGCCCCCTCCTTCTACCCACCCCACTACTTTGCTACATACATGCAGAAGATACCTCCCCCCTCACCACATAACTATCCTTATCACGCTCCCCCTCATCCTTACATATGCGCTTCCCTTGTTACCGTTACAACTGTTTTCTTGACCTTTTGGAACCCCCACCCCCAGACCACAATCTTCCAAGCTGCCTATCACACGCATCACGCCTAGGGGTCTTAAAGGCCGCATGTCAGGGCTACAGCTTGACTATTCAGCTTCGACAATGAGTACCTAGCACCACCGACAGGCTGACCGTATTATCTACCCTCCACTCACCGCCACGCTTGCGGCACTGTGCTACAACATCTCTCCCTCATGCAATCTCGCGCCCTTCTCGGGAGAGAGATGTCTCACTACCCTCCATGTGCCTCGCAAGTGCTTTGGCGATCCATGGCTTACATACGGTCGCTGATGTGTACTCCTGATACACTGAGTTCTTCCATACATCGGATATGAACATAAACAAGAAAATGAAGGCTTGCAGAGTTGCAGTCGTTCTCTCTCGCACTGTATCCTTTCCTTGCTGAATGTATGCGGGATTATGAATTACGAAATCACACATTACAACGCCGCCGGGCCTTCGGGTTGTCGGCTATATGGCTGTGTTATTTCTTTTCTCTTCATGCAAGTACTGCTACTTTGAAGATGTGCGGCTGGCCCGGATGGGTTGTCAGCGGAACGCTGTGTACTGTATATTTTCAATAATAAAGGTCTTTTTCAAAAAAAATAAAAAAAATAAAAATGAGTACAGGACCCCAGACTACAGAAAATAAATTCGATCATCCTGGAATCAAGAAGCAAGGAGAAAGCTGGAAGACTGAAGAGGAAGGACTCTCCTGCTGTGTACTTGTAGGCTGGCTTGCAGTTGCTTTGCTGCCTTGGAGAGGGGAAGGAATCTGCTTTGTGCTGTCTCCCCTTGCTTGAAGAGATCTCCAAGGGCCTGAGTTTAGCAGGCGCCCTGTTAAGAAGTCCCAGGAACAAAAGCACTTCACTCCCCACTTCCCCCTGAACTCTACTGAGAGAGTTCTGTCCTTCCTAGAGTGCTTGGGCCCGTTGTATTGCCTCTGGAAGTTGTACCTGTTGTTTGGGAAGCTGGACAAGCTGAAAGTGAGTCTTTCTACAAAGATTCATGCATCGCTCGCTTGCCGAGCACATCCCCGACAGTGCGAGGAAATTCCTGCCGCCGCGAAGATCGAGATCGTCGCAGCGCCAGTTGCCGCTGCAAGAACCGATGCATCCTTCGCTTGCGGAACGCATCGCTCCGGTGCAGGAATATTACCATTGCTGCGAGTATCGTCGCAGAGCCTGTCATCGCTGGGTGAGATCGTCGCATCGCTTGCTTGCGGACCGCATCACGTCGCTGCGAGAGTCGTCACAGAGCCATCGCATCGAGGGGCCATGAGATGAGAAGATCGACGCTGCGCATCGCCGCCGCAACTGAGATCGTCGCCGTCCCGAAGATCGTTACATCGTACCTTTGCGAGACGCTTCCTACAAAACCTGCGCACCGGATTCCATACAAGGTATCGCATACCTCCGCATACAGACTGGAGTCCAGCGGGGTTGTCGCATCGCCTCCCCAGGGTCTCGGGAGTGGCGCATCACTTGTTTTTCAATGCTGCAGCTCTCATTTGGAACTTTTGTTGCATCTAAAGGTACTTTTGGTAAAACGTGGCGCACCTGTGGATTATTTTAACGCAACCTTAAGAACTCTTTTGAAACCATATCCTTGAACTGTGTATGTTGGATTTTTGTCGTTTTCTATTTTTATAAACTGGTATGGAGTCCATTTGTGGTGTTTTCACTGTGTTACTGTGAGGCTTGGTACAAATATTTTACACATTGCCTTTGATAAACCTGTCTGCTCGTGCCAAGCTACCAAGGGGGTGAGCAGGGGTTATCTAAAGAGTGTATCCCCCTTACCCTGACTAGAGGCCATGGTCCCTATTTGTCACAAGTGCCTACCTGTGCCTACTAGAGACCCCAAAATCTAACACTATGAGGTTATATTGCATCTCTACCTAGATGTCCGGTGGAGTCACAGACAACCCAGGAGAATGGTCTCCGAAGGTTGCAGAGGGGCTCTGCTCATGCAGGGGCACCCTCTCACATAAAACCCAGCACCCTTCCTTCAGGATTGATAAGGCGTGCTATAGAGTAGTGACCTATAGATATAGTGAACCTATATCTAAAGTAAATGGTGCAAGCACCAGCTTACACAGGGTGTAGTAGCAGAACTGTGTTTCAATTTTGCATGGCCTCTCATGGGTGGCATAATACATGCTTCAACCCATGGGAGGCCTCTGGGGTACCTATGCCCTGGGTACATGTGTACTAGGGACTTATAAAGGTACCGCAGAATCCAGTCTGGAGTGTACCAACGTACATGCATGACATTTTAAAGGAAAAAGCAGACAGACAAGGTTCCTGATTAGCAGGATCTCAGTCAGACTAGTAAAAAATAGTGCAACATCAAGCAAAAAGTGGGGGTAACCATAAGAAGCAGATCCTACTTTCATACAACTACTGAGAGGCCTATCCCTCTCACAGGCTAACATAGGAAATTCTTTAATACACTTTCAAGCTGTAATTCCTGATCAGAGAGGGATGGCTTTTTCATGTTTCTTATCTTTATAATGGTAATGGGAAATCATCCTTACTGGCAAAGTTGGATTTAAAATTACTATTTTGGAAATGCCACTTTTAGAAAGTTGACATTTTCCTGCACTTACTGCTCTATGTGCCTCACAGTCTGTACATCTACATATATCTGCATTCTGATGGCCTTGCCTGGCAGGATGGGAGGGAGAGGCTAAAACTTCACTTGAATAGACAGTGTCCTGTCCCCACACAAAGGACTGATCACGCCTGGCAGAATGCATATATGCGTACTTCCAAGAGCTGTTTTGAAGTCACCCTCAAAGGAAAGGAACTTTTATGTTTAAATACTGGTTCTTTGACCCCCCCTAAAAATTGACATTACTGGACATGTAACTGAAGCTCTACCAGAAGAACTGCTGTGCTGCTTAAAGGACTCAACTGGACTTCTGATCTGGACAGCCTGCTTTTCTGTTTCTTGCCCTGTTGCCTGCTGCTCTCTGACTCTGCTGAAGGAGAGGTGGACTGTACCTTCACTCCAAGTCATCTTCAAGGGGCTTGTTGGCTAACCTCCTGTTGCTTCAGACTCAGGGATATCAAAGTCTTTATCCCTGATCCTCTGCCCGTCTCACCAGGAGTGGCTCAGATACTTGCAACATAGATTTTACTGCATCTCCTGTCTGTGTGTAGCAGAACCTGAGCATCGACCCGGTTGTAGTAGTACAATTGCCACATCGCATCGGAACCAGCGCTTTGCCGGCAGGGGGCAAGATGGCCGCTGGCAGATCGTAGGAGAGCAGTCACTCTGCCTGTCTCCTCCAGGTTATGATGGTAGATGCTGATGCTGAAGCGTGTTGAGTATGCTGGTTGTTTCGGACTGGCTATTGCGATTACTGAGCAGACCGTTTTTGCTGGATCAATTAGGTTATCAAGTGCTGGCTTACTCAAAGCAGGGGGCCAAATCCAGAGGGATCGCAATATTGTCCATACGTACGGATGTCCCAGTGAGGAGGAAACTGGAAGATCAATGGGGAAGGTGGACCTTAGTAGAGTGCATGATTAATGGTGGATGGGTTACCCTAGGCTCAATCTATGGTTCCACGGAGAATGATCCGGAGATTTTTTCTTTTCTGGATGTAGAGCTGGCAGCATGGCCTCCCTATGTGATCCTTGGGGGGACTTTAATATTAATGGTGTAGGGGGACTTGGCCTGGAGACAACAGATAGATATCAGGGGTGTAAGAAGAAGGTATGCCGGGCCATCTTAAGTATGGCAAGAAACAATGCACTAATAGATGTGTGGTCTAAACTTAAGCCCCAAGACGACGGGACAACATATTACTCTGCTCCCCATATGGTCTGTGCCAGGCTAGATTATTTCTTGGTCTCTAACACTTTGGTAGCAAACTCCCAGATTGAAAAACTTCCACGCATTATATCAGACCATAATCCTTTAGTTTTCTCCTTAGATGATGCAACAAGAACTAGGCCGCAAAGCAAGTGGACTTTTGAGCGTGGGCTTTTAAAAGACAGTAGTTATGTGCTGCATATGAAAAAATGGATCAAAGAATTTTGGGATATCAACAGGGGCAGCTTGACCACAGGGTATACATGGGACGCTTTTAAGGCAGGAGTTTGTGGCGAAACCTTGAGCTTCAGCCTAATTAGATGAAGGCAGGAACAGGCAAGAACAACTGAGTTGAACAAGGCCCTGGTGGAGGCCGAGGCGGAGCTGGCAGTACTTTCTTCTGTAGGTGCGCCTTTAGAAGAAATTTTGGTTAAGGTGGCAAAGGCGAAGGCAGCGGCGGGGGAAAGTATAGCTAGCAAGATTACAGCCACAGACGCAGCAAGGAAGGAGCGTTGCTATGAATGTAGTGAGCGAGTGGGCCACACCTTGGCAGCCAGGACTAGGCAAAAATCGGCGCTCGGGGAGATTAAGGGGATTATGGACAGTTCTGGCCAATTGATAACTGATACGAGTGGGATTTGTGAAGTGTTTAGACAATTTTATATCAACTTTTATAACGAAGTGCAACATAAGGACCCCATGGCCGCCATAAGTGTGGCAGGGTATGCTCAGACGTGAGTCCCTTGCTCACTTTGCCACTGGATTCAAGCAAGCCGGGCTGAAGACGGCTGGAATGCCAGAAACCGGTCCCCGGAAGCTTGTTTCCGGTCCAGGGAAGGCATGGCTTGGCAGTTCGGGCTGGACTGTTCCCATGAGGCACAGGGTCAGACTGATTTGCATATAGCCATGTCTGAACTGGGGTGGCAGAGTGGGCTAAAGAACGGTGATGGATCAAACCCAGATCTTTTGACTGGGTGTGAGTGTTTGATTGGTTCTGATGCTCCGTCCATCACCACCCCCTTTTGTACCGCTTTGGCCACCATAAGTGTGGCAGGGTATGCTCAGACATGAGTCCCTTGCTCACTTTGCCACTGGATTCAAGCAAGTCGGGCTGAAGACGGCTGGAATGCCAGAAACCGGTCCCCGGAAGCCGGTCCAGGGAAGGCATGGCTTGGCAGTTCGGGCTGGACTGTTCCCATGAGGCACAGGGTCAGACTGATTTGCATATAGCCATGTCTGAACTGGGGTGGCAGAGTGGGCTAAAGAACGGTGATGGATAAAACCCAGATCTTTTGACTGGGTGTGAGTGTTTGATTGGTTCTGATGCTCCGTCCATCACCACCCCCTTTTGTACCGCTTTGGCCGCCATAAGTGTGGCAGGGTATGCTCAGACATGAGTCCCTTGCTCACTTTGCCACTGGATTCAAGCAAGCCGGGCTGAAGATGGCTGGAATGCCAGAAACCGGTCTCCGGAAGCTTGTTTCCGGTCCAGGGAAGGCATGGCTTGGCAGTTCGGGCTGGACTGTTCCCATGAGGCACAGGGTCAGACTGATTTGCATATACCCATGTCTGAACTGGGGTGGCAGAGTGGGCTAAAGAACGGTGATGGATCAAACCCAGATCTTTTGACTGGGTGTGAGTGTTTGATTGGTTCTGATGCTCCGTCCATCACCACCCCTTCTTGTACCGCTTTGGCCGCCATAAGTGTGGCAGGGTATGCTCAGACGTGAGTCCCTTGCTCACTTTGCCACTGGATTCAAGCAAGCCGGGCTGAAGACGGCTGGAATGCCAGAAACCGGTCCCCAGAAGCTTGTTTCCGGTCCAGGGAAGGCATGGCTTGGCAGTTCGGGCTGGACTGTTCCCATGAGGCACAGGGTCAGACTGATTTGCATATAGCCATGTCTGAACTGGGGTGGCAGAGTGGGCTAAAGAACGGTGATGGATCAAACCCAGATCTTTTGACTGGGTGTGAGTGTTTGATTGGTTCTGATGCTCCGTCCATCACCACCCCCTTTTGTACCGAATTTGAGAAATAGTCTGGAGTGTCAAAACGATCTTAGATGCATCAATTGTTTCTTGTAACTCTTATATTTTCATGAGATGTGCCTTACTTAATTTTGATTTCTAGGCAATCAACAGCCCCTTGAAGGAAACTTTAAATGCTTCTCAAACAATAAAATGGGGGGGGGTTTGAATTCCTTGAAAAAATTCTAGTTTGCTCTACTAAAGTCCGATCTGACAATAGTACCTTGTCCACTTGCCATCTAGCTTTCTCCTACAACTTGATATCTAATTTTATCTCAACTGAAACAATAGATTGGTCAAAGAAGGCATTGCCCCAGATAGCAGTTATACCTCTATTACTTGCTTGTGAAGACAAGTAAAAATCTATTCTTGAAGCAGCAGTAAATTGGCGAGAAAAACAAGTAAACTGCAAAACGTGTGGATGATATAAATGACATGAACCCACCAGTCCAAAATCCTGCTGAAGCCTTGTTAAATGTAAGCAGTCTTAGGCTTAAGTTTCATCTTCATACTATTCGATAAGTCCAGTTTTAAATTCTGAATAAAACTGAAATCCCCTCCCAGTGCTAACAGTCCTACCGGGTCCATTCAAGTTCTGAGTACCTCTTAATATTCATTCAATATGTTGCTCAAATATTCATTGATGATTCAAATAATATGAATACCAATCTAACCTATCAGACCCTCATAGTTGCAGAATAGGTGAATGTTGGAATGTGCGACATAGCAGACAATAGACTATCTAAATTAATGTGGCGGAAATAAAAATAGCTAACTGCCATTCACAATATTCTACTGCATTTAGCCAAAGGATAGCTTAACCACTTCATCAATTTATTCATTGCATTTCAAACATGCAAAGATACTGCAGTTTAGCAGTTCATTATGAGAGAGGTCGTAGTAGTCAATAAAAACAAAGGTTGAGATTACATCTGCCCATGTCCATAGGCATATAAAATCACTCTATTTGCACTACAGTTTTCGAGGAATTTGTAAATGTATCTTACCACATGTTAAAAATAAATCACCGTAATAGTACACCAACGCCTTCCATATTCCCTTGTAAATAAACCTCTCATAAATTTGAGTCAATTTGAGTTTCAGTCTTTAACCATATGGAGCTGTTCATTCTAAAACCCGTTAGACTTATTGTCAAGTCAGGCAAATGTGACGAATATCCCATTGGTCATATTGGTCATATTACAAATGCATCATAGGTGATAGCACAAGTAATATGTCGGAAAGGATATCGGTCACGTTTTGATCGATTATCCCAACCGCCAAACTCTAAACAAAGTCTTGGGCGTCTTCTACTTTAAGTGACATAAATATGGTGCTTGCAAAAAACACAGTTGATGGACAGAATGTAGAACAATGTCATACATTCACCCCAGTACAAAGATCTGGGCCTAAATCCATTGTTTTTTTGCACTCCACACCACCCTGGGTTAGACACTGGCTATATGCAAATCAGCTCTGACCCTGTGCCTCATGGGAACAGTCCAGTCCGAACTACCAAGCCATATCTTTCCCAGACCGGAATCAAGCATCCAAGGACCAGTTTCTGGCTATCAGCCTTCATCAGCCTGGATAGCTTGACTCCAGTGGTGTGGAGAGCCTGGGACTCACGTCTGAGCATACCCAGCTCACTCGGGGTGAAAATTGCAAAAAACACAGTTGATGGACAGAATGTAGAACAATGTCATACATTCACCCCAGTACAAAGATCTGGGCCTAAATCCATCGTTTTTTTGCACTCCACACCACCCTGGGTTAGACACTGGCTATATGCAAATCAGCTCTGACCCTGTGCCTCATGGGAACAGTCCAGTCCGAACTACCAAGCCATATCTTTCCCAGACCGGAATCAAGCATCGAAGGACCGGTTTCTGGCTATCAGCCTTCATCAGCCTGGATAGCTTTACTCCAGTGGTGTGGAGAGCCTGGGACTCACGTCTGAGCATACCCAGCCCACTCGGGGTGAAAATTGCTAAAAAACACAGCTGATGGACAGAATGTAGAACAATGTCATACATTCACCCCAGTACAAAGATCTGGGCCTAAATCCATCGTTTTTTTGCACTCCACACCACCCTGGGTTAGACACTGGCTATATGCAAATCAGCTCTGACCCTGTGCCTCATGGGAACAGTCCAGTCCGAACTACCAAGCCATATCTTTCCCAGACCGGAATCAAGCATCCAAGGACCGGTTTCTGGCTATCAGCCTTCATCAGCCTGGATAGCTTGACTCCAGTGGTGTGGAGAGCCTGGGACTCACGTCTGAGCATACCCAGCCCACTCGGGGTGAAAATTGCAAAAAACAATTCTGTCCATCAACTGTGTTTTTTGCAATTATTACCCCGAGTGGGCTGGGTATGCTCAGACGTGAGTCCCAGGCTCTCCACACCACTGGAGTCAAGCTATCCAGGCTGATGAAGGCTGATAGCCAGAAACCGGTCCTTGGATGCTTGATTCCGGTCTGGGAAAGACATGGCTTGGTAGTTCGGACTGGACTGTTCCCATGAGGCACAGGGTCAGAGCTGATTTGCATATAGCCAGTGTCTAACCCAGGGTGGTGTGGAGTGCAAAAAAACGATGGATTTAGGCCCAGATCCTTGTACTGGGGTGAATGTATGACATTGTTCTACATTCTGTCCATCAACTGAGTTTTTTGTAAATATGGTGCTGGCAAGCTGTTCAGATTTTTCCAAAGAAAGCAAATGGTTTACCTTGATTCTGAGTTTAATGTCTAACTTCACCTAACAATGTATTTACTGACAGGAACAACAAGGTGTAGATTAATAAACTATATTTGACTGGAACCTAAAAACAACATTATTTAGAGTCATTTACCCTAAGTGTACATTTAAAATATTCCAAGGATGCGCCATCTCTGATCTTTCTACTACGGCTTGAAATACATCTGTTTGATGCAGATAGTTGCAAAACAGATGTGTAAAACAGATGTTTCTTCCAGATATTCTCTAATGAGTGGCAGGCCGTTTCTTGATTTTGAAGTCTTCTGCTGGACATATGATGTGATACCCGGTGGGGATGGCTAAGGATGATCATTCTCCTCTAACCCCAGCTTCTTTGAAGTCCATGAACGGTTCAACCTCTATTTTCTCAGAGGTGAGGCTGTTCCTGGTTTCATTTGCATGGTTGACCTGTGTAGGTATAGTGCCATTGACCCTAATGCAAGCAGGAAACATGTCCTCACCGCCACCCTGGTTGAACAGTAAAACCATGTGTTTAATGTGCAACAGTTTGGCCATGAATCCTTTGGGATCAAGTGCTCCTGGTGGAGAACATCAGCTGTGCCACTGGCCGGATGAGCCCTGTGTAGGTTTTTCCCTGACACTGTACTTGCTTACAACTGATTTGCTCTCAAATGCCTTTTGGTGAATGTACATACATACTTTACTTACTTTGCTTCCTAAACCAGTGTACAGTTTCACCTTTGAATTTTTGTCTCCATTTTCATATCTCCAAAATAATGTGTATTTCAATAAGCATATTTCTAAAGCTTCTAAAGCAGCATGTACCACACAACAACATTAAAATTTAGAGACAATAAGCTAAGTTTTGGTTGCAGGGATGTCGTATATCTAATGGCATGCAGATTCCAAGCGAGTTGAACAGCTGTGGAGACATCATTATTTGGAGGTGGTATGAGATTTAATTTATAAGGCAGCACTTTTGAATTTCAAAAAGCTTTAAACAGCTCACTGTGATATGCTATAATATTAGTTATATTCAACTGAAATTGTGAAGAAAGGCAGGCATGAAAGAAGCCTTCTTTAGAAACAGATTCTGCTTTGCTTGATTGCCCTGTGGTACTGTAAGAAGGACATAAAGGAATTTGTTTAATTTAAGATGAGTTTCTATTTTTTTTACTTTAGCAAATGGCTACAGAAGAGGAATCACATCAATGCCAGATACATATCAGTACAAAACGTCCAAGAAGCATCACTTTCCTTGGCAAAGTGCAGAACACACCCAATGTTGTTTTGGCACAATTACACACACATGTCTGTATTAAAAATACAATAAACAATTATACTACAGTGTGAATTCATTATAGTCTGCTAGTGTGGCACAAGTGTTTCACGCGTCTCTCTGATCATGATGGAACCAGTGAGCCGCATGCAATCCTAATAGAGAATATGCTAATTTACACAGGATACTGTCAATATCATTATTCCTGGTGAGTTTTGGTCTGTCTACCGCAAGCAATATAACCATAAACCATGCAAGTCAAATCTAATTCATTTACTTTATGCTCTGTTGTCATAAGTTATCCTGTCCGCTGTGGAAATTCTTGATGCACTACCTTGCTGAAAAAAAAAAATTGTATTTATTTTGCAAAAGCAATATATTTCCATACATTGACTGACTAATGAAGAGAGGGAACATGCAAAAGAAATAACAGATATAGCAATTGATAACCTTTGCTTGGTTTTGTTAGGCAAAACATATTTGACAGGAAAGACGTCCAACTCGTTATTTATTCCACAACGAGCATAAATGTGAATTATGGATTTTACCAGTAGGAGGCCTACTCCCAATCAGATTCTCCTCCCACCCTGGTCTACATAGTGAGAATGTGGCAATATGGAAAGTCATCCGAGTCTCAAACTCACCTAAATTTTTTATAAACCTTTGTTAAGTGTGAAGCGTGTGCAATGTAAACATTAGTGAAGCAACTTTGAGAAGCTTGTCATGACTTCCCACGGTTATGAAAAGATACTCAAGCCAATAGGTGGACTGGCCCCATTTGTCAGCCCTTACCATCCACTCTTCTGAGACGCCATACCCCCAGGTAAATGCCAGGTCCCTCTTGACCCAATGGACAAGGTACTTTAGCAGGAGCCCTGACCCTTCACCTCCCCCTTTCCTGCTTTGCCCCGCCCACAGTGGCATCCACTGCAATGAGCACTGGCCAACATCCCTGCCCCAGTCCCTTCAAATCATCCCCTAACCTCTTCTCTTCCACCTCACATCTGGGAGGGAGGAGGAGGTCTCGAGGCTCACAGTAGGATACAAAGGGCCAGATTCTGAGAATCTGGCCCTTTGCGAGTGCAATTTTTGCATTTGGGATTCATCATCCCAAATGCAAAAATCGCTAATTGCGAAATCGCATATTTGTGAGGAATTGCATTTAAGGAATCTCTATTAGAGATTCCTTAAATGCAATTCATTAACCATTTAATATTTGCGAAATCTCTATTTCTGGCCGCTATTTACCGCGAAGTCTGACTTCGTGGTAAATAGCGAAAACTTAGAAAAATGCACTTTAGTGCATTTTTCTAAGTGGTATGTTACACACACACATGTCCTTAGGACATGTGTGTGCGCAACATCGGGCTAAATTTACATTTCAGGGATGCTACAGGGTGTCCTTTGGATGCCCCTGGCACCCTTGAAATCGCATCCTTATTTGCGATTAGCAAATTGCTAATCGCAAATAAGGAATGACTCCCCATTCATTCCTATGGGCCTTTGGGCCCATAGGAATAAATGGGGAGTCATTCCTTATTTGCGATTAGCAATTTGCTAATCGCAAATAAGGAAGCTGTAAAAATTGCAATTAAAATTGCGATTTCTACATGAATCCCGTTTTGCAAGTCCTTAATAGCGATTCCTTAATAATCGCTATTAAGGACTCGCAAAACGGGACATTGATGAATCTAGGTGCTACTGCCTTATGTCTCACCCACTGGATAACCTGCTGCTTGTCCAGGTTATTGACACTTTGCTTCATGGAAATCTATCTGACTGAAGTCAGAAAACTTAATGTAACTTCAACAAGGGCAAAGTACCCAGTTTCAACTGAATTGCTTCATCCAGCTCGGCCAGTCCCAGATTTTGAGTTCGGTGCATTTAATGAAGCTTGTTACTTCAAAATCATAACAATCAAAATAATTTTGAAGGACGAAAAAATCATGAAGACTAATAATAATAATAATAATACATTTTATAAAGCACAACATCTACCTCAAACATAGGTGTCCCAGCGCTAATGCAGTTAAGCAGGGAAGGTAGAAAAAAGGAAGGGGACTACCCTTGGCTGAATAGCCATGTCTGTAGTGCTTTCCTGTACTCCAGTTCAGATTGGATTAATCTAAATCTATCCGGAAGGGAATTCCATAATCTGGTTGTTACCGCGGTAAAAGTTCTTCCTCCCATGCGGGACTTCGCAAATTGATAAACGCACAACAGATTCTGGGAGTTCGATCTTAAAGAGCTTTTTTTGTTGATAGGTGCAAATCCGTTTCCTAATGTAGCTGGGACAGGTACATCTCTGGGCCCTGGAAGCTATCGTCAAGGCCTTGAATTCTATCTGTTTAGCAACCAGCAACCAATGGAGCTGTTTGATATGCTGAGAGATGTGTTGTCTATAAGGCACCCTTCTGATTAATTTCACAGCTGCATTCTGCACCATCTATAGTCTCTTAATCAGATATGTAGGCAGTCCCAGGTAAAGGCGATTTGCGTATTCCAGCCTTGAGTCACTGTGGCATGGACAACTGAAATCCGACAGCTCTCAGGAAGTAAGTGTAACATTTTTCTCCAACCCCTCAAAATGCCGAAGCAGGAGAATGCAATAAAGCTTATTTGGGTTGAGAAGGTCAGGTCGGATTCCCATTTTACGCCCAGATTTTTCACTGTGGTTGAGGGGCAGGGAGAGACCCATTTCCTCCGGCTACCAAAGTCCTGCCGTTGGTGGGGGATTTTTGCAAAAAAACAGGACCTCGGTTTTCTCTGCTTTCAGCTTTAGCTTATTATTGTTCATTCAGCTGGATATAGCCCTTAGGCATCCCTTGAAACTCACATAGTAATTTGCCGATTGGTCCTTGAAGGAGAACACCAGCTGGGTCGGCCGCATGGGAGATGGTTTTTATTCCCCATTTCACAATGAGCGAAAATAGTGGAGCCAGATAGATATTAAAAAGTAAGCTTGCTTGCGTTGTGCTGAATAACCGTTTTCTTCGTGAAGCTGTTTTTACTCATCCCAGGGTTGTCGGCTCATTGAACTATGTCGTCCAAACTCTGGTAGGATTTATATTTTTACATTTTGGGCTTCCTCTGCCTCTTCACTACACTTTGGTCGCTGTAGTACACATTTGCAAGTAGTGTTAGTATGCCTTTATACTAATTCTGTAGTTATGCAGTAACCAATGCATCATGGTCCTAGGGAGCGCCACCTCCCAGGCGCAGCTCATACAATGTCCCGGGGTGTGCATCTGTGGGACATTTATGTTTGCTATTACAGGGCGGGTGCAAGGCTTCCACCCCGTGATAGCAAATCCTTGTTTGCCTCGTTGAAGCGAGAGGGGGAAAACCTTGTATCGCTTTAATAGAGCGGATCTGGATGGTAACAATTGAGAAAGAAAAATGAAGCAGGGTCTCACCCTTCATTTAAATGAGCCCCCGGTGGGTAATGTTCTGGGGTCAATCCTATTATTATTTTGTGAGGTCTCTGCAGCACTGGGGACCTTAATCTCACATGTAAATTAGGCGCAGGAGGACACAGAGACGTTTTGCAGCCATGGGGATCACCACGTCCCCAGGTATTGTTTACTAATTGTTCCAGGGGATTCGAAGCCAACTCAAGTCCGGGGATCACCACCCTCCAGGGCTTTACTTAAATATGCATGGTGGGCCACACCAGTCCTTGAAGCCTTGGTGGCCCTAAGCAGTGCCTTATTGGTTCTGTAATCACACAGGCAGTACTCATGGTGTTATAAATTGATACACTCCTAGAACCATTGCAGTTGTAGAATTATGCAGGCTTCATTTATGTAATAATCTGTTGGGTTATATTTGGTAGGTGCACCCAAAATTACAAATGTTTTCCCTCACAACCGCCTATAAACAGCTGATTTTCACAATAAACTACAGGCAAGTGTTGTCAGAAAAAGAAGACCCATATACTCACTTATTTATTGGTAAAAAAGTAACCTTTATTAAAACAAAACAAATAAATGGAAACACAACTTTATTCGAACAAACAACAGTATAACATGAAATAAGTGGGTGGGACTCCTCCGGAAGCAGCGTACAAAACCTGCAAGACAAAAAAGAAACATAAGCATGTGTGGCATGTTTAAGAGAAAAAGAAAGGTAGTTAGAATGAAAAGAAGATAGTGAGAATGGGACGGAGAGGGAATGGGTGGAAGGGAGAAGGGGAGGGAGAGTCAAAAGAACAGTGGAGCGGGGGCATACTGCACCCACCCCTCACTGTTTAGCTCCCGTCACCCGTGTGTCTAGGAGGCTGGCATCCGCGAAAAAGAGAAAGTCCTTAAAATTAAACAGATATGAATGAGGCCAGGGATTACATTATGATCTACGGCAACATTGCTTGCCTGCACCTATGCACCCAGGCTGCAGCACCCAACCCCTTCCTCCGCACTGTGCTCAATTGCAGCTCCTGCGCACCTAGGATTCATTGCTCACCTGCCATCACTGGTGTGTCCAACGATGAGCCAGTGCAAGCTCCGACTCCGGGGGCCTCTCTCAGGGTGGCACAGCAGGTCTCCGGTCAAGGACGGTGTCTTGATACCACGATGGAATGCCTCAGAATGCCCAGGGCATTGTCACAGGGTGAGCACCCGCTCCGCCCATTTTGGCGCAAGCAACTCAGTGTCTGAAAAGGGAGAAATAATATAATGCTGGAAACGTCTTGAGGTAAATGAAGGTTTATTTCAAGCTTAATATAGAACGCCAGTTGAGTGCATCCTTCCATCTTAAAGTACGATGTACTAACTGTTAGTGGTAAACGTGGTTCAAAGAGGAGTTGGAGTGCATGAGAATACACAAGGTTAAATAATAAAATGTTATGCAAACGTTTACATTCAAAGGAACAGAGCTCATGCTAAAAGCATAATGTGCACGTGTATTGCAGTGGCGCAAGCCTGTGTGCATGTACACTTAGTAATTAGCTCACTACAGTGTTCCAAAAGCCAACGCCACGTGTCTGTAGGGCAGCGGTGCCCGCTGGCTCAGGCATACAGTACAGTCCAGCATGTCCTTAAAATGAGACAGAGATGTGACTGAATGAGGTCAGAGATCACATCAGTAAACATAGCAATATCGCTTGTTCGCACCTGCACACCTAGGCTGATGCACGCCACCCCTCCCGCAGCACCACGCTCAATTGTAGCCTCTGTGCACCCAGGCCACACTGCTCACCTGCTGTCATTGTTGTGTGTCCAAACACGAGAAGCATTCTCTATCAGGACAGCCGCCTGATGAGAGAATGCTTGTCATGTTTGGACACGAACACGACAAGCATTCTCTCACTTGAGAAAAGCTTGAGATCGCACTCGGGAATCTCTCCGCAACTCGGCCATCGCAGCCACTCTTCTCATATCCATTTGAATATTTTATTAAGCGACCCCGGCGCCATCCAAACATTTACCTTTTCTTGATAGATAATACTCTTCGAAATTCTCATATTGAACTACATTAGAATTTGGCTGTTCTGGACGTCATTACAGTGGGACGGGCCCCTGTTGGTCATTATTTGTTGCCTAGATATATATACAGTGCAACGCTGCTAACATAATATTTTACTGGACGTGAAACTGTTCTCAGCAGGGAATCCATTGTTTAAAAAAGTACATGGAAGGGCTTGACTCCATCCTAATCTAGTGCTCTGAAGAAGTCCTGTATAAGGACGAAACGCATCGGCTGTTCGTTGTTTTAAATGCTGTGTTTTATCGGGAATGAAAATGAAATAACAAGAAAGAAAGAAAAAAGAAAATACTGAAGAATTCTCTGTTTTCTGGATATGGACAATTGATTTGTTTGTGTTGATGAAGTGCTTTTGGATGGTGCACCTTTGCTTCTTTTGTAAATTGTTAAGTCCCGGTTGGGAACAAGTACTGTGACGGTGGGTACTAAACAGTGTGCACACAACTCCCACCCAATACAGTGGGGACATCATCCATAGAGTAAAAAAAGTTGGGTTAGGTGCTAGTAGCTAGAAGGCTCCGCTGTCAGTGTTTTGTTCTGTAGAGTTCCAAAATATTACAAAAAAAGTAGAAAAAATATAGGTTTTATAAATATTAAAATATGAAATTAACATTTAAAAAAGCTTCGAAATTGACTGAAAAATCATAGGTTTTACAGACACTATTGTTAGGAATTAGCATTTAAAAAAACCTTTGAAATTCCCAAAAAAACATAGGTTTCATGGATGTTATAGTTGGTAAGTGACATCACTGACGACATCAAAGATGACATCTCAAATGACATCACTGATGACATCTCAAATGACATCACTGATGACATCATCCACATGATAATCTGATGCACATACTGATGCTCTAATATAAACTTTGATACACCCATTCTAAAATGCAGACTACTATTTTTGAAACCATACACACAACAATGCCAGATGCTACATACCACTCACTATTTGCTAGGTCTACACACACATCCAGTCACTTATACATGTAGTTACTCATCAATACAGTACTATAATATGCACTCATACATCTATACATGCAGTCACACTCGGCCACTCATCCATAGAGTTACTCACACACCTAGTCAGTAATGCAAGAATCAATCACATACCCATTTACTCATGTATACAGTTATACACGCCAACTCAGTTATTTATAGACACACCACATCACTTATTTATACAGATACTAACAAATATTTACTGTCTTATATAATCACTGATAGAAGCAGACACTCATTTATACACCCACTCTTCATATAACTTACTCCCACGTATAGTCATTTATATACTCCAACACTCACATATAGTGCCTTAAAACATATGTAGTATGTCACAGATATACCACTGAGGCATTTGTTCACTTACCAACACACCCATATACACACTAATTCACCCATACAGCCCTTCCCAGATGCCCTTTTGAATCCATACAACCAGTGAATCACCCACTCAGACATCTATGCACAGAGTCATACATTCCCCCCACCCACCCACACAGACACTCAGGGACCCATACCGATACTCAGACAACAAACCAATAACCCATATAGACACTCATGTAGCTGTTCACCAGCCATGCAGTTGCTTACACACCAACTGAGAGACTAATACAGACTTTTACACAGTTTAGTCACTAACCGATGCATTCAGTAAGACACGTTCAATCACTCATTTATACAGTCACGCACCTACTAAATAATCACATCAGGCACTTGTAAATGCATTCATTCTTCAATACACCTTGGCATAGATATATATGAAAAATATTTAAACTTTACAGAAACACACATTCACTTGATGATATCATCAGTGATGTCATTTGAGATGTCATCAGTGATGTCACTGACCATGTCATGAATGATGTGATATGTGACATCATCAGCAGTGCATTGCGGGTGTGCGAGTTATAGTTAGCTCAACTAACTATAACAGGCAAATTTCTCTGGTTTTATATGAGTCAAATGTCCAACTAACTATAACATCCCTGAAACCTATGTTTTTTGTTAGTAAATTCAAAGGTTTTTTTAAATGCTAATTCCAAACTATAACGTCTGTAAAACCTACGCCCATCTTTTGACTCGGTTGAACTGAGTCACAAGAAAAACGGTAAAGAAAAGGGGCCAGGGTAGAAACACCCTGACCCCTGAGGCCTATTCAGGGGATACCCCAGGGCCCAAAAAGTCATTTTCTTCCCAAAGTTTTAGTCAGAAGGAGTACTGGATCCGTGAATCCAGATGAACAATTTTTAAAAACAAAGCACAGGTTGCTGAGCTTCGTTTAATTAAGTCCCTGAGTGGGCCAGGTTCTGGGGGCATTTACAAATAATAATGCGGGGGCTTGCATGGACCTGCCTGGGGCTCAACACTCTAAAAATGCAGAGGGTGGCATGCAACCCCCGGGCTATATTAAATTACAATGCTTGGGGGGGCTCTAGCCCCCACATAGACCTGGGTACCACCACTTCCCCATGGCTATTATACTGGAATGCGGGGGGCCATGCTGACCCTTGCAGCCCCAGGGACTGCCACCTCACTGGGTATATATTTAAAATATTATGTGGTGTACTACAGCTCCCTCACGGAGCCCCGGGGACTGCCACCTCCCTGGGGCTCATATACTGAAATGCATAGCCCCCTTGCAGCCCCGGGGACTGCCACCTTGTAGGGGCTTTCTGTAAAAAATATGTGGGGGGGCTCCAGCTCCCCGGGGTACAAATGAAGTAATTCAGGGGTCCATTGTGGACCACTGGCCCCGGGGACCACCACCTCCCCAGTGCTATACAGGCCTCACTCCAATAGGCCGCAAAGGCCATGGGGACAGCCAACCACTAAGGGCCAGCTCCAGCAATGTCCTGTGGTGCCCACCACCAGGACATTGCGGTTTGCTACGGCTTGCTCCCACCAAGCCATATCAAACTCTAGTCCGCTTCATGGAAACGAGAGCATGGAAAATGCTCTCCGTTCCATTAAGCACAGAATTGCTTTTTGGACAGAGGGAGCTGCATGTTTGCAGCTCCCTCTATCCAAAAGCGATGACGGCTCCCAACAATAGGCATTGCCCTTGGGATTTACAAAAACACTCGCTGGATGATGTCAACACTAAAGTCATCAGTGATGTCATTTGAGTTGTCATCATTGATGTCACTGACCATGTCGTGAGTCAAGTAATATGTGAGGTCATAATCAGTGCATTGCAGGGTCACGAGTTATAGTTAACCCAGTTAACTATAACTTCTGAATTTCACTGGTTTTGTATGCATATAATATAACCCTTACTCTAACGTCCCAGTAACCTTTATTATTTTAGTGAATTTCTAAGGTTTTTTAAACTCTATTTGCTGACTATAACGTCTTTGTAACCTTTGATTTTTTCAGTGAATATATATATATATGTATATATATTCAGTGAAAGAAACAAAGGTTAACATAACATTATAGTTAGGTGAACTGTTCAGTAACAATTTAACATTTTTAAACTAAATAAACACAGAAATTCACCAGTTATAGGAACTCTAACTCATGCCCTAAGGTAATTATAACGTGTACCCCTACCATGCAGTTTTCTCACCAATGATTTATTTGCAAATGTTGCAGCAATATTATCAATGATTTCATAGAAGATATCATGAGTGATGTATATGTGGGAGAATTTGCAGTGCATGGTGAATGAGCAAAGTTATATAGCTGGTGCGGGCAGGGAAACTACGGCCCTGGGGATGGGGTCCATGGGGACTTTAAGGCTCAGTGAGGAGTGTCATGTTGCCTGCTCCATTTCAATTAGTATGATGGCCTGTGGTCCCTGAGCCCTTTTTACAGCTCGAGCCAGAGGGCTTTGCACAGCCCTGCACTTTTAAGTACATTTTGCCCTGGGGGATGGGGTCCCGGGACCTAATTAGGCGCAGAGAGCAGTGCTGTGCACTCCTTTGCCTTCATTTAAGTACTCAGTCCCATGGGATGGGTTCCCTGGGGTATTTTAGTCTCCAGGTCAGGAGCCCTGTGCCCCATTCCCCAAAATAAAAACATGTGTTGGCCCCTGGACCCTGGCCCTCCACCCGGGAGGTGTTTAATGAAACAAGCACTGATCCCACGCTTGTCTTTTTTCCAAAAATGTGTATTCATGGA
Organism: Lissotriton helveticus; assembly: GCF_964261635.1. Taxonomy (NCBI): domain Eukaryota; kingdom Metazoa; phylum Chordata; class Amphibia; order Caudata; family Salamandridae; genus Lissotriton; species Lissotriton helveticus. The sequence continues at coordinate 2,071,450,652 of NC_136057.1, read as the reverse complement.
TCCTACATGAATTTGCAGCAACATTTAAAAAAAAAGTTTTGGGCCCTGGTGGAGGTCCTCTGGGCCCAACAACAAGACGTAAGGGTGTCACAGTATCTTTACCCTTCCCCCCTGTCTTTTTTTCTTGGGTTTTTTAGGTGTTGGACTGAGTCTTGAGTTCTAAGATGGCTGTCAATTGAGACGTCATCAGTGACGCCGCTGACCATGTCATGAGTGATGTAACACCTGAGGTAATAAGAACTGCATTTCGGGGGTGTGAGTTATAGTTATCTCAGGTAACTATACCTACTGAATTTCTAAGCTTTTGTGCCTGTGAAATCTGAGCCTCCCAGAGGCTCCCAAGAGTCCACAATGGATGTCCTGGGTATGCTCCAGAGCACCCAACCTCACATGTCTGGGCCCCGGGGATATGGCCCGGGGCACAATCAGCCCAGGGCCAAATGTTACAGGTTACAGTTAGGAAATAAAAATCAAAAACACCTTTGTGATTCACCTAAAAACTGAAAAGATTATAGGGATGTTATAGTTAGGAAATGGAATTAAAAATCATTGGAAATTCACTTAAAAAACCAAAGGTTACAGGGAGGTTATCGTTAGGACCTATAATTTGGAAAACCTTCTAAATTCACTGAAAAAACTAAGGTTACAGGGAGCTTATAGTTAGGAAATAGAATTTAAAAACCTTAGAAATTCACTGAAAAGAAAAAAAGATTACAGGGATGTTTTAGTTAGACTAAGATTTCACTCACACAAAACCAGTGAAATTGAGCAGTTATGGTTAACTGAGCTTACTATATATTATGCGCAGCTTTTGCCCTCAAATTTGATATCACTCATGACATGGTCAGTGACATCACTGATACCATCTCATTTACATGGAGGCTTGTGCTGTGGCCCAGCAAAAAGGTTGCAGCCAAAACAGAGTGTAAATGAGCACGTTGTGCACATCATTGCACTGCGTGCCATGCACCGTGTAGTGCATGACACACGGGGCATAGAGTTACATGGGGCAAGCAAAGCAAACACAAGTAGAGGATAGATGGAGGGCTGAAACCTTTCAAACACCCACCCCCAGTTACAGATCTGGGTTGCATCCATCATCGTTTTTTTGCTCACTTCGCCAACCCAGTTCAGCCCTATCCATATCCAAATCAGTCTTGACCCTGTTTCTCATGGGAACAGTTCAGCCCGAACTACCAAGCCAGGTCTTCCCTGGACCGGAAACAAGCATCCTGGGACCGGTTTCGGGGTAACACCCCTCTTCAGCTAGGCTAGCTTGAATTCAGCAGCAAAGTGAGCAAGGGACCCACATCTTGGCATAACCTGCCAACTTAGGGCAAACAAAGCAAACAGAAGGAGATGATGGATGGAGGGCTGAAACTTTTCAGACACTCACCCCCCCCAGTCACAGATCTGGGTTGACTCCATCATCGTTCTTTAGCTCACTTTGCCACTCCAGTTCAGACCCAGCCATATGCAAATCAGTCTAGATCCTGTGTCTCATAGGAACAGTCCAGCCCGAACTGCCAAGCCTGGTCTTTCCTTGGCAGGAAACAAGCATCCTGGGACCGGTTTTGAGTTAACACCCCTCATCAGCCAGGCTAGCTTGAATCCAAGGGCAATGTGAACAAGGGATCCACGTTTGGGCATACCCTGCCAACTTAATCGGTACAAATCAAACAGAAGGAGATTATGGATGGAGGGCTGAAACTTTTCAAACACTCACCCCCAGTCGCATATCTCTGTTGAAACCATCATCGTACTTTAGCTCACTTCTCCACCCCAGTTCAGACCCTGCCATATTCAAATCAGTCTTGACCTTGTTTCTTATGGGAACAGTACAGCCCGAACTGCCAAGCCAGGTCTTTTCTGGACAGAAAAGAAGCATCCTGGGACCGGTTTCGGGGTAACACCCCTCATCAGCAAGGTTAGCTTGAATCCAGTTGCAAAGTGAGCAAGGGCCCCCACGCCTGGGCGTACCCTGCCAACTTAGGGCAAACAAAGCAAACACAAAAAGATGATGGCCAGAGGGCTGAAACTTTTCAAACATTCACCCCCAGTCACAGATCTGGGTTGAATCTATCATCGTTCTTGAGCTCAATTCGCCACCTCAGTTCAGAATACATGTGCCCCATGGGCCACTTTACAGTGGCGCACGACAGAAGGGGGCACTGTTTGGGGCGACAACATCCCTTTCTGACAGCCTTTTCCTATCTATCTATACAACATGAAAGGGCTGTCAGAAAGGTGTATCATAATCCTGACAGCAGTGCCTGCCTCAGCACTGCTGCCATTCAAGAGATATCGTTCAGATCGCCGCCACTCTGCAGAATTTTAACATTTTCAAGGGAAGTTAGTATTATGCTACCTGGAAGACCAAATTATGCAGAATGGTTATCCAAGTTATGTGTCATGAATGCAATTATGTGGCACAATCTCTATTAGGATTTTTTTTATCATTTAAACATCTGTATACAATGTGTACATTTTATCAAACAACATCTGTATACAATGTGTACATTTTGCAAAATATGTAACAGATGCACTAAAACCATTTTAATTTCATTCAGTAATCTTAGAATAAAAATGTCTGGTGACATTTAGGAACCACTTGGCCATCTCATGGTTTATGATTTCTCCAGATCAACTTGAAAGCAATATTGGAGGTGTGTGCACTTGTGTGTGTGAGATTGTATATTGACTGAATAGATTTGACTTAATGAAAACAGAAGTAGTTGTAGACCTAGATCAAAATGACAAATGACTTCATTTACATTTAATAATATTTAAAGCTGATACTGCTTTATACAAAATGTGTTTACTTTATTTTCTCATCCTTCTGGAAAACTTGCCAATGCCTCTCATCACTGGCACTGCGGACAGACACCTCATAACTGACTTTAATGTCTGATCGTGTAATGATGAAAGATGTAAACCTAAGGCTCCTTTTTTTTTATATTGCTTTCTGTTTAGAGCTCACCAATGCCATCCATCTGTATGAGCGAGAACACACAATCCGTTTGCTATTCATTTGTTCCTAATGCTTTCCAGGGGAATGGAAATAAACCCAGATTGCAAAGCAAATTATCATTTCCTGTTTGACACCGACGGAAAGGAAAACAGAACCAAAATACGTTTTATATGCTGATTTTTCTCAATTTTATATTCAGCGTTATATGCATAATGAATTCACCGAAGAACTATGCCTGTCCCTTCATTTTTAGAAAATAGTTGTGTTTCATCTATTACTCCATAACATCTCATGAGCTGTTCGCTTGCTGAGTACCGTTGAGTGCATCTTATTTTACATTTACCATGTATAGAGCAAATACATCTATCTTAGATTGTCTCTAAATTAGTGCAGGAACTGCAGAAAGCAAAGTTTAGAAACAGTGAGAAGTGATTACTTTTCTCTGTTTCTGCACTGTACTGTCAGCAGCTCATCCATTAACTATGTGAAATTACGTGTTAAATGTATGGGCTTTGGACAATGCAAACCAAAATCGTTATGATGTGTATGGTGCCATGCTAACTTTATTTCGCTGGTTCTAATCATATTAATTGGGAGTCTTGTGATGTTATAGTTATGTGGTAAAAACATAGGGTCTTATTTACAAGGAGCTTACACAGCCAATGCATCTTATTTATTGTCGCATTGGCAGCACAGTCAGTACACCACACCACATTTACTAGATGATGCATCTAAGCCAATGTGTCACTGGGTTAAAATGTATCTGTGGCTGAACCAGCTGCCTTGCGTAAGTAATAATATGTGCAAGGTATGCATTCCATTGTGATGCATCTCCAACAAGTGCCGCGCAGAGGCCAAAATTCATCAAGATGCCTGCGCCTCGGTAACCCAGGAGTAGGAAATGACGCATTGGCTTTGGTATATAAAGAGAAGCCAAGCACAACTATGCCATGGAGGTGCTGATTTTGCAGCTGGGAGTTGCAAGGAGTCCACCACCACCCCAAAGGCTGTGCATGAGAAGGGAGTGCTTTTATCAGTGGTAAACTTCCCTCACTGATCTCAGGGAGGATGACGTCATCATCTACTACCAGCTCAGTAGGGAGTCTGTCATCCAACTGCTACACTAGATAGTGCCAAGGCTCCAGCCACCAACTGGAAGCTCCACCAAAATCCCTCTGCAGGTCAAGCTCATGGCTGTCCTCCACATGTTGGCATCAGGGACATGTCAGATTACAGCAGCCAGAGTGGTAGGGGGTCTCCCAGCCATCTTTCTCTCGTTTCCTACCCTTTGTCCTGGATGCCATCATCTACCTAACGCCACAGTACCTCCATCTCCCCAACACACAACAACTGCAGCTGGAGATCAAGCAAGGCTTCTCTGCCATCACTGGTTTCCCACAGGTGCTGAGTGCCATGGACTGCACACATGTGGAACTTGTCCCCCCTTCAGCCACATCACATCTCTACAGGAACCGGAAGCATACGTACTTGATGAATGATCAGGTCATCATGAACCATCGGGGCATGTTTACCAATGTGTTAGTGTGCATGACACATACATCTTCAGGCATTCCATTATCAATGAGCAAATCTGAAGGAAGTACATGACAGACCTGATAACAGTAAATCATCAATAATCTAATAGACATATCTGAATGTGCTACCCGAGACAGTGCATATGTAGGAGTGGTGGACCTCATATTCACACAATTCATCAGGGCATATGCGCAATGTTAACCTTCAAGTCACACGTGTCAAGACATGCTAAACCACTGTGTGTGTCTATCAAAAGTGGTAAGAACCTAAGTAATGCAACACGTAGATAAATGCCGTCTTGCTACACTCTGTGCAAGGAAGGGCTGCCATGGCTGTTGTCTGTGTGTCCAAATGTAACATGCACCATATATACTCACCACATTGCACATTTGAAAGGTAGTTAACAATTTGAAGGCTCCATCATCAGTAGGTGGTGCTGAGTGGTTTCACAGGGACACGTATGTTTGTATAAGAAACAGGTTTAATCTGGTACAGCCTACCTATGGATGGCAACAAACTCCAATTTTGGATCAACAGACGCTCACTTACATTGGCAATAGACCTACAAAACACCTATCGCACAATGCCACAAAAATGTGTTTGGACAATTGTGCTACTGCGAAAAGTAGCAGGCCTTGCACATGTTTCAATCTGACACAAAGAACAGGAATAGACATGTGGAATGAATTGTGATAAACATTTTTTTTCTTTTTTGTTCGGTGAGTTCTATGTAGCAGGAACTCGACCCGAAGGGCAAGTGGTCCAAGTATGTACCTGCTAGGTGGGTGACTGCATCCACCCAATGCACCATGCCCACTGAGACAAACAGATAGTCAATCCTCGACCATGTAGAGTGAACTGCAGAGTAGTGTGCACCTTCTTTTTGTGCAGGAGGCGTGTAACGCCATGTGTCAAGGAGATAGTTGGTGGTCATCAGGTCCGCAAGCAGTTTTTGAGTGGCAGTATAATGTGATGCAGAAGCTTGGGATCTGTCCAGCACTGGGCACATAGTCGTGTTAAAGTCGCCCCCCATAGCAGGTAAGTGGAGCCAAGAGTCTGGATCTTACTCCATAGTAAATTTAGGGTTTGGGGGTCGTCTACATTGGGACCATAATTGTGAGCAATCGTGATGTCCTGTGAAGCTACTCGCCCCCAAATCAAGCAATATCTACCCTGAGGATCTGCCTCAGTCCCTCCCAGCCACATTACATCTGGTAAGGAATCCGACCTCCCTGGAGTACGTGGAGTAAGTTGCAAAGCAATTGTGGGAGGCCCATCTAGCAGCAAATAGAGGCATGGTCACAGGGTCAAGGTGGGTTTCCTGCAATAGGGCTATGTGGTGTCTCTCTAGGTATCCTATGCTCTGCCTCTTCTTTTATGGGCTATTTAAACCCCGGACGTTCCATGATAAGATGAGTTTCTTGTTAATGGTGTCTGGAGTGTCTGTCATTTGATCATTTCCCCACCATACATAGATTTGCATTGCTCTTGTACTGTGAAGACTGGGCTGTCTAATTAAATCAGACATTACAGGGCATGGCCCACCTCCCTCTACCTACAGCGACATCCCCAACTTGTTGGGCATTAGTATCCTCCCTATTCAAACACAAACTAAAATAACTTTCAATAGAGCACGGGAAAAATAAAATGGGGGATCGCCCACACAGGGAAAATACTAGGGGGCCACGACTTGCCATCTCCCTTCCTTTGTCACACCTACTAGTCTTCATCAGACTAGCAGCAATTATGGGAGGAAGGTGAGTGTCCGGGCCGACCATTGGTCAGAGTCTCTTCGTATGCTATGGATCACTGGCTATCATCAAGTAACAAATGTCATCAGATGTCTGAGGAGGACAAAACATCTAAACAACTGAGTGGGTAGCACATTATCAGTCCAGAGCCGACGTTAGAGATTGGGATCTGGAACGTGAATGGGCAGCCGTCTCTGCAGGGGACATCTGGCAGCAGAGTTTAAGGTAGTCTTCAGCTTGTTGAGGATTTTGGAAAAAATGCCGCTTTCCTCGGTGAGTAATACGAAGTTTCGCTGGGTACAGCATCGCGTATGGGATGTCTTGAGCTCCAGACTGGAGGAGCATCACTTGGTGGGTTAGGACTCACTCAGGCTGGGCCCAGGTGCAGGTTTAGGAAAGTGATAGCCTGTTCTGTCCCAGGAGGTCAGCAAACTAGCACATAGAGTCACTCCGATAGTCCTGGGTTAAGATGAAGAAACAGGGCTCAAGCAGAAGCAAACCTCTTAGGGTTCAAGGCAGGCTCCAGGCAGCAAAACAGTCCTTCCAGGTGCAGCAGAGCAGTCTTGTGGAGTACACAGCATGCCACAGCAGCAAGTAGTCCTCTGAAAGTCATTCTGCATGTCTACAAAGTGAACTGGAGAGTGCTCTCTGGGGGTCCTATTTTTATAACTGGTTCCTTCTTTGAAGTAGTAGATGTTCCTAGAGATTTCACATTGAAGTACTTGGAATTTCCTGACTTTCCTGTCCTAGCAGCAGGGACAATGCAGTGTGAATGTACAAATGAAGGACGGAATACTGACAATGCAAACATTCTCCCCCAGTCAAAAGATCTGGGTTAAACCAATTGTTCATTTGCCCACTACGCCACTTGGTCACAGCCATTGCAAATCAATCTTGACCCTGTGCCCCATTGGAACAGTCCAGAGCAAACTGCCAGGCCAGGTCCTCCCAGGACCGGAAACAGGCATCCTGGGTCCGGTTACAGGGTATGTCACCCTTCTTCAGCCAGGCTATCTTGAATTCAGTGGCACAGTGAGCAAGGTACCCACGTCAGGGCATACCCATCCCACTTAGGGCGAAAAGTGTTACAGCAAACAAATGATGGACGGAATGCCGACAATGCAAAAATTCTCCCTCAGTCAAAAGATCTAGGTTAAATCCATTGTTCTTTTACCCACTATGCCACCCTAGTTTGAACCCAGCCATATGCAAATTAGTCTTGACCCTGTGCCCCATGGGAACAGTCCAGACCGAACTGCCAGGCCAGGTCCTCCCTGGACCGGAAACAAGCATCCTGGGACCGGTTTCAGGGTATGTCACCCTTCCTCAGCCAGGCTAGCTTGAATCCAGTGGCACAGTTTGCCAAGGTGTGTGAGAAGGTTTATATAAAACATTATACATTGATGAAAATGAAATATGTAAAGATAGAAATCCATCAACACTTTCAATACAGTTGCAGTCAACAATCCCTTATCTGCATGTCATAGTAGAAGTATATCAAAGCTGTGCAAGATAATCCCACATTATCGTCATAGTTGATATGTGGAACTGACCCTATGAATTTATATTTATTTATTTATCTATTATGGATTTATAATGCGCATAGCTGCCTCAGCAACGAGGCGTCCCAGCGCAACCAGAAACCCCAAAAAAGCCAGGGCCGACAGGGAGAACAGCATAGAGATTAAACAGCTTGCGAGGGAAAGAGGCAGGTCTTTAAGGCCTTTCGAAAGGCAAGATGGTTCGGCATAACTCTCATGGAGGCAGGAAGTGAATTCCAAAGTTTCGCTGCCAGATAACCGAAGGAATGACCTCCGGCCCTCGCTATCCAGATGCGGGGGACTCGGAGCAGCGCAAGGTCCGCAGACCGTAGCACACGTCCAAGCACATAGGATTCCAGCAGGTGGATTAGCCCTGCTGGGGCCTGATGTGTCAAGATCTTATGCGTGTAACATAGTGCAATGCAATATCAATTCAAACTTATAAAATTGCATATAATAGTTCAATAAGTGTCAAAACAGAATCATAGATTAGAACTTTGCAAGATGACATGGAAATACCATCCAAATAGATATGTACAATAAACCCAAACATGATTAAATTACATATCAAACTTGTAAACCAAAATTAATTTCATCAATCCCTTATCCACATAACACAGCAACATCATATAATAAAGCTATCCAAGATATTGTGGGACCATCTAAAAATATATATACATCACAATTTAAAATAACATATTTGCAATAATAAAACAATTTATAAAAGGCTTACATTATCTGCAACCATGACCCCATAATGTGATGTGTCCCGAAGACAAGAGTATCCCTTTCTTGTCTCCCATAAAAAGTGTTAAAAAAAGAGAATTAGAACCAAAGTAGGCCCATGTATCAGACAAGCATGACAATGTTTAACACCTTCTGTGCTTCAGACGGCCCCCCGCCATCGGACGTCATAGTGGGCGGGTGCGGAGGACGACCGGGGGCCATCCGAACCCCGCCCACTCATTAATTTGCCCTCACCACGGGTAAATGTGCCCAGCATATAGGGGGTTAAAAAAATCTTAATCACCCATTAGTATCGTCAGTTCCTCTTTCATATTCATTCCTTTTGAGGTTTTTGTTTTTAAATCAGAGATATAGGTGAACTTTCATCTCAACGGTATGACTTTGTTTCCACCCCTTTCATCAGGATCAATTCTGTCTATACCATAGTATCTTAGCAAATTACAATAAGAGAAAGTACATTCTGCAAACTGTCAGTTCACAGGTTAGTGATTGCCAGTTTTATCAATGGCCCTCATATTTTTGAATATCCATTTTTAATACGGTCAATGGTATTTCCAACATAACGTTTGTTGCAAGGACATATTTGAATATAAATAAGATAGTTGGTATTTAATGAAATAATGTAATCATTCCCCTTGTGACTTGCACTATAAAGTGTGGGGAATGTTTTCATGTTGGTACTGTGGGCCTCATTTACAAACTTTTGATGCATGGTGGCACAGCAGGCCATCCCGCTTTACTGCTGTGCATCAAAAGAAAAAGACAGGATGCGCCATATTTACAAGATACAGTGTATTTCTGTCCTTCTCCCCTGTGCCGGCACACAAACAGCAGCCACGCACCAATGCAGTCAACCTTGCGTTATGTTGTAAGGGTGCCTGCATTGTGGGATTTTTGTTTTTGTGCAGGAAGGAACACCTTCCGGCTCAAAAACAATCATTGGTGGCATTTTCTTCTGTCTATGCATGCTGCACCATGTAAAGAAAGGGGAAAGATGAAGAGAAATAAAAGAATTTCTCCTCGTTGCACCACTCCTACGCCTCCCCTGCGGAGGTGTAGGAATCTGATGCATTCCCAGGTTTAGAATTCCTCGTAATCTGGGAATGCTTCAGATTCCACTGGTGTTGCATGGAACATCCACAGCAACAGCCAGGGAACGGCCCTTTCAAGCAGTGTTCTCATGAAAGGAGCACATACTTACAAGGTAATGAAAAGCCATGTCAAGTGGCTTTGCATGGCCTTGTAAAAATGCAGAAGCACATTGCACCACCGGAACGTAAAAAAGTGATGCTTTGGTCATGTGTTTGCATGCCTTGCATTTACCACTAATGTAAAAGCCTTTAAGGTTTTAGTTGGCCCCTCTATTTCCCTTCTCTGAGATATAATTGTGTACCAGCCAGTCACACATTGATCTGCTTCTGTGATATGTAATTGATGGTTGTGTAGGAAGGTAATTAGGTATTTTATTTTGACGTCTTAAAATATTCCAATTATTACTCATAATATGCCTTACTCTATGTGATTTCTTGCAGAAGGTGATGCTCATGCAGGTATCTTTTTCTGTAGATTGGCTCCTACTAGGTTCAATACTGCAAAAAAGGGTCTCTTCCCTCGCCTTTTCCGCCACCCTGTTCTTGGCCTGTTCTAATTTCCATGAAGGGAATCCCCTCTCCTGGAATATCCTATCCATGTTTAGTAGTTCACTCCAAAACAATTTCAGTGGAGCCACAATTTGTCCTAGCTTGTCATGCACTGCTAATTACCTCGCATATTACACCACTTATGCCATCATTGGTAACATTACTGCAACATCTGAAATAGCATCATTCGTGAAAACACTGTGCATGGGGGAGGTGTGAGTTATAGTTACTTTAGGAAATGAATTTAAGTTATATGAGATAACTATAACTGGTGAATTTCAGTAGATTTGTCGATTGAAAATAGAATGTTATAACTGCCATTTTCACCTAACTATAATGTCCCTTTCACATTTGTTTTTTGCAGTAAAAAAAAGATATGTATGTGTATATATATATATATATATATATATATATATATATATATATATATATATATATATATATATATATATATATATATATATATTCACTGAAAAAACCATAGGTTATAGACCATATATAGTTAGGGCTTAGCATTTAAAAAACCTTATTTTACTCACACAAAACCATTGAAATTCCATATATAGTTAGTTGCACTAACTATATCTCGCGCACCCGCAATCCACTGCTGATGATGTCACATATTACATCATTCATGACATGGTCAGTGACATCACTGATGACATCACTGATGACATCTCAAATGACATCACTGATGACATCACTGATGACAACATCCAGTGTCAGTATGTTTCTGTAAACTTTAAATATGTCTTACATATTGAAGAATGAGTGGATGAATAAGTGTCTGGATGAAGGATTCAGTAGGTGCATGACTGACTGTATGAGTGAGTGATTAAATGTGTCTCACTGAGTGCATGGGTTAGTGACTAAACTGTCTTAATTTGTGCATCATTATTTGTATTGTTCTGTAAACTGCTGCATGTGTTGATCAGTAGCTATATGAGTAACTATATGGGTTATTGATTGGTTGCCCAATTATTTGTATGGGAGACTGAGTGTGTGTGTGGCTGGCTGGGAGGTGTGTGACTCTGTGCAGATCAATGTGTACTTGTATCAATGATTTTATAAGAGAGTAAGTATCTGTTAGTATATGTTTGAAAATGTTATGTGCTCTATGTTTAACTGTATAGATTAGAAAATGGAAGTGTGATTGATTCTTTACAGGACTGACTAGGTGTGTAAGTAACTCCATGGGTGAGTGGCAGAGTGTGATTGTCTGTATAGGTGTATGAGTGCATATGATAGTGTTGTAAAGATGAGTCATTGTATGTATGAATGATTGTATGGGTGAATGAGTGAATGTGTGTGTAGAAGTAGGAATCAGTGAGTGCGTATGTAGTAACTAGTATTGGTGTGTCAATGGTTTCAAAAATTATACTCATATTTAACACTGGGTGTAACAGAGGTTATATTAAAGTGTGAGGAGATGCATTTTATTGTCACATGAATGATATCATAAGTGATGTGATCATTGATGTCAAATGAGATGTCATCAGTGATGTCATCAGTGATGTCATTTGAGATGTCATCAGTGATGTCACTGGCCATGTCATGAATGATGTAATATGTGACATCATCAGCAGTGGATTGCGGGTGCGCGATATATAGTTAGTGCAACTAACTATATATGGAATTTCAATGGTTTTGTGTGAGTAAAATAAGGTTTTTTAAATGCTGAGCCCTAACTATATATGGTCTATAACCTATGGTTTTTTCAGTGAATTTTCAAGGTTTTTTTAAATGCTAATTCCTAACTATATATGGTCTCTAACCTATGGTTTTTTCAGTGAATTTTCAAGGTTTTTTAAATGCTAATTCCTAACTATATATGGTCTCTAACCTATGGTTTTTTCAGTGAATTTCAATGGTTTTTTAATAGCAAATATCATAAGCTGTCGAATGTCAAGTACGTGGTAAGTAAAAACATTTTCGTGTTTATGCACACTGATCTGCTTTGAATGCTGCCCCCCCCTCCCCCTCATTTCTATTAGGAGTACTCTCTCTTTGCAGATAGTGAAGGGTAGTTAACGCAGGCCTTTGCCCCGTTGTAATCCGTCGTGCCTGCTTCTCTCTCCATTTGATTGATTGTTATCCAAGCATTTACTGTTTTAGAATTGGTTCTCTTTGGTTCATTCTCTATTTACAAACAAGCACAGAGTCGCAATACTCTGTTTAGTCTTTGCAGATAGCGAAAAATCGTGTAAAAAAACAAAAGGAATCGAGCAAAATCAGTAGGCCACTAATGGGATCTCTTTTTGACCTCGCTAAAATAGAAACATTAGGAACAACCCCTCATGACAAACACGAAACTATTGAGATGAACTGAACTCCACACCATGATGGCTGCAATACAGCTCGGCTCCGCCACCCACCCCGCCCAAAATAACGATAAACTCTATGCAAATATTACAAATATATACAACACACCAGCAAAGTAACAGGGTAAAACATTTTATTAAACAACTATTTACATAACTATTTTATACTTTTTGATGCCAGATCCGGCTAGCTCAATCGATCGAGCATGAAACTCATGCACTCTGATGGTTCAAAGTTTTGAGGAGTGCTTGTAACACTGTCTGAAGCCTATTTGCACTTGCTTCAGCTTCACTATTGTCAAAGTAAAGTGGGGACTGTTTGAGGACGTGACTGCATTTGTGAACAATGTAATGTGGTGCCACCCTGAACAGCTTGACGGAGGCCCCCGAGGGACGGTGTGATGGCGCGGACTCGGAGGGGGCGCTTGGCTCCGGCTCCCTCCCCAAGTCGTGTTCTCCTGGTGTAGCCTGAGATCGCCCCCGACATAGGTGGCCGGCTCCCGGGATCAAGCGGAACTTTTTGCCTTTTGGTAACTCTTCCATTCTTGACCTTGTCCCACAATCCGTTTCACCTAAAGACACGCTGTAGTGGGGCGCCCCTTTACCATTTCAGTTACCATTCCGCCCGCTTTTGCTACACTGTGCCTCTTCCGCTATTCAGCTGTTTACCGCCCGCTCTTTCGACTACAGCGTCTCGCTCACCATGTAGTTGAGTTGCTCCCGCTCTTGCGGTGCAGCGATAGCCGGCTGCCACAGTACTCTCAAAATGGCGGCCGGCTCTTCAGATTTGGGCGTGGTCCACTAAAATTGCCCTGCGACACCTTGGAACTCGGACGCTTGTCTGCTAGAGATTGGGCTCCATTCTCGAAAGCGTCCCCTCAGCCTTGAAGATTCTACAAAAGTCTTGGGGGCCCCCGACTCCTGCAGGCTTCTGGTGGAGAGCGGCTAGCATTATTGCTCGTCGAATGGCCACGACGGAGCTACGAAATGGTGGTGCTCTCATGCTAACGCCAGCTTCAGTCTGAAACATCCAGAAACACTGTAGACTACCAATTCGATCAGTTCCGGTAGCGCCCCAATGTGACCCGGTAGAGAAGAACTAGCCCTCCCCTCTTTCACTGATGGTTCTTGTTGCCTGTCCGTTCTGTTGTCATTTAACAGAACTATTTAGCCTGCTGAAAGGGGTTGTGTTCTGACCGCTGGTTGGTGGAGACATTTTGACTATATTCTAGACCTGTGTTGTCGCGTAATGCGTCATATGACGCGCCGCGTTAGCGCATCCGGAAGTGATCCGGGGCGCGACGCGCAGCGCGTAACGTAAGCATAACAGATCATATGACTTGTTAATAAAACTTTTCATTGGTTCATTTTACTTTTCTTATTCTAATGATGCTTTCGAACATTATTTTTTCTTAAATATATGTTATAATGTTCCAGGCTAATGTACTTTCCCGGAAAATTTACAACTGTCCTGCAAGTAAAATATATTCCTTTTTCGAGAAAAAGGGCGTTTCTTCGTCCCATGACGGAGCCGTTGAGCAAAAGAGGGTCGGCCTGCTGTCTTAGTCGCCGATACGCCTGAATATCAGATTCTTATCGATCACTTTATGTTGCAGGAGTAGAAAACACAACAGCCCTTGACCATTTATCTTTACTGCGTTCCTGCGTATTATACCTTTTACCCTTCATGTAATTGGACTGCTTTATTTCACTTGCCTTTTACTGATTCGAAAACAGTGACTATTATTAAAAACTTTACCAATGTATATACTACTACCATGTTTTCTTTTAAAAACCTTTATTGTGAAAATGTCATTATACAAATACGGGCCTATAACCACGTGGGCCGGCCACGGAGCAAACTGTAATCGTATATGATGAGTAGACATTTACACTGTAGAGGAACGTAACGGGCGGGCCATTAGGTTGCAAGAACTAAAGTGTCTAACAGTTGCGGAATCGGTGGACGTACATTTTATAATTAAAATACGACAGGGCCACTTACAATAAAATTATCTAGATATACATTTGCGGGCAAGTACCATGGGTGACGTTAATTCGAACTTTCAATAGTACAGTAATCAATAACACATCAGAACTTAATATCAATAGGGATATCGAAATATTCAATCTATTCTCGTCCCCGCCCGCCATGTGCTTCAAAACTGCATACGTATCTCGTGATATCAAGGTTGTGCAACCAGTACACAACAAGGAGTTACGAGTCCCATTTATTCCGGCGCCATTTTGGGCGAGGACGGGCAGGTCCAGGATATAGTCAAAATGTCTCTACCAACCATCGACTATGATGATGTTCATATGCTGTATTTATTAGAGTAACACTCATCTGTCCACATGAAATTAATTTGCCACAATCTAAACATGTCATTTTAATCTTTCCAAAGTTCTTCTAAATATTTGGGACCGTTTCCCTTGCCTCTGATGCTGTCAGTGCCACTTCTTTGATGAATGTACTGGCAGGTCGGGGGTTCTGCCGCCATCTCACAGGCCAACGGGGCGCCCCACGCCGACTTTCAGCATTGTAGGATGGCCACACCAGTGCGACAACTTGCTGGACACCACCTCGGTGCCATCCGGATCTTGGCGCGTTGTGCTGCCTTCGGCCTATTCGCACATCGGTCCGCTACTGACGCCATCTCACAGGCCAACGGGGCGCCCCACGCCGACTTTCAGCATTGTAGGATGGCCACACCAGTGCAACTTACTAGACACCACCTCGGTGCCATCCGGATCTTGGCGCGTTGTGCTGCCTTCGGCCTATTCGCACATCGGTTCGCTACTGACGCCATCTCACAGGCCAACGGGGCGCCCCACGCCGACTTTCAGCATTGTAGGATGGCCACACCAGTGCGACAACTTGCTGGACACCACCTCGGTGCCATCCGGATCTTGGCGCGTTGTGCTGCCTTCGGCCTATTCGCACATCGGTCCGCTACTGACGCCGCCTCACGTGCCAACGGATTTTCTACGCTTTTTATACCCTATGCCGCATAATAGGTCATGTGACTTGTTTATAAAACTTTTCATTGGTTCATTTTACTTTTGGTTTCCTAATGATGGAAGGCTTGATCATATGACCTAAAAATAACACTTTTCATTGGATGAAAACTATTTTTTTTTCCCAAACGATGAAAGCCCCACCTTGTTTCTGGATGTTTCAGACTGAAGCTGGCGTCAGCATGAAAGCACCACCATCTCGTGGCTCCGTCGTGGTCATTCCGCGAGCAATCATGGCAGCCGCTCCCCACCGGAAGCCTACAGGAGTCGGGGGCCCCCAAGACTTTTGTAGAATCCTCAAGGCGGAGGGGACGCTTTCGCGAATGGGGTCCAAGACCTAGCAGACAAGCGTCCGATTTCCAAGGTGTCCCAGGGCCATTTCAGTGGACCAGGCCCAAAAAGGAAAGAGCCTGCCGCCATTTTGAGAGTCCTGTGACAGCCGCCTATCGCTGCACCGCAAGAGTGGGCGCAACTCAGCTGAATTGCGGATTTTGACACAGTGGACCAAAAGCGGACGGAATGGCAACTGAAACGGTAAAGGGGCGCCCCACTACAGCAGACGAGGCTCCACCTGGGGAGGCCCGTTCACGCCCCCCCCCCCGGGGCGCCCCACGCCGTTATTCGGAGGGCGGCAACTCAGCTGAATTGCGGATTTTGACACAGTGGACCAAAAGCGGACGGAATGGCAACTGAAATGGTAAAGGGGCGCCCCACTACAGCAGACGAGGCTCCACCTGGGGAGGCCCGTTCACGCCGCCTCCCCCCCCCCCCCGGGGCGCCCCACGCCGTTATTCGAAGGGCGGCAACTTACTGGACATCACCTTGGTGCCATCGTTCTGCTGCCTTGGAACTATTCGCACAACAGACCGCTACTGATGACCCACCCCCCGCGACACCCCACGACGGATACCGAAATCAGTGCGGCACCCAGGCAACATCACCTGGGTGCCGTCCAGAAATCTGGACGTTGTGCTGCCTTGGGACTATTCGCACAACCGACCGCTACTTCCTTCTTTTTCCCTAAAAATGTTTAAATGTTTTTACTGTTTTTGTTTTGTTGTATATATTTATAAGTTATTAAAGTTTTATAATCCTACTACTTTGTTGGAGTGCTATATATTTTTAATGTGACACATAATTGTAAAAACTTTGATGTACAAAGAGTCATCCCTGGAATCTTCCGCTTCAGGCTCGGTCCCCTCCCCAATCACAATACAGGATGGTTTTCAGATAGTAGGAACGCGTGTGGTGTGACGGATCTCATCTGGTGTGGGCCTTGATCTACTATAACTCCTTTGAAGAGGGGTAATTCTTTACAGCTGGGGCCATAAACTACATCTGCAGGGCTAGCTGATAGCCTGGGACCGGCCTGGACAATCGGACACAGAGGAAGAGGAGTGTCAGAGGGTGCGGTAGTGAATAGGGCGAAAGGGAGGTGTCGGGCGGGCACAGGGTGTGATTCTCAGGGAAGAGCAGCGCAGATGGGGGGAGGTTTATTGCCCATGCATAAGACAGAGAGCGGGGGTGACCAGTGCCTGGGGGAGATGCTTGCGAGGGTGGGGAGCCATGCTAAGGATCGACAGCGTGCAGAGAGTGGGTCTGGTCAAGTCATCTAAAATGGCTGCCGTGCACGACAAAAGTGTGGCATTTGAAAAAAAGGCAAGATGGCGCAGACAATGTTTTTCAACACTTCCTGATTTCCTTCGAATCGAACGTTAACAGACGTTGGGGCCTATTACCAAAGTTAAGCGATATTTATCCCTAACGATGCTTAGCAACGAATTTTTTACCGCTAAGCATCGTCAGAAATTATCGCAGATAAACCTTGCTATTATCAAGGTTTATCGCAAATGCGATAAAAAACGGCCGCAATGCATTAATATCGCTGAAAAGTCAGCGATATTCATGCATTACCGAGCTAATGCTCTTAGCCATGTTATCCACCTCCCATTGGATAACATGGCTAAGAACTGCTCAGGGCAGGTGTTACTTTTTGGAGATATTCGCGCTTAGCGCGAATATCTCCAAAAGTTGGTAATAGGAGATAGCGATGTTAGCGACTGTTTCCAGTCGCTAACATCTTGGCATGCCCACTTTGCATGTCATTAGTGATAAATATCACTGACATGCAAAGTGGGGCCCAAGATGGTCGCTATCTCCTACTAGCGGTCGCTAACTGGTGTTAGCGACAGCTAGGTAATACGGAGATAATTTTATCTCCGCTTTCTTGGCTTTTAAAGCCAAAAAAGTGGAGATAAACCCCCTTGATAATATGCCCCGTTATCTCTCCCACACTACCGGTCCCCCTGGGCTTAAACGCCGAGATGGTAGGGACTGCATCCCGTGAAGATAGGCCGAGACGTCACTCAGCAGAAAAAAAAGTTTTAAAAAAGTCTATAAACATACAATAAGTTAAAAGTCAACCATTCTTCATTCCTTGTAGTATGCTCCCCAGTCCGCTTCCCGTTACGCTAACCGGGCGCACCCCACCAAAAAAAAGATTTTTTTTTGCCCCGCGAAGCCCTTTTAAAGCCTCCACATCAAACCTATGGGGTCAGGGAGGATCTACTATGCCCCCTTATGGTCATTTTCCCCTTCGCTTTGGCCTCCTCTTGTCTCTCGATCCTACCGAGAGACAAGATGGCGGCCGCTACGGACTGTTTGGAATGTTTACAGACGCCGGAGAACCAATCAGCTTCGCTTCACAAAGCTCCGCAACGCGAAAAGTACGCGAATTGGAGCGCTGCCCGGTCCGCTGTTACAGATATATATCTTTTTTTGAACGTTAATTTCTCAAAATCCACTGGAGCACATATATTGAGACCTAGCAAAGGCACATCGGGCTACCAGTCCCTACAATTTTGCCAAGTTTCGTGCAAATCCATTCTGCCGTTCGGGCTAAAAGTGAGGCCAACCGCCCTATGGAAAATTCAATGTTAAAAACACGTTTTGGGACCCCCCTTTTTTCTCGGCCCCCCCTTGACGAAACCCCCCCAAATTTTCAGGGGCTACTCAGAAACAAAATGTGCCATTTTCCTAAAAATTTCAGCCAATTCCGTCCACAAACGCCAAAGTTATTAGACATAGCATTTTCAAAAATCCCATAGAGAAAAAATCCTAACTATATATACCTACTGGGTATATATATATATATATATTACCTACTGGCGGTCGCCAGTAGGTATATATAGTTAGGATTTTTTCTCTATGGGATTTTTGAAAATTCTATGTCTAATAACTTTGGCGTTTGTGGACGGAATTGGCTGAAATTTTCAGGAAAATGGCACATTTTGTTTCTGAGTAGCCCCTGAAAATTTGGGGGGGTTTCGTCAAGGGGGGGCCGAGAAAAAAGGGGGGTCCCAAAACGTGTTTTTAACATTGAGTTTTCCATAGAGCGGTTGGCCTCACTTTTAGCCCGAACGGCTGAATGGATTTGCACGAAACTTGGCAAAATTGTAGGGACTGGTAGCCCGATGTGCCTTTTGTAGGTCTCAATATATGTGCTACAGTGGATTTTGAGAAATTAACGTTTAAAAAAAGATATATATCTGTAACAGCGGACCGGGCAGCGCTCCAGTACGCGTACTTTTCGCGCAACGGAGCTTTGTGAAGCGAAGCTGATTGGTTCTCCGGCGTCTGTAAACATTCCAAACAGTCCGTAGCGGCCGCCATCTTGTCTCTCGGTATGATCGAGAGACAAGAGGAGGCCAAAGCGAAGGGGCAAATGACCATAAGGGGGCATAGTAGATCCTCGCTGACCCCCTAGGTTTGATGTGGAGGTTTTAAAAGGGCCCCGCGGGGCAAAAAAAATAAATAATAATAATAATCGAACGGCTGAATGGATTTGCACGAAACTTGGTAAAATATTAGGGACTGGTAGCCCGATGTGCCTTTGCTAGGTCTCAATATATGTGCTCCAGTGGATTTTGAGAAATTAACGTTCAAAAAAAGATATATATCTGTAACAGCGCTCCGCTTCGCGTAACGGAGGTTTGCGAAGCTGATTGGTCATTCTGTCACTGGGCTATAGTTGGGCTATATCTGGCTGATATTTGGGCTACATTTGTTTTTTTTGTCTCTGGCGGCCATCTTTGGGCTACATTGGGCTACATTGGGCTTCATTGGGCTTCATTGGGCTACATTGGGCTACATTTGGGCTCCAACATATATATAGGCCAATGTAGCCCAATATATATTTTTCAAAGTTAATTTTCGTAAAAACCACTGGAGCATATATCTTGAGACATAGCAAAGGCACGTCGGGCTACCAGTCCCTACAATTTTGCCAAGTTTCGTGGAAATCCATTCAGCCGTTCGAGCTAAAAGTGAGTCCAACCGCCCTATGGAAATGAAGGAAATGAATGGGTAATTTGTAGTTAGCAAATAGCTCATCGCAAACTAGGAATGGTAAAGAATCGCTATTTATTCCTTAAAGTTCGCTATTTAGGAAATGCAAAAAACTTTGATGATACATATGGCGGTTCATCTCTAACAAGATAAGAAGCATAGGGATAGATTTATGATGACTGGCGCATCACTAGGGATGTGTTAGTCATTCTGTGCCGCTGTTCCGTCACCTATGGTGTGCTGCATTTACAATGCGGCGCATCATGGGGCAAAAACAGCACAGATGCGTGATGTATCTGTGCCGTAAAGGTGGCGCATTGCTGGAGCTGTATCGCAAGTGTGATGAAGCTCCAGCAAGGGTCAGGGGTGCCCCTGTCGCAGGGTTTCTGTTCTCACACAGAACTGTGGACAGAGGATTGGAACCTCGGCGAATTAGGGTGTCCCAAAACTCACCTTAGTAATCAAAAACCCCTTAGCAAGCTAGGTACAGTGTCACATTGGATATAACAAACTCTCAATGTTTAGACAATCCAGAATATGAACTTATAGTACCTCAGGATACGTGGAACTCATGAACAGTCGGTCGTTATATATTTCTTAGAAACCAGAACATGGAGTTAAGAAGAACACATGTGTATTTGAAATGTTTATTTACTAATGCCGTCTTCTCAGGCGTAGTATCTTAGATAATACAAGTACACATATTATCAGTAGCAAAATTACCAGCATAGTTACTAGTACATAAAAAGCGAATGGTGACAGTATGTTAACATGCTGTAAATGAATAAGAGTTAGCAACACTTATAAGCAGCCACGGGCCGTGGAGGGAGTTACGGTGGGGCAGGGAGGCGGGGAGGGGGAGGGGCAGGGTGGAGAGGGCTCCACCCTGCCCCTCCCCCTCCCCGCCTCCCTGCCCCACCGTAACTCCCTCCACGGCCCGCGGCTGCTTATATCTCACCCTCCCTAATACACATATTATATTATTTGCTAAGAAGGTCTGTTTGTGTTGGTTTAGGGCGTGCCCATACTTTAGTGTCTTAGATTTGAAGGAATCACATCAGCATACACCAGCTCTCTCTTCATGTGAACCGCATCAACTGTTGTGTATGTGTGTTCGGCAAAGCAATATAAAACCCGCCTCATGCCCAGAATTGGCAGAAGCTGCACTTATGTTATGAGTATGAAGTCGTGGAGATCAGACCTCATAACAATTCTGTATCGTGTTGTTCTTGAAACTTCAGCACTCGCTGTACAGATATAGTTTAACAAGCAAAGCAGATAGTAGAGCATTAACATATTATTCTCATGTAAACCACGATGAACTACTAGGTTGAAAGCTAAAGCAACAAGTAAGTGTCGTGTGCAGAAGTTGCAAAAAAGGAAAAATGGCGTTTAAACCGGTAATGAGCCCATGCTAACTTAACACGGTGTAAAGATATCCAGGACCTAGATGACACCTCCCCATGATCCGGAAACGAACTGAATAAGATAATAGAAGTGCCATCTCATGAGAGCAGATTGCAACTTTATATGTGGACGGTCCGCAAGGTAAAACATTAAAAACTAGGAAAATTTAATGCTAAAGAAAAATAAAACAGCCAAGTACTTTATCGAGTCTTAAGCCAATAGGCAAGCTAAATAATAAAAACTTGACAAATAAGTCAATGAATTGTCAATGAAATGCTAGTACTCAGCATATCAAACATGAAAAAGGTCTATGACATAACTGTGTATGCAAAATAAGCTGCAACAGCCTCCAATAGGAAGTCACCGTCTTCATCCGAAAAGAGTTCAGCCATCCAATTTAAAAGCGGAAAAGGACATACGTGCTCTCCCAGCACCGGATCCTCTATCACCATCAGAGGACAGCTCGGTGGGTTTTCAAGAAAGCTCTGTTCCAAGAAAGACTGTGTTGCCGCCAGTAAATTCCAGGGACCAATTAGTCCATGCATCAATGCCACAGCCATAATCCTTTCGCCAGGACAAACCAACTCGTGAGTAATGATAGGAGTCATCAGCTGATTAAAGTCGACGTCAGGAGAAACCGGTCCGCAGAGACACAAATCAATGGCCCAATCGAAATCACAGGTCAGGCAGTGAAATACAGGCTGGACACAGGTGAAGTAGGAGAATCGAAAAGATAATCCATCTGCCGTGCTTAATATCGCCAACGGCATTGTGCCATAATATTCTAGCATGCGATTGCGGAACAGTGTCAGCAGCTGCAGGGCGGGAGCTTGCACAGGAGGGACATCCATATTTAAAAATGTAAAAAAGCACAAGAGCGTCCGCTGGTAATGCAAGTAAAAATGGGAATCCACGAAGCAGAGTGGAAAAAATAGAATGAAAGAAAGCAGGGATGACTCCAAAGATTTTCTCAAATGAAGTCACGAGACCACTGGTAACAACTTTAAAAAAGTGCGCCAGGGCCTTTGTGGAGGACGCGTCAAAGATAGTCCGAACCATGTCGCTGAAATGCAAAGGCGAATCAGTATTTAAAAGGGTCTGCACCTCTGTACGGGTGTTCGCTATGTGAAGCACGAAAGTTTCACGGGCCGAACTCAAGGCCACCTCTCTCTGAGACAAAAGAGCTCTTATTCTTGCCATGCCGTTGAAATGTGCTCCCAAGGTTGGTATTTGTAGCCAGATTGAAAACTCCCTATGTTCATGTGTGGGAGGAAATAGAACATTTCTGCAGCAAATAACCCGTTCACTTACTGTTACGATAAAAGGAATACTTTTAATTAACCCAGAACAACCTTCATTATTGAGCATCAAATAACTACCATTTTCCAACAACTTGAACGTGGGGATGATAGCAGGAACTGGCGTGCCTTGCAACACGCAAGCCATATTTGGTCGGTGTTTGTTGCATGAACCGTGTAACTGTATGTGCCTACACATTAGTGAATGATCTGGCGTCTCAGTGCATTCCTCTCCATTCAGATAAACTTCTTGATAATCATTGAAACATCTGTATGTGTATGGAAGCGACCAGACCTCATGAAGAAAAGCACTACCTAAAGGTTCATAACGACCTATTGGTATATATTTCATACAATTTGAAAACTTATATAAAGCAAAAGGCAGCGTTATTAAACCGTGGATAAGGCACGTTGCCAAAAAACCCGCAATCCTCTGCTGATGATGTCACTGAGCATGTCATGAATGATGTAATATGTGACATCATCAGCAGTGGATTACGGGTAATAGTATCTCTAGTTTACTCCCCTATAGCTGTCTTTCTTTTAACATAAGTGTCTGTTTCCTTCCCTTATACTTACAGTTTTTTTTTGTATTTTTTTTTTTGGTTCACTTCCGGTTCGCGTACCGGCGAGCGAACTGGGAAGCGAACTACGAGAAATAGAGGTTGGCACAGTTCCAAATATTGTACCAATTTTTTAATAACGGGGAGGTAGTTCTGAAAAGAACTTTTTTTTATTGTTTTTGTTGTTTTATATTTTTTTTATTATTTTTCTGAACATTTTTTTACTTTTTTTGAATTTTTCTGAACAGTTTTATATTTTTTTGGGTTTTTCTTGCAGGGGGCAATGAAAACGATTCATTGTAAAGGGCTCAACAGGAGCAACAAAACAAAAAAAAAGTATTTATTATTTGGGGCGTTTCGTACAAACTTGCATATGATAGTCAATAGCTCTGTTGATCAGAGTGATGCTTCTTTCTCCGTAGCAAATGAATCCATTGCAATGTACGCAGACGTGTTTTACTTCATGAAATCTCGTTTGAATATTTGGCACCATCTCCCTGCCCTCTGGTCCCGTTACTTCCGGTACAACAGATCTTCTGGCCATAATAGGGAGATTATCTAGGTCGTTACGAAACTGTGCAGCACTGTAGTTGTTAGGATGCCACCTAGTCATATGGCGATGCATTGTGTAGTTTCCGAAACTGTATTTTTTGTCGGTCCCTCTGGACAGTCTATCTTGACATATAAGGCAAGTTACGTATCTTGCATTTACTTTTTTCTGACCTTTGGGAATTTTAAAAAATTGCCAAATGAAGTTTTCTTTCCGGTGAGACGTCCTGGGCTCCTCAGGCAAAAAGTGCCTCTCTTCGTGCTCGTCGTCCTGTTCTTCTTCTTCCTCTTCTTGCTGAATTATAACTTGAGCAGGTGGTCCACTCTTCCTTGGATGTGGTGGAGGTGGTGGGGAAGCACCATCTGAAGCTACTAAAGAAGCCATTGCTCACTGGTAACAAAGGGTCTTTCTCTCACAAAGATGAAAGTCAGAGTGAGGAAAGAAGGAGGGGTTTTCATCATTTGGGAAAAACAATAGTTCTCAACCAATGAAAAGTGTTCATTTTAGATTATATGACCTAGTCTTACATCATTAGGAAACCAAAAGCGAAATGAACCAATGAAAAGTGTTATTACCAAGTCACATGACCTGCTGTGTTTACGTTAAGCGCTTTGCAGGGCCTCCAGGTTTGCTTCCAGAAACCTGTGCTTTGCGACTCGGTAAGCGTACCAGTTCGCTAACGTAGCACGTCATATGACGTATCACGCGACAACGCGAAACGTCATGCGGACGGGAGGCGTCACGATGTTGTTTTCTAACGCGGCAGTTGCGGTAAAGAAACGTTTACCGGCTCGCGGTCTATTTCGCGGCATCAAGGTCAGCTAACGGGAAGCTTCCCGATTCGCGAAGCGGGAACGAAGAAAAAAAAATATTTAAAAAAAAAATTATTAATAAACATATAAAATATATTTTTGGATTTAAAGAAGAATACATTTTACAGCTACAGATATTAGCTGTTAAAAAACCAATGAAATTCACTGAAAAAACCATAGGTTATAGACCATATATAGTTAGGAATTAGCATTTACAAAACCTTGAAAATTCACTGAAAAAACCATAGGTTATAGACCATATATAGTTAGGAATTAGCATTTAGAAAACCTTATTTTACTCACACAAAACCATTGAAATTCCATATATAGTTAGTTGCACTAACTATATATCGCGCACCCGCAATCCACTGCTGATGATGTCACATATTACATCATTCATGACATGGTCAGTGACATCACTGATGACATCACTGATGACATCTCAAATGACATCACTGATGACATCACTGATGACATCTCAAATGACATCACTGATGACATCATGACACACCAATACCAGTTACTACATACGCACTCACTGATTCCTACGTCTACACACACATTCACTCATTCACCCATACAATCACTCATACATACAGTCACTCATTATTACAACACTATCATATGCATTCATACACCTATGCAGACAGTCACACACTGCCACTCATCCATGGAGTTACTCACACACCAAGTCAGTCCTGTAAAGAATCAATCACACTTCCATTTCTTCATCTATACAGTTAAACACAGAACACCATACTTCAGTGACATCACTGATGACATCACTAATGACATCTGAAATGACATCACTGATGACATTTCAAATGACATCACTGATGACATCATGACACACCAATACCAGTTACTACATACGCACTCACTGATTCGTACGTCTACACACACATTCACTCATTCACCCATACAATTACTCATACATACAGTCAGTTATTATTAGAACACTATCATATGCACTCATACACCTAGTCAGTCCTGTGAAGAATCAATCACACTTCGATTTCCTCATCTATAGTTAAACACAGAACACCATACTTTTCACACATATACTAACACATACTTACTCTCTTATACAATCACTGATACAAGTACACATTGATATGCACAGCGTCACACACCTCCCAGCCAGCCACACACACACTCAGTCTTCCATCCATCCAGTCATTCTTCAATATGTAAAACGTATTTAAACTTTACAAAAACACACAGACACTAGATGATGTCATCAGTGATGTCATCAGTGATGTCACTGACCATGTCATGAATGATGTAATATGTGACATCATCAGCAGTGGATTGCGGGTGCGCGATATATAGTTAGTGCAACTAACTATATATGGAATTTCAATGGTTTTGTGTGAGTAAAATAAGGTTTTCTAAATGCTAATTCCTAACTATATATGGTCTATAACCTATGGTTTTTTCAGTGAATATATATATATATATACCAATTACCAACTCAGCTTTGCAGCTGAAACATCCAGTGGGGCTGATGAGTGAAATCAGGAGTGGACGTGATCAGTAAATCAGTAAATCCAGAACTACTGCCTCTGTGATCAATAAATCCTTTTGTGAAAGTAACAGCACCAGTTCATACAACGCATTTTGGCCAAACGGCCTTGCTTACGCTAGCATGTTCAAAATGTGACCCACCATTTAAAATTGTGTCAGAGAGGGCTGAATTGAATGTAAGTCTACATTGTAGTGCAAACATAGCGGCCATTTTACAAGGTCTGCTTAAGCATATATATGTATATTTGTTTGATGCTCCAACCAACAGGTTCCTACCTAGAGTCAAGGTTAATTAAAATTACAATTGTCTGTGGCGATTGCTATTTAACATTAAATGATAATCAGACTTGAGGCTTCCTGAAGTTGTGTGTTTTATTTGTGGTATCCTCTAATCTCTAATACCCACTTTCCTGTGTGCACATTTATCTTTTTCTACAGCCTAACGTGTTTTCCTGCCTACTGACACTCACCTGTGCCCTTGACATGACCAGTACTTTAAAAACAGTAACCTTATTAGATGGTGCCTCCAAGCTTATTCTGCAGTTGATAAACTAAATGATCATTGCTATCTTTTTGTGTTCATACTTTTGCTACACTCTATTATCAAGGTCACATTTTCTTCTTTTTCATCATAAGTTCTCTTCATACTGATGATCTGTTGCTGCTGTCGTTCTAGATTTGTTTGCCTCAATACACTTTCCTATACTTCTTATATTTGATATGAGTATTTATCTGTTTTCCTTTTCTCATTAGTTTTGTTAATCATCCTCTAGAATATTTCTATAAACCAAATGTTATTGTTTTATAAAACCACAACATTACGCATAAAAGATACACAATGCAATCACATAAATAAGTTCATCTAATCTGTCAACAGATGTATACATTAGTTTGTAGTAGTCCCACAATTTCCCCCATATCTTGTGAAATTTTTGTGGTCCACTAGCCTCAGAAATAGACTCTTTGTTTTTGTGTAGCAATCAATTGCTTTCCTGTATGCAGCAAAGCGAGGAAGGTCAAGAAAGTTTTAAAACCAGGCAATGACTCTGTAATGCATGGTCCCAGGGCCCACCCGCCTATGATCTCCTCAGGAGCCTTCATGTCTTATAAATTTCCTAATAGATCAAGCTGGCAGGAAAGGTCTATTGGCCTTTATTATGACTTTGGAAAGAGAGGTCCGTCAGTCAAATCACTTTATTCGATCGTTATTCAATAGATCATAAAAGCATAAGTATACAGGACGAAGACATTCATCATAATACAAAGTAATAAAATGTCCTATTAAAACAATCTGTTAAAAACAGAATAAAACTTACATTTCATTCTAAATTATTAAACGATCTCCTGGTCTTCCATGAAAGGCATAAAAAAAGATGCAACACAGTAACAAGCAAGGGGATCAGACAATGATCTTAAAATGAACATCCCTGGGCAACATTGCCTAAAACTATATTATATTTATATTATATTTATATAGCAATATAAATCTTACAAAAGAAAATAATGTGCAAATTAGATTGGGTAGACACACCGTTGCATTGACAGGGCAGAAACTGTTATAATGTGAAAATTCCGGCTGGATAGGACAGCATACAAGGAATAAGATGTGGGCGACACCTAAGTAAGAAAAATCTGTGATGTTGAGTTATTGCAGAAAGTATTTTGAGCTCTTAATTTTAAGTCTTTCTTTTGCCTTTTGGTTTAAAAAACAAGTATTAATGTCCTTTTTAGAAATAGAAAGACAATTACTTGGGGTTTCAAATATGTGTGCTAAACCTAGAGAGGATAAACTGTTTTTGATATACATATTCCAGGGGATCCTGTGCGATTGCTTCATTGAAAGGCAATCTTCAATAAACTTTTGAGCAAGATTAACAGAATCCCTACTCCAAACTGAGTGCCATAAAAGAAATGGAGCAAGGCTAATCAAATCAGATATGTATGGAACATCCAATTCTAACTGACAAATGAGATTTGAACAGCTTATAGGGAGACCTTATAGTTTTTTCCAGAAGGTGTTTTAAAGGGTCTGGAAAGAGAGGTAAATATCTAAGACCAATATTGGGAGAATCACAAGCTCACAAGGGCCATTTTAACAGCTCTCTAATCACTTTCATCCATGAGGCCACTCAGGCTTCCTAACGCACTTCGATGGGGCTGGAACGAAACAGGCGCATTTATATTTTGAAATGTGCATATGTGTGAAACTCTGCTTTTGCCTGTTGACCGTGGGTGATTTTGGCTTCTAGCGGGCTATTTTCAGTGGTATAAATCAAGGTGCTCCTTGCAGAGTTGTAGGTAATTATGAAATTGTGTTTTGTGGAGGTCAAGTTCAACTTAAAGGGTCTGGAAGTCTTTCATGTGTGCACCTGCCAAATATTCCCCAACTTGGAACTTCCAATTAAATTACACCATGCTTACCCCTCTAGGCGGGAGCTATGAAGAAGTAATTTTTCCTGCCATAGAGGCGTGCCCAGTGTGGGCTTCAAATTCCATTATCTTATGTAGCAGAGGACTGATTGTCATTATAAGATAAATGTCTCTTTTTAGGTCTCGGCTGCACGCGCGGAAGCGCGTGTCCGCCGACAGCCTATTGTTGCCGTGTCTCCTTTCCAGGAGACACGGCTGGCCGCGCGCATCGCCTTGGAGGCGATTTCAAACGAGCACGCGCACTCTCAAACACACACACACACAGAAGCGCCTATGCACGCACGCACGCATGTACATACAGCCTCCCACACACACATACACACGCACACAGACACACGAGTGCTGACACCCCCCCCCCGCACACCGCACACCGCACCCCCCAGCCCTTTCTAACTTACCGGGGTAATCTCGGGGGACTCTGCCGCTGCAGCTCTTGCCAGCTCCTTTCACGGGGCTCCCTCTTGGTCAAGGGAGCCCCGCAACAGTCGCCTAACCTCCTGCTGGCGGGCCCGGGGTTCTCCACTGCTCACAGGAGCCCCGGGCCGCGATACGCATGCCTCCTCTTCCGGTCCTGACGCGGCCCCGCCCCCGTCACAGGCGACATTGCCTGACTTCCGGTGGGTGCGTACATTTTTAATCCTATGATCCGTCTCCCAGCTTGCTTATTTTGTCCCAACTTGTTTGCCCTGTCGCTGCTTACTTTGCCTGTTCCAGCGTTCTCACTCCTGCTTGCTTTCTCTGCTCGAATACCCTGTCCCATATTCCATGCCCTACTTTCCTTTTGTGACCCTCTGTCCCTGCTTGCTTCTCCAGTCGCTGCTTGTTTTCCCTGCATGCCTGCGCTTTTTCAGATTCCTTGCCCTGCCCCTATGCCTCTTTTCTCCCCCTATTCCTTGCCCTGTCTCTGCCTGCTTTCTCTGAGCGTCCTCTGTTCTTGCGTGCTCCTCCCGTTGATGCTTTCTTTACTTGCATGCTTGCGCTGCTTCAGATTTCTTGTCATGCCCCTGCGTTCTGTCAATCCATCCTAGCCATGCTTTTATGCCCCCTCTTTGCTTGGCCTGTCCCTGCTTGCTTTCTCCGGCTCTCCTCTGCCCATGCTTTCTTTCCCTGAACACCCCTGCCAGCCTGCCCTGTTGCTGCCTGCGTGCCTCTAATTGCCTGCCCTTTCCCAGATTCCTTGCTCTGTCTCTGCTTGCTTTTCCGACACTTGTGCGTCCCTTCATGCTTCCCTTGCCACTGCTTGCTTCTTTTTCTAGTGGGAAAGCCATATTGCTTCATTCGGTCTAGGGAAGGCCTCCTGTGGGTCGCAAAGGTTTGTGGTTGGAATTTCATTCGTCTTTTCTAGCCAACAACGTCTGTCCAAAGACAAGACTATTGTATTTACATACCAAAGCTTCCTTCAATGGCGGCCTTAACACTTGTGTTTCTTGGTTTCCATCTGATTACTTTGGCAATACTCCCGCACCCTCTGGTCTAGTTTAGTGTTCAGAAGTTATTTTGCCATCTATTGAGAAGGGCCCTTGGACTGTTTGCTTCGTCCTGTTGCCATGTATGTCTCCGCACCCATCAAGGTTTCGTGGTTCGCTTTGCCTGGAGTCATGGTGTTTTTTTTGCCGAATTTGGTTTCAGAGAATGTAGGTCTCGCATTTACACAAGTTTAAAACATTGGCATTGTAAATTACTGCCTTTTATTTAAGTTTTAAAAACATAGAAAAAACAGTCATTTACAATGTCACTAGCTCAAACTCGTTTTTATTTTCTTGATTCCAGACAAAGAATGTTCACATAAAAATAATTCCTGTCGCAGAAGAGTCCGCGCCAGCAAATGAATTAACCACACACTGTCGATTCAAGTCGTGACTATTACTACAGCTCTACGAGGCCATACTAATGGCAGTCTGCGCTAAGTAAACTCATATAACATACTATGCATGCTATACCATAAAGCAATGCCAATAACTCAAAATTAAATAATGCGAGACCTATTGCATTGCAAATGCTTGTTACTTCAGGAAGTGAAGGCGGGAGAGGATCTCTGTATAGTAAACCCACCATGCCCTCTTTCCGAAATAGGGAAATGTATGTGTAAAGTCCTGACCTACATGTCCTCCATAGGAACACATCTATAAATTCATTCAGCACCAGGATTAGTGAGGACCAGTAATACCTTTGTAGTGTAAAACATGCAATGTAAAAGTAGTACCAATGTAATGACACTGTGAAGTAAAAACTAATATTTGCTCATGCTATGAACCATGCTGTCTAGACAACAAAACATCCCCTAATGGTTCTCGCATTCCCTCCTCAGCCTCTGCATCTGGACTGCGACCAATGTGCTGTCGTTTCCAATTCAGGCCAGATGATTGGACAGAAAGTGGGGAAAGAGATTGACCAAAGCTCCTGCATTTGGAGAATGAATAATGCTCCAGTGACCGGTTATGAGGATGATGTGGGTCGTAGGACTTCAATCCGGGTCGTTTCCCACACCAGTGTGCCACTTCTCCTTCAGAACCCTGATTATTTCTTCAAAGAAACCAACACAACTATCTATGTGATCTGGGGCCCCTACCGCAACATGCGCATGGATGGCAAGGGCATTGTTTACAGCATGCTTAAGAAAGTGGCCGCCAACTACCCAGACGCTAACATTTATTTGACCACCGAACAGCAGATGCATCACTGTGATGATGTTTTTAAAATGGAAACTGGAAGAGACCGGTAAGTGAATTATCCCTATAAATTTACACAAATGTGGAAATAACTGCATCAGAAGGTGTTTCAGATTTTCTTGCATATTATTCATGAATACTTTCTCAAATGAATCCAACACATTTTGTTACCTTGCACTGCGGATAGGCTTAGGAATGTATCACCTGACATACTGCTTTGTATCTCAATGTGAGGTAACATTGCTGCTCACCTGAACTGTAAGATTGTAAGTGACTGCATGGGTAAGGAAGTCAGTTAAGGATTTTGTGCTCAAGGTGTTTTAAAGAGTCTTGTGTAGATTTGGACTGCCCAGAGCTTTATGATTTCACAATTAGGAGAAAAAAGGAGACAAAAAGGAAGAATGAGATACATTTTGGTTAAACTATGTACTCATCGAAACCAATCAGATTCGACAGAGAAATTCACGAACTAATTAAACGTGCAGTCAGATCACACTTTCTCTTGTGGTTGAGTCTGGCCCTTGTAATAGAATCAGATTTCATATGGGTGATAAGTTCTTTTGACACAGTCCAGGTTGTGTATAGCAAATCCTTGTTTACTTTTTTTCTGGCACTCCATGGATAGCAAGTGAATCTTCCCTTTAGTAAAATGACATATTTTTCTTAACAGAGAAGCATGCTTTTGAATCCATTGAGTCAAAAAGGGGCCCGGTGTTTAAGCACGTGATTAAATGATATGGTTGCACATTTCTTATTGGCTACTTCGAACTGCATTCCATCTAACACGGTCATTAGCATGTAGAGATACACTTAACTAAAGTTTTTAATCACTCTTAATAATGAAATCCAGCATCATAAACAATTACCTTTAATTAGTAATTAAAATCATCTGCTGCATTTCAATTGTGAAGAGAGGGTTCTGCAACATAATACAAAGGATTACGTTATGAATACCACAGTGTATCATGATACCTTCAGAATGGTATTAGGAACAAGCTAATGCACAGCATTAACAACATTTTTGATCCGAAGATTGTTCTGCTCAAGGACGGCGCAGTGCTCACTCAGGCCTGCATTTTGTCGTTTTTGAATGGATGTGAACGAGGGGTCAAAGAAGATAGACTGTCATATGGTCCCTGTGCTAAACTTGATGGGTTCTTGAGGGAGCAGCAAAAACAGAATGCAAACAGACCAAGCTCTGTTTATTCTGTGCAGTTTCTATTTGTTTTCCTCGAAAGAGGCCGTAGAAACAAATAATGGACTTTTGAGAGGGTCAGAGGGCAAAAAGGGTACAGCCTATGATGTCATGAAAAATCATAGGACACTTGAGGTCACTTCCATTACCTCAGCCATTTTGGTGATTCTGCATCCCTATGCAACTGAATAGGGGTGGGGGGGGGGGAGGGGGGTTGGGGGCTTCTCCAATCCAGGCGGGTTATTGTGCTGCTGTGGCATCCCAGCCAGGATTCGCATTTGCATTGTGCTGCCTGCTATTGTAACCCCTGTTCGATAAAAGGAGTTCCCTATGCGGGTAGGAAATGCAATGCGTGTACAGTAAAAATTCAAATGCTGGGATGGAGCTCTGCAGTCCAATCTGGCTGAAGTTTCAACATTGACAACTTTTTTCAAGGAGTTGCAACCTGATGCAACTCCTTGGGTACAATAAAAATTCAAATGCTGGGATGGAGCTCTGCAGTCCCATCTGGCTGAAGTTTCAACATTGACTACTTTTTTCAAGGAGTTGCAACCTGATGCCCACGTTATGAACAAGGTCGGATTTGGAAGATGGGCAGATTGGCATTGAGCGATGGGCCGGTGCCTCAGGGTCACCTGTGGGCCATTTCTCTAGGCTTTTGTAAATCGGCCCACAGGGACTTACTGTCTTTCCCGCTCCCCACCAGACCACTGTAATATGTCACCATTATCATGAACACTCCCCTGCCATGCTGTCAACCTGAGGCAGGGGGCCAGGTGTTATTCTGGCCCTTAGGGCATTCTCACCTCGGTCCCCTGCCTATTGTGGTCATCCCAGCCCAGAAGCAGTGTCATTATTATTATTTATTATTATTATTATTATTATTGCAGCTTGTATACCGCATGGCAACTCCATTCCGGAGTGCCCCTGCGCTGGATTCCTTCAAGGCTGAACTCATAAGGCAAAGACTGAGCGAAGTATGGCTAGAGAGTGATATTTTTCCTAAACAACCACGTTTTAAGATGTTTCCCGAAAGCTGCTTCTGATGTCTCCATTCTGAGAGGCAGAGGCAAGGAGTTCCACTGCTTGGCCGCCAGATGCCTGAAGGAGGTGCTACCAAAGTATTTACTGTTGTATTTTGGAATGCTAACCAGTCCTGTTCCAGCAGCTCTTAGACAACACATAGGGTGGTAGGAATGTATCATAGGGCAGAGGTATTTCTGGCCCATGCCCTGTAGTGGTTTGTGGACATAACATAGGGCTTTAAAGGTGATTCTCCCCTGAATACGGAGCCAGTGGAGAATATCCAGGGCTCGGCCTGTGAGTGCAAATTTAAGGATGTTAAATAGCATCCAAGCTGCTGCCTTTTGCACCTATTGGAGCATATGCATGCTCCTTTTTGATGCCCCCAGATAGAGAAAATTAAAGTAGTCTAATCTGCATGTGATCAGTACCTAGAAAGCTGTCTTTTTGGGACTGTCTGGGATGAGCCCTAGAATTCTTTTAAGCATTTTTAGAATCCTGAAACAAGTGCCTGTGAGGGCGGAGATTTGGTCTGAGAAGGATAATGTGGAGTCGAACCAAACTACAAGATTGTTTACTTTGTGTCTTGGGACTCTGAATATCCTAACATGCTAGGCCACCAACTTGAGGACCAAATGAAAGGTTGTTTCCCTGACACAAAAATATCCATTTTGTTGGCGTTTAGTCTGAGGTAGCTAAGTTTCATCCAGTTTGACATGTCCTCTAGGTACAGCTTAAAGTCCTCAGCTGCTTGACCATTGTCCTGGGCCAAGGTGAGGATCAGCTGCGTGTCATCTGTATATGACACAATATGCATCCGATGTTTGTCCAAAAGTTCTGCCAGCGGTCGCATTTATATGTTGCGAAGGGTCAGGCTCAATTCTGAGCCCTGAGGCACACCCTGTTTCAGATGTAGAGTGGTTGAGACATACGGTTGAAGAGTAATTTGGAAGGTGTGATCCTCCAGAAAGCTCGCCAGCCAGCCCAGTACAGTATAGTGCTGCCTACCCCTGCGTGATATAATCTGTCAAGTAACAGACCATGAGAGACTGTATGAAATCTGGCGCTCAGGTCGAGCATGACTAGAGCTGCCGTTTGACCTTCCTCAGCGATTTAGGGCAGTGTTTCCCAAACTGTGATCCGCGGACCCCTAGGGGTCCGTGACACATTCCCAGGGGGTCCTCAGGCAGCAGTTTTAAAAGCACTGCAAAGTTCCAAGTATAATTAGAGGTTTTCGAGCAACAATAAAAGTGTCAAGATTACACCAGTGATTAATGTTCCTGCTGGAGAGAGATGAGTTTTGTCCAGTGGCAGCTTGACTTATTTAATGTAGCACAGAGGGTTAATATGCCTCTTGCAAAGAAAGTGTACCTGCATTTTTAAAAACCAACTGTGTTTTATCTGCATAGGTCAGTGGGTTACTGCTTTTGTCACAGAGATTCTTTAGTTACTGTGCAGTTTATAAGTGACAATCGTGATCTAGCACAGTGACATATAAACTGGTATCAAAAAGATGTTTGCAAACTGCATGGTACAAGATAGTAACTTATGTTTTTTCCAAGTCTTTCATTATCCTGATGCTGCTAAAAAGGTTTATTTGAATGGAAATAAAGTTTCATTGTTAAAGTCAATGCTAAACACTATATTATGCCTACCAGTATGAATGACATGTGAATCCTTCAACTTATAGTCGCCTTTGCCTTATGTAACATTTTTTATACACTGGTTTACATGTATGATTCATTGTCTCTATGGGGCAGATTTACAAGGAAAGTGACTCAGTGAGTGCCGCAAGCCATTTGGCTGCGCCGCACTTAGTCACTTTCAAAGCACAGGGATGCAACATATTTACCACAGTATAATGCATCTCAGTGCTCTCCCTGCGCTGGTGCACAAACTGCTGCCATGCGCCGGCACCCTTGCACCATGGTGCAAGGATGTCTGCGTTGTGGGGAGATTGTTTATGTGCAGGTAGTGTTCTCTTTCTGCACATGAACAATCACTAGAGGAGATTTCATCTTCCTAAACAAAGAGGAGAAATGAATACATTTCTTCTTGTTGCGCCTCCCTATGCCTCCCTTGAGGAGGTGTAGCATTCAGACGCATTTCCAGATTTACGATTTCTCGTAAATCTGGAAATGTGTCTGGTTTTATGGGTGTTGCATGGGAACACTCACAGCAAAACCCACGGAACGCACCTTTCACGCAAAGTGCGGCGTGCACAGGGGCCATATTTACAAGAACAGGAAATATCACACATGGGTGGCTGTTCCTAACCTTGTAAATATGGGGGACTAAAATGCGCCAGCCGAGCGTCACTTTTTGTGATGCACCGGTTGCGCAAGGGGCTTGTAAATCTGCCCTATATGTGTGTGTGTTGTAAAGTGCTCTGACATCCTACAATGGTATGAGAGATGCTATAAAACAAATTAAATACATGTGACAGAGGGACTATGGAGAGATGAGCGGCACTGTTGGAGGGTGAAAATAAAGGAATCATTGAAGATCTCCAACAAAGATTGTCGTATCCCGGTGCATAGTAAGGTCATCATTTACTATTCTTTAAAAGCTAAAACAAATCAATATATAATGATAAATGTGTTGTAGAATGCACTATTGTTTCCTAAATTGTCTTGGGGGGGAGAACCTCCCAAAGCCCCCTTTGTAGTGGTTAGACTCACTCACTGCACTTGGTGTGCAGCGTATGGGGACTGGCCTGAAAACATTTGCCAGGGCTGCTTTGGGTTTCCAGTCTGGCGCTGGCAGTAGAAGGAGCCTCGTACTGTGAAATAAAACCAACCATTTAATAAAACCAACCATTTAAAAGTTAGTCACGGAGATGCAGAATCAACCTTCCCAATAATGTTTTTTGTTTTTTGCAGATTCTTTCAATATAAAATACTAAAATCCTTAGTAATTCACTATTTGTTTTGTGTGCACACCTATGGTTTTATATTTTTTTTCAAATTACTGTTTTAATGTTTTTTTAATTTAAATCATACAGATTGCTTGGGGGTCCCCGGCTTCCAGTGCTGACTCAATGGGGGTCCTCAGGAGCCAAAAGTTTGGGAACCACTGATTTAGGGGATTGAGCCTGATGCAAGAAGTAGCGCTGATTCAGTGCTAAAGGAAGGTCTTAAACCAGACTGTGTCTCATGGAGGAGATTATTTTCCTCCACAAAACTGCATTGATGGCTGATTGACAAATCTCTCAGCGATTTTGGTAAAGTAGAGTAGAAGTGAGATGGCTCTTAAATTCTCAGGCAGTAGTGGGTCTAGGTTCGAATTTTTAAGTAGAGGGGTAACCATGGCATGTTTCCACTGTTTTGGGACTAGACTGGAGCGAAACGACAGGTTGAGCAACTCTGTTAGTACTCGTGCAATGGCAGCACTGCCCATAATCGATGAGGATGCAAGGTCTAAAGGTGATCCAGATTTAACTTTAAGCATTAGGCCGCAAGTATCAGTCTCTAAAAAAGGTTTCAGATTATAAAGCTTACCTGGAGCATCGGGTATCATACAGTTAGAATAAGGCATTTTAAAGCTCCTAGCACTCTAAGGAAAGGAGATAGAGATGTTGTTGACCTTTTTTAATAAGGATTGTGCAATCTGGTCACAGCGGTCCGTAGAGGGAGGAATTGTAGCTGTGGTGCTTTTCAAGGAGGTTAGAGACTTAATTATTTGAAAGATTTCCCTGCTTAAGTTTTTCGAATGTTCAATTTGTAGGGCATAATGATTGCACAGGCATGCCTGAGATCTCTGTGGTACATCTTTAAAGTGGCAAGGTACATGAATTTATGGCATTACTCCGCTGAGCCATCACTTTCAGACCAGTGTGGGATGTGGCAGGAGTGGGAGTATGCAGGGGCCTTGCAGGAGGGCAATTCTCACCTAAGACCCCCTGAAGTAGCAGCAGTGGACTTTTCTTGACCCTGAGGCTATAGTGGGCTGGGGAGGGAGTGAATGAGAGAAATGGCTGTGTTTGGGGCCGGGTGTTGCCTCCTCGCTTCCAGTAGGGGTGGGGAAACATATAATGTAACATTATGGCCTCAGAGCTGCTGATGTTGCAAGTGGGGAAGTACGTTTGAGTTCTGGCATCAGCTCAACATCCAGTGATTCTGGGAAAATCATTTAATCTTCCTACCTAAAATAAAAATGAATTTGATTTTGTGCAATGTAGCTGGTGCTGGGCCTAGTTCATGCTATATAACGCTGCAAAAAAATACTAACCATTTGGGAAAGTCGGCCACTTTTTTGGGGAGTGCCCGGCCCTAATTTTGATCCCAATCCGACCCAGGTCATTAATAATAATGACGCAGGAGGATTTCAACTTTTTGTGCAAAAACACTTAGCTCAGCGCGAGGAAAACATTACACTGCAACAATCCTTTCCCCAGACTTAAGACCCAGGTATTGGAAAAAAAGCTTAACATCAAGAATGATCGTTTTGTGTCGTCTACTGCAGTGCAGTAATCTCCACACATACTATACAAACTGCCTGTATAAAGATATAGCTCGTCAGACCATCATGAGCCCCAGTTTCACACAGGCTGATGTGTGAAGTACCTCAGTCCAATGTTTGGGAATCGTTTTACAGTGATTTTTCTTTACAGGCCCTCCTCACACTACCACTGACTACGAATGGCATGTTACCCTCATCTCGAGTTACAGAAAATACAATTTTAGAGGAAATTATAACAATAGGACACATCTAACCTTCAACTACATCACAGAGTTGACCCTTTGTCCTAAATGTAGTTTATCAACAGGCTCCTATTGCTGATGAGGGGGCAAGGGATGGGCCTCCGGTGAGCGCTGTTTACTCTCTGTCCCGGCCACAGTCACATGACTCCTGAGGTCAGGGGTAGCCAGAGCAGTGCCTGGCACAGCAAACAGGAAGTCCGGTGTAGCTGCTGGTCCCCCGTATGACCCCTAAGTGATCTACAATAGACCTTCTAATTCCCAGCATTCTACTGTCACAACGCTGGGGACAAAGGTTTACCCGAGACGGTTCCAAAAACTGTTGTTTTTTATCTTTCTTTACATATATGAAACAAATATAGTCAAACTCCTCCTGAATGTAATATTCTCAAATAGGTCAATAAGTCGGTTTCAGTCTAGAAGTGCCTCTGCCTCAATTGTTAACATTTTTTGGTACTAAAGCTTTCATATAACTTAAAAAGGGCAATTGCTTGGGACTTCTAACGTTGAAACTGTCTCATACACATGCACTAAAAAAAATCGATACAATTACAGTTGCATATTCTAGTCAAAACGCGACAGTTATTTCTAATAGAAAAGCAAATTTCTTTGATAACGGGACAATCGTATTGCCGAACAAATGGTTTGGATTTGCCGTGCTCTCAGTGAAGTAGATTCAAATCTCCACTGTTGAATATCTAATGCAAAGTATATTTCTCTTTTGCTCTGGGGCCGGAGGGGGGAAGGGGGGGCATTGTGCAATATTAAGAAAACTGCTGAGCTTTTTTTCTTCTTTTTTTTTTTAAATCAACGCCTGCAGTTTTAAAGAATGTGCATGCATGTGAAATTGTTGAGACCTTTTGTCTTTTCCTCTTCGTATGGGGCTTCCATTGCAGTTCACATGTTCCTACACAAATATCATTTGCATCATACGTTTCTGAAAATATTCTGCCTTTTTGGCCTTCCAATAAAAACGAGTCTATTGCCATGTCATACTCTTTGAAGGGCAAGCATCAAACACATTTTTCCTATTCTAGGCGAAGTGTGCTGACATACATTTGAAAACTGAAACTCTTGGTCTATATTCCATGTCCAGTGATATTAATTCACAAAGAAGGATTAACAATGTCAATGCATTGCAGTATGTATACAACTGTCAGCTGGTTACTTATTACCTCTGATAGTCACCATTAAACAGCGTCGAACTTATTCCAAGAAAATAGAGAAAAAGGATGCTGAATTTAATCACTTGTAATTTTGTACATTTGGAACCCAAATGGCCAAAGATACATTTGGAATGAACAGTTGAAAAACAGGCAGAAGCAAAAAAAGAACATCAAAACGCATCTGGTCAAATGCTGTGGATTAATACTAGTTCTGTTAATTCTTATGCATTATAAAACTACAAACAGAATATAAAGAAATATCACTCCACCTCTTGTTTATTTGTTCTAAATATTTCAAATGTCCTCTGTTCTACTTCAATCACACTTTGTTTAATAGGTATTTCTGCAATTAAAGAGATAGTTAACTAAAATATATGCTCTATTTGGAAGAATGCTGAGAGAACTCCTCTAACACTGAGGAGTTTCCCACTAAATAGCTCTTAAGTTAAGGGCTTGATTTATTAAAGAACTATAGATTATTTTCTTGCAGACTAAAAGGAGAATCAGGTAACACTCATTACAAATATAATGCTCTTGGATAGTTATTTGGTCAAGACGTACACAACTCTGGATCATGTAAAAAAACAACATAATTTTAAAATTCACAGATCTCAATAGAAGAAATAGAACACATTTTTACTGATTGACCTACTTACATTCCAACAAGTAACCTGCAGATTACCCTATAATATATCCTTATTGAATCATGAGATTTATCACACTCTGCTCTAGATTTATCAAGAGTCACATAAGGCAATGATGTGTGAAAATCTACATGATAGCGTTGTGTGAATGGAAATAATTTGCATTGGAATGTTGAGAGCTCCATTGAAGACATCAGAGCAGATCAGGGACAATAATGGCAGGTAGAGACTTCTTGTTCAAACATTCTGATGTTTGTCTTTCTGTTTCTTCCATTTTAATTTAGAAAATTCTATCTCAGTGCAAGGAATGTTCTACTACATTTACAAACCTTCTGCCCTGGGCAATAACAGTAGTTAAATACTCTCACCCTCGAAATATATCCTTCTCAACTTGGTTTCAGAGCCTTTAACATCTGTTTATTTTGGGGGCGTGGTCAAGATAGTGAAAGGATAGGATGTGCCTTCTCGTCTCTCTTTCACTGCTGCTGACTGGACCCTGTAGCCCTCCCCCCAAAGCAAAGCAAGACTCTTTCAGTGTTGCAACCCGCTCTGGGGCCAGTCCAGCACTGGTTGACGAGGTGGCAAGAGCTATCACCTTGGGCTGAATGTGGAGGTGCGGCGGCTGCCCAGAGAGACACAGCATGGTGGCAGAGTGGTGCGATGTGCACCAGCCGGGGCCCATTTGCAACAACCTTGGCGGCCTAATCCCTGATGCTGGAAGGAACACAGGTGTGGCTTGACCATACCCCCTGTTGGAGGGCACCAAGCGCTATTTCCTGACTTTGCCTGCTGAGCGGGCATTTTGTGGCCCCAGGGGAATGTCCCTGCATGCACTGAACTAATGTACGAAATGGTGGCGGCCGCTGTGCCGTAGACACAGAATGGACTGCGGCCCACAAAGACTCACAGACATCAGCCCTGGTGCGCCTGGCCTGGGCAAATACTGACGGGACCCCACTGGGACTTTGATATAGGGAAAGGCCCCCAGTTGAGGGAACTGGGCAGCAAAACCCCACCCTAACCACCCACATTGAAACACATGCCAACTGCGACCTGCCTGCATTGACTCCGGTGCCGCACCTGGGGACAGGAGGAATCTTGCCAGCAATTGAGGTTCCCATTCTGACCCGGGCCCCAGAGACGCCCTCCATTGGTGAAGGCCCATTGCGCACCACAGACTTCCAATGCAATGGGCCATACCACTGTTGAACATAGCCCTGAAAATGGTGTCGATTGCAGACTTATAAACGAGGAGCAGACTGCGACCCTGCAAGGAAATACTTGCCCTGACTGGTCCCAGCACTTTTGCTCAGGGTGCCGGAAGGTTACTGATGGAGGTAGGGGCCTGCCCCTGGACGGTGGCGCTTGGAGGACCACCATGGCTGGAGGCCTTTGATGTGGTGGCGTGGGAGAGGCAGATACTGACAGTGACCTCGCTGGAAGTTCACCCAGATGCTCCCACCATCACAGATACCTCCCATCGGAGATAGTACAGGCCCGCCACTGGACACTCACAGCACCCTTGATGAGGCCTCCGCTGAGACAATGGGAGATGACCACAGGTCAGGGAAGTGAGAGAGGATCCTGGGTAGGGCACCTTTTGAGCACTGTGGGCCAAGGAAAAGCCATGGGGTCCGAAGAGCCGACCTTGGTTGCAGTGGTCATAGGCCAGTAGGGGTAATCTGAACCCCCCGCTGAGGCTGTGATTGAGCACCCAAGTGTGCCTAAAGCTAGAGGGCCAGGAGAACATAACATGGGTCTTGACAATGTCCCCATACTGGGGAGATATTACCCAACAACACCGGGCTCCTGCATACTTGCTGAACTCCTGCTCAAAGGCGCTAGACCGTGGCTTTTACCCCTCTTCATTGCCTGCGTTCTTGTTGACTCTGAGGCTGAGAGCCCCTCTCACAGTAGAAGATACCCAGGGCCTAGGGTGATCATAACTACAGCACAGACAAAAAAAGAACAATCCCACAAAGAGATGCTGACCAAACGGATCACAGCCCATCTAGGGAGCAGTCACAGTTCCCTCATCTGGGGCAACCAACAGATGGAGAAGAGAGTGAATGCTAGTGACTCTATTGTTTCTGTAGGCCCTGTTTGCTTCCCTCTGAGTCAACAACCAAACGGTTAGAAAAGACCTGTGGCCGGACCTTAAATATGCTCACTGGTGCCTGACAGAGGTGGGGGAACAGGTTCTCCACCCTGGAGAACCATGAGTCTAGCTTCGATGAAGAAATTGATCAACTCTAGCAGAATGTAATTCAACTCAGAGATCAACAGATCCATTTGTAGGCCTATGCGGATCACTTTGAAGACCGGTTGAGAAGGAATAACATCCGAATCAGGGGGTTCCCAATCAAAGAAGAGGGCTCAGACATTGGAGCATATGTAAAGGCCCTGTTCCTACAGATCATGGAAACACCACCGAACTGGGAAATACAGATTGACAGACTTCACAGGGTGGGTACTTCGTGACCAGAGAATACCAATCCAGCCAACATCCTGGCATGTGTACATGACTTTCAACTCAACGACAGAGACCTGCATGTCCTGCAATTCTAAGGGCATAGGCTGGCTCTCACACTGCAGAAATGACAAGCCTTTCACCAAGTGACCACCTTACTTTGGGACAAATACATCACTTATTCTTGGGGCCACCCGTTTGCATAGTTTGACGATGGGAGAGGAAGCTCCCTCATCTTTGATCCCTACCCGAGACATGCCAGTTGCTGAACATTGAAGAGTCCTTGGAAGAAAGACAGCAGGCCAGCCCTTGAGAGTGGAAGTCCAGAAAAGCCTATGGTGGCAGGGAGGCTCGGCCACATCCAAAGGACTGCCCCCAATCCTGAAACCATAGCTATGGAAAAGTGAGAGTTGCTGTACACATTGACTGGCGAATCCGACACGCTGGAGATGACTTGTGCACCACCGAGGCTACCAGGTGTTCGAGATACTCCAATGGGCCCCTACACCCAGGATTCCCACGGGACATTCCTTATCACAGCCAGTCCCTTAGTTTCTGATGGGAATATATTTTTGTACATGTTGCATGTTGTGTTCTTGTTGGGGGAGTACTCTTATGACACAAGGGTGAACTACACCCTAGATTCTTACAAACATGGGGTCAGCCAGGGACCAAGCTGTCCACACTGGGCTGGGTGGAGGGTTGGCTGAAAATTAATCTAGGTGCAGAACGATGCTATCATATTTAGAACAGACTGGGGCTGAACTATGTCTACAACAGGTGATCCATTTGGTCCCCGAAGACTGGCTGGTGCTTTCTTTTCATCCACCACCTCTAAGACAGAGGGCGGCCAGCAGGTGGCCATTTTGGTTTCCTGCTCTTTTTTAGGTTGTGGGATTCTAAACTTGCAGATATCAAAGGGAGGCTTGTACTGCGAGTGTGGGAGACTGCACTTTCACATCGACTTCCTTATATGCCCCAATGATGGGCAGGCAACAATTCCTCTGATGGCCTGTGGCAGAGGTGATGTCCTCCCAGGACAGGATGGCACTGTTAGGTGGAGACCTGGGGCTCTTTTCTGGGAGGAATATGCATTTGCGTGACCATTGTCAGGACCAGCATCCCCATAGGCAAGACTACACATTCTACTCACACGGCCATACAATGTATGCTTTCCTTGACTACTTTACAGGGACAAGAGAGATCCAGACCCTGGTCACTATGACAGAGATAGAGCCATGATCCTTATCAGACTATGCTGCAGGGTCTCTTAGCCTGGCACTTACCCCTACACGGCATGCTCCCCAGTCATGGATAATTCAGGAAGCCTTACTTCATAGGTCTGAGTAAGTGAAGATGGTTACCCAAGCGATAATAGACTTCATTGCCAATAATGATGTGCTGCCACATCTATCACTACCCTGTGGAAGACACTAAAGGCTGTCATTCAGGGAGAACTGATTCCTATGCAGTGGCAGATAACAAAATCCTCAGCAACAAGACGTGGTGTCTACGCAAACAAGTACAAGAATTGGACTGCATACACAAATTAATGGGAGCTGCTCGGGTTTGGCAGCAGCTAAAGGCGGACCATGCGCCGTTATCGGGACTGGGCCTGGACAAGGACAAGGACA
This sequence comes from Lissotriton helveticus, assembly GCF_964261635.1. Lineage (NCBI taxonomy): Eukaryota > Metazoa > Chordata > Amphibia > Caudata > Salamandridae > Lissotriton > Lissotriton helveticus. The sequence goes on along the minus strand of NC_136057.1, from coordinate 2,071,406,692 downwards.
AATATTCTCTGCTTAGACTCTGACACTCCTTCTATGTGTGGGGGGATTGATGTGGTGGCTACTAGCTAACAAACTTACAGCGCAATGGCAAGCCGCGTGCGTGGGCTCCCTGCTAGCGCAGGATGGTACCTATATTGTAGGGGATGGTCCCATTGTATCTGCCTTCCTGGACTTCTATGAGAAGATCTACTTGGAGCAGACTCTTGCTCTGGCTGACTCAGGCCTTTACCTCAAGGATGCGCATAAACTGTGACTAACGCCGGACCAAACAAGCATTTTGGATCACCTGATCCGGACTGAAGAGGTCAACTTAGCCATTGCTCAACAGCAACCCCTCAAATCGCTGGGACCGGACATCTTTCAAACCCTCTTTTATAAGACTTGTTGCACCACACTCGCCCTAGTTCTTACCTGCCTCTCTAACTTGATTGCCTTCTCAAGGGCGGTGCCGTCCTTGATGCTAGAGACCTCCAATGGTTTAATTCCCAAATCAGCAAAGGATAAAAAACAATGTGGCTCCAACCGCCCGACATCGCTCTTCAATGTGGATAATAAATTGTTCACTAGCATCCTAGCGGTACATTGAGTCCACTTATTCTGGGGTCTGATTGATGCAGATCAGGCAAGATTTGTCCCAGACCGGAAGTGAACAGATCATCCACCTGATTGACAAGGCCAAACGCTTTAGGAGGGAAACAATGTTCCTGACCATAGATGTCTAGAAGGCTTTCAACTGGGTGTATTGACCCTACTTAGAGGCGATGCTCAACCACTTTGGCTTTGGAACATGATTGTGCACATGGGTCCTTGGTAACAATGGACAACCAAGAGCAACAGATCAAGTAAATGGTCAGACCTTATGTTAGAAATAGTGGTCTCTAATTGGCAAGGGTTTGCATCTTTGTCCAAATAGGGACTCTTCCTTCTAGTCAGGATAAGGGGGATACACTACTTAAGTAACCCCTGCTCACCCCCTTGGTTGTTTGGCACGAGCAATCAGGCTTATTTCAGAGGCAGTGTGCAAAGCGTTTGCACATAAACAACAGTAATACGGTGAAAACACTACAATAGGACACTGCACCAATTTTAGGAAAATAATCAATATTTATCTATGTAAACAAGACCAAAATGATAAAAGACCAACATTTAGTAATCAAAAATATGCAAGTGTGACTCTAAAATGCAGTTTCTTAAATCTGGTAGTTCCGCCCGGGGCTACCATGGTGCTGAGAACAACAGAATCCAACAGTTGCGGCTGACCGTGTTGGTGTGCACCCGTGTTAGTGTCAGCAGGCTTGTAAACAGTACTTGTGATTCGGGGTTACCGCGTTGGTGCGGGCCAGTCTTGGCAACTGTTGCGGTGGTGATGTGAAGTGTAGCTGTGCGGCGTGTGGTGCCCTCAGGTTGTGGTGCAGACAGCGGCACGGTAACGGTCATCCAGCGGCATTGTTGAGACCATGGCAGCGTTGCGATGTGAGGCGTTGCTCGGTGCTGTCAGGTCACGGTGAAAGCTGCAGGGGCAGCTAATGAGAGCTGGCATTGGTCTGCCCAGACTGCGGTGTGGGACAGGGCGGTGCATTGTGTGACTTACTAGCGGTGCCCCAAACCACGGTGCAGTCACAGGTATTGAGGTCAGTGTGCAGCGATGTCATCGGTGAGACCAGGGCAGCAGAGTTCAAGTGAGGAGGTGTGGCCTGGGGTGCACACAGGTCACGGCGCATGGATCAGCTCTGTGACGGCAGAGGTCATCATCGATGGGAAGGCCTATGTTGGGTGTGAGGTGCGTAGGTGCCTTCCGCAGTTCTCTCTCGTCTTTTATCTTCCTGAGACTTACAACAGGGGGCAAGCTCTAATTCAAGCCCTTGGAGAAAACTCTAACACCAGGATGATGAAAGTACAATCCAGTCCTTTCCCTGCCCAAGACAGAATCAGAAAGCAGCAGACCAGCAGAGCAAGCAGGAAAGGGGCAGTTCCTTCTAATAGCTTTTCCAGCTCTTCTTCCTGGCAGGTTCCTTTGTTCAGCAGTAATCTAAAATTCTGGGATCTGGGCCCCAATATTTATACTCAGTTTATCTTTGTTCTTTTGGCCACAGAGTGTCTGTGATCAGCCCAAACCAGTTCTCTCCTCTTCCAGCTTTCTGGCAGGAGATGGAGACAGCATTTTCCAAGGCAGACCAGGCCCATTCAGGTGCAAGGGAAATCTCCTCCCCGCCACTCTAAATACAGACCAGGTCTATTTAGGTGCTAGTGAAAATCCTCCCACTACTCTGACAGTGACCCAGGGCTAGTCAGCCCAGCCTGAATTCATCCAGGAAAGGCAGGGCACACCTCGACCACCCCAGTGAATACACATCCAAAGCCACTGTGACTCCAAAGCCAGACAGTCAATCCACAACCTAGCAGAGGCACACTGGATTGCTAAGCAAAAATACCTACTTTCTAAAGTGGTATTTTCAAACACAGAGCATAAAAATCCACTTTACTAAAAAAAATGGATTTCTACATTCTGAGTTCAGGCATACTAAACGTCATTTCTCTATCTTGTCCCAATGGGAAGATATACTCAAAAGATGTTATAAGTAAACTCTCATTCTATTCTATGAGACTGATAGCCTTTCCATAGTTAAAAAAGTAAAGCACTGTATTTCACTATCAGGATATGTCACACACACCAGTACATGTAGTACCTTTCACATACACTGCACCCTACCCACAGGGTTACCTTCGGCCTAACTTAGGTTGCCTTACATGTAAGAAAAGGTAATGTTAGGGCCTGGCAAGTGGGTGGACATGAGGGTGCAGTCACAGCTGCACGCAGCCACTGCAGTGGCAGGTCTGAGAACCCTTTGAGTGCTGCTTGTGTTGGTGGCAAAACCAGTGCTGCAGGCCCACTAGCAGCATTTGATTTACAGACCCTGAACACACACAGTGTACTGTGCTAGGGACATTAAGGTAAATCACATACGCCAATCATGGAAACACTAATTTATAAACAAAATTTACATGGAGAGCATATGCACTTTAGCTCTGAATAGCAGTGGTAAAGTACCCAGAGTCCTAAAACCAACAAAAACATGGTCAAAAACAGGAAGCCAATGTAATAGTGGCACAGGACAACCCTGTCAATGCCCTCCCTAACTTTCTGTCAAAGATCAAAGTCTTTGGCAGAGCTGTTGGATACCGTATCAATATCCAGATGTCGAAGGCCCTTAACCTTTCAGTCCCTCTGGCGACAGAGGCACTTCTAGCCTGCCAATATCAGATACAGTGGTCGACTTCCTCCATCCGCTACTTGGGGATCCAGCTGGCTCAATGGTGAAGGCGAGTGCAGCCTTCAATGACCAAACCTTAGTCCGGGGCAGAACTAATAGGAACTTGAATTGGGCAGGACATTGATGCATAAAGAATGGGAGGATGTTTATTATAGAGTGTGCCACACATCATGTAACACGACTAGCATTTAAACTGCTACTAAAAAAGTTACATGTTGGTATCTTACACCGGTGTTCCTTCATCAGGGCGACCCTGTGTGTAGCGTGGGATGCTGGAGAAGCTGCAGGTCTTCTGGGACGTTGCTCCACTTGCTATGTGACTGCCCCAAACTTACATGGTGCTGGGACATGATGCTGACTGAGACAGATGCCACTTTGACACTCAATTACCCCGATTTCCCTCATACACTATCTTAGGGATCCTAAACACTCTTAATAAAGCATAGGATGGCACATTGGTCTTGCATTGGGGAGGCCCTCCAGAAAATTCTGACACATTGGGTCACCAACAAACTCCAGACGAACCTCAGATAGTTACATCGCTTATGGCACATATTGGAGATGGAGAAACTAACGACTCTGTTGACCATACATTGCTCTCATGTCCATGGAATTTCGAGATTTGACTTGCCATAGGTATCTGTGCTTACTATTCCTGGGAGATGCTGGCACCCTAGCAAGGGCTGGACAGTCCGACTGGGGGAGCCAGTGGACAGTCGACAGTGTGTTTCATTCAAAGATCCTTATTCAGTTACAAAACAAATAAAAGAAAACCTACAATTCATTATAGGAATTTCATTAAAATCGTAATTAAGGATTGCCATATGTTAAACTCTTCATGAGAAGTCATTATAAATAACAGTACTGTGTAAAAAGAAATTGCCATTAAACCATGTGCAAATGCCTAAAATGCAACTGCAGCTGTCATCGTCCTATGATTGTAGCAACGATCCAGCAGGGGGAGTAAAGTTTTATTCAAACAGTTAGATTTGAAGTTAGTGAGGCCCTTACCTGCTGAAGTCCAAAGTGTGGATTGAGCCTGTCTGTCTCCTAGGAGATTCTGAAAAGGAGAAGCAGCTTCCAACTCCCTGGCCAGCAAACCTTGTCTGAGGTCGCTGGGACCTTATATGGTCTGCTAGTGGTTGGTACATGTAAACACTGATTGGTGGTTGTATCTGGTGTTTCTATTGGATTAGAGTTAATGTCCTCATTGGTTGGGTATTTGAGGGTTCTGATTGGTTTCTGGGTCTGTGATTCAATCATTGTAGGGTTGGGACTAGGGCTAGGGTTAGGATTTCTATTGGAAGTAGGGACTAGGGCTTCCAATGTTATTAGTTGTTGGGAGTAGGGTGGGACTAGGGCTAGGGTTAGACCTTCAATTGGAAGTAACAATTAGGGCTTCTGGTGTGATTGGTTGCTGGACTACGTGTGGGACTTAGAGTACGGTTAGGCTTTCTATTAGAAGTAGGGACTAAGGCTACCTGTGCCATTGGGTGCATGGACTTGCTTTGGGACTATTGGTAGGGCTAGGGCCTTTATTGGACAAATAGATCAGGGTTTTTGAACTGATTGGGTGCTTGGATTAGGGCTAAGATTGGCTGTAAGGTCCTGGTCTCCTATTGGTTCCTAGATTTTAGGGCTAGTGTTGTGATTGGATAGTGTTAGGGCTAGGGTTCCCATTGGCTGAAGGGGTCACCTGATTACTAGGCTATAAAAAAAGCCAGGCTTAGGGCGTCTCAGCCCGGGCGTCAATGCTAGGGGCGGAGAGGACAAGTGTAGTTGTCTGTTTGAGCCTGTTAAGGACGGAGAGACAAGGGCATTTGCCTGTTTGAGCCTGTTAAGGGCGGAGAGTACAAGGGCAGTTGCCTGTTTAAGCCTGTTCGAGACTGGTCAGGACTAGGGGCAGAAATTTGTATTTGTATTTGTATTTGTGGTATATTTGTAGAGCGCAGACCTGTCACCCCAAGGGCATCCTGGCGCTTCGAACCATGAACCAACAAATTTGCAGCAACTTAGCCTGTCCTGGGGAAGAGATAGGTTTTTAACGCCTTCCTAAAGGCTAAGAGATCCTCAAGACTCCTTAGAGATATCGGCAGAGAGTTCCAGAGTTTGGCCGCCGCTACTCTGAAGGATCGGCCGCCCATCCTCACTCTCTGGAAGCGCGGTACTACGAGTGACCTGGATGAGGAGGAGCGTAAGGTTCGAGGTGGAAGGTACCAGGCGAACATCTTCCGCAAAGAGACCGGGCCTAGGCCATGGATAGCCCTGAACACGATGCAAGCTGCTTTGTAATAAACGCGTAGATGGACCGGCAGCCAGTGAAGTTCCTGTAGCGCTGCCGTAGATGAGCTGTGGTAGGGGCGAGAAAGGGCGAGTTTGGCAGCCATGTTTTGCACCCTTTGTAGCTTACCCAGTAGTGTTATTGGGGCCTCCAGAAGTAGTGCGTTACAATAGTCAAGTCGACTTAAGATGGTACTCCGCACTACTTCGGGTCTGGCTTGCTCAGGGAGGAGGGGCAGAACTTTGCGCAGCATGCGAATCAGCATCATGCACGTCGAGGTGACCTTGTTTACGTGCAGATCTAACTGCAAGTTGGGCCCGAAACTAACACCCAAGTTGCGCGCCGATTGTGCGGCTGACACCGTCTCTGAGAATGACAAAGGCCAGAAGTCATCTGGGAGATTCCGCGGAACTTGGTCGTTGGAACAATACAGGACCTCTGTCTTAGTCCCATTGAACTGCAACGAGTTCAACCGGAGCCATTCCGCTGTAGCCTGCATGCATCGGTGGAAAGTTTCCAATGGGACTGCATCCTGTCCCTCCAGTGAAAAGACCAGCTGGGTGTCGTCCGCATAATTAAATGCGGAGATCCCAAATGATTTAATAAGCTGGACCAGAGGGCGGAGGTAAATATTAAAGAGTATAGGGCTGATGGCTGAGCCCTGAGGTACTCCTTGTCCTACTCTCCGCTCCGCTGAGCTGAAGGGAGGGAGCGATACCCGTTGCTGACGGTTGTCCAGATAGGAGATCAGCCAATCCCTGGCCTTATCTTCAAACCCGCACTCTTCCAGCCTCATGATCAAGGTAGGATGGCTGACCGTGTCGAACGCGGCCGACATGTCGAGCAGCACCAGAAAGGCTGCTCGACCACTGTCGACTCGCGTCCGCAGATTGTCTAGCACGGTCACTAACGCGGATTCCGTCCCATGAGCTGGGCGGAAACCGAATTGCGTTTCATCCAGCCAGGTGTTCCCTTCTAAGAAGCCGGACAGAGTGCGGGTGACCAATTTTTCCATGATTTTGACTGGAAAAGGAAGCAGGGAAATTGGCCGATAATTGGAGAGACAGGCAGGGTCGAGCGTGGATTTTTTTAGGAGCGGAGAAACCACTGCCTTCTTCCAGCAGTCCGGAACAGTCCCTGTTCCAAACGACTGGCAGCAGATGGAGTGCAAAGGCTGGAAGAGTTCCTCCTGAAACACCCTCCAAAATTTTGGAGGGAGAGGATCAAGAGGCGAGCCAGATGAGATCGTAAGGGCCAGGCTACCAAACTCCTCCAAGGAGGGAAGGGGAAAGCTGTTCAGCTGGGGTCGACTGTACTCTGTCGCCGGAACTCCCAAACTGAGTGCGTGGGCCTCTGGTCGGGGTCGACTGGAAGGCGTGGCCGGAGCTTCCAAACAGAGGTCAAAACCCCTCTGCAGGGGTCGACTAGCCATCGCCTCCGGAGCTCCCAAACCAGTGGTAGGATTGACTGGATCCTGCAAACCCTCCAGAATTTTGCAGATTTTCTCCTCGAAGGCATCAGCAAGCGAATCACATAAAGCTTGCGATGTGGGTACGGTGTTGGCCGCACACATAGGGTGGGCGAGGTCCCTGACGATCTTAAAGAGGGCCTGTGCCTTATTTGGGGCCTGGTTCAAGAAGGATTCAAGATAAGCCGCTTTAGCTATCTTGATCTGTGCCTTATATTTTTGTAAGGCGGACCGGAACACAGCTTTCTCCGAGTCTAAATACTGTTTCCTCCACGCTCTTTCAGCGCGTTTACAGCCAAGTTTAAGCTGGCGTAGTTCGCTCGTGTACCAAGGGCTAGCTCGATTCACCCTCCCTCGAGACTTCCGGAGGGGTGCCAACATATCCAACGAGCTCGTGATGGACTGGGTAAAGAGAGTATAGCTCTCTTCAGCTGAACTGCCAAGCTTCAAGTCCTTCCCTAAAATATTCGGTAATGGCGAGATGTTAAGTATTCGGGACCAAGGTCTCCCTAACTTGGCTTGGGATAGTCCAACTTCCCGCAAGGTGTGGTCCTCTAAACAAAGAGAGAACATAATCAGGAAGTGGTCTGTCCAAAACTGGCGCTTAATCTCATCCATAGATACCCATTGTGGATCGGCAAATATTAGGTCCAGGATATGACCCTTCCGATGCGTGGTGGCATTCACCAGCTGTTCCAGGCTGATATCTTTACAGGCTTGGCTAAGGGAGGAGAATGCCTTGTCCAATGAGCCGCCAGCCCACAAGTTAAAATCTCCAAGAATCAATAACTTGGAGTGGGAGCTGGAGAGCTCATAGATCAGGTCAATAAGGAGCGATATTGAAGAGGCCGGTCCTGGAGGTCGATAACACAGGACGCCCGAGCAAAGTGTCAGCTCCTGCTTTTTGACCGAGAATCCCATCAGTTCAAAACCTGGCACCTCTCGAATCTTCAGCTGGGAAATGGTCAGCGAGTCTTTATAAATGAACCCGATACCCCCTCCTCGGTTGAGTGTGCGCGGAGTATGACTAATTTTATAGCCTGAGGGGCAGGCTAGGCCCAGTTCAACCTCGCAATCTTCCCGAGTCCAAGTTTCTGTGAGGAAGAGGACATCGAGATTTTCTGAGTCAATGAGGAAGGCAATTTCCGTGTGGTGCTTGCAAAGGGATCTGACGTTCAGCAACCCACAGGAGATTTGCCTAGTAGTTGAGACGTAGGCACTGGCTGGTTGCCTTACCAGGTTCTGGCTGGGTCTGAGTCTAAATAGCTCAGCCCGAGAGTAGGCTATACGAAGTGAGCCAGAGGGGCCAGAGGTAGCGGCCCTAAGCGTGTCCGTAGCGCGAACGGGCGCAAACGGGCTTACCTCTGGCGCACCTCCGGCGTGCCTACGACGCGCCCGCTGCGCGCGAGCGCTGCGCGTCTGTCTGTCCATCCTAAATACTATTACGCTGAGCAGAGGACCGCCTACTAGCCTCTTGCCTTACGCAAGATGGCCGCGGAGTACCTCGCCTCACTACCCAACCCAAGATGTCGGACCCGACTAAATCTTTCTGATCCCCGCCGAGTGCGAGGAAGTGAGCTATTATGGTGCAGGTATGCCTCACAAGTTTCCCCGGCCTACGGACGCCGACAGGAGTGGTAGAAGGGAAATTCCGGCCAAGAGGGTGAGCGCCGACAAGGTAAGCGCAATGTCAGAGCGCCGCGGGATTTAAAATACAGAATACAAATTGACGCTTTAAAATGCAGCAAGATAAAAGCGCGGCGGCTGAATGCGCTGGAATGCAGCCCTTTTTCACATTTAGCAATACCCAGCCCACACCATCCACATCCACAAACAGAGCAACACACTCACACCAAATGTACCCCACGCACAACACTATGCACAGATTAATGTACCAGCCTGCACTACAAACCCAACCAAACCACATCTACACACCCTACTATCCCAACTACCCCACACAACTCATACTCCAGAATTGATTTTATCCTCAACTCTAACCCGTTCACTCACTTAATCGAAGAAACAGACATTTCCCCAAAGCTGATCTCTGACCATTCCTGTATTAGCACCGAGCTAACGGGTTCCCACTCTATCTTACCTCCAAAGCATTGGCGATTCAATGGGGAAATTTTGTCAGACCCTGCAAACAAGCAACAAATAATAAATGCCATATCGGAATACATCTCATTGAATGATTCCCCAGACATGGACACCTCCATGGTCTGGGACCCACTAAAAGCCACGATTAGAGGAGTTATTATTGGCATCAGAGCAAAAACCAATAAGACACTGAATCAGGATCTTGACAGACTTGAGAAAGACATCAAGACCCTAGAAGGCACCCACACGGCTGACCCTGATAACAAATCCTCCCTGGAGCAAGTGACCAAAAAAAAAACATGAGTATAACGCTATCGCCAGCACCCGTGCCGGTGTTTGGAATAACAGGTTCAAAGCCCTAAAGCTGTGCGATGAGAATAGAGCTGGGAAGCTTCTTGCGTCCTAACTCAAACATAAACAAAAGCTGCTTACTATATCGTCAATCAAAGACTCCACAAACAAGACACACACAAAGCAAGAGAAAATTGTAGACACCTTCAAATTCTTTTATGAGGATCTCTACAAAAACGAGACGTTACTTGACTCGGTTGCTTGCACTAAATACCTAGATACCTTGAATCTTCCCAAACTCTCTGACGAGGATAACACTACCATAGGGTCCCCCATTAAAGACACAGAAATCCTGGCCTCCATTAAGTCACTTAAAAGCAACAAAGCCCCAGGCCCGGATGGGTTCTTTGCAACCTTCTACAAGGCGTTTGACAAACCGCTCGCCTCTCTACTCCTGAAGCTCTTTAATTCGATTGCCTCCTCTGGCAGTATCTCGAAATCAATGAGCGAAGCCACTATAATTGTTATCCCGAAAGACGGTAAGGACCCCCTTCTAACTAAAAATTATCGTCCCATCTCGCTAATAAATTTGGACTGCAAAATATAGGCAAAAATTCTTGTGACTAGACTCAATGCCATCCTTCCCAAACTAATTAGCAACTCGCAGGTAGGATTTTTAAAACAACGTTTGTCCAGCGTCAATACAAGACCATTATGCCATATCTTAGAGAAAGCCAAAATAACACCCACCCCAATGGTTGCCATAACCCCCGATGCTGAAAAAGCGTTCGATAAAGTATCTTGGTCCTTCTTACAACACTGTATGAACACCTTTAACCTAGGGACCCCTTACATTAATATGGTAATGTACCTCTACTCATCACCATCAGCTAGAATCGCCATTAATGGCACTCTCTCAGACTCATTTAGTTTACAACAGGGCACTAGACAAGGCTGTCCCCTCTCCCCAGCGTTGTTTCTCTTGGCCCTTGAACCTCTCCTGTCGGACATAAAACAAAATAAAGATATAGTGGGTGTGAGCTTCGGAGACACACAAGTGAAGCTGGCGGCATACGCTGACGATATCCTAATAGCGACAGAGAATCCAGAGACCTCCATAAAAGCCCTCATGTCTACAATGGAAAGATACTCGGTTTACTCCGGTTACAAATTGAACCGAGACAAGTCGGAAGTTAAACCCCTAAATGTCCATACTACCAGAGATATACTAGGTGACTCAGGCCTTACATGGCAAACCGGCTTTATTAAATACCTAGGAATCGAATTCGGCAGCTCCCTTCTCGAAACACTCTGCCACAGTGAATCCCTCACCCTAGATAAAATCAAATCACACTTGGATGGCTGGTCCCCTCGCTTTATAACCTGGTGGGGAAGGGTCAAAACCATCAAAATGATGATCTCCCCCCTGGTCAATTACCTTATCACTATGCTTCCTCTCACCTTATCCCGGGACTTCCACCACAAACTGGATACCCTAATCTCTAAATTCCTGTGGAAGGGAAAAAGAGCTAGGATTAGTCTAAAACAACGTTGTCTCGACAAAACTCTGGGTGGGGTCAATCTTGCGAATTGCAAATTATATCAGATTGCCTATCTCACCAAACAAGGCTCTCACTGGTTGGGACCAGTCTGGATACGTTCCTGTTTGGCTTAATGTCGAGAAAGCCCTTCTTAAAAATCTCGACCCAGCGCCCTTCCTTACTACCAAATTAAATAAGGTCAGCTGCTCCATATCCATTTTTAAAAACACAAAACTCGCCCTCCTAAAAATGTATAAACTACTGCCTAACCAGATAAAACGATCTGAATGGGAATCACTATGGCTTAGCCATATATTATTGTATAAAGGGAAACCACTACACAATGAAACCTGGATCGCTAAAGGTATATTCTTCCCATACCAACTATTTAATGAATCTCTCCCACTCTCCTTTACAGAACTCCAAAATAAATTTGATCTAGAAGCAATAGAATTTTATAACTTTCTGAACATTAAAGTAGCAATCTCCAAAGCAAAACTAACCAAAGAGCTACCCTCCCTTCCAAGCTACTTACCTACCCTCATTAGACTGGGCCACCAAGTCTCCAGACTTTATAAATTACTACGTCCACAGCAGTCCAATCTCAACAAAGATCTCCGACTGTTCTGGGAATCATACTCTTCGGTGCCAATCTCAGATGTGGAATGGGCCAAAACATGGGAATCTAATACAAGACACAAAATAAGCCCTACTCTCTCCCAGGCTAAGTTTTGGCTCCTCCACAAAGCTTTTTGGACTCCGGCACGTCTCTTTTTACATAATATTAGAGACAACGCCACCTGCTGCAACTGCAACGAGAAAGAGGGCGACCTTGAACACCTATTACTAAAATGTGCATGTGTTAAAGCCTTCTGGGACAAAATCTTTGCATTCATCGCTAAAGTATTCTCCCTCTCCCTCACAAGAGAACTCTCTACCCTAGTTCTGGGCTTTACTAAAGCTATTCCGCTATCTGAAGATGACAAGGCCTTAATTGACCTTCTGTTCACAGGGGCTGTGAAAATAATCTTGAACAACTGGAAAGACACCCGAAAAGCAACCTTTAAACATTGGCTAAACTGGATCTCCAACCTGAGAGGTGCTGACAATATCTCACTCCAAAACACCCCTTGGCGCCCCCCTCATAGACAAATGTGGACTTCACTAGACAACTAATTCAGCGTACATAAACCCCCATGATTCTCCCCTCCACACTGCCTGATCCTCGTGCCCAGATGACCATTTACACACTTGCTTCTGAGCCTAATCCATAAACTTTCCCTGAGAAGGTTGTCATCTGCATACCAATATTCATCATCTCTGTGTAGATACTATATGTGCTGTTTATGAATGATGCTATGTTACTTCCTAGCATCGCTTTTATTTTAGTTTTAGCCTTAATTTGTTCTGACGCTATAGGATTGTCAATACCAATGTAATTGTTTTTCATTATTTATCGATTTAATGTACTCACTACCAAATTTTCGGTTCACATCATGGTCACTTATACTTTTTTTTCATTCTTGTATGTATGTTTTTGATTCTGTTTGGAAACTCCCAATAAAAAAATTGTGAAATAAAAAAAAAAAAAAGATAAAATAGGTCAAAAACAATTACATCAAAAGTTACACATTACAGGAATTAAAAAGAAAACACAATGCTTGAAAAAAAAATGAAATAAATATTCTAATCTTCAGGTATTTCTCTATTTCTCTCAGATGCAGTCCTACAGTGGAAAACACATCGGGCCATATTAGAAAACTAATTCCAGGGGCGCCACAGGCATTTATGGCTGCATCTTGCCCTGAGCACTTCAAAATAGTAGAAGGAGCTGCAGCTGCCTTCACTGCCCTCTTCTATAATGCATATCTTGGTGGCACACATTTTTTACAGTCACAGTCATAAATAGGGCATCCCTAATTTGCATAGAAGTCAGCCCCATGCAAATGAGAGAATGCTTTGCTTTTGTGCCTCTGCTGTATTACAGCTACAGGATGTAGGAGCTGATGGAAGGTGCACTGACAGTGCTCCAGATAGATGTGGTGCACAGTCGGTGCACTTCCCCAATGAACCACAACGGAGAAGGGGGGGTGGTCAGCTGTGGCCAGTGCAGGTGAAAGCGTTGGGGTGGTGGGGTTGGGTGGGGGGGGATTTTAACAGACGATGAGGAAGAACAGGTCAGTGAACCCCCCTGCAGCTGGGACTGTAACATATTGCACCCAACTGTTTGGGGGAAGGGGGCCCTGACCCCCCCTTCCAAATAAGGCCGGGTCTGCAGCTGAAACTCTAAGACAGACTGGAACATCAGAGACAGTTTTCCTTTCACCAATACACTGGTCTGATTTCAGGTGCGCCATCACTCCCGCACTCTGAACATCCTGTCTGTGCCCAGAGCATCTAATTAATAGTATGGTGCCAAGCATTGTGGCACAATATGCCCTAAACCCAAAACAGCCCCTGGCTAAAGAAAATAAGCAGCTAAGACTGCCAAACACATACAGCCACATGCCATCAGCCAAATCATGTTTTCATTCTACCGTTTAGATAAGAGCATTGTGTGCAATGAGCTGTTGGGTTTTAGAACTGATGATACAGTTTGAAATTACACAATCGAATGTGAAATGTCAGCAATTGTTGTTCTAGTTCACGTTATTGTCAAGCGGTGGATTGGGACCTTTTTGGGATCAGAAGTCTCCTATGGAGTTTCCTTTTGGTTCTTGATAACTGCATTCTAATCTGTAACAACATTACTAATGTTAAAAATGAAAATCGTGAATTCACAACACCACCACAACTGTATTTCTAAGAAACACTGGGTTAGATCAATAAAACAACCCTTCTCTAGTAAATCCAGTAGGTATAGATGTGGCATGCACAGTTCAGCGCTGTAAGCGTGGAGTTTACACATTATACACCAATTCTATAATAAATAAATATATACATGAAATATGTAAGCTCTTTGTATCAGTATACATGGGATGTCCCGTCTTGTCCCTGAGAGAACACCTGGAGCCCCTCTCTGAGCATTTATCAGACTTATCTCATTTTATGTGACAGATCTATTCCCACCGTCCCAAGGTTACACAGCATTCCAATCTCTCTCCTCTTTCTTTTTTAGTCAAAGATTCTTATAGATCTTGTTTTGGCTTCCCTCACGTGAGACGTATTGCAGTTTTGCTGACAGAGTAATTCCTATAGGAAAGAGAAATGACACTGATAAATGTTTAGCTTTCATGAGGCTGTGAAGGCCTTCTTTTGCCAGAAATCATTTTGTTCCCTCTCCGTTGTACATTGTTGAGGATGCAATTCTGTGTCCTCAGGCGAAGCAATACTCACCATGCTAATTTGAGCGAAGGCAATGTGCGGCCATTAGAGCCTCCTCGGTGAAATGGAATACTGGAAAAAAATATGCTTTCATCCAGGCCCATATTTCATGTCTCTAAATGCATCAAAATCTCTTTGCCCTATTTTGTTATTTATAAGAGAGAAGTATCAAGCAAATTAGTTGGTGTTCTACTTTCGCACAAGGCAAGCTGTTAATAGATTCCGGTTCACTTTTGCATCATGTTTTTGTGTTTTTGGTTCATCACTCCTGGAGTGCCAGGTGAGATTGGTTTGTCAACATTTTTATGTAGAAAATAGTCCCATTTGTCATTTGCCTAGTCTTAAAACAAACATAGACTTGGGTAAAGCACAGCCAGGAAAGCAGATTATTGAACTGGGCTCCGGACAGGATTAAGGCTAAATGTCACTGTAATAAGCCAGGTCCCAGAAGGTCAAACACTCACAACAACACTGGAGCACTTTCCTCTCCAGCCCTAGTGTTATTAACTTGTACACAGTTTACAGTTAATATGAGATGCTGCAGTGCGCCAGCAGGGCTCCGTCAAGCTGACAGGATCAGCCTCCCTGGGGAGGTCAGTCAGCTCAGGCTGTGAGTGTTTTCAATCATGTGCTTCTTAAGCACACAGCCTGTCATGTGAAGCGCAGACTCGACAATAAATGTGCACTTTTTTTGATTTTAGGTTTATTGTTTTCCTAGGTTTAGCGGCCTATTCATGTGTCATGTGAGCCCTGTTAAGAAGGGGGGGCGCACATTTAATAAAACTGCGCTGGTGGAGCAGAAGGTGGTAACATTGGTGGGAAAAATCAGGTGTAACATTGAATATCAACAGAACATGTTTTATTTCGGAGATATATCTTAATTGAACAGCAAAAAGGGACAAAACAGAGTTGCACTATTTTCACGTAAAAATGCAACTGCTAATTGTTTAAAAGTTGCAAAACACTAACATGAAAATAGTTTAATTTATGAGATTACAAAGGTTTACCAAATACATATATTCAACAGCCATTGTCACATCCTCGCCTACAAAATGTAAGTTTAGGAGTAGTCGGTAATAATGTATATTTACTCTTTATCCAGTAATGGAATTCTGATACATGAGTGAGGCTTGGTTTCTGGAAAGCTCATCGGAAAAGTTACATGAAGCTTCATTAGAACCGAGAAAAGGGAATTATTGACAATTTTAGAATGCTAAAATTACCATAAAAAGGTTTGTACCTTCGAGAAAGAGGTCTGAGCTCAAACTCCACTTGGCAATGAAAAAAGCCTACATTAGACAAATTGAGTACAACTAAAGAGGAGGGAGTTAAATCTCATACACTGCCTTCCAGTATGATGTGCAGTATTATAAAAAATATTGCAGACGTCAGTAGCGGTTACAATGAGGACAAATTGAAAAGTCAAGTGTGCAAGCACGTTTGTGTGTGTGTGTGTGTGCACAACAGTTTACCTGGTTGCCTATGTTGTACAACTAACATTTTTGTTGATGTTCCCAGGTTTTGCTTCCACTTCCAGTGAGGGTGCACTTCATCCCTATCCTTGTCCAATTGTGGGTCTGAAAAGTGTTCCCGGACTACCTATGTCCCCTCTTATCACTTTCACTTTTTTGAGAAAGGATAAACATTCGTTTCTCCCTCTCTTTCCCTGGCACATTACATCACATTACATATTCTTCAATATCAGCTATCTTGTGATGTAGTCTGTTAATCACTGTGGGACAAGGCAATGTTTTTATAATCACCTTGATAGTTGATTCTGCCTATATGCAATCATGGATTCTGTCCTGCGGTCGTTGTAGCAGGTTATAGCTATTAATTTTAATAACAGAATGTTGTTTAGCACATGGACACACACAATATACTTAAAGTTATTAAAACACAAATGGGATGTTTACTAGGGTGTCGGCAGCGCATGTGACGCAACATGGCCGCTGTTACCTGAGCTCCGTGCTCACCTGCTCACCTGCTTCTTAGATTAGAAGAATATTTCCAGGCTAAAGGGGATTTTATTTTGGTCCTCCTTCGAAGCAGTTCCCTGTCACTCCTTGGGGACGCTGCAGGTGAAAATTCAGGCACCTCAACCAAACGAGTGACGAGCGGTAGGCTCATTTTCATTCTCCTCAGGGAGGGCTCCTTTCACACGCATGGAACTGTGTGAACTGTGGAGGCGGGCATTTCTTCTTCTTCTGCACCTCCTTTCTTCAGAAGCTTTCTGCCCCCTTATAGGGATTTTCTAAAAACGTGGTTTGCCTCGATTCTTTCACCTTCCCAAGTTTAAAGGGGATTTTCTTCCTTTTTTCATACATTTTACAATGAAACGTTATTGAAACTTTATTCAAGACATATTTCCTCTGATTTCTCTCCAACTAAAATTAATATTTCACTAGGAAAGCCATAGCAGACTTCAAGGTTTTTGTTTATTGCATGCCATTTACTTTTTTTAAACTTATTTACAACTATTTAATTGATCTCTGTACTATAACATGGAGTCCAAATCGGTGTGAAACCACTCAAATAAATGAAAACAAGTTGTTTTGCCACCTCCTACAAAGTCCAAAGCTATAGATTCACAAGACAACCCACTATCAAAACCTTCGGAGGAAATTCAAGCTATTCATATAAATACTGATACCATTTGCTCAGATATTAAAAACATTCAGAGAGATATTGTCTCCCTATCTATGAGAGTAGCAGAGAATGAGATACAAATTTGTGACAATATTAATGCTATTACGATTACGGTTCCACTTAATTCCCAGGTTGCTTCTCTCTAGCATTCATTGTTTGATTTGGAAAATAGAAATAGACAGTACAACCTATTGACATTTAATATCCCAGAGGGAGTTGAGGGACAAAGTTGTCATCTTTCCTTAGAAAGTCTATTACCTAAACCTTTAAACATCACATTTCCAGAACGTTTTGAGATTGATAAAGCTTACAGAATCCCCTCTTTTCATAAACCACATCAAACTAAACCGCAACAAATCATATTTAAAGTTCTGAGACATCATCACCTATTACTCATAAGAAAAGCTGCACAAGAGATCCCGTCTCTCGTGAGTGAAGGAAATAAAGTCTTTATTCACTAGTATTTGACGCCAATTTTTGGACCTGAGGCCACTTCTATGAGAAACTAGATACAAGTATGAGCTCTTTGATCCTTCGGTTCTAATCATCTGGAAATATGATGTCTCTAAGTCTTTCTCCTCACCTTCAGACCCTATGTTCATGGATTCTCAACCATCCGGATCTACAGGCTAACGTTAACTCCCCTTATTAATGGATGCTATTCTATTTTCTATAGCAGGTGCACATAAGGTGGTTACTCTTGCTTTGTACCTCTGTCTCCACTGCTCTATTGATATGAAGTTTTGGAGGTTGACCTCTTTATATGTTGTATGTCTTTTTAATGTGGGTTACTTTTCTTTTCTGTCTCTTTTTTCATTACCCTTTTTCTGCTATTCATAACGTGATATGTCTATGCCACAAAAGTTGGTGGTCGCTTCATTAAATGTCAAGGGTTTGAGGCACCCTTATAAAAGGCACAACATTTTAGAATATTTTAACCTTTTCCATGCTCAGGACGGCTCCCTGCCATCATGAGTCACAGTAGACGTGTGCTCATGACGGCCGGGAGCCGTCTGAACGTTGCTACTCCGCCCACGTGCAGTTGATTCCCCGCCTGTGCTAGAGAATTAATCAGTGGGCGGAGTTCGTCCTGGGTACCTGAGCGCCACACCCAGCCCCGCCTCCCCTCGTGGCGGAAATTGTTGCACGGTGAAGGGGTTAAAAAGTCTAATGCAAATATTTGTTTTTTGAAAAAAACTCATGTGGATGATAAAATGCTACATACTATATCCAGGGGATTGGTAGGAAATATAGTTTCATCTCCTGCTGGAAAGCGTAAAAACGGGATAGCCACACTTTTCTCCCATAAAGCAAAAATACAACTAATGTCTCCCCACCATGACTCAGATGGTAGATTTGTTTACACTCAAGTCAAAATTGACAAACATATTTTAAACTGTGTCAATATATACCCTCCTACATCAGATGATCCTGCTTTTTGGTCATATGTTTCTGCTGAAATTCTAAATATAGGTAACTCGTCCCTTATTGTGGGTGGTGATTTTAATCTCACCAAAGATCATTTGCTGGACCATTCCTCTGCATTTAAATTTTGACCTAACAAATCTTTTTTTGGTTTGAAATCTTTTTTTTCCGTGACTAAGTTGTCTGACTTCTGAAGATTAGAACATCATACAGACAAAGAATTTACTTTTTATTCTAAGGCCCATTCTTCTTTCTCTACGATTGATTACCAATTGCCTTCGGATAATTTATGCCATATGATTAAGGCATTGGGTATACACCCTATTATAGTTTCTGATCATGCCCTAATCTCCTTTTCCTTATGTATTTCTGACTCTCAAACTCCCCAAAAACGATGGAGAATTAACTCTAATGTAGTTTTTAATCCAACTAATTCTAAAAAATTTGCCATTAGTGAATATTATTTGCATAATAATTCATGTGATACCTCCAAATTGGCCACTGGGATGCCTTTAAAGCTTATATTCGAGGAGTTACAATTTCTATGATGGCGCATGATAATAAATCATTCTACTCCTACCTCTCCAAATTAGAGAAACACATAGCAACTGTGGAAAGACTTTTCATTTCACCTTGTGATTCGCAATATGTGTCAAATTCAGAAATATAGATATGTATATAATTGTATGCTTAGTAAAAGAGCAGGATTATTTATTTCAAAAGAAAAATCTAATTTTCATTTGTATTCAAACAAATCTAGCCGACTATTAGCTAACTATGTACACATTAAGCGTGATAACATTCAAATTCAGCCAACCAAAACAAATAATGGTACTCTATTGTCAGGTGTTGAGGAAATACTGAGAGAGTTCTTATCCTTTTACTCCTCTTTGTATCATGAGCCTCTCGCTCTTCAAAATGATGTAATCATTGACTTCCTTAATGCTTGTCAACTAGCTCACATTTCTGACACTGATAGACTAGCATTAGAAAATCACATCGATATTCAAGAAATAATCACACCTATTAAAGCACTAAACTCCAATAAAACACCTGGCCCCAACGGTATGCTGGCTGAGTTCTACAAATGTTTTCAAGGCCAACTATCTCCTATCCTGCTATCTCTTCTTACTGACTTTCAATGCACTTCCATGATGGGGGAGGCTCTTTTAATGAAGCCATTATCATTGTCCTCCCTAAATCTAATAAAGATCCTACTTTAGTGTCAAATTATCATTCCATGGGGCATATGAACGAGGACAAGCGATAAATATCGCTAAACGCGCTTAGCGTGTTTTTCATTATCGCCGTCTATCGTTGTAATACATAACCATGTTAGCGGCGTATCAGCAACGCTTAGCTCACAGGCAATGTAAAATCCTGCGAAAGATGGTGATAACCGGCAATAACCTTGGAAATGCAGCGCTAGTTGTACATCGCTACTACCAGTTTGCTAATAGGCAAGTGTGCACTTTACCATTCAATCCACCTCCCATTCAAATGATGGTTAAGTCAAGAATAAAGCAGGTGTTAAAATCCTCTGATAACCCCGCCTAGCGTGACTTTTTTTATCTCGTCGCGGATCCGGGGCTGCATTGTAAATAGTGAGTAGTTGTGTCTGCGACTGTTTCCATGTAGGTTTACGGACGAACTCCCACTTTGCATGTCATTAGCGATATATATCACTGCCATGCAAAGTGGAGAAAAGATGGCTGCTAACTCAAGGAAACACGCTTTAGCCTGTCCTTAATTAAATCGCCGCTTTACGGCCGAAAACAGCCGCTAAAGCAGTGAAATTGGGCTTGATAATATGCCCCTGAATCTCACATTAATCAGAGTTGTAAAATATATGCCAACATTTTAGCAAATAGATTATCTCCCCTGCTTTCCTCCATTATTCAACCTGACCAGACCGGCTTCGTGAAGGGTAGGTTGTCAGGGCATAACTCTCGGTTGCTTTGCCATGCCTTGTCTCTTGTTAGGGACATCAACTGCCCAATTGGTGTATTGGTCTTGGATGTACAAAAGGAATTTGATAAGGTAAACTGGCAATTTTTATTTAATACATTGTACGTTTTTCAATTCGAGCCTATTTTTCTTAACATGATTAAAGCATAGTACTGTGCACCCTCAGATTCTATTTTCTCAATGCTGCTTGTTCTTTGCCATTCCGTTTATATAGAGCTACGCGTCAAGGGTGTCCACTATCTCCTTTTCTATTTCTTATTGCCATAGAACCCTACTTGTGTTCTCTCTGCATTAGTGATAAATACACAGGTATTGTTTTGAAAAATACTAACATTAAAGTTTCTGCATCAGCTGATAATGTGTTGTTATGTGTTAATGATCCTCTTATCTCCTTACCTATTATTCTAAATATTATTCCTAAATATGCTGCAGTTTCTGGAGACTCCTTAAATTTTATTTAGACAGTTTTTTCCCTGAATGGTTTTTGTAATTCTACAATGTTGGCAAATACTGATACATTATGGTCTCCAAAAACACTCAAATATTTAGGCATAACATTTACTGATTCGGCTAAATGTACAGTTGAAACCAATTGTTCCACAATTTTAGCTAGTACCAAAGAGAAACTGGATGGATGGTCTAATCTTCATTTAAATTGGTCGGGAAATAATGAGGCAATTAAAATGTATATAACTCCACAAATCCTTTATTCGCTGTCCATGCTGTCTCTTTCTTTTCCCTCTACTTTTTATGTTAAACTATATAAAATATTTTCTAGGTTTATCTGGAACAATACACCTGCATGCATTAGTCTCAAAACATTGCAATTGCCCAAATGTGAGGGAGGGGTTGGTCTTCCAGATAAAAAAAATATCATGTTGCATTTCTGGTGGCACAATATTTGTCATAGTTTCATAATAAGTCTCCTTTTAATTCACCCAAATGGCTTAGTCCGGAAGAAAATATATTGACACCATATCCATTACCTGCATTCCTTACTATGGCCAATAGTTCATTTGGCAAACAATCGTCCATTACTGCAACTTCTAAGATTGTCCTTTTACCATTTGATGGGAAATTCTCTATTGCCTTTGCATCTACTTTGAGAGTTTCTCTTTGGTTTAATCCCAAACTCCAATATCATAAACGTATTTCTTTTTGGAATTCATGGATCGCTGCTGGTATTTTCTTTGTTGCTGATATATGTCAAGATTATATGTTTTATTCATTTGATGATCTTCAAACTAAATATAATTTACCTCTATCTGATTTTACATTACTATGTAATACTGTTCTTAATGCATATCCTCAACTGCTACCTATGACCCAACCTTCCAGTATGGAGTTTTATCTTAACGTGTTTTGTCATAGAGGACATATAGCCTCTGAAGTCTATTAAAAAAGTTCTACTCATGTTTCTTCCTTTATATATTTTACTCCGAAATGGTCACCATACATACATATTCAACTCTCTAATGTGTCATGGAAGGATATTTGGAAGTCCACCACTGCTAGTTTCTCCCAGCGACCCTCATACAGACTATTACTCATCTGCTATACCAATGCTTTTGGTCTCCGGATAAACTATTTGAAGCTAAACTATTAGATACTCCAAACTGTTGGCATTGTAATACTACGACTGGAGATTGACATCATTTATTTTACAAATGTCCTGTTATCTTTCAGTTTTTGTCAAAAGTATGGAATATCATAACCCGGATACTTAAAATTCAAACATCGTTATCTTTCACTGTTTTAATCTTTAAATCTTCTTTCCTTAAGTCTACATTATCTCATATGGATTGTAAACTATAAGACTTCCTTATTTCTACTACACTCAAATCTGTCACTTGAAATTGGGAATATGCTGTATTATTTTCAGTTAATGCTTGGTGGGAATGGATTATTTTTCTTAGACGCTGGCAACTCTCATTTCCACATACTCCTAATGAATCATCTTTTCCAGATTTAACACCCGGTCTAGCCTAGATTCATATATTACTGTTTATCCCTCAATTTAGAGCATTTATTTTAGTCTTCATTCATCAATACACATTTACTGTAGCCCCCTTTTTGTTTTATTTATTCTTTAGCTCTTTTTTGTAATAGTTATTGACATAGTAATATATTTGGATGCAAATGGATGCTCTACATTCCTTGTATTTGTAATACATTTCAATCTTTACAGTTCAGTGCTATTTTCTGTATTGTGTTTATTATATGAGAAAAGTACCTTTAGTAAAAAGATTTGAACGCAAAAAAAGAAGAGTATACATTATGAGAAGTACATATTGAACAGAAATATTCAAAGTAACACAACTATTATAACGCGAGTAGTGTGGTTTACTGCACATAGAAACAGACATTTAAGAGGGATACTTGTTTGCTGCCTCAAAATGCAGAAGCTTGTGTAACTATCAGCACCTCTATTTAACTTTTCATGGTTCATTTAGTCCTGGGAGGAGTTAGTGGGCTCGAAAACTCAATGGTACAAAGAACATTTGGCCTGGGATACTTATTTTTGGCACCTGACTGATACATGTGTGCAAATAAATACAGAAAAAAATGTACACAAAGTAAAATAAAAAATAAAAAATGGGATGTATAGTGCAGCAAATATTGTATGAAATCAAATGATTTTTCATCTTAGAAAATCTGGAGCAACCTACCACAGCAGTGTCTAGTTTAAAAGAGTTTTATACATTTTGCATAGAGCAAATTAGGTCAATCAAAAAGATCAAGAAGATCAAGGTCAACAAGATATGCTTGATAAAACGAATTACAATGAGGATGCTGCAAAGCCAAATGTGTTAATTAGGAAACGATATTTCAAAAATGTTCAGAATTTCATTTTTTGGTTAATTTCAACACAACTGCCAAGTACAAGCATGTCCGAGATAATTTCAATTTAGGATTATTTGAAATCTGTACACATTAGATAAGTAGCCCCTCTCTCAAACACAGTAACTCATTCTTGTTTGCAGTTTAGAAACGTGAGAAAACATCGTACATTATCATGACACAGTCTTAAAAACCTGCATAAATGTATACTGATATATAAAGCAGAAGATAAAAAAAATATAAAATTTGTTGAGCACCAATTTGCCACTTCCTTTAAATCAATCTCATGTATTATTATTTGGAAAAATGTATCAAATGGCACCAGCTAGTTTTGTGTTTTAAACAGACTGTCGCAGCTATTATCCACAACACTGGTTTTGGACCTGAGAATATCATTTTTGTTCTCTGCTTGGATGTCAGAGCAATGAAGCACTTGGTCCTAAAGCCAATGCTCTCTCTGGCGGTGATCCAACACTTGTCTTTAGGTCTCTACAGACTCAAGGGTGATGCAAGTGATGCTCCTGTAACACCAATTGCCATCCTCCCTGTCAGTTGTCGGTCTCTGCCTACTCTTCCTAACCGAGAAATGGAGTCGATGCTGATGAGTATATCTCACAGAGCCGCAGCCAGAGCAATTCCTGTTTTCTGCTCTAAAAGTCATTGTGCGGTTTAGGGTGGGTGGAGGCCGGGGCATTTTGCAGTAGTTGGTGTAGGAGAGTGAGTGAATCCAGTCACATATTTTTCCTATTTGGGAGATTTGCAGAGCATGATATTACTAAAAGGGAAGGTGAAACGTGACTTACTATATGTTTATTTTATTTTTAGATTGATGTAATTCTGAGGATATTGGGTTGGGTGGATGAACACCAAATTCATTTTATATATTTGTATATATTTGGGTTGGGAAGTGGAGGCTACAGCAAACACTGGTGAGGATTGGTGGCAGAACATCAGATAATTAAATTCTGGGCGGAGGATTTATGCAGAGGTAAGTGTTTGTGGGTGGCAGGACACTAGGTATCTTTTACGTTTGGGTAGGGGAGACAAGGCTAATGCAGAATTTAGTGGTGTGGGCTGTCAGACACCAAGTTGTATTTAGCTCCCTCATGACTCTTTTACTCCTGCATTGCTCATCTAAGCTGGGGAAATAAGCATGGGGACATACATAGTGATGATGCTGGGATATTTACACCTCAGTCTTTTAGTAAAATCATCAAATATTATCTCTCACTGGTCATCTGGACCTTCAATTGTTGACTTGAAGTGCTTGGGGGAGCTAACATTGGAAACACATTTCGTTTTTTTGAAACCAATTGCAACTTCACAATAATGGCCAAGAAACAGTTAAAGGTTTATATAAGTAAGTGTCCAATATATAGGTAAGCTACTTAACAAAGTTTTAGGAAATATATCAATGCAGCCAAAATTTTAAAATGTTCCAGTATTCTAAGTCTCAGTATAACAAAAAACAATATAGAAACAGACACTATATAAAGGAAACAAATTATCCAAATCAGGTATTCCATAAAGAAACATTCCCTATCTATTCTCCGCTTCGCAAATAAGCAAAGGATTTCTAAAGAGGAAGCATAGAATGTGTTAGCATGGTTTTGATCTTCAGTAGATGTTAAAAGAAAATTAAAGAGTGTTCAGCATGAAGCCTTCTACTCATGGTAAACTAGCAGGGCAAGAGATCGGCTCCCTCCCAAAAGATAAAGTTTACTCTGACATCAATTAACAACACAATGGAAGGTTCCAGAACATCCATATCTCATTCCAGCCATTAGTAGCCAATCCGATAACCACATTTAAGAAGAGTTCGCATACACCCTAAATTCACACAATTAGGTACACATATGCCATCCTTGAATGTTGTATCCTCATGGTACTTCAAGTGCAGAAGGCCCCTTTCATGGTCATTTCCCTCCTCTGATGACAGCTCTCTTTTCTAGGGCCTCACTATCAATCTAATGTACACCAAGACTTTTCTCCAGCTAAAGAGGAACATGATAACACACCAGCAGAAGAGAAAAAAAAACAGCATACTGGCAACGTTTAAAGAACACATGTTAAGCTAAGGCTTAAAGTCAAGCTAAATTAGCCCAAGAATCAAAATAAATGAACACTACAATATTAATAACTTTTGAAAAGGGAATATGCAGTAAATAGGGTTGCATATGTTTATTGACCAACTTAATGCAATTTTACATAAACTCTTAATGATTAAAATTACTACATCATATGATTGTATTCAAATATGTCACAGAAGTTAATGAAGCTAAGCATGCATTGAGTATATAAGTAACATATAAATATGTAAAATTCCGTAATTAGGTTAGAGTCTAAAATTACTATTTTCCAATAGTATACAATTGCATATGGGTATCTGTAAATAACGGGAATGTTTTTCACATCAGGGTTCTTTACTCTTGTTGTTCATTTGATGTCACTATGAACTGTTCAGGGAAAACATCCACATTATTTACAGTTACTCATCTATAATTTTTTATGTGTTGCTTTGAAAGGTTATCCTACGATTCAGTATTAACAAGCTTGTACACTTTTCTGGGATTCAATGTGAATGGAAATTGAAAAATAAAAGGAAACTAAAAAAGGTTGTCCCATTACTTAAAGCTCAGCTGTGCAAAGTTTGTTTAAAGCCCAAAAACTAACTGGCTGAGCTTTTTATAGTGGAGTGGTGTGGCTCACTGGTTAGAGGTGGCAGACCCGTAAGCAGAGAACGGCCCGGGACCAGGGTTCAATTCCCGACGTGGCAGGGTCGTGGACCAGGGTCAAAATGGACTTGATAATTCTCGCCTCGGTGCCTACTCTAACAAGGGAACACACTCGGCAACTCTGGGCATTAAGCTTGCCTCATCTCTACAACGGCCCCCCACAGACGCCGGGGATGCCTGGTTTCACCTTGGAGATACCCAGAAAGGGACCATCTCACAGGGAAAACCAGGACGGGTTCCCCAGCGGTCTTCAGCGCCAGGATACTCCGTGGAGTCACAGTGCGCTTTACAAGTACACCCACATTTACATTTACATATTGAAATATTGCAAACGGAGCAACTAAGGCTCATTCAAGTGTATTCACCATGTGTTTGAAAATGCAGATAAAATCTGGAAGCCACAACTCATTGACAAAAACGAAGCCTTCGACAACTGACACATTTGTTTGAAGTACTCCTCACCAGCCACCCTGTTATTTTCAACAGATTGTGAGAGTAGTTTGATAAGAGGGTGCTCATGTTCTGAAAAAGTTGCAGGGTCCACAGTGGAGCAGCTAGAGAAAAAAACATGTTGACTTGTAAAAAGGAAGAGTATATTTCGCATAGACAATCACCAGGGTAATTTGTCTCTCTATATATATATTACATACTGGCAGTGGCCAATAGGTAGTTATAGTTAGAACCAAGTTTCCATAGGAAATTATTTTTTTGATTTGCTAATAACTCTGGCGTCATTTGACTAATCTTCGCGAAATTGTCCTAAACAAAGTCTATCCAGGTCACCTCCTATCCTGAGAGTTTGGGGGTTATTCGTCAAACGGGGACTGAGAAAAAAAGGGGGTCCCAAAAAGTGTTTTCTCCATGTTAAGTTACATTAGAAACTTTAGCCAAAGCTACAGCCCGCACTGCTGACCGGAATTATAGCAAAGGTGGCAAGAAGGGAGTGCTTGGTTCAGAAAGCAACCTTTTTTTTAATGGTGTAATCCGTTCAGTAGTTGCTGAGAAATTCGAAAAATAAAAGTAAAAAAATCATTTTCCCATAGAAAACTTGAGCCAAGGCTACAGCCCGAACTGCTGAATGGAATTACACCAAAATTAGCAAAAAGGTAGTTTTTGGTTCAGAAAGTGACCTTTTTTAAAATGGTGTAAATGCGTTCAATAGTTGCTGAGAAAATCAAAAAATAAAAAGATCAATATCTAGGGGCGCGGTGGGTTTGCGAACCCTCCCGACTACAAGCTTCTTTCTAATTGGCTGCCAACACTCCAAACCAGGAAGTGTTGGCAGCCATCTCGTGACTCGGTAGAACTGAGTCACAAGAAAACAGTCAAAGAAAGTGAAAAATTAAGAAAAAGGAGCAGGGTAGAATCACCCTGACCCCCTAGGCCTGCTCATGGGGGTCCCACAAGGACCCCCAATTCTTTTTTTTAAACGTACAAATGTGCTCTGGTTGCACGAATCTGGAAGAAGAAATCAAAAACAAATGAAGCGGGGGCTCCCCCACTTCATTTAAATGAGCCCCCAGGTGTGCAAGGTCCCTGGAGCAATCGTATAATTATACTGCCACCTCCTCGGGGCTATGTAAATTCGGTGCGGGAGGGCACATGACCCTCCCACTGAACCGGGGACCACCACCACCCCGGTGCTTTAAATAGAGGGGGCCCCCTCCTGGAGCGTTTGATGGCCCTGGGGACCGCCACCCCCCAGGGTTGGGTCCTACAATGCCCCGGGGTGTCCACCCCTGGTACATTGCTGTTTGCTATGACAGGGCGGGAGCATGGCTTGCACCCTATGGTGGCAAACCCTGGTTTGCTTAGTTGAAGCGAGAGGAGGATAACCTTCTCTTGCTTCAATAAAGGAAAGGAGAACTACTTTTGGGCAAAGAAGCTGCATGTTAGCAGCTCCCATTGTCCAAAAGGAATGCTGGCTCCCGCAGGAGGCGGGGAATCGGCGGGACCGTGGGAGCAATGGGGCTCTCCTCACGGTCCCCAACAGAGAGGCTAAGCCCCAGAGGATGGGGTCCCCGTGGCCAGAAGTAGCCTGTGAAGGTGGCCCCTTTAATAAAACAAATTAATTATGTAGATGTGGGCATGCCTCGGGGATGGGGTCCCCATGGCGAATGTAAATTACTGAAAGTAAATATTTTGTATTCATTTATTTTCAAAAAAGTTTGGAACTGCGACCTTAGCGCGGCCCCCTAGTGTGAACACAAAGGGTGCGCGGCCCCTAGTGTGAATACGAAAAATGCACAGCTCTCAGCGCGGCCCCATGGAGTGAACGTGCTGGGTGCGTGCCTCTCAGCGCAGCACTCGAGTACTTCTCAGGGGCATATTCTCAAGGACACATCGCTGAGTTAATGGCACTTTATCACAGCCAAAATGGTGATAAATGTAACACACCATTCACAAGCTGGTGCATCAGCCTCAAAAAACATTGTCATGGATGACCCGGCAAATATCGCTAATGAGATGCAGATTAGGCGTTCCAGTGCAAAAAACAGCAAACACACCACTTCGCAACTTTCGCAACAACCAGCAAGAACAGTGAAGAGAACACAATACAGGCAATAAGGTGCATTAGCACCAGGACGTTTACACCTGCTCTGACCTGGTGTAAAGTCAGACTAAAACCTGCAACATGAAAGGGAGCCCAGCCCACAGCCACACCTGAACGACAACAGATGCCATAGAGCCAATGATCATGCAGCTCAGACACCCAACAGTCCCCGATACCGCCCGCCACCACTCCCTTGTCTGCCATTCCCCCCCAACTCCCTCGGCAAACAAATGTGACAGCAACCTTCCGGAATGTGGAATGTAACAAATCTGCTGATGTCGCACAATTATAACAATCAAGATGCATGTGAGGTTGGACAAATGAGAATCACAGTCATCTATGGATTTACATATAAAACATTTTATTTAAACAAAACAACAAAATTGAAGTAGGTACAGCCATGGTGTGTCAACCCTCGGCAGTCTGTGAATCACAGCCTGCAAGACAAAAAGCAAGATAAGATTGTGTGTCATGCTCCTATCAAAGGAGAGAGAGAGAGAGAAAGAGAAAGAGAGAGAGAGAGGAAGAGAGAGAAAGAAAGAGTGAGCAAGGAAGACAGAGAGAAAGAGTGAGAGAGAGAGGAAAACAGAGAAAAAGAGTGTGAGAGAGAGAAAGGAAGAGATGGAGAGGGAGAGTGAGTGCAGACACTGCGGACAAAACCCTCACAGCTCACCTTTCCGCCACTGGTGTGTCTCCAACCACATGCTGGGAAATATTGCAGCCCTCAAGCTCACTCATCTGAAACATAGTATAGAATCAGTAATGGCAGAGTACAAATAATTGCACACGCCTTCATCGCTGTCCCGCCCCTGTGCACCCAGGCTGCTGCACACCATCCACTTCCACCGCCCAGAGGTGACGACCCGCCACTGCGCAAACAAGCCTCTCTGCTCACCTTCCGCCACCGGCATTTGTCCAAGAGGGCTCACCACGTGCTGAAGCGAGCTCCAAGGCTGGGGCCCGTGCCCTTGGCAGCTAGAAGGTCACACATTTGATTCTGGGTCTTGATATCGCAATGGCCGAGAACATATGAATGCACCGCGCTGAGGAGTCATCTTTGTGTGGCGTACACTGTCAGTTTTCACCACCTCACTTCGCCCAACACTGCAGGAACGAGGATGTTCCCAAACCCCATTCGCCCACACCCAAGCAATGTACACTAGAATATACACAGTGCACAAATTGCGTGAGCACAGGGAGAGGGTGGGAGAAAAAACAAGGAAAATGCCGCCAAAATGACACCAGGGAGTAACACAGCCTTTCGTTTGCTCTATGGACACCACTTCAGCAACTGCACCTATAAAAGAGAACGAACCGTAAGTCACTGAATGGTATATGAAAACATGCACACATACACCAAGCCTGTTTCTATGACCATGCCTGAAGAGGACTAACTAATGACTTTCTTACCAGTCCTCAAATGGCTGTAGTCCAATGTTGCTTTCTTCAGTCCTCAAAACAGTATGGTGCAAAAAATATGAATCTTGAAATAATGAAGTCCCATTCCAACATAAATTTCCATAAGGGCGAAAAAGTCTTTTATGTGACATAAAAAAAAACTAAACGTGTATAAATATGGTATACCCAAAAAAACAATAAAGAAGTGGCCACAATCTGTGCTCTAAAAGCCAAAGGAAACAAAAACCGCAGAGAAAACACAGCGTTCGTGATTGCACCCAAAAACCACACACCACACCACACACAACGATGTGGATAGCATATAGAACATCCAGGAAGTAGCTGCAGAATCAACACGCAGCCACGTATTGAAAATCAGGAATATGGCAAAAAGACAGAGGCACACAGTATCTCCCAAATTAAGTGCACCCAGCGTCCGAGCCAAACACAGGAATCTTCAAGGTCCCAAAAATACTCCCGAGCCGACAATGCCAAAAGAAGGATGAAAAAACACCGGCAAGGCTCCAGATATCCCGCAATCCTGCGAGAAGGGGAGGAAAGGGCAGGACAGCCACCAAGTAAACTCCGCAGCAAGGATGAAAGCCGACGAGGTCAGAAACCAAGCAAAGGTAGGATAATTCGAGCCTGCCTTTAAACTGCTGCAGGGCCAAAGTCAATCATGTAACCTATCATGCATGGCCACAGAAAAAAAACAAAAAAAAAAGAAAGAAAAACACCTTATTTCCCAGAGGCACCAGCCCCACCATATATAAATTGCTGGCTCACATTAACACAGGAATATGTGGCTCGATTCCCAGAAGAAGGTGCTGTTATAGCGCCGAAACGCGCGTCAGAATTCATTCCAATCTCGCCACATTACTGTCTATTAGATCAGATAAAGGAATCACTCTGCTTTTAACTGTGATATTATATTGATTGTTTATTTTGTGTCTTAAATTGATTGTATATTTTGTGTTCAGAATTTATTGTTGAATTTATTGTTTTTCATTGCAATTTTACTCTCTCAATTTTTTAATAAACACAAATTGTCCTTGCTTGACACTAAATTTTCTCTTCTCTGGAATGACAAATTAAATATAGACGTTTAGCAATTATAACTGTCTAGAAAGATACCTACATCGTGTTTCACCCTGTCCTAGAAGTATCTTACTTAGCCAGGGGGTCCTTGTTACCTTAAATATGGCAACAGAAAGTGGACAGGGATGCCGCCTATTTCCCAACATCCAGCCGAGCTCACTATGGTGGAAATTGGGTCTTGATTGCCAGGATGGTGTATTGAGGCCTATGCATCATGGCAGGCTGCACAACCACTCAGCTCTGGTGGCACTAACTCAGTGGAACTGAAGTCATCACCAAATGGTGGGAGGCCCGTGTCAGGCAAAGTGCCTCGGCTGCCACCAACTCTGTGTACTTCAAGTCATGGGAGAGAATAGAAATGGCCTCCAGCATGTGCTCCCGGCCCTTTTTATTGGCAGGGTCACATGTCTGTGATGCCTGTGCTGCATGGGTGTGGTGTGGGTGTAAACCAGCCATGAGGGAGTGGCTGTGGCATGCTGACAACTAGATCTGCGATCAGCAGACCACTACAGGGAAGATCTGGGACATGTAGCATTTGTATTCCTCCCTGTAAGCGTAAGCATAGTGGGCTGGCCTGGCATCTGCCAGTCCTGCGTGAGGAAGCACCAATGTGTCACCCTGTGACCCAAGTCCCACAACATGGCCAACATGGAAGGTAGGTTGAATCACTGACCCTACATTCATCCATACTTCCACACATAAAAGATTGTGGACATGACATATCTGGGTGGATATGAATGTTTATTGCACATTCAGTGGAGTGTTGCATCTATAGCAATACAGGGCCATGGAAAGCCCAAATTTCAGTTTTTGGCACATGGAGGGCAGTCAATTAGAGCTAAGCTTGTGCTCAGGGGTTAGACTCTGCCAACATATGTACTTATTCACCCACTTCACCAATCCCCAAGCACTTATAAATTCACTATACACTCTCCTTGAAGTACTCTAATGATCCAGTTTCTACCTATGCACTTATACAATGACCCAGACAAAGTTACATAACCAAAGTCTTCCCCACTGCCATAGGTAACATAGTTGCGTGCGCTGTCCACAGCACAATGTAATGTGGTAGGGCCCAGGGGCTTCATGCATACATAATGAACACACAGACATAGTTAGATAGTGGAACTGGGTCAGGCACGTGCGCTCAGCCCCTTTTTATTACCAGGGTCACATGTCCAGTGACGTCTGTGCTGGATGCGTGAGGGGTGAGTGTAAGCCAGCCCTCAGGGAATGGTTAGTGCTGGCAACAAGTACAACAGTAATTATCGGATCAAACACAGAGATTCAATCATAAAGGGTTTATGACTTTTGCTGCACTAAGGTAGGGGCACCAGATGTGAAATAACACACAACAGGTTCTATCGTAAAGGAGCCATGACTTGTGGTGCACTGAGGTAGGGGCAGCAGATCTGATTCATACACGGAAGATTCTATCATAAAGGGTCCATGAATTGTGGTACACTGAGGTAGGGGCATCAGAAGCATTCAGCGTGTGCATAGCCAGCGATGATAAGTGGTCCGGGAGCGCCGCACTGGTAGCAATGCCTGTTGCCTTCTGGACTGCATCATCTGCACTTGCAACTCGATCTGAATTGTGAGCCCTGCTCTCTGCATTGTAGATCGAAGGCAGTAGTCAGCACAGACATTAATGAATGCTTTTTGTCACTTCCTCTTGACAAAATCAGAGGACAATTCTCTCTTAATAATTAATAAATCAAGACTGAATTCAAATTGTTAGCTCTGCTGACTGCAGTGTAGGCGTATTGAACAAAAAATTAAATATGTATGGACTTCTTTGTCAAAATATGTAGGTTTCAGGGGCGTTATAGTTAGATACCTACTGGACTCTGAAGTTAATTAATCAAGACTGAATTTGAATTGTGAGCCCTGCTGGCCGCAGTGTAGGCCAGAGGCAGAGGTCAGCAAAGGCCCACAGCCGCCTGGCGTTGACTTGAGCTGCACAGATTGGGATCATTTGGTCTTCTTAACCGATTATAGTCTCTTACACAATTTGCATTGGTACTAATCTTGAATTGTGAGCCCTGCTGACCGCAGTGTAGGCCGGAAGCAGCGGACAGGAAGGGCCCACATCCACGTGGCATTGACTTGAGTTGCACAGTGTTAGTGACACCTGAACCACTCACCGTGTGCACAGCCAGTGATGATGCTTGGTCCGGGTGGGCCGCACTGGTAGCAATGTCTGTTGCCTACTGGACTGCGTCATCTGCAATCGCGACTCTATCTGAATTGTTCGCCCTGCTGACCGCAGTGTAGGCTGGAGGCAGCGGTCAGCAAGGGCCAACAGTCACATGGCATTCACTTGAGATGAACAGAGTTAGTGGCACCAGAAGCACTCAGTGTGTGCGCAGCCTGCGATGATGCATGGTACGGATAGGCCGCACTAGGAGCAATGTCTTTTGTCTAATCAATTCTGCCTTAATAAGGCTACGTGGCAATGACTTGTGGTGCATTGAGTTAGTGGCACTAGAAGCACTCAGCTGTGCACAGCCAATGATGATGCATGCTCCGAGAGGGCCAACTGGGAGCAATGTCTGTTGGACTGCATGATCTGCAGTCACGACTCGATCTGAATTGTCAGCCCTGCTGTCCACAGTGTACATCGAAGGCAGTACTCTGTACAGACATAACTCTGCGGGACTGTGCTGCTGGGTTCGCAGGGGGCCTATGTCGAGGAGGCCGGCGGTCACTAAGGCAGCCTCATGGCATGTGAGGGCTGCCGCTCTGGCAGATGCGTTGGCCTTCCCAGAAGTGAACTACACCCAGAGCCCCAGCCTATTTATTCACACTCCTATGATGTAGTGGCGTAGGTTGGACCAGCCCACTCCGCTTCCGCTTACAGGGGGGGATGACACAGCTACATGACCGAGACCTTCCCCACTGCCTGAGATAACATGGTTGCGTCCACTGTCCACAACACTACAGGTACCAGCAGTATATGTACACTTGGAGAGGTCTGTGCTCTTCATAGTGAGGTCTGTCCAGCACATCACCTCTACACTTGGCATTATGCGCATTGTTATTGATGGGTGACTTGAGTCCTTCACACATATTTGGTTGCCACATCTCCCACCATTCAGCTATTGTGTGGCTGAGGGGCCATGCTGTTTTGGGAAAGTCTGCTGTCCTGTTCTGAGCTGCCTCGCTGGTAGTAGGGGGGTGGTCTGGCTGGGGCGGTCCTGGGGGTGGTGGCGGGAGGTGTTGTGGTCTTCTTGAGTATCGGAGCTGCATGATCAGTAGCTCTATGACATGTGTTGGTCTTCAGATGTTGTTCTGGGCTGGGCTCCCTTTCATACTGTAGGTAGTCATCCTGCTTTCGACCAGTAAAAAGTGAACAATACAAATGCCAATACTGAACATCACTTCATCCTTTCTACTATGACCATAATGAACCAAGCATACCAGTCCGTATTATGAATTACGTCTCTAGTTTATTTAATCATTTATTTCACTAGTGAGACTTTTTTTCTTTTTTCATTGACTTGAAGATTTTTTGTGCATAAACAGAAATTTACAAAAAAATACAAAATGTTGCAGTTAAATCCAATATCTATACAAATTTACAACACATTCACTCCAAACTACTGGCCAAAACATCCATCACACATTCAGTCCAAACCAAAAAATAAACAAACCACATAAACACACAAGGCCCTTTGTCAACGCTATTTTGTTATACTAATCAATAAACAAAAATTGCTTGTTTCTGAAGATTTTTTAACAAGGAATGGAATTTAGACACCAATCTTTAATTCCTAACATAGTCCTTCTAATTAATTTTATTGACGGTAGGCCAGGTCAGGTCGACGCGTTTTGAACCCCCAATTTCGGGGTTCTCATCAGGACAAAAGATTTCTAAAAGACAAAACACAACACACGTGCTGTTTTAAGACCATTCAAAAAATTAAACAAAGTATTCTGTCAGTGCCTCCATCTGCCGCCTACCAACAACATACCTTCTTAGATCCACAAATGTAGTCCCTTAGACATTGAAGACACAACTCACTAAAATGAAAAAATGACAAAAGCACCCAAACATAGTGTTAAAACAACCTAATTTAATTTAAGTTGCCTGCCTACACCCACCTATTAATTAAAAGGCATTCACCCAACGTGTTGTGTGAATGGACGTGGGCACCTAAAAAATGAAAAATTCAGGTAATTTAACTAACTGATGTGGAGGAATATCATCAACAATGCTGAGAGACGGGACATTCGGGGCAGTCCTCTTACCTTGATTCTGTGTTCGGTGGCTCGAAAACAAATTAATCCCTGGAGCCAGTGGAGACCTTATCCCTGGGCCCTATGTAGGTAAACAAAGGCGGCAATTAGTTTTAGTCTGCACACTCAAAGGTCCAAGAGCACGTACCCGAAGGATGACCTGCTCACCTTAAACGTAATCAAATTTTTCCTTTCTATCGCGCATCGGAAGTCGGACCCAGTCCTCCTTCTATTTTGACTCTTCCTGCGTTCTCTGGGCATCACGTGGTCTCGACTTTTTTGGGGGCTGGTTCAGTCCTCCTTCTATTCAGATACTACCTACGTTCTCTCAGTGTCACGGGGATCGCAACTTTTTGGGGGATCCAAATAATTGTTTTCGATTAAAAATAACCTTTATAATTGATCCACTGTTTTTGTATAGAAAGGCAATTCTTACGTGCAGTTTATAGTAGTCGCATTAAAAAACTTGGAACATTAGACGCCGGAAACAAGCATTCTGGTTATTGTAGTTCTGTAATTCGCCATGAACCAATGAAACGCTTCAGTGAGTTTTCCATAAATCTAGAAGATGGACCGAACAGTGCAACGCTTAGTGAAGAGGCACATGTGAACCTAAGCTGGGATCTAAATTGCCAGCAAGGGTGCTGCCTGCAACCATCTCTTGATCGAACATAAAACAGCTCCTTCCTGTCTGGACAAGTGTTATGGCTGTTATCCAAATGTACCACAGTAGTAATTCGAATAAATGAAAGAAGGAGAAATGTCTGTTTAAAAATACCTTCCTCAATATCTGACATGGGCCATGACTCACTTATACAGCCTTTTGATCAGGTGCTACCTTTAAATATTTCCGATATCTCATTTAGTCCGTTCACAGCAGTATTATATTTCATTATTAGCAATGCCTCTCTTTGGCTAAGTTTAGCCTCTGTGACACCTCCCCGTGGATCTTTTTCAATTTTGGAGATGATAGTCCAGTGCAGGTCCTCTTCTTTATGTTTGTTTGATATCCAGTGTTGTACCAGTGGTGCATTTAGTACTTCTCTCCTTATTCTGGACTTATGTTGCGTGATCCTCTGTCGTGCTTCCTGAGCAGTCTTCCCAATGTACAATTTTGGGCAAGGGCATGTATTCCCGTAAATCACATTCCTAGTTTGGCAGTTAGTAAACGTCTCATGTTTCTAATGTATCCCATTGAATGTAAAAACTGAGCCTTCATTTGTTTGATCACAACACGTGCAATTTCCACACCTGTGGAGGCCTACCACAGGCGGCAGTCCCATCATGCCTCTTAATGTCGATTTTGGCTCCAAGGGCAATGTTGCCCGGACAATGTGGTTTGCCACTCTTTTTTCTTTCTTAAATGCAAAAAGAGGTGGTTCCATGAAGTCACTGTGTAAATCTTTTATCAAATGCCAATTTTTCATCACCATCTTGCGTAGCTGATGCGCGCTTGAGCAAAAAGTTGTTACACAAACAATTCTTTTTTGATCCGTTCTTATTTTCTTTTGCAAAAGTGTTTCCCTTGGGACACACCATGCTCTTTTTAAAGAATGTTTTAGGAGTTTCTTTGGATACCCTCTTTCTTGTAATCGTTCGGCCAATCCATTTGCATTGGTGAAATATTCTTCTTTACTGGAGCAATTTCTCCGTATCCTGAGAAATTGGCCGAATGGCAAATTTTGCTTCAAGCTTCTCGGGTGATGACTAGTATAATGGAGTGCTTTGCTTCTATCCGAACTTTTACGAAACAATGTTGTCCCCAAAGTACCATCCACTGCATAGACCTTTACATCCAGGAAAGTGATACATTTATTAGAAGCATTTGAACTAAACTTAATGTCTTCAGTCCTTAAGTTAAGCCATGTTACAAATTCATCTAGTTTTTCTTGTGTCCCTGACCAAATAAAAAAGACGTCGTCTATATATCTCATGTACTTTGTGAAGTATTCAACATATGGGTTGTTGTTATATATGAACTTATTTTCATATAACCGCATAAACAAAATTGCTAATTCAGGTGCAAAGGGACAGCCCATGGCACCCCCTTTATATGTAAAAAGAAATCCATGTCGAACTGGAAGTAGTTCTTTTGCAAAGCAAATTTGGCCAAACGTACTATAAAACTGGTAGGTACTCTAGTTGGTCGTTCCCTTTGTTCCAAGAAGAATGTTAAAGTCTCAATTGCTTGCTCTTGAGTTATCTGTGTGTAAAGTGAGACTACGTCCATAGTCACCATTAGCTGCCTAGTCTCATCAAACTGTACCGATGTTATCTGGTTCAGAAAAGCTGTAGTATCTTGTAGATGCGCCGGAATTTCATCAATAAACGGCTTAAGAAAAAAGTCGATATACTTTGCCACCGGTTCCGTCAATGATTCACACCCCGAAACGATGGGACGGCCTGGGGGGGTCAATTGCGTTCTTATGCATTTTCGGAAGAACATAAAACATTGGTATACATGGGTTTTTATTCTGAAGGAAGTTGAATTCCTTAGGTCCTAGAATTCCCCACTCATGCCCTTCCCGGAGGATGTTGAAAAGCTTGATCTGCAATTCTTTTGTAGGATCATGATTAATCCGTTTGTAACATCTTGGGTCGTCAAGTTGACGTCTGACTTCCTTTTAATACCTGTTAATGTGCCAGATGACTACCGCGCCTCCCTTGTCCGCCTGTTTGATTACTAGCGATTTGTCATTTTTTAGGCTAAAGATGGCATCCTTCTCCTCCTTGGAGAGATTGTAACTAACATATTGTTTCTTAATCTCCAAAGCGGATATCCCTGAAACAATTGTTCTTTCAAACGTGATTACCTCCTTGGGGGTCTTACAACCTGGTGGACAAAAGAATGACTTTTTCCGGAGGCCAGTAACCTCTGTGTTAATTAGCTCTGGTGTCTCTTTAAAGAATGTTTTCAGGCGGATTTTCCGACAGAACTCTATTGTTTCTAACTTCATTTTCACAAAATCCGTTGGTCTCACAGGAACAAAAGAAAGCGCTTTCTCAAGGACAGCTATTTCTGATTTAGACAAAACCCGATCTGACAGATTAAACACCGGTGATTGTTTTAACTCTTGTAGTACTGACGTCTGGTTCTCATCTCCCAAGGTTGAGAATTGAAACGTGACCGCCCCCTTGTCCGTTGTTGGCCTCTGGCTAAAAAAGGCTGAGGGTTTTGTTGTTGATTATGTTGATTCCCTCTAATGCTTAAATTACTCCTTGTCTCGTTTGAGTCCGTCTCCCCTCCCGATGATGAGGAGGTATCGGAAAATGTTAGGAATTTGTTCCTTGATTGTCTTGGTGGCGGGAGGTGTTGTGGTCTTCTTGAGTATCGGAGCTGCATGATCAGTAGCTCTATGACAGATGTTGTTCTGGGCAGGGTTCCCTTTCATACTGTAGGTAGTCATCCTGCTTTACACCAGTAAATATAAATATCTGGATGGAGGATTTAGTAGCCGTGTGAATGACTGTTTACTTGACTAATTTATAGTGTCTCACTAAATATATTAGAAAGTGACTAAACTGTATGAATATCTATATTACTTGGTCAGTTGTTGTGTAAAGTACTGCACCAATTGGTTACTAGCTACGTGAAAGACTATATTAGTTATTGATTAGTTAACTGACTATTTTTATGGGAGAGTGAATGTGTGTGTGAATTGGTGGGGGATCTGTGACTGCCCAAAGATATGTGAATAGTTAATTCAGTAGGTATATGACGTTAAGACTACATGTTATAATAGTTGTTTGGGTGAGTGAATATCTTTATGGGTATGGTGATGTGCAAATATATTTCTCAATGGTACATGTCCAACAAAGTAGGAAAAAATGAAAAGCAGTGTATGTGATAGTTGTTGTATATAAATAAGTATACGTAAAACTCATTGATTGCATGAGTGACTACATAGATAACTGTATACTTGTAATAGTGATT
Organism: Lissotriton helveticus; assembly: GCF_964261635.1. NCBI lineage: Eukaryota > Metazoa > Chordata > Amphibia > Caudata > Salamandridae > Lissotriton > Lissotriton helveticus. The sequence goes on along the minus strand of NC_136057.1, from coordinate 2,071,367,571 downwards.
TTATGACACACAAAGTATGAGTTACTATCTAAATGAAGATGTGTTTCTATAAGTGTGTAGCTTACTAAATGTAAGTATAATCCATTGTTTGCATAAGTGAGTAGGATGGCTGCATAAGTGAATAGGATGTGTTCTGGTGTATAATGTCGATATAGGTGTATAAGTATATTTGATAGTGTTCTATTGATCATTGACAGCATGTATGAGTGAATCTATAGGTAAGTGATTAGATGTGTGCGTAGCTCTAGGAATAACTTAGTGGGTTTTTAGATAGTTGTATTGCTGTGTCAATGGATTCAAATATGGTACTTTGTGTTTTACAGTGAGTGATGAAAGGTTATACTAGTGTATGATGAGGTGTATCTGATTGTCACGTGGATGATGTTATCAGTGATGCCATCAGTGATGTCTTTTGAGATGTCAGCAGTGATGTCATCAGTGATGTCACTGACCATGTCATGAATGATGTAATATATGACATCATCACCAGTGGATTGCGGGCGTGAGAGTTACAGTTAGTTTAACTAACTATAACGGAGGAATTTCAATGGTTTTGTATGAGTGAAATGTTCAGCTAACTATAACAGCTCTGAAACCTATGTTTTTTTCGGTGAAATTCTAAGGTTTTTTAAACGCTAATTCCTAACTAAAACCTGCCTGAAACCTATGGTTTTTTCAGTGAATTTCAAAGGTTTTTTTAATTTGCCAATTCCTAATTATAATTTTGAACACTTCCCCATATCTTCAACAAGACACCAAATCTGCAATGCTACTTAAAAAAATAGGCAATAGTTCCACTTACTTCGATCTGCACTGCGACCAGCAGGGTTCACAACTTGAATTCAGCTTTGCATCTACACTACGGACAGCATTGAAGTTAGTCTTGATTTATGTAAGGCAGAGACAATTTATTTAAATGATGCAACAAAAAACATTCCTCAATGTCTGTACTGAGTACTGCTTTCAAATGCACACTGCAATCAACAGAGTTCACCACTTGATACCAGGAGCACATTAGCACTACAGACAACATTGAATAATTCATTCTCGATTTATTTAAGGCAGAGACAAGTGTACTGTGTCCTCAGATTTTGTTAAAGTATGTGACAAAAAAAGCATTCCTTAATGTCTGTGTCAACTACTGTCTTCGATCTACACTGCGACCAGCAGGGTTCACAACTTGGTACCAGTGGCGCTTCAGCTCTACAGACAATATTAAATTCATTCTCAATTTATTCAAGGCAGAGACAATTGTACTGTGTCCTCAGATTTTGTTAACTGTGACAAAAAAGCATTCATTGATGTTTGTGTCGAGTAGTGCCTTTGATCTACACTGTGGACAGCCGGGTTCACAACTTCAATTCAACTTTGCATCTACACCACAGACAGTAGGGAATTCACCCTTGATGTATCTAATGCAGAGACAATTGTACTGTATGTGTTCAGCTTTTGTTAAAATAAGAAACACAAATAATTCGTCCATATCTGTGCTCAGTACTGCCTTCGATCTACAGTTTTTGACAGCAGGGTTCACTACTTCAATTCAGCTTTGAATCTATACTACCGACAGCATGGCATTTTTTTTTTTGAAAATCTGTTTATTAGCATAGTAAGTAGAGCAGGTACATATATATTTGAGCGCAATTGTAATCAGGATAGCACATGCATGTGCTTGCTGAAAACATATAAGTACGTAGGATCAACGATTTGTCGTTTTATTGTCCGGAACCATAGTAACTAAACAATCCAACGTCATTCCCCATCCTCCCTCCACCCTCAATAATCCCTCCCAACACTCTCTCATTCTGCGTATAATCACAGTATCTGCATCTGGGTCACCCGTGGCATTGTGACATGTAACTTATTCTATACACACAGGTAGGCTTGAGGGAAATAGGTCGATGGCCCGGGAATTCCCGTACCCCATCACAGTGCACCTCAGGCCGTGAAGGTCCATGAGAGGACTAGGTCTAAACGTTCATCCCATATGTGGGGAGTCATGTGTATCATCATCATCCCCGTCATCCCCCATTTCAAACGCTCCCACTATGGTAAACCAATCCAGTGAGATCTGTTTTTTCTGGAGACCCCTGCGTTCCTCTCGCTGTAAAGCCTCGCCTTCTGCTTTGCCCCACCGTATCACCTCTGCTTTCCATAATTCAGGATTGGGTGGTGTGGAAGACTTCCACCTCATCGTGATTGCTCGCTTCGCTAATAATAGAGCCATGTCTGTAAAACGTGTTGCCACGGTTCTAGTGCGTGTTGGCGGTCCTAGCCCTAACAGGGTATGTTCTCAAGCGAGTCATGGACAGTGGTCCAATAATATCCCAACTTAGGGCAGTGCCATAGCATGTGTAATAGCGATGCGTCGTCAGCGTCGCATCGGGGGCAGGTGCCATCAGCGTCAGGGAACATTACATGTATGCGGTGTGGGGTCAGGTATGCTCTATGTAGCAGCATCAATTGAATAAACTTAAACTTGGGGTTTCTAGCAACCTTCCTAGGAAACTGAAGGATACGCTCCCACTCTTTGTCTCTCAGGGGCCTGCCGATATCCCCTTCCCACGCTGTTCTGAGCGGCGACAGTGTGATAGCCCTCCCCTTTTTGATGCTAGAAGTGAGCCATTTGGTCAGATGGCCGCCCGTGCCCATGAGGTATTGCATAGCTATGAGGGGGTTTGTGACAGGCTCCTGTCCCTCAGGTGACCACCTGTGCGTGATATAATGGCGAAGGCCTCCGTGCAAGAGAAATGAGCCCCTGGGAACGCCACGCGCGGCCCGAAGGTCCTCGAATGATAATAGGCGCCCCTCGGCAAACAGGTCACCCACCTGCGACACCCCTGCGTCGTGCCAGGACACCAGCTTATTCGTCGTGAGTGTTCCCGAGCCCAGGGGGATACCCAAGAGTGGGATCGTGGGGGAATAAGATGTCTTGGGGGACGTGTACCTTACTGCCTTCCGCCAGTACATCACTGCCAACCGGAGGAGTGGTGGGGCGTCTCTCCGCAGATCCGATCTGGGTAAAAGTAATGTGTGTACCCTCCCTTTTGCATGTTCATCCTCTGATACATTGATCTTGTGAAGATTGTGTCCTGCTACCCAGTAGGCCAGCCATTGCAGTTGGCACGCATAGTTATAAGCCCTAAAGTCCGGTAGGCCCATACCACCTGATTCAGAGGGGAGTTGTAGTTTAGCGAGGCCTATGCGTCTGCGCCCGTGTCCCCATACAAGTTCCGTGAGTAGTGTGTCAAGAGTATTAAATGTCGCCGCTGGAATCAGGAACGGCAGATTGGTGAAGTGGTAAATGAGGCGGGGAAGCATCACCATCTTGGAAATCGCCACTCTGCCGGCTATGGAGAGGGGTAGTGTTAGCCAGAACTGAATCTGTGTCTTCAGTGCTCTAATGGCCCTCCCAAGGTTGCCGTCTATCATCATATCCGCCTCCCTATAGATTTGCATCCCCAGGTATCGGAAGGTGGTATCTGCCATCTGGAATACATGGGGGGTGAATGGTAGAGGAGTAGGTAAGCCCGAGGTTACAAAGGCGAAGCCATAGGACTTAGATTCGCTGATGGTGAGGCCAGAGATTGCCCTGAAGTCCTCAAATATTTGGGGTATAGGGCTCAAATCGCCCCGTAAATCCCGGAGATATAATATGATGTCATCTGCGTAAGCGGACACAATGTGCGCCGTCCCGTGCCTCTGAACACCACAGCGGGGGGCCAGTGTCCTGAGCTTGCAGAGCAGTGGTTCGAGGGCGAAGATAAAAAGGAGAGGGGAGAGCGGGCAACCCTGACGGGTGCCCCTCACTATAGCTATGGGTCCGGAGATGTGGCCGGAGGTACACACTCTAGCCGTGGGGAGGGTGTAAAGTAATCTGACCCAGGCAATGAATTCGGGTGGTATCCCGAACTTTACCAGTGTGGCAAACATATAGTCCCATCTAAGGGAATCGAACGCCTGCCTCAGATCCAGAGAAATGCAGCCCTCCGAGCTCGTGCCCATTTGGTTGCCGAGCATCAGCTGGGCCAAGCGCCTGAGATTCATGGCCGTATTGCGGCCCGGTACAAAACCACATTGTTCCGGATGGATCAGTTGTGGTATGAACTGCACGAGTCTCGACGCCAGCACTTTGCTCAAGATCTTGGAGTCAGTATTGAGGAGGGATAGGGGTCTGTAATCGGCCGACTGCAGCCCGTCTTTGCCAGGATTTAAGAGGGATGTGATCAACGCTTGCATGGAAGATTGTGGCAGGGAGGCTGTCCGTAGAGCTTCCAAATAAACAGAGTGTAACCGCGGGGCCAGGAGATCAAGGAATGTTCCGGGAGCTTTGCTCTTCGGGAGAGCTCGTATAGCTTGCCTAATTTCTGCTACTGAAATGGTGCGCTTCAGGTCTTTGCATTGCCTGTCAGTGAGTCGGGGGAGGTCTAGGTCACTCAGAAAGGTCTTGAACGCGGTCTCTGACAGGGGCTGGGGGGGCTGTACAGCGTGGTATAGTAGTCCTTAAACGCTGTATTTATCCCTACTTGGGTGGAAGTCGGACTGCCTGTCTGGTCCAGTATTTCTAGGATCGGATGGCAAACTGGGGAATCACGTAGGAGGCGGGCTAGTAGGGGCCCGGCCCTATCCGCTTGTGTATGCTGTCTATTCGTGTATTCCCTGTAGTCTAGGAGCCGCAGGTCTTCCAGTAGCTCTGCATGTCTAATGTGGGCCTCCTGTAGTGGCGTGAAAGGTGCATTTGTGCCCGCTGCCTCACTCTCCAGGGACGCCAGTGAGCCCTCTACTTCGTTCAATTGCCCAATCACCACCCGCTTCATGCCCACTCGGGTAGTCATCGCCGCCCCCCGGAGACAGACCTTAAAAGCGTCCCATTCTATCTGCCGGGAGCTGGCCGTGTTCACATTTGTGGAGAAGTAGGTTTCTATAGTGTCGGACAGGGATGACCGGAAGACCGAGTCTTCAAGGAGATCCGGAGACAGTCTCCAGGTCGGGATGGGGGCCAGCCGCCTACCCCACTGCCAAGTGAGCTCAACGGGGCTGTGATCGGATAGAGTTTTCCCCATGTGTTGCGTCTGGACAATTGAGTCTGTGAGGGAGCGGGAGCAGAAGACATGGTCTATCCTGGTGTGAAGTTGGTGGGGTGGGGAATAAAAGGTATATTCTCTCTCCCGTGAGTGCGCGCTGCGCCATGTGTCCGCCAAATCCCAGCCCTCAGCCCACCGTGTCAGAGCGTCTGCCTGTTTCCTGCTCTCAGTGGCCTGCAAGGGGGGGTGTGACCTATCTAGTGTAACATCGAGCACAGCATTAAAATCTCCCCCAATTATCCATCGGTGATCAGCCCAACCCGCAAGCACTCCATTTATAGTTGACAAAAACTCTGTTTGACCTGCATTTGGTGAGTACACACAACCAAGTACAATGGCAGCCCCATCCAACAGTCCCCGCACAAACACATAACGTCCTTCCAGATCAATTCTCTGCTCCAACATCTGGAAAGGGACAGAGTTGCGGAGCCAAATCGCCGCCCCCCTGGAGAACGCGGAATAGGAGGTAGCGAAGAGCTGCCCTCTCCATTTCTTGCGTAGCTTCACGTTTTCATCATTGTTCAAATGTGTCTCCTGGAGGCAAGTAATCTGTGTCCCCCTGCGGTTTAGTTGAGCCAAAATTCTATGGCGTTTGTGTACCGATCCCATGCCCCTCACATTCCAGGTGCACAATTGGTAAGAATTAAGAGGCCCCATAACCATCTGTGTGATGCGTTATACTGAAGCACCTGGGTGACCACGTTAGTTCTGTGTTGCTACAAGGTGAGAGTGTCCTGCGAACATGTAACCCCTTAACAATAAGGTCCCCAAACCAACGGGCTCGGGAGCCAAACCAAGGTGCCCAACGTGAGCACAAGTCAGTCAGGTTTGTGTGCATACTGGGGGAAGTAGGCCTCTGGAAACTGTCACTTTACGGCCTGCATGGGCATGGTAGCCCACGAAAGGGTGGTCCCTTATGCAACCCATTATACCTGTAGAAAAGGATCAGTCATACGTTACCACCTGGAGGGGATCAATCGTGTTGCCACTCAGAACTCCGCTGCCATCTGAGCTGTGATCTTAGGAAATAGTTGTATGCTGTTCACTGATCCGGACACCTCAGTGTGAGTGTCGGTGGTAACGGTGATTCCATCTCCAGTCGCTCCCGCGTCGTGAGCGGCCAGCGCCTCCTCTGTGAGCTGCATCTGCGGTGACGAATGACCCGCCGACTGACCTCCGGAAGGGTGCGTTTTCGTCGGCGCATCCTGTGAAGGGTGGCGTCCCGGATCGGAAGCGTCATTCCGTCTGCCCGGTGGGCTCCCGCGACCACCGCTAGGACGATCTGCGAGTGGGTCTGGAGAGTTCGGTGGAGTTAGCGTGACTTCCATCCATTCCTCCGCCTCCTCCGGCGTATCGAAGAAGTGAGATTTGTTGCCATGGAGTATTTTGAGCCTGGCGGGGAACAGAAGCGCATATTTCATATTTCTGTCTCGCAATTTGCGCTTCACACCCAGGAAGGTGGACCTGGCTCGTTGCACTGTGGGCGTGAAATCAGGATATACTGAGATGTTCTTATCTTCGAATCGTATCGGCGCTTTCTCTCCAGCCGCTCTTAGAACAGTGTCCCGGTCTCTATAATGGAGAAGGCGTGCAATTAAGGGGCGAGGCGGTGCCCCCGGTTGAGGAGGTCGCGACGGCATCCTGTGTGCTCGTTCCACACTGTATAGGGCAGTGAGGTCTTCCTGGCCCACCAATTTTCGTAGCCAGTCCTCCACGAATTGGGTGGGATTCCTCCCCTCGCTTCTCTCCGGAATGCCCAAAATGCGGACATTATTCCGGCGGGCACGCCCTTCCGCGTCGTCCACCCTGTCCCGGAGGTGTCGGAGCTGTTTCTCGACGTTCTCCAAGCTCGTGGAATGCTCAGTCTGTTGTGGTATGAGGTCGCTCAGCGCTATCTTCTGTTCGGAGACCCGCTCCGCCAACTTGTTATGGTCAGCCCGCAGGAGGGATAAGCCAGTTGCCATACTGTCTATACGCGATTCCAGTGCTTCGCGCGTCGCGCGTATTTTGTTCAGGATAAGGTCCAACTTGGCGTCCTGGGATCCCTGTCCAGTCGGCGGGATGATGTCCGCACTTGAAGAGGCAAGCGGGTCCTCGGAGCCCGTGGACTGCATGTCCGTCAGAGCGCCCTGGTCTTGGGTCTTACCCCTGTGTCTGCCCATTGACCTCGTGAGCAGGGTGGCGCCGAAGTAGCTGCAGCCGTCAGCCGCAACCCCTGCAAGTGTTTACTCAGGGAGGCAGGCAGTGGCTGTGGGGGGTCTGGGTTGCATCAGAGTAAAGCAATGGCGGTGTTGCGGTACAGACCCCAGAGGCGGCAGGGCAGTGTCGGTCCGCGGGCCTTCGATGTGTGCCACCTCGCGTTAGATCCTCATATTCCGCCCGTTATCGTGTGGCCCAGGGGGTAAAGAAGGCGCCACGGCCAAGACCCCAGGGGTCCTCCTCGGTCCCGGCGTGTAGACAAGATGGCGCCGGTGGGGAGCCTCGATGGTGGGCCGTTCCTCGTCCCTGAGCGTGAGGTGCAGCCAGAGAGAAGCTGAGCCCACAGGTCCGACGGGGGGCTCCACGCTCCACCCGTCCACTGACCTCACTCGTGTCGTTGGTGGCGTGGGTGCCGCTGTTGGTGCGGGTGGGCTGCGAGCTGGTCCGGGGGGGCTCCGCGTCCCGAGCGGGCCCGCAACAGTGCAAGCCGGCCGAGGGTTAAAGCAGGTCGGGGGGAGGCAGCGGGGCCACAGACAGAGCAGAGGGCTCAGGGGATCCGGCCTGGATGCGGCAATGGTCGGGAGCAGGTCGGGCAGGCCACTCAATCGAGGCCAAGGCTTCACGCTGCGCCGCAGGCTGCAAAAACAACAAGGCCTCGTTGCTGTTACGGCGCGGTACGGGGGAATCAGCACCTCACCGCCGCACTCCGCTTGCTCTCGGAGACTCCGTGGGCAGGTTTCAGGTGGGTTGCAGGCAGGGATGTCAGGATAAATTGCTCGTATTCAGGGCTGAGGACGGAGCTCAGGGATTACACGTCCACCATGTTCGACACTTGGCCACGCCCCGGACAGCATGGCATTTAGCCTTGATTTATTTAAGGTAGAGAGAATTGTACTTTATGTCCTCAGATTATGTTAAAGGATACAACAAAAAGAATTTCTTGATGTCAGTGATGACTACTGCCTTCGATCTAAATTGTGACAGCTCACGATTCAGGTAGAATAGCAATTGTACATGACGCATTCCAGTAGACAAAAGACATTATACCACTGCGACCCCCCCAAACCATGAACCATTGCAGTGTGCACACACTAAGTTCTTTTGGTACCACTAACTCACTGCACCACAAGTCATCTCCCCGTAGCCTTATTAAGACAGAATTCACTAGGCAAAAAACATTGCTCCCAGTGCAGCCTCCCTGCACTATGCATTATCGCAGGATACGTACAAGCTCAGCGCCAAAGATAGTACTAACTCAGTGCACCATAAATCATCGCAAAGAAGAATGAACAGTTTTATGTCATTGTGAGACGTACTGTCCCTTTTAAATGTCCCTGAAACAATACATATTTTAATAATGTATTCTATACATGTTCTATCTTCCACTTCAATCATGATTACAGATGATGCACTCCACCCTAAGATCTACACTGCGGACAGCAGTGTTTACAACTTGAATACAGCTATACAAGTGCACTATAGACAGTAGGGGATTCAGCTTTGATTTACTTGATGCAGAGACAATTATACTGTATGTATTTACATTTTGTTTAAAAAAAAAGCATTCTTCTATAACTGTGCTGACTAGTGGCTTCGCTGTACACTGCGGATAGTAGTACTCACAACTTGAATTCAGCATTCTATCTACACTACAGACAGTAGAGAATTTAGCCTTCATTTATTTAAGGCACAGAGAAAAAATACTCCTGTGGCACTGCTGGTATGTGCAAATACCTTTAATCCCAGCATCCTGTGAACTATGTCCACAAAGAATGTAGAACACAGTGCCAAAATGTACCTCCATCACCGGCAATACCAAGTATCTCTGGGGTATCACCTTCAACATAGCCACCAGACATACGTCCCCATTTTGAGAAAGTTAGAATGCACTGCGTAAAATGCAATTGTTTAATTTGTTATGGGGAGCAATCAGTAGACCTAGTTTGAAGAACAATTGATGGCCATTGATGGTAGGATTTTTTTCCCCCTCAAAGTACATGCAATCCAGTATGCAACATTCAATGCTTTGAGAGCAGCCCATTCAACCCACACATCTTCGCTAAACACCAGACGTACCACTAACTCAGTACACCCCGAGGCTTTATTAAGGCAAAATTCAGTAGTCAAAAAGTATTACCACCAGTGCGGCCTGTCCGGACCACGCATCATTGCAGGTTACGTACATGCTCAGTCCCAAAGGTCCTACTAACTCAGTGCACCATAATTCATCGCCACGTGTCCGTATTCAGGCAGAATTCAACTGACTCTTCATTCATTATTTGCAGAGTGCAGTACCAAACTAAATAAAACGTCTATCAAACCCTATATAATATTCCTTTAGTAGCCTTCCTACAAAAACTTCTTTTATATCAGTTCTAGGTTTAGTTGAAAAACAAAATTCACGCTGCAAGTGCAAAGGCACACTCAATGGCAGTCTACACTGTGGACAGCACAGTTCACAACTTGAACTATATTGTTCCTGAAACATACACATTTCAACAATGTATTCCATCCATGTCTCATCTTTTATTTCAATTGTGATTACAGATTATGCAGTCCAGAAGACAACACGCTGACTACCAGACGTACCACTTGCTCAGTGCACCATAACTAATTGCCACATGGCCTTATTAAGGCAAAATTCTGTAGCCAAAAGACATTGTTAGCAGTGCGGTCTGCCTGACCCACACATCATCGCAGGTTCCACACAAACCGACCCTACCTTAGTGCACCACAACTTATGAACCCTTTACGATAGCATCTTCTGTGTATTATTTTACATGTACTGCTCCTACCTTTGTACAGCAGAAGTCATAAACCATTTACGATTGAATATCTATGTATGATATAATGATTACTATTCTACTTGTTACCAACAGCAACGTAATAAAATGGAGTTGAGCACACTTCAACTATCTATTTGTGTCTGTGTATTTATTATGTTTGTAAAATGCTGCTTCTGTGCCCTACCCCATTATATTGTGATATAAACAGCATATACAACCAACTTACCTCTGACAGTAAGTGTGGGCTATACCTACTTTTTTTAAAGCATATTTATATAGCGCAAAATCAACCTAAAACTATATCAGCAATTTACATGAGCACCGTATTTACAAAACATTTTCAGGCAGGCGTTGAATACGTCATTATTCTACAATAACAGGATGTGGACGCAACTCCGAGCCTCGAACACAGATTTCCAGCACCAAGTTCAACAGTATTACCGAATGACCACATACGTATATATATTATCTGCCTTTCATGTGCCAAAAACTGCAACTTTCAACCTTTGACAGCCGGGGATTACTACAGATACAACACTCCATTGAATGTACAACAAACATTCATAATCGCAGAAATGCGTCATGTTCACCATCTTTTATGTATGCAACGATGGATGAATATAGAGTCAGTGATATCCCACACCTTCCATGTTGGCCATGTTTTGGAACTTTACAGATATAATGGCACATTTGCGTTTAAGACCCGTATGACTTCAGCACTACAAGAGGGACACCCGAATCACTTGATTTCTCATATAGCTCACGACGGAACCTTGTCCATAGCTCCTCAATCATGGTTCAGAGCCTCATGCAGCACTGGCATACATCAGGCCAGCCCACTCCGCTTACGCTTCCAGGAATAAACAAAAACACAACATTGCCCAGATTTCCATAGAACTGATTTCTTAGTTCCAGGTCTAGTTGTCACACAACACACACACACACTCCCTCATGGCTGGTATACACCCACACCACACCCATCCAGCACATGCATCACTACACACGTGACCCTACCAATAAAAAAGACGGGGCGCAAGTGCCCTACGCCATTTTAGAGTTGCTCCCATCGCAAGCGCTGTAATGGTCCATCCTAGTGCTTCGAACACCTCATGTAGGCCTGAACAACTGAGTACAAGGGCCCACCTCTACGTGCATGGCCTCTTTGGTCACTGAGTTAGTGGTACCGGAAGGACTGAGCGGGTGAGAAACCTGCGATGATGATAGGAGCACGAGTATGTTGTTACCCATACCGATATCAAGACTCAGCACCATATGTCAGATTTCTTGGTGGCAGAGCGGGACTGCATGATGTAGAAGGTGTCCTGTCCACAAAAGGTAGCAATGATGCCTAGGTGCGCATCGGAGGGAGTCAATGGGGTGCAGCAGACTGGATACAAAAAAGCGACGCAGTGATTTAGGCATACGCAGTCCTATATACCGTATCTTATTGCATGTATATATATTTTTTTTCCAAAAGCAGCAAAGTTTTTATAATCGGTCAAACGTCCGAAATATAAACTATACAAATAGTTGTTTTTAAATACGATAGGGAAGGTGTGTGAAAGGGTGATGTTATTCAACTCCACATTAAGATAGAAACAAATACCAATCATAACATCTTTCTTTTACTATCTTTTATATTTAGAACTTCAGGGTGCAATATGTCCCGGAACGTGGTGAAAAACACACCGGTGACAGAAAGGTGAGCTCCGAATATTATTTTCAGTCACTCTCTCACTTCCTCTCCTTTGACAAATAAATGACACACAATGTTAACTTCCTTTTTATCTTACAGGTTGTGTTTCACAAATTGGCGTCATCCCCCCCAAAACACCTACAAAGCTCTACGTTCGTGGATTCTGCAATGATGCGTGGCCATCCTAACAACGTCTGAGAAGGATGCTTCGACACGTGGTGCATCTTTTTTGAATCACGCCAATGGCACAAGGTGAACAAATAAGCTTGTTTCGAAACAACAACAAGTCATCTGTGAAAGGAGAGAGTGGGTAGTGTGCAGCAGCTTCACTGCGTAGGAATGTACAATTAGCTCCGAGCAGTGAGGATAGGTTACAACAGTTTGAGGGGCAGATCTACAAACCCCTTGCGCCACTTTTGTATCACTTTTAAAATGGGAAAAGTGGCGCAAGGAGCTTGTAAATCTGCCTCTGACTTCCCTTGAAAAACACTCACCTTCGAACTCTGCGAGTCAATGGGGTGCAACAGTCTAGGTACGCAATAATGAGAACTCACCGCTATGCAGTGGGAGTGCATGGGATATACTACTTTGAAAGAAAAACAGCGCACAGACACCTCCTTACAGTGGAAGTTGATGAAATACATTATCCTGAGTACAAATAAATAAAGCAAAAATATATGTGTGCAGTTGTATGTACTATGCTATTACTAACTCTGTATACTATCTTTCAGATCACTTAACTGGAGGGTGCAAAGCTGAGTTCAAGTTGTGAACTCTGTTGGTCACAGAGTTTACAGAAGGTAAGCTGAGTGGCCTAGATATACAATGCCTCCAATTATATGCATTAGAAATAAAAGAGCTTATTTACAAGCCCCTTGCGCCACATTTGCGTCACTTTTAACATGGGAAAAGTAACACAAAAGTGGCACAAGAGGCTTGTAAATAAGCCCTAAAGAATATTGTCCTGCATAATGACTTGATCTCTCACCTAATTCTGTCTCGTCTCTGAATCATTTTAAAAACCTGTTAGTCCATACTGTAAATCTTACACAGTAGGCACTTCCGTACAGACACCTCTTGAACGCTGGCCTATAAGAGAAGTGGAATGTATCAGGCACACTGCAGACGTGCAAAATAAAAATTATTGCCAGGTATTACCTTAACGTGTAATGTTTGACCTCATTTAGTCACATCGATCTAATTCTGAACACTTATTTTCATTTTTGTTTTGCAGATTACCTACCCTGCTTCTATTCGAATCCATATCACATTTTGTTTAATTGTTTTTTTAAAGTTATGTTTCTAGTTATTTATTACATTGTTATCTTTAAGTTACGATATACGTCTTCTTTTTCTGACAACATTTCATAATTATTTAGTGCAATAATAATACAGTTAGAAAACATTTAAAAATAGAAATATTTATAACTTGAAGTATAATACTGAGGCTAACTCTTTACCAGAGTCTATAGCTACGACTAACGGTTCCTATGGAAAACTTTTAAAACTCCAGCACAGTAACTGTTTCGATTAGCAACATAGGGGCTGATTACGATGGAGGATTTTCCGCATCCTCGGGCCGGCGGAAGCCACCGCCGGCCCGGAGGATGCGGAAAATCCTCTGCGGACCCACCAAAGACCCACCACCACATTAGGATGGCTGGTGGGTCCTGGCTTACAACTATGGCGGAAAAGGCCTAATATGGTGGCGGTCTCAGACACCACCAGACATATTAGGATGGCTGAGAAAACATGCTTTTCCGCGGCGGCGAGGAAAAGCATGCGGATCTTCACCTCGGGGGACCGTAGCCGGCCCCCTGGGTGAAGGGGGGTGGGGGGTGCACTTGGGGGGTACCTAGGGTACCCACCTGCATTTGTATGCAGAAATCGGCAGGCACCGCCAGGTGCCTGCCGCTTTCTGCATACAAATGCAATGTATGCATTTGTAACATTGCGGCGGGTGCAGCTTGAAGCCGCACCCGCCGCAATGTTACAAATAGAGGATGTGACCACCAGGGTGGCGGTCACATCCTAATTGGACAGGAGGGAACTCCGCATGCCCATGCGGTGGTTCCCTTCTCCTCGGTGATCGCGGACGGACTCAAGTCCGTCCGCAATCATAATGGGCCCCATAGTGTGGTGAACTTCAAACCTCTGTGCTCACTTAAGTGTTCCATGAACTGTTACTATGGTAACATACAGTAAGCCGTTTGGGGGTAGGGTTGAAAGGTACTAGCTGTACAGAAACTTGTATATTTACCCAGGATCCTCTACATGACAGAAAGGAAAGCAAAGTAAAACAGAACACTGTGTACCAGATTGACAACCCCCTTGCGCCACTTTCAAGTCACTTTTCCCATCTTAAAAGTGATGCAATAGTAACGCAATGAACTTGTAAATCTGCCCCTATGCACATTACGAGCAAAACAAGTACACAACTCATTCAATTCTTTATCGATCACAATTAGACAGTGTTGCCTCACGATTCACAATGAACTTCAAAAAATACTTTGAGCCTATTTAAATGGAAGACGAGATTGTCGACATTATAAAACTTAGTGGCATATTTACAAAGATGGAGTTAAAAAAGTTTAGTCGCCTTAACAGCTGCAAACTACAACAAAAACGCTGAAAATGGACTTCAAAATCCTTTGTTATCTTACAGGAAGATTTTCTCAACATTGCTGTTTCCCATGCAAGAGTGAGAGCCACCCCGGGGTTATAAAATAAATGGTTGTGGGGGCTCCAAGGCCCCCCCCCTGCAAAATTAGAAGTGTGTGGGCTTCAATGACCTCCCTCAAGCCCCGGGTACCACCACCCCCCCGGGTTTGTGTATTGTGAAAGGCAGGCTGCGTGGCCCTTCGCCTGGAGTCCTCGAGGGCCCTGGGGACCTTCACGCCCCAGGGCCAGCTCCTGCATTGTCCCAGGGTGCCTACCCCCGGGACACTGCTGTTTGCAGTGAGAGGGCGGGAGACTCGCGGCTCCCGCCCTCCCATAGCAAAGTTGGTTTGGATTTTGAAAGAGAGAGCAGGGAAATCTATTCTCTCTTTCAACATCCAAACTAGATTGCTTTTCCTCATGCATGTTAGCATCTCCCCATGTGGAAAAGCAATGCCGGCCCTCGAAGGACGTGGAGAGCCGGTGGAACCTGAGGGCATTTTGGCTCCCCTCATCGTCCCCAACATTTTTTATAAGACCCGGGGGATGGGGTCCCTGGGGATATTAGAAATTACTGATAGGGGCTATTTTTTTTTACGGTAAAATTAGAAGTCGCGCACCCAGCGCGGCGCTCAGTGCCGCACCCTGGTGTGCACGCGCTGGATGCACGACTCATAAACTGTAGGGTGCACGACTCCAGCGCCTTTGGTGCACAACTTCTACGCGTTTGGGATCTGGCATTGCTTTTCCACATGGGGAGCTACTAACAAGCAGCTCCCCATGTGGAAAAGCAATCTGATTTAGATTTTGAAAGAGAGAACAGATTTCCTTGCTATGGGAGGGCGGGATGGACACACCATGACACTGCAGGATCCGGCCCTCCCACAATACATAATGCCCTGAGGAGTGGTGGTCCCCCGGGCTTTAGAGACCTTGCAGCCCCCCAACCATTTTTTTGTAGCCCGGGTGGGGTTGTTGCCCTCGAGTACTTCAGGAGGGGGGCCACACAGTCCCCCCCACAATGCATAAAGCCCCAGGGGTGGTGGTCCCCGCGGCTTTGGGGACCTTGGACCCTTCCCCCCACCATGTAGCCCCAGGGGGTGATGATCCCCGGGGCTGGGGGGCCCCTCTTGGCCCCCCATAAAATTTTATCATTTTGCCCCCCGTATTTAGCCCCCGGGGGCTAATTATGAAAAAAGCTCTGTTTTATTTTATTTTATTTTTTTATGGCAGAGTCCTGCATCCTACACGCACCTGCCGGGTCTAAAAAAAAACCATTGTGGGCCCTGGGGGTCCTTCTGGGACCCCCTAAGCAGGTCTAGAGGGTAAACGTATTTCTACCCTGCCCCCTTTCTTTGTTTTGTACACATATTCTACTGACTTCTTCAGCCTCGCTTCTACCGAGGCACAAAATGGCTGCCAACAGTTCCTGGTTTCGTATGTTGACAACCACTTGACAACCAATTAGCATTCAGCGTGTGATCGGAAGGGTGCGCTTATGGTGCGCTCATGGTGTGCTCAGGATGTGCTCAGGTTGCGCGGATCCACCGCGGCCTTAGATATATAAATGCTTTTAACTGTCATTTTTTCAGTAACTACTGAACAGATTGACACCACTTAAGCAAAAGGCAAGAGTCTGAACTGAGGACTACCTCTTTGCCAAATGTGGCGTAATTCCGTTCAGCAGTTCGGGCTGTAGCTGTGGCTAAAGGTCCTATGGGAAATTGCATTGGGAAAATGTGTTTTGAGACCCCCATTTTTTCTCGCCCCCCGCTTGACGAATCACAGTGAATCTTTCAGGATAGGAGCATCCCAGAGCTGACCGTAAGTTTTGAAAATTTTGCGAAGAGTCTTTGGGGACCTTAGACCCCTCCCACCAACATTTTTTTTTGTAGCCCCGAGGGGTGATGATCCCCGGGGCTTGGGGGCCCCTCTGGGCCTCCCATAAAATTTAATAATTTTGCCCCGGGGGGCTAATTATAAAAAGAAATTCTGTTTTATTTTATTTTTATTTTTTTTACGGCAGATTCCGCGCATCCTATACGCACCTGCTGGGTCTTTAAAAAAAAAAGATTTTTTTTTGTGGGACCCCCTAAGCAGGTCTAGAGGGTAAAAGTATTTCTACCCTGCCCCCTTTCTATGTTTTGCACACATATTCCACTGACTTCTTCAGCCTCACTTCTACCGAGGCACAAACTGGCGGCCAACAGTTTCTGGTTTCGATTGTTGACAACCTCTAGACAGCCAATAAGCATTCAGCGCTTGATCGGAAGGGTGCGCTTATGGTGCGCTCAGGATGTGTGGATCCACCGCGGCCATAGATATATAAATGCTTTTAACTGTAATTTTCTCAGTAACTACTGAACCGATTGACACCATGTAAGTGAAAGGCATGAGTCTGAACTGAGGACTACCTATTTGCCAAATTTGGTGTAATTCTGATCATCAGTTCGGGCTGTAGCTGTGGCTAAAGGTCCTATGGGAAATTGCATGGGGAAAACGTGTTTTGGGACCCCCTTTTATCTTGACCTCTACTTGATGAATCATCGTGAAACTTTCAGGATAGGAGCGGACCGGTGCTGACCGTAAGTTCTGGTTTCGAATGTTGAGAACCACTAGACAGCCAATAAGCATTCAGCACTTGATCGGAAGGGTGCGCTTATGGTGCGCTCAGGATGTGTGGATCCACCGCGGCCATAGATATATAAATGCTTTTAATTGTAATTTTCTCAGTAACTACTGAACAGATTGACACCATGTAAGCGAAAGGCATTAGTCTGAATTGAGGACTACCTCTTTGCCAAATTTGGTGTAATTCTGATCAGCAGTTCGGGCTGTAGCTGTGGCTAAAGGACCTATGGGAAATTGCATGGGGAAAACGTGCTTGGGACCCCCTTTTTTCTCGGCCCCTGCTTGACGAATCACTGTGAAACTTTCAGGATAGGTGCTGACCGTACGTTCTGAAAATTGCGCGAAGTTTCGTCAACGGGCGCCAAAGTTATTCCAAATAGAATGTTGCGGATTTCCTATGAAAAATAGGTCCTAACTATAACTACCTAATGGCGACCGCCAGTAGGTAATATATTCTGCTCCACACTTCTCCGGGAAAGTTCCTCCCAAGGACAACGACCACTTACGGGTGCAGGTTCAAAAGGCTTTGTTTATATACATAATTCACCAAATTGCCACTGACTGCTGTCAAACTCTTTGTGAATGGGTGCCTTCTTTGGCCAGTCTGGCAACACCTATTTAAATTATTCATCAAAGGCGGAGCTCTCAGCGGGTTCCAAGTATAGATTGACTAGCCCAAACAGATGCGTTTCGGCCAAAACGCATCTGTTTGGGCTAGTGAATCTATGCTTGGAATCCGCTGAGTGCTTCGCCTTTGGTGAACAATATATTTATATCTATATATCTATATATCTATATATATATATATATATATATATATATATATATATAAAAACGTATATAATTAAATACTTTTTGTTTTCATAATAAATTGAGGTATTTGAAGCGTGGGGGCATTTTGTCCGAAAACTATAGTGAAAATGTTAGAGTAAGATCAGAGGATATGGTACAAGAATATCATCTGAAATAAATGTTGTGCGTATTCTGCTAAAAAATATCAGCACATTGGAGTTGGAGCTTATAACAGTTATTCTACACCCAATGGGATGATACATTATAAACAATATTTATAACACAAAATCTGTGACATTTGATGTTTTTGCTAACAGTATTCTGATGTACAATGAATTAGGATATTTAAAAATGATTGGTTGAGATCAGTGAAGTGGACTGGGTGCATTTTGCCCAACACAAAGCAGATTTGAGTACATTTTAGGTACGTTTCTTTGCTTTTGTATATTTAAAGCAATCAACGTTTCTCAGTATCTTCTTTAATTCTTATGTTACTGCATTTGAGATAAGTTCTACTTTCTGCTGAGCTTATCTGGCTTGTTGGGATGGGAAAATCCCTTGAATGGTAAAAGGGAATCTCCCCTGCCTTGAGTGCCCAACAGTATGTGAAACTGGTATACCAAATTTCTTCTTGCCCTGGTATTCTGCTAGGGTAGTGTGCATTTAGAGGTGCAGGCCTGTCCCTGCTAATGTGAGGTCTACAACAAAGCATAACCTCATAGCTGGCATATGACTATTGTCCTGGCCCTAGGTAAGGAGAATGAAGCCTACCAACCTGTCTTGTATAGACCTTTGCTATTATGTGAACACCATATCCTTGCACTGACGTTCATTTTGTGTCTCCACTGTGTGTATGTGTGTATATGTGTACTTGTAGTGAGTGTTTAGCACATTTATGGTTGTAGTACTTAGGCATATCAAATGGTGGAGGACAGACATAGTTTTCCCAGACATTGGAACTGTATTTATTTCATGTCTGTTGCTGGGGGATGGAGACCCAGATACAGAAGCAAAGCAAAGAGCGTTGGAGGCAAGACTTCCCTAATAAATTCAATGAGGTCCTTGTTAACAAAAGGCTATGATAAGTTCTTATGGAACACTGCCGGTTGTTACATGGTAAGGGTAAGGGACAACAGCAGTTTCTGTTCTCCACATTGAGGACGTTTTTGGAAAGGACCTAATGTAAAAAAAATATTATCTTGGTGTGACCCAGCCTGTTTATAGTAGTGACATTATTATAGCCAACTTTGAATTTGCTGAGGCTCCAGATGGTTATGTCGTAATTGTTCCTAAAAAACAATAATGAGCCAGAGTTGCATGTGGCTTTGGCAATGTGGCAAGATTTGCTGCTGAGAGTGTGCAGGTGTGTGATTTACAATCTCTCATCTGATGGATCATTTAGGTTGACTGAGAGGCCAAGGGAGTTAGCAATAATAAAACAATTCAACCTTCATGAATCCCATTTGGCCACACAATAAAGGCAAGGAATCAAAGGTTAAAGTTAAATAGTTTTATTACCAATTAATTATCAATGCAGTATAGATGCATGTCAAATGAATGTTAAAAAGATATAGGATTACAGCTGGCTAGCTGAAATATCACAATAGTTTCAGTCTCAGTAGGATAAGATATAAAAAGATCACAGCAGTACAGAAACTGAGGATTAGAAATGTGTTTCTTAAAGAAACTCTGATTCTCTCTCCTTAACATGAATATGTTCTAAAGTCTTCTAATAAAGGTTCTGTGTTTAGAATAAGAATTGATTATAGAGTGGGGTCTGAAGGAAATTAAAAAATGTGGGATGGTGTCAGTATAGTATAGACTCCAGTAGAAGTCTTTCAGAATTTGAATATGTACTTAGCATGAAGCTTTACACTTGCAGTGAAGAAAGTAAGCAGCGAGGTCTGTACCCCTCCAAGTCTAAGAAAATCTGCCCACTTCTAATGTTGTGTACACTAATTCAATTCAATAAAACCTTAATAGCAATCATATCTCTTCCCACGCTACCAAAAACCAATCTTTTCGCTTCTTGTGGTATGTATTTGCAACATCACTTGAGTTTCCCATCCCACAGAACTTGGTCAGGTACTGCAACCTTGAGCAGTCCCCATTCCTGATACACACTGAATAGGAGGCTTCACCTGCTTATTAGGTCTTCACGTTTCTTGCCAAGATGTCTCTTCGCAGGCTTTACTATCAATGACCTAAAGCATACAACAATACTCCTTTTCTCTAGCTATTGAAATCATGAGAACGCACCTGCTAAAGAAAGAACACGATAACCAAGCAAACTACATTTCAGAATTAAGGCATTTAGTCAGGCTAACTTTTCCCAAGCATTTAAATGTACACTTCAGATACATGGTTTATACTAGGGCACATGTACCACAAGAACAAATGCAAACATGAGTATCAGCTTACATCATTAGACTTTCAAAGATGACTTTCTGTATATATGCAAATGTGACAAAGTATAAATGCAAACAAGAATGCAGAATACATCTTCATGTTTAAATTGAATATTAGTGCACACATTTATAAAGCTTTAATTTCTCAATAGTTATACATCATTAAAGCATTTAAATGTTCCCATAACTTATTATTAAAGGCGCACCATGAATATAACGTAAATATAAACGTGAAAGTGCACAATGATGCCATATAGAGTATGGAGTCCAAGTTGCACTACTCTACTGCTGAGATGATTTCAAATGGTGTCACAGTAATGAATGAGAGTGGTCTATCCTCCAGCACTGATGGCTTTGAGTCAGAAAGCAGACACTCAAAGAGAAACTCAAATGTAAGCAAGAGCCTCCATTCAGATGTTCAACAAGATCAGTCTGATGATGACTCTGAAATAGTCATTTACTCTACTGATTCATATTTTGATGTAATATTGGTTCTGATCTGAATTGATTTGGTTTTCATAAGCACAAGCTTGAAAGATGTTCAACATTTTCCAGTGAAAAGAATTTTCAAGCTCCTACAAAGGTTTATGATTCTGTAGTTTGTCCACTTTTTTATTCTTCTTTACTGTTTCACCACCCATCTTGGGAATGATCAACCACCCTTAGGGTGGGAATTATATTTCGGCAATAACCAATTAGACAAACTGATTAGAAATATGTTGAAATCAGAATTCCATCTGCCCGCTATTATAGATTGGGTTCTGGTGGCACCAGCCATCGATTCTGGACTTTTAGATTTTTTTTTTGCAACTATAGAAAGGAGCGGGTAGAAAGATTACATAGGGGCTGATCATGCTAGGAGAATAGGCTGCTGTTTAGCATGGTGCTGGTCATGAACATATTTATGATGGCAAACGATTAAAGGATGTATCGGCAACAAATTATCCATTATAATCATTAGCTGGATCCGGCTTTACTGGTGATGCTAATACTGCAATTTCACTAGAAAGTCACAAAGGCTTGTTAGAAATATTTGGTCCTAAATTGGCCAATCCGGCTTCTTCAGAGGAGGTCCCTTCAGATAACAGCTTGTTATTCAGAGGACACTTCATGATAGAGATATCCAAATATTTAAATACTTTTAGTTCAATAAATAAGGATCCAAGAAAGTCTTTGTGAAACATGATTCTGAAAGGATCGGTAGCAGAGGGGCCTGCTCTGCTCATGGTTTCTAGTCGTATAATTGGTCCCAGTTCATAAACAGCAGAGGAGAGCATGCATACCACTGCAAAAGACCAACCTTTTTCTCTTAAAGACACAGAGGTTTCATAAATCTATACACAAGAGGACAGACAAAAGCAGCCAATAACAACAGTAAGTGCACAACCATTTCTTTTGGTGTTAGGGGGGATAAATATATTTTCAGCATAATTGGAACTGCATCACATCAGATCCTTGGGTTTCCAAACAGTCCCAATATCCAAATGGAATTTTACAGCAAACATGTTCAAACTTTCGTTCAACACTCTTTTTATCTTTCACAAACAGATGTTTCCTTGATTTCACTTGAAGTACAGTAGCATGTTTCAATCATCCGTTAAAACTTACCACATTCAATCCGAAATGTTGTCTCAGCATCCTGTTCTTGGTGAAACACAAAAATAAAATATACGGTGTCCCATCACAAGTCATTACCACTTCAACTTGTTTGTTCTATATTGACAGTTCTAGATGGAAACAATTCCTCATCTCAGGAACTGTCTCCAACCTCTAAATTGGATGGTCTGCCTAGAACTGAAAAATGCTTATCTGTTCCTATCTGTCTCCTTCTACCAAATGTTCCTACAATTTCAGTGGGAGGACAATATTTACCAGTTCATCACAATTCTGTTCTGTCATTCGGTTCACTAAGATTCCAAAGCCTGAGATTGCCTACTTAAGAGTTTAGAGTGTTCGCATGTTAGTCTCTCTAGATTACCTTGTGATATTTTTACAGGGCAGAATAGTGCTCATGTCCACTTACAAAGTTCCACTCATCTTCTGGAAAGTTTGGAATGTGTCTTATATCGAATGAATTCTTTTTTATTTACTCCATGTTTTCTGTAGCAATTATGGGTGTCATGAAAAATTAAACATCTGGTACAATTCAGCTTCCTGATAGAAAGATAAATACTAACAGAAAAGAATTGTCTCACTTATGGACAATTTCTCAAATATCTCTGCATCAATTAGCTCATGCTACAGGTTTTTTTCGGTTTGTCCATAAAATCTGTGTTCCCAGAGCCTCTCTATTACTGGAAACTTTAAAGGATGAAGATTTGGCATTTAGGAAAAGTTAAAAGTTAGATATGATTTCTTTGAATTTGGAAACTAAGGAAAAGGTAAATTAGTATTTGAAAGATCTTTACACTTGGAATGGGAGAACTCTTTGTAATACAAACCCGGCTTTTTCATTAGTATCAGGCGATATTGGTAGGCTGCTCTCTGTGGCCAGTTCTTGACTAGTGGTGGGGGAACCATCACTGACCTGTATTTGCCGCCACCGCCACGAGAGTCATTCGGGCAGACAGAAGCAGGTGAAGGGACGCTGACATCTCCGCCGCCACCGCCAAGAGTCCCTGGAAACCGGACTCCGCGCCGCCGCTCCGGGAGACCGCAAATCCCGGCAGGCCTCGCGGCGGCGCGTTTGCAGTGACGCGGGTCGGCGCGCTGCAGAGGGCGCCAGAGCCCTAGAAAGGGAGGAGAGCCCCGGCAGAGCGGGGGGAACCATCACTGACCTGTATTTGCCGCCACCGCCACGAGATTCATTCGGGCAGACAGAAGCAGGCGAAGGAACGCTGACATCTCCGCCGCCACCGCCAAGAGTCCCTGGACACCGGACTCCGCGCCGCCGCTCCGGGAGACCGCAAATCCCGGCAGGCCTCGCGGCGGCGCGTTTGCAGTGACGCGGGTCGGCGCGCTGCAGAGGGCGCCAGAGCCCTAGAAAGGGAGGAGAGCCCCCGCGTCGCGGGACGCGAGCGGGACGCCCGGGGCTAAGCCCGGGCAAAGGGCGGGCCCTCTACGGCCCTCATCGGCAGGAGGAGGCAGGGGCAGGGCTTGACCCCCTGGTTCATCAGAGACGCGCCTACAAGTAAGACTCTGTTGCTGTGTTGTTTGTCAACCGTGTTATATATAGATGACGACTAAAAAGAAACCTGCTGCTTTGCCTGCAAATACCATGGATAATTATGTTGTGCAAACAGTAAAGAAAATAAATGAACAAAGGAGGGAATCACTTGGGCTAAGCCAGTCACCAGATTTGCGCAGGTTAAGCCCTACGTTACCTCTGTCAGCTGAGGATAGTCCCTTCGTGTTGGTGGAAACCAGGGTCTCACCAAATGTATCACCTATGATTGAGACTGACAGCCTGCCATTGATCACGCTAGCATCCCCTGTTATTCTGGATGTAGACTCTGATAATGCTATTGATTCAGATCCAGAAACTGTAACTGGTCCTGTGGAGGAGGATCTACCACTGATTGAGCACACACCCCGGCCTGTGCGCGCCTGTGTGAAGAACCAGCGGAAACAGGGCGGTCAAAGGCCAAGAGTGAAAAGGAAAAGAACATTATCCCCAGGTTCCTCGAGAGCTCCCCAAAAGGCTGTAGGGGAAGGGACTATAAGAAACAGAGGAGATGACGAAATGATTAGTAAATTGCTTGAGGTTGTAGAGGGTAAACTTATTGAAATTGTAAAACCTCTGATCTCTAAAATTGATAAATTGCAGGCTGAAGTAAAAAGACTTGGAGGTGTGCAAACAAAGTTGACGGAGGAAATAGGTAGTCTTAACACTTTATTAATGACAAGAAATGTTACCGAAGGGGTTAATCAAGCCGGAGAAGGGACATCTGGTGTGCTGACCAATTCAGTCCATATGCCGGCCCCGAATGTTAATCACAATATAACAACAGCAGAAGGGCGTCCGTTGATAGTAAATTTACCACAAGCACAAGTTCACGGTACACACCCACTGCAGTTTATTGAGGAAGCCTCACCTGTTGTACTGGTGTTAGCTAATGTACCCCTGTTGGATGACGGTATTACCGAGTCATCCAGCTCTCTGAGTAGTAAGGCCCTCCACTGGCTCTCAGGTAATATGAGGTTAGCGCCTGGTGGGTTACAGCAACTGGCGCACGATATCAAAGCAGTTAAACGTGTTCCCTGGATAGGGAATCGCCCCAAAAGATTTAAAGGGGATTGTGTAGCGGTAACATTTGCACACCCCGATGTACTCCCTAATGTTTTAACACATATTCTTCCACCTCAGCGTAGAAAAGGTACGGTGGTTCCCCTAACATTAAAATTCTTCTATGGGGAGCAGCAAAATGTAACCCTACCAAAAACGCCAGCACTAGGATGGGATAACAACTTGAATATGCATAATCGCTGGGCTTCCCCCCTAGTACCAAGCTTGCTATTGCACAATAAATATGATGCCCTGTCTGGTCTTAATAACTGCGATTGACAAGAGGTCAGACACGAGTTTGCCGAAGTGGTTGCAGGAGTAGATTTAAATCAGTCCCCAAATACTACTGGTAGTATACTGCCTAAGTCTGTGGGTACATCTTGCAATACCTTAGAGGGGGCATCAACAACTTGCCTTATTGCTAGTTGGAATATAGCAGGATTAGTCTCTAAATTAGAAGTATTAGGGTGGTTAGAACTAATTAGAACATTTGATATCTTATGTTTACAAGAGACCTGGTGTCTAAATTTTAAGGGCCTTGATGGTTTTGTAGCATATGAGCTACCAGCAGTGGCAACTACCTCAGGGAGGGCCAAAGGTGGTTTGCTAATTTTGATTTCTGTGAAAATGCGAATTAGGGTGAAGGAGCATATCACTGTGGGCAATAATTCCCAACTGCTGTGGTTAGCTGATGAGGCAAAAACATTCTGTTGATTAATATGTACAATAATGTTTTTGATGCCAGTAGATACACGGTTATTTTAGAATTAGACGTCGCAATCAAACAATTGATGAAAGCTTCTGATACAGTCTTTGAGTTCATATATGTTGGAGATTTTAATATTTCTGTTTGCCCTCTCTCTAATCAAAAGTTGTGTGGCACTTTGAACCGTGTTGGAGAGCCAGCTACACATTTCCAACACAGTACATATGGAGAAACTCTGAACTCCTTCCTACTCGCCTATGATATGGAGATCCTTGAGATTGAGCAGGACGGGAAGGGTGATAGCTTGCCAACCTTTGTGGGGAGAGGGGCGAACACTGTAATAGATTTTATTTGCATGTCTTCCGAATTAGCTCATTTTAGCTCTGATGTCAAGGTTGTAGACCACATGGTTAGTGATCACAACTGTCTTGTTATTGAAACTAGGTTTTGGGAAGTTTGTATAATTCCAGATAGTAGCCCTATCACAAACATTGAGGTATATAGGCCGAACGGATTCAGAATAAGGTGGGCAGGGGATAAAGCTGAAGTAACTTCTAATTGCATTATCTCATGCTGCTTAAATGACATTACATCAATTATTGATGAGAACCCAAATATGGAGGCCTGTATTCTTCACTTTACAAAAATCAATGTTTTTATTAGTGGTAAGTTTACTAGGTCTGCTGGAAATTTTAATAACAAAGCAAGGGGATGGTTTAATAATGCATGTACTGTGGCACTGAAGACACTAAAAAAGGCATTATCCATCAAACCTAGAGACAAAACAGTTGTAGCTAAGCTTAGATCTTTCTATAATTTAGCTCTTAAGCAAAGGAAAGTTGAACTACGTGAGGAAGCTTGGGAGCGACTCGATCTAGCGGCTGTATCGAATAATTGTACTCTTTTTTGGGCAGTAGTAAACAGCCCCCTTTTAAAAGATGATAAACTTCCCGTGTTAACCTCAAACGTGGGTAAGGAATCATGGGTACAGCATTTTTCTGGCATTTTTAATCCTAACACGGTAACGTTGCCGATAAGTTGTTCTTGGCCAGTACTTACCCTAGATATCACCTTACAGGAGGTCCTAAGTAGCATCAGGGCTAGTAAGGGTGGTAAGGCCCAGGGACCCGACGGTGTCCCAGTTGATGTGTATAAATTTGCACCTGAGACTTGGGGGCCAGTACTAGTCAAAGTTTTTAACGCTGCTGTTCGCTATACTATTCCGTGCACCTGGTCTGAATCTATAATAGTTCCGATTCACAAGAAAGGGGACCGAGGAAATGCTAAAAACTACCGGCCAATTTCATTGCTGGATTCGTCCGTCAAGATTATGAGCCGTGTACTCCTCGTCCGATTAGAAGAGTGGGCAGAGTCTAATCAGATAATGACTGACTGCCAATATGGGTTCAGGAAAGGAAGAGGTTGCATTGAACAATGCTTAAACCTGGAACTCCTGATAGGGAAATACACCCGAGCAAAAAATGGTTCACTCTACCTTTGTTTCGCTGACTTGAGCAGCGCTTTTGACCTGGTGGATCACGCCATACTATGGACTACCTTGCTAGAAATGGGAGCACCTAGGGAAATTATATATTTTCTGGCCCGTTTATACGAGAGGCTTAGCTCGAGTGTCCGGTACGGGCCTTCGGGCGAATGTACCGACAAATTCAGGGTCAGGAGAGGTATTAGACAAGGGTGTGTTTTGGCACCCTTGCTTTTCACTCTGTTTATTAATGAAATAGACTCGATCCTAAAGAAGGCACCAGCGGACGCCCCTAGACTAAACACAAGTACCATCCCCGTGTTACTCTATGCGGACGACGCTGTGTTGCTCTCTAGGACTCCCCGGGGTCTACAGCTTTTGATGGATACATTTGTGGCCTTTATTGAAAAAAGAAAGCTGGTCATTAATAAGAGCAAGACATATGTGATGGAGTGTGGAGCTAGTAAAGTCAAAATTAAAAAGCCCTATAGGTATCTTATTGATGGCCAAGTGGTGCAGTGTGTGGAAAATTTTTGCTACCTGGGGGTCAACTTTTCCAAAAATGGTCGCTGGGATGTCGAGCACAAGGTGGTGCGCGACAAAATGATCAGGAGTGCCAATGGAATATTTGCTTTTGCAAGTAAATTAGGTAGTAGAAGGCCTAAAGTAATGCTTAAGATCTTTGAAGCTAGGTGTCTCTCGGCTGCCCTCTACGGAGCAGGGGTATGGGGGGTATCCAGGGTAGAACCTCTACAGGTAGAAGAGAATACATTTCTGAAAAAATTATTGTGTCTCCCGACATCCACTGCCAATAGTTTGGTCCATAAAGAATTAGGACTACATCACCTAAATGATCTATTATTATTGAGACCTCTGATGTTGTGGCGCTCGGTCTGGATGAAAGACGAAACCTCATTTAATAGGGCCATCATTGAGGATTGTTTACGTCTAGACTATTTTCTCAAAATCCCATGGATTAAATACACAATTGAATCCTTCTCTAGTGTGTTTGGGTTTAACGTTACATTAGATCACTGTTCTGCTTCGGATCTCTCTAAAGAGAGTCTGAAATTAATTTTCTTAAATCATTGTGCAGAAAAACGAGCCACGGATGATCTTAAACTTTCCACCTGTACACGTTATAACCATTTGAACGAATTCGTGGGCCTCCACCCTTACCTCCTCCAGGTAACTAAAGGGCAACACCGGTTTGTTCTTACCAGGATGAGGATGGGTACGGTCCACCTATTAGTTGCATTCCCTGAGATTAAGATGCGCCCTACAGGTCCATGTCGGTGCGACAACATTTCAGAACAAAGCACAGAGCACTTTCTACTTATATGTAACCTGTATAGTGAATGTCGTAAATTCTTTTTAAAACCTTTATTTATCAAATTTGGAACAAGAACCATTAAAGGGGCAATGAGATTACTTTTTAACTTGCATCACCCTGACATCTGTTTTTATACGGCTAGTTATTTACTCAGGGCCATCAGCTATAGGAAAAGCATGATTTTTTAAAAATAAATATAAAAAAAAAAAAATTTTTTTTTTTTAAATATTTTATCCATTGGAAACCTTTTTAAAGCGTGTTACTTGATTTGTTATATGTATCATACTGTATTTTTAGCGGATTGCGATTGTCAAGTGTATTTTTCTTTTAACATGTATTGTATGTATGTACTTTTATGGACATGATTTACATGTTTCCGAATAAAGTTTTTGAATTGAATTGACTAGTGGTGCCTTGTTAAAGAAAAAGACTTCTATGCACATAAAATATTAGGAGTCTCTTGAAGGCTCCTTTGCTATTCAGCAGTTTCTGAAAAAACACACCCACTGTCCAGTTCTGCTCAGAACATGCAATCTCATGGCAGTGAAGGTTATCAGTCACCTTGGTACTACCTGTTCAAAATCCTATAGACTCTTACAAAACAATGTTGGGAGTAGTGTCTCTAACCACATATCAATGGTAGCAAAGTATCCTACGGGCCACTTTAGCTCAGTTGCAGTTGGTATTCCTGACTGTTAGAAACCTTAGGGATTAGCAACTTAATTTTCCAGTTTCTCAACATCTTCAGAAGACACAAGCTGTCCCTTTTCTATAAATCTCTGACTTCCAGACTGAGATCTCACTTACCTCAGTTTCACAGCTGGACCCTTTGACTTCAGCAACAGATGCCTTTCATCATCCTTGGAATTAATTTATCTCTCAGGCCTTTCTCTGTTTCCCATTGTATTCCAATGCCTCAAAAATCAAAAGGGCATTAAGCCCTCCAGGTTTATTGACTCCTTTTCATCCTTCTTATATCTGAGTCCTGGGTCTGTTACAAATGTCAGTGGACATTCTGATTCTTCTCAGCTTTGATCATATTATATATAGTCTACCATGGCAGAGGGGTTTCAAGCCTTTTCTGAGTTTTTCTTTGACTTTTGTTAGAAATGTTCAGACTCATTGAGAATACCTGGGATGCAGGGACAACCAGGATTTATAGATTAGGGTCATTTGCAGATACATTTTGGGTCATTTTGTATGTTCTGCTAGGTGTTATAGGACTATCAATACTTGTGGTGGCGGATGGTCATGCTGTTGCATGAAGAGCCCATCATCACTGGTGCAATCTCCTTGCAATCTCTTTGTAATCAAAAGGATCCCAAAACTTTTGTATCTTCACCTTTACTGCTATACTCTGATGCCAGACAAAGGTCCAGGACCTGAGGGGCAAAACTTGGAGATCAGGACTCACTCCAGCAGAAGCTGGCAACAGAGCTCAGGCAGTTCCAGGTAGATTTAGTTAGTGCTGGGCAGCTGGGCAGGTTCATGGAGACCTCTGAAAGCTTGTTGAGTTCCTGTAACTCAAACAAGAGGCCATCCAACTGACCCCTAGAGTTACTTCTGGATAGCCCACGTCCAAAGCAAGCAGGTCCATCTTCCTTTCTCATACAGCAGTCAGTCCTTCTTCTGAATCTTCCACAGGTCCAGGAGTGTCACACTTTTTTACTCCAAACTTTCTAGGGTAACAAAGGCAAAGGCAGATAAGGTGTCAGGTTTCTATGTATGTGCTGCAGGAAGAATCTTTTGAAGTGCAATCAGGGCAGGATACAGCTCCCTTACACAAGGAACCTCTTTGTTCCCAAGTCTTGAAAGAATACACAACCCTCAACTGGAGAGCCATTCAAAGTCATGTGACCCAGAATACTGGCAGGCACAGTTGGTTTCAGCAGACAAAATCCAACTTTCTAATAGTGGCATTTTCAGAAGAGAATCTTAAAATTGAATTTATCACTAGAGAGTATTTTGAATTACAATTCATTTGAGAGTAAACTGCATTTCTCTATCTGGTCCCAAACTGTACTTAGCACTTAGCGAGTGCAATAAGGTAACCCTGTGTTAGTCTATGATAGAGATAGCCTTACAACAGTATTAAATAACTTTAGAAGTTTTTCACTATCAGGACTTGAACACACATGTCCTACCTTTTAAATAACGTGCACTATGAGCCTTTAGAGGCTACCTCAGAGGTTAATTATACGTATTAATATGGAAGGTTAACACTTGGCAAAACGTTTACTTTGCTAGGTCTAGGTCACAATTTAAAGCTGCACTACAGGATCCAGTGTCAGGTCTGAGACGTGTCACAGCACTACTTTAGTTGATGGCACAATGGGTGCTGCTGTCCACTAGTTGCCCTTGCTAAATGTAGTACAGTTACCTGTAGGGATTGCTCACCTGTTGCTTTTTTTTTTCTCTCACTCGCTGAAGGCGTTCTGGACTGCGAGCACCAAGGACTCGCTCTTCCTGTTGCTGCTGTATTTTTAAACTTGTTTTAGCCTTCACTCCTCGCGGAACCCGCTTTGCGGGTCCCGCTTCGCCTGCATTCATCTGGGACAGCGCTCTGGAAACTTTGGCGCTTGAGCTCCTGAGGCGGTGGTGAAAGCAGGGCTGCGAGCGAGGGGAGGCGCAGGACTTCCAGTCCCAGGAGCGCCTACCCTCGGTATTTACACCAGCTGACCCGCTCTCCCTGCTGGCCCCTCCCACACCTCAGCGCAGCTAAAGCCAGCTCGTTACTCTCCCCGGTGGATTGCTCACCTGTTGCTTTTTTTTTCTCTCACTCGCTGAAGGCGTTCTGGACTGCGAGCACCAAGGACTCGCTCTTCCTGTTGCTGCTGTATTTTTAAACTTGTTTTAGCCTTCACTCCTCGCGGAACCCGCTTCGCGGGTCCCGCTTCGCCTGCATTCATCTGGGACAGCGCTCTGGAAACTTTGGCGCTTGAGCTCCTGAGGCGGTGGTGAAAGCAGGGCTGCGAGCGAGGGGAGGCGCAGGACTTCCAGTCCCAGGAGCGCCTACCCTCGGCATTTACACCAGCTGACCCGCTCTCCCTGCTGGCCCTTCCCACACCTCAGCGCAGCTAAAGCCAGCTCGTTACTCTCCCCGGTGGATTGCTCACCTGTTGCTTTTTTTTTTCTCTCACTCGCTGAAGGCGTTCTGGACTGCGAGCACCAAGGACTCGCTCTTCCTGTTGCTGCTGTATTTTTAAACTTGTTTTAGCCTTCACTCCTCGCGGAACCCGCTTCGCGGGTCCCGCTTCGCCTGCATTCATCTGGGACAGCGCTCTGGAAACTTTGGCGCTTGAGCTCCTGAGGCGGTGGTGAAAGCAGGGCTGCGAGCGAGGGGAGGCGCAGGACTTCCAGTCCCAGGAGCGCCTACCCTCGGCATTTACACCAGCTGACCCGCTCTCCCTGCTGGCCCTTCCCACACCTCAGCGCAGCTAAAGCCAGCTCGTTACTCTCCCCGGTGGATTGCTCACCTGTTGCTTTTTTTTTTCTCTCACTCGCTGAAGGCGTTCTGGACTGCGAGCACCAAGGACTCGCTCTTCCTGTTGCTGCTGTATTTTTAAACTTGTTTTAGCCTTCACTCCTCGCGGAACCCGCTTCGCGGGTCCCGCTTCGCCTGCATTCATCTGGGACAGCGCTCTGGAAACTTTGGCGCTTGAGCTCCTGAGGCGGTGGTGAAAGCAGGGCTGCGAGCGAGGGGAGGCGCAGGACTTCCAGTCCCAGGAGCGCCTACCCTCGGCATTTACACCAGCTGACCCGCTCTCCCTGCTGGCCCTTCCCACACCTCAGCGCAGCTAAAGCCAGCTCGTTACTCTCCCCGGTGGATTGCTCACCTGTTGCTTTTTTTTTTCTCTCACTCGCTGAAGGCGTTCTGGACTGCGAGCACCAAGGACTCGCTCTTCCTGTTGCTGCTGTATTTTTAAACTTGTTTTAGCCTTCACTCCTCGCGGAACCCGCTTCGCGGGTCCCGCTTCGCCTGCATTCATCTGGGACAGCGCTCTGGAAACTTTGGCGCTTGAGCTCCTGAGGCGGTGGTGAAAGCAGGGCTGCGAGCGAGGGGAGGCGCAGGACTTCCAGTCCCAGGAGCGCCTACCCTCGGCATTTACACCAGCTGACCCGCTCTCCCTGCTGGCCCCTCCCACACCTCAGCGCAGCTATATATCTCTCACTTGGTACCGCAACGCGGGAGCGCGCGGGAGCGCGCCGGGAGAAGCCCGGGACAAGGGCGGGACCGTCTGAGGCCGTCAGAGGCTGCAGTAGGCTGGGCTGGGCCCTCTCCCTTTGATTTCTGTTTTAATTATATTTTTGTTTGGTATTTATTCTCGCAGGCTAATATTGCATCTTGGGGAGTTTTAATCCTAGTTATATCTTCACTACACTTTTCTTATGACGGCCAAAAAATTACGTTCTGGTCGCGTCCTAGTAGGGAAATCTGGGTCTAAAACGAAATCTAACCCTTTACGTAATAAAATTACGTCCTCCATGCAACTGAAAGGCCAGTGTCAGCTTTTTAACTTATGGGACAAAGGGAAAGATAAGTCACCTGAGTTGCAACCCCCGAGCGAGGGTTTTGAATATAATGTTCCGGAAGCCGCTAATATGGTTATTAACGTTTCATCTTGCCTGAGTTTGGTTCCTAGTCAATCTCTGTTAATACCTCTTAGTCCCGAAATATTAAGGGGTTCATGCTTGATTTCAAACGGCTTACAACCGGGCCCAATGTGTCCTTCTGAGTCTGCGGGTGGTAAGGATTTGAAATCTGATAGTATTATTTACCCCCAAGAGTCTTCTGTGGAAGTTCCCAATGCTATAGTAACAACTGTCCCTTTGTCAGTTTTGCCAGTTAATTTGCTGATCCCAGACAGTGACTTTACATTACCTGACATCGATCTAACAGCTCACAAGAATCGGTTGATATCCCTTCAGGGGAAAGCTAGGGCTATTCTAAATTCTAATGAAGTTATAACCATTTCAAGCACGGGTCCCTTAAGTAGTACACCCTCTAATAAATTGGATTTTTCTCCCGCTCAATTAAACTTTTCTTCTTGTTCTGGTCCTATTCTGAACAATGTAGCGGAGGGGTCTCCAAATGCTGATGGGAGGTTTTTTTTCTAAATCTTTATTTTCTTTGGAATCTATCCTAAAAGTGCTTTTGCAAAGTAAGAACGGTCCGCTGTCTGATTGCCCTCCTACGTTTGTCAACTCGATGGAGATCCCCAAAAAGAGTCCTCCAAGTGTTCAAGTAGAATTGGATCCTGTTCGCCCTTCTCTCCTCAAGGACGGCCAAAAAGCTATGAATTCAGTAGCATTACCAGCTGATCTTAAGATCCGCAAAGCGGCATCAGCTGGTATTAATTGTATAGCTTCTATTAGTGATAAAATAGAGGTAGTATCCATGTCCCCTACCGTCCATAAAATTGATACCCCCTCTCTTTTTCCTATATTCTCGGTTCAGTCAAAAAATGAGGAGATTTGTATGGCAAATACTGGTATGGTTAAAGAATCGTTCCCCTTAAAACTTAAAAAGATTAAAATAAAGAAGAGAAAACCCATTCGAAGATTCTCTAAAAAAAAGACAGAGAAAGCTCTTATTTGACAAAAGTGTGGAACCAATTTTAGATTATTCCCCTCAGGTTGTGCAGCTGCCTGCCCCTGTAGAAGTTATGATTGCCTCCCCTAAAGTGGAGTTCATCTCCACAGGTCTAGGTCCTATAAGTTCCACTAATCCTTTTCTCCCCAGGGTTATTTCACCCGCTGTTAATCCTTTTCTTTCCTGTCTTAACCCATCAGCAATACCTTATCAAGATGTTCCCAAGGTCACTTCCCCTTCTGCTAATCCTTCTTGCTCTTCTCTTAATCCTTCAGCACGTCCTCTCCTAGAGGCACCCCCAATTGTAGTCAGTCCACCCAAAGAAAAAATAACTGTAGATACTTTTTTCCTTGATTTTTTGCCCTTATTTGATTCTGATTTAATTCTAAATAGATCTGCCCTACTTATTTGTTTCAAAGAGATTGAAGGCTTAAAATTAATTCAAACATCTGATTTGGATGTAGTATTCCTTCTTAACTCTTTGTTAGGGAGATCCACAAGGGTGAAATTTCATTCTAAAGTAGTGTTAAATCTTATTCTACAGTGGGCTGCGGAATTGCAAATTAGAGGAATAGATGTTATTCCATATTTTGGGGAAAAACGAAATCCACAGGCATTCTCCAATCTGTCATCTGCTCCCCATCAGGGTTTGAAGTTGTCGGATTGGTCTAGCTCTGGATCAGAGAATTTAAAAATATGTGTGTCCAGGAATGAAAGGCAAGTGTTGTATAAAAATCCTCCCTTGAAACAAACGTTGATGGATGATCAATCTAAATGGAGTTGGTTACCGGGAGTCTTAGCAAGCAAAGCTACTTCCGGTCTCAAACCGCATTTAAATTTTTAACAAAGAGCTGAAGATTATTTCGTGGAATACAGCTGGTTTTAAAGATTATAAGGAGAAACTAGACTTTTTGTATTCACATAAGGTGGATATAATCTGTTTACAAGAAACATGGGTGGAAGGTAGAATAGCGCTAGAAAAGGATTTTTTTGTTTTGGAAAAGGGTGCAACCTCCTCTAGAAGAGGTCATGCAAAGGGAGGAATAGCATGTTTGTTAACAAATAGAATAAAATGGAATTATTCTCATTACCTCGATCCAGGGAATTTGTTCCAAGCTATAACCTTAAAAGATGTGTTTGAGGATTGCCCTAATAGATCGCTGGTAATAATAAACATCTATATCCCCCCAAATCGCTGCTATAATGACGGTTTAAAAACGGTATTTTCCTTTTTAAATGCAGCGCTGGATGTTGTTTCACCTCCTTATGTATTATTGTTTGGGGATTTGAACTGTAATATATCCAATTGTGGGCTAGCTCGATTCAGAAATAAACTCAGGGAAGAATCTCTGAATATCCCATTGGCCCAGTTCCCTGTCAAAGTTAAAACTAATAAAAGAGGTAAACTTGTCCTAGAAGGTCTACATAAAGTTGACTGTTTAATAGTAAATGGGAGGCTCCCTTCTGACACCCCGGCAGCTTTTACGCATAAATCAAATAAGGGAAATTCAATCATTGATTACGTCATGGCTGATTATGCTCTATTTTCCAAGTTGAAAAATATGAAAGTCATTGAGTCTAATCTTAGTGACCATAATGCGTTGTTGCTTACAGTCTCCGTCAGTCTTCCGAAAGTGGACTCTTGGACCATGGAAAGGGATCTGGTGAACTTCGCCTCTAATTCTGGAAAATGTTTCTGGAATTTTCGCTGTTTTGAAAGTTTGCTGTCCCTTTTGAATCAAACTGTTAAGAGTTTATCTCTCTGGGAAGGGAAAGAGCTGTTAGGGTTTGCTAACTTTCTAGATTTGGTAACTGCTATAGCGAAGAAGAAAACTGGCGTGGAAAAATCGCTTGCAGTCCCTCCTCCTCTGCGGGCTTTAAATATAGAAATAAATAAAGTAATAAGGGGGCAATATTTAACATTTACTCAAGAAGCCAAGCATAAATTGTCCATTTTAAAAAGAAGGAGAGTCAGGCTTAAGGCTCGTCTAAAACGTGATAAGGAAGACTCCCTTTGGATACAACTGAGGGAAGCTTCCTATAACGGTCAAGCAAAAATTTTTTGGTCTTTAATTGGCAAGGGCTGTGGGACTAGAGCCAGTGCCACTCCGATAGCCATCGAGGAACAGATTTGGGTCCAATACATTGAGAAATTATACAGTAACAATAATTTGCAAGTACATAGGGTGGAATACAATGATGTTACATGCATATTTGATTGTCCCTCTGAAAAGGAAATTGAATTTGCTATTATGAACATGCGTTCCTCTGGTGCGATGGGGCCAGATAAAGTGCCCATCTCAGTATTGAAACAACAGAGTGAACTGTGGAGCAAGATTCTATTTCCAGTTTTTAAATTCTGTTTTCTTAGCGGAACAGTCCCCCCCTCCTGGAAAGGAAGTATCATTGTTCCCTTATATAAAAAAGGGGCAAGAGATCTTCCTCAAAATTATCGTCAAATCGCTTTGCTTGACGCCATAGGTAAGGTTTTCGCAAAATGTATACTCATTTTAATGAATCAATGGGTAACTGAATTTAAAATTCTACCTATTGAACAAACAGGTTTTAGACAGAATCACGGAACTCTAGATAACCTGTCGGCACTACAAGTTCTCACAGAAAAATATGTTAAAGTCCGTGGTGGGCAGGTTTATGGTGCTTTCATTGATTTCACCACCGCATTTGACAAAGTGGATAGGATATTACTGTGGAGAAAGTTATCTGATTTAGGTATGCCCTCATATCTCATTAAGTTAATTCATGCACTCTATTCAGATACTTGGTGCAGAGTTCTACTGGGAGGTGAACGCGATTTATCTAAAAATGTTTTTACCTCTAATGGGTTAAAGCAAGGCTGCCTTTTGGCTCCCTTGCTGTTCTCCCTTTATACAGTCGATTTACCTGTTGCCCTTTCAGCGTGCGCTGGTATTGCTCCGTCCTTGGGGGGGGTTCCAATTGCCTGCCTGATGTATGCAGATGACATCCTGATTCTGGACCTTACCCCGAAGGGCTTAAATAATCGCTTGCAGGCACTGTCTGAATACGCCGAAAATCATTACCTATTGATAAACACGGCAAAAAGTAAAGTGATGTGTTTCTCCGGCAGGAAGAAACCTAAATTCCTTAATTTCCCTTGGTGTGTGGGGGAGCAAAAATTGGAAATTGTGAAATCATATACCTTCCTTGGTAAAATTGTCACAACTAATCTAAGTGACAAGGCCCATATAGACAATAACTCCCGAAAGGCTATTGCTCAGGGAAAGAGTTTAGTAGCCTTGTATAAAGCTACAGGGAGAAGGCATTTCTCTATTCTGTTAGATGTATTTAGAGCAAAAGTCCCTGCCTCCCTGTTATACGGTTTAGAGTTAATAGAGCAAAATAAATGGAGTTTTCTATCCTCCACGGAAGGGAAAATCTTGCGTAGTTTACTTTCTGTTAGTTCAGCAAATTCAACTGTTTCCATGAGACAGGAACTTGGCCTACGTAGCAGTTGGGCTCAAGGTTTGGCTGGCTCTATTCGTTGGGTCGTAGGCATTGCAAAAAGTGAGTCTAACACCTTGAGATTTCTTATAAAAAATGAATTGCTGGGAAATCTAAATGATCATTTTTTGATTGTAAAAAACTTTAGATCTGCTGTGGCACAATTGAAATTGGATGAAGAAACTTTATTTTCGTTATCCTCTTATCAATTAAAATCTTTATTGAAGACTTCTTCATGGGAACTGGGGTTTTGTCATGACAGAGATTCCCGGCTGTTAAAAAAAGGTTGTACTCCTGTTATTGAGTCATGCATCTTGCGGAAAGCGCAACCTTATATGTACTGGAACATCCCTCATGGCGTTCGTCGCCTAGTGTACTTAATAAGACAAAACCTGCTTCCGCTGAAAGTTCTTCATGCCAGATGGTATGGTCACTCTCCTCTCTGTGATCTTTGTCAGATGCATGTCCAGGACTTAAATCATGTCATTTTTGTTTGTCCAGTCCTGATGCCCTACAGGCGTAGATGGTTACGTCCAATTTGCCTACAACTTAATATTCTTTCTGCCCAGTCACTTCAGTCGGCCTTGATTAACCCTCCTAATGAAATGTTTTGTTTTAAACTGTATGGCTTCTTTAAATGTTTTTTTGATCTTTATTAATATGTTATTCTTCATTTGTGTTTATTGTTAAAAGGACATTTTATGCATTTTTCTTTGTATGTATATTTTGTTTTTGTGTGGACCTCGTAAGAGTTCCTTATCATAATAAATAAAACTTGCAAACTTGCAGTTACCTAATGACCTATAAGTAAGCCAATTGTGTCAGTGAGATGTAGCCCAAGTTCACCATGTTTTAGGGTGAGAGGACAAGCCTTTACCAAGGTGAATGTATTTCCTCAAGCTTGGTAATATTTTCGCCGTGCACATCTGCCTCGCCGAGTGCCTAACAAGGGTTGCGCAACACAAAGATGGTATCCAGTCACAAGCCAGGCTGCCATCGGAGCGCATCAGGGTTGTGACACACAAAAACTGAATTTTTGTCTGGCGAATTACCACCAATGTAGGTGGAGTTTGGCATGATCTATACGCCCCATGCGGTGAAATTAACTCCCAACATCCTGTCAGCTACGGAGGCTGACACAAATCAACGTTTCTTCAAAGGCAGCACTCCACACCAAGGAAGGCGGACTCTTGTTCAGTTTTCCTGCAATGTGAGGAGAATTACAGTTTCTGCATTCTGTCAGTTATGGAGCTGAGTGCCATCAACGTTGACATGAAGGGGAGCTGCGAGTGATCTACGCATGTAGAACTACCTTGTATATAAGTATTTGCACACTCTGACGAGTGTGTGGGGTTCCTCTCTGCAGAAGCTTTGTGTTTTTTGCTCCCCCTTATCTAACCCCAATATCACTTTCTCTCCTCCACTTAAAGTCAACTACTGCATCTTTCGCCCTCTAGCACAAAAACAGTAAGAACGTGACTTTATTCCTCATTACACATACTTTTTTAAGCCGTTTTGACAGGTTTTACCTATAAACAAGAAATGTAGAGACATCAATTCAGCAGCTACAGTGTGGATTAGCACACTTTTTCTAGTATTCAGCACTCATAATTCTGGTCTACCTTAAAACTAATTGTGTTGTTTTTATGCTAATTACATGTGATTGTATGGTAACTATCTTTTGCTTTTAGGTTAAAACTTGACATTACGGAAATTATCATAGCATGCAGGCAGTACAACCACCACCACCTTTTCTTGACTCACATGGAGATTCACCCATATGTTGGCATCATTGGCTTGACGGATTTGAAACATACTTAGGGGCAATAGGAGCAGATAGATTCAGGCCTGAAAGGAAAAAGTATTTGTTATTGCATTCACTTGGTTTTGAAGGGAGAGAAACTCTTAAACACCTTCCTGACCCTGTGACAGTTGGCGAAGAGGAGTTAGATGAGTACCAAGAAACATTAGGATAATTAGCTAGTAGATATGATGTACAGCCGAGTTTAGTAGTAACTAGACACAAGTTCTTTAAACGTATACAAAACAGTGATGAGGATGTAAATACTTATATTACTACACTCAGAAAATGCATTGCTGAATTTGAATTTGAAAACTTTAGTGAACAGTTTGTAAGTGACCAGTTTATCAGTCATTGCAGTGATAAAAACATTAGGTAGAAACTCTGGTCATTAGGGAATCCCACACTTGATGAGGTTATCAGCATCGCAAAGAGTAAAGAAACAGCCAAAGTGTCAGTGAAGGAGTTAGAGAACAAAACTGTCAAGGCAGTCACAGATGTACGCATCAACTATCCCAAAAAAAAGGGAAGGCCCACAGAATAGTTTTTTCAAATGGACAGACATCTGTTTTTGGTGTGGTTACCCTACACACAACAAAAAGGGGGGACCGTGTCTTGCAAAAAATGTTGTATGCAGATTATGTGGAAAATGGGGCACTTTTCAAAAGTATGCTGGGGCATAGAAAAGAGCAGGTCAGGGTGAGTCATGTGAAGGACAACAGTGACAGTGATCTGGAAGACCTTATGTCAGAGATGAAAGACATGGATCTAGTGGTCAGTGATAGTGATGTCAGAACGGGTGACCCAGCAGATTTAGTACCCTATGCCAAAATCCTTGATGATAAAAAGTGTCTATGACGTCTTGTGGATTTGGGTGTGCGCATCACCATGATTACCCAAACGCTATTTATTGCAAATTGGGGGGGGGGTCAGTTGTTGCCTCCAGATCGTGCGCCAGTATCCTACAAAGGTCGTGAATTGATCTGCTGGGACATTTTGGAGATATCATGGAATTTAAAGGCTGAAGCATCCATGCTAAAATCTATGTAGCTATCAACGGCCTAAACATACTAGGATGGTTTCATCAAGGACTGTTTGAGATGATGCTATGTCCTGGTGCTAAAGAACATGTGTTGGCCATACGTGATTCTTCTCAGGTTGAGGAGCTGTTGAACAATTATCCCAAAGTATTCTCAGGAGACCTAGGAAAAATAAAAGGATTCAGACTCAGGTTTAAATTAAAAGAGGGAGCCGTCCCGGTAAAACACAAATTGAGGAGTGTACCTTTTAGTATCAGAGAGGATCTCGAAAAAGAACTTGCAGTGCCATGCAACAGAGGTGTGTTCGAGCCAATCAAATCTTCAGTCTGATTATCTCCTTTGGTCGTTGCACGGAAAAGAAACAATGAACTCAGGATTTGCATAGACTTGCACAATTTGAATAAAGAGATATGGGTGGACTCTCACCCACTTTGTAAAATCACTGAAGTGTTAGCCATGGTCTCAGGTGACAAGTTCTTCACAAATCGTGATCTTGCTTCAGCGTACCACCAAGTGGAATTGGACAAAGAGTCACGCCATCTCACTGCGCTCATGTCCTCATCTGGTATTTTCCAATTCTGCTGCATGCCTTTCAGACTAGCGTCAGCGGCATCAGTCTTTCAGCGTCTTATGGTAAATCTACTCAGGGGACTGAAAAGTGTTCTTATACATGCACCTGACAAGACGACACATGATGAAGTGCTGCATAAGGTTTTGACTATAATTCAACAACAAGGAGTTGTGCTCAAGTGAGAAAAATGTGAGTTCTCAAAGGTCTCAGTGGAATATCTGGGCCACATTATCTTGAGTGCAGGGGTCACACCGAGATCAGGGCTAGTACAAGGAATTGTAGAGGCACCTCCACCATCTGACAAAACTGGCATCAAGTCATTTCTAGGTTTGAGCAGATTCTACTCACGTTTCATCCCAGACTATGCCACAAGAGTACGACCCATCTCAAATTTGCTTAAAAAAGAGACGGTCTTTGTATAGAATGATGAGTGTAAAGGTGATTTCGACTGGTTGAAGACTTAACTCAGTCAAGCATTGAAACCTTGTGATCCTACGGTACCCTGCACATTAACTGTAGACGCAAGTAGCTATGGAATCGGTGCAGTATTAACCCAGACTTTAGGCAAACTTGAACACACCATAGGTTGTGCCTCCAGAGTACTTAGGGACAATTAAATCCATTACTCTGTCATTGAAAAAAAGTTACTGGCATGTTGGTAGGCTATTGAAAAATTCAAATGCTCTCTTTGGGGTAGGAAATTCACTCTACAAACCGATCACAAACCTATAGTTTCCATTCTTGGATTTACAAATTTCCGTAACAGCACACCACACATAGGAAGACTTTCTTCAAAGCTCCTCCAATTCCAGTTCAATGTTGAACACATACCTGGGATTAAAAATGTATGAGCAAATGCACTTTCATGCTTGCCTGTTCCAGGTAACTTCCTAGAGTGTGTAGAGAAACCTAATGGTGATGAAGAACGTGAAGACTGTTTAGTTGCTGCCATAGAATTGCAAAACATTTATACGTTAAAAGAATGTGATTGGAAAGTGACTATGCAAAATTATGAAACGCTCAAATTTGTCAAGAAGTACATTGCAGAAGGATGGCCCAAAGAGAAAAGTTTGAGTGTGGGCATCCAACCGTTTGTAAAAATATGTGACAAATTGTCCATTGAGGATGACCTTGTCATCAGATAAGAGAAGGTTACACCCCCCAACGAACCCAGGGATACTCTTTTGTTTGATGACCATCAAGGACATTTGGTGGCCAGAAATGGATAGAGACATTGACACTATGGTACATGACTGTCCCATCTGCACTAGTAGCCACAAATTCTTACGGATTTCCAATCCGCCCCTAACATCCATTCCTCTTCCTGGCAATCTCTGGGAGAAATTGGGTATTGATGTTCTGGGTCTTTCCACGCCTTACCTCTCCAGTGTAGATTTGCCATAGTCTTGGTTGATTACTACTCGAAGTGGCCTGAAGTCAAGTTCGTAGCTAAGGCGGACTACAATGAAATTCAGGAATTTGTGAAAGATGTGTTCATGTGGGAGGGTTTTCCTAAAACATTAGCATCTGACAAGGAGGTGCAATTTGTGTCATCTGAAGTTGAGCTTTTTCTTAAGGAAACTTCTATTAACCACCTTAAGTGTTCACTCTATCACCCCCAAACCAACGGTTTAGTTGAAAGGCTAAACAGAGTGATTGGTGATTGTATACAGTGGCTATCTCACGTAACAAAGTCATACCAGTTGTTGTCAGAACAATGCTGTGGTTCTACAGAACCACACCACACTTCTCCACAGGTTTGCCACCTTATGAATTGCTCAGATTCAGACCAGCATGGATGTCTAAATGGTTTAAAAACAGGGTCTCTGCACAAGTGTTAGATGAGATGGTGAGAAACAAAGGAAAAACTTCTCAAGCTAAGCAAAAGGTATACTATGACAAAAGGAAAAACACTGCTTCAATAAATTTGCTGTGGTGATGTAGTTAAGATAAAGAAATTAGGATTTGTATGTAAGAGTGACTCAAAATTCAGTGAACCTGTACTCATTGACAAAATCTGCGGGAGTGCTGTTTGTGTCAATTGTTGCAACTGGTGGAACATGAATAAAGTTGTAAGGGTTGATATCCAGGTGCCTGACAACACCCCACAAAGTTTGGATGCTGGACGTAGAAAGTCCGTAAGTGTAAAACCCAGTACCTCTGGTGTTGATTATGTTCCTCATAGTACTCTGAGAAGAAGTGTGAGGGACATCAGACTGCCTGTTAGATTCAGGTAACTGCTTCTCTTCTCTCTCTCTTTCTCTCGCTCCTTCTCACTCTCTTCCTTCCTTCAACAGTCCATGGTTTT
Source organism: Lissotriton helveticus (assembly GCF_964261635.1). NCBI lineage: Eukaryota > Metazoa > Chordata > Amphibia > Caudata > Salamandridae > Lissotriton > Lissotriton helveticus. The sequence continues at coordinate 2,071,324,777 of NC_136057.1, read as the reverse complement.
CTCTGTAAGGAAAAGAGATATGTAGTAATCTGTCCTTGCACGTGTACTCATTGTTATGTCACGGCTCGTGCTGCTCTTTGGCTCGCGCACTGACACAGAAGGTATTGACAGTTTGGATATCTCAGTTGGGCAGATTCCATTGGTGAATGCTGTACACTTGCCTCCCTCTCTCCGTGAGATCTATGTTGTACTAAAATAAAGTCTTGTGTCATAACTACATCAGCTCGGGGCCAATACCACACAGGTTTATTTATGATTTTCGGTGCATCGAGGAACAAAATCACAGTATGGCTCAATTGCAAAAAAAATGCATGCATCCTGGACTCATCAGTTATCATATTTCAGACACATGGCTAAGTAACTCCCACTGCCCAGGTTTTTTGGGCTGGTTTGATTTGTCTGTAAATGTAGAGCAACAGCAGATTTTCACAGTTTTATACGTGTCCCTCCTTTTTCCACTGATGATTATGAAATGTGATATATAGCAGTTTAAAACAAATTTCGAAATCCCCCTGGTAAAAGTTGTTTATATTTGTAAAGCCACTTCCATTTTTGTATACAACGTGGAATGTCTGGTCTACTGCAGAGTTCCCATTTGCAAATGCGAGATGTGCAATCTGCACATTGACTGGTTTGCAAATGGGAACATAATTTGCCAAGCGATCTATGTACCAAGAGGTTACATTGCAAATTCGTCATGTGCAGGGAGTCGCAAAACTACCTATCTATTGAATATAAAATGTGGCATATCGCAGTTTGCGACCAAATACAGGATAAAGATTAACAAACAACAGAAATCCATCCCTGCATTTGAATTCCGAAATGGGAAACATTTTTATTGAAAGCAGCTTCTGCATAGGAGGAGCAGGCAGTGGTCAAATGCACCACAACCTTCACCACAACGTGAAGAAGTGTGGCTCAATGGTTAGAGCAGCAGACCCTGATGTAGAGGTCTGGCCCGGGACCAGGGTTCAATTCCCGCCTCGGCGGGTCTTGGCCTCAATTTTCCTCGGACCTGATAATTCTCGCATCGGTGCCTATTCTAATCATGGGTCCCACTCTGCAACTCTGGGCAATAGCTTGCTTAATCTCCACAACAGCCCTAACAGCGCTGGGATGCCTGGCTTCACCTTGGGTGCGCCCAGGAGTGGGCATTTCACAGGGAAAAGCCAGGAAGGGTTCCACAGCGGTATGCGTACAGTGCCAAGACACCTCAGGGTATAAGTGCGCTATTCAATCTTCCCAAATACGCGTCTCCGGTCCAAATTCGTTTAGAATTTGGGGTGGTCAAACAAACACTAGAAAGACGGAGTGCATGTGTAACTAACTGGCGCAAGATTCGCGATGCAGATCCTGACTTCTTAAATGCCAGCGTTTGGGAAGGCACTTCACTGCCGAGGGACTACCTATTTGGATCTCTTGACGGTGACCGTCCTGCCTTCTTCAAGAACGGTTGCTCCCCCCACCTCCTCTCTGCTGGTACAGTGCTCATTGCGATTGTGCTAATCATTTCAGTGTATTTGTGTAACGCTCATTGCGATTGTGCTCCCTGTTACTGCTAATCATTTAAGTGTATTTGTATAGCGCTTCGAAGCGCTCGACACTGCTGGGCATTAATTAGCATTTTTTGAAGCGTTTTGTTTGTGGGACTTAATCTGCCTACCTGCCGCCTAGCGCGTAGCGCTTTTCCACTGTCGCCTTGAACCATTGTATTGTAGCGCTTGTTTGGCATTATAACCCCTCGACCCTCGCAGCATTTGTTTGTTGCCATTTTGTCGAGCTTCTTGCTGGCCTCTCCCAGACCCTCCCTCCACCTCGCTCCCGCCTCCCAGCTGCCCCTCCCACCCACAGAGACTAGGAGCTGCCCTCGCCCTCGTGCAAGCTGTGACCGTCCTGCCTTCTTCAAGAACGGTTGCTACCCCCACCTCCTCTCTGCTGGTACAGTGCTCATTGCGATTGTGCTAATCATTTCAGTGTATTTGTGTAACGCTCATTGCGATTGTGCTCCCTGTTACTGCTAATCATTTAAGTGTATTTGTATAGCGCTTCGAAGCGCTCGACACTGCTGGGCATTAATTAGCATTTTTTGAAGCGTTTTGTTTGTGGGACTTAATCTGCCTACCTGCCGCCTAGCGCGTAGCGCTTTTCCACTGTTGCCTTGAACCATTGTATTGTAGCGCTTGTTTGGCATTATAACCCCTCGACCCTCGCAGCATTTGTTTGTTGCCATTTTGTCGAGCTTCTTGCTGGCCTCTCCCAGACCCTCCCTCCACCTCGCTCCCGCCTCCCAGCTGCCCCTCCCACCCACAGAGACTAGGAGCTGCCCTCGCCCTCGTGCAAGCTGTGACCGTCCTGCCTTCTTCAAGAACGGTTGCTCCCCCCACCTCCTCTCTGCTGGTACAGTGCTCATTGCGATTGTGCTAATCATTTCAGTGTATTTGTGTAACGCTCATTGCGATTGTGCTCCCTGTTACTGCTAATCATTTAAGTGTATTTGTATAGCGCTTCGAAGCGCTCGACACTGCTGAGCATTAATTAGCATTTTTTGAAGCGTTTTGTTTGTGGGACTTAATCTGCCTACCTGCCGCCTAGCGCGTAGCGCTTTTCCACTGTTGCCTTGAACCATTGTATTGTAGCGCTTGTTTGGCATTATAACCCCTCGACCCTCGCAGCATTTGTTTGTTGCCATTTTGTCGAGCTTCTTGCTGGCCTCTCCCAGACCCTCCCTCCACCTCGCTCCCGCCTCCCAGCTGACCCTCCCACGCTCTGCCCCCTCGACTATCCATTTTAATGACTGATGCTCCAACGCGCAGCGTCCACGCGCTACGGCCTCGCCGTAGGTGCGCCAAAGGTAAGCCCGTCTGTGCCCGTCCGTGCCTGGACCGCGCCCAGTGCCCGTCCCCCTGCCCTACACCGCTCCCAACCCCCCAGAGTCACTTATGATGCCGCTACTCTCCTCGCCCTCAACGCTGGACGCACCCCACTATGCTGCGTAGCTACCCCAGGACGTACCCACGGCCCATTCTCCTGCCTCACCTGTAAGTTCAACTGCTGCAGAACACTCACCAAACACACTTCCTCCACACTCAGCTCCGAACCCAATGACCTGAAATGCATCCTACTGAACACCCGCTCGGTCCACAGACACGCAACCGAACTCTGGGACCTAATCGACACTGTGTCACCTGACATCGCCTTCCTCACTGAAACTTGGATGAACGCATCCTCTGCCCCCGACATCGCCATAGCCATACCGGACACTTACAAGATCATTCGAAAAGACCGCACCATTAATAAAACTGGAGGAGGCATCGCCATCGTTCATAGAAACACCATCAAAATTACTACCAGTTCTGACGACAATCTCGCAACCGCCGAACACCTCCACTTTCAGATCCACACCGACCCCAGAACAACCCTCAGAGGAACCCTCATCTACAGGCCCCCAGGCACCCGTTCTCAATTCAGCGACGACATCACTGACTTCATCAGCCCGCACGCCCTCGCCTCCGAGAACTACATTCTTCTAGGAGACCTCAACTACCACCTTGACAACATTCTCGACAACAACACCACCACCCTCCTGGACAACATGTCCAATCTCGGACTCAAACAACTCGTTGACACCCCCACTCACACCGCCGGACACACGCTCGACCCTATCTTCACCTCCAGCAAGCACATTTCCTTCGATCACACTTCAGCTCTCCACTGGACGGATCACAGCTGTGTCCACTTCAGCTACAAAACAACCCTGACCCACAACCGTCCACAACCCATTCCTCGAAGAAATTGGAACAAAATCACCACCGACCAACTCCTCACATCCCTCAGCCAAAACACTCCCACCCTAACAACGGACCCAGACCAAGCGGCCACAAACCTCAGGCAATGGATTACACACAGCGCAGACGAACTAGCACCCCTGAAAAAACACCAATTGAAATCATTCAGCAAAAAGGCTCCCTGGTTCAACGATGACCTTAAAAAATCCAAGAAGACTTGCCGCACCCTCGAGAAGATTTGGAGGAAAGAACCAACCTCAGACAACATGACCTCCCTCAAGACAGCCACCCGCAAACACCACCAACTGATTAGATCCGCCAAGAAATCAGCATTTAAGGACCGCCTCGACAACAACTCTCACAACAGCAAGGAACTCTTCAATATCGTCAAAGAATTCACCAACCCTCCCGCAGCATCCAACGACATCTGTAACTCCCAAGACCTCTGCAATGCGCTATCCTCCTTCTTCTACAACAAAATTGCCGACATCCACAACAGCTTCAAGAACACTCACAATGACCAACTCACCCCACCCCCTTCTGATCCCACCCCTCCAACTAACTACCTCAACTCCTGGAACCCAATCACCATTGAAGACACCATTCGCCTCATGAACTCAATCCACTCTGGCTCACCTTCTGACCCCTGCCCCCACTACATCTTCAACAAAGCTGACTCCATCATCGCTCCCCAACTCCGTGATGTCATCAACTGCTCCTTCAACTCAGCCTCCTTTCCAGAAATATGGAAACACGCAGATCTCAGCGCCCTTCTGAAAAAACCAACAGCAGACCCCTCAGAACTGAAAAACTACCGACCCATCTCCCTCCTCCCTTTCCCGGCCAAAGTCATCGAGAAAGCCGTCAACAGCCAACTCGCAGCCTTCCTTGAATCCAACAACTCCCTGGATCCCTCACAGAACGGCTTTCGAGCCAAACACAGCACCGAGACCGCCCTCATTGCGGCGACCGACGACATCCGTGCACTCTTGGACAACGGTGAAACAGTGGCCCTCATTCTCCTCGACCTCTCCGCCGCCTTCGACACTGTCTGTCACAGTACCCTCATACAACGCCTCAACAACATCGGCATACAAGGAAAAGCCTTGGACTGGATTAGCTCATTCCTAGCCGGGAGAACCCAGAGAGTCCGACTCCCCCCCTTCTACTCAGAGCCCACCGAAGTCATCTGCGGCGTACCTCAAGGCTCCTCACTCAGTCCCACCCTCTTCAACGTCTACATGAGTCCCCTCGCCCCCATCGCACGTCGACACAACCTCAACATCATCTCCTACGCCGACGACACCCAGCTGATACTTTCCCTCACCAAAGACCCCAACACCGCCAAGGACAATCTTCACGAAGGCATGAAAGAAGTAGCCGAATGGATGCAACAGAGCCGCTTAAAACTCAACTCAGACAAAACTGAAGTGCTCATCCTTGGATCCTCCCCCTCAGCGTGGGACGACTCTTGGTGGCCTTCCACTCTGGGATCAGCGCCCACTCCCACTGACCATGCACGTAACCTTGGCTTCATTCTAGAATCCTCTCTCTCAATGTCCAGACAAGTCAACGCCGTATCGTCCTCCTGCTTCAACGTCCTTCGCATCCTCAAAAAGATCTTCCGCTGGATCCCCCTCGAAACAAGAAAGACTGTCACCCATGCACTGGTCACAAGTCGACTGGACTATGGCAACACTCTCTACGCCGGAATTACAACAAAATTGCAGAAAAGGTCCAGCGCATCCAAAACGCATCAGCGAGACTCATATTAGACATCCCGCGCCAAGAGCACATCACCGGACACTTAAAAAACCTCCACTGGCTTCCCGTCAACAAAAGAATCACTTTCCGCCTTCTTACCCACGCACACAAGGCCCTCTATAATCTAGGACCAGAATGCCTCAACTCCCGACTGTCCTTCTACTATCCCACCCGCCAACTTAGATCATCCAGTCAAGCCCTCGCCGCAGTCCCGCGCATCCGAAAAACCACCATGGGCGGCAGATCCTTCTCCTTCCTGGCTGCCAAGACCTGGAACTCACTCCCCACCCACATCCGCCTTACTCAGAATCACTTCTCCTTCAGAAAAGAATTGAAAACTTGGCTTTTCGATAAACAATGAACCCTTCCCTCTAGCGCCTTGAGACCCTCTGGGTGAGTAGTGCGCTATATAAATGCCCGAACTTGAACTTGAACTTGACGTGCTAGGCTTATCCGATATTTGGGAATCCGCCATAGATCACCAGTCCTTCAAAAAGTTGGCAAAAAAATCTGCCTGAATAATTTCTGCAATAGAAGATAAGAAAGATCTAGCCAACAGGGCGCATGGATGGATAACGGTGGGAGACTACGGCAAAATACAGCCACAGGCATATCTTAATATCGGGATGAAAATAAAAATCAAAGAAAAGTTCCTGAAACTGCGCCTTGGAGCTATCCCGATATTGCCGCACCTGCCGCCATGGGAGAGAACTCATGCCTCGGCTCTATGTCGCCTGTGTAAATCTGGCAAGGAGGACATCATCCACGTGATATGCATCTGCCCGAGACTAATGGATTTGAGGCACAAGCTGTTGCTACCTTTTTTTAGATCACATGCCGTTCGGACTTGCGGCAGGCAGTTAAACTGTGTTTTTCCTCCAGTGACATTAAACTGAACTGTCAGGTTGTGAAGTTCTTTGATTTAATGAAGGAAACACTCAAGCACACTTGAAAGACTCATCGGAACTTAATAACAACCTTGAATTGACAATAGTAACTGCTGTATTTTAAATCATTTGTACTGTCATATGGCGTTTTATATTTTTGTAAAGATTTTAATTAATCATACACAAATAAAACATTACTTACTTACTTATTCAAGTATGAATTCATTTCATTTAATTTCCCATGAGGCTGTCTACATGTTTTTCAAAAAGGGGTCTTTCCAAATGTGTATGTGATACCTTACTCTATGCAAATCAATTGCCACTCCAACGTGGGTGTCAGTAACGGACCAATCATTTTCTACCTCAAATGTGATCACAAATCATTGATCTATTATTTTGCAAATCTCCAAAAAGGAGGTGGATACCTCTTTCACTCGACCCCTAATGATTTGCGATTTGTAATGGATTGAGTAATCCTTTTACGAGGTCCAAATAATTTTATGACATACACTAGGTCCCTGATATATTTGAAAAAGGTGCAGTCGCAAACTTTCAGTGTTTGTGAAGTGAAAGCTCTGTGACCGCAAATAACCTTTCTAGAAAGACCTGTGCTGTATTCCAATTTACCCCACATGTCAGAAACCACATACACTGATTTGTTTTTCCTGCATCTTCAAGAACTATTTTCCCTTTGGCGTTAATCTGCTTCAGAAACCAACAAATGCTACTGGAGACAAATTGAGATGTCAAATTAATTTTCTCTGTGGAATGGTTAAGAATTGTTTCTTGCATATCATTTTTCACAAATGCAAAGCTTGAAAAAATGCAACACAGATGTCATAATGCCGTAATTAGAATAACACTCAAGCTATAAATGAACACTAATTATGTTTTGCTTAATCTTTACAAAATGGTAATTGTGTATAAGAATGAAGTTATACCTAATTGCATGTATTTATCCTGCCATTCTAATTAGGTGTATATTTTTGCTATGGTCGGCTCTTACTTAGCGGTTAATTAAGTGGTTCTGTACTTCAGTCAGACATTTATTTGGCATTTTGGTACATTATACATTGCTGTATCGCTCTTTGATTTAAGTTAAGGTATCAAAACAACATCCCACATCTATTGGTCAAAAGTGAACAATCTCATGTGATAAAAAGTCCATTAACTCAAATATTCTGAATGAGAGAGCACATTTTTCCATAGAGCAGCAGAGGAATATAATTAGATTAGCCAAACAAGAACAATCCATAGATATATCAGAGGCCCTGGCCCTTCTTCCAGTCACTATACCCACTGGAATTATGTGGCAGATATCAGATCAGTAATGGAATGCTGGATTTATCTCATCCCCTGATAATTACGCTGGACCACATTCCAATCCATCCTTCTTTTTCTTACTGTGGCTCTTCTTACAAATACCAACCTTATGCAAATCAGATTTGGTTTTGCTGTAATAGGAGTTGTCCCATGTGAGTCAAAAGACCAGTTCACTTCCAATGGATGTATGATGTTACAATGCAAACTATAATAGCGCATACTTTTACAACACAGTTTTTACAGCGCAACTTCCATTACAACACATGTTATTAAAATGCAAGCCATTACAACGCACGTACCATTACAACATAATTTATTATTCTAAGACCGCCAGGTGCTTACCTCAGGGAAGGTGTTCGTATGTGAGGCATATACATTTTATTGGAATGAGTTGTATTAGCATGCGTTGTAATGGAACATGCGTTGTATTGATTGCGTTGTAAAGGCATTGCGTTGTAATGCCTGGTTCTAATGGATGCTTCTCTTCTGATTATGAACAAAATCTACCCCAATCAAGATACTGCCTTGTAAGGCCTCATAGGTGAGTTTCAGCTCGTTGCAGTGAGCAAGGGAGCCACACTTTGGAATTGCTGCTGCACTAAGGATAACTCAATGAGTAAAAACAAAAAAGAGATGAAGCAAATGCTTATGATTAACTCAAGCATTCTAGCCATCACTTGTTCTACTTCCTTACAAATAATGACTATGGCATATTGTCATTACTGAGACACCCAGTCAATCGCTTACTCAAGCAAGATGAATCTGTAAATAGATTTCAATAGTAATGAAAGTAAATATGCTTGGAGAAGATAAACCACATTTTTTAAATATACTTCTCTGCATTGAGAACTGGTGACATTTTGATCAAAATAATAAAATGTGCAAATGTGTTACTTTCTGTATTTACACCTTACAAAACCTCCAGTCTTACACCAGTGCTACACAAAACAATGCTGCTCATTCGCTGAGTAGTAGGACCCAGATTGGAATTCAATAAAAGAAGTAGGAAAAATGGGGGTGCATGTTAGAGTTATAAATTATAACTGGTGAATTTCGGGTGTTTTTTGTTTTTAAACATTATTTTTACCTTTATTAAGCACCTAACTATAATGTTTTTTTTAGCGTATATATACATATTCACTGAAAAAAAAGGTTAAAGCAATGTTGTAACCAGTTAAAAATACAATTTTTAAAATCAAAAAGAAAGACATTCAACAATTGTAGTGTACTTAGCTAACTGTAACATGCACCCCTACAAAGCACTGGATATTTCTTCACTCATGACATGTACAATGACATAATTGATGACATTACCTCAGATGTCAAATCCACTGCAAAGAGTGTGTTACTTACCTCGGAATCTACCAAAGATGACATCCAAATCCTTCCATCCTCACTATTCTCCAGAAACAGAAACGTAATATCGAAGAGGGAGCTCTTTGCAGTGGATTAAACTTCTGAGGTTAGGGTGATGGTCGGCTTCTTAGCTGAGTGAATACTGAAGTGAGGACAAATGGTTCTACTTTTGAGTTTTTGGAATCAAGCAGCAGTGTCTACTGAAGTGCTGCAGATATGGACATCATGACGATGAATAGGCATGGGACACTTAAAGTGGACCATGAGGTTTATTGCCATGAAAAAGTAGGGGATGTTGTCGGAAGTAGTGAAAAGAAAGAGAGAATTATAAGTAGCTAATATTGAATTGACATGAATGATTTCTATTCTGGGAGAGTTTAGCAGTTCTAACAGATTTAAACAGTTTGCCTCTTGCTGTTGGAGGTGTGCAGAGATAGAGGGCAAATATTAGAAGTTATGAGTAGTAATAGTGATTAGGTGGAATCTAAATGAGGAAAAATATCCAGACTTTGAGGTATGGACAGTAGAAGAAAAATACAAGAAAAGAACCCTGTAACGTGGCCACTGTGAAAGAGATGAACAGAGGGCAAGAGTGGTTGCCTTGACTATAAGCAGCCAACAGTTAGGAGGTTCTACATAACAACATTGTTTTGCTAATATTAGAGAGTAGCTGTTGTTTGTAAATGGTGTGGCCAACTATTTTGAAGGATGCAGAGGTGTCTAAAGTGGAAACTTTATTCTGGCTCATGTACAGCAAGTTGTAGATAGAGATCACAATGGTCTGTGTCTATCTAATGCCTGTAGGAAACACCTGACTGCAAAGAGTTGCAGATTGCAGAGGTTTTTGAGGCCATATGTTTAGTAAGGCTATTTTAGACAGGCCTCGTAAATATTTTAGAGAACACGATGACATAGGAATTGACCAGGACAGAAACATTATCAGAGTTTTCTTAAATACATGGATCGTAAGAGCTGTCCTCAAGCAACAACACTAGGTACCATATTAGATAAATGAATCACTGAACATGCTAATTTAGGACACAGTCTCTATCACAGTAGGGTGTTGACTGATATCCAAAATGAAGAGAAAGTTGAAGCAATACTATTTTCCCACTTTACTAATTGAAACAATAAAGGTATGTGCTGCATCTATCTTAAAATGCAGTAGCATTTGTTGTCATATCTAAAGCTAAAAACAGAGCATAACACACTCACAAACATAATACAACATATGATCACCATTAAGACACAACAGTGCACAAATCAATCAATCAATCAATCCAGATTTGTAAAGCACGGCTAATCACCCAATCGGATAGCCAGGCGCTTGCAGGCCCTAGAGGCTTTTTCATACAGTGAGGCCTTGAGGGCCTTTCAAAATTCCAGAACCAAACCAGAGTTCAACACAGCAATATTAAAATGAAATAATGCAGCAAAAAACAGAAAGCAACACAACAGGAACTAGAACACCCTTTCAGAATAACAAAATGCCATACAGCAAATATGATTACAAATTATTGACATCCATTACCACATCCAGAAACCTGCTTTCTTAATACAATGTAGTAATAATGTCACGCTGGTATGATGTAAACCAAGTAGGTTTATTCACAGGTTGACAGGTAACTTGTAGATCATCATAAACAGCAGTCTGTAAGGCAGTCTATAAGTTGACATCAACTGCCCCAACAGAAGCAGCCTGCTAGCTGCTCAGCCTCTCTCACCAACTATCATGCCTCATCCAGTCGCCCAGGCATTCTACTGAAGGTCCACTCACCAACATTCCATACCGAAGACACACACACAGGCTGAGCAGCTAGAGCAGAGAAACAAAGAGAATAAAACATTATGTAAGAACACTACATATCTCTTCCGTTTTGAACAGAAGAATAAAGGAAAACAATGCATAAACTATAAACATAAAAATACAGCAATAATAAATAGTGTACAACCCAAAGGTGAAGGAAACAAAGCCCACACCATAAAAGTGGAAATGAACTATATAAAAGAGAGTCAAGGGCCCAGACTCAGGGATGATAGGAACACCGCACTCCGAGAGGGAAAGGAACCTAAGATATGAAGGAAAGATGGATACTCAATACAATATACCCATCCCCTTCCGCAAATACAAAAAATAAATATAGATCAAAATGTCATGTGGAATAAAGGGACTGAAACCCAATATCCTGCCCCCAACAAAACCAAGGGACAACAATTTCAAGTACGTGCTCTCCATGTAGAGAGAGAAGTCATGTGAACTAAAGGGACTAAAACCCAATGTCCTGCCCCCACTATTAACAAGGGACAACCGTATGTGCTCTCAGTGAGGAGAATCAAGTCATGTGGACTAGAGGGACTTAAAATCCAATGTCCTGCCCCGACCATTAACAAGGGACAACCATAAAAACGTATATGCGCTCCTAGTAAAGAGGCATACACAATCTAAACCTTACACAAACAAAACATGCAACAAAAGTAATATTGTGCACACAGGGAAAATAACATGCGGCACAAGGTGTCTTACGCACACAGGGAACCCACCCCTGCAACAACAAAATAACGTGCAGCACAAGGTGTCTTATGCACACAGGAAACCCACTTCTGCAACAAATAAATAGCGCGCGGCACAAGGTGTCGTATGCATGCAAGGAAAAAGAAATCTCCTTACAACATATTTAGCAAAAATGGGACCATGACCCATGACCTAATGTACTAAACCTGCGTAAGGATTAAATGTAATGTTCAAAACCCCAAAACATAACCCATGTAAACGTTACCAAAAATGAACATGTATAAATGGATACAGAATCTATGGACTTATCCCCTTGTAGGGATCATAAAAGGGACTGTAACCCCATGTCAACCCACATTAAAGGGACAATATGAACACAATCCACAAAAAGTGAGGTCATGCAACCAATACACATGCATGTAAAATTACACCAGAGAACAAAAACGGTCATACTGTTAAAACACTGTATTTCCTTAAAATTATCTGCATTCTCAGTAGTAATAATGCCTGTAACTTGAAAATATAGAATGACAAAATATAGTGTATAGGTGCTTACGAGCACTGTCTTGTAAAATGCCAAACTAAAGATACGATATTCCCCCAAATACATGCGCTTAAGACTCCGTTCCTTAGTACGGAAGAATCCCTCGACGTGGTGAGTCTTCTCGAAGCACTTGTAACACAATGCTAAACAATACGATAGTTCGTGAAAAACCACATCAAACTTGGAATAAGCAACATGTTAATTCATATTAAAACACCCAGGAAAATGCCTGCAACAAAACTCCGATGTATAATGCTTCACACGGGGAACTGAGAATGTCAGATGATAGAAAATGCCCACAACATTCAAAATGGCAGCACGCAAGTGTTACATGTGCCGGGTTGTAGTGTAGCTCCTATTTTCCCAATAGGCTCTGCGCATTGGAATAGTACCTACAGCAGTAAAGGCCTAGGCCAGACGTTAACTAGGTCTACTACTGTCGATACTAGACTTAATTTTTGGGTTTGCCAGCTAAGCTCAGAGTTCGCTAGAAACTTTCTCGAATGTTCAAGGAAGGAATTAACTCCCCTGATTAGACAAGAAGGGATTTAGTTTCTGACAACCATAGAACATGACAACTTTGCTCTCCCCTAATCAAGAGTCAATCTCAAGAGTCGTGTGAGCACAAGGCAATTATTTTACTCAGTCAGTACGTGCATTCTTAGTCTCATCAGAATGTAGAGAAAAGGAAGAGACGGGCGTGTTCAATAAAAGATGTTATTTATTGATCAGTCTCTTTTCTCGTACAAGAGAAATGGATCGATATTATTGCAATACTTATAGTTAAGTAAAGTGCATACATTAAAAGCAATAGTATAAAATAATACTGTAAAAACATTGATATGGTTTCTGAGCCATATGATGTTTAAAATGATTAAAATATATTTACATACACATATACATTTGACTAAACGTACTCAACTGGTGTTTCTAAATACGCCTACCCCGTGTACCTGACCTAAGTCTAATGCGTGGGCGGGAATAGAAAGTTACAGTTTAAGTTAAGTTTGTTTTTGCCAAGTGAATAACTAAAGAATTCTCTGTGAGGGGTTATTCAGTTCTGTACCTGGAAGTTAGGATGAATGAGGAATGGTATCTCTTTCTCTGCTCTCGATATTCCAGGCTGCCTGCGAGGGCTGCCCAGAAACGCCGGTGCTGGGTCTCTCGGCTTGAGATAGCAGCGCGTCTCTCAGCGCGTCAGGAAGGCGGGGCTGCTGCCAGCGGGGTCTGCTTCTGCTCTCGGCTTCGGCAAGTATGGCTGCTCCGTCTTGTCACCACGCGTGTGTTTGCATAGGGCAAGGTCGGCAATATTTATACCTTAAAGGTGCCGAGATTGACGTAAGGATGGACATAGGTACGTCAATAAAGATGTCATACGACTTGCTCGTTAGCACATTCTTTACTAAAGTTCTCTGTGAAATCAAAACAATGGCCGCACGGATTGTCCAGGTTGTCATAGGTTTGATTTGTTATGAGAACGTCGTATGCCTTATCAGGGGCTGGAGGAATGTCGCTTGTCTAATTAGATCTCAAGCGTTATGACCTAATCAGATAACACGTTCCTGTGCCGTAGTGTGACTGCGTCAGATAACGGTATCTGCATCATGGGGGTTTTCTTGCCTCATGGGCTGACTGTTAGTTAACTTGATAGTTAGTTTAACCAGAATAGGGTCAGGAATAGGGGGACTGATTCAGAACCTATAGAAATACACGACACCCACTCCACGCTAACTATGGTCATATCTACTAATCTATGCATAGTATAACATAGTACAACATACTATAGAGTATAGTGTATACCTTACCACCCCAAAATACATAAATGCATTTCGAAATTTTCAAATATACTGAAAAATTGCAGTCATATATATTGTATGCACTTAAGCTATGAATTAAATGCAAAAGTAAACACGCATTTTTATGCATTATTGCTTATTGGTATATGAGAAATACACATGAAATGGCTCTTAATATGGCTATACAGAAAGGAAGTTCGAGACCATTTCATCACATAATAAAATATTTGTGAACATCCCAGCGGGCAGCTAAAGTCTATAAAGTATCTAAAAATAGAAATTTTAGTTCTCTAGGAATAGTTTCTTACTTTAAGCAGAAGATCAGTGTCCCGGAAAAAAATATGTAGAAAAATATTTTAAGGGGCTTGCTGAAAAAATTGCTGTCCGTGAACTGGAGTGAAATTGTTCATGTGACTTTATTTTTAAAGTTGAAGGCCGAATTCAGGGAACGCCGTGTGCGAGTTTACTCAAAAGTCTCGATTTCTGTTCCGGAGAGAACATCATATCATTCAGGCTTTCGAAAAAACTGTCAACAGCTTCATGGGAAAGTTCCACTAAGTCGGAAATAGGGGTAACCATGCATTCATGCGCATGATTGTCTCCATTGACATTCTGATTTGCATTGCTGACAGAAGGTCGTACCTGTTCGATGTTGCTTTCATCTTGAACTTCACTACTCTTCAATCGTAGTGGTGAAGATTCCAGGAATGCCGTCATCAGGATTGGCAGCCTTTGAGGGCAGCACACAGCGTGAACCTTGGTAGGAACCAACAGTGTATCTGCATCCACCGGCGCATCCGATTGTAGCGTCAGACAGGTATCTAACACGCATTCTTCTCCGCATAGCAGACACCTTAGTACAGGTAAAACACACCTTTGCCACATTGGTCGAAATGATAGAAACCAAGTCATGTTTAGGTCTCTAAGCCGGGAGAGTCCCAGGATTTTTGATATCCGGTCCCGGTATCCAATGGCTAGGATCGTATCTTCCATTGTCGCGAGAGTTTGATCTGTGACATGGGTTGCCATAACGAAAAATAAGGACTAGGAATAGGATTCCTGCAATTAGTCCCAGGATCAGGGGAAGTCCGCCAAAAATCGAATGGACGAAATCTGGAAAAATACCCAGTATGGCTTTGAATGGTGTTAATGCCATCGAAAATACTGTCTTAAATACCTTTGAGACCCCAGTGGTATCAGAAATATTTAAGATTTCGCTCAGGATTTCCGCGAAATGTACGGGGGAATTAGTTGATAATAATGTATGTATCTCTGCAGTCGTCCTTGCGACTTGTAGATCATACGTTTCTTTTGATGACGTGAGCCTTGTAGGCGTCTGAAGAAGCACTGTTTTCATTCTGCTTAAAGTGTCTATTCGAATAGAAGTAATTTTCAAACTGGGCCATGCCCTTGCCTCCCTGTCTGGAAAGGAGCTGGGGAATAAAGAGCGTCCACAGCACTTGACCTTCGCCGTTGTAGTGACTAGATAAGGAGTCCCGGGCATAAGACTGCAACATCTGCGGTCTACAATAAGAATGTAACTCCCATTATAGAGTCTTTGAAAGAATGGTTCTATTTCAGTTGCAGGTGCGCCTTGCTGGTGACATGAAAGGTTGTATGAATTCCCTTCACAGGCTCCGTGCAAACTAATACCGTTACACAGAAGCGTGCCGCTTAGTGACATAGCACAATTGTTGCCACTAAGAAACACTTTCTGTCCTTTATTACTGACACATGCATGTGAATAGGGCAGGTTCCAAGTTGTTTTAAGGTACCCCTTTCCCAATTTCTCGTACATGCCAGCCTGTATATATTTTTGGCAGTATTGAAACCTGAAGGTTGAGATTGGAATATTTATGATTCCGTGTATTATCCATTCACTGACAGGTCGTTCTGACATTGTCATTGGTAATCTTTCTAGTTTTTCAATGCTCAAGATTGTATAATCAGCACCCTTTTGCGCCATACCGATTTGTCTATCAGTAAGGTTAAAGATTTGGAATAGTGACGTCGTGTTGATTAAACGCCAAGGCACATAGCCTGAACGCAGATTTTGTAACGTCCAGCCAAGCTGTACAATAGAACGCAATTGTGACTGACCATGTTGTAATAACAGTAAGTCTTGCGATAGTATATCGATTGCTGAAGACACAATGCTGTCCAATGAAAAAATTCTGGAGGACAGAGTCATTAACCCATTGTCCACTACAGAAAGTGATTTTTCCAAATTGATACGGTCAATTTCCCGTATTCTTTCTGCTGTCTCAATTTGAGTAACCTTCCAGGCCTCATTGTATGCTGCATATACAGAGGCTGCTATGAAACGCTTTTGACGCTGTTTGCGTGGTCCCAGTATGAAATCACGCAAGTCAGCACCATCAGTAAGTAAAGTTAGGTGTTGCTTAATTTCAGGCAGTGTGGAAGTCTGTAGCCATTGAAGGCATAATTTGCCCACACTGTAGGTTGTTATTATCCCTGGGTGATGTCTTTGGGGATATCTAGGGTCTGGCCTGGTCATTTTGAAACCCTGTGTTTTATTCAGGAATCTATCTTGACAGTAATTTGTATCTGTGGGCCAGATCAACCATTGTTTCCAATCAGGATGTGTTCTGTTTTGGTTTAATATATGGTTTACGTCTATCTCTTCATCTGTATCAGAGCTATTGCTAAACATTGTTGGCTTAGGAATAGACGGTTTAATTAAATCTTTGATTTTGGCTAAGCCAAGACAGGTGGTTTGTTGAACAGTGTCATTTAAAAATATCATTTGTTCTGGGATCATGCAGGCTCTAAACAAAGCTTCTATACCCTGTACTTGCCATTCTTTTGTACCCCAAACACTTTTCAAATCAACATTTTTGTCCCAATAATCAAATCCAAAAGTATTCATTTTTTCAAAGAATGAATCTGAATATATCAATTTTGTGTTGGTTATCATGGTTTTCATCCCTGTCTTGTTTGACAATTTAAAATAAAATGTTTCAGCATTACTTGTGTTAAAACCTGAAAAATATGAATATTTGTCATACACGGTTCTAGAGCTCCCTTTTGGAGGTGTAGCACAATGTTCCCATTGATTATAATTTAAAACATTTCTAGGTTGTGCAGATTTATGCAAAAAATGGTTACCATAATGGTTATAGCAATACATACTATCATAATTTGTAGCACCTTGCAAATAATCATGTTTTGTAAATTTAGCAGACATTACTAGATCAGACATCATGTTGTTAATACTTTCGAAGTCCCAATCATCAGCAAATGAGTTCGGTTTTGCAAAATCACTCAAGGAGATCTTGATTTGGTGTGGATATTTCAGGATCTCGACCGGACCATAAATTTCATAGTCAGTGTTGTCCCAGGCTACCCCACCAGGTATAGGATTGGCTGTGAAGTTGGCTGAAGAAAGTTCTCTTTTCTCGACGTGTGAAGATGTGTGTGGTTTGAGGACCAAGTTGATGTTCTGACTTGCTGTGTCCATTTTAGCATATTTTCCCTCAATGAAGCGTCCCAAAGTAAATACCATGATGAGCCAAAGTATGAGGATAAATGCACCAAAACCCACCCAAAATTCAATCCATGGAGAAACCAGATATGTTTCTTTCAGTTGTTTCAAAAGTTCATTAGCTTTGTCTTTAAAGGATTTTGATGATGGCTGTGTCTTTGATTCACTGAGGCTTTCAGAGGAATCATCGAAGTTGATGAAGTAACCGGATGCAGTTCTGTCAATTGTTCCAATTGGTTCAGGATTTTTGTTTCTTGCATTGTCACTTGGTACTTCATTGTAGATTGGTGTGTCTCTGCTAAATGTTTTTATTTGGGTTTTCAGAGGTCTTAGTTCTATTGCATTGTTGCATAGTCCTTGTTGTTCTTCTGTAGGCGTTTCGAATGTGATGAGCCTCTTTGTTAGGACCTCTGTACTGGTAGCAAACCTTGGTGTTCTGCTACTTATTGGGAGTCCACTTGGCCTACTGTTTGTTATCGGCCACATGTTGTGGTTTTACCAGGTCGATGGATACAACACGGTTCTCCTTTTTTCCAGCAAGTGGCGGTAGTACAACTGATCTTGTCCCGTTGACAGACAAGACAGGAACTGCTTTTCTGTAAGAAGGCCCAAATTCCTTCTTTACCGCGATCTTCTCCCTGACTAGATCCCCGACTTTTGGAATCCAGACAGGTCTTGCTGGGACAGGTGGTGATTCTTCAGTGGTTGTTGGCTGTTGTTTCAACTGTATGTTGCTCAGGTCTTTTCTTGTTTTGTTTAAGTCCTGCAAAATAGCCAAACGGTCTTTGACATCAAAGGTTTTTTCTATTACCACTGAAGTCTGACTATCAAGGTCAGAGATCAACATCCTAGTTCCGAATAATAATTCGTACGGACTGAATCCCTTCAGAGAATTTCTTGGCAAGTTATTTAGACTACGTTGGACACTTATTAGATGTTTGACCCACCCAGCTCCCGAACCTAATACCTTTGCCGTTATAGATTGCTTTATGTCACGGTTTTTTCTTTCAACAATTCCGTTCCCCTCAGGGTGAAATGGACAAGAGTACCGCAATTGCACGCCCATGCTGACCATGGCCTCCTTATAAGCCCTAGAGCTAAAAGCAGGACCATTGTCCGAATGCAGCATGCCAATTGCGTATGTGCCGATAAAGACTCGCAAATCTTTTATAACAGTTCTGGCGTCAGCCGTTCGCTGGGGCCACATCCATATGAATCTCGTGCATGAATCCACTGCGACCAAGATATATTTATAGTTACCATCCCTTTGTAAGGGACCGCAGTGGTCTAGATAAACACAGGCTAATGGTTTATCCGAGATTAGAAGGGGCGTCTGTGCTGGATGTCTCACCGTTGATACTTTCATTTTTTGACATATTTCACATGCTAGAACATAGTTCCTTGTTTGTCTTCTCATTTGTGGCCACCAGTATCTCTGTTTTAATAATGATACTGTGGCTGAGACGCCAGCATGAATAGAAGCAAGCCCTTTGTGTGCCGCTATTATTAGTCCTAACCTATGTTCCATGTTTGGAATTGCCCTATCCCCCACTCCAGGGATTCGAGCAAAAGGAACATTGTTTGCATCAGTTATGTATGAGTATTTTACTGGAAAGCCTTTAGGGAGTGGTTCTATCGAATCCTTTTCTGAAGCGCTGACAGCTTGTAATATTTCGCTGTCTATTTTTGTTTTTGACCGGGTGACGGCAGCTACGGAAGCCGTTTGCACAGCTGCCTTCGCGGCCTCATCGGCCAATGAATTCCCTGCAACGTGAACGCCATCACGTTGATGACTCAGTGTATGTATCACGTGAGTCTTTGGTAGTTCTTTTTGTAAAAGAGCTACTTGTTCCCAGAGCATTTTATGCTTGATTGTGCCACCTTTCGCATCCTTGAAACCGTTCTGAAGCCAGATCTGCAAGTATTCATTATAAGACTGAACGCAATAATACGAATCGCACACTATGAGTGTGGGGAATTCTCGATCGGTATTTTCAAGCGCCATCTTGAATGCTAGTAGTTCAGCTCGCTGAGCTGTACAATCTCCTAGGGATTGTGTTTTAGTGAGGGTTGGTTTAAATTTCCCTTCGTGCCAACGACCTTTAACAATCGCGCACGCAGCACTGTAAGCTTGTTTACCCCCTACTGCGGGTTGTGCTGATCCGTCTGTATATATTATACAGCCGTAGTGATCTAGAGGCAGAATTTCGGTTGGCGGAGGACATTCAAATTCATATTGGAGAAATTCTTGTGTTTTTAAATAAGGATCAAATTCGTACACCACGTCTGTTGCAGCAAGAGAGTTAGCCCATTGTATCCATCTCGGATGGAGTGCTTTAGCATTTGGAATGCTTGCCTTTGTTACTGCCTCTAAGGCTGGTATTGGTGTCACGATTACTATTCGTTTACCTTGTGCCAGGGCTCGTTCTTTTGCTATAGCTGTCTGTGTTGCTGTAAGAATTTTTTCCGTTGGGCTAAATTTCATTTCAGCCTTAGTGTACAAGTGTGATTTGAATGCAATTGGTACCTTTTCTCCCTCATTAGAGGTCAGGTATGTGAATCCGCATCTCCCTGGGATGACTCGGATCACAAGGTTGCGTGTGTTATCACGTGTTTCTAATTTTGTTTTAATTAGCATGTCTGTTTGTAAGGATCTCAAAATTTCTGTGTGTGTTTGAGTCCAATTGGATCTTTTAAAGTCTGGTTTAATTAGATCATAAAGGGGTTTGACCCTTTCTGCGTAATTTGCAATGTATGTTCTTCCGAAATTTAGGAAGCCTAGAATTGACTGTAGGTTTTTTAGTGTTTTAGGGGCTTGGATTACGGCACATTTCTCTAGGAAATTGTCTGCCAGGCTTTTGCCTTCACTTGATAACTCATATCCTAAGAATAGGACTGTCAGATGGGCAATTCTGGACTTTTTGAAGTTGAATTTGTAACCCTCTGCAGCGAACCCAAGTATTATGGTGTTCACCCTTTTCAAGTGAGTCTCCAAGTCATCATCTGTTAAGTAAATGTCATCGACATAAGATAATGCTTCATCATCATATAGTTGTAGTAATTCTGTTACTCTCGCTGAGAATACCCCCGGGCTGTTCTTGTACCCCTGGGCTAACCGACAGAATTGTTTTTGAGTGCCATTTACTGAGAATGCAGTTAAATATCTGCTCTCTGGTGCTATGTTTTGACAAAAGAATCCATTGGAGATGTCCAAGGTTGTTTTGTATTTTTTGCGCACTATGTTATTCATTAGTGCAGCACTGTGTGAGTTTTGCACTGCAAAGGTTTTGCAACATGTGTTAAGGTGTCGGTAATCCAAAACTAGACGATATGAATTGTCTGGTTTGGAGACCGGAAACAAAGGATTGTTCATTTGTGAGGTGCAAGTTTCAATCACCCCCTGGTATTCTAGCTGATCTAGTATTTCATTTACCTGTTTTTTAGCTTCTTGCTTAATTGGGTACTGTCTTTGTGCAGTAGGTTGTGATTTTAACTGGATTTTGTGAGGAGGAGAATCCTCATCCCATCATCCTACATGATTTTTATATAAAGCAGGTGCTAAGGCCACTGCCCACTTTCTAGCAAGTGTGTATTTTTTATGAATCGGGATTTGATTCGAGAAGGCAGGCATAATTACTTCTTCGCCATGAGGGCACTCCCTGACAAACTCTGGTGGCCAGTCTTTTTCAGCTAGAAGGATGTCATAACCCTTTGAGAGGTTATCCCAAAATAGTCCCCTAATTTTCCTAGTCTTATCTCCCTCTATACGTAATGTTATTTCGTATATCTTGTGGGGCTTGCTAACTCTGGTGTCTGCAGTTTCCACTTGAAGGTATTCATTCGTGTCCACTGTCTCCAGATGATTCATAAGGACTTTGCGAGCTATGCTCACCTCTGCTGCGCTGTCTAGCATTGTCTGAGCCCATTCTCCATTTTTCAGTTGTGTCCTCAGTATTCTCGGCATTGTTAACTACCTTGATACTGGCTACCTTCTTTTTTGGAAATTGTAATTTCTTTTTTAGCTGAGCAGGTTCCTTGTCTTTGGACTTGGCGTGCTCTTCTGATCGTCCTCTTCTTTCCGATTTCTGCGAGGAATTCTGAAAAGATTGAGAGGGACGTGTATCAATGTCTTGATATCTATCAGGTTTTTTAATATTATCCCTATTTCTAAGGTTATATCTATTCCCAGAGGGGTCACTCTGCGGTGACCTTTGTCTTTGGTTTGGAGATTTCTCTCTTCACCTGGGAGACCTTCCTCTGGACTGGAATTTCTTTTCTTTAGGATTGGATTGTTTGTTTCCATCCCAGTTCTTTTTTGGTGAATTATTATTATTAAAAAATATTTTTTCTGGACTTGTAGTCAGTTGCGGTTTTACTGGTATTCCACCTAGACTATCTCTGCCTAGTTCTTCATAGGATTTTTCTATGATTCTGGCAATTTCAGCTGGTTGGTCTGCTATATCTGTCTCTTTTAACCTTTGGCGGATCGCCACGTTTGCTGCTTCACCTTTTATGTTGGCTAATAATATAGCCGAGACCTGCTTGAAGTCTTTTAGTAATTTCATACCAAGAGTTAAAGCCGGTTCCGGACCGTATTCATCTTGAATTTGTTTTAGCACATCTGGTATTACCGAAATGGATGGAACACCGTGCGTTTTTGTATAGATGGAAGCAAAGACTGTACCCCAAGTGTCACAGTCCTCAATGTGTGGTGCGATTCCCATTGGGAGACATATAGTCAGAATCCTGTGTTTTTCTAATGGGGTGGTGTCAGGAAACACCGCCTCTATTTGGGTAATTTTCTGTGCCAACCAGAATGGTATCTGTTCCCGTTTAGCTGGAACTTTACCTAGGCAGGATTGGATGTTCTGTGGTGTAATTTTATTTGTGTTCCCCTGGTGAGGGGTCAGCTGTGGAAGTTTAATCGCTGGCTGAATTGTTGAAGTCCGCATTACATACTGAACTAATTGTCTATGAATTTTTAGTAGTTGTTTTAGCTGTATTAACAGCTCTGCTGCAGACATTCCTTCGATGTCTGGGTGTGGTGTGTATCCGGCCAAGACCGGCCACGTTGCTCCTGGTCTACCTAAAGGACCGAGCCTTGTAATGTGATTACTGTGTTTTAGGGCGCCATCAAATAAGAGCAAATGCTCTTGGAATTTGAGTGGTACTTCCACCTCCTCGAAAGGAGTGTACGTTTCAGGAGGTTCCTCTACTTTGTAATAGTGGAAGTACTTTGTTACAGCATTTGCTGCTGGAAAATGTATCCATGAATAGTATACCTCTGTCTGCCAATATTCGTGTGCCTCGATTACGAATATGACTGTGCCACCTCTAGGTGTCAGTCCATTTTCTATAAGTTTTAGAGTTATAGATCTCCTTTTGATGACCGGAATGAGTATTATTTCCGCGTCTGCTGCTTGCATGGTAGCATCAGCATCTGCGAGTTCAGTAGCTAATCTAACTGCCTCTCTTTCGTCATCACTCTCTGCCATTTTACAGACAGGATGGTATTATGTCTATTTGCAGATCAGGTTTCTTTATGGAAACAGAGATTAGATGCACAATATTTTGGGAATGTTTTTATCCTTCAACGTTGACTTGACCAAGAACCATACATAGGAGTTCCCTCCTGCGAGGTTTTGGAGGATATAACCTTTCACCCACTCCAGACGTCTTTGGAGTATAATGGAAAAAGGGGTCTGAGTGAGAAAGCACGACTGAGTTACTCTAAATGTCTTACGTTAGTTTTATCGCCCTTTCCAAACGCGTTGGGCGCCATGTAGTGTAGCTCCTATTTTCCCAATAGGCTCTGCGCATTGGAATAGTACCTACAGCAGTAAAGGCCTAGGCCAGACGTTAACTAGGTCTACTACTGTCGATACTAGACTTAATTTTTGGGTTTGCCAGCTAAGCTCAGAGTTCGCTAGAAACTTTCTCGAATGTTCAAGGAAGGAATTAACTCCCCTGATTAGACAAGAAGGGATTTAGTTTCTGACAACCATAGAACATGACAACTTTGCTCTCCCCTAATCAAGAGTCAATCTCAAGAGTCGTGTGAGCACAAGGCAATTATTTTACTCAGTCAGTACGTGCATTCTTAGTCTCATCAGAATGTAGAGAAAAGGAAGAGACGGGCGTGTTCAATAAAAGATGTTATTTATTGATCAGTCTCTTTTCTCGTACAAGAGAAATGGATCGATATTATTGCAATACTTATAGTTAAGTAAAGTGCATACATTAAAAGCAATAGTATAAAATAATACTGTAAAAACATTGATATGGTTTCTGAGCCATATGATGTTTAAAATGATTAAAATATATTTACATACACATATACATTTGACTAAACGTACTCAACTGGTGTTTCTAAATACGCCTACCCCGTGTACCTGACCTAAGTCTAATGCGTGGGCGGGAATAGAAAGTTACAGTTTAAGTTAAGTTTGTTTTTGCCAAGTGAATAACTAAAGAATTCTCTGTGAGGGGTTATTCAGTTCTGTACCTGGAAGTTAGGATGAATGAGGAATGGTATCTCTTTCTCTGCTCTCGATATTCCAGGCTGCCTGCGAGGGCTGCCCAGAAACGCCGGTGCTGGGTCTCTCGGCTTGAGATAGCAGCGCGTCAGGAAGGCGGGGCTGCTGCCAGCGGGGTCTGCTTCTGCTCTCGGCTTCGGCAAGTATGGCTGCTCCGTCTTGTCACCACGCGTGTGTTTGCATAGGGCAAGGTCGGCAATATTTATACCTTAAAGGTGCCGAGATTGACGTAAGGATGGACATAGGTACGTCAATAAAGATGTCATACGACTTGCTCGTTAGCACATTCTTTACTAAAGTTCTCTGTGAAATCAAAACAATGGCCGCACGGATTGTCCAGGTTGTCATAGGTTTGATTTGTTATGAGAACGTCGTATGCCTTATCAGGGGCTGGAGGAATGTCGCTTGTCTAATTAGATCTCAAGCGTTATGACCTAATCAGATAACACGTTCCTGTGCCGTAGTGTGACTGCGTCAGATAACGGTATCTGCATCATGGGGGTTTTCTTGCCTCATGGGCTGACTGTTAGTTAACTTGATAGTTAGTTTAACCAGAATAGGGTCAGGAATAGGGGGACTGATTCAGAACCTATAGAAATACACGACAGGGTGGCTCCAGGCATGTTTGCACTGCATAACATCCTCCTGCAGCACAGACCATCTCAGAGTCCTTTAAGTCGGATCACCGAAGAAGAAGAAGCGTCATAGAACGGGCATAGGAGCGTGTCTTAACAAAGAAGGTAAACATGCACCTGCTGACTAGAGCTCATGTCAAGACACTTTTAAACTTGAAAACAGCAGTTGGGAAACACCGCAGACATCAGGTCTCAATGTAGAACAAAAATCTGACCTTGACCTTGACCCCATTATCCTCATGTCTGGCACCTCCGATGAGAAAAAACTTAAATGTTCACAGTGGAAGTGACCTTTCCATCCATAAAAGCAAAGAGCATCACTCCTTTTCAATAGGTCACCAAGGCATTTGATGAGGGGGATGGGTATATTGGATTGAGTACCCATCATTCCTTCTTGTCTTTGGTTCCTTTCCCTCTCAGGGTGCGGTGTTCCGGTCATGCCATCCTCGTCTGCAAAATTAATGTAGTAATAAAGCCATGCTGGTCTGATGTAAACCAAGTAGGTCTATTCACAGGTTGATAGGTAACTTGTAGATCATCATAAACAGCAGTATAAGTCCAGTAGGCAGTCTGTAAGTTGACATCAACAGCCCCACCAGGAGCAGCCTGCTAGCTGCTCAGCCCCTCTCACCAACTGTCATTCCTCATACAGTTACCTAGGCATTCTACTGAAGGTCCACTCACCAACATTCCATACCGAAGACACACACACAGGCTGAGCAGCTAGAGCAGAGATACATGGAGAATAAAACACCATGCAAGAACACTACATATAATGATAAAGAGTGTTTGTAGCATGAACTTAATTACTGTT
The DNA here is from genome assembly GCF_964261635.1 of Lissotriton helveticus. NCBI lineage: Eukaryota > Metazoa > Chordata > Amphibia > Caudata > Salamandridae > Lissotriton > Lissotriton helveticus. The sequence goes on along the minus strand of NC_136057.1, from coordinate 2,071,299,320 downwards.
TATGAAACCATGTGCACTTTGTTACAAAGGTAATGGTACTGAATTTGCTATATCTGGACTACATGGGCCTGCCTACAATATAGCAGTTCTACGTTTTTATTATGGTGCCGAAGTATTGCAAGAAATGCAGATTTTTCATTCTGTCTTTTCTGAGAATAAGTAATTTATTAATAATGGCACATAATAATTGATTTCTGAAAATGTGTTACGTCATTTACATTGTGTTTTCATCTAGGAACACCCCCAATTTAGGAAGTAAAACACTTGGGGGATATTCTCAAGTGGTGATGTATACTATTTTGTCATCCTAGTTTATTGATTAGAAAACTAGTACTGATTTGGAGTGGATATGAGGACGAACTACTGGACTTCACTTAATGGTAAACACCTATGCAAGAGACATCCAATTGGTATTAAATTACAAAAGGACTGAAATAAACAAGGAGACAGAATTTCACATACATATGCCTGTACACAATAGACTGATAAGAACATGACAACATTATGTGAACAGTCATCTGAGAAATTTGAAGGAACGCTTGCTATAAGATCAATTCTTGAGAATAAGGAAAAACTGGTCAAAGAAGGAGGATTACCTTTCATTTATTTTTAATTTAGAACTGATGCTATAAGAAGGAGGCCATCCCAGTTGTAATGATCAACAGCTGGATATGTTGTAAGTGAAACAGAACTTTGATGTCCTGTAACAGGAATAAAACCCACCAGAACAGGTAGCTGCCACCAGCTGGCAGAAATAAAACCGAAAATCAAAGTCCTGTATACAGTGATGACTAACAGAGTTGACATGCAAAAGAAGATGCATCATCATGTTAACTCTGGATTCATAGCTACAAGGCATAACTATTTATCAACAAGAATCTTTGACAAGCCTTCCGCCCACTGGACACAGAGAATTGAATGGAAAAGTGTCAGAAAGAACAAAATCCATGGAGACTGAAACATGTCACTGCTCACAGGCCCTGCAGTAAAAGAAATGAAGTTCGTTCATGACTTAGAAAATCTGAAGTAATGCAAGACAGTGCAAGTCACTGCCTTGCGTTACTCTGCCTCAGTGTGGCGTTCCATGGGTGAAGTGTGGGTGTTCCCATGAATACACCCATGAATTCTGAAGCATTCCAGACATTACCAATTCTGGTAGACCTGGGAAGGAGTCAAAATGCTACACCTTCCCAGTAACGTGAGGGTGGCTGCATTGGCACTAAGGAGCAGTTTGTGCTCCAGCACAGGCAGAGTGCAGGAATGTACCATATCTTGAGAGATGTGGTGCTATCCTGCCCCCTTCCATTCGCGCAGCGCAGCAAGGTGTCTTGCTGCGTTGAGTTGCATTGTGTGAAATAATGATACATTTGGCCATAAAGGTATAAAAGGCAGCACTTTGTAAAGCGGAGTTGAGTCATGCCAAGAGAAACATGTGAGCTGTGACAATGTACTAAAATAAAAATAAAAATAACAGTACAATCAAATCGCATAGCGCCAGTTGTCATCTGAAAGAGAAATTGTGCAATTTATGGCTAATAACAGTAGTATGTACTTCGAAACTATTATTTTCTGGTCCCACCTTCCTCATTATCTAAAGAGCCATGCCCCATACAAAGTATACAGTAATCATTTGATTGGACAGCACAGGTTTAGAAAGCTACCTCTGGACTCCAAAACATTGCTAAGACAGGTATAGTGTAGAACGAGCTGGCTAATTGAAAGTTTCAGGCATGTCTCTGAAAGGAATACATTCCACAGAAAATGGAGATTTAAATATCATGTATCAAATATAGAGAGTCTTGCTTTCTCTATCTCATCCTATCTCAAAAGAACATGCACAGCAGCTGTGATAAGATGTTGTTTGTAAATTATGATTGGTAATCTAGAAATGATGTTCCAAAATACACAATTCAGCGTCTCGCAATCAAGATAGGTACTTAAACAGTTTTTCATTTTCGTAGAGTGTTTGCTTTTTTAAGGCAAAAACAAACTGTTGGGGACCAATATGCATGGTGAATTAACATCAAGACCAGGCACCAATGAATGAATAACCCACAAAAGTATATATGATTGAAATAGTTAAGCATTTTGAGGGTGAGTGACCTGTATGATGGTGTCAGGCAATCAGAATTAATTAACAATTCGGTTATGTGTCAAACTAAGTGTGAATTTTTCTCAGCTCTCTCTGATTCCTAATACAAATGTTTACAAAAAACATGTATCTATCTGTTATATTATGCTGATTTGTAGAGCTTACTATCACCCATGAGGGTATCCTGGTCCTAAACCTGTGTGTCTATCCACACCTGGGGCCTGGTGAAACTCCTCCAAAAGCCAGGAGAAGTGAGGTGGCTGCTCTTATATGTAGCGGTAGGTCGTTCCACTCTTTAGAAGCCATACACGAGAATGCTCGACCGCTATCTATCTTAGATGCACACTCAATACATAAATGTCTGAGGTGAGGGCAAATAACACCCATTGTAATCACACTCAAACTGAAAGAATACAGTTAAAATGGCAACTTGAGTTATGAAAAGGAATGATCAAGGTAAACACTGATATTAATCACCAAATAGTTCTGGTGAAAAATAGGTCTCTCTTTGAATAACGTTGGAATGGCAATCACTTTGTTCATTTACAGTGAACTGGATCCTGCCAAGATTCATTAAGACCAAAACACACACTGACACACACATAAATACACACAAAGGAACTCCCCAGGTGCAAGATCGATAGAACAGGCGCAGCATAGTAGTGGATGTTTCTTGCACATACACTTAGAGCAATGGAACATTCCACTCCACTGCACATATCATGACACCCTTGAGAGAGGCATAGCATCTACAGCAGAAGTGCAGCCTACTCTCATATACACAAACATATTGCAGCACAGTTTCCAACACGGCACAATTAGACACGCACACACTGGGTACGCAATATATAACAGTGGGATAAGTTTCCCTCCGGGTCTCTGTGTTTTGTGGTGTTGTTTGTGTGATGGTGCAGAATTGGTTGTGTGAGAAATGATAGTCTCTGATGTGAGTGTGTAGCATGTGACGGTGTACTTTACTGGGAAGTCCAAGCAATAGTTACATTACAGTGAATTTTTAGACCTTCCTCATTTTATCATTTTGAAACATGGTGACTTCAGAAAACACGCTACATACAGACGTGGGAAGTCCTGCCCAAACAAAGTAAAAGGCTGAAACTCTTGTGGAGGCCATTCTTTAGACGCCAGAATGTGTCACATGCAAAGTAAACCGCCATGTATAGCCTAGCTTGATTCATACTGACATTCCAATATAGTAAGCAAGAGAATTCCAATTTAAACCCTTACATTGAGAAAGCATTGCCAAGCTTCAAACCGGCAGGTTGTTTCTCAATGCATAAGAACAAATTCCGTAAGTGGCAATCACTGTCCTGGAGCATTTTATCTGCCAACTCATATTTTGAAGACCTCGGTGCAGCGCATTCTTCTGAAGTTACAGATATACAACGGTGGTATGCTTTGTAAACAGGATCAGCATGATCTGTTGAATTTCTAATTGAATTTTCAGTTCAACAATTCCAGTCATGGACTTCGGTAACAAACATTGTTATCTCAACTTCAAGATACCTATCGGGGTAAATGTGTGCTTTCAAATACACTTTATTAATTTATGATTAAAGCTGATAAATCATGTGACGTTGTGGAGACGGATAACTACCATGGTGCATTGTAACTTACGCCGTTTTCTGTCACCATTGCTGCGGCATTCCAAATTAATGAAAGCTTTTTTACATCACTGGTGGCAACCTGCCTGAATCACTGAGGTGATCACTCTTGAAAATCTTGCAGGTGTGGCCACTAAGGCAAACTTGTATGATATTGTCACTATAACAACACAGATAATCTCAGTAGGCCACAATCATTTTTCATTAAAGATAAGTAGCTCTTATTACAGAAAAGTTTAGATACCCCTGGGTTATGTTGACAATTACTTTATGAGCTGACTATTCTAAGAGGTGCAGATGCAGAGCTATTTTTGCATGGCATCACAAACATTCAGCTTGTCCTGTATGCTTTTATGTACTCGACTGAAGTGCAGAAGAGCCCTGATATGCCAAGAGTTGCATCCTACCTACCACTTCGTAAGGCGTGCAGATGCCAAGCGTGGCCCTTTGTCTGGAGTCTGCAGGCCCCACAACGGCACCGACCGTCAAGGAGCAAAAAGCCCTGTATTTATTGTTGGTTGCATAGTGCCATGGGCCAAATACAAGTTCAGCCGAAGTCTTGCTGGTTGGCTCTTCACCAGGGAATATTTTGTTTCTCTTTGGCTCAGGCCCAGGTCTCGGCTGAGGAGCTTTCTGCACTTTCATTCCCTACCTGGCAGCTCCTTAAATGTGTATGGTGCCCTTTTTCCCAAATGCCCCAAACCTAACAAGGGTGGAACATGTAGGGCACCTTCGTTGATTCTTTAAAAGTAATAAATGCCGGTCCAAACAGGATTTCTGTCCTGTGCATAAGGAGCATATGCATGCAAACAGTGCTTAAGTTGTAAAATAATAAGTGACGGGGCAATCATCATGGCACCACTACAGCTCGCACCATCCATTGTCACTACCAGTGCTGCCAGTGTTAGTACCAATGCAAATACTAACCATAACACTCCTACACGAGTCACAACTGAGACTTCCAAGCCACCGAAGCTATAAGAATGTCTTGGGCATCAGGCATTGTAATTTTCAATACATACTGGAACAACAAAAATCTGTTACTATGTCATCTTCAAATTAGACAAAGAGTGTCACAATTTGGTAGACTGCCATACCAGCTGGTGTTGATAGTTAATTGCCGGTGCCGATCACCCGAAAACACCAGCTCAAAATAATCACTGCATGCAAATCAGGTAATATTACATAGAGCGTAGATCAATGCTTTGTTTAGGAAGTCACCTTCAGTAATCTCTTCTGAAATTCTAAATGTTATTGTAGGTTCATAAAATGGCACCTGTCAACCAATTGAACGCTAATAAACTATTGTTCCTGTTAAATGTAAATGTGTTGGACTTGTAAAGCGCACAGCTGCCCGTAAGCGTCCCGGCGCTGGAGACTGCTGGGGAACCCGTCCTGCCTTTCCCTGTGAGATGGTCCCTTCTGGGTATCTCCAAGGTGAAACCAGGCATCCCCGGTGTCTGTGGGGGGCCGTTGTAGAGATGAGGCAAGCTTAATGCCCAGAGTTGCCAAGTGTGTTCCCTCGTTAGAGTAGGCACCAAGGCGAGAATTGTCGGGTCTGCTGACCCTGGTCCAGGACCCTGCCGCATTGGGAATTGAACCCTGGTCCCGGGCCGTTCTCTGCTTCCGGGTCTGCCGCCTCTAACCAGTGAGCCATTCCATTCCAAATGGCCCTGCATAACTTTGAAATAGTGAGCTTCTTCCTTCGTTTTCCAAAATTCATAGTTTAAGTTCAATCAAATTTCCTTTCGGGCTATGGTACACACTAAAGAAGCGGACTCTGAGCCAGCTACTTTGTAATTCTATGGACTGGGGGAATTCATCTGCTACCTTTTCATAAACAATACTAACTCAATGCATAACACCATTGTAAAGTGAATTATGATGTAAGTGAGAGTTTTATTGTCACAAAGAATTTATTGTTTAGGAATAGTGGAACAAAAACGTTTATTTATAAGCTCATCATTTTAAGAGGACAGGTGGACAGTGATAAAGTTAAGGTCTAACTATTTCTTGTAATTCAATCATTTACTTGTGTAAACTCAAATTAAAGCCATAAAGGATACATATTTACCCATGAGGAATAGTATTTCTATGAGTGAAGATTTACGATTTCTTCTTTGAAGCTGGCCCTCAGTTTTTGTCAATTTATGTAAATGGCAACCAGTCGTGCAATCTGTTTACCAATACTTAAGGTGTCTCTGAATTGGGACAGGTGTGACTGATCCAGTGCATTTGCTTTTATAATCGATGAAGCTACTTGAACATGGGGAATAATAATTAACTACTGATCCATTTCACCGCCAATAATAGAATGCAAGATCATTTCAATATTTGTTTATTTGAATAGATGAACAAAATAAAAAAAGTGTGGCATTTGCTTTTATAATCGATGAAGCTACTTGAACATGGGAAATAAGAATTAACTACTGATCCATTTCACCACCAATCATAGAATACAAGATCATTTCAATATTTGTTTATTTGAATACATGAACAAAATAAAAAAAGTTAATTGGCACTATTCCTTATGGCGAGTCAAGCAAGAGAGGATGGTGCTGCACTATACATTTATGAACTTCTATAAAATGTTTTATCCTATATATATATGTGTGTAAGTAGAGTATGTATAGCACACTCTTATCTGAAGGACAACAGAGCCCTTTACGGGTGTCAAAGATGAAGATACAATGAACTAGTGATTGGAGGTAAAGATGATTTCTGAGAAAGAAATTGGACTATTACAGTGTTCTGAGGTTGTATTTTATATATGGCCATGTTATCAGCTCTTTCCTAAACTGGAGCATTTTGGATTGGTCCTTGTGACTTTTATTTATTTATTTATTTATAAAGCGTGACATTCATCCCATTGGGATATCACGGTGCTAGGAGTAGCAGAGAAGTGGTGAAAGATGCTCCGAATGATGAGGCAGCAGCAGACGGCGGGATTAGGGAAATAGATATGTTTTGAGTTTCTTCCTGAATGTCCTAAATTCATCGGTTAGTTGTAACTCCAGCGGAAACTCATTCCAATGCAGTGCTACAAGGTGCGGAAAGGAGCGTCCACCTGTCCTGCTCCTACTGATTCTTTTGGTCTCAGCTAGTGCTAAAGAGCGTGACCGTAGGCATCTGGGTGGGGTACAGAATTTGATTCTATTCTGGAGAAACTTGGGGCCTGTGCGGTGGAGTGCCCGATGGGCGTGTACTAGAAGTTTAAAACACTCACTTTGGCGCATAGGCAGCCAGTGGAGCTGTTTTAGACATTTTGTCACAGAACTGTATCTACTCTCATTGCACACCAGTCTAGCTGCTGCATTCTGTAATACCTGCAGGCGTTTAAAAAGGTAATCTGGCATGCCGACAAAAAGTGCATTTCTGTAATCCAACCTGCTGACCAGCAGTGCCTGTGTGGTGGTTCTTCTGCTGTCCAGAGGGATCCATGGAAATAGTATTTTTAGGAGCTTCAGGGTGGCAAAGCTTCTACCACACAGGATTCGCACGTGGTCTTTCATTGACAAGGTGTTGTCAATGGTGATGCCCAGGTTTTTGACATGCTGTTTTGGTGCTGGCACCATGCCCAGTGAGTGGGGCCACCAGGAAGAATCCCAGATGTGATCGGCTTAGCCGAGAAGCAGGATTTCTGATTTCTCCACATTGAGCTTTAGACAATGCTCTGACATTCAGTTTGCCATCTCAATAAGACAATTATTGAGTTTGGTTCTGGTGTCATCGTGCTGATTTCCAAAGGCTATTGTCAGTTGGGTGTCGTCCACATAGGAGCAAATTCCAAAGCCCCATTTCGTGCCAATCTTTGCCAAAGATGAAACATAGGTGTTAAATAATGTGGGGCTTAGAGATGCTCCCTGCAGAACTCCACAATTAAGATTTTTTGGGGTGGACGAAAAGGTACCCAGCTGTACAGTTTGGGTTCTGTTACATAGGAATGAGCTCAACCATTTTAGAGCCTTAGCATGTATCCCTTTTTCATGCAGTTTTTCCAGTAGAAGTTGGTAAGAGACCGTGACGAAAGCCGCCGACAGGTCTAACAGGATCAAGACTACAGCCTTTCCCTGATCCAACAGTGATCTTACATTGTCTAGGACAGCCAGGAGGGTATGGGGATGTTTTTCCAGATCCTAGAAGTATATATGTATTGTTTTTTCTTATTTACACTTCTTCTCTACTCTGATGGCATCCGCGCTCCAGATGTGTTTCCAAATTTATCGTAAATGAAGAGTTTGTTTGGCAGATAGGTGGGAGTGCTGGTCACAGTTACCTTTTAGATGATGCAGCTGTTGGCTGGCAAGTGAAACAAATGGGACTCCAATCAGGTTGAGGCTTATGTGATCATATTTTTTAGATCATTGAGTTGCACGGTCACTTGTAGGATGCCCTGAATGAGGGTCAGTGAGGTGTGTGGGAGGCTCTGGCTTGAATCTAGTGGAACAAACGTAATAGAGAAAAGAAAATTATTTTGGATCAGCCAAATCTGGCATGGCCCTCCAGGACCGACTTTAGAGAACCCTGACTTAAATGCACCATGAAAGAATGGGCCTTGAATACATTGAGAGTGAAGTTGCAGAGAGTCCTATGAAACCGGGAGTGAATGTGCTTTAGCTCTGCCTTTTGAGGAGGAATAGAGGGGATGCTACAACTCTGCAGCCCTGCGGGAGTGAGTGGATATTACTGACGCCTTTTACCAAATTAATGAAGCGCTTGAATGGTTGTTTCATTTAAACAACATGTGTGAATGGGTTCCCTCTTATCCACATAAATGTCACGCTCTACTGGTACAATTGACGTACAGCAGTATCGATCTCGCCATCAGTGTAGCAGCTTTCGGCAGCGAGATAAGAGGTGAGTTGTAATTTACAACCTTTTCCTTTTATATACCAATAGCATTTTTTATCTCATACAGTTGTCAATCCCATATAAATGGCAGGTGTTTTGAAAATGTCCAGATTTAATCAAAAGGGAAAGCAACATATCTGCTCTTTTTGCTAGAATATCTATAGTAGAAAAGCCATAGACTTTTTGATGATGTGCCCAGGCAGCGCATACTGTGTAGTGAAGTTTTCCAATATAGCTTACTGTCCTGGCAATTTGAGCTCAATGATTTTATCAAGGCAGAACGTGATGCCATTTTTTCTGCCCGGTAGTCTGAGTAAAACACATAAGCCTGGATTTAGTGATATGTTGCACTGGGCTTGCATTACATTTGCAAATCAGACCAGACGCAAAGTGTTTTAGTGGTATTTATTTTCCAACGCGAATTGGAATTTGCATTGGAAAGTTTGTCAGTGTAACTCAATTTAGTGATTTTCGCTACATTGTTTCAAGAGTTTGTTACATGGGTGGTACATAGCCATTGCAATGCAACCACCCATTGATTTTGATGCAAATCCCTATTTACTAACATTGGTAGACATGGATTTGTATTACAATGTACGCCTGCTTGAGGCAGGCATAACTGTAGATCAAGTTTAAGAACTCTCAACATGTTTTCAACTTTGCATGTCTGCTGTACTGTGCAGCACACATACAAAGTAAGAAAAATGATTACAGCATAGTTTTGGTATTGGAAAGGTCCCTTTCCAGTATTAAAACTATGCTTCATAGAATGCACCACTGTTGCCCTAGAATGCAGTTATTTGTGTTAGTGCATTCTAGTCTAAAGTGAGCCAGTGCAGGGAGAGAGGAAAACCATGCCGCATCATAGTAGATATGGTGCTGTTCTGGTCTTACTGCCCAATGCAATATAAGTTTCTAAACAGATACAAGAAAGAAATAAAATAATCCATGGAACTTTTCCAAATTATCCTTACTTTTAAATGTGAAGACAATAATGAAGTTGGGGATGAGATCTGCATTGTGAAAATCCCTGGTGCAAATTCAAGTACCAGCTACACTTAATTGGAAGGAACTTTGCCCTAAATTGGTTTAAAATAAAGGGGGCCGAGCCGGGCACATTGAACTCACACTTGTGGTTGGAAATCACAAGGAGAAATGATAGCCTAGCGATGAGTTACCTTCATTCAGAAATCAAGTTGCTAGCTTTACAGGACCTATGGGACTCCTGCTCATCCCAGAAAAGCTTCAAGGACCTGGTAAACAAATCAGTAAAGATTGTATCTCTCGCAGAAGATAAAGCTGCCCTTAGCAGGAGGGCCCACGGCTGGTTCGTAATCCAGAGCTACATGTCAACAAAGCCCCAATTATAACTAGGAACAGGTGTTTTAAGATTTACAAAAGAACGGTTCCTACATCTGAGGCTGGGAATCCTACCAGCAAAGCCCCACTTTCCTCCGTGGAAACGAACAAACACCTCTAACTGCTGCAGACTGTGTGGAGATCAAATGAAGACATAATTCATCTACTATGCAACTGCAACGGCTTGGGAGCGGAAAGGAGACAGGAAAGGAAAGGAGACAATTTCTAAAAAAGCTCCTGATTGCAAGTCAGGTTCGATCATGCAGGGAGGCGGTAAAGGCCCTAAAAAAAGGCCTGTTTTGAGGGCAGAAATATCCGCCTGTCTTGCAGCCTTGTTCGGTTTATGAGGGAAGCAAATGAAAAGTTAAGTCTGGAAGGTCCACAAGTTACCGGTCCTTATGCTATGCCAGCTGGTTTATGAGACAAGCATAACAGCGCCGACCATTAGGGCTTTGATTAGATCCACGAATACTTCCTTGGTCACTAAGCTGTCAGCAGTCAGCATGGGCTGGCTCCGAGTTCATCGACCTTTATATTCTCCATAAACATTTCTCCACGGGCTGCAACTATCCACGAGAACAAGCCTTATGATGAACTATCTCATCCACCAGTTTTTATTCCTCCGCAATTTTATAGAATTACAACACATTTGCAATCTTTTAGCATTATTTAATGGTGAAGCTACTTCGTGTGAATTTATGTTTTACTTGTTTGCAAAGGTTTTAATTAATCATGCAATAAAGTCATTATTATTATTATTAAATTGAGGCTTAACGTCAACAGTTCAATGGCATATCAAAAACAGTGAAGCACAATGTTTACCCACAAGGATTACAGTCAGTGGCAGATTTTCAGCAGATAAGCAAAGTTACAAACTCAATTCAGTCAGATTAGTCATAAATCATTAATCACCTGGTTACATCATGATTCTGTTTAATCCAACGCAGGTAAAATAGCAATTGTTATTTGAATATAGTCCTGTGCAAATTGATCCATACTCACTTCCCTTGAAAGGAACTTCCTTAAAGTTAAACTAGAGTTTCAGGAGTAATGGTGGAAATGTAAGTATCATGTGTCATCAAGTAAAGTTTCTGATGACGGAACCATATGAAGGTTCAGTCAGACAAAAGACATGTTAGATTTGCTCTAGAGATATTTCTGTGCGCAGGGCAAAGTGAGAATAAGGTCTCAAAAGAGGAGCAGGCTTCTACTCTCCAAAGAGAAGTGGGGGCGTCTGCCTTCATAAGTGGGCAGGAGTAATCAGCAATCGTCTAATTCGCCAAAGTACAATTAAAATATAAGATTAAGTCAATTGCAACACATCCTGCAGTTCCCAACAGATGGGCACCAATCAAATTTCAGCAGTTTGTTTATAATGTGCTATAGCCACCTTTCTCAAGCATGACAAAATGAAGGCTCACAGCCACACACACTTCCGGGTTATCTTGTTGTGTCTGGTTCCTCTTGGTGAGGCCATTCACAACTCACATGTAACTTATTATATTAGTTTCGGTAAAACTCAAATATATAAACATTTTACATAGAAGCTAACAAATTGGCTACAGATAGATAAACAAGCTACTGCAACTCACCTTCTGAACCAAGAGAAAGAATTTGATAATGCACGGAAGCCAAGTGCACGTTTAAAAATGTAACATCGACTATTTAACCAAGGGCTACATCGACTATGACTCACTTAAGTTACCACTCTAGTCACGGACAGGTTGACTTTTAACTTAAAAATCAATCAACCTGAAAAAAAGGCATACTTACTGGAAATACACAGTGATTATATAAGATGTGCATTAGCATGTTATTAAACAAAAAATTAAAATAGCGTTGCATCACCACCAGCATTTAAAGCCCATAATTCTCAGATGCCGGCTGACAAGAAAGAGGATATACCAGTTACCGACCATTACAAGTTTCCTTGCTGATATCACAGGCAAACAATGAGCGAGAACTAATATATCATAAATGCAGTTTTCTTTGTTTGACCAATCATTAAAAAAAAAAAACACAAGTAAACTAGAATATGAAACAGATATGTAAAATGTCCCCCAATAAAGGGAGAGATGTGAAATAAATTGTATGGTAATCCGATTATAACAAAAAACATCACATAAGAAAGAAATATATATATATTCCAAATAAAACAATAACATTACAATTAATACACACAACACAAAACAAACAACTATCAACATTAATAACATTCACACATATTCATCACGCTCTTTGTTTAACAGCGGTACTTTATTACATAATCATTATCAGTGGGAATAACATTCCTCTTTAACAAAGTAAATACAATCCTAAATCTGTGGCTGCTATGGGAATGTCATGCAATTCAATTAAATTGATAAAAAAAATTACTCTTCTCTTCTGTGATTTATAGAAAGCATTCGATGAAGAACAGCCTCCCTCAAACATTAATACAGATACCAAAGGCAAAAACCGACAAAAATGTGCAGAACACTATTCACGCCAAGTGAAAAAAGTCATGTAATATTCATAAAATATTGAAAAATTATGTCATTTTGTTGATAAGGGCTAGATTATAACCAGCCTGGTAAATTCCGACTCCTGAGCAAACCCTTGTTTGTGCAGGGTTTGGATTCCAAGTTATGAGGACTTCAACGTCGGTTTCAACAAAGTCTTCTAATTTTGATAGGTGACACCGTTTGGAATTCCCATGGGGAGAAGGTCCAGTATTTATGAGCATATGCATATTTCGGTGTAGTGTTGTGAGCACCAAAATTCATATTCTATTCCCCACTTCAGAGAAAAAAAACTGAAAAGGTAGAGTTTATCTCACTCAATGCATATTTAACCCATATATGTATAAAATGTCATTGGGTGTGTTAACTTCCTGGCACCACCTGGGATATTCTACTGCTGTTGGATTTATCAGTAGCCTGTGATACGATTGATCACTTAAATTCTGATCAACCAACTCAAGAAAGGCAGACTAGGAACATAGCTGCAGACCAGCCGCGGTTGGTAGTAGGTGTCCCTGCAGGGTGGTGACGTGGAGAGGGGGAGGGGCAGGGTGAGGGGATAGTAATCTATGGATTATGGAGTTTTAGAGGTAAGTAAATATATAAATAAATAAAACGAATTTTGTTGCGTGCACTGCATCCCCAAATGTGATGCATTACGCGCAACGAAATTAGTTTTATTTATTTAAATGTTTACTTACCTGTAAAACTCCGTAATCCATAGATTACCACCCCTCACCCTGACCCTCCCCCTCCCCACATCACCTCCCTGCAGGTAAACCTACTACTGACGCGGCTGCTACAGACCTGTTTACTTATTTTCAGGTAAACCGCTGCCAGTGTATGCATGTTATTGCCACATGGGTTACTGTAGGCGCCAGTTATGTCTGCTCAAGAGAAAAATCTATTTCCTGAAATATTTTTTCAGGGCAAACTCTCCATGGAAAAACAGCAGAAAAAAGATTTCCTATAAATTAACAAAGAAAATTTAATTTCAACTAGTGGAAATACTTAATTGGCATTCTCCCTCAGCTCTGTTCTATCCAGGGGAAGGTCACTGGCAGTAATGACATACTTACAATTAAACCAGTCAGACCAAACTGTGGTGTGCTGTTGAACACACACCCACGGTCATAACGCCATACACCCACCAATATATGATTGCAAATCTACAATCACATTCTCATTGTAACATATTATTACACAAAGTGCATCAAAGGCCCACACACTTACCATCAAAACCCCACACACTCACCAGCATATGTGAAATAACAGCTATAAAAACGTATATCCTTGCTGTCATATGCCAATATACTATTGAGAAAATTGGAACAAACACCACATTACTCTTAAATGTTCAAGAGCCCCCTTTCCAAATTATTGAAACCATTGTATTGAAAATGTGACGTTACCCGGGACTGACCAATCAGGTCCAGATACATAGTGTAAAAATACACTATAACTGGTATAAAAACCAAGGTGCTGTATGTCCCCACTTAGCCCTCTCAACATTAAACACATATACCATCATATAGTCATACACTACCTTATTATATTCTTTCACCCACCAATATATATGATCACACAGTCAGAATCATATAAACCACACATCCAATAACTTATGGTCATTTAGTCACCAACACCCACACATTCTCCAATATCACCCTCACAACCCCCAACATACAGGCCATCATATGGCTACATAGCCACAATCATGTGCTCACCGCAATCTATTATTACAAAAATCCCATATGAGCCACACACAATTTCATGTGGCAACACACTAACCTTCAAATGATCAGATGCCCACTATCAAAGGACCAAGTAGCTCCCATCAAATACAAGCATCATGAAAAAAATGTAACAGTGTTGTTATTATACCAGAACACACACCATTCTAGGGCCAAACATCCACCATCATACACCAACATAAAATACATATTCAGAGTAAACCTGTTCAGTAGTTTTTTTTTTAAATAGCGAGCTAAAGAACAGTTGTTAAAAGAATACAGTAAGAAGTTGGGTTATTTTTGGACAGGGGTGGAAGCTCCACTCAAGCAACGACCACAATCCTAGTCAGGGTGAACCACAACAATCACTAAATTAACCTGTACTTAATGCTCTGTTTGTGTGGCACAAAATAAGTCATGCTTAACTTAGAGGCAATGTGGAAAGTATTTCTGCAGCACACAAACAGTAATAAAGTGAACACAAAACACACCAAAAATCCTTAACTGATTTGGACAGATAGAGTAGATTGTAATAGATAAATGAACTGAAGGTTTTGATTTTTAACTTGTTTGGAAAAAATAGTGCCAAGAAGCAGAAAGCTTCACTCACAGTCATTTGGTCATGCTAGACTGAGTAGGGGGTGGGGGGGGGCGAGGGGGTCATGTGTCAGATAAATGGACCAAGTTAGTCCCACTAAAAAAGTAACTTTCTCAAGACCAGCTTGAAAATTTCCATTCACGTTGGAGGAGGTCTGAACAAGCCTTTCGGCACTGAGAGCCGGTCATCGCAGGAGCCTTGCAGACTGCTTCTGTCAGTGCAAAGTGCAGGTTTCACATTGCCGGTTGTTGCTGGCAGTTGCTGTCAGCACAACGAACAGGTCCCACTGGAACTTCACATTGGTAGTCATCATGGGTGGCATAGATTTGGCATGAATAAGCAAATTTGTGGCAACGGAGTGTCTAAACCTCAGGATGTTCACCTTTTTCTTCAAGAGGATCTCTCACAGATGATGGACAAGAGTCCAGGACACGAGGGGGACCTCATGGGGATTGGAACTCACTCCAGGAGGGGCCAGCAGCAGGGCTCAGGCATGTCCAGTTGGTGCTGGTCAGTGGGTAGTTGCAAGGAAGCCTCTGGAAGCATGTTGTGTACTTGTAGCTCACTGGAGTCACCAAGGTAAGTAGAGGTCCAATTTTCCTTCTTCAGAGAGGAAGATAGAACTTCAAGCAGAATTGATATCCACCTGGCAGCAGGGTAATCCTTCTCCTTAATCTTCCACAGTTTCAGGAGTGTTCTAGTGAGTGATTCTGAAGGTCCCATTTTTATATTTGTTGCCTGCATTTGTGTGAGAAAATTCCCTGACCAACTCCCAAAGCTGGTTCTGGTTGGTTCTTCTCCTTTTCCTGGATTTGACTTAAAACTGTTTAGGGTGACAAAGCGAATGTCTGGTCAGGTGTCAGGTTCCTTTTGCGGGTGCTACAGGCAAGATCTTTTGAAATGTAATCAGGGCAGGGTACCGCTCCTCCCCAGCCATCAGGCCAGGAAGACCCTCTCTCAACTACACCCAGGTACAATTTTCCATTGCCTGGGCCAAATACACCTTCCTGATGGGGAAACCATTAACATGCCCCGGCAGTAGGATGGCCCCTGAAACTTAGGCAGGAAAGTGCCAGCTTTATTAATGTTTTTCAAATAGAAAGGGTTAGGCCCTTAATCAGTAAGGCTAGGCCTGCTTAACAATCACACAACATCTTGCATGCCAGTACTGATATCAATTAAACAACTCACATCATGATCACACCATTCACTTGATATGACCGCACATTTTTATTTTTTCTGTATTTTTTATTGTTATTTCATATTAGTTTGTTGAAATTGTCAAATATATTACTCATCCAATGTAACAAAATATATCACCACAGAGAGACAAAATACATTACAACAATAAATGACATTCATTAATTAAACACAAAACAAAAAACAGTTTTTTGCTTTACATTCAATTAAAACAAATAGTACAACAATTGTATAAGCTCTGGTTCTGTAATTTCTAGAGCTATTTTCTGTTTTAATCCACCACAAAACACAGCCCTTCAAGCTGGCGTTACAATGCCCTGTTCTTATCATTCTTTCACAAGGGCAACATCAAATAGTGTACCAATAGGGCTCAATATGTTTCTTCTTAGTTACAACATATATAAATGTGTATTGTGAGCCTTTATTATGAATACTTCAAAAACACACTTGTTTGGAAACACAACAGTCGACGCGTTTCAAACCCTATTTCATGTCTCACAGGGTTCTCCTCAGGACTTAGAACCCACATAGAGCTCTTCTATCCACTATTAGTCTCTTCTGCTTATTTTTCATTACAGCCTTCAGACAATGGCAACCACTTTTGCTACTTTGCTACAACCTTGGAATAAGAAACTCATTTTCAAAAGTGGAATTCAATCAAAGTATCTTGGCAAATGTGTATATCCACTTGGACTTTAATTGACCTCTGGCCTGGCTGTAATCTCTGCATGGGATATATGATGATACCACGCATACTTTTAGCACGCAGACCATTACCACGCAATTTTTACAACGCAGGACCCTTTACCACGAATACCTTTACAACGCAATACACTACAACGCAAGTACTATTACAACGCATACCATTACAACGTAAGTATAGGTAAGTATATAATATGTTAAAATAATGTAATTATTATTAATATTTTTTTTAATTATTAATTTATTATTTTAATTTTAAATATTTTAATTAATTATATTAATTTTTATTTATTAATTTGTAAATATATATGTTAAAAATACCCCTATACCCCAAAACCCAAACCCAACCCTGAAACCTAAAAATACCCCTGTACCTCAAAACCCAAACCCAACCCTGAAACCTAAAAATACCCCTGTACCCCAAAACCCAAACCCAGCCCTGAAACCTAAAAATACCCCTGTACCCCAAAACCCAAACCCATCCCTGAAACCTAAAAATACCCCTGTACCCCAAAACCCAAACCCATCCCTGAAACCTAAAAATACCCCTGTACCCCAAAACCCAAACCCATCCCTGAAACTTAAAAATACCCCTGTACCCCAAAACCCAAACCCAACCCTGAAACCTAAAAATACCCCTGTACCCCAAAACCCAAACCCAGCCCTGAAACCTAAAAATACCCCTGTACCCCAAAACCCAAACCCAGCCCTGAAACCTAAAAATACCCCTGTACCCCAAAACCCAAACCCAGCCCTGAAACCTAAAAATACCCCTGTACCCCAAAACCCAAACCCATCCCTGAAACCTAAATATACCCCTGTACCCCAAAACCCAAACCCATCCCTGAAACCTAAAAATACCCCTGTACCCCAAAACCCAAACCCATCCCTGAAACCTAAAAATACCCCTGTACCCCAAAACCCAAACCCAATACCCCTAATAAATGTTTTAAAAAAAGATAAACTTACCTATACTTACGTTGTAACGGTATGCGTTGTAATAGTATCTGAGTTGTAGTGTAATGCGTTGTAAAGGTATTCGTGGTAAAAGTACTTGTGTTGTAAAAGATGCGTGGTTATGGTATTGCGTTGTAAAAAATGCGTGGTAACAGTTGTATACCCTCTGCATGTGATCATGATGCGAGTTGTTTAATTGGTATCATTACTGGCATGCATGATGTTGTGAACTTTATAAAAGTGGCATTTTTCAAGATTGTGCTCTGAAATCTGACTTTACCATTATAGAGGATTTAAAATTACAATTACAGTTCATTTGAGTGTAAACAGCATATTTGTATCTGCTCTCAATCTGAAGTTATCACTTATTAAAATGTAATATGGCTCCCCAGTGTCTACAAGGGGATATAAGCCATACAATAATAAAATATAACTCAAGGAGTTCTTTACTATCAGGACATATTAAACTTGAACACACATGTCCTACATTTTAAATACCCTGCATCCTACCCTCTGAGACTATAGGGTCTACCTCAGAGGTGACTTATAAGTATTAAAAGGAAGGTGCAAGTCTAGCAAAAGTTTTATTTTGCCAAGTTAAAATGGCAGTTTGAAAACTGCACTACAGGCTGTAGTAGCAGCCCCGAAATATGTTTTGTACGGCTACTGTAGCTGATAGCATGATCAGTGCTGCTGCCCACTTGTAACTGAGTTTATGAAATACCATTTACTAGGGACTTAAGTAAATTACACATACCAATTAGATGTAGGCCAATGTTTAATATGAGAGAAAAAAGCACTTTAGCTCTGATTGGAGCACTAAGTGCACTGAGTCCTGATGCGTAGCCAA
The DNA here is from genome assembly GCF_964261635.1 of Lissotriton helveticus. Classification (NCBI taxonomy): domain Eukaryota; kingdom Metazoa; phylum Chordata; class Amphibia; order Caudata; family Salamandridae; genus Lissotriton; species Lissotriton helveticus. The sequence continues at coordinate 2,071,280,858 of NC_136057.1, read as the reverse complement.
ACATAATGGAGTGAAGGGAATATGTTTGGTGGACATACAAGGATTTCACGTCTGATAGATACAAGCAATAGAACATAAGTACATCATTGATTTCATCAGTCATATCACTGGTGATATTATGAATGGTGCAAATGATGTAATGTGACATGTCATTAGCAATGCCATGTGATATCATGAGCAGTCTGAGAACTTCAGGGGCTTTTAGGTTTTGTTCTGGACCCCACCTCAGTTCTGCACGGCAAGCAGAGTTTGGCACAAGTGTGGATTGGGTGCAGGGCCTGGCTGTAGTGTATGTCCTGGGTCACTTCCTACTGCTCATAGCCAAAGGTGGTGCAGATCTAGGTTTGGCAGCTGGTGGAGGATTTGGCACATGATCTGTCCACAGGCCAAGCACTGCAAACAACCCATAATGTGCACAACACCATGCCATGTGTAGAATGAGGAGCCCACCCACAGAGGGTTCAGCACAGGTTCTGGCAGTAGACTGAAGGTATGTTCAGTGCGGGATGACTACGCGCATGTTGGGTACAGGCCCTGTGGCTAACACAGGTGTGCACTGCCAAAGGCCATGCACATTGGGGAATACAATGCATGGTACTTTTAGTGCGAGCATTGTCAAGTTAGAATACCCATGACAGGTCAGGCAAGAGTTTGGTCGTAGGCTCCAGCTAGCCCCAAGATGCTCTTTGCATGAGGCCATGAATAATGGGTTATACAAGTTGCTGCAATGCATCAGCAGAAGGTTTGATTGAACTTGCACTTTTACAAGGGGACATTTATGGCAGTCCTTGCACTCTTTTAAATGTATGAGCAATAACTACCGGCCTGATACTTCTGCCTAAATGCTTGGGTTCATTTTTAGGAGAATCTCACAGACACTCTTATAATTAATATGCTACTTGATTATTGACCATGTAACAAAATCTGGCCTACAACCCCTTCTGTTGAGAACTCTACATTTAGAAGGACTAGTACCTGATACAGAGACGGGGAGGTGGGATATGACGCATTTGCATAATATACTTTAACATGAATATTCAAAGTTTTGGAATTTTCCCCCCAAATTATTGATAATTCTGCAAAATGCAAATCCTACATTTAGCGCTATATTTATGATGTTTGCATCCATTTTGGATATTAGTATGCATTTTGGGCAAAAAAATAGCACCAAAATTCCCAAAATACCAATATCTGGCATTTTGCTACAAATGCAGCAGAATTACACAACATGACATATTAGCATAATTGTAGGAACTTTATGTGACAAGCTTAATGCAAAAGTCCATTAATTACACAAATTACGCTGGAGTAATTGCGTTTTCACCTGGGCCTAATTGGGAGCACTGCCTATCACAGTTCTGGTGCTTCAGTGCCCCACATAGGGTAGTAATTGCTATAAACATTGTACAAAACATTACAAGTTATAAGTAAATATAGTGGTGAACCAAGATAAAGTTAAATTTAGGCACAAGTGCCTTTAGACTTTAATTAATGTAATACTACTTTGATGGCTTTGTTATTGTGGTCGATTGTCCTAGAAAGAGCAATGTCTTTGCGTCCAATTGGGAATTCATTTAATTGTGTAGTCAGGACGATTTTTGTTTTGTGATATGAGATGTGAGGTTTTCTGAATTGAGCCACTGGTTAGATGGATGTCAAGTGTACATGACAATGTGTGTTAGGCACAGAAAAAATAACATATTGCTTCCAGGTATATTCAGGAATCATGAGCGGAGTACTGACATTTGGGCTAGTGCTGTGAGGTAAAATTTGGATTAGTCTTGGCTTAGTCTCGGCACCTAAGCACATCAACCTTCTGCTCTTGACCGGAGTTTTACCACCACCATAGTTCTCCTGATTCCTTTTCCTCTGGCATATACCCTCTTCAATCTACTATCCACTTCTTTATTTTGGGGCCATGGCCCAAATACTGACTGGTATTCTTCATTCCACTTACTCCTACTCACGTCAGTTATGAATTGTGAGGTGAGTCTCACATATATTCAGAAAATGCTGAAATTGCCAGTCCCACCCACCTCTAATAGACTTAAGAACTCCAGCAGCAATATTCTCTGGGACATTTGGGATTCCTTGTGAACGATGATGATTAACAAAGGTATGTTAAGAGGCCCAAGTACCGGCTGTGAGGAAGACATAACGCTTGTAGATGTAGTGCACAAGTTACAGCAAGTGAAAGAAGCATATCTCCTCTGAAGATGGTGATTTTAAGAAGCTTGTAAAACTATTTTGTGGAAGATTTAAAAAATTAGGGAATGGTAGCAACAAAGGAAAGATCAGATTTAAGTACCATATTAAACTAAAATAAAATTAAAAAGGGGGTTAGTATAATAAAGCTGAATATTTTCCAATCTTCCAAGGTGAAGAGATATCCACTAAAAATACTGCCTTATCCCTTTAAATCGTTAAATCAGTAGACTTAAAGAGTTGAGACTGCAGACCTTTAAGTACTAAACGGAAATCTCAGAATGAATAGCTGACCTGTAGAGAGACAAGCTCCTCAGGAATTTGGACACTAGCACATCTTTCCCCAAACACCATGAAAGGTATAATAACTGCCCTCTGGGATCTTAAAGTAGGAAATGATTTATCAGATAATTCTCCCATATGGACTGCAACACTTAAAGAGTAGAAGAAGTGACAGTAGATAAATAATGGTCCATACGCCACTTGAAATGAAGGGGAAGATCATTGTCTTGCAAACCGGTACATTTCAACTTACAAAACAACTGAAAAAAATATGGTTGGAAGAGGTTAACTTGAAAATGGGAGAGGAGGCAAAAGTAGAGCAGTAAAAGAAGAATCCAAAGAGGAAGAACAGCCAGAGACTGAAGCAGAGTAATCTCCAGGGGCCAGAAGGGGACTACCACAATAATCTCCTCTCCCTCCTCTCAAACCCATTGTAGGAGCATGGGAGGGGGGAACATCCTTTACAACGCGGATGTTACACCGCAGTTCCCTTACGACGCAACTTTTACAACGCAAGTTGTAACAGCGAGTTGCGCTGGGGGCGCTCCAGGATAATAAATAGTTTATTTACTATCCAACTCCTTCCCTACTATCCATGGGGACTGGAGTTGGAATAGTAAATTAAACTATTCACTATCCAGCCCCCAACAACGCAAGTCGTGGTAACGACTTGCGTTGTATAAAATGCATCGTAAAGTACTGCGATGTAAAACATCGCGTTGTAACGACGTACATCCCATGGGAGGAGTTGGAGGAGTGTCCATCTTGAATAGTATGTTTATCACCCATTTGTTGCCTCTTTTTAGACCTAACTCAATCAAACAACTGCCAGTTACTTTGGTTACTAGGACAATTATGAATTAGAAACCATTCCGCTTCTCTTGAAAAAGTACCAGAATTATTGGTTGTTTCAGCAACAGAGCATCTATTCCTTCCTGCATTGTTTTACTCTTGGTTGGATTCCTTGGCCAAGGCACATGTATCCTAAGCTCCAAACACGAATAGCCCATTCATTCCTTGCCTTTTCAGTCATCACTCATCAATAAGGTGTATATGATAGCCATGCAACAGTGAGCCATATGAAAACAACATGAAGCCATCAAACAATTTATGGTACGTAACAAGTTAGTATGTAATAAAGAACAAGATGAGTCACACACTAGTGTAAAATAATAAAAATACATGGTTACAACTGCTAAACATCACCTCAGAATTGAATCAGCTAAAAATATTCCAAAACCAGTCTCTGTTCTCTAAAAAGAATTGAGCAAAACCAGACTTTCTTATTCAAGGAAAGGGTGTCAAATCAAGGTGTGTCAGCAAATTACTCTAATGTACAGACTGGAAAATGTCTGTCTGGAACCCAGTACAGAGTGTTGTGTCTCCCAAAATGCTGCAGTGGGCTCAGTCATGTGTTTATCATTGGTGGTAATCATTAATTCTAACCAAACTTCACAATATCCCATTCCATCTTTGTGACAGTGTGACGTGCCTCCTGCTCGTTGAGGTGCTTTATGACACAAAATATTTACAAATGGCTCTTCTATTGAAACCCAAAGTGGAAGGACCCATCCTCGTTCATAAGGGCATCTCCCTTTTCTCTCTGCTTCACTCATGACACTCCTACCCCAACCTCTTTATGTATAGGATGAAACCTGGAAGCAATTGGGTAGACTTTTCTCTAGTTAGAAGAACCATCGCTTCAAAACTTTACATGCTCTCGGAAAGGAGAGGTATGCAACAGGTACTCTGTAGGAATAAATGATCAACAGGACAACTCTCCCCTCGCCTTCTGGTATTTTTTTTGTTCTGTATTTTTACCTTATGTGCAGAGTGAAGAAAGTCTGAAGTGTTGAATTCTCCATCAAGAAATATCCATACAATTATAGTGCACTAATTCTGTTTTCTTTTACACATTACTTCACACCCCAAAATTGCTAGGTGCCTACCTTGTAATCCCTTTAAAACAATCAATCAATCAAGGATTTTCAAAGTGCAGCAAATCCCCCATGATGGTCTCAAGGTACTGGAGTTGCAGCTTGCTTAGTAGTGATCTTTTTGTTCAAACAACCAGGTCTTGAGTCCTTTCCTGAATTGCTGGAGCGATGGGGTGCTCCTGATTTGCAGGGTATGGTCGTTCCAAGCTTTGGGTGCTAGGTGGGAGGAGAAGCATCCTCCACTGTTGTTTTCAGTGGATCTGCAGGGTGTCTGCAAGGAAGAGGGAGGTGGATTGAAGGTGTCTGGTTGGTTGTTCATGCAGGCAAGTCCATAATTGTGCAGAGTTCTGATGTGTGGGTCAAAATCTTCACTAGGATTTTTTTCTGGATCGGGGGCCAATGTAGCACTTTAAGGTGGGGTGTGATGTGAGTTCATAAGGGGAGGTCGAGGATGAATCTGGCCGCTGTGTCTTGTATAGTCTGTAGTCTCTTAAAGTGGTGTGTTGTGATTCCTACATAAAGTGTGTTCCTATAGTTTAACCTGTTGGTGAAGAGGGCTTGTGTGATGGTCCTTCTGGTGTTGACTGGAAGCCACCTGAAGATCTTGCAGAGCATGTGTATGGTGAGGAAGCAGGCGGATGAGACTACAATTACCTGTTTCTTCATGAAAATCTTGCTGTCTAGAATGATGCTGAAGTTCCGTTTGTGGTCTTTTGGGGCAGGAGGTGGGACGAGTACAGCTGGCCCCCTTGCATCGTTCCATGGTGTGGTGTTATTTCCAAATATGAGGACTTTCTTTTTGTCTTTGTTGAGCTGGAGACAGTTGTCTTTCATATGATTGGCGACGTTTATCAGCCATCTGTGGAAGTTAGTTGTGGAGGTGTCTTCTGACAGTGAAATGATGAGGAGGGTTTCATCAGCGTAGGAGATGATATTAAGTATGTGCGATCTGACTCTGCTGGCCTGAGGGATCATGTACATGTTGAAGGGGGGGGGGGGTGAGGGATGCTCCTTGAGGGACATCGCAGATAATCTTCTTGGGTAGTGAAGACAACAGTGGGAGACTGATCCTCTGGGTTCTTCCGGTGAATTACGAGGCAATACATTTGATGGCCTCTACCTGGATTCCGATGGTGGAGTTTGTTGATCAAGATGTGATGGGACATGGTGTTGAAGGTGGCTGACAGGTGCAGAAGGATGAGGGCTGCCATTTTGCTGCATTCCAGGATGATGCTGATGTCAACGCTGGCTGCAATCAGGGCTGTCCAGAGGCTGTGGTAGGGTTGAAATCCAGATTGAGAAGGTTCAAGGAGGTTGGTACTTTCTGGGTGTTCAGTGAGATGCTGGTTGATTGCCTTCTCTAGAACCTTTGCTTGAAAGGGGGTCAGGGAGATGGGCCCGTTATCCTTAGATTTTTCTGGATCAGCGGATGGTTTCTTCAGGAGGGACCTCCCTTCATCATGTTTCCAGTTCTCATGGAAGAAGACAGAGGTGATGGAGGTGTTTAAGATCTTATAGAGCTTGTTGCCAATCTTCTTGCTCCCGAGGTTGAAGACGTGGTGGGCAGAGGGGTCTGTGAGTGCATCAGAGTACACAGAGTACATGATGAAGATTGTGGGAGGGTCCCAATGGGTGATCTGGTGTTCGAGGTTTGTGTTAGTGGGTGTGAGCAGGCTTATGCTGTCGGTGGTGGTTGGGGTCGAAGATTTAGTATATGGTCACATGTACCTTGTCAATTTGGCTTTATTGCTTTTAACATTCAAACCTTACAGATTATTATCAACATAACATGTATTGAGCAAGATATATTCTCTGCTCTATGGCTGTTAGGAATACATGAAGACTGGATAAATATGTCCTTCTCTAGCACTTTCAAAACATGCACACTTGGCAGCTGTGCTGAGAAGCTATGAGGAGTATGGCACTATGGAAACTATACATACATGTACCTTAAGGGAGCATGTGTGCCTGTGCTGAATCAATAAGCAACAGCCATTGCACAAGTTAAAAACGATAGATGTCTAGAGCTAAGGGAAATGGAAGCAAATATGCATTTCCTCAAAATCAGTATGCACTCTGGAAATAGTATGCTCCATCTTTTATGTGACCTAATGTTGCTCTAGCCCTTGTGGTGTCTGGCTGGTATTTCCCTTTCAACTTTTGAAAACTGCTTTGGTGGATCCCAATGTGAGACTGGTGGTCATAAATGTATTCTCCCATGGAACTCAGATACATTTTCTGTTGATTCCAAATGAAACCTGATCTTGCATGGCTACCCTTTTAACAGCCATATAGTACACAAATGATGGCAATTTATCCTATGCAATTCACACTCAACATGATGTGGTTATGTCCTTACTGAAGACTTGAATGTCCCTTGATGTCCACAAATAGCTATTATATTAATAATTACTAATGCATGGAATGCATACACCTGTTGTCATTAATAAGGAAGGCCGGTGTAGTGCCCTAATTTGTGCAAATAATTGAAAGACAGTTTTAGATATTTTTGCAGTCCCCTTCCACCTTCAATTCCTTCTGACTGGGATCCCAAAGGAGAAGGAATATTAACCTGGAGTTTAGGATACGTTTTACAGCCACAATTACCGAATTTCTTGAACTGAATACGGGATCAGTAAAAGCTCCTATTCTATTGATTTCCTTAATTGGGTTTACAAATTGGACAAGCAAAGCTCTGCGAGGAGGAATCAGATGGACTTGATTAAAGCGTATTGGATTTAGGATTAATAACACGAGCCTGCCTGTAATGCCTGGAACATCATAAAACATGAACTAACTCACGGCATGAACTCGTGATTTTCACAGACGGCACATGAATATATGCAAAGCGGAGAGCATTACAAAGCCCCAGCTGTTTCAAAATTAGAACAATATTGGCAAATCAATGTAAATAATAAACTGCTGAAAGCAAGTTCAATACGTAAAAGTGCTACAACGATGGCATCCTAGATTGTATTTCAAATGAAACATGAACTATGCATACGTTGATATTGTACAGCAGGATTCCTTACTAAGTAAGGTTCTACTTAGATGGTGTTTTATGTGATAGTTGGCTTGCATTCAGCTAGATCCCCGGAAGTCTCCAAATAACAAATAAAAAAACAGCAAGTGAAAACATTTCAAGAAATTGGTGTCTTGTAAAAAAAATAATCTTAAAAGATGTGTGTGATGAAAAGACGAAATAGGCAGTCTTGAATTGCTGAGGTAATTATACAAAAATGTAACACTTCCAAATATTTATTTAACTATGTATCACTCAATTGGGTATTAGTGATGTGTCTACATGGTATTCTATGGGCAAAGCAATAGGAAGGACATAATAACATTGTATTATTATTAGTGTTATGGGTGTTAATATAAGTGTTATTGTTATCAATATTATAATAGTTACTGTAGTATAACTGCGATTTTTATAATTACATGTTACAGTGATGTTAGAATCAATATTCATTTTTTTTCTGACCACCAACTACTCAGGCAATAGAGCATATATATCAGTAAATATCAGCCATTTAACATTTTGACCCAAGTGGGTTGGTCTTTGGAATAGTTTGATCCAATTCAAACTTTATAATCAGTCAAACATTTCTCTCATTTTATTACGTTGTTGTTACTTAAAGCCACAATCAATACTGACGAGATTTTACTAGGATTAATTTCCCTGTTATGTTCCTGTGGCTGAACAGTAATGGATTTGGAGAGACACTAATAACAATCATGCATGCCCTGGGTTCATTGTTAAAGGTAAAAAGGTTTATGCCATGAGATGTCCACCGAATTGCACAAGACTGCATACTTCAATACATTTTATTTGCTGCACTGATTTGTATATTGAGAGAAGAAAAAAATACTACATAATACTTGGACACAACAAACAAGTCTTAACTGCATTGAGGTTTCATAACTGTTGTGGGGTTGGCAACGTACGTACCTCTGAAACACCAAACATTGCCCTTTGGCAGTGGCTGATGGTTAATGCATGGTTAATGCATGCTTGCGTAGGACCTCGTTCATGGACTGTATGTACGACTCAACATACTCTAAAGAAGTGTTGCAGCCTTCACGAGCTGACTGTGATTGATGCATGTGTATGATACATCCTGGGCATATTCCGAGGTTGTCAAACCTGTGTAGCTGTCAAAAGTATTTCAAACACAGGCAAAACATCTACCTTTTATGCAATGGAACCTACTCACCAGTTACACCCAAAGTTTGATATCTGTCAATTCAATGAAGACAATGCTAGACTTAATGTAATTGCACCAGATTGTCTACTTCTGTAGAGAATTCAATAACACGCTCCAAAGAACAATAGAACTTTATGAGTGGCTCAGTTTTTTTGTTTTTTTAGAATGTGCTTGGCTAATGAAGGATACATGAAGTCAATGAGAGCAGAAACTAACCACTTATTAGATTCCCCATCAATCCTAATGTTTGTGGTTTACCAGAAACCACATTGTAAGTTGTGAATGAGGGTCTGAAAAATAGACTGACTGAAAGCATGAATGGGACTCTGGTGCCATTCAGAGCAGCCTTGGAAATCAAGGCTTTGTATCAAGTAGGGTCAAAACTATTCAACAGAAACATATTTTGATACTCAAAAGCAGCAGTGACGCAGGGCTTTCACTTTCCCAGTAAAAACTGTACATTTGTTAGACAGCATAAGCATTAGAACTGTGCGAGAATGTCTCCACACACAACATCCGGATATGTTGGCCTTAGTCCTGCTAGCTCACACTGCACCATCTGTACCCTTAACCATACAAAGTAAGAAATGGTTTGTGCAACTTCAGAGCACCCCAGCACATGATAACCCTGATTCCCCAAGGAAATTGTGGTAACAGATCTAGAACCTTTTCGTTTGGTCACACATGCATTCCCAAAGAGGTACACAAGAAATACACAACATGCAGTTTCAATATTTTTTGAAGCATTGTGATTCTTGAGTAAAATATGTGCAAGTGGAAGGATGGAGGCAGATCAACCAGCCAATCGTACATTTAAGATAGGCCACCAACTACGCCCTAGAGACTATATTTTTCTGCATACTTGGAACTTCAGTCTAGTCCGGGTGTTTGAGATGGTAAGAGCTGAGGGAAGTGATCATTTCCCGTTAAAAATTTAAATAGTAGGAGGAAATGAAAAACAAAGAGATAACTCTATTCCTGTACAAATGGACTATCCTAGGCCGGCTATCAAATCACATGTCAGAGGAGCATATGGAAAAATTGGCTGCCTTTTAGCAGGATCAAATACTGGGAAGCATCCCCAACACTAATAATATTGGATGGCTTGGAATATAATTAGCCAACTAGTTGAATGCTTAAGGGGCAAAATGAAAAGAAGTAGTTCTGGAGATTTTAGGAACAAAAGAAACTAGAGCAAAGAGACAAACTGGTTCAATGAGGAATATCAAAAATTAAAAGCAAGTATAAGAAAAGTGGAAAGAAGACTCTAGGGAAAATATGACTTAGAGACGCTCCCCTACTTTCAGAAGGAAAAAATATAAAATGGTCATCAGGAATAAAAAGGGAATGCATAAAGAGAGCTGCTGGGCAAATCTAGTGGCAGCAATAGAATCGAAATATATAAAAAGGTTTTGGAATCTGCTCCAAGGAAGCTCTGTTAAGATACAGGAGTCTTTAAAATGCGTGGTGACAGAAGATGCTTCGGAGGGGTATCTGAGTGAAATATATGGGGAATGTGTTGAACCAGCGAGGCTGAGAACTGCCATCTGGCCTTCTATTGAGGAGGACTTTAAGACCCTCTTTACAGCAAGCAATGTGAAACAAATTATAGCTAATTTAACCCTGACTTGAGCAGCTGACCCAGATAACCTCCCGGCAGTGAATATAAAGACTCGGCCTGATTGGTGGGCAGAATTATCTTTAGAAATGTTTGCTGGTATACTTGGCTTGGGGCATATACCTGACAACTGCAGAGGGGCAATTATCAGACAAATCCACACACAGGGAGACATAAAAGCCCTGGAGAATTACAGATTTATTAACCTACTGGACGTAGGAGATAAGGTATTTCCAAAAATAATTTGGGAATGACTCAAGGAATGGGCAGAAGTAAATCATATTGTGCCCCAGAACAGGTGGGGTTTAAGGAGGGCCACTCTACAGCTGACCATTGTTTTGCCCTCTGGTCCAACCGACGGAAGTCTATGGAGCAGAGGGGCAGTTTGTTCTGCTGCTTCATAGATGTCCATGCAGCATTCAATTTGGTAGACCGAAAGTGACTGTGGGATGTGTTGACAAGGTGCAACATCCCCAAAGGTCTCCTGGAGATAATCCAAGAGCTACATAGCTATAGTTGGGCACAGGGGATTTTGGATAAGGAGGGGACCTTGTTGCAGAAAGTTTCAATTGAAAACAGGCTAAGACAAGGGTGCATCTTGGCACCCCTACTTTTCTACGAATTCATAGCATCCATCACTTCTATGCACAGTGCTGTGTGCCAGCCCATAGCTGGATGGGAAACACATCTAATGCCTACTTTATGCAGATGACCTCGTAACCATAGACCAAATTGAGATAGGTCTTCAAAGAGAGTTGAATGTGTTTAATGAATGTAGCCTCAAAAACGTGTAGTAATCAAGGAAAAAATGAAGGATTTGAGATTTGGTAAAAAAAAAACAACAACATTTAGTTTGTTTCTGGGCTCTATGAAGTTCTAAAAGGTAAATGAATACAAGTATTTAGGCATGTGGTTCGAGAAATACCTAAAATGGCATATCCATCTGAACGTATTAAAGGTTAGGGCCCATGCTTCCATAAGTGGCCTGAATTATTTTTATAAAGGTTATATAGAAATGTTGGATAGACCTGCCCTGAAAGCTTATATGGCTATGATACCACCCCAGTTCCAATATGGAGCAAATGTGTCAAATGTAAGTGGCAAAAATGGGTGGGATGTTGAAGAGGGCAAATATTTGAAAAACTTACTATCACTACCTAGGCCTTTAATGATCCAAGCGGTAAGATTGGAGACCGGAATGGTATCATGGGATATAATCGCACATATCGCGCTATTAAGATTCTGACAGTGCCTGAGCTGTGGGGAGGAGCAACAAATATCACAGTAGCACATAAATGAGGTACTGCAGAGTGAACTGAAGTGGGCAAATGGGGTGAGGGAAACCATAACTAAGGCTTGTAGAGACATGAGGGCCAAGTCGTTCCCACAGAATTTACAAATTGTAGCTGCTAAGAGTGAACTCAGGGCATTAGGTAAAGAAATATCTCGAGTTAACGACCGACAATATCTTCTGGGAAACATTCTGTGTGTTTTATGGTTAACTCATGGCAAAATGCACAACCATTCCCATGAGCTTCCCAGTCGTTGGCTTAAAAATGAATTACTAAGGTTAAGGATTAGCATAAAACTCTGTTATTTTATTATTATTTATTTATTTAAATTATAAAGCACGCTATCACCTTGCAGGCATTCTGGCACTAGGCAACTCACAGGGCAGAAAGAAATGTGTTGGATACAAGACAGACGACTATGTCTTGGGGAACAACCAGGTTTTCAAACTCTTCTAAACGGGAGTAGCTCCTTGATTTGTTTAGTCTCCCACGGGAGTTCATTCCACAGTTTGGCCGCTGCCACCCCAAAAGATCTACCACTTGACCTGACTTTCCTAAACCTCGGTACCTTCACCAGTCTCGCTGATGAGGAGCGAAGCCTTCTCATCGGGACATACCAATCACATTTTTTCCGCATTAGCGCAGGACCCAGCCCATGAAGGGCTTTGAAAACAAGGCAGAGACTCGAACTGAACTCTCTGTTTTAAAGGGAGCCTGTGCGATTCTGCCAAGGTTGCGGATGAAGAGGACCTTCTGGGTAGTCCTAGAACTAGCTTGGCCGCCGCTGCCTCAATCCTCTGAAGTCTATCCAAAAGGAACTTCAGAGAGTCAAGCAGCAGGGCATTACAATAATCCAGCCTACTGAGAATCGTACTACTTACCACTAGCGCACGCACCTGAGAGGGCAGCATAGTAAGCTTGTTATCAAACATAATGCCCAGGTTACGGACCGTTTTAACAGGCCGGCCTCCGGTCGAAGCATCAGAGGGCCAAAAGTTGCTAGGCAGGACATGAGGAATCTTGTTTGCTGAATAGAAAATCTCCTCAGTCTTACCCGCATTAAATTGTAATGAGTTGTCCTTTAGCCAACAAGCCGTATCCTGCAAACAGTTGTGAAACACTTCCACTGACGTCGACTCCTCTACCTCAAAGGAGAGAATCAACTGCGTGTCATCAGCATAATTTACGATGTCAATATTGTATGCTTTGATGACCGCAATCAGGGGTTTCAGATAAATATTAAATAGAATATGGCTGATTGCCGAGCCCTGTGGCACACCATGCCACACATTGGAGAAGGCAGATCGAAAGGGAGGGAGGGACACCGCCTGCTGTCTGTCCTGTAAAAAGGACCGAAACCAACGTAGGGCAAAGCCCCTCACCCCTGCCTCACTTAATCTCCTTAACGGGATCTCATGGTTGACCGTATCAAAGGCGGCAGACAGGTCGAGCAGGATCAGCACCGCTGCCTTACCCCTGTCTGCCCGCCTCTGAAGTTCATCCATAACGGTCAACAAGGCCGTCTCGGTGCCGTGGGTTGGCCAAAATCCAAACTGTACCTCCTCCAGTAAGTTATGTTGCTCCAGGTGCCTAGAGAGAGTGTTACTAACTACGCCTTCCACAATCTTAGCAGGGAAATAGGCCTGTAGTTCTTAGAACACTCTGGATCAAGGGAAGGCTTCTTAAGCAGAGGTTTCACCAGTGCGTGCTTCCATTGAGATGGAACCACTCCACTAACTAAAGACTGGTGACAAATCAAGCGGATAGTTGGAAACAGCTCTTCCTCAAACTCCTTCCAAATCTTATGTGGTACCGGGTCCAAAGGAGAGCCGAAGGAAATACTCCATGCCACCCTACTGAAATCCTCCGCAGCTAGAAGTACAAACTCAGATAAATAGTCCGTGGCCAAACAAGCGGGGCTAGTACCTTCACCTTCAGAGCCACTCGCCACAGGAGCATCAGAGCTCATAGCCTCGGAGGCTACAGTCCCAGCTACCGGATGGCCCCCCTCCAGGTCTTCAATAATCAATTGGATTTTCTCATGGAAGAACCTTGTCAGGTTCTAACAGAGTTCTTGAAAGGGGGCATCTCATTCTTAGAGCAGTCAAGAGTAGTAAGACTGTTCAAGATGTTACAAATATTTCTAGAGCTATTGGAGGCATTACAAATTAGGGAAGAAAAGTAGTCTGCCTTGGACCTTCTGATGTCCTTCTTGAGGACTCAATTTTAAATTTCCACAGGAGCTTATCCTTCTCCTTGTAGCCTCGCCTCCACCTCCTCTCAGCCTGCTTGCACGCTAATTTCAGGTTTTTCAAATTGTCGTCAAACCAAGGGGCCGAGGGTCTACCCCTACATCTATGTTTTGTCAGGGACAAAGAGGCATAATTCTCCTCGACTTGCTTGTCTGAAGAGAAGCATTCCCCAACCTTGAACGCAGAATCAGAACCCCTCATCCGCAGGAGAGCCTTCCAGTCTCTACTAATGTATTCTGTCACAGAGCGCGGTACCTGAGTGTTAAGGGTGCTGGAGTTAACAAAAAATGTAATCAGAAGTGATCCGTCCATTCCATAGGCAGAATTTCACCAATATGCAGGAGATGGATTTCTGAGAAAATTAAATCAAGAAGGTGCCCAGCTTTATGAGTGACCTTGGAAACCTGCTGGGAAAGACCAAGACCTGAGTGAAATACATTATAGAAACCTGAATCAAGAGAGCCATTTAACCACAAATTAAAATCACCCAGAATCACCAATCTACGGTGCGTAGCTGCTATATTAGTGAAGGTATCCAACAGTGATTGCTGCTGAAGAGCCCTGGGAGGTCTATAACAAATGATCCCCGTTAAAATAAGAACAGCGTCATTTTTAATAGTTAAGCCAAGTAGCTCAAATCCTGTAACCACATCAATAGCAATAGTCCCCATCTTCGAAGTGTCTTTGTAAATCAACCCAACCCTACCTCCCCTCCCATTCGGCCTAGGTTGATAATAGATTTTATAGCTGGACGGACACGCCCAGCCAGAATCAAACTCACAGTCTGGATGGGTCCAGGTTTCTGTCATAAACAGAACATCAAGCTCGTGTGATTCCAGCAACAGCTGAATTTCCACCCTATGTTTGGGCAGAGACCTAACATTTAAAAGCCCACGATGGGTTAAAAAGAGCTATGGTTGATCCCAAAGTGAAGCGCCCTTGTAATCTGTAGTACAGGTGATATTTTGCATATATTATTGGACTGCCTAAAAGACCTGGATGCAAGGAAAATGTTCTTACACTTAATTTCTGTAAAGTATGATATCAAAACTAATTCACAAGCTGAAGATTGTTTAATTAAAATGAGCAATTTACACGTTTCATGTGCTATTGAGAGATTTATGCTCAAAGTTAAAAACTTCATCAACAGCTTATAAAAAACGAAGTCTCTTTTAGATATGTATAAGATAAATTGTATTTTGTTCAGAAAGGTAGAACAATCAGCAAATCCTGTATTTCTGAATTGTATGCTAGGTTTTACTATATAGATACTTTGATTTTTAATTTTTTATAGGGCGTTGTATTTATGAATGTTTGTATGTGTTGACAGAGTCCACTAGAGTGTCTAGGGTGAGTGAATTTGCCAAATCCCTCGCTCCTTTTCTTGTGGGTAAGTGTCATCAGCCTGCCCGTCCTGGTGGAGAGTTGGGCAGCATCCTTCGCATGTGATAAATAGAAATCAGATGGGCTGGAATTCTGGTATGCGTCAACCTCTCAGTGCCAGCAAAATTCTCAGCTGTCTAGAAAAGAGAGTGATGTTGTTTATATATTAACATTATCCATGTTGTTGTGTAGTTCCTATATATCCTGTACAGGATCTGGGCATTTTGGATAACATAACCTGTGGGTTTGGTGGTAGAATGGTTCCGAGCACATCTGCTGGATATGTTCACCTGACATGACATCCCTGATCCCTCAGGATCCTGGAAACAATATACTACTTTTCACTCAGTCACTTGTGCTCACTTTCTTTGTCTCAGAGATACACATAATAAACAGTCTGGGCATTTCAATAAGGATTTATTGAACAGTTGTTATTCTAGTGTAGAATAGATTTGCTGTAACAACCATTAACAGTAGCAGAGATATATGATGAGCAGTACTATGAAAGTAAAGCAATGGTACAGTTCTACCATCTTGCTGTAATCATGAATATATACAATTACATAAAACACATGATAAGAAAGTGCGTACTCCTGCGATGCCTCCCTAACTATATGTACCTAAATGTACCTTGCATTGTTATAGGTGTTATGCGTTATGCGCTATGCGGTATGCCAAGAATCCCTCTAAGGTCTTGTCAACCCCGTTACCTGAGTAAGGAGAGAATATGGGACCCCGTCCTGGTCTCGAGTTGGACACCTCGCGAGTGATGTTAGATCACTGCTAGCTGGAGCGTCTGCATGCAGGAACCTCAGTGTCTCTGGTCAGTAGGTCAGCCGGGAAGTCATGGTCTCCTCTGTCTGTCTGTGTAAGCAAGACATGATGTATATATACCCACAGGTCTCCCCAGGTGTCCTACCTTGCTGTGTAACTGTGTCGGCCTAAAGGAAGGATGATGTCGGGCTCAAACGTTAACATAGATATTATACAGGAGATGTTCGTCCTGCTGTGAGTCCTGATGTGCTTCCAAGAAGCCTCATGCTTTATGTATGACTATTGAACCAGAGAAAAACCTGTGTTCTGAATGCAGTGTCGTATCTAGGTAAAAGGTCAGTCCCTATGAACCGTTTAGCATGAAGTGTAGGGAAGGATATAGGTGAAAGGTTGCAGTGTTTTACCTGCACCTATAGAGGGTACCTATATGGACTATAATAATGTTGCCGAAGTCCCAGTCAGATGGTATTTTTTTTGCTGTTATGATAGCTATGTCTCCTAATGGGCAAAACAAATAACAACATTGTGCGCAGTGAACTTAGTCCTTGTACAGAATGTTCTTGGTATTTGGTACTGTATTAATGACGTGGAAATGTAAGCAAAGCTCAGTTCAGAGAATAGTTTCCTACACAGGCATGCAAACAAATGTCACTGTGTTTGTGAAAGAAGGCAACTTAACAATGTGACCATGTAAAATGGTGGTGTTTCTACCCCGGCCTATAATGTGACCATATAACAGTAGGGGAGCCTACAGGAAGATAAGGAAACGCAGAGGAATGTTTCATGAATGTACAAAGAGTATGTTTCACCACTGGCACAACCAAATGCTGACACACAACTGGAAATGTCAATGGCAACATGGAAGGGAATATTGTAACCAATGGCTTTGAGGTTTGTGCAATGGGAAGAACACACCTGTAGAATATCGGTTGATAGCATCTGCAATTCCTGAGCAGGGATGATGACATGAGCACTATTCAATCAGACATGGGTGCAAAGTCGGCCCCCATTGTTATTTAGCTTTTGATGGTTTGAAGATGATTGTTCATTCGCAGACGATCTTCAGAATGTTTGATCCATTTTGGATGTGGGGGGTCATTTTTCGCAAAGAAAATATCGCTAAACAGAACATATATTTCAGTGTGAGTAGTTGCTCGTACTCGCTACATGCGCTCTTACAATAGGATTTCTTACCTCAAATTACGCTTAATTGAGCAAACTGGCATAACTCGTGTTATTTTCAGTAATTCTGTGCCAAAGAGAACCACAAACTTACTGAAATTACTCCAACTATTCCAGCGGAATCAAAATTACCTTCATAATCAAGGAGAATGAATCACTCATGTCAATATTCCAGAGTCTCCTGAGAATTGGATCGGAGACCCTCAACCACACTAGCACAGTATGTGATATATTTTCGATTGGTCAGGTGGATAGTATCATCATTGGATCTTATCACTTTTGAGTTCGGCTCTCCAAGTGAGTTACCATTCTCCACCTGGAGTGCAGTGGAGCTCATTTGTGCCCGGGCAGAAAGGGTAGGTCTCACACGTGACTCCGTATCTGATCATTGTGTGACAATAGTTGCTACACAGTCCCCTGCCAGGATCCATGGTGTTTGGAAATATACAACCATAGGGTTGCATTTTGTTTACTCAATTAAGGACACTGTCAGCTATGAGCGAATGAGCGCACTGACGAAGAGCGGTAAGTGATTCAACTTACCCCCGTTAAACACAGTGTGTTCTAAATCCAAGGCGACTTTCTTACACACTGGTCCTGATAAAGGCCCCTCGACCTAAACTGGCACCTTTCTGGCACATGTAGCGGCAGTGGACCAATAATTAATCCACTCGAGCACCACCGTTTCTTTTGACCATAACCCTTTCTGACCTTTAAACTCTTCCACACAACAGGATATACTTTTAATTACTCTTACGACTGACACTATCCAGACAGTCTCCCTCCTAGTGGAGGATGGTCGATCACTTGGAGAACCAAAGCCTAAAGCAATAAGACCTGATGATAATACTATCCACCTGACCGCACAAGCAAAATAAATATACTGCATACTGTGCTAGTGTTGTTGAGGGTCTCCAATTCAATTCTTTGGTGACTCTGGAATATTGACATAAGTGATTCATTATCCTTTGATTATAAGATTATTGACTTTCAAGCTGAATGAATCACTGCTTCTCTCTGTGTCACTTTTTTGAGGAATACTCGTTTCCTGCAGTCTTTTTATCTACGCCAGCTTATGCACAGTTAGCTGAATGTTAAGAGGCTGCCAACATCAGTCATAAATCACCAAATGTATTCTACCCTTTGGCTGTGGATGACTTTTAAATGATGTGTGGTTTGTTGTTTATGGCCATGAATTGCCATTAGCATGTCCCACTACCCCTAGCTGAGGACTTTGCGTATGTTAACTACAGTGTACCTGTGCTGTTACCATACACTCTATAAACCCTTCAGATACCAACTATTCTAAGAATCTCCTGTGTTCCAGTCATTACATATGTAGTGCATACATTGCATTTGTGGTTACTTTAATTAGTGCCTCTGTTGACACATGTTCATATAAACCTGACTTAGTCCAATGCACTATGTCGCCAAATAGTCCAATTGATGCTCGCCCATCCTCAACTTCATCCCATCCCAATATTCTCGATTTACTAGCTTTCTTAATGCATCAGGGAGAAGAAAAGACAGTTTCCAATCTGTCCTAGTGATCACACATGTCCAGTTTAAACTATGTACTGTGTAGAACACTTAACTTGAATCTGCAATGCTTTGGTGAGGCAAACATGCAAATGCCCTTACTGGTTCAGTTGGGATACCACAGCTCTTTTCGAAATATGGTTAATTTGAGGTGTTACATTCATCATTAAGTGTATGTTTTTTTTTAAGTATAATGAGAAAAGAGTATGTATTTCCCCTCCCACAGGGGTACCAGTAACTCCAAGGGTGTGAAAAAAGCTGGCCCATTTGGAGTTAGACCCTGAGGATATTCTAATAAATAATGAGTTAAATGGTGCTGTGGTAAATTGGGTTGTCATTACCCTGGTAATTCCTAATTTTCCCCAAACGTTCACACAGAGATTTCAGCTGTTTTCAGCATCCTAAATACGAAAGTAAAGAGATCGGGTGTTTGACTGTGGAGTTCATAATTATCACGGGCCGGTTACTACTGCTACGAGACCCATTGGCATTAATAGGTCACTTATTTTGTTGGATTCTCTTGCACAGGACTGACAGCTGGTTGGAATATAATCCAAAAGCAACATTTGTTACTTCAGGTGTTGGAGAAGAACGTTCTGCATATTATGAAAGGGATTTCCCACTCGTTCACTTGCCTGCTTTCTCTGACTGATATACGTCCTTGACCAATGTCTCACTAAACCTTAGTAAGGTTACAAGCAGCCCAGTTTTTGGTCCAATCATTTTTGTACCCAATAAAATCTGACAACAATGTGTTTAGAATGTAGCAGGTGTGATACTTACCATATATTGCAAATTGTGGGCTGGAAATGGTGATTACCATCCAAAATCTGCATGCCCCATATTTACCGGATTATTTTCCCTCTCCTGGCGATCCTTGAAAGTTTCACCTACTGAAGTTTAATATAACCTTAGAGCTGGACGTAAACAGGCTCCACCGGCCATTAAAGACCTGCTCCAGAGTTAAAGGCCCGAGCCCAAGGCCGGTAGAGCCCGCTACGAAGGGCTCCAAGGCTATTAGAGCATTTCTCCCCTAGAAGGCAGAATGTTCTAATTTGTAAAACGAAGGCCTCACAGAGCCCAAGTGGTTTGAAATCCCCCGGACTTCGTGAGGCCTTTGTTCACAGCAACAGCTGTGAAATAATAAAATTGGAATGTTGATGCTCCGGGCTTCTACCAGCCATTAAAAGGCCGGGGCTCTCAACTGTCTTCAATGGAGTGCTCAACATTCAAATGTTCTAATAAGGTATGGAATCTTTATTGCACCCAATAATATCCAGGTGTAAGAAGCATCACAAGATGTATAATTACGATCCCTGTGCAGTGACGAGGACCAGTGACAACAATGAGGCGGCACTCTATTTGTAGTTTGCATATATTGTTAACCTTTGCTTAGATATACCAAATATACTTTTTCCATTGTCAACTAAAATTCAAATTTGATGTTGTCTGTTTCATCATAATACATGAGAAGAATTTCCATATTCCCTAAAATAATTAAAAAATACAAAGTAGTTCAGATTGTTTTGGGAACCTTACTTCAATCCCAGTCAACATGATGATAAAAATAATTTAAATCATGACACCTCATTCTTTATGTTCTTTCAGCAACATAAAACATCAAGTTAACCGTCAATATAGCGTTTTCTTCACAGAACCAGAGGAGGCATAGGATAGTATGGCTTTTCCCAGGCACGTACATTCCTGCCTCCTCACAGCTTCTGCGTGTACCTTGACTCTGATATAAACTCCTTGGCTAAACACCTGCCTGGGGCAGTGGCTGTTTGCAGATGATAATGAGGGGCGTTTTTTACAAAACAAATTCTCTTTCCGGCAAAGGTTATGCCTAAATTACATAGCTCAGAAAGAAGCCTCTATAATTAAGCATCAGGGGAGAAAAGGAAAATGCCAACAAGAATTAGGAATTGAACGTCCAGACAGGATTTGGGTTTCTGCCATTGCAGTGTTGCACCGATGAATATATTTGGCATGGCGCAACAAAACATAATTCTTTTGTCTGTATAATTTAAATTAGAATCCACTTGAACTGCTTTCTCGATGCTGACTGGGTCATTGACTCTAACTGACATTAATTTCTTACATTAAAATCAGCACAATGATACATATTTCCACTACCTGTACCATCAGAAAGACATGTTTCGATTAGATTCAAATGGGGATATTCTGAAGAATGTGTGATAATTATGGCAAAATTAGCTCAACCCAACTGTTCACATCACAGTCTATGGCTGGAAAATAACGCTGTGTTCACATTGTATTCTCAACACGGCAGTACCATGTGATAGTCTCACGATAATGCGTCAAATGACTGCGTAACAAGTAATGCGACACCTAAAAATGCGAAACATGAATGTGAAAATAGTAGCGATGAGACCAATCGCGATACAAAAATCAGATATAACCAGCGACAGGCCTGCAATTCCCATGCTTCTTATGGGAAAAAGCACCATAAAATCAGAATAAAAAAAAAAGGAGGAAAAAATAAACTGCGTAGCACCATGGATGCACCTGGACCAAGTGCAAAGGCCAAAGTAAACCCCACAAGCTCCACAGACCACCAAAAGGAACCCCGGGGTCGGGGAAAGCCAAGGAGAAGAGGAAGAGCAAGACGGGGTTCAGTCTGCAGGAAAACCAGATATTCGTCACGGAGGAGATAGAACACTAACAACAACTGTTCGTCACCTCCACTGTGTCATTGGCAATACAAATGGAAACATGCCAGTCCATCGTGAACATTGTAAATGCAGTCGGAGTGTCGAGGAGATCAATGGAGGAGGTTAAGAGGCACTGGCATGATGTGAAAAGCCAAACCAAGCAGTGTGGAGACGATGCAAGGAGGTGGGAGTCCGGACACAGCTCTATATGACCTGACACAACATCAACAAGGAGAGTAATGACCAGGGACTGGGGGGCAGGGGGATGGGCACAATGGCACACATGCACAATCATGTGTAGCACACTACATACCCACAATGACCCTGGATCATGTCCCTGTTCCCCATGGTACACTGCAGCACACATACAAACACCAAGTAGGCTCCCGTCCACCATGTGCCCAAAGGGGTCCCACCACACACATCACCAATCTCACAACCAACACATGCACATGTGCAAAACACAGCAAAGATGCATATTTGTGAGCCACACTGACAATGCAAGTGACACTACATGACGATCAGCATGGCTGCAGTACAATCATCATGACATTGTGCACACCACGACACTGAGGTGGCTGAGTGTGGACAACATCCGTAAAGGAGCAGGTCACACTCTAACACATCCACTTGCACAAACAACCCCTGACGTCAACAATACTACTGCAGAAAAACAATGCACAAGAGTACAAAAACCATCCAAGAGCACAAATGACGCAAATCGTCATCGTCTCAGCACCGTAAAAGCACAAAAGTCAAAGGCACACTGCCTCAAAGGGATAAGGGGCAGCAAAATTACTGCTGCAGGGGAGACTCATCCACAATGCAGCGCACATACATAGCAATAAAAGCACATCCACATTGACGACAATGTGGTACAAAGTGCAACACTTACACTGCAGAACAAAGGACATAACTGGGTCCGCTTGTGCATAGAAACTGGTCAAGCACACCTGACATAGCAGGAAACTGTGAGTTGAAAATGTACGTGTACAACCTCACATCCATGATGTAGTCCAAATGTCCACTGGCCTGCATCAAATAGTCCGCTCCTCCCAAACAGTCACAATGTACATTGTCATGCAGTCTGTATGTAAACATGAACAATGCGTCAACATACTTGTCAACACAATGTCAAAATGCATCTCCCTTTCACATTGCAGAGGGACAAACAACACCTCCAGTGGAGCAGACCAGACAACTCATCAGTGATGCTGAAGAGGACCTCCACACCTTTGACACTGACGCCCTACAACAATTCATGGACATCTTAGGCAATCCACCTCCAGGAGCAGGGCAGCCCAGCTGCATCGAGGAGACCCCACCCCCTGCACAGAACACTCAGCTGGAAGCACTCACCACCACGGCTGACTCCCAGCACCTCATAAAAGCACACATCGCATTCCAAGGCCAGGTCTCAGACTGCCAGAAGGAAGTGGCCGAACAGGTGCGGGTGGGGTTCGACCTCATGGAATCCGAACTAGATCACATACGTGGGTGTCTAAGTCCCATCAGGGACCATTTATACTCTCCAACAGTGACGCACACTGTGACAGAGACACAGGCACTTGCACATATCCAGTACTGAATCATGCCAAGGGATAATCATGCACACCCCCACGCTGGACTTGCGTACATGTCGAAGGTCTTACCCGCTGCCTGCTGTGACATGTTTGCGTCCGCTGTACACAACACAATATAAGGTTGAAGGGCCCGGGGCCCTCATGCATACATTATGACCACATGGATACACTCAGATAGTTTGTGGAACTGGCTACGGGCACGTGTGCCTGGCACCTCTATTCCCAGGGTTACATGTTCAGTGACGCCTGTGCTGGATGTGTGTGGGGTGAGTGTAAGCCAGCCCTCATGGAGTGGTTGGTGCTGGCAACAACTTGAACAGTGATCACAATTGAAGCGGAAACAGAAAACACCAGCATAACAGAAACAACTGCGAAGCATCATGGTGGTAGCCGGAGCAAGTTCTCAAGTCACCCAATATGCAATCAGTCAGTGAGTTGCAGTGCACTGAGGTTGAGGCACCAGAGCTAAGCATACTCATGTGAACAAATTGTCTAGCATTGTGTGCTTTCCGGTTATTCTTGCTGCAGGTGCAGTGTGGTGTGGTACACCTGCATCATCTTTCTCATCATCGTCCTAGGTCTTCCACACTGCCTGAGGTGACATTGCTGTGTGAGCTGTCCGCAGCACAGAACTCAATCAGAAATGGTCCATGAGTTGTGGTGCAATGAGTTAGTGGCATCCGAAGAACTGAGCAGGGTATCAAGCTGATGATGGCACCCACGACAGGTGTGAGCAACTCTGATAGTGTGACATTAAGATTCTTCCGAGCGGGCAGTTGTTGTTTGGAGGTGGTCCTTGCAGTGGTGGCGTGTGCATCCTGCGGTGATGCGATATCCGGGCAGGTCAGGACTCGATTTGATGTGTGAGCCCAGGTGGAACGCAGTTGAGGCCGTAGGCAGCGGACTCAGACACATGGCGGTAATGACCCCCAGTCCATCGACCCCGAGACCATCAAATATTCAATCCGACAGGGTCCAGGACTTGAGCTGCACTGAGTAAGTGGCCCCGGATGCACTACAGCCAGCACAGGCACAGGTGATTTGCAGTACACTGAGGTAGGGCCACACGAGCTGAGCAGGTCCTTGTCGATCTCGAAGGTGAATGTAGTGGAGGGTTGAGGGGGGCAGTGGAAGATGCAGAGGGCAGAAGCCAGCAGGAAGCAGCAAATGGAGGAGTAGAATGCTACAGTCTCGTTTTTACCACCAAGTCAGTATCACCTACATGATGATAAAGACAACCCACAGTCCATAGACTCAGACGCCACCAAAGTTCAACCAGAGAGTGTCCATGAATGTCAGGGCACAGATTTAGTGGCACCGGAGCTGAAAGGGTATGCAGTCTCAGTTCCAAATGTGTGACCTACTTGACCGCAGTGTAGGCTGGAGGCAGCAGGCAGCAGGGGCCCACAGCCACGTGTCATTGGCTCGCGATGCATAGAGTTAGTGACACCAGAGCAGCTATTGGTAGTGTTCGATCACCTCCGTAACGATGATCCTTTTATCTTCCGGACTGAAACGTGTCTTCCTCTTACACCTCTCCTTGCATGCAATGATATGAACTCCGCTATTGAGAAATCAAGACTCAGTTCCAAATGTGTGACCTACTCGACCGCAGTGTGGGCCGAAGGCAGTAGTCAGCGAGGGACCACAAACACCTGTGGTTGGAATGCTATACAGAGACTTGGTGCCACCACATTGAAGGGAGTACAGTGATATCAAATGTCCCATAAACATATGAACTCGGCCATCAGATATCAAGACTCAGTTCCAAATGTGTGAGCTACTTGACTGTAGTGTAGGCTGGAGGCAGCGGTTGGGTATGTCAATGAGAAAGGAGTACTGCAGGCCTGTGTCGTGGAGGCCGTGATAGTCAGAGGAGGCTGCCATAGTCACAGGCCTCGGGCTTGGAGCTTGCACCGGCACATGGTGGGCTCTCTTTGACACACGCCGGTGTCAGCAGGTGAGCAGTGAGGCCTGGGTGCACAGGGGCAGCCAAGATGGGTTCAGGTACTAGTGCCCCGGGGTGCAGCAGGCGCACAGGATCGCAGGCAACACCACTCCTGGCGATGGCCTCTTGGTCGGGTGAGAGGGGCCGTCCTGGCATACACTGTGGGCATTCTGGAAGAGAACCACGCCCAGAGCTACGTGCTTTTTATTCACACCCCTATGCTAGCCTGGTATACACTGGGCCAGCTCACTCAGCCCACACTTGCAGGGGCAGACGTAACAAGCTACATTTTTGCGATCTTCCCCACTGGCTGGGGTGACATGGTTGCTTCCACTGTCCACTACACTTCAAACAGCAACAGTGTATGTTGACATGGATATGTCTGTGGTCTGCATACTGCAGTCTGTCCTGCACATCCACGCCACACTTGGCATTGTGTACATTCTTATTCATGGGTCACTTGCCTCCTTCGCACATGCCTGGTTCCCACCTCTTACCACATTCTGCTATTGTGTGGCTAGGGTAACATGACGTTGTTGGCTCATGTACATTATTAGCTCAGGTTACCACAGTAAGTTGTGCTGTTGTGTCTGGTGGGTGGGCATGTTGTTTGGCATGTTGTATGTGAGTTTGTAACATGTGCATTCCCAGAGTTGTCAGTTGCATGATTGTGGAGTAGGGATGTGTGGTGTGTTCATTTGGTTCTTACCAAGGTGCAGGGCATTTCCGTAGGTGCCATCCGGTAAGTGCCGGTGGATGTTGGACTGTCGGAAGATGTAGAAATCATGCACACTGCCTGGGTAGTTGGCGAAGACATTGGTGAAGAGTCCCTGGTGGTCCACTATTGCCTGCACATTGATGGGATGCGTGTGCTTTCTGTTGCAGTAATTTTGTACAGTCTCGGCAGGGTTCACAAGTAGGACATGTGTGCAGTCAATTGACCCCAACACGGGTGGGAAGCCAGCTATGGCGTAGAAGCCTTGGTTGGTCTCCAGCTATTCCTGTGCAGTATGGGGAAGTGAAGGTATTGGGGTACCAAGCTGATGATGGCATCCAAGACAGTTGTGATGAACTTTGATAGGGCTGGCAGTGAGACTCCTCCGACTCTGGCAGTTGTTGGTTGGAAGGTACCTGAGGCCAGAAGATGCAGCACAGCCAGCAGCTTTGTCTGCGGAGGGATGTCGGTTGTCTGCTGTGTGGGTATCGTCAGCCTGTGGGCAATGATGTTCAGGATGCGGAGGATGGTTTTCCTTATGAGCCTGTTGTGGGCAATGACATCCTCTTTGTTGGGTCTGTGAGGATAGTGCATTTTCTGAAGGTCAGCTGTCTTGGTGTATGCTGCCTCTGTTTTAGTTTGGGAGGGGTGTGGGAGGTCCAGAGGAGGTGGCAGGCCTGGGTGTGATGGAGGTGGGTGTTGTGGCCCTCTTGGGGCTCCGAGCTGCATGATCAGTAGCTCCATGGCATCTGTTGTTCTTCAGGTGTGGCGCTGGCATGGACTCCCTTTTCTGGTGCAAGTTGTCGACCGACTTTGCACCAGGTCAGAGCAGGTGTTAAATCCCTGCTGCCAACACACCTTATCACCTGTTTTGGGATCTTATCGCCGATCTGGTTGGTCTTTGAGAATGTTGGTGTGCTTGCGGCTTTTTGCATGGGAACGCCTACTCTGCATCTCATTAGTGATAGTTGCAGAGGTAATCTGTGGTGATGTTTTTGGCGGCTGCTATTGCAGGTAAACTGGTGATAATGGCTGTTAGCACCAGCTTGTGAATGGAGCAATACATTTATCGCCACTTTGGCTGCGATAAAGTGCCGATAACTCTGCGATATGTCCTTGAGAATATGCCCCTAAGTTGTTTACCTAATTTCATTGTTGAGACAATCAACCTACTTCCATTTGAATTATCTTTCTGGTGTATGTGAACTGCATTTCCAATAATGAAACTAAAATGTTCATATTATAGCTGGTTTCAATAAGGATATATCACACTGTAATGATTTAAAAGTTGTATTGTTTGTAAAAAATTGCCACAAGGCTTATCATTTCCAGTGGTTTTCTTCACTCGAGGACCATTTTGGGCCCTTTGAAACATTGTTTCTCCGCTATCTTTAAAGAAGGCGTTCCTCAAGTACGCTACCAAAACGGACCTCTAAAATTCAACACCCAAAAGGAAAATACCATAATTACTTTTTGAAAATTCATAAAAACATAAATTAAAACAAAATTACAAATATAAAATGCAAAACATTAAATTCATTTAAAAATGTAATACACTACCCACAAATACGCCTATCAAACTCAAAAACCCAAATAATAAATCATAATATTTTTTTTAAAGTTTAATCATAAAATTCCAAACATATTTATAACATTTTAAAATTTTTAATAAATTACCCACCCAAGGACCTGAAGTAATCAACAACTTAAAAAATGAATACATACAATTATTTAAATTTTTTAATTATTTTAAAACATTTTGAAATTCAAAAAAACAATTTAATACAGCACCACCAAAGACCCCATGAACCCTAAAAAACTGGAAAATAAATGATACAATTAGATTTTTATATGTGAAAGAAATAAAAAAAATCTAACATCTGAGAAAATAAATACATAACACAAATTACATTCACAAAATAATGAAAAACATAAATTAGATTAAAATGACAAAACCAATAAAAATGTAAATAAAAAAAATACAACCCAGAATTCTCGAACACTCAAAAAAGGTATAAATAATATAATTAAAATATATATATATTTTAAATTGTAACATTCTCAAATAATTTACAATTTAAAATATTATGATCCAATTAATTTCCACCCAAAGCCCGAAAATAACCAACAAACCTAAAAATAAATAGCAGTAATTGATCAGAAATAATTATTTCAACTAAAAACATTTGAAATTTCTAAATAGATTTTTATCAAAATAAAATTATTGTAATTCAGCACCCTCCCAAAACCCCTCAAACACCTGACAATAAATAACATAAACACAGTTTCTTGTGTCAAAAATATTTAATAAAAAGCATATAAAAGTTGGAAAAAA
Organism: Lissotriton helveticus; assembly: GCF_964261635.1. Taxonomy (NCBI): domain Eukaryota; kingdom Metazoa; phylum Chordata; class Amphibia; order Caudata; family Salamandridae; genus Lissotriton; species Lissotriton helveticus. Next base: position 2,071,252,930 of record NC_136057.1, on the reverse strand, counting down.
ATATAAACTACCCACTCACCCCCCAAAATGCCCATTAAAACATTAAACACACACACACCCTTCAGAACTGATTTCAGCTACTGGTTCCTCCCCTCTATTCAGCAAAACCAGCGGATTTACCTGATTATGAGGACCAATAGCCTACGGTGATCGTACCTTAAAACTGGTCACCATCTGATGATGTTTGTCATATCTTATGTAAATGTGTGAAAATTGTACCGGATATACTATCATCCTGGAAAAATACAAATTGCCTTGAGAAAGCCCTGGCTTTACCTGCCACACGGGGCGAAACACGTGCCGGCTATTTGCCGGCTATTCTTTTTGCTCTTCTTAAAACAACAGGTCAATATGTTCTTTATACTAAATCTGCTCTCAATTGAATACCCTCGTGGAACACCATGTTTTGATTCATTTTGCACGTCCCTGTTCCCTTGACACTTTGGCCATCATTACAAATCGGGAGGCAATCCCCATGCAGCAACAAAGCCATATTTTTGTCCGAACTGGAATTACATCTGAGGCGCAAAATGCACACTGCAGCATGCTGTAATCTTGGTTAATTAGCACAATTAGCACAAATTAGCACAAATCGTGGGTTTTGTGGAATTCAAAATGGGAGAAAGTTTGTGCAATTAGCAAGTTAGCTCCCTTTGTGCCGTCTGAAGCTCAGAATGGTGCTGCAGTTGCTCACCCGCTTCTTATCACACTCACTAGAGTGTAACTTTTGGTTGTGAAACTACAGCACCAAATGTGCGCCGAACATGAATTTAACCCCACCCGCCTCGCCAATTATATTGTTGGTGGATTAATGAATGCCCTTTTACGTTACACCGTAGACGAAAAAAGTATTCAACTACTGTGTCTTAATTCCTTTAATTGGTGGTGTAGCAGTAAACGTTCGTTCTTTGGCCGAAGTAATAGCCTTAAAAAAAAAATGAAAAAAATCACAAAAGCACAATGCTAGGCAATCTATTTTTCTCAAGTTGCATTTCACTGATGAGCTGCAATTTAATGGACAAAATAGATAAAAACTCACAACTAATCCTTAATGACTGTAAGGAAAGTGGTCCATTGTATTTTGGGTGTATACACTGTCATGTCATGGAAATAATGGGTGTATGGCAATTACGGAACAAATTGCCAGTTAGTTGAACACAAAGAAGAACCATAAAATCTGTCAAGCATTAAATCCTGTCCCTGGCATTGAGAAAAGCAAAGACTGTCAATATCTTTCAGCCCTACCGTCTAATTTCAATACACCTCCGTCTCTGCTTCCCTCATATGTGCTTGGAGTACTTTGGAAATCGCACAGAGGGTTAGAGGTGCCACTGTGATGACTGTCGTTGTCAATCTGAATCTTGAATTAATATAATTTGTGGGCAGTAAGTGACAGTATTACAATCAAATGCTCAGATATTGTCACGGTAATAAATGTTCGCTGACAGCCTCGCTGTGAGCGAAATAGCAGGTTGAGCACACACCCAAATTGCAAATCTGGCTTGAGAGGGAAGTAAGCCGAGTGATGCATCGCTCTGTCTGAAATGATAAAATACTTTTCTCCCACCATATTTAGCTCCATCTGAGTCTGGCGCCGAGGGGGTAAAGGGATCCTATAGAAGTGCAGAACAGAAGTAATCTAGGGGCATTTAAATGAGTGAGGTGAACCCTTGTGTGCAAATGATCAAGATTTGTGTGGTAATTGCGGCAGGTCATAATTATGTCAGGTACTAGTTACAACAAGGCACAATTTTCCTTGTCCACATTTTGCCAGGAAAAACTGTCATATTATAACAGGTAAATAACTGGACAACATCCGGATTCCCTATGTTATTCCCCATTCCACTATGCCACTATAACACTATGTGGAATTCACCTCACTCAGTAAATAATCCACACGGGGAATGGTATTTGCCAGGTGCTTTAATTAACACTACTCAAAAACGATGTGTAAGTACTTAGGGGCAGATTTACAAGCGCCTTGCGCCACTTTTGCGTCATTTTTAAAATGGGAAAAGTGACGCAAAAGTGGCCCAAGGGGCTTGTAAATCTCCCCCTTAGGGGCTTATGGGCCCTGTTAAAGCCTGGTGGGCGGCCTACTAGGTAGGGATCTCTGTGATGAAAGTGCGTCTTCCATTACCGTAAATGCACTTTTGTCACTGCTAATGCCGAGCTGGTCACCAAGATTTTTTTTCCAGCTAAACATCAATGGGCAGATTTACAAGCCCTTTGCGCCTCATTTACGACGCCGTTGTGTCACTTTTGTGACGCAGCGGCGGTGCAAATCCTGCACCATGGTGCGGGGTACTTAAACGTGACGCGTCTTGGAGATGCGTCACGTTGTAAAGATCTGCGCCACATGTAGGCGTGCCTGCGCAGGAAGGGGCATTCCGGTGCAGGAACGCCTCCTAAAAGTGGCTGAGTGAAATCTACAAGATTTCACTCAGTCACTTTTAGGCCCATGCTGCGTCAAAACCCTGCGCCTGCCTGAAGCAGGCGTAAGGATTGACACTGCATTAACTAGATAGGGCCCCCAGAGCATTGCTGGAGCTGCGTCGCGCTTGCGACACAACTCCAGCAATGCACCACTTTTACGGCACAGATGCGTGACGCATCTGTGCCCTTTCTGCCCCATGTTGCGCCGAATTATAAATGCGGCGCATCCATGATGGCGGAGCTGTGGCACACAATAACTGGCTCATCCCTGCTGATATGCAGGGATGCGCCAGTTTTTGTAAATATACCCCCAAGTTTTCTTTTTCAGAAACGAGCGCACAAACCGTGGAGTTGTTTAAGAAAAAGAGAAACTCAATGGCCATGCCACCCAGGGAGTGTTTTACCTGTGCTTTGAGGCAGCTGTGAGATGTGTTTGCCTGTGTATGCTATGCCTCGCGTAGTGGACCACGGCAGGGAAAAATAGTGATGGTGGAACCTTTATAAATAGGATGGGTGAGTAACAATGTTACCTCATGGCCCATGGGTGGAGAAGCAGTCAGGTCATGGGATTCTACTGTGGTTCCCTTATCTCTGACTATAGTGTGGGAACTGCAAGCTTGACAAGGCGCGTTACCCACCAATTTAGGTGGTGTCCCGCCCCCATCTAACTTTAGATGCCTCCTTTATTCAATAACAAGGCTTTCAGCCAAATCATCGCCCTCACCTTGAGTTTACAAGACGCCTTGGAAGGTTGATGTCAATGCTTCAGTTCCTCTGTTTTTGTATGTCCAGGAACAGATGGCAAAACCTCCTTCAATATTAGAAACTGCCATCTAAGTAATCTAAATCTGCTATCTTTCATGTTGCAAAATGGCGTTCTTTTTACCACTCCAAAATGCACTGAATCTTTTAATTTTTAAACATTTCAGCCCCGCCACGTTAGTTTAATTGCACTAAGATTATTGGTTATTTCTTTCTTGCATTCACCCATTTCAGTTGTGTCTCCTTACTCTCCATAGCAAGAGAAGACTTGCTCATTTCTGAGGCGCACTGGTTCGGCTTTGGCGTGGATCATCTTTATTCTTCCCTGTGTTTTACAACTGTCAGACAAGAAAGATGATTGTGATTTATTTCTACTGCTTGCAATATATCACCAGTGCCATTTTCTTTAATGGAATTTGATTATTATGTCACAACAATAAAAGCCAAGCCAGACCTGCCAAGTAATAGCTGCGACGTTAAAGATATTTACAGAACCAGTCAGCTTTTACAGCCCTGCTCTTGTCTTCTGCATTCTAATGAGCATTTTTTAGGGATGCCATCAGATGGGTTTCAAATGTACCATAAGGACAACGCCGGACATTCCTCTGAAAAATGACCAGCGTCGTCTCCTTTAAATTATTGAGCATTCTGATATTTGCCTGCAAAAAAATAATAATAAAACAAGTATTGCCCATTCTGTCCTTAGATATAAAAGGAAAAAGTATATAGGATGGTACCATGCAGTGATGTATAGGGAATAATGTGCACTTTTTTGGGGATCCTCCTATTTTTGAAGGGCACAGACACAAAGCTTTACTCCAAAAAGATATCCTGCTGCCAGAAAACTCTTGATATGGCTGTGTAATGTGACCAAGGAATATCAAAAAAGGGAGTGAAGAGGTGGTGCAACACGGCACCGCGGTGGGCTAATCCTCCTCTTATGAAAGCATGAATAATCAACAGAGACCACCTGAAACAAATATTCAGTACATATTCCGATGGTGTTGGAATATACTCAGTGTGTTAAAATACCCCTCACACACCAAAAGGGCCCTTGGTGTCATGCTTCATCATCGGGGTCTTCCCGCCCCCGCTGCGGGACGGGGCAGTGCTGCGACAAGCGGCTACGCCGGAGCACCTTTTTATTGTGAGTACTATGTGAGTGATGAAGGAGTGAGTGTCAGTGGGGTCAGGAGTGATAAACAGTGAAATTAAAAGATACCTGGCCAGGTGTTTAGAAAAAATTATTTAATAGGCACTGGCTGGTATCGTTAAAAGGGGTGAGGCGGAGGGCAAGAACGGGTTACTAGTCTTGCTCTCCTGTGTGGGTCAACATGTTTCGAGGCGACATGCCCCTTCGTCAGGACCGGGTATATAGATCCCCCTGTCACTCACTAATGCGCTCCCACAGATAGAGAGTGTTATGTTTGATCAATGTGTATAAATAAACTTAATAGATATACGTGAAAAAAGCTCGGTCAGTAATACTGATGATATAAGCCTGAAAGGATAAGAACACAGGATTTTAGAAAGAGCGCGGATCCCAATGCGCTTTACTAGTGAATACCTGTAAGGAAAGAAAATACAAAAAAAGGGGAAGGAAACACACTTAGGCTGTTACATGGCACACCAAAGATTTCTTGGGGGGACCAGGTTTTGCCGAATAAGGAAAGAAAAAATATAAAAAATATGGGGGAGAAAAACATTCATGGGCTTATTGCCTGGCAAGCCAAGGATTTCAAGGGAGGGCCAGGTTGCAGCACAGGGTGAAAATGGGGAGGAATGGACACACATATATACATACACACACAACAAAATAGAGCATCAGAAACTAGCAGTAAGATGCCTATTCAACTTAAATACATACTTTTTGAATGAGGAGACAGTGCCCCATGAGCCAAGCTGGGCGAAGGGTACAAAGGGTCCAGCTGTGGGGAGGAATGGAGAAAAGGCAGAGATAGTAACGCCAGGACCTAGATTAGCTACTTACACTAGATCGATTAGCGTAGTGTATTCCTGGTCAGGACTGTCGGCTATGCCGTACTTACTCAACCCCCACACCTCAGTGCTTCCTCCTTCGTCAGTGGCTTCCGTGGTAATGGTAAGCCTGGGCGGGGCGGGTCTTTTATAGTCTGGCAGAGGCTTGTTAATTGAGCCCTAATTGATTAACTCGATGCCGATGTGAGCGTTCGGTCGAGTAGTTAGGGCTTGTGACCAGAGCGGCCATTGTTAAATGTCCGAGGTCGGCTGGGCGGAGGTAGATTTTTTGCAAGGATCTGTATGCCTTGCTCTCAAGTAAGGTAGCGGTAGGCGGAGGGTGTAGATAAGTTGGTAGGATACACCCTCCGTCCGCTTTGATGCGTATATCGGCGTCTGTGCCGACAGGTGCGCATGCGCGGTAATGAGTGTTCACTCCGCGCACGCGCGGTGATGCTTCGTTTCGAGTCTCTCTCCGCGCATGCGCGGGAGAAAGGTGTTCCTTCGCGCTGCTCGTCAGGATCCAGGGCAGATTCATGGTATTGGTCACAAGCAGGGGCGCATAAGAAGCCAAGCTTTTGTTATTATTACAATGGAACATGGGACATTATCATGTGTCTATGCAGGCATTATTCTACACCAGTTTAAAATACATATTAACAGTTCATGTTCCACTGATTATAAAGTAGGTTGGAAAATGAAGCCGCTTTTGTTAGATAGCAGCTGTTGGGAGGGAATATCTCTGATTTTTCGTATTTTTAGACGTGTAGCACACAATTTAAGAAAAAAATATATATATTACATATTTACAAGTCATGATGGCCAGCACCAGCTTGCAGGTTACTGTGATTGCTGGTAGGAGAAGATGGTGTTCTGTTTTAAATTGATACTGTATCCAAGTCTCGGACTGTGCCCAGGCATTTACTTGTTACCTGGATTGATCATGCCTTAAATTGCGACCAAGGAATATCATCATTTAATCCTGTAAGGTGTGTGCCCAAGCGATAGACCCAACGTTGCTCTTTCGCAAGAAGGTCCTTGTCTGTCCCGTAGGCTTCTATGACTGTCCATTTTAGGTCATCTACACTGTGACCCATTGTGGCATAGTGGGTGGCCATTCTTGTGGTAGTTTTTTTGCAACGTACGTTGCTGCGATGTTCGCCCATTCGTATCTTGACTGGCCTTGTGGTCATGCCAATATACTCTTTCTTACACGGGCAAGTGATCAAATAGACCAAGTTCCGGCTGTTGCAGTTGGTAAAGGAACGCTGTTCCCATGTAGAATTGTTGGAAAAAGTTATATTACAACTTTTTCTTGTGTATTGACAAGATGTGCATGAGCCACACGGGTGGTGCCCTCCAATAGTTGAGATAGCAGAGGGTCTCTCGTTAGTGAGTTGTTTTGGTCTCGTGTGCACCAGCAGATCCTTCAGGTTCTTACCTCGCCTGTGTGCAAACATGGGTTTTGGGAAATCTAGTTTCCCGCAATTTAGAATTTTCCAGTGTCTATTCACAATCTTTGTGATCTGGTTTGAATTGGTGTTGTATGTTGTGACACAAATAGGGCGTTGGTCTTGTTCTTTTTCTGCTGTTGGTTCCAATAAGGCATCTCTGTTGTTATTCCGTGCTCTCTTAAAACCCTTGTTGACTACCTTGCTTGGATAGTTCCTGTTGCTGAGCTTAGTTTTCAAGTCAGCTGCTTGGGTTTTAAAGTCTTGGATAGCGCTGCAATTACGCCTAAGGCGGAGGAACTGTCCGTAGGGTAAATTGTCGCGTAGATGTCGTGGATGGAAACTACTATATAGCAACAGGCTGTTTTTAGCCGTGGGCTTGAAGTGAGTACATGTCTCTAGATTGCCATTAGAGGGGTAGATATTCAGATCAAGAAAAACTAGGTTTTCATTTGAGGCTGTGTGGGTGAACTTGAGGAACCGGTCTTGTTGGTTCAGCCAAGTCATGAATAGGACCACAGAGTCTTGATCGCCCCTCCAGATGACTAACACGTCATCTATGTATCTTTTCCATGCGACCACATGGTTCTTATAGGGGTTCTGGTCGTTCAGGATTTTGGTGGCTTCGAGATGGTGCACATAGAGCCCTGCTAGGCTCGGCGCACAGGTGCTGCATCCATGAAGACAAGTGGTCCTTGAATGCATCTCCATGACCCTAAAAAAGAATTTCTTCATGTATGAAAACACATATTATCTACAAAAACACGGCACAAGCATGGGCAGCACCTGTGCACCGAGCCTAGCAGGGCTCTATGTGCACCATCTCGAAGCCACCAAAATCCTGAACGACCAGAACCCCTATAAGAACCATGTGGTCGCATGGAAAAGATACATAGATGACGTGTTAGTCATCTGGAGGGGCGATCAAGACTCTGTGGTCCTATTCATGACTTGGCTGAACCAACAAGACCGGTTCCTCAAGTTCACCCACACAGCCTCAAATGAAAACCTAGTTTTTCTTGATCTGAATATCTACCCCTCTAATGGCAATCTAGAGACATGTACTCACTTCAAGCCCACGGCTAAAAACAGCCTGTTGCTATATAGTAGTTTCCATCCACAACATCTACGCGACAATTTACCCTACGGACAGTTCCTCCGCCTTAGGCGTAATTGCAGCGCTATCCAAGACTTTAAAACCCAAGCAGCTGACTTGAAAACTAAGCTCAGCAACAGGAACTATCCAAGCAAGGTAGTCAACAAGGGTTTTAAGAGAGCACGGAATAACAACAGAGATGCCTTATTGGAACCAACAGCAGAAAAAGAACAAGACCAACGCCCTATTTGTGTCACAACATACAACACCAATTCAAACCAGATCACAAAGATTGTGAATAGACACTGGAAAATTCTAAATTGCGGGAAACTAGATTTCCCAAAACCCATGTTTGCACACAGGCGAGGTAAGAACCTGAAGGATCTGCTGGTGCACACGAGACCAAAACAACTCACTAACGAGAGACCCTCTGCTATCTCAACTATTGGAGGGCACCACCCGTGTGGCTCATGCACATCTTGTCAATACACAAGAAAAAGTTGTAATATAACTTTTTCCAACAATTCTACATGGGAACAGCGTTCCTTTACCAACTGCAACAGCCGGAACTTGGTCTATTTGATCACTTGCCCGTGTAAGAAAGAGTATATTGGCATGACCACAAGGCCAGTCAAGATACGAATGGGCGAACATCGCAGCAACGTACGTTGCAAAAAAACTACCACAAGAATGGCCACCCACTATGCCACAATGGGTCACAGTGTAGATGACCTAAAATGGACAGTCATAGAAGCCTACGGGACAGACAAGGACCTTCTTGCGAAAGAGCAACGTTGGGTCTATCGCTTGGGCACACACCTTACAGGATTAAATGATGATATTCCTTGGTCGCAATTTAAGGCATGATCAATCCAGGTAACAAGTAAACGCCTGGGCACAGTCCGAGACTTGGATACAGTATCAATTTAAAACAGAACACCATCTTCTCCTACCAGCAATCACAGTAACCTGCAAGCTGGTGCTGGCCATCATGACTTGTAAATATGTAATATATATATTTTTTTCTTAAATTGTGTGCTACACGTCTAAAAAAACGAAAAATCAGAGATATTCCCTCCCAACAGCTGCTATCTAACAAAAGCGGCTTCATTTTCCAACCTACTTTATAATCAGTGGAACATGAACTGTTAATATGTATTTTAAACTGGTGTAGAATAATGCCTGCATAGACACATGATAATGTCCCATGTTCCATTGTAATAATAACAAAAGCTTGGCTTCTTATGCGCCCCTGCTTGTGACCAATACCATGAATCTGCCCTGGATCCTGACGAGCAGCGCGAAGGAACACCTTTCTCCCGCGCATGCGCGGAGAGAGACTCGAAACGAAGCATCACCGCGCGTGCGCGGAGTGAACACTCATTACCGCGCATGCGCACCTGTCGGCACAGACGCCGATATACGCATCAAAGCGGACGGAGGGTGTATCCTACCAACTTATCTACACCCTCCGCCTACCGCTACCTTACTTGAGAGCAAGGCATACAGATCCTTGCAAAAAATCTACCTCCGCCCAGCCGACCTCGGACATTTAACAATGGCCGCTCTGGTCACAAGCCCTAACTACTCGACCGAACGCTCACATCGGCATCGAGTTAATCAATTAGGGCTCAATTAACAAGCCTCTGCCAGACTATAAAAGACCCGCCCCGCCCAGGCTTACCATTACCACGGAAGCCACTGACGAAGGAGGAAGCACTGAGGTGTGGGGGTTGAGTAAGTACAGCATAGCCGACAGTCCTGACCAGGAATACACTACGCTAATCGATCTAGTGTAAGTAGCTAATCTAGGTCCTGGCGTTACTATCTCTGCCTTTTCTCCATTCCTCCCCACAGCTGGACCCTTTGTACCCTTCGCCCAGCTTGGCTCATGGGGCACTGTCTCCTCATTCAAAAAGTATGTATTTAAGTTGAATAGGCATCTTACTGCTAGTTTCTGATGCTCTATTTTGTTGTGTGTGTATGTATATATGTGTGTCCATTCCTCCCCATTTTCACCCTGTGCTGCAACCTGGCCCTCCCTTGAAATCCTTGGCTTGCCAGGCAATAAGCCCATGAATGTTTTTCTCCCCCATATTTTTTATATTTTTTCTTTCCTTATTCGGCAAAACCTGGTCCCCCCAAGAAATCTTTGGTGTGCCATGTAACAGCCTAAGTGTGTTTCCTTCCCCTTTTTTTGTATTTTCTTTCCTTACAGGTATTCACTAGTAAAGCGCATTGGGATCCGCGCTCTTTCTAAAATCCTGTGTTCTTATCCTTTCAGGCTTATATCATCAGTATTACTGACCGAGCTTTTTTCACGTATATCTATTAAGTTTATTTATACACATTGATCAAACATAACACTCTCTATCTGTGGGAGCGCATTAGTGAGTGACAGGGGGATCTATATACCCGGTCCTGACGAAGGGGCATGTCGCCCCGAAACATGTTGACCCACACAGGAGAGCAAGACTAGTAACCCGTTCTTGCCCTCCGCCTCACCCCTTTTAACGATACCAGCCAGTGCCTATTAAATAATTTTTTCTAAACACCTGGCCAGGTATCTTTTAATTTCACTGTTTATCACTCCTGACCCCACTGACACTCACTCCTTCATCACTCACATAGTACTCACAATAAAAAGGTGCTCCGGCGTAGCCGCTTGTCGCAGCACTGCCCCGTCCCGCAGCGGGGGCGGGAAGACCCCGATGATGAAGCATGACACCAAGGGCCCTTTTGGTGTGTGAGGGGTATTTTAACACACTGAGTATATTCCAACACCATCGGAATATGTACTGAATATTTGTTTCAGGTGGTCTCTGTTGATTATTCCTGTGTAATGTGACCCTCATTTACTCAAACTACAAAGTCATGGTATAAAAGTAAAACCCGAGTTAGCATTTCCACATAAGATAATATATAATGACAACCTTCTAAGATTGAAGTAATTGAGACAGTCAATTACTGGTTGGTTATCCAGGATGATATGACATGCAATTTCTTTTAAAATTAAGATAAACAATAATGTCAATTTATGAAAAACTTCTGATTTTATTTGAATATTGACATATCATAGTGCTAACCACTAGGTTGCGGCTCATACACTTCAAATTCTTACATAAATTATATTGTACGCCTGTGCAACTACAGAAAATGGGACTGCACACAAATACTGCATGCTGGCGTTCCACTGATACACAAGCCACTCTTCTACACTTGTCATGGCATTGTGGTGACCTCTCATTGTCCTGGGACAGGGTGTTTGACATTATTCATGAAGTGACGGGCTTCCAGCATGCCTGCACCCCTCTCATGGACATTCTTGGCCTTGTTGCTGAACCCCTCCAGGCGTGGGATGTCGGTCAGCCATGATGTTCCTCTTGGCTAAGAGACGCATTGCAATCCACTGGGGATCACCCTTCGCACCCACCATCAACATGTGGATGAATGACGTGGCCTATTGCCAGGAGATGCTAGCAGCGTATTGGGTGCTAATGCCTACTGCATCATGTCCCAAAGACATTCGGGCGCCGTTCATCACATGTATCTATTAAAGTGGTCCCAGTGTTTTACTGACTTTAACATGGAGGGGAACAAAGGATTGATTTAAAAACATATACATCAGGAAACAATACGAAAAAGGGAAACAATAAAATTCGACCAATGTTATATAATCACATTGGGAATGCATTTTTTTAAAAAAGTTTCAAGAAAGACCTAACAGGGTATCACATAGAAATGTGTGGTGTCCAGAGAGTGGAAGAAAGGGTGAAGGGGGGGGGGGGGGGTTTGGGTAGTGATAGAAAGAGAACATTTTGTGATGGTGAAAATCATATCACATACAATTTTGGTATATACAGGTGATATACCAGATAGTCAAAGTCCACATCATATATACATATATGCCATATCACACAAGAGATCACATTTTATCAATCACTGTTGATTCGGTATTGGCAAATAATATAAAGTCGACGTTTCGATCCCTATATTTGTAGGTATCTAGAGCCTTACAACCGGGGTCTTCTTCAGGACTGGTGTGACCTCCCGATTACCCTTTCTTCCACTCTCTGGATATTATATGTTTTTAAATCAATCCTTTGTTCCCCTCCATGTTAAAGCCAGTAAAACACTGGGACCACTTTAATAGATACTCTGGCAGATGCATCAAAGTTATGTTTTGCGAGTCCTTAATTGCGAATTTTAAGGAATCGCTATTAAAGACTCTCAAAACGGGATGCATGTAGGAATCGCAATGTTATTAGCGATTCCTACAGATTCCTTATTTGCGATTCGGTAATAGCTAATCGCTAATAAGGAATGGCTTTCCCGTTCATTCCAATGGGCCTAAAGGAAAGCCATTCCTTATTAGCGATTAGCTATTACCGAATCGCTAATGTTCCACTATTTCAAGGGTGCCAGGGTGTCCAAAGGACACCCTGTTACACCCCTGAAATGGACCTGTGCACAAATGTTAAACACACAAACAAGGGCATGTGTGTGTGCAACATGTAACTAAAGTGCATTTTTCAAAGTTTTAGCAAATTTGCACGAAGTTCAACTTCATGGTAATTTGCTCCCCCTATTAGGGAATTCGCTATTTTTTTGGGTTTCATGCATTGCATTTAAGGAATCTCATTTTGGGATTCCTTAAATGCAAGAGCAATTTAAGGAATCGCTATTTAGAGATTCCTTAAATTGCGATTTCTGCATTTGGGATGATGCATCCCAAATGCAAAAATACCGGGAGCAAACGGCCAGATTCTGCCCGTTTGCTCCCGGTATTTTCTTTGATGCATCTGCCTCTAGTACCCAGGTCCCAGTGATTCCGGGTTTGCCCTTTTTTGTAACCGTTCATCACATGGGCAGCTGCACACACTGAAATTCCAGCCCACATTCCACAAACGAGCCCGCCTCCATAGGCCCACCTGCCTAAACCTTTAACACACTACACTCTTGCATCATCTTCCCCTCCGAAAGACATCATCCCATTTCTCCAATGGTCTACTCCTGTCCTGCCTGTGTACCCGATCAATACAATATCGCACACACATGCAGTTAACATTATAGCCTTTTTTTGCTTATCTACGTTTTATTTAATTTAATTTCTGATTGAAAGTGCCTTCAAGCTGCAATGTGACACTTACCTGGATACACCGTGACCGCTGGGTTTTGTCTCTGCCATGTGTTTATTTGAATATGCTAACATGCTCCCTATCTGTACTTTTGGCATGAACGAATGTGACCTGTGTGTTATTTTTTGTTTCGTTTGAAAAGGATAAATAAAGTTTAAAATAAAAAAAAGTAATTCTTCGGATTCCCATTTCTCGACATCTGGGTCCAATTCATAAAGATGCTGCTGTGAAGAGGTTAGACGAATGTTATAGGTACTCCTACTTTACTCCTGCAATTCAAGAGTTCTGCACGAGACAGATAATATTTTTTGACCTGGAATGCAGTGCTGTATTAAAAGTAGTGACCTGAGTGTCCTTTCCCCTACACCTCTTACGGAGCATCTAGTTCCCTTATATTACATTAACAGTGCAGTGACATCAGCGCAGACACACTTCTCATCGTCTTATCAGCATCACATGTACATCTCGGCTTCCTTTGCAATAATTTCTTATGGTGCCGAGGGGGGCTCCTTGCGTTAAACATGGTCTTGTGGACTACTATAAGTTATTATTATTATTAATTAACACTTATTAAGGGCATGGCTACCCTGAGGCAACCTAGCGCCGACGGCAGAACAGGCATAGGGAGGCGGCTATTAGTTAATGCTCTGGAAAAGCCAAGTTTTAAAACACTTCGGAAAGGTGAGTTGAGATGTCTCTAAGCGCAGATTGAGGGGGAGGGAGTTCCATATTTTAGCTGTGTTGTATGAAAAGGAGCGACCTTCGCTACGCATCCTTTGAATTTTAGGGAAGGTGGCCAGATTTGAGTTCGCTGAATGGAGAGGTTTCCTAGGCCAGTATGCGGTAATAAGGGGCTGGTTCTTGTGGGCAGTGCAAGGGCCTTGAAGGTAAACCTTTCCTCTATAGGCAGCCAATGTAGGGTTTTTAGACTTGGCATGGCTGACTGCGTTCTGTAAGAACCAGTCAAAAGTCGTCCGACACAAATCTATGCCAGCTGAAGCTTCCTTAAGGTGGATTTTGGTGCTCCTAGGTATAGTGAGTTGCAATAGTCCAGGTGTGAGAGAATTAAGGCCTGGACCATGACCCTCCTTGCCCCCATAGGAAGTAGAGGAAGGACTTTCCACAACATTCTGAGGTGGCCGTGACAAGACCCTGACACTGCCACTGCTTGCTGATCAAATTTAAGTGATTTGTCAAGCCACACGCCCAAGCTCTTTATCTTGGGTTTTGGGACCGGGGCGCCGCCAGACACATTGGTTGTGAAAGTTTGAGCGCTTTATTGGATGTATTATCTAAGTACATGATTTCAGTTTTGCCTCCGTTAAGTCTGAGACACGAATGTTGCATCCAGGTGGCAACCTTCTCTAGGCAGGATTCCAGGTCCAAAGTATCACTAAGCGGGTGATTTAGAGATACCACCAGCTGAGTGTCATCCGCATAGGTGACACCTTTGATCCCATACGGCTGGATGACCTCAGCCAGTGGCTTCATGTACACGTTGAAAAGCATAGGACTCAGAGAGGATCACTGAGGCACTCCATAGCTAAGAGGTAAAGACCTGGAGGTGGATTCACCCGCAAAGACCTGAAACGTTCTGCCATTGAGGAAGGATTGGATCCAAGAAATGGCTCCTCCTGACACCCGACCCTCCTAAACCTTTCGATAAGGATATCAAAATTAACTGTATCAAAAGCAACACTAAGGTATAGGAGGATAATCACCGCTTCTCCTCCCTGATCGATTATGACTATGAAGTAACCGATTATTTGCTCTCTCATGGAAATCTTTAGACTCCCTAAATGGATGGATGCAGAGGTTTCTTTGTGTAGGACCACTCTGTGAAGCAACAGCGAACACATTCTGGTTTTGGATAACATCTGCACCCTAAATGTGACAACCATTTACTTCTGCCGCTTGCTCTATCAGAAGCCAGCTTCATGGCCAGTGCACAAACTGCAGATTAAGCCTGAGTGGCTTCCATTTTGCTCCACTTTTGGATGATGGGCATCACCAGTACATGGTCCCTGGCATGAAAACGTGCCTGGTTGATGGAGACTCACTAATTTGCCTGTTGCCAAAGCTAGACACCTAAAGGCCTGTTTAAATGCACAGCAGGCTGAACAGTGCCTGTGCTATTGGTCTGACAGCATGACTCTTCTTCTTTTTCTAAAATTCAAAGTAATTTAAGATTAGGGTCCACTATGCCAGCTGCAAATAATGCTGTTTTTGATAGATCCATTGATTTCCATAGGCAATTCGTAATAATCACCTTAAGAGTTATATGCATGTGTTAACGCGGGATTTCTGGTCTATAGTTATAGATCTAGATCCCAATTCAGGTCGACTGAACCGTTGGTACCTGTCATTGAGTAAAAGGCAATCCACTACTAGGTTAATCAGTTAAAGACTTACTCCACTCTAAAGAACCACTGAAGCTTAAAAGTTTTAAAAGTTTATTACAAAGCCAAACTTAACTGGAGATACAAACATCTCAAAATAAGATTCAAAAGATATACGGGTATCAATACAAACATGAATTTTCTAAATGCTCTTAGTCGGCAGAAGAATACCACCAAAACAAACTCTAGAATTATCAAAGTTACGAGAATAAACACAAGCTGTAGCTTATGAATCATTTACAGAAAGGAAAGAAATCAGATTAGACTGTCCCTACACTAGGCTAAGTGACATCCCTACTTAACAAGATCTTGACCTAAAAAGGTGTCAGTAGTGGTGACTTCCAAAGGAGATCACGCACTTCCCTTAGTCTTTGTTCCAAAACGATGTCTCGCAGTTCCCTGTCTGCCTACCCATCCGCTCTCTTAGGTTCCTCAGATCATCTGCCTTGCCTCCACCCAGGGGTGCTGTCCCTAATACAAAATCACATTTACATTAGAAACGCCCTTTAGAGACGCCCCTCACGTGGTGTTGGTGCTCCATGCTGGTACTCCTTCTAGGCCCATCGTTAGCGTTGACCTTGCTTCCCAGGCTCCTCTCCGGCAAGACGGTACCCCCAGGAAATTCCTCAAGACTCCTCCAGGCCTGTACCAGGCTCTCTTGAACAAAAGTCTATTCATCACTTTCCTGATTAAACCCCCTCGCACCTGCAAAAGACACTTTCTCTGTGGGCCCCAAATTCCGGCCTCCACCATATCTTTAAGTCGTAAACCATGTAACAGGCTCTGCGTCCTGTGCCTAACACGACCTTTCTCTAACGAGCACCTGCAGATCAAAAGAAATGACTTTATCTATTCAGGCCTGTTAGGATTCCATGGAACGGGCCTATGCACTTCTGTAAAACATTTAATTTCTTTAGTTTAAACGATATTCTAACCTATTACACACAATGATTATATAAACGTCTTAAAACATATATATATCAGTCCTAGGTTCAGTAATACGTGAATCATAATAACATTAAAATCCAGATTATGCGTAAATGCATCAGCTTCTTGTATTCTTTGTGAACTGCCATGTGGCCTACACATTTCCACGTTTAGCCGAATTACATTTTCCCTTACAGTCACATAACATGAGATTTCAACATCATTCTAACATCTCTGAACACATCTATATTTAGCTTTTCACACTCTATTTAAGTATTCTATTCTAATTAAACACTATTATGTACTTTCACTCTATAATTTCGACACTCTTATATAATGTTTACTAACTAATACAACGTGCTTGTAAATATGGTGCACTTCTACAGTTTTTCTTAACTTGCGCTCTCTCACATGTTTACCATTAATCCATAGAGGGATAAAATAACCTTACTGACTTGCATTACTAAATAAGCCAAACCCTGTGAAGCGAATCCTCCAAAAAAGAGATCTTGTTGCATGGGGATCTACCCAACTTAAGTCGTTCTTTAAAAGCAAACAGGTATAGGGGTGATAGAGACAAGTGAAATCCAGAGTTGTCATTCAGCTGTGAAATAAGCATAAGCTGCTGGCAAAGTGAGAGACAAATGGAATCCTCATCTTAACGTGAGCACCTACAGCCAAGGGGAACACACAATCAATCAATCAATCAATCAATTGTATTAATGATTACGGAGGTCCACATAAATTGGGAAAACCAACAACACAATAATAAAGATTCTATTTTGATAATAAAATGAACACAGAAAATGTTCCTAAACAACAAGGCATCAGCGAATCCTAAGCGGAATCCAACAATATAAAAAAATCTTCCGTTTAAATCTTGGGAAAATAATATATGATACAAAATGATTAAAAATATCCTCCATACCCTTAGAGTAAAAATGTAGGAGGTAAATAACATAGGATAAAAAACAAGTGTTAGCAGCTGCTCCCTACATGCTTAATGAGCCTTAGTCCATGTTTAGAAAAGACTTTAAAAAGTTAAGACATTTTTGACAGAGCATTTCATTTGGCGGCTCATATTAGAGCTGAGACTGAAAGAATAGATAGCTGTAGACATATTGGTCTCATCCATTTTCGGCGACACAATAACAATGCTGGGCAAATAAATAATACATGATTAACATCTTGCAGGCCATTATTGCACAAATTACAAATCGGTGATGAACGATACCATTTAGACAATAAAGGATTTAAAGGGAGCATACCCTGACTCGATAATAGCCAAAAACGGCACACTCCATGTTGCAGGTTCCAAGAAATATATGCCTGTACTTTATTTATCACGCAGAAATCAATGACTGGATTCAGAGTATAAGCTTCCCTTACATGAGACCTCCACATGCAGATTGTGCACATTGTGATCATGGCTAAAATACTCGTATGCTTGTCGGCTACCTTTGCTAAAAATAAAAAGTCACACTTTCTTTCAAGTAATTGAAATGTTTTACATAACGAAAAATGCAACAGGATTGAGAACACTATTCAAGAACAAAACTAGTAAGTCTTCACCCATGGATGTACACCTATGTACAGATGCCTATTTACTACTTTTAGGAATTCACACACATTCCCTGTAGTACAGTTTGACATCTGCGCCAAACACGTTTCCACCATTGACAATGCATTGTAACATCTATGTGATTCTATTCTGTGTGTAATTCTATATAGAGTAGAATTAAAAACAGGTAGGATGGAGTCCACGGTGCACACACCTTTTTTCTCTCCAAGAGGCAAATATTTTTTGGTGGAGAAAGCGATTCACCTATATCCACACGAAATCTGTAGGTGATCTTTTCCGTTTCCCAACTTGCAAAGGGGATGCAGGGGCTGGGGGGATACTGCAGTCTATCTTTCCAACAACTGCCAGGATACTAATGGGTTGGATTGGATCAGAGTAAGGAAATGCCCACAAGTGCACATTGGTGGCCATTCACAAACTTACAAGGCCAATAACATATTGTAATGTCCAATTCCGAACCCTTGATTGAATTAACTTCAATGAATTTCTCCACACTGGCAGAGGAATATGGAGTAGCAAAGGCATTTATGCCTGACAGGGATCCTTTTGAGAATTTCTGACCATTTGCAAATGCACAAGGCAAACCACATCTTGTAATGCCCACTCCCCACCTCTTTTATGTTACTAACTTATACAGATTTCTTTACACTCGTGGCGCAGAAATTGGAAGCAGTAATGCATTTATGCGTGACAGGAAGCCTTTTGTGAATTTCTGGTATGTGTACATGAGGCATTTGGGGTCAGAAAAATATATTTGTGAATGAGGCTCTAACTGATTTCAATCAGGTTACATTTGACCGGATTTGTCATTCTAAATGTCATGATATTATATTGGTATATAGGTGTATTCTCTGTTCCATCCCATGCTCTGATATTGCTGCTGCACTGCTCCTTTAATAACAAATTGCAGAAAATACCAGCTAATCTGGAATGCCCCATAATAATATCAATCTTCAAAAGGATGTCTACTAGCAGGAAATGGCACCATTTCGGTAAAGGTCTTCTGTTCATAAAACATGAACACAGTGCTAGATACAAATACAATATAAAAACAATACCGTTATATCCTCTAGATGCACAAATTATTAATAACAATATATTAGAGATCCAAAAGGTTATCATAATAGTATGTCATCATTTATTCATGAAAATACTGCATATTATTTTACTAAACTGAACTCACCCTGGAATTGAAGCCTTTGGTAACAATTGCACTATGGGAATTTAAAATGTAGGTAAACAGCATTAGGAAGAACAGAGAAGGATCTACACTTGTGAAAATATGTGAAACTGATTTCAAAAGAAACAGCAGTGCTGAACACAGATGCCAGGAAGTGACTACCCAGTACAGAAAAGTCAAGGAAATACACTTTACTAAAAGGGAAATAATAGGCAAGAAAATAAGTGTCTTGATGGATAATGACAACGTACAGTAAAAGCAGAGTACGTTTGCAAGGTATATTACGAAAAGTGCAGCTACTTTTAGGAAGAAAATTGAAGTTCTGAGCTCTCAATCGGAAGAGTGCATTTTTCGTCGACCAGCATTTCTAATAGCACACAGATGCAATACAAAAAAAGACTGTAGTATTTTAAGGTATGTGTAATCATATCAAGAGTAAGGAACATTGGAGAGCAAACCACAATCACTTCTTTTTATGCTTTTTAACATGAGCTGCAGACCATATCCACCTATGTTTTCAAAAGCCAATGCTCACTGTCTTGTTGCTTCACAATTGTTTCTCTTTGCAAAATTGGGTGTGAGTCACAAATATTTTTGATAGATTGGGGGAGACCTACTTTTGTACAGTTGTAGGTGTGCAACAGTGGTGCTAGCATACTCCAAACTTACGTTTGAAAATGAGGAGTAAGCCATTAAGTACTACATGAGTAAGTCACAACGCAATCTTTGTGAATCAGGACTGTCTATGTTTCAGAAATCCGTGCGCAAACCGAGGCCTCTTAAATTGGACCTCAACTCTCTGGGGTGTATTCTCAAGCAACTATCGCTGAGTTAACAGCACTTTATCGCAGCCAAAGTGGTGATAAATATATCGCTCCATTCACAAGCTGGTGCTAACAGCCCATATCACCAGTTTACCTGCGATAGCAGCAACAAAAAAACATCGCCACAGATGACCTCCGCAACTATCGTTAATGAGATGCAGAGTAGGCGTTCCCATGCAAAAAGTCGTGACAACACCACTCCGCAATATTCCCAACGACCAGCCAGATCGGCGATAAGATCCCTAAATATACCATAAGGCGTGTTAGGAGCAGGAAATTAACACCTGCTCTAACCTGGTGTAAAGTCGGATGACAGCCTGCACCACAAAAGGGAGCTCAGGTCACAGCCACACCTGAAGGGCAACAGATGCCATGGAGCCACTGATCATGCAGCTCGGAGCCCCAACAGGGCCACAAAACCCACCGCCCCCACCCCCAGGACCCCCCGGGCACCCTCCCCCTCTAGGCAAAGACATGTCATATCAACTTCATAAAATCATGTACAAAAAATCTGACTGATGTCGCGCAATCACATGTAACATGCATATGTTGTCACAAAAATGAGAATCACACATTCACCTTCGAATTACCATAAGAAAATGTATTCAAAATAAGTCAAAAGAACATCAATGAAGACACAGGGCGGCTTTCCTCTGGACAATCTGTAGGTCACAGCCTGCAAGACAAAAATCCAGATGAGAAGGTGTGTCATGCGGCCATCAAAGGACAGAGAGAGAGTGAAGGAGAGAGATACAGAGAGAGAGAGAAAGAGAGGGAGGGAGAGAGGAAGACAGAAAGAGAGGGAGAGAGAGAGGAAGATGGAAAGAGAGGGAGGGAGAGGAAGACGGAAAGAGAGGTAGAGAGAGAGGAAGACGAAAAGAGAGGGAGAGAGAGAGGAAGACGGAAAGAGAGGAAGATAAAGACAGAGAAAAGGAGTGAGGGACAGGGAGAGAGAGTGCCGACACTGCGCACCCAGGCCTCACTGCTCACCTGCTGGCACCGGTGTGTCTCCAACCACATGCCGGTATGTAGTGCAGTTCACCAGGTCTCTCATCTGAAACAGATCCCACATCTGAAACAGAGTCCAGATACATGAATGGCAAAGTACAGACAATTGCACACAACATCATCGCCTGTCCGCCCTGGCGCACCCAGGCAGCTGCACCCCAGCCGCTCCCGGTGCCCAGCGGTGCATGCCCGCCCCTGTGCACCCAGGCAGCTGCACCCCAGCCCCTCCCACCGCCCAACAGTGTTGCCCGCCCTGTGCACCCAGGCAGCTGCACCCCAGCCCCTCCCACCGCCCAACGGTGCATGCCAGCCCCTGCGCACCCAGGCCTCACTGATCACCTTCTGCCACCGGCGTGTCGCAAAGAGGGACAACCATGTGCTGGTGCAAGTCCAAAGCTCGGGGCCCGCGAACATGCCACCCTCCACATCATGCAGCCCAGCTTCGTGGGAAACCAGATCTCACATTTGATTCTGGATCTTGATTTTGCTATGGCAGGGGGCATATCACTGCACAGGGCATCATCGCGGTCTGCACACCCGCTCAGCCCTTTAGGTGCCACCAACTCTGTGATCCGGGAGGCGGCCCCATGTGGCGGTAGGCCCATGCTGCCCGCAGGCTCTGGCCTACAATGCTGTCCAGCAGGGTACACAAATCCAGAGCAGTCCGGAACACAGGACCGGGCATCATCGCAGGCTGCACACCCGCTCAGCACTTACGGTGCCCCTACCTCAGTGCACTGAAAGTCACCATACTGTGGCGGTGTGCCTGTGCCAGCTGCAGTGCATCCCATGCCACCAAGTCTGTGCCCCACAAGTCATGGGCCAGGGGAATGTGATGTTGCAGGGCCCTAGGCCCTCATTCCTACATAAACACCACAAAGATACACCCAGATGGAGAGTGGAAATGGCGTCGAGCAAGTGCGCCCGGCCCTTTTAATTGGCAGAGTCATATGTCCTGTGATGCGTGTGCTGGATGGGTGTGGTGTGGGTGTACACCAGCCATGAGGGAGTGGATGTGGCATGCTGACAACTAAACCTGTGACCAGCAGATCACTACAGGGAAGGCCTGGGACATGTAGCATTGTCGTCCCCTCCTGTGAGCGTAAGCGGAGTGGGCTGGCCTGGTGTATGCCAGTCCAGGTTAAGGGTCTGAACAATGACCCCGGGACTCTGGGCGTGGTTCCGTACTGGGCTGGACAAGGAAGTAACTAATGATTGTGTCCCTGTTGTAGTACCGGAGCCACCCGGAACGCATTCGGCAATGTGTCACCCTGTGACCCAAGTTCAACGACATGAGCTACATGAACGTTTCGGGGAATCACTAAGCCTACATTTATCCATACTTCGACACTTGAAAGACCATAAACATGACACATGTGTGATTATGAATGTTTAATGCACATTCTGTAGAGTGTTGCATCTGGAGCAGTGCAGGGCCATGCAAACCCCACATTGCTATGTTGGACTGTGGAGGTCCAGCCAGAGTCCTTCAGGGAATGACAAGTCCAAAGGAAGAAGAAGAGTACAGTCCGCAGTTTGATTGCTGCGTCATTGGTGATCAAACAGAATACGTCAGTCCATGTCAAGGTCCAAGGTGAGTGTCGCAGAGTGCATCAGGGGACAGTGGAAGGTGGTAATGCAGAGGTCAGAACCAAGCAGAAACAGGCCCTATGGCAGAGATGGATGCTACAGTTTTCTTCTTACCAGTAAGGTGATTTCATCCGCCTCTTCGTCCTCTGCTGTTTCTTGTGCCTCACAGGTGGGTGGTGGTGTTCTGTCTCCAGCACTGTTTGGCGGTGACACATCAGTGGACGGAGGTGGAATGTCTGCTGCACTGTGTGGCACTGACACTTCAGGGGGCAAAGAGGTGGAAGTAGTGGTAGCAGCAGCATGCATCAGCACCAGGCCTTGTGGCAGCAATGCCATGAGGATGGTACTGAGGTCATTTAGGAACCCAGCTACCTCTTGCAGTGCAGCCGTAGCAGCAGTTCTTTCTGCCTGCGTCCACTCCATGGTCTCCACTGACCTCCGCATGTGTTCCAACACCTGTGTCACATTGCTAGTGCCACTCTGACTGGACAGTTGTTCTATCCTCTGAGTCAGGGCTCCAGCGATGTCAGCCATGGTCCTTGGAGAGCATGGAGTGGACTGTGGGTGTCCGTTAGGGACCGTGAGTGGTCCCTGATGGGACTTAGACACCCAGGTATGGCATCTAGTTTGGCTGCCATGTGGTCGAAGCCCACCCGCACCTGTTCAGGCAGATTCTCCTGGCACCCCAACACAAGGCGGTGGAAGGCCATGTGTTCTTCGTGGGGGTCCTAGGAGGCAGCCGCGGTGGTGGGTGCTGCCTGATGCGTGGTCTGTGCATAGGGTGAGTCTCCTCATGGCAGCTGGGCTGCCCTGCTCCTCGAGGTGGGGTGCGGAGGCTCTCCATGAGCTGTTGGAGGGCGTCAGAGTTGAAGCTTTGGTGGTCCTGTTCGGCGTCAGAGAAGAGAGGTTTGTGCTGCTCTGCAGGAGGTGTTGACTTTTGCTCTGTAATGTAAAGGGGAGATGCAGTTTAACAATGTGTTCACATGTATGTTGTCACATTGTACATGTTTTCATACAGACTTGATGAATGTGTATATTGTGGCTGTTTGGGAGGGACTGCCTATTTGATGGGAGACATTGGACATTTTGGCAATATGACGTATGTGTGTTTGTACATGTACATTATCAGCTCACATTTCCCTACAATGCCAAATGTGATTGGCCAGTTTCTACACACAAGCTGCACCAGTTGCGTCCTGTGTTCTGTTGTGGATGTGTTGCGGTTTGTACCACATTGTTGTCAATGTTGATGTGCTGTACATATTATATGTGTGTGTGCTGCATTTCGGTGTAGTCGCCCCTGCAGCTCTGATTTTGGTGCCCCTTATCCATTTCATGCGGTGTGCCTTTGCCTTCTGTGCTTATGCAGTCCTGAGATGTTGCATACTTGGGTACATTGGTCTCTTGGTGGGAGTTGGGGGTTGTGGCTTGGTTGGTCCGCATATGTGCGCTACTTAATTGTGCATGTGTGCCATTGTGTCCATCTCCCCCATCCCCCCAGTCCCTGTTTGTTACTCACTTTGGTGCTGTTGTGTCCAGTCATGTTGAGCAGTGTCTGGTCCCCCTACTCCTACTACCGTCTCCGCACTGATGACTGTGGACACCATTTCCTCCATATCGTCCAGCTCCTCCTGTGACGCAGGACTCCCACCTCCAGTCTGCATTGCTGCCTTCTGGTTGTTGGCAAGTTTCAGCTTGGTTTTGTGCTTGACATCATTCCAGCTCCTCTTGACCTCTTCCATTGTCCTCTTCAGCACTCCGACTGCATTCACCTCGTCCACGATAGACTGCCAAAGTCCATTTTCTGTTGCTAATGACACAGTGGAGGTGACGAACAGTTGCTGATGATGTTCTACCACCTCCGTTATCAGGATCCTGTTTTCCTGTGGACTGAACCTCTTCGTCCTACTCTTCTTCTCCTTGCCCTTCTCTGACCCCAAGATCTCTGGCTGGTCCTCAGGGGGCCTGTGGGGTTCTGGTTGTCCTCCGTACTTGCTCCGGCAACATCCATTGTGCTTCTCTGTTGTTTGGCATTTGTTTGTCAGTTTTTTTCTTCTTTTATGTTGATTTTTCCCACCTGACGTGTGTCAATTGCAGGCCTGTCTGTGGTTTTAGCTGATTTTTGTATCACTATTGGCCTCATCTCAACTTTTTTTACATTCGTGTTTCGTATTTTTGCTGCATCGCATTGACTTTAGCGCGGACAATTGATGCGTTATCGTGCACCTATCGCATGGTACCGCGTGTTGTGAATACTTGGTTAACACTGCGTCATTTATCCGCGATAGACTGTGATATGAGGAGTTGAGTTAAGCTCAATTTGTGGTACTTATCACACGTTTTTGAAAAAATCCCCTCTGTGTTCTGTGTAAAAGTTCCTTTCATCTGTAGTGCAGCTTATCCACTGTGGGGACAAACTTGATGTCACACAAGTAGGCCGGCACAGAGAAGTGTTAAATGTCATAAACAGTGATATTGTAAAATGACTGCTGATGCACACACTACTCTGTACACTTAAATATATCACTCAGTTATTGTTTTTCCAAGTCTTATTTTAATGTTCACAGTCTTGCTTCAATGTTTTCCATTTAACAAAATAAAATTACATTTTAAATTCACAAATGTTTTGCAAAGATGAAGTGGAACTAAGTCTTCCAGGACTGATGGTTTACTCCAGTTTGACTCCTTGATTTTAGAAGAAAGCCATGAGTACAACAAGGATGAGCCAAAAATAAGGCACAACACTTTCCTCTATGGCCTGGTATCTAGTGTGGAGGGCCCACTGGGTCAAGAGATACTGAAAAAACACCTTGTTCCTTTGGAGCAGTACCCTCAATTTGCCCACCTTCCTCTCGCCCAGCTCTGACTATGCTGTTTGGGATTCCCAGAGGTTTGGAGCGGTTAGATGAGGGGAAGATTTCTGGGGAGGATACTGTAGGGAATAAGACCTGTGAGGAAAAATCTGAAGCTGGGAGTTCAGTAGGGCTTGTAGATAATCACCACAACATAATCACATCTTATGTTGAAATTAAGTGATAGATTGTCACATCTATATGAAGATTCAGTTGTCAGAGTAGCCTTCAGTTAATGCAGCCCTTATTTAATTTGCCTTCCTGAAGGTGCCTGTTGCATACCCATGGATGGTGGTGTGTTAGAATTATGTATCAAGAGACAGGGACTCGGAGCGCATGAAGGTCCAGCAAACATGCTCCAAACAACTAATCAAAGTCAAAAGGGTATGCAGTTCCTAATAACAATATACTATCTGCTCAGGTCAGTTTAGTTCCACAGAGTCTGCAGGGAGCATGACTCTGTAGGAAGAATTGCTCTCACACACCTCGATAGGTGTCATGCTTCATCATTGGGCTTTTTCTCCACATTGGGCCGGCGCTGCAATACACGATGGGCACCCTCAGTGGGAGCTCTTTACTGGAGATCTTTTCATAAGCCATTTGGTGAAGTGGGGTCTAATTTTAGATTAGTGTGTAAAGTGAATAGGTGCAAAAGATTTGGTTCACTCTCTCTGTCTGTCCATCCATCTGTGGATGGAAGCTTGTGGATAACTGGGATTTAATTTTTAGAACAGAACACCACACTCAAGGTAGTTCCCTTAAGGGTCAGGGACAACTATGCAATGTGTTAACTTTGAGCCTAAAAATTATGTCTGTTTTTAGCCAATATTTTTTTTAATTCATGAGGGCATGACACCTTCCTTAAAAAGAACGTTTTATAAAAACCATGACAAAACAAGCAATGACAAAGCCAAAACAGCATGGCCTATT
This sequence comes from Lissotriton helveticus, assembly GCF_964261635.1. NCBI lineage: Eukaryota > Metazoa > Chordata > Amphibia > Caudata > Salamandridae > Lissotriton > Lissotriton helveticus. The sequence continues at coordinate 2,071,226,778 of NC_136057.1, read as the reverse complement.
GTCTTTGCCAGTGCTTGTTTTTAGTGCTTTCTAAATGTGACTACTTGGGTAACGTTTTTCTCTACAAACCAAACTCACTTATTAACCTGAATTCTCCACAGTATGACGTGCACCAAGCCGATCTATCTTCTGATGGATTTCAGTTATTTACACTTGCAGTTGAGGAAGGAGCAACATTGATATTAGTTAATCAAACCGCATGTAGGACAACATGTGAGGAAAGCAGGCCTATTCAAATATTACTTTGCATGTCTCCAATACATTTCCCCACTATTTCTGAAGGGCTGTAGAAATAATATAGTTTGTTTCTTTGTAACACTAGCTACATGTTAGACATTTTACAGAACTGCATGTACTAGGTATTAGTATCTTCCACCTCACTGTATTTAACTCAACAGGGTGAAGAGCTAAGGCTGAACAGGTTCAGGATCCCAGCAGCAAGTGCTTACCCACTGAGCTATGTTACTGGCTAATATACATATCACATTGGCATCGCTTAAACATGTGAATACATTCTTTAAAGGAAAATGCAAGAAATGGACACTAGGATAAGAAAATGTTGGGTATTCTTGTATTGGTGAGTTACAAGGCCCTGGGCCCAGATAGTATCCCACCAGACCTGTTTAAATCTAATATTGAGGTCTGGGTTCCACTAATAACACAGGTGTTGAATGTGACTGCTCGGGTGAGAACATTGCCCACTTGATCTACTGCTGTCATTTGTCCTATCTTTAAGAAGGGGGACAACGACAACCCACAATGTTATAGACCAAAATGAATTTCAAGGTACTGGGAAGGTGATTTTAAATAGGCTAAGTGACTTGGCAGAGGAGAATAACATCCTGTGTGATGGTCAGTATGGCTTTAGAGCAGGGAGGTCCACCTCAGACTATTGCCTGAACCTTCATTTTATTATTAATAAATACACAGGGGTCTGAATCTATACATTTAGACTTTATGGACCACACATCTGCTTTTGACAGGGTGGATCGAGCGAAACTTTGTACCCTGCTTAGCGGGATGGGGTAGACCATAGCATTGTGGCCCTCCCAGCCAATCTGCACTCAGAGACCACTGACTCAGGCTTTTTATCTCAGGACGCCACCTGTACTCTCCCTTTCTGGACCAATTCAAGTGTGCATCCAGAATGTATTCTTGCCCCTTTTGTATTTACCTTGTACGTAAATGGGCTTGAGTTTGCGGTGGTATTAGCTGCATCACATTGCCTGAGGGTAGGTGACAGATTCCTCCCTGTGTTATTAAATGCAGACAATGTGGTCCTTATGGCTTGGACCCCTCCTGGGTAGGCATGTGTCTTTCATGGGGAAGCTTGATCTGGTGGTTAATTTCTCGAAGCCATATGTGATGATAGTGGTCCCTAAGTCAACTAAGAGCAAGACCTTTAAGGGCTCTAATTTTACCTTGGGCATGTGTTGGGTCCATATCTCGCCAAGGCCTGCTCACAGCATGATAGGTTTCTACTAGCTAGATTCAGGTTCAACCATTTTTTGGCATCCCCTTCTGGGTGGATGCAGCCTGAGACAAGGGAACCATGTGGCTGCGACGATATGTCTCCGCAGGATATGTTGCATTTTACCATGTTGTGTTCTTAGTATAACTTGCTGAGGTAGCAATTTAGAATCCCTTTGTTGAAATCCCTGACTTTTAATCAAGTTAGGCCAGCCTTAATGTATATACAGATGCTTCCAACAGATCGTGTTATCTTTACAGTTCTCTTCTTTTTACAAGCAGCTTGGGTGTCTAGAAGATCAAGATGTGATTAATTGCCCATAACCCACTATATTTTATGTAATTTTATTCATGTTTATATTGTCACTGAATCCTGATAGCAAAGTTTTGGTTTTGCACTTTTTTCCTTTACGGTGATTGCATCGCATGAATCTAGATTCTATGAAGTCCTTAATGCCTCAAAATAAGGTGCTATATATGGACCTGAATTCATTATTGAGCCATTTAAATCTTTGTTTACTTAGAGTGGACTTGTAATGTATCTACAGTTTATGAAGGATAGCTAATCAGCTGGGCACAGCGTCTCAATGGTTTAATTGGATTTTATTTGTATTTTTGTTATATTGTATTTATAGAGAATGTGATTGTATCGTACTACAATGTAATGGATTATGCATTTTATATGATGTTTATGTGTGATATTTTAGGGTCAATATTGACTGAATAAACATATTGGTAAGTAAGAAAATGTTAGTAAAAGTATGCATTTTGTTTGCCTGTCTATGTGGTATTCCATTTCTTTTTCTTTGTCTGAACTATATGTCAAGCTCATTTAAAGCATTATTCCTTCTTTCTCTGAAGATAACAGTATAGAGGTCAAGTCATAAGTGATAGATATATCAACATTGCAAACTTTTGTGTGACCTTCAGATGATTCAAAAGCACCATGTTCCTCTGTAAGAATTTCTGGCTTGTGTGGTTGCGCTCAGCAGACTAAGTGCATATTTTCTAACATCATTAATTATGTGCACAGCTACAAAATGAAATGTGTTTGAAAAATTTGGCCTGAAATGTTTTTGCTCAAAAATTTGAATGCAGTTTAGACAACGTTTCTTTGCTATGAAACAGCCTTTAATCAAACAAATTAAAATCTGCTGTAACATTAATGCGACAAGAGTGAGCCCTCCTGCTTCTGTCATTAAAATGCAGTATCTCCCAAATTGCAGTTTCCTGGAGAGAACAAACCACCACCATCGTGTTCTCCGAGATATTCAAGTAAAATTAGAGATACTTTGGACCAGAGGCAGTACAGAATTGGCACTAATGTGCTAATAAACTGTAACTCATCTACTACTTTTGACATAGTTTATCACAAAATCCTATTTGCAGGCCTATATATGCACTAGATGCCATTGGAGTTAAGACACTCACTTGGATTCAATCCTATCTTATAAATAGGAATCAAAATGGGGTCACTTCAAAAAGATCCCTATTCAAGGATGGAGTCCTTTCAGCAATTCTGTTTTACATGTATCTAACCCATAGCATATGTGAACTCTTCTTTTGCTCAGAGCCCCTGACACCAAACACAAGAAATATAATTTGACCTGGATGAATACCAACAAAACAGAAATATTAAAACATTTTGAGGTACAAAATCCACCAGATATAAAATGTTATTGCCCCTCAGAATTGGAATCTCCTTTTGCTCCCATCAAAACAGTGAACAACGTGGGAGTGACATTTTAGTACAACAATTATTTGTCCGCTGGTACAACAAAACACCAAAAAAGCTAATTTTTTACACTATAACATATCCATAATCTGCTCTATATTAGGCTTATCAGAAAGAATCTTTCCAATTCACCTAGTCTTATCTACATTACTTGACTGTCCGTGTTTTCTCCTCAACACTCCACTGAAGACCTTTTCTAAACTTCATATAGTCCATAATGGAGTAGTAAGAGTTATTTTGACATGAATGAAAAACATGAGCACATCTTACTATACTGAAAAAAAGTTTAAATGGCTTCCCAATAGCCATCAAATCAGAAAATATTGCATGAGGTGCCCAACCTGCCTATCCTAAATACTTGTTGAACTTGTTTACCCTTAAAAAGTCAACAAGAATCCTGCATTTAAGCAGAGTTCATCATCGCAACACAGCCAAATGGAGAAGAAAAAGTTCTGAAAGCAAATCTTCACAAACAGTCATCACAATAGAGATTTCCTTCCCTGCAGATTGGAAAGATACTGGATCCCTTAATGCATTTCAAGGCCACTATGAAATCAGACTTTATGATTAATTTGGATCCAGATTCATTTTATCTCTATATACTGTTTTTATTACATTCTCTCTGTGGAAATGCATATCCTGTGACACCTTCATATAATTCAGTATCCTCTCCTATCCTTTCTCTTCTGAAAGTACTGTCTAACCTACAGACCATGCTCTCTCTTTCCTAGCATCTCCTTTCTGTAGTTTGTGCTCCTCGAATCTAGTCATGAGTGTTGTAAGTTGTGCTTCATAAATGATTACAAATACAGCCACAAAAAATTATAAATTGATACTCATTTTCCAATTAAGCCAATTAGTAATATAAATTATTTTTTTTATTTACAAACCAGCAATAACTAGCATGAGTTATTAAAGATATTCCCAATAACCATGGAAGAAAATAAATACTACAAGTTTAACATTGAAACAAAAATGTGTTGTGAATATTTGAAGAATTTTCCATTAAGAACAATAAAAAATAATTGAAGCTTTTTAAATTAAAGAATGACCGCATTAATGTTAGTGTTAGTCACTAATGAGTTTTAGTTTCTTCGATTATCAAAATAGACAAGTTGGCATTTCCTAACATTCCATTAGAAAATACATTTGTCAAAAATATATTGGAAGAATGGCACTTAGAGTTTGTTACTTAGCGGCCGATTACAATGTTGGTCAGAAAGCTTTCAACCGCTAGTCGAAAGCTTTCTGACCATGGTCGGAGTCTTTCTGACCGACACGGTTGGATTGCAGTCCATCTGCTAAATTACAGTGTCGGCGGTCGGAGCGTAAATGGACGATTATTCCGACATGGTTCCGACCGGCTCTCAGAGTCTTCCGGTCAGTCGAATCCGTACCGTAATCTCCTATGGATGGCGTTTCTGCCATCGGGATTAAAATGTCAGTTTCCAACAGCCTTTTTGTGTCCGCGTTTCAGACAAACAAAGGCTGTCAGAAAGTGACTTTGGGGGCCCTAGCTGGGCTCCCTTCCCTCCGCGGTCTACGGCTGGTGGCCGAAGGCGTGCCTAGAGCCCCCCTGTAAATCCCTGCACTGTGTGGCAGGCACCATGGAGCTAAGGGTTTCACACACTTTATAAAAGCCTATATTATTGCCGGTTTTTGGCCATACCACAAGGAATGCGAGTATGTGAATGAATGGTTTTTGGCTGCATCATAATCAGGTGGTCGGAACTGCCGACTGGAGGGCAGTCAGTCCCGTTTCCGTCACAGTATTGATCCGAGGAAACTCTGACCGACATTATATTAGGCCCCTTAACCTTCTGCATGCAACCTTTCATGTGTTCCAACCTATTAATGACAGCTCACCTACCTTGAGCCTTTGATTTTAAATATTTGAAACATTGATGGATGGAGTTATTCCATGAGTGGTGCACTGGGGATAGAGGTCATATTCTTGATCTGAGCTGTGACTGATCTCCTTCACTAACCCAACAGATGGTCCCAAAAAGGTAGAACCATGTTTCTCTAATGGCATATTTGGTTTGCCATGGTTAGGTTGGCCTGAGAAGTGTGGCCAAACTTCAGAAAAGGTTGCCTAAGACATAGAGCTCTATTCATAAAGGTAGATTTGGATGTAACTGTATGTTTAAGACTGAACTTTACTTTTTTACACCTGCCAGAAATTCACAAATGAAATCATAGCTGGGAAAAACCATTTGCATGGAGGAGATCTTAGACATGTGCAGAGACATCCACACTTGTAAATCCCATTCAAGTAGTAGGAAATTGGGTTCCATGACATACTTTGTCCTGGAAGTTTGGAAACACACACAAACGTGAATGTTTGGAAATTCTCCTATTCAGTTCTGTGAATGATAGGACACTTTGTTGAGCTAGAGTAGATTACCTTCCAGAGTGGGAAGGCTCAACACCAGTTTTGACTGGGGTGTAGGGACAGGGCTTTCTCTAAGAGGAAAATGTTTTCCAGCAAACAAAGCATTTGCACAGGGGATACTAGTCCTATTACCGAGAACTATGTAGAGCATACTAGTCTGCTAGGTAAGTCTCTTCAGCTTCCAATGGGTGAGCCTGAAAACCTGAGCCTTTTTAAAACCTACTAGGCATAATCCTGAGAATGTCAATAAATAGAAAACATTTGTAAAAATACATGCAGGTCGAAGTGAAGATCACTGTTTGTACTTTTATGAAGTTTGTGTAAATAGAGCTGTAGTGCAAAATATATTTCAACAAGCAAAATCACTCTCTTTATAAAATAGCAGCATAAAGTTACACACCAAGGGCCTTATTATGACTTTGGTGGTCTTCCCTCAGCACTGCCACCGCTCTGTCCGCAGGAGGACCACCAAGGCTGTGGATTGCCTGCTCACCGATTCAGAGTTCAATCCAGGTCAGTTGGGTGGTGCTGCAGCGGACTCACTGCAGCGGCTGTGTAGGCTCATAGAAGAGCCTTCACAGCAGACTGCCACAGTGACAGCATGAGCATATTCCTGCACAATGGGCCATGCATGCTACACTGTGCAGGAACTGGAGTGCAAATCCAGGGCGGCACAACATGTGCCCCCCCTGCACGCACCCCCCAGGTCCAGGAGCAGCATGGGGCCTTGTTAGGGTTCCCTTAGTTGCCTCTCCACCACCCTTTTCATGATTGGTTCAGTACCATGAAGGGGTGGTGGACAAGCAACTCATAATACGCTTGGCAAATCAGTTGACTGGGGGTGAGTGTTTGATTTGCTGAAACGCTCCGTCCATCATCTCCTTTGGTATCGCCTTGTTCGCCCTAAGTTGGCAGGGTATGCCCAGACGTGGGTCCCTTGCTCACTCTACCACTGGGTTCAAGATAGCCTGGCTGATGAGGCTTTTGAATCCGAAACCGGTCCCAGGATGCTTGTTTCCGGTCCAGGGAAGACATGGCTTGGCAGTTCGGGCTGGACTGTTCCCATGAGGCACAGGGTCAGGCTGATTTGCATATGGCCATATCTGAACTGGGGTGGTGGAGTGAGCTAAAGAATGGTGATGGATTAAACCCAGATCAGTTGACTGAGGGGGAGCGTTTGATTTGCTCAAACGCTCCGTCCATCATCTCCTTTGATATCGCAACGGCACTGCCAGCATATTGCTGCTCCCTTCCAATATGCGACTGCCGCATGATCCTTAATCCCTGGCAGACGTTTGGTCCTGTGATAGTCTGACCGCTACACTCATAATACTCCAGGTGGGCACGCAGTGGTGGTGGTATTCAGACCCTCACAGCATGTTTAGCGGTCTTGTGGACCACGGCACTCATAGTAAGGCCCCAAGTCTGTAATTAAAATTATAAAAATGTACTTATCAGCATTTCACAAAAATGAAAAACACTTCTAAAAGAGTTGATTGAAAATAACGTTTCAAAATCATTCCCTAGAAAAATAATGGGACAAGGCTGACAAGGTAATGCATGTAAAATAGCTGTTGGGGCCTGGATCAGTGAGGACTTTACTTTATAGCTTAGAAACCTTTCAGAAGTCATATCCACCTCAAATGCTCAAACCAGGCACTTCTAGACCACACGTTAACATCAAGCAAGGATAACCACAACTTGAGGGCTCTGTGAATCAGGTGTTGTTACAATCAAAACTGGTAATAATTACAATGAAAACAGTTGATAATTGCCATTTAGAGGACTGTGATTTAATGAGGGGTAATCATATATAAAGTATGCCCTTCATCTGCTTTCTATTGAAAGGCCCTATATTTTTAAGTGTTTGAATTGGATAAATAAAGTTTATTCATTATTTTATTTTTTTATGATCCAATATATTTCAGCATAATCTTCATTATAAAATAAAAATTCCCTAACATGTATACCAAGTTATATAATCCCAGTCGCCATTGTTTTGCCCTTACCTTTACTCTAACTAATGTTATCTCTATTTGAACACTTGAGTAATCTGACAAATTCCTAGAATTCATCAATATTTATAGATAGTAGTTTATAACTAGTAAGCATCAAGTTCATTATAAAATAATGTCCATGTAATAGTGAATGGCTTGTACATTCCCGTTTACTCTCATAAATCTCTTACATATGTTTATCAGTCCTACCCTTGGTTACATACTGTTAACACATTCCTATTTCTTTCTGTGTATATACTGATGATTTTTTGTTTGATTTATCAAGCTTGGAAACATTGCAATGTTTGCTACTGCTAATATATGAGTGCTAGGGTATGTTACAAGCTTTCCCATAAATGGTAGATATGGTATGTCATCATTCAGATAAGGGACATATAGTCATGATTAACTATAATTTAACCACCTACTACGGCATCACATATTGCTTAATGCCCAAATTTACCATTCAAAAGTTACTACCCTTAAGCATTAGTTTTGCTATTTAGAGTTGTAACACATTAGCAATCTGAACTCTTTTAGTCCTATGATTCTAATTTGTGTTTTTTGTACGATTACTACATTTATTTTTTTGCTTATATATTTCCTGAAAACATACATATTCTTGGAAGTATGATCATTACACTTTTGCTTGAATTGTGTTTGTTATTCTTTGGACTTGAATGCCTCATGTTCCGCATCCAATCTATTTACAGCATGTCTCCTTTTTCCCTGTCTTTTTAAATTAATCTTTCCACTACCTATTTTCTAATGATTGGTATGCTACCCCGCTTATATACACTAAAATCACAAAATGGCCCTCTCTAAGCGTCACCCTCCTTTCTGGTTCAGGGTTTCACAAGCCCAAATCCTCCGGCCTACCTGAAGCCTAGAGATTTTTTGTCATCTCTTTGATTTGGAACGCCACTTTTACTTTTCCTAATGTTTCCTTTGTATTCCAATACTTTATATAACCTTCAGGAAATCCCAGGAATATCATCAATTGGTGAAAGCATTCTCTGCATCAATTGTTGTTAGTGAAAGTTCACACTCATGCTTGAAACCAAGATTTATGACCAATATAGGATACACAGGAAGAACATTCATATCTGTAGGCATTATAAATCATTGTTGTTATCTGCTTATCCCCTTCCTGTACTTAAGAAAAACATGATCCTAATATTGTTTTAAAAACATTTTAAAAAGTACTAAGCAATGATATTGGCATGCAGGTCCACATTTCTCTTTAGTTTTGTGGAAACTACATATATTTACTTGGTACATGACAGAGGTATTTCCCCACCCTTTTGAATTTTTCTGAGAAATTCTAGTAAAGCTTGTAATATTTTATAGTAAAGGATTTACACCATTTGTTATTCTATCCTAATCCATTAAGCCCACTTGCTTTGTGATTCTTTAGTAGTTCTGTAAAATACTTTAGTACTTATTTGTAGTTGCACTTCCAGCGCCACCATATTTTCAAGGTGTTCCCACTCTGCAAACACGTGACTCCTTCACCCATTTTAGAATTAAGGGAGTCGCAGGAAAGCCTTCACATTATCCTAAATATTAAGGCATTTCTCATCAGAATTAATAATTTCCTTTAATTTGGAAAGGTATAGAATATACACGGTAATCCATGCCTTTCTTAACTTATGAATATATAAAGCCAAAGCCTATCATTTCTGTTCTTAGCCTGAACTTAAATGTGAATGAACTAAAGTACACTGCATTATTTACTCTTCACCTTCTTCAGTTTAATTTCCTTTATTAATCAATGGGCAACATTTAGTTGAATCTGTGGAGATTTTTCAATCAATGACTTCCTTCAGCTGGGATCACCATGTGCACACTGTGGGCCTAATTACGATATTGCGTGGATCGGCGTGTTCTCGGGACTAACCGATCTCTGGTCGGCATTCCCAACATCACCATTACAATGCGACCGCACATGGTGTGGTCACACACTCCTATTTCTCTATAGAAGCTTGTGCAGCGGCAGTACCCCTGCCTTAGCACAAGCTCCCATGGAGAAATGGGAGATTCTTTTAATACCTGCACTGTTTGACTAACACCTCAAGGTGCATGCTACATGGTGCAGGGATTAACAGGGGACATCATAGGTGCCCCATCAGCCCACAACCGGAGACTGTGGAGAATGCAGGCCCTGCAAGGGGTGCCCAAATTCACTTTCTGACATGTTTTTCATGTCGGAAAGCCCAACATAGAAAGCCTGTCAGAAATTAAAACCGGGATCCAGCCAGAATGACCAGCGGCCAGTTTCAATTCCGACCAACTACATTGTTATTAGGTGGTCAGAATTGAAACCAACATCAAAATCACCCCCTGTGCCTTCTTTCTATTTCCTTTCCAAACATAGTCTGTACCACCTTCAGGCATTTATTTGCATGTCTCTATACTTGGGCATACATCCTCTGATAGTTAAATTGAACTATGTAATTTTCTTCTGATTTTTTGCCTCTGTGCCTTGGTTTTCTCAATGCTCTCTATAGTTCTATATCTTCTTCCTCTTGTTATCTATAGTTTTAAGTGATTCTTGTAAATGACTCAGGTTATCATCCATTGTTGCTGTCTTTTTGTGATTCCTCTCTATTGGATCCTTTAAATAGCAGTCAGAAGAAGTCATCCATTTTGATTCTTTACTGTTACACTTATACTGTGTCAATAGTTCTATCTTCTGAATCGGTTGTTCCTTTCCATTCATATATGTCATCTGTTGTTTACTCAGTGTGGTTATGGGAACAGTGGTGTTTGTATGAATAAGGGTAACCCTGATACAATTTCCTAAACCAGGGTCTGTTAGTAGAACGTGAACAAAACAAAATAGGAAAGTTGAAGATAATTATGGACCTAAAAAGCATAGATAATATAATATACATACACACTCTAGAATTGGGTATCAAAAATATTTTTTATTATTATTATATTTTATTTATGTAGACAGTCATAATCCTGTACAATTTAAAAAGAACATACAGAGGAATTTGTGTCCTCTGCAATCATAAATGCACTGTCTTTACGCATTTTAATTCTGTTTCCTATCATACACCCAAACACTGGGCTATAAGTCTTTTTCCTCCCACAGTGTCAACAGTATGTACCAATGTTTCAAACGCTTAAATATTGATGTAAAAGTATACAAATTAGCATGTCATGTTATGCAGAGGAAATTCCTTTCTGGCATGGCTCTGGACATTCTAAATCCTACGCTCATTTCGGCTGTACACCTTCATTAGGAAGCACTGTACATAAACTATGAGTCCTTGTCAGGTAAGGTAGGTATTCTAGCTTCTAAAGGCCTCTGGCTATGTAGCCCTAATGCTGGTCTGATACAGTGGATTCTGCTATATGTGACCAGCAATTGACGATAGACGATGATGTGTGTACAGGCAAAGATGGAAAAATAAAGCAGATTCAAGAGTTGCAGCTTTTCAACCAGGTATTAAAAGAGGACTCTAGAAGACTACCGGGGTCTTAATGCAGGTCCGTAGGTCCGTGTAAGGACTCTATTTAAAAGGAGCGTCTTTAGACGCTAGTCTGACGAAAAACTCCTAAAAACTTCAATGAAAGTCTGGGGGTCCGTGTGAGGGCTCTAGTTCAAGGAGCTGGAGATAAAATGTCTAACATATTAAACGCTGTGTATGAAAGTGGGAACAGTGGGAACTTTATAATAAAGTGCAATTGACGCTAACCTTTACCATTTATGAACATGTTAGTTTGCCACTTAAGTAAAGGGTATAACAGTATTTAATTTCTTAAGACAGATGTAGCCAGAAATCAATATTGGTCTGCGGTGTTTGCAGGCCATTTCCCCAACAGCACCATTCCGTGGTATTCAGACAAAATATAGAAACCAAAATATTGCCATACCAAAATTTCCAAAACATAAAATATAGGGGCACATGCATCATTGGTTTTTGCATTCGCAAACGGTGCGAATCGGTAAAATCGGCCGTTTGCGAATGCAAAAACCATTTTTGGAATGCATCAAACTTTGTTGCACAATTCGCTTTTTTTTGCACTTCCAAAAAAAGCGAATGCATTTAAGGAATCGCATTTGTGTGATTCCTTAAATGCAATGCATCATTTTTTCTAAAATTGCGAATTTGGAATTTGGAAGTGCAAATTAACACGAGGTTGAACCTCGTGTTAATTTGCGAAAATGTTTACAAAAACTAAAAAATGCATTTTTTAAAGTGTCATGTTACAGACACACATGTCCTTAGGACATGTGTGTGTGAAACATGCACTTTCAAAAACATTTCAGGGGTGCAGGGGGGGTCCTTTGGACCCTCCCCTGCACCCGTGGAATGCATCAACAAATTGCGAATTCTTAACTGCCTTCCCATTGACTCCTATGGGCCTTTCGGCCCATAGGAATCAATGGGAATTGCGAAAATGCACTGTGGAATTCGCTATTTATTTGAGAATCGGTAAAAATTGCGATTTGTACCGATTCCCAAATAAATAGTGAAAAAAATGATGCATAGCATTTTGCAATTCTTAATTTGCGATTCGGTAATTTTTGCAAATTAAGAATCGCAAAAGCTATCAATGATGCATGTGCCCCATTGTGTCTAAAATATTATGACATAGAAATATCATCTACAAGAATATCGTTGTCAAGAATATCGATTTTAAGGCAAGTAATATCGATTTCGCAAGTATCGAAATCATTAATATCGTTTACCAAAATATAGTCATTTATAATATTGTTTTTTAAATTATTGATATGCATTTTAGTATATATTTTTTTTTGAAAAACTTTATTATTTTGAAGGTATAATGCACAGTTAGTACGTTGCGGTCACATTGTTACATTTGTAGTCGCTTGACACATTACTTGTGATAATAATTTGCATAGTCCATTCTGCATGCACATCCCATATTATCTATCTAAAGTTTGCATCCGCTCTTCCGAGTAACTTTATTGCAGTTCTCATAGTTCAACTACTTCCTCTCATTATGAGTTATCTAACAAGTGCAACTTTCCTATAAATACAAGAAAAAGCCCCCCCTCCCCCCAAACATCCGTCATCACTTCTTATTTACATTTCCGCATTCTCCCTCTCATCGGCAAGTCTCCGTGACCTTCAAACAGTATACAGGTGCGCTATTGTAACACTTTGCTGCATTAGGTTTGCTCAAGCAATCATCCCCAATTCTATCCGTTACTCATCCTCCTCCTCAGAATCCAGTTCTTCTCCTTCTGGCAAGGGTTCACAAATCTCACCCCTATAGACATTCCATGCTGTCCATACCTTGTTCCATTTGCGGGGGGACGCCCGGAGGACATATACCGTCCTCTCCGTGACCATCAGGATATCCATGTTTTTAGCCCATCTGTTCGCAGTGGGTAGGTCCGGAGCCCCCCATTTCTGTGCGATATCACGCTTAGCCACCGTCATGGCCAGCGTAGCCCAAATCATCTCATATCTACCTAGGTCGTTGGGGTCCCAGATGTTCAAAAGGCATTTACGTGGTTCCGGTAAAACGGAAATCTTGAGTGTTTGTGAGATTGTGCGCATTATTTTCTTCCAGAATTCCTGTATGTGCGGGCACTCCTATACTGTATGAAATAATGTTCCCTCCTCCCCGCAACCCCTCAAACAAAAGGGATGGGGTGCTCGATTTATTTTATGGAGTAGCGTCCTGGTGTAATAGATGCGGTGTAGAATTTTTAGTTGCACCAGTCTGAACTTTGCCGATATGCCCACCTCTCTCGGGGAGGCCAAGGCTTCGTTCCACTCCGATTCGTCCGCCTCGCCTAATTCTTCCTCCCATTTTACTTTAAGTCTCAGCGTGGGGTCTTTTAAGTTATTAAGTAGTTTTTTGTATGCGAGGGAAGTCGCGCTCTGTTGCATAAATTCTGTTAATAGTCTGTCCTCAAGTAGTGAGGATTCTGGCAAATCAGCGCCCGTAGGGATCGCCCGGAGTAGTGCATGTCTAATTTGGATGTATCTAAATGTTTCAGTGGGTCTGAGGTCATACTGTTGCTGGAGTTGTGGGAACGCTATTACTGTGTCTTTGTCCCAGAGGTCACCCACCGTGGAGATACCTATACAGTCCCACTGCGCAAATCCTTTACATGTTCTAAGGTTCCCAAGTGACCTTGTGTCCCATAATGGTGTCATTTTGGTGATCTTTCCCTTCCATCCCAGTCGTGCCTGTGCTATATGCCAGAGGGTTGCTGTGTGTCGTGTCGGACCGTGCAGATGTTTGATTTGCGGTTTATTATACAGTACCGAGAGCATACATTCCGTCCCCAGTTGCGACCAGTCTGCCCGGTACGCTGGGTCATCTCTCGGGGTGTGGATCCAGTGGTTAATTACTTTAAGTTGGGCTGCCCAGTAATACAACTGAATATTGGGAAGCGCAATCCCTCCCTCATACCAACTTTTCACCAATTTGTCATAGGCTATGCGTGCTGGGCCATTGCTCCAGAGTAGGTTGGAAACCAACGCAGCGATCTGTTTGAAGTATCGCGGTGGGACAGGGTGTGGGGTGTTTTCCAGTATGTATAAAAACCTGGGGAGTGCCATCATCTTATACAATGCTGCCCTTCCCAGAAGGGTGAGGGGCAAGGTTGCCCAGTGTTTAACCTCCACTCGGAAGCGTTCCAGAGGCGGCTTGAGGTTGGCAGCAAAGAATTCTGTCTCAGAATGTGTGATGACCACGCCCAGGTATTTAAAGGAGGTCGTCGGTGCTGCCAGGGGGCAATCCTCCCATAGCCTCGGTGCCGGGCCCTTGAGTATATATATCACCGATTTAGACCAGTTCAGGGTATAGCCTGATGCTTTTCCGTGTGTGTTGCAAAGTTCCAGCAGGGCAGGGATTCCGCCGTCAGGTTCGGTCATATAAATGAGCATGTCGTCCGCATATAGGGAGATTTTATCCTCCCATCCCTCCTCCCAGTTAATGCCCTTAATCAGGGGTGTTGTTCTAATTAGGATCGCCAAGGGTTCGAGCACCAACGCAAAGAGCAAGGGCGACAGGGGGCAACCCTGTCTGGTCCCCCTATTCAACGGGAACGTCGGCGAGATGTGGCCATTAGCCACTACCTGCGCCACCGGTTTAGTGTAGAGCAGTTTGATCCAGGCTATAAATTTCGGCCCAAAGCCCATATGCGCAAGTACCTCAAAGAGATACTCCCATTCTACAAGGTCAAAGGCCATTTTGGCGTCTAGTGTGAGGATGACAGCCTTCTCCGAGAGGAGGCGCGAGCGAGCCAGCACTCCATGCACCCTCCGGAGATTCAGCGCCGTACTCCTATGGGGCATAAAGCCTGATTGGTCGGGGTGGATCAGGGTGCGCAGGTGTGGCAGCAGACGGTTGGCTAGAAGTTTTGCCAGTACCTTGGCCTCCACATTTAGTAATGAGATCGGGCGATATGAGGTGCATTCGGTTGACGGTTTACCTGGCTTTGGAATAGCCACTATCGTGGCCGTGCGTTGATCCAGCGGCAGTTCCGCCTTTTCCCTGCTCTCCATAAACATGTCTAGTAGGGGTCTACTGAGCACTGAGGCCATTGACTTGTACCATTCCACTGGCAGTCCATTGGGACCCAGGGCTTTGCCTGATTGTAGTGATTGAATCGCCATTTGAATTTCATCCTCTGTGGGATCTGCTTCTAAATCGTGCACCTCTTCTGGCGTTATGCTGGGGATGACAATGTCCGCTATTGACATTGCTGCCGTTTGTGCTGTGACGACATGGTCTGGGGTGTATATGGTCTGAAAATGTTTTGCCAAAGTGCGCACGATGTCTTCCGGATGTGTCAGTTCTCGGCCGTCAGCAGTACATAGTCTCTGAATACCTCCCGTGCCTCCCCCTCTCCTATCCAGCCACGCCAGCATTTTCCCTGCTTTGTCGCCCACGTCATATATTCTGTGTAAGGTGTGTGTGATGTGACCTTGTACTGTCGTTTTGAGGTGGGCCTGGTATTGCTGTTGCCGCAACAGCAGTGCGTGTGTCGTATCCGGAGAGGGGTTTGCCATATGCTCGGTGTTTGCATCGTGGAGGGCTAGTTCTATTTCAGTTAGTTCTCGCCGGGAGTCTCGTTTATGTCCTGTAATGGCTGCTATTGCAGCACCTCGAAGGACGGTGTTATAAGCCTCCCAAAGTAGTGACGGCGAATCCACCGTCCCTCTGTTTTCAGCAAAGTAGTGTGTCGTCGCTAGTTTGAGTTTCCTCCGAATTTTAGGTATTTTGAGATAATTTGGGTAAACTGGGTAGATTCTTGTACATTTCTTTTCCCTAGTGGTAAGAGTTACCACGACTGGGGAATGGTCAGATACACCTCTGGGTAGGATATCTATTTTGTCCACCGATCCCAGTCCCACACCCAGGAATAAAAAGTAGTCTATACGAGATAGGCTATTATGTACGGCGGAATAAAAAGTGTATTGGGTCGCTGTGGGGTGTAGATGTCGCCATATGTCCACAATGCCCAGTGCTTCTAAAAAGTCAGGTAGTGATGCATTCCCTCTTGAGCGGGTTCTAACGGGATAGGCGTCCATCGCCGGGTCTATTATTGCGTTCAGGTCGCCCCCTATGATTGTGTCTCCTTCAGGGAGATCTAGGAGGAATTTGCCCAGGGCTGGTAGCGCTACTGAGTGGAGCGCCGGGGGAATGTATACGGACACTAAATTAAGCAGTTTGCCCTCCCATTGGCCATGTACAGCTGCGAAGCGCCCCTGATCATCCGTCGCTCGATGTGTAATTATAAAGGGCGATGTCTTTTTCAGTAGGATTCCTGTCCCCCTGGAGCCAGAAGTAAATTCTGCATGAACTGCCATTGTGTAACCTCGCCTATCAAGCGCTTTGCATGTCGTCCCTGCCAGGTGAGTTTCTTGGAGTAAAACTACGTCCGGGCACTGGCGTTTAATGGCTTGCAGAACCAGGCCCCTTTTTATTTTGTCCCCTAGTCCTCTGACGTTCCATGTTAGCATGCGCAATGGGGGGACCTCTACCGTCACCTGGGCACCATCAGAGGGTGGAGCCTGTAGTGGTTGGGCCATGTAATCGTTGGGATATTGTCACTTGGAGTGTGTCGTCAGGGTCTGTGCAGCCGTTGCCTTTTGTGGTGAGGCGTTGGAGTCTGCCGAATTTTAGAGTGGTATTATGACGCGCGGAGTGAGTGATGACCATGAACAGAAACATAAACAAGAAAACTGTATCCCCTTCCCCCCTCCCTGCTCCCCTGCACCACGGACAAAACCCCGCCCGCTTCCCCAACATTGCAGAGTGCTTAAGTCCCTCCCCAATTATCTTACTTGCTCGTGGGGTTGGTGAGTCTCTTACGGGCACTAACTGCGCCCACCTTACTCAGCTGCAACAGGTTCAAGGTCCATTGCGGTCCGCTCAGTTCTTTCCATATATAGTCAATTTTCAGACCGGAGCTGGTTGTCCAGAGTCCAGCGGGACCTGTGTAGTGCCGGACTCTGCCGCCGTCGTGTCATCTTGATGGGTCGAGTGGCTGGTCTGGGTGCCCGTCTGCTTACCGTTGCGGTGATTAGGCCGATCCCTGTGTGGACGCGGACGTTGTCCCACTTGTCTCCAACCCTCAAGCCAGTCGCTGGCCGCCTCTGGTGTGTCGAAAAAACACGCTTTACCATCGGCTACTATCCGTAATTTGGCAGGAAACAGCATGGAGTACGGCAAGTCTCTGTCCCGTAGTGCTTTTTTCACCTCCGTGAACGATTTGCGTCGTCTGGCCACCTCCGCCATGTAGTCCGGAAAGAAGGACAAGGTTGCATTTTGAATCTTAACAGGTGGGGAGACCCTTGCTGCTTGTAGGATCGCATCCCTGTCCCTAAAGTTGAAGAGCCTGGCCAGCACAGGTCGTGGCGCCGCTCCCGGCTTAGGTGTTCCGCCCGGAACCCTGTGTGCTCTTTCCACCGAGAAGAAGTGGGATAGGCCTTTGGGTTGCAGTTTGTTCTGTATGAGATTTTCAACATAGAGGTCCATCGCCCCCTTTCCCTCAGTTTCCGGAAGTCCAAGGATGCGTACATTATTTCTTCGCGAACGCCCTTCCTGATCATCCAACTTATCCTGTAGGAGTGTAGTGTAGCTCCTATTTTCCCAATAGGCTCTGCGCATTGGAATAGTACCTACAGCAGTAAAGGCCTAGGCCAGACGTTAACTAGGTCTACTACTGTCGATACTAGACTTAATTTTTGGGTTTGCCAGCTAAGCTCAGAGTTCGCTAGAAACTTTCTCGAATGTTCAAGGAAGGAATTAACTCCCCTGATTAGACAAGAAGGGATTTAGTTTCTGACAACCATAGAACATGACAACTTTGCTCTCCCCTAATCAAGAGTCAATCTCGAGAGTCGTGTGAGCACAAGGCAATTATTTTACTCAGTCAGTACGTGCATTCTTAGTCTCATCAGAATGTAGAGAAAAGGAAGAGACGGGCGTGTTCAATAAAAGATGTTATTTATTGATCAGTCTCTTTTCTCATACGTGAGAAATGGATCGATATTATTGCAATACTTATAGTTAAGTAAAGTGCATACATTAAAAGCAATAGTATAAAATAATACTGTAAAAACATTGATAGGGTTTCTGAGCCATATGATGTTTAAAATGATTAAAATATATTTACATACACATATACATTTGACTAAACGTACTCAACTGGTGTTTCTAAATACGCCTACCCCGTGTACCTGACCTAAGTCTAATGCGTGGGCGGGAATAGAAAGTTACAGTTTAAGTTAAGTTTGTTTTTGCCAAGTGAATAACTAAAGAATTCTCTGTGAGGGGTTATTCAGTTCTGTACCTGGAATTTAGGATGAATGAGGAATGGTATCTCTTTCTCCGCTCTCGATATTCCAGGCTGCCTGCGAGGGCTGCCCGAAAGCGCCGGTGCTGGGTCTCTCGGCTTGAGATAGCAGCGCGTCTCTCAGCGCGTCAGGAAGGCGGGGCTGCGCCAGCGGGGTCTGCTTCTGCTCTCGGCTTCGACAAGTATGGCTGCTCCGTCTTGTCACCACGCGTGTGTTTGCATAGGGCAAGATCGGCAATATTTATACCTTAAAGGTGCCGAGATTGACGTAAGGATGGACATAGATACGTCAATAAAGATGTCATACGACTTGCTCGTTAGCACATTCTTTACTAAAGTTCTCTGTGAAATCAAAACAATGGCGGCACGGATTATCCAGGTTGTCATAGGTTTGATTTGTTATGAGAACGTCGTATGCCTTATCAGGGGCTGGAGGAATGTCGCTTGTCTAATTAGATCTCAAGCGTTATGACCTAATCAGATAACACGTTCCTGTGCCGTAGTGTGACTGCGTCAGATAACGGTATCTGCATCATGGGGGCTTTTCTTGCCTCATGGGCTGACTGTTAGTTAACTTGATAGTTAGTTTAACCAGAATAGGGTCAGGAATAGGGGGATCGATTCAGAACCTATAGGAATACACGACAGGAGTTTGGTGACTTTCTCCATGCGTTCCATGGCTATTTGCAATTCCGACGTGTCCTCTATCAGAGACTTCGTGACCACCTCTACCTGGGATACTCTTTCAGTCATTTTTTGGAAGTCCGCTCGCAACAGCGTGACTTCAGAGGAGATGGATCCTACCGTGGTTTTCACTTCTGAAAGGGTTTTCATAATGTCTTCCAATGTTATCTTTTTTGCCCCGTCTGTTCCTGGGGCAGCCTCCATGGAGTTGCGCCCATTGTTTTGCGGTTGTCCGTGTTGTGTGTATGCAAACTTATCCAGCTTGGCCTGTGTGTTGCCACTCCTGGTTCCTCTGCCCGCCATGTCGTCGAAGTCAGGGGTCCGTGTCCAGCGGTGAGTGGCTTGCCTCCTACGTGTGGGTCAGAGGGACAATGGGCATGCAGTCCTGTATTTTGAGCGTTTGGACGGACTGGTCTCTTTTCCACCCAGTATCACTGCCCCGACCTCTCCTCCAGTCGTGCTTCAGGTCCGTATTTATGGAGTATTGTGCAGTTGTCGGCAGGTCGCTGCAGAGGCCGTGATAACTGTGGCGCCTCGTTCCTCTACTTTCAGTGCCCAGCGCACTGCATCGCTCACTGCCAGCGGCTGGTTCCTGATCAGGTTTTGCGTCAGCGGTAAGTCCGTTGGATCTTTTGGGCTGGATCCGCTCAGCCGTTCTGCTGTCCGGCAGAATATCTGATCGGGTGTGCACAGCGTCGCCGATGTGTCCCCCACGGTGTTATCACCACTAGTTTGGTTGAGGCCCTGCCGGTCTGGGATTATTTCCGAGTCGAGTTCCGTTCCCTTTCTGGTGGGTCTGGTTTGCCACTGCCGTCCCCTCTAGGTGGGCGCTGGTGTTTCCCTCGTGTGTTCGTGCGCGCCAGCGGCGTCTCCCTCCGTCCCCCAGGGGCACCCGCATTCACTGCATTCGGCCCAGTTTCGGTGAGTTTGGCCGCACCGTCCCGGGGGGTAAACGAGGCTTGTCTCACCCGTAGTTGCCGCCGGGTTGGAGGCACGGACGTTCTGGGCCGAGCTGTCGCTCCCCTGGAGCGCTCACCGTCCTGCAGCACTCCGTCAGGTGCTCCGCTTTACGTTCGCTGTCGGATCCGCCTTCACCCTGTGTTCGGCCGTGTGTATATGCCGGTAGTTGTGCACGCCGTATTTCACTTTTGGGAACGGTGCAGAGGGTGTTTCCACTTTCCCGGTATCCGATGTGTGCAGTGCCGCGCCTCAAGCCAGGGAGCGCCCCCTCAGTCAGGCCGGCCCGGTCCCACCTCCGCCGGGGCCGGAGGATTACTTGAGGTCGGTGCTGTATCTCCGTTCTTAGGCCACAGCGCTCCAGAGCGCGGTTAGTCGGGCTCCGGTCCTCGGTTTTTGCCAAAAGTCAGTTTGGCGGTGCCGCTTCTGGCCCCGACCCGATCACTGCCGCTTCGGGTGGTTATTGTAGCGGATTAATGTGTCGGATTGAAGATTAGGCCGCAGTGCCCTCAGGAGCTCTCACGCTATGCTGCCACCATGTTTGGCTGCTAGCCACGCCCCCCTTTTTAGTATATATTTTAAATGTATTCTTATTGTTTATCTTTTTAAAAATAGTTGTTACATTTTTAGTAGTTATTACATTTACTTTAATACATGTTTTAGTACCTTAGTGGGGTGTGGAATTATAGGGGTACATAGTGGAAAAAAATGAATTGTTATTAATTAATCGTTTTATTAATGTTAATTATTTAATTGATAATTGATCATTAATTATGTTCATTGTACAAATAATTTTCTTTATCTTAATTGTACAACATATTAGGTGCAGGTCGGGGGGTTTGTAGGGGTATAGGGTGGGAAGTAAATTAATTATGAATAATCAATAATGTTCTTTTAATGCATATTAATTATTTAATTGATAATTAATTATGCTAATTGTGTAATTAATTATTGTTATGTTAAATTGGTGCAGATTTTGGGTTTTGTAGTGGAATAGGGTGGGATATATCTTAATTATAAATCATTAATAATAATTTTGTCATTTATATTAAATACTTAATTGATAAATATTTATGGTAATCGTGTAACTAATTTTTTTCTGGTTCAGGTTTTGGTTTTTGTAGGGGTATAGGTCGGAAGTAATTTTATTATTATTCATTCTTTTTTTAAATAGATATTAATGACTTAATTAATAATGTGGGTCATGGGTTTTGTAGGGGTATAATTTATATTTATTTTTAAATTAATATTAACTATGTCATTTTAATATTTTTTTAAAATGTTATGTTTTAGGTGCTGGTTGTAGTTTTTTAGGGGCATAGACGTTGCACTCACTGGAGTAGGAATAGTAAATGTTACCTCTCCGCACTCCAACACTTTCTCTACTGTTTCACTGACTGCAGTGGGAATACTACATTTTATCCTTCCGCAATCCAACACTTTCCCTACTGTTGCGCTGACTGGAGCGCTAATAGTACATTTTACCCTTCCCCAATCCAACACTTTCTCTACTGTTGCCATCACTGGAGTGGGAATAGTTAATTTTACCCCTCCCCAATCCATCACTTTTCCTGCTTTTGCATAGACTGCAGTGAAAATAATACATTTTACCCCTCTGCAATCCAACAATTTCACTACTGTTGCACTGAGTTAAGTGGGAATAGTATAATTTACCCCTCAACAATCCAACACTTTCCCTACTGCTGCATAGAGTGGAGTGGAATAATACATTTAACATCCTCACAAACCAACACTTTCTCTTCTATTTCACTGACTGGAGTGGGAATAGTAACATTAACCCCTTCGCAATCCAACACGTTTCCTACAGTTGCACTGACTGGATTGGGAATAATAAATTTTACCCTTGTAGTGTAGTTCCTATATTCCCAATAGGCTCTGCACATTGGAATAATATATCCTATAGTTTAGACGTTGGACTGAGGTCGACTAGGTGTCTATCGAATATATTAGACTTAATTGTGAGTGCCAGCTAGCCCAGAGGTCACTAGAAACTTTCTCGAATTCACAAGAAGGGATTAGTTTCTGACAACCGCATAAACATGACAACTTTGTTTCCCAAAGATAAAACTGATCTTCAGAGTCATGGAAACAATAGATATATATTTCACTCAGTCAATCGTGCATGCATCGTTTCACCAGAGGTGCAGAGAAATAGATAGACGGGCGTTTTCAATAAAAGGATTTATTGAACAGTCTTCTTTCTCGAGCATACAAAATGAACTGCTTCAATCGTAAAACTGGTTGTAAAATATAACGCATACAGTATAAAAAGTAGAATAAAATAATACTGTAAGAGCATTGTATGGTTCCTAAACCATAGAGAAATACATACATAAATAACAGAGGCTAAAAGTACTCAAATGGTGCTTCTAAAATACGTCTACCCCGGTGTACCTAACCTAAACTTCGTACGAGGGAAGAAGTAAATGAGGTGTAGCATAAATGTAGTATTCTTTTGCGAAGAATCTGTCCAAGATTTCTCTTAGGGTCTAATCAGCTCCGTACCTTAGTTTAGAATGGAGAAGGTCAGTCTCGGGACTCGATTTTCCAACAACCCACAAGGGTAGCTTGGAAACACTGGAGCTGGATTTCTCGGCAGGAGAAAAGACAGCGTCTCTCTCAGTGCGTCTGCTGGAGGGTCGGCTTCCTTTGGCACTTGCTGTAGCAAGATGCGTTGGGCAAGTAGATAGTTGAACTGCTCCAAACCACCGTGTGTTTGCTAAGGCAAGTGTGGGCATATTTATACCTTGAAGTTGCCTAGTTTGACGAAAAGGTGGACATAATAACGTCATTAAAGACTCTCGGTTCTTTGAACACTCCATGAGTTCTTGGACAAGTCAGTTCCCGAGCAAGGGAAAGTCCCTAGCTGCTGAAGCTGAGTTTTCCAAGAAATCGTTGTAGATTTTCGGAACTAATGGAAGTAGCATGGCTGTATTTGGACTGCATGAGCTATGTCTAAATATGGTTATGAATCTTATGCCTATATAAGGACATAGTGATGTATACCTATTTAAGGGCATGAATCGGGAAATGTACAATAGTGTCCTAAAATTGTTTACAACACCCCTACCCAATCCAACATTTTCACCACTGTTGCCATCACTGGAGTGGGAATAGTATATTTTACCTCTCTGTAATCCAACACTTTCACCACTGTTGCACTGTCTGGAGTGGGAATAATACATTTTACCCCTCCCCAATCCAGCACTTTTTCTACTGTTGCATAGACTGGAGTGGGAATAATAAATTTTACCCCTCTACAATCTAACAATTTCACTACTGTTACAATGAGTGAAGTGGGAATTGTATAATTTACCCCTCAACAATCCAACACTTTCCCTACCTTTGAATAGACTGGAGTGGGAATAATAAATTTTACCTCTTCGCAATCCAACACTTTTCTCACTGTTTCACTGACTGGAGTGGGAATAGTAAATTTTACCCACCCTCAATCCAAATCTTTCCCTATTGTTGCACTGACTGAAGTGGGAATAGTAAATTGTACCCCTCCGCAATCCAACACTTTCCTCACTGTTGCATACACTGGAGACAGAATAATACATTTTACCTCTCCAGAATCCAACACTTTCCGTACTGTTGCAGAGATTGGAGTGGGAATAACGTCTTTTTAATCCAACACTTTTTTTTACTATTTCACTGTATGCAGTGTAAATTGTTGAATGTTTACCACTCCCCAATCCACTCCCCAATCCAACACTTCCACTACTGTTGGCATCATTGGAGTGGGAATAGTTAATTGTATACCTCTGTTATCCAACACTTTTCCTACTGTTGCACTGACTGGAGTTGGATAGTACATTTTACCCCTCCACAAGCCAACACTTTTCCTACTGTTGCAAATACTGGAGTGGGAATCATACATTTTACCCTTCTTCAATCCAACACTTTCACTGCTGTTGCACTGAGCGAAGTGAGAACAGTATAATTTATCCCTCCGCAATCCAACACTTTCCCTACTGTTGCAGTGACGGGAGTGGGGGTAGGAAAATTAACCCCGCTGCAATCCAACACTTTCCCTACTGTTTCATTGACTGGAGTAGGAATAGTAAATCTCACTCATCTGTAATCCAACACTTTTCCGACTGTTGCACTGCGTGGAGTGCAAATAGTGAACTTTACCTCTCACAAATCCAACATTTTTCGTCCTGTGGTATAAAGTGGAGTGGGAATAGTATATGTATTATTTTCAGAATGTTATAGTTTACTTTACTTTATTTCAAATTAAATTATTATGTTTTTGCGTAAAAATCTAATATTTATAATTATTAATATTATTGACCACATATATTTTTAGTAAATTGTAAATAAATAGGATTTTATTTTTTATTGTATTATGTTATTAGATATAGATATATATATATATGGTCCTGTAGAAGGCTGGGAACTGAAACGCGTAGATCGTCTATTTCATTTATTGTATTATTACATTTTAAATATTAAATTGAAAATATTAGTTTAATAATATTTTTAATTACATATATGTAGCTAAATATATGTGTTTTAAATTGTTGAATAAGTATAACAGTTATATTCATTTAAAAATTAATGAAATATATTTAATTTGTATTATAATTAAGTTTCCCTGTTTTCCGTTTATACTGATTTTTACAGATAAATACAGAGAGAAAACATTTTCTTGTCTGTATTTATTTTTAACTGTGGATAAAAACGGACATTGGGTTGCTTTTTGAGTACTTCTGAACACTGTCTGCCATGACTGCCAGGCCAATAGATGCATGGACTGATAGATAAGAGGGTTAAAAAAGAAAGGTATTTCAGTAAAGAGGCTTTAACAGCTGTAGATAAGCACAAGGTTGATACTGAAATGTGCATATTTTCATATAAGTGCCCTGATTTATCTTCTACGGGTGTTCCCAGCACTGAAATCTGGCAGACATTCATGCATGAGTGCATATTTATTGGTTAAATAAATGGAGAAATATACTAATTTCAGCTTAATTTTTACACAAATTGCAAAATAAATATGGATAAATACAGATAAAATTAGCAAAAAATAAATATGGATAAATACCTGCGGAAATGGCAAAAAAATAAATACCATAAAACAGGGAGCCCAAACTATAATACTGTTACATTTTAAT
This sequence comes from Lissotriton helveticus, assembly GCF_964261635.1. Lineage (NCBI taxonomy): Eukaryota > Metazoa > Chordata > Amphibia > Caudata > Salamandridae > Lissotriton > Lissotriton helveticus. Next base: position 2,071,201,589 of record NC_136057.1, on the reverse strand, counting down.
ATATTCAGGCCCTCATTATGATGTCAGGCAGACTTACGTCTGCCCGAGACTGTTTCGGTGAGGGAACCGCAGGACCATAGGTTGACAGTTCCTCATACTGAATTCGGATACGACCACACATGGTGTGGTCCCAAACTTACATTTTACAATGGGAGCTTGTGCAGTGGCGGATGATGTTGCTCTGTGATATCTCCTATCTGTACTGAAAAGAGGGGAGTGATTTGATTACTACGCTGCTGATTGGTAATGCCTAAAACTCAGACTTCTTTTCCATAGAGGGGTGGGTTAGGGTCCTCCACTGTTGTAAATGTTGAACTAGTGGCTCCTGTATTGATTAGGAAATATATAGACGCTTATTAACCTCTCCATCCACGTATATAGCCCACTCCAATCCAGTTATATGACTGCACTAAGTATACCCTCTACGGCACCTTCAGTGGTCTTGATCAAAATCTGTGGAAGTCTCAAACATCATGGGAATTGGGACATTTTGAGACATCATCAGATTTTGGGGTACTCTGTTACTCAGCTGGCGGTGTGGGATCCCTCCCTGCATCTACATTGAGTTAAAGAATTTCAGAAGTATGGCAGGCTTAGGAACCTTTAGGGCTGACATTGGATATCTGGATACTGGGGAAAGCTCTTCCTGCTCCAAAGGACTCACAGCTTGAGTGTTGGTTATGATTTGCGGGCTCATTATGATGGCGGGCGATGGGACTGACCACCAGACGTGCGGAGGTCCCACCTGTCCTATTAGGATGCACACGCCATACTGGTGGGCGCATCCTACTCTGTTACCATTGCGGACAGTGCTGCTGGCTGCCGCACCGTCCACAATGGTAAAAGGGCATGCACAGCATTTCCCTACACCACAGTGTGCCTGCCACACGGTGCAGGGAACTGCAGGGGGGTACCATGGGTACCCCCAATCCCTCATATACCTCATCCCCCAATACCTCATCCCCCCACCCCCAAGGGGGCTCGCAACAGGCCCCTATAGCCAATCCCCACCAGCATTTCCATGGCAGCGACGCCGCCATGGAAAGGCCAGTTACTGCATCCATCCTAGTGGCCAAGCCCACCCGACCCACAATCATAATGATTGTCGACTGGAGGAAAAGCGACGGACTGACTTTCCGTCCGCCATGGTACCCCCGTCCGCCATGATAATATGGCGGGGGTAAATCAAGTTGGGATGGTGGTGGCGATCCACCTGCCATTATAATCACCTCCTTGGTGTGGATTGTAGCAACACTCCTGCTTCTAATACCCCACCGTGTTACAAATGTGACAAGAGGTAACCTTCTACAGGGCACTTATGCTGGTCACTGGCATGTTAACTTGACCTCTTCCTATTCCATAGACATTCCCATCATAGGACATGGAGACTCCTTGCATTCCCATCCCAGAACCAGGGTCTATTTTGGGTTCTAAAGGCAAAACATTAAGGGGCCGATTACGATGCCATCGCATCTGCAAAAGGGACCGCCTGCCATAGGTATGGCGGTCCTGCTATACAAATTAGGATACTGTATTTATACATTGCGGCGGGCGTCAGGGATATTGAATGTCCCATTCAATGGCAACCATAGTTCCCTGTCCTTGGGCAATCAAAGTTCCCTATCCTTGGATGTATATTCCTTTCATTGGCTAGGCCATATAAACGTGTGTAACCCTGTCTTGGGTGCCATCTCCTAAGGAGGGCTGGGCAGTGAACTCACTCCATTTGCAGAGTTTTCCAAACTCTGTGTTCCAAAGAGCACACAGACTTCCAAAAAACTCCACTCTGCAAAGCACAGCAGAGTTTTTTTCTCGCTTGCGCTCACCAACCTTAAGTTAAATCCAGCGCTAGACCACCTTCCAGCGAGATTTCTCTAATGCGGATGGTCACGACCGATCACTTTAAAAAACCATCCATTCGCAATGAGGAGGCTGACACTCAAGTAGAAAATCTACTCATGGCAAAAAGAAGCAGCGCCCTCTTGTGCTGCACCTGGTGCCGTTCGCACTGGTTTTCCAGTGTGGGAAAAACACCTGTCGCTAAATATCAATGCTACCGGCATGACCTAATGCACTCCACCGCTTGCAGGACTCTGCATAATGCGGTTGAGTTCTTTGGTCACTTTGCTGAGGCCAACTCCCAAGCGGGGATACCGTTAGGAGAGAAGACTTTTCCTCCTTATTTATGTCTTTTTCTTTCTTTGACAATAGATACCCCATTCTGTCAATCTCTTAGTCACCCTTTGTTCCAATCACTCACTTCTTCCACGCTAATGAATTTATGATCTATCCACCAATACTAGTATCTCTGCCAAAGGATACCCTACCACAGCATGCCTATGGTGTGTGTCAGCAAATCCTTGCATGGCACCTTGATGACACAATGCCCGAATATTGCTAGAATTTCACGATTCACAGATTTTCTCATTTGCCAGCTTCAACTAAACAGACATTTCTACAGCACACACGTTATAGTTAGGAATTAGCATTTAAAAAAACCTTAGAAATTCACTGAAAAAAACATAGGTTTCACACATGTTATAGTTAGCTGGACATTACACTCATACAAAACCATTGAAATTCTCCCGTTATAGTTAGTTCAGCTAACTATAACTCGCATGCCCGCAATGCACTGCTGATGACATCACATATAACATCACTCATGACATCGTCAGTGACATCACTCATGACATCACTGATGACATCTCAAATGACATCACTGATGACATCACTGATGATATCATCCTTGTGAAAGAGTGGCAGACCTCCTCTCAGCGTAATATTACCTTTGATACACACCTTTAAAAACAGAAACTACAATTTTCAAAAAAATGGAGATACCGATACCACTTATCAACAAGCTATTCAGTAATTCCACCATCTACATACACATCCACTCATTCACCAACAATTCTCTATAGTCACTTATACATGTATTCACAGATCATATGTACTCATACACTTATGCATCCTGTTACACACCTACACTCATCCATAGACTCACTCACACACATACTCACACATGCAAATAAACTATCAGACATCCATTTATTTGAAAATGCAGGATATACACACAGCACTACACTTACTTTTACAGAAACGTACATATACTTACTCTCTTTAACAATCACTTACAGAAACACATATTTATTTATACAGGAACTCTTCCAATCTCTCACTATCACATATAATCACTTATATACATCAATACACATATATAGTAGATTAAAACATATGTAGTTACTCATAAAGATACTATTGAGACAGTCAATCTCTCACTAACACACCCATACACAAACTCATGCACCCATACAGTCCTGCATATATGCTGTCTTCGAAACACACACAAACAGTGAGTCACTCATTCATGCTTCTACGTGCTAAGTAATACTCCCCACCAAACCATACTGACACTCATACTGATAACTCATATAGACACTCATGTAGCTACTCACCAACCCATGCAGCCAATTATCGACAAAGTGAGACACTGATACAGATATTTATATATTTAAACATTACTCGCTAATACATGTATTCACTAAGATACACTTAATAAGTCAGTTATGCAATCATTTTTACAAAAAAAACATCCATTGAGACATTTATTTATCCATTTATTCTTCCATCGACCTTGCGATACACATATAGAAAACATATTTAAATTTCAGAAAAAAACATTCACTGGATGATGTAATCAGTGATGTCATCAGTGATGTCATGAGTGATGTAACTGACCATGTCATGAGTGATGTTATATTTGACGTCATCAGCAGTGCAATGTGGGCATGCGAGTTATAGTTAGCTGAACTAACTATAACGGAGGAATTTCAATGGTTTTGTGTGAGTGTAATGTCCAGCTAACTATAACATGTGTGAAACCTATGGTTTTTATCAGTGAATTTCTAAGGTTTTTTAAATGCTAATTCCTAACTATAACGTGTGTGAAACCTATGGTTTTTTCACTGAATATATATATATATATATATATATTTTTTTTTTCAGTTCTATAACATTGATACTCTTTTCACAGTAACCGTACATTAATGGTGTTTGTGTGATTTCTCTTTTGTTTTTCAGAAAGTCGGCCCTAAATATTTTTTCTATTTAAAAGCTAAGTCCTAATATTGCTTCTGGCAGTGTTCACTTTCAATGATCTTGAATACTGCTGTAACCAAAGGTGTGCATTGCAGGCATTTTTATATGACCTCAAAGTTATCGCTGTCAGTCACATGGGAAGGATTTTGTAAAATTCTGGATAGCAGTGGAGTTTAATTAAATTTTGCTACCGGCATAATTTCTACAGCTGCATGATTTCAGCTGCTAAAAGTATGTTGGCTACCACAAGAGGCATGTGTTCAGCTATATTCAGTACTTTGCGTATTTGGCTCCTATTCCAGTGAATGGTTGTTACAATTGCCATTTTTGTTTTGAGCTGGTGTATTTCCGAAATTTAACGAACCCATGATAGTGGCATCATTACACTGGACTGCAAACTCTAATATTGAACCAGATGTTGCAAAATCCCCACAAGGGTATTTCAGCGTTTTCTAAAACATGCAAGGATTTTCAACTAGACATGAAGATTTTCCTGAAAATGTTCAGCAGTTCACAATCTGTAGAATTACAAGCTGCAGCATAGAATTTCAGTAATGTTAGAATTTGTTAACAAATTAAGGTTAGAGCAATGTTGCTGGAACAATCTTTAAAGCGGGGGTATTGTCATTAATATTATATGACTGAGTTCTTAGGGATTGTGAAATATTCAAGCACCCTACAGAAAAACAGTGTAGCAAATGTGCCAAGTCCATTCAGCAGGAGAGTGTTAATAGTGTGGTATGTAGCTGGTGGTGCATTTTAGAGCACTAGAATAGTACCGCACTGTCATTTACAAACAGTACATTTTCTGTTGCAATGGCCTCTAAATTTGCATCTAAAACTATTAAGCGCACAGGCGATAATGTGTGGAAACTGCGTTTTAGTGAATATTTATCATTTGCACATCACCAAGTAAAGTGTCTTAATATGTTTTGATCCTAATGAAATCTTTTTTTCTATCACACTTCATATGTGTATAGTTCATTTTCCAATATTTTAATGGAATGTGTACAAATAAACTGACATACTACAGCCTTTATTTTGTTTTCTTTTACACCAGCAGGATTGTCAACTAGATCACTTTTACAAAATCCTCTCAGCACTTTGCAGTCAGAGAAATAAAAGTACATACCAGTTTCCAAATAAGCAGCAATTTTTCAGAAGCTGTAGCCTAATATGTGACTGTTGTCTTTGAGTATGAAGCAAATATGTCAATATTAACACAAAATGTAAATCATCTTTATTGCTCACATACCTTCTGAACTCCAGTATGAGTCAAACACAACAACATGATGGACCTCATCACAAATAGAATGAGGTATAGGGTCCTGTTTTAAAATGTTTTGATTCTTTCCTTCAAAACAGAACGCAGAGTATCAAAATCAACAATCCTTATCAGACACTACACCAGTAACAATTGCACTACCTCAAGGCTCCAAACTCTCACCCATATTATGCAACTTGTTCATAGACCCCCTTACAGACATTTTGAAAAAGTGAAACACATCTACCATGTATTCTGCTGAAACACAACTGCGTCTGAAAATCTCTTCACCTGAAGATATCAAAATGCTGAACCGCACTCTGTAAAAAAGTCACTTTTGATAATTTTGATCACCCCCACAAACTCTCGGCCCTTGTAGAACACGATCAAACAACTCACAGCTCTCAACTGCTCCCCCCACATTATTGACTCTACTCGATCTCTAGACATTACTCGGGACAAACATCTTAATATGGAAGATTATATTAGTGCAACTATCACAGGAGCCAACCACCAAATTAACATTCGAAGAAAAATCAAACTCTTTCTGCCCCCTATGGATTTGCAAATAGCAATGTCTGCTCATCCGCCAATTAAACTACAGGAGAGCCACGCTTGCTGGCCTACCTAAAGCAAATTTGGCCCCATGAAAGTGCACATTGAACTCAGCGTCCATACTTATAAAAGGTTACAGGAGAATAGATCACATTACTCCAGATTTAAAGCATCTTAACTGACTCCCTTATGAATCCAGAATTCAATTAAAGATTGCATGCATTTTGCACAATGCCCTCCATCACAATACCCCTGTATACTTGGCCAAAAAACTCCAGATATCCGGTGTAAGGCACACCTTAAGGAGCTTTTATTGAAATCACGGAAGTTAAAAAAAAGAACACTTACAACCACGCCTTCTCTGGTCTTGCCCCTAGAATTTAGAACACTCTACCTCCAGAAATCAATACTCACTACCCATTCTTCACACTTCAAAAAAGAAGCAAAAGATGTCTTGATTAATAGATTCCTTCAATAGGAGCGATGAACCTTCTATAGCCTGGCTAACGTTGGACATGCTTCCAGAGGCTCTAAACATTGCCAAGCCTAATGATACACTGTATATATGTAACTCCATGGTTATTTGTTCAGTCATTTGCTTTTTCTCCTTCCCTGATAGTGTATGACTTGATGGCTATTTGTACAGCGCTCTGATGCCCAGACAGGTCATATTCGCGCTATATAAACCTCCAAATAACTAATTGACAACAAATGTGTGGGGTTGCTGCAGCACCCCAAGGACCCCTACTTCAAGTGTCTATGCATCAAAGCATCATTTTCAGAAAACATTGATACTTCAAAAATATATAGCGACAGCAGTTGAGAAATAGGAGGGCAAAGTTTCCATATGCAACTTACATATAAAATAATTTTTAGAGAAGGCAGCATAGCACTCTGTATGGAAAGTGGAGAACGGTTATGATAATTTTTTTAATAGTACATTTGTTTTGAATGCTTGGTTGGGAAACTGCCCAATGTGTCTTTGTTTGTCTTTATGAGGTAAAACATATTTTAATGATAGTAGTCCAGAAATGCCATCTCATGTTTATAGTGGTGTGCCTGAATCTCCCGTACTTGCTGTGCCTGAATCTCATGTACTAGGTATGCTAAATTACCACACGTCTTAGGATTTTCCACATGCACATTTAATTTCGGTAGGAAGTCTTCCAACAGAGAATCTGCCTTTTCAAGATCACCCTTGATTTTTCTTCTTTTTATGGACCCATTGTTTCATCTTAATTGTGGCTTTGTGCACTGTGGGACTACCATTCAGTGCCATACTGTGTGTCCTCTGCCCCTCAAACTGCAATGTTAAATTGATTTCACCCAATAGGTGTAATTTCCATTACAGTATCGCCCTTGTATATCATGGATGTCATTTTGGGGCTGCAGCCACTCACTGAGCGCAGGTGCATCAACCAGAACTTGTCAGGTCATTAGCTAAAGGGAGTCTTATCAAACAAAGGAGGAGGTAGGGAGCACACTGCCTTACATCCCTGCACTCACATGCCTGCACTCAATTCACCCGGATGCATTATGGTAAATGTAGTGCATGTTAACACTTACTTTAGTAAAAGTCTTTCGTTTTCACCATTGTTGTTGAAGCCAGTGTTGTGTATCTCTAGACACGTGTTTCAGGATTGTTGCCCTTCTTGCTTAGAGAGTAACAAATTGTTTTATTGGAACTGATGATGCTACTCACAATCTGCTCAAGACCTATACCACTCACTTAACTCAGCTGCATCAACCAGAGCTAATCAGCTCAAGAGAGCCTTATCAAACAAAAGCACTGCATGTACCATAATGCATCTAGGTGAACTGAGTGTGTGGATAAGAGGTAGGGGGCTCCCTTCATCCTTTCTTTGAAAACAACATTAGCATTGAAGGATGCTAAATTAAACATATGAGCAGATTCTTGATTTCTGACTAGCATTGCAAGGCTCCACACTTTGATCTACTCTCTCTACACCTCCCATGTATTTGTTGTAGTCCAGAATGCACACTGGTGTGCACCCGTCTACTACCAGATCCCAGACAGTCACAGGTGTAAAACATTCATTGTGAATAGTTTTGAGCATCTCTTCTGTTAGAAACTTTTAACCTGAGTAGCTCATTATTACCCAAGGCACTACTCTGTCCCCTTTGAAGTTTCTTGCACACACGCTCTTTAGGCCAACCTTTATGGTTAGAGCTGATTGTGCCACATGCTACAGTGCCAGCTTTTAATAATTCTTGTAATTATTGTACACCTGTGTAAAAGATGTCCACACAGAAATGGTGACCTTTGTGGAAAAGTGTTCTGGCCACTTCCTAAACAATTTTGTCTCCAAAGTAGAAGAACAACTAGGGGGGTCAATTGAAGAATCCCTACTGGTGTACACCTTGAAATTATACCCATATCTAGTGGCACTTTTACACAACCTACACAGCATATTACTTTACCGTGCTCTCTTGCTGGGGATGTGCTGTCTGAAAACCCTTGAACATTACCAGAGACTCATCAAAAGATATATCTTGACCTGGAACATAGATCTCTTAGAAACAATCAACGAAATGGTCAAGGATAGGCCAAATCTTGAAGAGACAGTCACAATCAGGGTGATCTTGTGGTAAAGCTGTAGCCTGATCTACAAAATGCAGCATTCGCACTGATCTTGACTCATGGCTGCCGGGAAAAAGGCAGCGGCCATCATGGGACTAGTAGATCAATATAAAGACTATGATGCCTCCTCACCAATCCCATCAGAAAAGTTAACTCCAGAGCTGCTTCGTCTCATGGAGATTTGTACGAGCCCACTGGGTAGCTCTAGAGTGGGTCTTAAATGTGGCACTGTTGCCCCTCAAATACCGTTTTGCATACAAATTGGTCTGCTCAACAATATTATTCAGAAACAAAACTTTAATAAATAGCTGCAAGATATTGACAGGCAAAAAGTTCTCTGTAATAACTCTATGCCCTGAAACACAACTATGGGCAGGCAAAACAGGCTGCGCCATGTTTAGGTCACACCAGAGTTTCGCACTTCCAATGCGAAGCCTTCCAGCACCTGGCTGGAATCTAGTTAGCTCATGCTGAACCACAGGCACATCAACGTCCTCCTCTGAATGAGGCACTTCATCAGCGCTAATAATGGACTCATCATCAGATGATTCCTGACAGACAGAAAATTGACTGCCAGAATCTTGTACATGGTCCTCAGACGCAGAGTCAGTTTCAAAGCCTTGTTGGGAGGCATATTCAAAGAGCAACGAAACATCCTGTTGGGCTGTCAGCCTGTGAGCAGCCATAATGTTTACAAATAAATCTGTCACAAACAAAACAGTCAACTAACAACAATGCATCAAATGTAAACTTAATTATCGATGTATCAAATAGTAAATACAACTACTGAAATGTAACGATGTGGAAAAAAACTATCAATACAAACCACACAATGAAGTTTCTGCAACAACAAAAAACCTAGATCTATGGACAGCTAGACTGAGGATCAACTGCATCTACTGTACACAGAAACAGCAAACACCAAAGATATCCCACTAGAAAGGAAAAACAAAGAAATTTGACACACAAAACAACACAATATAGAGTCTGCACAAATCCAAATGTGAATTTGAAAGACAACTAAACATAACAAAAATATAGTAAAATTATTAAGGCTGGGCGGAATTCATGGAGTTTCACTCCATGGAATTCCACGTAGTGACATATAAACTCTGTGAAATTCCATGGGGATCTGTCAACCTCAAGGAGCTTGCGGAGTATCGGTTTACAGATGGCAGTGCAAGCAGTGTGAAGCAGCAATGCCAGAAGGAGCTACATTAACAATGCACAATGCCCTTCTGGTGTGAAAGGAAGCAACTGTAGGATGCGGGCTGGGGCGATGGTGTGGCATATACTGTAATTTGCAAATAGACAGGGAACAGTAACGGATGCACCTACTTGTGTTTTATTTTGCAGCACAGAGGTCAGCTAAGTATTCATGAAAAAAAATTAAGCACCACAGCGACTACGGCGAGCCATTAATTAATTCCAGAAGGTTTATTTTTGTTCTCGTATGTCAGTTTGTGCTGATGTCATACTTGGCTGGATGTTAGATAACTTTTTCCACTTGAAGCCAGGTAAAACCAAAATTATTCTGTTTGGGAAACCAAAGACCTGTGGTTTCTATACTGGTGGCCTCTAGAGCTAGGCAAAGCCCTTTCTTCATGTAAAGTAGCAATAAATCTCAGAGTTAAGATTGACCAGGAGCTAAATATGAGGGAGCAGGTTCTATCCACCACATGCATTTGCTTTTCTACTTTACACCTACTAAAGGAAGCCCTGTCATTTTTCCCTCTGACAGCTAGAAAGGCTCTTGTCGTAAGTCAGTTGGATTACGGAAATGCACTGCTAGCTTCTGTCAATGAGTCTTTAAGAACCAAATACGCCTGTATGTCTAATCGAAACTTTACACTGGTTGCCAGTAAAGAAAAGAGTTGCCTTCAAAGTCTGATGCTTAACCTATAAAGTCCTTTCTGGGAAAATAATCCAAATACCTTTGTCAGAAGCTCAAGTGCTATCTTCCCATTAGGAATTTGTGTTCCAGTGATAAAGTGCTGCTTGTGATTCCACGCACTTGACTGTCTAGATGTGGTGGCAGAGCCTTTTCTTATGTGGCTCCCACCATATGGAACAGTTTGCCTTACTCTCTTCAATTTGCCATGACTACAGCTGCAACAGGAAAGCACTGAAAACCATACTGTTCTAGATCTCATACTCAGGTTTCAGTTGCCTGAGCACCAAGATATAATTTCAGGGGCTGCTCCCCAAAAATATAACAATATCCCTTCTTCTCTGGGTGGGTTTCCACCTCGCTTCAAGGGGAGAGATTTGTCTGAAAAACGGCCGATCTGCCCACAGCAAGGTGGAAACAAAAGATAATTGGCACTTGAGAGAAGCAGCCCATGCTCTTTTCATTCCCCCAGTGTGCCTCTTGCTGACCAATTCCCTCCCCCAGGCGAGAAGACTTACCTAAAGGGAGTCCTTGCTCGATGCACTGGAAGCAAATGTGTTGCAATGCATCCCTATCTGCTGTCAATGACATGGGGTGCTCCCCCTGTGGGTGGTTGGCAGGATCTGCTGGACACATCCTCAGCACCTGAGAGCCAGTGCTAAGGATGTACCCAGCATGTCCTTAGCACCCTGGTGGTTAAAAGCACCACAGCAACAGATGGCAAGGGAATGTTTCTGTACCATGCATAGATACCTAATTTTATATTTGAGCTAAGTCATCCCTTAAAATTGGATATTGAGGTTACAGGGCTGGATCCTTATTGCATAAATATTTGGCTTACCACACAGGAAGTATCATACACCGTCATAGAGAACAATTACCTAAGAGCTGTTTTCACACTTTTGTATTTTCCAGGAGTAGGACTAGATGCAAATTAAATTATTTTTCTATATCTAAGCACCGGAAAACCATGAAGCAATAAAGACATTATTTTTCACTGCACTTCAAAACTATAATTCATTGGCAAAAGTTGATGTTTATCAACTTTTGTGGAAAAGTAACTTTAAAAGTGTACTTTGTGCTGGTTCACCCATTAGCCCTGCTTGCAGAAGCCAAATACACATCCTTCCTCGGCCTGCTAATGAATCTCCTCCTAGTAGACAACCCCTTGTCCTCTAGTAGTAAGGATGCATGGGTGTTGTCAGCAAATGTTCACTGACCAGGTAGTGGCATCTGGAAGGATATAGGACCAGCTGGCAGAAACAAAGCAGTTGCTGTGATGATGCAGGATTTACAAATGTCTGTTACTAAGGTGTTGATGTGGTGTACTCCATGTGGACCATGAAATATGTTTCCTGTTCAGGTTGGTATCCATGTCATCCTTTGCAGCTGAATGGGTGTGCCATGATTAACTAATTCAGCACAGGGATGTTAACATTTCATTGGCATGGCCACATCTATGGCTTGCACCCATGCACATATGATGTGCTTTACATTGTACAATTTAACACTTTCCCTGACTGTTGTCCCATCTCCACTGTACATGCAGGTGTGGGCATCATTGGTGTAAAGTCAACTATGTCTTCTGTGCAACTTGCTAGACATATGTATTATCTATGTGCATGTGATTTAAGGGGCTTTACCGTACCCAGGCGGATGTGACCAGTGCCTACATTGGGTGGTAAATGATGGTTGACTGAACAAGTGGTGTGCTGACATGTCCAGGAATCATGCATACTGTTTGGCATGTGCTGCTATTTCCATGATGACACTTACCTTGAGGTCACTGTGATGAGGGGGCATTTTCACCCTTTGCCACAATGTTCAACTTTAGTTGCAGTTTGTGTCCACACATTTTACATTGGATGTACACACTGATGGGGGGTTTGACAACATTGGCCCAGTGCTATTTCAAAGCTTGACTTGTGAAGCCCACACTCAGGTGTTGTTCACACATGTGATGGTAGTTACATTGTGTGTCGTAAATCAAATTCACTGTTGGGGTTATTTGTTAGGCACTACACATTGTTGGCATGATGTTGTGGGGAAATGTGGGGAAATGTATTTGGCTGGCATTCCTGTGGTTGATGTTTGATGGATGTCTGGTGCATCATCCACCCTATGGGTGTGTGGGGCAGTAGTGATGGGCAACATGCCCCTATGGGTAGGGTGGCAGTATGGGTGGGCATCATGCCCTTATGGGTGGGGTGGCAGTATGGGTGGGCAACATGCCCCTTTGGGTGGGGTGGCATCAGTGATAGGCAACATGACACATATGGGTAGGGTGGCAGTATGGGTGGGCATCATGCCCCTATGGGTGGGGTGGCAGTATGGGTGGGCAACATGCCCCTATGGGTGGGGTGGCATCAGTGATAGGCAACATGACACATATGGGTGGGATGGCATCAGTGATAGGCAACATGCCCCTATGGGTGGGGTAGCATCAGTGATAGGCAACATGCCACTATGGGTGGGGTGGCATCAGTGATAAGCAACATGCCCCTATGGGTGGGGTGGCATCAGTGATAGGCAACATGCCCGTATGGGTGGGATGGCATCAGTGATAGGCAACATGCCCCTATTGGTGGGGTGGCAGTATGGGTGGGCAACATGACCCTATGGGTAGGGTGGCATCATTGATAGGCAACATGCCCCTATGGGTGGGGTGGCATCAGTGATAGGCAACATGCCCTTATGAGTGAGGTGGTATCAGTGATAGGCAACATGCCCCTATGGGTGGGGTGGCATCAGTGATAGGCAACATGAAACATATGGGTGGGGTGGCATCATTGATAGGCAATGTGCCCCTATGGGTGGAGTGGCATCAGTGATAGTCAACATGACACATATGGGTGGGGTGGCATCAGTGATAAGCAACATGCCCCTATGGATGGGGTGGCATCAGTGATAGGCAACATGACACATATGGGTGGGGTGGCATCAGTGATAGGCAACATGCCCCTATGGGTGGGGTGGCAGTAGGAGTGCCCATGGGTTCCCTAAGGAGGCGTGGTACTGGTGGACAGGGTCTGGACCCCCTGGGAGTGTGTGACATTTGGCAGGTATGTGTCATTTGTTTGTATGGTGGGTGTCCGACTTACCGTCTGCGCCGTCCGCGTCTGTTCCTGATCCGGTCATATATGTACAGGACTGGTATGAACTGAGCGATTGGATTCATGCTTCGTCTCGATCCATTGCTAGCTGCTCCATTTCAAATCCGTGGATTGGGTTACTGGCGCGAATCGGAGTTGATATGCAGCTCTTCCGGGTGCTGTGACGTGCTGTACGTGGCGACCCGTCCGGAAAGCGCATCGTACTTGACCAGCCGGAAGTAGCAGTCTTTATGGTAGCGTGTGGCGCGAATTGAGTGTTTCTGGGTCAGGCTCGGATTGAAATTGGGGATGTCGGTCGGGAATTAGGCACTTTTCCGTATTGTACTTCCTCGCACAGACGGTCCCGCTCCTGGTGGGGTTCGGCCGTAAGGTAAGGCTACTGACACGTCTCAGAGGGCTGACTAACCGAGATCGAAACTTATAGGAGAGCAAAATGCATGCAAAAATGATGTCTGTAGCCCTGGTTAGCAGGTTATTCTTCTGCCTCTTTCACCCATTCACCTCCATGACTGGCTGTCACTCTAATCTTGTAAGAGGATCTCTGGCCTTCATTGCCAGTTTACGGAAACAGAGCAGGGTATTTGCCACACAACGGAAAAGCATTACCCAAGGATGAGTTACAACATGTACTACAGACCTCCTATTCCATGTTTTAGTCAGGAATATGATGTATGTTTGGAATCAGTTTTTAACTCCACAAGTTTGCCTTTTTTCATGGCCTTTTCCCCCAACAGAATGTATTGGGAGAAAACTACAAGGGTGTGGTAATTATCACGCAGCTCATAATTCTGATCTCTGTGCAAACATGGATTTGCTTCAGGAATAGATTTTATCCCTGAACTCGCAAGGAGGGCCTTTGCCTCTTTCAGAAAAAAATGACCACCCACATGTTGGCTCCTTTTTTGCAGTAAGGCTGCTCTTATCCCTAATGCTAGCAAAGGAAATCAGCTCCCACGCCCCTTTCTAAAGTGAGACTGTCATAATTGTTATGCAGTGCTTCTGCAGGTGCTTCATTCATGATTGCTATTTTCTCATGAGGCAGGCTGTCTTATCTGCCCTTTGTTAAAAATACAGGTCCTCATCTTGCCCCACCCCCATCCTTGCCATCGATCTGAGGCCCAAACTGAGGTGGCTCCTCTTATTCAATTTCCTCCTCCCTTGGGCCACTTTTCCAAGGCCCATAGCAACACTGGCAGAGAGAGTGTGCACTGTGCCCTATTGCAAGTAAGGAAGGATAGTAATTGGGGTTTAGTTGGCCCCTCGTCCCAGCGGGCCCTGGTGCTACTGCACCTGCAGCACTAATGGGGCCTACAGTCCGAAGAAGCAGGCAGTTTGCTCTGCCCTTCCCACTGGTTATCACACCTACGTCTGAGGCCCAAAGCAGGCATTCTGCCATTTTGTATTAAAAAAACAGACATACGTCTCAGGCACCTGTTTCTTGGGTCCATTTGTAAATAAAAAAGGAGTCCAATATATGGCACCCTCTTCAAAGTCAACTCTTTGACACAATAAATGGATCTCTTTCCTTTCCCTTTTTGCTGGGCCATTACTCTGAGGCCTAACAGGTTCTGAAGAATCAAGATTGCCATCTGAGGACCTCCTCCCTGCTACCCTCTCGACCCACCTGAAAGGACTTCTCCATGTAAACAGAGGTTGGAGTAGTAGGATATATTGGGAATGACATGCCAGTGCTTTTTCAACTTTATAAAAACCAAAACAATCTCTCTCTGAATGTGAAGAGGGCTCCTGTGCTTTGAAGACGAAGGATAGACAGGAAGTTAAAGAAGAAACAAACCTTCTTACCCTGGTGCCTGTTACCTGAAAGAAGTGTATTCTACCCATTTAAGTCAACTAAACATGTCCATGAATTATACGAAACAATTGCAACCTTTATATTGGATAAGTGGGACAATGGACATTTATTCACAGTTGTATAATGATATGAGGGATGAAATGTATTAAGATTACAACTTATAATTGGTTTGTATTTCTTTAGTGGAGTGAAAAGAATATGAAATGTGTGTAAGGGTCTACTACGCGAAACCAAATGGGATGATAGACGGAGTGTTGAACATTGCAAGCACTCACCCCCAGTCAACTGATCTGGGTTTAATCCATCATCAATCTTTAGCTCACTCTGCCACCTCAGTTCAGACATGGCCATATGCAAATCAGTCTGACCCTGTGCCTCATGGGAACAGTCCAGCCCGAACTGCCAAGCCATGTCTTCCCTGGACCGGAAACCAGCATCCTGGGCCAGTTTCTGGCTAATCAGCCGTCATCAGCCAAGCTACCTTGAATCCAATGGCAAAGTGAACAAGGGACCCATGTCTGGGCATACCCTGCCAACTTAGGGCAAACAAAGCAAAACCAAGGGGATGATGGACGGAGTGTTGAACATTGCAAGCACTCACCCCCAGTCAACTGATCTGGGTTTTAGCCATCATCATTCTTTAGGTCACTCCGCCACCCCAGTTCAGACATGGCCATATGCAAATCAGTTTGACCCTGTGCCTCATGGGAACAGTCCAGCCCGAACTGCCAAGCCATGTCTTCCCTGGACCGGAAACAAGCATCCTGGGACCGGTTTCTGGCTAATCAAACAAGTCCCAGGATGCTTGTTTCCGGTCTAGGAAAGACATGGGACCAGAGGGCAATTAAACAATGAAATGCAGATAAAATGTCAAGTGTGTCAACAGTACTGTCGTTTCCCAAAGCACTGCCTTTGAAGAAGGAGCGTGGATGCTCCGATACGCGTTGGCGAAATAACTATTTGAAATGCATTTGCTGGTTTTTGAATAAAGGATTCAGTGAATCATCTGCCTGTGGAGTGTGTCCTTGCATCAGGGGGAGAGGTTTGAAGATATATATATATATATATATATATATATATATACCTACTGGCGGTCGCCAGTAGGTATATATAGTTAGGATTTTTTCTCTATGGGTTTTTTGAAAATTCTATGTCTAATAACTTTGGCGTTTGTGGACGGAATTGGCTGAAATTTTCAGGAAAATGGCACATTTTGTTTCTGAGCAGCCCCTGAAAATTGGGGGGGGTTCGTCCAGGGGGGGTCGAGAAAAAAGGGGGGTCCCAAAACGTGTTTTTAACATTGAGTTTTCCATAGGGCGGTTGGCCTCACTTTTAGCCCGAACGGCTGAATGGATTTGCACGAAACTTGGCAAAATTGTAGGGACTGGTAGCCCGATGTGCCTTTTGTAGGTCTCAATATATGTGCTCCAGTGGATTTTGAGAAATTAACGTTTAAAAAAAGATATATATCTGTAACAACGGACCGGGCAGCGCTCCAGTTCGCGTACTTTTCGCGCAACGGAGCTTTGTGAAGCGAAGCTGATTGGTTCTCCGGCGTCTGTCAACATTCCAAACAGTCCGTAGCGGCCGCCATCTTGTCTCTCGGTAGGATCGAGAGACAAGAGGAGGCGAAAGGGAAGGGGCAAATGACGATAAGGGGGCATAGTAGATCCTCCCTGACCTCTTAGGTTTGATGTACCATTTTGCCAAGTTTGGTGTAATTCCGTTCAGCCATTCAGGCTGTAGACGTATCTAAATGTCAATAATCGAACGGCTGAATGGATTTGCACGAAACTTGGCAAAATATTAGGGACTGGTAGCCCGATTTGCCTTTGCTAGGTCTCAATATATGTGCTCCAGTGGATTTTGAGAAATTAACGTTCAAAAAAAGATATATATCTGTAACAGCGCTCCGCTTTGCGTAGTTTTCGCGTTACGGAGCTTTGCGAAGCTGATTGGTTCTCCGGCGTCTGTCAACATTCCAAACAGTCCGTAGCGGCCGCCATCTTGTCTCTCGGTAGGATCGAGAGACAAGAGGAGGCCAAAGCGAAGGGGGAAATGACCATAAGGGGGCATAGTAGATCCTTCCTGACCTCTTAGGTTTGATGTACCATTTTGCCAAGTTTGGTGTAATTCCGTTCAGCCATTCAGGCTGTAGACGTATGTAAATGTCCTATGGAAAATTGCATGGGGAAAACACATTTGAAAGTGTTGAAATTTAGAACCAATTAAAATGTTACTTTGGTTTTGTATTTGTGTGTGATGAAAGTTAATTGGTTATGTATATATGTCAAATGAGAGGAAACCACAGCCATTTTGTGATACTACTGTCTGAGGTACATTTGTGAGGAATTTTTGGTGGTGAATTTCTGGTGTTTGATTTACACAGTACTAACACTTCTCCTACTTTTAAAAAGGTGAGTTGTTAATTTGTAAGGGGAACTATGTTGTACACTTGAAGATAATTTGAAAAATGTTTTCTGTTATTTAATTGCAGTCCTTCTGTTATACTAAATACTTGATAAAGTTAGTTTTATATTATGTATTACTAAAAACGATAAATGAAAGTGATTATTTTTTTCTGCAATTTACAGCAAGCAATTTCAAAATAAAATGGCTCACAATGAAGAGACCGTGGCAATTTCTTTTGAATTGTCCACTACATTGATTGAAATTGAGAGCACCAATAATGAAATATTGTCACAAGGAGGAGATGACTTGTATGATTCCATTAGATTGATTGAAATGGACAGCACCAATAATGAAATATTGTCACAAGGAGGAGATGACTTGAATGATTCCACTACATTGATTGAAATTGAGAGCACCAATAATGAAATATTGTCACAAGGAGGAGATGACTTGTATGATTCCATTAGATTGATTGAAATGGACAGCACCAATAATGAAATATTGTCACAAGGAGGAGATGACTTGAATGATTCCACTACATTGATTGAAATTGAGAGCACCAATAATGAAATATTGTCACGAGGAGATGACTTGAATGATTCCACTACATTGATTGAAATTGACAGCACCAATAATGAAATATTGTCACAAGGAGGAGATTACTTGAATGATTCCACTACATTGATTGAAATTGACAGCACCAATAATGAAATATTGTCACAAGGAGGAGATGACTTGAATGATTTTTTTGATCAATCTGTTGATGGCGAATTTATCGAATGTTTGGAGACCATAGAGTTACAAGAATCATCATTGCAGACTTTTCATGAGGAAATTGCTGATGAGGACATGTTACTAGTTCTTTCAAATTTAGAAAATTCTGAAGAATAAATTTATATTTAGAAATCAAAAATTGTTTGAGACATTATTCATTTTTATTTTTAATTTATGAGGTTGTAGCGAAGTGATTGTAGTATAAAATGAGACTTATAGTATAGAGTGCAACATTTTTATGTTACATGGTAAGTTTACTCATATTTACTTCCCTTCTGCCACTATATTATCTCCAATGTGTATTTGACATCTCTTCTTCATCTCCGGCCTCCTTTCTCTCACTGTGTGTCTCCGATGCATCTTATCGCTGCTATTTTGTGTAATTACAGAAGAGAGTAAAATAAAATAGTTCGGAACGTGAAAAGGGGGCAAAGTAGAGTACCCCTCACCCCCTAGGCCTTTTCAGGCGGTCCCAAAAGGATCAGTTTCTGCTTTCCTGAGAGATTATGGTATGAGTTCCATATACCACAATAATTTGCATTACAACATGCAAGATATCTATCTCCTATTACCAACTTTTGGAGATATTCGCGCTAAGCGCGAATATCTCCAAAAAGTAACACCTGCCCTGAGCAGTTCTTAGCCATTTTATCCAATGGGAGGTGGATAACATGGCTAAGAGCATTAGCTCGGTAATGCATGAATATCGCTGACTTTTTAGCGATATTCATGCATTGCGGCCGTTTATTATCGCATTTGCGATAAACCTTGATAATAGCAAGGTTTATCTTCGATAATTTCTGATGATGCTTAGCGGTAAAAAATTCGTTGGTAAGCATCGTTAGCGATAAATATCGCTTAACTTTGGTAATATGCACCAACGTCTGTTAACGTTCGATTCGAAGGAAATGAGGAAGTGTTGAAAAACATTGTTTGCGCCATCTTGCCTTTTTTGAAATGCCACACTTTTGTCGTGCACGGCAGCCATTTTAGATGCCTTGACCAGACCCACTCTCTGCACGCTGTCGATTCGTAGCATGGCTCCCCACCCTCGCAAGCATCTTCCCCAGGCACTGGTCACCCCCGCTCTCTGTCTTATGCATGGGCAATAAACCTCCCCCCATCTGCGCTGCTCTTCCCTGAGAATCACACTCTGTGCCCGCCCGACACCTCCCTTTCGCCCTATTCACTACCGCACCCTCTGACATTCCTCTTCCTCTGTGTCCGATTGTCCAGGCTATCAGCTAGCCCTGCAGATGTAGTTTATGGCTCCAGCTGTAAAGAATCACCCCTCTTCAAAGGAGTTATAGTAGATCAAGGCCCACACCCGATGAGATCCGTCACACCACACGTGTTCCTACTATCTGAAAACCATCCTGTATTGTGATTGGGGAGGGGACCGAGCCTGAAGCGGAAGATTCCAGGAATGACTCTTTGTACATCAAAGTTTTTACAATTATGTGTCACATTAAAAATATATAGCACTCCAACAAAGTAGTAGGAATATAAAACTTTAATAACATATAAATATATACAACAAAACAAAAACAGTAAAAACATTTAAACAACGAAGAGACCGTGGCAATTTCTTTTGAATTCCTGATGAGGACATGTTACTAGTTCTTTCAAATTATGAAAATTCAGAAGATGTTGCCTGGGGGTGGGTCGTCAGTAGCAGTCTGTTGTGCGAATAGTACCAAGGCAGCAGAACGCGCTGAAATCTAGATGGCACGAAAGTGATGTCTAGTAAGTTGCCGCCCAGCAAATAACGGCGTGGGGCGCCGCGGGGGTGAGTGAGTCCAGTAGGCACCACAGCTATTCTTACCGGCATTGCAGAATTACTGCTGGGGACAATGCCTGTGCTGTAGCAGGGTCACAGCAGAAACAAAAAGGATTCTGTTGAAGATGTTGTTGGTTTTCAATTTGAAAACAGTTCTGGTGTCAACTGCTATGCTAATGTAGTGGTTAATGTTTTGTTTTCTCTAGAAAATGTAAAAGAGGGGGAGGCAGTCCAAAGTTCCGTTAAAAGGGCAAAGGAAAGGATCGGTGGTTTGAACTATCAGTCAAAAAGGGGAGGGGGTGCAACAATTTTTCCTACCGGGTCACACTGTGCTTTCACCGGAACTGAGGTCTGCAGGATTCTAGTAATTCAAAGTGAGGCTGGCGCCAGCATGGGAGCGCCGACGTCCCGCGGATACAGTTTCGTCACTCCACGGGCGATCATGGCAGTCATTCCCCATCGGGGGTCGGAGACTCCCGCGGCTCCTCTAGAATCTTCAAGGTCGTGGAGGACTACGGTGGTGGAGTCAACCAGTGACCGGGCCATTTCTTTATGCTGGGCCCGCTCTTGCCAGGTCGACCGCCATTTTGAGAGTTCGGTAGCTACTGGCGATCGCGGGGTCAAAAGAGCGGACGGGCTCCACCCTGCCGGGCGAGACGTTGCAGCATGGCCACAGTGGAAGAACCCTTTTCCGGGCGCCTGGAGCGCTGAGGGTGCAGCTGGGAAGCCTCCACCTGGGGAGGCGGGAGAGGCCTGTTCGCACCGTCTCTCCCTCCCAGTGCACCCCACGGCGTCTCGCTTGAGATTTGTTATGGCCGGACCAGGCGATGAGGACGAGGGGGGTCGGAGGCATGTGCAAGACATCCCCCCCCAGTGTTGTCGCAGCCATTATTCAAGAAAGAAGAAGTGTCCCGTCCGTCTTCGGGCCGGGCTTCCGGTGGATGTCGGCCGGACGCCCCTGGCTCTGGCCCCATGAACGGGTTCCTTGGTTTATCGGCTGCAGCCGGATCCGGTCGGCCTCGGCCCCCCGACCGTTGGTGGCCGGACCGGAAGAGCATGTGGCGGGACTACCTGAAACTGTCAAGGGCCACCGCGGCCGGACTGGGAGAGAGAGGGGAGGGTCGAGGAGATATTCCTCCCCCTGCAACTCTTCAGCGTTGTAAAGGCAATCCCCTGGCCGGGTCCCGCTGGCCTCGGCCTCTCCTCCGGCTACACCCTACGTTAGGATCTCCTGGCCGAGGCGTGGCAGCAGGACCCGCCTTATATGGGCTGCTCCCGGCTGGGCGTAGCCGCAACCCTGCCCCACCTTGGAAGTTTCCAGAGTGGGGGCGGATGTTCTACTGACTTGCATTTTCCCTAGTCTATCGATTTTGTTTGGCGTGGCAGGCGGTGGGACAGCGAGGGGTGATTTGGTTTCTCTTACTGTTTTTCTGGTCTCTCACCACTGGCATATTTTAACGTTTTCTTGTTTCTAGGACATTAATAGATTTTATCATTACGTTATGTTATCGTTTCTTTGTTCGTTGTTTAATAAAAGTTCATGTTCATCAGTGGCCTACTGATTTTCGTTTTCCTATTCTTTTCTTTCCAGGTTGTTTCATGCTAAAGTTTCTGTTAACAGGATACAGTGATCACTTCGTTATTATTGCATATGTCCTTTTCACTAGGGGTGCTCTCCTGGTCGGGCCAGATGACGTATCTCTAGTAAATGGTCCGGGTGAAACAGGTGCATCAATCAGTGGGGAGTAGATAGGCATGACAGATTACAACGGGGGAGAAAGGTCCGCATTACGTACCCTTTCACTATTTGCAAAGATTTTCCTACGTATATTTGCAAACAGGGAATACCTCCAAAAAGAACCAATTCCCAAACAGTCAATGTTTGGGGAAACAATCAATCAATGAGGAACGAAATAGGCACGACGTGTTAAAGGTTTGCGTTACCTACCCTTCACTATCTGCAAAGGGAGAGAGAATATTCCTATTCTTCCTCGTTTGCAGGCAGAGAAGATTCTTAAGAGAACCAACTTCGAACAATTCAATGCTCGATTCAAACAATCAACAAGGGGTACTGTGAACACAAATGAACGCCGCTTATGTACATACACATTGGTATTATCAACAGGTTGTTCCTAATGTTTCTATTTTAGGGAGGTCAAAAAGAGATCCCATTAGTGGCCTACTGATTTTGCTCGATTCCTTTTGTTTTTTTACACGATTTTTCGCTATCTGCAAAGACTAAACAGAGTATTGCGACTCTGTGCTTGTTTGTAAATAGAGAATGAACCAAAGAGAACAATCAATCAAATGGAGAGAGAAGCAGGCACATCGGATTACAACGGGGGCAAAGGCCTGCGTTAACTACCCTTCACTATCTGCAAAGAGAGAGTACTCCTAATAGAAATGAGGGGTGGGGGGCAGAATTCAAAGCAGATCAGTGTGCATAAACACGAAAATGTTTTTACTTACCACGTACTTGACATTCGACAGCTTATGATATTTGCTATTAAAAAACCATTGAAATTCACTGAAAAAACCATAGGTTATAGACCATATATAGTTAGGAATTAGCATTTAAAAAACCTTATTTTACTCACACAAAACCATTGAAATTCCATATATAGTTAGTTGCACTAACTATATATCGCGCACCCGCAATCCACTGCTGATCATGTCACATATTACATCATTCATGACATGGTCAGTGACATCACTGATGACATCACTGATGACATCTCAAATGACATCACTGATGACATCACTGATGACATCTCATTTGACATCATTCTTGTGCTAATACGATAAACCTCTTCAGACTCTAATATAACCTCAGATACACTCAGTGTATACAGACACTCACACACTGCCACTCATCCATGGAGTTACTCACACACCCAGTCAGTCATGCAAAGAAACAATCTCACCTCCATTTCTTCAACTATACAGTTAAACACACCTTACTTATTGAAACATATACTAACACATATTTACTCTCTTATACAATCCCTGATACAAGTTCACAATGATCGATACAACCACTCACTCATTCAGTGGCTCTCATGCACAGTTATTTATATATGCCAACTCTCACATGTACTGTGTTTTACATATGTACTTACTATGACATGTAGCATTGAGATATCCATTCACTCATCAATACACTCATGCACACAGTCAACTGCCCATGTAGCTGTTTCCACATGCACTCTTGAACTCATACACCTAGTGAATAAACTGCTCACACATCTATGCATAGAGTCACACACCTTCCAGCCACCCCCACACAAACTCAATCTCCCATAGAAATACTTGGGCAACCAATTAATAACACATATAGCCTCTCGTATAGCTAATGATCAACACATGCAGCAGTTTACATCACAACAGACATAATGATGCACAAATTAAGACAGTTTAGTCACTAACCCATGCATTCAGTGAGACACATTTAATCACTCACTCATACAGTCAGTCACGCACCTACTAAATCCTTCATCCAGACACTTATACATCCACTCATTCTTCAATATGTAAGACATATTTTAACTTTACAGAAACATACAGTCACTGGATGTTGTCATCAGTGAGGTCATCAGTGATGTCATTTGAGATGTCATCAGTGATGTCATCAGTGATGTCACTGACCATGTCATGAATGATGTAATATGTGACATGATCAGCAGTGGATTGCGGGTGCGCGATATATAGTTAGTGCAACTAACTATATATGGAA